>NC_059159.1:167084477-169484477 GCF_019923935.1 Bubalus bubalis
TCCTTTAAGGGGTTATTCATAGTGATGGCATCAGGCCCTATTCAATCCTCACTTTCCTAAGAAATTTAATAAATGAGGACATTTAAAAAAATCAAAATAATTGTCTATAAAGAAAATCCCAATGACTCTACAAAAGAACTTCTAGAACTTAGATGAGTTTAGCAAGGTTGCAGAATACAAAGTCAACAGAAAAAAAAATCATATTTCTATAGTCTAGCAATGATTAATTAGAAACCCAAATTAAAAACATAATATTATTTTAATAGTTCTAAAAAATCTGAACTTTCAGGTATAAATCTAACAAACCATGCACAGGATGTCTTCTAATACATAGCTGGAATCTAAAAAACTCTTGTAAAATAAATTTTTTTTAAATGCCTTCAATGGAGAAACATACTATATTCATAGACTGGAAAACTCCACAAGGTAAAAATGTCAGTACATCCCAAATTGATCTATGTTGAATGCAATTTCTATCAAATCTTGTGAAGATTTTTGTAGATACAGACAAGCTGATTCCAAAATTTATGTGAAAAGCCCAAGTAACTAGAATAGCTAAAATGATTTAAAAAAAAAAAAAAAGAATCAAGTTGGAGAAATTACATTACTTGATTTGGAAACTTCATTTATGGTTACATTATGAATTGTAGTGCTGATGGAAGGATAGCCATATTTATCAACAGAACAGAATAGAGAAACTAGAAACTGATCAACTCAAGTATGCTCAACTTCTTTTGGAAACAAGTGGAACAGCAATTTCAGAGAAAAGATATCCTTTTCAACAAATGGCTCTGGAACAATTCGGTATAGGAAGGAAAGGAGGAAGGGAGGGAGGGAGGAGCCTTGAAGCAAACCTCACATCTTACACAAAAATTAACTCAGATCATAGATTTAAAAGCAACTATAAATCTCTGAAAAGAATATACAGGGTGAAATCTCTGTTACCTAAGTCAATGGAAGAATTCTTAAGTGTGATTCCAAAAGCATAATCCGTACAAGAAAAAAATAAGTTAAATTTAGACTTCATATAAATTAAAAATGTTAAAGACACTATTAAGAGATGAAAAGACAGGCTGTAAACTAGGAGACAATATTTGCAAATCAATCATCTAACAAGGAATTTGTGCCCAGAATATATAAAAAATACTTTAAACATGAAGATAAGGAAACAGGCCATTCTATTGCTGCTGCTAAGTCACTTCAGTCGTGTCCGATTCTGTGTGACCCCATAGATGGCAGCCCATCAGGCTCCCCCGTCCCTGGGATTCTCCAGGCAAGAACACTGGAGTGGGTTGCCATTCCTTCTCCAATGCGTGAAAGTGAAAAGTGAAAGTGAAGTAGCTAAGTCATGTCCAACTCCCAGCGGGCCCATGGACTGCAGCCTACCAGGCTCCTCCGTCCATGGGATTTTCCAGGCAGGAGTACTGGAGTGGGGTGCCATTGCCTTCTTTTAGAAGATGACAAAAAATTCTCTCAGTTGCCCCACCAAATTGAATATATAGAGGCAAATAAGCACATAAAAAGAAGTTCAGCATCATTCACCATTAGAGAAATAAATAAAAATACTGTTATTTCCTGCTTCTGCCAGACCACAAACTACTGTCTTCCTTTCATCTCAGCAGTTCCCTAGTCCTTGTGCCCAGCTGTCATAAAGGTTTTGTGTTCTTTGGATTAAAATGTACTGGTAACTAAACTAACGGTAAGAGCACTGTTTCCTGTCAATTGTGGGCCTTTGCCTTTGATAAATCTTCACTGAATGCCACCTAGGTATTGTATATAATGTTGCAGTACTGCACAATTACACTCATCTCACACACTAGCAGGAGAAGGCAATGGCACCCCACTCCAGTGCCCTTGCCTGGAAAATCCCATGGATGGAGGAGCCTGGTGGGCTACGGTCCATGGGGTCGCGAAGAGTCGAACATGACTGAGCAACTTCACTTTCAATTATCACTTTCATGCATTGGAGAAGGCAATGGCAACCCACTCCAGTGTTCTTGCCTGGAGAATCCCAGGGATGGGGGAGCCTGGTGGGCTGCCGTCTATGGGGTCCCACAGAGTCGGACAGGACCGAAGCAACTTGGCAGCAGCAGCACACGCTAGCAAAGTAATGCTCAAAATTCTCCAAGCCAGGCTTCAGCAGTATGTGAATCATGAAATTCCAGATGTTCAAGCTGGATTTAGAAAAGGCAGAGGAACCAGAGATCAAATTGCCAACATCCGCTGGATCACGGAAAAAGCAAGAGAGTTCCAGAAAAACATCTATTTCTGCTTTATTGACTATGCCAAAGCCTTGACTGTGTGGATCACAAAAAATTATGGAAAATTCTTAAAGAGATTAGAATACCAGACACCTGACCTGCCTCTTGAGAAATCTGTATGCAGGTCAGGAAATAACAGTTAGAACTGGACATGGAACAACAGACTGGTTCCAAATAGGAAAAGGAGTACGTCAAGGCTGTATATTGTCACTTTGCTTATTTAACTTAATATGCAGAGTACATCATTAACAATGCTGGACTGGAGAAAGCACAAGCTGGAATCAAGATTGCCAGGAGAAATATCAATAACTTCAGATATGCAGATGATATCACCCTGATGACAGAAAACAAAGAAGAACTAAAGAGCCTCTTGATGAGAGTGAAAGAGGAGAGTGAGAAAGTTGGCTTAAAACTCAACATTCAGAAAACTAAGATCATGGCATCTGGTCCCATCACTTCATGGCAAATAGGTGAGGAAACAATGAAAATAGTGACAGACTTTATTTTGGGGGCCTCCAAAATCACTGTAGCTGGTGACTGCAGCCATGAAATTAAGAATGCTTGCTCTTTGGAAGAAAAGTTATGACCAACCTAGACAGAATACTAAAAAGCAGAGACATTACTTTGCTGTCTGTCTAGTCAAAGCTATGTTTTTTATAGTAGTCATGTACGTATATGAGAGTTGGACTATAAAGAAAGCTGAGGGCCAAAGAATTGATGCTTTTGAAGTGTGGTGTTGAAGACTCTTGAGAGTCTCTTGGACTGCAAGGAGATCCAACTAGTCCATCCTAAAGGAAATCAGCCCTGAATATTCATTGGAAGGACTGATGCTGAAGCTGAAACTCCAATACTTTGGCCACCTGATGTGAAGAACTGACATTTGAAAAGACCCTGATGCTGGGAAAGCTTGAGGGCAGGAGGAGAAGGGGACGACAGAGGAAGAGATGGTTGGATGGAATCACTGACTCAATGGCCATGAGTTTGAGTAAACTCCGGGAGTTGGTGATGCACAGGGAGGCCTGGCGTGCTGCAGTCCATGGGGTCGCAGAGAGTCAGACATGACTGAATGATGGAACTGAACTGAGTGTGAAGATGAGAATAGTGATATAAATGTGTTTATCTAGATGAAGAACCAAAGAAGTGGGATAAGACAGGTCACTAATTCAGTTCAGTTCAGTTCAGTCGCTCAGTCATGTCCGACTCTTTGCGACCCCATGAATCACAGCACGCCACGCCTCCCAGCCCATCACCAACTCCCGGAGTTCACTCAGATTCACGTCCATCGAGTCAGTGATACCATCCAGCCATCTCATCCTGTGTCGTCCCCTTCTCCTCTTGCCCCCAATCCCTCCCAGCATCATAGTCTTTTCCAGTGAGTCAACTCTTCCCATGAGGTGGCCAAAGTACTGGAGTTTCAGCTTTAGCATCAGTCCTTCCAAAGAAATCCCAGGGCTGATCTCCTTCAGAATGGACTGGTTGGATCTCCTTGCAGTCCAAGGCACTCTCAAGAGTCTTCTCCAACACCACAGTTCAAAACATCAATTCTTCGGCACTCAGCTTTCTTCACAGTCCAACTCTCACATCCATACATGACCACAGGAAAAACATAGCCATGACTAGAAGGACCTTTGTTGGCAAAGTAATGTCTCTGCTTTTGAATATGCTATCTAGGTTGGTCATAACTTTCCTTCCAAGGAGTAAGCATCTTTTTATTTCATGGCTGCAGTCACCATCTACAGTGATTTTGGAGCCCCAAAAAATACAGCCTGACACGATTTCCAGTTTCCCCATCTATTTCCCATGAAGTGATAGGACCAGATGCCATGATCTTTATTTTCTGAATGTTGAGCTTTAAGCCAACTTTTTCACTCTCCACTTTCACTTTCATCAACAGGCTTTTTAGTTCCTCACTTTCTGGCATAAGGGTGGTGTCATCTGCATGTCTGAGGTTATTGATATTTCTCCTGGCAATCTTGATTCCAGCTTGTGCTTCTTCCAGCCCAGCGTTTCTCGTGATGTACTCTGCATATAAGTTAAATAAGCAGGGTGACAATATACAGCCTTGACGTACTCCTTTTCCTGTTTGGAACCAGTCTGCTGTTCCACGTCCAGTTCTAACTGTTACTTCCTGACCTGCATACAGGTTTCTCAAGAGGCAGGTCAGGTGCTCTGGTATTCCCATCTCTTTCAGAATTTCCCACAGTTTATTGTGATCCACACAGTCAAAGGCTTTGGTATAGTCAATAAAGCAGAAATAGATGTTTTCTTGGAACTCTCTTGCTTTTTCCATGATCCAGCCGATGTTGGCAATTTGATCTCTGGTTCCTCTGCCTTTTCTAAAACCAGCTTGAACATCTGGAAGTTCACGGTTCATGTATTGCTGAAGCCTGGCTTGGAGAATGTTGAGCATTTCTTTACTAGCATGTGAGATGAGTGCAATTGTGTGGTAGTTTGAGCATTCTTTGGCATTGCCTTTCTTTGGGATTGGAATGAAAACTGACCTTTTCCAGTCCTGTGGCCACTGCTGAGTTTTCCAAATTTGCTGGCATATTGAGTGCAGCACTTTCACAGCATCATCTTTCAGGATTTGGAATAGCTCAACTGGAATTCCATCACCTCCATTAGCTTTGTTCGTAGTGATGCTTTCTATTCTAAGGCCCACTTGACTTCACAATCCAGGATGTCTGGCTCTAGGTGAGTGATCACACCATCGTGATTATCTTGGTCGTGAAGATCTTTTTTGTACAGTTCTTCTGTGTATTCCTGCCACCTCTTCTTAATATCTTCTGCTTCTGTTAGGTCCATACCATTTCTGTCCTTTATCGAGCCCATCTTTGCAAAACAGAAAGTCGTTCTTGGCAAGGGGAAAATATATTGTGAAGCATATTCAAAGTAGCTGCTGCTGCTACTGCTAAGTTGCTTCAGTGGTGTCCGACACTGTGCGACCCCAGAGACAGCAGCCCACCAGGCTCCCTTGTCCCTGGGATTCTCAAGGCAAGAACACCGGAGTGGGTTGCCATTTCCTTCTGCAATATTCAAAGTAGCAATAACTTTTAATTCATATATTGGAGTTCTATATAGAATTTCATTGGGGAGGGGGGGAGAAAAGATGTATCTACTGGTAAGAAATTAAAGAGAAAAAAGAACAAAGTCCCCTGTGATAAATGATGTCAGTAAGCTACAACCAAACTAAACAGTCATTGTTCTGTGCCTCCTTCTGAATAGAATTAAATCTGTGAGTGTTCACCTTTTTGTTTTCCTGGGAGAGTACGTGAAGTATACATGAGAAAGAGGGCAAGATGGTTGGATGCAAGGTGGAGAAAAAGTCAACAGCCTGAACTCGGCAATCAGAGTCTGCAGTTCTAAAGAGTTTCTGCCCAGTCAAGGAGGGAAAGAAACCATATGAGTCCCTGCCAGAAGCTATACAGAATTCCTTACATAACTAATTTCATTTGATCCCCACAAGAACTCTCGGATGCAGGACTTAGATCAGTAACATGTCCCCTCTGCTTGTCTCAAGCATCAGACAATTTCTGAGCAGTAGCCATAGAGTCCTATGCGAGCCTGCACCACCTATGGATGCAGACTCTCTCCTAGACATCTCTGCCTCACCTGAGCATCCTTTCTCTCTCATTCCTTCATAGCCATTCACTCAACCTCCAAACTTCAAGGCAGGAGCATCCAATAAGCCAAAACCAGGTGAAGCCCTCTATACCAGGACACCTAAGAGGATGCACATCCCCATATCGGCTTCCCCACTTCCCTCTAGAGTCACAGTGAAGCCCCTAAGATTGGGAACCAGTTTATATCAACAGCAGAGCACATGACCTACTGTATGTACTGTCATACCAACTTTATAGAAGAAAGCACCAAGGCTCAGAGAAGTATAAAATTGGTCCTAAGACTACATAGTGAAGTGAAAGTCACTCATTCATGTCTGACTCTTTGTGACCCCATGGACTATACAGTCTGTAGATTTCTCCAGGCCAGAACACTGGAGTGGGTAGCCTTTCCCTTCTCCAGGGGATCTTCCCGACCCAGGAATTGAACTGTGGTCTCCTGCATTGCAGGCAGATTCTTTACCAGCTGAGCTACCAGGGAAGACTACATAACTAGTTTTTTAAAAAACACTTTATTGAGGGATGATTGACGTGTAAAAGTTGTACAAATTTAGTGTAATACAACTCATTGAGTTTGAGGATAAGTATACAGCCATGAAATCATCACAGCCATCAAAGCCATAAACATAGGCATCACTATTATGTGACTTTTGCCACAAGAAAAAAATAAAAGGAAACAAAAAAACACAACCATCTCCTCCCAAAGTTTCCCTCTGTATGATTATTACTATTATATTATTATTGTTCTTATGTTGATAACATGTAGCATAAAATCTACCCTCTTAGAAATGTTAGGAGTACAACACTGTATTGTTAACCATAGGATCTATGCTATATAGTAGATCTCCAGAACTTATTACTTATATAACTGAAATTTTGTACCTTTTGACCATCACTTCTCCATTTCCCCCTCCCCCAGCCCCTGGTAACCACCATTCTACTCTTTGCTTCTGTGCATTTTGACCATTTAAACCCCACATATAAACGAGATCATTACAGACACGTCTTTCTATGTCTGGCTTATTTCACTTAGCTTAATGTCCTCCAGGTTCATCGTAAATGGCAGGGTTCCCTTGTTTTTAAGGGCTGAATAATACCTCACCATATATATGCCCTGTTTTCTTTATCTGCAGGTGGACATTTGGATTGCTTCCACTTGTAGACAATTGTGAATAATGCTTTTATGACCGTGAAGGTGCAGATAACTATCTGGGTCCCTGTTTTCCATTCTTTTGGATATAAATAAAGAAGTACAATTTCTGAATCAGATGGCAATTCCATTTTTAGTTTTTTAAGGAATTACCATAGTACTTTACACTTTTTACACTCCCTCAACAGTGAGCAAAGTGTCCAATTTCTCTGCATTCTTAACATGTATTTCTGTTTTGTTTTTGAAAGTAGCCATGCTAATGAGTGAGGTAGATACCAGTGGATAATTTTTGGTTCATGTTCAAAACTGACTCCCAGAGTCCCCTGGTGGTATAAAAAATAATCCCAGTTGCCCAAGCACAGTGGTAACTTGCTTATTGGTCTCTCTCCTTTCTTTGACATATACATCAACTAGTATTTCCTCAAATTGCCTCCCAAATAAACTCCTTACACTCAAAGTCTTACCTCAGGGTCTGTTTCTGAGGATCCTGAACATAATTGAGATTATGTTTTGTTTGTTTGTCTGGCTGCAACACGTCTTAGCTGCAGCATGCTGGATCTTTGTTGTGGCTTGCGAGACCTTGAGTTACAGCATGCGGAATCTAGTTCCCCGACCAGGGATCGAACCCAGGCCCCCTGCATTGGGAGTCCTGAGTCTTAGCCCCCGGACCACCAGGGAAGTGCCTGAGGCTCTGTTTTATCTCTGATAGTGCATATTCACAGCACTACCTACCTTCGTCAGTTATGTTAGACTAATTTCCTTCTCAGCCTTAGTTTTACGAAAGATTACCTGTCCCCACAAGCAGTTGGGAGGGAGTAATTTCCTAAATATGACTTAGCTCCATGAACATACTCTCCTGTACACTCTTAAAAAAAATATAGGATTCATTCAGTCTATCCCATAGATACGAAATCTTCCTTTCTTTGGTATTGGCAAAATCCTAAGAGGGCACAATTTCAAAGGTGAGCAACAGCTCACAGGTACACAAAGCAGTTGTTTATAAATGATGTGCCATAGAACTCCCATGGATTTTGGACTCTACACATGTTTATTGCTTTTGGTTCAGAACGCTGTTTACAATACTGCTAGTCATCTCAGCTAATTACAAAATATCCAGAATCCCTGAGGCAAGCTTCGTTTTTTTAACATTGTTATAAATATCTGCGTATCTCTGTCAATCAGGACTTTATCAATACTGTGTCACCATAGCATAGCTCCAAATTTCTTGATTTTTCTATTAATCAGCCAATGTAAATATGAAATCATTTCCCAGAAAAAAAATCCGTTGCTACTTTTTCTCTTAAGTATATGCTGGGGATTCCAGTATAGTTTGATTAAACATCAATCAACAACCAGTAAGGTTTCCACAGCCATAAAAGTTTATAAACCATAGATCTAGGTCAAGCCCTCATGCAATTTATAATTTCCCTTCACGACTTCTTGACACACGTGCTTAAACATGACACATTAAAGAAAGCTTCTACCTCCCAGAGATGTCTGCTTTATTTTAGGATATTTGTAATTGCCATGAAGATTCCTGTTTTTCCCTCTTATTGAAACCCACATCCCTGCAACTTCCACTCTTCCGTCTAGGACAGATTTTGTTTGCTGGCTTTTTCAAGGCAGTCTCAGACCTTGGGGGAGTTACCCAGTGTTCTTACACAGGCAGGCAAGAACCCTTGCAAGTATCTGAACTCCTGTACCTTTGGCATCCAGCAAGTAGAGGGTACCCTAGTCCTCTGCTTGTTGGCAGCAAACCGCTCCTCTCCAGTCCAACTGTAACATATAGGGAAGTGATGGCAAAGGCATGGATTTCACCAAACTTAATCAGAGCCTTAAGTGAATCAGTGGGGTGGGGGTAGGATGGGAGTTAGGGGGTACAGAGAAGGGGGCAGGTAACTTTCCAGCCCCACAACATATGGCAATAGTTTCGTTGAAAGCTCAAGGCAGTATTTATTTCATGTGGTGACATTGCCCCAAGAAGTGCACAGGCAAAATTTCTAATACCTGAACCCTAAATCCAATTTTTCAAATCTCCTCCTCTTCCTCTAATTCTCCTTCCCCCACCCAACCCTGCTCATTTTTTTTGAATACTCCATGTTCTCTTTGAAACCTGGGGCAGAATGAATGGAATGTTTTGATTTACTGCAGCCCCCCTTGAATTATATTTTCCCAAATCAATTCATTTCCGCACATTCTGACAACTGAAGGGTAGGAGCCAGAGCTGAGGGGGCAAGGGTAGGGTGGTGAGAGGGGAAGGTATAGCAGAGAGTGAGGCGAGTGGGAGATGGGAGCTCCCTGGAGGGGTGGGGCCGGAAGAAGATAAATTACCCTGTGCTTGGTGTTGAGAGAGAAGGACTCCGGAGAGCTTGGTATCTGAGGTGAGCACCCATGAGTCCTGGGGGTGGGGTGGGGGTGGGGTCAGCTGTCAATCAGAGGGTTCAAAAAAATAGAAGGAAAAAAGGCAACTTCATTCTGAGAGGAGAGAGAACTGGAGACTTGGACAGTCTCCCCTACCTCCCCTGCTTTCCCAGGGCCATGATTATGGCTTCATGCTTGCCCATTGACTCCTGTAGCTGCATCCCCATCAGAAGTGGGCAGTGGTACTTCTCTAGACCAAGTGTTCAAGAATTCTGGTCAGAAAGATGAAAAAAGGAAAGTTTTTCTTTTCTATGTCCCTTTGTTTCTTTTCAGTCTCTCTCTCTTTTTTTTTAAATATTTATTTTTAATTGAACGATAATTTCTTTACAATATTGTGTTGGCTTCTGCCATACATCAACATGATCTCTTCAGTCTCTCTTATTTTTCCTCCTTTCTTGCCTCCCTTCCTCCTGCTTCCCATCCCTCCTTCTTTTCTTTCTTCTTCCTTTCCCCACCCCCATTCTTTCCCTTGATCACTCTTCCAGACTGTATTGAGCAGCTGATTCGTGGGACAGTCTATGTTAATTAGGGCTTCCCTGGTGGCTCATCTGGTAAAGAATTCACCTGCAATGTGGGAGACCTGGGTTTGATCCCTGGGTTGGGAAGATCCCCTGGAGAAGGGAAAGGCTACCCACTCCAGTATTCTGGCTTGGAGAATGCCAGGGACTATTCCATGGGGTCACAGAGTCAGACACACCTAAGTGACTTTCACTTCACTATGTTAATGATGGTAAGACCATAGTTCTAAGTTATCAGACAATTCAGCTGAAAAGACATTCATCAAGAAGCTCTGTGCTACATGCTGGAGATACAGGTCTAAAAGGAAAGCAGCACCAACTGTGGCCACAAGGAACACATTGAGGCAGTCCAGTGGTTAAGACTCTATGCTTCCAATGCAGGGGGCACAGGTTCAATACAAGGTCAGGGAACTAAGATCCCACGTGCCACGTGGCACAGCCAAAAAGGAAATACATTGCTATTTAGGGGGAGACAGACATATCATTACTCATTTGTTTATTCTCTGAATCCCTATGTGAGGTGCTGGGACCTTTGACTGGTTTTGAATTTATAACATGTAAGACCACGCCTGGCCTCTAGTTGACATGCAATAAATATTCAGTGATGAAAACAAGTACATTTATTAGTACACCTGTGATGTGTCAGATATTTTGTATGCTTTATTGTTAATCCTTCCTCTAACCTCAAAAAAAGCTATGATTACCCCCATTTTACAGATGAGAAACAGAGGCATAGAGAGATTAAGCAATTTGCCAATGTTAAACACCACTTAGAGGTGAAATAAAATTAAGATGCTAATTCAGGTCTGCCTGATGCCAGTGTAGAATATTTTCCTACTCTTCCACGCCTCTTTCTGCAAAAATTTGTGAATAAAAAACCACTAGGTGTTCACGTCAAGTTGATGAGATTAAAACCTTCCTAATTCCAAAAGAGAAATCTTATCATAATTGGTAGGAAATGTAGGTTATAATGTATTTTGCATTTCATGAACCTTTATAAATCATGAACACCCAAATTTTGCTCTTGCAAGCTTCCACCTGCATAATTGTAGGACCCTGTGGCATCTAGCTGAAGTGTCTTTCTAGTTATTTTTAGTATCAACATATGCTCAGTAGTGAGTTAACTCCTGTTCCTCTCTTCTGGTCCCTTCGTTGGTATCTTCTGCACAAAGTCACTTGGGATGGTTGCTCACCATTAACATGGCATTCATGACCTCGAATGGGAACAATGTGCTCCCACTGTGGACTGTGTATCCCAGGGTCCCTCAGACTCGTTTTTCACAAGATGCCCAAGGTGGGTCCCCAGGGAGGCGCTGCTCCTGGAGTAACTGACTCATCACATGCTTTCACCACCTTCTCAGCAATAAGTAGGAGGAGCTCCTGGAGTTGCCAAACCCTGCTGTTTTGTCTACAGTACACCTTACATCAGAGCCAAGTGGTGTTCCAGCTATAGATGAGGCGGACACGCCACTCTTCAATTCCCCACGCCTCCATCATTTGACGCCTGAAGGGAGTTTGCTTGTATGCAATAGATTGACTGCAAAGCTTTCACTCCTCACTGCATCTGTGTCCTTTCATGGTAAACCCACTGACTCTGGGTTGGGCCATGTGACTGACTTCGACCCAGAAGATAACGACAGACTTGATGTAAGCAAGTGCCTGCAAGAACACGCCTGGAGCAGACTGCTAGAGGAGGAGACGTGAGAAGCAGAGGCAGTTGGCCCAGCTAAGGCTATTGTAGCTTTGCAAACACTCAACTGATCACTTGAGTCCTATGAAGATAGTAAGAGCTTCCCAATCAACTCAGAGACTTGTGAAAAATAACATATGTTTATTTGAAACTACCACTCTTTTGAAGTGGTTTGTTATATAGTTATAGCTAGTTTATTTACTGTGAGTTATGTCTCATGAACCATTCATGGAAATGTTGTTTAAGTTCTTAACACCAACAGTTCTCTCCAAAGCGTCAGAACCCATCTGAGAAAGATGTATCGTATGCTACTTTCCATCTTCTGTATTCCCCTCACCTCTCCACCTTTTCCCCAGAGATCTGCTTACAGAACTAGCCTACGGTGCTATTAGGAAGCAGATGACCTCTGGTCCATTCTGTTCTTCCATTCTCTACTTTTCTCCCTTCTTCCTGTCTCCTTTTTCCATGTCTCTCTCTTTCCCATATTCACCAGGGTACCAACCTGCTCACTCATCAAGAAAGAAAAAGATAAAACACAAAGCTCTCATATAAATTAATTAATGCAAATAGATGCCTATGGGTCTACCAAATCTATAATTTCATTAGGCATATACAGACAAGGCAAAATTCCCTTTAGGCTAAACCAAGAATTCACAACAGAAGAAAGAAATAAGTGTAAATATAATTGATATACATGAGTATCAGATGCCTCCGGCGGCTTACATAATAAAGAATATGCCTACAACACAGGAGACCTGGGTTTGATCCCTGGGTCGGGAAGATCCCCTGGAGTAGGAAATGACAACCCACTCCAATATTCTTACCTGGAGAATCCATGGACAAAGGAGCCTGGCGGGCTACAGTTCATGGGGTTTGCAAGAGTAGGACACAGCTTAGTAACTAAACCATCATCATCACATGAATTTATCCTATACATACACACAGATATGGCTTTTAAGGAATTACACAGACATAGTAAGATTAAATCGATTAAGAATTAGCAAAGGTGATTGTGAAGATTAAAGTCAAAGAAGGTTGCTTTATGCAAAACCACATTGTTACCACTAAGAATGGGTGTCATGACTATTTTTGGCCACTATCATATACTGATTTCACACGTACTTTATCACACTTTCTTAATAATTCTACATTAGCAGGATAATAATAAACAGTGGTTTTGTGCCTATATCTTGCCTTATGATTTTGCCAGCTATATAGGAGAAGTTTGGACCTTCCAGGAGTCCATTCTTGGTACCTCATAAGGGACCAGTTCCATAATGCCAAAGTTATCCTACTGGGCTTCCTTGGTGGCTCAGATGCAAAAAATCTTCCTGCAATGCAGGAAAACCAGGTTCCATCTCTGGGTCAGGAAGATCCCCCAGAGAAGGACCTGGCAACCCACTCCAGGATTCTTGCTGGAGAATTCCATGGACAGAGGAGCCCAGCAGGCTACAGTCCATGGGGTCACAAAGAGTCGGACATGACTGGTGACTAACACTTTCACTTCCTTTTCCCAGTGGCGTCAAAGTCAGTCAGTCATGGTCATGCTTACGTGTTTCTAGGAAGCTTTAATTTCCCTGATACCTACAGACAGGTCCTCTTTCCCTTTGACCCATACTTTTATTTTACCCGTCACAACCCTCAACATCAAGAACAGCATGTCTTCCTTCTGTCAGCCAAGAAAAAAAAAAAAAGCCTCTGAATTTCATGAGCAATTTCATATCACAAGCAATGAACTTGTGAAATACAAGGAGCAAGCCTGAGCCTGTAAGGGCAGTAAAGGGAGCACTGGGCTAGGAAGCAAGAGGCACAGGTTCTAAACGCAGCTCTACCCCAACTTCCTCGCTGAATGTGGACAAGTTACTCCAAGTTGGAGTTTAATTTTTTTTTTTTTTTTCGCCTACTTGGCTCTGAAATGCAAAGTTGTACTGACTGTTCTTTAGAGCTCTAACTTCAAAGACTAAATAAGTTGATCCTGAAGTTCTCAAATGGTGCCACAAAACTCGACCTGCCCTGCTTGACAGATTAGCTGTTGGGAGTCCATCACTGGACTGTTAGACACCATGATCTTTTTTTGCCCAGACCACTGTAGTCAATTTTGAATTAATGTTCCTGCTTTAGCTCTTGTGTTCCTACAATTCATTCCCCAAATAGAGTCCAGAGTGATGTCTACAAACACAAATGAGGTTGTGTTTACTTTTTTCCACTGAACTTAGAATAGAATCCAAATATCTGCAAGGCACAATCAGGCCCTTTCCTAAACCCTCAACTTCATCTCCCACCATCCTCCCAGACTGGGAGCCAACAAGGACTGTAGCTGCCCAAGCTCCACTGTCCATGGGATTCTCCAGGCAATAAAACTGGAGTGGCTAGCCATTCCCTTCTCCAGGGGATCTTCCTGACCCAGGGATTGAACCCAGGTCTGCTGCATTACAGGCAGATTCTTTTACCATCTGAGCCACAAGGGAAGCCTAAGAAGGAAAGAGCCACTTCCATCTCTTCCACTTCCCCGACCCTGGCCACACTGCTCAGAGCTTGTGGGATCTTAAGTTCCCCAATGAGGATTCAAACCTGCACCCGCTACAGTAGAAGCACAAAGTCCCAGCAACTTCTATCTTATGACTACATGTAACTGCATTTTTTTAGGAACTTAAATCAGGCTGGAAGTCCATTCTCAGTCTAGACACCTGAGAAAGAGCACAGCCGTGCTGACCTCTGAATTTCCACATTGTGAGACCTTAAACAGGGCCCACTGGACTTTTAGTGAGCCTCAGCCACGCCAAACGGGACTTTAGACATAGAGAACTGGGAGATGATACAGTGTGGTTTTGTAAGCCACTGATGGATTAGCTTTTTGTTTTTTGTTCTTTTTCACAGCAGTGATAGAAGACTAATACAAGACACGGAGCTCATCCAAGAAGACTCCATGAAGTGATCCTTGATGTTCCTCCATCTCTTACGCCAGGTTTTCCCCTCTTAGAACTTTGGATTCTTCTCTCAAGTAACACAGATCTTAAAATTCAAGTTACTCCCAGGTTCTGGATGAAATCTCAGCAGATGTAACTGACCCATCCTTTTGCACAAAGACAGCAAAATCAAGCTCTTAAACGTACCAGGTTAATTTCTCCTGGAGTCTTGGGACCCACTCTTGGTACCACACTTTAAGATGGAAGGAACAGGTGGGACATGTGCAACCTAAGAAAGAGTCCAAATATTATAAAAAAAGAAGGAACAGATCATTTAGCCTAGAGAGAAGGGAGCTCAGAGGAAACAAATGTCTACGGACTCAGGGAGACAAGGAAATACACTTATGTGGGCATCAGGAAAGCACAATTAACTGATGGGTACATATTCTAGAAAGCCTAGTGCTCAGGAAAAAAAAAATGCTAACCATAAAAGTTGTTCAAGACAGCCTTAGGAAGTACTTAGACCGAAGATGTTGTGCTGGGAGAGCCCTGCCAAATTGGCTAGAAGCTGGAGCACTGCAGAGTCCTGGGCCAACATCCTCATTTTATCAATGAGTGAACCAAAGCCCAGGGAGCACTTGTCACATGACCTTCAGTCTTCTGCCACGACGAAATTCTCTTTCAGTGATTCCTGTTTTATGGGATTATGAAAGGCCCACGGGGAAGACCATCTCAGAGAACACACTGCAGCTCTTCAGGAATTGCTACACCCTCTCATTCTAATTTAGATTCGAGATCAGGGTACAGTTACTGTGACCTAATCCTACTGCTCATACACTAGAAAAAGAAAAACTTATGGGATTTCCAGTTCTTATCTGACCCCTCAAATAAAAATCCCCAGGCTTCAGCTATGTCGAGGACTTGTATAGCCTTTTGTACTGTGTCTTGAAAGAGATTTGTACAGCAAATTAAGATTCTTCAAGTCCAATCAAGATGTTCAAATCCTGTTTTACCTACAGAAAGAGATTCAAACCTTCATTTATTCACTCACTTGAAAACAGGAGTTCCTTCTATGTTAAATGTAGGTATGATAGAAATGAACAAGATATGATACTCACCCTCTAGTAGCTCATAGAGAAATGCTGTGGAAAGAGACCCCTGTACCATACTGTCGTAAGTGCTATAGCGTGGGACTCTCGTAGGCGAAGGGAAGAGGAAGTGAGGAGCCCGGAGGCATCAGGAAAGGTCGTGCTCCATATACAGTTCAGAGAAGGCAATGGCAACTCACTCCAGTACTCTTGCCTGGAAAATCCCATGGATGGAGGAGCCTAGTAGGCTGCAGTCCGTGGGGTCATGAAGAGTCAGACACGACTGACTGTCTTCACTTTCACTTTTCACTTGCATGCAATGGAGAAGGAAATGGCAACCCATTCCAGTGTTCTTGCCTGGAGAATCCCAGCGACAGGGGAGCCTGGTGGGCTGCCGTCTATGGGGTTGCACAGAGTTGGACACAACTGAAGCAATTTAGCAGCAACAGCAGCATGTACAGTTTGTTTCATGGGGGCTGAAGGATGGATGGACTGAGAACAAATGTGGATGGAAAGTTTGTCTGGAACCAGGCATGCCTACAAAGGTCCCTATAGTCAAAGCTATGGTTTTTCCCATAGTCGTGTAAGGATGTGAGAGCTGGACAATAAAAAAAGGCTGAGTGCTGAAGAATTGATGCCTTCGAACTGTGGTGTGAACTGGGGTGCTGAAGAAAACTCTCAAGAGTCCCTTGAAGAGCAAGGAGATTAACCAGTCCATCCTAAAGGAAATCAGTCCTGAATATTCATTGGAAGGGAATGATGCTGAAGCTGAAGCTCCAATACTTTGGCCACCTGATGCGAAGAACTGACTCATTGGAAAAGACCCTGATGCTGGGAAAGATTGAAGGCAGGAGGAGAAGGGGACGACAGAGGACGAGATGGTTGGATGGCATCACAGACTCAATGGACATGAGTTTGAGCAAACTCCGGGAGACGGTGATGGACAGGGAGAACCGATGTGCTGCAGTCCACAGGGTCACAAAGAGTCTGACAACGACTGAGCAAATGAACAACAAGGCATGCCACGTAAAGGAACTTGTATCTTATTCTGAAACTAACGTGCAGTTGGGAATATTTTTAAAAGAAGGAAAGGGTATGTTTTGGTTTTTTGTGTTTTTTTTGTACAAAAAGACTTCTGTTACAATGGGGAAGACAAATTTCCCAAAATCCTCTTGGCAACATTCGATTTTATTTTATGCTAAAAATGATTTCACTCATTGTCATATATTCAGGGGGCTGCTCTTTGGGCTGTATAAATGTAAGCTACTAATTTTCAAACAATATATATCAGTGATGATTAAACAATTTTATAATATTTGCATATTCATATTGTAAGCAGCGTTATTCACAGTCGCCAAAACAACCCAAGTATCCATTGACAGATGAATGGATCAACAAAATGGGATATATATACACACAGAAAGAGATAGTATTTAATCTTAAAAGGAAGGGCATTCTGATATATGTTACAGGAGAGACGAACCTTGAGGACATTATGCCGAGTGAAACAGGCCACCCACAAAAGGACAAATACAGAATGATTCCACCTAGATGAGGTACCTAGAGTCACCAAATTCATAAAGACAAAAAGGAGAATGGTGGTTGCCAGGGGCCAGAGGAGGAGAAGCTGAGAAGCTACTGTTTAATAGATACTGAGTGTCAGTTGCAGAAAATAAAAAGTCCTGGAGGTAGACGCTAGTGATGGTTGTACAACAATGCCAATGTACTTAATGCCACAGGACCATACATTTTAACAATGGTTAAAACGGTACATTTTGGGTTGTGCATATCTGATCACATTTTAAAGTTCTATGCTGTGTAAGGAAGAGGCAAAATTCAAATCCACTTCAGAGTTTTGGGGTAAATTTCCAGCCTATCCAACCTGTCAGCCACCGTCATCACTCCACCTTCCTCTGGATTACTTCTCAGCTACATTTCTCCCCTTGGAAAAGGATTTACCTATCCTCTTCTGGCTCATATAGAAACAGAGACCAGTTCTACTCTTCATCAAACCCAAAATGGCAAAAGGTCTGTGAGATCATGTCATACATCCAGGAGACAAAATTGGGCCAACTCGTGTTCATTTCATTCTGCTGCATCAGGGAAATTCCATCGCTCTCCTTGCCTTGCGGTCATACTCGAAGGGCCTCAGGTACACAGACACTCTGCCAGAAGTCTTCCTTATACTTGGCAAGAGACCAGGAGCTCAGACATCTTCAAAGAGTGGCAGAAGGAACCAGCCCAGAGACCTGGCTGGACCACTCTCAGTTGGAAACCAGAGAGGATGTTTGCTGCAGAGTAGGACTCCAGGAACCTTGTGCCCGCTGACATGGCACCAGAAGACGAGCCAAGGGAATAAATGGGAGGTTAGGTCAGAAACAAATGCCAGGAACAGAAATACAGGAAAGGAGAGCAACCCAAGTGCCACAGAAAGAGCCCTGAACTAGAGCCAGGTGTCCTGGGTACAAACTGCTCTGTGATTTGAGGCAAACAACTTCACCTCTCTGAGCCTTACTTGGAGACTTACTTGGCAAATGAACACATTACAGAGTCATATGCATAGTCAATGAGGTGACAAAACAGAAAGTGTGTGATATGCCATAGGTGAGCACAAATGTTAGTTCTCTTCCTTTGGGGATGCTTGGGAGAGGTGGTCCAGCTGTGCATTATATGCAGGCCTCCTTCACACACATCTGCATGTCTCTCCTACAGAAACTGGCATCCTCCCTTTCCCCATGTATGTCACCATCTTGCCGGATGCCTCCTGCGTGCAAGGTGTCTCGCTGACCTCACATCTGAGATCTCATTCCTGCCTTTACTCTTGAATGCATGAATGGCTTTGGGGATTTCACTCTGATTTCTTCTTATAAGTCCATCTTGTCTTGTAGATTTTGGACCATATGTTGGAAGAAAAATTTCTGTTGGAGTCCTGACTGCGGTTATCCCCAAAAGTGCTTATAAGTCTCCCAGAGGACTTCCTTTCCTTACTCATTCCTAAGTGGGCTTGCATGTCAGATATCATGCAACTCACTACATTTATTTATCTGCTGAAGGCATCATGTCAGACTGGGGACTAGCCAGGGCCTTAGCAATTAAACAAGATGATCTCTTCATTTCTCCAGGTGAATTCTGACTGTCTCGCAAAGATTTCTTTAAGTGATGCCTTCGAAGATAATTTTTATAATTTGTTTATTTTTAACCATGCTGGATCTTTGTTGCTGCATGGACAATGAGCAGGCGTCTCCCTGTCATGGCTTCTCTTGTTGGGAGCATGGACTCTATCAGTTCAGTTCAGTCTCTCAGTTGCGTCCGACTCTGTGACCCCACGGAGTGCAGCAGTCCAGGGCTCTGTGAAGCTCTGCGTGGGCTCTATGGAGCACACACGCTCAGTAGTCGGAGCTCCTGGGCTTCAGAGCACAGGCTCCGTGGTTATGGTGCGCGGACTCAGTTGCTCCTTGGCATCTTCCTGGACCAGGGACTGAATCCGTGTCTCCTACATTGGCAGAAGGATTCTTTACCAATGAGCCACCAGGGAAGTCGCAAAGGTAATTTTTAAATGTGCGTTTAGGAAATGTTTATTCTTCAGGGGAAAAACTGTCAGTAGATAATAATTTGCTCCTGATTTTGTCCAATAACCAGGGCCTGGCTTTCCCACAGATTTTAAATGTGGAGAGTATCTTTGAGATCACTGGGTCCAGAGGCGGTAAACTTAGCTGTGCCCCAAGACCAGAAAGGGAAAGTCAAGTATTCAGGCAGTTATACAACGATGTGATAAGAAAATTAAAGGATTCGTTAGAACACTGAGGTGGGGAACATAATCCAGCCTGGTGTTCATAAGAAATCGTCTAAGCCTGAGGAAGAGTTACAAAGGGGATGGTGGATCAATGGATGACACCGAGGATGGTGTTCCCTGGAGTCTGTAACCCAAACCACACATTCCCAAGGGGAAGAGGGACGTTATGATTCAACCATCCCCATGGGGGGCATTTTAATAAATTCCAACTTTGTGTTTTGGGAAGAGGAAAAACACAGTTTATGTCCAGCCTTCCTGTCATTAAATACACTGAAGAAACTGAAAACCCATTGGTTGGGGATGGCATTGAAGGAACTCAGTCTCCAACATTGTCCTGGTTGACAGCTCTTTGGGAGAACAGACCTCCAAACCAAACCACAGGCATGTGATACCCAGCTCTACTACTCACTGGTTGTGTGTTCTTGGCTGAGTTCTTCTGACCCTTTTCTGTGCTTCAGCTTTCTCCTTATAAAATGGGTATCATAATAGTATGTGATTGTAGGGTTGTTGTACAGATTAAACTGTAAAATTGCAGAAAGCACTTAGAACTATGCCTGATACCTGGTAGTCATTTAATACAATTATAGAGGTGGGGTTCAGTGATCTTTAAAGCGCCTTCCAATTCTGGGATGATGTGATTTCACAGGGAGGTCATGAAATCAGGTCTGTATATGCACTTGCAGTGGGGATGAGGGAACAGTGAAAACAAATTCCAAGTTAAAAATAAATCCACTTGGTGGGTGCAATGATGCTTTCTGATTCTTTTTTTTTTTTTTTCCAGAATTGTTCATAGAACAGGAAAGAGAAACAGGAAGCAGGGTGGGAGGGAGGGAGAAGGGGAAGAGAGATGCACATGAAGAAATCGGGAAAGAGAGAGAGAAAAAAAGGAGAGAAATGATGAGAATTTCCAGTTTGGAGGCCCACAGCTAGTTTCTTCCATTCACCAACTGAATTGTGATCATCTTCTGTGATGCCTGGAGTTGTCCTCCATGCAGTGACACAGGAAGGATTAAGAGGCAGTGAAAGTGGTAGATCTAAAGGAAATTGGGAGAGACTGAGGTAGAATGGAAAATGTATGATCAGTGCCACTTGGGAGGCACTCAGGTCTCTCGTCATTTTCCATCCGAATTCCTGTAGCAGCCTCCCGACTGACCTCCTTGCCTCCCACATTGTCCTTTCTCAGCCACTCTCATCTCTACCCAGCACAAGCCTCTGCATGAGGCAGATCCATGCCACTCCATGGCTCGCTGGGTGTCACCAGGACCCGCGGGTTCTGACAGCATCCGGTCCTCGTCCACTTCTCCTGCTTCGCCTCTTGCCACTCCACCCCTACCCTCGTCACCCAGCTTCTTCTTCTGGTGACGCTCTCATGAGCTCACCTCCCCCGCCTCTAGGCTTCCACCATACTGTTCCTTAGATGGGAACAGTCTTCCCCTGACACAGTCTGGCTAAATCCTTCTCATCCTTCAAGCCTTGGCTTGGATTTCACTTTCTCCAGGAAGACTTCTGGGGGGGGGGGGGGTCCTCTGATTCACACCTACGCACACACACACATCTAGATTAGATGGATGACCTTCCTCTGAGAACCCTCCGTGTCCTGCACCTCCCTACTAAAACACGTATCCTAAGGCATTCTCTGGGATTTCTTTGGAAGGAATGATGCTAAAGCTGAAACTCCACTACTTTGGCCACCTCATGCGAAGAGTTGACTCATTGGAAAAGACTCTGATGCTGGGAGGGATTGGGGGCAGGAGGAGAAGGGGACGACAGAGGATGAGATGGCTGGATGGCATCACTGACTCAATGGACGTGACTCTGAGTGAACTCCGGGAGTTGGTGATGGACAGGGAGGCCTGGTGTGCTGCGATTCATGGGGTCGCAAAGAGTCGGACACGACTGAGCGACTGAACTGAACTGAACTGAAGGCATTCTCATGTCCTTTGTCTCCCCTAAATACTAAGCTACGCATGTGCCCCTACCATGACTTTCTCATCCACCAGTTGCTCCTCGCATGTCCCAGGGCCTCTAGCACAGAGTTGGTACTCAGAAAATGTCTGGTGCTGTGACTTTCCTTCTAAGAATGACAACCCAAGAGCACGTGAGCCACCTAGTACCAACCACTCTGGTGTATCCTACACTGTCTCCCACCCCTGATCTCCGGAGAGCCTAATTCCCCTCCACTCTAACCCTCTCCTTCTGTGTTGGCTCCCATCAGTTCTGGAATCAGTCTTTGCTGTGCCAGGCTTGTGTTCACTTTGAAGCCATGGCTAAACACGGCCACACAAACTCTGGCATCGAAGCCTCCAGTCACCCAGATCCTTGGTGACCTAACAACAAAACATCTGGGCAACTGACTCATCTCGGTTTTGTTTTCATGCACATGGTTTGGCACCAGCGAGTCCTGCCTGAAGGTCAGGCACCGAAGCCCTGCTGCCGTGACAATTTTCCTCTGGTCTCTTGAAATCATCAAGGGCTTGTATACATGGGCAAGGCTTTTTTAATCAGGGAACAGCTGGTTGTGGTGGGGGATCTATTTGTTGCACCCACTATTAATTAGTAACATTTTAAAAAGGAGAACCAGCAAAGGGAAAAAGGAAAGTTTCTGACTGGGAGGGAGAATTGGAAACCATATGTAAAAGCTACAGGCTGGATTCACGTGGCGTGATTGGAGAGTCTCAGGTGAAAGATAGATTTTTCTCCTTGAAGACTTTAGAGAGTAAAGTTGTGATCAAAAGTTTCAGGGAAGACCATTTTAGACTTTATCTTTTCAACAAAAACGATTGAATCATAAGATACTCTTTTGTTGTTTTTCAACAAATATTTACTATACACCTTTATATTTGGGGCCAATCCCTCAAAAAGGCATGAAAGGAACAGCTATAAAATAGAATTCTTGTGCTTAAGGTGGTTACAGTGAAACGGAGGAAAACTGACACAGTCAGGAAATGCGATGTTTAAGTGCGATGATACACACGTGCTCACGGCAACAGAGGATCGAGGCATCTTTCTCGGGTTTCAGACCTGGTACCACCACTGCCGGGGGATGTGATCTTGAGTAAACCTCATAACCCACCTGGAATGTTGATAGTGGACCTAATAGGACTTAATATAGGCAAGAGCATCTTATAAACTGACAAGCGATTTATTGGGGTTAATATCCACCATTAAACTTTCCCAGATTTGCACAGGATGATCTTATAAGTTGTTGAGCTTCTGTCATTAGAAGTATTTAAGGAAGCCAGATGACTTCCTGGATAAGGAATGTTTTAAGGGAAATTCCTGAACTGGGGGAAGCCTATAAATGCCTGAGGATCTCTTATTTACAGCACCTTGTTGTAAATACAATTTGTGAATTTGATTCTGGTTCTAGACCATAGAAAGTATGTCCAAATTAGGCTAGCAGCCACCTGACACTGAAGAACAATATCCACCCCTACTGATGGGACAAAGAGGGCCACCCCTGACCCTGGCCTGACCTTAGCTTCCCGACTAAGAATATTTCATTACAGGCCACCAGCAAGGATGAAGGCCAATTTCCTCTTCATTCTCCAGTGTACCTGATCTACTTCCAAAGTTTCTTTTAAAAAAAAAATTTCTGCAACTCTTCCTTCTGTCTCATCCTTCTCCCATCACCACATCCTATTCATTTTACTTCCTAAATAAATTTTTATCATCCTCCACCCAGGCATTACCTGTGTTCAGATCTCATCATCTCTTACATTAGTTCTTTGGTATCTAGTCTTGTCTCTTTACCTCCAGCATCCACAATATTCTTCAAACTGTAGCCAGAGCGATCCTTTTAAAATGCAAATCTCATAATACAGTCCCTTGTATGAAACCATTCTTTATCTCCCATTGGCCTCAGGGTCAAGTTCAAGCTTGGTGAACATCCCATAAGGGCTTCTGATCAACTGGTCAACTATGCCCTGGTCAGCCAAACCGATAGCGCATTGCTAATGCTTTGTCTGAGATCTTCCACAGGATCTTTGCACAGGCTATTCCCTCTGCCTGGAAATGTCAGCCCTCTCTGTACATGTTTAAACTTGTGTTTTCTTCCTCATTCAAACTTTTCCTAACCTTTGCTCTCTTCACTCCTCGTCTAAGTTAGAATTAACCATTTACCCCTTGAGGACTTCCAATACTCCACTTGCACCTCCACGGGTGCAGTTTTAATGCTTCATTACACTCCTTTCTTTACAAAACTCTCTTTCCCTCTACATTGTGAAGTCTTCGAGGGCAAAGACTGTGTTCCCAGTTGCCTGATATACAGTGTTTTTAAATGAAGAGCTGAAACTGCCCAAATTACCCCTTGACGTTAAAAAAATATCAGCAAATGTATATATTCATTCCTGGGCTTTTTTTTCATTTTATAAGAAATTCCAGGCACTGAGCATTGAGCCAAAGATAAAATCAAGCAAATTTTAAGATTTACTCTCTTTCTCCAAGTAGCTCACAATCTCCGGACAGGGAGCCTGCTAATTAGACTATATAATTAGTGTCATCATGGAGATCTGAAGAATAATCAAGTGAGGTGAGATTTTTCATTTTCCCGTGCCACCTGTGGACACGGGCAGCATGCCTAACAGGAGTCACACCAGGAACACAGCATTTCTTCAGCAAGAGATATAGCCCCTTTGATACTTCTGTGGGATAAGGGCATACGTGAAGGGAGAGATGCCCATCTCTAACAAAACCTTAACTCGCCCCATCAGAGTTCAGACAGTGGGCAGGTGGGCAATAGCCAGCCCTTCCATCTTCCTCTGTGGGAGTTGCAAGCCAGTGGCGCTTTGTTCCACCAGAGCCCCTATCGTCATGAAGGAGAAGGATGCAAGGAACACATCCAGCTTTCAGTGGATCACCATCTGGAGCTGTCAGTCTTCTGTCCCCCCAGGAAATAAAGGTGTTGTTAGGAGCTTATTAATCCAGAAAAGCAACAACAGCAAAATACACGATGAGCTCAGAATTTTAGCAGGATGGGGTGAGAGTTGGAATACCCACACGTAGTCTCTCTGAGCAGGTGACTGTTCATTGAGAAAAATGTGAAGGGCATAACAGCCATTCTGCAAGGACAAGGAATACTAATGAGCGCTTCTTTAAGTGGCATGTTAATCTACGTGGCGACCTTTCTTCTGTGTTGTCGAGATGTGTGACTCCTTGGATGGGAACCACACAATTTGCAAGAGTCGTGGACTTCCTCGTAGTGTCATTATTATGAGTGACTACCAGTTGGGCTTGTTCATGGTCCTGACAAAATTTCTAGGCTTTAAAAGTGCTTCATGAGCATACCCCCCCCTCAAAAAAAGAAAAGATACAGCTGCCTGGCACTGTCCACAGGAATTTCAGTAGAGTGGACTGGGCACTTTTTGTAGGATCCTGTCTCAGTAAAACCGATGGTTTGTTGACATTTCCCTTCTTCCTCGACTTTTGATTATCTAAAGTGTGCATGGGAGCTATTGGACAGGATAAGTTTCTTTCTAGTTCTGCCTTCCTTGACATCTGCTTCCATGGGTTTTGTTAACTCAGTTGTATCTTGCCCAACAATAATAGTATAGTAAAACAGCATAAGGCAATATTCAGAGAAATTTCATGAGAACAACCAAATTTTCATACTAGTGAGATCAGGAATATATAGCTCTGAGGCCTATGCATGCATGCAAGGTCACTTCATTGCAAAGTGTCTGACTCTTTGCGATGCTATGGACTGTAGCCTGCCCGGCACCCTCCCAGGTGGCGCTAGTGGTAAAGAATCCGCCTGCCGATGCAGGAAACATAAAGAGAGGCAGGACTGATCTCTGGATCAGGATGGTCACCTGGAGAAGGAAATAGCAACCCACTCCAGTATTCTTGCCTGGAGAATCCCTTGGACAGAGGACCCTGGCAAGCTACAACCCATAGGGTTGCAAACAGTCGGACATGACTGAAGTGACTTAGCATGCATAGCACGTGGTACCTGGGCAGAGAGTTTGGGAGCCCTGTTAGTGGACAAATCAAGTTCACAACTCAAGTTCACTCACTAAGGGGGTGTCTTGGTTTCTTTTCTGTTTGCCCGGCATGGTAGACACACCAGATGTGGTACAGAGAAGACAGCTGGAAATGCAGAAATTATATATTATTTGCATCAAGTTCTAGGTTGCCTAGTCCCTCAGGAGTCTGACATCTAAAAAAGAGAGAGAGAGAGAGAAAAGAGAAAAAAACCCAAAAATTTCCAATGAAAAGAAAGAATATCATTTCTCTTAATTCCCTCATGAACTATAGACTTGAGAATGAATGAGTCCATTTGGGATCCCTTGGAACACATATCTGTGGTTGGAATTGCTCCTTTACAAGTTGTGTAATGCTCCGTCTATCATTCCATGGTTCAGCGCGTTGGCAGCGGGCTGGCTGCGGCGTGAGATAGACACCTAAGGCCGACAGCCACATCACTGAGCACGTACTCCGGGCCGGGCGCCGGGCCAGGGGCTTTAGTGTACTGTCTCATTCGTGCCTCGCAACCCTGCGAAGCAGGCAAATCTAAGCCTATTTCCAGATGAGGAAACGGAGACCCAGGGAGTGGTGAGGTCATTTGCCCAGGGGCATGCATCTTGTAAGGGACAGAGCCAGGAATTAAACCCATACTTGTCATGCTCCAGAGCCTGTTTCCAAGACAGGAACCTTCTTCAGATCCTTGCATCCTGCTTGGCAAGAGAGGGCATTCATATGACTGCAAAGCTAGAAAGCTGCTTCTGCAGGAGACACTCCCTTGAGCAGGCACTGTGGGTATATCGGATCGGCTCGGTTTCATAAGCCCACTTTAAAGTGAAGGAGGCATTGTTATTTCCATTTCCCAGATGGTGCAACTGAGGCCCAGATGGTTAGAGTGACTGTCAGAAGAATAACGGTGGGACAGGGGCTCAGGTGTTCCAAGCACTTTTCCTCGGGAGTTGGCCTTGGAGGTAAGGCGATGGAGGTCTACTTTCTCCTTCTCATGGCTAACAACGCAAGCCTTAGTGGAGAGAAATTACAGAGCAGCATCTTAAGGTCAGTGACTTTGGCTAAAACCCCCACCCAGCCTCCAGTGAGTTGGTTATCCTCTCCTGGGAAGCCTCAGGCTCCCCATTCAGAAAGTTTGACTAAAATGGGCATTGAGAAGATTTCAGGAGTTCAGACTCAGCAGGACGCAGTGTCTTAGCAAACACTCTAGAAATCTTAGCTGTTGTGCCATCACCCTCGTCACAGTCCTCCTCCTCGTGTTTGATTGTCTAACAGAAGTGGGTACTCGCGTTGGCCAGCCAAGGTGAAGGAAGCTCAAAAATCGAGGTGCACAGAGAAACCACAGGTTCACCACCTCTTAGCTATTTAAACCCTCCAGTCACCAGAACCCCTGAGCGTCAAGCGCTTCATCTCTAAAGTGGAAATGGTAGAGATCCTGCTGTTCCACCCACCTTGCAGGAAGGCCCCAGGCTCCAGAGGATAGAAGAGAAAACCGTTTTGCAAGGTCTGAAGTGGACGTGGTACAGAGTCTATGTTGCTAATTCACCTTTACATATTTTTCTCTGCTTAATATCTGAAAATTCATGCACAGATATATCTCTATTGTAAGATTAGAAACCAAACAATACAAAAGTCCCTTTGACTCATTTCCTTTTTGGCTTTTTTGTGCGTTTATTGGTTTTTTGTTGTTTTTGTTTTGGCTGCGTTAGGCCTTGGGTGCAGCATGAGGGATCTTCAACCTTCATTGCAGTGTGGGGATCTTTAGTGTGGGGTCTAGTTCCTTGGCCAGGGATCGAACCAGGGCCCCCTGCATTCGAGTGTGCATTTTTAGCCACTGGACCATCAGGGAAGTCCCCAACTCAGTCCAATCTGCTTGCCCTGGGCTCTCCTGATTTCCTTCCCCAGGGGTCACCAACCCAACACACCTCTATCACATTTGATTCTTTTTTTTAATTTTCAGTTATTTAATATTTTGCCTTTCCAATGAGATATGTGGCCAAGTAGATGAGGACTAGGTTTCGGACCCAAGCTGCCTAAGTTTGAATTGTGACTTCATCATATTCTAATGGTGTGGATAATTGTTATCCTTTCTGGATCTCACTTTCTCCCTCTGTAAAGTGAAGACACTAGTACCTAACTCAGGACGTCCTTGTGAGGACTGAGCAGGTTAACAAACAGATGGACAGGACGCAGCACCTGCGATTTCCAATGCGTGTACCTTAGTGCTGTTATTGGACAGAAAGTTCACGAGGTTATGGGTCATAGCTGAATCCTTGGCACTTAGTCTGGTGCCTGTACCCAATGAGTGACTGATAAATAGTTCTTAAACTAGTAAGAGAATGCCACGTTCAATTTTATCTGGGATGCTGCCAAGGAGTAGGGAAGCTTAGTAGAAATATTACAAAAATAAGAATAGCTTGCATTACTTAAGCTCTTAATCTGCACCAGACAAGCCCTGTCCGCTTAATACATATTGACTCCTTTAATCCTCACAGAAATCCTAAAGGATAGATCTTACTCTTACTGCCCTAATTTTACTGGTGAGAGAACCCAACAGGTTAATCTCCTGTAACACAGTCACATGGGCTTCCCTGATTCAATGTTAAACTATTCACCTGTCAATGCAGGAGACACAGGTTCGATCCCTGGGTCAGAAAAGGACATGACAAACCCTCTCCAGTATTCTTGCCTGGGAAATCCCGTAGACATAGGAACCTGGTGGGCCACAGCCCACGGGGTCACAAAGAGTCAGACAGTACTTAGCTACTAAACAACAACAACACACAGTTACACAGTCGAGATGTAAACCCAGCCAATGTGGGTCCAGTGTGGGCACTCTTCACTTCTCTCTAACCTTGTTCCTCTCTCCTAAGGGATTGTTAACTGGCTTCACATGAAGACTCTAAGTGACTTTACCCAGTAACCATTCACCTGGTGGTTTCCTGCTCATCTTTCTGGACTGAAAGTGCTTATTCGTCTCTCCTTAGACTGATGAGCGTAATGATGCACACCATAAAGATAAGTTAATACTGCCTTTGAGAACACATGTGTAGAATGGTCCCAACAGTTTCAGAAAGATGCTGAGACCTTTTGGTGGGTTCACACCTGGCTGTCTGGGTACGGCTACTATCCAGAGACCCACTTCTCACCTTACAGCCCATTGGACTTCAAGAGATAGCCCACCACTCTGAACTGTGCCAACAGCAATGTGGAGTGACTCCACAGTGCTGATGAGAATGAGGGAAGAATTGAGTGGAAAGGATTCTTAAGGGGAACATCATCCAGAGGTCTTAGCGGGATTCCCATTGAGATCAGGATGATGAGCGTCAACCCTCTAAGATCAGATGTAAATTACCAACACGGAGTAGCGACGGTAGGCCACAGATAGCCAATCAGAATGAACCTTGGCCCTAGAGAAGGGAATGGATAATGGTCCCAGAGCATGGCTGTGGCAGCGTGTATCTGTGGGCTTTCAGCCTGAGGGCTAGGTAATTCTCTACCTCTAACGTTTTCACAGATTCTCAAAAGGAAGGGAAAAGGATTTGTCTAAGGCAACACAGAAATTCAGTGGCAAACATGAGAACACAGCCCAGACTGAGGACTCCTGTAAAAACTCTTTGATCACGCTTGTCTACTCCATGGACCTTTCTGAGCACCAGAGAAACATGTCCAAGCACAAACTGCTCATTTCTCAACAGGACACTGCACACTAACTTTATACGCACCTTTTTTTCTGAAAAGCATAAAGTTCTTCACATATCCTAGGGCCATTGTCTAAAACTATCATCATCGTTAGGATCTATTAACTGTTCAAAGATTATGCTTTCATTTGTGGCCCAAGTCAGGCGATGGTCTGTATTCTCTTAGGATGGAGTGGTCTTCTCTCTCAATGCTTGTTTCAGTGGTGCTTCCCATTGACTTCACTGTGGAAGACTGGCCATGGAGGGGTCTCTGTATCTGTGGATTCAAGAACAGACTTGGGGTGCTGCGTGGCAAATCTCCAGTTGTCTGAAAGGAACTTTTACATTTCTCCTTGAGGTCGTTTCTCCTGAGTGCTGAGTTTTGGAGGCAAGCATACCTGGTTTTTGGCCGTTACAAATTCATGAGTGTCCTCTTTTTCTTTTCTATAAAATGGAAGTAGTCATATTACCTGCTTCTTGGAAGTGTTACAAAGATTAAATGATGCTATATGTAAGCACTCACCACATATAAACAAACAATAAACTTTAGAGACAGACAAAAGTAATAGTTTGAGAATGAAAAATTGTGTTAGACAGCTAGCCAGACCTTGGCACAGTGCCAGGCACATAATTGATAATAGATAAACAATTGTTGGATGACTAAGTAAATTATCATCATCATCTTACCTCCCCCCCTATAAAACAAAAAGTGTTATAGTGGGAAAATATTGGTTTGGGGATGAGAAAACCAGAAAATTATTTCTTTGGGATGCTTTAGATGTGTGAGACTTTGGGAGAATCCCTTCCCTTCTGTAGCTTCATCTGCAAATCGACAGTGCTAGGTTTAACAGGCTGTATGAACTGAACTGAAATGAATGCACTTATGGGGGCTTCCCTGATGACTCAGGTGGTAAAGAATCCACCTGCAATGCAGGAGAAGCAGGAGATGTAGGTTCAATCCCTGGGTTGGGAAGATCCCCTGGAAGAGTTCATGGCAACTCACTCCAATATTCTTGCCTGGACAATCCTCTGGACAGAGGAGCCTGATGGGCTACAGTCCGTAGGGTCGCAAAGAATTGGACACGACTGAAGCAATTGATCAATGCACTTTTTAATTTAAACATATATATATGTCAGTGGGCTGATGCAACATATACCAACATCATCCTATATACCATGGAGGTAGGGTTATGTCCACATGACAAGGTAAGCAGCAATACAAGGTAATGCATGATAGTGCTTGAAAATGAGACAAGAGAGGCTCAGAGGAGGAGGAGCTTAACTCTGATTGGTGGAGGGCACAAGTAAGGTTTCCTGAAAGAGCTACAGCGTTCTTCAACTGGGTTTTAAGAATTTGAAGGAATTCATATATAAGCAGTATCACATATTTGTCTCTCACAGGCTTCACTCAATCAGTCTGTAAGTCTATTCATGTAAAAAGGTAGGTACAGATGAACTTAATTAAAAACAGAAAGAGTCGTAGATATAGAGAACAAACTTATGGTTACTGGTGGGGAGTAGGGAGCAGGATAAGTTGAAAGGATTGACATACACACAATACTATATATAAAACAGATAATGGAAAAAGGACCTACTGTATAGCACAGGGAAATCTACTCAATGCTCTGTCATGGTGTACATGGGAAGAGAGTGGACACACACACACACACACACATCTATACACCTGAAACTAACACAACATTGTAAATCAAATACACTCCAATAAAAATTAAAATGAATAAAAGGTACAGGCAAACAAAAATAACAACAAAACCAACAAACCACAGAATGTGAAGGACTCAAGCTGAGGTAGAATGAAAGAAGCAGGGCGTTATTCTGGAAGTCACTCAGAGGCAGGAGTTACAGAGGTCTCCAGAGTCCACCCAGTGTTCATTGATCCCCTGTTCAGCGTAAACCATAGAGTGTTAACCCCATGGAGGATCTCAAAAGGCAGAAAACTCAGGCTCATCTTCAGTAAGCTTAAAATCTGCCACGGAAGGTGATATGAGGACACACATCTAAGGACACAGGACAGGAAACAAAACTAAAGAATTCTCTGGGAATTACTTCTTTTAATGTTTAATAAAGAATAACGTCATGGAGAAGGTCACATTTCCACTAGGCTGGAGAAAAACACGGAGACTGAGTTTGGGTTTGAACACGTACCTGCTAGCCAGATGATTTGGTGTAAACTGCTCCCCCTTTCTGAACTTGGGTTTCCTCATCAGTTAAAACAAGCAGAGCAAAACCAACCTAATTGAGTAGTCAGAATACATGTCCTCAGGTCCATGCATGGCATACAGAAAGCACTCAACAAGTAATGCTAATCTTAATTGATAGAGACTGATTTCATCAGAAAGCGTTGTTGGATTAGCTTCCCATGAAAAGGCCTTCTTCATTGAACAACAATTAATTGCATGCCTTCAACCTCAGCTGATATAAAAAGTGGCTGATTGGATGTGATCCTGCAATTTCTCGAAAAGAAACGGAATTGAAAGCATTGCCCATTATGTAACTCAAGGCCTCTTCTCAAATAAGCCACAAGATACATTTGTTCTGGAATTAAGAGGAAAGGTCATCACACATTTTATTTTCCATTCAACAATTAAAAAAAGGTGAAACATACCAAATGAAGAAATGCCCACCATTTCCTATTTATGATTTTTCACAAAGCTTCCATTTCCTTAAGACTATGGAGATATTCTGACTACAGTTTAAAACATACAACGATTAAAGTTAGTTTGGAATAGACACCACCAAGCAGTTAAGAATGTGGACTTTGAAGTGAGACAGACTTGGGTTCAAATGTCATAAAAGCCAACCAACTTTATCCAGCTTCATTTTTTTTTTTTTAATTTGCAAAATGGGAATAAGAAAAACTACAGGTTGTAGTTTTGAGGATGAAACACAATAGTCTATATAACCACTCAAGATAGTAGCTTATCTCTCATAGCGAATTCTAGCTAATTATTATTTTACTGAAGAGAATAAAAGATAAAACAAAATTCATAAAATTAGATGTTTTTCCACAAATAAAAAAAGCAGTGTCAAGCAGTGATAAGTCAAAGTGAAGTCGCTCAGTCGTATCCGACTCTTTGCAACCCCATGAACTGTAGCCTACCAGGATCCTCCGTCCATTGGATTTTCCAGGCAGAAGTACTGGAGTGGGGTGCCATTTCCTTCTTCAACCTTCAACTAAAAATCTCAACTTAAGTAATGCCTTACACAGCAGAGGTGAATAAAATGAAATTCCTTGTCATGAGCCAGGGACAGGGGTTGGAGTTTAGAAGTTGCTATTTCAGGTTCCTAGTCATAAAACTGCAGGAAGACTAGAGGAGGACTCCACTTCATTCCAGGGCCTCCCACTTGGGGACACAAAGTTTCAGAAAATACAGAGGAAAACATTTGGAGCTTGCCAGCTCCACCTCTAGCCCGAGTGGTCCCTAAGCCCCATCTACCCATCCTCATCTCAGGCATAACAGCGTGATCCCTGGCTCTCTTTTCTTTGAGGCTTTGTAGAACAGGCAATTCTTTTTATTTACTTAAAAAAATCTTTTTTGGCTGTGCTGGGTCTTCATTGCATTATGCAGGCTTCTCTAGTTGTGGTGTGTGGGATCAGTAGTTACAACTTATGGGCTTAGATCCCCCTTGGCATGTGGGATCTTAGTTCACCAACCAGGGATCAAACCCATGTTCCCTGCATTGGAAGGCTAATTCTTAACCAGTGGGCCACAAGAGAAGTCGTGAACAGGCAATTATTAAAACATGAGATTCATTTTTTTTTTCAGATGGAGCTTGGAGATGCTAAAAAAAAAATACTCAGGGCTGAAAATAAAATTTACTTTTTAACATGATTTAAGAAGAGAGAAGGATAGGCAGAAAACTACTGAGCAATTCAGATAGATTAGGTTCAAACCTACCTCCTAGTTTTGTGAAAAGTTAAAAGCTGACTACAATGCCTAACACATAGCTGGTGCTTAATGCAGATGAGTTATTATCACTGCTGACATGAATCTTACGATTGTCAACTTGAGTACATGTGTTAAATTAATATAATTAAACTACTGTACAGGAGGAAGTAAAGAAGCTAATGTTTCTGCAACACCCACTGACATGTGTATCATCACTATGCAACATGACACCCATCCCCACCGTCTCATTTCATCTCCCAGATAACCCCATGAAATGTGTGAAAATGAAAAATGAGATTCAAAAGGTTAAGTGATTCTTCCCGGCCCCCAGAGCCAGAACACACAGTGCTAGGTCCAGATTTAGTCTATGTGATTCAGGATTTGAGTTTTTTCTCCTGTAAAATGGGATGATTTTTAGACTTCCTCTGTAGGCTTGTTTTGAGGATTAGATGGCATCATTCCTCTAAAAAGCATTTAAACATTGCTTGGAACACAGAGCATAGTCACTAAATGTAAGGTGTGATTAGAATTGTTCTTTAGCAAAGGTAGGATGTGGATTCACTTTCTTTCCCAAAGCCTGAATTCTTTCTAGTAAACCTCCCTTGGGCAGCCAGTGAACTTCAGTACCTCTGTCTGTGTATCCCTACATGCATCATCTGGGAAAGAGGAGACTGGCAAAATAAAGAAATCATGCATTTATTAAGAGCCTGATATATTCATAGCATCGACCAGATTAGCATCATAGCAAAAAGTAAACAAGCATAAAGAAGCAAAAATGCATACATACATCTATACATGTACGTGAATTCATAGATTTACAAATCAATCTCTATAAATATGTGTGTGTGTTTGTGTGTGTGCGCACAAACATGTCCTAAGTGACTCAGTTGTGTCTGAATCTTTGCAACCCTATGGACTGTAGCCCACCAGGCTCCTCTGTCCATGGAATTTTCCAGGCAAGAATACTGGAGCGGTTTGCTATTTCCTTCTCCAGGTGATCTTTTCAACCCAGGGATCAAACTCGCATTTCTTATGTCTTCTGCATTGACAGGCAGATTCTTTATCACTAATACCACCTGGGAAGACTACACACACACACACACACACACACACACACACACACATATGTTCTGAACGAGCAGCTATAATTTTATGCAAAGTGTTGAACCAGGCATTAGGGCAAACACAAATATGAAGGCAACAGACTGTCCCACATGAAAAGCAGGGACAAGCAGATATATAATTAAGCCTGATGGTTGGCTTTGGGAAAATACCCAGAGAAATTCAGAGGAAGTTTTATGAGAGCCCAGAGGAGGGAGCCCTTCAGGCTGGTAGGGAAGGGCATGGCCCTTGAAGAGTCTTGCCTAGATGGGTTCCAGTCTTGTCAACAAACAAACCAACAAAATACATAAATAGGACCCCAGGAACAAAGCAGGATCCTATCTTATGAAGTTCTGGATTCTACCAGACAGGCAATGCTTGCTTTGGAATTCTAAGATAAGAATAACCCTTCTGGTATGGAGCAATAAGGAGGTAGAGCTCAGTGTGTAGATAAAAGACGACCAAAGCTCAGAGAGCCATAAAATGTAGATTCCCAGAAAGGAAGACAGGGATCTGGTTGATGGAGCTTCCACAATGCGTCAGATAGCACAGCATCCTCAGGACAGCTCCATGATAAGGTCACTGACATCAAAGAAATGAAGTGACTTGCTGAAGGCCGCAGGAACCCACGAGGGTGTGACTAGGAGATGAGTCCTCTGAACCAGACACACTCCTTCAAGCCCTTCCCAAACTTCAGCACACCTCTCACAGGCTGCCGTCCTGACTTCCAGTAAAGAGACATTGAAGCTTACTGGCTGCCCAAGTGAGGTTTACTAGAATGTAAGCTTTGGGCAAGAAACTGGATTCACATCTTACCTTTGCTAAAGGACAACTCTAAACATCGAATCAATGAGTGTGAGCAAATTCCGGGAGACAGTGAAAGACTGGGGAGCCTGGAAGGTGCAGTCCATGGGATCACACAGATTTGGACACTACTTAGCGACTGAACAACAGCTACAATTCTAATAACACCTTACATTTATTGAGTATGCACCTTACAACTCTCTGGTAAAATAGCCTGCTTTTGCTGCTGCTGCTGCTGCTAAGTCACTTCAGTCGTGTCCGACTCTGTGAGACCCCATAGATGGAAGCCCACTAGGCTCCTCTGTCCCTGGGATTCTCTAGGCAAGAACACTGGAGTGGGTTGCCATTTCCTTCTCCAATGCATGAAAGTGAAAAGTGAAAGTGAAGTCGCTCAGTCATGTCCGACTCTTAGCGACCCCATGGACTGCAGCCTACCAGGCTTCCCCGTCCATGGGATTTTCCAGGCAAGAGTACTGGAGTGGGGTGCCATCGCCTTCTCCAACCCTGCTTCTGCTGCTGCTGCTGCTGCTGCTGCTGCTGCTGCTGAGTCGCTTCAGTCGTGTCCGACTCTGTGCGACCCCATAGACGGCAGCCCACCAGGCTCCCCCATCCCTGGGATTCTCCAGGCAAGAATACTGGAGTGGGTTGCCATTTCCTTCTCCAATGCATGAAAGTGAGAAGTGAAAGTGAAGTCGCTCAGTCGAGTCCTACTCTCAGCGACCCCATGGATTGCAGCCCACCAGGCTCCCCCGTCCATGGGATTTTCCAGGCAAGAGTACTGGAGCAGGGTGGCATTGCCTTCTCCGAACCCTGCTTCTAGTTATTACCAAATAAAATATTAAAGGAGTATATCCTAAGAGTGGAGGAACATGTCTTTTTATTCTATCAAAGTCATTTTTAGAATGAAAATCCTCATAAACAAAGGGCTATTTCGAGAGTAGGAGGGAATTGACCAAATATGGGGTATTTAGATGGGAATTGCTGCCATGTTCCAAAAATATGGGGACTCCATTACACTTCAGATTTGGAAGTGATCTTAGGAATCTCCTGAATTTTAATTTTACATAGGAGCAAACTTAGGTCAAAGAGTTGACACAGAGTCAGAACTCAATTCTCCTAACTCTCAGATGATTGCTCTTTGACCATAAATGATAAAAGGAGACAGGCCAAATCCATGAGTGATCAAGGGATGGAGTAAAATAAGGATGGTAGTATTTGACGATATTATTTGTTACATATACATAAATAAGAATGGCATGCATAGGCCAATGATAAGGGTGGGTCATGAACCAAGGGTTACAATTCATCCAGTTCTAATCACTCAGTTAAAAACAAACACATACATGTGTACATTGATATATACATCCATAAAAGTATGTGTGGCTTCAAGACAGGTGGGATAGAATAATAAATGTATGTTCCATGAAAAGACCAATGAAAAGTCTTTTAAACACATTTTAAACATATTTAGGGGCTAAGTTCCAGAAGCTCAAAGAGCTATGAGACTCGGATCTCTTTATCCCTTCCCCTCATGCCCATCACAGGACAGGAATGGTGACTTGGCCTCCCAGATGTTTGCTTATCTTTAAGAACCTAAAAAGTACTTGGTCCTTGACAATAACAGTAGAATAAATGGGTTTATATAGCATTTTTATAGCTTACAAAATTTTATATACCCAAAAGCGTCTTTTAACCTCAAAGCACATTTGTGAAACACATATCCCATTTTAAAGGCTCAGAAATGCAGGGTTAGCAAAGCGCCTGGGTGAGGGCATGGCACTGGTACATGTTGGGGTGAATGAGACTTAGAATTGTAAGTCCCACATTTTGAGCTTTGGTGGGAGAGCTGACAAAGTCCCAAAAGTCTAGGAATATTCAAAACTATTGTATGCAATGACTTAGAAGCCCTTGGAAGGAATACAGTTTCCAAATGCCTAGTAGCCGTAATCAAAATGAATTAGTAGTCAGGTTCCAATTTCTATTGAGAAAAGAGAGGGATTCTGTAGGATATAATTTATGGAGTTCAACATAGGTCTTATTAGTATCATTATTAAATGCCAACTTCATGACTTTTATACTTGACTTCGAGGTGCAGAAAGTGAAAGTTTTGCCTAGGCAAATTCCTTCTCCATGGCATTGTTTCTGGAAATACATTTATGATATAATGCCATTTCCATTTTATAACTGGAGAAGCTGATTTCATCCATTTTGAGCCTAAGACTATATGACAAGTTCTTCCCAAAGCAAGAAGATCTGAATCTGGGATCTCCCGTTTTCAGAACAGTGCCATAATCCCTGCACACCACATGCCGGCTTTTATGGGGGATGTCTGAGTCATTTGCTCATCCTACAAATCCGCATACTTCAACCAGCACATACTCTCCACTAGTGTTCACCCTCCCGAAGCAAGCAGAAATGACCCCAGCTCTTAGGCAGGATCCACGGTAGCCCTGAGGACAGGAGACACGGGAGGAAAGTCAAGTTAATCTCCCCGAAGGCTTCCAGCTCACTATCCACATGCAAGCCTCACATAGCATATTTTTATCACTGTTCTATTTGAACAAGCCAGTAACTAATAATTTGTAATCTACCACTGCTAACTCACTTTAACTTATTTAACACTTGGAAGGGGAAAAAAAAACACAACTGTTTTGCCATAAGGGGGAGCTTTTGAGTTCTACAAAGAGGGGGAAAAAAAAAAAGAAAAAAAAAAAAATTACATATATGTCCCAGTTCAAAACAGATCTACAAAGCAGCAAATGGTCAGATCCTTACCTGAGACTTTAACAGTGTCAGAAGGACCTGAATTTCTTAGATGGAAAAAAAAAAAGACAAAATGATAGGTGTTTTTTTAAATTTTTTATATAAAGCTGAAATAATTTCTAACAAATTTCTAACAAATTTTAAAGTATTCAGAAGTATTCAGAGACATAGTTGTGCTGAGTCTACAGCTTCGGGAAAGCAAATGCCTTTTCTAGTTGCTTCTGATGATTCCTTGAGGACTTTGGGACAACATTTGGACTAACTGAAGCCAGCACCGCGGCTCAGGAAAGAGGGGGAGACCTTCACCACTGCATATCTTTAAGGGGATTCCAAGAGGGAAAAGGAGAGGGAAGGCAAGAGAAGGGAAAGAAGAAGGGAAAGAGGGAGAGGGAGAGAGATACGGAGTGGAAGGAGGGAGAGAAGTGAGGGTGAGAAAGGAGAATGAAAGAGGGAGAAAGAGCATTACCAAAAAAAAAAAAAATCTGAGAATCAAGTTTCAAGACTCTTTATGTGCTATAGACGAGGATGAGGTTGACCAGCAAAGTGCAAAGGGGATCCTGAGAGAAGAGAGATTTTTCTCCCCTCCAGTAGGAAAAAAAATAAAAATAAAAAGATGGGAGGAGGGGAGTGAAGGAGGGGGGGGAAAAAAGCAAGCAAAACAAAACAAAAACAGGAATGTGTGTTTTGAGCAGGAATGAGGAGAGCTGGGAGGACCATAAGGGGGTGTGTACAGAATTTCATTAAATTGTTACTTTAAGATTGTCTTCTTAAAAAAAAAAAAAAGGAGGGGGTGGAGAAGCGGAGAGAAGGAGGCAAACGGGAAGGTGGAGGACGGCTGGGTAGCTCGGCCTCTCCAAACTGATTGATTAGTCATGATCCCCGCAGTTTTAACTAGGACTCATTCAATTGGGGAGGTGGAGCGCTCGGGAGCAGATTAGCATACGCTTGTTTACTCATCTTCTGAGGGATTTTTTCCCCCCTCTTTCCTTTCATTTTGTGAAGAAGGAGGGAGGGGAGGGGGGACTTGGGGGGGGAAGGGGGCTGTGGCTTGTGTTATAAAGGACGCAAAAAATAAATAAATTAGAGCATCTTTTGGGGGGGAGGGAATTCAGCGGATCAGTGTCTTAGAGGAGCTTTTTTTTTTTTTTTTAAGAGCGAGAAATCATATAAAATAAAATGAAATAAAACAAGGAGGAAGGCAACCAGCTGTTAGAGGGGGGAATAAGGCAGATAAAGGAGCGGAGAGAGAAATTAATTGCCAACCAGGAGGAGTTGGGCTGTATTTTTTCAAAGGTGGGGGGAGTGGAGCACACACCTTGAGGAGGAAAGCGAGAAAGAAAAGAAAAAAGCAAGTGGAAGGGGGGGCTCGCCCAAGAAGGGTGAAGAAGCGAAGAAAGTCGAGGCGCCGAGGCTCCTAAAGCTGGCAGCTCCGGGCGGCGGTGCAGGGGCGAAGGGGGGGCGGGGGGGACCGTCGGACATGCGGCTCTGGAGTTGGGTGCTGCGCCTGGGGCTGCTGAGCGCCGCGCTGGGCTGCGGGCTGGCCGAGCGCCCCCGCCGGGCCCGGAGAGACCCGCGGGCCGGCCGCCCCCCGCGCCCCGCCGCCGGCCCGGCCACCTGCGCCACCCGGGCGGCCCGCGGCCGCCGCGCCTCTCCGCCGCCGCCGCCGCCGCCGCCGCCGGGCGGTGCCTGGGAAGCCGTGCGCGTCCCCCGGCGGCGGCAGCAGCGGGAGGCAAGGGGCGCCGCGGAGGAGCCGAGCCCGCCGAGCCGGGCGCTCTATTTCAGCGGGCGAGGCGAGCAGCTGCGCCTGCGAGCCGACCTCGAGCTGCCCCGGGACGCGTTCACGCTGCAAGTGTGGCTGCGAGCAGAGGGGGGCCAGAGCTCTCCGGCGGTGATCACAGGTAGGCGAGGGCTCTCGGGCGGGCGCTGCACCGGCCTCGCGACCCCAGGGGCGCGCGGGTGCCTGGGCGCGGGTGGCGGGATGGTCGGGGGTCTGGAGGGTGTGTCTGTGCAGGAGCCGCCGCTCAGCTGGCCGCTCAGAGGCTCCGGGACGAGCCGCGAGCCTCACTTTGCCCCATCTGCCGAATGGGCGCGCTCGGAAGGTGTCCCTGCCTAGCCCCTCCAGAAGAACGCAGGGAGCGCTCCCGGCCACCCCAGACCGCAGTTGATGAGGGCTGGTCTCGGGGAGCCTTGTGCACATGAATCGTGTTTTGGATGTTCAGGTGGACTGTCTCTGTTCGGGATGGTGGGGAGGATGACCCAGTTGGGATGCATGTGACTAGAAGCTAGGGACCATTGATTTCTTTGGCTTTTTAATGGAGATGACCCCCCACCCCCGCTTTACTTAGCCCAGTTACCCTGAAAGCCTACAAGCTTGTTGTGATCCTCAGGACTTAAAAGTACTTGAAGTGCCCCAAAGTTGCTCTGTACTTGCTGCCTACCTCTGGGATTAACCCCCTACCCCCAGCCACCCACAGACACGCACACACACTGCCGTCCCGTGTTCTCTCTTTCCAAGCCCCTTGCCTGTCATTCGGAGCTGGGGTGAGACTTTCCGTCTGCACACCCAGCCAGTCTTCCCGGGACTAGGCTGCGAAACGGGGCGCTTTTCTCATTTGGGACTTTTACAAGCCCGTAATGAATTTAGGTTCCCCTCCTCACACCCTCCCCTTTCCATAGCAAAACCCACAGTGAAACCGGACACTTCGCGAGGGTTGCAAACCTTAGCAATCCTCCAGCATCCATTTTTCCTCCTCTTAATGAATCTGTGGCAATGTCTTTAATAAAACTGGGGGGCCGAAAGGGAGGGGGCGGCGCTGGAGGAGAGGAGGAAAGTTTTGCCTCTGCTGGCTGGGAGATTCCCTCCCTGCACAAACAATCTTGCCCCGTCCTCCTCGGACGGCTCAGAGTGAGAGTAGGGGTTCCCCCATCGATGCAGCCAGGAAACGTGTTGGAGGCGTTTTGCGATCCCACCCCCTTACACACACTTTCTTAGAAGGGAGAGAGCTCTGAGTTCTCCGGGCAGTCCGGCTTCTTTCTGTCGTGGCATGGACCTTCTCAAATGTTGCTAACTCTCCTATTTACAGCAAGCCCATTTCGGGGACCCAAACTCTGCTGCCGTACTAAGTAAGCACATACCGCGAAGCTCCGCTCTCCCGCTACCAAATCCCAAACCGAGAGCTACAAAGTGACTTTCCCCCATGCCTGACGTCATCATATGCTATTTTTTTCTTTTTCTTTCTTTTTTTTTTTTTTTGCGTCTCAGGAAGGAGAGGGAAACTGAGCTCATTCAGTTTTAGCCCCCAAGCCCCAGTCAGCCAGAGGGGTTTATAATGTAGAGTAGAGAAGAGACGGTACTCATAATAGTAATGCTGATGCTTATAATTCAGGGCTGTGGTATGTTTACTTCTCTTTCGGAACACAGGAAAAACACAGAGCCTGCTACTTGGAGTTTTTTTTTTTTTTTTTTTTAATGAGTAGATTTGATTTTTTCTTAGTCTATACCTGTGGTACAGGGGTTTGGAAACCTTTCTCCTCCAGAGTGGAGAGCCCAGGGTTCTAGACGTATCATCAATGAAAAGGTAGTAAATGCATTTTTGTAAAACAAACAAACACATACATATAGCACCTGAGATTCCACAGGAGCCTGCTTTATAAATGTCTGCAATTCAGACAAGGAGCCCCCTCTTGACACACACACTCTCTCTTGAGCACTCATTCACTCTCTCACACAAAGATTGTGCAGTAAAATACTTTAATTGGATGGGGGACGTTAGGTTATTATTGCTTGTATAAAATGCCTGGTCCATTTTATGTGTGGAAATAACATTCCTCTCAAAACGAGAAAGAAAAAAAAAGTCACTGCTGCTGTGTAGCCCCAGAAAGCTCAGAGCTTTCCTCCCTAGGATTCTGGTGGATTTTTTTTCCCCTCCCCTAGTTGAGTCTGAGCCAGATTTGACGGTGTGTAAACACCTGGCCTTGAGCCAGAAAAGACTCGTTCTGCGCGTATCCTCCACACGGTACAGGCTGTGGGACTGAAAAGAACCTGCTTCTCCTTGAATTAAAATGCAAACAAACAGAGGTTCTTTGCAGAAACACTTTTGCAGCTCCTTCCTCTGTGTCAGTTCAGGCTGGGAGAGGCAGGGCCAGCTGAGGTGGGCAATTTGGATGAGGGTGTCAAGCCACGTCCTCCCGCAGCGACCTGGGGTGCCCGGTTGGCCACCTGACCTCTGCTGGCGCTCTTTGGCGGGGCGTCGCCACTTTCCTAGGAATCCCTGGTCACCTATCTTGAGAGAGCAGGCATCTCCCAGCAGGGACCTCACTGCTATTTCAGGCAGAGGGTTGCTGCCTCGCTGTCAGGCCAGGCTGCCTTACATCACTCTTTGCTGCAGGATTCAATTGGGTTTCGTAAAGGTCTAATTTTATGGTGCTGTTAACCGGGTCTGTCGTCTGGCAGAGGCAGGCCTCTCCGCTGCTGGGAGGCGGGCCATGCTCCCAGATCCGCCTGGGATGCTATTTCTACCCTGGTTCAAACTTCACTGACACCAGTTCAGACAGGCGCTCAGAGAGGCAGAGAAGAGTGAAGGAGCAGTTTGTTTCTGAAGCTCTGAAAACATGCCTTTTATTTTTTCCAAAAAGGAAGTGGCAGTGAGTGGGGGGGAATATATATATATATATATATATATGTATATATACACACACACATACACACACATGTCTGTGCATATGTGTGTGTGTCGGTTGCTCAGTTGTGTCCAACTCTTTGCAACCCCATGGACTGTAGCTCTCCAGGCTCCTGTGTCCTTGGGATTTCCCAGGCAAGAATACCAGAGTGGGTTGCCATGACCTCCTCCAGGGGATCTTCCCAACCCAGGAATTGAACCTGGGTCTCTCATGGTGCAGGCAGATTCTTTATCATCTGATCCACCAGGGAAGCCCACATATATATGTGTGTGAGTATTAATAAAAATGAAAAGGCTTATGCAGGCAAAAGCAGAGCTAAAGTTAGAAAGTGCCTGTGTGCCGGAGTCTCTGAATGGCCCACCCACGGTGGATGGTCTGAGGGTTGAAGAGTCCTTTAAGGCTGTTGTGAAAAGGGTCCTCGGAGGTCCCCCAGGCCTGATCTTGTCTCTTAGGCCAAACAGGGAGACAGAAGCAGCCAGGGGAGGGGTCCCCTGTGGCAGGAACTAGGATTTGAGCCTGGTCCTGTCCAATCCCAGGCCTTACCCACTATCCTGCTGAGAAAACCCATCCGAGAAACAGTCACCTCCCACCCCTCACAGACCCACCACCCAGCCACTTGGGACATGGCAATTGGGGTTCCCTTTCAAGTCTGGGGCTGAGGGGGGCTTATTGACACATCCTTTTGCCTTTATAGCGTACCAGGCAGGATCCAGACCCCTGCCCCTCATCCCCACCTGCCCTCCCCCACCATACCTCTCCAGTTTGACAGAAAGAGAAAGAAGGGGAAGAAAAAGAAAACAAGACTCAATTTGCTCCAAGGAGCAGAGGCCCCGAGCAGCAGTTAATCTTGTTAAAGTTTCTCTGACCTGCTAGATAAGTGAAATGTGGACCCCACAAGTACGGCTACCTCCTCCCGCCCCCATGCCTTAGTGACCCAGAATCCCTGCTCACAAGAAGGAAAGGATTTACCTGAATCCCCTCCAGCACCTCCTCCTGCCATGCTTCTTTCCTTTGTTCTAAATATTGGACTATTGAGTTGACAGGCTACCGAGAAGAGACCTTTATTTCCGCCCTTCTGCAGCCCACACTTCCCACAACCCACTCAACCCCAAAAAAGCCTTGGCTCTGTGGACTGAGGATACTTAGTGGCAGGAAGGAAAGTGACTCTTCCTGGGTGCCTCCCAGGTGCCAGGCACTGAGCTAGGTGCTTGCCTTGTGTCTGCCAGTTTCACCCTCACAGCCACCCTGCAAGGTGGGCATCGTCACCTCTGTTTTCCAAATGAGGAAACAAAGTCTCAGAGGGTGGAAGCTACTTAGTCCAAAGTGGACAGAGCCCAGGTATGACCTCGAGCTGCAAGTGCCCGCTTCTTCTTCAGCAGTGCTTTTGGAGAGAGAAGGAATGACCCCCTTTCCTTCTTTAGACCTGCTGCGGACAACTCCTTTCTGCCCCTCTGTGTGCTAACTGTATTCCTGCAGATGAAATGGGATAAAACGTGAATCTAAATCTCCTTGGAACTCTGGATGTGACTCGCATATCTGGGTGTTTTTTTTTTTTTTTTTCTTTTCCCACCAAACTATCTATCAGACAGACAGGGCTTGGAATTTCTGTTGCCAATGACTTCCTGTGTGGTTTGAGTCAGGTCACTTTGTCTTTCTGTCCCTTTGGCTTCCTCTTCTGTAAAATGGGCATAATGGTGTCAGGATAATGCAGGGAAATAAGCAGGCAGAAAGTACCTGGCACAGAACCAGCTCATCCTGGGGACTCAGTCAATGGCTGTGAGTGGTAGCTGGATCCAGTAAGTAACCCTCTTGCCTTTCCCAATTCGCCACCTTGCCTTCAGCCCGTTTATGCCATGTTCAGGCTTCCCTGCTGGAGTGGCTGGGGAGTCTGTCTAGAGTAGACAGTGTATCTTGGGGAACAAACAGTTGGGCCCCTTCAGATCCCTTCCTTGCACTTTGATTTCCTCTTCTTTGACCTACTTGGACGACTCCTTGGTGATAAGGGCCAGAGGAGGGTCACCAGCACGGGACCAATGACTAGGAAAGCCGGTTAGCACCCAGGGGGAGAATACACCCTCGGGAACAGCAGCCCGACAGTGGCCACAGTGCATCCCGGTCACAGCTCTGTGGTCACATACCTCTCGCTCCTTCCCCAGACACTGCCCTGACTGTCACGTTGCCCCAGCCAGCACTTCACGTGCACAGATCGGGTGACGGAGGCTGCATCACCCTCGCCCCACTACACCGAGGAGGGCAAACTGGAGGCTAAGAGGTGGAGGGCTCAGGAACGTGGCTTTTGCATGGTCAGCCAGGCATGGACTGTGTCCAGCAGCCCATGGAGAAACAGGGAAACTGAGGGCCAGCATCACACGGGGGCTGAGAACTGAACTGTATCCATAAGCTGCCCCTCTCAAGGTGGCCTGGGAGGTGATTTGGTTGAGTTGCTCCCATTTCGTAGCACTGAAAATCACCAGCTTTTAAAACCTCCTGCTGCCCAGCTGCCTCCCAGGGATTCAGAGGTCGACGGTCTGGCACTGGCCTGGGCAGCGGTGTTTTTCGAAACCTTCTCAGGAGATGTGGAAGGGCCACCAGCAGGAAGAACCGCTGATCCTGCTTGATGTCTCCCTGCTCTGCAGGTGGAGAAACTGAGGCCTCGGGCAGGGGTAGGGAGTAGGGCTTCCTGCTTACCCAGCTGGTCGGTGGCAGAGCTTTTAGAGAAGTTCAGCTGTTCCAGTTCTGAATTACCATCAGAAGGGACCCCCTTTCCATTCCCAATTCCACTGTGGTTCCTAGGGGCAGGGTGTGTGTGTGTGTGTGTACATTCACACGCACACTGACATTCCATTTTTTTCAAATCTGGTCCTGTATGTGAAGCCACATTCTCACCTTCTGGTACCTCCTTTAAAGAGCAAACACTCCTAAAAGGGGATAATACATGGAGTGCCACACATCTGAGTTCAAATGGACCTCTCACCATGCTTAAGCAGTGAGGCATATTTTTTTTTCTGAGGAATAAGAGGTGGAAAGGAGGGAAGGAACCCCAGCTGGAAGGCATTCCCCACTTTGCCCAGGGCTAGTCCTTCCTGAAAGAAAGCAAGTGTTCCTATCATCCCAAATCCCCTCACCTTATGATCACTCTGAAACCAGCGCTGGCTGTAGGGTGTCTTAGATGAGAGAGAAGACTCCCAGGGACCCCAGGTAGGAGGACCCCCTATACAAGCAGCCTGAGCCTCATCTACCTATGGCTGGTCCAGGGCTTAAGAATTCAGTAAGTGCCTGCTTCTCCCCTCACCTGCTGCCCCGTCTCTGGAATTTAATTTCCTTTCCCTCAGTGTCTCTTTTATCTTTTTTTCTTGCTGCGCTGAGGACTCTGCTTCATGCCTTGATACACTTACTGGAAACATTCAACTCAGACCTGACTTGTGGGTCTTGGCCCTTTAGCTCCTTTGAAAACCTGGAACTGAGAGCCAGGAACTCTGGACTCAAGTCCCAGCTTGGCGTCCTCTGAGCTGTGTGACCTGGAGCCTCTGGGGAGAGAGTTGCAGGTGTGGTTACAGTCAACACCCCCATCTCACATGTTGTCACGAGAACCAGGTGAGACAATGGCAGGAGAAGCTCTCGGCTGAGATCAGAATCTAGTTCATAGGTCCACACTGGTTGGAGGATCCAGAAAGTGAGAGATGTGAGTGCTTTGTAAGATCCACGTAGTTCCTGGAAAAGGCACCTTTATCATCATTCTTCACACTCCAACAATAAACAGTGATCGAGTTAGCAAACCTTTCCCTATGTGTGACCTCACTGGAGTCCTTTGATGTTGGAATTAACAGGTCTGCCTCACTTGCCGTGTGACCCAGACAACTTAACTGCTCCTCTCTGCTTCAGTGTTCTCAGCGTGCGTAGCTGGGGGGGTAGCAATGAAACAGGGGCTTTCACACTGGAAATCCTAAGATTTCCACAATCTTAGGAATGCCCTGGGGAGAGGTGATGGAGAAGGAAATGGCAACCCACTCCAGTGTTCTTGCCTGGAAAATCCCAGGGATGGGGGAGCCTGGTGGGCTGCTGTCCATGGGGTCGCACAGAGTCGGACACGACTGAAGTAACTTAGCAGCAGCAGCAGCAGGGAAGAGATGAAGGGAAGCAAAGCATTCTGCTTCCTGCACCTTCCCTTCCCCTATACTGCCTGAATTGTGTGATTCTACAAGACTTCCTTTGAAGGACTGTGTGAGTTTCTCAGTGACAGAATTCAAGTGGACACGGACTGACATTGTTAACTTTGTTAGTCATGATACCGGTATTGTGATTATACACTTTTAAAGATCTATTCTGTTAGAAATGCGTACTGAAGTATTTATGGATAAAATGACGTTATGTCTATTTTGTTTGTTTAAAGTGTTCCAGGAAAAAAAAAATTAGGATGTTGGGGGGAAGAGGGGTAGATGAAAGAAGATTGGCAGACTGATGATCGCTGAAGCCAGGTGACAGAAAACAACGGGCTTCAATGCAGGTTTTGTCTGTCCTCCTGTGCCTGATTGAAGAATTCCATCATAAAAAGTTTAAAAGAGTTGGAGAGCCACAGGAGGAGCTGAAGTCTTAGATCCCTGCGTGATCTGTGAGCTGACAGGTTTCCAACTGCATTTCAGCAACTTGGAGCGGGTGAGGGACTCTCCCAAGGTCACACAGAGAGTAACTGAAAGTCAGGGTGCAGACACCGGGAGCTCCCTCGGCCCTTCTTCCTGTACACCTGTGAAGCCAGGTGACTGGCCGTCTTGGAGAGCTTTCGAGGAAGACAAGAGACAGGAGGGGCAGGTGGAGCCTTGCAGAGCAATTAGAAATGTCCGTGAGGGCATTCCTTGCTGTATGGAACCATCCCCAGCATTGGGAAGCATTTTATATCCTTAGTTTTCTGCATAAGAATCCCCTAGAATCTCCTAATCTTGTGACAACCCAAAACACACTGCGACCATTCACACACAGGTGCGCGTGTACACACACACACACACACACACACACACACACTCATTCACGTTTCCACCTACCCCTGTTTCTTTCTTTCTTTCTTTCTTTTGGTTCCTTCTTTCTCTGCATCTCCCATGGCCCTGGAAGCCTTCTAGAACCTTCTAGAGCCCAGTGGGGCTGGAGGAGGAGGATAAACTATAGTTGACTAAGAAAGAGCTGACACAGTCAGGAAATGGGAGGAAGGAGCATATGTTTACTGAGGACGTATTTTGTAATGATTGATGGTAGAACTCGAGTCAGGCTGCCTGAGTGTGATTGGGCTGGTTCTCCCACCTGCCAGTTGTGTGACCTAGGGCAAGTTACTTAATATCACCAAGCGTCACTTTTCCCCTCCGTGAAATGCGGATAATACTGGCTCCTACTTCATAGGGTTGTTTTGAAGATTAACTGGGCCTCCATGTGGAAAACGCTTAGTAATGGAATCTAGACCATGGGTAAGCACCCAGTAAATGCTAACTCGTGTGGGTTTTGTGTATGTCCGGTCCTTGCTACACGCCATTTCTAATTCTCTCAATAACTCTATAAATTAGACATGTTTATCTCCTTTGGCAGAGCTAGGAATCGCCTTTCCCTCCCTCCCCACTCAGGAAAGGCTCGTTCCTGTCGTCTTCACATAAAACAAAAACTAAAATGAAGGACAAAGAGAATAAACACTTTATCATTTCCTGTCACAGAAGCAGCATGGGCTCATTGTACAGACTCTAAGAAAAGCAGATTAAAAACAAGGAGCAGAGTAGGGCATGTCCCTCCCTGCCCAAGTATTCAACAAGTATTCAGTGAGTTTCTTCTGCATGCCAGGCACAGTTTTAGGCTGTCAGTACAAAGCAAGGAACAAAAGAAGATATCTCTGACCTCAGGGAGTTTATATTCTGGAGTCGGGGGTGGGAAGTGAGAAGGAAGAGGAGGCAGAAGACGAATGAGTAAGGAAATTCACCTCATCATGTTGGGTGAATGTTTATGAACATAGACGAAATAGGAAAAGGGAGTTGCGTGGGGCTGGGGTGGTGGGAAGAGGAGGGAGGTGGTGATGAGAAGTCACTCTGGACCAGAGGCCTCAGAGCAGAGCGGGGTTGGCTGGAGGAGGCTGTGGGGTTTGGAGAAGGAAGCACAAGGGACTAAGGGCAGGGGGGTGGAGGGTGGGGGTCAGGTCCAGCCCAGCAGCAGTCCTCAGCTTGCTGTGTGACTTTGGGGAGCGCACTTTCCTTCTTGGGGCCCGTTTTCCTCATCCGGACAGCGGGGGTAAGGAGGAGCTCATCCTTGTCTGCCTTTGCCCTAGAGGCCCAGCAGAGGTCCCTGGGGGCCCCATGGTCCTCATCAGTCAATCAGTGTTGGCAGTCGTTCCCGCGCTCTTCCTTTTCAAGTGAGGCTTCCTCCACCAGGTGGCGCTTGTGCCCCTCGGGGACTAAGTGCCCACACCGACTGCTCCTCTTTCCCAGCTACACTCGTCCTTGAAAAAGCACATGGCGCCCCTTCTTGCTCAGGTATCACTGACCGACCCCAACTTAGAATGTGGCTGTCTCATGGACATGTATGCTTTAATGTCGCCTCAAAAAGCCTCCTATCCACAAGCAGAGTACCAATGGGTAGAATCTGCATCAAAGACTGACTGAAGACATTATGTAGGGAATATTGGTACTTCCCAAGAGCTGGAAGCCATCGCATTACTGATATTGCTGATAAGAGCTGCCGTAAATATATTTTTAAAAAAACTCGCTAAATGACCTTTTCAGTGATCACATCTTGGCTTATGGCTAGAATACTCAGGTTTCATAATTTCTTACTGTACGAAAGCCATTCCAGGCAAGTAGCTGGACACTGGCATAGACCACTGGCCTTTTGGTCATGCTTATCACTTTAATCACATCACTTCATGATTAAAATACTAGAACTCAGGAGTCTGTAGCCATCTGTTAGTCTATTCTCCTTCTGGGAATCCCCAGCACTGTCATCCCCAGATTTTTCTTCCAACAAGAGAAAGAGAATGTTTTCCAGTATTACTTGTCACAAACCCAGGGACCATGGAAGAGTAGGAGAGATGGCCCTGTTTCAGTTTTGGAAAACCTGAGAGGGTCCCAGGTTCCAGTCCGTTTGGAGGAAACAGAGACAGAAACTCTAGGAGGTGCGGGATCGCAGCTTGGGATCTAAGTGCGTGGGTTGTTGTTTAGTCGTTCAGTCATGTCCAGCTCTTTTTGTGACCCCATGGACTGTAGCCCACCGGGCTCCTGTTCATGGGATTTCCCAGGTAAGAATACTGGAGTGCATTGCCATTTCCTTCCCCAGGGGATCTTCTGAACCCAGGGATCGAACCTGCATCTCCTGCATTGGATGTAGCTTCTTTACCACTGAGTCACCTGGGATGCCCAAGTATGTGGGCGGGGGGAGCATGTAACTTATTACGGATCCCTGATCTACTCTTTTGCCTATAAGAGACTGGTGGTCTAACCTGTACCTACCACCTTTGAGGCAAGAAGCTGTTCCTGCATCTGTCCCACATCCACTTCTTCTTAATTGTTTTTGCTCTATAAACAAGAAATACAGCTGAGCAGAATATGACCAGATATGTTTGTAAAGAGGGATTTATTTCCCCCAATGAAATTGGAGATCTTTTGGCTACAGAGGCTGGTAAGAGTACAGAGAAAGAGCTGATAACAGGCCAATCAGGAACAAGGTGGCCTTGCTCTAAGAGATGCACAGTACACATAAAATGTAAGGAAGGAAGGCATCCTCTACTCTGGTGAAGAAACATTCCCGTAAGTGCAGAGAACCCAGGGGTGTGAGAGTCAGCATCAGAGCCATTCGTTCCCAGGATGAGAAACCAAGGGGTGGTGGAAACAGTGACTTGTCCAAACCAGTGACCATTCAGGGTAAGATCCTCTGTCTTCTGAATCTTAGGCCAGGGCTAGGTCTGCTTCCCTCCTTGCTTTGCATCCTTCCCTATCAAAGTACCATCTCTCTGCTGAGGAGCATCATTTATCTCCAGATTCTGCTGGACTCTGGACTCACAGATCCAGCTGTCTATTGAAAATGTCAGCCTGCATTTCAAACTCAACATGTCCAAAGCTGAATCCTCTTTTTTCCAAAATTCCTTCTGTCCTCATCTAGTGTCACCTGCCCTAGATATGTCACCCACCAAATGGCAACCCACTCCATTGTTCTTGCCTGAAGAGTCCCAGGGACGGGGGAGCCTGGTGGGCTGCCGTCTCTGGGGTCGCACAGAGTCGGACATGACTGAAGCGACTTAGCAGCAGCAGCATGTTTATCCTGTCTGTCCTGCCTTTTTAACATGTTTAGAGCCAACCTTCCTTCCCCTTTCTTAGCTTAGGCTTTCTTCATCTCTTGCTTTGACTCTTCCCTTAGAATTGTAAGTGCCCACTTCTCTGAGCCTCAACTCCAACACCTCCTTCAACCTGTCCTTCAGCTTTCCGCAGTCAAATCTTGCTCCAGTGCTAATCTGCCTCTACTGCCTCTAGCTAGAGGCCCTTCAATAGCACTGCAGTTATTTACAGTCCCCCAGATAAATGCCATAGGCTTTTCCCCATCATTTTCTTTACTTGACATGCCTCCTAGATCCCCTAGATCCTTGACGTACCTTTCTATCCCCACATGGAAATGTTGCAGGCACCGTGTTGCAGAGCGCTTAAGCTTCTAGAGGATTCTGCTCGATGTTCCTCTTCTGGGAAACCCTTTCTGACTCTTCCCCAAATACTGCTTGTTTCCCACCTCTCTTATCATCTGTCTCGTTATGCTCTGCACACATTTATCAAAACACCTGGAATTCTTTATCACATTTTATCCTGTGCAAATTAGGGGTCCTCTCAGCTTCTCCACTGCCTGGCCGCACACCTTGCTTATAAGGAAATACACAGATTTTTTTTGTTTAATGAATGCATGAGTGGATAAAGGAACCAGCTACATTTCTAATGATTCTGGGAGAAAGAGCTTGGGAACCTCAGGCATGTTGCATTACGTAACCAAAACACATGACCTGGCCCGTGCGTCACACTCAGAAACATTACACAGTGGTTAATTCCATTTCCCCTTGAGCAAAGAAGTCAGAAGGGAAAATAAAAGATAATCTGGCCTTCCCAAACACGGGGTAGGGGAGGGACAGTGTAGCCGACGCCTCCTCAACTCACATCTCGGCCTTTCTAATCCAAGCCCCAGATTAACCTTGGTCTTTCCCACTCTGTCCTTTGCCCATTTGCGAAGCGTTTGTTTTGTGTGTGCACAGCAGCACATAATCCCAAGCTTTGCTGTCTTCTCCGGTTTCCACCCTGGTCCCCTTTCGCAGGTCCTTTCTGGGCCTTGGGTGTCCTAGCTGTCATATCTGTTGCCTGGGTTTTCCCTCCTTTGTGATTGGCGGGCCTCCCGTCGGCTGGCCTTGATCTTGTGAGCCCTTGGGGTGACCTTGGGGTCTGGAATCCTCTATCCGCTGTTTATATACCCTTGAGGGAGGAGACGCATTCTCAGCGGTAATAACAGTAATAAAAGCCGCCAGCTCATAACGAGCACTGACTGTGCACTGGCCCTGTGCCGAGGACTGCACGCCGGACCCTCGGAGTTTGGTTTAGAAAGTGACATGACTTGCTGAAGGCCTCACGGCTTAAGGGTTGTAGAACTGGAGCTGAGGCCAGTTTAATTTTCTCTCTATCCATAGGGCCTAGTGCATTGCTTGGAATACAGTAACTGTTCAGTAAATGTTCCGTGAGAGGATGAATATATGTGAATGCTATATAGATGGCTGCCTAGCTGGCTGGATGGATGGATGAGGCTACCCACAGTGGCTAATGCAACCATCTACAGAGACTAAAGAGAAGGACAAAAGAGAAGGAATAGAGGGGGAGAGAGATGGAAGAAAAACTGGAATGAACGTTATAAGACTTTAAAGACATTGGCTAAGAAATCTCTTTGTTGTTCAGAATATATTTTATTTGCCAGTAACTTTTGAACAAAAAGGCCATTGATGTCTCCCAGAGCATTTTCCACTTTTACATAGTCTACCAGGAGCTAATAAACTTTCAAAGATTCGCTCTGCCAAACATGTTTCTGGATTCCTTTTTTGGGAATCAGACTTCCTTGATAGCTCAGCTGGTAAAGAATCCGCGTGCAATGCAGGAGACCCGGATTCGATTCCTGGGTTAAGAAGATCTGCTGGAGAAAGGATAGGCTATCCACTGCAGTATTCTGGCCTGGAGAATTCCATGGACTATAGTCCATGGGATCACAAAGAATCAGACACGACTGAGCCCCTTTCACTTTTGGGAATCAGGGCCTGAGAAATGTTCCCCCAGGAACATGCTCAGCAGAGACGGTGACCCTCTCACCGTCTGAGGAGGGACCTGATACATTCAGAGCCAGTTTGGGCCCGAGGTAGGTGGCATGCTGTGAGAACCAGGGGTTCTGAGCAGAAGAACGACTCTGGAGTAACGAGGCTGGTTTGTGACGTGCTCTCATTGGAGCTGATTAAGCCTCTGTAGAGCCAGTAGTGAGTTCACAGGATTACTCCTTTACAAAAAACCCCACTGGGCTGATTAGAGCTGATCTGCTAGCAGCAAATATGATATCTTGTTCTTCCCTTTCCCAAGACAATAGAGTCTGCTTTATAAAATCTGCTCAGTTTTTAGATGAAGAAACTGAGATCTAGGCAAGTTAACTTGCTAAACTGAGTTGAGTGAGGTTAAGCGCACAGACTGGTAGCAAAATTGCAACTAGAACTGGGATCTCTTGACTCCCAAATCAGTGCTTTTTCCACTAGACCACTTTGTTTGCCTTTACAGTGTCAGATGATGGATACATCTGTGGGTTCACATTAGTGAGCTTATTAGAAATGTCATACAGCTGTTTATTAACTGAAGTATTTCTTACATGCCAAACCTCTGTCCTAGACATTCTGCAAAGTTGAATGGGAAATGGCAGTTTATTCAGAGAGGTAAGCTTCCCTTCTTTTCTTCCTTCCTTCCATCCATCCACCCATCTATTTGGTTACTGAGCAACCTTTACATCTTTGAGTCTTACACACTGAGCTAGGAGATTCAGATTAAAAAGAACAGGGCACAGTTCCGTCCCTTGGGGAACTCCCAGTCCTGGTGGCGGAAGCAGACTGGTAAACAGCTACATGACATCATGGTAACTGCTATAACTAAGCAATTAATAGAGTCCTGGCAAAGCTCAGAAGCAGAAAAATTGTGTTGTTGCACATCCATGTTTGTTATGGGGGCTAGAAAGTACTCTGAGATTTGGGGGGCTAAGAGAGGTCCCTTCCCCCTAGAAGGGTTAGGGATTCATGAAGTAGGTGGGGTGCGTGTGGAATGTGCGCCTTGCCCTGCATAAGGATGCATACCATGCATGACGTTTTAAGTGTCGAACTGTAAGTCAAAGTAGAACAGTAAACACTTTTTGATTCAGGTCTCCGCTAAGGACATTGACCTAGAGTAGCTTTTAGGAATATGACACTAGGAAATGATTGGACAATTCATTCTATCACCACCCGAATCAAACCCAACAGCTCCTTACTGTGTTTGTCATGCTGTTGTGATGCCTTCGTACTTGTCTTTCTCCACTTGTTTCCAGGCTCCATCTGAGCGGAGACCATTTCTGTCGTTATCGCTGCTTTATTCCTACCTGTCACACAGCGCCGGCCATGGTGGTGGTGCTGTCGACTTTGTGAAATGAATTGGAGATGGCTCCGCATAAGGGAGAAAAGAGGACGTCTGAAAGGAAAGGTGCTTTGAGAAATGATGATGAGCCTTCAGAAGGGCCAGGCAATGAGAGCAGACGTGTTTGTGAATGACAGCCATTCGACACGGCTCTGGTTTCTCTGAGCTGACCCAATCCCTGTATATATTCCTGCCACCTTTCCCCTGTTACTAAGCCTCCTTTCTTTCTGTTGAGCCGGTATATCATTCTATTGGCTTTAAGTCCTTTTTCCCCGGGCTTTCTCTCAGTTTCTCCTATCCTGTCCCTGGAGAGAGCTGCTAAAGAACCAGCTGCAATGGTGAGGATGTGCCCTGCAAGCCTCCCCTGTGCCCTGGAGACCTCCCAGAGGATGTGAACGCAGTGAGGGCGAGAAGCATGCCTGCCATCTCAGCACACCTTCCCAGGGCTGGCACATTGCTGGGGTTTGGCAGATATGTGAATGGACTTCTGGATGCATGAATGCCGTAAATTTGCAGCACGTCTGATCTGGTCTCTTCACTTCACAGGTGGAGAGAATCTGATGTCCAGAGGAGGCAGGGAAAAGATTCCAAGTTCTGCTCCAACTCAGAGACAGAGAAGGACAAGAATTCAGTTCTCCTGACCATTGTTCTATCTAGTCATATTTTTCTGGGATTTGAGCCCAGCTCACTTGAACTTGGTCATAGAGATTTTAGATCATTGACTCCTATAGTTGGGTAGGACCCAAACTATGCTTTTATACCTGGGAAATCTAAAGTCCCAAGAATGGGAGAGGTTAAACCACACACCAGAGCTTCCCCAAAACCCTCTGTGCATCTCCATAGAGTCAATAAAAATGTAGTATGTGCCCAATACTCTAGAGGTGCAACGCTTAAAGACAGAACAGGTCCCTGCCCTCGTGGACTTTTTTATTCTTGTGAGGAGAGAAAGACCATACATAGGGAATCAGTTGTAAGGGCTTATACAGTGACGAGCAATGAAAGTGGATGCTGTGGAGAATGACCAGAGTAGAAGGACATCGATGTAGGTGGCCAAGCTGAAGCTTGAATGACAGATGAGGAGGAACAAGCTGTATGAAAAGACAAATAGAGTTCCAGAGAGAAAAAGAAAGAGACAGAAGAGCTAGTGCATAGACCTTGAGGCAGGACAAAGAAGATTTAGCAGGTTGAAGAAGCAGATAGTCAAGCCATTACGAGACCTATGTTTCTGAAGCTAAAGGTAGCCCAGGTTGTGGAATGTGGATTTTGATCTAGATGAACTAGAAAGTTATCAGAGTTTCAACCAAGGAAGTTACAAGGTCTGGTGTTTGTTTTCCAAAGATCAGTTTGACCTCTGTGTGGAAAATGAATCATACGAGACCAAGAGTAGAGTGTCGATTATACCACTGTCATGGTGTGAATTCACTATTGATGTTATTGCTTAGTTAATTGTTTAGTTATTACTTAATATTTTGGTGAATATCATTACCACTTATTTCCTTGCTAATACCAGTACCAACTAAAATATCTGAATAGCACTAATACTTTAAACCAATAGGGGGAAGAGGGGTTCCTTGCATTTTGCTCCAGGAGGACTTGAAGACACTTGTCCTCAAGACATTTTCTGTAAAAATTTGAGACTGTGCACATTGTTCTGGAGAGCGGGTTGAAAGTTTTCGTCACTTTCTAAAAGGGGTCTATGGCCCCCAAATGATGACTTAAATGCCTAAAAGAAGGAGACCTAAGGGGTCATTTCCTGAAGCCTGGTCCCAGCTCTCAAATCTGAACACTCTAGGAGATCTGTGAAAATGAGAATGTTGATGCTGAGTTGTCATATCAGACTGAGGAATTGCACTTTCCTTCATCTGTACCCTTGTTGGAGTAAATAGAATTGGGGACTTTTTTTCCCTCTGAGGAGAAGTTCGTTTATTCCTTAGAAATATAATCTACAACTTTGTTTATTCAAACTCTGTTCTCTGAGTTTCTCTGAGTTTTAAACTAGGCAAGTTCACTTCCAAAGTGGCCTGAGGTGGTCCTTATCGTAATTATTCACTGTGGACTTTACCCAGGAATCTGTGAATCCAAATATCCATCTACTCTTCCATCCATCCAAGCATCACCCAACATCCACCCACCTACCCTCCTTCCCTCCTTCCCACCCTCCCTTCATCCCTCCTCCATACATTGATCTTTCCACCCTTCCATCAGTCCATGCCCTCACCAATCTATCCTTCCATCCATGTAGCCTATTTACCAGGCTCTCTGCTTCCCTGGTGACTCACATAGTAAAGCATCTGCCTGCAATGTGGAAGACCTGGGTTCGACCTCTGGGTTGGGAAGATCCCTAGGAGAAGGGAATGTCTACCCACTCCAGCATTCTTGCCTGGAGAATTCCATGGACAGAGGAGCCTGGCAGGCTACAGTCCATGGGGCCAAAAAGAGTCAGACACGACTGAGTGACTAAGACTTTCACTGTTTTCACTTTTCTCATGCTAGAGCTAGGACAAGAGTTGCTGCTGCTGCTGCTAAGTCAATTCAGTCGTGTCCGACTCTGTGCGACCCCAGAGATGGCAGCCCACCAGGCTCCCCCATCCCTGGGATTCTCCAGGCAAGAACACTGGAGTGGGTTGCCATTTCCTTCTCCAATGCATGAAAGTGAAAAGTGAAAGTGAAGTTGCTCAGTCGTGTCCGACTCCTAGTGACCCCATGGACTGCAGCCTACCAGGCTCCTCCATCCATGGGATTTGCCAGGCAAGAGTACTGGAGTGAGTTGCCATTGCCTTCTCCGAGGACAAGAGTTAGGAGACTCCAGTTCTTGTCCTCACACCACTGTGAGTCCTTGACAAAAATCTCCTGAGAAACCTCCACTGAACCGTTCACTTCTACTAGAGCACAGTTAGAAAATCTCACTTCAGAAGTTGAAAGCTACTTTGAAAAAAAATTCAAGTGCTCGTCCTGCTTAGTGACATGGTTTTAAGTATTCCCAGCAGTGCTCTGGATCTGGGTCTAGATGAATGGAGGCCCCTTTATCAACTCCAATATTTTAGATCAATAACGGCTTCTACCTTGGGTCAGCAGGTGGTGGGAACCCAGTAGAGAATGTGAAATAGAGGCAGGGCTGGTGAGGAAAGGGCTGGCTGCATAGAGCGGGCAGAGAAGGGAGCTGATGGTCACTTAGCTTCTGGGACCGTCTTTTGCCCCCAAGACTTCACAATCCGTGTGTGCGCCTGGACGCATGATGTTGGAGGAAGCCCTCGTGGCATGAAGTTGTTTCAGTTTCCGAAGCATTTTCGACATGTACCTATCATATTCCCACTCGCCTTGTAAAACAAGCATTTTCATTTAATACAGTGAGGTCTTTGTATTCTCAACAACAAACACATGGTCTAAAGCTCGCGGACACAACCTGCCTTTTTCTTCAACACTCTCCGCTACCCACCCCCACCCCCACCAGATTCTGTCTGCCCTTACAAAGCCCAGCATCAGCAGAATATCTGTTTACAAACAAGGGCTCCCAGAGAACAGTATCAGAAGCTCCAACAATCCTCTAGAACACGCCCCCAGCTGTGCCCATGGAATCCCTGTGAGTGGTGTGTGTCACTGGCAGCCGCTTTCGTGGAAGGCTTTCTGCCTTTCCATCTTTCCATCTGCCTTCCTCTGTCTTCTTCCACTTATTCATTAAAACCGTGAGGGTCCTGGACTGAAGAGGCAGTTGGATGTGGGCTTGGGATATCTGGAAAACAGAGCCCGACAGGGAGTGGCTAGAGAACAGTGACACAGACCCACACACATCCCACTTGCCTTGTCATCTGAAGCAGAAGCTGATTGAAGGAGGATTATTCATTGAGTAGATGTAACAGTCACACGGTGATCACGCAGAGCTAGATCATTTTTCTAGTGTTAGCAGCAGCCGAAGTGATTCTTTTGTTACTCTCTCAAACTTGAGTCTACTGTAGCTCCCTATTACCTACACATGGTAAGGATAATAGCTAACATATTTAGCACGCAATACGTGCCAGACGCTGTTCTGAGGACTTTGCGTGTGTTAACTCTTTAATCTTCACAAGGACCCTCTGAAATAGATACTCTTATAATCCCAGTATTCCAGATTGAGAGAGCTGAGGGGTATGGGAAAGTTAAGTGACTTCCCAAAGGTCAAGTACTACATAGAATTAGTCCCAGAGTTCACTACATCCCACTACAAACCCTCTAGGTCAGGCTAGAATTCCTTAGCATCACATTCAACTTCCTCCCCAAGCATTATTTTCTACCATAACATTTCCTAGTTCCTCATATCAGGGATCCTCAACCTCAGCACAGTGGAGATATTGGAAAGGGTGATTCTCTGTTGTGGGAGTTTGTCCCAGGCACTCTAGGATGCTTAGCAGCATCCCTGGCTTCTGCCCACAAGAAGCAGAAGCAGCCTCCCTTCCCTAGCTGCGTTGATCAAAAATGTCTATAGGAACATTACCACATGTTCGCTGGTTGAGAACTGTTGTCTTATGTGGACTCATCTGATGAAACAGAATTATCTGGTGTTCATAGAATACTATTGCCACTCCCATGCTTTTTCAGGTTTTGAAATTGTTTTAATGTATTGGAGTATAGTTGCTTTACAATGTTGTATTGGTTTCTGCTGTATAGCAAAGTGAATCACTTAGTCATGTTCCCGCTCTGTTTTAAATAGTAGATTGTCTTCCCACTTAGGTCACCACAGAGCACTGAGTAGAGTTCCCTGTGCTGTGCAGTCGGTTCTCATCAGTTATCTGTTTTATACGTAGGCCCTGGGTCAGGAAGATCCCCTGGAAGAGGGCATGGCAGCCCACTCCAGTACTCTTGCCTGGAGAGTCCCATGGACAGAGGAGCCTGGCGGGCTACAGTCAATAGGGTCGCAAAGAGTCAGACATGACTGAGCGACTAACACTTTTACTTTTCACTTTATACATGTTAGTGTTTATATGTCAATTCCAGTCTCCCAATTCATCCCACTCCCCTCTCCCCCTTGGTATCCATAAATTCATTCTGTACATCTGTGTGTCTGTTTCTGCTTTGCAGGTAAGTTCATCTGTACCATTTCTCAAAGCGATGTTATACTATTTGTTTTTCTCTTCCTGACTTACTTCACTCTGGTTGACAGTCTGCAGGTTCTAGCCACATCTCTGGAGATGGCACGGTTTTGCTGCTTTTATGGCTGAATAGTATTCCACTGTGTGTGTGTATATATATATATATATATACCACATCTTTATCCACTCCTCTATTATGGACATTTAGGTTGCTTCCATGCCCTGGCTGTAAATAGCGCTGTAATCAACATTTGGACGCATGGATCTTTTTGGATTATGGTTTCCTCCAGGTATCTGCCCAGGAGTGGGATCGCAGGGTCGTATGGCAGCTCTATTTTTAGTTTTTTAAGGAAACTCCATACCGTTCTCCATAGTGGCTGCACCAGTTTACATTCCCACCAACAGTGGAGGAGGGTTCCCTTCTCTCCACATCCTCTCTAGCATTTACTTCTTTCACATTTGGTTTCCCCTTTGACCTTGCAGGGTCCTTGGCCTCCTCCCCTCAGTCTTTTCTCTATTCCAGAGTCTTTGACTTCCTCAACACCTTTTACAGCTAGAGAGGAAACACTAGCCTGTCTTGTTATTGATCTGCTTATTTTTATGCTTTTTTGTTTAAAAAAAAAATGGTCACCTATTTTAAACCTTCTGTTTAAAAATCCGCTAAAGATTCCACAGGTGCTTGAATTAAAAGCTCAGTTCATTTCATGCATTCAGTGATTATACATTGGCTCTAATTTGTTTCAAGTCCCAGGCTAAGTACTCAGAGTATGAAGTCACAGGTGATACAACACCGCACCTCCAGAGTGCGTGTGATAGATGATCAGAGTTAGGGAACAACTTAGAGATTCAACTCCCCACCCTCTCCTAGTTGAGTAAATGAGAGGACCAAGCCCCAGAAGGTAGATGATATTTGATCAAGGTCAGCTAGAGAGCAGGCTCAAAGCTGAGCTAGATCATTCTCCACCTAGTGGAATAAAATTTAAATTCTGAAGTCCTAGTGAACGATTAAATACCGCTTACCCATCTGGAGTTTTAAAGAGTTCTTTTGAGTTGAGTCATAATTTATGATTTTTTAGTTCATATTTAAACAATAGAAAACTCATATCTGAAAAGTGTATCAGCCCTCTTATCAAAATTTTTGCTTACATCCCATGCTTTTCATTATAAGTCTTTAAGGCTGAAGGGCTCAGGATTGCAATGGACAGGGTGTCCGGAGAAAGGAGTCCTGGCTCTTTCAGCTCTGTGACTCTATTAGTAAGAGCATCATGAAATCCCTAGCTGATGATCCCTACCCCGATGGACTCTGTTTCTGAAAACCCATCAAAGAGTCCCTATTGTCTATGGAATAAACTTCAAATCTCTTCGCCTGGCATTCACCACCCTGCACAATCTAGCTATGCCATTTCCCTCTAAGAGCTCCCTCAGTGCCATCAAAAGCAGATGTCTTCTCCATCTCCAGAGTCATCTTCCAGTGACCACAGCTCTTGACTGCTAGAAAGCTGGTCTGCCCAGCCTACCACCCCCTACCCCTCCTCTCCCACCAAATTCCTCCTGCAAGCTTAGTTATGTCATTCATCCAAGAAAACTTCCCGGAGCCTTCTTGTCTGAATCAAGTGTTCCCTCCGCTGAGCTCTTTGGCTTATACCTCCACTAGAACTTACTCTATTAAGCTTTATTTAGTTATAATTAAAAACTCTCCTTTGTCCTCATGTGGTCAGCTTTCCCCTGACTGGCCAGCATAATTCAGAACTTAGGAACGTGAACCCTCGAGACCGATTGCCTGGGTTTGAATCCCACCTCTGTCATTTGCCAGCGAATTACTCCGGCTTGGGCTTGTCCGAGCGTCAGTTCTCTCATCTGTAAGTGGAGGTAACAGTGCTCGGGTATGGTGAAGGGAACCTGAGCTACTCCACACAAGGAGTCAAGCATGGTGCCTGGCACGCAGCGCGCTCGGCAAACATCCAGTCCCACTGCCCCCACCCCGACCCCCGCTTTGGAGAGTGATTCCAGATGCCCCCAGCCCAGCAAAGCCTGTCTGGACACATCCCTTCCTCATCTCTGGTTTCCTTCTCACTCCCCGAAAGGCTCGTCCCTAGCTATGAGCGCCAGGGTGAGGCGACAGCGGGCTCGCCCCAGAGGAGCTCTTGTATCCAGAACGCAGCCCACGCTGTCTAGCGTGTGTTTTCACATAACTTGTTGTGGGCCTCCACTGGTTAGGAAAGTCACATCACTGGACTCGCCGTGTGGGAATCCACTGTATCCCTCCGAGCTCCCTGGATTGGCAGGCAGCAGGCACTCAATGCCTCCTCTGATGCTATTCTGTAGATGAAGACCCGTCTTCTTCCAGATGGACCCAAGGCCGACTCATCCATTAGCTGCAGTTGACACAATGCCTGAGGTCCACAGCACTTTTAAGAGGCCCATAAAAATGGCTTAATTTTTTTTTTAATCAGAAGAAAAAAGCTAGTATAATAATACATATATGATAATGAAACCACTCTTCATTATATATATTTAAATATGTAATATAGAGATTTATATAATCTTTATATATATATATACCCTTTACGCCCTTCATATGTATATATAAAGATTATTACATCTTTATACCAATGCAGTCATAAAATATATATATTTAGGGAGAAAGAAAAAGCCTCCAGGGTCCATGAAAGTCATGACGCCACCCCAGATGGAATTTGCAGCAGATCAATAGTACCTTAGTGGCAAATCAGGACACAAGTTCATGTCTCATCACTCCCAATTTAGAAATCTCCCCACATTTGAAGAAAAGCCCCAGAAGCGATTTCACCACGATCTTCTTTCAGAGATGAGAAAAGGAGGCCAGAGAAAGCACGACTTGCCTCGGGTCACCAACTTAGTCGCACAGCAAGCGTCTTTCCTGACCTCTGGTTGCTCTTCTCAGTATTTTACGCAATCGACCTAGTGCCCACCAATGCCAACCTCCTACTCGATGGATAGACATTTGAGGCCCTGGAGACAGAGGGGCTTACTGATTGTCATCAGGATGCCTGCCCTGCCTCTAAGTCAGGACTCGTACTCCAGTACTACAAAGATGAGTCCAAACTTCAAAATCCTCCAGTTGAGTTTCTTCACAAGTATTGGGTATTTATTTCATTTGTTCATTCATTCACTTGCTCATTCATCTGTTCAACAAATGTTGATTGAGTACTTAGGTCCTCAGCAGCCTCCTAAGGCTCTAAATGCAGAGAGGTAAAGAGATGTATACTCTTTACCTTCTCAGAGCCTCATCTTCCCCATTTGTGTGAATTGTGAACATAACGTCTTAGAGAATTCTTGGGAGGAGTGAATGAAGTAATTAAGGTCCTTTGTACACGTTAAAACGTCAAGGAGTCTTAAGAATGCTTCTTGTCTTGTTATCACCGACAGACTGTGTAATTAACATAAGGAACAGTAAAACGTTGAGTATATGAGAAAATAAGTATTAAGTAAAAAATAATTTCTGCTTATATTTAGTCATAGAAAACTTAAGGCATTGGCTAAGCATCTGGCTTTGGAATCAGAGAGCTGGCACCGAATCCTGTTTGTGTTGTTGTTGACCTTTGCCCAGTCAGTCCAACTCTGAGCTTCAGTTTCCTTACCCATAAGCTGGGACTAAGAGAACTTACCCCACAGAATAGGTATAGTAACTCAGTGAGCTGATGCACATAAAGGTCTGGTCTTGTACATGGCGCACCATCAATGGTAGCTCTGTTTGTTTCTCAGGAGGTTCATGCGGCTTGGAGAGCCATTAGAACAAATCAAATCCTAGGGATAATGGAAGGAGGCAGACGTGATGATAATAGAGCTTCCTAATTGCATAGTATCAACTCTTATTGTATCTGTGTTGCCTTAACAGAAGGACTGGCACTAGCGTTAAGGATCAGCAGGTCTCTCAGCAGAGGGCGTATCTTCATATTTGAACGTCCAGCCGGGGCCTGATACAGTGGATGCCCGGTGACTGTGTGTTGAAGGAACTGGTGAATGGACAGATTAATAAATCAGAAAGGACTTGAGGATGTTGATTTAGGGAAAAGAAGAGCCAAGGATAACACAGTGAAAAGCCTCAGACAGCTCTAGGGCTCCCTTGGGTAAAGCGCACTGAATAACTGTAGGTTCCTGCAGTCCAGATCCCGCACCACTGTGTGGAGAGGAAAGGGTAGCGATTTTGGCTCACTCTGGGTGAGCACTGGGGCTTCCCAGGTGATGCTAGTAATAAAGAATCCACTTGCTAATCCACTTGCTAATGCTTCTCCCTGGGTGGAGAAGATCCCCTGGAATAAGAAGTGGCAATCCACTCCAGTATTCTTGCCTGGGAAATCCCATGGACAGAGGGGCCTGGTGGGCTACAATCCATGGGGTTGAAATGAGTCAGACACGACTGAGCATACTGGTGAGCACCGAGAAATGCCCCAAGGTGCAAAGGCCTTGTTCTTCAGGGGTTCAGAAGTTGTCTGATTCTGGAGATACACGGTCACTTGTAGAGATGTACAGGTGATTCAGACGGGAGGTTGGGTGTTAAAGGTTGTTGAATGATTGTTGAGGGAGCCTCCAGTCCTGACTGTGCCTGATTCTGTGAATGTGAAGGGTGAGCTTGGGGCTTCTGTGAAGAGTGTGAGCTGCAGGGGGCTTTGGCTTGAGGGTTTTCTGAGAAGCAATGTGATTATCTCTGAAGTTAGTGGGTCTTCATCAAAAAGACCAAAGGTCAGCGCTCTTCTGTGGGGCAGCTCTAATGTCAGCACCCGCGTCCACCGGGGGCAACTTTTAAGGGTGAACAAAGGAAAACATGTAACTCTTCCTCCTCCTCCTCCTCTCTTCCCCTCCTCTTCATCCTGACTCCTCTTCCCCTCCACCCCTGCCTCCCTCTCTTTCTTCCTTATCTTCTTCTCCATCCCCCCCTCCCACTTCCTTTTTTAAAACCCTTATGAACCAATTTCAATGACAACGTGTGAAAAAGAGAGTGATGAACAGGTCTCTCTCTTTCAGAGAACAGCCTCAGAAAGGATAAAGTTTAACCACACAGAAGAAGGGGGGAAATGGTCCCAATTTGGAGGAAAAGGCACAGACGTTTATCATTAATACTGATTAAACAGCATAGATGACATTTATCATGTGCTATGCAGATGAGTATTTGTATTCTCTAACTAAATCCTCAAAATGTCACTGTGCCTTAAGTACTGTTATTATCAGTTTACAGTTGAGAAAACTATCAGGGAGGTGAAGGGATTTTGCCCAAGGCTACAAGCTAACATGCAGCAGAGCTGGGATTCCAACAGATCAGTCCACAGTACAAATGCTTCAGTTCAGTTCAGTTCAGTTCAGTTGCTCAGTCATGTCCGACTCTTTGCTACCCCCTGGACTGCAGCACGCCAGGCCTCCCAACCCATCACCAACTCCTGGAGCTTCCTCAAACTCATGTCCATTGAGTCGGTGATGCCATCCAACCATCGCCTGCACCCATGTGCCAAGTCTGGATACATGGATACGTTTATTATCTTATTAGTTCCCCCTCCAACCAGCAGAGGTAGATCGCATCATCCCTATTTTACAGATGAAAAGACTAATTGTACGAGAGAGAAGCTCTGACTTTCCAAGTGTCACGCTCATGCACGGCAGAGCCAGCACCTGAATGAGTGTTTGCTGGTCTCTAGAACTCTGACCGTGCTATATTCACAGAGCTTGCTTTCATGTGAGTGAAGGAGGCAGCCTGGAGAGTCACAATCCAGAGGGAAATAGGGCTGCGCCTTGAGCCCCTAAAAGCACTTTGCCATCCCCAGTGTGTTATGTAAGTCTGTGTATTAATACAGAAAATGGATTTTTAGGAACCCTTAAACATACTCTTGTTCACCTTGCCTTACATCCAAATGGCCTTAAATAGGTTACAAGGAAATATGCATCCATTTATCTCCTTTCTCTCTCTCTCAAAAAAAAAATAAATAAATAAAAACCTGTGAAGTATACAGAATGAGACTGTTTAATCCCTGGAATACAAATGGGAAAACCGCCTCAGAGAGTTGAATGAGCTCATCCAAGGTCATAAGGCTAGTGTAAAAAAAAAAAAGAAGAAGAAGAAGAAGTGAGTGGACTGATAATATCAGGGACTTTTTGGGTGATGGTTCCCAGCAGGGAAAAAGACCACAGTCAGGGAGCAGACACAGACACTGCCATGGATGCTGGTCACACTGCTCCGCCTAGACCTGGCCCCACCCATGGGACCAATATAGGAGATGCCGAGCTGATCTTGACCTTGTGAATTGCCCCAAAGGGTCACTCTTGATATCCCAGCCTCTCACACCCAGAGGGAGAGACAACCAGAACTCAGCAGAGTGTGGAGAAGCCTCTAGCCAAGTGTGATTTCTTCCAAGCCTTCTCCTTCCACTGAGCCTAAGCGCCATCCTTTGAGCCAAGGTACGCTGGCCTGGAAGAATGGGGATGCTGAAGTCCCTCGGGCACCTGCCTGGTGCTGCTGAGTCCTCCAGGGTCACCCTGGTGGTCCTCCCCCACCAATGAACCAAGTGCAGGGGCCATGGGTATACTTAACCCGAATCTGTCTGTTTTAATCACCCTCCTCTAGACAGATAAAAGCTTTCCATAGGATTGCTCTCTCAAGCATTTCTCTGTGGCTTTGATACCAGCCATTAAACCATGGAAGGGAAAACAAAACAAACAAAAAAAAGGACCAGCTTCAACTTTTAGCTTTTAATTTTTTTTTAGCCTCCTGAAAGAAACCAGATTGTTGACCTAAATTCCCCCTTTCATCCCCACATCCTCTCACCTCTGCTCGTATTCCCCTGGCTGAGGTTCCACAGCTAGTGGACATCCTGAAGTTGGAGGGCCTGAAATGGCCTTCTTTTCCCTCCTCCCCACTTCTCCATGACCTTATATCCCCTTCAGTAGGAACTGAGGCAGGGACGTCTGAAAGACCTGAGATCTCAGAGTTACAGAGGGTCTCAGGTGGAAGGGACCTCTGTGGCTGTGTGATAAAACCCTCCTATTTCATAGGGGAGGATTTGAGGATGCCCTTGCTGGGGGGAACTGCCCACCCATTGACCTACAGCAGCAAAGTGGCAGAGCTGGGGCACAAGAACCTTGACCGTGGGCCAAGAGATTTGTCCCCCTGAAAGAGAGCATCCTAGAAGACAGCTCTAGCTTTAGAGTTAGCCCAAGTGGGATTCTCCCACTCTCTAGCTGAGATCCTTGGAGGGAAGCCAATTAGCTTCTCTGCACCTGTTTCTTCTCTGTCAAGGAAGATCAGTCAAGCCCACTTCACGGGGTTCTTATGAGCATGGAGGGGGATGTCTGTGCTTAGCCAGGAGACCACTACATTGCCCGTTATTATTATCATTACAGTTCTCCCTTGGTATTCCCAGTGCATTTGTCCCCAGACCCACCATAGTTACCAAAAGCTGTGGGATGCTCAAGTCCCTTGTGTACAATGGCATGGAATTTGCGTCTGGTTGCCACACATCCTCCTGTGTACTTTACATCAGCGCTAGGCTACTTAAAATGTCTTAATGCCATGTGAATGCCAGTGCGTGTCAAGGTCCTCCTTGCTGAGGTCTGGCTCATCTGTAGGGGAACTGAACTTGAAATCAGGAGTCTTGAATTCCACTCCTTCCTCCCCCTTAGTGCTGTGTGACCTTGGGCAGGTTGACCTCACCCCTCTGAGTCTCAGTTTTCTCATCTGTAAACAGCACCTGTTATACAAGGTTGCTTGTGAGGGTCATCGGAGACATCTTGGCCCAGAAGCAGCTATGCGCATGCTCAGTACAGAGCAGTGGCTCCAGCTGGAGCGCAGAAGCATCTCTTTCCTGGGAGGAGCATTTCCTGTGAGGCGACCACACCATCCATTTTTATATCCTCGCAGTACTCCTTGCCCTGCCCACAGTAGGAGTTAAGCTGAGACAATGTGTTGTAACCAAGAAGGATACTGAATTGAGTACAAAGCAGCAAATGATTTAAGAGAAACTTCAGGGGGAGAGTTTAAATAAACTTGTTGAGTGGCAGTATTATAGTTTGCTAGGGTTACCATAACACAGCACCATGACTTGCTGGCTTGAACAACAGAGATCTATTTTCTCACAGCCCTAGAGACTAGGAGTCTGGGATCAAAGTGTCTGCAGGGTTGGATTTTCTGAGTCCTCTGCCCTTGGACTGTATGCTGCTGCTGCTGCTAAGTCGCTTCAGTCGTGCCCGACTCTGTGCGACCCCATAGACGGCAGCCCACCAGGCTCCCCCATCCCTGGGATTCTCCAGGCAAGAACACTGGAGTGGGTTGCCATTTCCTCCTCAAATGCATGAAAGTGAAAAGTGAAAATGAAGTTGCTCAGTCGTGTCTGACCCTCAGCGACCCCATGGACTGCAGCCTTCCAGGCTCCTCAGTCCATGGGATTTTCCAATGGGTGCCATTGCCTTCTCCATTGGCCTATATAGGGCACCTTTTCCATCCCACGTCTTCATGTCGTCTTCCCCTTGTATCTGAACCTCTTCCTCTTAGGACAACCATTCTATTGGATTAGGGCCCACCCCAATAACCTCACTGTAGCTTAATTATCTCCTTAAAGATCTCTCTCTAGATACATTCACATTCTGAGGGATGAGGGGCTAGCCTTCCACCTAGGAGTTTTTTGAGGGGAACACATTTCAGCGCATGGCAGATGGAATGGAAGATGGGAGGCAGCCAAGAGCAGGACAGCAATGTTGAAGGAAAGATGAAGAACACTGCAATATAGAACCTGGGCAATGGAGCAAAGCTGAGTCAGAAACCCATAGGCAAGGGGGCTAGTAATGGAGGTTCAGATGCTGAAGGACAAAGCAGGGAGGCACCCCAGACTCCAGACAGACAACCAGGCCCGGGCAAGTCTCTAGTTCCAGTAAAGCGAGGCAAGTCAGGTAGAACCAATGAAAAGCTAGTCATAAAGGACCACTGATTCTTAGTCCAGTTTTTGAGCCCCAGGCAGAAGAATGACACGGAAAGCAGCCTTTTTGCAGTTCAATTCCACTTGCTTGTGTTGCTGCTGTTGAACTTACAGAAATGATTCTGCAGGGGTGGGGCATATCTTCAGATATCCCAGGATAACGTGTGTGGCACGTGGCACTTGGTGTAGTAATGTGATTAAGAAGTTGGGTCTGGGACTCCTATGGACATGGAGTCTAAGCTGTGTTGCTTTGGACAAGCTGCTACCTTTCTGAGCTTCTGTTTTTCTCTGCAAAATGGACTGCATTGGTAGTTTTGTGGTGAAGACCAAGTGAGAGAATTCACATAAAGCACATGGCGCTTAGTATGCTCTAAACAATGTGAATATATTAATAATATAATGGTGCTCTTATAAGGAGCAGAGCGATAGAGAAGTGTCCCCCCGCGTCCCTTCTCTTGCCTCCCTTGTTTGCTCCCTCCCTTCCTTTATTTTATAATTTTAATGACAGACTCTATGCAGCACCTGCAAGGTACCAGATGCTGTGTTGGATGTTGGGCGTTTAGAAATGAACCAGAGAGAGATATAGTCAGGAAGCAGACACTGAATGCATAATTACCAAACAGATGTCTAGGACAGGGAGGAGCGTGATGATTGTGTGGGAGGGAGACCCGTCTATACCTGGGCTGGAGTGGCGTGGTCACAGCACACTGCCCCGGGGCAGTGACAGTGCAGGGATCCTGAGAGTGATCCTGGCCCCAAAGCCCGGACAGCTCTCCTGGAGTGGCCCAGGCAGAGGTTTTGGGAAACTCCCTTCTGTGTTTGAACTTGCCCCCATTGTGCATGCCCTCTATCTCTGGGGTGAGTTGAGACCAGGAAAAAATAAAAAGAGAAAGAGAGATACAATAAAAATAAATACACATCAAGCTTTTGCTGGGCTGTGCAGCCCTTTCACAGCAAATCTGGCTGCCAGCAGATAGGGACACATTAGAGAGACTAGGGTTCAAGTGTCTGATGCTGGCCATGAGACCCAGGGCAGCCTCCTTCCCGGGCCTCTACTTCCTCATCCGTGCAGGTGCCCCAGACAGCCATTGGCTGGGGAATGAATGGGCTCTGGCGCTTTCATTGCCTGCTTGCACGTGCTTACAGCTCTGAGGCAGGCTTATGCTAATTAGGTTAGATGGTGTGCAGGATTGCCCGTGGCCATTCCGTGAGGCTGTGTCCCCCGGGATCAACCTCTAGTCCCTCCCAGATGGTGCGACGTTCAGACTGACTTACTGTTTCTTTCAGTCTGTCTCTATCTTCCTGGAGAACTGCGGGGAAGGATGGGGTGGAGGGGTACTGGCATTCACCCATGTCGTCCAGAGAACACTGTTCCATGTCTGGTGTGGAGACACACAGAGGACGTGTCCTCTAAGCACACAAGAATTGGCGATGACGTGAGGCATTTGATTCAAATCAACACACATTTTTGAAGTATCTCCTCCTTACAAGGAACCATTCTCACAGGGAACAAAAGAGCTCTTAAACTGTAGCAGGGAGATCATTTACTCCCAACTCCTCCTTTCTCAGAAAAGGGAAATAAGGCCTGGCAGCCAAAGAGGCAGGGTGACTTGTCCCCGGCAAGGTCATGCGGCAGACCGAGAGCCCAGATCTCTGGTCCCAGCTCTCCAGTTCCAGGCTGGTGAAACAGCGGTGTCTCCCATTCAGCCCTCTGAAATGTGGCTGCTGTTGATTACTTTATTTTTGCCCAGAAATAAATCCCATTCACCACTACAACGCACCCCCATCCCCCCATCCCTATTGAAATTCAGTGATTTCCTTTCACCACTAACACCCCAGGTAAATATTTCCCTCTGAACTTCTGAAGCCACTGCTTCAAGGTTCTCATTTCCCTTACTGTGTTTCCTCTTGGTTCCACTGAAACCCTCCCTTTGCCCTTCCTCTCTGCCTCCTGGGGCTAAGCTGCCTCTTGGTCCTCCACTCCGTGTTGCAGGGTCTAGCCATTCTTGTTGATTCCCTCTTTTCTCTCAACTGCAAACAGAGATGGCTGAAGCCTATGTACCCCAGTCCCAGGAAGGTCCTGAACTGAGGGCACCCTACAGATGTGTACACATTTTACCTTGCTACCCCAGCCAGCCACCTTCCAAAGGCAACAGGAAAGCCAGGCCTGAGAGCCCCCGGCCAAATAAAAACCTGCAGAGAGAGAGAAAGACAAAGGATCCTGTTCCAGATGTGAATTTTCTCACTAGAAGAATTTTCTGTTCCGGGGTGAGGTAGGGGGGTTGTTAGCCAGAAGCGGAAGAGAAGGTGAGCAGAGAGGTGGGAGGTGGCGAGGGCAGGGACGGGGGCGGGGGGCAAGGGGTGAAGTCCAGAAGCCTGTTCTCTCATACTTCACATAGCTGTCAGTGCAAGACATAGGGGAGCTCATTCCAAATGTGGAGTCGGAGCTTTCGCCTTGGAGAGGTCAGTGGGGAGGTAGCTTTTACCACGCAAGTCTTGTGACAGTAGCAAAGCCAAGGGGAGGGGGGTTGGGCTATGATTTCTGAGTAGCGTTTGCCAGTAAATTTGAGGAGGACTCGTGCTCTTTGAGCCTTCATCCTACCCGCTGTTGACACATCAGCCACCTTGTCTTTAGGGTGCCTACTCTCTCTGGTGTTGCTACATTTTGTTTTCATCCTTCCCCCCTTTTCATCCTTGACATCACTCTGAGACCCTCTAGCATTTTAACAATGTAGTCCCATCTGGACAGCCACAGTGTGCCAAGGATGGTGTAGCCACTATGTCTTTTAAGCGTGACAACATGTGTAAAGAGAGATAGAGAGGAGGGGATTGAGATCCACAGAAGTGAAGCGATTTGCCCCGGATGTATGGCCAATAATTGTTGTCATCAGAATTACCCTGACGCCAAAGGTCCTGCTCTTTGTATCCGGCCAAGAACACACTCTGTCTTCTGATTCTCTCTGTCCTTTACCCAGGGAGTCCTAGATTAGTGCCTCTGCTTCTATTTCACCTTTTCTCTTCTCCCACTCTGTTCAGAATCATCCATGTGTGCATTTGTGGGACACTTGCTGAGTGCCTGCTGTGTACACCCCATAGTGCAAGATGCTGGACAGGGTAGAGGTGACCCAGACAGAGTCATCATTCTCAAAAAATGTCATGTCTAGGGGAGACTCCAAAACCAGAGAGTAAATATCCAGTTTCCTAAAAGTACAAAGAATTCAGAGGAGAGAGTGATTATTCCTCACAGGACCATTAGGGAAAGCTTCCTGGGAGAGGTGGTTTCTGTTTTAGCCATTGGGAAACCTGGGATCACAGAAAATCCCCCGTGGAGCAGGCGTATGAGGGAAACCTCATTCATTCCCTTCCCTTGCCAGGGAGAGAACCAAGACCCACCAATTCTTGGTGTTTCATCAAGGCCTGAGAGCAGGTTGATATTGTAGGAGACCCTGGCCATCACTTGAAAGTTGGTAGAACAGGGAATGGTGATAGGGGAGATGTAGGTGGACTTTGAAGCTTGGCCAAAACTACCATCCATGTCAGCTGCTAACAGATTACACAAAATTGAAGGCCCCAGTACCCACAAAGAAGTGCAAAGCGTGTGGGCCTTCTCTATTGATTTTGCTAGAAGCTCTCTGTGCTTATTTGATGAGTGCTAATGGCAGAGGTACACTCAAAGTTATGGTGACCGCAACAATTCTCCAGCTGAAAGTAGGGACTGTCCTCCTAAATGAGCATCTTTTATTCATTCTCCTATCCCTGCTCTCTCCTCCCACCTAGCCTCATACATCATCGAACACTTAGAGTACATTCTTAATTAGAAAGTCCTCTTCCCCATCCAACTGCTTGCCTGTGCCAAGGACACTGGGTGTATTCCATAAAAGCTGGGAACAGGAGTTGATGAGAGTAAAGAGACTTAGATCCAGAGAGAATCTACTTAGTGACTTCCTGGGGTTTCCAGGCTAAGTCTAGAGATGTCTAGCTTGGAACTTTCCCAGTCAACTGAAATTTGGGACAACCCAGGCAGGTGTTTTTATGCAGATGGACCCCTGGTGACACTGATGGGGGAGAGGGAGGTAAAGTTAGTACCTAGGACGGTGATCCTAGGGTCTGATGGATCTAGGATCTAGTTACCAACCAGTTGACCTTAAACCATTCATCTCTTTACCCCCTTCAATTCCTGTTTCCTCCTCTGTTAACTTAATATCATCACCTTGAGGGTGCTAAATGGGTTCAATGAATTAATGCATATGCAGACCTTCACACAATGCCTCACTTGTGACAGAGGCTTGGTTTTACTTAATGACAGAGTCCCCAACATCTTTTTATGCCAAGAGGATGACTTTTACTTTTTAAAATATTAGCATTGATGTTAGAGAAAAGCAGGTTTGAACTGGGTCTCAGGAAATTTGTCGGTGACGATGTAACCTAACAAATACCTTCCATTTCCTGGGTCTCAACTCCCTTAACTTTTGAGTGAAGGAGTCGGAATTGGTGATGTTTAAAAACCTTTCCAGCTCAGATAGTAAGTACGCCTGGCTTTCTTGCGGGTGAATGTCAGAGCTAGTCAGGGCTACTGTTACGATAGAAGCTTTGCAGCCCATGACCGTCACTTCTCCAGGCAACTTTCCCGGCAATTCACCACTGATCACCGATGACAGCCGGTGGCTGATGCACTCCTAGTTATGGTGACTGTAGTCGGAGCTGCCGAAATGCACCTTCTGTTGAGCATTTTCTCTCTCTGATTCTTCTCTTACCTCTCCCTCTCACCATGTATGTCATTCTACACTTAAAATACACTTTTAATTAAAAAGTCCTCTTCCCCATCCAACGGTTTTGCAAAATCAAAGATTTTCAGATTTTAATTATTAGTAGTATTACAGTTGTTTTCTTTAGCTCAAGTATGTATTCTGCAAACAAATGTCATTTTTTGTGTGCCCCATACTCAGAACCAATCAAAGTGAAACCACATGGGTTAAAGTTGTGGTCACAACCTCCCAAAGCTCCCTCATCCGTGTTCTCCATTCCTCTAGCCCTCACCTTGCCCTCGGGGTGGTCCCAAAGGCTCAGCTGGTCACTGCCAGGAGGCCACTGAGCGCAGTTTGTGAACTTCCTCTTCTAGGGCATCCTGATAGGAATTTTATCAGAAAGAAAGAACTCTCCCCTCCTTCCTCCACCCTTTATTTATTCATCTTTTTCTTTTGGGGCTACATAGGGCTCTATGACAAATGTTCTTATGCCTCACGTGACCGAGGATGGGTCGTGGGCATTCACACCGTCAGTGACCAAGGCAACAGAGACCCACGCTACTTTTTCTCCTTGAAGACAGACCGGGCCCGGCAAGTGACCACCATCAATGCCCACCGCAGCTACCTCCCAGGCCAGTGGGTATACCTGGCTGCCACCTATGATGGGCGGCTGATGAAGCTCTACATGAACGGTGCCCAGGTGGCCACCTCCGGGGAGCAGGTGGGCGGGATCTTCAGCCCCCTGACCCAGAAGTGTAAAGTCCTCATTCTGGGAGGCAGCACCCTGAACCACAACTACCGGGGCTACGTGGAGCGCTTCAGCCTGTGGAAGGTGGCCAGGACGCAGCGCGAGATTGTGCTGGACATGGGGACCCGCGGCCCCCAGGGCCCTCTACCTCAGCTCCTCCTGCAGGAGAACTGGGACAATGTGAAGCGAGCCTGGTCCCCCATGAAGGACGGCAGCAGCCCCCGCGTGGAGGTCAGCGGCGCCCACGGCTTCCGACTGGACACCAGCTTGGAGCCGCCTCTGTGTGGGCAGACGCTGTGCGACAGTCCCGAGGTCATTGCCAACTACAACCAGCTGCCGCGGCTCCGCCAAGCCAAGGTGGTGCGCTACCGCGTGGTCAACCTCCACGACGACGGCCGGGAGAACCCCACGGTGAGCCGGCAGCAGATCGACTTCCAGCACCAGCAGCTGGCCGAGGCCTTCAAGCACTATAACATCTCCTGGGAGCTCGAGGTGCTGGAGGTGAGCAACTCCTCCTTGCGCCGCCGCCTCATCCTGGCCAACTGCGACATCAGCAAGATCGGCGACGAGAACTGCGACCCCGAGTGCAACCACACGCTGACCGGCCACGATGGCGGGGACTGCCGCCACCTGCGCCACCCTGCCTTCGCCAAGAAGCAGCAGAACGGGGTGTGTGACATGGACTGCAACTACGAGCGCTTCAACTTCGACGGCGGGGAGTGCTGTGACCCCAATATCACCGATGTCACCAAGACCTGCTTTGAGCCCGACAATCTGCACAGGTAAGGGAGTCGAGCTCCTCCCCCTTTTACCCATGGGTATGGCTCCTAACGCCCAATGGGGCTGTGGGAATTTCCCAGTTTGCAAGGCAGACTGGACCAAGTAATCACAGGACTGCATGCAGGGTTGGGCTTCCCAGGTGACTCCGTGATAAAGAATCTGCCTGCCAATGCAGGAGAGGCGGGTTGGATCCCTGGGTCAGGAAGATCCCCTGGAGAAGGAAATGGCAACCCACTCCAGTGTTCTTGCCTGGGAAATCCCACAGACAGAGGAGCCTGGCGGCCTGCAGTCCATGGGGTCGCAAGGAGTCCGATACAATTTAGCGACTAAACAAATATGCAAGGTTAGTCCATTACCGAAATATTTCTGCATCGCCTCCTATGGGCTCAGAGGGAGTTCTCAAGATCCTGTCTTCTCAAAAGGCTCAGAGTCTAGAACTGGACCACCTGGGCTGAGTACTAACAGCTACAGTTATAAAGCACTCTGCCATCCAGTGCAGTGGTCATTAGCCACATGTGACTGTTTTTAAATTAGTGAAGATGAAATGCAGTTTAAAATCCAGTTCTTGCGTTACACTAGCCACGTTTTCAGAATTCAGTAGCCACCTGGAGCTAGTGGCTACCATACTGGATAGAGTCATATGACTGCTTCTGTGCTAGCAGAAGGGTCTGTTGGGCAGTTCTGGTGGAGCTGGGATGGGCTGGGGTCAAACAGACTGCATGCTTTTTCTGTCACTATGTCATGTCTGAATCTTTGGGACCCTGTGGACTGTAGCCTGCCAGGCTTCTCTGTCCATGGGATTTTCCAGGCAAGAATCCTGGGTTCAGGTCTCTTCCCTTACTTTGTGACCTCTTACAGATGTCCTTATCTGTACAATGGGAATGACAGTGGCACCTACTTTGTGAAGCTGCTTTGAGGATCAAATGAGGGCCTGCAAAGCAAGTCTCTCCTAGGGGCTAGCAGGTGACTGCCTCTTGATGAGTGCATCTGCCGCTTCTTGAACAATGAAAGGCAGCATGGAGCATGCGTAGGAGGTCAAAGAGGAACAGCGGACTTACAGCCTGAACATTTTAGGGAAAGCTTATGTACGGTTTGGACATCAGAGATTGAGTAGATTGAGTTGAGGTAGAAGGAGAATACTCAAGGCAGAGGAGCTTCACATATTGCTGAGAAGAGGGTGGAAATGGTGGAGGGCAGATTTTCTGTCTAATGCCTGACTTAGCCTCTGCCTTGTACTACAACTCTGACCAGCAACCCCCCAAGACACCCAGAGGTAGACCATAGGTGATCACCATTTGATGTGGGACCCAAGGGGACTAGTTTTAAGTCAGAGAGACAGTCTGCATCCACTTTCCTGACTTCCCAGATTCATGCTGAACTTTTCCATTCTCTCCAGCTCACAGGACCCTGGCCTTGCTGATGGCTTGATTGGTTGGCTCATTTGCCAACCTCTGCGGGTTTTCTGCTGACTCTTCTCTTTATGTCTCTCTCACAAGAGCCAGGGCCTCCCATGCACCGACAAAATACCTATGTACAGAGGAATGACGATGCTGGCAAGAGAATGTCACGCCTGGCTCCAAGCCAGAGAGCACGTCAGCTCAGCCTTCTGGCACCAGGCGGGCCCCTGGACTCTCACCTTGGCTCTGAGATGGGAGCAGCCCATGTAGGAAAAGCCTTGGTGTGTGGCAGGTTCCTTCCAGGTCACCATGCACTTTCATCTCTGCTCTAGTTAGGCTTTGATGGCCTTTGATGAGAATGACTGGACATTGTATTTAACTGATAGGGCCTTAGAGAGTGAAATGACTCAACCAAAGTCCCAGGTCAGGAAAGACATTTGGCTAAATCACAAATGCAGGACTTCTGAGATGAATGTGATGTATGCTCTCCTGAGCCAGACCCCAGGAGTTCCTGGGATGCCCAGGTAGAGTGGGCGTGGGAGGATAGATGAAGAGCCAGGAATACTGGAAGCCACTCATCTATTTGTCCATTTATCCATTTATTCACTCATGCAACAAATGTTTATTCAGCACCTTCCCAGTGCCAGGAAGGTGAGCTCCTGTGTCCCTGCTTTGCGGAAGGAAATCTAGGCTTCAGAAGAAGGAAGGGACTGACCCCCAGTCACTCAGCTAAGGCATAGAGAGCTTAGATTTGAGTCTTGCTCTGTTGACTCCACAGTTCCCATGGAAGGGAGGTATTTTTAAATCCAAGGAGCAGTAAGAGGCAGAGTCAAAAAGCAGGAGTGACTGGCGAGGTGGCTTTTGTAAAGCCTTTGGGAGAAAACTGCTGAGTATGATTGGGTCAGGACCAAGGGCAGCTGACCTCTGTGGTTGGGGTGCCGGGGCCACGGGGCCCGAGGTTCCAGAGAGCTGACCATCAGCAGACAGTGCTGGCAGGTGCCAGTGGCCTCCTCTTTTCTAAGTCACGGGACCACACGTCCAGAATGTCCGTGAGCAGCCATTTGCCAGCGGTGTGACCACTCACACCAGGGCCTGTGTGTTTGCTGGCTGGAAAGTCCTGTGCTCCAGGGAGCCCCACCGGGGATGTTTCACCTCCTGATGAAGCTGGGGGGAGGGGCACAGCATTCTGGCTGAATCCGCTCTCCTGTGTGCAGAGAAAAATCTGTGGAAATTTGCAGAGAAAATACTTGCTTTGTGACATTAAAAAAAGAGGGAGGGCTGGGGGGAGGAAGAAATGAATGAAAAAGAGGAAAGAAAGGGAGAGAGGGAGCTAGGAAAGAAGGACGGCACCTGTAATATAAAATTAGATTGACATTGTCTCGATGATTTTTAATGAAGAGGTGAACTTGTTTTATACACAAGGTATGCTCCTGCATTGCCTGCCTCCCACCCTCCCTCTCTCTCAATGGGTAAAAACAATAAAGATAATATTTCAATCACTACTTCTCAATCTATGGTAGAGAACCAGTTTTGTTTCCTCTACGTTGCCAACCAATTCTTTTGTAACACACAACAAAAATGAACTGCTATGAATGAAGTATCCCCAAGAATGGTGAAGCAGTGTCAAGAGTTCTCTAAAAGTTTCTAAATGTTGTCTCTCCACTTCTATACTCATTGTGCCATAGACTAATGAGAAGTGGTTGGTGCACAGCTTACTTAGAGTGGCACTGAGTAAAATCCATCATCCTGACAGCTTATGTAGCAGTTCCTTCGAGTAAACTAAGATCCACCAGTGATACAGTCGTGCAGACTTCATCAGAGAATTACCATTTCTTCTAACACATTCGAAGTCATTCTTTACCTACTAATCCTTGGGCCCCCTTAGTCCATGTTCTCAGGAGTTCATGTGTTACAAAGCTCACCCAGTCCTAGCAGAAGGCTACAGAAGACATCGAAATGATGTTAGATGTCAGACCTAGAAACAGCCTCAGAGATCGGTGGGTCCAAAGCCTGCTTCCCTCATAGAGGGAAGCTGAGGCCTAAGCTCATACAATCCATTAGTGATCAGAATGAGGTTAAGGGTCCTCTAGGTTTCTGAGGCCCAGTCATCTACTGTGATGAAGCTTCTCAGGACTGCGCTGATGTTCTTGCTTTTCACGGATACCTGCTCCCCCACTCTCTGACCTTGCTCTCCTCTTCTGAGCATTTGGGGTCATGAAATGCTGAGATGAGGGAGTTTGGAAGAGAATCAGATAAGGACTTTGGGTGTCCATGAGCCTCTGCAGAACTATTAGAGCTAGATTGGCTGTGGGTTTTCCTTGTTAAGAGGCCAGGATAAGGATACCTGAGTGAGGATATGGACAAAGAAGGGGGCTAGGGAGTGGATGTGGATGAGTAAACAGAACACTGAGAAAGCGAGTCCTCCAAGAGGATACAGCCTCAGCAAGGGGTTGGGGAGGGATGGGATGAGGAAGGGCTTGTGGAATAAGGAGTCACTCAGTATGGCTGGGGTCTGGAGCATAAGCAGAAAGGGGTTCGGTTTATCTCGTGAAACATTAGCCTGCCTCTATCCCTTCTTTCATTTCTTCAGGCCCTCCTTCCTTTCCTCCCTCCTTCCTTCCTATTTTGCCTTCTTTTCTCTTTAAATGTTGAATGCTCCTTTTGTGCCAGCCCTGTCCCTGCCCTTTTGGAGCTCACCATCCAGTGGATATCCTGGCTTCCCTGGTGGCTCAGACGGTAAAGCATCTGCCTGCAATGTGGGAGACTTGGGTTTGATCCCTGGGTTGGGAAGATCCCCTGGAGAAGGAAATGACAACCCTTTCCAGTACTCTTGCCTAGAAAATCCTGTGGATGGAGGAGCCTGGCAGGCTACAGTCCATGGGGTTGCAAAGAGTTGGACACCACTAAGCAGCTTCACTTTCTTTCTTTCTCTTATCCAGTGGATAAGAGAGGTAAGCAAACAAGGCATCACGATCCCTGGTGTGAAAGAAGGATCCCCGCCCCCAGTCTCAGCCAAGAGGGGCTGTCTTGGAGGGGAAGCACAGGTCTTTTTATTGGACTGGACAGTTATAAAAAGACATTCCAGTGACTCTTGGCCGTTCCCTACAATAGTGGAGACAAGCCAGGTAGGCAGGACTTCATTTGCAGCCATTAGAAATGTCTACAAACAGGTTAGAACATACTTGGTGCATCTTTTTATAAATGAAATGAAAAACCTGGATGTTAATAGAAAGCCCCGGTATCAGGAAATCCAGGGGCAGTTGACGCTTTGGGCTGGGCACACTTCATGGTGAGAGGATGTTGCAACACACCCACCAAGTTCCTGGTGGACCCCTTCTAGCTGCAAGCTCTGGCATCGTTAGGTGAACTTCACTTGAACATCTGTTCCTATGGAATAGGACAGGTAAAAGGAGACCTCCCAGACACCCTGACGATGGCTCACAGGGAAACGTTTTCTTTGTCTTCTCTGCATTATTATTTTTAATGTAACAAGGGCAATCCCCTGGGGCCGTGCTTTGTTTCTTTGGACCCAAGTGGGTGTTGCTGGAATCTTTGGAAAGGGCTGGAATAAGCCCCCAGGCAGTCTATGTGACCCCTCTGCCAGTGTCTGTCATCCTCCTCAGTCTCTTCTCCTGCCCCTTATCTGAGGCCAGTAGATGGTTTGCCTTCCAATGAGACCCTTTATTGGGTTTTTTTTTTTTTTTTACTTCTTTTCTAGAATGATCTCACAGAGCATGCACTTTCTTCTCTTCCATTCCCTGCACATCTAACACAGTTGCTTGGAATCAGGGACTCTCTGAGCTGAAATGAGCGGTGGAGTGGTCCAGCCCCCATGACCATAGAGGGGCAGTGCTGACCCAGGCCTCACAGAGAGAGGGGGTCCAAGCAGAGCACAAGTCCTGGGGTCTCGTTTCTTCCTCCCGAGGCATTTCAATGCCCTCCATTGCCTTGATGTCTTAGCAGCTGACTACTTGGAAGCACTCTGTTCAGGAAGGCTGTGTTCTTATTCATCATCCGTATTTTGGTAAGGGACTTTGATATCCAAGGGACTATGAGAAATGCCCTAGGGATCAAAGATATGATCCATGTCCTCAAGGTATCTGCATGCTGTGGTTTAATGACATTTTGTTACAGTCATTCAAGAGATGGCAGGAGAGCAGATGATTCGCTTCCAAATGAACCAGACAGATGATAAGACTTACATGAGCTCTGAGAAAAGGCAGATTCATAGCAGTCAGGAGCAATCAGGAAAAGTTTTCTTGTAGAGAAGGTATACAAACAGGTTTCCAGCATTTGTAGGGTCTGGAGTGGAATAAAAGAGCAAGGTAGGAGTAGAGAGATGGAGGTGGGCAGGTGTGGGGAGGGTATAAGAAAGAGGTGGGGTAGATGCTTGAGGCTTCATGCAGGTAGATGCTCTCTCTTGATCATCAGGTTACGAACCTCCCACAATCAGACTTAGAAAGAATGAGAGAAGAATTCAGGGGAAACAGATTCGAGCCCTGACGTGGCAGCTTCTTAGCTATGCAAGTCTCTTAATCTCCTCGGGCCTCCGTTTCCACATCTGTCCAAAGGGAAAAATAGTAACAATGGTATTTGACTGCCAGGATCACACGATTGCCTCGAGGGTCACACAAAATAACATCCCAGAAAGAGTTCTGGGAAGAGTTAACCAGCACGCAGATGAAAGAAGGCATTGTTGTTTTTTTCTGTAACTTTGTTCATCCTTTTCCAGTAATCATGTAAGAGAAATTGCTTGGAATTTTATAATCAGAATATCGGAGTTTATTTAACGTGACTAACATTCATTAAAGCAATAACAGCAGTCAGGCCTGGTGGAATGGAGAAATGAGGGGTGTTGGAGACTGACCAGCGCTTGAGTCTTGGTTCCTTGTCTGCCTTGGCCGATCTTGCAATAACATGACTTGGGTTCTCAACGGTCACAGTTGGGTGTGGCATGTCAGGAAATTTAAATGGAGCCATGGTGTGTGAAGCACCTGGGCCAGTGCCTGGCACATAGTAGGTGCTGGGAGGCTCCCCTCCCTGCCCCCAGGCGCACGTGGGCTCCTCTTCTACCAGCTTTGTCTTACGGAGACTGCAGGCTCATAAGGAAGGTCTGGCTGAAACTGCGGTGCGCACACTGAGGGCATTTGTTCAGATTACTTCCATTCTCAGAATACTTTTTTTTTTTTTTTTTTTTTTTTGAAGACTGACCACAGAATTGGCTTTTTAAATGAAGACCACATAACTTCTATCAAACTCATTGAGCTCACACACTAGTTTACTTTGAAAACACCCCAGATGTCTGTGTTAGAGGATACATCTCTGCAACACGGAACGATCCCCTCAGTGTTGAGGGGGGTCATAGTGAGTGGGTAGCTGATTTAGTCAAAGCTCCTAGACTTTTCGACCATGTCCAACCCACATGTGTGCCTGAGTGTAGATATGCAAACACCCCATCCAGGCCCCCTGGTCCACATGGTCTGCCGTCCTCTGATTCAGTCTGAGATTTCCTCATGCTTTTCTTCCAAACAAAGCCCATCTCGACTCACAGGTTCTGTCTGTGACCCACGAACACTTGTGACTTTGGTCTTTGAGAGCAGACTAGAGGGGTGATAGAGAGCAGGAGAAGGATTGCTCATGGTCCCTGAAGATGTGGTTAATAAGATGCTCAAGACAGTGAGGAAGAGTGAGGGATCGGGCAGTCCAGAAAATAAATAAGAACACAAGTTTCAGACACAGAGGGGATGTGAATCAAGCCACTTACTATTTCTGTGACATTGAACTAGTCTTTTCCATGATCAGAGACTCAGTTTTCTCCTCTGTAAAACCAGGAATGAAAGTAACGTTGGGTGGTTTTAGAGGATGTCACAAAAGTGTACCCGGTCAACCCTTTCAAACAGCACCTGGGACTTAGTGACCGCTCAAAGTAACAATGGTTGTTTGGAGATTTTCCCAGAAGGTTTATGGGAAACCTTCTGACCTCTGACATGCACATGCCCAAATTCCTAGCCCCTCTCAGATTCTGAGCCCCTTTGCTACAACCTCCGTGCTGGACTGGGAGTTGGATGTGACCTAATCACTCCGTACTACCAAGGGCTCTTGGATTTTGACACCTGCTGATTCCATTTTTATTTTTATTTTTTAAATTTTATTTTATTTTTAAACTTTACATAATTGTATTAGTTTTGCCAAATATCAAAATGAATCCACCACAGGTATACATGTGTTCCCCATCCTGAACCCTCCTCCCTTCTCCCTCCTCATACCATCCCTCTGGGTCGTCCCAGTGCACCAGCCCCAAGCATCCAGCATCGTGCATCGAACCTGGACTGGCAACTCGTTTCATACATGATATTTTACATGTTTCAATACCATTCTCCCAAATCTTCCCACCTTCTCCCTCTCCCACAGAGTCCATAAGACTGTTCTATACATCAGTGTCTCTTTTTCTGTCTCGTACACAGGGCTATTGTTACCATCTTTCTAAATTCCATATATATGCGTTAGTATACTGTATCGGTGTTTTTCTTTCTGGCTTACTTCACTCTATATAATAGGCTCCAGTTTCATCCACCTCATTAGAACTGATTCAAATGTATTCTTTTTAATGGCTGAGTAATACTCCATTGTGTATATGTACCACAGCTTTCTTATCCATTCATCTGCTGATGGGCATCTAGGTTGCTTCCATGTCCTGGCTATTATAAACAGTGCTGCGATGAACATTGGGGTACACGTGTCTCTTTCCCTTCTGGTTTCCTCAGTGTGTATGCCCAGCAGTGGGATTGCTGGATCATAAGGCAGTTCTATTTTCAGTTTTTTAAGGAATCCCCACACTGTTCTCCGTAGTGGCTGTACTAGTTTGCATTCCCACCAACAGTGTAAGAGGGTTCCCTTTTCTCCACACCCTCTCCAGCATTTATTACTTGTAGACTTTTGGATCACAGCCATTCTGACTGGTGTGAAATGGTACCTCATAGTGGTTTTGATTTGCATTTCTCTGATAATGAGTGATGTTGAGCATCTTTTCATGTGTTTGTTAGCCATCTGTATGTCTTCTTTGGAGAAATGTCTATTTAGTTCTTTGGCCCATTTTTTGATTGGGTCATTTATTTTTCTGGAGTTGAGCTGTAGGAGTTGCTTGTATATTCTCGAGATTAGTTGTTTGTCAGTTGTTTCATTTGCTATTATCTTCTCCCATTCTGAAGGCTGTCTTTTCACCTTGCTAATAGTTTCCTTTGATGTGCAGAAGCTTTTAAGGTTAATTAGGTCCCATTTGTTTATTTTTGCTTTAATTTCCAATATTCTGGGAGGTGGGTCATAGAGGATCCTGCTGTGATGTATGTCAGAGAGTGTTTTGCCTATGTTCTCCTCTAGGAGTTTTATAGTTTCTGGTCTTACGTTTAGATCTTTAATCCATTTTGAGTTTATTTTTGTGTATGGTGTTAGAAAGTGTTCTAGTTTCATTCTTTTACAAGTGGTTGACCAGATTTCCCAGCACCACTTGTTAAAGAGATTGTCTTTAATCCATTGTATATTCTTGCCTCCTTTGTCGAAGATAAGGTGTCCATATGTGCGTGGATTTATCTCTGGGCTTTCTATTTTGTTCCATTGATCTATATTTCTGTCTTTGTGCCAGTACCATACTGTCTTGATAACTGTGGCTTTGTAGTAGAGCCTGAAGTCAGGTAGGTTGATTCCTCCAGTTCCATTCTTCTTTCTCAAGGTCGCTTTGGCTATTCGAAGTCTTTTGTATTTCCATACAAATTGTGAAATTATTTATTCTAACTCTGTGAAGAATACTGTTGGTAGCTTGATAGGGATTGCATTGAATCTATAAATTGCTTTGGGTAGTATACTCATTTTCACTATATTGATTCTTCCAATCCATGAACATGGTATATTTCTCCATCTGTTAGTGTCCTCTTTGATTTCTTTCACCAGTGTTTTATAGTTTTCTATATATAGGTCTTTAGTTTCTTTAAGTAGATATATTCCTAAGTATTTTATTCTTTCCATTGCAATGGTGAATGGAATTGTTTCCTTAATTTCTCTTTCTGTTTTCTCATTATTAGTGTATAGGAATGCAAGGGATTTCTGTGTGTTGATTTTACATCCTGCAACTTTACTATAGTCATTGATTAGTTCTAGTAATTTTTGATTCCATTTTTAAAAGGTTTCCTTTACTCCCAAAGCATGGCATGTACGAAGTGCTAATGTATTTATTTGCGCAAGAGTTAGGCAGCAGGTCACATGGAGTGTATGCATTCCCATCAAAAAACACAGGCCTCTCGGGGTCCCAGGATCCTACCAAGAAATTCACCTGTGAGCATCCTAGGGAGGGGGCTTGGAGCCAGGCCGGTGCCCCCAAGGGCCTCAGGACCCACTGGGCAGGGTAGGATGGAGCTGGTCTTCTGTCTGTGCCTGGGGATCTGGCCACAGCACACCCACCTGAGAGTTTACAGGTGAAGGTTGGACCCTTTCCTCCGAGACACACCGGGGAGGCCCCACCAGGCGGGGGCTGCTCCCTCTCTCACCCCTTTCCTAGATGTATGTTTCCACCCCCAGGGCCCTGGACAGACAAATAGAGCACGTGGTGCCCTTTCAAGAGCCTCAGTGGGAGGCGGCTGGGTTTTCTCTGCCCTGTGTCTGGCTCGGTCAGCACTCTCATTCTCCTTCCTCCATCCGCGGGTGACGCTGACCACTCATGACGGCCTCAGCGCTCAGTCAGATGCCCTTCCAGGTTAAGAGACGGAGCGGCCGGACTGTGAGGAAGGGCTGAACAGACACCGGTACATTTGGTTTCCGTGAAATACGTTTCCCTTGATTGATTTCAGCCCAGCTTGTACCTGCCTGCTTGCAGCTGGCCAGTTTTCCACCTCCTGAGAGGGAACCCCCCCACCTCCACTCTCACCTTCTGCAGACACAAAACCACGGTGTGGACAGCAGCATGTAGCTCACGGGTTTGTCTGTAGGCACCGAAGAGGCTCCTGTTTCTTCATATTTATGGAGGGGTGTTTTCTTTTTCTCCATCCCTCTCTGCTTCTCTTTCTCCCTCTTTCCCAGAGTCTATGTTGTTTTGTGGGTCTGGTCATGATGGGTGGAAGGTGAGGGGGTTCGTGTCCTCCGTTTCAAGCTTCTGATGTTCGTTGAATCCAGCCTTTTTGGAGCTCAGACAGCCAGCCATGGCTCTCAGACTTGAGCTTGGCATCTCGCTACTGACCCGTGTTGATGGCCACCGAGGGCAGTGGTGACTGTCACTCCACCAAAGCCTGGAGTGTCTCAGAATCTTGCAGAGTTGGGGGAAGGCAGACATGAGGGAGTTTGCCTGTGGATTGGCAGAGCATGTGGAAGGAAGGGACTAGATCCTTCCAAGTAACTTCAAAGCCAGAACGGAATGAGTCACTTCTCTGACTTCAAATTCTGCCTCTGTGAAATGGGAGGACTGGGACAGATGAGCTAGAACTGTTGCATGCTCAGGCATTATAGTCCAGGCTTGTGGGGACTGGGGCTAGGGAAAAAAAAATGGAAGGAGAGAGGTGCTGACTATTGGAAAGTACAAACGCATCAATGCTGGGGACATTCAGGGAAATGAGAGACAGTCCCTACCTTCAAAGTATCTGCCAGGCCCCATGTCTAATTGAGCAGGACATGTAGAGAGCAGCAATGAAGGAACAATTATACTCTGTGACAAGTTGGAAAAAAAGCCCTCCCACTGTCACCCCGGTCCCAGTAGAAGCCTCAGGAAAGAGCCCCACCTTGGGCAGTCTGCACCTCTGCTCTTCTCTTTTCCCTCAGGCCCCGAACGTGGCATCCTTTCCAAAAATCAATTTGAATTTAATTCTTCTTTCGACAGCCTGACATAGAGTGTCATACTTTCCAGCATTATTTCTCCATCTTTGAACCCTGACTTTCACATGACCCTTGGAGAGCTGTCTCTTTTAAATCCCTCAAGAGACCCAAGTTTGTGGAAGTTACTAACTAGGCTTGTGCAGGATCATGCAGAGATGGTATGGATCTCTGAGAGATGACACTCATCTCCTAGAATGACTGGGTAGTTCTTACTTTAGATGTGTCTATGATTTGCCTAAGGTTAGGTGATCTGTCTCTTGTATTGTTGTAAGAGGGGTTTGCTATGACCGATGTGTTCTCTTGGCAAAAAAATCTCTGTTAGCCTTCGCCCTGCTTCATTTTGTACTCCAAGGTCAAACTTGCCTGTTACTCCAGGTATCTCTTGACTTTCTACTTTTGCATTCCACTCCCCTATGATGGAAAGGACATCTTTTTTGGTGGTGTTCTAGAAGGTCTTGTAGGTTCTTCATAGAACCATTCAGCTTCAGCTGATACTGGGAAAGATTAAGGGCAGGAGAAGAAGGGGGCAACAGAGGATGAGATGGTTGGATGGCCTCACTGACTCAATCAACAGACATGAGTTTGAGCAGACTCCAGGATATGGTGAAGGACAGGGTAGCCTGGCGTGCTGCAGTCCATGGGGTCACAAAGAGTTGGACACGACTGAGTGACTGAACAATGACAACAAGGTAATGTGTGTGGGGCCAGACTAACACCCAGAAGCTGCCATATTGACGCACATTGAAGGTAATGTTGTAATTCTTGCTCAGATCTGCCCAACTATGAATGTGTGGGGTCAATCTTCACATCATTTAAATTTTAAATGGTTAAAAATTAGAGTGAAATGACAGTCTAGTGAGATTGCCACCTGTCCTTAGACTTTTATGGCTGCTACAGCTTGCAACATAGAGGCAATTTGTCTTTATTTAACTGAACATCAAGTGTAAGACCAACCACAGGGCTGTCGGCAAGCGGTGTATATCCTTCTCAGCGTGGTCAGTTGTATTATTTATCAATCGTGGTTTTGATCCTCTAAGAAGAAAGTGAGGGGTTGGAGAGAGATAGCTGAGGGCCCTGGAACTATGTGTTACTGTTGGGAGAGCAATGATTAGACGTGCAATCACCATATCACCGTCCTCCTACTTTTGAACACACCATCACAGTTCAACTGTTGGTCTTCCTTACTGATCAGGGGATTCTTCCAGTTTCATGGCTTCCCTGAAAATCAGTAAGCTTGGAGTCCCTGGGGCTATCAAAGCAGAGATTGTAGAACCCCAGGAGAAGATGTTAGGAGAGTGATGGTTTGTTCATGTGTGTGGGGGGTGGTGCGGGGCAGGGGGGCATCTCTACTATGTGCAAGCACTGTGCGAGGTGCTGGGGTTACAAAGAGTGTTTCACAAGATAGGTGTGATTCTGCCCTCATGGAATTTCCTGCAGGTAAATAAGTAGCTAGTTGGAGAAGTACTGTTGTGTACAAGTCCAAGGTGCTGAGGGAAGCAAGGGTGGGTATCTGACTCATCAGGGGTCAGAGTCACTTCTAGGCTGGGTCTGGAAGGATGGGGCACATTAACCAAGTGAATGGAGCTGAGCTTGCCAGGAACCAGGTGTCTGACACTCTGCGTTCCATTCCACAAGTCTCTAGAAGCCTTTTTCAGAGTGAGAAATGAGAAAAATAGGAGCTGAGTAGTTCTTGATAAAAGGTATTCCTTTTAAATTGGTGTCCTTTATTCTGAGATTATTTTATTCCTTCCTTTAGAGTCCTACATCAGTACCCATTATTTTATGATATGAGGGACAGCATGTATGGGAGTTTCACCTTTTGAATACTGTATTTATTTGTCAGAATGAGAGATTGCTACTTTCACATCAATTTTTAAGATGATCCAGAGATCTGCGAACCTGTCCATTGATCCTCCCTGCCTTTCTGAATCAGCACCCTCCTCTCCTGCTGTCCATATCCTCACGATTCTCAATCCCATCCATCTCCTAGTTTCATTAGGATCCTATTCTGCAGGCCTGTGATTTTCCTGGGGGTGGACCTTGACCTTCCACGTGTATTGACAGCCCCAGAAAAACAGAACTGGTAGACCTAGAGTTTAGGGCGGCAATGGGGGATGGGAGTGGGCGGCTGATATATAGAATCTGAGAATCATAAAAGAGCAACGCTCCAGCAGACCTCGTCAGAACCCAGACCCATCATTTCACCTGCTCTCGCTCCTGACCGCACCAAACATCAAATGACCCTTGAGCTTAAATACCTCTCCTTAGACATGCTCACCGGAGAAGGCAATGGCACCCCACTCTAGTACTCTTGCCTGGAAAATCCCATGGACAGAGGAGCCTGGTGGGCTGCAGTCCATGGGGTCACTGAGGGTCAGACACGACTGAGCGACTTCACTTTCACTTTTCACTTTCATGCATTGGAGAAGGAAATGGCAACCCACTCCAGTGTTCTTGCCTGGAGAATCCCAGGGACGGGGGAACCTGGTGGGCTGCCATCTATGGGGTCGCACAGAGCCGGACACGACTGAAGTGACTTAGCAGCAGAGGCAGCAGCAGACATGCTCACATCCACCCCGTGTCTGCAAGCCACCGCCGATGCCTTTACTTTCATCCCTCTTCCAGTCCATCTTCCACATTCCTCCAGAAGGCTCTTTGGAAAACATGAACCAGATTGTTTTGTTCTCTTCCATAAAAGTCTGCCAGGGTCTGCTTAAAGCTTGCAGAACATTGCCCATCCTCCACAGCCTGGTGTACAAGGCCCTTCCTGATGTAGCCACTGCTGACCCCTCCAGCTGCCTCTTGTAAAATTACTCCCATGGTCCCAGATTTGAGACCGAGGACTTGTTGTATCCTCTTCTTCTTATGTGTTTCCAGGCCCCTTTTGCTCTGTCTCCCACACTTGGTCCAAGCTGTACTCTTCCTGTGAAAACCACAATGGTATCTCCCCCCGCCTTCACCTGGGTAAATGCCATCCTTCTGTGCTTCCATCACATTCAGCACTCTCTCTGTCATAACACATATCAGAGGCAAAGGTAAGGGACCAATGGTTAAAGTGTGTAGGATCCAGGAGACTAGAGATTGTATTGTGTGACTTACATCCTATGAGTGCAAAGGAGGATCTTGGGAAAGTGGTATCCCCCCCACTGAACCCTGATTTCTTCCCCTGCAAGTATGGGAATACTCATACTTTAACACATAAGGTTTTTGTAAAGCTTCAAAGAGACAATTTAAAAAAGGACTTAAACAGTGCCAGTGTGTATAATAGTAAACTCCCCCAAATGGTAGGTTTTATTAGTATTATCACATCGTGTTGTGATCATCCGATAATTTGTCCTGCTTCGTTCATAAAACTGCTAGCTCTTTGATAGAGAAAAGTGTTTCTCATTCATATTTTATGCCCAACTTCTAGCTTAAAGTATAGTATATGATATAATCTCAATAAGCATTGGAGAATGAAAGAGGAAAAAAAAAATAATATGCAAGGAGAAAGGAAGTTAAGAAGGAAAGAATGAAAGCAGGCAGACCAGAAGGGAGGGAGGCTAATGGATAGATAATGAAAGAATGACTCATTCAGTAAAAGAATTGAAAAAATGATCAATTTTCAATTGATCTTTGATTGCTGCTGTTCCATTTTTCTTAGATTGTATGTCAAGCTTCCATATAAGAGTTATTATCTTTGAAACCAATCATTCAGGATTCTGAGAATTTAAGTCAACTCTTCAAGTGTTTTTTCTTTACCTCTTCTTACACACAAGAGGAGCAGATTGAGGCATTTCTGACAATGAAACTGAGCAGAAGAATAAAGTCCAGATCATTAGGCCCCTTGGGGTAAAAGTACAACATCCAGGTTTTAGAACTGGTCACAGTTTGAAGAAAGCTTGTTATTTGGAACAAGGATATGGATGCAATAAACATTCTGAGGTTTATCTTGTTTTAATGACTTGCGTTGAGTGGCTTTGATCTTTATATTTGATAATCACTTTCAAATGGTCTGGTGTGTTCCGAAAGTGGAGGAGTGCCTCACGGACTTGAGATCTTCCATGGGAATGACAGGCTGCAATCAGAATTTGGAAATGGGCAATGTTATAGGACTTTTTCTGTGAGTTATAGAAATGGGGCAGCTGCCTATGAGGAAGATAAACACATTGGTCCAGTGATGGAACCAGGGTACACTGATGGAAAGGAGACATGATAAACATTGGGATCCAAGACCAGTTTCCTCTAGTTCCATAGCGATGGTGGTGGTGTAATTCCTAAGTTGTGTCTAGTTCTTGAGATCCCATGGACTATAGCCTGCCAGACTCCTCTGTTCATGGGATTTCCCAGGCAAGAATACTGGAGTGGGTTCCTTCTCCAGGGGATCTTCCTGGGGGATTGAACCCGTGGCTCCTGCCTTGTAAGCAGTCTCCTGCATGGCAGGCAGATGCTTTAACACTGAACTAGCAAGGAAGCCCCTAGCTCCATGAGCTAGTTAAATAAAATTGTGTATCTTAGGGCCTTTTCATGAGTTGAGCAATCTTTTAGGGACTTTCTTGTGTATTACCACTTTGGATTTTTATATTCCCATTTCTAGGTTGAATTTTAAAATCCCCATTTTACAGATAGGGAAATTGAGGTTCAGAGAGATTGAGTCCCTTCTCCAAGGTCACAGGGTCACTTGCTATAGAAGACGGAGGATTTGAACCCTATTCTATCTCTGTCTTAAAATATGGCTTTTTTTTTTTTCCAAAAGAAAAATAAGGCCAGGGATGACAGTAGTTAGGTAGGTCTTGGTGTATGACGCCAGAAGAAAATAGTGAATACAAAAAGAAAATCGTGAACACGTATGTATGACTTTGACATACGTATGCCCTACTGTCATGTCATTGCATGAAGAATAGACTTAAGTCCAGAACGTTTCTATCTAGAAATCCATCGGAGAACATTTAATCGTGTAATTAACAGAGTTTTACTGTTTAAGACTGTTCTCTACATGGGCTACAGGAGAATAAGGATCTAAGATATTCTATTTAAACGTTGTTGTCTTTCAGTCGCTAAGTTGTGTCTGATTCTTTGTGACCCCATGGACTACAGGATGCCAGTCTTCCCTGTCCTTCACTAGCTCCCAGAGTTTGCTCAAGTTTGTGTCCATTGAGTGGGTAAACATTATGCTGTCATAGTTAAAGAAATTTCACTTTTAAAAACAGATGAGTTTTTCTGTAGCACTCTGCTGTGCTTCCCCTTACTTTGAAAGAGCCTCTAGCTTGGAAATAGCCCATTCTCAGCCAGGAGCAGCTCAGACAAACCCTCTTCAAATAGACAGTATTTACAGGTGGGCGGCACCATTCCCATAACCTGCCTGTGCCCATCAAAGGTCCAGGGAGCGGGACTTTGGCTAGGCAGTCCTCAAAGAGCTCAGCCATCACTTCTGCTGTGGGGAGTCCATTTGCTTTGAGTGGTAATAGAGACACAGTCTTGACCTGAGCTCACTGTACCTTGTCTCTCACCATCTTGAAAATAGGGAAGCTAGTGCTTTATGGTCTAGAGTTGGAAAAACTTGATGCTTTCATGACTCCATTGGAGGGACTGTTGTTGTTGTTCTGCATTTTGAACGCAGTTCCCTTTTGCTTCTCATTCAATAAAACAGGCCCTGACAGCCCTCTCATTGAGATTATTACCGAGTTGTACCATCTCAGGCCAGTGCATTTAGGAAATATGTTGTTGGCACTCACGAGCGAGTGAGATGCATAAAGAAAATATTCTAATGACAGTTGAGTTGAGAGAGCTTTGATCTCCCTCCAGGACTGCTCTCATGGCTTTGAAATGTAGTTCTGGCAGAAGGGTAAAAGCCATGAGAATGCCTTGGCCGGGCCCCGTCCTGAAACTGACATTCCAGGGGACTCACAGCCCTCACAGGAGGAGCCAGGTACAAGGCTGCACAGGGAGAAAAGAGACACCAAGACACCTCTCTTGACAGGCAGTTGGGAGAGGATCTGAGTGAGAAGGGACTTTCCAACTGAGCCCAGCATTTCCCAAGCTCGGTTGGTTGTGCTGTTTTTTGATTTTTGGCAAGGGCAGCCGTGGGGTGGGAGAAAAAGGATTATGGTCAAATGTGTTTGGGAATACTTCATACGCTGCTCTCTGTCTTACTCCCATTTTGTATATTAAAGGCTCTGAAAATTCTTGCAATTAAAAAAATATATGTATTGAACCTTGTTTAACAGAGCATGTCCTAAAACCATCTGACTTGGAAACTCTTTTTTCCTTTAAATATGCCTCTGCTTCTTGTGGATTTAGCCTTCCATAGACCTCAATTTGGAAAATGCTGGTAGTTCACAAGCTCACTGAATAGATGGGGACTCAGAGCTGCAACCTAGACAGCTGAGCATAGTGGGAATGGGCCAGAAATCCAGGCAGTCAGATTGTGCACAGGGGTGTGCAGCTGAAACGGAGGGTGGATGCTACAATCCTCCCCACGCTTAACTCTCCACACCGTGCCCCCTTGCAAGCAACTATGCCCCTCCTGCCTCGAAGGGAGAGGTGACTTCATTTGTTGGTACAAAAGTGCTGTCATACATAGGCTAGTGACTAGAGGCCTTCCACTCCTTACCTGATACCTTGGGCAAGTCCCTTCACTTCCCTGACCCCTGGACTTCCTCACCCTGTTTTGAAGTTACACAGTTTGTAAGTCTATGTGTATATGTGTGTGCTCAGGCACTTAGTCTTGTCTGACTCTTTGCAACCCCATCGACTGCAGCCCACCAGGCTCCTCTGTCCATGGAATTCTCCAGGCAAGGATACTGGAGCGGGTAGCCATTTCCTCCTCCAGGAGACCTTCTCGACCCAGGGATGGAACCTGCGTCTTTTGCATTTCTTGTGTTGGCAGGCAGATTCTTTACCACTGCACCATCTGGGAAGCTTACAAGAGAGGTGCTCAAAAGTTGCCAACCAGAGAGAGCTCTATATCTTGAAGGAAAGGTGTAGGCGATACAGAGAGGATAAAGACGCGGCTTATAAGTTTGAAGCTTATTGCAGACTGATGGAAAGTACAGTGATGATAATCGAGCAGGGTAATAGAAACTGGAATCAAAATTAGGAGCCTCTGAGGAGGGTGAAATCATTTTCAGCTAGAGGTTGATACTGTTGATTTTGGTGTTGCTAATAATTGTCCTTGTAATTAATATAGTAATAATGCAATACAAATAGCCTCAGCTAATCAATGAGTGCCTTCAAATGTGCCAGGCACTGTGGGAGAACATTTTCTTCTGCCTCTAGTCCTGCCAACAGCCCTGACGGGTAGACATCATTGCCCCATCTTACAGGGGAGAGTGGTCAGGAGCGGACACATAGCATGTACTACATGTAAACTGAGCTTAGCAGGGAGGGTAAGAATTTAAAAGGCCGAGATTCAGGGAGAGAGCTTGTAAGGCAGAGAAGAGAGACTGATGGACGTGCTTCAGGAACGGGCATCACTGGGCAAACCCAGAGGTTCTTGGGATGAGGAAATTGTAAGAACACGAGTGGGAGGTTGTGGGGGAAGAAGAAGATTGGGTGGTAGGCATGAGACACTGCAGGCTGAGACCAGAGAGTGGCCTGGAGGTGGTTTTTCCCACTAGGAGGAGATAAGAGAAATAATAGGAGACCAGAAAATGCAGGGTGGTGGGGTGAGGTCTGTGCCAGAATGGTGCTTAGCTGGCTCGGTCCAGCCCTCTGGTAGCCCCATGAGCTAGCTGAGACTCAGAGAGGCGAAGCAACTTGCCTGTGGATCCAGATCTACTGTCCAGCCAAGTAGAACCTGCACATAAATTAATAAACACACAGAGTTTGGGATTTAGATGAATTGGGGGGAGGTAATTTCTTTTTTTAAAGAAATTTGGCCAATTTAGAGCATCCATAGGGGACCAACCTCCCCATGGTAACAAAACAGAGAGCAAGTGGCCCTCAGCAAACCCTTTTCCTCCTCTTAGCATCCATCTCCGTCAACTCTGAATGGTCCTTCTCAGTGTGACCTCCTGTGCTCTCTCTTCCATCCATCTGCAAAGGGAATAAGCAAACCTTTTCTTAAAAATTAACTGTTTTTGGCAGTGCACGGTCTTTGTTGCTATGTGTGGGCTTTCTCTGGTTGCGGCAAGTGGGGGCTACTCTTGGTTGGCGGCGGGGTGGGGGGCGCCTTCTCATAACGATGGCTTCTCTAGCTGCAGGGCCCAGGCTCCAGGTGTGTGGGCTTCAGTAGTTGTGGCTCGTGGGCCCTGGAGTGCAGGCTCAGTGGTTGTGGCACATGGGCTTAGTTGCTCCGAGGCATATGGGCTTAGTTGCCCCGAGGCATATGGAATCTTCCCAGACCAGGGATCAAACCCGTGTCCCCGGCTCTGACAGGTGGAGTCTTACCCACTGTGCCACCAGGGAAGTCCAACAGAGCTTAAAGAGATGGAGAAGGAAGTTAAATACACGGACTCCTATCCCCAAGATTTTCCCCTGATACTTTTGGGAAACACCCAGCTTGGCTCTGAACTGGCGGGAAGACCTGAGCTAGCAGAACAAAATCTTTTAGCCACAGAACTCTTCTCCTTTGCGTGGGTCCTCCAAAAAATAACTGGAGAGGAAAGGGGCCATCTCTTTAGGGAAACAGGAGCTTCTCAAAGTGTGAAAAACAAAAACCAAAAAAAAAAAAAATATATATATATATATATACACACACACACACACACACAAGCAAGGGAGAGTCTATTTATTTAATATCCCACATATCTTCCTTGAGCCAGGATGAATGCCACCCACCGAAAAGATTGGTTTCTGTAATTACATCAGAATAAACAACCAATTAAAACATCTCCCTGCCCCTGCCCCGCCCCCTCTTCCTCTCCTGAAGCTTTCTCAGCCTGGAGCCGTGGGACAAAGAGGTGACTTTCTCTAATAATATGTGTGTTCTCTGCACCAGAGAGCGGTAGGTGGAAATGGGCAAATCAATTAGAAAATAATAAATCGCGTGGGAAGGACCGACCCAGGGAAGCCTCGGCATCTTGGTGTTTTCACTCCGCTCCCACTTGGTGTTTCCTTTCCCTGTGGTCCTGAGAGGGCTCGGGATTGAGGGTGAGGTGGAGGGAAGAGTTGGACACGTCGATTTGGACTTGGCCTTGTCAGTATTTATGTGATCTCTGAACCCCTGTTCCTTCATCTGTAGGACCAGGATGAATACTGGGAATGGCTAAACATTTACCCAGGGTTTCTGCATGCCAGGTATTATTCTAAGCCCTTTACACTTCCTTTATTAATGTCCCAAATCCTCAGACCAACTCGATGGGGTGGATACTGTTCACATCTTTATCTTCTGTATAAAGAGACGGGGACACAGGAAGTTAAGTAATAACCCAGGGGGACCCAAACATCCAGCGGAAGAGCTGGATTCAAACCCAGGACTTTGGCTTGAGAACAGGTCATCTTCCATGCTCTGCCCCGTGGCTTCAGATTGTGCACAGAGGTGAGACAGCAGGTATAGCTAGGACGGGCGGGCATGCAGCAAGAGCTTATGATGTGTTGTCCTTACCCTTCCTCATTTCTACTCGGGTCACAGAGAAGACTCGTTCAAACTCCTCACAAGGCTTCTCGGCTCAGAAGCTGAGGGGAGCAGAGGTATAGCAGCGAGATTCCGGGTCAATATCTCAGCTTCTGTCCTCGGAATTAATGGTCAGCTCAGCCTGGACACAGGTGTGACCTCTCCAGGCCTTGCTTGTATCTCCAACACATGTGCAACTTTTTTTTTTTTTTTGTAATTTAAAAGCTGGAAAAATTATGGTCCTGTGACTAATCATGGGCTCTTGATCACACGTGGAGCCGGGAGGGCACTGTAGGTTTCAGACATATTCTCTTCCCCCAGAGTGGAGGCACAGGTTCGTGACCCACAGAAATGCCCCATGAAGCACTGGGCATCTGTTCCTCACCCCAGTGTATTGATAAGGAAGCTGAAGCCTCATAGGAAGGAAGCTGCAGCTCAGACTGGGGCCTCAACGTTTTAGATTTTCTCTTTCCCAATGTAATTCCCCTCCATCCAGATCTCCTGAGTGCTTGCCAACGGTCAAGCCCTGTGCTGGGAACTGGGTGATAAACAGAGATGAATTAGGCACATTCCCAGCCTCCAGGGAGCCACAGACAGTGGTAGATACAGACCAGTGGAGTATTTGGAGTGGTGTGAGTGTGCATGCTCATAGGAGGTGGAGGGGTACAGAGACGGTAGAAGAGATAGAGGTGAGGTGGCAATCGGGGAAGGCTTCCCGGAGGAGTGATGCCAGCACAGACGTTGGATTCGTTCATCAGAGGAGCTGAGTCCTTGAGAGGAGCAGTGTGAGTAAAGGCGCTGAGGATAATGCATCCCGGGGGCACAGGGGAGGCAGATGTTGCCGATAGCACACTGTGGGAAATTCAGGGGCGGGAGCAGAGTCATATGGGGCTCAAGGGGAAGACAGGGCCCCACAGGCCCCGCTGGGGCCCTCTGGCTCTACTGCTTCACATGTGGGGAGCTTCTTCTGTGGCCCCGGGAAGAAAAGAGAAAGGTGGCATCATTAGTGTTTTGCTGGCCAGGCTCTGTGCCAGCCCCACCCCCTCCCCCACCTTCGAGAGGCAGCACGGTGGAAAAGGGAAGCACTTCCAGCTAGCTGTGTGACCCAAGCAATGTCTGAAGTTACGCGAGCCTCTTTTTCTTCATCGGGAAAATGGGGATAACCATACCACCTTCCTCTAACCCTAACTCTAACCCTAAAGGTGATTATCCATGGAGTGAGGGACCACAGAGAAGGACCCAGCAAACATGAATGATCATTGTTGGTCTCTCAGTCGTCCCTGGCTCCTTGTGACCCATGGACTATAGCCCGCCAGGCTCCTCTGTCCATGGGATTCTCCAGGCAGCAATCTTGAAATGGGGTGCCATTCCCTTCTCCAGATGATCTTCCCAACCCACCGATTGAACCTGGGTCTCCCAAATTGCAGGCAGACTCTTTACCATCTGAACCACTAAAGATCATTATTCATAGGCTTTATCTCACCTGCTACACCAGGCTGACTGCTTGCTTATTTATATATGTTTTTGTTCATTGATTCATTTCTAACTTCACTCCAAAAATGCTTATTAGCTGTTCCCAAGTATCCTAAGAGAGAATATGCACGCAGGCGTGCTCACTGGCTTCAGTTGTGTCCAACTCTTTGCGACCCCATGGACTGCAGCCCGCCAGGCTCTAGTATTCTCCAGGCAAGGATACTGGAGTCGGTAGTCATCCCCTTCTCCAGGGCATCTTCCTGACCCAGGGATCCAACCTGCATCTCTTGCATTGCAGGCGGGTTCTTTACCACTAGCGCCACCTGAAAAACGCATGACGGGGGGTAAGATAACTCCCTCTGTGATCCATTGACTCTGTGACTGGTCCAAAGCTTTAAAACTCCTGTTGTGAAGGGAGAGTCGTACTCCACAAGGGAAGTGTTCTTATTTATTGAGCACCTGGCATATGCCAGTCTCTTTCCAAAGACCATTTCTTTCTCTGTCTGACATGTTTGTTCAGTGTGTTAAAGACCTGATGATGATTGTGTGTGGAATTAATCCACTTTCCAAAGGCATCAGTATATAGTCTAGGTTTTTGCAATGATGGCTGCCTCCAATGTGATATATACTTTGGCCTGTTTTATGGACAAAGTAATAAAGGCTTACAGAATGCAGAATCATCTATGGGAGGTAGAAAGTGCCTCAGTGAAAAGAACATATGTTTCCAAGCCAGAGAGACTTGACCTTGAAACCCAGTTCTGCAACTCTGGGCAACCCGTATAATCACTTTGGACCACACTCCCTTGCAAGATGGGAATAGAGATGCAAAGCAGGCCTCCTAGTGTAGCTTGTGTTTGCCTAATAAATGGTCCGAGGTCCATAGTGAATGAAATAGAGAAGAAGCCAGGATTAGAATATGTGTTATGTCTTCCATAGTCTCTTCTCGGTCTATGTCCGTATGATGTCATCAGTCAATATAGCAGAGCGCCTAGGGACACAGTTGTTGCCTTTAGATTGACTGAGGTTCTAAACTGAACGCTGCTATTGTTTATAAGCTGAGAAACCTTCAAGTTTCTCAAACTCACAAGGACTTTTTTTTTTTTGTCTGTACAATGTGATCACCTCACTTACTGTATAATATTATTGGGGGAAGTCAATGAGGTCGTGTTTATAAAGTGCGTAGCCAGGTGCCTGGCACATGGTGTGACTCTGGGAGTACCTGTTATTTGAACAGTACCTTTTTTTTTGTATGATGATCACAGCCAAGGTTCTTTTTCTCTTACAGAGCATACTTGGATGTTAACGAGATGAAGAACATTCTTAGACTGGATGGATCAACACACCTCAATATCTTCTTTGCAAACTCCTCAGAGGAGGAATTGGCAGGAGTAGCAACTTGGCCATGGGACAAGGAGGCCCTGATGCACTTAGGTGAGAGCTGGAAACTTCTTCAGGAAGAAGGTGGATTGGGACAGGCATACATTGAGTAGTGAAGATGATGATGGGGGTCAGGATTCTGATGGTGATCGTGGTGGTAATGACGATGAACAACTTAGTTATTGATCTCTTTTAATATTGCAAAACTCTTTAGCATTTCTTATCTGTCAGCCATCAAGTGAGGCTCTGAACAATAACACAATACTATTAATTCTGTTCTACCAGTGGAGGAACTAAAATCTGGAGAGTGAATAGGGCTTATCTAAGGTCACACCCAAATCAGGGGCAGAACCACAATTGGAATTTAGGTTTCCAACTCTGTTCACTGGTTGCTTTCTCCGTATACCCCCTGCCTCTTCATTCATGCAAATATCTTCTCAGCCTAGTAATAGCTTTGTGCTGGGCCAGCCAGTAATGGGTTGGCTTGAAAGGAGGAAGCAGAGTGCAAGAACTCCCTGTTCCTCCATGTTCCATCCACTGACACCACCAGGAATTTTTCTTACATTCAAATTATGCATATCCATAAACAAGACATGTGTTTATACAAACCAATCACCAAAAGTCAGAAATGACAATGGTTTCTGAACCAGGCCCTGTAAGCAAACACTGTTGTCCTTTAATTTCAATTTTTCCATGTTCTCTAGCAATACTCATCTGTATGTAGATATGCATTTTTTTAACTTGTGCATATCTGAAATCATAGCATAGATGCAAATTTGTGTTCTTTTTTTTTCACTTAATATTATGCCATCTATGTTTTCCCATGTTGCAAGTCTTCAAAGTTACTTCTCATCCAGTTTTTGGTTTTTTTTTTTCACTTAACTTCACAAGAGAAAAGCCTGTCTCTGAGTTATGTCCAGTTCTCTAAAGACCAGGATTTTCTTTCGGATCTGCCATCTGTGGTGGAACCGCTGCCAAGATGCAGATTTTCGTGAAGACCCTGACGGGGAAGACCATCACTCTCGAGGTTGAGCCCTCGGATACAATAGAAAATGTAAAGGCCAAGATCCAGGATAAGGAAGGAATTCCTCCTGACCAGCAAAGACTGATCTTTGCTGGCAAGCAACTGGAAGATGGACGTACTTTGACTACAACATTCAAAAGGAGTCCACTCTTCATCTAGTGTTGAGACTTCGTGGTGTCACTAAGAAAAGGAAGAAGAAGTCTTACACCACTCCCAAGAAGAACAAGCATAAGAGAAAGAAGGTTAAATTGGCTGTTCTGAAATACTATAAGGTGGATGAGAATGGCAAAATCAGTCGCCTTTGCCAGGAGTGTCCCTCAGATGAATGTGGTGCTGGAGTTTTTATGACCAGTCACTTCGACAGACATTATTGTGGCAAATGTTGTCTGACCTATTGTTTCAACAAACCAGAAGACAAGTAATTGTGTATTGGTTAATAAACATATGAGCTAACAACAACAACAACAAAAAAGACCAAGATTTTTTAATGGCCATGTAAAATGCCATTGGGGGCTTCCCTCTTGGCTCAGGAGTATTCTTGAGCCACTCCAGTATTCTTGCCCGAGAAATCCCATGGACAGAGGAGCCTGGCAGGCTAAATACTCCATGGGGTTGCAAAAGAGTCAGACACAACTTAATGACTAAATACCAACAATATGCCATTGCGTGAGGGCACTGCGATTTATTTAGCTCTTTCGCGTGTGTTAGAATGTTCCTATTATTTACAGCAGTGAATAGTAATGACTCAGTGGGTACCTTTTTCTGAGAATGTTAGGGCTCAGCAGAGGGATAGTGCTGGATCTTTCCTCAGGCCTGTCTGATTTTCCAGTGATACAGCCAGAGTCCAGTAGCTGCTCTAAATCCACAATATCTTAGAGCTGAGGGACTTTGCAACTTCAAACAATAAAGTTGTGTTAACTTCTAGACTTAGTTGGCTCCAGAGCACTATCTTCTGCTAGTTGTTTAGTGAAACCAGTGTGTATGTCTGTGTGTGTGTGTGCATACACACACATGTGTGGTTGTGTAGAGATGGAGACAACAATAAATAGCTGGCAGTTCTCAGCTGGAGGATTTTTATGTGCTGGGAGACATTTGACAAGGTCAAGTGAAATTGCTGGATTTCACAAATGCGGCCATGCTACTGGCATCGAGTGGGTAGAGGCCAGCGATGCCGCTGCATCTCCTGTGATACCCGTGTTAAAGAGCTACCCGGCCTCAAATACCAGCAGTGCTCTTGTTGAGAAAACATGAGATAGATGATGGATGGGTGGACAGACAGACCTAGACAGACAGGGGCTGGGTGAAAGAGAGTGTGCAGCTTACGCAAGCTGAAGCTGATTAACTCGTATCACATGCCTACATGATGTATGGGAATCTTGCTGGCCCAAAGCCAACATATAGGCTTGTTCTCAGCTGTGACTTCCCTTCACAGGATGGCCTTAGGCAAGTCTCTCTCCTTTCCAGGTCTCAATGTCTTCAGATTTTAAGTGAGGAAGTTAGACTAGAGGGCCTCTGAAGACCCTTCTCAGGGCTGAAATTCTCTCCTTTTGAAAAATCAACCAAAAGGGTCATGATTAGAAGCTTAGAATGGTTGAGCAGCAAGTTTCTATAGTGAGAGAGAAATACTCCTGATAATTCCTTGAATTTCAGAGACTGGCTCAGGACCAGGCATACAGAAGGCTATAAATCCACGGCATGTTATAGTATTTCAGGATGATGTCAGCCTCAAGTTATTTCACCTTTTAAGAGAAGCAGTGAAACAGGACTCAAGCTCTGTGAAGAGGGGAGCCTGGGAGACCCAACCTGGACATCGAGCCTGCAATCCTATCATTATCCCCTGGAAACACCTATGGGGTCCTGCCAGCACCCTGCCCCCCTTCGTTCTCCATTGACCTCAATATTACAGCTTCACAGAGACTGAGAATCTTTGGTGCTCTGCTGCTGCTGCTTATTTCAGAACACGCCAGAGGTGCAAAGTTACTTTCTCAAGATCACACAGCCATTGCAAAACAGGATGAAGATTACAACCCGTGTCAGGCTAACTCCAGCCGGCCTCCCAGGCTGCCACCTCTCCTTCCTGAGACATGCTGATCCTGAGCAGTTCCTCTGCAGTAGGCCCAATCAAACCCAATTTATTAGAATCATATATACACACCCTCTTTTCCTGCTGTTACACCATGATCCCTGGAAAAAGCCTTGGGTGGGAAGGGGATTATGTTTCATATTATGATTGACAGAAAATAATTGAGAGAGATTTCCTGTCTCAATTTCTCTTCCTCCCTGCCTCTGCCTGCCGCTTCTCACACATACACGTGCAAGCACACACACCCCCTCATACATCTTTATCTTTGTGCTGGAAGGCTCTGAGCAGCTCAGAATTAATCGACTCCATGAGCCCCATGACTGAGCAAGCTTGCCCTCCCAGCAGTTGAGTCTGAGATAAAACTCCCCCACGCCTGCTCCAGGCTTGCCAGCAGAGAATAGCAAGGGCCTCCCTCCTCACCGTTCTCCTGTAATGTGCTGCTCTGCACTTACAGCCACCACTTGCAGATGGCTCAGATGTGAAGCTTTTTCTTTTTTTTTAACTTTTTATTTTGGGTGGGGGATATAGCTGATTAACGATGTTGTGATGGTTTCAGGTGAGCAGTGAAGAGCCTCAACGATGCATATCCTTATATCCATTCTCCCCTCCCGTCTAGACTGGCACATAACATTTGAGCAGAGTAGCCTATGCGATTCACTAGGTCCATGTTGCTTATTCATTTTGAATATAGCAGTATGTACATGACCATCCCAAACTCCCTAACTATTCCTTTCCCCCGGCAACCGTATGTACATTCTCTTAAGTCCGTGAGTCTCTTTCTGTTTTGTAAGTTCATTTTGTATCATCTCTTTGATGATACCCCTTTCTTAGGCTGTCATACAATATTTCTCCTTTTCTATCTGACTTCACTCACTGTGACAATCCTTAGGTCCATCCATGTTGCTGCAAATGGCATTATTTCATTCTTTTTAATGGCTGAACAGTATTCCATTGTAAATATGTACCACATCTTCTTTATTCATTCCTCTGTGCTCGGACTTGAAGCTTAACCTTCCCTTAAACACACTTGGATTTTCCAGCTGAAATATCTATCTGCCAACCTGTATGTATTTCTCCAGGAGCTAAAAACAAACACAGAACCATGCTATCCATTGGTTTTCCTGAGATCTGATCCATCTATCTGCCCAAGGGAAGAAATGGTCATTCTTATAAGATATGTAGGGTGGTTTATCACTTCTCAAACTAGAACATACAGGCAAATCATCTGGGGCTGTTGGTAAAAGACTTATTATTTTGATTCTTTAGGTCTGGGGTGGGGCCTAAGAGTTTGCATTTCTGATCACCTCCAGGTGAAGCTGACGATGCTCGTTCTTGGAGTGCACTTGGGGCACCAAGTGGTTAAACAGTAAACAAGGCACTTGCTGTGTGGAAGGCGATGTGCTGGCTACTTACATGCAATTACTTAGGCCTCGCAAAACCTCTTTCATTGGGTTGGCATTCAGCAGATATTCAACATTTACTTAATGAGATACCATAGTCTGTGCCTGTGGTGGGCATTAGCAGCAGAACTGATTAAGATCTCTGGCTTTGGAACCCAAGGATCTTGGGTTCAGATCTGAACTCCCTGCTTACTAATTCGATCATGGGCCAATTATTTCACCTCTCTGTGAGTTGGTGCCCCTGTCATGGGGTTGTGAGATGATTAAGTGTGCTTACACATGTGAAACACTGAACACAAGGCCTGAAAATATGTAATAAATGCACAAGAAACACTGACTATTATCATTGTTATAATGGTGAGTACGCCCAGTGCTGGCCTTTATGAATATTCACTCTCGTAGGGTACAGAGCTTCGGAAATGGGATTCAGAGATGACAATCAACTTGCTCAACTTCACAGCATTAGTGAAAGCAACATGAGAGCTGGGACCAAGGAGTCAGGGCATGAGAGTTTCATAAACAATTTGTGTAGCATATTCATGAACTGGGGCATGCCTTACTTCCTAAGAAGTTGCAGCTGAAATCTTTGCCAGTCCAGAAATCAAAGTCCTTGAATTGTAATCATGCCACTACTTCTAAGTAGTTTGACATCCCCTTGAGTACGTGAAAAATGAAGGGACTGCACAAAATGACTTTGAGACTTCTTCCTACTCCATCAGTGATTCATGCCACAAGTCAGAACGGCTCTCAGCTGTGGAGTCATAGGGTGGAGGAGACTGTGGTTACTTCGGGCCGTGCCCATTCCCCCTTGAGGGATCTGGGGACTCCTGCAGCAGGAAGCAGGGTGCCCGGTTCACCTAACGCTCTGACTTCCCCCTGGCAGGTGGCATCGTCTTGAATCCATCTTTCTACGGCATCCCTGGGCACACCCACACCATGATCCATGAGATTGGGCACAGCCTGGGCCTCTACCACATCTTCCGAGGCATCTCGGAAATCCAGTCTTGCAGCGACCCCTGCATGGAGACAGAGCCCTCCTATGAGACAGGAGACCTCTGCAGTGACACCAACCCAGCTCCGAAACACAAGTTCTGCGGTGACCCGGGGCCAGGGAATGACACTTGCGGCTTCAACAGCTTCTTCAACACTCCATACAACAACTTTATGAGCTATGCAGGTAAGGCCCACACTCTGCACGCCCACACACCGCCCCAGAGTGCCAGAGTGTCAGATGTAGGTAAGGCCCACACTCTGCACGCCCACACACCGCCCCAGAGTGCCAGAGTCAGACGTGGGTAAGGCCCACACTCTGCACGCCCACACACCGCCCCAGAGTGCCAGAGTGTCAGATGTAGGTAAGGCCCACACTCTGCACGCCCACACACCGCCCCAGAGTGCCAGAGTCAGACGTGGGTAAGGCCCACACTCTGCACGCCCACACACCACCCCAGAGTGCCAGAGTCAGACGTGGGTAAGGCCCACACTCGGCACGCCCACACACCATCCCAGAGTGCCAGAGTCAGACGTGGGTAAGGCCCACACTCTGCACGCCCACACACCGCCCCAGAGTGCCAGAGTCAGACGTGGGTAAGGCCCACACTCTGCGTGCCCACACACTGCCCTAGAGTGCCAGAGTCAGACATGGGTAAGGCCCACACTCTGCGTGCCCACACACTGCCCTAGAGTGCCAGAGTCAGACGTGGGTAAGGCCCACACTCTGCGTGCCCGCACACCACCCCAGAGTGCCAGTGTCAGACGTGGCCTCCGGGCCTGGCTCAAGCAGGCTGCCTGTCTTTCGTAAGATTTCTTCATCCCAAATAATCGAGTACTTGTGCCTTCCATGAGTACCTCAGGGATGCAAGGAAGATGTTGTATCTAAAAGCTCCTTAGAAAGATGCTTTGGGAAGCTGACCAGGACTAAAAGTCAGGAAACCTGAGTAGAAGGTCCGGTTCTGCTGCTAGGTCGCCTGCTGCCTTGGGGTCTATCACTTCCCATCTCTGGGTCCCACTTTTCTCAAGAAAATGGAAACTCTGGAATTGATCACCAAGGTTTCTCCTACTTTTGCAGCTATAGTTTTCTAAGCTGGTGGTTGTTGAACCTTTAAAAAAAATTTTTTTTTTCACATGCTCTTTTACTGTTGTATTACAGTAAAATAGAATTCTTGTGGTTTTACAAATAATGAAATTATTACATGAGATGGAGTTGTTTTTCCCCTCACTGCATATACCCGCTCAGAGTCCTTTTTAGTACCATCAATAACAGTGTTAATAACTTATTCTGTGCATTTCAAAATCCCCTGCACTTCCTTTTAGTGTATATCAAGACCAGCTCTAGTCCTTATAACATCTTTGGAAAGTTAGCTATCCTGGGACTGTCCTGGTAGTCCAGTGGTTAAGATTCCAGCTTCCAATGCAGGGCATGCAGGTTCAGTCCCTGGTTGGGGAGGTAAGATACCATATTCCTCGTGGCCACAAAAAACAAAAAACATAAAACATAAGCAATATAGTAACAAATTCAGTAAAGACTCTACAAATGGTCCACATTATAAAAATCTTTAAAAAAAGAAAAAGAACAAATGAGATACCCCTTTCTTAGGACGGTCACAGCCTCACCCCTAGGCCAAGAGACTTTGAGTAAAGCACCAGATGCTTGTGTGTGTTAGCTGAGCATCCAGATCTATTATAATATTCAACTTAGGTGTTTCTTTCCACCACCAAAGCAAGTGAGCTCTATAAAGGCAGAAATTGTCTCTAAGACATCACTGTTCTCTCCACGCCTAGCACAGGCCTTGTGTTGTTATAAATGTTTGCTAAGAAGAAAGGGAGGAGGGAGGAAGGAGGAAGAAAGCCAAGAATGAATAAATTCTCTAACAACAGGTATATAAAGTTGATTTGTATAGCAATATTTCTACTTATATAAAAGTTTACTGTTCATGGGACTTCCCTGGTGGTCCAGTGGTTAAGACTCCATGCTGCCAATGCAGGAGATATGGGTTCAATTCCTGGTCAGGAAACTAAGATCCCACATACCATGCAGCACAGCCCAAAGATTAAAAAAAAAAAAAAAAATCAAAGCATTATTGTTCATAAAGGACGTTAATATATGCCATCTTGTTTAACTCTCTCAACAAGCCTATGGGGCTGGAACTACCCCCGTTTCACAGGAGACCATCTTTTCTCTTTCCCTCTTGTGCCACTCTTCCAAGGAGACCTAGCTGATGGCTGAGTGGGATATTGAGCGATCTGGGTGGTTTTCGAGTCTGTGCCAGAGAGATCATTGTCAGGGAGGTGGGGGCACTCTTGAGTGGCTGTGTGACTCTGAGCCTCCATTTCTGCTTAAACCAGGGGAGCCCGCTTCTAGCAGTCTCCATTTCTGATGGAATTTTGCCTCTGATGCATTCGAAGAGAGGCTGTCCCTCCTGAAATCCAGTGGATTCCATGACTGCCTGTGGGTCTTCCCAGTTTCCCGTTTGGACTGAACAATCTCGGGGGCCATCTCCAGTGTAAAGTTCATACAGTTCACACCCGAGGTCTCTTGAATGGTCAGCACCCACGCTTGGTGCCATAAACAGCCCCTAGCTTGGGGTCTCTAAAAAAGACCCAAGTGCTAGGGATTTCCTCAAAAGCAGAGTCCTACCATGCTCCCATTCCCAGCCGAGCCGGCATCCATATCTGGTGTCCTGTCCCCTCCCAGAGCCCTGCTTAAGTTCCATTTCTACAGCATCTTTCCTCGGCCAGCTCAGTGTGCATGGAAAGTAAACGATAACATAAGTTTGGAAGTTTGCCGGCCTCTTAGGGGCCAGGAGCTGCCACTCGCTACCGGACCCCATAAACTAAATCTTTTTTTGGTTGTTGTTCCCCTTTGTACAGATCTAAAGGGTGATTGATTTAATGTTGCTTTTCTAAAGGAACCCCTCAGCTCAGTGACCCATTAACAGCAGAACTAATTCACTGAGCTACGATAACAAACTTACACCCACAAAAGCATATTCAAGGAGACCACGAGCTTTGAAATGTTTGTTTTTCTTACGATCTCTGATAGATGAGGTGACAAAAGCAGCTGGATGAAATTCAAAATGCAGACCAGGATCGGGTTCTCAGGGCTGGGGAGAGGGACGCACAGGGGCTTTGCAGTCAAGACAAGAGGGTAGAGACCGTGCCGGGTCAGCTGCTGAGAGTTCCTTCCTTGCGAGTGCTCTGGCTTTTTGCAGAGATGGGTGTGTTCTGTGTTTGTGTTCACCTGCATGGTAGCCATCAGCCACTTGTTGAGCAAGGAGAGTGAAGCTGAGGACCTGAATTAATTGTTAGTCCTAAGACTGTAATAAATTGAACATGGCTGGTGGCAAGTCTGCAGAAACCACTGAGTGTCTATGACGTACCAGACACTGTGGGCATTGCCCAACAGGCTTGTCTGAGTGAATCATCTAAATAAGGGGATAAGTGCTATTACTACTGTGCCCACTTTACAGAAGGAGAAAGCATGGCTTAGGCAGCTTGTCACCTTCCCAGGGTCACACAGCAAAAACAAGGCATGCCTTTCATGGCAGAGCCTGCATTTAAGCAACAATTATCTGGCTCCCTTTCTGACACTGGGGGAGTTTGAGTGTGTCCCAGTGGCTCAGATTAAGCAGACACCAGGCAGGTGCTAGGGCAAGCCTAGTCAAGCACCGGGTGGGTGCGGTCGCGTTGATCTGTTGGCTAATCCTCAGGCAGGTAGAAAGACGGCAGGTCAGACTCTTACTTCCTGAAGACAAGATGCCATAAGGAACCCACTAAGAGGACCTCCAAGCCCAGCTTCCTCAACAGTGCAGACACCAGGCCTTCCCCAGCTACGGGAGCAAGCGTCTAGGCACTGCCGTTCTGTGTATCCCTGTTAGCATGCACTTAGGCTTTGACACAGCAGCCCCACCTCTAAGAAGTATGTCTTAAGGAAATAAATCTGTTAATGTGTTTAAAGATTTAGTCCTAAAAATGTTTTTAGCAACCTTTTTTTCTCTACATATTAATTAGACATTTATTAATTGAAGTGTGTAATAGGCATAGAAGAGAAATGCTTACATGTGTGAAAAATTAGAAGCTTCTTACAAATCCAAAGAGAATGGGTTGCTGAAATGAATCACAAGGCACTCATATGACAGAACATCCTGTAATCACTGAAGATGATGTAGCAGACGGTTGATAGGAACATAGTGGTTCGGAGCATAAAGTCTAGAGTGTGAGAACCAACTTGAATCCTCTGTGTGCCAGCCTTTGAGTCTGACCTCAGGCAAGTCCCTTCTGTCTAAGCCTGTTACTTTATTGGTACATGGAGGACAATCACCCTCACCTTGCATGAGAGTCATACAGGTGAAGGAGTTAGAACTGTCCTTGGTACCAAAACTAGTGCTCAGTTAGTGATGATTAGCAGGATTATCTGTTGACTGTTAATTGTGAAAACACTCCAGAACCTAATGTACAGTATAAGACCTGGCACATATATCATATCTCATCACAAGTGTGTGTATGTTTGTGCGTATGTGTGTATATACATATATATGATGTTCGTGATGATAAGAATTACAGAAATCCACTATAGATATTCATATCCATCTACACATACATATACACTAGATTTTTTTTTTAATCTCTAGGTAATATTTAGGTTGATGTTTATTTCTTTGTAACGTGCTTGTCACATACCAAGTGTTCTGCAGTGGATATAATATCTATTGTTCTTACTGTTATTATCATTGTTTTTAAAACAACAAAACCTTCAGTTATTCTTGCACTAGAAGTGGGTGAGCTAGCTGCACGCTTCCCTTGGCTGTGGAAGGCAGGTAGGGTCATGAGTCCTCGTTTCACAGTGGGTGGAAACAAGGCTGTCAGAGATCAGCATTTTGTCTGAGGTCCCACAGGCAGTGGCAGCCCTGAACCTCCCTGCCCTGTGGCCTTCCAGCTGCAGGTGGAAATTGTTCTTGAGAACAAAGTGTAGATTGCAAACTCACAGCACAACATCAACAGCATGGGGACTGGTGTAGCCTCCCAGAATACTGAAGTCCCCCACGTCCTCTCTGGCTGGAGGCAGCATGGGGGCAGAATAGGATGGGTTGGCTGGTCCTAGAGACCAGGACGAGGGGCCACGGGTGTCAGGAGGGGCAGCCTGCGGAGGCAGGAAGCTAAGAGCGGCCAACTGGAAACGCCAGCTAACTGGGGCAGAGCCTTTATGATGGACAGAAACCCTTTGGTGCCTCACCCAGGATTCCGGCAGCGGTTCAGTCTCTAAGCTTTCTAGCTCTGGGAGGGATGTTTTTTGACTTCAGTTTTAAAGTTCAGGATGGGGAACACATGTATACCTGTGGCGGATTCATTTTGATATTTGGCAAATCTAATACAGTTATGTAAAGTTTAAAAATAAAATAAAATTAAAAAAAAATAAATAAATAAATAAAAAAAAAAAAAAAAAAAAAAAAAAAAATAAAGTTCAGGTACTCTTCCTGAGTTCTGAGTTCCTAAAGTTCTGTCCTCTTCCCATCCTCTGTCACCTACCCATTTTTCAAACTTTTAAATTGGCAGACATGGAAATGGCTAATTTTTAAGTTATAAAAGGAAAGTAACTCCTTTGGAGGAAGAAAACCAAACATATCAGAAGATAGAGAGGAAAGCAAATTGCTGATTTTCTCTCTTGTTCATCAAATGAACGCTGTATGTGTTCCAGCTCGTGGAAGCCACACCATCACTCTAGGTTGTGGGGTTGATTTAAATGTCCCCAACTTATACACAGGGGGTCTGAGTTTTAGAGTTACTTCCTTGTTTGGGAAATGACTGGTTAGAATTCTGTTCTGTGCATGTGCCTTAATGTAGAGTCCTCCCCCTATTAATAGACAGATGTGTTATTTCTAATGTTTTTTCTATGTAAACGATATTTCAAAAGAGGTCCTTGTACATACGTTTTCCCTCATATTTGTTCATGAGTATCGATCCATCGAATTCCTAAATGGCGATGTTGCAAAGTCGAAGAGAGTGAATATTTTATATTCTGGTTTTTTTCCTGCTTCTAGTTTCCTAACACTCACCCACATTAGTGTATGCGAACACACACGTGTGCACACATGCAGGCACACACACAGAGGTGCCTGCACTATCCCAAGACCCGAGGCAGTGGCCATTCAGTGAGCGCTGCTCCTGCCTTTTGACGCTATGCTTGCCGTGACTTCAGCAGCATTCTGACACCAGCACTCTTGTTATCATCATTATCTCCACTTTATAGGTGGGGAAACTGAGGCACAGTGGTCATAAAATCATTTGACTCCAGATCATTCACCCATGAATCTAACTACATAACCCTTACTTCTTCAGCCAGAATGCCCTTCCCCTGCTTTTAACCTATTTAGTGGCTTTTCCAAAGCTTTCGGGATGAAGTACAAAGTCCTCGGTAACAAAGGAAAATGTACCAGCCCATCCAGTCCTTCTTAGACCACTGGGGGCATTTGGAGTCTTATTTTCCAGGCAAAAGCAACCCATAGCCTGTTTTGTATCCAAGGAGTTACATGCAAGTATCTGAGCTTGAAAGTAATTTGTGCAACTAGTCATTCTTTGGTGGTGTTCTCTGAAGGACTCTGGGCTCTTCTGCTTCTTCCAAATGTATAAAAGTCTTCCCCAGGGTGCTGGCAAGGAGACCATCAAAAATTGCTAAGGGGATCAGAGGCAGCTTCTGTGTATAACCTCCTCACACTCCTATCCCTTCCCCAAGCTGGATTCTCAAGGTCATGTCCAACTGCCCAGCACCTGCCTGAACTTATTTTCTGTTTGTTTGATAAGAGAAAGTGAGTTTATGCTGCGGAATTCCCATGGTGGGTTTATTTTAAGATCTGGCGAGCCCCATTCTCCTCTGTCTGGGGCCCAGCTGCAGAAACCCTGGCCAGGCGGACACCTCTGGGAAGTGGTGTTTTTGGAAACCAAGCCAAAACAGTGCCTTGATCTGCCCCTGGGGCAGCTGAGTAAAGCTGTTGGAGGGAGAGACGGGAGGCAAGCTTCCTCCTTGGCAGGGAAGAGTCTCGGGTCGTGGCCTTCACTCTTCATCCTAGAAAACAGAGGGTAGAATTGAAGGTCATTAGATCTAAAGGCATTCAGAAATGAGATTGTATTCGGGTCCCCTCCGACTCAGGCTCAACTCCTATTTATCAAACACCTGCGGGACACTTTGCCCATACAAGGTCTCATGGACACTCACAAAAAAGTTCTCATATTGATTAGAAACATGGCCTTGGAGTCAAGACTGCCTGGGTTCACACCTCAGATCTGCCCCTAGCTCTGTGATCTTTAAAAAGTAGTGAGACCTCTCTCAGCCTCAGGTTCCTCCTCTGTGAAATGGAGTGATCAGAGTATTTACTCCAAAACTAACGGGAGAGTTACACGTGCCCAAAGCACTGTATCCCGTGTACAAAGCATGTACTAAGCCCACAGTCAGTGTCCCAGCGACAGCGCTGTGCAGAAGGTGTCATTGTCCTTGCATCCCTGCCATGGACACCGAAGGCTGGATGCTGAGCCTGGACTACTTCCGAGTCTCCCTGTGCCCACTGCCCAGGGCTCATTGCTTCTGTGGTCCTGAGCTGCCCCTTCTGCCATCCCACATCTTCTTCCCCAGTCTTAACCGTGTAACCTGGTTGACCTCCAGGACCTCCCCCAGAAGCCTCTCCAGTTTATCCGTCTTCCTCAACACACCATCTCCTTGTCGTCGGGGACTGGCGTCACAACCTTGAACAGCCTATAACCACCTCGAGCCACACAGCGAACTGACCTTTGCTCTGTAGCTAGACTGGTAGCTCCCCAATGGCAGGAGTGCTGTAGGCTTCCGTGGCCCTTGGCTTTGAGCAGAGAGTATAGAATCAATGCTCAGAACACTGGTTTGGAAAGCAGAATTGCTGCATCAGTAAGGAGCAGAATTAATGAATGAGCCGATGAACAAATGTGAAGGTGGGAGTGAAGGAACAAGTAAGCATATGAAAGAATGAGTGAGCAAATAGGACACGAGTGGATGAGTGAGAGATATTGACTGATTGGCTGGAACTTACTGACCTGTGGATGGGGGCCCGTGGAAAGTGGCTCGTCTTGCCCTTCTCCTTACCCATGACCTCCCTCTCCAGGCTCAGATGTGCCTTTTCAGGCCCGTCCGCCCTCCCCCTCCTAATGCTCCCTCTCACCTGTCTGCAGAAGTGTTGACTGCGCTAATTTGTTCACAGACCATTAACTCTCGAGCACTGGAAGAGGCCAGCTCCCAGTTGGCAAGGGCCGGGGTGCTGGCTTCCGGGCCGCCCGGGAGGCATCATCATTCTCTTGCCTGTCGGTCCGTGCAATGAGGTGCTTATCTCTCCCTCTGCCTGCTTGCAGATGACGACTGCACGGACTCCTTCACACCCAATCAGGTCGCCAGAATGCACTGTTACCTGGACCTGGTGTACCAGGGCTGGCAGCCCTCCAGGAAGCCGGCGCCCATCGCCCTTGCCCCCCAGGTCGTGGGCCACACGCCCGACTCTGTGATGCTGGAGTGGTTCCCTCCCATCGACGGCCACTTCTTTGAAAGGTGAGTGTGGCCTGTGAAGTGTTGATCCCTCTCTCTCTCCTGCCAAGAGGAGGGAAACTTGGAAGGGTAACAGCCTTGGAGAGGGACTTCTCAGTGTCTTTTATTGTTGCTCTTGTTTAACAAGTGCCCACAAGTGCCCAGATGGTAAAGAATCTGCCCGCAATGCAGGAGACCTGGGTTCGATCCCTGGGTCAGGAAGATCCCCTGGAAAAGGAAATGGCAACCCACTCCAGTATTCTTGCCTGGAGAATCCCATGGTCAGAGGAGCCTGCCTGGTGGGCTACGGTCCATGGGGTCACACAGAGTTGAACACGACTAAGGGAATAACACACACACTCGAGGACTAACTAGCACAGCGACTGCTCCATGTAGACATTGTAGATTTGGGGATCAGGGAATACATAAATGATTGCCAACAGAAATTAATGAGTAATGATGCATAATTTCTGTGTTGAATATTAAGCTTTGCTTTATTGTTAAAAACCTGGAAACTTCTGTCTCCTGAACCTCATGTGGAATGGAGGTACTGGTCACATCTCATGAGCTTGGGCATTTAAACCTGCCTCCGGTTAATGAGCTAACACCTTTGTATACACGTAGCACCATATAAGAAGGGTACATTATACATGAATGGTACACATGCATATATATATATATATATATATATATATATACACATGTATTTTTGTATAACGAGCATCTTTGCCTCTGTTGTTTAATAGAACTGAAGGTAGAATTTTTAGAAGATCAGATCAGATCAGATCAGTCGCTCAGTCATGTCCAACTCTTTGCAATCCCATGAATTGCAGCACGCCAGGCCTCCCTGTCCATCACCAACTCCCAGAGTTCACTCAGACTCATGTCCATCGAGTCAGTGATGCCATCCAGCCATCTCATCCTCTGTCGTCCCCTTCTCCTCTTGCCCCCAATCCCTCCCAGCATCAGAGTCTTTTCCAATGAGCCAACTCTTCGCATCAGGTGGCCAAAGTATTGGAGTTTCAGCTTTAGCATCATTCCTTCCAAAGAAATCCTAGGGCTGATGTGCTTCAGAATAGACTGGTTGGATCTCCTTGCAGTCCAAGGGACTCCCCAGAGTCTTCTCCAACACCACAGTTCAAAAGCATCAATTCTTCAGCACTGAGCCTTCTTCACAGTCCAACTCTCACATCCATACATGACCACAGTAAAAACCACAGCCTTGACTAGATGAACCTTTGTTGGCAAAATAATGTCTCTGCTTTTGAATATGCTATCTAGGTTGGTCATAACTTTCCTTCTAAGGAGTAAACGTCTTTTAATTTCATGGCTGCAGTCACCATCTGCAGTGATTTTGGAGCCCAGAAAAATAAAGTCTGACACTGTTTCCACTGTTTCCCCATCTATTTGCCATGAAGTGATGGGACCGGATGCCATGATCTTCGTAAAAGATCAAGGGATGATAAGTCAAGGCACAAGATGCCTTAGTTGGGCTCCTGTCAGTCACTTCCTAGCCGTATGGCCTTGGGCAAGACAATTTCTCCCCCTGAGTCTTATACTCCACTGAAAGGTGGGTCTAATGATGCCTCAGTGGTCTGAAGGTGGAAACATGAATGAAATCATTTCTTGTGGCACCTTTCAACATTGGGTCTCCCCAAGGTGCTGAAGCTTTAGGGGATTTTAAAGGATCATGAAGACGTACTAACATGTTGATATTTAATTTGGTTGGAACTTGGCTATAAATTAGTATGGATTAGTATTTTTGCCCCCTCCCAGCCTTTCTTGGGAATATTTTATTCAATAATGGTAATACAATATTGAAGATGGTGGAAATAATAACCAGCTGATGATGAATTTATATTACTCAATGGTTGTGCATGCTGTTTACCAGTTGCTCACTCTGCTCTGGATTCTATACTAAATGCTTGCTGTACAGTCTCATTTCATCTCTTTGGTAATTTCTGTAAAAGGGGAATCAACCTCTTCGTTTGCCAGATGAGGAAGGGATTGGAGTTCAAAGAGGCGGACAGATTTGGCCAGAAGCCCGTAGAAAGTGGTGGGAGCCAGGCTCCGACTCACATTTTGCAGCGTCTTATCTCAGGCTCACATGTTCTTTCATTAAGTTTTTCCAAACCTTGAATTATGAAGGAGGTGTTACTCTCCACTTCATAAAGGCCATAAAATGTGGCAGTGAACTCTTACAAGTATGTGTGTGTGTGCATAAAAACATATTAGATCATTGCATCACAATTAAATTTGGGCTCCAATTTTCCTTCAGTACTATCAGTCCTTGAATCTAGAACCTTCTTTTGACAGCTGGATGCATGTGATCACAGAGAAAGGAAATGCACTCCTTAGATGCTCTGTAGAAACCCCCTTCCTCTGCCCCAGCGCCCTCACTGGGAGCTCAGAGCTGGGTTTGGGAAACCTCATGTGACACTTCAGAGCAGCCTTTCCAGCAGCCCGTGGATTTATTTATTTTTTCTGTGGCGATGAGAAGTATCAGACTTTTGGTCAAACCTTGGCCTCCATTCCACGTAAAAATGGAAGTTTTGTAAATGAAGCTTCCTGTGTGTGTATTCAATTTGTATTTCATAAAGCAGTTATTGTCCATTAAATAAATACCATCTGATTGTTGGAAACCTATTGGAGGGTTAATTGTTGTGTAATGAGATATGTCTCTATTACATGGGGCCCTCAGCTTCAATCAGTATGTTTTTAATAACCTATAGTCAGTTGGTACTTGAGGCTCATACAATAGCTATTCTGTTCAGTCTAAGATTTCATAATGGAGTTATCATATGTTAAATTAAAACTGACATTTTAGAAACATATCTAATTAGGGTTAACAGCTATGTAGACTGGAGTCTATGACTGAAGGAAGTAGGTCAGCAAGTTCAATAAATTGTTTTAAAGAAATGAATCTATCCATCTCCCATAACAAGGAGTTCATACTCATGGAAATTGGCTTAGTACAAAGTGCACAAGCTTTGATGTCAAGTGGTCTGTATTCCAGTCTCAGCTTTACCACTCCCAGCCCAGGGGACCTTGGGCGAGTTTCTCACCCCTCTGATTCTTTCTGGCCTTCTTGAGTCTTCTTCCATAAAAAGTGCTAACCATACCCACTCCACCTGGCTTCTGTGGGGAATTTAATAAGATGACATCTGTGATATGCCTAGCACACACACTCTATGCTCAGGAAACACTAGCTCCCATCTTGTACAAAGTTTCCCAGAGCTGTTGAGCTACTTGAAATCCTCTTTCCCTGCAGAATCTCTGATGTTTTCCACTCCATTCATCAATGCCAACCTCTAGCCCCTGGCCATCGTCATGTCCTCCTGCTGTTCCTCACATCTGTGGTCAGAGAGAATACAAGGGTTTTCCTTAAAAAAACATACTCAGATCCTCCCACCGCTGTGTCCTCACACATGGGCAACTGAATAAATAATTCAAGGCCACCCCTGGCTTTTTTAACTCCTTCATTTTTATCTGTCTTGCAAACATGTGTTGACTAGATGGTTTCAGTTTTCTGAGCAATGGGCTGTGGCGTATAGTAGAAAGAATGCTGGACTGGGAACCAAGAGACCTGAGTCTGACGTCTTTGCAACTTCATTCATTTCTTCTTCCTCTTTGGCCTCAGTTTTCTGATCTGTAAACTAAAGGGGAATCTAGCCTTTCTCAGCCAAGGTTCTTTTTCCAAGTCTCAGAACGTAGAAAATGACTTGAGTGACTATTTTCTCAATTCTCCTAAGGATAGTACATAACTAGTACCATTCTAGATGCCTAGGAGAGAGCTTAATTCCTTCTGTACAGTGGGTACCTTAGAGAAGCACTGTCCAATAGAACTTTCTGTAATGTAGTATCCAGTGTGGTAGCTGTAAGCCAACTGTGGCTAGGGAGCAGTTGAACTGTGATGAGTGTAACTGAGGAACTGAAATGAATTCTATATTAATTTTAATTTATTTAGATTTGAATAGCTACATGTTACTAGGGGCTGCTAAAGTAGATGGCACAGATTTGGAGCTTTAAACTTTAATTCTCATGGACCGTGTGTAAGAAAGGTGATCTCTTCCAGTGTTAGCATCCTTTAGCATCCTGTGTTTCTATGATTTCAGTTTGTGTGTGTGTGTGCATGTATTTCTGTCTGTGTACATACAGGTGCCCATTAAAATCAAATAAATGCCAAGGATTAGAAACACATCTGACATACCCTGAATGTGTAGGAAATGGTGTGGTTTTGGTAAAGTCTGTTTTGACTGTGACTTTTTGAGCTTTGACCTTCGTATAGTTATTCTGTAACCATGATCCTCAGCTTCCTTATCTGTAAAATGGGAACTTCACCCACCATATACAGGATCATACCTTTGCTCTTTATTTCCTGACTTTGCTTTTACCTGTGCTCTTATTTTCCCAATTCATTCTTCATTCATCATTCAGGCTGATCTTTTAAAAATGTGAATTGGATCATGTCACCCACGTTATAACCCTCCAGTACTTTCCCACCACTTTTATGTGTAATCTGCAAGGAGTCTGCAGAGCCTTCCATCCTGAGGTCCTTGCCTGCTTGCCCCACTGGCGCTCTCACTGCTCTGTCTTCCATTTGTGACTCTTGCCACTCGAGTTTCCTTCAGGGCCTCTATGGACCGAGGCCATCTCTCCCACCTCAATCCTTTGCATACCTTTAGACGGAGCCCGGGCTGCTTTACTCCGCTCTTGGTGTCATTCTTCGACCTGCACTAAGCTCTGCCAGCGTTGCGCCTGTCCGAAGCCCTGCACAGCCCCTCATTAGTCTCTCCTACATCATCTGTCGACTTTCCTTCTAGCAGTAATTCAACCTGTACTTTATACACATTATTTTCCTATTGGTTTATGGACTGTTGCCTCTGCTGGATTGCAGGGTCTATGAGGGCAGGTACCACATCAAATCTCCTCTCCCATGGATGGTTAATGTCTGGTAGTTGCACAGTGCTAGCAACCAGAGATTGTTCAATGAGTATCCAGTGAATGAACAGGTGAAATATTGAATGAACACGCGAACCCATGATTGAGCATGAGGGAATGCACTTTGTGGAATTCTGTGTAAATAAGGCCCATTTACTGTCAGGTGGATGACAGTTTATTAATTCATCAAAGTATTTATAGGGAACCTACAGTTGTCAAAATCACTGCAGATGGTGACTGCAGCCATGAAATTAAAAGACACTTACTCCTTGGAAGGAAAGTTATGACCAACCTAGATAGCATATTCAAAAGCAGAGACATTACTTTGCCAACAAAGGTCCGTTTAGTCAAAGCTATGGTTTTTCCAGTGGTCATGTATGGATGAGAGAGTTGGACTGTGAAGAAAGCTGAGCACCAAAGCATTGATGCTTTTGAACTGTGGTGTTGGAGGAGACTCTTGAGAGTCCCTTGGACTGCAAGGAGATCCAACCAGTCCATTCTGAAGGAGATCAGCCCTGGGATTTCTTTGGAAGGAATGATGCTAAAGCTGAAACTCCAATACTTTGGCCACCTCATGCGAAGAGTTGACTCATTGGAAAAGACTCTGATGCTGGGAGGGATTGGGGCAGGAGGAAAAGGGACAACAGAGGATGAGATGGCTGGATGGCATCACTGACTTGATGGACGTGAGTTTGAGTGAACTCTGGGAGACGGTGATGGACAGGGAGGCCTGGCGTGCTGCGATTCATGGGGTTGCAAAGAGTCGAACACGACTGAGCGAATGAACTGAACTGAACAGTTTTCAAGAACTCAGTGAAGTACAGGTGACTACATGCGTTTCCTCTAAAGCAAGGCATCTAGAGTAGAAATCTCAGTTACCATTAAGATCAGTGCGATCTGGATTCATACAAGGATGTTTGTAATCTCATTGTCGTCATAAAGCCAGTCCTGTGACTCTGAGCTGCTATGCATGGATTGTGGTCATTGTAATGGAACCAGACTGGTGCTGTGCACCTCCCTCTACACTCTTCATCCTCTGCCTCCAAGTACATTTGTTTAATCATCATTATTGCTAGTTCAAGAACACCTCATACATACTGAAAATACAGAGAAAGTTCAGAAAACCAGAAAGAATGGAAGTAGGGAGAGAGGAATCATCCTGAGTTCCACCACCTAGAAATATTTGCTGGTAGTATTTCATCACATTAAGTTATTTGAATAGCATTGAGATGCTGCTATAAGGTACAGTTTTGAATATGACTCTTCCCTTAACATTACAACACATTTTCCATACATTTTAATGATCTTTATGAGTATTTGTACCAACTGCTTACTGTTCCATTGAGCAGATTGGCCTTAGACTGTCCAGTCATTCTATCACTAAATATTAGTGTGCTTATAAACTTATACCTATGTATGATTTCATATTTCTGATGATAAAGCTGATGATGCAAAATACACAATTTGAGGGTCTAGACTAGGTTAGTCATGAGTCTTAGCAACATGTTGGAGTGACTGGTATTTATCCATCTATCCATCCAGCCATTAAACTACACATGTTGGTCACCATATTAGCAGATAAGCAGAGGCAGAAAGTATTCAGATTTAGGTTTGGGGATGAGCTCCCTGGCAGCTGGGTGGAGGAGGAACAAGGACCAGCTTCAGACTGTGATGTTAGCAAGCACATGAGCCCTGGGACTATGGAGCCTCCCTGTGAAGCAAAAGCCCTAAGGCTTGAGATAGGGTCCCTCCCTTGTGTCTTTCAGGCTGCTGAAGGATGGTGATTCTTTTAGGAAGGAGATTTTGGCAGGACCATTGCATTTTGAGAAATAATGGGTTGGGCTATGACCTTTCTTGATATTTTCCCTCTCCAGTAGCTCTGTAGAAGTTGCTCAGATTTTCAGAGTTTTGGGCTTGCTCACCCTAGTACAGGAGAAGAAGGCTATTATCCCTCTCCCTTCCTAGCAACTATCTCCTGAACAGGGGCCAAGTCTGGAGAACAAGTAGGATCCCGAAGGCTGTTGTGGTTAAAGGGAGATTGAATCCAGACACGTAAGACACCAGCTGATGGGGAAGGCCACTGTCATATTCCGCTGCTGGGGTTTGTCCCACTGAGGGATTGGCTTGCCCCTTGGAAAGCTGATGAAGCAAATTAGGTGGCATGGTAAGGAAACTCTTTTTGACTGTAAAATCCAAGAGCGACTCATCTATCCCCTGAATGTCAGAGCTAGAAGGTTCTTTAAGCACTGTCTAGTTCAGCCCAGTCATTTTCAGCTGAAGGAACTGAACCATTCCTTCCTCCTATTTAATACCTAGGATCCTGATAATCCCTGCACATAGTAGGTACCAGACAGAGATTGTTAAAAGAATAAAATTTGAGGTCCGATGGGTAAAAGATTTTCTCACAACCACATATCAAATCTTCAGTGGAACTTTGAATCATTGATGAAATGAAGAAATAGTGCAGGTAGTAAGTCTGGGCTGCTTTAAATGTAAGTGTATCCACCATCAGAACAGAAGACGCTTAGACCCAAGAAAGGCCCTCTTGGGTGGTGGGGAGGAATTTCATTTATGATCATATTCTGGAAGCTCTGACAAAGATAGGGAGGATTTAGTATTGTTGTTTAGCCTCTAAGTCACGTCCGACTCTTTGTGACCTCATGGACTGTAGCTCGTCAGGCTCCTCTGTCCTCCACTATTTCCTGGAGCTCAATTCATGTGTGTGGAGTCAGTGATGCTTTCTAAGTCTCTCATTCTCTGCTGGCCCCTTCTTTTGCCTTCAGTCTTGCCCAGCATCAGGATCTTTTCCAATGAGTCTGCTCTTCGCGTCAGGTGGTCAAAGTATTGGAGCTTCAGCATCAGTCCTTCCAGTGAATATTCAGGGTTGATTGTCTTTAGAATTGACCGTTTGGATCTCCTCACAGTCCAAGGAAGAATAAGGATGACAGGGGAGAAAATTTGTTGTCACCTACACCTTTGGCTCAGTTGAGTCAGGAACTCATTCAACCATTCCTAAGTCGGTGCGTTTCCTTCTTTCCTTGGCCTCCTAGAGAATTGGGATCAGCATGTGACCTTTGCCTGGAAGGGAGATTCCTGGTGCAGTATGCCTTCAATGCCTCCTCCCCGATGCCCTGTGGCCCATCAGGACACTGGAGTCCTCGGGAAGCAGAAGGTAAGCCAGGCTGGGGGCTCTTTTGCAGGTTGGGTGTGCAAAGAACTCTTTCAGTGTAGATAGAGCTTTGTGATTTTAATGGTCTTTCTCACGTACAATCCAGAGAAGGCAGCGGCACCCCACTCCAGTACTCTTGACTGGAAAATCCCATGGATGGAGGAGCCTGGTGGGCTGCAGTCCATGGGGTCGCTAGGAGTCAGACATGACCGAGCGACTTCACTTTTCACTTTTCACTTTCATGCATTGGAGAAGAAAATGGCAACCCACTTCAGTATTCTTGCCTGGAGAGTTCCATGGACAGAGGAGTCTGGTGGGCTACAGTCTATGGAGTCAAAGAAAGTCGGACACGACTAAAGCGACTTATTTTAAAGTCACCACACCCGTCACTGCACACATTTTTTTTTTTTTTTTTTGGCCAGGTGGAAAGCAGTGAGAATGTTTAAGATCTACTTGTTATGCAGTTTTTCAACACAGTATTGTTAATTGTCGTCACCATGCTGTATATTAGAGCTCCAGAATTTATTCATTGTATTGCTAGCAGTTTGTACTCTTTCCCCTCCATCAAGGCCAGTATTCATGCATTTGTTCAGCACAAGGCTTTTTGAGCACCTGAACTGTCCTGGGTATGTCATCCCACTTTACATATGAAGAAGCAAAGCCCCTGAGGAATCAAATGCCCAAGGCCACATACCTGATAAGACACCGTGTGTGTGTGTGTGTGTGTGTGTGTGTGTGTGTGTGTGTGTGTGTCTGTGCCCTAGAGCTTGACAGCCTGTGGGTACAAACAAGCTCACGTCAAAATCAACACGCATACTGGAAGACTTCAAGGCATCACCAGCCTTTGATTCTTCTGCAGTTCTTCCTGGGAATACCCAAGGCAGTCTTCCATGTGTCGCAATTTTTCCTCTCGGACTCCTGCCGTGTCATTTCCTTGTCAGAATCCATGTATCAGCAAGACACTGGAGGGAAGCACCTCAGGACGGCCGTGGTTGTGGGCTCCACTCACAGACCTTCCATGCTAGGGGTGGGTCAGTCTACCAGGCCTCCCTGCAGACCCACAGTCTCTCTGCTCCCTTACACTCACTGCTGCAGCCCCTCAGTTTTCTAGCGAAATGAAGAAAGTGTCTTTCACCCAATGCTTTTTCGCCCTGTCACTTGGCCCTGAAGCAAGACCGCTCGCAACATAGCGAATCTCATGGCCAGTTGCCCATTCTGGGTCCTTCTGTGGTATCTCTCTCTTTGAGGCGCAGGTCTAGTCCCTGAAACCAGGCTGGCAGAAACCCCACACCCCCCTCAGCCCTCCGTCTCGCCCTCTGTTGCCTTTGGAGACGTCCACACAGAAGCCCCCCCACCCCAAGTCCCTCATCATGCTCTGCGGGGTGGCTCATGCCAACCATCTTTGGGGAGGGACCCCCGGCTACCTGAGGAAGCAGAATCTGACTCTTCACTGAGGTTCAGTGAGAACTCCCCCATTCTCCTTTATATTTTTAGAAAGGAGGTTGAAAAAGAGAAAGCCAGAGATAGAATAAAGCAAGGGAGAAGGATCAGAGAGGAAACGTGAGGGAGAAAAATGACAGCGCTGTGCTCTGTTATCTTCTAAAGCAGCTTGAAATAAAAGGGAGAGTTGAACTGGGGAGCTAAACAGATCCACCAGGAATGGAAAGCCCAAGGGGTGTCTGGGAGCAGCCCTCAGCTCGGCCTCACGGAATCTCGGGCTGTCAGACGTGGAAGGGATGCCTGGGGTCACCAGGCCCCAGTTCCCACCCTGGGCAGGAATCCCCTTTGTGTGCGCCCGGCACCAGCTCATGTATTTCCCTGGTCTCCACATTCTAGCGCCATCTGCTAGAAAGTTCTTCTGAAATCTGCAATGGTGACTTTTTCACCCAAACTGAATCCACGTTGGGTGCTCCCAGAAGAAGATCTGTGTCTCTTCCATGCAAGGAACAAACTCATCTCCTCTCTGCCCACCGCAGGGACTATGTGCCAGGCAGGCACCGTGCTGGGCACGGGGACTCCGCAGAGCTGGCTATCTGATAGGAGAGTCAGATGAGTATTCGGGAGCGTTCTCCATCTGGTGTAATGAAGATGGTGCTGATAGACATACAGAGTGTGGGGAGACAAGTAGAAAGTGGGGGGCCTCCCCACAAACTGAGACTCACGCCCCGCAGAGGAAATGTCAGCATATCAGTCAGCAAGATGCATTTAAGAATGTGAGAGGAGTTGACTGTTGAGATCACTGGTTATTTTAGTGTGATCTGGAGACTTAAGGGCCTCCTAAGGCGTCTTCATGTGTCCTCCAAGGAAAAGACATTTTCATAATAATACTATAACACAGTTTACCTTTTTTACTCACTTTCTCTCCTGAGTGTCCAGCGGTGCTTCCCAGTGACTGCATGGCACGTGATGTCATACTGCTTAGATAGCTAATGGGATGCATGTGTATGTGTTCCTGTGTTTTAAAGCCTCTCAGTTTTAATCCACTATATGGTAATGACATAGATACTATGTACAAGAACAAAAGCTCTTCAGTAATGGAGTAGGAACTTAAATGGGTATGGAGAGAAAGGTATAGACTAGGAAGCAGTTGAGCTGGGGTGAGATGTGTAATGACCAGATGAGGATGGGTTTGGACTCTTCTGAGGGTCATAAGGAGATGCACGTGCCTTGGCAGGGGTCTGGGAGATGGTGAGATGTGCCTGTTATGAAAGATCACCTGGTCTGCTCTGTGATGAGGAGGTTGGGGGTTGAGTAGACCTGGGGTGGGGTTTGGGGGGAGGGGAGAAGGGTGCCTCTAAGTGGCTGTTTTGGGAGGATGGTGGGGCTTCCCAAGTGGCAGAGTGGTAAAGAGTTCTACCTGTCAGTGCAGAGCAAGCAAGACGTGAGTTTGATCCATGGGTTAGAAAGATCCCCGGGTGTAGGAAATAGCAATGGGCTCCAGTATTCTTGCCTGGGAAACCTCATGCGCCGAGGAGCCTGGTGTGCTACAGTCCATGGTGTCGCAAAGAATCAGACACGACTGAGCATGCACATGTGCACGCTGGGTGAGGGAGGCAGCAAGACTCTACCCTGAGGCTTTCTGGATAAAATCGTCTCAGTTTGTTCTACCACTTGAATGAATGAAACAATTCCCTGCATCCCACACCACCATCCAACCAAACTATCAATTGGTCAGGTCTGCTCCTGGTTCATCCCTGACCCTCTGAAGGCAGGAATTGCGGAGCAGAATCCCACTGAAGTGTTGAACCACCTCCCCTGTACCCAGAGTCGACTTGAGGCCTCCAAGAAAACCCAGCAGCCCTGGGTTTTCCTTTAGGATATGCAAATTTAGTACACACAGGCCAGGAAAAGACACTGTTCTTTTTTTAGAGCATCCTATTACAGGCTCTGTGATCCATTTGGCTCAGACCCTTTTAATATTCTTGAAGAAATAAACTTTTCCATGAGCCAAGCTCTGCAATGTTTTTCTCAACTCATTTTCATCCTATTTATCTTTGCGTGTTTAAGTTTTTGGACTTCCCAAACTAACATAAAACTCCCCAATCTGTGAGCGATGCCAGACGCATCTTTGGGGTAGGGGAAAGAGCATGGGTGTGGGGAGGATGACGGGGTTGGGGTTTTGGTCTGAGCCTGGCCATCAATGAGCTCTGTGCCCTTGAGTGAGTCACTTTGCTTCTCTGAAGATAGCATCTTATCAACAGAATGTCCTTTCCAGCTAGGATATTCCACAGAGCCACAACCTCATAGTTTTAACTCCACATTAACAAGATAGAAAATTCTTCACTTAACAAATATTTATGGCATATTCACTATGTTCCACTAACTCCATCTTATGAACTTCAGGGAAAATATAATCACAGAAATTCTTGCCTTTGGCCACAGAATGTGGTTGTACCAAAAAGAAGCCCTATTTTCCCTTCTCTTGAGCAAACACTGTACTTCACAGATGAATATTTTCTGAGATATTCAACACCACGACACGCTCGTAGCTCAGGAATCAGCTAGATCTGATTGACTCAAATCTCAGTTTAGATCACTTATGCAAGCATATAACACATGGCAACTGCTGGGTTTTCTGTGAGAGGGTAACAAATGGCACTGGCTGTTTTCATTTTTTTCTTGTGTGAATCTTTTCCCCATTTTTGTGCCCAGAATATTTCAGGTGTGCTGAAGTATACATCTAGAAAAAACTTGGCACCGAGTTTTTATAAACAGTATTTGTGTCAACAGCTGCAGTGTATATACACAAAGATATGTAATAGACGTCTGTACAGATTGTCATAAATGTAAATTTAGATCAGTGTGGGTTTGTATAAATACATTTCACACACATATATTGCCTGATCTCTAGTGGATAGCTTATATAAACATGTGACTTTTCATATAAAAAAGGTATGTACTTGTAATGAAGTAACAGTTCCGAAGTACTTTTGTTCCTTGCCCCTTCCTTTCTTTCCTTTCCCCTTCCTTCCCTTCTACCCTCCCTCACCTTCCCTTCCCTCTGTTCCCCTTCCCTATATATCCTCCTCCTCCCCACCTTTCCTTCCCTTTCCTTTTCTCAACCTTTCTCCCAAATTTGTCACCACCCAGCTTATCAGTCTCCTGGGTGTGTTCATTTTTCCTCCTTAGGGACTCTGGTTTGTCCTCCTTGCCTCTCATGTTCTCTTGGTACAGGCAAGAGTTGTGTATTATCTGCACTGATACAGTATTTTGTTAACTGATTCCACTAGACTGGAAGCTCCATGAGAGCAGAGACCATGTCTGCAAAACCTGTTCTTCCAGGGACTATAACCTAGCCCTGGACACAGACAGAGGCAGCCATTCTCTGGATGGATGGATGGGTAGGTGGGTGGGTGGACCGATGGATGGATGGATGGGTTGAGAGGTGGATGAATGGGTGGATAGATGTATGGATGGAGAGTATCTGTGACTCTAAATGTTGGTTTTTCTGAAAGACAACCTTCATTTGCTTGCTTGAAAGTCTTCACTAACTCCCCAGCTGTCTTAGCATGAAGTTCAGTTTCCTTAAAGTGACACACAAAACCCTTCCTAATCTGGGCTCAGCTTATTTTGCCGGCCTTACCACTTACTCAAAACCACAATCATCTTATTTCACTTTCTCTATTAACTGTTCTCTTTGCTTGGAATAACTCCTCTTCCCAGGCTTTCACTTGTTAATTCTCCCTATGTGTCAAAGCAGAGCTAATGTCTTTGTCAATATGTTCATCTATTAACTATCTCATCCCATTTGGGTTTTATAGTACCCCTTGTGGGGTAGACATCGTTAGAGTAGGTAGTATGGCGAGAAGCTGTATAATTGATATTGTAACCCATGTTTATTCCTTCAAAGTTTGGCATGCTCTCTGGACCCACAGCATCACAAGTATTCTGCTCCCCACCATGGAATTACTTAACATCTGAGGCTCTGTTTCCTCTTCCGTAAAATGAGTTTCATAAGACCAACGTCATAGACTTATTGGCAGGATGAAAAGAGTTGAGGCATGTAACATGCTTGGCACAGTGCCCAGCACACAGAGGATGGTCAGTGTGTGAAGCTTGGTGCTGTTAAAGGGACTCAGTGCCCCTTGAAACTCTTTTTTTTTTACATCTAAAAGTTTGTTCTGATAACCAGACAAGCTCACACTTTGCTAATATTTCTAGTCCTATTGACTTACTTGAGCATAATGATCAAGCTTAGTTTCTTATCCTTTGGAAAGCATTTGGTCTCTCTGTTGATTAACAAGAAACCAGGGATGAAAATCGGAGCCAAACAGATTTGTCATCTTTGCTCTCCTGTGGCTTCCCACCACTGAAAGTCATTTTCTCCAAGGAAGGGAGAAAGATCTCTCCATTCCTTGTCAGCTCCAGGAGAATGCATGGTGGGGGACAGGGGGGTGCTCACCTGGAACATACCATGACATAGTCCATGGATCCTTCACTTCTTTAACTCCATATGAACGCACTAGGAGAGTCTTCACTTAAGTATCTATCGAGTATGCGCTGTGCTTCCTGTTGCTGGGCGGGCACTGTATAAATCACTGAGCGTGGCAACTGAGGAAAACAGAGCTGCCAAACAGAGGCAAAATGACAACCATCTTACAGGATTTTGCTGAGAATCAGATGAATACATTAATGGCTAAGGAATGTGCTTCGTATGCATTGAAACACTGCCCTTGATAAGGCTTTTTGAATGATTAAGTGCTACATAAGTACCAAAAGACCCACAAAGTCAAAAGGATTCAGGAGCTCTTTGGGTTGGAGAATTGACAGAAAGAAAGACTTCAGCCTTATTTGTGCCTTTGACTTGAACAGCTGGTCTCTTCTATCCAGCATTTGCCACAGGTAATAAATGAAGTTGGCCAAGGAAAGGTGGAGGGAACCTTGTAGTTGTATTCATCTCTTCTTGTTCTGATGTGTTGTATCTAAAGAGTCTTTTCAATTTTCCTTGTCCTTGGCCCCTCCCCTGCCTCCCTTGCCCATTCTTGCTCCTCTTTTTCTCTTCTCTTTCCCATCTCCCCTGGACATCATCTCTTACTCCCTTGGCTGGGCAGAGGCAAGGGGATTGGAGATACTTAACAACTTTCACTGGAATGGCTTTTCCACCCAAAATCAGTTTCTAGTTTTCATATTGTGGTGATTCCTATTATCTGTAACATTATCATAAAGCCTTTTCAGGCTAAGATTGATGTTTTCTTTTCCCCCCTTTTGCTTTTGAAATATCCAGCACCTCCACCCCATCAACCACTGATTTAAAGGGGGAAAAAAAGAATGTGGCTCACAGGACAACCTGAGATCTCCCATCCTCCCCTCACCAGCTGATGTGTATCTCTTGCTAGACACCCTTACATAAATCAAAGCCAGTCATTGCACTGAGTCCTGATTACTTTTCTCAGCAGTGCAAAGGAGAGTTCTCTGAGGGTCTAGGACTAATGATCTCAGCCGAGAAAAATTCAGAAGTCACTGCTCAGGCTGAGATCAGTAGGGATGAGGCACCGTCTCCCTGGGGAAAGACTGGAAGACTCTCTCCTTCCTTCTCCCCCCTCCCAAGCAGCCCTCCCCTCCCTGAGTCCAGCTGGACAGGACTCAGAGAAGCTCCATGGCATGGAATGACCTCATGTGGAAGAGGGGAGGCAAGAGATAAGATGGCTCCAGGGCTGCGTTCCAGCTCTGTCATTCAGGGTTCTAGATAGTTTCCTCCACGGAAACTCAGCCCAAGAGGCGGAAGCTATTATAACTCACCTCCTCTTCGCTGGAGGTTTCTGGCCCTTCTGTCCTTACAAGCAGGTTGTACCAGAGGGAGTCTAGTTTATGTTAGCGGCTCTCGCGTTCAGTCTGGAGAACGAGGAACTTCAGGATGAGACAGAGCTAGGCTCTAGTGCTGACTTTTACACATCAAGCTGTGAGACTCTGGTTAGTTCACTCCACATCTCTAAGCCTTGGTGGCCTCACCTCAGAAATGAGTCCTTGCAAGAATTAAACTGGTTCAGAGGACATAGTGGGTGTTTAGCATGCATCCCTTCTTTCTTTCCATCAAGTGAGAGATGAGGAAGGATAGTTTGGGCAGCAACTCCATTGTAAGCAACTTATTTGAAGGTGATTTTGACCAAACGTATCATGATTCAGTTCGTTCAGATCCACGTCACTGGGGTAGGAATGAGCAGGAGTGCTGTGAGTACAGCAGATTCACCAAGACACTGAGAATCTTCCCTGTCTTTTTACCTTCCCTCTGTGTCCTAGTCTGGCCAGTATCTCTTGAGGGCTGCAGGAAACTCTGAGGACTTTCCAGAGCTCATATCCTCATCTCTTGTCCACAGGTCATCCAGATGTTGAGCAGCCCTGTAAGTCCAGCGTCCGCACCTGGAGCCCCAATTCAGCCGTCAACCCACACACGGTCCCTCCAGCCTGCCCTGAGCCCCAGGGCTGCCACCTTGACCTGAGATTCCGCTACCCCTTGGTTCCCGAGTCTTTGACCGTCTGGGTGACCTTTGTCTCCACTGACTGGGACTCTAGTGGGGCTGTCAATGACATCAAACTCTTGGGTGTCAGTGGGAATAACATCTCCCTGGGGCCTCAGAACATCTTCTGTGATGTCCCGCTGACCATCAAGCTCCAGGATGTGGGAGAGGAGGTGTATGGCGTCCAGATCTACACGTTGGATGAGCACCTGGAGATTGATGCGGCCATGCTGACCTCCGTGGCAGACAGCCCACTCTGCCTGGAGTGTAAGCCGCTGCAGTACAAGGTGGTCCGGGATCCTCCTCTCCAGGTGGACGTGGCCTCCACCCTGCACTTCAGTAGAAGGTTCACAGACACGTAAGTGTGCTCTCTGGACAGGGAGATGATCAGGTAGGGGGCGGGGGGTTGCAGAGGGATGTGAGGAGGGTCAGAGTGTCCTACACTGGAAGAAGGGTGATCATAGACTCACCTCTGGGGATTTGTCACCTGGCGTTGGGTGAGTTGATATGGTGGGAAGAACAGCAGACCAAGAACCGTGAGTCCTGAATGCTGGTGGCAGGTCTAACCTGGGACTCTAAGCCTCTCTGACCTCTCTGTAGCTTACTTTTCCCAACAGTGAAATGAAGGAGGTTGGATGAGAGTAGCAAGAAAGTCATTTATTAGTAATGAAAATACAAGAACTGGAGTTTGCTAATGATCCCCTTTTTAGATTACATGGAAGTGTATTCATGCACTGTGGTTGCCTTTTGAGGAAAGGGTGAAGTTACAGCAGGTTGGCTGGGAACTGGGCATGTTCCCAGATGTTTGCTTAAAAATAATGATGGCTGCTGCTGCTGCTAAGTCATGTCAGTTGTGTCCGACTCTGTGTGACCCCAGAGACAGCAGCCCACCAGGCTCCCCTGTCTCTGGGATTCTCCAGGCAAGAACCTGGAGTGGGTTGCCATTTCCTTCTCCAATGCATGAAAGTGAAAAGTGAAAGTGAAGTCGCTCAGTCATGTCCGACTCTTAGCGACCCCATGGACTGCAGCCCACCAGGCTCCTCCATTCATGGGATTTTCCAGGCAAGAGTACTGGAGTGGGATAATGATGGCAGGTGAGCATAACCAGTAACCGTGTTTGTTTTCCAGTGTAGAAGAGAGGTTCATACCCATTTGATTCTTCGGCGCCCTCGCAGCTCTAGGTCTCCATGATTCTTTTTGGGTACTCGTTGCTTGGATGTGAGATAATGTTTGTTCTTAATATTCCTTTCTCATGTCGTCTCTCTATCACTTCTTCCTTAAGTATCCTAAGGATTTATGTTTCATGACAGGCACCACCTTACTATGAAGCCATGAGTGCTTTTCCTCTCTGCCAAGCCATGGGTTACTGTCTTTGCATCTCTGACTTATTTCATCCTCTCCACAACCACAGCCTTAGTCTCCTTCTCATTTTACAGAAGGAAACTGTAGCTTAGAGATGTGAAGTCACTTGTCCAAGATCACATACTTAGGAAGTGGTGAGATCAGGATTGGAATTCATCCTGGCTCCAAAGCCGGTGCACTTAACCACTGTTTAATTAAAGATGTGATTCCAAGTTCTGCTTTAATTTAACAAACGAGAGAGCCTTAGCCTCACCTAGTGTGGATATGAAGTCTATGAAGAGTCTATGAAGTCACATCTGTTGAACCTCACCTCTTCTATGTACAAGCGACATAGATAGGGAACATTTTGAGAACTGAAAAGAACAATAGCTCAGGAGTCAGACACCTTGTGTCTAGCCCCAGCTGGTCCACTTACTCATGCTAGATAAATCAGTCAATCTCTTTGAGTTTTGATTTACTCTCTGCCTGATGAAAATGTTGAAGTCGATGGTAACTGTGGGCCTTTTGTTGCACTTTCTTTGGTTCTAAGATGATATAAGACACAATCTCTGCTCTGTCTGTTTGAAAATATGTGCTAAGCCAGTTATTAATAGAAACCAAGTTCTGGAGGAAACTTTTAATCTCTTTAAGAGACAGAACCACTTTCAGACACTTTACCAGCACTTCCTTTTACAAGGCCGGCAATTAACGTGCACATTGCAAGCAAACCCTTGCCCGTTCATTGACTCAGAGATGAAGAACATCTGTTTAAAAACTCAGAGGGAGCCCTTGGTTTGTGTTTGAGGATGTACTTAAAAGACCGTCTTGCCTTGAGAATCCTCCATAACCCCATCTCTTCCATCTCCTCACTTGTCTAGAATGGTAACATTCTATAAATATGCATCCACTTAACATTTCTGTATAAAACAAGGAAGAGAAGAAATAATAGATGTCTTAAAACCTCAACTTAGACAGAGCTCTTTTTGTTTTTTTTTTTTTTTTTTTTTTTTAAGCCTGGAGTTGTGAGCCTGTAAGAGCTAGCATGGGTTGATAAGTACGGGATGGTAGATTGCACTAAAGAAGTAAAAACACCGTAAGTTCTCTTCTCAGCTAAGCCACTAACTTGCTGTATGTTCTTAGACTAGTCACTTACTCTTTCTGGACCTCAGAGGCCTTACATCCACGAGGAGGAGGTTGTACTAGATGAGGGATTCTCAGACTGAGTTGCACATTACAAAACTTAAGGACATTTTAAAATCATCTCCAGCTCATTTACATCCCCATCTCCTCCTTCCTCCTGGTCCTGCCCCAGATATTGATTTAATAGGAAAATGAGGCATAACCCTTAGGCCTTTAACATCTCACTGGTTGATTCTAACTTGCAGCCAAGTTTAAGAACCTCTGAACCAAAGCAGGCTCTTGAAGTGTGGCCCAGACCAGCGGCATCACCAGGATCTGAGAATTTAGAACGGGCAGGTTCTTAGGCCCCAGCCCAGACTGCTGACTAAGAAACTCTGCATACAGGACATCTCCAGATGATTCTGCTGCTGTTTGAAGTTTACTAGTTATTATTCTCACTGATCTGTAAGCCCCAGGAAGCTCCCAGTCCTCTTTACTCATATGACTGACTGCTCATTCAATTTACAAGTATGTACTGAGAACATTCTAGGTACCATAGTCTGTGCTGAGAGCCGTAGATTTCAGAGATGACTCGGTCCTCTTTCCTTAGACACTCACACTTTATTGCTGAAGACCTTAACCACTTGGTAAAAATGCCAAGTCCTAGGCCAGTTTGCTTCCCAAATCACCACTCTTCAGGTCCACACTGTGTACCCTTTGTCCCTTCATCCTCAACAAATGTGTCTTTGGCCCCGACTATGTTGCAGGCACAAGGGCTAGACTGAGTCCTTCATTGACCTTTTCCTCTTTGTCTTTCTCGAGTCCCAAGGAATTTATTGGAGACCTGGGCTGGGCCGGGCTCCATTTCCTGACTTGAAAGTTCTCTGAGACTGAAAAAATAAAATATCGTTCCAAGTCAACCTACTATTTCAACTCCTTTATCTCTTGGTAATTCGAGTTCTAAACTCCAACACAAATACCTCTTTGTGTGTGTGTGTGTGTGTGTGTGTGTGTGTGTTTCACTGCTTTCACATTTTTTCCATATCAAATAAATTGGCTCTTAGACAAGTTCTATATAAAGACTGTTTTGGAGAAAAAGAGGAGGGAGAGAAAAAATGCTTTCTTTTTCTTCCCTGACTCAACCCATTACATGATTCCCTTTGACCTTTGTCTTCATTTTTTTCTCTCAACAAAAATATTTATTCTTTCCGTTATCTATACTGGAGATAGTTTCCCAAGGTATGACATTGATGAAGGGAGAGGCTTCTGTGCTTACCCGATGGGCGCTGCTCGTAGACTGATTGCTCTTGGCCAGCGCAAGGCAGAACTGCAGACTGTCTCCTGTAAGTGGAAGCTCTCCATTAAGTGAGGTCTGACACTGACAGAGGAAAAGGGGACCCATGCTGACTCTGCTCCTAACTCACTATGTGATGTGAAGGCACGTTGCTTCACCTTTGTTTTTTTTCTACCTGTAAAGTGAGGGGACAACATATAAAGCTTTTCTCTGTGGATAGGAGTTGTTCTTAGGTGATGCGTTCTCTTTAGTTGGTTGTTTTTTAATAGTAAAAGGGACTCGGCAGAGACTGTTTATCTCTGACTCAGTACCCAGCATGGACCTCGCTGGTTCTGCATGTCCCAGTGAAAGGTGTAGTTTGTGGATAATGATAACGATAATAATCTAATAACCACTTTCTGAATGTTGACTCTGCTTTAAGTGCCTTTCACGTATTTATGAGGCAGGTAAAGCTCAGAAAAAAAGGCCAAAGCTCAGAAGAGTGAATTATCCAACCTAATACAGCTGGTAATGGCAGTAGTTGTTTTTGTTTAGTCGCTCAGTCGTGTCCGACTCTTTTGCTATAGCCCAGCAGGCTCCTCTGGCCATGGGATTTCCCAGGCAGGAATACTGGAGTGGGTTGCCATTTCCTCCTCCAGGGGATCTTCCCAACCAGGGATCAGAACCCGTGTCTCCTGCATTAGCAGGCAGATTTGTTACCAATGAACCACCAGGGAAGCCTGGTAATGTCAGAGTCAGGTTTAAAAATCAGGTCTAATTCCAAATCTCACCTTCTCAACCATAATACTCCACCTGCTGTAATAATGCAGAGGCAGAATTTTAGAGCTCAGACCTACATCTAAGCTGGCTGAAGTTCAAGATACAGAAAGCAGAAGACAGGATTACAATTCACAGGCTACCAGCCCACAGACTGTTCCTGAGACCTGCTCTTGGAGTCCAGCAACACGAAATACATGGCCAGGTCTTTTTGTGTCTGGCTGGGAAGGAGTGAGGATACTTCTGTTTCTAACTTGACTGCCAAGTGCTTCTGCACTGGGCACCATGCTCCTTGGGTCTGTATTGAATCTCCAGTTGTCTCTAATAAATAAAGACTCTGGATAAAACTAAACCTTTTTGGCTTGGAGAAAGTGAGATATAAAGCAAACCAGGAACAGCAGATAGCAGCTCACGTTCATTATTCATCAGTTTATCTGTTCATCCATCCATTGTCAATTCAGTGGTTTCTTACCCAAACTTGGAAGAACTGAGCTGTAATTGAGGAATATAAACTCCTTGAGGACTGGATTTTTGCCTCTTTATCTACTGGTGCCGTCCAAGTGCCTAGAACAATTCCAGGCACAAAGTTGGCATTCAGTAAATATTTTTGAATAATTCTTGAATAAAGAATGGGAAGGGGTTTAGCAGTTGAAGAGAAATGGAGAAGTGGCAGTTTACTAAGTAGCTACTATATGTCAAACACATATACTAAGGTCTTTGCTTAGGCGATCTTATTTGACTTAATCTGCACAACAACTCCACAAAGTAGGTGGTCCTATACCCCAAATTACAGATCAGAACCTAAAACTCAAAGTCTACACAGCTATCAGGGTAGCCGTTGCTGGGGTCTGCATGGAGTTCCATCAGTTTCAATGCCAGTGCTATTAATTGTTCATTCTCTAGTTGAACAAATTTGTCTGTGTCACCTACTTTGGTTGTGCCTCTCTGTTCTTAGAATCATTGATTTAGAGCTAGAAATATTCTCAGACGTTGTTTCTTCCCACCAGCTTATTTGTCTGTCCAAATTAATTAATCTATCAATTCTTTCATATTCAGACCAATTAAGGTGCCAATACAATCTCTATTTCACCTCACATCCTTGGTATTCTCAATATAAGTCTTGGAGTAAATGAATAATGATAAGGGAAGTATGAACTTTCCTGGTAGCTCAGCTGGTAAAGAATCCACCTGCAATGCAGGAGACCCTGGTTTGATTTTGGGTAGGGAAGATCCCCTGGAAAAGGAATAGGCTACCCACTCCAGTATTCATGGGCTTCCCTGGTGGCGTAGACGGTAAAGTATCTGCCTGCAATGCAGGAGACCTGGTTTCAATCCCTGGGTTGATCCCCTGGAGGAGGGCATGGCAACCCACTCCAGTATTCTTGCCTGAAGAATCCCCATGGAAAGAGGAGCCTGGCGGGCTAGAGGCCATAGCATCGTAAAGAGTTGTACACAACAGAACGACTAAGGACAGCATAGCACAGCAAGGGAAGGATATATTCCATATGATCTTGGTGGGAATTGTTGTGAATGAGTCCACATTTTACAAATCAAACCCTAAGTCTCTTTCTCTGGATTCCACATACTCAGAACCCCCATCAATAAGCTCAGAAACTTTATAGTTCACTCATCAGTTCATTTTCTGGGAGTGTATTTGTTGATTCCCATCATGAACCCAGGCACTTTCAAGGCACCAGCAATGCAGTAGTGAACAGAGCAGAGAGGACCCTTACTTTTACTTGATCCCTGTGATGTAGTTGGAAGAGACAAACCAGGGAGCACTACACAGTACCCCAGTTGGTTAGAATATAGTGATTTTTAGATAGGTTGTCAGGCAAGTCCTCTGTGATAAGGTGATATTTGAACAGAGACCAGAAGGGTCTCATCGTGACTTATAACCAAGGCTGGGTGACCTGTCATCATTGAGATTCTACCCTCTTTGGAACAGAAATGTCTTGTAACATGATCCTTGGTCTTTGATCACTGTCTGACATATCTTATCTTTAGCTGTGTATGTTTATTCCTCTTACCTGGTTCAGATTCTTAAGTACAAAATTTAACATGCTTCTTTGTAGCAGAGTCAGGGTTCCATGAATGCTGTCAGGCAAGTGAGTGAAGAATGAGTCAGCAGTAGCACAAAGTGAGACCTCTCAGAGACGAGTTTCTTGCCTCCAGATCTTAGCCATAAGATTGACATGTGATGCCATATTAAACTTCAAGGATTGGGAAATGTTAGACCAAACCAGGGTCACCTGAAACAGGTGGCTCTTTCATGCTGTTTCTGTGACTCTCAGCTGAGTCACCATTTCATTGTTTTTCTTAGGGCCATTTCTTTTCCTGGCTCTTTCTATATATCACTTCATCATGTGTTCTTTGTTCTTATATATGTTCCTTTTTTTTCTTTCATTCATCAACCAAATAGTGAAAATCTGTAATTCAATCATGTTTGGTAATGACTCCTATATTCACAGATACTTACTAGGTGTCTTGCTCTGTGCTATCCTCTACAGTTGAACTAGAGAGCCCTGATGCCTGGCCTTATGAGCACACAGTGTAAAAGGGGAAACAGGGGAAAAAATCAGGTGATTATGCTGCAGCATGAAAAGTGTGTGGGGTGAGGAGCATAAGAAGGCGATATAAAACATAAGAAGGGTCTCTAACCCAGCTTGAGATGATTTAGGAAGGTTTCTTGGAAGAAGGTTTCTTGTGGGCTTCCCTGGTGGCTCAGAGGGTAAAGCATCTGCCTGCAATGCAGGAGACCCGGTTCGATCCCTGGGTCAGGAAGATCCCCTGGGGAAGGAAATGGCACCCCACTCCAGTACTCTTGCCTGGAAAATCCCATGGACAGAGAAGCCTGGTAGGCTATAGTCCATGGGATCACAAAGAGTTGGACACAACTGAGCGACTTCACTTCTCTTTCACTTGGAAGAAGTTGTATCTGTCTAAGTTGAGACCTGAAAGAGCTAAGAGTTGATTATTGAAGAAGTTTGCCATAGGATGGATGGTTGGAAAATGGATGCTCATCAAAAGTTGATACATACATAAACAAATGAAGGACTGAGTAGATGAATGGACAGATCAAATGTGCTTCCTGGCAGAAGAGCACGCTGAATCTCAGATCACATGTAGAGTTTGGAGGAGGGGATGTAGTCATCTGGCCTGTCTATCCAGTTTGATCCTTAAATCTACTTTATTCCTTTTAACTGCTAAATAGTATTCCACAGTAGGAATGTGCTACAGGTTATTTAACTGTACTCATGGTCACGACTACTCAACAAATGGAAGTGCTTTGTCTTTGCCCATTGGATGGGTAAAACATGACTTTTCATTGGTGTTGCTATGATTGAGCATCTTGTCAAATATTGACTGGCTTTGCATCTCCTCTTCTGTGACTTGTCTGTTAACATGTTTAAGTGCTGTCTGATTGTTAATCTTATCATATGTCGGTTTTCCTAGCTGCTAAATTGGGATTTTAATGTCAGCCCGCCTGCATATCCATCAGTGTTCTCGGAATCTAGGGTAAAATGGGTAGTCAAGGATGAGCTAGCGTTTATGAAGGAGTTACTCTGAGAAATCATATATTCATTGATATCTTTCTCAAATGCTCCTTGGATGGGAACCATGCCACCTTTGAAGATACAGTGTTTAATAAAAACCAACCCAGGTTCTGACCTCAGCGGAGTCTAAATTTAGTCTCTCTGTTAACCCCCATTACATATGCAGGTATCGTCTGTTACCCGTAGTACTAGCTTCATGACTCCTAGTAATTACCATGTAGAATATACTTCATATATGCTCAGTCATGTCCAACTCTTTGTGTCCCATGGATTGTAGCCTCCAAACTCCTCTGTCCATGGGATTTTCCAGGCAAGAATACTGGAGCGGGTTGCCATGTCCTTCTCCAGGGGCTCTTTCTAACCTAGGAATAGAACCTGGGTCTCCCACATTGCAGGCAGGCTCTTTACCATCTGAGCCACAAGGAAATCCCCAGGAAATACTTCATATATGCTTAGTATTTTTTATAAGCCCACCAATGAGATATAGCTATCAGTATGGTTTATTTTTAGATGTGTAAGGTCAGACTCAAAACAATAAAGTCATTCAGTTATTCATTTAAGGCCTTACAGTTAATAGATGCTAGAGTCAAGTTTTACATCTCCTTGCCTAACCCTAACAGACGTGCCTGGCAAACTATAGAGCGTAATCATTGTTATGACAGAAAAAGGATAAGGTGATATCTTGATGAATGGAGAAAGTAGATGTTAAAACTAGTTTTTCATGTTTCCAAGAAGCGAGAGAATAAACACACACAAGATAACTTCTTTTCCATCTAATTTTTGAACATTTAAGCAGATGAGAAAAAGGAGGCTTGACAAAGTGTGATCATGGTCAGACCAGCATGGTTTCCAAGAAGCTGTTGCTGAAATGCATGCCTTGCCTGCATTCTGATGTTCTGTCCACTGGGACAGAGGAGAGCATCAGGATTGGTAGCTATTTCTACAAACCCAGAACAAATGCCTCTGTTCCTAGCTCAGGCTAGCAGTGTACATAGTCAGCACAATCTTTCTCTATTTCTGGAAGCTGGGCATTACCCACCTACAATTCCCTCTCATCCGTCTTAGGCCAAGTACCTCTCAGCATGAAATACGGGCTCTGGGAACATTAGGGTAAGCAAAAGGGTTTAGCAAAATCACCAGATCTCCAGGATCAGCAGCAGCCATAGAAGTGCTATCTGTCTGTAAGTTCCCTCATGATTGTGAAAGTGTGAAGAGCCCCTGTTTGGTGCTAACACCATTGAGATCACTCATCTATGATCAGTCTGATGCATTACTTGACTTTTAAACCAGGTCGTCATTCTAGTGTCTCTACGACAGATAGTAAGACTCAATCGAAATTAAGTGTTGAACTCAAGCCTCCGTTGATAAGCATATTCATTCATTTAGTCAGCCTTTTAATATGAAGTGCCTTCTGCATGTTAATCTCCATGCTGGCGCTATAATTCTGAATCTTATAATTGGATAGGAAGGCTGGTCTGAATAATAGCCCAAATAAAAATATAATTACAGACTGAAGATTATTATTATGAGAGGTTATAATAGAGCATAATTCTCTCTTAAACTAAGAGGGGATATACAGAAGACAAGACTGGAGATGCAAGCAAAGGCAGGATGGTGAAGGGAGGTTATGTTATGGAGCTTGGATTTGTTCATTGGGAAGTGGAGGGCTAAACCCATCAGATCTGTATTTTTATAAAATTGCTTTTGGTACTCTGTGAAGAAAGGGTTGAGGAAGGGTGAGAAAATCCATTGAGAGATTATTGCTAAAGTGCAAGCCAGAGATGATTATTCGCAGGAGAAGCGGATGAATTGGAGGAATGCTTACAATGTAGAACCAACAGGACTTGGCGATGTATTGGCCTCAAGGGTTCTGAGAAGGAGCTGTCCAATGACTCCCAGGTTTCTGGTTTGAGTATCTGGAATGAGGGAAATGTTATTTCCTGACATGGAGGAATAGATTTTAATTTAGTGTTTTATTACAGGGTGGGGTGGATCAAGCGCTCCCTTGGAAAACAATGAGTCGGTGCAGCTGGGTTGCACGGGGTGTCCTGATGTCACCTGCTTCTCTGTGCATTTGCCATTCTCCCTGTGGGTTGGCAGGATGGGCTGGACTTAGTGGTACAGCACCCAGTCCTGATTTTTTAAGAAAACAAATGACTAGGAAAGAGAAGGAAAATAACAGCCGTCAGAGTAATTACAAATGTGGGAAGAATGGAGGAATTTATCTCACACTGGGCATTGGCAAGAGGAGTGGACAAAATCCATTCAGTCTGTGCTCAGAGCCGATGAGAATCCTCAGGACAGAACTTAGTGGGTTTATGTTGTGTCTGTTAAAGTGGAACCTCAGACATGACTTAGGAGAGGCTGAATTCAGAATCAGGAGATCTGATTCCCAGGCCAGCACACAAGGGCCTTGCTGCGTAACCCTGGCCAGATTCTTTCAATGCTTTTGAGCCTTAGCTCCGATCCCTGGAAAAAAAAAAAAGGGGGGGTGCTGATTCCTATCCATACAGTCTCACAAGGGGTGTCCTGAAAAACTAATGAGCTAATGGACTTGCAAGAACATGATGCAATCTGAGGGACTATAAAGACTGAAATGTTCATGATTCTTCCTATTGTTTGGTTTTCATTAGGGTTGTTCTTGGCCTGGCCGGAGAGTATTTGTGAAAGACAAACACAAAGACACGCACAGACACACAAATGAAACTGTTTTCCGGTCAGCTCCAGAGTTCAGTGCTGGATTTGGAGGCAGAAAAGATAGTTGCGCTTTGATCTCTGTAGCTGAGCTAAAGAAGAAGAGAGAAAACCCATGAAGGGCTGGCCCTGGAATCAGGAGACCTGACTTGGCAGTGCTGATCTCCTGAGATTGTGCTATATTCCTGGCCTATGACTCCCCAGTTGCGGGCCCGAGTCCACCCCACCCCACCCCCCACTTCTATGAAATGAAGGCCTAGGTAGATGGCTCTCAAAGTCATTTCCAGCTCTGAAATTCTGTTCAGACCCTCCTGGAGCTCTTACCTGCCCCGAATGTCTAATTCAGTAAGAGAGAAGGGAGCAGGCTGCATGTCCCATGGGAGCTCAGACACTGGCCATCTGTAAAGAAACCCTTCCAGGTGCACTGGGCCCTCGGAACTCCTCCCTGACATACTCTCTCTCTCTCTTAAAGTTCTCCAAGCTCTCCATTTGGGACAGTTTGAAAATGCATTGGTGCATTTTTTTTCCTATTCCATGACATTTTGGCTTGACAATGAGATACCAGAGATGGGAACTAGGTTGCATTTGCTGCATTATCTTCAGCTTCTCGTACAAGGACAGGCACAAAGCAGATGGCCAATAAACATAGGTCAGTAAAGGTGTGAATGAATGGGTGAGTAAACGCTTTGGCAGATAGTAAGTGGTCAGAAATCTGTGATGGTACAGATGATACCTGGTATATTGGATGTCTTCCTCTAAACGTCTCAACCAATTAGTCACCAGAGGAGCAAAAGGAGTAAAGAAAACCTTACAGCTCGGCCTCCTTCTCCTCTTTGGGCCTCGGTGTGCTTATTCCTCAAGTCAAGGGATGAAGCCAAATGATGTAAGGCAGCCTGCCATTCACTCTGCAGGCACTGATTTAGTGCTGTCCTTGCCTCATGCTGGGCAGTGGAGATTAAAGGAGGAACCATCCTAGTCTTCTGGGAGCTTCATCTCATTAATACTAGAAGGGGACACCTAAGTGGTAACAAAAGTGAGCAAAGTGTTACATTAAGAGAAGCAACAGGGCTAGGAGATCCTCACTCAGCTTAAAAGGTCAGCAAGACCCTCCGAGAAAAGGTGGCGTCTTGCCTGGAAAATTCCATGGACAGAGGAGCCTGGTGGGCTACGGTGCATAGGGTCACAAAGAGTCGGGCACGACTGAAGCGACTTAGCACACACGCGCACTAAGGCCAGGCCACTTAGAGGGGAGTGGGGATGGGGGCGGCGCTGTTTGCTCCTGCTGACTGTGGGGTAAATTTGGAGGAGGGGGAGAGTTTGAGCAAAGAAGCCAGAGAGGTTGAGAGGAGGAGGTCCTGTAACAATGGTTCTGGAGTGCCAGGCTAAAGGGCCTGGACTTCATCCTGAGCGTGGTGAGGAGCCACTCGGTGTCTTCAGATAAAAGAGGATCCAGATGAGATTTGGTTTTAAGACCGCTCTCTGGCTGTGTTTGGCTACCTAGGTGGATGTAAGGTTAGAGACCCCGACCGTAAATGGTGACGGAGGTTAGGCGGTGTTGCCGACACTGAAGCGGAAGATGGCCCTGATCTAGGGCCGTCAGGGTGGGAGCAGAGGGCCCTGGACGGGGCTAGGCAGTGCTGATAGATGGATGGACCCCATGGTGGTCAGAGGGAGGAGGCAAAGGACTGGGTCCTGGAAGTGCCTGTGGTACTGGGGTCACTGAGTCACGTGATGGGAAGACAGAGGGATGTTTGGTTCGGGATGAGAGGAGGAGGAGGAGAAATGGAAGTGTCTTCCCATTACCGGTCTATGAATCAGTGGCAGGCAGGCAGCTACCGTTGGCTCTGAACCGTGACATTTCTATATATAGATTCAGAAACAATAGAGGTGAGCTTGTGCATGTGTGTGTGTGTATGTGTGCACGTATGCATGAATATGTGTGTGTATCAAGGGTGGGCAGACAGGACCTGTGAGACCACCTGTTTTCATCATCCATCGATTCTCAAAGTGTTGTCCAATGTTCTCAAAGGTCCCCTGGGGGGGACGTGGGGTTAATCTTCTGTCGTACTCATACCTATAATGTTACAAGGCATGGGCTTTGTTTTCTACCCAGGATTAATCATTCACTCATGGGCTTTAATACGAGCCAGACACCACCTCGCTGTGCCTCATGCAGAGCGATGCCAGTCCCCACTTCCATCTTAGCACCAGCGTTCACATTCCTGTTGTCAGAGTGGGAAGCAGAGTGTTTTTGCCCCAGCTTCAGTATCCCATAAAGTGAATGATTTGAAATCTCCCATCCAAGGATGTTAGTCAAAAAACTCCAGGAAAGCTGGACTCTGCCATTAATTTTCTGTATGACTTGGGGCAATGAGTTTCCTCCTCTCTGGCCTCAAGTATCCAGCCCACAGTGAGACAGTGAGCATGGGATAGCCGAAGCCTGATGTCTACATGTCTGTGTCCTTCTTGTGCAAAGCTACTTGTTTCCAAGCTCCGTCCCCAAGTTTTCAGCAGAGAGAATTCTGGGGTTCTCACACCTCCTACTGTCTAGGAATTAGACTCAAAAACTCTTGGACTCAAGAGGAGTGTTGAAGTACTGACCCTCTACAAATGAGAGCACTGGGCCCAGAGAGGGGAGGCCACGTCCTCAGAGTCACACAGCCCTTTGACGGCAGAGTGTGGACTTGAACCTGGGGCTTCCTGATTCCCAGCGCATGTGCTCCTTTCCCCACAACGCAGAGGGCTGGGGTTTGGCCAGACCTGGGGATTCAATAGCTTTGAGCTCAACTCTCTCTGATCACGAAGGCGCCTCTGTCGGCTGCTCGGAGTGAAATCATAGCAGGCGGACGCTGGTAACGTCATGGCAGCTGGTGAGGGGGGTGCTATAGGAAATGAGAGAACGCATTTGGCCCAGCTCCGGGTCCACGTGACCCTCCGAGAACCCTCATTTCAAAACAAACTCTATCTTTTAAGTTCAAGTTCTCCCTCTCTTCAAAAACGTGACTTCCTGCTCCTAAGAAGCCCGGCTTACAAAAGGGGCTCGGCAGACTCCGTGGACATCAAATAGCTCTTACAAAATAGCGTTTTGATGAGTTAAGTGTAAATGAATCAGAAACATAAGGATTACATTTTCCCCAAGTGCACATGGGTTTCAAAATTCGAGGGGAAATGTCGTTTGCTAGCTGCACGCGGAGACTTTCACCGAATCCAAAGCATTCTTGGGGAGGGTGAGGGCTGCAGGGGGTGGTGATGGTGGTGTGGGGTGGGGGAGAGAGAAGAAAAAGACGCCCAGCCCCCCAAATGGTTTTAGATGTGGTGCCAAATTCGAAAATGCTGTGGGGCTCACCCTCTGCCAGTAATAAAATCGCTGGCCACCCAGCGAGGCCAAGGGGAGGAGAAAGGAGGCTGCCTTCCGCGCGGGCCCCTAGTCGTCCACAACTGTGTTCAGTTAGCGCCGCTCCATCACCGGCTGTCACCGGTCCCCCCGCTCGGCTCCCAGCCCCGGCATGGCCTCACGTTCACACTGCGCCGAAGCCTTGTTTACCTCCCACCGTATCTGGTGTTTCGGCTCCCGGGGGTCTTGGCGACCGGTCAGCTTGTCACAAGCCCCTGCTCTGTAATCAAGAGCCCTGTCCATCACCAGCACGGGTGTTTGGGGAAGCTGTCACACAGCGCCTTTGGTTGCGTTCAGGAAAAACAAGAGTCCCTTGTAGTCCTTTTCCTCCCTCTTTGCTTTAATGCTATCCAGGTGTGGCGTTTCCCCCAGACTGGGAAATGTCTTCCCTTCAAATCTCCGCTGGACGCAAACAACCAGCTAGCTCTCAAGCCTGCTGTTACCTTATCCCTGGATTTGAAACTTGGAATCTTTTTCTAATTTCCACATTGCCCCTCCATTCTTTGTCTTGTATTTTATTGCACTGCACCAAGAAAGTAGAAAATCATTTCAATTGGTGGTAAAAGATGATTAAAACAAAATAACAAAGGCCTTGGCTGCAAACTGTTAGTTTTATTAAATTTGCTACTGTGTTGTAAATTGGTACCAGGGCAAACCTTTGGACAGTTATTTCAAAAGCTGCTGGAATTCATCAGTTGAGTGTATACATCTGCTCCTTTCTGAGCCTTATGCAGAGTAAAGGCAGCGTCGTCAGCACGGAAAGAATGAGTTTGTGTGTTACCTGCATGAGAGGGGTGGACCCGAGTCCCATTAGGAGGGATACACATGCCCAGTGGATTCTCAGATCCCTGCTTCCTTATTCTTTATTCATTTAATCCAGACCATGAGTTGGAACTCACAGCAGTCACCAAGAGTGGATGGACATTGTAAGACAAAAGTTCATTTTCCTAGACAAAGATTCTTTTCTTGGCTTCAGAATCTCAGTATTCTGAGATGCACAGCTTTAATAAAAGGGCTGCTGCTGCTACTGCTAAGTCGCTTCAGTCGTGTCCGACTCTGCGCGACCCCATAGACCGCAGCCCACCAGGCTTCACCAGGACTGCAGCCTACCAGGCTCCTCTGTCCATGGAATTTTCCAGGCAAAAGTACTGGAGTGGGTTGCCATTGCCTTCTTCTAATAAAAGGGCATTTGAATGGAAAGAGCCACAGTCTACCAGGTGCTGGTCTGGTAGGAGGGTAGGTGGCAGTGAAGTTAACCCAGCCTGACTAAAGACCTGGGTGCTGGTTTGATATCTCAACTCCTGTTAAATCATCTACATTCTGACTTATACAGCTGAAGACGGGGGACTTAGGAAATCCTTGCATTCAGTCCCCTGCTTTTACACTCGTGAGTTCCCATCGTTCAGTGACTCATGCCGCAATATCTTCCTCAGAACCTTCCACCATTTACCACACACTTTCAACTGACCATTGTCATTGAATTTTAGCACTTCCTTTGACTTAGCTTGAAGGCCAGTCTTAATGCACTGTTCTTTCTCTCAAAACCTTTACCTGTGTCCTGTTCTGTGCAGTTCTTACTGAATACCACACTCATCATTTATGTCTTGACATTTTCCCTATGTGCAGTATCTCAAACTGTTAATTCCTTCAACAGATATTGTTGGAAACCTTGCCTATGCCAAGCACTCTGCTAGGTACAGAGATGTAGCAATGAAAGGCTAATGTTTCCTTTTGTCCTAAGAACACTTTAATATACACCAGAGAAGACATCTGATTGCAACAAAGGGTGCTGAATTTTATAATCAATTATGGGGGGATATGGACTCAGATATTAAGAAGAGGTGGCAAGAATACACAGAAGAACTGTACAAAAAAGATCTTCACAACCAAGATAATCACGATGGTGTGATCACTCACCTAAGAGCCAGACATCCTGGAATGTGAAGTCAAGTGGGCCTTAGGAAGCATCACTACGAACAAAGCTAGTGGAGGTGATGGAATTCCAGTTGAGCTATTTCAAATCCTGAAAGATGATGCTGTGAAAGTGTTGCACTGAATATGCCAGCAAATTTGGAAAACTCAGCAGTGGCCACAGGACTGGAAAAGGTCAGTTTTCATTCCAATCGGAAAGAAAGGCAATGCCAAAGAATGCTCAAACTACTGCACAATTGCACTCATCTCACATTCTAGCTAGTAAAGTAATGCTCAAAATTCTCCAAGCCAGGCTTCAGCAATAGTGAACCGTAAACTTCCAGATGTTCAAGCTGGTTTTAGAAAAGGCAGAGGAATCAGAGATCAAATTGCCAACATCTGCTGGATCATAGAAAAAGCAAGAGAGTTCCCGAAAAAAACATCTATTTCTGCTTTATTGACTATGCCAAAGCCTTTGATTGTGTGGATCACAGTAAACTGTGGAAAATTCTCAAAGAGATGGGAATACCAGACCACCTCACCTGTCTCTTGAGAAACCTATATGCAGGTCAGGAAGCAACAGTTAGAACTGGACATTGAACAACAGACTGGTTCCAAATAGAAAAAGGAGTACGTCAAGGCTGTATATTGTCACCCTGCTTATTTAACTTATATGCAGAGTACATCATGAGAAACACTGGGCTGGAAGAAGCACAAGCTGGAATCAAGATTGCCGGGAGAAATATCAATAACCTCAGATATGCAGATGACACCACCCTTATGGCAAAAAGTGAAGAGGAACTAAAACGCCTCTTGATGAAAGTGAAAAAGTTGGCTTAAAGCTCAACATTCAGAAAACGAAGATCATGGCATCTGGTCCCATCACTTCATGGGAAATAGATGGGAAAACAGTGGAAACAGTGTCAGACTTTATTTTTCTGGGCTCCAAAATCACTGCAGATGGTGATTGCAGCCATGAAATTAAAAGACGCTTACTCTTTGGAAGGAAAGTTATGACCAACCTAGACAGCATATTCAAAAGCAGAGACATTACTTTGCCAACAAAGGTCGGTCTAGTCAAGGCTATGGTTTTTCCAGTGGTCATGTATGGATGTGAGAGTTGGACTGTGAAGAAGGCTGAGCGCTGAAGAATTGATGCTTTTGAACCATGTTGTTGGAGAAGACTCTTGAGAGTCCCTTGGACTGCAAGGAGATCCAACCAGTCCATTCTGAAGGAGATCAGCCCTGGGATTTCTTTGGAAGGAATGATGCTGAAGCTGAAACTCCAGTTCTTTGGCCACCTCATGCGAAGAGTTGACTCATTGGAAAAGACTCTGATGCTGGGAGGGATTGGGGGCAGGAGGTGAAGGGGACAACAGAGGATGAGATGGCTTGATGGCATCACCGAGTTGATGGACATGAGTTTAAGTGAACTCCAGGAGTTGGTGATGGACAGGGAAGCCTGGCGTGCTGCAATTCATGGGGTCGCAAAGATTCGGACATGACTGAGTGACTGAACTGAACTGAACTGGATGGACTCTTAGAGGAGCAATCAGTGTAACAGTGTTAGGAGTCTTCCCTTTCTCATCCTTCTAACCGCTCTTGGACCCTCTTTTCTGTTGGTGCTCTTTAATTCTTCCTTGAATTACAGTCAAACTGTATTTGGCTTATCCTCTTTTTTGCCCAATGAACTATTTGAGAACAATGATGTTGCCTTCTTCATCTTTGGAATTACTCCTACCAGAAGCTTCTTATATCCTTTTTATTTGACTTGCACAAGGAAATCAAGGTTGGGAGAGAATTAATTTATCTAAAATCACAACCAAAGTTAATGGAAGAACCATAGTCATTTTTCCTGACATGTGGTCCAGGTGACATCCATACTGATGTCAAAATGCCTTTCAAGTTTCCCTTCCCAAAGGCAGAGGATATTCTCTGCTTCAGATAATTAACAACTGCCCTCTTCCAATAAAACCTAAGCCCAAAGGACCTCTCAACCTAGAACAAAAGTCAAGTGCTCTCGCAAAAATTCAGGGTGATACCCAAACAAAATTGGAATTAGGAGTATATTATTACTGCATATGGGGGGAAAAAAACAACCGAGTGTATGAATGTTAAGAAATCCTTTGGAGAAGACCACTCAGCTTCAGGGATTCAGTGAGGAAGGCTGTTTTGCTGTAAGTTTTACTTCTCTTTAATCACTTTAGAATATGACAACATCTAGCACAGAGCCCAAACATGATAGTTTATTCCCACATCATTCATCCCATGGGGAATATTTGGTCTTTCTGCCTTTCCTCCAAACCAGTTGTCTTACTGCTACCAAAACAGTAAGGTGAACAGAGGTGGTTCAGAACAAAGGTGGTTGTGTCCTTTGCCTCGAAAGCCATTTCTCTCTTCTTCCCCTGGAATGGTTTTCCCTTACATCTCCTGTCAAGCCAGTATACCTTCTCTGAGAAGTCTTTCCAGACTCCTCCTCTGTGTCTGATACTACCTGTGCTTGCTGTAGACCTGTTACACTCTTTAAGCCGTGTGAAAGCCATTCTTTTTATTGTCTTGTCTTCCCCACAAGCTTCTGAGTATCCTAAAGGCAGGACTATATTTTATTGATCTTTGAATGGGAAATATATGGAGAAACAGTGGAAACAGTGTCAGACTTTATTTTTTTTGGGCTCCAAAATCACTGCAGATGGTGACTGCAGCCATGAAATTAAAAGATGCTTACTCCTTGGAAGGAAAGTTATGACCAACCTAGATAGCATATTCAAAAGCAGAGACATTACTTTGCCAACAAAGGTCCGTCTAGTCAAAGCTATGGTTTTTCCAGTGGTCATGTATGGATGTGAGAGTTGGACTGTGAAGAAAGCTGAGCACCGAAGAATTGATGCTTTTGAACTGTGGTGTTGGAGAAGACTTGAGAGTCCCTTGGACTGCAAGGAGATCCAACCAGTCCATTCTAAAGGAGATCAGCCCTGGGATTTCTCTGGAAGGAATCATGCTAAAGCCGAAACTCCAGTACTTTGGCCACCTCATGGGAAGAGTGGACTCATTGGAAAAGACTCTGATGCTGGGAGGGATTGGGGGCAGGAGGTGAAGGGGATGACAGAGGATGAGATGGCTGGATGGCATCACCGACTCAATGGACGTGAGTCTGAGTGAACTCCGGAAGATGGTGATGGACAGGGAGGCCTGGCATGCTGTGATTCATGGGGTTGCAAAGAGTTGGACACGACTGAGCAACTGAACTGAACTGAATCCAGGAAACCTAGGAGAAGTTGGGACAACTCATTGAATGCTATTTGGATGAATGAATGGATCAGCCAGGGAAATAATATACACATATTTATTCAGGATTTGAAAAAGTGGTCAAAGTCATGAAAGTAATTAGATAGCATGAAGCTAACTAGCTGGACTTACTTCTCCTATGCCCTTTTTTTCATGAACACTGAAGATGAAATGGACTTCCCTGGTGGCTCAGCTGGAAAAGAATCTGCCTGCGATGTGGGAGACGTAGTTTCAATCCCTGGGTTGGGAAGATCCCCTGGAGAAGGGAAAGGCTACCCACTCCAGTATTCTGGCCTAAAGCATTCCATGGACGATATAGTCCATGGGGGCACAAAGAGTTAGACACGACTGAGCGACTTTCACTTCATTTCAAAGATGAAATAGTATTGACATATTTGTGCACTTACATTCATAGAAAATTGTGTGTGTGTATGTGATAATACATAAAAAGATACATGAAGGGTGCTGACCAGAAGGCTGTTCTTTTAAAACATTGTTTATTTGATTACTAATGTTTTTTCTCTGTGGTGGGCACTGCCCTGGGTCCTCGTTGCTGCAGGCAGACTTTCCCTAGTCGTGGCAAGCTGAGGCTCCCCTCTGGTTGCAGCGCACAGGCTTCTCACTGCGGTGGCCTCTGTGGTTGCAGAGCGTGGGCTCCTGGGCGTGCCTGGATCCAGTGGTTGTGGCACACAGGCTTAGCTGCCCTGTAGCATGTGGGATCTTTCCGGACCAAGGATGGAACCCGTGTCCCCTGCATTGGCAGGTGGATTCTTAGCTCCAAGAACACCAGGGAAATCTGGAGTATTCTTGATAGCTGCTTCAGTGTGATTGAATTTGATATAATTTTACTTTATTTTAATTATTTTATATAGAGCTTTAATTTGCTAAAGCAAGCATGGGTGATCTTTGAGGTTAGGAAAAAAAAGTAAAGCAGTTGTGATAATGTTACTATCCCTTCTCAATTAAACCAAAAACCAGCTCTCACTCTAGCAGCATGCTAGTGCTCAAGCTATTTGTTCTATAACTCTACAGAAGCAATAAAACCTACTTTAGTTTGAGCTGTAGCTTCCTAAAAGACTTTGGAACTACAAGAGGAGCTTGTCTTATCTTCAGATATTTGCATTGGTCTATACTTGATTGGCAATTAATGCACTGCTCACTAGTGTATACTTATCCAAGGAGTCCTCTCAATATCATGGGAATGTCAAGGGTTCTAGAGTCAAGTAGCATGATTTAAATTCTGCTTTATAATTATTATCTCCCTGACCGTGGGCAGATCACTGAACTACACTCAACCCCAACTGAACAGTGCAAATGATTTCTATCTTTCAGGTATATATTAGTAATTGTATGTGAAAATGTGGACTAGCAAACTAAAAATATTTCTAGTACAAACATCTATCCAGTCATTTGAGATAAAATACAACTGATGTAACTAGCGTCCTTCAAAATGCATGACAGATCAGAGAAGTAAATATATATATATATATATATATATATATATGTTGCTATAAGCAAACAATAAAAGGGAACTGAGAACTAGACAGGTTAGCTCTGAATCTAGTTTTATTGATGTAGTTTGGACAAGGGAGAGCCTTCAGTTTGGCAAGTGAGTGGACTGAATATTCTCACTTATTCCAGGAGAGGAGATTTGGCCCTGAAACTCTGAAAAGTGGGAAATTTTATCTGAGGGCTTCAAAATGAAGTTAGGACTTCTGAAAGTTACATGCTTAATGAAAGGGTGAATTTGGGGGGAAATATCTATGTCTATGTTGACTTCCTGGTGGCTCAAACGGTAAAGTGTCTGTCTACAAAGTGGGAGACCCAGGTTCGATCCCTGGTTTGGGAAGATCCCCTGGAGAAGGAAATGGCAATCCACTCCAGGACTATTGCCTGGAAAATCCCATGGACAGAGGAGCCTGGTAGGCTATAGCCCATGGGGTCGCAAAGAGTTGGACATAACTGAGTGACTTCACTTATCACTTATCTATGTCTATGTCGTATATCTCACAAAGATTTGAGATTTGAGTTTACATTGCTCACTATGGTCTGGGAATGCCTGAACTGAAAAAACTAACTGGAAGCAAAATGAAAAAGATGAGTTCTAGATGAATAATGTTTCAAGGCTACCTAGAAATTATCCTCTGAGAGGGAATAGAGACTTGACCTTGGGAAACACATGATTGCCCACGGATTAAAACTCAATGAACATGAGTTGACACATCAAAATTAAAAAATCACAAAAAACATAAAAACTTAAGAATAAGGGTCAGAAATCAACATCAGTTTTTATTAAATTTTGACATTGATAGTAAGTGTATACCTTCATATTTTTGTGTAACCAGGAAAAAGAAATAGTAAGAAAGTATAATCTGTAAAAGTTAGATGGACTAACTAGGGGTAAAGAGTAAAAATAAAGAGATCCAGTATATCCAAAGGAAGGTAAGAAAGGGAGGAAATAAATAAGCAAGGAAAAAGGATGATAGATGGAAAGCATAAGATGGGGGTAAATTAATTAATAGTCACCACACTAATCAGATTAAAGTTGACTATGAAGATGTAGATTCTTATGTTGGATTTAATTGAATATAAATTCATTGAAAGGTTAAAGGTAAAGGAATGGAAAATATTTGCCAGGAAAAAACTAACCAAAACACACTAATATTAATATCAGGCAAAAGAAATATTAAGACAAAATTTTTTCTAAGATATAGTGATTACCATATAATGATAAATGGAAGTTATATAATGGTTTTGAGCTTGTATATACCAAATAACATGCCCTGAAAATATATAAATCGACTATGACACCTTTGAAAAAAAAAGCAATAAATCCACAGTGGTATTATAATATTTTAACATACTTTCTCAATAATTAATAGACAAAGCAAAAAAAAAATAAAAAACACTATCTAGTTGACTTTAAACAACACACACAAAAAAGTGTTTCATCTGACAAAAATATATAGAACCCTGCTACTGAATTAAGTATAAATATTTTCTTCTAGAATGTATAGAACTTTCTTTTTTAATTTATTATGTCCCAGGACACAAAATGACAATAGGAAGTATCAAAGAATAAGTATCACATAGAACAGTATTTCCATCCACAACACAACACATAAATATATAAGCCAGTAAACAAGCAGACAAGTAAATAAATGAAGAGGGTTAAAACATCTTTTTGATCAGTTAAGTGTATGATCAAAACAGCAAGAAATCTTATATACGATACTGTGTGTGCTTGGTCGCTCAGTTGTGTTTGACTCTTTATGACCCCATGGAGTGTAGCCCACCGGGCTCCTCTGTCCCTGGGGATTCTCCAGGCAAGCATACTGGAGTGGGTTGCCATGCCCTCCTCCAGGAAAATCTTCTCAGCCCAGGGATCAAACCCAGGTGTCTCTCATTGCTGGCAGGTTCTTTACCCTCTGAGCCACAAGGAAAGCCCAAAATTACTGGAATGAGTAGCCTATCCCTTCTCCAGGGAAGCTTCTCAAGCCAGGAATCAAACTGGGGTCTCCTGCACTGCAGGTGGATTCTTTACCAGCTGAGCTACCCCAGAAGCCCATATAAGATACTAGCAGACCAAATATATCCATGTATTAAAACCTACAAACTCAAACAAATGCATAAATGTTGCATCAAGTGGATTTTCCCAGGATAAAATGAGATGTTAAAGTTATATGGTCTATGAATGTAATTCACAAGACCAGCATATGAAAAGATTTTTTTAAAATAAAATTGACTTACTAGATGCAGAATTTTAAAACTCTTAATAAAATCAAGTCCCTTCATGATAAAAAACAAAACCAGTAACACCATTGGTCCTACCTGACCCAGCTAGGCAAAAAAATATCAACAAAATTTCCGAGGATTGAAAAGGGAGAAACTAAACTATCATGACCCTTGTCTATAAAAGACTGCATAGAAAAATTAATAAGAATCAACAAATTAGTGGAACTAATAAAACAGCCTATGAGGACTGATGAATAGAATATCAATCTATAAATTATTTTTGTCAGCTCTAAGACATGAAGATACAAATATAGATATACATGCAAATATGTTTATGTATGTGGATGGGTAGATAGAGAGATTAAAGTACCATTTACTGTAGCACTGCCATCCATAAAATGCTTAGAGTTAGGAATATATACCTAATAAAAAATCATCAGTTTTTATGAAGAAAGCTTTAAAAACTTTACTGAAATCATAAAAGGAGACCTAAATAAATATAAAGATAAACTATATAGTTATATGGGAGGATACAGTGTCATAAAGAAGGATTTTATCCTCAAATGCATCTATAAATTCAATGAAATTTGAATTAAAATCCCAACAGGCATTTCAAAAAATGAAACTAAAAATTCACTTGAAAGAGTAAAAGGGTCTTTTGATGGAGAAAACCAAAGTATAGAGTGGACTTGTAGATAAATCAAGACTTTTCTAAAACTATGGAAATTAAGACAAACTGCTATTGATAAGATAATAGAAAAAAATAAACTAATGAAACAAGACAAACCCCCCCCTCAAAAAAAAGAAAGCTTATCTAAGTTCTAAATGATATATGGCAAAGAATGTGTCACAATTCAGTAGTGAAAGGATTAAGTTTTACATAAATAATGTCAGACAAATGATTCATCTCTATTTGGGGGGAAACAATCCTTATCACCATCATTTTAAAAACTGTTTGTAGTTGATTGAAGCCATACATGTAAAAATAAAAACTTAAAACTATTGGAAGAAAAAAGGGGAGACTACTTATTTGAGTTTGTGAATACCTTGGAGTAAAGAAACGTTTATTTAACAAGCCATGAAAAGATCAAATCATGAAGGAAATGATTAAAAATTTTTATTCAACAAAACAAGCTAAACAGAATGAAAAAAAATTGCAAAGAATCAGTATCCAGTATCTATAAATGCATGGCATATCAATAAAGACAAAAGAACCCAATTTAAAATAGGCCAGAGTGATGAACAATCAGTCAACATAGGTAGAAACATATGTTTTCAACAAACACCTGAAATGATACTCCGGCTTGTTAGTAATCACGGAAAGGCAAAGTAGAATAATACCCCCAGGGAATCCCCTAAAGCGCTGGTCTCTCAGTCATCTCTGACTCTTTGTGACCCCATGGACTACAGCCCACCAGGCTCCTCTGTCCATGGGATTCTCCAGGCAAGAGTACTGGAATGGGTTGCCATTTCCTTCTCCAGGGAATCTTTCTGACCCAGGGACTGAACCCACGTCTCCTGCATTGCAGGCAGATTCTTTACCATCTGAGCCACCAGGGAAGCCCAAATATCATTTAATACCCATCAGATTAGCTACGAAGTTACAAGTTTGGTAGAATGTAGTGCTGCCAGGGACCTGGAACAATGGAAAGATCTATTGGTAGGTGTGGTAATCAGTACACTTTTGGAGAGTAATTTAGCAATATCTAATAAAGTTGAAGATGCAACTGTCTTCAGCCTAGCAATTCCACTTTAGATGTATTTCCTGCAGACACCCATGCTTTATGTGCAAAGGAACATGAACATGTATGTTTAAAGCAATGTTATTGGAAATAACAAATAAAAAGATTACCAACGATGATAGTAATAATGACAGAGATATTATCTGGGTGTCTATCAGGAAAAGAATGATCAAAGGAAGTATATTACTGCATTGATCTGTATGATCAATATATGTGATCTCAAAAACAATGCTGGGTTAAAAAAAAACAGCTACACAATAATAAATATAGTATTAAAACACCTAGGAATTGTAAAACATGCAGAGCAACACATAAGCACAAGAAATATAAAAATACTCATGTGAGAGAGAAATGGTGGATTGAAAACAAAAAATACAAAACAGTATATTTTATTTCTTCCCCCCCCCCCCCACCACCGCCCCACAAAAAAAGAGGAAGAAAACATGACGAAATATTTTAATTTGACAAAGCCGGGTGGTAAGTCTAAGGGGATTTGTTATAATGTTCTTTGTATTTCTCTATATGATTAATATACTTTCTAATTAACAAAATACTAATGGTATGTATAGTGTGCCTGGGCACATCACTTCAGGCTCCAAAAGTGATTGTTTCCTTCTCTTCCCGTGGCTGGAAGCTGGTGTATGAAGTACCCAGGGATTACCCTCTTATCCTTAGCCCAAGGCAGCCCTGGAATACTTGGGCTCTTCCTGAGCCAGAGGCATCCTAGGTGGTCCCCGCTACCATGTCTCCCAGCTTAGTCAATCTGGGTGGCAGATTTAGAACTACATCCTTCTCAGCGCAGAATTTTAAGTGCTGAGGCAGCTTCTAGCTTGTAGAAAAGCCTGTGGCAGGAAGATGCAACACCACATTCCTCATTAAATTAGAGCTGCTTGTCACATTCTTCCCAGATGCCCATTTTGTAGATGAAGAAATGGATGATCAGAGAGGAGGAATGGCTTGCCCATGATGAGTGAGCCATTCATGGTGTTTAAGAGAATGTGTGTCTCTCCTGACTTCTAAAACTTTCCAACTGGTCTTTGTATGCAGATGCTACATGATTCAAAAACTTGATCTTTTCACCTCTGGTCTCTTTTCTGGTTTATAACAGCCAGGGTCCTCACCTCCAGAGAGCAGTGTCTTGGGATGGAATTAGTCAGACTTGCTTAAGTTCCTGTCCTGTGACAAAAGCCGTGTGACTATAGGCAGGTAGCTTCACCTCTCCAGGTGTTTGTTTCCTCACCTAAAAACTTTTCGTAGTAAATATTCAAGGGACTGCTGTTTTGCTTAAATGATGTTATTCATATGCAATATGCCAGGCATAGTGCCTGGCATGCGATAAATAGCCAACAAATGGAAGCTATAATTGCTATAATTATTGCAGAAGTAGGGTATCAAAAAAATATAATACAGTTCAGTTATACAGACTATAGAGAGAAAGTATATGATAAATGAATGCTATAATATGGAAACAATAGGAGGTCAATAAGGAGGAATCAAGCTCAGAGAGCATTTCCTGGAGCAAGCAATATGGGGTATTTCCATTGTGAAATGATGTTCCCCCACCCTCTTTTTCCTATTGTACTTTTGTAGTTCTCTTTCACAGTGGCATGGGACAAGAAGCATACATCTTAATTAAAAGATAGGAAAACAGACTCAGAGGAAGAAAGTGACTTGCTTGTAGATTTCAGAGGGGTTTTTAATTGACCTGTCATGATACTAATTGCACACCAGCATTTTAAGAAATGGACATTTTTGCCAAAAGCTCAGTCATGGCGTGTTTAGACTCCTTGCTGCTAAGACGTTTCAGTCGTGTCCGACTCTGTGCGACCCCATAGACGGCAGCCCACCAGACTCCCCTGTCCCTGGGATTCTCCAGGCAAGAACACTGGAGTGGGTTGCCATTTCCTTCTCCAATGCATGAGAGTGAAAAGTGAAAGTGAAGTCGCTCAGTCGTGTCCGACTCTCAGCGACCCCATGGACTGCAGCCTACCAGGCTCCTCCATCCATGGGATTTTCCAGGCAAGAGTACTGGAGTGGGGTGCCACTGCCTTCTCCTTATACTCCTTAATAACATATATTTTCTTAAGATAGTGATTTTATAATCTATAACTACATTTACTTTCAGGTTGTGCTCCAAATTTGATACACATCACCATCAATACATTTCTGAGGAAAAGTACTGAAAAGTCATACCACTTAGAAATGTCAGTGTTTTTATTTCTAGTTGCCAGAGATGCAAACCTAAGGCAGATGTGTCATTGAGACATTTGTGAAACAATGATGGTTAAACATAAAAACATTTTAAAAAAAAAGTCATACCAAGGATGCAAAACAAGCCACCCTTCAAAACCAGCCAAACAATCTCATCACATTTAAATACTGCCATTTAAACTTACTAGCTAAAGGCCTGAAATTAATCTGAGATGTGATGCATTAATGACTGAATTCTGGTGGAGGTTAGCTTTAAAATAAACTGGCACTCAGAACTCGAGAGAAATCAAAAGTGATGGAACTAATTGTGTTTCAGATGAAGTGGTAAAATTTTAGTTTTAAACCAAGAGGAATAGGAAGTTTCGGGTGGAAGCATGTTGCCATCACTGCCCTCCATGGGGAGGCTTTGAGCTGGAGAGTAGCTTTGGATCTAAGGATATTCTGATGGTGTTGGCGAGACTGGAGAGGGGAGGTGCTCAAGGCAAGGCGGTGAGCCAGAACTGTCACGGTTGGGATGTAGGTGGTAGCAAGGATGCACAGGGAAAGACGTGGAAGCTGTTGGATGCGGGAAGTTGACAAGGCTTAGGGTCTGCCTGGATGTGGGAGACTCAGGAGGGGAAGGGGTTCCAGCGACAGCATTAAGACTTTCCAGATGGTTTTCAGAGCAGCTGAAAGGAACAACCGGACATAAATGTGCTACTTTTAGGCCAACCATGAAATAGGTCCTAACCTCCAGCAAAGCCTTCAGAAGCCATAGCCTGTCCTTCTCAAAAAATTCTCCTCTACCTTAGGCTCTTGAGAAAAGAGCCCTGGTTTAGTATTCATTGTGACTTTAACTTGGAAAAAATATAGTTTTATCACAGGAATTCTTAAGTGGAAAAATACAATCTTTTTCATAACATTTTGCCCTGATTTCCCTTGTAGTCCTTTTAATGAAGGGAATGGCTTCTAATTTCCTATGTGAAAATTTGGGATAACAACCCCTGCTCCAAAGAGCCACTCTCAGGCTTCTGAGAGATAATTACGCATGTGCCATGCACGCACTGTTTGGAAGGAGGGTATTAAGGTTTCTCTACCAATCAGATACTTTCTGTGTAATGCCGGCAGGTAATAAGAAGGACAGTGGTGGAAGTTACTGGGGAATCGATTTTGCCCTAGGGTAAAGACAAACCTTCTGGGATCCAGAAATTTCAAAGTTGAAACAGCCACCTAGAGACAGAGAAAGAAAGAGAGCTGCATGCCCTGAGGGTGTTCTAGCCAAACATTGTGGCAGAAAAGAGACTTTCCATCGAACCATGACTCACATGATAGATGATCGTCTTATTCATCTTCATGAGTTTTCCAAACCAAGTTTATATATAGTTATCTGTCACTCCATTCCTTCTAGTAAAGAGAGCATAGCAAAACTCTCAGTGGATGAGAATGTTGATAATTTAGCTTTAATAGTAACAGGTTAACATTTGTTAACTATCCCTGGCTGGGCACAGAGGTGCTTTATGTGTTCTCATGTTCAACCTGTGGGAAAATGCTGTGAAACCAGGCTTCTGACTAATTTGAAATAAGCTCAGAGCACTGGAACACCCGCCTATGACTTCTCAGCGAGCAAGTGAGGAAGCCAGGATGGAAACTTGTGTTTGCTCACCTCAAAGTGGTGTTTACTGAGACGGAGGAGCAGGGAGAGGGGAGGAGACCAGGCAATGTGGGGGAGAAAACAGTCACGAATATTAGCAGAGCCCCTAAATATCATCAGGCATAAATCATTTGGATGCACACCACGAATGAGAAAACACAAGATAGAGATGTAATCTTCACAGTCTCACGCTTTTCCACCCAAGTGCTCCATCTGCTTCAGACAGTGACCATATGCCCCAGTAGCCTGGAAGGTAGCCTGTAGAATTTTTTTAAATTGTATTCCCTAATTGGGCCATAATTGTTTAATATAAAACGTACCTTTATATTTTTTTTTAATTTTATTTATTTGACTGTGTCGAGTCTTAGTTGTGGCATGCCGGATCTTTTTTACATCTTTTGGAATCTTTTGTTCGTAGCACACGCACTTTCTAGTTATGCTGTGTGGGCTTGGAAGTGCACAGGCTCAGTAGTTGCTGTGCATGAACCTAGTTGCCCTGGGGCATGTGGGAGCTTAGTTCCCTGGCCAGGGATCGAACCCATGTCCTTGGTATTGCAAGATGGATTCTTAGCCACTGGACCTCCAGGAAGTCCCAGCCTCCAAATTTTAAAGCAAAATTAATGTACAATAGAACACATGTCATCTTTATCTTGGGCCTTCATGCATCCCCCAGGAAAGCCACTCTTCCCCCTGCCCCAATATTCCAGTTTCAGAAGCACCATCTGAAAATGTATACATTCATTGGTCTAGAGGTGGTTCAAATAGCCAATAAACTTTTATAAAAGCCTCTAATTATATCAACAAATTAGCATTCCAGAGGTTTACAAGGCAACCATTATTCATACAGTTATTCATATAATATATGTATATGCATCTTGCCTACTTAGCGTTCATTGACAGAACGCTGCTAGAATCTCCAGGGACTTCTGGTCTACCCTCAATATTCTTACCTGCTCCAGCAGTGCTGAAACAAGCTCTCTATTGGGTCATAAGTCCAGCATTCTCAGAAGGGTCGTGTTCTTCGGGAGCCTTCTTCAGTGCTCATAAACTCTAGCTTGTCATTGTGTTGAGAGTCAGGAGATAATGTCTGTTGTCGCTGCACCTGTTATCTTATTGGCCTTATCCAAACAGCCCCAGCCCGATCAGCAGCTGAAACAACAGATGGGCAGGAGGACTTGAGATTTTTTTGACACCATCCTTTTGTTTATGAATCCCCCCTCACCGCAACTCTGGAATCTGATAGGAATTCTCTTCATTACCATTTTGTGCATTCTTTTTTCCCATGACACATTTTTATTATTAAAAAATAATTAATTGGTGCAGAGGGCGATGAAAGAGAAGAATAACATTTCCCTTTGAAAATGGTCAAAAAGGAAATGGGGATGGTGATTTGGTCATGTGGATAAATATATCTTTGCCCTGGAAGATAATTGCCAGTATCCAGTTTCCTTCCATGGCAGGGAATTCAAGTAAGGAGCTAAGAAGAGATCAGAAAAGGAGGAAGGTGATCTGGTGTAAGGTTGAGTGCCAGGAAAGTGGAACAGGCATTGCTCTGTGGGGTCTTGAGAGCAGAGGAGAGATGCAATCTAGGCAAACTGGAAATCTAGCAGGAACCAAAGCCTGGAATTGCAATTGCAGAACAAGATTTCCCTTTGCAAGGAGTGAAATTGTTCAAGCAGACCTGAACTAGGAAGAGGGAGGCAGAGTGCAGGATATAATTTAATGCCATATGGTTGTAAGCAAGTTACTTAATCTCTTTATGCCTCAGATTCATCATCTGTAAAATAAACGTGAAACTACTGGTATACATGTAGTGTTGTTTTGATTCTCAAATGAGAAAACACACAGAAAGTGCTTAGCCCCAGGCTTGACATTCATTTAATAGATGCTGCTATTATTATTATTTTAGTCAAGAGTGAGAAGCACAGGGCGGAGCAAGTGGCAGGGATAGTCGTTGGATGTGAAACGTAAGGAAAGGGCTTGCTTGCTTATATGGGGTTTCCGCTCAGATCTTAAAATGAGGGCAATAGATCAGACAGTGCCCACGGAATCTGGCATGGTGCTTTCCCACCTCTGTGCTTTTACTCATCCCATTTATTTTTCCTAGATGACATTCTCCAAGACATCTTCGTTATGGGCCATATACCATCCAATTCTTATCCACCAGGGTTATTCTAAAGATTAAATTAAAGATAAAAAGTGCTCAGTCATTCAGTCGTGTCCAACTCTTTGCGGCCCCATGGACTGTAGCCCGCCAGGCTCTTCTGTTGGTGGAATTTTCCAGGCAAGAATACTGGAGTGGTTGCCACTTTCTACTCCAGCCAGGGATCAAACTCACATCTCTTGTGTCTCCTGCATTGGCAGGCAGATCCTTTTCCACTAGCGCCACCTGGTAATATTCATGGTTGTCTGTCCGTTGATGCTGCATTGTAGTATAGCCCATCATACGTGGGAGAGTGGCTTAATCACAGCAGACATGAGAAAGTCCTGGATAACTGACGTATGTGTGGATTCTAAAATGTGACACAAACGAACATATCAACCAAACAGCAACAGACTCACAGCCATAGAGAACATTCTTGTGGTTGCCAAAGGAGAGTGGGATGGGGGAGGGAAGGACTGCAAACTTGGGATTAGCAGATGCCACCTAGTATGTATGGGATGAGGGAACAACAAGGTCCTACTGCACAGCCCAGGGAACTATATTCAATCTCCTGTAACAAACCATAAAGGAAAAGAATATGAAAAAGAATGCTTATATGTGTACAAAGGAGTCACTTTGGTATACAGCAGAAATTAATATAAATTGTAAATCAACTATGCTTCAATAAAATGTATAAAAAACAAATAAAAATTATTGAATAATTAAATATGCGGGTGGTATCAAAAACAAGCCAGACTAGTAGAAATGTACTCAAGGGGATCCATTTTGTCTGTCCGCAGCCTTGCATCTGCATAGTTAATAGTCTTCCTTATGTTTTTATGTTTTCCAGAGATGTACATCTTGGCAGTAGGTACCAGTATTGGGTCATCGCTATTTCAGGAAATGAAGAGAGTGAGCAGTCACCTGCTGCCACATACATCCATGGAAGTGGGTACTGCGGTGATGGCATCATTCAGAGGTGAGTAGGTCTAGCTACAGACAGGGCAGAGCTAATGCTAATTCGGCCAGAAGGTGGTCAGGATGCCAAAGAGAAGAGCTTATGGGCTACCCTTCAGGGTGTGAGCTGTGAGGGAGCCCCAGCAATCTGCAACGCGATTCATCTGCAAGTAGTTTGCAGGCCTCAGAAGAAAAGCAGTGACTCTTTTTTGAGTAAACACAGTTCTCAACTGTGTAATAATGTAAGATTTCCACAGAGCTACCATTCTGCACTACCACTGTGCTCTTGTTCCTAAGCATGTCCTGTGTGCCACAAAGATTCTATTAGTGTTTTCCACCTCGGTCCACATTCAGTTAACAGGACACAGGGCACCTACGTGAGAACACTTTTACATTCTTTGCTGGTTACCGTTTACATTTATTAAAACTGAAAGTTTATTTGTTATTTCTATTGTGTTATATCAACAACTTACAAAACAGGTCAGAGTCTCATAAAAACAGCAAAATATATCAACTCTCTGTCATGCTGAAACCATAAATAGTAAACAGTCCTCTGGAGTGAACATTGAATATGACTATAAGTACAGGAGGCAAATGAATCAGTAAGTGTAAAGATTCCACACAAGCAGCCAAAAGAAAGGAAAAGTATGATTAGAAGATATAAAGCTGTGTGTCTAGAAAATGGATTTTATCAGATCATCAGTCCATTCATCCCCTGTCCACAGGGCAAGATGTTACGCAACTGAGAAAGTGGCAAGAAGCCATCAAGACTTTTGTATTGTTGGGAGAAAAAAAAAGGAAATCTTTGGGCTTTTTTTTCCCCTCCAGAGTAAGCACAAAAATGTCTTGTCTCTGAATTAAATAATTTTGGCCCTCAAGATGAAAAAGAGACCAAGAATCATTCACAATTAAACTCATTGCTAAATCTGTGTTCTTTATTGCAATCACAGTTACAAATCACACTATTGCTAAGGGACTTTTAAAACTATTGGCAGATTTAATAATAAACATTACGTATGGAGATGATACAACATGCTGTTGGCAAAATTCCTTCATTAAATGGCACCATTGGGTGTCACAAAGTATCTATGCGCCATGGGATTGCAATTTCTATTTCTGTAGGGGGAGGGGCACTACAAAGAGAATTTGTTTCACTGATGTGCAGAACATGAATCGATTCGTAGGTATAGTTCATATAATGAAAGAAAAGGGCTCAATGGCTGTTTCACTGCTTTATCATTGACACTAGTACTAGAGGTCAAGAGCAATTTAATTGGACGCTGATGATCTTGTGGTGTGTAATATACACTGGAAAGCTGCTACGGAATGAAAGGACCAGGTAGGAGCACAGCAAGGATGATGCAGGGATGCAGAGAAAGAGGGTGTATGTGAATACGCATTCTCACAGACACCCACTATTGGCCAGCAGTTTGCCTTCTGATCACGGCTTAGCACTGAAGGGAAAAGCAGATGTTGAGAATATGATCAGATGCCGGTCAGCGAGTTACATCTGCCCACACTTATTGTGCAAAAGGATAGCAGTGTGTGCAAGACACTGCTCCCCTAAACACCCTGAAATAAACCAGCTGCTACCAGCAGGGTACTAAGTCAAGTTTTTGAAATAACGAATGACTTTTTTTTTTTTACTATTAACACTGATAAAGACCAGTATTGATTATTTGTGCAATTTCAAGTGATTTGCCGAAGTGATGTAGCTCAGGTGTGTGTGTGTGTGTGTGTGTGTGTGTATATATATATATATATATATATATATATATATATATATATTCACATCTTAAACATCCTGCATCTATAATTTCAAAGCTGAATTATCTAGATTTCAATACAGAGGGGGGTAATAATAAGGATTTTTAAGTGTTAAATTATGATGCAAACCACCTGATTGCCAAGAATTTGACTCCTTAAGCATACAAAATAAAACTCCACACTTGTCAGAGATTGACATTGATGGTGTGCTATTGCATGCATTTAAGATCCTTATCCAAATGCAACAATCCAACATGAAGATATGGTTTCAGGCACTTAATGCTACAAAAATGGGCAAAGGGAAGATACTCACTATTTACTTCCACATGAAGACATTGACTTCTAGCTTTTGATAGAGCTGTTGTCTGATAGAACCCTGAGCAAGTGAACAGGATCATCTCCAGGGAAAGTGCTGCATCTTTTGTGGGTCCAAGATTAAGCTACGTATCCAGAACATCCAGGAGACAGTCATGGTCATTGCCAACAACCCATAATTGTGACTTAAGTTTTTTTAATTTAGCAAGAGGAATAAAAAAGAAACTCACTACATGTAGGATCTGTTCTACAATTCTGTCTATCCATTTTGGAATCAGATATAGATAGAGCTTCCTTGATGGCTCAGATGTTAAGGAATATTCCCACAGTGCAGGAGCCCGGAGTTCAATCCCTGGGTCGGAAAGATCGCTTGGAATAGGAAATGGCAACCCACTTACTATTCTTGCTTGGAGAATCCCTGGACAGAGGAGTCTGGCAGGCTACAGTCCATGGGCTCTCAAAGAGTCAGACAGGACTGAATGACTAACACTTTCACTTTTCATAGATAAACTGATAAAACAGTGCAAGCAATATTATCACTGACCTAAAACTGCCAGTAGTAGTAGTAATTTAAATATCATTCTGAGCAAAGTTTTTAGTATTTTATACCTAGGATTAATAACCTTCATAGACATCAAATAGGTATTGAATTACCTGCAGGTACCAAATAGTTGTTGACATAGTTGGAAGAAAACTGAATGCAACTTATGGATGATTACCTAAGCAAAAAAATAAAATAAGATAAATTTTGAGAGGAAGAAGGGCTGTCATCTTTGCTAATTGGATTTTTCATGGGATGATACATGCTAATTTGCTGTATATATGCAAAGAAATTTACAAAGAAATACAGATAGACTCAACACTCAGTGAGGCCCCTGATGAATAAAAGCCCTGGATGACTGCTGTAATGATAATTATAAATATTTATTGAGACTCCCATCACTTCATGGGAAATAGATGGGGAAACAGTGGAGATAGAGTCAGACTTTATTTTGGGGGCTCCAGAATCACTGCAGATGGTGATTGCAGCCATGAAATTAAAAGACGCTTACTCCTTGGAAGAGAAGTTATGACCAACCTAGATAGCATATTGAAAAGCAGAGACATTACTTTGCCAACAAAGGTCCATCTAGTCAAGGCTATGATTTTTCCAACAGTGGTCATGTATGGATGTGAGAGTTGGACTGTGAATAAAGCTGAGTGCCAAGAATTGATGCTTTTGAACTGTGGTGTTGGAGAAGACTCCTGAGAGTCCCTTGGACTGCAAGGAGATCCAACCAGTCCATTCTGAAGGAGATCAGCCCTGGGATTTCTTTGGAAGGAATGATGCTGAAGCTGAAACTCCAATACTTTGGCCACCTCATGCAAAGGGTTGACTCATTGGAAAAGACTCTGATGCTGGGAGGGATTGGGGGCAGGAGGAGAAGGGGACGATAGAGGATGAGATGGCTGGATGGTATCACCGACTCGATGGACGTGAGTTTGAGTGAACTCCGGAAGATGGTGATGGACAGGGAGGCCTGGCGTGCTGCGATTCATGGGGTCACAAAGAGTCTGATACAACTGAGCGACTAAACTGACTGACTGAACTGATTGAGACCCTACTAGGCAGGAGGCACAGTGTTACACAATCATCTCCTTGGGTCCTTCCAACAACCATGTGAGACAAGCCTGATTACCTTACTTCACGAAAGAGACACCTTGCCCCCAAAGATTAAATGGTTTTCTGAAGCTTACATACCCAGTAAGGCAGGCCTAGGACCCACGTTCTCATCTGGATTTACCATTGCCTTGCCGTGACTGATGGTGCTGCAAAACTAACAAGCGAAGGGATAGCTCCGTGCTGTTTCCTCTTTCCCAGATATTGTGCCAAGAGTCAGAGTGCTAGGATGACAAAGACTGTGTCACCTCCTTTGGCTTCCTAAAGCCTAGGGTGGGGTGCTCTCAAGTAACAGGCAGAGGTAGTTGGTTTGACAAGCACGGTGATAGATGGAGCCCCTTGTCTTTGGACTCAAAGAAGATGGCCACCCACTCTAGCCCGGGAGGTCAAAGAAGGTTTCTCAGAACTTGTCTATCTAATGATAGATCTGGCATGCCTAGAAGACACTTGTGGTGACCCTAATGTTTTGCTTAAACCAATAGAACATACTGTTTGGGTGGTGAGGAAAGGAGGGTTAGAAGTGTTCTTTGTGGCTTAGGGAAACCAGCCCAAGTTTAAAAAAAAAAAAGATCTCTCCCCAGATAACCTATGAAATAGTTAAGAATCACAAGGCCATCACTGATTTCCAGTGTGCAAGATTTGCTTGAATATGGGTCCAGCTTGGAATATAGAATTCTTTGCCAATGGCTTTGCAAGCAGGAAAGAAGTTGGGGGGCTCTTCAAAGATCAATGCAGTGTCCTAGTCATCGTAAGCATTGATTACAAGGCCCCATACTGGTACTCTGACACTTCCTAAAAGCAACAAACTTTTCCCCGTGTTAATTGCCTGGGTGAAAGACAAAGTCTGAGTCCTTTTCCAGGCCGGGACTCCCAGCCAGTCTCTGGGGAAGGAGGGACAACTGCCACACACTCTACAGAGATATCCCAGGACACTTGGGTGGGCATGGGGACTGTGACTCTCTGATCATCCACTGTGTGTGGCAAACCTGGCCCACCCCCTTAAGTTACCTTCCATGTTTGCACTGACGCTAAGGAGTAGGTGTAATTATCTCCATTTTCAGTTCAGTTCAGTTCAGTCGCTCAGTCTTGTCCAACTCTTTGCCACCTCATGAATCACAGCACACCAGGCTTCCCTGTCCATCACCATCTCCCGGAGTTCACTCAAACTGATGTCCATCGAGTCGGTGATGCCATCTAGCCATCTCATCCTCTGTCGTCCCCTTCTCCTCCTGCCCTCAATCCCTCCCAGCATCAGGGTCTTTTCCAATGAGTCAACTCCTCGCATGAGGTAGCCAAAGTATTGGAGTTTCAGCTTCAGCATCAGTCCTTCCAATGAACACCCAGGACTGATCCCATGAGAAAACTGAGATTCAACATCCAGAATAGCATCATTCAGGGGATTTTTCTATAATAGTAGAAATAGATTCTGTGCTGTCTGATCCAGTTGCCACTCACTCCATCCAGCTATTGAGGACTTGAAATGTGCTTACTGTGGCCAAACAATGGGAAGTTTGTTTTCAATTTTTGTTGATGTAAACTGTCAAAGATAGAAAGATCAGAGAGAGATTAACCAGCGGTCCCCCACCTTTTTGACGCTAGGGACAGGTTTCGTGGAATACGCTTTTTCCGTGGAATGGGACGATGGGAGATGGTTTAGGAATGACTCAAGCTCATTATTTATTGTGCACTTTATTATTATTACATCAACTCCACCTCAGATCATCAGGCATTAGGTGCCAGAGGTTGGAGAGCCCTACTAAGGGACTTGTCCAAGATCACACAATTAGTTGGGATCATGGGGCTCTAAACCCAAGTTTCTGTGACTAAAGGGATGGGAATTTTCCAGAAAGTGGTAACACATCCAGTCTTTCTGTTGTTAATCCTCCTTCTCTTCTAGATCTATTTCAGAGAGCGTGGCTCATTTTCTGCCCATCCTAACCACTGCAAAATCATCCTTCGGTGATGGAAATAATTCCTTAAAGTAGGAGGAGGCATTTTTATTTCCTAGCAGCATAGGTTCCAGACCTTAGAGTTCTCGACACCATGAAATGACACACCCAACTGAGAAGGCGGTGTTCTCTGATCTAAGGAAGATCAAATCTGAATGTGTGTAGGAGAAAAAACTACCTTTATGTGCACTGGGGTTATGACAGAAGGGCCAGAGCAAGGCATATGGAAGAACAGCATTTATACCTTAGAAACTCCCAAATTCCCTTCAATCCACCATTTTAGAGTGGAAGTGTGATTTCCTAGACATAGTAGCAAAGTCTGGTTCACTGATGCGTCCTCTTCTTCCTCCCCTCTGACTTACTAACTTAACAGAGAAGATCTCAGTGAATGAGTCTGAAGCAGGAATTCTACTTTGTCATGAGAAAGACTCAGTAGGACAAACATAAGGACCTCACAAATTTACATTGTTTGGAAGAAACAGAAACTCAGCCAGGGGAAGGGACTTGTCTGAGACCTAACCAAAAAGTTCATAGCCCCCAGAGGGCTTTTCCAAGTCCCAGTTGGGCTTCTGAAGCTGATGTGACAAATTTTCCTTCCATATCCGTTCTGCAGAAGCCAAGGTGAAGAGTGTGATGACATGAATAAGATCAATGGGGATGGCTGCTCCCTCTTCTGTCGGCAGGAAGTCTCCTTCAATTGTATCGGTAAGTCTGCCCTTTCTCTGGGCCTCACTGGAGAAGAGGACAGTGCTGTATGGCTAGTCAGTTACAAGAATAGCAATGGTTATAACTAAATGATCATTCACTCCTTTCTATCACGCATATGTATTGAGTGCCTTCTGGGAGCCAGACTCTGTTTTAGGCACTAGTGAATACAGCCATGGAAACAGACAGAGGGCAGGTATTCTGCTCTCCTGGAGCTTATGTTCTCATAGATGATGGTGGTAATGGATAACCCTTGTGATCTAGCTTCATCTTACATTTATTGCTCTTCTTCATGCCAACTGTCTGGGATGGTTATTATTTGTATAGATGTTTAAGGCTTTTATTCTTTCTTTAGAGATGAGAAAAATGTAGAAGCCAGAGAGCTTGTGAAATGTGTCCAGAGTCACACAGGTTAGGTTTGAAGACAGAACCAGGACTTGAACCTGATCTTGTCTGATTCTTGCACACAAGCTCAGTTCATTTTACTCCACAGCCTCCAGCCAGGATCCAGGCTCTCTGACTTGAGGAAGAGGAATCGCAGACCAGCCCATGTTTAGAAAGCAAATGTCCTTTTCCCACCTTCACGGAGTCAGATGGGAAATTTGTTTTTGGAGTCTGGCTGGTCTTGTTGTTTTAGCCCCACTTGGGAGGCCCCTGGTCAGCCTGGGGGATTGGTAAACAGACAGGGGTTGGGGGGCAGGGATGGAATTTTGAGCTGGCCCAGATGAGATCACGCTTCCTTTAAGATGCAAATCGATACCTGAAGATCAAAGGTCCCCTGGCTAATCCCCTGGGCTGGAGGTGAAAACTAATCACAATTCATTTGCAAGTACAAAAGACAGAGGTGCTCCATCTAAGGAAAGGAGGAAACCCTTGGTGGGAAGATTTCTCTCTGAAAGGCCATTTTCTTGGAGGACTGATGGGGAGGAAATGTCATTGGTTCTACTGTTTGAAGCACATCACAGAGCAGCTTTTAGACCTCCCTTCTCCTGGCATGCTGTGAGCTCTTTACCACGTATCATTTATGGTGTGTTCCATTCTCAAACACGTTTATTGACCACTTACTTTCTCCTTGGCACCAAGTGAGGGCTGAGCAACACAATAGAGGTGCCCCACACCTGTTTGTGGATGGAAGAAAAGGAAGATACGGAGGGGGGAAGGACAGCAGAGTTTCCAGGCAGGGAAGTAAGTGCAGATTCCCCACCCCACCACCACTCTTGATTTGAATGTAATTCATAATAAAATCTTGATATGAACCTAGTGGTATAGTAGAAAGAGCCTTGGATTAAATGTCAGAAAACCAGGCACTCTGGTTCCAGCTATGCTGAGAACATGTTAGTTGAAACTGGCCAAGTCACCTCCCTAGTCTGGACTTCTGATTGACCTCCCATAAATTGAAAGGATTGTATTAGGTGATCTCTAAAAGCCTCATCTGCACTTGTGCTGTGTGGTTTCCAAAGTGTGTGACTATTTCTCATAATCGTGAGCTCTGCTTGAACCATCTCTCACTGTGGACATGACCTTCATCACACCCAACAGTGCACTCATATCTTGCTGGATGATGTCCACCCATTTTACTAGCATTAAGATGGCATGTGGCTCAAGGGCTTCTGGGCAGAGTTAGAATGTGGTGAAGTTAGGATGGTATGGTCTGTGGAATAGGTCTGCAAGTTACAGTCCATGAGCTGGAGCTGGTCTACTGCCTATATTTGTAAATAGAGTTTTCTAGAATGTACCAGGGGCCTCCCTAGTAGCTCAGACCACAAAGAGTATGCCTGCAATGTGGGAGACCTGAGTTTGATCCCTGGGTTGGGTAGATCCCCTGGAGAAGGAAATAGCAACCCACTCCAGTATTCTTACGTGGAGAATCCCATGGACAGAGGAGCCTGGCAGCCTACAGTCCATGGAGTCGCAAAGAGTCAGACACGACTCAGCAACTAATACAGAAAGCAGCACCATTCATGGATGCTCAGTCGTGTCTGACTCTTTGTGACCCCATAGACTATAGCCCGCCAGGCTCCTCTGTCCATGGAATTCTCCAGTCAAGAATACTGGAGTGGAAAAAAAAAAAAAAGAGTACCGAAGTGGGTTGCCATACCCTCCTCCAGGGGATCTTCCAGACCCAGGGATCGAACCCATGTCTCTTGCATCTCCTTCATCGGTAGATGGATTCTTTACCCCTGCACCACCTGGGAAGTCCTAGAACACAGTGCACCCATCTTTTATTATCTGTGGCTGCTTTTTTGCTGCAACCATAGAACTGAGTAGTTGCAACAGAGACCCCAGGGGCTGAAGAGCCTTAAATATTTATTATCTGGCTCTTTACAGATGACATTTGTTGGTCCACAGATTTGGGGTCTTTGATATTATTGGTTGCTAGAGATTAGTGCAAAGAGGAGATGAACATTATGACATGGTTCACCATTTCTTAGAAAAAATAACTGCATTTTATGCCTCGAGTAGTGGGGCCTGGGAGACTCTGAGTCTGGTCCTCTAGAGGCATTGCTTCCCCGCCTACACTTTGGCCCGAGTAACTGGAATAGATCCTGATTTTCAAGCTGCGTTCACTGAAATGCTTAAAAGGGGGAAGAGTAAAGATAAGGAAGTTACCAAGAGGATGAGACTTGGAACCTCCATATCTACTTTAAATTGTTGTTGTTTTTATTTTTTTAAATTTTATTTTATTTTTAAACTTTACATAACTGTATTAGTTTTGCCAAATATCAAAATGAATCCGCCACAGGTATACATGTGTTCCCCATCCCGAAACCCTCTCCCTCCTCCCTCCCCATTCCATCCCTCTGGGTCATCCCAGTGCACCAGCCCCAAGCATCCAGTATCGTGCATCGAACCTGGACTGGCAACTTGTTTCATACATGATATTTTACATGTTTCAATGCCATCCTCCCAAATCTTCCCACCCTCTCCCTCTCTCACAGAATCCATAAGACTGTTCAATACATCAGTGTCTCTTTTGCTGTCTCGTACACGGGGTTATTGTTACCATCTTTCTAAATTCCATATATATGCATTAGTATACTGTATTGGTGTTTTTTTTAAGAATTTATTTATTTATCTTTTTATGGTTGCACTAAGTCTTTGCTGCTGGGTGCAGGCTTTTTCTGTCTGTGCCTAGTGGGGGCTGCTCTCCAGTTGTAACGCACAGGCTGCTCATGGCAGTGGCTTCTCTTGGTGCAGAGCACAAGCTCTAGGCATGCGGGCTTCAGTGGCTGCAGCACGTGGACTCAGGAGTTGTGGCTCACGGGCTTAGTTACTGCCCAGCATGTGGAATCTTCCTGGACCGAGTGAAACCATGTCCCCTGCATTGGCAGATGGATTCTTAGCCACTGTACCACCAGGGAAGGCCCTAGATCTATTTCACACACTCTTATTCCCCAGTAGATCCTAAATGTTCTGCTGTTGCTGATGATATGTACTCAGCACCTATCATATGCTGGACACATTTCTAAGGTGCCATTCTCCTAACAACTCTTTCAGTACCCTGCATTTACAAACCAGGAAGCTGAGGCATGAGGAGGTGAGCTAAGGATACGCAGTCAAGTGGTAGGGCTGGGACTTTCACCCAGAGAGTCTGACTCCTGGGCTCACAGTGGTGAGCTTCCTGCAAAATATTTTTTTTACCAGACAGCTCTTGGTCTGGTAGGGCTTTGGGAGTGTGAGCAAGGAACATACTGCTATGGAACAGTTCACTTAATGAATTAATGGAATGGAATACAGAACTGTCAGTGGTGTGGATGGTGTCCAGGGAAGGCTCTGTGTTCCCCCTGCCTGTTGACTGGTTGTGTTAGAGGAGGCACCTCAGTTAGGCACCCCCACCTCACCATGTAGGAGTCCATCCTAGGGACTCTGAGGGACAGGACATTCCAGGAAGAAAGGAGTCTGTCCAGAGATCCCGGCGCCTAGGAACTACATTCCAAGAACAGACGCCATGGCTTTAGAGGAAGAAAAACATCTTCCTCTAAGAATAATGGAAAAACAGACATTGAATCTGTGGCTCCCAAAAGATCCAGCTTAGATGAGTCAGAGAAATGGGACCGGAATGTGGGAGGCGTTGCTGGGGCGGAGGTTGTTCTCATCATGACACATGTCAAGACGGTGGTCAAGGTGGTAGCCAGGAGAACAGGCTTGAATGAGACTTGACTTGGGTTGACACCATGACTTAGATATGTGACCTTGGCTGAGCTTCAGTGTTCTCATCCAGAAAATGGGAGCAGGCCTGGGACTTCATTGAAGGAGATATTTACCAATGTTTGTGGACACATTATTTGAATCCCTTTCCTAGATTTAGGAAAGACCTCTCCTTGCTGTAATAACAGTGAGGCAGAGCCCCACTGCAGAAGTTGGTAATGCAGAGACTTCCCTGGCGATCCAGTGGTTAAGACTCTGCCTTCCATTGCAGAGGGTGTGGGTTCAGTCCCTGGTGGAGAAGCTAAGATCCCATATGCCCAGTGGCAGGAAAACCAAAACATGAAACAGAAGCAATATAGTAATACGTTCAATAAAAACTTAAAAAAAAAAAAAGGAAAGAAGTTAGTAATGGCAGCACCTCTGCCTCCCAGTCCTCCTTGTAGCTGAATGTGGGAATGTGACCTACCCTGTCCCCTGATCACCAATCAGACACATCAATCTGAGAATGAATCAGAAGATAGGGACTCTGATTCATCAAATCAAACCAGTTTGATGAAGATGGTGGGAGTGGCCACAACCCGTGTGTTTCCAAAGTACCCAGCAGTTGTGTGGCCACAGCTCTGAGATGTCTTCACAAGAACAGTCCTGGGGCTTCATCGTGAGCTCAAAATCCATCTTCAAAACACTTCTCCAGCCCTCCCAGGGAGTCTTCCATAAGTATCCAATATTTGAATAGATTTTGCTTGTTTCTTGTTTTGCCTGACTTAGCCGAAGTTGGTTTCTGCTGATTGTCGCTTAGAAGCCCTACTGAATGTCGTTGTCATCAGGTGTGGTGAGGTTCAGCCCCGTTCCTAGCAAGTTGAATGTGTTTGATGCACATCACCCAGTACTTCCCTCAGTGGGCGCTGAGATGGGGGTGGATATCAGCACCACCCACCACATGTGGATACTCACCAGGTAGCCTGCCCTGTGTCATGCACCTTTGTTTAAGATGAGCCTGTGGAGGTCTGTTACATCCAGATGAGGGATCTGAGACCTCCTAGGATGCCTGAAGGGGCTTCCCAGGTGGCGTAGTGGTAAAGAATCAGCCTGCCCATACAGGAGACGTGGGTTCGATCTCTGGGCCGGAAAGATCTCCTGGAGCGGGAAACAGCTACCTGCTCCAGTGTTTTAGCCTGGAAAATCCCATGGACAGAGGAGCCTGGTGGACTATAGGCCTTGGGGTTTTGTGAAGAGTTCTGACAAGACTGAACCCAGAGCATACACACAGGATGCCTTCACTTGTCCAAGGTCACTCATCTCAAGGAACTGTGATTCTATCTCCAGACTAAGTACAGAGCCTCTCTGCCTTCTCTCTGGCAGCTCTGCCTCCCTAGCTGAATGACCCCTTCACTCCCTCCCTCCCTTCCTTCTTTCCCTGCTTTCTTCCTCCCTTCCTTTCCTCCTTATTTGTTTTCTTGTCACCGACCATCGAGCCGGGCTGATGTTTTCCCTGGCTCTGGTACCAGCAGTGTGAGGGTGGGTGGCAGATTTATGGTGGCATTCTCATTCACGCTGCAGAAGCCCACACATCCGGAAGTATTCCCAAGGTGCCAATGTGTTATTATGCAACAGCCCGGGACTTCCCTTTCCCACTGTCCCTCCCCCAGAGCCCTCATCCCCAACACATAATAAGTTGCTTGTTAATAGGAACACCACCCACAAGACCTCTTAGGCAATGAGGCTGCGACCTGGCAATGTAGAAATTATCTTGTCCTTTCTCCCCCTTTTCATATATAACATACCCCAGGCCTGAGGTTTTTGGTTAAAAAAATGTGGTATCATCAGTAAACTGATAACTCTCCACACCCCACCCTGAGCAGCTCTGGCTGGAGCCATTGTTCGCAGAGTTGGGAATTCTGTGTCTAAAGCACTGAGTCATAAACTACAGACAGGCTGCTGATAAAAGCTGAAGGAGGGGAGGTAATGGTCAAATTAGTCAGACAAAGTGGGAAGCATCCCCAACAGGGCTTGTGCTCAGTCATATATCTCCAGCGGGTGCTGGAAACGTGCTGCCTTCGGAGATGACATTTAAGCCATTATAGGGGTTGCGATTGTAGAAGGCTCTTCATGCCACATTGATTTACCGCCCCGGGTTCTTCAGGAGAGCTGGGGTCTCAGCTCAGACTTGAGAGCCTGGGCTGGAGCTTGGAATCTCCCCTTGCAGGGCATCAGTTTCTCCCTTTGTGAAATGAGAGTGAGCGTGCTGAGGGTCAAAAGGCTCCTTTCCCCTGTCTGACAGTGAGGAATCCTCAATTTGTCAAACATCCATTTAAGGGTTTTGGGGCTTCAAATCCTGCTTGATGCTGATATATAGCTAAGCAAACAAAGCCAAAGACCCGCACGTTGCCTTTTGCAGACACAAACACACACGTATTCTCAGCCTGGCTCTCTTTCTCACTGCCTCCCCTCTCCCCTCCTCTCCCCCACCCCCTGCCATTAGCATCGCTTTGTCTCTGCTCAGGACACAGCATCCCCAGCCCTGTCCTAGAGCCAGGGCCAATAACTAAATTATCTGTGAGCAGATAAGGGGGGGCGGGGAGGAGGGATCAATCCATTTCCCCACCAGTCCCTGGGAGGGGCGGGGGTCACCTCACCTTGTGGCCCCTCTGTCAGGCTGCCCTGGCCTGCTCCCAGCCAAGGCGAGAAAGGAAAACAAGAAGATGAATCGCTATGTCTTCTTGGTGGATATTCTGATGAGAGTTTAGGACAACACTGACTAAAAAGGAAAATAGCATCTAGTAGGGGGAGGGGAAGAAGCGGAAGCATGGGCTCTGCTGGGAGTTGTGTTTATTATTATTTTTCTTTCTAACAACATGAAATCATAATACATGACCCACCTCTCACCTTACAAAAAAAAAAATTGAAATAAGAAAAAAATAAAACGTCTCCTGGTCATACATAGTTTTTCAGACCTCCCTCCATGGAAAACACAGTGACTGTCGCCAAAATACCTTCTTGAAATAAAACGTCTTTTAACTTGAAGACGTGTCTTTAAAAGAGGGAAAGAGAAGTGTTAGTGGTAGTCATGGAGGTGGTGATAATGGTGGTGATCTGTCAGCTAGAATGGGTATCATGATTATGGGCATGGATTTGGGGTGAGAAGCAAGATCCAAACAAATTCTCTGTGCCTCAGTTTGCTCATCAGTGAAATGGGTTAGTAATAGTCCCTGCCTCTCACAGTTGTTAAGATGAAATGAGGCTAAGTATGTAAAACGTTTTGTGAGTGATACCTAGCAGGTGGTATGTATGTGCTTGCTAATGCTGCTATTGGTCATGGATATCATTAATTTGAAACTTATGTCCATCTTCCCAGGAACCCGATGACATAAATGATGGTGATCCCAGTTGTGTAGAGGTTCGGAGAGGTTAAATAACTTGTCCAAGGTCACATAGCTAGGAAAAGCAGAGATGGGATTCACAGTACCTAAGCAAAGTCTGCACACTTGACCGTGAAATTACTTCATTTATCAGGCACCCAACTGGACCAACCTCTGTGCCAGGAGCCCTTCTGTCAAATGGTTTCACTTACCCTTCCTGCAACGCTGCTTCCTCAGAATGAGACACCCATTTTGCTGATGAGGAGGCTGTACCACTGAGCGTGTAGGTGAATTGTTTGAAGTCATACAGCCAACTGGGTCAGAGTAGGAGATTTTAACTTCAGTCCACCTGTTTTTAAAGACTGCATCCAGCATCCAGATGAGCCCCACCAAAAGCCGTCGAGAGCCTCTCTTTTCCACTATTTCTGCCGTGTTGCCACTGACACAGCAGGAAACGAAAGTGAATGCATAGATCCTTCCTGTGTCTTTTTCATGAGTCATGAAAACGACAATTTCCAGTTATTATCACCCTATAAACATTACACTGCACAAACCCCAGGCCCTTGACTTAGGGCCATCCTGTGTTTGGGGCTGCATTTTTGTTTATAATAGCTCACCCTCCATTGAATATAGCCTCATTGTGTTTTAGCCTAGGAACAATTTGACACATCAGTCCGTTGTCATGGCAATGTCGGGCCAAGGAGCCTGAGCTCAAAGGTCTCACTCTGGGGGTCATCTTGAGCGCCTCCCATCCTCTCTCTGAGTCCCAGTCTTCTGTTCTGGAAAATGGACACAATCATAACACAGTCATGTTTAGAGAAAGATGGAGGAGGGTCTGTGGAGTGTCTAGCACCGTGCGTGGCAATCAGCAGGCATGCCTACTGTCTCCCCCCCACCCCCACCCCCATTTGCCGTCTCAGTTGTGAGGGATGCAAAGGCCACAGGCCCATCTCTGGGACAAATGGTCCTTAGCTGCATCCTCTCATCAGGAGACGTGACAGAGGCCCCTTGATCTCCGTCTCCCCAGCTGTCACGTGATGGGAGTGATCTAGATGAGCTCCAGGACTCTTCCAACCCTGACTTCCAGAATTTAAATCCCAGATCGTTATTGTTTTTAAACTGTGCATTTTAAAAGAAATGAGGGCTTGGGGAGGAGAAAGGAATTCCTTTAACCCAGAGGGTCAGAGGGGGTCACTGAGGGGACAAAGACAAGGGGAAGGGAGGCGATGGGGCGGAAGGCTGCCGTGCAGGGCGGTCTAAAGATCTGAAGTCCTCAACCGGGAGGTCTGATGGATGCATTCACACACCCTCGAGTCAGCACCGGTTAGGATCAAGCCTGCCATCCAGCCTCAGACCGCGGCTTACCACCTCCTTTAGAAGCCCGGGAGGCCTACCCCACAGAGAGGCCAGTCAGGAATGAAAAGAAACAGGATGGCCTCAGATGCCAGAAGGGAGGAATTCTCGCCCTCGGTCCAGATTGGCCTCGTGACTCCCAGGGAGGGGTCAGGCTCCAAAAGGACTCAGAGCTTTCCTGAAATCGAGGAATTAAGACCACACTTTGATGTGCGTGTTTGAAACACAGTCCACATGCAAGACAGGTGAATCTGGGTAGCCAAGAACAAGGGCTTCTCTCTGGCACTTAAAGGGACCAGAAAGTGGACTGCCCCCGAGGTGCCTTGCTGTGCATCTGTGTGGTCAAGACGTCAGGTCCGAGAGAGCCCGCAGAGGGGAGAGGCCTGGGGGCGGGAGTCTTTCCTAGTCCCTAGCTTTCTCTCCTCTTTCTTGAGGACCATGGTGGGTCGGAAGAGACATTTAATATTCATGAGCTGTGATCTCCACTTGAAGGGAGTGTGCCCTGGGGGAGATTGAAATATTAAGCAAGTGGGGGATATAGGCCTAATTGTATCCTCCTCTTCATTTCGGGTAGAGAAGTAATGTGCTTAAAATAAAATGATGAATGGGCAGTCAGGACTGTGTGAAACCCCACTGCTATAGTCTGCAGACTGGAGCGGCTGTGGGCGCTAACATAGGCCAGGCCAAGGATGGTGCAGATCAGCTGCTGGGTCACATCATGCACTTGGTCACACAGTTGTTGATGTCTGCTGGGCGCCGAACACTGTGCTGGTGGCAAGGGAGATGTCCGTGAACAAGAAAGGCCAGGGAGGCGGAGGAAATAGGTCTGGCAATTATTGAAATGGAATTGTTGGAAATGCCACTGAGTGGAAATGTATAGGGGTGTGTAAGTGATGGGCCGGGAGAGGCCCCCTTGGAGACAGGACCTTCAAGCTGAAATGTGAAGGTTGAAGACAAAGTGGACAAAGTAGGGAGATGGGGAGCAGGGTGATGGAGCGAGGCTTGCAAGAAGTTCAGACTGCTAAATCCTCGAGGCAGGAAGGAGCTTTCGAGGAGTTCAGAGAAAGTCATCGTGGCTGGAGAGTGGTGAGGGGTGGGAGGGAAGAGGTTGGACCCTGCAGGTTCTGGGGACCCTGGGGAGGTAGCTGTTCCTGGCAGGAAAAGAAGAGAAGGCAAGTCCTTGGAGTGCAGTCCACACGCAGGGACAAGCCCTGTGCAGGGGCCCAGGAGACATATGCATGCTTGCCTAGGTCAGGGGTCAGAAAACTACTGCCCGTGGTCGAACCACACGTGCTGTCTCTTACGGCAGATCAGGTTTGACTGAAACATAACTGTGCCCCTTGGTTTAGAGATCTGTGACCGCAGAGATGGTGGAGTAGTTCCCAGAGACCCTGTATGGCCCACAAAATCACGTTGCTGACCAGCTGCTGGCATAGATGGAGTCTATAGGTGGGTGGAAGATTAGCCAATCAGGGAGGTCAAGGCAGATGAGAGACAGAGAGGGGAGGGCATGACCTCTTCCGTGTCGCCCCTCAGCCTGTAGCAGCATGGTTGTAGTTCTATTCACTCCCCACATTTTATGTTTCCATGTCTTGAAACATAAAGCCTTGAAAGAAGTCATCCTGCCCATCCCCGTGTTTCCAGCATCCAGCTAGAGCCAGACTTTGGCTGATACACTGAGTCAAGTGATATTTGGAAGCAGAAAAGAGTGGCTGGAGATGCTCAGCTCCAGCTTAGTACCTAGAGCTTCAGAAAACATCCTGGATCCTCCCCAGGTTGGAGAAGGGGGCCTGTAGACCTTTAATAAGAACCTATTTTGGCTGTCTCATTTCAAACCCCCAGCAACCCTGGCATCCAGACATTCTCATCACCGCTTTCCAGATGACAGAGCAGAGTCCCCAGTGTTTAAGTGACTTTTGAGAAAGTGACCTCTGTTCCATAAATATTTATTGAGCAGGAAAACCAGCACAAGAGGAAACAAGCTTTCGTGAGTGTCACATCCCAGGCCAGCAGTTCTGCCACACACACGGCTCCTCTCTCTCCCCTCTTGATCTTTCCGAGCTGCAGGAAGGCAGGGCCTGTTACTCCCATTTTACACAAGAAGTAACTGAGGCTCTGGGAGATGAAAAAGTTTCTTTAAAACAAGTGATTTTTAAGTGGCAGAGCTGAGGTTTGAACCAAGATCTGCCCAGCTCCGAAACTCATGGAGCCAGTGTCCTCCAAAACATCAGATCTTCAGAACCAGTAGAAGTGCTGACATCGATATCTGTGTTGCCAGCCCTCTTCCATCTCTTCATTTCAAACAATAGTCATAACAGTCAAAACTGCTGGTTATGCTTGTAATGCTTTCCTCAGTTAACTCCTGTGCTTAATCGTGTTGACCCTATAGATAAGGAAACAGCACGGAGATGTCAAGGCTCCCCAGTAAGGGATTCCAGCCGGGGAAGTCTGTCTCTTAAACCCTCGAGCTGAACTGCTAATTTATGCTACCTTTTGATCATTAAGATTATCTAATAAAAACATGCGCTCTCGAGAGCTGAACAGCCTATCAGCAAAGAGATAATGAGAAGAGGAAACAATGCAAGGTGCGAAAGGAATTTCACATCACACAAGGCTCTGAGGGTCTCTTTAAGACGCAGTCTGGAGTGTTTGTTTACAGATCATTAGCGACTCAACAGAGGGAGAAACTAAATGCGACTTTTTCTTTGCTGCTACTGATTAAGTACCAGGGAGAAATTAAGATAAAGCAAATCTGAAATTATAATAATTTTTAAGGGACTGGATTTTAATTTTAATTTGCCAGAGAGATAAAGTATCCCACACTGGGTGTCTGCAGCTCCCCTCACAAGTGCTAGGATTCCCTTCTCTGGCCTCAAGGCAGCAGCCTCAGGGGTTCTGCAAAGATGACTGGAAACAAATGTGACCACAGGAGAGATTCACACTGACATTTATCTATATTAAGCACCTGCTGTATACAAAGCTCTGTGCTAGGCAGGAGGCAGATGGGAGTGACAATCTGGGGAAGGAGGAGTCCTTCATTGCAGGGCTCTAGTGGGCAGTGGTCCTTAAAGATGTACAGGGATGGTTTGAGGAGACCCCAGGAGGAGTGGGGAGACCAATGGTGGGGGTTGGTGAGTCTGTGAAGGCTTCCTGAGCAGTGGGACTCAGTGAAACCACATGCAGGGGTTCTGCTGCTATAAAGATCCAGAAGGAGGGTTCTTTTGTGTTCCTATGGGTAGACAGGTCCCATAGAAAGCTGCTCCAGGGAGTCACAGGATGGATAGGTGGGTAGGTGTGATTCTGTGTCAAACAGTGGTTTCTGGGCAGAAGCAAGACAAGCTAGGAGCAGTGCTTTAAGAGGAGACTCCTGCTGTGGGATGCTCTTCAAGGCCCAGTGAAATACTCTTGGCAACTTGACCTGAAGAGAAATCAGAGTGATTTTGGCTTTCAACACCAGTCAGAAGCCCAGCCCAAATGATCCAAAAGATTGAACTGAACTTCCAACTGCTATTGGCAGGATCTTAACTGATTTCTCAGTTCAGGAGTCCAAAACCATGCATTGTAACTCAAGTTCAGCCTCATTGCTTATGAGAGGGCTGCACCAGCATCTTCAACCCCCAGAATTTCCCAAAAGTCTTTGCACCTTTTGCCAAGAGAACTAGATGGAGACAGGGAGAGGAGAGGCCAGTTGACCTGACCCAGCAACACAGGGGCTGCCTCTTCTCCAGACTTGGTCCCCAACCATCTTTTTCCAGCTGTGGAGTGTGGGGAGTGAGCTTCCATATTTCATAGGGTAGCTGTGATATATTCTTTCATGCATTTATGGATTTATTCATCATACATTTGTTCAGCACCTCTTACATGTCAGGTCCATGCCAAGGCACCAAGAATGCCAGCTATGCTAGGCTTGGGGCAATCCTCAGAAAGTGATGAATAAATATTGATTCTCACAGTTATTATAGATAATAACCTAGTTCTTACTCACAAGTAGAGAACACCCTGTCCCCGGAGGAGATCAACCAAAAAGTTGAGAGTCATCATGGAGCAATGAAGGGGGTTCTCTTGGAGAGCACGATAAACAGACATGTGTGCATGCTCAGTTCTCAATCATGTCTGGCTCTTTTGTGACTCCATGGACTGTAGCCCACCAGGCTTCTCTGTCCATGGGATTCTCCAGGCAAGAACACTGGGTTGGGTTGCCATTTCCTATGCCACACGATCTTCCTGACCCAGGGGTCAAACCTGCATCTCCTGTGTCTCCTGCATTGGCAGGCAGATTCTTTACCATTGTGCCAAAGAACGATTTTGGGGGGAAGAGAAGAAACAAACATGGAAGTTTCCTGGTGGCTTAGACAGTAAAGAATCTGCCTGCAGTGCAGGAGGCCTGGGTTCCATCCCTGGGTCGGGAAGGTTCCCTGGAGAAGGGCATGGCTACCCACTCCAGTATTCTTGCCTGGAGAATCCCATGGACAGGGGAGCCTGGCGGGCCACAGTCCATGGGGTCGCAAAAGTTGGACACGACTGAGCACGAATACTGTTTCAAAAATCAAACATACTCCAGTATTTTTCTCCTTCAGCTTACCTGGTTCTTTGTTGAACTTCTTAACTTCCAGGGCCTCTGAAATGTTACCTTCTTCCAGTTTTCCTCAACCTCTCTGCCCATCCCTACATAGACATGTTATGCCTACCTTTTAAATATTCTTTCTCCGAAGTTCCATAATGGACTCACTTCCCAATCTCCCCACTTTCTCCCTGACCACATCATTCAAAACCAAAGACTGCAAAATCTGTGTGCAGTCTGAGGCCTTTATCCTGACCTCTGGACTAGTCTGTCTAATGATTCTATCCGATCCCCTGCAGGCACTCAGACTCAACACAGGTAACACAAGGCTTGCCATTTTCTCCCCAGAGCTGCTGCAGCTCCTGTTTTTCTCAGTCTCAACGGCTGGTGCCACTAGCCAACCAGTGACTGAAGCTAGAAGCTTGGGAAACAATCTCCACTCTTCCCTATTTTCCACATCCAGTCACCATTCTCACCATTTTACATTGAACACTTTTCCTTCCAAATCAATCCGACTTCTGTCTCCCTACCTGAGTCTCCAGACCCACCCCCACATTTAGACTCCTGCCTGAACCACCCTAGGAGAGGTCAGCTAGGTCCCTGCTCCCATCTTTGCTGGCTCCAATCTATCCTCCAGTATAATGACTGTGCGTGCATGCTAAGTTGCTTCTACTACTGCTAAGTCACTTCAGTCGTGTCCAACTCCGTGCGACCCCATAGACGGCAGCCCACCAGGCTCCCCCGTCCCTGGGACTCTCCAGGCAAGAACACTGGAGTGGGTTGCCATTTCCTTCTCCAATGCATGAAAATGAAAAGTGAAAGTGAAGTCGCTCAGTCGCATCCGACTCTTAGCAACCCCATGGACTATACCCCACCTGGCTCCTCTGTCCATGGAATTCTCCAGGCAAGAATACTGGAGTGGGTCGCCATGCCCTCCTCCAGGGGATCTTCCCAACCCAGGGATTGAACCCGCATCTCTTCCATCTCCTGCACTGGCAGGTGGGGTCTTTACCACTAGTGCCACCTGGGAAGCCTAAGCTTCCTAAAAGGCAGATGTCATTCTGTCCCTCTCCTTTTAGAAGCATCAGTGGCTCTGCATTGCCCTTGAGATGAGTCTCAGTTCTTACTGTGGCATGCAGCGTCTCCTAGCTTTGCACCTACAACCCTGTTTTCCGCTTCCTCCCGCTTGCTCTCAGCCACCCCGCCCCCCAGCCTCCTGGAATGTCTGCCTCACCCCAGATTGATTTCTCCTCTCAAAGACTTAGCCCAGATGTTGCCTCCTAAGGGGGGCTCTCAGATCTGGGCAAGATCAGGTAAGGGGGTCTCTTTTCTGTGATCCTACAGCATTTGCTACCTCTGAGCAAAACAAGGTGCAGTCGATAACTTCCTGCCTCTCTCTGCAACCCCTGAGCTCCTGGAGTGCTGAGGCCGGGGTTCATTCATCTCACTTCCCAGCAATCCGTCCAGGACCTGGCACATAATTTGCAGCTCAGTAAATGTAGGAGAAATGAGTGAAGGGAGGATATATTTCTTAAGATACATTTTTATTCCTGAGGCAACAAACTGTGGTAGAACTTTGTTGGTCTTTAGAGTCGGACAAACCTCAGTTGGACTCACAGCCTCTCCACTTCCCAGCTGTCATCTCAGGCCAGACATCTCAGTCTGAGGAGCTTAGGATGGAGGTTCTGTGCTCAGGCTCCATAGCTGGGTTGCTTGGTTCAAATTCCAGTTCTCCCACAAAAAAGGGGGTGGGGGCCACTTCATTTTCTTCATCTATGAAAACGGCAGGTTTGCAAGGCTGACAGGCCACAGAGCTAGAAAGCACCATGGCAGCGTTTGCCAGGAATGTTCTTGGAGTTTTATTATACCCTCCCTGCAAAGCTGGGACAGCTGGAATGGTCACTCCTCTGCTATCTCACAATGCCAACCGTGGTCATAACTCTGATGAGGTCCACACGTTTTAGAACATTAGCAGAAGCAGCGGGCAGTCCAGTAGCTCGTGTGAACTCTCTGATAACCTCCGAATTGGGCTGCTTTTCAAAACCAAGTCCCAGCTTCCACTAGCTTCCTTTCTGGGAGGGAGCCTAATTAACCAGTAGCTGTAAAGGACTGCAGGTAGGCCACCCCCCCAGGCAGAGAATTCAAAGGGAAGTAGAGAAACTGTGTAAATAACGCTGCTTTAAGGGGCATTTAAGCCAATGGTCTTTGTTAAGGAAATTGATGGCTTTGTAAGTACTGCCTCTGAAGGGAGTACTTGAGTTGATGGTCCCCCATCTCCCCTCGTAAATTCCCTAATGGACTGTGGGCCCGGAGGCTGGGCCCACGCCTGTTCAATCCCTTGCCAACAAAAACTCAGATTCCCCTTAAAAAATTTTTTTTAAGGTTTAACCAAAATATGAGTTACCGAGCGGGTACAGTTTAACTGGCAGAAAGTAGCAGAGACAGATTGTTTCCTTTAGGGAAGGGGAGGCTCGTGATCCTTCGCAGAACCTTGCAGAATCTTTTTGCATGCTAGGCGCATGCTATGCATTTTCTATACAGCTTCTCATTTTTATCCTCCTAACGTCTGGGAAGAGTCATTATTTCACCAACTGCCAAAGAAGAAACTGGGAATCCGAGATGAAGCACGCTGCTCATCAACACCCAGCTAATTAGTGGAGAGCAGGGATGTGACCGCAGCTCCGTGAGACCCCTGAGCCCCCAAGTACCACAGAATTGCAGGGCATCTCAGAGAGAATCAGATCAGCTTGGCTCATTAGCTCCTCCTCAGCACTCACATCCACACAAAAGACGGGAACTGGGCAGCAGGGGCGGATGGGAGGGTATGGATTTTGGAATCACGCTAATCAGGGTTTGAGCCTTAAAACCTTAGGTAATGCCTTAACCTTTCTGCACATCAATTTCCTTGTCTGTTAAATGGGGATAATAATTGCACCAAATACATAGGGCTCTTCTAGGATTAAATGACGTTGCATATTTAAAAACATCTAAGTATGTCATTCACTTAGCAAATACTCTTACTGCATGGTGGCTGTCATTTTCTGCTTGTTTTTACTGAAGTGTAGTTGATTTACAATGTTTTATTAATTTCTACTGTACAGCAAAGTGATTTGGTTATACGCACACACACTTATAGATACACATTCGTTTTAATGTTCTTTTCCGTTATGGTTTACCATAGGATATTGAATACAGTTCTCTGTACTATAAGATCTTATTGTTTATTCATTCTCTATAGAATAGCTTTCAGCTGCATGGTTTGTTCAGTTGCTAAGTTTTGTCCGACTCTTTGCGACCCCATGGACTGCAACATGCCAGGCTTCCCTGTCCTTCACTATCTCCCAGAGTTTGCTGAAACTCATGTCCATTGAGTCAAGGATGCCATCCGATCATCTCATCCTCTGTCACCGTCTTCTCCTGCATGGTAGCTATTATTTTAATTAGAGAAGTTGAGGAATCCTGAGTGGATTGCTGGAGAGATTTTCCAGAGAAATGTCTGGTTAAATATGGATAGAGAATGGAGACTAATAACAAAAACAAGCAGGGTTAGGAATTTGGGCGGGGGGTGGGTGGGCTTCTGCATGGCAGGGGGTGGGGAGAGCAAAGGGAATCTGGCCCATTTAGGAGATGGCTATGATCTCAGCCTGCCTAGAGCTGAAACTACAGTACAGTAGAAAGAAGGCTGCAGATGCAGACTGGGACCAGGTTATGCCTCATAAGCTGTTATCAAGATTCTGTCTCAGTACCTTCTGAGGTAGCCAATTTTATTCTCAAACCAACTGCAGTTTGTTGGAAGAGTTTTCTGCTGTGTCCCCTCTGAGCCTCCTCTCCTTCAGATTAAGCATCTTACCTGTGTGAGTACTGCTTCCTGATGATGCCTGCCTTGGGCCCCATCCACTGACTGTGTCCTGGTTCATCAATTCAGTGGTCCAGAACTGGTCTGTCCAGCCATCTCTAGGACCAGAGGGGGCTTCTCTGACCTCTATTCTGGAATCTTACTGCCTTTTTGTCAGTAAGGTAATCTGCGATCTCACATTCTTGTTTGGGCCAACACCTTCTCCAGTTGGTAGAAACGGATCCCAGGGTGACTGCTACTCTTTGAAACTTTCTTTGAGATGCTGACCATTATCTGTCATCTCTGATCAAAAACAACAGCAGTTTTGATTGATATTTTCAAATATTCCAAGTTAGCTCTTAAGATTGAGGACCAATGGCCCTCCTTTTCTTTCTTTCTTCCTCCTTCCATCTCTTCTTCCCATCTTTCCTTCCTTCTTTCCCCTCGTCTTTCCTTATTGGGAGGAAAGAGACAAAAATATATATACATGTTTCTAGAAAAACAAAATACAGTTCAATGATACACATGAAACATATAGATTCAAGTTAACATAACATGAGTGGCCCACTCATCATGCAAGGTAAAGAAAACTTACCTGAGTGCCGTTCTGCCCCTTGACTGGGCTTCTGTTTCTCAGAGCACTGCAGCGCCTGTCCTAACCTGGAGATTAAGCAAGCTGTGGTTTAAACGTCTCATCTTCTTGGTCTTATCTCAATCATATGGCAAGAGGACAGTCTTCAAGGCTGGCTCAACCAACCAGGGCTCAGGGTGGGAGGGATCCATTTTTGACACTCCAGATTCTTGCATCAGAACCCTACCAAGAGCCTAACACACTGTGTTCACCCTAGTCCCGATTTATGCCAGACTAGGGTGACGGCTTAGCTTCACGTGGTGCCTTCAGGTCCTCAGCTACTGTTAGCCTAGACGTGTCTAAAAGTCCCTCTTCTCAGGCATCTTGAGGACGCCTTAGAAGACTGACGGGCTGCTTGTTGTGCTGGGTTGAAAAACAGATGTGCATGTGTGCACCTGCCAACTTTTATTTGCATTGCTTTGCTGTAGGGTCACATGCGTGGATTTCTCACAGTCCAAATCAATTTCTGTTTGATATTGCATATCCCCGGTAGTTATATAATGAACCTTAGTTAGCCAGTCAGAACTCTTGGCCAGTGATAATGAACTGTGCAGCATTCAAGGAGAGTTACTTAAACTTTATGAAATTCGGTTGTTGTATTTGCAAAACAAAGCATGTAGACTCAATAAATTCAAAAGACTTTTGCAGTGTTAAACCTTTATTCATTCATTCAGCCAACAGTTCATAATTGTCTTCTGTATTCTGAAATTGTAATGCAGAAGTGGGCAAAATAGCGTTTGTTCCTGCTCTCATGGAGTGACCATTTTGTTTTGGAGAGAATACAATGGTCACTAATAAACTTTGAAGAAGCAACGTAGTGTTATGTAGAAAATAAAATAGACCAGTGGAGGAGAGAAACTGGAGTGAAGTTAGCATGATTAGAGAAGTCCTCATTAGGCAGGTGATGGTTGAGGGCAGACTGACATGATGAATTGGAATAGCCATGTAATGCTTTAGGAGATGAGTTGTAGATTGTACCTGTGATAATAAAATGTAGAAACAACACCATGGTTGAGTATTTTCCATAACACTATTTTATCTGATCATTACAACCACTTTCTGTAATGGATAGAAAAAGTAATATTGTCATTTTTAATAAACAAAAAGAATGGAACCCACAATGATGATGTACATTCAGTTCAGTTCAGTTCAGTTGCTCAGTCGTGTCTGACTCTTTGCGACCCCATGAATCAATAATCTGGTGACAAAGCTGAGCTTCAAATTTTGGTTTCCGGTTCCTCTTCCATATACTTGTTGTTACACATTTTCTTCCACGTTCTTCGGAGAGCTCTTCTGCACCCTTCTTAGTTTTGGTTTTGTTGAACATGCTTCCCCATCTTCAGACTGAAGAGTGGATTTAATAATTAAAAGAAAGTTAAAAAAAAATCAAGAAGCAAATACATTTTAGAGTGACTTAGTTGAAGGGAATCATAAAACTGATTTAACTCTTTTTCACTCAAAGGGAAACTGCAGCTCAAAGGGAAATGCCATGGTCAAAGTCATGGGTATATTAGTGGACATCTGAAACTCCAGTAGTTTGGCCACCTGATGCTAAGAACTGACTCATTGGAAAAGGCCCTGATGCTGGGAAAGATTGAAGGCAGGAGAAGGGGATGACAGAGGAGGAGATGTTTGGGTGGCATCACTGACTCAATGGGCATGAGTTTGAGTAAGCTCTGGGAGTTGGTGATGGACAGGGAGGCCTGTGTGCTGCAGTCCATGGTGTTGCAAAGAGTCAGACACAACTGAGCAACTGAACTGATTTTAGATTTCAGTTCTCTTGACCAGTCTGCTGATCACAAGGAAGTGCCCTCTTTCTTTTTTTCTTTCTTCTCTCTCTCCCTCTCCCTTCCTCTCCTCTTTCCCTCCTGGCCCCCCACTTTTTGTTGGACTGATGAGATCACATTGAAACCACTGACACTTCATTTGTATTTTGCTATCTTTTTGTTGTTGTTGTTTTTACTACTCTCCCTGTTTTTATTTTTTTATTCATTTTTTTAAAAATTAACTTTTTTATTTTAATTGGAGGCTAATTACTTTACAATATTGTAGTGGTTTTTGCCATACACTGACATGAATCAGCCACGGGTGTACTTGTGGCCGCCATCCTGAATCCCCGCCCACCTCCCTCCCCATCCCATCCCTCTGGGTTGTCCCAGGGCACCGGCTTTGAGTGCCCTGTTTCATGCACTGAACTTGGACTGGTGATCTATTTCACATATGGTAATATACATGTTTCAGTGCTATTCTCTCAAATCATCCCACCCTCGCCTTCTCCCACAGAGTCCAAAAGACTGTTCTTTATATCTGTGTCTCTTTTGCTTGTGCTTTGCTATCTTTTATTATCTTTCTTTTCTGTTACCTTTTTTTTTTTTTTTTTGCAGACTCTGCATATGAATACTTCAGATTGTTTTTCTGCGTTTATTATTAGTTTATATCATCCAAAACAAATCTCATTTTGTCATTTCCTGTTCATACTTTTAAAGGCCTTCAGGTCCTGGGTCTCACCCTTCTTCTGTCTGTGCTTAGAATGTCTGTCCTATTTCACGATCACTGTGTCATTCACATCAGTGCTAAATTTTACCCCTTCTTTCACTTATGAGATAGCATTGAAACCCAAAAGAGACTCAGCTGAAAATCATTCAGGGCTTTGAACAGCCTCCTCTGTGGGATGTATTGTTATTTATTAGGATCACTATCTTTGATTACAATCTTTTTAGGCCATTAAAAAAAAAAACTATACTAAATTCAAACTGATGTAAATGTTTCTTCAAGTTCCAATTCATAAGCCCATCAAATCTCTTTATTAAATTTCAGCTTAGTAGGTACCACCTTTTCTATCCAGATATTCCATTTCTTTGCAGATTCAGTCAAGAAAGAAAATAAAACAATATATAGGACAGATGGTGAGGCAGGAAGTCTCATGGGAAAAAAATAATATGGGATGATTTAGATAGAATTGGATTTTCCTCCTTAATATGTGCTTGATTTATAATATGATATCACTCTAATTAACATTTTCCTAAAAAAATCTTTCTATAGTACAGTCTGCAGAACAGATTCAAATCAGGTTTGAGACTTCTTCATTACAGTCAGTAACAGAGATTCTGAAACACTAAGAAAACGTTGTTAATTCATAATTTGCTGAGTACCTGCTCCAAGGCCGGCATTGTTCTAAGAATTAGAGGTGCAAAAAGAAGTGTGACCGGGGCCAGCCCAGAAATATCTCACAATCCAAGAGTTATGCATAGTCACTCATTCATTCATTCATTTGTCCTTAAATATCAATTATATAATATGGGGAGGTGGTTTTCTTGATCCTACAGAAAGAGGCACATGTTGAGATAGTCTTCCAAGAAACTTATGTCATCTAGAAGGCAGGGAACAATAATAAATATACTTTATTTTTAGAAAGTGACTAATGCTGTGAAGAAATAAGATTGTGTGCTACATTCTAATGGGGATGGAGGAATAAGATGTGAACTTACTGTAAGAAGGCAGAGTTGTTATTAGAGGAAGTAGTGTGTGAACTGAGCCCTGAGTGATGAAAAGAATCCCTAAGTGATAAAAAGAAACTTCCCCTCCTGGGAAAAGCCACGGTGGGAAAAAGTATTCCAGGTAAAGGAAATAGCAAGTTTGAGTTTTCTGAACACTAGCAAGTTTGGCTTATTTAAGGAACAGATACTTGTTGAATGATTGGCTATATGGATGGATAGATGGATGAATATCTGAATGGATGGATATATATCAGGATGGAGGAATGGATGAATATCTGGATGAATGGATGGATGGGGGCGGTTAATGAATGGAAGGTAATAAACAAGAAGGATAATAGTAGAAAATGGTTAGATGAAGTGGTGACTTGGCTGGGATACAGTCTTTGCATTTTGTTCTATGTGACATGGGAAGCCACTGAAAAGTTTTAGTGGAGAGTGGCCTGATGTGGTTTATGTTGTTAGAAGACCCCTCGTGCTGTGTTCTGGAGGAGGGAAAACAGGGAAGCAGACACGGAAGAGGAACTGGTTAAATAAATAAGTGATGCCATGGTGATGGTGGCTTGGATTAAGGGTGTGGTGATTGGACAGAAGTGGAGCTTTTTGGAATATCCTGAGATAAAGAATCTACAGGATGTGTTCATGAACTGTATGTGGTATTAGACGGTGGATGGAAAAAAAACAGGAGAGATGACTCAGAAGATTTTTAGTTTGGCCATTCTCAGGCAATGTTATCATTTACTAAGATGGGGAAAAAAGAAATTTGGGAAGAAGCCATTACTCGTGTTTTAGACATGTTGATTTACTGATGACTTTAAATAGGTATTTAAGTAGAGATGTCATTGCAGGAGGCTGGGACTCAGAGGTCATATCTAAAGAGATGTTTGAGTCATTGGTGCATCAATACTTTAAATTTTTATTTAAATATTGGGACTAGATGAGACAATGTAGACAGATAGGAAAAGGGAGCGCAAGACCTTGCCCTGAAAATTGGCAGCATTTAGCAGAGGGAAGCAGAGACAGCAGATGAGTCTGTGTGGGAACGTGTGACAGCTAGAGGGGGACTAGTATGCTTGATGTCATGGAATCCAGGGGGAAATGCTTTGGGTAGGAAGGAATGGATGACTTCTTCATGTTTCAGACCTGTTGGATATTGTAGTTGGTTTTGGCAACATTGAGTCGGTGGCAATCTTGACAAGACCGCTTTCTGTGTGTGTGTGTGTGTGTGTGTGTGAAGGAGGTGAGTTCGGAAGCTAGACAGGAGAGAACTGAAGAGTGAGTTGTCAGAGAGAAAGTGGAAAATGCAAGTTTAGATAGTCCTCAGTCAATTTCATTATGAATCATGGGAAGAGAAATGTGACCAAAGGGGGATTTTATTTTTTAAAAAAAATTTTAAATGTACATTGCTTACTTTTTTAATTAAAAATTTGCCTAGGCAATATCCTGCTTTGCTGGTTTGGAAATAGAGAATCATAACTCAAGGAACAGAGTGAAATAGTTTTTGCTGGACAGCAGTGATGCGGAAGGGTGACATGGGGCTTCACGGAGCTGAAGATGCCAGAATTAGATCTTGACAGAAGACTTGTAGGCAGGGATTAGCCTTTTATGCTAAGGAAATAAGCTGGGAGTGGGCAACTCTGAGGTGTGAGTTCTGGAGAGGAACTCTATGCTTTTGCAGTAGAAGTGTGGTTGGAAATGAGAGTAGATGGGGAGGTTGGAGCTGGATAACAAAAGGACTTGAGCACTAGATGGGGAGGCTCAGATTTTGCAGGAGTCAATTGAGAATTTCAAACTGGATCAGATTTACATTCTAGATGAATCACTATAGGCTGCTTTGTGAGAAGGTGTTGAAGCGAGGAAGACCCGAAGCCACGGTGAGAGGGTTGTAAGGGGTGAGTAGTCCCTTGGAAGATGCTCTCTGTGACCGTGGAGGCGGAGTGATCATTGGAGACCCCACCCAGATTCACTCTTATTTTCCTAGTGCTTTAGATTTGCTTATTGGTGCCTGGTTGTCACAGGGAAACGCAGAAAGGGATTTCTGGCCTACTTTGGTAGATGGCCAACCCTGAAAGGAACCAGAAACCCACTTAAGCTCCCCAGATTCAGTAGACCTAATCGGCATCTGAAGCTTGTTAGCGGGTTCATGGTTCTTTAGAAGCCCTTCACCACCCTGATTTTTGTACTCAGAACAGGCTGATCTGGTGGTGGAAGTTAAGAACAAACCTTGGTTTGAATAGAATGAAGTGAGGTCAGCGATGTGGGTTTGACTTAAAGTCTTTAAAATATAGGCAATGTAAAGTCCAGATATTTCTGTTCCAGAGGAAACATTTGCCAGGATAGCCACCAGCCCATCTCAAGCTTCCCCTTTATAAACCTTTGGGGGTTAAGTACTCCATCCAATTTCCCCCATTCCAAGAAGATATTATTTGGACACAAAGACTGTGCATTTTTTGGTCTCTTTTTGTTGTTGTTTGGATGAATTGTTATGTGGCATTAAGCTTGTTGTGGTTGGACCCATCCCTAAACAAACAGCTGAACTTAAAAAAGAAAGTACTATTTTTTCTGGTGTTGAAAAAATAGTCATCATTGGACTGACAGAGAATATCCTGATGCCAATCTTGTTCCCTCAGCTGGAAATAGAAACAGATGTTAATTTCTCAAAAGCTGACCTATCTTCAGAGACGGGAAGTTGAGAAAGAGAGGTAAATCTACCCATCGTTTAGAAGGCAGGCCACCAAAAAAGGTGTGCATTCAAATCCCTGTGTCTTCATTGAGACCTAAGTCAAATCTGTCATCTATGTCCTATTGCTTGTAGCTCTCATTTCTCCATCTGTAGGTAGTTTTTTTGTTTTTGTTTTTGTTTTTTTTTCCCTTATTGGACTGTTAACTTAGTAATCCCAATAGGTTCAGACTTAGTATACTTAGCCGGTACCAGGGGCTATTGTGAAAACTGAAACCAGAGATTCTCAAAAGTAATAGTGAACTTGGATAAAGATACCCTTTGGTTGCCATAATTATATACTGAAAACTTGATATAATAAGGTGGCATGGTACAGTAGAAAAGGAATTGTATCATGGGTTTAAGAACTAATGTTCTAGTCTTGTATCTCCCGGAAATTTTTTCTGAAGCCTTCAGAAAATAACTTCAACTTTATGAGCCTCAGTTTTCCCATACATAAAATGAAATAATTGCTTTCGGCTCCAGAATCATCAGCATCATGATCACCATGAACATAGGCCATTTTTCAATCACGTTTTATGTTTTAAGTGCTTTACTTGTGTTTACCACTAGTCTGTAAGTTCTGTGGGAATCTCAAGGATTCTACTGGTATAACAAATTACCAAAGTTTCTAATCAAGCTAAGTTAATTAACATTCTCCAGTTGGATTGAAATAGTTCTGATCTAAGTAATTATTTTCTTTTTCCTTAGGTTATTACTTCCCCTACCCTTTCTTGTTTGTTTTAGTTTACTTCGTTTCTGACTATTTAAATTGAAAATAGCCCATGTACTCTCTTCAATCATTTCTATTCCTGAAGATGCCCACAGTCTAGGGCTGTGTAAATAAAAAGTAGACATTTCAGAAATTTGAGCAAACTCTGAGAGATAGTGAAGGACAGGGGAGCCGGACATGCTGCAGTCCATGGGGTCGAAAAGAGTAGGACACGACTTAGTGACTGGTTATCAGATTTCTAATTAAGAAGACTTCTCCAACCCCTACCTCACCCCAGTATCATCATGGTTAAGAATAAGCCCTGTGCCTTTAAGACTCGCATCACTTTCCATTGGTGTCTATTATGCTGTTTGAGTACACCCAGCACTTTGTTGAGGCAGTGTAAAAGGTAATCCTGTTTTCATTTTCCATATGGGGAAACTGAGGCACAGGGAGGTGAAATGCCAAGCCCATGCTCACCCAGGAATTAGGGACAGATAAGGAGCTTGAATCCAGTGTTTCTGACTTCAAGGATGAGAGCTTTTAACAATAGTTCAGATAATAGCCTTTACTTATACTTAAAAGTAAATTTGTCTCATTTCTCTGATACCTGGCTTGTTAAAGTTTCAATTAGGTATGACAGTCCAGCTTATCCCAAATAGTGTCCTTCAGACATGCTTCAGGGCAGCAGAGGCAAGGGAGTTCATCTTGATGCTCGAGACTGATGGGAATTGAAAATTAAGTCAGTGAGAAGCAGCATCAGCTGTGTCTGTCCACTTACAGAGCATCCATCTGTGGGCTCCTGGAGCTCAGCTCACCCCTGGCAATTGAAAACTCAGCCAGGGAAGACAGACTTGGCAGTGTCTCCCCACCTATATCAAGTCTCCTAGCTGGCTGGAGCAGATTCTTAAGTCTGTCACTGCATGAAAGGAAGGGAATCTGAAGTGGAGAGTTCCCTGATGTCATGGGAAGATAGGGTGAGATGGAGTAATCAGACTGCCCACTGGAATTCCACTGTAAGCAAGTCACTGCTCCCATCCCTTCACCCCGACACCCAGTCGAAAGAAACACTTCACAGTGTGCAGAGTCTCAACTATATTGGAGCGAGAGTATGTGCATTGAGGGTACTGAATTTTCCTCATTCATTCATTCATTCAGCAAGTATTTGTTTTCAGAATACCCCTCCCGATGGGAGGCATTATTACCAATGCCACGTAGTAGCTACTGCTGGAGAAGACAGAGGGGCAGGGCTATCCTTTGACCTTGGTATTGACTTCAAACTCTTTTCCCCTGCAACCTGCTCAGCCCCCCTCAGAAAGCATTCAAGAAGCACTGAGGAAATTGAGATCATGAAAGCAGGAAGGCGGGTTTTGTTTGATTGTTTTGTTGCTGCCTTTGTTTTTCCTGGCCCACACATTTGTATTCCATTCCTCACCCTGCTTTCTTCGGCGCTGGGGGCATGGGAGTAGAGAGGGAGAGAGAATTCCCTAGATGAAGACTGGCAGATGCAGCTGAAGGGCCCCTGGGATGCTCATAGCAAGAGAAACTGCATAGCAGAGTGCAGGGATGTTATTCAAAAAAAGGGACTCTCAGTAGCTTTGTCAGCAGAATCTTGGGGAAAACAAGTCCATTTCTCTCTCCCCTCCTCGATCCCCCATCCCTCCCCCTCCCCCATCTCTCCCTCTCTCTCTTCCTCCCCTCTTTAGCCTCATTTCCTCTCTCTCTTTTAACGCTCCCTCTGCCTATCTATCTACTATCCTCCTGCTACGGACCACTGCCTATCTAAGTGCATATTGCCCTACCTGTGTCTGCCTCTGCCTCTCCTCCAGAGCCTGCAGGATGCACTAGCTCTAAGCAGACAGACAGATTGAGGTCTTCCACATAATCAGGAAGGAACCAGCCTTCATAAGAACTCGACTCTAGCTCCAATTCCTGCCACTCTGCGGTCTCTTTGAGGAAATAAATCAATGTACCCTAGAAAGCAGATCATATGCAATCTTACCATCATAATCTCACCCTATTTGTCTTCATATTAGAGGAGAAGGGAGGTGGTACCAGGAGTCAGACAACCTCAGGACCTTATCCTCAAGGGGGTGTGCCTTCATGATCCTGTAGATAAGATGTGCAGCAGAAGATCTCTCTGCTTGATATAGAAAGTCCAGGCTCCTGCTTCTAGTCCTCCACCAACTGGCTCTGTTGTCTGGAGGCAAATGCCTTACCTCTTTCCTGCTATGGTTTTCAGTTTTCCATTCAATAAAATGGGTGAAGGGACTGGGATGGTACACCTCATCACATGAAACCTTTGCAGCAACGCTGGATAGAGATTATTATCCATTCTTTTTGAATGAGGGAAATGAAGTTCAGAGAGGTTAGGTTATTTAAGCCCTGTGGCACTTATGTATGGCAGAGTTAGCACTTGAAGCTAGCTTTGTTGTTGTTCAATCGCAAAGTCATGTCTGACTCTTTGTGACCCCATGGACTGCAGCACGCCAGGCTTCCCTGTCCTTCACTATCTCCCAGAGATTCCTCAAACTCATGTCTATTGAATTGATGATGCCATCCAACCATCTCATCCTCTGTCATCCCCTTTTGCTCTTGCCTTCAATCTTTCCCAGTATCAGGGTCTTTTCCAGTGAGTAGGCTCTTCACATCAGGTGACCAAAGTATTGGAGCTTCAGTATCAATTCCTCCAATGAATATTCAGAGTTGATTTCCTTCCAGATTGACTAGTTTGATGTCCTTGCTGTCAAGGGACTCTCAAGAATCTTGAACCTAGCTTTGCCTGATGCCCAAAACCTATGCCCTATGCAGTTCCCTTTATTGGGTTTCTAAAGAGTAAAGTCTGGATGGATGACTTGTCACTCTCAGATCAGGGTGAGTTTTATTATATGTGAGTTGGCCACATTCACCAAGAGGTTGAAGCTACTGAGAAGTGCTGAGCCTGTATTCTTTCTGTACTTGAACTGCCAGGCGTGCTACTGGTCACTGGAGTCCTCAGCTGGCTCAAACTCATCCTTAAATAATTGAATTATAATGGATTGATTTATTCTGGCTCTTTTGATAGTATTTCACTATGTAAACTGTTTGCAGAAATAAACAAGGGATTTTGGAGCTTGGAAGGGGCTCAAAATTCTGCTGCCCCTGAATTCAATGATTCCTTTTTTCAGATAGTCAGCATCACAGAAATTCAAGGCTTATTTCTACTTGACCCAGGCTCTTTCCATTTAGGGGAATGCCTCTTGAAAGTGTTTCAAGTGAATACTGGTTTTACAAGCTGATTCAGTTCAGCCACTTAGGAATAAATTAAACCCTTACGAGAAGAGTATTTTTTCTCTTGACCATTATTTTAAGATATACACTGTGTGTTTATGTCCATTTCTCATGAAAGTTGTGTGGCTATCTTGAGAGGTTGTCCTTGCTGGTTTCTGTACTACAGATGGGAAGCCAGAGGGTGAGAAGTGAAGCTGATTGTGCAAAGTTACATACCTGATATGAGTTTCCCTGGTGGTGCAGACAGTAAAGAATCTGCTTGCAGTGCAGGAGAACTGGGTTCGATCCCTGGGTTGGGAAGATCCCCTGGAGAAGGGAATGGCGGCCCATTCCAGTATTCTTGCCTGAGAAATCCCATGGACAGAGGACACTGGCAGGCCACAGTCTATGGAGTAAGGGAGAGTCAGACACGACTGAGCAAGTAACACACACACACCCCTCCCAAGTACGAGGGGCAGAAACCAAACCCTGGTTTTAAATGAGGCTTCACTGTCTATTCTTTCAGAGTGAATCAGGGAAGAATGTCCTAGATCAAGCAGCATTCTCAGGGTGACCATAAGTTCTGCGATATTTAGATTTTCTCAGGATAGGTGCCTCTTGCCTGGGCAGAATTTATACTAACATTCTCTCTCACTCTCCAAGTGTACTATTTGAAGGAGCTGCTACATGAGAATGTGATGGCAAAACAGCAGGATGAGTATTAAGATGGTGAAGTGAAGTGAAAGTCGCTCAGTCATGTCCAACTTTTTGTGACCCCATGGACTATAAAGTCTATGGAATTCTCCAGGCCAGAATACTGGAGTGGGTAGCCTTTCCCTTTGCCAGAGGATCTTCCCAACCCAGGGATCGAACCCAGGTGTCCCGCGTTGCAGGCGGATTCAGGCGAATTGCAGGCGGATTATGATGGAGATCTTTGTAAAATAGGAACCCACACAGGAGGGAGTACTTAGCTTTCCTAGAGGAATTGGGAAAGTGTACCTGGCATTCATCTTGCCCAAAAGATGGGCAAGATGATTGCTTTTGGACAGGTACCTCCAGATTTCTCCTTGTATTATTCTGTTCTAAAACACCAAGAAGCGTGTACTGTGTAGGTCCTACCTGCTTAGAAGGCATCCAGCTCTACATGTATATGTGTAGCTGTTCACCTAAAACTATCACAACATTGTTAATCGACCATGTTGTTGTTTAGTTGTTAGGTCACGTCTGACTCTGTGATCCCATGGACTGCAGCGTGCCAGGCTTCCCTGTCCTTCACTATCTCCCAGAGTTTGCTCAAACTCATGTCCATTGAGTCGGTGATGCCATCCAACCATCTCATCCTCTGTCGTCCCCTTCTCCTCCTGCCCTCAATCTTTCCCAGCATCAGAGTCTTTTCCACTGGATTGATTATAGCCCAATAAAAATTAAAAGTTTAAAAAATTAAAAAAAAAAAGGAAGGCATCCAGCTGACTCTGCTTCACTTGAGTTTTGTTCTTGCAGCTCAATGACGTCATTGCAGCCAGCTGCAGCTTTAAACTGTCCCAAGCAGAGCTCCTGGCTATGATTTGAGTTACATAGGAGCTTGAGAACTCACTTGGCCTTTAACCGAAATCCCTAAGATATCCAGCAAATATCTAGAAGACAGCACCTTAGACAGGAAGGGCTCCTGGAGTTTCAGCAGTTTCACCCCCTTCAATGATGATTGAGCCCAGAAGAGGGAAAGAGATTTGTCTAAAGGAACAGAGCAATTTAGTTACAGACCTGGGACTGAAGCCAGAGGCTCTCATATAACAGTTCACTCTATGTCAGACTGTAATCCTATTTACAGTTAAATAGTCAAAATAGTCAGTTTAAGACTACGAAGTGCTGTGGTGGCAGATAATGTACCTAGAACTTGGACAGTGAAAGCCCGAGTTTAAAATCAGGATCCGGCATGAACATATTTCATGACCTTGGGCAAGTTATTTAAGACTTGCAGGATTTCGGTTTCCCAATCGAGAAGACTAAACCAATAATTTAAATAATATCTTTCTCACAAGGTTACTGTGGGGCTCACAAGAGGTATGAAGGTGGAAGTCTTTGTTAATGTGTGTTTGTGTGTGTTATGTAGTAAAAATCACATAATACAAGATCTACCCTCTTAAATTTGTAAGTGTACATACAGCTTTTTTTAATCTATTGTCACAGTGCTATACCTCAGGTTGCTAGAATTTATTCATCTTGCTTAACAAAGCTTTATACCGTTTGAACAGTGGATTTGAAATCTCAACCCCCACTCCTTCCAGCCCCTGGCAGTCACCATTCTACTCTCTCCTTCTGTGCATTGGTTTTATATGTGTCATATAAGTGGGATCATATGGTGTTTGACCTTCATGTAATGTCCTCCAGGTTCACCAGTGTTGCCTCCTATGGCAAGATCTCCACGCCAATCATGGTGGCATGTCAATGGTAAATAGCAGTCAATGGTGACCGTCAGTGATTCACAGCCTGAAAAACAGTCAGTGGTGACCATCAGTGGTGGGCTTGATCGTGCTGATGGTTCTGTGTATCTGATTCCATAACTGCTGGTGGCAGCCAGGGCCAAAGAAGAAACATTGATCTGTCTGTCCCTTCTATGTCTGTCTCCCGCAGATGAGCCCAGCCGGTGCTATTTCCATGATGGTGACGGGGTATGTGAGGAGTTTGAACAAAAAACCAGCATCAAGGACTGTGGTGTCTACACGCCCCAGGGGTTCCTGGATCAGTGGGCATCCAATGCTACAGTGTCCCACCAAGACCAGCAGTGCCCAGGCTGGGTCATCATTGGCCAACCAGCAGCATCCCAGGTAGTCACCCAGCCGTGCATGACATTTCCTGCAGACATTCTAAATCGCTACTCTGCCCCTCAAGGTTGCCTATCACAAAGGCAGTGTCGTTGGACGTGGCCACTTGACCATACCTCTGTTGTGGTTCAGTTGCTAAGTCGTGTCCGACTCTTTGCAATCCTGTGGACTACAGCACTCCAGGCTTCCCTGACTTTCACTATCTCCCACAATTTGCTTGAATTCATATCCATTGAGTCGGTGATCCCATCCAACCATCTCATCCTCTGTTGCCCTCTTCTCCTTTTGCCTTCAATCTTTCCCAGCATTAGGGTCTTTTCCAGTGAGTCAGCTCATCGCATCAGGTGGCCAAAGTATTGGAGCTTCAGCATCAGTCCTTCCAATGAATATTCAAGGTTGATTTCCTTTAAGAGTGACTGATTTGATCTCCTAGAAAGCTTTGACAAACCTAGACAGCATACGATAATCTCTAGGTCCATCCATGTTGCTGCCAATAGCCAAATGTCATTCTGAGGTCTCATGAGACTTATTTGTCAGCAATTGGATTTGGAGTTTTTAAGGTCAAGGAACATTAGCACAGTAGGGGTAATGACTGTCCTATGTCTCCTACTAGAAGTCATATTTGGGGAAAGCACTCCACTTTGGATATACCACTGGCATTCAATGGTATAAACAAATTCTCAGGGAGAGTCTCACTTTTGACAGGGGAGGGTGTCAAGTCATGTACTCCTCTAGCACGCTTTCATGAATATGGTATCTCCATCATGAATGCGCTGTGTGGCTTTGGACTAGTCTTCCCACTTCTCCGGGCCCCATTTTCCCCATCTTAAAATTAGAGAGTAGCTGAACTGGATGATCTCCAAGGACCTTCCCAACACTCAAAAGCTGTGACTCATTCCTCATTCCCGAATGCACTATTTATGTCCCAGGGTTCTTCCCCAGGGACCATCAGCTTAGTCGAGGGAGAGAGAGCACTGGGGCCACCAGAGCTTCTGTGATTCTAGGGATGGCCCTGCTGTCCCCAGAGTCCCCTTTCCAATTATCCTGCTCCATGTGCACCTGCCTTCTTCCGAGACTCCCGTTTTCCAGAGACACGCCTGAGCTTCCTGCCACCCCGCCCCATGGCCGTTTCAGAGGCCGGCCTCCCTCCTGGCCTTGCAGGAGAGCCATTATTTCTCCCCATTCCTCTCTAACATTGCTTCTCTGACTCATGGTCGGTGGAGGGGTGAGGCGAAGGTGGAGGGGCCTGGTTTCTAGATGAAAGAGACATGGGACCTTCTTCTGGGGCCCAGGGAAAATCACTGGAAGAGGTACAAAGGAATCTAACCTCGCTTATAGTGTTTATTTGATCATTCGTTCACTTATCCAATTGTGTTTACCTGCATCAGATTCTTTATGTACTTGTTTATCTCTGTTTCTGAGGAGGATGGAAAGAAACGTAAGCGAGGTATTCCCTAATGTTTGTGTGTGTAGTGCTAGCTGGGTGCATGAATGAATGAATGCTTGCCTACTCTCATTCTGCCCCCTCTGTACTTGCTGGGTTCATTTTGGGTGACACCCATGCTCTGAACTCTAATTACCTGTTTCCATGTCTGGCTTTCCCCTTAGGCTGCTAATTTTGTGAAAAGAGTTTTAAGGTTTTATTTACTTTGTTCCCCATCTTCAAGCACAGATTTAGATAAGACCAGGAGTTCAAGTGATGTGTGTTTAATTAATTGTAGATAAACCCTCACATTGCTACCTTTCTCATAAGGAGTGCCTTGCTTTAGGAACAACAGGGCTGGCCAGTGATAGAGCCAGGCATTCCAGATGCAACACTGCCATCCAGTCTCTAGAAATGTTTTAAAAACATCATTCAAACAAGGGTATTATTAACACACTCAGAATCTCACATGACCAAGTGTTGAGGTAACAGCTGTGCTTAAAAACCACCAAAGGTTATTGCTACTAATGTGAGAAAAGGAGAGAAAGAATTTTCCAGTCTTAGCATTTGAAAAGAGACTTTGCCCCAGCAATTATTCCAGTCTGGGAAGGGGGGGTGCTGTCAGGAATCATGGGTGATTATCTCTTTCTAAACAACAATCCAATTTTAAAAAATCATTATAAATACTTGCTCTTCGATCTACAAAGAGGAGATGAGGAAACAAAATCATCCTATTGAATTATTCATTGTAACCAATTTTATTTTAATGAAATCGACTAGGTTCCATTACTCTGGGCTTGGACATAATCTTTGTTACAAGGAGACTTCAGCTGTAACTAAATTTGCCATAATGAGATCAGCTCACTGGAGGATACAGGGTCAGGGGTGGGGAGGTGTATGCCGCCTGGGTGCAGGGCTGGACAGGGGGTCTGGGGGCTGGCAGAACAAAAGTCCCCCCGATTCCCTGTCTCAAAGCGAGTGCCTGGAAGCCATTCCCACACCAACCCCATTGTGCATGGGCCAACATGTGCACACACACAGACACTACATGCACAGCCTGCATGACTGAGTCAAGCCTCTTCCCGGAGTGTAGACATGGCTCCCTTCTGACAGCAGAGAAGAGGAGGAAGTGTAACCGTGGCCATCATCACCCTGCGCGGTGACTAGAGGAGGCTGGTGGTTAATTTTCACCCTGTCAGGGCCTCCAGGCAAGAGGTTGATGGCCTGAGAGAGGGAGCTGTGGGCTTCTTAGATGCACTGTGAGCACCTTCCCTTCCCTTAACCCAATTATACATTCCTCCTCCTCTATCTCTCTCTCTGTCTTTTTTACACACACTCAGACAGGCACACACATGCGAGCATCCTCCAGGAACAGGCCTTGCAGATGCAGGAGCCCAGGTCCAGACAGCGATCCTGAAGCACAGGGAGGAGAGTGGGGAGGGAACCAGCGGTTGTCAAGGTCCACCAGCCACGGAGCTGGGCTCTCATATGTGCTTCATAACCAACCCCCTCGCCATTCTTCAAGGGAAGAATTACTACTTACCTTGGAGAAACTGAGACGTGGAGTGGTTTCCCCAAGGTCACACAGCCCATAGTGGGAAATTTAGGATGGAAAGGTTCTCCTGGAAGGCGACATTGGGAGTCTGCGAATGCGTGGTCTTGTTCAGGAGCTGGGAGTAGCCGGGTTCCTGAAAAATGTCACTGTGAATCAGGTGGAAAGAGCCATGATGGATAGATCTTTGTGTTGGTGATACCGTGTACACTCCATGAGGTGCTTGAGGAGGAACTAAAGAACCCCTTGATGAGGGTAAAAGAGGAGAGTGAAAAAGCTGGCTGAAAACTCAACATTCAAAAAGCTTAAGATCATAGCATCCGATCTCATTAATTCATGACAAATGGAAGGGGTAAAGTGGAAGCAGTGACCGATTTTATTTCCTTGGGCTCCAAAAATCACTGCAGACAGTGACTTCAGCCATGAAATAAAAGGTTCATGCTCCTTGGAAGGAAAGCTATGACAAACCTAGACAGCAGATTACAAAGCAGAGAAATCACTTTGCCGACAAAGGTCCATCTAGTCAAAGCTATGGTTTTTCCAGTAGTTTTGTAGGTATGTGAGAGTTGGACCATCAGGAAGGCTGAGCACCAAAGAATTCATGCTTTCAAACTATGGTGCTGGAGAAGACTCTCGAGAGTCTCTTGGACAGCAAGGAGATCAAACCAGTCAATCCTGAAGGAAATTAACCCTGAATATTCATTGGAAGGATTGATGCTGAAGCTGAAGCTCCAGTTCTTTGGCCACCTGATGAGAAGAGCCGACTCATTGGAAAAGACCGTGATGCTGGGAAAGATTGAGGGCAGGAGGAGAAGGGGGCAACGGAGGATGACGTGGTTGGATGGTATCACCACCTCAATGGACATGAGTTTCAGCAAACTTCAGGAGTTTGTGAAGGACAGGGAAGCCTGGTGTGCTGCAGTCCATGGGGTCACAAAGAGTCAGACACAACTTAGCTTATGAACAGCAACGGCAAAAATCTCCCAGGCACTGCCCACAGCTTGAGTTCAGGCTGGTCCCACTCTGTCTAGCCGTCCCTGTTGCTGGTACCCTGGTGTTCACTGTATCCACTTGGAGAGTGATGAAATGACCACAGTCATGTCCATTTCTTCTTTATAAGTCAGTATTGTCCTAGTCTCTGTATTTCCCCTGATGCTGCAAAAATGATAAATGCAGGTGTTTATGTGGATCACAATAAACTGTGGAAAATTCTGAAAGAGATGGGAATACCAGACCACCTCACCCACCTCTTGAGAAATTTGTATGCAGGTCAGGAAGCAACAGTTAGAACTGGACATGGAACAACAGACTTGTTCCAAATAGGAAAAGGAGTACGTCAAGGCTGTATATTGTCACCCTGCTTATTTAACTTATATGCAGAGTACATCATGAGAAATGCTGGGCTGAAAGAAGCACAAGCTGGAATCAAGATTGCCGGGAGAAGTATCAATAACCTCAGATATGCAGATGACACCACCCTTATGGCAGAAAGTGAAGAAGAACTAAAAAGCCTCTTGATGAAAGTGAAAGAGGAGAGTGAAAAAGTTGGCTTAAAACTCAACATTCAGAAAACAAAGATCATGGCATCTGGTCCCATCGCTTCATGGGAAATAGATGGGGAAACAGTGGAAACAGTGTCAGACTTTATTTTTTGGGGCTCCAAAATCACTGCAGATGGTGACTGCAGCCATGAAATTAAAAGACGCTTACTCCTTGGAAGGAAAGTTATAACCAACGTAAATAGCATATTCAAAAGCAGAGACATTACTTTGCCAACAAAGGTCCGTCTAGTCAAGGCTATGGTTTTTCCAGTGGTGAGGTATGGATGTGAGAGTTGGACTGTGAAGAAAGCTGAGCACCGAAGAATTGATACTTTCGAACTGTAGTGTTGGAGAAGACTCTTGAGAGTCCCTTGGACTGCAAGGAGATCCAACCAGTCCATTCTGAAGGAGATCAGCCCTGGGATTTCTTTGGAAGGAATGATGCTAAAGCGGAAACTCCAGTACCTTGGCCACCTCATGTGAAGAGTTGACTCATTGGAAAAGACTCTGATGCTGGGAGGGATTGGGGGCAGGAGGAGAAGGGGATGACAGAGGATGAGATGGCTGGATGGCATCACCAACTTGATGGACGTGAGTCTGAGTGAACTCCGGGAGTTGGTGATGGACAGGGAGGCCTGATGGGTTACGATTCATGGGGTCCCAAAGAGTCAGACACGACTGAACGACTGAACTGAACTGATTGGAGTTATGTTCCTGGCTCTGTGCTGGAGCCCATGGAAGAAACCAAAGAAGGAGACCCAACCTCGACCTTGTGAATGTGCAAGACCATAATGTGAGGATGCTCTCGAGAGGCGTAGCCCTGCCAGAGTCAGCAGGCAGGCTGTCACTGTGGCTACTGCGGAGATACCACCCTCTCTGTGTTAGATGAGTCTAGAAAATGATTAAAATTTTCATTTCCATTTTTGCGTGAACGCTCCACTTCTCAAAGTCCCCAGTCTTGCTTGTCCATCCCCCTCAAACAAGATGCCCAAATTTGGTTAGCACTAAGCTCCTCGCCCGAACATCGAGTCTTACATCCAAACGTTATCAGAAGCATCACACCTCCCTGGCTGTACGCATCAGGCTGAACATCCTATAACAAGAGACATTCTTGGGATGTTTTGGCTGTGCACCTTCCCGGCCCTGCTGGAATTCAAGACGTCCCTGAGACAGAACAAAAGTGGAACAAGTTGAAAGTACAGAGTTATCTCTCTTCTGGGAAACTCAGCACAGTTTGGTTTAAGTGTTTGCAAAGATCCCGTCTTGTTCTCATTTGGTCTCCAGGTCTCACATTTCTCCGGTGCTTTACACCACAGGCTGCCAAAATGAGCTGCAGAGATTCCTTCACCCTGCACCCCCCCCCCGCCCCCCACTGCATTTCTACCCAAGCCAGGTTCCTCCTGTCCAAACAGTCCCTTCCTCCTCCTGCACAGGAGGTGGTGGAGATGCAAAGGTTATTGGAATGCACAGTGCTCTCCCAGGGATTATGGACCTGCAGTCAACCAACCAATTTATTTGGTTGATCCTTTGAGGGCAACATTTAAACTAAGCATTTCCAGGGCTGTAGTTTCAGAGCCAAAGTAAAGACAACCTTGCTTAGAACGAGGGCTATCCACAATGAGATGGAGTGCCTGTGATGCAGTAAGCTGCCATCACAAGGCACTCAGGCTGAGCTGGGGGTCACACAGGAAGCCCTGGGCATCTCGCCTTGCTTTGTGACTGATTCTGACTTTGCATCCACTGACCCATGATTAGACATATCGATCCTTTGCCACCTCACTGAGAATCGCTATTACCTGTTCCTTGGCATATCCAGAACATGGCGTGCCTCTATTAAAATACAAATCACAATTTGACTTGATGGATTTGTTGACTTATGTATTTGACTAAATGGACATATGAAGGGATCCTGCCCTGAGGAATGTAAGCAGGTGGAAAAACAGACATCCGTGGGGTCAAGTGGAAGTCGCGCAGAGGTGGCCCTGCCCTCATAGCTTTTCTTTTTATTTGGGAATTTTGAGCCAGTTATTCCTCCAGGAACCTCAGTTTTCTCTTCTGGAAAGAGAGTATGGTGGCGTCTGTTTGGTGGGGATTAAGGGAGTGCATGCGGAGAAAAAGTTTAGCACTGTTTGTCATGGTGGTGGTTTTGTTCCTTTCCCATGTATCGGATAGTGTGTGTTAATTCTGTCTTCGGTTTGTGTCAGGCCTCCTCTCTGCACCCTCATTCCAGTGAGCCACGCAGCACAGAAGCTCAGTCAGCTTTTGGTTTTGTGAATAAGCAGAGTTGCATTCACAAATGTTTCCTGCACACTCAGGGCTAGAGCAGGCACTTTGCAAAACTCCAGAGAAGTGCTGGTCCTTTCGTAGCCCTCAGAGTGCTCACTATTCCATGGGAGGGGTGTGTCCAGCTAGAAATAGCAGCCAAGACCCAAGAGTCTGAGATTCAGAGGGAGTTTCCCTGAGGAAGAAACCGCACTGCTATCAGCTTACTCAGCCAGCAGGGATGGAAGCCAGCGTGTAGGGATGGAAAAGTCCTTTGCCCACTTTCAGAAGGTCCTGGACAAATTATAAAAATAATATTTTCCAAGTTCAGCTAGGCTCCGCATCAAATTCCTTGAATCCGACTTTAAGCTACTGCAAAAGTAGGAATTGCTGCTCTCATCTAACAGATTGGGACAGTAAGGCTCTGAGAGCCGAGGGACTGACTAGTTTGGGGGGCACACCCTTTTAAGAGACCGCGGCAGAACCAGGATTCCGGTCGCGGGGTTCGTCACAGGAGCCTGGGTGCAGGACAAGTCAGCTCATGCCCACTTCTGTGGCTGACACAGGAGAACAGACGCGGAAGTCTGCCGTTTGCGTATTTTCTTGCCTAGGGTGCATTCAAGGGTCTCAAGGAAAGTGAGAACCCCCCTCCCCAGGACCCCCAGTATGGCCCCACTGTTTCTGCCATGTCACCAACATCTCGACCTAGGGGCAGTCATTCTTTCAGGTTAAGTGTTGCCCTTTCCAGAAAGTCACTTAAAACACGTTTATGAAAATATGGAAGAAGCTCAGGAAATGTTTCAAGTTGCTGAACCCTGGGTGTAGATTTTTGGCTCCATGGCTAACGTGAAGGAAACGTGAAGGAAAACACCAGCAGGACAGTTGTAGGTGGAAGGGGAGACCGCTCCGTTTGCAGGTTTGTCATGAAAGCACACGCTCTACCTGAGAAGCCTTGAGATGTTGGTAAGGGAATCGCAAGAGATGCGTGCTCCCTGGTGCCACCGAGTCATAGGCCCAGAATGCAGGGACCATTCATCTGCGTCTCCTGAGTCCTTGTGTCCAGAGGAAGGGAGCAGAAATCCACTGGGCTCTCTGACATAAGGGCAAGAGATCTTTCCGCTGGCACCCATGGTGCAGGGTAGGATGTGCTGGGACCGAGGAGCCAAGGGGAAGGTGAGTGAATATTTCCTCAGCGTGTAATCACTGAGCTGTAACTGGAAGGCTAATCTGGGGTAGAAGAAGGGTGTTGAAAGGAAGATCACGTCAGAGAGACAGAGAGACAGGGAGACAGGCGTCCAACAAAAGGTCAATAAGAAATTCAGGGGGAAGTAAAAAATGAGATCCAGGGGATGTCAAGAGAGATGGGCTCTGAAAGTGATGTGGGAACCGTCTTCAGATGCTTGAAATTTAGACTTCACCATTTGTTTATGGGCTGCTCGAGGTCTCAGTTGTGGCGCCCAGGATCTTGGGTCATTACTGGGACACACGGGATCTTTAGTAGTGCACACAGACTCTTAGTGGCTGGAGGATCTAGCTCCCTGGTCAGGGATTGCACTCAGGCCCCCTGCCCTGGGCACGTAGAGTCTTAACCACTGGACAAGGGAAGTCCCTACACTTTTTTCCAAGTGCAATGAGGAGCTTCTCTGAGGTTCTGAGCTGGGCGCCAACAGGTCAGATGCTTATTTGAGGATGAGGACTGACCTCTAGGAGCACCACCTGAAAGACGAGTTTGAAGCACCTTATGAAACTCAGAGGTTTTGCTTCTCGTCTCAGAATGAAGAGCTGCCTTCCGTGCATGCGGGAGGTGGACGGTCTTGCCCGTGCCACACTTTCTTCTACTTCTTTCTCTTCTTGCACCAGCTACTGGTATTGCATTGAAACAGCCCCATGTCGACATTTTGCATGGATGAGCCGTTCTCTGCTGATGCTCGTATTGGCAAAGGGCTGGGGGTGGGGGGCAGCTGTGGGCTCAGTACCCAGTGCTGAGGTCCCTGCTGAGACGTGTCCCTTCACATCTTCTCACTGGTGAAATGCGACAGCATTCGCTGGTGGTGGGAGAAGCGGGAGGCCAAGGGGATGCGCCAAAATGTCAGAGAGGATTCCAAGCAGTTTTCCCAAGTACCCAAGGGATCTGCTTTCTTCTGGTGGTTTCTGAGTAATTTTTCAAGAGCACATGTGTGAGTCATCTAAGGAGACAAAACAGCTAATCCTATGGTCTGTTACAGTCTGTCCCATTGCTGTGGGGCACCCAAAATCCCTCCAGAAGACTAAAAGCCAGTTCCTGCATCAGAAAGGACCCTCTTACCCTTGTGGCTATAACATCCTGGACTTAACATGGAAACGTGGATTGGTGGGGCGGGGAGCGGACTTTAAATCTATCAAATTTTTCATGACTCCAGTGAGGGTCTCCACCAGACTCTCCTCGACCTCTCTTCTTTGCTCCCTTCTTAAGTCATTCACTGTTTCAAGCTTTATTCAAACCTATAAATGCTAAACACTATGATTGTGCCTTCCCAACTTTGAGTGATGAGAGTTTTATAGGAAAAAAATGAGGTTTAGGATCAGCTCAACCTGGCTTCTGATTCTAGGGTCACCCATGACCAACTCTGTCCCTCCAAGCAAGCCGGTTCTCCTTGCCTCTACCCGATCTATAAACAGGAGTGACAGCATTCCTATGGCAGGTGTTGGTCAAGGACGAGACAGTTGATCCACAGATGTAGTTTTCCTTCTGCTAGCAACTAAAAACTTTAAAGAAGTGCCTCTTTCTGTCCATGGAGTTTTAGCAACTGAGGGATCCAATGAGGAAATATTGAGTTCTGTGTTGTTATTTTTAAAGAAACACCCTTTAGGACTACAGAAATCTAAGCAGAGAGAGACTTTGAGAGTCTCTTGGTCTTATTTCACTTAAGATTCGGCTGTGATGAAATAACTTCCCTAAACCCCTCAATCCCTATCTGTTAGAAAGCAATTCTGATATTTGGATTCAAAACCCACTATAGTCTTATTGTGAACCTACTATGTCTCCATTCAGTTCAGTTCAGTCATGTCCAACTCTTTGCGACCCCATGGACTGCAGCACACTAGGCTTCCCTGTCCATTACCAACCCCCGGAGCTTGCTCAAACTCATGTCCCTGGAGTCGGTGATGCCACCAACCATCTCATCCTCTGCCGTCCCCTTCTCCTCTGGCCTTCAGTCTTTCACTATGTCTAGAACATCCTTTTCAGCAGGGAGTCGAGGCTGAGAGGAAGAGTTCAACCACTACCCTCAAGTCATCTGTAGTGTCCTTGGAGGACAGGGAACCCTGACACAGGTACTTCTAAGAAGGAAAGAAAAACTTGGGCAAACCACTGTGGTATGCAGGCACGTGGAGTTATTCTCAGAGACACATGCTTTGACGGGGAAGGGAGTGCTGGCCTGTGCAGCAGACACGCATGGGTTACCAGGAAGGTGCTTCGTGGAGCAGAAAAGGCTCACGCTTGCCAGTCAACTCCTGTCTTGCAGCCCAAGAACAAGCCAGGCTTTGTGGTTTGGGGCGGCTTCCACTGGCTCTCTGCGGAGAGCAGACACGGCCGGGCCAGTTCACACCACAGCCCCTCCTGCAAGATCCCGAGGCCTTTGTCTTTCTTGCACCTCTCAGCCCACCCCTCTCCCATCTTGCTGTATGTATTCTTCGCATCGTTCCTCTCTCCTCCTCCCTTCAGGACCAGACCCCTTCCCTCCTTCCTTGCCGTCTACTCAGGCTCCCTCAAGACCCAACTCCATCCTTGCCTTTCATTTTCTCTTCTTTTTATTTTTTAAAATTATTGTTGTTCTTTTAAGTGGGGACACCGGTGTTTAGCCAGCATGGTCTTTGCTGTATAATTTAGTTTCATGTCCTGTACCCAAGAAACATGTCAAATATGTAAACAGCGTTCGCTCTCCGAGACCATAATACGCTTAGGAAGCAGCAGCCAGTCGAGCTTGCTGAGCCCGTGGCTTCGGCGGTATTGGATTCTGTCCCCAAAACCACATGCTCGTTTCTCCAAGTCTGGAAGTAAACTTTCTCAAGCCAGGCCCGAAGGATGGGGGTCTGAGGAGGTTGGATGTCAGTTGCGCACAGCATTTTCCTTGTGGGGTGTGTGTGTGTTCATTTGTTTGTTTTGCAACCCCCTTGCCCCCCACTCTCCACCCCAACATCCTTACTTTTAAAAATTAACCTAGATAGTCTATAGAAGCCGCATGCTCAGTCTCTCAGTTGTGTCTGACTCTTTGCGACCCCGTGGACTATAGCCCGCCAGGCTCCTCTGTCCGTGAAATTTCTCAGGCAAGAATACTGGAGTGGATTAGTGGGTTGCCATGTCCTTCTCCAGGGGATCTTCCCAAAGCAGGGATCAAATGCGTGTCTCTTGTGTCTCCTGCACTGGTAGGAGGATTCTTTACCCCTGAGCCACCTGGAAAGCCTGTTATCTAGAGAACCAGACCGCCCTCTTCACCACCCCAGACACAGATTTTTTAAAACTCACCTAATTCTTTGGCCAGATCCATGTGCCAGGATATATTTGTAGCGTGTTCATTTTTCAGGGAAAAATGGACTCAGAGAGGCACATGACAGGTACCCATGCTGAGGGGCAAGCTTCTGTGCCAGGGTGGTCCAGCAAAGTCTTCCCTGGGGGGCTCCTGTCCACCCCGAGACCTTTTCCAAACTGGACCCATACATCCAGCTGGTGGAAGGGGATGCTTGCCTGAAGCCTGCATTCGTCTCCATCTTGGGAAAGAGATGTGAGTTTGGGAGAGATCTGGCCTGCTGGCAAGATACTGCTCTCAGGAATGGTGGCTACTGCCAGGGTAATGCCCAGGTCTGCAACACAGCTGCCTGGGGCAAGGGGTCTGGGAAGAGAAAAATAATGCAGAGCCATGCAGGAAGGAGAGAAACTGACACACGCTGGGGAGCTGTGGTCAGTTTATGTGCCAGAGAAGGTAGAACTGGGTCAGTGTAGAGAGCCGGCCTCCAGATCCATTCTCTAATAGGACTTTCGGTGACAGTGGAGGTGTCTACTGCCCCTCCTGGCACTACTGCCCCTCGCCACCTATTGTATTGAACCGTGAAGATGCGGCTCAGGGCACTAAGGGACTGAACTTCCAATGAATTTAAAATTAAACAGCCACAGGCAGACACTGAGCCCCCCTCTTGGAGGTGTTCTAGTCTAGCACATCCTCGTGCCTCCACCTATAGTGAGACCCAGGGCGACAATAATCTCTCTCTGCCTCAGTCTCCTCATCTGTAAAATAGGGAGATGAACTGGCAATTGCGAGTATTCTAGAAAACGGCACACCAAGAGCACAAGGAACATTGCCAGGCATGTAATAACTGCTGTCTACACGGATTCACTTTGGTTATGGCATTAAATCCTTATAATCTAGTAAGAAGTATATTCTCATTTCACAGATGGGGAGGCAAAAGAACCCTTCCTCCAACTGGTGGAACAGGAGTGAGACCAATGCTTTCAGGTTCCACAGCCCACATGCTTTCTAGTAGACACACTTCTCCCAAGAATTTTTTTTTTTTTTAGAGTAACCCTTCTTTTGTTCCCAAAGTGAAATATGACATACTTATCTTTTTGTGATACATCATCTTAAATCATTAAGTCAGCACATATCTTTATTGGAGGCTTTTTCCTTTTGTAGTACCTTTTCCAGCGTTCACAATAAATATTGGTCTCAGGGATCTCTCGCTTGTGAAAGATCTCTATTTATTTATATTTATGCGCCGTGTTCCCCACGGTGTATAAAGTCCCAGAGTCTTAGCAGGTAAGGCATTCCACAGTCTGTTTCCCTCAGCTTTTCCTCACAGCCTGTTGTCTAACAGGTTTATTAGACAGGAACCTTCCAGACAGAATGGACCCATCTGCAATCCCCAGACAGACCTTGAAGTTTCCATTTCTTCTACATGGAAACACCATCCTTCATTCATCCACCTTTAAAAAAAATGCATTTATTTTTGACTGTGCTGGGTCTTCATTGCTCTGCACAGGCTTTCTCTAGGTGAGCAGGGATCCTCTTCCTTGTGGTGTTCAGGCTTCTTATCGCAGTGTCTTCTCTTGTTATGGAACATGGACTCTAGAGAGGGCAGGCTTCAGCATTTGCAACGTGCGGGTACTTACCGTACCCCAGCCCTAGAGCATGGGCTTCAGTAATTGTGGCTCGCAATTGTGATTCACAGCACAGCTGCTCCATGGCATGTTGGATCTTGCCAGCCCAGGGATGGAACCTGTGTCTCCCACATGGGCAGGTGATTCTTAACCACTGGACCACCAGGGAAGTCCTCTCATTTAAAGCTTAACTATCTTTCAAGGTCTGCTTCAACCAGTTCCTCTTTCACGTGGCCTGTTTTGACCATCCCAGCCCATGTGGAGCCCTCACTCTCTGATACCACATAGCACTTCTGGAATCATCTGTGGCCCAGCATAAGTGGCCTTCTATCAGTACTTTGCATCTGCCTTTGTCTATGACTTTCCACACCACCTGTCCCGTGAACTGCCAAGTATCTGGGCTCCATCTTACACCTTGAGGTATGCCAGGTCTAGAACAGAGCTCGCTACCTGAAAAGCAGAGTTTCACAGTGTTACGGCACACCTACAGCCGCCAACCCCTCTAAGAGATAATAACTAACTTTCACTGGTTGCAGAGGACTTGATAATAAAAATGAGAGGCCAGATGCAAAGGAATGACTAAATAATAATAAATGACAGTAACTTTTATAAATGATATAAATAATAATAATAAATGACAGTAACGGTAATACCAAGGACACAGTAGTAATAACAATAGCTGGTGGTGATAGCAACATAGATGGCCTGGCTTTCTGCGTGATTGCTCCATGTCAGGACCTCTACCCAGAGTTTCACTCCGTTTTTAGCACATTTATACCCGCCAGCCCCTTTGGGAAGTAGAGACTAACTTTCACTGGTTTACAAAGGACTAAGTTGGGACTTAACAAAGGTTAAGTATTAATAACTTACCCAAGTTTCTACAACCAGCTAGGGGTGAGGCAGGGAAATCTAGAATTCATGCCCAGGACTGTCTTCTTCTAGAACCAGGAGGAAAGAAGTGGGAAGGGACCACAGAGGGGAATGTTAAGCGTGTTTCTGGCTTGCAGGGCTATGTGTCAGCACTTGCATGAGCAAGGGATCTGTGAACCCTGGAACAACCCTCCAAAGTAGATCTGGTCATTTATTTTTCAGTGGAGGAACTAAGGCATCTTAGAGCATTCGGTCATGACGTCAATAAGTTCTGGCCCACATCTCTTGGATGTGTGTGACTTCCACTGCTCATGGAAAGTTCAGGCAAGCGGCAGGTGTAGGATTGTTGAGAAGGTCATATTGTGGATCCCAGATCATGCTGGGATGGTTCCCATGGACCGTGTCTCAGAACAGCTGCTTCAGCACCATGCTCTTTTGCAGATGTGTGCTGCCTCGTCCAAGGGCCCCCTGGGGGAGAGCACCACTGCAGATGGCCCCTGTCCCCTAGAGGGCTCTGCAGCTGGGGTGGTGGACACGGGCGTCAGCAGCAGCCATTGGACATTTGATGGACAAAGCCCCCAATTTGCATATCACTGTCCCTCCTGCTGAAATCTGGAGAAGAAGGCCAGAGAGAGATGCCATCCTCGTCCTTCAGAATGTGAGCCCTTCTTTGAGCCAGAAGGTCAGCAGGCTGCTGACAAAAGCATATGCCAGCCCTGTCCTCAGGTCCTTGTGTGCATCAAAGCATGGCATCCTTCAGAGCCTCTTCCTTGGAGAAATTGAACTGGAGCAGCCCTGCCAAGAGTACTACTGCTCTTCCAAAGCAAAGAGGAGAGGCACGCACATGGTGCTTTCTAGCACTTCCTCCCTGGGTGATCGGAGGGGACCAGAAAACCCTGAGGTTTGTGGCAAAGGGCAGAGCCCAAGACAAGGCGCTCTGCGTGGCCGCCTGGGCACCAAGTGGGGCTCCCTGTGGGCAGTGTGACTCGTCCGCCATCCTGGTCACAGCTTGGGGCACACACATCTTTATATTAGGAAAGGAGGAGATGGCGAAGAAGGGGAAGGGAGAAAACAACACAAGACAACCTGGAAACTCCTAGTTTTATGAACTTGAGAAAGTTTTGTTCTTTTAACGCACAGCTGTTTTTAAGTGAAAAATCACTCCCTTGACCTTTCTCGAATAGGCCAGTGTGGTCAAGACTGCCATTAACCACTGCTCAACTATGCTTAACCAAGGGTTTCAGTGACCGGGCACTGAGTTTGGACACGGTCACCATTTCCCTGATTAACCCGTGCACATCTCAGGGATGCCAGAGTAGGCGACGGAGCAGTCTGGAGGCTTCCTTGGACAGCCTGTGTGAGTCCGAGTGGCTCTGAGCTGTGTTGGAGATTTCCACCTTCAGTGCTTTGCTCCTCAGTTGGCCGTGTCTCCCAATTCCACTCCCGAGCCTGTAGACAGGGCATTTTAGAGTAAAGCTCACTGGATCTGTGTTCTTCATCTTTGGTGTCTGATTTTCTGACACAGGCATTTGGGGGTACTGGATTTAGAGCAGACGGCATTGCTTGGCCCTGTTACTAGAATGGCAGTACCCTGGTATTCTGGTCTAGAACTGGAAGTGTTTCCATACTCAAAGTCCTGTTTTAAAACTGACGATGCCCCCGAACTCTGAAATACATGTCAGATTCATATTGCTTCAGGATTCCTATTGGAGGCTGGTGATGCCTCCGAATGTTCACCTCACGCTGCCAGTATCTCTGGGTTTCGATCCAGATTTGAGTCCACGTTCTAGTTGAAGATAACAGCACCGTCTTGGTCTCTTTCAGAGTCTAGGCTGCTTACATCCTGACCTAGAATTCATGAAATGTCATTCATTGCTTTCAGGACAATTGTTTTTTTTAAAGAGATTTGGAAACACATAAAGTTAGCAATGTGATTTAAAAAAAAAATACTAATGTCCTCAGAATTGTGTTTGCAGCAAAATTCTACATCTCGAACTCTGTCCTTCATGCTTCTGGTATTGACATCATCTGGGAAACTGAGTTCGTCGTGGCTCAGCTGTGGCCCAGTTTTTCTCCTTCTCTTGCTTTTTTTTTCTCCAGCCCTTGCTCTCCAGCCTCTTGATATTAAGATTCGTCATTTCAGGCCCGGCGCTTGGGCACGGATTGTCTGGGAACTTCTTTTTTCCAGGTTCCTCTCAGCCTGCACAAACCTTGAGCAGAGAGCCCACCACGTTGTTGGATGGGTGCTTGCTGGCATCATCATGTACCCTCCCCCCGCTCCACTTGGGTCTGGGACCTCTTTCAGGGAAGGGATTTTATCTTTATGGCCTTTTTTCCCCTTCTCTGGGATCCATTTTCCTTAGACATCATGAGATAAAGAACCTAACTCGTAATAAGTGTCATGTCAGTGTATATTGAATGAGTGCATGAATGAATGAATTAGAGAGAAATATAAGAAGTACGTGAGCTTTGGCCAGAGCAAAATTTGACTTTTCCAAAAGAAAACTGAGATCTCTGGAAGCACCCCCAAGCCCCCATCCCTCACCCCTAAAGAATTTTAAGAAGGTCCTGCAACCCACTCTTCTAACCCTGTCAGCATTTTAACTGCCCGAGGAGACACATGTACCGTGAAGTCACCCACGGACCATCTGGCTGGGGATCCCGTGTCCCTCCTCGGCTTCAGGAGATTACGTAAACTGGACAGCAGCCTCCAGATGTTAGCAGTTTCTGCTCATTTTTTTTCCCCTCCCTTTTCAACAACAATAATAATAATTAAAACAAACACGGGCCTCGTTCCCTACCTGCACCCCTGAAATTACAAACAGGTGGGTCCAGATGCCCTCCTCATCCCAAAGCATAGTGTCTGAGCTGAGTCCCGAGCCTTGGGGAGCCCTGTCTTGCCCCGAGCCAGCCAGCCAGGCCAGCTGCCCTGTGGCTCCGGCCCCAGGCCCCAGAGCAGGCCCACGGCCATGTCATGAGAAGGGCCTCTGCTGGACTTTCTCTCTTTCTGGCTCCCACCCCCGAAGCCTTGGCCTCCAACTTAAATGGATGTATTTTGGAGGACTAGGTGGCTTAAGAGATTAGTAATGAGATCCCAAGTCTTTCAGTGCCGGGTCAGAAGTTCAGAGGCGGGCCTGGGTGACTGGTGAATGGCGTAATTACGGAGCCGGGAGCGGGCCTGTGGAGGGCCCCCGTGAAATGAGCCTGGCCCGGCCTCTAAAGGGACGAGTTGTCAGCCGCACAAAAGCCTACCGCCACATCCGACACTAATCACTCTCCCTTGTTAGAGGATTTACTAGCTGGAGGAGCCCGAGCCCCCTGCCCAGCGCCTCCTCGAAATGGGTGGGTGGGTTCCGATGCTGAGCACGCCCGAGGCCCGGCTCTGCTGTCTGGGAGATGGGAGATGGTGCTGACCCCGAGGGTCGGCGTGGTGAGAACCCCCATGTTGTACAAAGTCAGTGGCTGACCTGTGTCCTTCTGTTAACTGGCAATCCCACTGCCGTGGCGAATGTTTCTTCCTCTCCCTTGGTCTCAGTTTTCCCACCTGAAAATGGGTAACAGGACTCTCCCTTTCACAGTGAGACGAGGATGGAGTGGACGGCGGTGAAAGCAGGTGAGTGCTCACCGTCACCGCTGTCATCCTCGCCCTTCTGCAAATCACCGTCTACCCTAGGTGGGTCTCGGTTTCCTCATCTGTATCAAAGGAGGCGGCCTTGTAGTACCACCCTTGGGAATCAGACCCGGACTTCACAGTCCTGATGGGTGTGGCTTAAGGATGCCGTTGGTCCCCTTTGAAACTCAGGCTCCCTACCTGGAGAGCAGGTGAGGATGGCAATTCCTGCTTTACACAGGAAGGAGAGGATCTGTGCTTGGGACATAGTTGCTAGTTTAGGTGTTGGCAAAGAAAGTGTGTTTTGTCTCTGCCATTGATCATGGACACCTTCTGAGGCCCCTTGCATAAACACTTTTCCCTTAGAAGAAGGTTGGAAAGTCCTGAGTGTCTGTCTGTAAAATTAGGCCATTGACTGAGTGGTTCCCAAGAATCAATTCTGTGACTCTGAACCATTTCTTTTCTAAGAAAGTTGGTTTCCTCGCCTGTAAAAGCGTCAGGATGCTGTGGGACAGTGGTGTTTTAAGTGACGTCTTTGCACGTTTCCCCTTGAAAGCCTAGGCGTTTTTTCCAGGACCATTTGATCAGGCCAAGGGGCTTGTGCCCCAAACCATAGCATTCCAGACACATGTGGGAGGTGTGGGCCAGCAGGATATTAGACCCCTAAGGAGTGTGAAATGCCTAATGTGTTAGGGACAGACTCTGGGGGGCAACAAGGAACTAGCCACCCTGGAGCTGAGCCCCAAGGCTGGAGGGCATCTGACGCCAGGTTACCTTATCTGCGAGGGTCTCCTGAGTGGGGAGGCCCTGAGGTCTGCCGAGCGGAGGAGTTAACTCTACACCCCAGGCATCCGCCCTATACACAGGAAATGCTTCTTTGCTCGATTGTCCACAACAAATAATAAATCCTGAAATTGAAAGACAGGCAATCCAGCCTTCCCCCTCCTCTTTCTGTCTTTTTAAGGCAGGTTTCAAAGGGGACGCTGTTCTGAGGGCCAGGGCTGGGGTCGGGGGTGGGGAGTGAGCACTGTTTCTAATGACCAGGAAAGAAAGCCTGGCTCTCCCCCCGCCTTTCTGTCTGCCTGTCTCTGTCTCTCCTGTCTCTCTCTCACTAGTCATAGTAGTAGTTTAATTGCTCAGTCGTGTCCGACTTTTTGTGACCACATGGACTCTTTCACTAGTGTGTAAAATGGAGATTGGAGGAGGAAATGGAAAATGTGTTAATAGAAATTGGATGAGGGGATTGAAAGTGTGTGTGTGTGTGTATTGTGTAATGTTAACCCCAGTTATGGATACCTTTTAAGATATTTCGTGCGTTATACTCAGAGGGTCAGTTTGGAGGAAGGAGCACAGGAAGGCAATCAGGAGGGGCAGAGCAGTGAGTGGGGAACAGGACCCAGGCAGGAGAGGACCACAGTATTCCACAGCCAGTGAAAGAGGCCCTGAGCCAGAGTCGGAACATTTGGTGTCCACGTCGCCTTCATGGAGACCAGGCATGCGGAGCTCATGTTAGACGCCTGATACATATTAAGGATCAGTAACATCCCTGTGACCGGTGTCAGTTCATTCTTTATTCAGCTAGCTTAGTGCTTACTTTAGGCTTTCCCCTGGTAGCTCAGTTGATTAAGAATCTGCCTGCAATGCAGGAGACCTGGGTTTAATCCCTGAGTCAGGACGATCCCCTGGAGAAGGGCATGGCCACCCACTCCAGGATCCTTGCCTGGAAAATCCCACAGACAGAGGAGCCTGGCAAGCTACAGTCCACGGGGTCGCAAGAGTCAGATACATCTCAGCGACTGAACCGCTTGCGCTTAGTATTAAAGAGGTAGCAAGTAAGGCCTCATGCTTGCCCTCAGTGAGCGAACAGCCAAGTTCAGGGGCTGCAGATAGGCCCACTTCCTGGGCCAGTACTGAGCCAGGGTAAGTCTGTGGTCGGGGAGGCAGCAGGCCTGGGCTAAGGAGGTCTGTCCTGGGCAGGAGGTGGGGGGACGGCCACCATGACCCTGCACGCAGGCCTTGAGCGTGCCGCTGGGCTCAGGGGCCATTGCGCTTCCTTAAGGTGACAGTCTCAGATTCTCACAGGGTGGTTTCAGGGAGGGAGCGAAGAAATGGAATCAGCCAGGCTCTGCAGTGCATTCCACTAACGAGAGAGGTGGCTGTGAGTACCAGTTCTTTGCCATCGGCTTGTTCACGGCATGTCAGCGCCGGCTGAGCCTGGTTGGTAGCCGGATGTGGCTGCCAGGCATACTGGTGCTCCTGAACGGATGCTGGGTCTCTGGTGTCTTCCTGCATCCAGCGCTGGTCGAGGCCCCCAGAGACCGGGGCTTCTGGGTCAGTCGTTGTCAGCCCTGAACCGCATGTGCAGCCTTGGAAAAGCCGCATCATCTCAACAAAGGCCACGTTCAAGGAGCCCTGCCCAGTGACCTCCACTGGACACCAATGAAAAGGAGAGATCCATCAGGCGTGGGCAGTGGCCTCGAAGCTCGTGCGTGGGGACAGATGGGCGAGAAACCACAGCACAGCGTGTTACACAAAGGCTGTGATGAAGCGTCCTCAGCACATCCAGCCACAGGGTGGGGAGAGAGCGGACGTTGAGTCAGACCACTCGGCTTTGACCTCTACGTCCCAGGGGAGTGGCCAGTGCCTTCCAAACCTCAGAGCGCTTATCTCTCCAGGAGGGACACACACACACAAAATGGTCATTCCTCAGGGTTATTGTAAGGGTCAGAGGAGGTAATACACAGGGCAGCGTCAGTCCTGGGGAGCCATCCTTAAGAGCTGTCCCTCCCCAACAGGAGCTCTCAGAAGGGAGCAGCATGTTCTCGAAGGAACAGCCAAGCCAGCTTTATAGAGGCAGCTTTATTTCACGTTGATGACTCTGTCCGGTCTCCCAAGGCCCCTGACAGCCTTCAGTCTTCAGAGCAAGGACCCCTGCCCACCTCTGCAGCCTTGCAGTTCTTGGGGAAATAGCTTGGCTTGGGGCCTGTAAACCTGAGGTTAACATGTGGCCCGAATAGAAATATTCTGAACCACTGCCTGGGGAGTGCGTGTGTGTGTGCGCGCGCACAAGCGCTTGTTGTGCATACACTTCTGCGCTTACATGCATTGTTACTGTCAGCATGCTCCCCGCCCCCTCTCTATTCCTTTTCCTCTCTTTTTCCATGAGGCCCTTTCCCAGGTCCCTCTGGATTGAAAGAGGAAACTGGAGAAGATGGGCTCAAGGTTTGACGAACACTTCCTCCATCCTGTGATTGACAAAAGAGCATGTAAATCTGTAAAAGTGAAATTCAGGAGAAACCTCCTGGCATCTCCCTTGTGTGGGAAAATGCCAGAACGCCCACTCCCCCTCTTCTCTCTCCATCCCCGCCTTTGTGTACATCGTGTGTGGGTGGAAGATAAACTGGATTTAAAAAACCCTTTGAAAGCAAGACATCGTTAACTCCTCTAATTGAAAGCAGTCTTCTGCAAGGGAGGAGGTTTGGAGGCGGGTGCTGGGTGTCGTGGCTGGCAGTGCCTGGTGTGGATCAAAGTCCCCAAGTCCTAGGGCCACAGAGGCCTCTGCTTCTGTCAGCTGAGTGCCAGCCCGGAGGACCGTGCAGCACCGTTCTGCTCCCCACTGGGCTCTGTCCCCTGCCTGTCTGTCAGGCATGATGGCTGGAATCAGATCTCTGAGGACTTTCCCAACTCAAACATCCAATGATCTCAAAGCTCTGGGAGAAGAACTTCCAGCTCTTTTGCAGCACACACAAAAATAAAAGAAAAAGAAAACAGAAAACATGTTGCTGGAATGACTGCAGTAAAATTTTAGGTTACTTCTCCAGTTGCCTTAGACAGAAATTCTGGCTGTGATAGGAGTTAGCTTTTGGCCTCAGAGTATCAGAGGCATGGGATCCCTGAGCCAACTCAGACCTACAAAAGCGTCATATTTCACTGCAGAATCGATATCTTTGCTGAAAGGAACTGGACATCAAAAGGTGGCAGAATGTCCGAACAGAAGAGCCCTTTGTGGTTCCATCTTACTCCATCCGCAAGCGGGAACGATGAATGTCAGAGAAAGTCAGCAACTGAGTCGGCTCTAGGACGCAGGTCCTGGAGCCTGGCAGCCCGAGGCTCTTTGAACCACACAGCCCCATCCCAGAACAGGCCTGGAAGGGCTTGCTTTTGTCTGCTGAACCATTCAGCAGACCAGGAGAAACAACCAGAAAAAACCCCAAGTCCAGTCTCTGTAACAGCCCTGAGGCCATATGTAGACAAGCTCTCTTCAAACTATATCCACAGTCAGGAGTGGGGGCTGAGTTCGGGCCTGGATTTGGGTTTTGGTTCCACTAACTAGTTGTGTGACCTTCAGTGAACTTTGCTGTTGTTCAGTCGCTAAACCGTGTCTGACTCTTTGCGACCCCACAGACTGCAGCACACTGGGCTTCCCTGTCCCTCGCTAGCCCGGAGTTTGCCCAAGTTCATGTCAGTGAATTCAGTTCAGTTCAGTTCAGTCGCTCAGTCGCATCCGACTCTTTGCAACCCCATGAATCGCAGCACGCCAGGCCTCCCTGTCCATCACCAACTCCCGGAGTTCACCCAAACTCATGTCCATCGAGTCGGTGATGCCATCCAGCCATCTCATCCTCTGTCGTCCCCTTCTCTTCCTGCCCTCAATCCCTCCCAGCATCAGAGTCTTTTCCAGTGAGTCAACTCTTCGCATGAGGGGGCCAAAGTACTGGAGTTTCAGCCTTAGCATCATTCCCTCCAAAGAACACCCAGGGCTGATCTCCTTCAGAATGGACTGGTTGGATCTCCTTGCAGTCCAAGGGACTCTCAAGAGTCTTCTCTTTTTCGAACACCACAGTTCGAAAGCATCAATTCTTCGGTACTCAGCTTTCTTCACTGTCCAACTCTCACATCCATACATGACCACTGGAAAAACAATAGCCTTGACTAAACGGACCTTTGTTGGCACAGTAATGTCTCTCCTTTTGAATATGCTATCTAGGTTGGTCAGAACTTTCCTTCCAAGGAGTAAGTGTCTTTTAATTTCATGGCTGCAGTCACCATCTGCAGTGATTTTGGAGCCCCAAAAAATAAAATCTGACACTGTTTCCACTCTTTCCCAATCTATTTCCCATGAAGTGATGGGAGCAGATGCCATGATCTTCGTTTTCTGAATGTTGAGCTTTAAGCCAACTTTTTCACTCTCCTCTTTGATTTTCAAGAGGCTTTTTAGTTCCTCTTCACTTTCTGCCATAAGAGTGGTGTCATCTGCATATGTGAGGTTATTGATATTTCTCCGGGCAATCTTGATTCCAGCTTGTGCTTCTTCCAGCCCAGTGTTTCTCATGATGTACCCTGCATATAAGTTAAATAAGCAGGGTGACAATATACAGCCTTCAGTTTCCTTATAGATTAAACGGGTGTAATAATAGCACCTATCTTACCTAGCCATCATTGAAGCCTGCATGCTTTCATATGCACTGAGTCCTGAAAGCAGTGCCAGCAGACAACGGGCACTCCACATACCCTGCTGGCATTATTGGTGTTCATTGGGCACCTCTTGTGTCCTGTCTGCTGGGCAATTTGCTGGGATTTATTTGAGAGTAAATGAAACATGGTTCTCACCTTGGAAGCCTTCAGAGTTTAAAGGGATAAGACTGAGCTCTAAACAACTATAATCCAACCTGACAAGCGCTGTAACGGAGGCATATATAAAGAACTATATGGACACATAAGAGGGAGCAATTAATTCTGCCTGGGGGGTGAGCAAAGGCTTTCAGAAGAGGGGTGATATTTGAGACTGGCTTTGAAGCATGTGTCGTGTTTCACGAAATGGGCCATCATCGAGTGCCATGAAGGAAGCGGGGGTGGGGAGGGGGAAAGAAACTGGGCACAAGCCTGACGATGGTGGAGTCTGTGGCACGCGGGAGGAAGGGCAGTGCAGTGGGAAGGGGGCACCCGTGAGCGCCTGCGCGGGTGGAGCGCAGCTGGCTGTGCTCCTGGGGGTGTGACCCAACCAGCTCCTCAAGGCCCTTGTAAGCTGCTTCTAGGGAAGTTCCCATCCTGTGGTCCAGGGACAGCCACAGATGGGGTGAGGACTAGCAGGACGATATGATGCATTCTTCATTGTGAAAGCGAATCATGGGAACCTCTTGGTAATGAATATGCCTACCAGTGTAGGAGGCACAGGTTTGATCCCTGGGTTGGGATGATCCCCTGGAGTAGAAAATGACAACCCACTCCAGTTTCCTTGCCTAGAGAATCCCATGGACAGAGGAGTCTGGCAGGCTACAGTCCATAGGGTTGCAAAGAGTAGGACAAGACAGAGTGCGCATGCACGCGCGCGCGCGCATACACACACACACACACACAGGAGCAGGGAGAGGGTGTGGAGTGACTGGAGATGAGGAGAGTGGTCCTCAGGATCTACTTCTCCATCAGAGGAAGCAGAGGTTTTAATCAAAGCAGCAATTGAGCTGCCATCTGGTTGAGTCCACAGAACGTGGACTCAGAGTCCAGCATCCTGCTGTTACGCACAATTGGATGTGTGAGCTTGAAAGAGTCATTGAAAGCTTCCGTGCCTCCTTTCCTCATCAGAAAAATGGGATAATTCAGCCTCCCTGAATAAATGAGAGGATTAAATGATACTGCGCCCATGAGACCTTGGGGGATAGTATTTCTGTGGATGTTCTTAAGCTGCTGGGGCACCACTGCACTTCACAGATGGAGAGACAGGATGGAAGAGATGTCCAACTGATAAGTGGTGGATAGAACTGGCCCACGTCCCCTGTGTCTCTTGGTTTCTATTTTTAAAATGAGCACAGATATCTCTGAAGATGACAGAGAGTCTGAGGCAGTGTGCTAAAGATGAGACTTTCCCCTTCAAGGTCAAGGGGAAAGGGGTTTGTTCACACCCTTGGTTCCTGCACTAAGATGAGGTTGAAAGGCAGTGACTTGCCCAGCTTCCATCAAAGACATAGAGCTGGGCTTCCTGCAGAAGTGAGTGACATGGACACCGGGATTGCTGCTATGAATCCTTGGGTAAGGAGAGAAATCTCACTAGGGATGGTTCTGCGTAAGGGAGGGAGGCTTGAGAGGGTGTAGAACACAGGAGAGAACAGGCATCGGTTCTGGGGCCAGAAAGTCATTGTTTTCATATCAGGTTTGCCACTTACTTGCTGTGATGTATTGTGCAAGACACTTGCTCTCCCTCGACCACTGAAAAAGAAATGCTCCCAGTTGATAACCTACTTAAGTCCCGCTAACTCTTAAGCTCTAAAATGTGGAAGCTTATGAGTGTTGCTGCTTAGAGGTAAGAGTAGAAGAAAGTACAGCTAGACATCTTCTGCTGGCTGTTGGGAAGAATCTCCCCAAAGGTAAGCTGGGCTGTTTATGAATGAAGAGAGTCCCCCATCTGCGAAGTAATCAAGAAGATGCTGGGTAATTCCTTCTCTTACCCGGAAAAGACTTAAGTGAAGATGCTTGCCACATCTGCTCTTTGCATGACATCATTACATCATTACATGAATTTCTCTTCCCCCCCTTCACTGGATCATATATTTCTTACTGTATTCAGTAATTTATTAATTTATTGATTGATTCATCCAATCACTTATTTGTTCAGTCACTTAACCATTTGTTAATTATTCATTCATTCAGTGAATATCAATGTCAGTCATTCAAAATAATATTATCTGTTTTATTTCAGTAGATTGTGATGAGAACACTTAAAAACAAATCTGCCCTCCTAAGTTTTTATGGGCACAATACAATAATACTGACTATGTTGCTGTTGTTTAGTCTCTAATTGTGTCTGACTCTTTGTGACCCCGTGGACTGTAGCCCACTGGGCCCCTCTGTCCATGAGATTTCCCAGGCAAGAATACTGGAGTGGGTTGCCATTTCCTTCTCCAGGGAATCTTCCTGACTCAGGGATCAGACCCACATCTCCTGCAAGTCTCCTGCATTGCAGGTGAATTCTTTACCACTGAGCTACCTAGGAAGCCCCATTATTGATTATAAGTATAGTGTTATATAGCAGATCTATTAAAATTTTAATCAACTTGCTTAACTGAGACTTCATTGTTGATTTATACATTGATTTATAAATGTATAGCAACTCCTTTGTCCCTTTCCCTGCTGCCCCTGGCAGCTCCCATTCCACTCTTCAATTCTGTGGGTTTAGCTATGTTCGATAGCTCATATAAGTGGAACTGTGCAGTATTTGTCTCGTAGTGACTACCTAAGTGCACTTAAAATAGCCTCGAGAGTCCTCTTTGTAGTCAAATGTAGCATATTTCCTTCTTTTTTCAGGTTTAATACTGTTCTGTTGTGTGTACCCACTGCACTTAGTTTATCCATTTATCTGTTGATGACGTTTAGGTTGTTCTCACATCTTGGCTGTTGCAAATAATGCTGCCATGAACATGGGAGTAAAAATGCAGCAAGATTACTGTCAACTAGAGGAGACACTCTCCTCTTCTCTCTAGAAGAGCCTAGAGACTGCGATGCCTCTAGAGCCTCCGTGATGCATCCCACAAACCAGTGAGTGATGTAAAGGAAGGGAGGAGAGTTCGTTCATACCAGTAGGACAGAGAGGCAAAAGGTTGCTGTGTTCACCTCCCTGCCATCACTGGGCTTTGGTCATCTCTTGACCAAGGGGTCAAGCTCGAATCCTTGGCATCATTTGAAGGATTTGTGTCTAGAGACCAGGAGGGAGAGCAGAATGACTCTGCCTGGGATTGAAGAGAGGTGGAGATTGGGAAGGGAAAGGGGGTGAGATAGGTTGGGAAGGTTGCTGAAGACACTGGCTGGAGAGAGAGGATGAGTAAAGAGCAGGCTGGGGCGACGATGGGAGAGCGTGAGCCCACACGGGGTGAGCACTCTCACCCGCTGCTCGCTCCCCCACGACATGCCCAGTAAAGTCTACACTGCTCAGTAAGGCTTTGTGGAATTGGATTTGCCTTTTTAGAAGGTACAAAACATGGGTGGCTGAAAGCAGAGCACCTGCATAGAATCAGGTATCTTGGGGATCACACTTAGATATGTGCCCCTCCTTTTGCCCAAGGGCAAGGCTCTTCTCCTCCCAGAGAGAGCCCCGTGTGCCAGCCCCCTTCCATCCATGGCTGCTGAATGAGCCCCCCACCACTTCCTCTGTAACCTTCCCCCACCTACCCAGGAACATAGATGATTTTAACATCGGCTGGGGCTTCGGGCAAAGGTTCAGCTACATTTGTTTGTTCCTCTCTGATCTGCTTTGACTGTCCATGGTCAGGATCACAGCCAGCCTGAAACAAACACAGCATTAAATAGGAAACCAGGAGAATAAAATAACAGCACTACATCCCTCTAAGCCCTGTCTGGTGCTGATAGAGTTGATGAGATAAGAGGAAATTGTGTTTAAGCAGTAAGAGGGCTCTGTTCATGTCAGAGACTTCTCTGACCCTGCTTGCTGTAGATTCAGAGATAAGCCCCGGGCTCAGCACTCCAGAGATGCGCTCCACCACGCTTTGCTGGGGGACAGGCAGCTAAGAATACAAGGGGAAAGAATTCCAAAAGGATACATGTCGAATCGCTGGCCTGGATTTCAAATGCCATAGATAGTTTATGCGATGTCTCTCACTGTTGTAAAATGTAACCCAATCCCCTGGCGGATCTGCCTGAGCTCAGTCTCCGTTGTTTTTGAGAAAAATAAATAAACTTGAAAAAGTCTGCCAGCCCATTAAATTGGCTATGTTTTACCCACAGCCTCCTTGGTATTAGGCTTCTAGGGATTTGAATAGCTGAAGTCATCACCTAATTTCTGGCCGATGAGATGGTTGATTCTTGGCACCTTTACTCTCCTTAGAAAGTTACCTGTGACATTCAGGAAAATAATACTGTATTCCCAGGACCCACTGACACCTTGGGGAAGGGTGAGGGGAACTTTGGCAGTGAATAAGTTTGAGTACTTTTCTGTGTTTTAAAGCAATGAAGCTCTCAAATGAAACAATACAAGGCATCTTGATATATAAAACAGATGGGTGAAGATGCTTTGGTTGAAACAGTGGAGCAGAAGCTAAACACATCTTCCCCCATCCTGATGCCCAGACTGACACCTCCAAGCAACCCTAGGAATCCATAGGTGACACCTTGAAAGGCCATGACCTAATCCAACATTCAGATGTGAAAGATAGCCTGAGGTCCAAAGATGGGAGACAGCTAGTCCGCAATTACACACCGAATGTTGAGGGAGTTGGAACCAGGACCAGGTATCTTAACCCAGCTCACCGTTGCAGGAACTCCCCGGGTGACGGTGTGATTCTCCAAAGTTGGTTAAGACACTTTTCTTCTTCTATTTGATATTTTAAGGATGAACTGAAGATGTTAACTTTAAGGGAAACTGGGTGAAGCGTATATGGAACTCTTGGTATTCCTTCCTTTGCAAGTTTCCTGTAAATATAAAATTATTCCAAAACAAAACGTTTATTTTAAAATAAAGCGTTGCAGCTTGCAATTGTGGATTACAGTGTGACCATGTGTTTCAGCTTGACTTTGATCAGTGAATTTGATGTGCAACTTTCCATGCTATTTTTAATTCTTCTACACTCATCTGTATGACTCCCGGGGTATAGTCTAACTTCATTTGATTTTAATAAATAGAATCCTAATGTACTTACCCACTTATATCTCATTCTTTATTCATTCCATGTTATGCTTTTGCAATCCCTCTGTGTTGTCATCTATGAACTCACAAATAGGGCTTCCATTTTTCTTGGCCAGGGTCCATATTGAATCAGGTGTCAAATATTCTCAGGATCATCTCCACATTTGAATCTCTTTCAGTCCTCTTCCTAATATTCTTTTGCTTATGGAATCCTAACATGTGAATGTATCATCTTTACTCACCCCATCTTCAACAGGGGAGCATATAAACTATCCCTGATTTTTTTTTAATTTATTTGTTTTTAATTGAAGGGTAATTGCTTTACAGGATTGTGTTGATTTCTACCAAACATCAACATGAATCAGCTATAGGTTTACCCGTGTCCCCTCCCACTTGAACGTCCCTCCCACCTCCCTCCCCATCCCACACCTCTAGGTTGTTACAGAGACCTGGTTTGAATCTCCTGAGTCATACAGCAAATGCCTTTTGACTATCTGTTTTACATATGGCAATGTATGTTTCCATGTTATTCTCTCCATGCATCCCACCCTCTCCTTCCTGACTCCATAGCCATGTCCATAAGTCTGTTCTCTGTCTCTGTCTCCATTGATACTCTGCATATAGGTTCATCAGTGCCATCTTTCTAGATTCCATATACAGGCGTTAATATACAATATTTGTTTTTCTTTTTCTGACTTACTTCACTCTTTATAATTAGCTCTAGGTTCATCCACCTCATTAGGACTGACTCAAATGCATCCCTTTTTATGGCTGAGTAATATTCCACTGTATGTCTGTACCACAGCTTCTTTATCCATTCATCTGTCAATGGACATTCCATTGTAAATAGAGCTCTATTCTAGAGCTCTATTGTAAATAGAGCTGCAGCGAACATCGGAGTACATGTGTCTTTCAGTTTTGGTTTCCTCAGGGTATATGCCTAGTGGTGGGATTGCTGGGTCATATGATGGTTTTATTCCTAGTTTTTTAAGGACTCTCCATGCTGTTCTTCATAGCGGCTGTATCAATTTACATTCCCACCAACGGTGTAGAAGGGTTCCCTTTTCTCCACACCTTTTCCTAGCATTTATGGTTTGTAGGTGTTTTGATGATGGTATACCCCTGATATTTTGCTACTTTAGATATTGCTGGAAAGGATAGTCTTGATCCTTGAATATATATATATATTTTTTCATTTCCTTTTTTTTTGTTTGTTTTACATGTGTATATATGTGTGTGTAATTGACATTAGATCCTCTCGCTTTTTTTCTCATAGCTTATAAGACCTTAGAGCTCTCTTGGTTAACCTTACTTTTTAGGCGAGTCACCTGAGACCCACAGATCTGGAATGACAGGCCCACATTCCCAGAGAATATTGAGAAAGGAGTCACCATAGAGATGCATGGAAAAACACTAATTTGGGATGACCTTTTGCCAAGAGTCTGACGTAGCTCGAGAGTATCGTGGCTGCTCCTCTTCTTTTCCGTCACGGTTCTTTTCTGGTCTACAGCTGACAGTTACGCGGGCATCTGTGATTCCCTGATGAGTGCCTGCACATGTTGTCACCCCAAGCTCCTCCCACCGTCTCCCATGTCTGATGTCTGTCCCAGAGTGTTTGACCAATTGCAGTTACTCAATAAATAGTATTGGAATGAATGATTGAATGGGATGGGATGAGTGGGATGAAATGACATCAGGACAGGAAATTCCTCAGTTTGAAGAATTCTACTCATCTCCACATGCTTCGTGTTTCTTGGAATGTCATTTGGTATATCTGTCATTGAGACTGAGGGGCTGTGTGTATGTGTAGATACGCACACACATACCCAAATGGTGGGGCCGATATTCTTTGGGAAGAACAGATGCTGACGCTGTTCCGGTCTGTGTCATTAATCTGGCTCTGAGCACAATTTATAGATTTGTCCTGAAGGGATGCTTGGTATTCAGCGTCCATGACAGATTCAGGGCCTCAGGCCTGCCTTTGCTGCTACTTTCCCCAAGTTCTGATTATACCAGGCAGCTCATCATCCTGGGCTTCTGCTTTCTTCTGAGCCTTTACTTCTCTTCCTTCCATAGGCAATACCCTTCCGTCTGCAGCCACCCTATTCTTCCAGACCCGAATCAGGTGTCAACTCCTCCAGGACCTGTCCCCACAAGAACTTCTCTGATGTCTCTACCACCCAAATGCGTTATCCCTCCTTTCCTGAATACCACTGAAGGCCTTCTCATCTGCATCATTAGAATGTGGGCACCTGGAACAGACTCTTGCCTGTTCCTCACTGTTTTTCCTGGGGTGTCAAGAACAGAATAGGTGGATAGTGAGGTGTTGTCAAGTTGAATTTAATTCAACCTCCAAGACCCTCTAAGACATCTGTTTCCCTTTATTTCTTTTTTTTTTCCAGGTGTGTCGGACCAAGGTGATCGATCTCAGCGAAGGCATTTCCCAGCATGCCTGGTACCCATGCACCATCAGCTACCCATATTCCCAGCTGGCTCAGACCACTTTCTGGGTCCGGGTAAGTCAAAGCTTTGAGAGCCTCAGCCTGTCCAGCAGAGGCCCCCAGGAAGCACTGTCTCCCTTGGCCCTTTCTCAGGCTGGTTTTGTCTACCTGCTGAGGGTGTTAATGGCAAGGACAGAAAGCAAAACAGTTAGCAGCAGGATGCTTCCTGGAATGGAATCCCTTAATTGCTCATGGGATGCCTTCAGACAGTCTTGTTTTGGCCGAGAGTTTAGATATCATTTAGATGTCGTTCTTTTAAGCTGCCCTGCGTTGAAGTCTTCCCTGAGCCCTACAGGGAGAAGGAACTGTCCTTTCGCTTCCAGTCCTCCACGTGTGGTCCACTGTTGGATGGCACTCGTCATGTGCCATGGTATTCTGTAGCTGCCGCGGGCCCGTCTTCCTGACTGTGGACTGCGATCGTTTCGAGTGTTGTTAGTGTGTGTTACTCACCTACATTGAACTCCACCATCTACAGAAATGAAAGGCACGCCTTGTTTACCTTTGTCTCCTCGATGCCTAGTCCAGAGATTAGTCAGCATAGAGCAGTGATGAATAATAAGCCTCATTTCATGTGGTTTTAGTGTGTGCTGGATGTCTTAGTATCTTCCCAGAGCCTCGCAGGCATCCTGTGGTGTATCTATTTACAGATCTGTGACTTAGAGGTGAAGGAATTTAGGCCCAGAGTGGCTCAGCCATCACTGGGCATCACACAGCTTGAAAAGAGCAGAGCCAAGATTGGAACAGTCTCTGACCTCAGAGGCTATGCTCTTTGCTCTGAGGTTTCACTGCCTCCCTGTTCCCACCATGGACTGTGATGAGTCGTCCAGCTCCCGAAATGGAAGATTCTTCTCAAAACCCTGCCCCGGGGCTGCCCCACCACTGCATGCCTAGCTGCACGGCTGAGCCTCCTACGTCTTCTGCATTTCAGGCCTACTTTTCTCAACCAATGGTCGCTACAGCCGTCATTGTCCACCTGGTGACCGATGGGACCTACTATGGGGACCAGAAGCAGGAAACAATCAGCGTCCAGCTGCTTGATACCAACGAACAGAGCCATGATCTAGGTGAGCGTATGGCTTGCCCTTGCTACCTGCCTCCCCATCTGCCCGTGCGTGGTTTGTAAGGATCCGCTGAGAATGAGTTCTCGCCTCCCGTCGCCTCTTCTTGGGGTTGTTTCCCATCAGGGTGTCTTCAGATCAGGATAAGTATGTGTGTACACCTAGAAAAGCCCAAATCGGATGGGGATGAGGGAAGAGATTCAGGTCAAAGTCCTCTTTTCAGTGGGTCCCTTTTCCCGCAACGCCTTCACCCTCAGGCATCCCAGCAGATCTCAGAGGACCCCGGGAAGGAGACTGAGTAAAGATGCTTTTCCATTATATGTATCATCACCTGAGACCCAAAGAGACACGTTGAGAGGCCCAGGTCACATGGCCAGAGCCAGTCAGCAAGCAGGAAAGCCGGGTTTTCAGAATCATTGCCCACTGCCCTTCACCCTGTAACCAGGAGCGTCCATGATAGCAAATGAGCTCTCACTTGAGATGTGGTGACCCATGCCAAGCACAAGACCCCACACTCAGAAAGCCCCACCATCCCCTTCCACACTGCCCAGACACCCTGCCCAGTCTACTCTGGAATTCCAGGCCAGTGCAGAAGTCCTGGCTTCAAAGCTGTGCCCGTACGATTCCACAAGGAGCTCGTTTCAAAGCCCCATAGGAAGCAAGCTCGCCAGGGGTTACGTCAGGGTCAAGCCACAGCTCAGGCAGTGGGGAGGGGTTTTGTTTTGTTTTTATGTTTACTTATTTGGTCAGTTTTCAAGGCATGGGAGAAATGCGTTAATAAGGAAGGGAAAGGAAACCCCTCTGGATTTATCCAGATTCCTGGGAAATGTCCCTAAGCGAGAAGCAAATATTTTCATAGCTGTCCTGGCATTGCAAAGGGCTCTGTAGAGAGGTTTTCAGAGCAATGGGAAAGACTCGGGCTCCAGCAGAGATCCTTGGATCCTGCTATCTGATGCCCGAGTGTCCATCTGTCCCTCCCCATCGGCTCCCCTGTCCTGCGTCCTCAGCACCCTGGCATTCTCATGGAGGCTCTGTGGCTCTATGCCAGTGGACCACAGATGCAGACCTGCTCGACTGGGAGCCTCACGCCCAGCAGAACAGGACTCCCAGTGCTTGGTTAGGATGATCTCACTTTTTAGGGGCAGACACTGAGTGCCAGGGGCTTGGTGGACTCACATAGTAGAGAAGTATCTGTTATCTGTGTCAGTCGCTCAATCGTGTCCGACTCTTTACAACCCCATGGACTGTAACCCACAAGGTTTTCCTCTCCATGGGATTCCCCAGGCAAGAATACTGGAGTGGGTAGTCAGTCCCTTTTCCAGGGGATCTTCCCAATCCAGGGATCAAACCCAGGTCTCCTGCATAGCAGGCAGACTCTACCACTTGAGCTATCAGGGAGACCCACTAAGCCAAGAACTGATGTCCATCAAACACCAAAGCCAGCTTTGGTTTTCCCAACTCCAGCCCACCCCATCATTCTCCTCCCTTTCCTTATGTACCTTCTCTCCCCACCCTACTCGCTCGCCACCACTTTTCAAAGCCTGGGACTTCTAGAAAGAACTGAGAGCTTCTGGGTGAAGCCGTTTGGATTCTCCTTGGACTCTGTGTGGCACACTGCTCTGGGTCCCCCTGGAAAGCCACCTTCTGCCACGTTTCTGCGTCTCCTGTCTGCCAAAGGGGTACAGAGGTCCTTACCGCACAGGGCTGGTCCCAGCTTCCTAGCTTAAAAATGAGAGGAGGCTTTTTTTTTTACCCCAACAATGACCTATTTCTGTGAATTGTTTCCCTCATCTTGATGACTGCCTGAAAACTAGCAGCTCAGACCAGCCAAGCCCTCATGCAAGGTGGGAGGGAAGTGAGTGCCAGTGAGGCTTGGCCCAGGGGTGGCCCTTTGGTGGGGAGGGAGGGGCTGTGGGCGCTAGGTGAAGGGAGAGCTTAGGGAGCGGCGAGGCGAGGGGATTGGAAAGATTTGGAGCCAAGAGAAAAAGGCAGACAAAGAAACTTTCAATCAAACTCAAAATCCCCACTGGCCACCCAATGGTGCTTTTGTGCAGTGACATGAAAGGGTCTGGGGGCTTCGGGAAAGGCCCGTTGGGGAGGGCGTGACTGGCCTTGAGTAATGAGCCTGGCCCCCCGGCCCTCTGTCTCCCCTGACAGGCTTCCACGTCCTGAGCTGCCGGAACAATCCCCTGATTATCCCTGTGGTCCATGACCTCAGCCAGCCCTTCTACCACAGCCAGGCGGTACGCGTGAGCTTCAGTTCACCCCTGGTCGCCATCTCGGGGGTGGCCCTCCGCTCCTTCGACAACTTTGACCCCGTCACCCTGAGCAGCTGCCAGAGAGGGGAGACCTACAGCTCTGCCGAGCAGAGGTAAGGCACCCCGGGTCTGCGTGCCGGGGTGGACCCTGGAGCAGGGCGGCCATGGGTGTTGCAGGAAAACGTCTGTGTTTCTCCCTTCTCCATCGTCTGGCCTCTGGCCGGCTCTGCCTTGGGGCTTGGGAGGACCCCACAACTCTGAGTTCCAGGGGGTGCGGGAGGGCAGTAGAGACATGGCTGTGGGAGGAGGACCTCTTTCACCTTGTTCGAGGTCCGAGTGCTGACTGCGACCTGCAGGGTGACCTTGGGAGAGTCACTTTCCCTCTCTGGACAGCATCCTCATTTGAATGAAGTGAGGGGTGGTGGATTAGCTGTCTTCCAGCTCTGAAATACTGGAACATTCTGCTTCCTAAGTAGCACAGGCAAGAGGCATAACCCTCCTGGGAGATGCCTCCAGTGGTCCTGGTGTCTGTCTTTTAACCGCATGGCTCTGTGGTGCCTCTGATCTGTATCTGTTAATATACCTAGTGTGGAGCTAGGCGAGGGGGATCCTTCCTGGAAAGCATATGAACTCTAGTGACACTCTGGCCTGGATTTGAATCTGCCCCTTCCCGACTGCCCCACTTCGCTTCGGTGAGTCTCAGTTGTCTCCTCTGGAGTAACATTTGCCCGGCAGGGTGGTCGTGAGAGTGAAAGGCGTGCTGCACGTGCAAGTGCTCCTGGAAACTCTCAGGGCTGTGCAAAGATAATGTGTTCATAGTGCTTATCACCACTTGCTGATGTGATGCTGATGCTTTTCTGTGCAGAATTCCACATAAAGTTCTTAGAGTTGAGCTGGAAGAAGCCTCGGAGCTCATCTAGTATATCTGCATTGTCCAAACTTCCGTGGTACCCTCTGGGTTTTCAGAACAGGAAGGGCTGGTCCAGAGTCACACAGCATCTCTGACGTTTGTTTAAAGATATGGGGGTCTCAGTGGGCTCCCCCAAAGCAAGGCCCTCTGAAGGGCAGTTCAGCCCTGCCCTGTATACCTGGGAGAAGGACAGAAAGAGGAGTGGGGAGAGGGGACCCCAGCCTTTCCCACGCCCCTGCTACCAGAGGACACAAAAGGTGGTTGCAAAACCCACATTGTTTTGCACCCACTGTCTCTAGCTTCTGTTGTGCAAAGTCTGTCGCAATCCTTCAGAGGCAAAAGAGCTCCTTAAATATCATTCATTGTTGTATTTCACCCTGAGAGGGCTTTTTCATCCCTGCCTCTCCAGACTATAAAAATAAGTTAATTCTCAGAACCCAGGGAAACAATGTCGACGGAAAATGCAAATCCATCAGACCCTCTCTGCAACACTTTCCCGTCCCTAACCAGCCACCAAGACCATCCCCGAGTTGACTGAGGCCAGTGCTGGCTTCTTTGAATCCTTCATTAGCAGTTCCTGTGTCCCAAGTAAACAGTAAAAAGTGTTTAACCTTGAAAACAAGTCCATCAATAAGTATGTGTTGAGTCCTTCGACCTCTCATGGAAACACACAGAGCTGGGGCAGGACGTTGCCCTGTCTCTGGCTGGTGGTGGGATGGGGAGCCCGACCCCTCTCTTCTCTGAGCCTGTCTCCCGACACGTGAAACGATAGCAGTGACGGATCTGTGTTCTGTGTGGTTCCTTCCACTTGGAACAGTCTGGGATTCCCAAGAGGTAGGAGCGGTGAGAGGGAAGAGGAGGGGACCCACGTTGATTTCATTATCTTATTTCATTATCTCACCTGTCTGGTGAGGTATGGACAGAGCGACTGAGCCAAGACTGTCCAGAGAGTAGGAGGTAGGATCTCACTTTGTCCACCCCTAAGAGCCACACTCTGCTCACCAGGACCAGGCTCATCCAGGAGAGAAGAGGGCTTCCCAGGGCTCCTCCCTTGTGCGCACTCATCAGTGAGACAGAGTGGAGCGATGGAGGCACAGCTCCCGGGGCCGGCTGGCTGGACCCTGAGCTCCCTGGGTCTAAGAGAGGCTGCTCCTCCTGAATGCCAGGGCTGTGGGGTGGGAGTGGGGCGGGGAGTCGGGGAGGACCGCAGCTGCTCCTGGGGCACTGAAGAGGGATTTACCCTAACAGACAGGACTGTGCAAATGTGCAAATGCATTAAAACAAACAAACCAGGAGGAAAGAAAAGAAAAATAAGCAACAAGTGCAAAAAGCCGCGGGATGTTTTTCTTCATTCTCAAAACAGCAAGGTAAATAGCATGCTTTTTTATAGCTCAGCTGCTCTAGTGGAAATGGCCCACTTGACTCTCAGCTGCTTCCCAGGTAGTAAAGTGTGGCCCCCACCCACCCCAACACACCCCTTCCTCTCCCCACTCAGAGTCCCACTCCCATCTCCTCCCCATCTGTTCTTCTGGCTTTCTCTCCTCCCTCCTGCTCCTCCATCTCTTCCCCTTTCTCCTCTCTCACCCTCTTTCCCCTCCTCCCTTTCTTTCTCTTCTCCTGAGGGCAGCATATATAGCTGGTGAGCTGCCATGGGAGAAACCTCATCACGGCAAAATCAGTCCAGACGTGTGTGTTCTGACCCAGATTCAAGGGTCTCTGTCCCCGTGCGGAACTTGGGAGTAAATTCAGAGACCCAGGAGAACAGGATCTGGTTCCAAAGGAGAGGTTCGGTGGTGGAATTCTAGCTGAGTTCCAGCTCTGCACCAAGAAGGGGAGGGGGAAGGGACGGGGGCCCTCGTGATGGTTGGGGGGAAGCTATGAGGCTTCTTCAGTGAGAAAAGGGACCATCAGGAGCTGAGGCTTCAGGGGTTGGACGCACACACACACACACACACGCGCATGCCATTGTCCAGCCTATAGTTATACAGAGATTGAGCAGTTTAGTATAACATTCAGTGGGCCGTGTGTTTAGAAACTTGGCGTCTTCCCTTCCCTCCCCTCTTTCCTTCCCCCCTTCTTCCCCTCCCTCTCATGTTGCATTCTCTTCCTTTCTCTACCTTAAACTTTTCCCGCTTTTTCCATGTCAGAGCATCCAGAGAGAGGCAGCTCTGATTGACAGCTAGCCTTTAGAGGATCAACCTTCAGTTCAGTTCAGTTCAGTTGCTCAGTCATGTCTGACTCTTTGCGACCCTATGGACCGTAGCACACCAGACTTCCCTGTCCATCACCAACTCCCAGAGCTTACCCAAACTTGTGTCCATTGAGTCGGTGATGCCATCCAACCATCTCATCCTCTGTCATCCCCTTCTCCTCCTGCCTTTAGTCTTTCCCAGCATCAGGGTCTTTTCCAATGAGTCAGCTCTCCGCATCAGGTGGCCAAAGTATTGGAGTTTCAGCTTTAACATCAGTCCTACCAATGAACACCCAGGACTGATCTCCTTTAGGATGGACTGGTTGGATCTCCTTGCAGTCCAAGGGATTCTCAAGAGTCTTCTCCAACACCACAGTTCAAAAGCATCAATTCTTCGGTACTCAGCTTTCTTTATAGTCCAACTCTCACATCCATACATGACCACTGGAAAAACCATAGCCTTGACTAGACGGACCTTTGTTGACAAAGTAATGTCTCAGCTTTTTAATATGCTGTCTATCTTGGTCATAACTTTCCTTCAAAGGGGACAATAAATTCTTCATGTGACTAGACTCACTCCTTGCAGCCAGAGTGAACTTAGTCTGGTAGTTATTGATAGTGGTGGCATCAGAGCGGGTGCCTACAGGCTGGAACCAAGAGACCCTGGAGTCTGTGCCCTGACTGGGGGCTCTCTAGGAATCTGTCTGGAAGATTGGGAGTGCAGAAGGAAGCTTCTCACGGCCGGATGGCCGAGGCCTCAGGTTGCCGTCCCCAGGTCCACCCAGTGTCCCCACCCTCGAATGGATTAGCACCTTGCAGAACATCTGTTTGGAGCGGCTAGCCTGGGGGCTATGTCTGCAAATGGAACTTCTGCGCCTAAGCACGCGCCCGTCTCACCCATGTGGATATGCCTGATTGTTCTCTAAGATGCTGTCCAACCACCGCCACCCGCCCCCCCAGCCCCGGCCTGCCTGTCAGAACCCCTGTTCCTCCATATCCTTGTCAAAACGTGGGATTATCAAAGTCTACTTGTTCCCCTTCCAGCGGGCTCTGAAATTATACATCTCCATGGTTTTGTCCACACCCTGACTTGACTCCTGGAAGCTAGGAGGCGTGAAGAGATTCTTTGGTTCCTTACCCTTATTTGAGGATGGAAAACCTAAGGTCCAGGCAGGGAAAGTAGTTTCCAAAGTTGCCCCAGTGGGTTAGGATGCAGAACCACACTGCATTGGAATCCAGGTCTTGGGACTTCCAGGGCAAAACTTTCCCCGCCCGCCACCACCGCCCCCCACCCCCAACCGCCATCATCAGAGGTATCAAAACAGCTGTCCCAGAGGCCCCAGCAACTTGTGGTTTTTTTGGCCCTTGTTTGACATGTTTTTAAATTACTTGTAACAGTTAGCTATCAAGAGAGTACAGAGTAAAGCCCAGAATCCTTTCCACTCTTTAACACGTCACAAGATTTGGAACATCGGGCCCACTCAGATCCTGGGACTGGAGACTCCCACTGGCCACCCCCCACTCAGCTCACCTGGCCATTCAGATGGTCGGCCAGACCCTGTAGCTGCTGACCCTGCCTCCCAATGCCGCACCCACCACACCACCGGCTCGTTTCTAGAATTCCAGGGAAGAAGAGCCTGTTGGGATCGCTTCCTGCAGTAGCCTCATTGCTGGGCAGAAAAACGAGTCCCACCTTGCTGACTCTTTCTCAGTCTCACTTCTCAAGTGATCCTGTGGCACTCGTGCCGAGAGCATTTTCCCCTTCGTCTTCCAGTGTGCGCGTGCTGTCTTTTTGGGTGTCCCCAGCCGAGCCGCTCAGAATGATTTATAAAGCAGCTGCCTGTTTACTGCGCCCACTGCCCCCTGGCATAATTGCAGCTAAGTAACCACAGGAGTTAAGCCATGCGTCAAGGGGGAGCCAGGAGCGGAGCCCTCACCAGGCCTTTGACCTCTGGCCTCCTCTCTCCCAGTTGAGGGGTACACAGGTATCCCACGTTATGTACAATCGGGGGCCCTTTCAGTTGACTGTGGGGGGTGACAATTGGAGGACTGTCAGATCCCTTAAGGATCCGCCTCTGTATGGAACTTGTGTCTCTACATAAACAACTTACATAAGTATAAGAAGAAAAGACAGTTCATAAGTATCTGATTGTCTTTGCATAGGGCGGGGATGGTGCCTCGTGTCACCTTTGCCCGGGTGTGTGAATTTTATTGGTAAAATTACCTATATCCCTTCCCCCATTGGGATCAACCACTCTCCTCCCTTCTGAGAAGTGGCTTCTTTTTCCCCCTTCTTTTGTTATTTTATGACAGCCCATCGCTGGTATGAAATCCCTCCCCCGCTCCTTTTCTTTTTTAATGAAGGCAGAGGCTTTTGTTTTGTTTTCCTTGTTTTGATTTTTGTTTTTGTGTTTCAGAAATGACAGAGCTGTGTCAGGGAGTTATTTGGGAGGGGCCTCTGGGGGTGATGTTTATCATTTTGGGGCAATGTGTTCACACAGCCCTTTCCAGCTAACAGGACAATAAAGGGAAGAGCAGGGACTTAGGGTCAGAGAGGCAGATCCATGCCGGAATCCTGTCCACACCGGAGTCCTGTCCATGCCAAGTGCCTTTGGGCAAGTGATTTAAACTCGCTTAGTCTTAGTCTCTTCTTCTCACAAATGGGAATAATAACCCTACCTCATGGAATTACAATGAGGATGCGGATAAGATGATGTAGGTAAAACACAGCTGCCAATACCTGGGGCATAGTGCTTTCTCATCCCCTTTCTTTCCTGTCCTCAAGCCTATAAGCCAGGTGCAGATGAATGTCCTGAAATGCAGGGAGGCCGCATTCCCTAAAATACATTCCAGAGGACCCTAGTCCTAAGAAACGTGCCACAGGGAAAGGCTATCAGAGCTCGGGAAGTTATGCATGCATTAGTCCCTTCTGGAAACCCAGCATATGCGTTAGAATTCAAGGTTCTGAGAAGTCCTGCAATGGAGAAAGTTGACTGGTCATCAGCTCTCCCCATTTGAACAAAGACTTTTTTTGGTCAGGCAGCCCATGTGAATAGGGGATGTTTTCCTTCTGTAGTAGGAGGAGCCAGAGGAGAGGGACCCCCTTCTCGTGGTACATCATAGTTTCCCTAGCATTTCTCATGCACAGGCCTTTCTGTTCTGCAAACACGCTGAGCTCCAACCTGTCCTGGACCTTTGCACATGCCCTTCGCTCTGCCTGGAATTCCCTCTGCTCCAAACCTTCACGTGGCTGATCCCCTTCGTTTCATCCGAGTCTCAGCTCAGGTGTCCCCAGAGGAGGCTTCCCCGACCCCTCTGTGCAGAGTGTCCCACCCACCCCTCCCCCAGGTGCTGCCCTCTGTAGATTCACCTGGGTTAGTGCCCCTACTGTATGCACTTTCCCATCTAAAACTGGCCTATTCATGACTTGCCTTTGGCACGTGCCCTCCCTCCTCAAACCCAGAGTGTTTACAGTGGTGTCCGCCGCGCAGTGAGATCCCCAGGCAGGTGTCCTGAATAGATGACATGTCATCTTGTTTTGACAGTCTTGAGAGATGGGTCACTTTATGGCCTCCACTCAACAGAGGAGGAACCTGAGGCTCAGGTTGTTACATGACTTTCCAAGATCAAACAACTGACAAATGGTGAGCCTGGGCTGGAGCCCAGATCTGCCCACCTGCTAAGCTGTAGGTCCTTTCTGTTCGAGGAAATAAAGTTTTTTAGTTTCTCCTTTTCCTACGATGGAGAACCTTAATGTGCACAGAAGGAGGGAGAGCATTTTTTTTTTTTTTACCTTAATGGCCACACAGCGCAGAGAAGCCCAGAGCCCTTGTCTTTCAAAAAGGGTTCCCAGAGGCCCCCCCAGTCCGTCATCAGATGGGAGAGCGGGGGCCTCCTGGGTGTGCAGAGCGAGAATGGTCAAACTGTAAGGCAAAGGTCAGAAGACCCGCTTAGAGGCTGGTAGCTTATGGACTTAAATCTATTTAAATTGGAACCATGTGGCTGTTTCCCCCAGCTCTTACACAACATGAACAGATGCATTGTTTGGTGTCAAAGACCTCATGTTGACTCCACAGCTAGTCTTCCGGGTGGCGCAGTGCAGAGGCTGTCAGAGCAGGAAAAAGGGCAGGGCATCAGAAAGTCTCAGCGAGTGTCGCTTCATCCGAGCTCATCCTGCGCTTGTAAAGGGGAGGCGGGTATATGGAAGCTACAAAGCGTACATCAGTGTGGGTCTGAGACCTGAACCGAACACTTGCCTTTGTCCCAGTATTTTAAAAGTGAGTTTGTTTGTGCTAAGTGCTGGAGATGTTTGTTCCTCACTCCTGCACTCAGTTATCCCACTTTTTCACCGCACTTTTGAGCAGGGGATACAGACCAGGAATGAATAACCGCATTCCTATAAAACCCTCAGTGTGGGGTGTCCTGAAACACCAAGCAAAAAGTTGAGAGTTCCTTCTTAAGTTGGTTTGACCCCCACCCCGCTCCACGTGTCCTCGATAGAAACAGGAAAACAAACACTTTAAGGCTCTGAATGGCAACCCCAGCTATCTGTATATGTCATACGCCAGGTGTTGGGGTAGACAGGGCCAGAGGGGCAGCATTAGAGAGAACTGCCTCCTAGCAACCTTCAAATTCAATATCCCGATGTTTGCAGAGCACTTAAGAGCTGTTGCAAGACACTGCCACCGTTTGTTCCTTGCTAGTTAGGAGACATCTGTTTCATCCCAGGCATTTTCCTTGGCAATGCGAAGTACTCCGAAATGAAACAGGCATTATCTCTACCCTCAGGGAAGTTCCAGTCCAGGTGTGGGGTGAGGTTAATAATGAGGACTTTGGAGTCACACATCTGGATTGGAACTTAAACAAGTAACTCGATATCGCTGCTCCCCGACTTTCCAACAGTAAAATGAGTAACACTTAGCTCATAGGTCGCTGCGAGGATGGGTGAGCTCATGTATATAAGCAATCAGTGAATGGTTGCTAATGTTATTAAGCGTCTGCGTGACGGTAATATAAGGGGAAAGATCATCTAAGCGTGGGGGTTTTCTGTTGTTTCCGTTTCCTGAAGGGTTAGCACGCATTCCGGCACATGGCAGGCACCCCAGACCTGTGATCAGTGCATGGAACAAGAGGCCAGGGCGTGAGAGAAAGGAGGGCCCAGTGCTGCAAGGGAGCTTGCCTGGCGACACGAGAAAGCTTCCTGTAGACTCTTTCATGGAGCTCAGACTTGAACAAGTAAATTCCGATTGGGAGGAAGGTGGCAACAGCAGCCACAGTAAGATGCATGGCATGATCTCTGCACAACTTTATTAACCATTCTGAAGTCACTTTAGTTTATAAAAGACTTCCACCTTCAGGACCGCAGTTGAATCTTATGGAGCTATGGGTTAGCTGAATCTGGGAGTACACTACACTCAGAGAGGCGATGGACCTTGCCCAAAGTTAGACAGCTTGTAGGTAATAGAGCATAGATTTACCCATACCTTAGTGTCCTTATGTGCCAGGAATTCCACTCCATGCTTTGGCTCAACTATCTGATTTAATTCTCACAACGATCCCCGGAAGTGAGTGCTGTTATAAAATATGAAAAGGCTTTCATTCAGCTCAGTGCCTGGCAGATAAGAGATTCAACAAACTCTTGCTGTAATCATAATAATTCCCATTTTGCAGATGGAAAAATGGAGGTTCTACAGCATTTGAAGATTTGTAATTTGTAAGGTTTTTAAGATGCAGGATTTGGGCCCTGCTTTGTCTGTTTCCATAAACTGTGCTCTTAGTGATAAACTTTGGCCACTGCTCCTCCGGAGTCTTGTCCACTCTGTGTGTCTCCTGTGTCAGCCTCCTGAAATTTGGAGCGGAAGCCCGCTGGCCTTTGTCTTCCGGCTGGAGTGCGTCGGTCCTGCAAGAAAGCGCCCCCTCACCCTCTTGTTCCCTTTCTCCTCAGCTGTGTGCACTTCGCATGCGAGGCCGCGGACTGCCCAAAGCTGGCTGTGGAGAACGCTTCGCTCAACTGCTCCAGCAGTGACGGCTACCACGGAGCCCGGTGCGCTGTGCGCTGCCGGACAGGCTACGTGCTCCAGATACAGCGGGATGACGAGCTCATCAAAAGCCAGGTGTGTGTGGATGCCGGGCTCAGAGGCCCTCTCCAGCCCACGAAAGGCTGAGCGGCTGTTGCACCTGTCCTCTGCTGAATCCTCAGCATTTGAAGCACTGCTGCCGCATAGTAGGTGCTCAGTAAAGAGGCGTGGCTTGAGTGAAAGACCGCCTCAGTCTGGGATTTCTGAGACAATGGTTCCTGTGCAGAGTAGTGATTCATACCACAGGTACCAGCGTCCCCCGTGTAGGTTGAAAATCTGGAAAACCATGGGCTGAGCATGACTTTTGGACTGAAGCCCTCACAGTCAGAACCCTGCTACAATTGAGTGGGCTGGTTTCAGAAGAGGAGAGCCCCCTTCAATGCGATGCTCATTCATTCAAACCTCTGTGCACTGGGAACCAGATGCTGTACTGTGTGTGTGCTTAGCCGCTCAGTCATGTCCAACTCTTTGTGACTCCATGGACTGCAGCCTGCGAGGCTCCTCTTTCCATGGGGATTCTCCAGACAAGAATACTTCTTCCCTTCTCCAGGGGATCCTCCCAACCCGGGGATCGAGCTCAGGTCTCCCGCACTACAGGCAGATTCTTTACTGTCTGAGTCACCAGGTATGCTGTACTAGGTGCTAGAGAAAAAAGTCACTAAGATGAGCCTAGTTCCTCCTCTTAAGGAGCTTAGTGACTAGTGACCAGGAGCAGACCATGCGTGAGTAATGGCCGTACCGTGTGATAAACATTGTGAAGGGAAGTGCAGGGTGTTCTGGAAGCACAGGGACAGTCGAGGAAAGCTCCCTGGAAGAGGTGACATGAAAACTGAGAACCGGAGAGATAGGCAGAGGGTCGTGCATTGCAGGGAGGGAAGGAGGTAGGCTCTGGGCATGGACAGGAATATGTGGATGCCCGTTGGTGAGAAGGAGGGTGCCACAGACAGACGTTTGTTTTACTGAACTTCCCCAAGCAGTGAGGCTGAAGAGGCAAGCAAGGTGTGCTGGTCCACGGCCCTGCTAGCTTGGTCAGGGAGTGGGAGGGTCCTCTTTAGGGCAGCAGGGAGCTGTTGAAGGAAGTGACGTGGTCAGATCATGGGTGATGAAGGTCCTTCTAGCGGCCCACATGGGTGTGGCTTGGAGTCCAGCCACGGGGGAGCCTTGGGAAGAGGCTGAGTCCTGCTGGAGGATAGCGGCCTCGGGTGGACTTAGATGTGCTATAATGGTGCTTTCAGCCAATGTGGCTGTGCGGTCTCAGGTGGGTAACGGGGAGGAGCAGGGAATTGAGCCCTGAAATTTGGGGATTCCATGTGTAGCCTCTTGTGGGACCCTGCCAACAGACTCCCCCTTCATGCTCTGGGGGCAAGGGCACATTCCTTATTGCTGGGAATGCCTGTTTGCACAGAGCTTCTGGACTTGCAGAGTCCCACCGAGGAGCTCTGGGGCCCTCAGTTGCTTAGACACCTGCTTCCGTGTGTCAGACACAGCAGGTCTGAACTCCTGTGAAAGCAATTAAGCTGGCTTTGGCAGTGAGGGACCTTTCATCCCTCTGACGGGCACTGAAGAGGGGAACATTGTCCCATGCTTTTAAAATCCCAGCTCAACATCTGGCATCCCTGAACGCCTGGGATGTGGCAGCTTCCTCCTTGACTGGAGGCCCCCAGGGGTGGGCTGCCGTGGACGGACCCTGCCTTGGCCCTGCAGCCTGAACTTGCCCTCTTACCCCCAGCCGTGCTGTCTTCTAATTTGTGTCGAATCCCTGTCGACCCTTCCGTTTGCCTAGCCTCCTTCCTTCTTCATACCCACTTCTCCCAGATGTTGAAGCATCATATGTTGGAGCAGGGAGTGGCTCTTAGAGCAATGCTTGGCTTCAATGCCAAAAGGATAGCTCAGGTGAGGAAGGGGACTTGCCCATGATCTCACAGCGCCCAGAACCAAATCCTGTTCTCCCATCCCCCCAGGGTGATGCCCACTCTGTGCCAAGCACAATCGCCTCCGCTCCCCCAGGGCCAGGAAAAGATACAAACGTTAACATCCAGCATCCCACTCTTGTGCTGTGTTTCAGAGGCTATTTCATGAAAGAAGTCCTCTGGCCCTGAGAAGTCTGAGCCTTAAGATTCGCAGCAACACGATGGAAATAACTATCTGGGAGACTCTCCAGACAGCCGTGCGGAGCTGTGTCTTTGGGCTCAATTCCCACTTAGCCTTTGTCCAGCTATGAAACTTGGAGCTAGTCACTTAATGTTTCCGAGCCTCAGTTTCGGCAGCTGTAAAGTGGGAACTGAAGTACCTCTTTCAAACAGTTGCAGGGATCCCGAAAAGGGAGCTAAATGTCGAGCATGGATCTCCGAGTGCCGTAGCCCAGGGGAGAAGGGTTTTTCCCATGGGTGGGTTTCTGCCTGCCGCATCTCACAGTGCCCGCCTCCGTCTTCCAGACAGGACCCAGCGTCACGGTGACCTGCACGGAGGGCAAGTGGAACAAGCAGGTGGCGTGCGAGCCAGTGGACTGTGGCGTCCCGGATCAGCACCACGTCTACGCCGCCTCGTTCTCCTGCCTCGAGGGCACCACCTTTGGCAGCAAGTGCTCCTTCCAGTGCCGCCACCCGGCGCAGCTGAAAGGTACGAGACCCAGTGGCCGCTTCCAGATCCTCCTTCGGGGACTCAGCACCAGGGCTTGGACAGCGTGTTGTCTTTGCTTCTGATCCCTCCCACCTGTTCTATGCAACCCATCCATGCAAACTGCCTTGTGCAGCTGGGGAGAGAGTAGAGTGTGGACAAGCGTGGCATCTCTGCTGCTGCTGCTGTGTCGCTTCAGTCATGTCCAACTCTGTGTGACCCCATAGACGGCAGCCCATCAGGCTCCCTGTCCCTGGGATTCTCCAGGCAAGAGTACTGGAGTGGGGTGCCATTGCCTTCTCCAATGCATGAAAGTGAAAAGTGAAAGTGAAGTCGCTCAGTTGTGTCCGACTCTTAGCTACCCCATGGACTGCAGCTCACCAGGCTCCTCCGTCCATGGGATTTTCCAGGCAAGAGTACTGGAGTGGGGTGCCATTGCCTTCTCTGATGGTGTCTCGAAGATCTTCCAAATCTGGCAAAAGTGGAAAGAGAAAAGCAGGAAGGGAGGGAAAGTAGAAGGAAAGAGAAGATTCTAAGAAAATAGCATGTGGAACTGATGTGACTAGTTCATTGGGAAGGGTGAGAGTCCAGTAAGTCTAAGAGGAAAGTATTATTATTATTTTAATTTTCACAGAGGAGAAACTCAAGGTTCAGAGTTGAAAGAACTTGTCCAAGGCCATGCTTTTCCTGGAGGGCTCCACCACGGGGCCCAGGTCCGTCTTTCTCCAAAGCCCACTGCTGCCCCTTAGGAAGGGCTAGCTCAAAGGGGACTCACTCTAGGAGGGAAGAGCTAGTGGGCACCTCCTGGGCCAGGTGCTGGGATATTCAGGCAAGAAGACATAGTCTGGCAGACTGGAGAAGAGGACTCATGTTGGAAATGAGTGAGAGGCTGACCTGGGTGACCCAGACTCTCAAGACCAAAAGGGTTCTTTCAGCTCGGCAGGAGTAACTGATTATTGGAAAGATGATGAAACTGAGGTCTAGTGATAGGAAGGTGGAAACTTGCACAGAATCACAGAGCAAGTTAGCAGCAGCATCAGAACGACAGTCTTGGCTTCTAGTTGAGTGTTAGGTTTGGACATTATACCCAGTTCTCAGAGGTGCCAGGACTTTCCTTTGCTTGGTTTATCAGAGGAAACATTGCCCCTACATCAGATAACCAAAATGATATCTCACTAAGTATGGGTCCTACCTTGGGATCCGTCATGCTATAGAGTGGGAATGAGCAGACTTCTGTGTGTTGTGTGGGGGTTTGGGGGGAGGTCTGTAAATTCCCTTCAACTTAGATGTCATATTGGAGAAGGAAATGGCAGCCCACTCCAGTGTTCTTGCCCAGAGAATTCCATGGACGGAGGAGCCTGGTAGGCTATAGTCCATGGGGTTGCAAAGAGTTGGACATGACTGAGCAACTTCAATTTCACTTTCACTTAGATGTCATATTACAAATTCATGAGTTCCAGGCATTTGGATGATTGGAGAGGGTTGATAGTGTCTCCAAGTTTTCAAGAAGATTTAGAACTTTGAAAGATTTCTACACATAGTAAGACTCAATAAAGTGTATAGACTGAGCAGCTGAATGAATCGATGAAAGTAAAACCACAAAAAATGTTTCTTTTAATAAATGAATGAAGGACCCAGATATCTCACTGAACTTCCCCAGAAGAGAAGCAGAAAACACTTCTGGGATACATCCTTTCCTATTGTTCAGCTGCTCAGTCGTGTCTGACTCTTTGTGACCCCATGGACTGCAGCACGCCAGGCTTCCCTGTCCATCACCAACTCCCGGAGCTTGCTCAGACTCACATCCATTGAGTTGGTGATGCTATCCAACCATCTCATCCTGCCTCCCCCTTCTTCTCTTGCCCTCAATCTTTCCCAGCACCAATGTCTTTTCCAATGAGTTGGCTCTTTGCATCAAGTAACCAAAGTCCCCTCATATTTTTAGCCAAGAAGATTTGAGTGTAAAAGTTATAGACATTTTATTTGAGCTGCCCTAGAGATTGAGATCTGAGAGAGATAAAGAGACAAGTGGAAATTGCAAACCCTCCACCTTATCTGAGCCTGTCCCTGGCCCCATCTGCTTAGACATGGGACTTATTAATAACTCCAGACTAGGACATCACACTTCCCCTCTGAGTCAGAGGTCCTTGGGAAAGGGAGGTGTATAAGGGAGGTGTATAAATCAGCATCGATTATTAGCCACAATGAGGGCGGCAATAGTAATCCTTAATCAGAGTGATTGTCCTTCATTGCTTCTTTGCTGACTATGGTGGAGGGGTGACCTCACTGTGGAGGTGTGACCCTAGAAGAACTGTCATTTTGATGGTGTTGATCCCCACTTTGCTCGTCCCTTGAGAATACAGGGCAGCACCTCTCCAGTGGCCACAGTGACCCACTAGGACCCGCTGCCATACCATGCCCTTGGTTCTCAGCATTGTCGGATGCTCAGATTCCAGGCCCAATGCTTTGGCTTGGGTCTGCTGCCAGCAAAGGCTGGGCAGAGGTCCTGGGCCTCTCTCTTGAACTTGTTAATAGTTCCTTGCTTCTTAAGCGAAAAGATAAAGTGAAAGTGTTAGTCGTTCAGTCATGTCCGACTCTTTGTGACTCCATGGACTATATAGCCTGCCAGGCTCTCTGCCCATGGAATTCTCCAGACAGGAATACTGGAGTGGATAGCCATTCCCTTTTCCAGGGGATCTTCCCAACCCAGGGACTGAACCTGCATCTCTAATGTCTCCTGCATTGGCAGGCTCTTTACCATCTGGGCCACCAGGGAAGGCCAAAGTGAAAGTGTTAGTCCCTCAGTCGTGTCCAACTCTTTGTGACCCCATGGACTGTAGCCTACCAGGCTCCTCTGTCCATGAAATTTTCCAGGCAAGAACACTAGATTGAGTTGCTATTCCCTTCTGCAGGGAATTTTCCCAACCCAGGGATTGAACCCGGGTCTCCTGCACTGCAGGAATATTCTTAACTAGGGGTGATCAAAACAAAATTTTCCCCCATTTCTTGTTTGGTTCCCTTTATGCCCTTTGTTTTTCCTTCCCCACAGCAAGATTTAAGCAAAAGGAGTGTGTGCTTTCATCAGACAGAGGGGGATTGAACTCTTGGTTCTGCCCCAGCTGTCTGGTCTCAGGAGATGAATTTCACACTGGGAGATGTTAGTAGATCCTAGAAGAGCAATTTCACATCCTTGAGCCTCAGTACTCTCATTCGTAAAACGGGCATAAAAGCGTCCACATTGAAGGGTCATAGTGAGGATTAAAAGAGATGGTATGAATAAAATTGCCAAAACCAGAGTAAGTACTTAGTAAATACTCATCTCCAAGAGGCACTCTTGTGAGAATTAGGCAGTGGCTGCCCTCTTGGCCCCTGACCTCTTTATCCCATGGAGGCCTTAGTCCTGGGACCTGTGGAGACTTGCTCCATCCTCTGCATTCCACTCAGGACCTAGAGGTTAATGTGCTTGGACCAGAAGCTTCCACCCAGGAGAAGCACTGAGTGTGGCCCCAAGACCAGTGTAACGCGGGTGTGAACAGCACCGCAAACACACCAGTCCCTTAGAATCTGGGCAAACTTTTCTCGAATATCCTGACTTCCCCTTAAGTTCTGAGCCTTCATCAAGATGTCCACAAGATACCCTGCAAGCCCACAGCTCTGCAATCATTCCTGCCAGGGCCCTTTATCACATGAGTACTAACAGCACCCACTGCACCTACACACAGCATGAGGGGGAAAGTCCTCAAGTTTAAAAGAAAGGCCTCAGTCTCAGAATCATAAATGTTTAACTCAATGGCTAAAAATGCATCGTTGCATCCCTGACCTTGTCAATTTCAACTCAACTACGTGAGGTGCACTGGATGTTGATTCTGGAGATGGGCTTCTAAAGCAAGCGTGCCCTCATCCCACAAAGATCTCTCCAGGGACTTCCCTGGTGGTCCAGTGGCTTAGACTCTATGCTTCCACTGCAGGGGGTGTGGGTTTGGTCCCTGGTCAGGGAACTAAGATTCCATATGCCATGCAGCTCAGCCAAAAAAAAAAAAAAAGTCTTTCTAAGAGGCCCACTCTCTACTTCTATCGAAGGTCCGAGATTTAAACTCAGTCTAGTCACTGGTTTCCAGAAAATACACAATACCATGGAGCATTTTCTGATTCCTTAGACTCTACTGTACTGATGAGTGGAATGGCCATGTCCTTCAGTGTCCAGCGGTTAACCTTCCTGCCAGCCCCTCACTGTCTTCCTCGCCACTTACCCTCTCCCTCAGAGACCTGTCCTGATCTTTCTCCCTGTAGGATTTTCACATCCCCTCTCCTCTCTCAGGCAGAGACCCTTTCATCTTTCTCAGAAGCAGATAGCCAGACCTGAAGGATTCAGCTTTATCCTAAGGGTCTCATCAAGGCATCTTTCCCACAAAACCAGGGTCACTGCCAAAGAGGACTTCTTGTATCACTCCTAAGTGCAGGCTACTCTCCTCATCTTATCATCCTAGTGCTTTGGAGATGGCAGGGTCTAGAATGTCACTGGGTCCCAGCCCCCACTGTGTGTTAATGATAAGTGTTAGTTGCTCAGTCGTGTCTGACTCTTTGCCACCCCATGGACTATACTGTCCATGGAATTCTCCAGGCAAGAATACTGGAGTGGGTTGCCATTTCCTACTCCAGTAGTGGTTAATGGTAAACCACTACCCAATCCTTCCTGGGGACAGAGGAGCACCGTGGAAAAGAAAACTTGTTCAAGATCACACAGATGCTAATGACGAAGTCTTTAGATGTGAGCAGTGATAAGAGGAAGCAATAGATTTCTTTTCTCTCTTAGATAATTCTTCTGTCTCCCTCATCCCCCACCTCCACCTTCACTTCATTCTGAACAGTGCTCAAGTTTCAAAAGTCAAGCGTATTCTCACCTCAGGATTTTTAGCTACTGCTCCAGAATTCCTTTGACCTTTTCTGAACCATGCCTCTCAACCTAGTTGCTGCTGTTCAGTCGCTAAGTCATGTCTGACTCTTTGCGAACCCATGAACTGCAGCACGCCAGGCTTCCCTGTCCTTCACTATCTCCTGGACTTTGCTCAAACTCATGTCCATTAATGGTGATACCATCCAACCATCTCATCCTCTCTTGCCCCCTCCTCCTTCTGCCCTCAATCTTTCCCAGCATCAAGGTCTTTTCCAGTGAGTCGGCTCTTTGCATCAAGTGGCCAAAGTATTGGAGCTTCTCCAGCCAGAGCTGGGAGAAGCCAGAAGTCATCATTTCATGTTGCCATGCAGAAACTGAGGTCCAAGAGAGGAAGAATTCATGCAAGGTCATGTATTCATTACCATGAGCACTGGGGCCAGAAAGTGACCCAGGGGTCCCGACCCAGAAGAGGTGCTCTCTTGCTAGGCGTGCCATTCCCAGCAATCTTGTGAAATCATCTGACTTGCACATTCCCAGCCCCTCTGTTATGGCAGGTGTCCAACATTCCAGGCTCTTTTCTGTCTCTTAGGACAGTATCCATTCGTTATCCCTTACTGTGACTGCATCTGAACACATTCTTCTTCTCCTCTGTGTCTAACATGTGGGGCCTTTCAGTAAAGAAATTTGGAAGTGAGAGACACCATTCTGGACAGTGGGGACAGGAGGGGTGGTGAAATTATATGACTAGTTTTGCTTTTGAGATACTCCACGCATGCATGTTTCTGGTTCCGTGAGGTTTTCCTCTAGATAGCAGTTCTTCTATGGCCATGCACTTCGGTAAAAGCTCTGTAGTGTGGTCAAGAGAGCACTCAGGAGTCAGACACACCTGCAGTGAGTGCCAGCTATAGTTTGAGAAGCTCACTTTTCCACTCGGGGACTCAGTGTTCCCACCTGCAAAATGAGATTAAGGACAAATTGGGTGACTAGAAGGATCAAGGAAATGGGGCCAGTCATTCTTCCTATACCTCATGGACTCTACAAATGTGATTTGTCCTTATCCTCATCCAGCTAGCTGTGTTTTTACTTTCTTAATTCTGTGGCCAATATCCCTCCACATCCTAAAATATTAGAACTGGACAAGAACTTAAAGATGGCTTTGGTCTAGGGCCAGAGAAGTCAGGTGACTTGTTCAAGGTCACGGTAGCTCAGTGATAAAGAATCTGCCTGCATTGCAGAAGACTTGAAGGAGATGCAGGTTCAATCCCTGGGTTGGGAAGATCCCATGGAGAAGGAAATGGCGACCTGCTCCAGTGTTCTCACCTAGAAATCCCCTTGGACAGAGGAGCCTGTGGGGCTATAGACCATGGAGTCACAGAGTCGGATACCACTGCGTGGCTAAACTACAACAGTATGCATTCAACAAATGGAAATTTAGGACTTCCCGTATGCTTGGCTGGAGAAGGAAGTGGCAACCACTCTGTATTCTTCCCTGGGGAATCCCATGAACAGAGGAGCCTGGTGGGCTGCTGCCCATGGGGTCACACAGAGTCAGACACGACTGAAGCGAATTAGCATGCATGCATGTGTGTATGCTTGGCACTAGGGTAGGTTCTGGGAATAAAAGAATGAACAAGTTGCAGTCCCAGCCCTTAGGATGTGGGCAATGCCAGCATGGTCGACGAGGCATTAAGAAAACAGACCTAGATCTCATGTCATTTCCCTCCTTCGATTCTACTCTAGGTTAGTTTCAGTCTTAAAGGTATTCTCAAAGAAATGTGATCTTCTGGGCACTCTTTACAGCAAAATAATAAAAGTAGATATATTTCTTTTGGTAGTACATTTGTAATCATTTTAGTACTCACTGGAGATTGAAATTTCCTTAGCCACATTTGTAGACAGTCTGAGCAAGATTTGTTTCCCTGACTTTAAAAGATGAACAAACAAAAGTACCGTGACATGTCACTCTCTGAAACCTAGTCTCTGCCCTCAGCATTGTTACCCTCAGCCAGGGCCTCCAGGCTCAGAAATGCCTTCACCGCATGTGCAGAATCACGTTCCCCCAAGAAACAGAGGAAGGTGTGGACGTGACAGAAGCATCAGGGCTTCACTAAGCCACTACCCCTGTGGACAGCTGGACTCAGTCCCTCTGGGAAAGCATGGGAGACGGGGCAGGATTATTCCTCTGAGTTCCTGTAACTCGGGCAATTGTCGTGTTAATACACCGGCCCCTTCACGGGTTTGGGCTCTACTTCTATGAGCATTGACACCTCAGCACTGTGAGCCTGCCCTGCGTGCGGACCAAACACCCCTGATCAGAGCGAAAGACCTCCAGCAGCAAACAGCTGCAGGTGCGGTAGGCGTCCTTCAGCACATAGAGGTCAGGGCCAAGGGCACGAGGGAAGGACATGGACAGCTGCGTCCTACCCTGCTTTCCTCAGAGCCGCATGGAGGCTGCAGGATGGGGGCCGCAGCTAAGGCCTGGAAATGCTGATTCCGCACACTTGAGGGTCTGCCGTGGTGTGGGGCATGTCCATGGTCCTGAATCGCCAGTTCTTGTGTTAGCATTGTTCTTCTGACCGCAGTGTTCAGCTAACTCCTATTTACTCTCTCAAAGAATGTACATTTCTAGTCTGCGTTTTCTCTCTTGATTAACCTTTTATGATTTTTCTGTTAGCTCACCACCAGAGAACCACAACGTCCACTTCACAGTCTAGGGTGTGCATAGCTGATAGGGTGTACTTGTGAAGCATCTTGACCCTTTGTCCAGAGGCATTTTATCCTTCCTGGGAAATTTAGAGAGGATGTGCTCCCCTTATCTTTTGTGGCTCCCAGTCCCCACTAAGCTCTTGCTAAACCCAGGCACTCCAACACGGCCTTCATCACAAGACCACACACACAAAAATAATAATAATGCAATTTACAATCTCTGGTGTGCTGGAGCCGTCTCTGCTTCTGTAGAAACCAAATGAGTCCCTCTTCCACACCCTTTATTCTTTCTACTCGATGTAGAGAGATCTGTGGTGTGCAGTGCCCCAGTTCGTCACGTGGTGGCCTCTGTGTGGCTTACAGACCCTAAGTTGTCTTGGGCTCCCCAGGTGACTCACACAGATATGGGAGGAGGAAGAGGCAAGTGAGCAGGGAAAGAAGCAGCAGAGGAGCCTACATATGCTCTCTTCTTTCTTCTTTTTCCTGTTTTATTTCTCTCCATAGTTCTTTCCACCTTCTACACACCAAATAGTTTGCTTTTTTAAACAGGTAACTTCTCCATATCCCACTAGAATATAAGCTCCAAGAGGGCAGGGTTTGGGGTTTGTTTTGTTCGTTGCCTTGTCTCGACATAGACAAGAGTAGCTGGCACATAGTAAGCACTAAATAGATGCTTGTTGAATGAATAGAGTGTGTGTGTCCTAAGTCACTTCAGTCATGTCTGACTCTTTGCAACCCTATGGACTGTAGTCCCCCAGGCTCCTCTGTCCATGGTGATTCTCCAGGCAAGAATACTGGAGTGGGTTGCCATGCTCTCCTCTAGGGCATCTTCCCAACCCAGGGATCGAACCCACATCTCTTACATCTCCTGCATTGGAAGGTGGGTTCTTTACCACTAGCATCACCTGGGAAGCCCCGAATGAATGGAGGTTCTCATGCAACTCCTGTGATCCTTTCAGAGCTGCTGCTAAAGGCAGAGATTCAGAGGAGTGGGAGATGAAGGAGAGAGAAGGAAACATGGGAGGGAGGGAAGAGCATCAAGGAAACTGGTAGCATTTTCCTGTACACTACCCATCCACATGTTTCATTTCATCTTCTCATCATCCTGAAGGGCAGGAGCAATTGCTTTCTTTCTATAGATAGGAGATTTGGGGTTTGGCTGTCTCAGAACAGAAAACAGAGTCTCTGCTAAGCAGGTATAGCCAACTTTCCACTAAAAACCACAGCCGTCTTTGTAGTTACACAAAACCAGCTTTAAACTCTTGTCTTTTATTAACCAGAAAACTTGGTCAAGTCACTTGCCTCTCTAAATCTCTGCTTTCAAATACAAGTTGTTGCCCTACTAAGAGTACTGTGTGAGGATAAATGAGATCATGTAGCAGAAGTGCTCAGTCGGTTGTAACTGATCGGTAAATGTCAGTCTCACCCTGATCACCCCTCCAATTCCTAATCCCTGAGCCTCCCACGTGTGTCCAGCCCTGGTTGTCAACACCTGTCAGGAATAACTGGGAAGAGGAGAGTTTGGCTGGGAGCCCCAAGTTTCAGGTCCATCTCCAGTTGTCTTGGGGAGATTCTGGGCAGGCTGTGTGTGTCAATAACATACGACCTGTCAGAGAAAAGCCTGCCTCTCTGTGTTTCACTTTTACTTGTGACATTTCCCATCAGGCCAGCTTCCCCGTGGCAGTCAGTACGTCTCCTAGAGCTGGCATGGGCTGCGGAGAAGTGCTCATCTCTCAACTGCTTTGGCAAAGCTTCACTGAATACTGGGGCCTGAGAAGAAAATCCAGCCTCGAGATACCACAAGGCTGCCACTTCCAGGCATAAGGGGGACTCGGACAAATTCAGGGATGTGGGACCCAGCGAGGGAGTGGCAGCTGAAGGTCACACAGCACCCTGAAATCAGAGTGCCTAGTCGATTCTGATAGGAGCTTGCATGCTTAGTTGCTCAGCTGTGTCCGACTCTTTGCAACCCCATGGTCTTTGGCCCACTAGGCTCTTCTGTTCATGAGAATTCTCCAGGCCAGAGTGCTGGAGTGGGTTGCCATGCCCTCCTCCAGGGGATCTTCCCAACCCAAGGATCGAACCCAGGTCTCCTGCATTGCAGGCAAATTCTTTACCAACTGAGCCATGAGGGAAGCCCAAGAATACTGGAGTGGGTAGCCTATCCCTTCTCCAGGGGAACTTCCTGATCAGGAATCAAACCAGGCTCTCCTGCATTGCAGGCAGAATCTTTACCAGCTGAGCTATCAGGGAAACTTACTCTGCCAATTACTGGAAAGCAAGTTTCTTCATCTCTGGGCCCAGATGCAAAGCAGGGAGGATGAAGTGTGGACTAAAAAGATGTGCAAAGTGAGAGTTGCGAGTTAAGTTTTATTTCTGGGGCAACATGAGGAAGGCAGCCTGGGAGGCAGTGCTTCAGAGAGCTCTGAGGGACTGCTCCAAAGAGGCAGTGGGGAAGGTTAATATATAAGATTTTGGTGAAGAGGGAGTTCAGTGTAATCAAGTTCTTACTTTAGAAAAGGTTTTCTGTTAGTCATGAGGAACTGATGTCATCATGAAGGGCTTTAGTGATTTACTAGATATGAAGAGATCCAAGGATTGGGATCATGAAATCAGCTCCTGAAAATATCTAACTATCTAAAGACCCATTCCACCAGTTTCCATGGAGCACAGAGTGCCTCACCCTCCTCCCTGAGTCCCCCTCAGGGGGTGTTGAAGGTCAGGTCGGCAGCTGCAACAGCATAGGGTTCAATCTCTGCACAGGCAGGTGGCAAATGCCCTTGTTGTTCAGTCGCTGGCAAATACTCCTGGCAAATGCCCATTTGTAGTTGACAAGGATCATGAAGGTCTCTTGTCTATGCAATATAAGAGGTTTCAGAATCAGAAGTCAGGAGCCTCGAATTGGATTCACTGTAGACATGCGGTACATCACTCCCCAGATTGTGTCTCCCCTTTTTTTTTCTTTTTTTTCTTTTGTGGCAGCTCTTTCTTCTCCTTAGACTCCTCAGCTGAAGGTGGAAGGGTCTGGAATTACACGTGCAAGTGTCTGGTTCTTCAAGTTGACTTGAGTCCAGGCAGCCATGGATGAGTTGGTCTATCAGAGCCTCTCCACCTCCCGCCTCCACTAACCCTGCCTGCCTGTGTCCTACAGGCAACAACAGCCTCCTGACCTGCATGGAGGACGGGCTGTGGTCCTTCCCGGAGGCCCTGTGCGAGCTCATGTGCCTGGCTCCACCCCCGGTGCCCAACGCAGACCTCCAGACGGCCCGGTGCCGCGAGAACAAGCACAAGGTGGGCTCCTTCTGCAAGTACAAGTGCAGACCTGGATACCACGTGCCCGGCTCCTCCCGGAAGTCAAAGAAGTAAGTGCGTCTGCAGAGGCAAGCTCCCGGCAGCTGGAGCCGGCCGGGGGACAGGGAGAGCCAGGTCTGTCTAGTTAGAAGGAAGTGCTTGCTGCTCTGCCCACCATTCATCCCGTGCTCTTCTCTGGGAATCTGGAGGGACATTGTCATCAGCTGCTTGCTGACTGTGTGAGTTCTCTGGGCCTCTACTGTTGAGCAATACGATGGGGAGGATGATAGCAGTCACTGCATAAGATGGTTGTGAAGGATGAATGAGGATGTGTATGTGGAGAACGTGCAGAGTGCCTGGTGCACAGCAAATGGTGGGTATCCATACCATCCCTGCAGCCCCCGTCAGCACCCGGAAGGAAGTGGGGGGAAACGGGCCAGCAGGGCTTGATTTTATTTCAGTCCACATGAAACTCTTGCTCGGCCCTGAGAAAAGAGTTCTGTGAACGTTTACCTTAACCCCTCCTCACTCCCTCCACTATGCAATAGGATGAGCAGGGACTCAGGAATCAGAAAGGTATGTGTGAGGCCAGCTGGCTCCAGAGACCGTGGGTAGAGTGTGGCTGCAGCCATTGGGTCCTTGAGATGTCTCTACTTTTATCTCTTCCTGAAAGACGGGCCTTCAAGACCCAGTGTACCCAGGATGGCAGCTGGCAGGAGGGAGCTTGTGTTCCTGTGACGTGTGACCCTCCTCCACCAAAATTCCACGGGCTGTACCAGTGCACCAACGGCTTCCAGTTCAACAGCGAGTGCAGGATCAACTGTGAAGACAGCGATGCCACCCAGGTGAGGCTCCTTGAATTTGGGGTCAACACTTAGACCCCTTTCCCCTCTGTTTACTAACGACCAGCCAGGATTTAAGAACCACATCCTCCAGGAGACTCCCTGCGGACGCTACAATTGTGTAATAGCAGTATCACCCATGCAGAAGTTTAGGAGCTGAGTTCTCACCATCTTTCTTTGTAATCTGTCTGAACCTCATGGTCCTACCCATCACACTGCATATTACTGGTTCAGCGATTCTTAGCTTTGAAAAAAAATCTCAGTATCAGGAACCTAATGAGAGAAATCATAAGTGAAATCCCAATGTCCGAACTTGATATAAGATAAGGAGTGACCGAGGCTGTTTTGTTGACTTTTTACCACCATCGCCACTTACATTGCTCTGAAATATGTAAAATCACGATTTCCACGATCTGGAGACATCAGTAGCTCCTCAAGCATTTGGAGAAAGGGAGCCATATTTAGACTAGATGTACAGTTTTGAGACTACTGAAGAAGGATGGGAGGAGATGGAGGGGACTGAATTTTATCTCAGTCCACGTGTAACTGAGTTCAGCACTCCCAGCAGCCCTGCTGAGGCAGTTCTGTGAATGGCATTTCCTTAATCCTTACATACACCCACCTCCACCCACTAAGACAGGTAGGGAATCAAGAATGGGAAAGAGAATGAGGAACCAGCTGGCTCCAGGGAAGACTTAGATCCACAGGGAGCTCCAGTCCTGAGAGAACCCACCATTTAGGGTGGATGCCTCAAGCCCCATGACTCACAGGTGGGCAAGGATCTTTACTCAGGTGAGGCCAGAGTTCAGCCAACTGGGCCCCAGTGCAAGGATCTCCCTCTTGTCAGTGCTTAGTGGGTATTCAGTTCAGTTCAGTTCAGTTCGGTAGCTCAGTTGTGTCTGACTCTTTGCAACCCCATGAACCGCAGCACACCAGGCCTCCCTGTCCATCACCAACTCCCTGAGTTTACCCAAACTCATGTCCATTGAGAGTCAGTGGTGCTATCCAACCATCTCATCTTCTGTCATCCCCTTCTCCTCCTGCCTTCAATCTTTCCCAGCATCAGGGTCTTTTCAAATGAGTCAGCTCTTTGCATGAGGTGGCCAAAGGATTGGAGTTTCAGCTTCAGCATCAGTCCTTCCAATGAACACCCAGAACTGATCTCCTTTAGCAGTCTGGTTGGATCTCCTTGCAGTCCAAGTGACTCTCAAGAGTCTCCTCCAACACCACAGTTCAAAAGCATCAACTCTTTGGTGCTCAGCTTTCTTTATGGTCCAACTCTCACATCCATACACGACCACTGGAAAAACCAAATACTAGACACTGTTGGAGCAGCATCCTCAGCTCCTTTTACTCCCATTCCCATGTGCAGTTAGCCACTGACTTCTGCCCATTCCGAACTCCTGAACTGCCCTTACCTGTCTCCAAGGCCACCGGCCTAACTCAGGCTAGCAGCATCACCCTCCTGGCCCGCACGCAGCTTCCCGACTGCCCCCCTGCCTTCTCCTTGCCTCTCCAGCAGACTGTCCACATCGCAGCCAGAGTGGCATGTTGAGAGCACATGTGTGATCATGACAGTTCCCCTGCTCAAAGTCTTTTGTGAATCAGTAACCCCATCTCCCTTAGAGTAAGTCTCACCTGTGCATTCAGCTTACCTCCCCCATCACAGTAAGACAGATCTCTCCCTTCACCTGCGTGTTCTCTGTGAAAGGAGCTCTGTCACGTTTTCCAGCCTAACTGTCCTTCACCATTCAGCCCAGGCACCCCTTCTTCCAGGAACCTTTTCCTGCCCCTCCCACTGTGGGCCCAGTGCCCCTCCCTCACAGCACTGGCCACGCTGCGTTGTAATTCATTTCACGCTCCCCCACTAGATTTTGGGGCTTCCCATGTGGCTCAGACGGTAAAGCATCTGCCTGCAATGTGGGAGACTTGGGTTCAATCCCTGGGTCGGGGAGATCCCCTGGAGAAGGAAATGGCAACCCACTCCAGTACTCTTGCCTGGAAAATTCCATGGACAGAGGAGCCTGGTGAGCTACAGTCCAAGGGGTTGCAAAGAATCGGACACGACTGAGCGACTTCACTTTCAGTTCCACTAGGTTTTGAGATCCCTGACCACAGCTTTCATCTTCCCTGTGTTTTCAGCACTGGGGACAGTGCCAAGCACCTAGTAGGTACTCGGAAAGTGACAGGGCTTGACTCCTGCCATGGACATCCAGGCTGGTCTCATTTTCCAGTTGAGACAGTCACTCAGCCATCCAAGGTGACGCAGCTGGTGTCAGCTGAATCAGAATCGGAACCCGGTCCCCCAACTGTGGACAGTGGGCAGACCAAGTCCAGGAGGCAATACCTCTAGGGGAGGCATGCTCAGGACTCCTGTCTGTGTACCCGGGTCCTTCCCTTCCTCAGCTGCCAGGGAGGCAGAAGCTGGGGCTGGAACAAGCAAAGGCCAGAGATTACCATGGCCTCACGCAGCCGATCAACTTCCCTCTCACTCCCTTACATAAAACTGTTGCTAACAGTTACCCAAACTGCTGAGCCAAATACTATTCTGGCCATGGTCATGTTATCAAACTGTAACCCAGTCTGCCTGGGGCCTGCCAAGTACCTTTCATGGCCAGTTTGTATTTAAAGGAGAGGAAAATGTAAATTTATCAGACGACTCAAGCGGTCCTGTTTGGCAACTGCCGGGGAGGCCAGACGCTAAGGAGCAGGGTATTGCTTGCCGGCTAAGGAATGAGGGAGCGCGTGCCAAATGGGCTCCTAATACAATTGACGTTTCTAGTTTGTACTGCAAATGAATTTCCTCTACCCTCAGACCGGGGGCCTGGGAGCCAAATCTAGTATTCACCTCAGATCCCCTCTCGCTGCCTGTAAACACAGTCGAAATGTACCGCGCAGAGTATCTTGAATCGAACAGCATGTATATGGAGCAGGAATTCTTTGCTTTCCAAACAAGCTCCAGATCCTGGCAAGGGAGGACAGGGGCTGTTGTAAGGGAGGTTCACATACTCCTTCCCACTGACACTAAAAGCAAATGAACAAATCAAACCTCAACTTCATCCATTCCTAGGGAGCCACTGTGATGCTGGATCCAGACTCTGAGTTTGAATCTTGGCTTTACCACTTACTAGCTGGAGGACTTGGGCAAGTTATTTAACTCTTTAAGCTTCAATTTCCTCAGGCATAAAGTGGGGGAGGGGAAGTAATTCTGGCTTCCTCTTAGTTTATTTGTGAGGATTGACTGAGGCAGTGGAGATAGGGTAGGCCCATGGAATTGTGCAGTGTGCAACCTGTGCACACCTCCCATACGTATAATGCCTTCCCAAGCAGGGGCAGCTTCTAGGTTCAGGATCATCACATGCTTGCCCAAGGATGCAAGGCTTCCTAGAGGAAGTCCCAAGCCCATATGATATTAGAGATGGGCTGGACCTCAGGGTTTTCCCATTGCAATCTGCTTATTTTATAGGTAGGACCACTGACGCTCAGAGAGGGGAAGCACCATACCCAAGGTCACACAGCAAGTTGGTAGCAGACTCAGATCTCCTAGCCAAGTCATTGCACAAACGACATTTTCTGCCCAGCCTAACTCCTGCAGCTGCATGGCTACACGTCACCCCTGTATCTCACTGGGAGGAAACAAAATGCACATGAGGCCATTGACCAGACACAGAGGCAGATAATAAACAACAGCTGCGATGTATTGAGCATGTATTCTACGCCAGGCTGGGTTAAGTGCTTTGTACAGACATTTAAGCCCCACAGTGTCTGGCATCACTGTCCCATTTTGCAGGTGAGGAAGGTGTGGTTCAGGGAGTTAAGGTGTCTTGCCCACCTTATACAACTAGGAGGAAGTCCAGGCAGAACTGAGATCACTGTTAGCAGATCACTGTATCTTGTGGTTGACTGGGTAGATGGTTGGATGGCATCACCCACTCAGTGGACATGAATCTGAGCAAAGTCCGGGAGATGGTGAAGGACATGGGAGCCTGGTGTGCTGCAGTCCGTGGGGTCACAAAGAGTCGACACGACTGAGCAACTGAGCTGAATTGCTCTGTCGCTGTCATATTTCTCTCCGCCACCGTCTTATTTCCATTTCTGCTAACTAGAAGTCTGGGTCTCCCTCTCTGCGGGTCTCCCAGCCTCTCCTCCCCGTCTCCGCTCCCCTGTGCGTCTCCCAGCCTCTCCTCCCTGTCTCCACTCCCCTGTACTGTAGGGAAGCACAGAGGTTTACAGGGAAAAGCCTGGCTCCGGCCCGGCTGCCTCCCTGTTCTGGCAGCTGCCATTTCTCAAATGCGGGTAATGCTTGGACCGATGTTAAAGTTCCCTTTGAGACAGTGCAAGAGAGTGGTTAAGAGCTCAGCTAACCCTTAGAGGGCCTGATCTGTGTGTTAAGCTATAAATGCTTCACATAGCCTAACTCACTGATCCCCATGATGACTTTTTCAGGCAGTGAATTCCAGGCTCATTTAACAGGAAACCAAAGCATGGAGAAGTTAAGGAACTTCCCCAAGTCTGCACAGTGGGAAGGTTGCAGAGATGGAATTGGAACCTGGGAAGTTTGACTGAAGTCCAGACTCTTAACCATCACACCAGCATCATTTAAAAACTCACCTTTTCACTTCCTAGCTGAGCCTCAGTTTTCAAATCTGTAAAAAGGACATGATTTCCACACTAACTGCACTGGTAAAAGCATTTTTAACTGCGTGTAAAACACTGGCATGTAGTAGATGTTTAACACTGTATTATATGCTTGTGGCTTTTTGGGGACCCGTGTAGTTAAAGAATTGAGAAAGCATAGTATGCTTCATTTAAATTTGTGTTTATTTATTTATTTGGGGCTGTGCTTGACTTTTGCCATTGCACGGGCTTTTCTCCAGTTGCAGCGAGGTGGGGCCACCCTCCAGTTGCGGTGCATGGTTCCCAGTGCAGCGGCTTCTCTTGTTGCAGAGCATGGACTCTAGGGCACTCGGGCTTCAGTAGTTGCAACCCAAGGGCTCTAGAGAACAGGCTCCCTAGTTGTGGTGCATGCACTCAGTTGCTCCATGGCATGTGGGATCTTCCTGGACCAGGAACCAAACCCGTGTCTCCTGCATTGGCAGGCAGATTCTTTACCACGGAGCCACCCGGGCAGCCCCACATAGTATGCTTTTTTGCAGATGGAGACACAGGCACAGAGAGACAAGACGCTTTGCTGAGAGATGCTCAGCCCTCTGGTGATAAACTTCACCCTAGCATGTAGCACTGTGCATTCAGAGATGCACAGTGTGTCCCCTGGCCTCCGGTCTTCCCAGATTGGATCCTGCATGTCAGGCCTTCTATGGTCACACTGGGCTCAGCAGCATGGCTCTGCTCCAAGCATCTGCACCCAGGTGATGCTGCTGCTGCTGCTGCTAAGTCGCTTCAGTTGTGTCCAACTCTGTGCGACCCCATAGACCACCTCCTACCAGGCTCCTCTGTCCCTGGGATTCTCCAGGCAAGAATACTGGAGTGGGTTGCTATTTCCTTCTCCAATGCATGAAAGTGAAAAGTGAAAGTGAAGTCACTCAGTCGTGTCCGACTCTTAGCGACCCCATGGACTGCAGCCTACCAGGCTCCTCGGTCCATGGGATTTTCCAGGCCAGAGTACTGGAGTGGGGTGCCATTGCCTTCTCCTGCACCCAGGTGATAGGCAGCCCTAAGTGCACAAAAATCTTTTCCCAAAGGAGGACATGAAATCCAGAGAGGCTCCGGGAAGTCTGCCATGTAGAAGGCACAGCAGGGCCAAAGGTGTCGGGGTGGGAATCAAAAGAAGTATGCGGGAGAGACAGGTGACCACAGACTCAAAGGAAGGATGTGTGCGGAGCAAGAGAAGGGGCTGGCGTGTCATCTGGGTCCCACTGTAGAAGCCCTGGTTGGCAACCCTCCAGCAAGCCTGGTTTGAAAGTGCAAGGTATCTTATCAGAAGGACTGTATCCTTTGTGACGCTGCTTCAGTCAGCAGCAGAAAGTGCCAGATGAGCTGGGCAGGAGGGAGAGAGACCAGAGGCAGCAAGACCAGAGAGCCTTTATGCTTCTCTTTTCTGTAGTGGCGCCTCCCCGGCATGAAATTCCCTACGCAGATTCCAGCCGGTCCTAATACATTCTCTGTTGCAAACCCAGCTCCCAGCCAGCTCTGGCCCACGCAGTGCTGAGGTCTGCAGCCCTTCAGGGGCTGGAGGCCAAGTGCACCATAGGCCAAGGCTCAAGGAAATTGGGGTCAATTTCCTACTCCCCTGAGGGCCCAGCAGAATCACGGGGCCTGGGGCTCTGGGAGGGAGAGTCGGGGTTCTCTGAAGCCATAGGAAGTTGCCTAAACTTTCCCCGCGCTCACACAGAACCTCTGGGTGGACTCAGCAATCACCCCACAGCTGTGGGCGCGGGATGGGCCACCCTTCTCCGTGGCCACAGAGGTTTCCTCCGCCACCAGATCCTCCTCATGCTGGCCCACGTGAGGCCCAGAGAGGGGCCCCTTTCTCTCTAAATCCCAGCTCCTTACAGCTGTTTTCTCAGACAGGGCAGCTTCAGCCTGCGTCAGCCCTTTCCAAGAGTTTGTTTTCTCATGCACACACTTGTTCATTTATTTGTGTATTCATTCATTTCTTCATTTACTCATTTATTTCCTCATCCATGCATTTCTCTTCTTACTTTTTAAACAAATTCATTCCACATCTCTGTACTTACTCACTCCATCTTTTGTTCCTGATTGAACGAAAATACCTATTGGGTGATGTGTGAATGGGCCTGTTAAGTGGCTAGGACCTGTTGAGTACTGTGGAAGGCCCCCAGGGGTGCAGGGGTGACCCAAGAGGGTACCATTTAGGAGGGAACAGATGACAGAGAGGCAGCAGGTGTCAGAGACCTTCGGCTAGTGCAGTGTGCAGGCCTGGGCTTGGCATTAGGACAGGATGCTTCTGCCAGAAAGTTCTGTGCCTGTATTTGGACAAGGGGGCAGGGGGAGGGGACAGAGCAGACAAAAGGTGCAACACATGGCAGAAGCAGCCTGGCCAGGTGAAACCCCACGTGGAGCATTTGAGAATGCAGGTAGTGGACGATGCTCAGGGCTGGCGGTGGTGCTGTGGGGAGCGGGGAGCTGGCTTACTTCACAACTGGACCCGACAGAGCTACGCCTAGAATGGACGCTAAGGAATCGTCTTTGGATTTGGGGATGGTTCTGAAATTTCAGCAAAGCTGGACCTTCTATTAGAATGTTAGTGGAAAGTGGCTCGTTTGCCCATGGCTTTGCAGAAGATTGAGAGATGGGTTATTGCCTATTGTAAAGATTTGGAGGGAGGGAGCATATAGAAGCATCCTCACGCCACCCTCTTGGTGCCATTATTGCTGGAATGGAATGGAGTGGAAGGAAGGAAGGAAGGAAGGAGGGAGGGGAAAGGAGGCCCTGGAAGAGAAAGCTTCTCGGGGGGCTGGGGCCTGGGATTTTTTCTCATCGATTGAGACGAAGCAAGCTTTGGAGTATGCCTGGGGTGAAAGTGAAAAGTGATAGTCGCTCAGTCGTGTCCGACTCTTTGTGACCCCATGAACTCTAGCCTGCCAGGCTCTTCTGTTCATGGGATATTCCAGGCAAGAACACTGGATTGGGTAGCCATTCCTTTCTCCAGGGGATCTTCCTGACGCAGGGATGAAACCTAGGTCTTCTGCATTGCAGGCAGATCCTTTGGCCTCTGAGCCTTGGTGTGTGACCGCCTCCTGACAAATGGCTCCTAGATCCATGCTTACTCACTGTACGCATCAGGGTACACGTGGTCCCCTACGTTCTCAGTTACAAAAAAAACAAGCCAAACGAGTTCCTCTGATTGGACTCTCTGAAAGAACACTACTCAGATGTAGGAAACCTGGGTGGTAAACTCTCCAAAATGCTTTGAGCACGTTTCTTCCCCCACTGAGTCCTCAGTGTCCCCATCTGTAAAATGGAGACATTGCAGCGACTCTATTGGAGGCCGGCTGGGTTTCCACGATGGTGAAGAACTTGTTTTGGAACACTTTCGGGGCGCTGCAGAGCAGAAACATTGGGAGGCTTCTTGTGCAGAGGGCGGGGTCTCTCTTGGTCCTGACTGTGTCTCTGTGGCGTGCAGGGCCGCGGGAACAACGTCATCCACTGCCGGAAAGATGGCACCTGGAGCGGCTCCTTCCACGTCTGCCAGGAGATGCAAGGCGAGTGCTCGGCCCCAGACCAGCTCAACAGCAATCTCAAGCTGCAGTGCCCTGAGGGCTATGCCATAGGTACGATGGGCGTGGGTGGTGAGCTATGCATGGGTGGCGGGGGGAGGGGGGTGGCGCATCCTCCCCAGAACTTGGAGCTTGTGTCCTTCTGGGATAATGGGCTCCTCTCTCAGCGCGAGGCACTGGGGAAATGAAGAGGAATGAGACCAGACCCTGTCCTCTCAGGAAAAGAATTCAGGGCACAGATGTCGGCAAAGCACTGTTGGGTGGGTGTGTGGGATTACACTGGAGGACAGAAACATTGACTGGTGCCTCCAGGGACACAGAAGGCTCCTAGAGGAAGGCCTGCTTACACAGGGATTTGCCAGAGCTAGTTGGGCAAGAAGTGGCATTCCAGACAGAAGGGATCAACGTGGCAAAGGGAGGGAGGTATGAAAATCCACATCCAATTTAGGGAAGCAGTGACCCAGTATGGCTGCCTTTGTTGGTAATCTTAAAACATGTGTGATGCTGATCATTCATAATACCAGCTGTGGGTCAGCACTGGACCCAGCTCTCTAGAGATGTGATCTCTTATCCTCTCAATAACCCTGAACAGATGAGGAAATTGAGACTCAGAGCGATGATAGAACATGCCCGAATCCTGAGACCACTCCTCCAAAGCCCGAGTTCTTTCCATGGCATTTCAGTTGCCTCCAAAATAAGGAGAAACAGCTTTTTCAAAATATTCTTTGCGTGATGATAGGCTGGCTCGCCAAGTGAAGGGAGACAAACTGGGGTCTGATGCCAGGGGTTGGCCTGGGGGAGACCAGGCGTCTGGACAGATACATTCATCACAGGCCCACAGCGTTCTGGGGAGCTGGGCGCGCATGGAGTCTGACCTCAGTGGAGGGCAGTGCTCCTGACCTCTTGGGTGGATTCCTTAATTGACCATGATGAAAAGCCCAGGGAATTGGATGTCCTTTCTCGTGGCCAGTGTGATTTATGGGACGATCACCAGGGGTGTCTGGAGCAGAGGGTTATCTGTGCAGACACTCACTCCCAGCCACACAGAGTCAATGTGTTCCTCACCCTCATGTGGTTATCATTTCACGTCCAGAAGGGAGGCCCACAGCTGGGGAGCAGAGGGGTGAGGGGGCCTGACCACTTCCTTTGAAAGATGGAAACGCAGAGCCTCGCACAGAGGTTCTTCAGCTGAACTTAGAGTAAGGATCAGCCCTCCCGCGTTAGTGCAGCATGCCTCAGAAAACATCCAAGGGCATGGTTCCCCTCCCTACTGATTCCCAAGGTACTTTAAGATCTAATGGAGCCACCGATCCAAAGGACCCTAAGCAGGAGGTTTGCAGAGGGGGGAATCTCATTGGGTCTGCCAGTATAGGCATTCTAGAAAGTTGGGGCAACAGGTGGAGTGGTGGCCAGTAGCGTTGGCTGCTCCATCCCAAGGTCAAGGCTTTCTCCATCATTCCTGAGGGGTGTGCATGGCTCTGGACACTTCTGTCTGTGATGGGGCCCCTGCCCCTGACTCAGTCAGGACACGCACGAAACGAATACTCCGTCATACTCATGCCTGGCATTGAGCAACCCCGGGAGAAAAAAAAATCCTGATTAAAACCAGACCGCCTGCATGTCTGCATCCACCTATGCATTCAAGCACATATATTCCTGTATGCACAAACAAGCGTGCATGCTTCACAACCAGACACAGACGCACCCATCATGCGGTGAGCTCACGCCTAGCATGGACGCATCAGCCAGACACCACCCCGATACGTCACCCGTAATCCTACGTGCAGCTCACACACACGTACGCAGATACGTCACGTGGCCACTTTGAACCTGTTGTGTATGTGCAAGTCGCAGACACATGCAAAGGAGCCAGAATGCCTGGCCCTCTGCTAGCCAGCAGGCTGGTGGAAAGGTGGTGGCGGAGGAAGGGTGTGATGGCAGTGGCGCTTCCCTCACTCCCTGAGCTTCTCATGGTCAAAGCAGGCACGGGAAGCTGTCTGTCTGACGCGGAATCCCCTTCCCCGCCTCTGTACCCCCTGTTCTCACTGCCATGCCGATGTGGTTTTATGAGCATGGTCCTCTGGGGGGTGGGGGGCTGCTGGAGGGGGCTGAGAGAGTAAACGCCCCCCTCCCCGGGGCCTCTGAAGGAGATGCTGAAGCAGAGAGGGGCAAAGCTTCCCCCCGCCTGCCTGACACTCCTGCTTGTTGTCCCTCCACCCACCCCCTGGGCTGAGCCCTCCCCGGGGAGACGTCCCTCAAGGAGAGGGACCCCGACCAGAGGCCTCCTAAGCAGGCAGGGGTGAGGTGGGCGGCTGGCTTGGGGGCTGGGGCCCCCTTTCTGGAGCTGCTCGGAGCATCTGCCTCCAGGCCGAGGGCCTGGGGAGGCCTGTGTCCCCTCTCAGAAGCTCCCAGAAAGTTGTGACAGCCACCAAGGCTGCTGCCACCTCCTGGCTCCTCCTGGGAGGGGGAGGCGGGGGCCCAGTGAGATCAGCGCTCTGTAATGATGCCAATTAGGGCTCATACATCACAACACGCCGCCGCCTGGTCCCGAGGCCCAGCGCTGTGGCGGGGGAGGGCAGAGCGGAGCCGCCGGGAGAGAGGGATTGAGCCGTGTCTGCTGCACAGGGCAGCCATGGCCTCCTGGGTGGACCAGGTTTATTTATTCCCCCTTTTGGGGTGAACAGCCTTTGTCTGTTTCTCAAAGGTGGCGTCTTGTTTCTCCAAAAAGATTTTCCCATCACAGCCTGGCTCCCTGAAATCTTTAGAATCGATCTCCTGATACACACACACACCACGGAGTCTCTCTGAGGGCCAAGGGACCCCCACCTCGGACTCCCATCTCTTCTCTTTGTGTCTTTCTGCGGGCTTCTTTTCTCTCTGCTCACCCTTCACCTCTCTCTGTCCCCTTCCACGCCCACCGCCTTCTCTTCTCTCCCTTCTGTGTTTCCACTGTATGCGTCACGGGGTTTGGGAGCCGGAGAGGCGTGGGCTTTCATTCACGGCCCCCTCCTCCCCAGCTCTGGAACTCAAGCGCTGCACACTTCACTCTTTCACCCTCAAGATGGGTGTGAGGACCGCGGTCTTAAGGGCTGGGTGTGCAGGGGGGTGAGTCGCAGGTGAAAGCCAGCTGACCAGACCAGAAATACTCCCACCCCTGCCTTCTGGGTTCAAGGGCCCCATGTTTAAAGTAAAGAGATTCTAAAGATTGTCCTGGATCTGCCATTCCACCCTGGCCCCCTCTTCAGACTTTGTGACTCGCTTAGATTGAAGAGAATGACAAGATGGCAACAGAAGGGCCCTGATAAAATATATGTACATATACAAATATCTAAATATGCACCTATATTTGCATGTATGCATATACATATATGGAGAAGGAAATGCAACCCACTCATGTGTTCTTGCCTGGAGAATCCCAGGGACGGGGGAGCCTGGTGGGCTGCCGTCTATGGGGTCGCACAGAGTTGGACACGACTGAAGCGACTTAGCAGCAGCAGCAGCAGCAGTGTATACATATACGCATTCTGTTTATACACATACACACATCTGGAAGGGAGCCTTTGGACTGGCTAACAGTGGAGGATATTTTTCAAGAAAGTTGACTCGTAAACCATTCAGTGTTCGAGGGTGGTCTTGACACTAAGGCAGGGGAATGACCTCCGTAGGGCCCTGGTCAGATTCTGACATGTCCGTTCTTTGTCCATATAAATGAGGACCTTTCTGGAGTCCTGGGGACATCCCATGGGATAAGCTTGGTTTTTAAGGAGACTTCAGAATCACTGAGGTCAGGACAGAGAATGAATCAGTCCAGTTTCATTCGTCTTGCCCACCCACAGCTTGAAGGTCAGCTGGAGAAGCGCCTGGACCCAGGGCTTCTGTGTACTGACCCTGTCTCTGTTGGTCATGGTGCCTTCACTGACTCACCGCCTGATTCATGTTTTCAGTCCTTTAGCCACTTATTCAGTCCTTTATTCATCCACTCACTCGTTTATGTACCTACTTCCTGCTCTCTGGGATACCTAAATGCCTACTCATCATTCATTCATTGTGCCCTTCATTCATTCACTCATTCGTTTCCTCAGCCATCTCTGCAGTTGCTCACTCTTGTCTCTTTCACTCACTTCACAAATATTTATCGAGTCCCTGCCATCCACCATGCACAGTGCCAGGCTCTGGGCATAGAAAGGGGCACAGATAGCACTGGCCTCATGGAGTTACGGGCAAGCAGGGAAGAGAACTTTTGGTACAACAGTGACAAAGTCTGTGACGGGTGCCTGTGAGAGGGTTTGGATTGTCAGGAGTGGAGGTCTTCTCCAAGAAAGGGCACTTGGATTAAGGTCTGAAAGATCGTTGATTGTCATGCACCCGTTGAAGAGTCAGGGGAAGGATCTTGAGAGCACAGAGGAGGGTGTGAGCGCCAGCCCTGGGGGAGGAGAGTGTGGTTAATGCTGATGTGGCATTCACACGTTCACCCCTCACTTGGCTGATGCCCGCAGAGCAGACCTTGTGTGTCAGGCGCTGGGTTAGGCTCAGAGAGGACTCGACCCCATCCTTGCCCGCCTAGGGCATTATTGTCACTGCGGAAAGGAGGGACGGGGGGCAGGGCCAGCGCTGGAGTGGGATTCACCAATGGCAAATGCTGCTCTCAGTCAGCTGCAGAAATCAGGGCAAGCTTCTCGGAGGATCCGACCTGGGCTTTGAAGAGCTGGTAGGATTTGACCTTGAGAAGGCCAATCAGTGGGACAATTCAGGAGAAAGGATACACAGGGGCAAGGGTTTAGAAGCTGTGACATGGGGGATTTGGGTGGAAAACCAAGCGCAGCCCAGTTAGTGGGAGTGTGTGAGGTGGTTTATGGGAGACAAGGTTGACCAGACCATGGGAGGCCATGGATGCTGGACAGAGGGGTTTGTTTTGCACTTTGTCTTGGATGTGGGCAACCCTGGAAGGGTTTCTGAACAGAGGAGGAGTAAGAGCAAACTGGGCTCAGGGCTGATGAGCGTGGCGGTGGTGTCAGCTGGACAGGAGACAAGAGAGTTGTCAGGGAGACCAGAGGTGGCCCTACTGGGTGGGGGTGGGGGCTTCTCTCTTTCCCGCTGCCCCTGAGGGAGGGATGGCCCAGACCAATGGGGTCCAGGGAGCAGCCGGGTGCATTCCAGTGGGGGGAGGGGCGGTCTTCGGCATCAGGAGACAGGGGTTGAGCCGCCGCCTCCCTCTCTGCTTCCCTGCAGGGTCAGAGTGCACCACCTCCTGCCTGGACCACAACAGCGAGTCCATTGTCCTGCCAGCGAACGTGACCGTCCGTGACATCCCGCACTGGCTGAACCCCACGCGAGTACAGGTGAGTGACTGGGAGGAAAATGACCTCATTGACCATTTACACGCCCTGGTCCTGAGTTGGTCCCTCTCCATATGGGAAAGCATCTGATGGCCACACCTGCTCTGTGGGGCAGGCACTGGTTCACTGTCATTTCTCCAACCTTAAATATTTAGTCCTTCCCCACTGGCAGCCGCTGTGGTAGCATCCCATTGAATCCCGATGATGGCCAGGGAGTAAGAGGACAAAGCACTTCGTTTACAAATGAGGAGACTGAGGCTCCAAGAACAGCTGGGGTGAAGGAGCAGAAAAGACCCCAAAGCTGCATCTGCCTGGCAGGAACGTCCTCACTCGTCAGGGCAGGGTTCACGGCTTCTCTGGTAGAAGCTCATGGACACTCCATAGCCGGGGCTTCTGGTATCTTTCTCATGCTTCACTTATGTGGTGGAAAGCAATTAATATGTGATACGGGGAACTAGCAATATTGATTGTGTATGAAGCACCTCCTGTGTTTGCGCACCCAGCACTTAGCACACAAGTCTGTTTAGACCTCAGGATGGTCCCGTGGAGCGAGGCCCACTGTCTGCATCCTCTCCTCATGGGCACTAGCCCCCGGGGGTGGGTGGTGGTCCGGTAGGAGGGTTCGACCCCAAGCCTGAGTCCAAGGGCTGTGCTCGCCCCACGGCGCCAGGCATATGTGGAAGGCCAAGTTCCCATCAGAATTGGCCAGCCCCATGTTCCTATGTGTCACCTGATCAACCGGAGCCCCCAGCGCCTACGTGGACCCCACTCGTGTCCCCCGGAGCAGCGCGATCCCTGGTGCCATGTGGCAGCTCTGGGGCATTGGCTCCGCGCATGGGAGGAAGTGAGAGATGGAGACGGGGTCGCCGCGAAGGTTCAGCTGTGTCTCTCCACCAGCCTTTCTGCTGAGGCACTGGGAGGCTCCAGTCTGCCCGCCTGCCCATCGCATATCCCGCTTGGAGAGCTGGCAGAACCTGATACCAGGTGTACTCTTTCCCAGGCGAGCTGAAGGCGCGGTGGTGAGGGCTTACTCAGCACTCCCTGCTGGCTGGCCTGCCAGCCCCTCTGCTGCCCCCCGCACCCCAGGGCTGCCGCCCCTCCCTCCTCCCCTCTTCTGCTGCCACTCTCTGCCCATCTCCAACTTAGTGCCCCTTTTCCTGCCTCTGTTTTTTTATTCTTTTTTTTTAAGAGTTGTGAGTGAAGTTTTACTGGGGGCAAATGAGGACTATGGCCCGGGAGATAGCATCTTAGATAGCTCTGAGAAACCACTCCCAGGAGGTAAGGGCAAGGTCAGGATAGATGTGATTTTGGTGAAGACAGAGAACATGCAACCAAGCACATATTTTTGCAGAAGATCCTGCTAGTCTCATGACGGTACCATTCGTCAAGAGGAGCAGATGTCACCACAAAGGATTTTCTGGATACAAGGAGATACAAGAACTGCCTGCCTCTGTTTTCACTGTTTCTCTCTTCCTTCTCCTGAGACCTCTATACCTCTTTCCACCTCCTTCCTGCCCACCTTCTTTGCCTCCATCCCTGTTGTCCTGTCTGTCTGTCTGTCTGTCTCTCTGCTTCACTCTCGCACACATCCAAGAGACCACTCTGTTTCCCTGACCTTGGGCTCCTTCATCTGTTTTTCACACTCAGCGTGCTTTTCCCCACTCCCCACCCAGAGCCCCACATAGGATCTCACTGAGCGTCCCGTGTACACACCCAGGTGCCCACACAGAGGCCATACGTCAATCTCAAGGCAGATGGAGATCATCAACACATGCCCTTCACTGTACAGATGGAGACAGGATCAGAGAGGGAGGGGGCTGGGCCAGGGTCACACAGGAAGCAGCACCAGGATCTTGACTGGGAGTTCTTTCTATGCCACCCCACCCTCCCTCAGCACCCTTCCCCCCCCACCGATCTCTCATGCACCAAAGGCAGGGGACCTACCGCTGCACAGAGCGGACACCAGAGACCTCTCTCACATCCCAAGGCCGGAGGTCTTCTTTGCCTGGGACCCAGACCAGGGCCCCCCACCCCTCTGCCCTCTGCCCGTTGGCTGAATTCCACCCTTCCCTCCATGAGCCCCGGGCACTAAAGAGTTCAGTTATAATTCATGATGAAATAAATCCAGGGATTTGGAAGTCTGCAAAGCCCCCCTCCTCAGTCGCCCACCCGCTGCCTGCCCGCCCCCGCCCCCACCCAGGTCCCCAGTCCGCCGGCCCTTATTGATGCCGGCCTACCCGGAGAGCCGTAACGAGGTTCAGACCTCCACTGGTCTCCGGAGGCCTCATTATCCAGGAGGAAAAAAAATGTGGTAGAAAAAGGGAGGAGGGCGAAGGGCAGAGATTGATGATTTCCAGGAATCGGGCAGAAACGCTGGCCTCTGCTGCACCCTTGCCCCCGTTGTGGCGAGAGCTGCAGACACAGAGCTGCAGGGCTGGCGGGGCTGGGCCGGAGCCGGCCCCGATGGCCCCTCTGCTTTCAGAGGGCTTGCTCCGAGCACCAGCGCGAGGTGGGTGTCGGGGCAAGGCTTTGCACCAACCACTGTCACATTTGTCCCCGTGTAAGAGAGTGAGAGGTGAGCACTGATGTGTAATGGATACCCGCTGTGAACCCACCTCGGATCAGACACCTTCCTGGCTTCATTTGCACTCCTGTCTCCACCACACACGCACACGCACACACATGCACACACGCACAACCCATGAGGTAGGAATTAGTCTCCCTTTCTTCAGTAGAGGAAATGGCATCTCGTACATAGAAACCTTTTCCCTACAAGGAACTGAAGAGGGATCCAGGTCAGTTTGATGCTGCTGTTAACTCTAGCTGCCTACAGCCTCCATGATACTAATAATAAAGGGGAAATGTTTACCATTGCTTAAGTAGCTGACAGCCAGCTCTCCCCACAGATACACCCTCTGATATGTAGCACTTGCCCATTGCCGCGGTGTAAATATTCCCACCACAGCAGGCTGCTGGTGCTCCAAGTGACTGTCGCCAAACACAAGTCAGAAGAGATGGGCACCGTTTTGCCTCTCATGAGCCCCTGGGAGCCCGCTGCGGCCCACTCCGGGCGCTCACCACATAGCAGGCTCTGTTTTAAGCATTAGACATAGGTTGGCACATATGAGGAGAACAAGGACCACCTAGGTGACTTGGAATATCGACACTGAGCTCATGTGCCGGGTGAGTGGCCTTTGTGAAGGTAGGCCCATGCTCAACGTGTTGACCCTGGCATGCCCTCTGGGGCCCAGGGCACAGCAGATGCTCCCGTTTGCAGTGGCTGAGTCAAGGGACCAAGGTTCAAGACAGCCCAGGCACCTGCTTGCTGCATGTGCCAGAGATTCCCCTTCTGTGAAATGAGAGTTAGACTGAAATCAAGAGTCACAGACTCAAACACCGATGGGAACCAGGTAGGTGGGATAAATGGGTGAAGCAGACCAAGTGCGTCGCTTTGTATTCTAAATGCTGAAGTCCCGTCGTTGTATTAGTATAGATACAAAACAGAAAGACTGAAATAAACATGCCTGTGTGTGTACTGCCCAACCCAAGAAATAAGGTATTGCAAATGCAGTCACTTTCTTACTGACATAAAGCTCACATGCTAATCTTGAGCATAAGGTTTGGTCAATTTGTGTGCTGTGTCCACTCGTGAGGTCCAGATCGGGGTGGGGACCCATACAGCTTCTCAGACACCTTTCCACGCCAGGCAGCGCCTCCACCACCAAGGTCTCTTCTGTTGGTTTTGCTTAGTTTTGAACTTCATGTAGCTGGAATCTTAGCATATATATCCAAAGAAATTCTTTTGTAGCCATATGTTTTACCTTCAGAGAAAAACACTCTGTCCTGTCCTTTCTTTCAAGCTCTCCCCCTTTTCAAGCCTCTTGCCACACGTGCACTTTGCAAAGCAGTGAAGATACAGAGAAACCTTCCTTGGATATAATCAATAGGACAGTGCAAACTCTCTGTGATAGATGCAAATACCCCTCGGGCTTAAGGCTGGACAGGCTGCAGGGAATGGTGGGGACTGTGGTCAACTGAGAAACACACTCTGGCTGCCAAAGGGGGAGCCGCCAGCTGAGTGTGACAGCATGGAAATGTGGGCTCAGTGTGGCCAGATGTTCCCTGTTTCCTTGGGTATAAGAAATCTGAAGTCTTTAAAATATGAAGTCTCTCATTTTTAAAATATGGGCAACTAATTTGACTTTGAGCACTTCGTGTGCCACACTAGACATTTCTGTGGGCTGTGTAGCCTAGAAGCTGTTGGCTTGCCACCTCTGGATGAGACACTCTTTGAAGCTGGACCTTCAGAATTCAGGGGGCAGCCCCTCCTGCATCAGCCCCTAAGGAGCACCTCCAGTCTGCCCTGCAGTCCCCCTGCTTAGGGTGCCAAGAAAGCTCCCCGATAGGAAGTGCAGCCCCCAATCTCAGAGGGGCATAATGCCTCCCTGTAGCTAGGATCATACTGTCAACTCCAGGAGATGGTGAAGGACAGGGCAGCCTGGCGTGCTGCAGTCCATGGGGTCACAAAGAGTCCAACACGACTGAGCGACTGAACAACAACAACAACAGCTGGGATCTTGGCTTCTTTAAAAGCTTCTGGAAAAAGGATGGGAGGAAAGAAAAGAGAAAGGGAGAGAGGAAAGGAGAGTTGAGGAGGAGGAGAGAGAAGGAGTTAAGAAAAGGGAAAGCACCACATACTGACCCTCTGTTGTGACATGACAGGTACTTTTTGTGAGGAATTCATTAAACTCCAGTGAGATCAATATTATCACCACTTTACAGAGGAAGAAGCTGAAGTTCTCCAACGTTGTCACTGCCCAATGCACGTAACTTGCGTGATGGAATCAGGATTAGCACTCAGGACTAAGGCTGACACATTCTGTCCTACAAGACAACCATCTTACACATTATAAGTAATAAACAAGTGAATACATCAGACAAAGGATGCACAATTCATTCCTTGAAGAGAAGGTATCAGACTCTAAAGATCAGAGGTAGAATGGTTCTGAGTGAAGACAAAGTCCAGTCTGTGTTTGTTCTGAGTGAAGACAAAGTCCAGTCTACACAGCGTGTAGAAGGAGACATCCTGTGCCCAGCAGGGGAAGCCCGGAGGTGGGGACATGTGTTCGAAGACCAGCAATTCCTCATTCACTCTGGGATGCACTTATACATTCACTCATTTGGTCATTTATTCATTAACTCTTTCAGTGAACATAGATTAGGTACCTCAAAATGGAAGACGTTCTTCAAACAAGGGATAGAGGGTGGAAAATACCTAGGTTTAAAAAAAAAAAAAAAAAACTTACGCAGACGAAAGCCAGAAGCTCAGTAACTGATAAAAAAGGAAAAACAAACAGCTTATGCAGCTGACCCACAGGAGGTCCTATAAATAAGGAAAAATAAAGGAGAAAGGAGGACTTGTCCCAGAAGACATCAGAGGGGGTATCAGGTCTGGGCTTGGGACAAGGGGGTTCTTCTAAGACTCTTTCTCACATCTTTGGCTCTGCTTGGGTTCGTCTTCTCTGGGGTTCAGCTTTTAAACACTCTGCTTCTGCTGCATTTGTCTCAAAGCCCCTCCACCTTTCTGAACCTTGGTCTTCCCATCTGTCAAAAGAGTAAGTGTTTTTATGCTTACCGGTTTGGGAGCGAGAGGGTTTTGAAGGAAGATATAGTTTTCAAATTATAAATCTGGAAATAGGACAGATATGAGTTTAATTCCTGACTGTCATTACCTATGTGTATGATTTGGGGCAGGTTATTTAACTTCTCTGTACCTCAGTTTCCTCTTGCATAAACCAGCATCAAAAATTGTACATAAATATTGTATGATATCACATATATGTGAAATCTAGAAACTGTACAGATGAATCTATATACAGAAAAGAAATGGACTCACAGATACAGAAAACAAACTATGGTTACAAAAGGGGAGAGGGAGGGAGGCAAGGACATATAGGAGTATGAGGGTAACAGATACAAACTACTATGTATAAAGTAAATAAGCAACAAGGATTTAGTATATAGCATAGGGAATTATGAGGCGGGAATGGCAACCCACTCAGTATTCTTGCCTGGAGAATCCCATGGACAGAGGAGCCTAGTGGGCTGCAGTCCACAGGATCGCAGAGTCAGACACGACTGAAGCAACTTAGCACAATACACAGGGAGTTATACTCAATGTAATAACCTATTTTAGAATATAATCTGAAAAGATAACTGAATCGTTTTTCTGTATGCATGAAAAAAGTACCTATATCATATATATTATATATATGGACTGATATCATAGTTATGGTAAATGTTAAATGAAAATTCTGAGCACAAGGCTTGGAGCATAACATGTGCTTAATAGAGGGTTTTGTGTTGAGGAGGCGAGAGGAAAACCGTGATGGAGCTGTTAGTGGTCCTGTGCTGATGATGTGGTGATGGTACTATTGATGATGATGATGGTAGTGGGGGCGCTATGGTGAAGATGATGGGGCTGGTGTTATGGATGATGGTGATGGTGGTATTGGTGGTGGTGATGGTCATTGCAGCCAAGAAGAGACAGTCTATTCTTCCTATGTAGCAAGGCAGGAAAGAGAGCTGTCTTACAAAGCCTCGTCTGAAAGGGCTCTGACTGGGCTGGAGGTCTCACTGGCATCAAGAGGAGCAAGGCTGGCCTCTGTGGGGACCCATCTGGGGTCTCCCAGCACATGGTGTAAACAGCCTAGTCTTTCCTTCAGCTCCTGCTGCCTCCCCTTTCCTACTCCTCCTGGCAGACAGAGCGGCCCTGTAGGGAGACAGGTGGGGCGTGCAGCCCTGAGGAATAGTGGAAAATCCAGAAGACTTGGAAACATAAATAGGCTCATGCAGATAGTATAAAAGTCCTTTTTCTGAACTCACGTCAGGTAAACCTCAACTGACAGAAACTTGTACAACCACACCGAGACACTCCCACGGATGGATTAAATTAGGTCTCAAATAAACAGGGGGTGGGGATGGGCATCGAATCCCTTGTGGATCCTGACCCTGCTGTTTTCTACTACTTGAGTTCGGTTCAGTCCCTCAGTCGTGTCCAACTCTTTGCACGTATTTTTTTTTTGAACCATAGCCTAAATGTTCCTCCAACATCCCTGAATGTTGGCCTGGAACAGATGCTCAGACCCAGAGATGGAAGTCTGGTTAAAACTTGCCAGATAATGGAAGCAGGTAGTCCCCTCCACTTCTGGCCCTCAGGGTTAGGAAGCAGCAGGGTGAGAAAGTAGCTGAACTGGAAGGATGGGACTAGACTTCTCACATTCCTTCACTGGATCAACATGCATTTGTTTGCTATGATCCATCCTGAACCTCGGGGGTGGGGATGGGGGCGAGCAGAGATGTCTAAAACCAGGCCTGCCCTCTTACTCACAGCTGTTAGTCTTGGATTAACCATTTCCACATACTTTCTCTTAATGCATCTTCACAAGCCTGTGACATTTTCAGGACCCATTTTGCAGATGGGAAAACCTAACCTCAGTGGAAATTTCAAGTCAGAAGTGCAACCATGCCTGTCATGCCTCGGTGCTCAGTCTCTCCCACACATCACCTTGTGTTTTAGGAGAAGGCAGACAGTGTCAACAGAGGCAGGAGGGGCTAACGAGTAGATTTCACCTTGTGAGACTGTAATTGGCAGATCCTAAGTTAGGTCGTTTGTCTGAGATCTGTAATTAATTCAGTGTACACTAAACTGGTCCTCTAAGCTAGACACGCTGCTGGGCTTTCCAAATGCTTTTCGGCTGCTCCGGAAGAAAAAGTGAACATATTAATTGCTCAGCCATGTCCAACTCTTTGCAACCACATGGACTGTAGCCCACCAGGCTCCTTTCTTCATGAAATTCTCCAGAGAATACTGGAGTGGGTAGCCATTTGGAGTGGGTAGCCATTCCCTTCTCCATGAGATCTTTCCAACCTCAGGATCAAACCTGGGTCTCCCACATTGAAGACAGCTTCTTTACTGGCTGAGCCACCAGAGGAGCCCAGGAAGACAAGTAAAGAAAACAACAAGTGTCCCTTGGTAAAATCATCTCTATTTTGAGATGGATCCATTCATATATAACATAAATATTGACTGATCATCCTCCATGTACTAGGCACCATTCTAGGCATAGAAGACCCAGGGTGAACCAGAGAAATGGGACAGAGAAGCAAGGCCCCCAGTCCAAGCTCAGCCAAATCCTGGAGTCATGTGATCCCACGCTCACCAGGAAACCTCATCACAGCTTTGCTCCCACATAGGTCTGCCCTTGGGGAGAGAATGGGCTGGTCACATGGATTTTCCACAGTCTGACCCTTGTGACTGCTCATTTCTTAATTAAAATTAATCAACTGGCACTCTGCTGAGCCCTGACCATGGAGACTTCAATGGCTGCTCCCTGACACAAAGTTACCTGACCAAGCTAAGCATTTGCCTCCAGGTTATTTTAATTAATTTTTTAAAAATAAATCATTGTAGGATCTCCCTGGCGTCCCATGGTTAAGACTCTGTGCTTCCAATATAGGAGGCGTAAATTTGATTGATATTCAGAAAGCTAAGATCCCAGATACTGCATGGCTAAAAGATTAAAAATAGATAAATAGATAAACAAATCATTGTAATCTGGCATGAAAAGTAGGGCATCTATAGCGGAATAGAAAAGGGAGCTTTTGGGATTGCGACCTTAGCCCCAGGCCTGATGCTGTTTGATTTTCCTGGTTGTGTTTCTCTTTATTTTTTCACGTCCTTAAAAAATTACTGTGTTGGATTTTATGTTATGAGCCACCTTAAATCATTCCTAAAAAATATGCTTAGTTTCATATGTTGGTTTCTTCACTTAACAGCTGTGGAGCTTGGGGAATTTCTTCTCCTTATGACATAAGATTAATGCCCACCACCACCCCCTGCATGCTGGTGAGAAATAAATAAGAAAATGAATAAAGTAAATAGCACCATAAATGCACTCCATACATTTTAGTTGTCATTATAATAATAATTGTATTAAGGGCGGCTATAAGTGAATGTATATACATATACCTTAAGTTCTGCCTGAGGGGGTTGGGGAAATCATCACAGAGGAAGGTAGTCTTTTTTTTTTTTAATTCTAAATTTATATGTTATTTATTTATTTATTTTATTGGAAGAGAAGGAGGCGACAGAGAATGAGATGGTTTGATGGCATCACTGATTCACTGGACCTGAGTTTGAGCAAATTGCAGGAGATAATGAAAGACAGTGAAGCTTGGCATGCTGTAGTCCATGGGGTCATGAAGAGTTAGCCACTAAACAACAACATAGTTAATTTACAATGTGTTATTTTCAAATGTACAGCAGAGTGAATCAGTCATACATACATCCACTTCCCAGGTGGTGCTAATGGTAAAGAACCTCCTGCCAATGTAAGAGACATAAGAGATGCAGGTTCTATCCCTGAGTTGAGAAGATCCCCTGGAGGAGGGCATGGCAACCCACTCCAGTATTCTTGATTGGAGAATTCCATGGACGGAGGAGCCTGGTGGGCTACAGTCCCTGGGGTCACAAAGAATCTGCCACAACTGAAGCAACTTAGCACACCCAGCACTCTTCTTTAGATACTTTCCCCGTACAGGCCATTACAGAGTATTGAGGAAGGTAATCTTGCACAGAAACGTAAAAGATAACTAAAGATTCTTCAGGTGACAAGATGAGGAAGACCTGCCATGAAGGGGAGCAGCAGGGCCAGAGTTACAGAGATAGGAGTGTGAGCGCCTCGGGAATGGTGGTGGTTTAGTCGCCAAGTCCTGTCCGACTCTTGTGACCCCAAATGGTGAGCTGGCCTGTATGGTGGCAGCAGGTGGAAGCAGAAAGGATTTTCTGCCTGTCTGGGGTTCCAAAACCAAAGGTGCGTTCATGCATCCTCCAGCCCACTGCTCTCAAACTGTACTGTGTATCAGAATCATCTGGGAAAGCTTGTTTTTAGAACACAAGAGTCCCAAGTCCTGGCTTCAGGGATTTAGACACCCTAGACCCAAGGCAGTGAAGAGCCTGCCGTTTCAGCGTGCTCCCGTGCGATTGTGATTAGGGTAGTCCTCAGTGTCGACTTTGGGCAGTCCTCTCCCATGCCTTGCTCCACCTCCCTGCTGCAGCCACGCACTTGGACATGCATGTGCTCACGTGTGCAAGTGCATGCGTGCACACACACACACAGACACACACACTCTACCCTTCCTCCCGCCTTATCCCCGACTCTGTCCACGGGGCAAACAGCCAGGAATTTCCTGAAGTGCCTTTCCGGTCATGTCCCCATCCTGCAGGTCTGCTTCTCCTCCTCTCGTATTCCTGCCAGAGAAATACAGAATCACGACCCCTACAGTGAACACAAACATTATTTTAATCTTGTGGCTCCAGTTCAGGCAGGTACCGGGGCAGATTCTCCATGTAAATGCCAGGGTGAGGTCAGGACTCAGAAGATCCAAGAAAGGAACAGGGGCATTGAATGTGATTCCAGTAAAGAGATGGCTCCCTCGCAGCCGCAAACCCATCTAACCTCTTTCTCCCTCTCTCTGCAGAGAGTTGTCTGCACGGCTGGTCTCAAGTGGTATCCTCACCCTGCTCTGATTCACTGTGTCAAAGGTTGTGAGGTGAGTTCCTCCAAATGGTCCCACTATGGTTATCCCTCTTATTGTTAATCATGGTAACATTTCCTATGCCTGCTAAGTGCTTTAAATACCCCTTTAACAGACTTCTTGGATAGGAGTCAGCAGGCCTGTTTTACAGCTCATGAAACTGATGCACAGAGAGGGCAACAAACACACTCAGACACACACTGAATGGCTAACAGAGTCAGGATCCCAGACCAGGTATTTCTGGCTCAATATAATATTGCCTCTGAAAGGGAGACTGGGAGTGAGGGAGTCCATGATTTAGCAGCTGTAATACACCAGACATTTTACCAGCATTGACTCATTTAACTTTTCAGAACCACATGAGGCAGGTTTCTTTTTTTTAATTTCTACTTTTTCTGACACCATTAGCTTCAGATCACTTCTGCCTCACGTCTTTGTCATTCATGTGTTCATCAACTCCAGAGGAGATAGGGGGCACCTTATCCCAACCGCTTAGAGCTGGAGGCGGAACAGCTCCTCTGACCCTTTAGAGAAGCCATCCCTTGGAACTTGGCATTTTGGAGCTCTGTCCCTGGGTATGGGTGATAAGCTTGGGGAGGGGCAGCGCCAGGGTACTTGGCCTGTCACCTGTGTTCTCAAGGGGGTCCTGTCCTTGGAGGTCAGAGACATTCTGTGCACCTCTGTGCCCACCTGAGTCTTTTCAGCTGGCATCAAAAGGAAGCCCCAGATCCCATCCAGGTGGATGTCCACATCTCTGTGGTCCCCTCAGACCTCTCTCAGGAAAAGCCAGGTGGAAAGGACTAGACTGCTTAGGAAACTTTGTATTTGATAGAATTCTTAAAATGTCACAACCAGAATGCTCTTCTAAATCATGGGGAGACTGAGACCTAGCTAGCAGCCAGCTCCAGCGTTTGATGGAATGCCAAACTGGAACGGCTCTTAATGTGATCTAGCCTCCTCATTTGTTGGGTAGACTGGAAGAGGGATGGGGGGATAGAGCAGTCCAATGCTGCACAGCATGACAGACATAGAGCTGAAGCATGAACCCAGGCCTCCTGACTTCCAGGCCTGTGAATTTTCTCCTCCACTGGCCACTCCTGCCCACAGACCAGCCCTCACCTGTCAATGTCACAGGACAGTCCCCGGGTCCTATTTCTTTCTGTGTGTGGGTTAGGGACCTCCTGTGGCATCTTCTTAAGGCACAGGACACTGTAGTTTTTAAGAACTCCCTTTCTCCCAAGATTCAGCAGAAATGGCAAAACCGAAGCCAAGGGCCCGAGACAGTTGCATCCTGCCATCTCTCTGGATCGGTCCAGCATTTCAGAAAAAGGAAGCTTGGGTTACCTGGGCATGCCTTCTGCCGAGTCGGCAGTCTGGGCGACCAGTGTGACAGCAGAATTCGATCCCTCCTTTGACTCAGCACTAAGACCTTGGAGACCCTCACCTGCCCGGCTCTGAGCTCTGCCAAGTGATGCTTATCATCTTTGCCCTTGCAGGTGCCCCCTCGTCCCCTTGCCTTCTCATAGTTTGTCTCTTATCTGGGCTGAAAAGTATGCTTAGAAAAGACACAAATGCTGGGTCCAGGGAGGAGCTATCACCCTGGAATATCTACAGGAGCCAAGATTGATAAATGGTTTGGGAACCTCGAGCCCCCCTACTCTCTGCCCCAAGCTGTGTCTAAATTAGTAATTTAATTGCGTGTCTATCAGAGCTTCACTGGGGGCCTATTCTGTGCCCAGCACTGGTCTAGGTTCCTAGAGTGCAATGGTTTTAGTCACGTGAGAAAGGTAACTATGCTCTCTTGTGTCATCTAGATATCTTCTTACCTTTCCTCCATCCATCCATCCACCCTTTTACTGATCATTTTACAAGATAAACATGTAAGGAAAACATATTTGATAAAGGTTCGCTCAAATTGCCAGCATTTTGCTAGGAAATCTAAGATATAAAAATGGATGACATACATTCCCTGTCCATAAGGATAAAGAAGATAAAGATAAAGAAGAATTCTAAACTGATATACCAAGAACTATCAGCAAAGCAGGTCCGGGAAGCTACAGAAGCACACGGAGCCCCAGGGGGTATAGGGAAGGCATTTTGCAAGCGTGATGTCTGAGCTCTGTCTTGAAGGGTGAATTGTTTTCCGGAACACACCGTTAGTAGAAGTAGCAGCGTGAGAAACACCAGAGAGAGAAGAAACCTCTAAGTTGTAGAGCTTCTCACATGTGATTCTCTCTCTATAGAAAGCCTCCCTTCTCCACCCCCTGATTAATCTCCCATCTGATTAACTCCTACTCATCTTATGATCTCAGCTGAAACAATCATTTCCTCAGAGACTCCTTCATGGAGTTCTCTGATTAGGTCAGATCTTCCTGCTCTTAATTCTAACAGCGTCATGTACCTTTCCTCTCAAGCTCTTATCAAAGTTAAAATCAGCAATTAGATAAGTGAGCCTTTGAACAAAGTCTGCCTCCTCACTACAGTGTAAGGCCTGGAGGAGGAGGGGCTCTATTGGGATGGCCAAAAAGTTCATTCAGATTAGTCTATAACTTTATAGGGAAAATCCAATGTTTTAGCCAACCCAATACATTATTACTCATTATTACATCCTTTTTTTTTTTTTTTTTTAAGCACAGTGTGTGACACATAGTTGGTGTTCAACAGATAGGATTGCACAGAAGATGAATGGATGAATGGATGAATGGATAGATGGTTGGGTGGGTGGATGGATGGATATAGCAGCAGGAAAGGGTACATAGAAGAGAGTAGCTGGTAATGAGACTGGAGATACTTTTTAGTGGCCCAATAAAAAAAGAAACACTTTTATTTTATTTTTCTTCCTCCTCTTCTTCTCCAGCTACTCCTTTACCAAGCCAGTTCTTTTTATTTTACAAAAAGGACATTTGGTTTCTGTGATTAGTCCTTATATATGATATGAGAAAGAACATAGAAAAGAGAGCCCCAGACAGATCTCCTAAGGCTCAGAAAAGAGCAAAGGGCTTATCCTTTGTGGTTGGTGTCTCTCTGCTCCAATATGAATGTAGTTAATGTATCCGTTATGGCAGTCACAGGGCAGAGTCCCACCAGAGTTCACAGCCTTGCGTATGTGCACACGCAGTTGAGCACAGCTCTCTCTGTTCTTGGCTCTGTCTTGCTAAGATCTTTTTTAGACCCTAATAGGGTAGTGATGAAATGCAATCAGGCTTAAAGAGTTGGTGGCATAAAGCCTCTGTGAATCTGGAGCACAGATGCGAGAGACAAGGATGCCACACAGGCTGGACTCCTTGTGAATTTGGTTCTCCCCAAAGCAAGCCCACAAGAAGTCAGGATGGGAGGGAGAGACTGCTGGATCACAGAGGTTGTGCTGGGATGCAGGTTAGCCAGCTGTTGACATCTTCTTTCTCATCAACAAGTCACTGAGCATCAGGGACTCCCAACCCTAACTTTAATCAGAGAAGTTTCATTTTCATTTCCTTTCTATATTAAAGGGTTACACAGTATTACCTCTGATGAGAGGAGGGGAATGTTCATTACTTTGAGGAAACAGTGGTCTAATCCCGCCTCTTTATTTTAGCACTGGGAGCCCTGAGGCCCAGAGACAATAAGCCACTTACTCAAAAGGACCGAGTAGCCAACCAGGTTAGACAGTCTGCTAAGTGCTCAGGCGGGAAATGCAACTGCTGGGGGTGGCAGAGACCCCTGCCTCTGCCCTAAGCTGACTCTGGGTTCAGATCAGTAATAACTCCATCATCTTTTCCTCATCTTTCAAGCATCACAGAGTTGGTGAAACACGGGGAAGAAAAGAGAGAAATTGGCATATTCTAGATATAACCCAGAAGGGTAAAGAAAAATGAGATGTCAGCTTAGACTGAAATCTCTACTCTGCCTCTGCCAATTTGCTCTGAGCCTCAAGGTCTTAATGTGTAAAGTGTGAAGAGCCATGCCTACCTCACGTGTTTTTTTGAGAACAAGAGGAAAACAAACATGGAAGGTGTGTGACGTCCAGTATATCTATACTCTCGTGTGAAAGGAGAAAGTGCCCGCAATCACACACCAACCGTTGTGCCAAACCCCTATGAATTCTTATGTTCAGTCTCTTTAGTTCGTTAGTTTACATTCAGCTTCCCAGTGTATTTGCATATATTTTTATTGTAAATTATGGTTGTAAATATCTACTACCAGGAAAGTAGGGGAGGGGTCAGATTTTCTTATTTCTCCAAGCGAAAGGAGCCCTGTGCTTCAGGAGGACATAGTGGTCGATCCTGTGCTTTTGCACACAAGTGTGTGTCTCCTAGCATAACTGTAGTTGAGTGGGGAAAAATCTTGGCTAGTTCAGTTCAGTGGCTCAGTCATGTCTGACTCTCTGTGACCCCATGAATTGCAGCACGCCAGGCCTCCCTGTCCATCACCAACTCCCGGAGTTCACTCAGACTCATGTCCATCAGGTTGGTGATGCCATGCCATCCAGCCATCTCATCCTCTGTCGTCCCCTTCTCCTCCTGCCCCCAATCCCTCCCAGCATCAGAGTCTTTTCCAATGAGTCAACTCTTCGCATGAGGTGGCCAAAGTACTGGAGTTTCAGCTTTAGCATCATTCCTTCCAAAGAACACCCAAGGGCTGATCTCCTTTAGAATGGACAGTTGGATCTCCTTGCAGTCCAAGGGACTCTCAAGAGTCTTCTCTAACACCACAGTTTGAAAGCATCAATTTTTTGGTGCTCAGCTTTCTTCACAGTCCAACTATCACATCCATACATGACCGCTGGAAAAACCATAGCCTTGACTAGACGGACCTTTGTTGGCAAAGTAATGTCTCTGCTTTTAAATATGCTATCTAGGTTGGTCATAACTTTCCTTCCAAGGAGTAATCATCTTTTAATTTCATGGCTGCAGTCATCATCTGCAGTGATTTTGGAGCCCAGAAAAATAAAGTCTGACACTGTTTCCACTGTTTCCCCATCTATTTCCCATGAAGTGATAGGACCAGATGCCATGATCTTAGTTTTCTGAATGTTGAGCTTTAAGCCAACTTTTTCACTCTCCTCTTTCACTTTCATCAAGAGGCTTTTTAGTTCCTCTTCACTTTCTGCCATAAGGGTGGTGTCATCTGCATATCTGAGGTTAGTGGGCTAGTTAAGAGGTTTTAAAAATGGCTGACGTGATGATTTGTCCAAAAGGATGTAGGGATTTGAAGCCAAGTAGGCCGACTCAGAGGTTTGTGAGAAGAAGAGAGACAGCTGAGTATTTACAGAAGCCAATCGCTGCTCACTCCAGGATGCTAATCAGGCCTCCGTTCTTCCTGCCTCTCTCCAGCCCTTCATGGGAGACAATTACTGTGATGCCATCAACAACCGCGCCTTCTGCAACTATGACGGTGGAGATTGCTGCGCTTCTACAGTGAAGACCAAAAAGGTAGGTAGGCCAGTGCGCCGCCCTCTGCAGCCACCCCTGCAGGTGTCTCCAACTTACTGGCCCACGATCACCCCTGGGTGTTGGCCAACCCATTGTCCTGGTTGCGTCAGCACTCCCCTACAAGTTTCACCATGTTCTAGTGCGTTCTATTTCTCATTCTTTTACTCAGTGGTGGTGGGGGTTTAGTCACTAAGTCGCGTCTGACTCTTGCGACCCCATGCACTGTAGCCCCTCCAGGCTCCTCTGTCCATGGGATTCTCCAGGCAGGAATACTGGAGTGGGTTGCCAAGCCCTCCTCTGTTTTATTCAGTAGTTGAGCTCATATCATGTGCTGAGCCCTGAACTAGGTGTGGAGGTTCATGGATGATCTTTGTAGATGAGGTCCCTTAACCTCAGAGCTTAGAGTCAGGTATGGAAGCTGGCAAGCTGAAGAGTGATGCTTTTTAAGGGAAAGGACAGAGTTCCCTGAGGGCCCAGGCAAAGGGTTGGAGAAGACTCTGTGGAGGGATCTTCACCAATGCACACAACTGAGGGATGAGAAGGGGCAGGGAGGTGGCCAGGAGAAGTGTCTGGGGCAGGAGGCTGGCATGTAAAATCCTAGAGAGCACACACCTTTAGAGAGTATGGCTAAAGCCTAGGGGAAGATGGACGATGAGACGTTCCTGACAAGGTAAGCTATGACCTTTAAGCATTTAATAATCTCTTTCATTGTCCACACCTGGAAAATTAGCGGGTGTGGTCTTGGTCACCCTTTTCTTCGTTAGCACACTAGGATGTAGCGGGAGTGATTCAAGTGTTTATGGAAAAACTGGAGCATCCAGCTGGGATGTGGTGGCACCCACCCACAGAGGAGTGGCCGCCTCCACTTTCCTCCTGGTGAGAGCTGCAACCACAGTTTGGGGCCTGAGCCAAGAGTTAGGAGAGAGGTGACCAGCCTGGCCCAGTGTGAGTTAAAGAGTGTTCCTGTGACAAATGAGTTCATCGGGAACAGTTTCTATTTTCACGCTCATCTATATTCGAAGCTGAAAAATCATTTGAACCTCTCTCTCATTTTAAAGAGGGGAAACTGTTGTTGAGAGAGGAGGGGGCACAGACTCGTGGTCATTTCGGCTACAGAGCCCTCTGTGATGATGTGGTCCAGACTTTTCATTTCCTTAATGGGGGTTCTGAGACCCATAAAGAAGGGATGATTTGTCCAAGGAAGAACAGTGAGTGATAGAGCAAGGTTCCTGGCTTATATCCTCATCCCTTTGTATTGCAGTGTCCTTAAGACAAATTGTTCCTTCAAGAACGATGCTCTGATTCTAAATAAAGGGGTAAACAGGGCAAGACCCAAGAAACACTCAGATTGGAGACTTGTCACTGTGTCTGTCGGTTGGTGCCAGTCTTATCTGATTGCGCTTGCTTTGCTGTGTATTGTTAGTATACTTAGTATATGGTTGTGATGTACAATAATTTATGAAACTATTTATCTCCAACTTTTGATTTTAACTTTTAGGTGATTTCATTTTCTCACAATGATAATGATGCGAATGAACATTTTTGCATAGAAATATTCTATAACTCTAATTATTCATTGACAGCTGATTCTTGGAATTGACATGAGGAGGATATAAGATGTGAGCATTTTTAATATTTTAATCTTATTGGCATGTATTTGGTTTTTGGAGTTTTGTTAGTTTCAGGTGTACAGTAAAGTGATTCAGTTATACACATAGTCCTTCTTTTTTAAGATTCTTTTCTCATATAGATTATCATGGAATACTGCATAGAGTTCCCTCTGCTATGCAGTACAGCCTTCTTGGTTATCTGTCTCACGTCTATTAGTGTGTGTGTGTTTGTCCCAAGCTCTCGATTTATCCCTCCCCTGCCATGTTTCCCTTCTGGTGACATGTTTGTTTTTGATATCTGTAAATCTGTTCCTGATATATGAATAAGTTCATTGGTATCTTTTTAAAAATTAGATTCCACATATGAGTGACATCATATTTGTCTTTCTCTGTATGACTTACTTCACTTCTTATGGTAATCTCTAGGTCCATCCATGTTGCTGCAAATGGCATTATTTCATTCTTTTTTATGGCTGAGTAATATTCCAGTGCATATATGTACCACATCTTCTTTATCCCTTCCTCTGTCAATGCACAATTAGATGGCTTCCATGTCTTGGCTATTGTAAATAATGCTGCAATGAACAGTGGGGAGGATGTTTAGTATATTCATTTTGACAATATTGATTCTTCCAATCCAGTAACACAGTAGAATCTTCCACCTGCATCATATCTGATTTCTTTCATCAGTGTCTTATAATTTTCAGAGTAGATGTCTTTTGTCTCCTTAGGTAGGTATTTTATTATTTTTGGTGTGATAGTAATTGGATTGTTTCCTTAATTTCTCTTTCTGATCCTTTGTAGTTACTGTATAGGAATGCGAGAGATGCCTGTGCATTTGTATCTTGCAACTTTACCACACTGATTGATTAGCTCTTGTATTTTTCTGGTGACATCTTTAGGATTTTCTATGTATATTATCAGGTTATCTGTAAACAGTGACAGTTTCATATCTTCTTTTCCAATTTGGATTATTTTTATTTCTTTTCTCTGATTGCCATGGCTAGGACTTCCAAAACTATATTGACTGGAAGTGGTGACAGTGGATTTCCTTGCCTTGTTCCTATCTTAGAAGAAATGCTTTTGGCTTTTTACCATTGAGAATGATGTTAGCTGTGGGTTTGTCTTATATAGCTTTTATTATATTGAGTTAAATTCCCACTTTCTGGAGGGTTTTTATCATAAATAGATGTTGAATTTTGTCAGAGGCTTTGTCTGTATCTATTGAGATGATCATATGGTTTTTATTCTTCAGTTTGTTAATGTAGTGTATCACACTGATTGATTTGCAGGTATTAAAGAATCCTTGCATCCCTAGGATAAATCCTGCTTGATCATAATGTATGCTCCTTTTAATGTATTTTTGGGTTTGATTTGCTAGTAGTTTTGCATCTATGTTCATCGGTGATATTGGTCGGTAATTTTCTTTTTTTGTGTGTGGTGTATTTTGTCTGGTTTTGGCATCAGGATTATGATGGCCTCATAAAATGAGTTTGAGAGTGTTCCCTCCTCTGCAGTTCTGGAAGATTTTCAAAATGATAAGTGTTAACTCTTCTCTAAATGTTTGATGGAGTTTGCTGTGAAGCCATCTGGTCCTGAACTTTTGTTTGTTGAAAGTTTTTTAATCTGTGTTTAAATTTCAGTACTTGTGATTGGTCTCTTCATATTTTCTATGTCTTCCTGATTCAGTCTTGAAAGATTGTATCCTTTAAGAATTTGTCCCTTTTTTTCTAGGTTGTCCAATTTATTGGTGAGTAGTTGCTTCTAGTAGTCTGTCCTGGTCATTTGTATTTCTGTTGTAACTTCTTTTTCATTTCTAATTTTATGGATTTGAGTCCTCTCCCTTTTTTTCTTGATGAGTGTGCCTAAAGGTTTATCAATTTGCTTATCTTCTCAAAGAATCAGCTTTAAGTTTCATTGATCTTTGCTACTGTTTTCATTTCTATTTCATTTATTTCTGCTCTGATCTTTATGTTTTCTTTCCTTCTGCTAACTTGGGATTTTGTTTGTTCCTCTTTAGTTGTTTTAGGTATAAGGCTAGGTTGTTTATTGGAATTTCTCTTGTCTCCTGAGGTAGGACTGTATTGCTATAAACTTCCCTCTTAGAAATGGTTTTGCTGCGTCCCAGTGGTTTTGGATAGCTATGTTTTCATTGTTATTTGTCTCTAGGTATTTATTTTTTCTTGATTTCTTCAGTGATCCATTGGTTGTTTAGTAACATATTGTTCAGTCTCCATGTGTTTGTGTTTTTAAAGGTTTTTCCCCTAGTAATTGATGTCTAACTCCTAGCATTGTGGTTGGAAAAGATGTTTAATTTCAATTTTCTAAAATTTACCAAGGCTTGATTTGTGGCCCAAGATGTGATCCGTCCTACAGAATGTTCCACATGCACTTGAGAAAAAAGTGTATTCTGCAGCTTTCAGATGGAATGTTCTATAAATATCAGTTAAGGCCTGTGTTTCCTTCTTGATTTTCTGTCTGGATGCTCTGTCCATGTATAAGAGTAGTGTGTTAAAGTCACCCATTATTATTGTGTCTATTTCTCCTTTTCCAGCTGTTAGCACTTGCCTTATATATTAAGAGGCTCCTGTGTTGGGCATCCGGTCCCATCACTTCATGGGAAATAGATGGGGAAACAGTGGAAACAGTGTCAGACTTTTTCCAAAATCACTGCAGATGGTGACTGCAGCCATGAAATTAAAAGACGCTTACTCCTTGGAAGGAAAGTTATGACCAACCTAGACAGCATATTCAAAAGCAGAGACATTACTTTGCCAACAAAGGTTCGTCTAGTCAAGGCTATGGTTTTTCCTGTGGCCATGTATGGATGTGAGAGTTGGACTGTGAAGAAGGCTGAGTGCCAAAGAATTGATGCTTTTGAACTGTGGTGTTGGAGAAGACTCTTGAGAGTCCCTTGGACTGCAAGGAGATCCAACCAGTCCATTCTGAAGGAGATCAGCCCTGGGATTTCTTTGGAAGGAATGATACTAAAGCTGAAACTCCAGTACTTTGGCCACCTCATGTGAAGAGTTGACTCATTGGAAAAGACTCTGATGCTGGGAAGGATTGGGGGCATGAGGAGAAGGGGACAACAGAGGATGAGATGGTTGGATGGCATCACTGACTCGATGGACGTGAGTCTGAACTCCGGGAGTTGGTGATGGACAGGGAGGCCTGGTATGCTGCAATTCATGGGGTCACAAAGAGTCGGACATGACTGAGCGACTGATCTGACCTGATCTGATGTTGGGTGTATATATATGTACAATTGTTTTTTCTTCTTCTTGGATTGATCCCTTGATCATTATGTAGAGTCCTTCCTTGTCTCTTGTACTAGTCTTTATTTTAAAGTCTGTTTTGTCTGACATGAGGGTTGCTACTCCAGCTTTCTTTCAATTTCCATTTGCGTGGAATACCTTTTTGCATTCCCTCTCTTTCAGTCTGTATAGGGCCCTAGATCTGAAGTTAGTCTCTTGTAGACAGTATGTACATAGGTTTTGCTTTTATATCCATTCAGACAATTTGTGTCTTTTGGTTAGAGCATTTAATCCATTTACAGTTAAGGTGATTATCAATATGAATATTTCTTATTGCCATTTTGTCAATTGTTTTGGGTATTTTTGAAGGTCTTTTTTCCCCTTCTCCTGTGATTTGATGCCTATCTTTAGTAATGTGTTTGTATTGCTTTTTCTTTTTTGTGTGTGTATCTGCTGTAGATTTTTGGTTTGTGGCTCCCATTAGATTTTGATATAACAGTCTATATATGTACCAGATTGTTTTCAGTTGCTGATCTCTCACATTTCCAATATCCTGTACCCATACTCTCTTCTTCTCATGATTGCTGTCTTTGATATATTTGTGTGTGGATGATTTCCTGACTCTATGTTTGCCTTTACTGGTGAGTTCCCTGTTTGTAATTTTCTTGAATCTTGTTGTGGCCTTTTCTTTCCTACCTAGAGAAGTTACTTTAGGATTTGTGGTACTGAATTCTCTTAGCTTTTGCTTGTCTGTAAAACTTTTGATTTCTCTGTTGAATCTGAATGAGGGCCCTACTGGGCAGAGTAGTCCTGATTGTAGTGTATGTGAAACCGTGTGTGTCCTGCAAGAGTGAAATCTGTCATTTCCCCCAGTCCCGAGGAGCTCCCGCACTCGAGCCAAATGCTTTGGGGTCTCTTCTTCCTGATGCCTTGCCCCAGGCTGGGGAGACTGACGTGGGGCTCAGGACACTCACTCTTGCAGGAGAACCTCTGCAGTATGGTCATTTTCCAGTCTGTAGGTCACCCGCCCAGCAGCTATGGGATTTGATTAGGTTAGGAAAGTACCCTTCCTCTTGCGCTCTTATTGTGGCTTCTTCTTAATCTGTAAAATCTCTGTTTTGATAGGCTCCCATCTTTTCTATTGATGGTTGTCAGCAGTTGTGATCTTGGTGTTTTCCTGAGAGGAGCTGAGCTCAACTCCTTCCACTCTGCCGTCCTTTCCGGGATCTAGGGCTGTTTTTATAGTTCGGAGGCTTTCTGCCCCTTTCTTCACCAGGTACTGGGCGTCGTCCCCTTGCTATGGGGTTTGCCGCTACAGTGCTCCTTCGCAGGCTCCTGGAACAGCAGGGTTGGGGCCTGGCACCTACTCACAGGTCTCGTGGCATTGGCCTGTGCCCACCTCTGAAGCCCAGGATGGCAGTAGGACTAATGCCTGCTCACAGAGCTCCTGTAGGTGGAGTCCTGGTGTCTGGGTGCACGTGCAAGGAAGGAAGCCCCAATGGTGGTCCCACCCTTCTCCTCGTACACCCTCGTAACAGCACCTCGACGCTACTGGGCCCAGGCTTCTTCCAGGCACACCCTTGGTTGCCATAGTCTAGTTTCTTTGGGCTCTTCTGTGCAGCCAACTATGTTCTTCTCCTTGGGTCTGACCTCTGAAGCCTAATCTTCTGTACCCGGCTCCCCCTGCACCGACAGAGGAATGTCCCAGACTGGGGAGTGCAGGGGGGTGCTGTGCTCTCCTCCACAGCTCCTCTTCCATCCAGTCTGACGTTCCCACAGGTGAGGAGACAACCCTGGGTGCAGAAACCTTTTCTCCTGCATAGCTCCCTCCCTGGGGTGCAGGCTCCATTCAGATTCCTTCCTTTTCTTTTTCCTTTTGTCCTACCTGGTTATGAGGAGGTTTTCTTGTCTCTTTGGAAGTCTGAGGTCCTCTGTCAACATTCAGTAGCTGTTGTGGGTGAATGGTTCTCCTTGTAGATGTATTTGTAGTGTTTGGTGGGAGAAGGAGCGCTCCATGTCCTACTCATCCTCCATTTCAATCCCCCCTCCAGGTGTGAGTGTTTTGAAGGCTCTCGATTCCTGATGCCAAATGAATACAGTGTGTGTCTTTCACTCCCCTGGAGTCAGCCACTTTGACAGTGAATAGACAATGAAGCTTGTGTAGAATTATGACATGTGATTCATCTGACACCATCAGCTAGAGAAACAGCAGCTCTGATGAAAAGAATTTTCCTACCAACTATAACTTATGTACTAAAACATTAAAATATAAAACTAATATATTAAAATATAAAGACTAATTTTATTGGGAAACTTTCTTAAATGGATTGCTGTTTCTACAGAGTGCATGGTAGGGACATGCAGTCATAATTCAGGTTCCGGTGCAGACTCCAGGTTGTTACAGTCACTCGAACATACAGATAAATATCTCAAGTGGTCATTTTGACCCTCTCTTTCTATACTAGGTTCAGCTGCAGCAGTTTCAGGCTCCAGGGCTCAGAGATGAGTGTTGTCTCTTGGGTCAAGGACCCAGAGTCTGTTTTCTTGCTAGTTCTGAATATGTTTCCTAATCCTTTTTCCCCTTTTCTATATACATTATGAATGTAATTCTAGCCTTTTGTGTTCAAAGACTACCTTCTTCCACTTTTTTACTTCTTCCTGTTGGCCAAGGCGATGGAATGTAGGTGAGCAGGCTTCCTCCATGACAGGAGATGTGTGTTCATGGAGCATCTCTGTGGGCTGAGCACTGGACCACGCTGGGCACACGGCAGAGTCCAGGCACCACACCTGCCCTTGTGGAGCTCGGGGTCTGTTAGGGGAGCCAGTTATAAGCAGTGAGGTATGTTGCTGCTGTTAGTCACTCAGTTGCATCTGACTCTTTTGCAACCCCAGGGACTGTAGTCCGCCAGGCTCCTCTATCCATGGGGATTCTCCAGGCCAGAATACTGGAGTGGGTTGCCATTTCCTTCTCCAGAGGATCGTCTGGAACCCAGGGATCGAACCCGCATCTCCTGCTTGGCAGGTGGATTCTTTACCACTGAGCCACCAGGAAAGCCCCACTGAGGTATATAGCTATGTATTTAGTGACCTTTGCAGAAGGGACAGTGAAGGGAAGGTGAGGGGTCATTTGGAGAACAGTGTGAAGGTCAGAGAAAGTGTTCCTGAGGAGAGAGATTTACACTGAGACCTGAAGACTGAGCAGGAACTTTCCTGGTGCAGGTGAACGGTGGTTGGGAGAAGAATGGGGAGAACTGTGGGAACTCTGTGTGACCTCCACCCGTGGATTAGAGAGCCAGTGGCCTCTGTCACAGTGAGGGTGGCTTTACCGTAGTTACTCAGTGCTCAGAAGTGTTTGGATGTCTCTTCAGATGTGAGACTCCTGACATCTGACTTCTGGAGAACAAAGGTGATTCAAGTTAAAATCATACGCCTATGATTTAATTCCCCAACCTAACTTCTCTATAAACTCCAACTTCTTGAAACCCTTCTACTCTCTCATCTCCAGCCAACTGTCCTTGCAGTGGCTGCTTTATAGAGACAGAAGATAATAAGACAGGACGCCTGTTAGTGAACTGCCGCAAGTCAGACTCGCGTCCTCCCTTACCTTCTTTAATCCGCATGTCAACCCCGGCAGGGCACTGGGAACCAGTTTCGGCTTGTGTGTTAGTCATTCAGTCAAGTCTGACTTTGCAGGCCCATGGGCTGTAGCCCGTAGCTGGCCAGGCTCCCCAGCCTGTGGAATTCTCCAGGCAAGAATGCTAGAGTGGGTAGCCATTCCCTTCTCCAGGGGATCTTCCCAGCCCAGGGATCGAACCTGGGTCTCTGCTTTACAGGCAAATTCTTTACCAGCTGAGCCAGCAGGGAAGCCCTTAAGTTCGGGCTTAGTGAGTACTTACAGGACTTGAGTTTACTGGCTGCAAACGCCACAGGCCAGAGTCGAACCCAGTTCCGTCTAAGTCCCAAGCCCGGCTTGTTCTGCTGCAGGGGCTGCGCCACAGAAGAGGGAAGCGGGGGCGGCGGGTTGCAGAACCTGTCCTCAGTGCACCTGAGCATGACCCTACCTGTTCCAGCTGGAGATATTTCACTATGGACCCAGAATGCCAGGGAGCTTTGAGTGTGGGACCCCTGCTCACTCACTTTGACAAGGCAAAAGCAGCTTTCCCCAGGGTGGGGAATAGCGGAGACTCCCAGCCCTGCCAGTCATCCTTGACTGCCCAGACAGGAGTTTCCCCTGAGCACAAAAAAGTCCTGCCTTTCTGTCTCCAGCTTCCACAGCAGGAAGCCTCTCGGGGCAAGAGAGGGGCCAGAGGCTGGCTTTCTCCCCCCTATATCCCTCCCATCTCTCACCTGCTGGCCTATTTCACTCCCACCTGTACTCGTGGCCCCAGTTCCATCTCATAGCAAGTCCCCTGCCCGTAAACTCCCAGCCTGGTGCTCAGAATCTCATTGACAGTGTAGACTGACTCCCTGCACTTTCCAAAATGACCGTAATTGAGCACTTACCACGTGCTTGGCCGTGGGTTAGCATCTCTGTGTATATTATTCCATTTAGACTCCAGAACCGTCCAACAAAGCCCACATTTGAGACTCAGAGAGGTGGAATCACTTATACAAGGTGGCGGATCTCTGTGTAGGATTTAGGATTCCCTGACACCAAGCAAATGACAGATGGTAGCTACTGTGTCTCGAGCGCTTACTGTCTACCAAGTTTCACCTTTTCCTCCATGTGTCACTTTATTTCATCAGCACAGCAGCCCTGCTGTAGGCACGGCCTTTTTTAGCCCCACCTTACAGATGGTACAACTGAGGCTTAGACGGGTTGAGGTCACACAGCTGGTAAGTGGTAGAGCTGGGACACAAACCATGTGATTCCAAGTCACACAGCACCTGCCTCTGACCCTTGTTCTGAATGTCTGCTTGCTCTGGGCTTGCACCGTGCCCTTCCTGGAGTCCCTTTCCTCTTGCTTCCTGGCCCTCCTGGATTGGGGTCCTGGGTAGGAACTCCAGCCCCAGAGTGAAGCTCTCCATGGCTTCTCCTGCACTTCCTTCCTCCTACTCTCCACCTAAAACCTCTTTCTGGTCCCTGGAGCTGGGGCCTCCCTGTCACTTAAGCCAGAATGATGTCTGTCTGCTCCCTCCAGCCTTCCCCCCTCGCTTATCTGTACAGACCCCAGCTGTTCCCCTCATCTGCCTTGTGGGGTGACCTGGGCCCTGCTGGAAGATGAGACAGGACAGTGCAGGACTGTCTGAGGAAACTCTACCTGCCAGGCATGCTCAGCCTCCTACCCAGGCACCTATGTGCACTGCAAGGCAGACGGGAAGAGGCGGGACTCAGTATTTTCTTATCGGAGCCAAGAGTCTAGAATATAGAGCAGATTTCCAGAATGGTTGCTTCAACAGCTTCCCCCCTATACCAACGACGAACAATCATTTTCTAATTGGACTCATTCTAGGTCTGCATGTGTAGCAGGGTGTAAGGGAGGAAGGAGAAATAACCTTCAAGTATTTGACATACCAGTGTTTTCCAAGGCGTGGTGGCCTGGAACAATGGTGATGGTCATGTTTCGGTTGGCTGCTAAGAGACTGATTCTGGCAGATGTCTGGGGAGCTGCGGTGTGGTCCCAACTCTACAGCCCAGCTCTGCGGCATTGGCCAGGCCGGGCTCGCCTTGAGTTTTTATCTCCTGATGTTCGGATTAGATTCATTTCTAAGGACTCTCCACGTGGCTTCCTGAGTGAGGTGGTCCTTGAGCAGGAACTTGAAGACTAATCAGGGTCAGGGGACCAGAGGAGAGTTTTTTTTTTTTTTTTTTTTTCAGAGGAGAGTTAAAAATTGGTCCCAGGAGCATGTCTCGGCACAGGATAACACACCCAACCAATGACATGAAGCATAGGGCTCCCACCTGTATTTGCTCAAATCTAAGTGAAAACCTGCTTTCTTGAAAAAAGGCATGAAACCCCAGTGGAGCTCGTTGGTCTAAGGAGGCTAGTGATTCTGTAAGATAGGGGAAGACAGAAGCTTTAGATGGGAAGCAGTCATCTCAGCAGAGCTGATAAAGGGTTGTTTGCAGAGTTGGGGGTGCATATCAACAGCTCTAACGTCTCAGCTTAGCAACCTGAATGGTCCTCTGAAAAGGAGTCAGGATGGCATTGCATCTCTGCGCACAGCCCTCTGTGCCTCTCCACTTCCCCAGAGTGAACACTGGTCCTCCCAGGAGCCTGCCAGGCCCTGAGTGCTCTGCCCACCCCCACCCCTCACCACCCCCCACCCCCATCGATGCCTTCCTCCACTTCCCTCCAGCCCTCGGGACTCCTTGCCACCCTGCACACAGGCCAGACATCCTCCTACCTTCCAGCCTTCACCACGAGCTGTTCTTTTGGCCAAGAACATTCTTCTCCATTCATCCTTATGACTCACTCTAGGTCTCTTGCCCAAGTGCTGTGTGCTCAACGTGCCCCACCCTGACCACCCACCTTCCATCACCCCTGGCCCTTCTGTACCCATTGACCTTGGCTTCCATGTCTTCTTTCCTTCCATAACACGCACCACTTTGGCACATATTGTAAGAATGTATGTATTATTCGTTGCCTGGCTATTTCGATACCTCTTGCTGTTGGAAGGAAAATTTCATGAGCGTGAGAAGGTGCATTTATTTTAGTCACTGTTCTATCCCAAGTTCCCATGTCCCTTTCTGCTGAGAACCTGCTCTGTGGTAGCCCCTGTGCTAGGCCATGAGCAGATGGCCAGGCCCAGCTGTGCGGTCATGGGGGCCCGTGAGCAGGCGCGGAGAGGCCAGGAAATGCTAATGGAGACACAACAACTGAGGCCAATCACCACAGCTTCTCAGAGAAAACAATGTTAGAGGTGAGGCGGGGAAGTCGCAGCAGATCTTACCCAGGTAAACGTAGTGAGGGGAAGGCCAGAGAGAAAGATGAGAGAGAAGCGTGTTCCTGGCAGAGCGCAGAGTCTGTGCAAAGCCCAGAACAGGGGAACACAGTCAGGAAACTCTGATTCGCTGAAAAGGGCCAGAGCATGGTGCAAGAGGTGAAGGCATGAGAGGCAAACCTGGGGGCACGAGCAAGGCTTCTATAAGCCACGCTGGGGAGTCTAACTTTATCTAGGGAGCGATGGGAGTATTCGATGATTTTAAGCACTGAACCAGCTGAGAGAATCCTAGAAGGCTTCCTGGAAGAGGGACTTGTGCTCAACTTGGAAGATTAGTAAGACACAGTAGGCAAATGACTAAGCCAAACAGACTAATTCTTCTACCCACTGGTTTCTGGAGTGTTAGGATTTCCCCCACTTGGGGTGTAACTTTGACTTTTTTTTTTTTCCTGTGGGTGAATTCAACACTCATTTCAAACCTGATCCTATGAAAAGAACCAGGCCTTTCTATCCCCCTAGAATGACGATCATCACAACCATCATCAATGCCGTTACCACATCACCACCACTCTCACCAACATCATTTAGTGAGCATGAATTCTACACCAGGCCTTATGCAAGTGCTGTCCTTGATTTTGTACTTTATCCAAAGTACTCCTCCATGGCGGGACTGTTATTTTCTCTATCTTATAGGTATGCAAACTGAATCCCTCTCCCCACAAAGAAGTCACTTGCCTGTGAGCATTTCACTAGCTTACACTACTACACCGCTAACAACGCAAGGAATCAAACCAGGTCTCCTCGTCTAACCGGGTGCATTCCTCCACATTACCCACACTTGATGTTTTCTCCTCCACTTACCGCGTCTAAACAAGCTTTGGCATTTCCTGACTGCTGCATGCCCCGTGCCAGGCACAGATCTGCACAGTCCCAAGGGAGCTATAGAGGAGCCCCAGCATCAGGCCTTGGTCTGCTTGAGGTCACTAAGTCTTTCCATCAACACTATGGTGACCCAGAGATTCACAGTGGTGAAGCGAGTCGCCCAGGGCCCTGCCGTGGGTGGGTGGACAGTCAGGCTTTCTGACCTTCACTGCAGCATGCCTCCTGCTCCCGCACACCGCCCACCCTCTGCTGTGACCTCCCTGTTGAGTGAGTCAGAAGTCAGCCTCAGACAGCCCTTCCGCCAGGGCCCTGTGGCATTGGCCAGGCTGCATTCCTGTGAGCCGCTCACACACACCCGGGTGGAGGTGTTACCCTGGGCAGCTCACCCACGGGTTGAAACCCCTGTGCTGAGCACTGTCTCCAGCCTAGAGGGAAAAAGCAAGAACCCTGGCCTTCCATCACCGACCTGGGCTTGTTGACAGAATCCCAGAGTGGGTGGCCAAGCCGTTTATGGGACAGCCTAGCTGCACGGTGCTGGGAATCCCAAATGTAAACTGGCCGCTGAGGCCTTGATGCCGTGGGTGGTAGGTTTTCTTGGGAGGCTATCCGGGGGAGAAGGTGGAAAGCTGCTCGGGGAATCCGGGCATCTGGGAGTCAGGCTTGGAGCCAGCTTTATCGGGATGGGACTCGTCTCTACCAGACCTCAGCTTCTTCCTCTGTGAGAGGGGACCCTGCCTCCTACCCTACCTGCCTCCTGGGGGAATGGTGCCGGGGAGCAGTTACAAATGGGGGCGCAGGTCCAAGGCACCCTGCCAGACAAGTGACTCACCTCTTCGCATCTTCATTTCCTCTAAGATGTAAAACGAGGATTGTGAGAATAGCTGCCTTATGAGAGCTGCTGGGAAGGGTGAGTAACGGGGCGCCAGGTACATAATAAGAGGTAGGAGGCGAATGACCATTAAACACACCCCACAGCACTCGGCCAGGACTGGGGATGGAGAGCTGCCTTACCCATCTTGTTTGGGCTTGCCAACAAGTTCTCAGTGTCCAGAGTGGGGGCTTAAAATCCTACAGCATCTACCAGGTTGACAGGTAGTGAGTTCCAGGGCAGGTCTGAGACAGGCTGAGGCCTCTATTTTACCATCTGTAAGCTGGGTAGCTAAAGGACAGCAGCCTCTCAAGACTGGATGGAGCCACATGGGAATCCTGCACACGGCCAGCCTCAGGCAGTGGCTTGCCGTGGACCGGACCTGGGCGTGTCTCTTGCAGGTCAGATCTGGGGACACCTGGGGGAGTGGGTGGGGCAGGTGAGCTCCACCTTCTCTTATGAGTTGCAGATGCCCAGTCAGTAAGGACGCCTGTGAGCAGAGGAGACCCCTGAGGCAGGCTCTGAACAGACAGGTCATGGAGAGGCGAGAAGAAGGGCGAGATACCATGCTTGTCCTCCGTACCGGGACCTCCGCGGGCTGGTGTGGAGGTGGCATTGCTCCTCACCAGATCCCTCGTCTCACCGATGGGGAGTCCAGCTCCATAGGTACCTGCCTGCTGAAGGTCGAGCAGGGTGCTCCCAGGCCCCTAGCAAGGGCTCCGTCATTGCGCCTGTGTTTATAAGCATGGAAGGGCACAAGGAGCATCCCCGATCGTCCCCCTGAGACCAAACCTTCTAGACTTCGCTGTGTTCTAAGGTTCCTGCCCTGCAGATCCAGACCTTTGTCTTTAGGGGAACACTGAAACCCCCTGGGCCGGGCCAGGAGGAAAGCGTGTGCACACACCATGCCCCACACAGCCAGCGTGCCTACACGGGCCTGAGAAGCTCCCTGGCATCATAGGGCCCTGCCGGCTGACAACACTGGAGAAGCCCCTGGGACTGGGGTGGCAGAAAGGGGGACATGCAAGACACAAGCTGTGGAGAAGGGCAGCATTTCCTGGCCTTTTCTGCCCAGGGCATAGCCGTCCACCTTTCTCAGGCTGAGAAAGAGTCTCAGACAGAAGGGAAGGAAGAGATCATTAAAATCAACGTGGTGTACAGATAGGGAACTTGAAGCCCGAGAAGGGAGGTGACTTGTACGAAGTTACACAGCACAGGAGTGCAAGAACAGAGGCCCCCTGACTGTTGTCCCTGGGTTTTTGTGCTTTCATATGTCCCTCCAGTCATGGGTCCTTTGAATGCCTGCCACGTGGTAGATAGAGGTCAACCACAGACACGGGGACTTCCCTGGTGGTCCAGTGGCTCAGACTCCAGCTCTCAATGCAGAGGGCCCGGCTACTATCCCCGGTCAGGGAACTAGATCCCACGTGTCACAACTGAACAATCTCACATACCAGAGCTAAGACCCAGCACGGCCAAATAATACATACTTTAAAAAACAACACCACAGACATGGCCCCTGCCCAGACGGCGCAGGCATACAGGCGCAGACGTGATTCCGTCCAAGGATGGCGTAGGGATAGAATGCTAGGGTATGGGAGGAGCGTGATGGTCCGGTCTTTGGTAAGACTAACGAGGCAGGAGGCAGTGCTTGCAGAAAGACCTGGCGGATGAAGAGAAGCTGGCCAGGGAAGCGCAGGAGCAGGGAGGAACAGGAACAGCTGAAGACTTAAACCCAGGAAAACACCTGGAGTCTTTGAGGAAACAGGAAACGAGCCGCAGAGAGCGAGGGGATGAAGGGAACCAGATGAGGTCCAAGAAGGGTGTGGAGATCAGGCAAGGCCTTGAACTCTCGCTAAGGACTTTGTGTCTTATCCTAAGAGACAGAATCTGTTGCACGTTTGCCTGGGTGAGGCGCAACAGGAAGCAGGAGAGAGAAACCATATGTGAGGCTGTCTCGAAAGAATCGTGGAGCCCAGTGGGAAGAATGACAAAGAGAACACACTGTGCAGAAGACGGGGGCGGTCACTGGTTCATCCTAACATTAGAACGCGGGCAAGGGGATGGAACGGGTCCAGGGGAAACCGAGGCCGCCCAGGTCGGGGAGGAGGAAGGCAGGAAGCGGGTCACAAGCCGGAAGTACAAGCCTGGAGGAAGCCGACTCGGTGTCGAGCGACCCAAGTGTTAGACCACGTTCTGGGAGGTTTTGCATCTTTCTTGTTGAATCCTTGCAACCATCTGAACTACAGTAGAGGAAGTCCCCTGCATACGAACCTTCAAGGTGCAAACTTGCAAAGACCGGAACGTGCATCTGCTTCCAGTGAGGAACCAGAACCTGTGCCGTCGACGTCGGGCGTGAGTGGGATTGCAGCTCGCCCTCCTCCTCTGTCTCTGATCACTGATGATCCTTCAGTTTTCCCTCCAGGCAGTAACTCTTCTTGCCTGTTCACTCTATGCCAGCCCCTGCATGCCATTGTATTATGGTACTTTTCAAGTTTCTGTACTGTAGGATTAAAAATGTTTTCTTTTTGTGTTTGTTTTTTATGTATTATTTGTGCAAAAAGTATTATAAACCTGTTACTGTACAGTACTATATAGACGATTGCCTATATAGTACTATAGACTATATAATACTATAGACGATTGTTAGTTGGGTACCTAGGCTAATTTGTTGGACTTAGGGTCACATTGGACTTAACAGAAGTGCTCTGGGAATGGAACTCATTCCTATGGAGAGGACTTACTGTATTTTTTTTTTCCATCACCGTTTTCTAGATACACAAATTCAGGGTGATGGCAGCGAAGGGGTTTTTCCCCACAGTTATTCAGTGAGTATGAGGGCTTGCTGAAGTATTCAGCAAGTAAGGATGCTAATCCAGGCCTCTGCTCACAGGGTTTCCCCACTGGACCTCAGCTATTAGATTTGGACCTGGCTCTGCCCTCAGTCTCCCCACTTTGGAGGATTTTCTCTAGGTCTCTTCCAAGTCTAAGGTTCTCTGCTTCTTAGGACGGTGAAGAAGTTGCAGAAGAACATTTAAGATGGGACGGTACAGTCCCTGCATACGCGTGGAGCTGGGGTGTGCCCTGCAATCAGCGCACAGTCAGCAGCAGTGAGCAGCTGAAAGCAGCAAGGCTCTGCATGGAAGTGGTAGCTGTAGGCATGCTCACCAGGGCATCCCAGGCCTGGGAGCTGGAACTGAAAAGGGAAACGAGGAGTTGCACTAGCCGTACTGCAGTGAGAGTCAGAGAGAGGGAGAGAACAGATCTGCATTCGTATTCTGCAGCTTAGACGCTGGGGACACAAGAGTGAGCAAGGCTGACAGTCCTCGCCTTGCTTACCGAGAAAGAGGCACACAGGGCATGTGGCAAGCATTGCTTGCTATGCTCATTTTATCGGCTAATTCATTATCCCTCATGACACCCACTGGAGGGGCATGCTTTTGCCTCTCCGCTTTTGGGAAGGATCACTGAGGCTCAGAGAAACTGTCACCTATTCAAGGTCACACCTCAATTAGGTGAGAGAGTGGGGGCTTCTACTTCAATCTTCCTGTTCATTCCTACACTTTTAAATTATTGAAACGTTGCAGGATGGAGAGAGGTTGGGGAGGCAAAGAGGGAAGAAAGAAGGACACAGAGCAGGGAGAAAAAGTGTTCAGGAGAACGAGCCCACAGCCAGAGGGACAAAGATGCTCTCTGAGCCTTGTGAGCACTCGAGACCCTGCCCAGGCAGGAGGGTGAATGAGGCCATTAAATCCATCTGCGCAGATGGGGGGCCCTCTGGGGAAAGTTCTATGCAAATGTCATGATGCAATGAGGTGAAATCCACTCGCGTCAGCCCAGGCTGGGGCTCAAGCAGGGACCGCTCTGTGCTCTTTGCAAAGACAGATCCTCTGCCGTGTGAGGAGGACGTTCACTCTGCTGGGCTCTTTCTCACAATTTCTAGAAAGGAAAGCCAGCCCAAGATCACAAAGCATGTGAAGGGATGGACTGGGAAATGAAATGTGGGCCTCTTATTTTGTCTCTTTTCCTCCAATTTTGTAATCTATACATATATCAAATTGTTACGTCGTGCGCCCGTCACTTTTTCTTATGCTAAAATCTGCTCCTAGGATCCCTCAACCTAGTTTTCTGCAAAAAAGTCTCTCTGTGAAATGTTCCCCACCAGGATTTCAGGCGCTCTAGAACAGGGGTCCCCAACCTCTGGGATCTAATGCCTGATGATCTGAGGTGGAGCTGATGTAATAATGGAAATAAAGTGCACATTAAATGTAATGCATTTGAATCATCCCCAAACCATCCCCCATCACCCAGGAGCATGGAAAAACCATCTTCAATGAAACCTGTCCCTGGTCCCAGAAAGGTTGGGGATCACTGTCCTAGAAGGTGGTCTGAACTTGCTGGCAAAAGCTTTTGCCATTTTCATAATCCCCAAATCAAAATTACCAATATGTACAGAGAGTTAGGTTTTCCTAAAAGACATTATCGCATTGTTTATATCAGTGGATCACCACAACAGTCCTAGAAGTTAGATATTCCATTGTACAAGTCTATTAACCAACTCTCATGTGGGACATGACAACTTTTCACCCATGATTTCATTCAGCCCTCAGAGTCCACAGTGCAAGGCAGGTCTTATTCTACTGATTTCACAGCTAGGAGGAACCTGAGGCTCGGGGAGAGGTTGCTTCAGTCAGTTCAGTTCAGTTCAGTTCAGTCGCTCAGTTGTGTCTGACTCTTTGCGACCCCATGAATTGCAGCACGCCAGGCCTCCCTGTCCATCACCAACTCCCGGAGTTCACCCAGACTCACGTCCATCGAGTCAGTGATGCCATCCAGCCATCTCATCCTCTGTCGTCCCCTTCTCCTCCTGCCCCCAATCCCTCCCAGCATCAGAGTCTTTTCCAATGAGTCAACTCTTCGCATGAGGTGGCCAAAGTACTGGAGTTTCAGCTTTAGCATCATTCCTTCCAAAGAACACCCAGGGCTGATCTCCTTTAGAATGGACTGGTTGGATCTCCTTGCAGTCCAAGGGACTCTCAAGAGTCTTCTCCAACACCACAGTTCAAAAGCATCAATTCTTCAGTACTCAGCCTTCTTCACAGTCCAACTCTCACATCCATACATGACTACTGGAAAAACCATAGCCTTGACTAGACGGACCTTTGTTGGCAAAGTAATGTCTCTGCTTTTAAATATGCTATCTAGGTTGGTCATAACTTTAGAGGTTGCTTGCCTTACTTTAAATACTGGATTTGTCACTTACTGGTTTGGGCTTCCCTGGTGGCTCAGTGATAAAGAGCCCGCCTGCCAATGCAGGAGGCACGAGAGATGTTGGTTTGACCTCTGGGTTGGGAAGATCCCCTGGAGAAGGAAATGGCAACCCATTCCAGTATTCTTACCTGGGAAATCCCATGAATAGTGGAGTCTGGTGGGCTACAGTCCATAGGGTCGCAGAAAGTTGGACACGACTGGAGCAACTGAACACCACCACCACCACTTTGGGCGAATGCCTGCCCCTTTGTGAGCCTCAGTTTCTCCACCTGTAAAAGGGCGGTTGTTCTAGTGCCTATCTTACAGAGGTGGACTTCCCTGGTGGCTCAGACGGTAAAGCGTCTGCCTACAATGCAGGAGACTCGGGTTCAATCCCTGGTTCGGGACGATCTCCTGGAGAAGGAAATGGCAACCCACTCCAGTATTCTTGCCTGGAAAACCCCATGGATGGAAGAGTCTGATAGGCTATAGGTCCATGGGGTCACAAAGAGTTGGACATGACTGAGCGACTTTACTTTCACTTTACAGAGTTGCCGAAGAATTCAGTTCTTTCCTGGCTGTAAAGCATTTAGCATGTTGTAAAGCCTGGCCTGTCATACATGCCCCTGAAAATGGAAACAGCTATGATAATGACCATGGTGATCCTGATAGAAGTTATCATAAGGCTAGCAAGAAGCAGAGTCATGACTTGAACTTGAATCTGCTGCCCCAACATCCAGTGATGGACCCTCTGCCCTGATGAACCCACTGCTTCTCTAGAAATTTGTTTCAGCCCCAAGCACCTGGCTCATCTCTTCTGCCTTTCTCTCTGCAGGTCACACCCTTCCCCATGTCTTGTGACCTACAGGGTGACTGTGCTTGCCGGGACCCCCAGGCCCAAGAACACAGCCGGAAAGACCTCCGAGGATACAGCCATGGCTAAGGAAGGACAAGGAGTTGTCAAAGAATTCCCAACGCCAGGACCCGCATCCCTTTGGTATTGATTTCACAGTCAGCTGCTCAACGGAATGGCCTCTCCACACCAGGGATCCTTAGCACCCAACCGGTCTGCCTTTAATTTCACCCAGGAAGGACTCGTAGTACGGGCATGTGTACCAAGTCTCGCCATGTTGAATGATGGAATGGAATCCCATCTCAAAGTCTTAGAAAGATTGCACATACAGCGTGCAGTCCCTGAGCCTCCTAAAATTCTAACCATTTGCCACACGACCGCAGCGAGAAACATATTCTGTATCTAGGAGTGTGCCCATCTGTGGTTAGTACGCATGCAGGCATACGCACCCATGCAGACATCCGTGGGAGGGCAGTTTTGGAGACTGAGCAGAGAGAGACTGGGCCAGACTCAATCCTTTCTCTCCCAGGCTCTGAACCAGCACTGTCCTTGGGAGAAAGAGTTACAGAAACTGCTAAGACCAAGTGTTAAATGCCAACATAGCTCACACCCTGAGGCTTAGAATACATAAGGTGTGCTTGAGTGCGCAGTCCTCTGGGATTGGAAGTGAAATGGTCTCTGATCACCTCCCTTGTAGGGAAGTAGAGGAAGAGGTAAAGAATCCAAGGTATGCGAAGCCCCCAGGGTTTGAGGCCAAGCTGGAAATGGCTTAGGATTGCAATGTCAAGGTATTATAACAGCCCCCGGCTTGAGGCCATAATATCCCCCACATCCCCCACATCTTGCCTTGGGACCACACTTGCTGCTACTTTCCCGGCTGCTCTATCCTATACATTGAGTACCCCAAGGTGGTAGGACTAGGTGAGGAAAAACCCCCACACAACCAAACTGTCTGCCTTAAAAGTGACCCACATTTTCCCACAGCTCCTCACTTCTTAGTCCTTCTGCGAGGGAAAACCCCTCATTGGCCCACATGGTGAGAAGTGAAGGCCCCCTGGGTGGGCTTCTCATCCTGGAAGGGAATTGAGGGGCTTCAGATGCTGGAACCCTCACCGAGAGTCCAGAATGTCTAAGCCAGTGTTAGATTTTATAAGCAAGAGGAACAGTGTTACATTTCTATGATGTCGGAACCCTCCGGAGACTGTTGGGATGGCAGGGACTCTTGGGTTAGCATCCTTATCCAAGTCTTCCTGCCTCTCCAAGGCGAGAGCAGGCTTTGGGTCTGAGGACCTCATTGTGCCCTGAGTAGCAATAGTTCTGGAGCAGAGAAGCATCTCGGATAGGATCCACACCTGGACTGTGTTCTAGAGGGGCCTTCAGGGGGCAGCCCAAGGGTTCCCAGCCTTGGTCCCCAACCACCCAGCATGGTCATCCTGCCTTCCACACAGCCTTTGGCTCCCATACTCCCGTCCACCTCTGTCCTAGGGTGGCCCTTCCCTCTCGCCCATGTTCAGCCTCCAAAAGTTAAGAGGAAATTAGCCAGACACTCACAGAAGCCCCCACCTCTTTGGGGTCCTCTTTGTTCAGCCGGTTACCTGTCCACTCCTTTTGAATTAGTAAGGGAGGTGAGGAATACAGAATGAGGTGGAAAGAAGGCTGACATATAACCTGATCTCTGAAACTGAGAAAGTGAGGTGAAGGGAGGGTCTAAGGTAGAGATATTGCATAAATATTGCCACAAATCATCTCAAGTCTAGTGAAGACAACCAACCAAAAAACAAATAGCATAGAAATGGAAGATACCAAGCACGTGGGCTGACTCTCCTCATTCCTGCATCCAACACAGACGCTGTTCATCAACTAGAGCCCTTTTTTTTTTTTCCAGTGGGGACCAAAAATAACTTCAGAAACCTTCCTACTGTTGTGTCTCCCAGCAGCAGCTAACTGCTGACCAAGAACGCTTGAGAAGACGTCTGTCGGCCATCTATGGTCTGTTACAGTAATAAATATATCAAGGTGCTTTTCGCACAGGTGCCCACAAATAAGGACGCAGTGCTTAGATAGTTTTGTGTGGCTTATTCCATGTTACAGTCTCTGAGATTGGGTTCCAGGCATGCCATTGTTAAGGCCTGACTCAAATCCATTATGTTTCCTTCTTACAAACTTGTATCTCATTTATACTGAGGGCATTTTTTTTTCCTTTAATTACTAGGACCAATCTTTGGCAAGATAATAATAATTGTATAAGCATCGATTCCACTTTGTACCGCTCTCCAGTACCTTAGAACTCTTGCCAACTCTTCAAGTCCCCTAATGCCCTTGCTGAGTTATCAACCTGAGTGGTGCTAGATGGGAAGGAACAAATGAGGTAAGATGTTAACAGAGTTGGCTCTCCCAGTTGCTTTTTTTAACATCAGTAAGTAACACAAAGAGCCTGGGAGACCTAAAGACAACATTCCTGACGGTGGGGTGGCAGGAATCACAGCAGAACCTCACCAGCTTCCTTTCAGTCCACTCTCATGCCTTTTCCTCCTCCATTCACACACAGTCTGCAACTGACTTCTACCTTCAGAGTCTCAGATTGATCAAGCCCTTCTCAGCAAAGTGTTTCCCAGTCTCCTCCTCACCATCATTCAAACCTGTTACTCACAAATTCCTATTTGCCAGGGATATTAGGTGGGAGAGGCTGCCTGATGGGTGGGCAGCCTCAGTCCCATGTGCCAGGTGTCACTAACAGGTCCTTCTCATACCTTAGCAGAGGACAGCCAGCTCTGTATGCAGTGCACTTACACTCGGCTTCATTTTCTTTCTGGGAATAAACTCATTCTCTCACCCCTTTCTTTATCAGCTCCAGTTTAGGACAGTGGAGTACTCACAGGAGGAGGCTCTTGTCTATCAGCAGCTCAGAGGTCCTAAAGCACTTGGCAGTTCTGAAGATGGATTAGCTTCTTCAGAACTTTCTTCAGAACGTGGAGGTTCTGAAGAAGGATTAGCCTGTTAACAGCAAGAAAGAAAAGATAAGGGGGACCGTTCGCCAAGCCTTCTCTTAGGAAGACTTTCCAAGCCACAGCCCTACTGGCTGCCAGAGGACCTGTGTTAGCCCCTAGATTCTGTGCCAACCACCTTTTAAGGGAAGACGACCCTTGGAAGTCCATTCTGGAGGCTGAATGGGGCTGTGATGAAAGGGGGAGATGAGCGGCTGTAACTAGCAGGGCTCTGAGGATGGAGGGTATCGGCTGCGTCTCCTGGCTTCAGCATGTTGAGTCACTGCCTAGACAGTGCTCTTGGTCTTTTTCCCACCTTGGCCAATGCTTCTATGCTATTTGTTGAAGATAATTCTTTGAGACAGATTCTGGCTACCTCCCTTCCAGGTTTGGTTTAACTTGGTTCTGTCAGTTTGTTATGGGTCTTACCTGTGTTAAGAAAGGAAAGAAGGAGAGGAAAAAAAGAGGAGAAAAGAGGGCAGGAAGAAAGGAAACCATGAATTCAAGTTAACAGATTTGAGGGTTTTGTGTTTTGTTTTGTTTTGTTTTCCTCCTCAAACTACTTCAAAGTAGGGAAAATATAAAAGAAGAAATGGATGGTGACAAAGCTGTATAGATAGAGATTAATAGAAGACAGATTAAAAAGTAAAGCATGATTAAAAATAAGAATTTTAAGAAAACCTATTTTTGTGATTCCTGAAGAACATTCTTTATTCTACAGACCAAGTAGGTAGACACAGTCTAAAGATTTCCCTAGCAGGAGTAGAGTGGGGTTTTATACCGCTGTCTGTTCTTTTCTATACATTGTGGTAGGTTCAGGAAATAAGGCATCTTTCCCCTTAATATGTAGTTGATATTGTTGGGAGGGGTGCATTTTGTCTATTTGTTTGGTTGTCAATCAGTAATAGTAGGGAGTGGGGAGGGCTTGAAATTGTTTTTTTTTTTTTTTTCCAAATATTAAGGGGACATGCTGTGTTGTGCTTTTCACATTATAAAGTGTTTGTATTTACCATTAGAGCACTGGGCTTTATGAAGTCTGCACTTAGAATCACACTGCACAGTCCACTTTCCTAAGGAGCTGCTACATGACCAGACAGGTAATGCCCATGGTTTTCGAGAAACAGAATAAACCAAGCAAACAACAGACATGAAACTAAACAGCAGAAGAATCCAAGCCTATTCTTGGCAATCTGCTCACGTTTTGCCAAATTCCTCCCAATTGTTTGATCTTGAAGAGCAATGTGTAATAGCCAAGAGAGGAATTATGTCCCTTGAGTTAGAACACAGAATTCTTGACTCCAGGCAGCAGTTTGCTCAGTGATCTTAAACAAGTCATGATATTGCCTCTCCATTTGCCTCAGTTTCTCCAGCTGCAAAATGGGGATACTACTACTTAACCTACCTCACAGTGGGAGGGCAGGGGGTTGTGGGGCCCTGAGGCTTCTAAGGGGCTGTGGCAATCTACGAGAGCCAATCTGTGAGAGCCTGACGCAAAGTCTCTGGGTTATTTTTCAAGAATGCACAGGCCCATCGGCCACTTAAGAAAGACAGGGAGTGCTCATTTGGTATTTCAAGGAATGGGAGTGAGCTCCTAGATTAGAACCCACCTTGAGAGAGGCTTGCATTTGAGAATATTTTCCTTATAGATAAGTTGGACTTTCTCCCCCTTATTCGGGCCTTTACCAGTTCTGTAATTTGACTAACAAAACAAACAGTGACTTCCTACAGTGTAAAAGTCAGTTTACCGTTTATTCAAGACTTCCAGGCCACTTCCAACTTTACAGAGGAAGGGAGTCCCTTAGTTCTCTTTTTCTTCTCAGACTTAAAGTTCCACATTGAGTGTCCCATTAAAAGAAGATACGGCATTCTGAGTGCAAACTCGGGGCTCCTTAAATTCCACACCAGCAATCAGTGAGGAGAAGTTTGAACAATTAATTGACTTGCTTTCTTGGGTCTCTATAATCAATAACCTGTCCACAGATATCTATCTATATAAAGATATTATATATAAATATAAATTTACATATATATGCACATGTATATATAGTTGTACATATATGTGTGTATATATATACTTAAATGTAATATTTACAAAATAAAACTGTGATCTCGTCTAGAGAAAATGTATTCATATTACAAGCGGCTCTTCCATATTTATGTATCATATTATACCTTTTTATTATTGTTATAATTATTATGGGTATTTCTAATGATGATGATGTTGAAATCTGTTTGGCATCTTCTGGAAACTACCAAAAATGACTCTCCATTGACATGCTTAAAAATCTGTTCTCAAGAAAATTCTACTGGCCTACTATAAAAAAAAAAAGAGAGAAAAGAAAAAAAAGAAAATAATCTAATCACCAAAAACAAAACACAACTCCAATCGTTTTTCTGTACCTCACGCGCATAAATTTGCTGCTCCTTTTTTGGGTTTTATTTTTTCCTGTTTATGTGTTTTTATGGATCTAAGTTAAGTCTTTCAGCAATATATAAAAATGTAAATAGTAAACTTTATTTATTAAGAATGTCATCTTTTTTTAATTTATATTTACACAATTGTTCATCTAATTTATTTTTTCTATATGGTTTTAAATACTCAAACATATTTTGCTGTTCATTATATTTTTATCCTGTTCTCCTGGATTTGTTTCTCCATACTGTTTTCTCTGGTCTCAATTACAGGTTGGATCTCACGAAAAAATAATGTCAAAGACAGAAATATTTTGCCACTGTTGATTACTATACCTTAAAGTTCTATATTATGAAAATATATAATAGCTTGTATGCTTCAAAAATAGTGGTGTGGTTGTTGTCTGTTGTAGAAATCTACAAGATTCTCACATACACATTCAGTTCAGTTTAGTTCAGTTCAGTCGCTCAGTTGTGTCCGACTCTTTGCGACCCCATGAACCGCAGCACGCCAGGCCTCCCTGTCCATCACCACCTCCCGGAGTCCACCCAACTCACGTCCATCTCGTGAGTGATGCCGTTAGCATAATCTGAAAGACTCTGTCACATATACACAGGAACATGGAATAGAATACCAGGGCCTAGAATTAGAAGATCAATTGTACCATGAATTTGAATCTAATATACACCCTTTCTTCTACAGAAATAATTCCTGAAAGCACCTATACTTTACATATACAGTTGGAAACATTCTTACATGTTACAAGAAAATTCAGTTTTCATATCACTTCTAGTTGTATCTAGTTTTTTGGATGCTATGTTCAATGATATACTTCAGTATATTCATATTTTCATTTTTTCTTCATAATTGGACACTCAGTCATCCAATTTTCAGAATTGGAAGCTGAAACCAAAGTTCTGCTATTTTCAATCTGCCCATTGGATCTCTTTTTTTGGTCTCATCACCACTTAGTAACTATGTGATCTTTGGAAAGTTATTTAATTGCTTTAAGATTTAGTTTTCCTATCTATACAATGGAAATAATAAAAGTACCCACCCATGAAGTTGTTATTAGAATGAGCTAAGATAAATATCAAAGATTATAGAGCTGTGCCAGACATGGTTTATGTTAACGCTTGTTATGATTATTATGAGACACGGCTGCTTATGACAAGTATCAATAAATGACCTGATTTTTCTAATATCTAAAAGCATAAAAACGAGGCTCGTGAAAGCACTCAAGGACGTGCACAGGCAGTGCATGCTCTGCACTCTGAGCTATGGACTGGCAGGGCCGCCACAATATAGGTTTATCCGCTGATTCTTGAACTGCTGAATTCTGCACAGAAGAGTCGTTTAGGGACACCAGTATGAATGCCATAAAAGGGCAGAGAGAGGAGCCAAGGACTACCCATGGCAGGTGTTTTGGGCTCTTTACAAGCACAGTCCACTGGGAGAATGAGACAGCGCTCCAAATAATCTAACAAGAGTCATTGCAAAATTCTATCAGATAACTGTTTCCAAAGTGAGATAAATTATTAAAGAGAATGTTTTACTCGGTTCTGTTCAACTCACTGTCAAGACTGAAATAAGATTTAAAGACTAGATTCATGACAACAGGCAGGTATTTCCCGAAGAGATCAGGAAAGAAAGTGTGTGCGTGTGTGTGTGCGTGTGCCAATACCATATGCTCTTTTAGTTAGTTTGCAGTCAGTGATTTTCAAACCCTTAGGCCATGCAATCCATTCTTTAAGCACAATATTATGTGAAATACGAACAGGTTAAGGAGCTTCTGTAATCAAAGAGGGGATGAGGGACCCTCCTAGTTATCCCATCTCTATCTTCTCGAACAAAACCAGGATCATCCAAGCGCCAATTCCCTAGAGTTTGGGGTTCTAAAGAGCATGATATAAAAGCAACCAATCTTTTTTTACAGATGGGGAAATTGACATCAGCTCAGTTAGAACTTGAATTTGTCACTCGCCCAGAACCCCTAAGCAGGGGGCAGGTAACACTGCTGACTGACTTGCCATGATGCCACATGGTACCTGGGATCTTCAGAAGCGGTGACTATGGGGTTTCGAAAGACTACACTGCATGCAGAGAGATAAAGGGGGTTTGGAGGCAGCAAAGGCCCATAGTTTTTTGAGATTCTTTGCTTTTTCTCTGCTTGACACACAGCCAGCCATGGTCCATCCTGAGAGGAAGAGGTTTCTTCCCGTATAGTACTCTGAGGCTGCACCATACAGAATCCAACCTGAGCTACCTGCCTAACTAAGGGCTTTCATTTCTCTCTTTAACCCATGGCTTTTCAAGCAAAGAAGAACTCTCAGAGGCTGCAGAGATGGTAACCATGTCCTTTCAACAACCTCTGGGGGTCAACTTGCTGAAACCACAGTACAAATAGATCCTTCCATATGTACATCATTTACTGTATTTATTAACCTTTAAAAATATTCATTTATCCAATTACATGTTGAAGAATGGTTCGTTGAGCAGTACTATATGTGGTGCATTAGACCAAGTAGAGATAAAAACAATGGCCCAGAGAGACAGCCACAGTCACACCCCTCACAGGGCGTACTACCCAAACACAGAGAGAGGCGAGCACCTCTCGCGTTAGTGTACAGTCACACACAGGAGAATCCATCCCAGACGGAACATGGTAAATGTCACAGGCACCGTTAGCACATTAGAGCCACGCGCACAGACCAAGAGGATGAAATAGGACACGACTGTCTAGGGGAATGGCAAGGGTTCAGGCCACTGGAGTTGGATTGGTTATAAGAATAATCAAGGAACCACTCTGGGGAAGAAAGCTGTCAGCTGAGGCCAGAGAGTTATACAGTTACCCAATTGCCAAGGGCTTTGCAATTGTGTGTCTTAGTCTGTGTTGCTTCAGAAGCACACCCCTAGGCAAGTAGTCTATCATATAATGATTCCAGTTGCTACAGATAGAGAAGAGGGGATGTGAAACAGAGACGGGAAGGTAACCAAGAGAGGATGTATTGTCAAACATGTTACTACTGTGAGCAACTACAGTTTAATCCCCTTAAAAACTCTGAGCCAGTGGAGAACACACTCCTTAGAGTTACCCGACCTGGGATGCTACAGAACCGGGACAGTCACTCCCGTGGAGGGCTGCCCCTGGACCATTTATCCTTCACCACATTTGTATTTCATGCTTATGGGAAGAAGAAACTCAGGGCATCAGAAAAGACTCTCAGGCAAAGAGATGTGGATACTGACCATGGGGATTTGGACCAGAATACTCTCTAAGCTCAGAGAAGTGGGCAGGGATTCCCTGGACTCTGCGATAGCACTCAAGTGTTTGAACATCATTCTGAGGATGATGGATAGACATGCTCCACATTTTTAGGGAAAGGGAGTAAGAAACAAAATTTAAATTTTGAGGTAGACTGCTTTGTGGAGAACAAGGGTAATAGGGGAGAACTAGGATCTGCTGAGACCAAATGGGAGTTGGAGCAGTGGTCCAGGTGAGAAATGACCAGGTTGTGATGGGCAATAATGGGAAAAAAGCAGCTGGGATGAAGAGAGTGGCAGGAAGTAGTAGGAATAGCAAGTGTGCATGCTCAGTCGCTTCAGCCATGCCTGCCTCTCTGCGACCCCATAGACTGCAGCCCGTCAGATTCCTCTGTCCATGGGATTTCCCAGGCAAGAATACTAGAGTGGCTTCCCATGCTCTCCTCCAGGCGATCTTCCCAACCCAGGGATTGAACCTGTGTCTCCTGCATTGCATCCAGATTCTTTACCCACTGAGCCACCCAGGAAGCCCAAGTAGGATAACATAAGTGATTAATTTGATACTAATGACTAGAGGGGAAAAGTGGCATGATTTACCTAGAATGCACACACTTTATATGGACAACTGGAGGATCCAGGGTGTTTAGGGGCCAAATGTAGTCAGAAAAGGTATAAAGGCCACGAGGGGTCAAATAAGGAGCAATTAATTTTTCCTAGGAAAGAACTGAGTGCTGGGGCTACATGTCATGACGGACATGTGTTGCATATTTTCTTGTACGTTTAAATCCACAGAAAACTGCTCCCCCAATTAGCCTCCCTCACTGAGTAAGAACATTCTTTCCACAGTTTGTGATGCCCTTGAGTTCCAGTGAAGTCAGTGTCATGTCAGCAGAACATCCTAGGAACTTTTCATCGCAATGGTCCAACCCCTTTTTTCAGACCTGCGAAACGCAAACTCCCACATGCATCAGAACCCCCTGAAAGCCTTATTAAGATTTTACTTCAGAGTTTCTGATTCAGCATTGGAGTAGGGCCCAATAATCTGTATTTCTGAAAACTTTCTATGAGATATGGTTGCTGCTGATCGGGGGTCACACTTGGAGAACTACAGATCCAACCTCTCAACTGTCCATATGCACAAACACCTAACTGCTAGGTAATGAGGATCCTGAAAGTTATGAGAGTTGTGGCTTGGTTGATAAAGAATCTGCCCACCATGTGGGAGACCTGGGTTTGATCCCTGGGTCAGGAAGATCCCCTGGAAAAGGACATGGCAACCCATTCCAGTATTCTTGCCTGGAGAATTCCATGGACAGAGGAGCCTGGCAAGCTACAGTCCATGGGGTCGAAAAGAGCTGGACATGACTTAGGTGATTACCCTAAATGGGTAAAATAATACCACATGGCCCCTGCCCTCAGGGAGTTTCCTGTCTATTGGTAGACATTCCACACCTGTTTTATAATGTCAAAGGCCAAGCCTGAGAGGGACTCAGACTTGAGGATACGAAAGTGAAAGTGTTAGTTGCTCAATCATGTAGAGTCTTTGTGACCCGGTGAACTGTAGTCCACCAGGCTCCTCTGTTCATGGAATTCTCCAGGCAAGAATACTGGATTGGGTAGCTGTTCCCTTCTCCAGAGATCTTCTCCAGGGATCGAACCCAGGTCTCTTGCATTGCAGGCAGATTCTTTACCATCTGAGCCACCAGGGAAGAAGGCAATGATCAAAATGGAGTTTTGAACACTGAGGAGGAGTGAGACAGACCAAAAAGGGAGAGAAGGGCGTTCCAGGCAGAGAGAGGAGCCTGGATAAGAACATGCTGGTAGGAGAATGCATGGTGAGGAATTTGGGTCGGAATATTGTCAATACATGAGCAAGCAGAGGAGATGGGGCTGGAAAGGTGCCTGGAGGCTTCCTCTAGGAGCCTTGAGATGAGCCTTGAAGATCAAGCAGGGCTTTCGGGAGAGAAGAAGGATAGTCTGGCTGGGAAAACCTCAGGTCTATCTGACTTTGGGGACCCAGTGTTGCCTCCCTTATTTCCTCTTCCTTTTTCAAATAGGGAGCACACACATGTTGTCCTTTGACAGAAGTTCATCCAGGAGGTGGGGTCTTACCCTATGGCTCCTCTCAGGAACCTGTCTGGGCTTCACAAGGAAAAGCAGCAGCTCATTCTCCTTGATACCTTTGCACTGTACGAACATTCCTTTCCTGGATTAAAGCCTGCCAAGTAACACAGACCCTGTTTAGGACAAGACGTAACCAGATGTCTCATTTTCTCCACATCCAGTTCCTGGATAGACATGAGGTGTCCATCCTAGCATCCATTCATCTGTACACACACACACACACACACACAGACACAGACACACACACACACCCTTTCTACCAGTACAGGCCAGGGAGGCAGAATTCCCAAGGACCAATTTCAAAACCTCTTCCCAAGCAGCCAAAGAGAAAACTTAGTTTCCAGACATTCAGTACACCATCCAAGACCCAAACCCAAAACCTTGATATTTCCCTTCCGCTAGGGGAATGGCTTTCTGTCAAGTCATAGCTAATTTTTCTCTGTGATGATATTTTTAAAAAAATATTTTCCACGAAGCTCCCTGCCAAAGGCTTTCATCTCAAACATCTGTGGTTCTCTTGTAACTCATGTTAACACATACAAAGCATCAGTTGTTGGGACCCTGTTCACCTGTAAATTTGTCTTCAGAGCCTGAGATTTGGAAATAGGCTCACATCTCAAGGATACAGCAGCCCAGAGTTTCAGATTCCGCCTACCTTGCAAGACTTGGCTTCTGCTCCCAACCCCACTGCCACCTACCCACACCTCACTTAATGCTCCAGCCAAACTGAACTCTCTTTGGTTCCTGTAACATGCCATGTCCTCTCAAACCAGCCCATCCTAAAGGAAATCAACCCTGAATATTCATTAGAAGAATTGATGCTGAGGCTGAAGCTCCAATACTTTGGCCACCTGATGCAAAGAGCCAACTCATTGGAGAAGACCTGATGCTGGGAAAGATTGAGGGCAAGAGAAGGGGGTGATGGATGAGATGGTTGGATGGCATCACTGACCCAATGGACATGAGTTTGAGCAAACTTGAGGGGATAGTGAAGGACAGGGAAGCCTGGCGTGCTGCAATCCATGGGGTCAAAGAGTTGGACACGATTGAGTGACTGAACAACAACAAAATGTTCTCTGAGATCTGAGCTTTGGACTCGAGCTCTGTACTACCTGGAACACTCTTCTTTGACTACACAGAGCTCACTCCCATTCATCCTTTAGGCCTCAACTTAGGTAGGTATATTAATATTTTTTAGTATCGTTTATACTGATCACAGGCTCACTATATGCCTGACACGATATTCTCACTTTGTACATGAGGACTTGAGGCAAGAAATTTTAAATAACGTTCCCAAGGTCATAAGACCATTGAGGAGTGAAATCTGAATGTGAGCCCCCAACATAACTATGCCCAGTGATGCTCCTGGAAGTCTTATCCAAGCTCAGCCAAGCCTAGAAGACCTGCGAGTCTCCACTAGCCCGTTTCCTCCAAAATCACCTCAGACTATACTGTCCATTTACTTCCTCTGTTTCTCAGAACACACAAGCTGCTTCTCATTCAACTTAAATCTCCTGGCTCACCATTGGTCTTCTGTGTTTGTTTGAGGAAGATAGGAATAAATTTGGACAGAGCATTAGCCACTCATGATGCTAATCCAATTAGTGTTGTAAAACTCCAGGCTGTAACTAAATCGATTAAGAAAACATTTTGTCAGCACTTTGGTGAAGTATACAGACACACACACACACACAAATCACATGTTAATTGCCAAGTTTTTTCATTTTTTCATTAAAGGTGCCCCAAAGACTTTCGATTGCTAAGGCTTAAATAAGACAAGCATGTAGTTAGAGACAGAAAAGACGATTTTAAGAAATAATCAGTAATTCCAACACAGCACAGCCTGATTACCTGTGTCTTAATAAATACAGTCAAATATGGATAATCCAGTAGAAGCCTATGTTTAAAGTGTTGATGGTAGGTGGCGTACTCAGCTGCTTTAATTGTGTCCAACTCTTTGTGACCCCATGGACTGTGGCCCTTAAGGCTCCTCTGTTCATGGCATTCTCCAGGCAAGAATAATAGAGTGGGTTACCATTTCCTCCTCCAGGGGATCTTCCTGACCCAGGGATGGAACCCAAGTCTTCTGTGTCTCTTGCATTGGCAGGCAGGTCCTTTACCACTCGCATCACCTGGTAAGCCTGATGATAGGTGGGGAAATGGGTAAACAGAAGGAAATCTGAGCACCTGAGAAGGGGATGTTATAATCAAAACTAGCCCACCTATCCAGGAGGTCCAGTGAGTTTTGGTTGAAAAATGGGTCTCGGCCCTCAGAGGCTCAGATGTGAGGGAGTACCAAGCTTCTGTGCTCTAGGCTAGGGTGGGTTCTGCAATCTGGACCACCACCTAGCAGCATGGAGAATGAGGTGGCTTCCTGGGCTGACCTGCCTTCCCGCTCTTGACGTCCTCAGGTTCTGAATGAGAGGGTTGGTGGTCCTCAGGTAGTTAGCAGAGCTGACCACTGACTGGACGCCTAGGCTTTGACGCCTCATTGTGTGAGCAGGATCTCCCAGACATCTGACCTTTCAACCACCGCCTGTTCAGGTCAGCTGGATATTTGGTTCTATTCTTTTTCATGTCCCCATGTTTTCTAATAAGGCCACACACATGCTTTTTCCTTCCCATCCAAAGTTGGCCATTCTCCCCTCTTCCTTTCTTCTGCCTTTTGCTTCTCTCCTTTGAGCTTCCTAGTCCAAGGCAATTGGTCAGAAATGTAAAGATAGCAGCCTATCCTGCTACCAGAATGATAGTAATATATAAAGTCTCAGTGCACTTATGCTACAGCCCAGCCCCACTGACGCCCCAGACAGCTTTGCCTGATCCACCACAGCACTCACCAGCACGCGCGTCTACTGAGCGCTGAAAGAAGCACGGCAGGCTTCAACTGAGCTGCCCTACACGTGGGACGAACGCATGGGATGTTAATGCCTCAGTACCAAAGAAAGGCAATGCCAAAGAATGCTCAAACTACCGCACAATTGCACTCATCTCACACGCTAGTAAAGTAATGCTCAAAATTCTCCAAGCCAGGCTTCAGCAATATGTGAACCATGAACTTCCTGATGTTCAAGCTGGTTTTAGAAAAGGAAGAGGAACCAGAGATCAAATTGCCAACATCCACTGGATCATGGAAAAAGCAAGAGAGTTCCAGAAAAACATCTATTTCTGCTTTATGGACTATGCCAAAGCCTTTGACTGTGTGGATCACAATAAACTGTGGGAAATTCTGAAAGAGATGGGAATACCAGACCACCTGACTTGCCTCTTGAGAAATTTGTATGCAGGTCAGGAAGCAACAGTTAGAACTGGACATGGAACAACAGACTGGTTCCAAATAGGAAAAGGAGTACGTCAAGGCTGTATATTGTCACCCTGTTTATTTAACTTATATGCAGAGTACATCATGAGAAACGCTGGACTGGAAGAAACACAAGCTGGAATCAAGATTGCCGGGAGAAATATCAATAACCTCAGATATGCAGATGACACCACCCTTATGGCAGAAAGTGAAGAGGAACTCAAAAGCCTCTTGATGAAAGTGAAAGTGGAGAGTGAAAAAGTTGGCTTAAAGCTCAACATTCAGAAAACGAAGATCATGGCATCTGGTCCTACCACTTCATGGGAAATAGATGGGGAAACAGTGGAAACAGTGTCAGACTTTATTTTTCTGGGCTCCAAAATTACTGCAGATGGTAACTGCAGCCGTGAAATTAAAAGACGCTTACTCCTTGGAAGGAAAGTTATGACCATATTCAAAAGCAGAAACATTACTTTGCCAACAAAGGTCCGTCTAGTCAAGGCTATGGTTTTTCCTGTGGTCATGTATGGATGTGAGAGTTGGACTGTGAAGAAGGCTCAGTGCTGAAGAATTGATGCTTTTGAACTGTGGTGTTGGAGAAGACTCTTGAGAGTCCCTTGGACTGCAAGGAGATCCAACCAGTCCATTCTGAAGGAGATCAGCCCTGGGATTTCTTTGGAAGGAATGATGCTAAAGCTGAAACTCCAGTACTTTGGCCACCTCATGCGAAGAGCTGACTCATTGGAAAAGACTCTGATGCTGGGAGGGATTGGGGGCAGGAGGAGAAGGGGACGACAGAGGATGAGATGGCTGGATGGCATCACTGACTTGATGGATGTGAGTCTCAGTGAACTCTAGGAGTTGGTGTTGGACAGGGAGGCCTGGCATGCTGAGATTCATGGGGTCACAAAGAGTCGGACAGACTGAGCGACTGATCTGACCAAAGAAGAAATATTGATAATTGTTTACATTAATCATATGTTGATAGAATAATATTCATAATATATTGTATTAAATAAGACAGACACATCTTCCGTGATTTACGCTGTGGTTACATCTCTGTAAACCCATGATCAGTTGAAAATATCATTGTAAATTGGAGATGCACTTAATACACCTAACCTACTGGACATCATGGGCTTCCCTGATGGCTCAGAGGGTAAAGAATCCACCTGCCAATGCAGCAGATGCAGGTCAGTCCCTGGGTCAGGAAGATCCCCTGGAGAAGGAAAAGGCAACCCACTCCAGTATTCTTGCTTGGGAAATCCCATGGACAAAGGAGCCTGATGGGCTACAGTCCACGGCATCACAGAGCCAGACACGACTGAGTGAGGTACAACACACCGAACATCACGGCTTAGCCGAGCCTACCTTAAATGTGACCTGAACAGTGACATCAGCCTACAGGTGGGCAAAATCATCCAACACTAAGCCTATCTTACAGTAAAGTATTGAATACCTCATGTCATTGAATACTGTGTTGAAAGTGGGAAGCAGAATGGGTGCCTGGGTCCAGAATGGTTTAAGTGTATGGGCTGTCTCCCATGTTGATCATGTTCCTGACTGGGAGCTGGGGTTGCCACTGCCCAGCATCATAAAAGAGGATCTTACAGCATATGGCTAGCCTGGGAGAAGATCAGCATTCCAAATTCAAATTATGGTGTCTACTGAAATGTCTATCACTTTTGAAAAAATTGTGTTAGTCACTCAGTCATGTTCAACTCTTTGCGACCTCCTGGTTGGTAGTCTGTCAGGCTCCTCTGTCCATGGATTTCTCCAGGCAAGAACACTGGAGTGGCTAACCATTCCCTTCTCCAGGGGCTCTTCCCAACCTGGGGATAGAACCTGGGTCTCCTGCATTGCAGGCAGGTTCTTTACTGTGTGAGTCACATGGTAAAGTTGAAAAATTATAAGTCAGGGATCATCTGCATTATTAAATTTAAATTCATTCATTGCTTTTGAACTCTTTAAATATGGCTTCCCTGGTAGCTCAGCTGGTAAAGAATCTGCCTTCAATGCAGGAGACCCTGGTTCAATTCCTAGGTTGGGAAGATCTGCTGGAGAAGGAATAGGCTATCACCAACCTAGAGAACATATTAAAAAGCAGAGACATTATTTTGCCAACAAAGGTCCATCTAGTCAAAGCTTTGGTTTTTCTAGTAGTCATGTATGGATGTGAGAGTTGGACTATAAAGAAAGCTGAGCACTGAAGAATTGATGCTTTTGAACTGTGGTGCTGGAGAAGACTCTTGAGAGTCCCTTGGACTGCAAGGAGATCCAACCAGTCCATCCTAAAGGAAATCAGTCCTGGGTGTTCACTGGAAGGATTGATGTTGAAGCTGAAACTCCAATACTTTGGCCACCTGATGCGAAGACCTCATTTGAAAAGACTCTGAGGCTGGGAAAGATTGAAGGCAGATGAAGGGGACGAGAGAGGATGAGATGGTTGGATGGCATCACTGACTCAATGGACATGAGTTTGAGTAAGCTCCAGGAGTTGGTGATGGACAGGGAGGCCTGGCATGCTGTGGTCCATGGGGTCGCAAAAAGTCAGACACAACTGAGTGACTGAACTGAACTGAGGAGCCATGAGGTCGCAAAGAGGTGGATAGGATTGAGCAAATTTCACTTTCACTAGAAATTTTAAAATCACATATATGATCGACACTGTATTTCTATTGGGTGACACTGTTCTAATGGATACTTAACATTCAGCCTCGATTCTTGCTGCGCTCCCTACCACAATCCATGCTCCTGAACTCATCTCAGGCCTTCTACCCTTGAACATCTTCTATCTCTACCCAGCCTTTATTTATCTGGAACATTTTTTTCAGTTCATTTACTCATCTTTTGGGCCAGAGCTCAGATATTATTTCCTTGGAGAATGTGGCATGTGTTCAACCTTCCAAATTTGGGTTTAAGGGCCTATTGCTCTGACCCCACGACTCCTTTTCTCTTGATCCATCACAGCACTTGCCAGGATGCTCTGAGCCTTTCTATCCCACTAGTCTGTAAGCAACAAAAATGAAGCAACTGCTACTATCCGTGGGACATATTAGGTGTTCGAGAAATACTTAAGGGATGAATAAAGGAGGGACATCTGATCATACTGCCTCTAGAGAACCCAAAACCCTGCAGCATGGATCAGCAAACTACAGCCCACAGGACATACCTAGCCTGCCTCCAATTTTGTAAATAATTTTTGGAAGAATAGAGCTATGCTCATTCATTGACATATTCTCTATGTCTACGTTTGAAGCAGAGTTGAGTAGTTGCAATGGAAATTTGTATGGCCCACAAAGCTTAAAATATTTACTGTATGACCCTTTAAATAAAGTCTGCTGAGCTCAACCTTATCAGATAATGCTCAGCTCTTGAGGACATGACGGTTTACCTGTCCAGCCTTATCGGGTGGTGCCCCATCTACAGTACCCGTTTCAGATGTGTTGAACTACTGGCAGTGCCAGGAACCCTTCCGTTCATGTTCTTCCACTCCAGCCCCAGGGCACACTATGGTGGTGGTGGTGGTTTAGTCACTAAGTCGTGTCTGACTCTTTCACCCCCACAGACTGTAGGCCTCCAGGCTCCTCTGTCCACGGGATTCTCCAGGCAAGAATACTGGCTGCTGCTGCTGCTGCTAAGTCGCTTCAGTTGTGTCCGACTCTGTGCGACCCCAGAGACGGCAGCCCACCAGGTTCCCCTGTCGCTGGGATTCCTTCAGGCAAGAACACTGGAGTGGGTTGCCATTTTCTTCTCCAATGCATGAAAGTGAAAAGTGAAAAGTGAAAGTGAAGTCGCTCAGTCGTGTCCGACTCTTAGCGACCCCATGGACTGCAGCCTACCAGGCTCCTCTGTCCATGGGATTTTCCAGGCAAGAGTACTGGAGTGGGGTGCCATTGCCTTCTCCAGGGCACACTACAACTCTCAACATTCCTATATATGTGTGTGTGTGTCTATGTATGTGTGTATGTATATATATGTGTGTGTGTCTGTATACACACAGATGTAATTATATATTATAAAAATGAGTATATATTTCAAGATTTTTCCTCCAGACTATGAACCACACAAAAGCAGGAACAACACATTCATTCCACACCATGTATTAAACGCCTGACATGTTTTGGGAGCTGGAGATAGTCTTGAGGTTCATGGCACTTACATGACCAGTGAGATGGGTGCTGAGACCACTCTTCCTGAACCCTGGTCCCCACTGTCCAACTCAAGGACAGACATGTTGTAGTCGCCCAGCACATATTTGAGTGAATGAATGAATGTCTCCCACCAGAATGGCACTTTTCTCTTTATACAGTGCTACCAACATGGAAGTGAACTTAGGAGTCAGGCTTGTTTCTCTGCCCTGCTTTGATAGGCAGGCAGGCAGGCATGGAATATGATTTAGAACATAGATTTTGGAGGCAAACTGTCTGGACTTGAATCTTGGCTCTGCCACGGGCTCTCTGTGTGATCTTGGGCCAACTGCTAAACCCTGGTGTGATTCATTCTCCTTGTCTGGAAAGTGGGGATAAAAAAACCCATCTTGCAGAAGTGCCATGGAGGTTCAGTAGTGAACGCTATGGAGGCGGGACACACGGGCCAGTGCCCGGCCTGTTCTGAGAGCTTTCTGAGCACTGGTTTTCCTCACTACCATCGTCATCACCATTGTCACTACTGTCTAAGCGGGGCCATGTGACAACCTTAGGGGCTTCTCTGGTCACAAGGGTCAGTGATATTTGCTCTGCCCACTTTGCTGTGGGAATCTGATTACAGATAACAGTGAAAGTGAAACAGTGAAACCTTCACAACCTGTGTGGTGCTCTCCAGATGCGGGCCCCGGTGATAGTGATCTTCCAGAGCATGGGCAATGCCATCGGGGGCACGATGCCAGGAGTGACAGCTGGAGGCCTGGCCTTCCATCATCTCAGTCTCTGCCTCCCTTTCTCCTCCTGCTCTCGTTCTTCCCTCTCAAAGTCCCTTCTCCCACCCAGAGGCAGCTTGCCAGTTCCAGGGTTGGAGAAAGAAGAATAACATTCCTCTGTTCTCTGCCCAAGGTGGAAATTCCGTCTCTTTGCAATTTCCACCATGTCAGAGTTGCACTGAAGGTCTATTAAGGCTTCTTGGGGAAAGACAGAAGGGTGTGGAGAGAGGGGGAATGGGAATCCCTTTCACTGGGATTTTTAATAGACCGCCTAGATGAAATCTTTCCATCCAGTCACCAAAGCCCTCAGTGGGTCATGACTACCACTAGAATGTGATTAAAAAAAAAAAAAAAACAGACCAACAGTAATCGAGTTCTTCATTGAACTGAAGCACACACCCACTGCAGGATTTTTCTCTCAACGTTTTTTCCCCTCTTTACTTTCTGAAATACAACACAGTCTGTTAGTTCTCAAAGCTATTTTGGACTTAAGGCTGAGACTGCTTTGTAGGGAGTCCCCCCAGAGTAAGTCAGTTCTGTTCCATCCCCATTATTGAGTATCAAGGATGCTCTGGGTACCATTCCGGGACCTTAGAGGCCCCGAGGTGAATGAAGCACTATTTGGCTCCTGATAATCACACAGCCTGGAGGGGAGACAGTCATAAAACCTAGAGCTCTTTGTCCTGCTGTGGTAGGGCTAACATAGATGTGATCTCTGTTTATTTGGAGAACCTCAAAGGACGGGGGCAGGTACCTAGCTTGTGTGTTGCCTGAGCAATGCACAGAATCAAGCACATCATAGGTAAGGGACAAGGAAGCCTGGTGTGCTGCGGTCCATGGGGTCCTGAAAAGTCAGACACAACTAGATGACTGAATAACAGCAATGGGTCCCACAAGAAGATCACTAATAAATACATGAGCCCTATATCAGAGTTCAAGGAAGGCTTCCCAAGGGAAACACTCTTGCATCATGGGAGAATATCAGTGCCAGGGTTCATAGGCTGCAAGCGGCAGCAACAGAATTGGACACAGAGAGAAGTTAACACGAGCATCTGGGGGAGCTTGGCTCCCAGGCTTCCACCAGGGTGGGAAGGAAGGCTGGAGGACAAGACTTGAAAGAGTGAGAAAGCCAGGGACTCCGTAGCAGAAAGAGCTCAAAAATCTCCTCCAGGCTCTCCAGCCAAACAGACCCCCAGTGTTCCTTTCTTGAATCACTCTGCTTAAGATCCAAGAGTCCTGACAGCGAGGCTCTGATTGGCACCTCTACCTGGATAATGAGAGAAATCAGCTGCAGTGGGAGAGCCTAACACAGTGGTTTACATTCCATCAAGACCATACCCAATGGGGAGCTTCCCACCCTCTCCTCCCATCCGGGGAGTGCAAAGGAGTGCATGTGTGCCAAGTCACTTTAATTGTGCCCGACTCTTTGCTACCCTGTGGACTGTAGCCCACTAGGCTCCTCTGCCCATGGGATTGATTCTCCAGGCAAGAATACAAGAGTGGGTTGTCCTGCCCTTCTCCAGGGGATCTTCCTGATCCAGGGATCAAACCTGTGTTGCCTGTAGCTCCTGCATTGCAGACAGATTCTTTACCACTGAGCCCACCGGGGAAGCCCCAAACTCCCTGACCAGGGATCAAGAAGGAGTAACTAGCCAAACGGCCAAAAAAGACGCTGCAACTACCTAACAGACTTAGGGCCTCCCTGGTGGCTCAGATGGTAAAGAATCCGCCTGCAATGCAGACAACTTGGGTTTGATCCCTGGGTCGGGAAGATCCCTGGAGAAGAAAATGGCAACCCACTCCAGTATTCTTGCCTGGAGAATCCCAGGGACAGAGAAGCCTGGTGGTCTACGGTCCATGGGATCACAAAGAATCGGCCAGGACTTAGTGACTAAACCACTGCCACCTAACAGACTAAGGCAGACAAAGACAACCAGAGTGTGCAGGCTTGTGGAAGCAGGATGAGCAAAGTTATGGAGGCCTGGGAAATGTAAGGAATGGGTCAGGAATTTCAAGCACCTTGGCATTTATAAGTGTTAGTTGCTCAGGGGTGTCTGACTCTACCCATAGACTGTAGCCTGCTGGGGTCCTCTGTCCATGGAATTCTCCAGGAAGGGATACTGGAGTGGTAACTATTCCCTTCTCCAGGGAAATCTTCCCGACCCAGGGGTCGAACCCAGGTCTCCTGTATTGTGGGCAGATTCTTTACTGTCTGAGTCACCAGGGAAGCCCACTTGGGCATATAAGGCATGAGATAAAAAGTGACTGGTCATTGTCATGCCAGGGGTGAAACATGGTGATGCTTAAACTTGAAATTGCACCATGGAGTGATTAGGATGATGGAGGAGGCTAGGGAACAGCACTCTTGCCTATGTCCCTGCTGCCTGGAGATATGACGTTGTCTGTGCCCAGGGTCAAGGGCCAAGGTGTGTTCTGTGACAGTTATATCCCACTGATGCTGGGACAAATAGATTAAACAAGTCCAAAAACCATTAAACCCATTACAGATGTGCTGAGTAGGCCCTGAGCTTGGCCCAACCCCAACTGGAAGTTTCACTTGAACATTTAAAAAGAATAAGAGCAAAAAATATTTTCAAAAGTGGCCCACACCCCATGCCCTCAGCCAGCTACAGAAACCTCTGTTGTCCAATAATCATCCTGTGTCCTGTTTTTGTTTGTTAATTTTGTATTTAGCACAAGCCCCGGTTTCTTACGTAATAGAACATGTGGTCGGGTGAGCAGCTCTCTCACCCGAAGTTAGGTTTTCCTGGAACTAAGAGTGGAGCCAAAGGAATGAGCAAATGAAAACCAAATAAAAGCCAAACCACAGGCCTTCCTTGAGCACCTACTGTGTGCTGGGTTCTACACCAGGCCCTTTGTTATTTATTTATGTTTTCCCTACAATGTCCCAGTGAGACAGGTGAATCTGGTGGTGCCTATTTTTCTGTTGAGAAAATCTAGCCTCAGGTCTATACAATCCCCATGCTTGGTGAAGCTGGACTTTAAGTTTATTGACTCCAAAGACCCCTCTTCTTCATTCTTCATTCCTTGGAATGACTCTGTCTCTTCACAGCTCTTTCTGTGGTTATTTGCCCCTTACACAGAGACCTGAACCTCACCTCAGTTGACTCTCCTTTTGTACCTGTCTAGTGATGGGAAGCACACCACCTCACAAAAAAAGCAGCCGTCCATATGGAGACAAAACCAACCTCTCTGGGCAAACTTCTGGTCTCCACTCTATTTTCCTAACCCCCAATAAGAGAGTCCATTCCTGGGGCTCAGCACTAAAGAATCAAGCTGCTAATGAAGGAGACATGGGTTCAACCCCTGATCCAGGAAGATCCCACATGCCATGAGGATGTGGGCTACAACTGCTGAGCCCGTGCTCGGCAACAGAGAAGCCACCACAGTAAGAAACCCGTACGCTGCAACCAGGGGCAGTGCCCACTCGCCACAGTGAGACACAGCCTACGTGCAACCAGAAGACCCAGCACAGCCATAAATCAATTAATAAACACAAAGTGTTAAAGAGAGTCCATTCCTTCAGCTGCATGCCTACTATTACTATATCGAAACACAAGCCTGGGACTCCATGAATCCTCCATGAAAAGCCACAGACTCTCTGTGCTCAGGTTGGAAGGCTCTTGGAAATCATCCAGATCTGTGTTTCTTATATGGCATGCATCAAAGTCACCCCACGAGGTGTAAAAATACAGATTCCCAGGTCTGCCCCAAGACTTACTTCATTGGAACCTCAATGAGTGGGGACTAAAAATCTGCATTTCCCCTAAACTGTTATTCAGAAGTTTCAACCCAATTCTCCGAATTACATTACAAGGGGGATCGTGATGCAAAGAGGGGAGGTCACGTGCCCAAGGCCCCACGGCCGATGAGTCCTGTTTTACTTTCCGATCAGGCAGTCCCTCTAAACACACAGCTCTTGGTCTGCCCCGGGAAGCCTGTGCCTGTGAGTTGTGAGTTGAGCAGCTTGCAAGTGAGTGAAGAAACTACGTCACCCCTGATCATAAAACCTAATGAACCGCAACCAGGCTGGTATTTGGACCACGAAACCGCCTGGGGAGGCCGAGCTGGCTTGGCAAGGGCCTTGCTCCTTCAACAGAGGTAAGGCTTTTTTCTCTGCCCCTCCCAACTCACCCAGACGTCAGGAAAGGGGATGGGCCTGAGGTTACCAAGGGGTCAGAAAAGCACCGGAGATAAAAATCGGAATATTCCACATTCGATTCCGTCAGCTACGTGGCCTGGGACAGGCACTACTTCTTCTCTGGCCCTCAGGTTTCCCCTTGATAGATTGGGAGCATCAGGCTGTGGTGAGGTTCCGAGAACAGAGCTGCAGAGTTACCATGTCTCCAGGCAGACTGCAACCCAGCTCCTTAGGAACAGTGTGACCCAGGCACATCCCATGACCTCCTTGAGCCTCAGGACATGTTCTGTAAAATGGGGGTGCTGGCAGCCACCTCATGGCATGTGGGTGCCAACTAAATGAGACAATGCAACTGATGTTGCTTGGCACAGACCCTGGGCCCAGCAAATGAAAGTCACTCTCTCGTATCCAACTCTTTGTGACCCCATGAACTGCAGCCCACCAGACTCTTCTGTCCGTGGGGATTCTTCAAGCAAGAATCCTGGAGTGAGTAGCTGGGCCCTTCTCCAGGGAATCTTCCCAAACCAGGGATCAAATCCAGGTGGATTCTTTACCATCTGAGCCACAAGGGAATCCCTGGCCCTGGAAAGCACTTGACAAAAGTTAATTACTGCTCCTGTTGTTATCCAAGTTTGTCATCTCTGACCTGAATCCCCAAGAGACCAGCCTTCTCTGGCCTGGAGGTCCTGTGTTACACAAACTCAGCCTCGGTTTGCTTATGTAAAGAGTAGAGCAGGACTCCCCTGGTGGTCCGGGGTTTAAGAGGCTGAGATCTCAATGCAGGGGGCACAGGGTTCGATTCCTGGTCAGGGAACTAAGATTCCATGGGCTGCAAGATGGGACCACGTTCATGAATTAATTACATGTGCAGATCTTGTAGCCTTGTCCTCAAAGAGTCACATAAACACAGCTTTGTGACCACGTACAGCTGCCTGAGCACACAGTTTCTGGGCCCCTGCCATGTGGACTGACCAATCTTGGGCACAGAAGACATGAAGCCTGGCCCCATGAAGGAGTTTGCACACATGAGGAGAAAACAGAATCCTAAAGGCACAATTAAACTCAGTGGGCTGAGTAGACAGCATCATAGAAGTGTAGAGATCGTGAGACGATAAAGGGGGAGCCCCCATGCTGAACTTGGGAGTCAGAGTCAGAGCAGCTTTCTTGGAATAAGGAACACTTCTCTGGTGTGTGTGTGTGTGTGTGTGTGTGTGTGTGTGTGCGGGGGGGGGGGGGGGGGTGCGGGGGGTTGACTTCTAAACAACAGCATCTTGAACAAATACAAAGGACTGTTGACTCTCTCCATTCCAGTGTGGGCCCTGAGGGCTGGAGAACCCAGCACGTTAGAGCTGAAGGATTCTTCAGGGACGTGCTAGTTGGAACAGGGACGTGCTAGTTGGAACAACATGTTTCTGAAAAGACACCCAAGGCAAGACTGGGGAGGGACTGGCCTGGGTCCCCCAGCCTGTTAGTGTCAGAGCTGGGTCTAGGGTCTGAATCCTTAATGTTCCATCTGGGGCACTGGGTGCTACCGGAGTTGACAACCTCCTCACCAGCCTCCTCATTACACACACACACACACACACATGCACACACACACATACACACATGTCCAGCAGAGCACACCTATGGCCGGCCCCTCGCCCTACCTTCCTGCCAACTCCGGTGAAACAGGAAAACAGCGGTTTGGCTTTGGCTGTAACATGGACAGACACATGCAGCAGAGCTTCCAAAGGCACACAGACAGTGAGCGCCTTTCAGGGCCTGGCAGGTTTATTAGCTGAGGCCAATTAGAAAGTGCACCGCCATACAAAGTCCATGGGTTTTGTTTGGCTGTGGCCTTCTCTCCAGAACCCTCCTGTGTGGCTCCGATGGTGCCTCTGTTCTCAAGGGGTCTTAGGGCTTACTGTGCTTCCCAGGAGCGCCCTAAGAGTTCCCTCCTTCTAGGCAGCAAGCTCTGTCGTCCCGGATGAATATGTACTTTGCTCTGAGCCAGGGCCGATGAAAGGATCTTCAGCTCAGAAAGGGTCATACCCACTGAACACCCTTGTGTCCTTGTGGTCCTATGCAGGACAGTGACATTGAGTGAGGAAAATGCTGGAGTAGAAGTAGGGGATTCTCACCATAATACCTCAGAAGAGACCGTTACTGACTCCCTCTGTGAGAGGCAAAAGGCCTCAGGAAGCCAGTGAGAGAAGTTTCAGCTGGCTAGGCCCAGGCAGGAAGGGCATTCCTAGAAGGGGGATCAGCACAGGCAAAGACTAAGAGGAAAGGTGTGAGAGGGCACTGATGGGGATTCTTCACCGTGGCTGCAGAGTAGGATGCTGAGCACAAAAATGACAACAACAGCTAATACTCATGTAGTCCTGGTTACATGCCAAGTACCGTCCCATGGATCTGACATATGTGGCCTCATTTAACCCTCACTCTAACCTTATGAGGGCTTCCCTTGTCGCTCAGTTAGTAAAGAATCTGCCTGCAATGTAGGAGCTGCTAAGCTGCTAAGTCACTTCAGTCGTGTCCAACTCTGTGCGACCCCATAGACGGCAGCCCACCAGACTCCCCCGTCCCTGGGATTCTCCAGGCAAGAACACTGGAGTGGGTTGCCATTTCCTTCTCCAATGCATGAAAGTGAAAAGTGGAAGTGAAGCCGCTCAGTCATGTCCGAGCCTCAGCAACCCCATGGACTGCAGCCTACCAGGCTCCTCTGTCCATGGGATTTTCCAGGCAAGAGTACTGGAGTGGGGTGCCATTGCCTTCTCTGGCAATGCAGGAGACCCAGGTTCAATTCCTGCATTAGGAAGATCCCCTGGAGAAGGAAATGGCAACCCACTCCAGTATTCTTGCCTGGAGAATCCCATGGACAGAGGAGCCTGGCGGGCTACTGTCCATGGAGTTGCAAGAGTTGGACACAACTTAGTGACTAAACCAGCACCTCATAACCTCTGAGGGTGTTACTATGTTCCCTAGTTAGGCAGAGGGGAAGAGCCGGCTGTGGTCACTTGTCCAGGGCTCCTAGACTCTTAGCAACCAGTAGCTTGTATGACCATGAGTGGGACTGGAGTTGTCTCCGGGGCCCTAGAGTTGGCTGTAGATCCAAGACCTATGGCCTTGCTGAGATCTTAACCCTCACTGGTGGTGGTGGTGGTTTAGTCGCTAAGTCATGTCTGACTCTTGTGATCCCATGGACTGCAGCCTGCCTCTCTAGACTGGCCAAACGGAGCCATTCATTCTGCCATTGTCAACCTCAAAGGGAAGGTGTGAAGATTAAAGGGAGAGAGAGGTGAAAAATGTTCTTTATACACGAGTCATCAGCCAACACGCTTCCTCATACCTGTGATACATACATCTTTCCCAATATGGTGGGAGCATATGGAGAATCCAAGGCCCACCGAGGGTGAAGGATTTGCTCAAGGTTGACTGATTAGTTACTCTGCTGCAGAGGAAAGACTAGAATCCAGAGCTCCCCACCTCAGAAGGCAGCACAGCACAATGGATAAAATTCTGGGGTCAAATGATACCTGGACTCAAACTTTGGTTCCAGCTGCCTGAGACCAGGAAGTTTCTTAAAACCTCTGGGGTTTAATTCCTTCATCTATAAAATGGGGTGATAACTTATATATCATAGAGTTGTTGTAAGAAGTATATGAAATATATGTGCAAAGAATCTAGAATATGGTAAGGAATCAATCAATTAAATGATAATGGTGATGAGGATATTGATGATGATGGTGAGGAGAAGGAAGAAGACAAGGTGATGCTGAAGAATTCAGCGCTCTTTTTATAAGGTCAGCACTTAACTCTTCCACAAGATCCTATGCCAGCTTTACACAATCCTTTGCGATGGGGCACTGGGAACTCATAATACTTTGTGCACAGTGACACAGAGTTCCACGCATGGCTTCCACATCAAGCTAAATGATATTCTGGGCTCTCTTTCAATCCAGTGACTATATTTGCATGATACAAATCCTGCCTCATCCATGCACTGTCCATTGAGTCCAAGGGGGTTTATCCATCCACTTCATGTCCCACATTCTGCCCAGTCAAATACTCAGACACCAGAGGAGAAAGGCAAGATCTGAGTCTCCGGGCCTCTTAGTTATAACAAGTCCTGTTGCATCCACCTCTCTCCTAGCACTCAGATCCAGCCTCACTTCTGCAATGGCCTAGCTCAGGTGTCCTCGTCTCCCTCCAAAACAACACTAACCACCTGCCCTGTGCTATCTAGTCCCACTGGCTCTCTCCTTTCTCGCCACTCTCCTGCTTTGCAACCAGAGGTATCTTCGCAAAATGCCTATCTGCCTATGTCACACCCCTGCTCTCAGTCTACGGTCTTCCAGTGGCCAGTGTGGTCTGCACTGCCAACCTCTCCAGACACAGGCTGCCCTCTCAGCCCACACCGCTTGCTCACCATCCTTCAGACAAAGCACACTCTCTCAAAAACATGCCATCTCTCTGTCCATGATGTCCTTTTTCTACTGGTCTACTTACTGAACTTGATTACCCTTTGACTGTAAAGGCTTTCCTGATGCGAAGTGAATCTCACGTATCTTTTCTCATGTAAATAAGCCATTGTAATAACTTTATTAAGAGTCTTGTTCTCAAGGCTTTATATATATCATCTAATTTAATCTTCCCGATAGTACTCTGAGATGGTGCATTCATCCCATGAAGAAAGTGAGGATTAGAGAAGTTAACCCAAGCCTCTGAATCAGCAAGACCTGTTGAGTTAGTTTTATACATTTCTCTTAGGGTCTAGCTCTTTGTCACTGTAAACTGCTCAGCCAATATTTAAACTCAGATTGGCTTGATTCCAAAATGTCTGATTTTATCACTTTGCAGTTAGTGAAGTGCTGGGAGTTTCGTAAGGGCAAGATCTGGGTCCTGTTTGTCTTAGTACCCCAAACCCAGAAATTAGTACTCAAGCATTTGTTGGAAATTAGAGGGATAAGGCGATGGCACCCCTCTCCAGTACTCTTGCCTGGAAAATCCCATGGACGGAGGAGCCTGGTGGGCTGCCGTCTATGGGGTCCCACAGAGTCGGACACAACTGAAGCGACTTAGCAGCAGCAGACTTAGCAGTAGCAGAGGGATAAGATAAGATGGGGAAGGGGCATTATACCCATTTTCTCTAGGAAGTAGTAAAACAGAACTCACCAGTTGGAAATACTTAGTCTGTCCAGGTTTAGATCTCAGTATCTCAACACCATGACTTTGAAGCAGGTTATCCAACCTACCTAAACCACATTTTCTTTTAGCTGAAAAAATGGTAACCATACTCGCACATGGCTGTTCTGCACTTGGTTAAATGTGGTAAGTGTGTAAACTCATTGCTAGGAAGAGAACTCCCTGAATGGCAGATACCAGCATATGTCCATGAAGCCTGCCTAGAGAAGACACTTAAAGATTGTACAGATGATGGGAGTCACGTATAGGCGTTTTCTTGCACACCCCTACCACACACCTCTGTGTGTTCACAACTTCTCTATTTAGTGGTGGAAACCACATGGAAAGTCATCAGTGCCAGTACAGTGGGACCTGAGCTTCCCTGGCATTTTCTGTGGCAGCACATGAATCCATCTGGCTGTGCAGAGCCAGGGCACTGGATCCAGAAGCATCATTGGCGCCTCAAGAATTTTTCTTTTCTCCAGAGGACATCTTAACAAATATTGGTTTAATCTGCTTGCCTGAAATGGCAAGCTACCCCACCCCCCAACACACCTTTCTCACCAGGCTTCTCAGTCTCACTTCTGAGGGCCTTGTGGTGACTGGGAACGGCAAGAGGCTCCAGAGAGCCGGAAAAAGGATGCTGAAAGCAGGGAGGGGCATGGATGGGAGAGTGAGCTGGGGACAGCCTGGAGGTGGATGTTCTCAGGGGCCAGCTGCCGTTGGCAGACTGGGCAGCTACCCAGAAGCCACAGCCATCTGCGAGAGCCTCAGAGAGAAGCACAGGCTTCTTGGGGCTCTTGCTATTGGGTTGTATGTGTGCGCAGTCACTGCTCAGCCGTGTCTGACTCTTCATGACTCCATGGACTGTAGCCTTCCAGGCTCTTCTGTCCATGAGATTTCCTAAGCAAGAATACTGGAGCAGCTTGACATTTTCTCCTCCAGGGGATCTTCCCAACCTGGGGATTGAACCTGCATCTCCTGTACTGGCAGGCAGATCCTTTACCACTGGGCCACCTGGGAAGGGAAAAAGTCCCTACCATATATTGTGCTGGGTGCATTACAACTGCTATCATACCCAAACCTCATAACAACCCCATGAGAACAGACTGACATTTACCCCATTTTGCTGATGGGGACACTGACATCAATCACTCATCCAAGGGCAACAGCTGGTGAATGGTGGCAGATTCAGATTCAAACAATTGGGCTCGGATCACAGCCCCAGAACACTGGGGAGCTTAACTTTATGCAACTGTTGAGCTAAACCTTTCCTCAGATTGTGTCAAGACAATGGAAACTACAGCAATGGGGTAAGGCCTGGGACCTAGGGTTCAGGAAAGCATTACTGAAAGTGATACAGGAAAGTATCATTACACGTGATAGCAATTTTGAATAGAGCCTGGAAATGCTATACAGTGAATGTTTGTGTTCTCCCCAGATTCATGTGTTGGAAACTAATCTCCACTATGCTGGTGTTTAAAGGTGGGACCTTTAAGAGATGATTAGGTCATGAGGGTGGTGCCCTCACAAATGGGATGTGTGCTCTTTTGAGAGACCCCAGAGACATCCCTCTCCCCTTCCGCCGCATGAGGACACCCCAAGAAGACGGCTACCTGTGAACTCACCAGGTCTTACCAGACACCAAGTCTGCTTGGATTTTCCAGCTTTCAGAACTGTGAAAAACAAATTTGTATTCTTTATAAGTCACCTAGTCTATGGTGCTCTGTTATACCATAACTAAGACAGGTAAGTACTCAGTGAATCATAACTATTCCTTTTCTTTTCATCCTCCTTTTAAGATGTTTATTCTTCTCTGAATATACTATCCTTGGAAGGAGAAGAGTCATCTCCTTAGTGGGAATGTATCCATCTAAATTCCACCTATGCGCCCTAAGTCACTTCAGTCATGTCTGACTCTTTGTGACCCCATGGACTGTAGCCCACCAGGCTCCTCCATCCATGGGGATTCTCCAAGCAAGAATACCGGAGTGGGTTGCCATGCCCTCCTCCATGCCTTCCTAACCTAGGAATTGAACCTGTATCTCTTACGTCTCCTGCTTTGACAGGAACGTTCTTTACCAGTAGCACCACCTGGGAAGCCCTAAATTCCATCTATATACTTGCAGAAATGTAAATCCAATAATAGCAAAACTTCTTAAAAGAGCACCTTTGAGCTTAGATTGTTGGAGGTTGAGCAGATCTTTAGGCACCAGGGTCGTCTGGAAGAATCTCCTTCTGCTCTGTTTCCCCGTGTGGATTATTGGGATCATAGAGGGAAAAACAACTCAGCAGGTAGGTTTTTTGGGGGGTGGGAGAGATTATGGATGTCATCAGCACTCATCAAAATTAAGAAGGAAGCTAATTTTCAACTGCTTTTATTTTACTGATCTTCAGTATTTTCCCCTCTGAATTTCTAGTGTATTCCTCACTCTTTAACAGGTATCATGTCTGCATTATGAAACGACTGACCTGCATCCCATTTCCTCCAGCAAGCCAGCATCTCTGAGCTAGTGCCAGGAGCTTAAGGACTTATAAAGCCTCTTTGTACTCATTACCCTCCCCGGGATGTAACACAACGGAAGTAGACAATTGCCACTTAAAAGGAGACTTAATGGTGGAGGGTTTCCCCCATTACCTCAGGATCCAATCTGCCATCACTTCTGGAGAATGACAGTAGTCACTCTCTGCAACGCCTTTTCCAGTCCGACCTCCATGCTGGCGCTGGAATGGTTTTTCTTCAAGAGCGTGCTGACTCCTCCGCTAATGTGCAGTGGTTCTCAGTTACTTGACACATAGTCAGACTTTCTCTCCATGGTTTCCAATGCTCTGTCCAGCTCCCAGCCTTACCTCTCACTTCTTCCTGTTTTGATCTCTATTCCCAACGAAAGTGCTTTCAGCCTTTGAATGGCTTTGCTGTTGTCCAGTCGCTCAGTTGTGTCCTGCTCTTTGGACCTCAGCACGCCAGGCTTCCCGGTCCTTCACCATCTCCCAGAGTTTGCTAAAACTCATGTCCATTGACTGACTTACCTTTCCTCTTATCTCTAGGCTTTTGTTCATGGTGTCCCACCTGCCTGGAGCTAATCCCCACCCCCTCCCTCCCCCATCTTTTGGGTATTGGCATCACTTTTTCAAGAAAGCGTTTTGGAACCCCTTTCATTTGTCTCATGACCCAGCAAGTAGTTCAAAGAGCCTCCATCCCTCCCTTACCACAGCCCAAAGTAACTGGCTGCTTCTCTATAATTTCTGATGGACTGTATGCTCCCTGATTACAGGGAGAATTTGTTCTTTAGCTGATTGCCCAGTGCCTGGTATATAGTAGAGAATCAATAAATACCTGTTGAGTGAATAAACAGAGGTCCCCTGTCAGTAAGAAACACGACCCAAGCAGAGAGAGAGAGAGACAATAGGAATTTTTAATGCATGGGAAGTCCTGCAGGGACTCTGGGCAGACCCACGGGGAGCAGGAAGAGGCAGGGGTCCTGCCAACCCAAACATGTCTGGAAAATGAACATCCTAAAGACCCAAGCTTCCTCACTGCCAATGATCCTCGGGGCCTCCTTCCTGATGCTGAAGGGGGTCCAACTAGCTCTCCACAGGGCGCCTCCTGGGGTCCACGGCAGGAAGGAAGCCGGGGGGTGGATGGCAGGAGGAAGGAAGTAGAGGAAAGGCCGCTGTGTCTCCAACTGAAAGCTCCTGCCTCGGGACTGACCGCCATCCGTAAGAAAAAGTTTAAAAAGGAGAGACTTTGATAGAGTCAAATAATACCTTAGAAAAAATAAAAGCTGGGGGCAAATGAAGAAATCCAGTGGTGACGAAGTTCTCCGTTGGCTATCCACAAGAGAGTCTGCTTTGGCCTTGCTGGCAAGCCTCCTCCGCCAAGCCCATCCTCAGGGTCCTCCACCCCCTGCCAGGCCCCAGATCCACGAGAGCACCGCTCGCCCTCCCCCGGAGAGTCCCTGTGCTCACGGAGGGCGGCGCCCGCCCTCACCGGCCCTTGGACTCCCCGTACGTGTTCCGGGCCATGGACACCATCTTCTCCTCGCACGTGACTTTGGTGTCCTTGAGGATGCTGTACCACACCATACCGGCAGGCCGGACCTCCTCGCTGCGGCAGAAGAGGTAGGGCACCGTGTCCACACGGCTCTGGATGTAGGCGCTTCGCAGGAGGCTGGAACAGTGGCTGCTCACCCTCTCCAGCCGCCGGAGGATCAGGTGGGCCTTCCTGGAAGACAGGAGGGGACGGTGATGAAGCTGGAGGAGCCCAGGTCAAAGGGTCAGGGCTTCAAGGTGCTCAGTAAAGGTCAGCGGATGGATGAGGGCTTCTTGTCCCAACAGTTTTCTAGCTGTAAGTGTGATATTGTGAACACTTGTTCAAAAATCACTTTGGGATTTGTCCTCAATTGTGCCACATGTGCAAAAAGTGAAAGAGAGGACAATTTCATGGATACCAAGAGAGGAGGGGGGGTAGGATGGATTGAGAGATAGGGATTGACATATATATACTATGGGCTTCCCTGGTGGCTCAGCTGGTAAAGAATCTGCCTGCAATGCGGGAGACCTGGGTTCAATCCCTGGGTTGGGAAGACCCCTTGGAGAAAGGAATAGCTACCCACTCCAGTATTCTGGCCTGGAGAATTCCATGTACTGTATAGTCCATGGGGTTGCAAAGAGTTGGACATGACTGAGTGACTTTCACTTTCACGTTCATGAATAAAATAGATAACTTATGAGAACCTACTGTATAGCATAGGGAATACTACTCAATGCTCTGCGGTGAACTAAATGGGAAGGAAATCCAAGAAATAGGGGATATATGCTTATATGTGTGGTTGATATGCTTATATCATTTTGCTGTATAGCAGAAACTCATACAACATTGTAAAGCAACTATAATAAAAAATAATAATAATAAAATAGAGGTGTAAGTTTTGACCTAACATATTTACTTCTACAATATAAAACTTATAATTTGTAGTTTTATTAAATTTGAAATGAGAAAAAAAAACTTATAAGCCTTAGAACTCTGGCCAAGTAATAATTATTATAATGATGATAAATGACAAAAAGAATAATAACTAAAATAAATTAACACCACATGCTAGATGTTGGGTAAGCAATGTATACACACTTTAAAATCTGTATTTAACCTTTATGACAACCCTGAAAATACTTTCCCCTTAGATTTAATGGGTATGGGACCCAAGTTCCAGAGAGATGACACCACTTAACCAAGCTCAAACATAAAGGTAACCACTGAAGTGGTCACCCACTAGGTCTGAACAGTCACCATGTCCCTCTCTGTCTGCTGTCTTACTGCTCTTCCCTCATACTCTTTTCTCACAGTCAGAAAAAAAAAGCTTACCTTCTGGGCTTCTACTTCATGAAAGCCTTTATATCCGTATGCCCAAATCAGACGTCTCTCATTCTCCTTGTCTCTAAAACAGTGATGGTAGCCTTACCTTCAGAAACTGGTTGTGAGATTAACTAAGAGAGATGCCCAAAGGCTGGCCTCGAGTATGCTCTCAGCAAAGGGTAGCTTTTATTCCAGAGAACTATTGTGATGATGTCTCAGGATCAAGGTCATACCGCACACTAGTCCTAGCAAGAATTGCCTTGGACTATGGTGATCATCATTAGGAATTTATCTAGAGCTCTTTATGCAGCACCAAAGACAGGCTCCTCAAGGAGATCTGACGGCTGCAGAGAAAATGAAGGCAAGTGTCTCTGAGATCACCTAGCCCAAGGTTTCTCAGCAGGGCACTGTCGACATGCGGGCTGGGTCATCCTTTGCTGGAGGGGCAGTCATGCAGCATCCCTACACCTCTGCCTGCAAGATACCTGCTCCCGCAGTCCAAGGCATAACAAGAAAACAGTGTCCAGACATTACCAAATATCCTCTGCTGAGCAAAATCACTCGATTTGAGGGCTTCCCTGGTGCTCCAGTGGTTAGGAATCCACCTTGCCATGCGGGGGGACACGGTTTTGGTCCCTGGTCCTGAAAGATCCCACATGCCACGGGGCAACTAAACCTGCCCACCGCAATGCTGAAGCCCGCATGCCCTACCGCCCGAGCTCCACAACGAGAGAAGCCATGGCAGCAAGAAGCCCCAGCCCCGCAACTAGAGAGTAGCTCCCACTCACCACAACTAGAGAAAGCCCGTGTGCAATGATGACCTGGCACAGCAAAAATAAGTCAAAATTAAAAAAAAAAATCACCCCATTTGAGAACCAACAACATGGTCTCACGAAAGTTGTGGAAACGGAGGCTTCGAGAGGGTCACACCAGAAGTCAGCTTTGCTGTCCGGGTGTCTGTCTCCACATGGGATCCACTTTCTGCTACATCTCCGCATCCTCAAGATGCCTGGAGATCCTGAGGGGCCAGAGGCAAGGCCCTCTCCTGCTGTCCTCTGCATGCCCCTTGGAGACCCCCAGGAGGGAGGCATTTTACGACAGCAGACCCCACAAATGCGAGACTGTGTCAGGCACCTGCGTGGCGGCTGCAAAAGGGCCGGGCTTATGTGTGTAGGTCTTGTGGGCATGATTTATGAGGTGCCTTTCAAAAAGTCTTCTTTGTATAGCTCACCACTTGGGTGGAATATTTCCTGAGGTGCCAAGAATTCATAGCTTCATAATCACACTCACCCCACAGGGCTCTCTCGCCTCTGGCAGGCGCCTCCCTGGGGTGGGGAGGGGAACCAGAGGGGCTTACTCCAAGCCCTCCTCATTTCAGCTCTTGCTCTGCTCCTTAGCAGCTCTGTGTCCTGGGGAACTTGAACATCTCCAAAACTGCTTCTTCCTTTGATGAGCGGGTTGGGGATGAAGTTAAAGGAGACAGAGTCATTGCTTGTACCTTTGCTGAGCATTTGTTGCACGGCAGAGTTCCCAATTCAGTAGGAAAGATACACAAGTGGAAAACTGCAAGGCAGGTGGCAAGAGCAACAATAAAACGAGATGTGGGAGCTGTGGGGAACAGAGGACAGTACCGTGCGGGGATTGGGAAATCCAGGAAGACTTCCTGGAAAGGGGGGAACTTGTGCTGAGTCTCCATGATGAGTAGGGTTTGGACAAAGAAGAGGGAAAAGGCATAACAGGAAGCCTAGGGAAAGTCACAGAGAGAAGGGGTTTAGAGGTGGCAGATGGTGTGCAAGTGGGCTCACAGCGGGAAACTGGAGAAGTGGCAGGAGCCAGGCCACTGGAGCTTAGAAGCTGGGGCGTGAGTTGTATAGAGTAATGGTGCACCACACAGGCTCGAGAGCCTGACTGCTGAGGTTCGAATCTTGCCCCAGACACTTACTAGCTCTGTGATACTGAGGACATTGTTTCACAAATTGTGCCTCAGTTTCCTTACCCACAGATGGGAATAATGACTAGGTCTACTACAAAGTAGGTAGTAGTGAAAGTTACTCAGTCCGATTCTTGCAAACCCATGGACTGTATATAGCCTGCCAGGCTCCTCTGTCCATGGGATTCTCCAGGCAAGAATATACTGGAGTGGGTTGCCATTTCCTCCTCCAGGGGATCTTCCCAACCCAGGAATCTAACCCAAGTGTCCTGCATTGCAGGCAGGTTCTTTACCGACTGAGCTATGAGAGAAGTCTACCACAAAGGTTGTTTTAAAAATGAAAGAAGAAATCAATGGATTTATAATCAGCCCTCCATAGGGGTAAGTGGGGACTTACTGAAGACTTCCAAGCAACAGTTTTCAGAGACAAACTGCTTAAAAACATTGCTGGCTGCGTTGAGGAGGATCAAACTGGGGGAGGGTAAGAGCAGCAGAAAGGGACCAGGAAGAGACGCATCCAGGTGTTGCTCATCTCTTGCCATCGTGCTTAGGGATGCAGGCCTGCTTCTTTCCTACTTTTAAAAAGCTACTTATTCTGTTTCCTTGTTCATAAAATGGGGATCACATTTGTCCACATTATAGAGTTGAAGCAATAATTAAATAAGTTAATATATGTAAAACTCTTAGTAGAAAGCATCATTAGCGCCGCCACGGCCACCACCACCATGATTTGTATGCTGATTTAAGCTTTGAGCACTTCTACAAGCCACTGCCAGGAGACAGAAATAGTAACAGCTTCTAATGCAGAAGCAGAGTTCCAGGTTTGAGGATATGCTCTGAGCTATGGGAATATATCGGAGAAGGCGATGGCACCCCACTCCAGTACTCTTGCCTGGAAAATCTCATGGATGGAGGAGCCTGGTAGGCTGCAGTCCATGGGGTCGTGAAGAGTTGGACAAGACTGAGTGACTTCACTTCCACTTTTCACTTTCATGCATTGGAGAAGGAAATGGCAACCCACTCCAGTGTTCTTGCCTGGAGAATCTCAGGGACAGGGAAGCCTGGTGGAATGCCGTCTATGGGGTCGCACAGAGTCGGACATGACTGAAGCAACTTAGCAGCAGCAGCAGCAGCATGGGAATATATAAAGTGGACATTCAATTATTAATTTGGGGACTTAGTCAAATCTTCCCAGGGGGTGTAACATCTGAGCTAGTTGTTCAAAGGTGACACAGGTAGATGGGAAGGCAGAGGAAGTTGCTCACTGGTTTAAAGAGAGCATAAACCATCAGTTTTTTTGAAATGGTTAGTGCAAAGAATGGGTGGGAGACGAGTCAGTTTGGTAGAGATCAGACCATCCAGGCTCTTTTGAGCCATGGTAAAGTATTCTATTTTGAGGGCAATGGAGAGTCATTGTCTGATCTGCATGTGTGCAAGCATGCTCAGTCATGTCCGACTCTTTGAGACCTCAGTGATTGCAGTCCACCAGGCTCCTCTGTCCATGAGATTCTCCAGGCAAGAATACTAGATTGGGTTACCATTGCCTCCTCCAGGGGACCTTCCTGATCCAGGGATTGAACCCAAGTCTCCTGTGTCTCCTGCATTGGCAGGTCGATTCTTTACCACTGAGCCACCTGTGAAGCCCCTATTGTCTGATCTAGACAGCCACATAAGTCACAAATACAAAATGAGATTGGGGAGACAAGTCCTCTAAGATGTCCAAATGCTTTGTCTCCAAGGGCCCAGCCACTTCCATAGAGATAATCTTGGAACTCAACTGGACAAGCCTTTGTATAGATGGACACTAAAGACTGAAATGAGAGAACAATTTTCCTAAAGGACCACCTTAAGTGAGTAACAAAAGCAAAACTAGAATCGGGGCTCTGAGTGTCTAGAGCTGAGATGACAGATTTGGTTTTGAAGTCCCAGATTCAAATCCTAGTTCTATCACTTAGCTACGTGGATCATGAGCAAGCTCTTCAACGATACTAACTCCCAGTTACTGCATTAGTAAAATGAGAACAACAACAGTGTTTCTGGAAGATGAGAGGACCTGGGTGATTTGCTTAGTTCTCAGTAATGTTAGCCAAGATATTTTGCAGTGGAAAGGACATAGGCTCCAGAGTATGTTAGGGCAAGCCATTTCTTCTCTATGAGCCTCAGTTTCCTCATTTGTAAACTGGGGATAGAGATGCTTATTTTGTAGGACTGCTGCTCAGCTGCAGTGAAATTACTGCCTAAGTGTCCAACAAGGAATTTTCACATAATAGGAACTAAACCAATGTTAGTTTGCTTAACTGTCTCCTGCTCTTTCTCCACTATACACGATGCTTCAGTGAGATGTGCAATGAGACAAAGGCAAGAGAATTCAGAAGGTGAAGCCATGAAGAGAAGGGTTGGAGGTGTTCAGAGGCTGGAGCGGGGTGCTGGATAAGAGACCAAAGGTGAGATTGCTGGGTAATACATTGCAGGCAATGGAGATTCATAAATCAAAGGCTAGGCATGCCCCCAAGCTTTGCCTGGAGGGGGAAAGCACAGGTCAGAGTGACCACTTTTCTCAAATACCGGAAATGAAATCCTCCTCCTTGGATGCAGGACACGGGCCCAGCAGAATGGGAAGCCAGAGGGGAAGGAGGGACAGTGCACATTAATCTATCACTGTACCAGCAGGCAAGACTGAGACAGGGATGGCTTGTGAAGGAATCAGCGGCTGCGCTCAGATGCCGCTTCTCCGGGAACTGCAGAACCTTAAGTGACTACTCTTCCCAGCACCATTACCCACTTCGTTGTTGACATAGTTATTGGACAGAATCTAATTCTAAGGGAGCCATGGGATGGGGCAAAAGAGGAGAAACAGCAAGGGAACATTTCCGTTGGCCTCTCTCCCTAATCTCTGTCTCCTTGAGCTAAGCTTAAGTCTCTGTGTTAGCTGACCTCAAGCTTGATGAGAGTCAATGGCACGGCACGGCTGCAAACAAACGGAACACCACCTCTGGAAGCAGAGAGGGCAGATTCAGGGAAATAAGGTCTTCCATTTGAGCTGGCTCTGTCAGGCCACAACTGGAGAACCCCACTCGCTTCTGGTAAGAGTGACACATGCAAACTGCAGATCATGATGCGGAAGGTTGTCTCGAAAGCAAGTCTACTGCAGAAGTGCTGCAAGTAGGAATCAGATGTGTCCCTGAAGGGGGGGCGGGTATTTAGGAAAATAGTTATGATGTTCTAGTAAATGCAAATAAGAGGGGAGAACCCTGAGGATCAGGGATGACAATGACGACAGGCAACCGAGGACCCACCAGGTGCCAGAAACCTAGGTAACATGATCTTCAGTGACACAGGAGCATCACATGGGCCTAAGGAAGTAATTGGCAACTGGGCAAAATGTTTATACAGATTTGTTTATGATAAAAAAAGTAAGAAATCTAGTTGGTCTTTATTTAACAGAGGGATAAATTAATGTGTGATAAATTCATATAATGAAGGAACCTTTAAAAAGCCAACATATGTGCATATGCATCTGTAGGAAAAGACTTGTGCTATTAAGTGTAAATAGGCAGAAAACAGCAAAACGAATGTATTTGATCAACACAGCAGAGTGGACAGAAGTGGAACTATGCGGTCTACAGATGTCAACATATCCTTAAGTCTGAACCAGTTTCCTTACTCGTGAGCAGATCCGTGTCACATCCATATCGATCTCTGGAGAAATATGTGCACATTGTTACCAACTTTATCTCTGGGTAGAGACTAGGAGTCCAGGGAACAACATTTTAGTTTGCAATTTTATATATATACACCTGTCTCATTTACACATTACAGAATGAACAAGAATTACTTTTAGGACAAAATACAATAAAAGGCATTTCCATTTTGAAAACATGCATACATACACACATTTTTAAGCTGGTATGATGAATATGTGCAATGAAGCCACGGTTTTATGGCTTCCCAGTGGTTCAGTGGAGTTACTTTCAGAATATCCACATCCAGTTTAGCCTCAGACCACCCCCATAAAACAGAAAATCAGAAGCTCGGGTACTGCCGTGTAAATATATTTCCTCAACACCAGGTTTGAAATACGATTTGTAAGGTGACTAGCAAAAATATTTACATTTGGCTTTGTGTCCTTCTTGTTCTCTCATAAGAAACCATGAAGCCTTCCAAGAACTCATTTCTAAACTGATGGTAAGAATGACTAAATCTCAACAAACCCCAAAGTATTTCAGTTTGGAACAGATGGAAATTTCAACAACCTCAGATATGCAGATGATACCACCCTAATGGCAGAAAGAGAAGAGGAAGTAAAGAGCCTCTTGATGAAGGTGAAAGAAGAGAGTGAAAAAGCTGGCTTAAAATCCAGCATTCATAAAACTAAGATCATGGCCTCTGGTCCCATTACTTCATGGGAAATAGATGGGGAAAAAATGGAAACAGTGGCATATTTTATTTTCTTGGGCTTCACAATCACTGCACACAGTGACTGTAGCCATGAAATTCAGACACTTGCTCTTTGGAAGAAAAGCTATGACAAAGCATATTAAAAAGCAGAGACATCACTCTGCCAACAAAGGTCCATATAGTCAAAGCTATGGTTTTTCCATATGGATGTGAGAGTTGGACCATAAAGAAGGCTGATCGCTGAAGAACTGATGCCTTCGAACTGTGGTGCTGGAGAAGACGCTTGAGAGTCCCTTGCACAGAAAGGAGACCAAACCAGTCAATCTTAAAGAAAATCAACCCTGAATATTCATTGAAAGGACTGATGTTGAAGCTGAAGCTCCAATACTTTGGCCACCTGATGCAAAGAGCCAACTCATTAGAAAAGACCCTGATGCTGGGAAAGATTGAGGGCAGGATATGGGGGTGACAGAGGATGAGATGGTTGGATGGCATTACTGACTCAATGGACATGAGTTTGAGCAAACTCTGGGAGATGGTGAAGGTCCAGAAAGACTGGTGTGCGGCAGTCCATGGGGTCACAAGGAATCAGACACAATTTAGCAACTGAACAAGATAATTATATACATTGCTATATTATTAGTGGGGGGATGTTCTGTGGGACATTTGTTCAGACTCATAGTGTGTCTTGCCCGTATTTATCTGTTCTAAGACACTGTCAATTTTAAGACATGCTATTGATTTAATAACAGCCTTTCAAGAAATGAAGAAAGAAGGCAACATAATGTGCACATCGATTGTGCACAGTCCATCTTGATTTCTGAAATGTCAAAATATGCAGGAAAAGAAAATGAAAATGCATCTGAAATGATAGGAGTATGGTTCTAGGAGCCTAAGTTTGCTCTTGTTTCCAACATCCTAGAAATTCCAAGAGAGTGAATCCAAGATATCTAAGGAAAGAGCTAACATAATCTTGGACAGAAGAATGTATACTGACATCCCAGGCTTGAATATTTTCATGAAGAACAAAGCAATGACAATTCATAACATGCTCTAATCCTTTTCAGATGGGAAATCCTTCTTGTCTGGTTATGTTTAGAAACAGCCTAGAGTGAATCAAGCCTGGAACGATTTCTGTTATCTATTAGCAATGTCCGCCATGGAAACAACAGGGGCTGATAACAGAAATACAGTGTTTCTACCATAAATGAGATGAAAAGACAACCCTCAGAATGGAAGAAAATAATAGCAAATGAAGCAAGTGACAACAGATTAATCTCCGAAATACACAAGCAGCTCATGCAGCTCAATGTCAGAAAAACAAACCACCCAATCGAAAAACGGGTAGAAGACCTAAACAGACAGTTCTTTGAAGAAGACATACAGATGCCAATTAACACATGAGAAGAGCTCAACATCATTCATGATTAGAAAAACGCAAATCAAACCTACAATCAGAATGGCCATCATCAAAAAATCTACAAACAATAAACGCTGAAGAAGATGTGGAGAAAAGGGAAACCTTTGGCATAATTGGTGGGAAAGTAAACTGTTATAGCTGCTATGGAGAGCAGTATGGAGATTTCTTTAAAAACTGGGAATAAAACTACCATATGACCCAGCAATCCCACTACTGGGCATATACCCTGAGGAAACCATAATTCAAAAAGACACATGCATACTCCACTGTTCATTGCAGCACTGTTTACCCCAGTCAGGCCATGGGAGGCAATTTAGATGTCCATTGACAGATGAGTGGATAAAGAAGCTGTGGTACATAGATACAATGGAATATTACTCAGCCATAAAAAGGAATGAACTTGAGTCAGTTCTAGTGAGGTGGACAAACCCAGAGCCTAGTATGCAGAGTGAAGTCCATCAGAAAGAGAAAAACAAATATCGTATATTAACACATAAAGATGGAGTCTGGAAAAATGACACTGATGAAAGTATTTGCAGGGCAGGAATAGAGACACAGACACAGAGAAGAGACTTGTGGACACAGCAGAGGAAGCAGAGGGTGGGACAAATTCAGAGCAGCAGTAAAGAACGTACATTCAGTTCAGTTCAGTCGCTCAGTCGTGTCCGACTCTTTGCGACCCCATGTATCACAGCACACCAGGCCTCCCTGTCCATCACCAACTCCTGGAGTTCACTCAGACTCATGTCCATCGAGTCAGTGATGCCATCCAGCCATCTCATCCTCTGTCGTCCCCTTCTCTTCCCACCCCCAATCCCTCCCAGAATCAGAGTCTTTTCCAATGAGTCAACTCTTCACATGAGGTGGCCAAAGTACTGGAGTTTCAGCTTTAGCATCATTCCTTCCAAAGAAATCCCAGGGCTGATCTCCTTCAGAATGGACTGGTTGGATCTCCTTGCAGTCCAAGGGACTCTCAAGAGTCTTCTCCAACACCACAGTTCAAAAGCATCAATGCTTCGATGCTCAGCTTTCTTCACAGTCCAACTTTCACATCCATACATGACTACTGGAAAAACCATAGCCTTGACTAGATGGACCTTTGTTGGCAAAGTAATGTCTCTGATTTTCAATATGCTATCTAGGTTGGTCGTAACTTTCCTTCCAAGGAGTAAGTGTCTTTTAATTTCATGGCTGCAGTCACCATTGGCAGTGATTACCATATGCAAAATAACTAGTGAGAAGTTGCTGTATAACGGAACTCAACCTAGGGCTCTGTGACAACCTAGAAGGGTGGGGTAGGAGGGGTTCAAGAAGGCAGGGACATATGTATACTTATGATTGAGTCACACGGCAGAAATTTCTGTATGGCAGAAATCAGTACAACATTGTAAAGCAATTATCCGCTAGTTAAAAAAATATGTATACTTATATAACTGAGTTTAAAAAAAAAGAAAATAAAGATATTTTGAAAAATGTAGCAAATATTTTCAAATTAATTAATGTAAAAGTGATTTGTAAAATGTAAATAAAGCATTATATGATATAAAGAAAAACAGAAATATCTAGACATACATTTACTCTAGACAGATCAATTTCACTGAAACAGAATCTCTTCAAGTGCTGACTCTCTTCTCTCTCTCCATCAGACATACCTGAGAGGATTGAGAAGCTCAGGAGTGGTCAAGGGTATTTGATTGGAGCAAATTCTGACCCCTGACCACCTATAAGTAAAGTTTTTCAGGTTTCCTAATAGGAACCGTATGGCTGGGACAGCTGGGTATCAGCAGGTCTTCTCTGAGCGTTGTTTGCAGGAACCTGTGGTTGCCATGGGAACCAAGCTCCAGAGGACATTGGCCTGATGGATTTAGGTAGCAGTAAGAGTCACCCTTTTGTCACTAAATTTTATGGGGGTACCCAACCAAAGATCCATGGAGAAGCAGAGAACATTTGGGGGCTTGGTGGTTAGAGCCCAACAAAATCCTAACAGAGTTCATCTCATGATACTAGGGTGCTCCTGGGAAAAACTCTTACTGTCCTAGCCATCCTAGGTTCCTGAAGAACAGGCCATGCTGGGCTCTAGCCGGTGAAAGGACACTTTTGGTGTGTCTCTTCTCTGGTTTCTGTGACCTTCAGGGCTGCCTGATTCCCTCTCTTTGCAGCTGGAAGGGACCTTGGAGTCCAGCCCTTTTGTGTTGTAAATGAGGCCCAGAGGGGAGAGGCAACTTGTCCAAGGCTACACAGCAAGCTGGTGATGAAGCTAGAACAGAAACCCAAGGCAGGGTCTTGCCCTTTCTCCTTCACACCTGGATGTTCTGCAGACTTACTAACCTTTGAGAGGCTGGTACATCTACCCACAAGGATCCTCTCTTTAAAACACTGACCCAGCTTTTGGAAGAAAAATGACTCATGAATAGGGCTCATTAAGAGCCACTATGATATGATTTCAGCTGCAGTCTTCGGCCTTCCCTTCTCCTTCTCACCCTGAACTCTCCACTCCCCTGAGATTTGTCCTTCCTGACTGAAGTATATTCTCTTACCCTCCCCTCTCTCACTCTTGGGGCTTCCCTGATGCCCCTGTGGTAAAGAATCTGCCTGCAATGCAGGAGACGCAAGAGATGAGGGCTCGATCCCTGGGTCAGGAAGATCCCCTGGAGGAGGAGAAGGCAACCCACTCCAGTATTATTGCCTAGAGAATTCCCTGGACAGAGAAGTCTGGTGGAACACAGTCCATAGGGTCACAAAGAGTCGGATACAACTGAGTACATACACACACACGCACACACACACACACCCTTGCACTGGTTGTTCCTTCTAACGAGAGCACGCCTCCCCTCTCACCTTTAGGGTTCCTGCTTATTCTGGACTTGTGAGCAGACACTCACTGTCCTCTCTGGGAATTCTTCCTTGAGCTCCAGGATTAGCTGCATCAACAGCTGCATTTAGACCCTTGTCACTCAAAGCATGGTTTTTAAACCAGTAACACTAGTATCACCTAAGAACTTGTCAGAAATGCAGATGCTGAAGCCCATTCCAGGACGCGGAGTTGATCTAAATTGTAACCAGACCTCCAAGTGATTCTCCTGCACACGAAAGTCTGACAGATATTGCTCTAAAATGCGCTGCCCACCCTCTTTATCGCATGCTTCTTGTGACGTATTTCAGTCTTTTTCTCACTAGATGCTGAGCCTGTCAATGATAGGAGCTGTCTTCTTCCAGCCCAAGGTCTGGCACATAGCAAGTACAATAAAAGAATCAATGACTCTATAAATTAGTAAGTGAGGGTCTCTTCAAGTCTCTTAATATTGGCAAGGGCAATGCATTTCTTGATAATGTTATTTCTAAGCCAGAAAAATTTAGATTTTGTAGGGTTCAGTTGTTTCCAATTGTGGCCCTTGATAGCTCAGGTAGACCTCATGGATCCTTGGGATTGGAGCGGGGAAGCTGAAGAGGAGACCCAGCAAGGGGCTCCAGGTCACTGCCTCTAACTCCTACCAGAACAGCTCTGTAGTCATCTGGCTTACACATCCACTCATCCTATTATCCGATTATTCAATAAGTCATGGTTTAGCACCTGAGTGGATCGGACATAAAGTATAAACTATAAATTGACATTGTGGTGGGGATAATATCTTAGAGATAACACATAAGTAAACACATAAGTGGACTTCCTTGGTGGCTCAGTAGGTAAAGAATCTACCTGCCAGTGCAGGAGACACAGAAGACATGGGTTCTATCCCCAGGTTGGGAAGACCCCCCTGGAGAAGGAAATGGCAACCCACTTCAATATTCTTGCCTGGGAAATCCCATGGATAGAGGAACCTGGCAGGCCATAGTCCACAGGGTCACAAGAGTCAGACATAACTAAGTGACTATACCACCACCACCATGAAATAGATAAGCAATATAAGATACTAAACTAGTAGCTACAACACAGAAAATTAAAACCTGAGGGTGTGATAGAGTAGAAATTTTAGAAGATTCCCTGAGGAGGTGGCGTTCTAGCTAAGAGCTGGGGCTCTCTGTAAGCTTTATTTAGAAAACAGGTTTTTCACTGCTTAAAAAAAAAAGAAAAGAAAGAAAGTCTCTTCATCTTTATAGATGAAGAGACTCAGGCCCAGAGAGACCAAGGCTGCCTGGTGAGTTTATCAGCAGTGCCAGGATGGATCAGGATGCAGCTGTCTTGATTCCCGCTCATGCCAGCGTGGGGCATCAGGAAAACCTCAGATTCCCTCCAGAGACTAGAAAGACCTAAGGAGGAGGAAGCTGGGTGGCACAGGCGGGGTTTGGCAGACAGTGGCTGGTGACCAGCTGGCTGGAGGTGAGCGGGTTATCACTGTCCATTATTGAGTGGGTTGTTCTGCCTCTTTGAGTGACCAGAAAGGCTTTACAGAAGATTGATGTCCTGGAGGGTCTTAAAGGATCCCAGAAGATGATACAGACAAAGTCGAGAGTGAAGCTCTGGTTTAGCTTCCACCCAAATTCCCTGAAGCCTGTGGGAAAGCCCAATAAAGGGAGAACACCTTTCCCCGTGCCTGGGCAAGATGGTAGCCGAGGTGACTCACGCCGCAGCTTTCATCTGAGGCTCTGTGCTCCTGTCTGTCTGTCTGCTGTCTTTTAGCTTTTATCTAACAGAGAGGGAGACAGTTACAAACCCAGGATCCAACAGAACAGATAAGGTCTGCCCCGGGGAAAGACCCCTTTTATCCCTCAACCAAGCCTTGAATTCTTCGAAGGCTACTGCACGTGTTGCAAGGGCTCAGAGTGAAAGCTCAGGGCAGAGGCAGACCCCACAGCAAACTCCGTGTGCCTCCGTGCAGCTCACTCAACCCCGTGGGGGCCTCCAGTTCCTTTCCATTCATAAACTGGGGAGGATACCCTATTTTGTCTGTTTTACAGGGTAATTTTAAAGCTATTTCAAGCATAACACGCTGCCCACTAAGTACTTCAGGAAGTCATGCAATTCTCTCCAGTACCACTGACATGATCCTGGCCTGGAGCACTGTACTCTGTCTCCTGGATTTAGTATCACAACAGCCTCTGGGGCCTCCCTGCCTCCCTCTGGTCAGGACTGCTCTAGTCCGGGCTGCCAGTGGCTGTCAGAGGGATCTTTTTCCCTTGAAGATCTGATAACATCTCCCCCTGTGAAAAACACTTGAAAAGCTTCCCATTACCCTAGAGAGATAATCCAAACTCTTTAACCCTGCTTAAAGGGCATTCGGAACTGGCCTCTGCTGACCTCTCCTGTCTTATCTCTTCCCACTCCTGCTGTCACACATTTTGCTCCAACTGCACAGAAATTCTTTCAGTTCCTCCACACACACTGTTTACCAAAGTGTGGAAGGGGTTCCCCTGGGGCAGGAGAAAGGATTTTAGGTGGTACTCAGGAAGATCACACGTCCAGTATTAAACAACAATGAATCACAATGGGGAAAAGCATTTAGATTCCCTTTTTCAATCCCTTGCCCTCCTCCAGATTACTTTCAGAAGGAAAGGTTTAATTCGGGACTGTGTTTTTAAGTGCTTCTCTAACACTCACTAATCTTCCCTTTTGAAAGGAAAGCCTCAGGCTCTGCAAGGTTTAAACTGCATTGTTTTCTGGTATTTTGTTTTTCTTCCATTGTACTGAATGCATAAGTTTAATTTTTATTAAGGGTAGACGGGGCTCGTTTCCCCTTTACACAATGATACAGTGCTTTCTTTTCAAATATACTTGCAATAAGTGGGCCTAAGGACAAAATAAAAAATAAAGTGCAGATAGTATGGGAATACAGTAAAAATCATAGAGTGAAAGTGTTAGTCACTCAGTCACGTCTGACTCTTTGCAACCCTTTGGACTGCAGCCCGCCAGGTTTCTCTATCCATGGGATTCTCCAGGAAAGAATACTGGAGTGGGCTGCCATTCCTTCTCCAGGGGATCTTCCCCAACCCAGGTATCAAACTCAGGTCTCCCGCACGGCAGGCAGATTCTTTACCATCTGAGCCACTAGGGAAGTCCACAAAAATCATAAAGGTGGAGGCAAATGATAATTTCAAAATTTAAGAGGTTTTAACCCCTGCTGTACACAGTATTATACCTCTACATTTCACAGGCTACTCCTTTGGCCCCAGACCCTCTGGTCTTCTTCTTCCACGTGCCTGACCCCAACTTACCCCGTAGGCCTCACAGTCTCAGTTCTTGGAAGGGCTTCACTGGGTTACCCAGGCTGGGTGCCTATGCCTCGAGTCCCCAAAGGGCTCCTCTCTGTCCTTTTGACCCTTATTACTCCTATTCTATTTTTTTAATTGGAAGAAAATTGCTTTACAATGCTGTATTGGTTTCCGCCATACAACAACACAAATCAGTTATAATTATATATATCTCCTCTCCTTCTTGAGTCTCTTCCCCTGCTTCCCATTCCACCCCTGTAGGTGGTCACAGAGCACGAGGCTGTACTCCCTGTGTTATACAGCAGCTATCTATTTTATGCATGATAGCATATATATGTCAGTGCTCCTTCTTCAGTTTGTCCCATCCTCTCCTTCCCCGGCTGTGTACACAGGTCTTTTCTCTATGTCTGCATCTCCATTCCTTCCCTGCCAAAGGCTCATCAGTACTATTTGTCTAGATTCCATATATATGCATGGACGCTTAGTCGCGTCCGACTCTTTGCGACCCCATGAATTGCAGCACGCCAGTCCTCCCTGTCCATCACCAACTCCCAGAGTTCACTCAGACTCACATCCATCGAGTCAGTGATGCCATTCAGCCATCGCATCCTCCGTCATCCCCTTCTCCTCCTGCCCCCAATCCCTCCCAGCATCAGACTCTTTTCCAATGAGTCAACTCTTCGCATGAGGTGGCCAAAGTACTGGAGTTTCAGCTTTAGCTTCATTCTTTCCAATGAACACCCAGGACTGATCTCCTTTAGGATAGACTGGTTGGATCTTCTTGCAGTCCAAGGGACTCTCAAGAGTCTTCTCCAATACCACAGTTCAAAAGCATCAATTCTTTGGCACTCAGCTTTCTTCACAGTCCAACTCTCACATATATGCATTACTATACTATATTTGTTTTTCCTATTCTTTGCAACTGCTTAATTATGTGGAACAGTGAGCTGCACGTAGGTAGGGACTGCTTCTGCCTTTTTAACAGTGCATAATCAACAACCAACCTAAGAAGGGGGCTGTTAAGTCTGTGTTGAATGAATGAGTGGATGTCACTGCTGGGTGCAGGATGTGAAACACAGCCCCCACTGCAGAACTACTTTGGGAAGCTTCAGAAGATACTGACTGTGTGTCCGTTATGGGCAATTCCTCTATAGCACCTGTCACTGTGGCTGGCATAGTCACTGCCGGTGACCAAAAAAGAGAAAAAAAAATCACGCCTTAACACATGTTGAATTTGTGAATGCATTTAGTCATGGTCACTAATGGACTTTATTCCAGAAAAAAAAAAAAAAAGACAACTCGGATTTCTTATGAAAGAGAAGGAAAAGCCCTAGATTAGGGTCCATGACCCTGCCACTGCTCTTCTATGACGTTAGTTAGGACGTATGTCCTCAAGGAGGCTACGTTTCCCATTTCTAAAACTGAAAGTGGAAGGTAAGGGGACTGACTGAAAGAGCGCTGAAGTCTCTCTCTTATCTGACATTCCAGAAGTCCAAGAAGCTAAAATTCCCAGATTCTTTCCTTCTCCTTACCCGCTTCCCACCTTGAGTCCTGACATGACTTGAGTGACTGCCTCCCTTCTTTATTTCCTAAAGCCCATTATCAGCCTATGGAGAAAAGGCTCCAATAAAGTCAAATGGGAACAGAAAGCATCTACTGCTCCGCTCACACTCACACACCCACCTACCTGGGCCCCAGCTCATCCTCGCTCCTCCAGACAAAATCGCCAAACTTCTCATAGTGTGAGTTGTAGTGGTGCTGCACGCGGAAGAGCATGGAGGCAGAGACTTCCATCAGCGTGTTGTAGGCGGCCTGCTGCTCCTTGCCGCTCGTGTACCCATTGTACAGATTGTAGATCTTGTCAGCTATCTCTGGGGGAGAGGAGGAAGTGCAGGCACAGATCACGGGACGGGAGGAAAAGGGGAGGATGGAGGCATACCTCACAACTAGGAAGGCGTATTCAAGCAGGAGTTCACCTGTGTGGTCTTTGGGACAAATAAACCTTAATTCCATGCTGAATATATCATTGACCAGTTGTATTCCATTTTCTTATCTATCAGTTGGAGATAATAATCCACACACAGGAGGGGCATTGGGAGGACTAAATTAAAACGTGGATATAAAGCACTTGACACGGGGTCTGGCACAAAGTTAGGGCTTATGATTGCGCTTGTTAACATAAGGTCTGTGCCTAGGACTTAGCAGAAAATTCCAAACAAGTGCAGAGGCTTCCGGTAAGTGTCTTGAGCTCATCTCAGTGGTCTACTTCTATCTCCTCTCTGCAATATTTCCAACATATTTCTGTGATCAGGTCTAACAACTCTTCATTTGAAAATCTTTCAAAGAAAAATCTAGACTCTTTTGCTTGCCATTCATGGCAATTGCTACTCTTTCCGTTATTCCTGCTAACTGATGTAAGTAAAATTCATTATGGGCTGCTCTCTTGAACAGAAGGTAATTCTTTCATCTTTTAAGACTTTGAACAAAATTTATGTATGCCCCCATGTCACTGCTTAACAACGACTGCCTTCAGGAGAACTTGAGGGACTTGGGTTCAGGATGGGAGGATCATTTACTTTTTAGGGCTTTCTACTCTGATTTTTATTGTTCTTTAAAAAAAAAAAAAAATGTTCATGTGTCCTTTTAAAATAATAATATAAAAAAATTACCAGGAATCCATCTCAAATCCCCTCTCTTTTAATAAGACTCAATATCTCAGTGTCTTTTCTTATCTGGTACACAGCCTGATCATCAAGCTTATGACTGAGCCATCTGAAGAAATGTCTCTCTCTCCCCCCCTAGAATGAAAATTCCTGAGAAATGGAGAGCACGTCTGTTCTACACTGCTTTTACCAGGGCTCTTAGAAAATATTTGCTCACCTTGAACTGAAGCACCATCAGGATTCATGAGCTACCATCACATCTTTGTAGAAATTGTATCTACATGTGGTCTAAGAACTAAGTATATGGTGGATTTGATTTATTTTTTTTTTTTTTTCAGGTGTTTTGTCTAATGTTTACAACTTCATAGACCAGGAACACGCATGCTGATTCTGACGGATAGTTACTAACTGCAGCTCTTTGCTGAGAATTCTGAGGCCACCCCTGGGCTAGATGGGAAGGTGTGCTGTGATCAGCTAATGATGTCTGCCATGATCAGCTAATGATACCGGCCATGATCAGCTAATAATGTCTGCCACAGGTACAGCAAAGTCTAGTGGTCCTCCACGTGCCACCTACTTGCCAGCTCTAGGGCACACTGAAGTGGAAGAAAGGGATTGGTTTCTAAAAGCCTAGGCCAAGGGGCAGAACACAGTCATATGGTTCTGACTCTCCACCATTCCTTTCCTCAAAGCCAGAACACATATTCTATAAAAGAGGAGCAAGTCTGTACACTGGCAAAGATATTGCCAACCAATCTCAATTTCCTTCATGGCTTTGATTCATTTAGCTCCATGTTCTTCCTCCAGTCCTTTGGCGTTCTTCTCCCTGTGCCAATATGTGTGTGTGTGTGGAGGCAGAAAAGGAGTGGTGTATGGTGACTGGTGGGTGCAGAATTTAGAGACTAAAATATGGGAAGGACCCTGGAAGTGAAGAAAATGGGGCGGGGGTGGGGAGGGTCACCTACCTTCTGCCTTGTTGTCATCCACCAGTGGACAGGCGGTCCTCAGAGTCACTGTGCTGAGCTCAGAGTGCCTCCCTCGTGTATCCACCGCATAGAGAGTGAACCTGTGGTACAACAAGAAAAGAGAGCACAAGGCTGTGACTTCAGAGCAAAAGGCCCTGGAAGCTGCAAGGAGGAACACAAAAATCATAGCACAGGAGTGATGGTTGAAAGAACTTGGGGATGATTAGGCTGTAGGAGAAATGATCTGGAAAGAAAAAAAAGATAGTCACTAAGTGTGTATCAGAAACCAACTGACTGCTGGGCATTTTGCACTTAATCTCTTCATTTACTAGAGAAGGAAATGGCACCCCACTCCAGTACTCTTGCCTGGAAAATCCCATGGATGGAGGAGCCTGGTAGGCTGCAGTCCATGGGGTCGCTAAGAGTCGGACATGACATCACTTTCACTTTCACTTTTCACTTTCATGCATTGGAGAAGGAAATGGCAACCCACTCCAGTTTTCTTGCCTGGAGAATCCCAGGGACGGGGGAGCCTGATGGGCTGCCGTCTATGGGGTCGCACAGAGTCGGAGATGACTGAAGCGACTTAGCAGCAGCAGCAGCAGCTGAGCATTAACTATGTGTCAGAATTACTTTAGGAGCTAAGATTACAAAGATGAGCAAGAGAGTCAAGGTCCTTGCTTGCATAAAGCTAAACAAAACATAAGTGAAAACTTAGACAATGGTGCATGTGAGAAAGAATATAACAGGATCATGCAGTAAAGCCTGAAGTGAAGGCAGGAGTGGGTGCTTTAGACAGGTGTGTCCTGAAAGGCCTTCTTGTTGAGAGGTTTGAACTGGGACCTGAAAATGAGAAGGAACTAGGTTATGGGGGGAAGACCTGGGGGAAAGAGTATTCCAGGCAGAAAGACCAGTAAGTGCACAGTTCTTGAGGAGAGAATGATCCAGACTGCTGAAGGAATAGAGAGCTGGTGTGGCTGTAGCAAAGAGAGATGACGGGGACCTAGTGGGCCATGATAGGAAGTTTGGGAGTTAGTCCAGGTACAAGGCATGTCCCCAGCTTTCAGTGTTGGCACTTGCAGCTCCATGATGTACCAGGAGGGTGGGGCAGGCAGACTGTGTGGTATTAGAGGGAGAGAACTGGTAAACCACAGACATGGTGGAGTGGGGTCCAGTCCCAGAGGAGACACAGGCCTCTGGCCTATTTTGGGAAGGCTGTCTGACGCTTCACATCTCCAGATCTCCAAGTTCTGAAATTAAATAAAGCCAAAAGAGTGAATAAACTTTCAAGAAGAGATCATCCTTGGAGGCCAGTGACAATCTGAACAGAAGTGAGAAGGGCTAAGCGTCTGAGTGCCCTATCTTTGCTGTGCCACCCTCCTTCAGCAGCCTTCACGGGTAGGAGCAGGAGTGTGGAGTGGAAACAGGGGCTCCCTGGGCCAAGCACAAGAAACTACAGTCCAGGGTTCTGATTTCCTTTCCTCCTTCTCCAAAACCTCAACTTGCTGTGTGTGTGCTAAGTTGCTTCAGTCATGTCTGACTCTCTGACCCCAAGGACTATAGTCCACCAGGGTCCTCTGTCCATGGGATTCTCCAGGCAAGAATACTGGAGTGGGTTGCCATGCCCTCCTCCAGGGCATCTTCCCGACCCAGGGACTGAACCCACATCTTTTAGGTCTCCTGCATTGGCAGGCAGGCTCTAGTGCCACCAATGGACCTAACACTACAATTGCCAAGTTACAGAATGGTGAGCCCTGATTGATTGCACATATTGTGTAGCTAATATATATGAGTTGGTTCTCCAAATTAACTATGTGCAAAGTTCTTAACATGTGTCAAGCACTGACCTATGCAGTTTCATCTGTATTACTGTAATTAATTTCCCCAGATGATCCTAAAAGATAGCAACTATTATTCTCTTTATGTTATACACGAGGCTCAGGGAGAGAAAGCAACTTGCCCAGAACCATAGTAATTACTGGGACTGGAAATTGAGTCGAGGTGTGTCTGAGTCCAAAGCCCATGCGTTGATCCACTATCAGCTACTGTCTTCTGCTAAAGGTCTGTGGATGTCACCTCTGTACAAATACAATTCCACTAGGCACACTTGCCAAATTCCAACTATGTTGAAACAGTGCCATTCCACATGTTTTTCTAATCTTATGAAAACCCGAGAAAATAATCACCCACATTATCTTCATCTTTCAGAAGAGGAAACTGTTAGATGAAAAAGTTAGGCAATTTGTCCAAAATCAGAGTCAGACAATGAAGGAACCAGGACCTGTTCCCTGGTTTGTCTCCCTCTGAAAGCCAGATGCTCTGTACTCTCAGCTCTGCTTTGCTGCTGTGGGTCCACAGGGCGGGCTCAGACAGTCAGGACTTGGGACTCTCACAGCCCCTCTCAGCTTTAACACCTCATGGCTTGATAACCCAAAGGTGGTTTTCGTAAAAGGTACTATACATCAGAACTTCTTGGTACAAGGGGCACAGTAAGCAGAAGCCAGTATCTTTCTGGAGAAAAGACTGCTTGTTTTCTTTGTGCGTTAAAATCTCCTTCTTAACAATAACCCATTTTCTCTTTTGAAGAGCAGTGAGAGGTACTCATGCCATCCCGAGAATGTGTGTCTAATTTATTCTTTGACATTGATTCTGAGTTTCACTGTAATTCAGATAGTACAATAACATCGTCCTGAGTTTTCTAGGAAGCCTTGGTGCGTGTGGGGATTCATCAGTCCATTGTGATGGTCTGTGTTTAAGATGTCATGAGCGGAGCTGATAGCCAGGCTCAGAACCATACATGCTCCACATTCTTTGCTGCTATGAGTCACTGACACAAGGCCCATGACAGGCCCATGGAGACACCTCCTGGCCCTGGAGGAATGTCAGCACTAACGTCCTACCAGGCTGCTGCCATGGCGACTGAGGTGAGGGGTCCAGCAGGGGACAGGTCACCCAGAGCCCAGAAGCAGCCTTGTAACCCAATCACCATCTACTCAAACCTCAGCTCTGAGGTTCACTAGATGTGTGACCTTGGGCTAGTTGGTTATCCTCTCTGAGCCTATGTCTCAAATGTAAAATAAAAGAAACAAGTTCCTCCTTGCAGAATTGCTGGTCCAAGTGCCGGAAACCTCGTTCAGTGCCTGAATATCATGTGAGGCATGGCTGCCGTCTAGTACGTGCTCATCAGTGCCTGTCCTCTACATGCATATTCCAGTTAATCTTTGAAATGTATCACTCAGGTGGGATTGCTTGCATTTTATCGATAAGGATGTTGGTTCCAAAGAGGTCAAGTAATTGATCTATTTTTACATATTAACTAAGCAGCAGTGAGGCCTGTCTGAATTCAAAGATGATGTTCTTCAGTTCAGTTCAGTTCCGTCACTCAGTCATGTCTGACTCTTTGCAACCCCATGAACTGCAGCACGCCAGGCCTCCCTCACCAACTCCCGAAATTTACCCAAACTCACGTCCATTGAGTTGGTGATGCCACCCACCCATCTCATCCTCTGTTGTCCCCTTCTCCTCCTGCCCTCAATCCTTCCCAACATCAGGGTCTTTTCAAATGAGTCATACTATACTGTCAAATCTAATTTCACCTTTTGTCTTTCATCAGCTAGCTTGTAGTGCTAACAAGTGTGGGTCTAAACTTCATATATGTGACTTTAGAGACCTAAATATGGGATATTTTGGCCCCATCTTCAGACAGAAGCCCAACTATCCATCTGCTTTCTGGGTCTTTTGGCTTCAGCCTTTGTCATGAGAACAACAGCACTGTGATATGTGGTCATCATCTCTCTCCACCTGTTACATCTCAGCACTGTGAGCAGAGCTCTGTTCTAGCCCTTACTATATCCAGTTATTGTCTCAGTCAAGGGAAGCAGAAAGTGACGGAGGAGGAAGTCTGGTCTTGGAGATGGCCAGGCGTGGGTTCATTTTCCATTCTGTTCCCTTGCTCTGTGACAGTGGACTAGTCACTTACCCCTCTGTGCTTAGGTCACCTCTCTGCATCATGTGTCTGGGGTGGGGAGGCTGCTGTCCACTTCCTAGGTCAATGTGGATGAATGTGAAGTACAAGTGCTTAACGAGGTGAGTTCTGACTAAGGAGCCTTGCAGAAGGGCTGGAAGCAAGATCATAGTGAAACTCGAGGATGTGAGAATAAGCAAGGGGCAAAGGAGAGAGGTAAGGACTGCATTTGATGCCATGGCATAAGCACTTACTACATACGCGACATCTAGAAAGTGGCAGAGGCAGACACCAAACCCTGGCCTGCAGCTTGGGTAGAGCAACATCCTGGCACTGAACACAGTACTAGGAACATGAAAGGCGCTTTTAACTATGTGAGTAAATGAATGAACTTGAACGTACCCCATCTCATTGCTGAATTTCCGTTTCTGCATCAACAAAATGGGGATAACTGTACAGACAGTGTGTGGCAGTCTCAAGGATTACACAGAGTGACGCCTGAGAAGTGGCTTGTAAGTTGCAGACTTTTATAAAGGTCATATAAAGAGCACTTATTTGGGCAAGAGTACTTTCTTGGAGTAGAAGAGAAAGAGAGACATTTTATCTGAGGGGAACATGGAAGGCTGTAGTTAATAAAATATGTGAATAAATCTCCAAATGTGAGGAGTTGGAAAACAATTTAAACCCTGCTTTTCCCTTGGCAACTTATGTTTCCAAGGTGTTCCTGTAATATATTTCCTCCATCAAGGGGGTCCGGCGTTACCTCTCTGCTTAGCCAAGCAGCATGAATAACAGCATGCTGGGAAAGAAGTAGTCTTAGGTTTTCAAATGATAAAACCTGGGTAGAACCTTGCTTCCCCAATTGCCAGCTGAGTATTCTTGGGAAGTCACTTCCCTGTCTCTGAGCCTCAGTCTCTGCATCTGTAAAACAGGGTGAAATTAACTGTATCTCACAATTTCAGGATCCGGAGTCAATGATGTTAATGATTGTGGCAGGCCTGGTTTAATCTTTGTTCCCTAAATGGTAGTTTCTGTTTGTGTTAGTAGAGTGACCCAACGTGTCAGTAGAGGTCTCAGCATGGAGGAGTCTTCGGGCCACCCTGCCGGTGGGGGTGGAGCGGGGGAGAAAGAGGAAGATGTTAGCTTCACGGGCCTGGGTCAGAAGTCACAAGGCCATGTGCTCTCTGCCTGTCTCAGCTGTAATTGTAGAACTGTTCCACAGCCACATCTGAAAGCTGTTAGGGGACCAGGCAGCCCTGGAGGGGCTCTTTGCGAGGGGAAGAAAGTGACAGCCCCTGATGTGGGGAAGGAGGAGAGAATGAGAAGGGAGAGAGGCTGAGAAACAGATACACACGTGCACACCCACGAGGCAGAGTGGAAAGGGGAAGACAGACACACGGGGGGAGGACACAGTCAGAGCTTGTGTTCCTCCGGGGTCAGGAAGCTGCTGGCGACCTTGGCTCGGTTCTTTCATCTTTACCTGTGCAGGTGGGCTGAGACCCACTGATAATGTGAACTAGAGCGCCTGCTGTTGTTCGGTCGTGTCTGACTCTTTGTGACCCTATGAACTGCAGCACGCCAGCCTTCCCTGTCCTTCACTATCTCCCAGAGTTTACTCAAATTCAAGTTTATTGAGGGCAGGAGGAGAAGGGGGTGACAGAGGAGGAGTACTCCCAAGCCATCACCAAGCTCTACAACCTCATTTTACAGGTGGGGGAACCACGGCCTGGAGAGGATACAGACTTGCCCAAGGACCTGTTGCCAATCAGTTCAGAATAAAGGCCCTGGCTTTCCCGACTCCTCCTCTAGCGCTCCTTCTCCACGACACCTTGCTTTTCGCACAGTTGACTGACTGGGGCCCAGCTGCCCCTCTGGGATAATCACAGAAGAGGTGGCTCCAAGGATCAAGTGGGATGGCCTATTTAGGAGCCTGGAACCCCAGGCTCAAATCCTTGCTACTCTTCCTCTGACTTTGTTTCAGAGGAAAGAACACTGGCCAAGGTGGCTGAAAACTTGAGTTCATGTCCCAGAGACTGTGGGTTGTGAGATCTCAGATCAATCCGGTTTCAGTGTATTGGTATTTCAATGAGTGGGGATGTACCTTGGGATTGACTACTCAAATGCAGAGTCTTTTTCAATGTTTCTTTACCACCTTCAGGACAAAGCACAAACTCCTTACCACGGGCCCCAGTGTGACTCCTTGATGTCCCTCCCTTTGACACTATCTGTTTGGGACTCTATCACTGAGTCTCAAACTCTGGCCACAGATCCAGCCTTGTTGACTGGTCTCCACTGCCTACCCTGTTTCACAGTAGAACCACATCCCACCGCTAACAGACCTCACCACTCTGTCTTTGCACACACTGCACCCTTCATCAGGGCCCCCTGCCTCCTTCTCCACTTAACCTCCTCCACCTTGTCCTTGGAGCATCTGTCAGCCCTCATCTCCTCCACCCACCCTCCCTGCATAGTGCCAGGTCATGGCCCATGGGGCATGACTGGGCTGGTGCCCAGACAATTCTCTCTTGCCAGCATGAGTGTGTGAGTGTCTTCAGAACCAGAACAGGGCTCTGCCCATCTCTCTGCCTGACGTTCTGCCTGGTGATCAGACACCTAAACCATGCGGTGCTCAGCAAACACTGTTAAATGAATGACTGACTGAACGAGTGACTCAGTCAACTATAAGGCACCAATAGTGATTCCACTGTCTAGAAATCAAGTTTCCCCTTCTGTCAAAATGAGCAAAATGTGAATAGATTAAAAGGCCATTAAAGGAGACAGAATAACAGAGTGGCCCAAAGCACGGCTCTGGAATCAGGCAATTCGGTTTTAAGTCCTAGCTCTCCATTTCTTATTTATGTGAGGCCTTGCCTCAGTTAACTCACCTGGAAAATAGGAATCAATATTAAAACCCACTAAATGGGGTCGTTGTTAAATTGCTCACCATGATGCCTGGCATGTCAGCAGTCAACGAGAGCGAGCTGTGGCTATCGTCATCAATATTACTGTTACATTATTATTAAGCCACTGCCCAAGGCTCTGACGCCATCCCACTACACCCAGAGTAAGCTCTCCTAGTGGAGACCAGGGGAGGGTATGTGGAAAGGAAGCTGTTTTTGGGCCCATCCGAGACCCCAGGACCCCCTCACAGCAGGGGTGAGAGAATGAAACTGAGACTTTAATTGGCAGTGAGAGCTTCTCACAGATCTGACGGGGGTAAGAGCAGGGACAGGGGCTCAGAGGCCCACGTCAGAACTGCGTCCCCGAGAGGACGGGAAAATGCGTTTGAAGTCTCCAGGCCAACGCCTGCCCTTCCCCAGCCGCTGCGTGATTTAGGCATTCTGGGGAGGCAAGAGTCTCCTCGCTGATTTGAAGGGAAACAGATGTTTCCAGGCCAGAGGCCCTGGTCTTGTAAAATCCTCCTTCCCCCACACAGCTTTGGCAAACAACTTCCCGTAAGTTCACCCCCACAACCTCCCTCCCAAGCCACCATCATCCGCCATCACTCCCCTTCCTGGCATTCCTAGCACAATGTGGAAGGCAGGGGTGGTGGAATAAACCCTGAGTCCCAGCTCCAGCTCGGGGTCTGGGCAGTGAGCTTTCCAGGAACACCCAAAAGCCCTTTTCTGGGGCTCAGTCTCTCTTCTCTGCAAGTGTTAATCTTTCAGTCATGTCCAACTCTTTGCGACCCCATGGAAAGGGTCCCCACCAGCCTCCTTTGTCCATGGGATTCTCCAGGCAAGAATACTGGAGTGGGTGGCCATGCCCTCCTCCAAGGGATTCTCCCAACCCACAGATTGAACCTGGGTCTCCCACATTGTGGGCAGATTCTTTACCATCTGAGCCATATATTTAAGCATCTCTGCAAGGAGGGAACTAAACCAAGATCAGTGCCAAGGGATATGGGCTGGACTTCATCTTCCAGGGACTGAGCATGTTTGCTTCTGAAAGAGCTGGTATGATCCTTTCCAGACCTTTTTCCATTGGAGTCTATGGTGAACAGCATGGACTTGCATGTCAGGATCCGGGCTTGAGTCTGAACTCCATCAGCTACTGGATGGGAACAACTGAACCCTTGTGCCTTGGTTTCCTCATTGGTAAAATGTGATCAAGATTCCATCTCACAGGGCTGTGAGAATTAAACCGGAATTCAATCTCTCCCAACTCATATTCTAGGCTTCTTATGAATGAAACTGAGCATCATACTTCTTTCCTTGGCCTGCCCATGATGCTCAGGACAGTCTGAACCCAGAGTGGGTGTGCTATGATGATCATAACTGGTTGCTGGCAGGAAGACCTGCTAGAAACTGGACAGTTGAAAGACTCAGGATCTTAATCCAGTTTTTTGTTTTTTTTTTTTAAATTAGAGGATAATTACTTTACAATGCTGTGATGACTTCTGCCATATGTCAACATGAATCGGCCACAGGTAAGTATTTGTCCCTTCCTCCCTTGAACCCCCATGCCCACCGTCCTCCTCTTAACCTAGTTCTGCTTAAAGAGTAGAAAGAGCATTCTCATTTTGATAATCACAAAGAAGCAGGGTGGGTTCTGATTCGAACAGGCTTTGGAGTTGACTACCTGAGTCCAAAATGCTGGTTCTATAACCCACTACCTTTATAACCTTGGGCAAGTTAGTTCGCCTCTCTGTTCTTTGCGTTCTTGTCTTTAAACTGTGGACATTACCTCCTTCAAAGGGATGGTGGAGGAATAAAGAACTCGAAATGGTGCCTGGCACAGAGTAAGTGCTACATAATCAGCATTCACCATTATTCAACATGTGTGTGCTTAAATTATGAATCTCTTCTATAACGGTTTTAAAATGAGCTCCCCCAACCCTAATCCTTTGCCCTCGATCCCACTGAGAGGTAGAGGAGCATGTCCACTCACCTTGAATGTGGCAGGTTCATGCATGGTTTCACTCGCAGAGCACAGCAGAAGGGACACTGTTCATCGGGGTCATAAAAGGCTATGCAACATCTACCTTGCTTACTGAAACATTCTCACTTAGAGTCCTGAGCCTCTCATGCAAAACATCCAACTACCCTGGTGTTATAAAGCCAGACCCCTCAGATACGCTAAGTCATGGTGTTCAGGTCATTCCAGTCTAATTTCCAGAAAGAAAGTAAAGGAACCTTCAAGCAGTGGAGTCACCTCCGACTTTTGAACCCTTGCAGCTAAGGCGCCAGGCTTCACGGAGCAAAGAGCACTGTCTTCTGTGCTCCGAATGCCTAACGCACAGAATCCATTAGTATGCTCACACGGTGGTTTGAAGTCACTACGTTCTGGGGTCATTTGTTATGTCATCAGTAGTAACTAGAACAATTTCCGAGCATCTAGAGTAGGTGTCAGACACTACAGGACAAATCTGGTCTGCTGCCTGGTTTTGTAAATACAGTTTTAATGGAACATAGCTACTTTGGTTTCCTTAAAATCTGTTTTCTATAGATGCTTTCACACTATACTGATAGAACTGAGTCATTGCATCAGAGACCACATAGTCCACGGAGCCTAAAATATTTACTATCTGGACCTCTAGAGAAAAGATTACTGACCCCCGAATTAGAGTTTTGGCAGTACTTAACATTAAAATCATTTGCTTCCATAATTTCATGTAATCCCAGAGTTAGAAGTCATTCTCATTTTGCAGGTAGGCACAGTGAGTTCAAGCGACCTGTCCCAGGTTACACAGCTATTCTGACCCCAGGCCTAAGGCTACAATAGGCTGCTGAAGATCCAGACTCTAGTTTCGTCACCTTGAATGAGCCGTGTAACCTTGAACCATGCTCCACCTTCAGTTTCCCAGGCCATGAAATGAGGCATTGGGCAAGATGGTGTGGACTGACTTCCGGAATTCAGATGTCCAAAGTTTCCCCCAGCTGGGTGCTGGTCACGGGGCAAAATGTCTCTACTCCCATTTAGTCCAGGTGCATCAAAGCGGGACTTGAAGATGATCAGCCAGGGGCTGTGCAATACCACAGGCAGCCCACCTACTCCCCAACGCCAAAACCCAACCTTCTTATCTCCTAACTCAGGCGGACAACCTATGCTTTCTGCCAACATAAATATTTAGTTCCAGTGCCGGGCACAGAGAGACTGTCATGGTATTAAGGACTCTAGCCCCGGTGTCCACTTTCAAAACAACCCAATCTGAGCTGTGGCTGGGAAGCCCTGCTTGGGACAAAGGTTAGGCAGTCTGCAGTTCGACTCCAATACCAGCACCCCCGACTTGCCCTCCCTTCAACCCCTCCATCTGCATGAGCTAACAGGTAAAGAATCAGGGGAGGCAGGAAGCCGGCAGAGAGAGCTCTGGGGGAAGGCCAAGTCTGGAAACCAGTGTGGGCCCAAGCTCAGGCAGAGGCAAGAGCAATCTAGAATCATGCACTGCTCTGCCTGCCAAGACCCCCCAAATTCACTGGGTTATGAGCATTACCCTAACACCCAGAGTGCCAGGAGTTCCAGAATCAGAAATGCATGATGCATGTACTGACATTCAAAATGAAGCAAATATAAACTGATTCACCATTAAAGCACGTTGAGTACATCTCCAGTACCTGATTGGGGCATGAGCTCCTCTCTGTGTGTGCCTGCCGCTGGCGGAACTCCTGATGGATGCCCCACAAGGTGCTAAGCAGGAGAGGAAACGCTCATACAGAAGAACAGTGTGGTCCGTGCTTTCAAAGAGCTCCCAAAAGAGCAGGGAGATGGTTAAGTGAACAAGAAAAGGGATGCAGTGCTACAGAACTTAGATGCAAAGTCATTCTCGCCCCTACATTTCCTTCAGGTGTGTCCCTTCTCCCGACTTTAAATAGTGGACCAAGCCTTGGGAATGCATGCAAGGGCCACCTGGACTCCTTGTCAGCTGCCACCTAGAGGGGATGCCAACTGCCTGTAAGAATCTCACTTTCTCCTACCAAAACATGGTGAAAATCCTAACCTTCTCCACCCAGAAAGCCTAAATGGTGTGACTCTGCCAATTGGTTGTGATACCCAAGGACTATGCAAATGGTTTGTCTAAATTCACTCACTCACCTATCAAACATAAGCTGACCCCTCGAGAGAAAACAGTTCCTTCCCTTCTCCTCCTTTTTCTTTTCTATCCCTACCCCTTCTCCCCGACTCTTTTCTGACTTCTCTTTTTTCAGGGAGTGGACATGATAACACAAAGTTGGACTGACTATAGCTCTTAGTTGGAGGATGTTCATCTTTTAATAGGTTGCTTTAGGGTAGAGCAGACACAGGTTAAATTTATGGTTCCAAGTCAAGGAATGAATTATGCATGGAATGCCCAATTCCACTTCAACTTGTATTCCTGGGCTCTTTAAAGCAAATGTGTGGCCTTTTCTCTTATATCTTTATTGCATGCTGTATGGCCTCTCTGAATCTCAGATAAAAATAATAATTTTTTAAATGACTTCAGTTATAAAAATTTTTTGCAGGAAAGCTATAACTTGGGAATATGTTGATTTGAGAGACAGAGGACATGATTTGTAGGTTTAACCTTGTCAGCAAGCTATGGGCTTTGGCCCCGTGATTTAACTTCTCTCTTCCTCAGGTACCTATTGAAAACTCCACAGGGATGCTGTGAGATCAAGTAGTCATCATGAATGTGAAAGCACCTTGGAGATTCCACACACACTTCTTGGGCACCTAACTCTGTATCAGACACATAGCTGGGAACTTTTATATAGTTGTCTTCTGTTCTCTTTATAACTGTCTAAGGGATATGTATTATTAAATCCATATTTACAAGGAGGCAAGTGAACCATGGAAATGTGAATTGACTCTCCCAGGCTGTGCAGAGAGCAGCTCAGCCAGGCTCCAGCTCAGGTCTCCTAACTCAAAGCCCAGTGCTGTTTCCAAAAAGAATTATTAGGTATTCATTGGTCCCAACTGGGTCTTGAGTCACAGTTCAGAGAAGGTTAGACTTTATTAGGAGGATGAACTCCACGTTCCCGACTTTTGACAAGGAAGCAATGTTAGTACAGGATCACCATCACCATCACCCACTTTCAATCCTGCCATTGCACCTCTTTCCACATCTGACCCGAAAGACTTTCTTTTCTTCCATGGTGCCTTTTGAGGCTGCATGTTGCCAAAGCCAAGTACAGAGGAAAGGAGGCCAAGCAGAGGTCACCAACTTGGATTCACCCTCGGACACTGAGTTAGGGAACACTACAGGCAGGCTGGTTCTTATCTACTCCCAGCTGAGCCCAGCCTGCACCCCATGTGTGAGCACTGCTTCCCCATGTGTGAAGGGCTGGTGTGCAGAGTGCGCACAACCCCTGGGCTTGGAGTCTGAAAGACTGGATTAGATCACAGCTGTGTTTCTTGTTCCTGGTATCTCTAAGAGCCTCAATTTCTGTATCTGTAAAGTGGAGTCAATAATATCTGACTGACAACACTGTTGTAAGAATGAATTAACATGCAAAACACCTAAAACAGTGCTTAGTTCAGTACATATTATTATTATTTTGCTTACTCATGATATTTTTAAAAGCTGGCTTAAAACTCAACATTCAAGAAACTAAGATCATGGCATCTGGTCCCATCACTTCATGATGAATAGATGGGGAAAAAATAGAAACAGTGACAGACTTTATTTCCTTGGGCTCCAAAATCACTGAAGATGGTGGCTGCTGCCATGAAATTAAAAGATGCTTGCTCCTTGGAAGAAAAGCTATGACAAACCTAGACAGTGTCTTAAAAAGCAGAGACATCACTTTGCTGTCAAAGGTCTGTATAGTCAAAGCTATGTCTTCTCAAGCAGTCATGTACAGATTTGAGAGCTGGATCATAAAGAAGGCTGAGCACCAAAGAACTGATGCATTCAAACTGTGGTGCTGGAGAAGACTCTTGAGCGTCCTTTGGACAGCAAGGAGATCAAACCAGTCAGTCAATCCTAAATGAAATCAACTTTGAATATCCATTGGAAGGACTGATGCTGAAGCTTCCATCCAATACTTTGGCCACCTGATGCAAAGAGTCGACACATTGGAAAAGACCCTGATGCTGGGAAAGATTGAGAACAGGAGGAGGAGGAGGTAACAGAGATGGTTGGATGGCATCACTGACTCAATGGACATGAGTCTGAGCAAACTCTGGGAGATAGCGAAGGACAGGGAAGCCTGATGTGCTACAGTCCGTGGGGTTGCAAAGAGTCAGACACAGCTTAGCACCTGAACAACAACAACACGTGAGATAAAGTGAGAATGATGCTTTTTTGAAAATCAACCCCATAGGCAAAGGCAATCACCCTGGAGGGTGTTGTAAGCAATGAAACCACCACTTTTCACAAGGTTTAGTTAGAGCTCTAGCTCAGCCACTGGTGTGCAGCTAAGTCATACTATGCCTCTGAATCTGTTTCCTTAACAGTTACACTGTGACAACAATACCTGCTTCAATAGCAGTAGGAAACCAGAGACAGTACTCTGAACCTTGGACTTCTCCAGCTGTGCCCTGATCAGTACTATGACCTAGAGTGACGTCCTTCCCCATGGACCTTGCTTTCGTTCCCTATGAAGCAATGGGTCACCAGATGTCTCCACTCATGAAGTCTACCAAATGTTAACACCAAACCTTTACAGACTCTTCCAAAACAAAAATAAAAGTGGAGGGAACACTGCCAGGTAACTGTATGAAGCCAGCATTACTCTGGTACCAAAAATAGGTACCACAAGGAGAATACACACACACACACAGCACACACATTTACACAGTCCCATACTCCTTATAAATATCGACACAGCAAAACACTCACCTAGTAAAATATGTTAAAAAGGACGATACATCATGACCAAATGGGATTTATCCCTTGAAAAGATGACTGATTCAGAATATGAAAATCAACCAACATCATACATCATATTAGGAGAATAAAAGACAAAAATTACATAATCATCTCAATAGGCAAAGAATAGAGCTTTCAGAGAGCCCAATACCCTTTCATGATAAAAATACTCAACAAACTATGAATAGAAGGGAACATCCCCAGTCTGATAAAGGATATCTGTGGAACATTAACATCACACTTAATGGTAAAGACTGAAAGCTTTCCCCTTAAGATCAGGAACAAGACAAGAACGGCTGCTTTCACTATTTCTATTCAACATTGCTCTGAAGGTTCTAGACAGGGCAATTAAGCCAAAAAAGGGAAATGAAAGTCACCCAGACAACAAAGGAAAACATAAAATATCTATATTTGCAGATGACATGATTTTGTATGTATAAAAATGAAGGAATTTATACATACACAAAGATCTTCAAAAAAAATAGTTCAGTAAGTTGCAAGTTTAAAGATTAATAAAAATAAATCAATTATATTCTATATACTAGCAATGAAGAATCATAAAAATAAAATTAAGAAACAATTTCATTGACAGTATTGTCAAAAAGAATAAAATGATACGAGTAGTTTTAACAAAGGTGTGTAAGACTTAAGCACTGAGAACTATAAAACATCATTGAAAGAAATTTAAAAAGACCTAAATAAATGGAAAGATACCATGTGTTCATGAATTGGAAGACTTAACATTGTTAATATGAAACTACTTCCAAATTTATCTATAGACTCAACACAATCCCTATAAAAAATTTACAGGTGATTTTTTTTTTTGACGAAAATGGACAAACTAGTCCTAAAATTCATATGGGAATACACAATACCCAGAATAGCCAAATAATCTTTAAAAATAAAAGAGACAAACTTGAATGATTCACACATCCTGATTTCTAAATTTGCTACAAAATTACAGTCATCAAGGCTGTCTATTACCAGTATAAGGATAGATATAGGTGCATGGAAAAAACTTGAGAGTTTAGAAATGAATATCGTCACTTGTTTCAACAAGAGTACTAAGACAATGCAATGGGAGAATAATGATCTCTTTCATAATAGTTTCTTCAGCAAATTATTTTGGAACCATCAGAGAGCCACATGCAAGTGAATGAAACTGGACCCCATTCTCACACCATATAAAAAATAATTCAAAAGGGATCAAAGACCTAAATGCAAAAGCAAAAACTATAAAACTCTTAGAAACAAACATAGGGAGTAAAACTCCATGACCTTAGATTAGGTGATGATTTCTTAGATATGACGCCTATAGCATGACCAAAGGAAGAAAGAGATAATGAGACTTCTCCAAAAATGAAAAAAAAGTGCTTGAAAGGACGCTGTCAAGAAAGTGAAAAGACAACCAACATAACAGGAGAAAATATTTATAAATCCTCTATCTGATACAGATCTAATATTTGGAATACAGAAATATGATAACTCAACAACAGAAAGACAAATAGCACAATGTAAAAATGGGCAAAGGAATTTGAAAAAACATTTCTGCAGAGAAGATATACAAATGGTCAATAATAAGTCATGGAGATAGGCTCAACATTGTTAGTCACGTAGGGAATGCAAATCAAATCTCTAATGAGACATCTCCTCTTAAACATTAAGATGGCTACGATAAAGAAGACAAAAATAGCAAGTATTGGCAAGGATGTAGAAATTGGAACCCTCATGTATAGATGGTGAGCATGTAAAATTGTGTAGCCATAGTGGAAGGGAGTTTGGCAGTTTCCTTCGAAGTTATACCTAAAATTACCATCTGACTCAGAGATTACATTCCTAGGTATATACCCAAGAGAACTGAAAACATATGCCTATAGAAAAACTTGTACACAAATTTTCACAGTGGTATTATTCTTAATAGCCAAAAAGTGGAAAGCAATTCAAATAACCATCAACTGATCAATGGATAAACAAAATGTTGCATATTCATACAATTGAATATTATCCAACCATAAAAAGGAATAAAGTCCTTATTCATGCTATAGTATCAAAGTTGAAAACATTGTGATAAGTGAAAGAATTCAGGCTGAAAAGGCCACATATGATATGGTTCAATTTATATGAAATGTCCACAATAGGCAAATTCCTGCAGACAGAGATTAGTGGTTGCTGCCAGAGTTGGGAGAAGGGGATGATGGGGGCGATTATTAATTGGTATTGAGTTTCTCTTTCAGATAATTAAAATATTCTGGAATTGCTGTGGTGGTTGAACAAATTTGTGAATATCGTAAAATCTACTGAACTATATACTTTGAAATGGTGAAGTTTATGCTCTGTGAATTAGAACTAAACACACACACACCCACAAACTCTATAAAGAAACAAAACCAGTGGTGTCAGCCTAGAAGCATCCTGCCTCCAAGTGGTGGCCACAGTAGACATGTGGGATCTGGGTCTCTTACATATGCAGCTTTATGACCTCTGAATTTGAGCAAACACCTTTTGCCCCAGCCCCTTCTTAAAGGGGAAGCAGGACCTGCAATGGAGCCCAAGTGGATGGTTATGACTTTGGTTTATTTGTAAATGTAGGAGTCTGCAGCAGAACCCTTCAGGACCTCAGTATGTTGCCAAGGTCAGAGGCATAGATTTGGAAATGGAAAGTTCTGGGCTTAAATATCCTCTCAGTTGCTTACAGGCTATGTGACACTGGCTAAGTATTTCACTGCTTCACCTTAGTTTTCTTGTCAACAAAACAAACACAATTCCACCTGCCTCACGGGATTGTTAAGAGGAGACTCAGAGTGGATAAGATACTCTGAGCCAAATTCTCAATCCATAGTTAGAATTGTCACTTTTAAAGCCCCTCATCTGCACTTCCTGTTACTTTGATAAACAACAATGTCCAACTATGTTCAGTGCAGTGGGGCGTCACCCCCATCATGAATTAACAACACTTTAGCCCTAATCCACAAGGCGCTCACAGCCCTACCTGAAGAGATAAGACATGTCCACAGGTGCCGGTGGTGAACAAGATCGGACAGAAAGTCAAGCTCTGGTAAAACTGCTTAGAGAAGTGAAAGGGGTCGACAAAGGCTTAGGCAAGACTTATAAGCTGCTGCCTTCACCAAGTTAGGAAGGCCAAAGCAATAGAGGGTAAAGGTGGGTGGCATAAACCTGGATGCCTTGAAGATCAACTATCCAATCCCAAAGGCCAATAAAAAGGTGAAAGATGACAGCACCCTGGCCTTGGACTTGTGATATCTTAGAGTTCCCCACCGAGGTGGAAACTACAGAGAAGCTGGACTCAGCTGCCCAGCAAGCTCGAGTGTCAGCCTTGCTGGTGTCAGCCTTAGGTTCCGAAAGAGAACTCAAAGCATTCTCACAAGCTGAACAACTGTTAGCACCAGGATAGCATTTTACCAAGTAATTCATTTAAACCCTTTCTTGAATTAAGGCTCAGAGAGGGTAACCAACTTATTCTAGGTAACACAGGAAGTTCAAAGCAAATCCAGAATTTGAATCCAAGGTAAGATGCTGCACAGATGTTTGGCATGGTAAGCAGATTCACAGTGAGGATTCAGAATAGCGCTGATGGCGGGGAACCCCTCCCCATGGGGATCGCACTGTCTCTACCCCATTTAGTCTGAGCTGTAGGTGGGGTCTCCAGAGAGCCCTTATACTGGGCAGTTGCTGCTGCTTCGATTTTTTCCCCCCCCTCCTCTTACTCCTTTGATGACTGTTCTCTGGGCCACATGCCCTATTCTCTGCTTGCCAGGAGGGCCCAAATCACCACTTCTTCCCATCAGCCATTATTGGTGGTAAGTAAGTGCCACGTGCAATGGCTGCTGTAAGCCTGATCCCTGACTCCCCAGGAAACACGCAAAAGAGGTTCCTCTCCCTCCCCCATGTGCAGACTTGGGACTCAGAGCCCTGCGGTGATGAGGCAGGCAGAGGACTAGATTCAAATCCATATCTATGGCTGCACTCTCCCCACTATGGGGATCTTTGCTTTAGCCAGCGGGTCTGACCTCTGCTGTGAACTCAGGCAACCCTACACAGCCTTCATCTAATATCTCAGAGCCCCAACCACCATCCGGCTCCCTTTGCCCCATGAAGATAAGCCTCTCTGGTCGACTGGACACATCGGCCTTAGAAACCTTGAGCCACCAGAATAAGGGAACAGGCTGGCTGGGCACGGTTGGGGCATCCGGCCCTGATAAGACCTCGCCACGGCTGGACAAGCTCTCAGAGACGTAAGGCTTTGCGTAAGCACGAGATTAGAAGAATACATTTTAAAGATACTTATTTATTTTCTTTCAGGTAGTGACATAAGAAAAAGGGGGGAAAAAGTTTCCCAAGGGAGATAAAACACAGTGGAACTTTCTGTGACTATGTTTGCTACAGAAATTAAGTTAATATTAATAATAAATAATAACAAAAACTCCACAGTGTCAGTTGGAGGAAGCTGCAGTTTCAATTTGCTAACATACTAAGTGAGGAATGCTGGTGGAAATTAAAAACCCAAACAACCTAGAGGGGTGGGATGGGGAGGTAGGTGGGAGGGAGGTTCAAGACGGTGGGGCATACAAACACCTGTGGCTGATTCACATTGATATACAAAACCAACACTATGTTGTAAAGCAATTGTCCTCCAATTAAAAAATACACACATTTTTAAGAAAAGCAAAACAAATACCCATAAACTCACTCTGTTCTTCAGACTACACTGATACAAATTTAGGACAGCGGTTATGTCTTAGGAAGGAAGGAGGAAACAGGATAAGACTGGTGATAGGGAGGCAAAGTAATCTTCAAGTGTATCTTTAATTTTAATTTCTTTCAGGAGAAAAGAGCTCTGAAACAAATGTGACAGAGTTAATCCTGCGTGGCGGCCACATGGAGGCTCACTGTACTGTCCTCATACTCTCTGTATTTCTCTGTATTTCCGTTTTCATGATTAAAGCAAACAAATGCATGCCTTCCTGACACCTATCAATGTACACTTTGCAAAGCTTATTACACAAATAACCTTGAAAGCAAGACAAAGCAGGCTTTACTGCCCACACTTTACATTCAGAGAATTTGATGTTTGCCGGGAGGGTGGAGCGGGGGCTTCTGCATCAAGGCCAGGCAGGGAGTGGCGGGGTGAGAGAAGTGGCCCTCTATCAGCTGCTGGGGGAGGGCTCCTGTGCTGCATTCACCTTGGCTTTGAAGACAAAACTGTTCTGTCTGACAGAGAAACCTCTGAGGTCTGGACTGGTCCAAGGACTAATATGGCACCAGGAGACTTCTGATCTCCAGTCTCTTGGCCAGTCTCCGTACCTCCACGTCTCTGCACTCTCTGACCATGAGCCTTGATGCCATTGGCTCAACCGATGTTTCCTGCAGCCTGGATGTGAGGCTGGGGCTTCTAGGCAGTTCCCTATAGCGCCTGCTTCACAGCCACACCAGGCCGTTCTCTGGCAACGCTCCTGGCCTAGCCTCGTTTGGTTCCTGCACCTAAGTAGTTTGCCTTCCTCAGACAGAACACTCAGCAGCAAGAGAGGCAGGAAGGACCCAGTGTCCTGGCATCAGAAAGACACAGTCATTCCCCTTTATAACTTCTCCCTGTGTGATAGTTTCGAGGTCCATATACCCCAATTAAAAAAAAAAGGAAGACCTAGTTATAGTCTCCGCCCTATGCTTTTCGCCATTGTGAGCTTCTATTTTCTCATCTGTATAATGGGGATGATAAAACTCTAAGGACAGCGGTTATTATTTTCAGTTTCATTTGCTTCCTTTACCCAGTCTTTCTTATTCCTTTTTCTATTTTTTTTTTTTTTTCCTCAAGCACAGTGCCTGTATCCACTTAACAATTTCTCCATCTCTTATTATGACTTGGGTGGGACTATCCATTTCACATCCCTCCTGCTGCTACTGTTAAGTCACTTCAGTCATGTCTGACTCTATGAGACTCCATAGACGGCAGCCCACCAGGTTCCGCCATCCCCGGGATTCTCTAGGCAAGAACACTGGAGTGGATTGCCATTTCCTTCTCCAGTGCATGAAAGTGAAAAGTGAAAATGAAGTCGCTCAGTCATGGCCGACTCTCAGCGACCCCATGGACTGCAGCCTACCAGGCTCCTCTGTCCATGGGATTTTCCAGACAAGAGTACTAGAGTGGGGTGCCATTGCCTTCTCCAATTCACATCCCTACCTCCCACAACAGAAGTGCTGACATTTCCCAAACATGGCAACTAGAATTCGTTCCTGGGGACTGAATTGGTAGGAGAGGGATATGTCTCTCTTTCTCTGACATCACAGGCATGAAGAACCATCAAAGCCTGTAGCTGCTGGGGTCCATCTCGGTCCCTGCGTAAGGAAAACCCACCTGCGGATGCAGCCAACACCCAGAGGCTGGGGCAGAGATGCAGCTATCTCGTCACTTCACCTGAACTGCTGAATGTCTCTGCAGCTACAGTTAGCATGCCCGCTGAACTTCCCAGTGGACGGAAGTGAGTAAGTTCCATTTTTTGTCCATAAGCAATTTTGATTTGAGTTTCTGTTACTTGTATCCAAGAGTTCAGATTCTCACCATACCTTCTGCGGTATCTTGTAGAAAGTTCTTGTGAAGATTAAACATGCCAATGTTGTTGAGTTGTGTGCTTAACATAGTGGTGGTGGTGCAGTCACCAAGTCGTGTCCGACTCTTGCGGCCCCATGGACTGTAGCCCGCCAGGCTCCTCTGTCCATGGGATTCTCCAGGCAAGAGTACTGGAGTGGGTTGCCATTTCCTTCTCCAGGGGATCTTCCTGACCCAGGAATCGAACCCTGGGTCTCCTGAATTTTAGGTAGATTCTTTAGCGATTAAGCTATATTTGAGGCATTTCTACATGCTCAAGCAGGGGTTGGGGAGACATGCATCATCATTAATAGGACTGTAGTGGGCTCTTGTCCCAGAAGGAGGACTACCCCTGTGCTTAGCTCTGCACAACTGCTGCCTGGTCATGCACCTTGGGTCAGATCGCTCTATACCTGGCTCAGGACCACTTTTCCAGGCTCTGGGAAAGACCCACACCTGTTCAGGTGGGACTAATCACTTTTTCCTCTAAGTGTCTTTTAGTACTGGGTTGGCAAAAAAAGTTGGTTTGGGTTTTTCCATACCATCTCACATACCATTTAACAGCTGATGGAAAAACCCAAACCAACTTTTTAGCCAACATGATACCTAGGACATGAAGCCAGGAAATTACCATCTTCATCTATCCTTCAGCTGTGGTCAGCTCCCGGCATGAGGGCTCTCTGGGAGAAAGAAACCACATCTCATTCTTCTTTTAAGCCCATAAGTTTCTCACATGCTCGTGGCACCTCTGGATAATTGTTTGCTATTTCAGAAGCAGACAAGGGTCAACTACCCTTAAAAACCAGAAACAGAATAAGGGGGGCTGTTGCCAACTTACACTGACTTACTTAGCTTACTTTTTTTTTCCTTTATCTTCCAGAGGACAGTCATAGTCCACAGTAGGTGCTTAGAAGATGCTTTCTATCTTAGGCTAGCCCCAAAAGCAAGAGACTAGAGTCAAGTCCTCACTGATGAGCATCAGGTAGGATAAATTGGTGCATGCTGGGGAGCTGTCTCTGTCTCACCTCTTGCCCTTTCTGATCCATTCATCTGAGACTGTAAATTTCAACCACCTTCCTTTCTTCCAATTCTGGTCTATACCAGATGTCACTGCTTCTCACCCAGGCCTTGGGAATAGTTTCCTTATTTGTTGCCAACTGTTCTCTCTCACCTCCACCCTATTGCCAGTATATTAGCCAAAGGGATCCCCCTAAAATGCAAATCTGACAATGTCTACTGAGCAGCTTCAAACCCTTAACAGCTCTGCTTTCTCTCAAGATAAAGCCCATACTACTTAGCTGGGCAATAGCATGCTTTTGTGATTTGAGCCTTATCAACCTCTTCAACTTCATTACCCAAATTTGCCCCATTGCCTCATGGTGACTTGAGCAGTAAACTGGTATATTACCTTGCTCTTCAGTTACATATGACTTCCTCTCCCTGGAAAGCCATTTATTGTCCCTTCTATCCACTATCTTTATCTAAGTGATCCTGCTCATCCTTTAACACTCAACTAAAATGTCACCCTTTCTGGCCAGCTTTCACTGGACTAGGAGGCATTCTCCCCTCTGAGCTCTCATGGGCTTATCAAGGGCCACATTTTATCACGAGCTCCATGGCAGGAGGGATGACTGTGCTGACCCTCTGGGTCTCTGGGATGTAATGCAGAGCCCTGTGGAGAAGCAGATACTCAAAAGCACATGGAGTGCACAAACACCCATTCTGAGTGAGGATGCTACATTTGAGCATACCCTTAGAGAGTAAGCAAGCATCAGTTAAGAAAGGCTACTGGAGGTCATTCCTGATTGTCAAAAAAAACTTCCTTGTTCTCCCCCATGGATCATCATTTGTACGGTATTGTAGAACCACTTCATCAGTTTTAATTGGCTTGTGGCATGGCGGTTTGTGTATACATCTGGCTCCTCCCAGAGCTCTTTAGGGCAGAGATTGTGCTTCATTCCTGTACATATCCATATAGAGCTTCACAGAAGGGAATACACTGCAAAGGTTCAGAACACGGGCTCTGAGATGCCATCTTTACTTTCATAGACTATCAAGTCTAATCGGGGGCACACATTAGCACACATAAATATGTCACTGAAAAGTTTAACAACGGTAATAAAGGAAAGGGATGGGGAATCTCATTTAGATTACGGGTTCTGGGGAGGCCATTCCGAGGAAGCAACATCGAGGCTGAGAACTGAATAAGCGGCGCAGCTTACGCCAAGGACCTCTGATGGGCCAGAGCACAAGACCTGCAATGCATTGGCTCATTAAATGCTAACGTGGCTTCTGGGGAGGCTGGGCTGGTTAATGATTAGGAGCCTGAGCTCTGGAGCCAGCCTGTCTGAATTTAAATCCTGGCTCATGACTGGTGTGTGAGTTTAAGCAAATTTCTTAACTTCTCTGGGCTTTGGTTTTCTCATCAGTTCAGTGGGAATCACAAACCACTATCCTCACTGGGTTACTGAGAAGATTGGATAAGTTAATTTGTGTAAAGCATTTAGAACAGTGCCTGATGTATTGAACACACTCAAAGTACAAAACATATGTATCGTTGAATCTTTTATTTTCCCTCAAGTGTTTACATGAATAGTATTAAAAAGGACGAGGCAAAAGTCTTGCCTGGAGAAGACATATCCAGGCTAGCAACTGAGAAAAATAGTGGGGAATTATGGAAAGGAACCCAATAAAATACAAGGGACTCAATTCCCTTCTCTATAAATGGTATAATCCTTGCCTCTAGAGTAGCCTGTGTCATGGTGGCAGTAGCAGTCTTGAGACAACGACAAAGAGCTTCCTTTGGCTTGCAACTGGTGATCTGGCTTTGGACACAGTTACTGAGATTCCTGGGAGAAAGTGTAACTCCATGACATGGTATTATTTTAAAAATTCACAGGAGTAAAGCAAGAACAAAAAAAAAGCTCCAGGGATTACCACTGCTTATTTTAAAGATGCTTTTGTGGGTTTAATATCCATCTAGAAGCCAGCAAGATTGCTGTTTATTTATCCTGTAGCTTCTGCGTGTCTTCCTTGCCCCTGTGCACTCTCTCTCCCCCCTCTCCCTGTTACAGGCCATAGATAGGATTAAGAAAGGTCTATTTATGGTCTTAAGTTATTACACATGTTGAAGGAGAGATTTCTAGAGGCCAGGCCTGTGATAAGGATGAGAGGAGCTGGGTATAGTTTTGGGAGTCCGGCAGGCAGCTCACCCACCCACCAACCTCTTCACAAGTGAGATGGCTCCCCGGCCTTCCTTGCTTGTTTGAGTCTGTGAATGTTTCCCAGAAAGACATAGTAACTTCTCTTTTTTCTGGCAGGGGTGCCTTATGAAACTCCCTGAAAACAAGGCCTCTCCTTCCCCTTCAGGCTGGCCTCACACATGCTAATGCAAATGAGTCCTGACCCAGCCTGGGGTCTGCGGGAAGGCGGCCAGAAGTTTTAGAACAAACACGCAAAGAATGTTATTTCATTTCTGGCATCCTGGGGAAAGAGGGACAGAGAGAGGGAAGTTGGGCAGTCAGGAGGCGGAGTGAGGGAGAGAATGAATATGAATGTTTCCTGCAATAGGACTGAAGCAGATGGAAAGACTGGGAGAAAATTGATAGGCATAAAGAGACTATGAGGTGTCAGAAATTGACATGTAGAATACATATATTTTTAATCCCACTTGCACATTTTGAAATTGAATATATTACTACCACTTTTCGGATACAGGAAAAGGCTTGGTCTCAAAACTTAAGCATTTTTTTCATAGGCTACCCTTCCCAAAGGCAAGATGGTAGAGTCAGGATTTGAACTCAGATCTTAAAATTTCAAATCCCATGCTGGGCTGTCTTCTCAATGAGGTTTATTGTTTGTCATTTGATAGATTCCCCCCACGCCAAAAAAAAAAAAAAAAAAAAAAAAAAAAAAAAAAAAAAAAAAACTGTGAACATAACCATCCCGCATCGTCCTACTCTCTGCATCCCTCTCTTTCTGCTGTCCTAATTACAGATTCAGTGTCTCTTACCAGGACTGTTAAAACAGCCCCCGAAGTCTCCCTTCTTGTTGTCATTTAGACACTAAGTCATACCTGCCTCTTTTGCAACCCTATGGACTGTTGCCCACCAAGCTTCTCTGTCCTTGGGATTTCTCAGGCAAGAGTACTGGAGTGGGTTGCTATTTCCTTCTTCAGGGGATCTTCCCAACCCAGGGACTGAACCCATGTCTCCTGCATTGCAGGCAGATTTTTTTTTACTGCTGAGCCACCTGGGAAGCCCTACTGTAACCCATACTCCATAGAGGTCATTCTAAAACCCAAATGTGATCTCCTCATGACTGCTCAAAACAAATCAACTCCTTGGTCTGCATTACAAAGCCTCACAAGCCCTGCCTTTCTACCCTTTTATACTGTGGATCTCAATTATCCTCACCTTTCTGCTGTTCCCTACCCCACCTGTCCCTCTAATTTCCCACCTCCTTGTCTTCCCTCAGCTGGTGATGCAATAACAGCCCTCATTCTAAATGGTCACTGCAGTCTGTTCTTCCAGGCCAGCTCAAATGCACCTCCCCCAGGTACGCTGGCTATTAGAGACCACAGCCTCCTCAAAACTTTATTATGAGGCAAATCACCCTCTATTCCAGGATAATTAGCTCCTTACAAGTTTGTTCCTAACACTGGGCAAAGCTCTTTCGGTCTAGGCCATGTTTTCGAGGTTCAGCTGCACCACTGGCTATGAGAGGAACACATAGGAATATCCACAGGTGGACTCTAGAGCTAGATATCTTATGTTAGACTCACAGTTCTGCCATTTACTAATAAGCGAGACCTTGAACAAGTCATTTAGTCCTTCTGTCTTAGTTTACTTATATATAAAAAGTACCTACTATAGTACCTATTATATAGTACCTACCTTAGAAATTACCATATTGTGAAAAGTCAAAGCATTAGTGGACATAAAGATATTGGCACAATGCATAGCAGTAGTGAGAGCCTAATAAATGGTCAATGACACTATCGATTGGTAGGCAAGGGCCATGACATTGCCATGAATGTCCTTGGCTAATAGTGACAGATGTTTAATTGAAAGTCTGACTCTATCCATTCAACCTGCTACGTCTATTCCTGACCTTTGTTGATTTCTAAATTGAGCACCTGCTTAATTCCAAGTCATATGCTAGGGATTCATAGACATCTAAACGTGGCTTCTAAAATCTGTTCTACTCTTGGATTGCTGGCAATTTTAGTTCTCTATGATCATGAGAACTACATTAGACATGGACTCGAGGAATAATTCTCTGGTTGCTCAGACAGTAAAGAATCTGCCTGCAATGTGGAAGACCCAGGTTCAATCCCTGGGTCAGGAAGCACCCTTGGAGAAGGGAATGGCTACCCACTCCAGTATTCTTGCCTGGAGAAGTCTAGGGACAGAGGAGCCTGGCAGGCTACAGTCCATGGGGTCGCAAAGAGCTGGGCACGACTGAGTGAGTAACACGCTCACTTTCAAGGAATGATGGAAGGGAAAAATGGGGGTGGGGGAGGCGTTTCTTCAGTTAAATATTTGGGGAATGACTCCAAATTTGCCACATCATGTCCAGAGAGTTCCTAAAAGATGCTCAGAGTGAACAGAAACTTGTGGCAATGTTACAGAGGGCAGGCAAGACCATTAGCCAATTATGATCCTCTTTCATGGTCCTGGTGAAGTCCTACTAAAGAAACATGTTGTATGTACTTGATATTGAGCACCTACTGGGTGCTAGACCTGCTATTCCTGTGAGCTTTGCACATATTAAATACTCTATTTGTACGACAATAAAACTCTAGTGTTCAGTTCAGTTCAGTCGCTCAGTCGTGTCCGACTCTTTGCGACCCCGTGAATTGCGGCACGCCAGGCCTCCCTGTTCATCACCAGTTCCTGGGGTTCACTCAAACTCACATCCATCGAGTTGGTGATGCCATCCAGCCATCTCATCCTCTGTTGTCCCCTTCTCCTCCTGCCCCCAATCCCTCCCAGCATCAGAGTCTTTTCCAATGAGTCAACTCTTCACGAGGTGGCCAAAGTACTGGAGTTTCAGCTTCAGCATCATTCCCTCCAAAGAAATCCCAGGGCTGATCTCCTTCAGAATGGACTGGTTGGATCTCCTTGCAGTCCAAGGGACTCTCAGGAGTCTTCTCCAACATCACAGTTCAAAAGCATCAATTCTTTGGCGCTCAGCCTTCTTCACAGTCCCACTCTCGCATCCATACATGACCACAGGGAAAACTCTAGTGTAGGGAGTGTCAACACCCTCACCTTACAGATGTGGAAATTAAGGTCCAGGAAAATACATATCTTGTACAGCTGGATACTTGTAATGGTACAAGTATCTTGTACATCCGGAAAGATTTGAGTTGACGCTAGCACAGCCTGACTTAAAATCCTAGTTTCTTAGCCTCTCAGAAGCTCAAGATGATTGAGGGCACATGGATGCTCAGATTTAGGACAAGAGAGTAGCAGGTGGTCAACAGTGGAGTCAAGAGCATGGTCCAGCCCAGCTCTGACACCCGTTCTCTGAGTGACCAGGCCCCTACCCTCCCTGAGCTGCAGTTTCTCCTAAGAGAGAAGGTTTAGGTCCATGAGGTCTGAGTCCTCAAGCTCTGCTGTGCTGTGATTCATATGTGAAACCAGAAGGGGGTTGTTGAAACCTGGGGGAGTCTGCCCTTGGGGGCAAGGAGAACAGAACAGAGGGAAAAATGCCAGAAATCTGGATTCTGTCTGGCCTCTGAGTTTCTACACATCATTCACGGGTGATCTCCTGCAGTCTGTTAACACCTTTCCAGGGATGACCTCAAGACTGTTCCTAACAGCAGCCTCCTTCACAGACGGAGGTGGGAGTTTGGAGGTGGGCGGGGGGTGTGGGTAGCCCCTCAGACTGTCGTGTTGGACCCACAGCCAAGGTAATGGGAGCAGGGAGAGACCTGGCTTTGAGTGTGGGTCTGTTCCTATTTCAGCGGTTCCTAGAGTCCTAGAAAGTCAGAGAAGGAAGGGACTTTACCATCTAGTCTCCTCACTGTGATGAGGAAGACCCTGAAGTTCAGAAAGAGGAAGCTCTTTGTCCAAGGTTGAGAGGGCAGCCTAGCTGGACTGTATGTGACTTGTGACCCCATCCTGGGGCGTTCTCCCCTTGCTGAGCTGTCTGAGCTGTCCCTCAACCAAACACCCCCAAGATAAAAGGCAGGGAGTCAAGGCCTGCTGGTAAGAGCTGTAGATGGAGCATCAGGAACCCTGTGTGCTAATCCTGGTTCTGCCCTCACTGTGAAGCCTATGGGTCTCTTTGAGCATCAGCTCCCTTATCTGTATGCTCAGAGAGTTGATTTGGATAAGAGAGCCTAAATCAATAAATTGCAGGCTCATTGTGACCTATACAGTTGGTTTATATGACCAATGTTGAATTGGCTTCCAGCAAGTACTAATTAATAGATTGCATTTAAGCCTAGGTTTATGGCTTGGAAGGTTATTCAACACTGAATCTACACTCTCACATAGTAGTGATGAGCTGGAGCTGAGTGTCCTCTGCTCCATTACCAGTTTACCACAGTCCCCACCACTCCCTGTTATGAAGCACCTGGTCACACTGACCCATTAAGGTCACTTTCCAATTCATCCTTATAAAGCCCAGTCCACCTCCCTCACTTCCCTGCTCCCCAGGCGCAGACCACAGCATCCCCTGAGACTATCAGCCACTGATCCTGACAGGGACCTGAAATCTGCCTCCCACACATCACCCCATCCTGCCCCCAGGGGTCAGAGTGGACACATCAGTGCCCTCTGATATCCACGTGGCTCTACAGAGGGTTGAAGACAGTAGGCCAACCCCTGTGTCTTCTCTTAACTTGAAAGAAGAGTCCAGGCCCCTGAAATGTTCTCTAGGGACCTCACTTCTAGGGCCCTTGGTGACCTCCTTTTTCTCCTCTGGACACTGTCCAGATGCTTGGTCTTCCCCTTGAAAGTCGGGAAGGCATGCTTGGAGCCATGAGGCTCCTTCAGATCATCCCTTTTGCCTCATCCCACACTCAGCTCCTCTAGGGGCCCCGACGTGGCTGATGAGGCCCTCGCCTGCTTGTAGCCCCAGCTCTCTTACCTCCAGCCCTTGCCCTCCTCACTCCAGCTACACTGTCTGCCTCATCACACTCTCTCTCATTTTCCAGGCTTCTCCTAATCCATCCTCTGCCTGAAACTCCTGTGTTAGTTCCCTGTGGCTGCCATAATGATTTAACACAGACACGGGGGCTTAAAACAACAGACACATATGATCTCACAGCTCTGGAGGCTAGGAGTCTGAGATCAAGGTGAAGGCAGGACCGAGCTCCCTGCCTCCCACCCCGAGGGCTCCTGGGAAGAACCGTTTCTTTTCTCTGCCAGCCACTGAGGGCCCAAGGCGTTCCTTAGCTTGTGGTTCAGTTCAGTTCAGTCACTCAGTCATGTCTGACTCTTTGCCACGCCATGAACTGCAGCACGCCAGACCTCCCTGTCCATCACCAACTCCTGAAGTTTACTCAAACTCATGTCCATTGACTCAGTGATGCCATCCAACCATCTCGTCCTCTGTCGTCCCCTTCTCCTCCTGCCTTCAATCTTTCCCAGCATCAGGGTCTTTTCAAATAAGTCCTTCACATTAGGTGGCCAAAGTATTGGATTTTCAGCTTCAGCATCAGTCCTTCCAATGAATATTCAGGACTGATTTCCTTCAGGATGGACTGGTTGGATCTCCTTGCAGTCCAAGGGACTCTTAAGAGTCTTCTCCAATACCACAGTTCAGAAGCATCAATTCTTCAGCACTCAGCTTTCTTTATAGTCCAACTCTCACATCCATACATGACTACTGGAAAAACCACAGCTTTGACTAGGCAAACATTTGTTGGCAAAGTAACATCTCTGCTTTTTACTATGCTGTCTAGGTTGGTCATAGCTTTTCTTCCAAAGAACAAACATCTTTTAATTTCATGGTTGCAGTCATCATCTGGAGTGGTTTTGGAGCCCCCCAAAAATAAAGTCTGACACTGTTTCCACTGTTTCCCCATCTATTTGCCATGAAGTGATGGGACTGGATGCCATGAGGGAATCCCTTAATTTATTATATTTTCAAAGACTCTATTTCCAAGTAAGGTCATACTCTGAGGTTTCAGGTAGTCATGACTTCTGGGGGGACACTGTTCAACCCAGTGCAACCCCTCCTCTTATTTCTGCAGGAAAACTTCATAGGAGATCTTCAAAATAACCCTACAGTCAACCTCTCTGGGCTGTGACCCTTTCTCAGTGTGTCCACAGCCCCCAGGCCTTCCCATCGGAGCCTGATGTGAAGGGTCATTCTGTCTCCTCAGCCTCCCCATCACAACTGTGAGCCCTGCGAGGGCAGAGGCCTTTGGCTTGGTTAGCTCTAAATCCCAAGTGACTAGCTTAGTATCAGGCACACTGTATCAGAAAACCAACAATTGTTAGTCTATTAAGGCATGCAGGTGGAATCTGGAAAAATGGTACAGATGAACCTAGTTTCAGGGCAGGAATAGAGATACAGTCGCAGAGAGCAGATGTGTGAGGGGAAGGAGAGGTGGGATGAATGGAGAGATTGGGTTTGAAACAAATACACTACTATGTGCAAAATCGAGAGCTAGCAGGAAACTGCTGTACAGCACGGTGAGCTCAGCTGGGTGCTCTGTGACGACCTAGAGGGGTGGGTGGGACGCAGGTCCAAGAGGGAGGGGATATATGTATACATAAAACTGATTCACTTCACTGTGGAGCAGGAATGAACACATTGTAAAGCCCTTATACACCAATTAAATTTTTTTTTTTTTTTTTTAGAAAAGGCATATTGTGGCTACCTGACACATATCTCCTTTTCTTGAGCACTCTGCACAGCCGGGCTCAGATATTCAGAAGAGAAAAAAGCTGCTTCCAGATGTTTCCGGAAGTGAGCTGAGCCCACGCTGCTCCACTTGGGCCCCACGCATGCCCTACTCAGGGCCCCGCTCACTGGACTCCAGTGTGCGAGGACCCTGCCTTTACTGCCCCCCATGGCCCCTGGGTCTCTCCACTCGACCCAGCCTGCCCTCTGAGCCATGCTCAGAGCTGGCACTGAAAACACAGGTTTAAGTACATCCTGGGCTTCCTCAACAGCTCTTCCTGGCTCCTCACGGCCCACAGGACCGAGTCCCGCTCCTGCGCCCAGCATTCAAGGCCCCGCTCCCCACTCCAGCCTCAGCTCCCAGACTCCGCACCCTCCACGGCTTCGCATCAGCCGTTTGTGCCCTGTCCCTCTGGAAGCCTGGCCGGCCTCCCATTCCTGGATGAAATTCTGACGCAGTTTGAGGAAAGAACAGCCTGCCTGAGAGTCCAGCAGGTCTTAGGAGCCTCGCTGTCTGTCGGCTGAAAAACAGAGTTATTTTTCCTCTACGAGTCTCTCTTGGCTTGGGCCTCTCGGCTGTATTTGCTTCTGGCCCGAGGACAGCTCTTTCCCTCTCTGGGGCCCCGACTGAGCACTTTGGAGAGGTTAGCGTGACCTGACGCTGGATGGAATTGAGTCTCGAGCAGCTAGGCTGCTTGCCCTCTGAGGGAGCACCCCCCTGACCCCTGGGACAGGGCACCACAGCCAGAGCAAGGCCACATTCCATCTGGGTTTAGGGACATTAGAGGCCCCTGGCTCCTGCCGACATCCAGCTCCTTTGGCCACACTCTACTGACTGTCCACCCCCGTCTCATATAATAGACCTGGACCCTTGCTCTTAGGCTGGGGTGGGAAGGGCTAGAGGCGAAGGTAGGAAGGAAACACACAAGAACATGGAGGAAGAGAGATTGAGAGTGGGGGGCGAGCAGGACAGATGACTACCAAGTGAAAAGTTACTCAGTCGTATCTGACTCTTTGCGACCCCACAGACTGTAGCCCACCAGGCTCCTCCATCCATGGAATTCTCTAGGGCAAGAGTCCTGGAGTGGGTTGCCATTTCCTTCTCCAGGGGATCTTCCCAACCCAGGGATCAAGCCCAGGTCTCCCGCATTGCAGGCAGACGCTTTACCCTCTGAGCTACCAGGGAATCTTCCCCCCAAAAAATGTGAGAAGAAAAGGAGAAAGAAGATGTACAGACACAGAGAGAGTGAGGATAAGAGAAGTAGACCCAGGAGAGAGGAGAGCAAGGATGGCAATGGGATGAAAGAGAGGGAAAGGAGAGTCAGACAGAAACAAGAAGAAAGGGACAAAGTGTGTGGGGAGTTGGGGATGATGGAAGAACAAGAGGGGACTCAGAGAGAGGAGAGAGCGAGAAAGAAAAAGATGCAGGAAATACAGGACGGAGGAAGAGAGGAGGGAAGGAAGTAGGGGACGAGGAGGGGGTTGAAGAGAAAAAAAGAGAGACTGAGAAAGTTTCACAGTGGGAAGAAAAAGCCAGGCAAGAGCGTGGCAGGAACCCTCAGGCCCGTCCTGGCTCTGTCCCTGCTGTGTCCTGGATCAACCTCGGGCCTCAGCCTTGGCTCTCAGAGGCGGCTGCCTCGACCCTGGTCAGCACGGGGGGTTTCCTCTGTGCACATCTCCTTACCCCTAGGAGCTGAGAGTCCCCTGAGAAGCCAGCTCAGCCATGCCCAGATGGGAGCATGAAGCTGGAAGAGGGAAGACGCACAGAGCCTTGAGCCGGATGAAGCTCTTCAACCTGGATTCCGACCCTTCCATCTCTGATCACCGAGAGCTGAAGTCCACATCCTGGGCTCTGTTATCTCCCAGCCTCCAAACTCATCTGAACTCATAAAACATTCTTTGGGGTGGTGGTGCCACTCCACCCCTCTCCCACGAACAGAGAAACACAGGCCTCCGAGGTGGAAATGCCGTGTCGTCCAAGGACTTGGAGCGTCCTAGGGCCAGACGCAGGATGACCCGCAGGCCCCCTGCTTCCCATCCTCTGGGCGAGCACTTAACGAAAGCCAGACCTAAAGGGCTCCTGATGACTTTCATGCATTTTCCAGTAAATTCTGTGCTGATTCTTGGCACAAAGAGAGGAAATGAAGAGGGCAGTGTAGGAATGTAAATAAAAGGAAACTTCGGGATTCATCTACTATGTAATTATAGTATCCATGGCAGTGGCCCTTGATGCTTCTTCAAGGCGCTGCCCAGGCTGTGCCTGGGCAAGGGGTGGGGGGTGTCCTGGAGGTGATGGGGAACCCAGCAATGCTACACCCAAGGCTTCAAGCCCCTGGGCTTTTGGAATAGTATTTTGGGGACAGGGAGCCTGGACTTGTTTGCAGAAACACATGGCCAGGAAACAACTCAGTCCTTGAGACCTGGAGGTCCTGAGCACCTCAAAACTGGCATTAGGACTGCATCCCCAGAAGAGCAGGGATCCTCACATACTTGGGGCTCAACTGTTGGTGTGGCATCACCAGAACTGAAGTCTGGGATTCAGGGGGAGCCATGCAGCGTCTGGTGGCAGGACTCAAAATCTGTTTTCCATAGTGTTTCCAACATCTGAGTTGGGGGCTCTGTATAAAAGATACTCTGGCCACTGGATGCAAAGAGCTGACTCATTGGAAAAGATCCGGATGCTGGGAAAGACTGAAGGCAGGAGGAGAAGGGGATGACAGAGGATGAGATGGTTGGATGGCATGGAGGACTCAATGGATTTGGGATATGCAAACTCAGGGAGATAGGATCTAGTGCAGTAATTTCAAATCGAACCTCTGGAAATAAATTGGCTGAATTCAAATCTTATCTTCTCCATTTACTAGCCTGGAGGCTCTGGTCAACTTATCTAACCTCTCCATGCCTTAATTGCCTAATCTGTTGCATAAGAGTAACAGTCATTGCCTTAGAGAGTTGTTCTGAGGATTAAGGTAGATAAGATTTAAGATGGGGTTTTTTCCAGTAGTCAAGTATGGATGTGAGAGTTGTACCATAAAGAAGGCTGAGTGCTGAAGAATTGATGCTTTCAAACTGTGGTGCTAGAGAAGACTCTTGAGAATCCCTTGGACAGCAAGGAAATCAAATCAGTCAATCCTAAAGGAAATCAACCCTGAATATTCATTGGAAGGACTGATGATGGAACTCCAATACTTTGGCCACCTGATGTGAAGAGATGACTCACTGGAAAAGACCCTGATGCTGGGAAAGATTGAAGGCAGGAGGAGAAGTGGGCAACAGAAGATGAGATGATCGGATGGCATCACCAACTCAATGGACCCGAGTTTAGGCAAACTCCAGGAGATGGTGAAGAACAGGGAAGCCCATGGGGTTAGAAAGAGTCAGACATGACTTAGCAACTGGACAGCAACAACAACAAGATATACAGGTAGGTAGCTACAGACACATAGAAACCTTGAGATGGATATAGAGATATGGTTCCAGATCACAGCCTGACACTCAGTGGATGTCTTCTGAATATTTGGTGAGAAAGGAAGTGAAGATGAGAAGTCAGTATCTCCAGATTTCTGCATTGACTTAAACATTTTTCCAAAATCATTCAACAACTATTTACTAGATTCTTTACCAGCATCAGACACTGTTCTAGGCACCAGAGATATAGGATGACGAAGGCAGACACAGACCCTACCCTACACAGTGGATGGTCTAGTGTGAAAAGGCAGACAACAGAGAAGTAAAAGTGAGAGTGTTAGTCCCTCAGTCGTGTCCAACTCTTTGTGACCTCATGGACTGTAGCCCACCAGGCTCCTCTGTCCATGAAATTTTCCAGGCAAGAATACTGGAATGGGTTGCCATGCCCTTCTCCAGGGGATCTTCCCAACCCAGGGATGAAAACCAGGTCCCCCAGATTGCAGGCAGATTCTTTATCATCTGAGTCACCAGGGAAACCCAACAGATAAGTAAATTAGATGCTAAATCACTACTGCTCTATTAAGTGGCATGGCTTTGTATGTCTATGTGTATGGTGGGTGTGATCTATTGCAGATAATGTGGTCAAAGAGGCCGTTTCTAAGATGACATTTGATCATAGACCTGAAAGACCAGAGCTGGGGTCATGGGAAGAGTCAGGAGAAGGCCCTCCTGGGGAAAGAAGAGTAGAAGCAAAGACCTTAAGGAAGGTACATTCTAGCACTGTCTGCAGAGTGATGAGTCAGGGTCAGATGAAGGACTGACTTGCTCTCCCACTGGAATGTCGTGCACACAGCAGTCAGCACAGTGACCCCAGGCGTGACTGCTTGGGTAGAGTCGTGTAATGACAAAGAGTAGATGAAGTACTGACAGTGAGCTGCAGACTATCTTGTGCTCTTTACACATTTTGGTTCATTGAATCCTCATGATCCTATGAAATAGTTCCTATTAGTAAGATGATTCCATTGTACAGGTGACAAAACTGAAACTCAGATAGGTTAAGAAATCTGCCCAGGGCCACATGGAGTAGATACTGAAAGTGAAGTAAAAGTCACTCAGTCATGCCCAGCTCTTTGTGACCCCATGGACTATACAGTCCATGGAATTCTCCAGGCCAGAATACTGGAGTGGGTAGCCTTTCCCTTCTCCAGGGGATCTTCCCAACCCAGGGATGGAGCCCAGGTCTCCCGGATTGCAGGCAATTCTTTACTAGCTGAGCCACAGGGAAGCCCATAGGTACTGGAACCAAGGTACAAATTTACCTCTGAGGTCAAAGGCCTGAATTAAAAATATGCATGTGCGGCAGGGTGTGGAGAGGGATATGCCTTCAAAACATGTATTGCCCTTCCCTTTGCTGCTTTTTTGACAAGGTGATCATGGTAAATTCTTATGTACACACGTCTTAGGGCGGATTCAGAGCACTGTCTCATCTACTACCCAGTTTGCTCTTTGCGATGTCTTGGGAAGGTGTAATTATCTCCATTTCATGGATGGATTAATTAGCTCCATTCTCCAGATGAGAAAGATGAGGTGTGAAGTACCTTTCCTGAAGGTCGAGGTATTCTTGTCTCCAGTGTTCTCTCCATTGCAAATGTTTGCTTGTAGTTAGAAGGTCCTCCGCCATTATCCCTACCAGGTACTTCTGAGAATTCCACGTGTGTGAGTGGACAAGGACAAGGCCAAGAACAGCATGTGAGGGGAGCAGGGTGGTGGTGGGGTGTCAGCTTGGGTAAGACTCAGCTCTCTCTCTTCTTCTCATGTGACTCTGAACAAAATGTTTAGTCCCTGAAATCCCAGTTTCCCCACCTGTGATACGAAATATGATGATGAGGATGCCAGATCTATAGGGTTATGGTGATGACGGAATGAGACAGCACATGGAACATCCTGGGCCTGGTTCCTGACACTGAGTGAGTGCCCAATACATGCTTACCATTGCTTCACCCCTGTTATCCAGGAGGCCTTGGGGCCTCTGAGAATTGGGCCATTGGTCCGGAGTCTCCATCGCTGCCTCAGTATGCAAAGTCACAGAACCCACTGAGTTTAACCTTTCCATTTCACAGGTGAGAACATCAAGGCCAGAAGGTGGGGGAGGAGTTTGGGAGAACTCCCAGGTCTTGCAGGGAGCAAGTGTGGGAACTGCTCCCAGTCTGACTCCTGACCTCAGGCTCTTCCCTCGCCCTGAGCCTCTGGTCCCCCTGTGGGCGTGGGCACGGGGTTGCAGGACCCCAGCTTCCTTGGCATTCCTCTCACAGAGCTGAGGCCCAGGAGGGAAGGGCAGGCCTGCAGCGAGCCTCCGAATGTGTGGAGATGAGCCCCCACCCCAGGAATTAGGCCTGGCTGCTGCTGTGTGTTTGCTCAGGACCCTTTGGCAGTCGTCCATGCTCAGAGAAAGGCAAGGCGGCCAAAACAAGACAGAGGCTAATTACCTCAGATAATAGGAAATTGGGGAGCCACGAAAAAAAGGGTGTCTAGGCCTCCGGCCAGGCGAGGGCAGAAGCAATGGATGCAGCTGGGTCTGACCCTTCCGCCTTGAGCGGCAGTCCCTGCTCAGGGTCACCCTCCGACTCCAGCAGCCCAAAGGCGCCGGAGCTAGGCACAGTCAGAGCTGCTGGGGACCCGCTCCCTCTGCTGCTCTTTGTTTGTTTTCATTCAGAAGTAAAACAAATGAAACAAATAAGGAAATTCAATTTAAACTGGCCCGAGTGCTGATGTTATACCAGGGTGAGCTTAGGACAAAAAAAAAAGAAAAAAATCAGACTTGACTTTCACTCCTACTATCCGTCTCAACTCTGTGGTGCTGTGTAAAGTTACATGGATGGAGAGGCTGTGAGAGCAATTTGCCTTCCTAGGTGGGGTGGAGAGAGGGAGTGGGAGTAAACAGGGGCCAGAGAGAGAGAGAGAGAGAAGGATGAACCAGAACTCAAATAAGCAACAGGACTGAGCAACTGAGATACACATATGCGTGAGTGCCTGCTAAGTCACTTCAGTTGTGCCTGACTCTTTGTGACCCAATGGACTGCAGCCCACCAGGCTCCTCTGTCCATGAGATTCTCCAGACCAGGATACTGGAGTGGGTTGCCATGCCCTCCTCCAGGGATCTTCGGATTCAGGGATCAAACCCACATCTCTTAAGTCTCCTGCACTGCAGGCGGGTTCTTTACCACCAGCCCCACTTGGGAAACCTGACACAAACAGAGAAACACAAATGGAGAATAACACAGAGAAAGGCAAAGAGGGGACGACTGGAGGATGGCAAAGACAGTAAGCTATGCAGAAGATATTCACACAAGAGACAGAACAAAAAGCCACGAGAGATGGACAGAGGGGCAGAGAGGCATGGCAGGGTACAGCAAAAGTGAGAAGGTAAGATAAGTTGGAAGAGCAAGAGCCCAGGAGGAGAAGAGAGAGAATGAGAAAAAATCCCCATGGCAAAAGGATGCATATCGAGAAATCTGTAGCTGGGGTGGGTCTAATCCATCTTCATTTTGAAGACACTGAACGTGTGAAACAGGAGAGGAAGTGAACATCCCGCCCAAGGTCCCAGAGACAGAAGTGGTGGTTGTGGTGTGTGAACCCAGACTTTCTGACTGAGACACCATGCCTCTGGGCCTAAGCACCCGAACTCTTCCCTCACCTCTTCTGGCAGCCATGGATGGAGGGTTTGATGTCCACCTGTGCTTAATTAAAACTCGGGAGTCTGCACTCATGCTCTTTTTTTCAGCCTGCTGCTGCTGCTGCTGCTGCTAAGTCACTCCAGTCGTGTCCGACTCTGTTGGACCCCAGAGATGGCAGCCCACCAGGCTCCTCCATCCATGGGATTTTCCAGGCAAGAGTACTGGAGTGGGGTGCCATCGCCTTCTCCCTCTTTTCAGCCTGCTGCTGCTGCTGCTGCTAAGTCACTTCAGTCGTGTCCAACTCTGTGCGACCCCATAGACAGCAGCCCACCAGGCTCCCCCGTCCCTGGGATTCTCCAGGCAAGAACACTGGAGTGGGGTGCCATTTCCTTCTCCAATGCATGAAAGTGAAAAGTGAAAGTGAAGTCGCCCAGTCGTGTCCTACTTTTAGCGACCCCATGGACTAGAGCCTACCAGGCTCCTCCGTCCATGGGATTTTCCAGGCAAGAGTACTGGAGTGGGGTGCCACCGCCTTCTCCTACTTCTCTCCAAATGATCCTAGATGCTCATTCTTCTCAGGACCAGTGGGACTCCCAGCGTGCCTCTTAGAGAATAGCTCTTCCCAGATTATCCTGGGGAAAAAAAGAGACACTGAAAACCAGCAACTGGGTCAAAGAGAATGAAAGAGGAAGAAGAAAAAGAAACTAACATTTCCTGCAGACCTCCCCCACATACCGTGCATTCTGGTAAACCCCATTCATGGAGTTTCTTCATGCTCTTCCCTACAAGTCTATGAGATCAGAAGATTCCCAGCCCCCTTTCCCAGAGGGAGGAACTGCTGTCTAGAGCAGTAACCCAGGGCCTTCCCCGGGGCCAGCCATGGGTACGGGACAGCAGCAGGATGTATACCCAGCTCCGCTCATCTCCGAAGCCTGAGCTCTTTCCACTGCCACATGTGGCCTTTTTGGCCCAAGAGGAAGAAAATTCATTTTGGTAAGCAATGAGCAAGCAGAAAATGCAAAACCCCAAGAACTGACATTGGAACTCTTTTAAAACTGGAGACTTGAGTAGGTCAGACTTCAGGGGAGGAGAGCTGCCAGTGGGATGAGAGACGGGTCCAAACACCACGCTGGCTCCTTGTCAGAGCGGCCCGCATCCCAGGCTGGTTAATAAAACTGATTTCAGAAAGAAAATAAAGAAGTGTTCAGCGTTAGGGATGACAGGCTCATGACGAGCACATTTCCAGGACAGGAGAAGAAATGATGCTCCTGCTTTGAGAGGTGGGGGGGGAGGTGGGGGGATGTTGGTAAAGAGGAACGGAAGAGGTTAGGGAAGGTACGCACCACTCCTGGAGGATGGCAGCTTATGTGTTAGCTCTCGGGGCTAACTGCTCTTGGGGTTCCATAAAACATTCCCTCCCTCATTCGACATAACGGGCCTGTAGGACTCCAGCCTGGGTAATGCTGAGTCCCCACAATGTCACCCAGAGACGGGGTCACTACTCACATCTCAGCAGACAGGAACCACCTGCTGGGGCTCTGTCCCTGTCTGCTACATCTTCTCTCCCAGCAGTTGGAGAATGCAGGGGGAGGGAGTTGAAATTCATTACTCCAACAGCAGGGGCAGCAAGCACGATAGAGATAACAGCTAATGGTCCTCACGCTCCTACTGGGGGCTTGTGACAAAGTGAGGAATTTTGGGGTGTTACTAGCTCATCAAATACTCCCGGGCTCCCAGCAAACCAGACACCATATTGTCTGATTTACACACGGAGGGAAATGGAAGCTGGAAGGTTGAGAAGTTCCCTCAATGCCAGACAGCTGAGGAAGTGCAGGGTGGAGGTCTGCCTGCCTCCAGTCTATGCCCTCAATAAGGGGTGGAGGTCAGAAGTCAGGCAGCAGGAACTCTTTCCAAAACACTGCTTTCTTCATACGATCATAGCCTTTAGAGTTGAAGAGGATCATAAAGCTCTTAATCTCGTTGCATACTTGTATTTCACAGATGCAGTGACCCCAAAGCTCAAGGGATCAGCATCAGAGTTTACTGATTAAGAGGCTGCAGATTCATGCTCCGAAGACCTAAATGCCAAGTCATTGCTGAAGGCCTGAGGTAAACGCTACCATGGCTGTAAAAGTTGCCCACACGTCCCACTGAAAGATGTCTATAGCCCATTGTACTTTAGGGATTCCATTCCTAGAGTTCTTGCTGTCCCTGACTGATCCTGCCTTTCTGTATAAAATAAAACCTGGGCCCCAACATCTATGACATAGTCATTGGCAGAGCCCAGGTCAGAAGCCTGATTTCCATCTCATGGTGATATACCTGAGTCTGGAGCATGGACACATTGAGTGTTAAAATGAGCCTGAATATGTCAAGAGCTGAAAAGAGCCCAGTGGTCTTCAAAAGAGTCACAGTCTTCCACAGAAAATAGGGATGGGATACGTTTTGGAGATGAGGAGTAGTCGCTCAGTCCAGGGAAGCCCTTTGGAGATGGGGGACATTTACAGATCGCAGAGGGGCTACCCTGGCAGCTCAGGTAGTAAATGATCTGCCTGCAATGCAGGAGACCTGGGTTCGATCCCTGGTTCATCCTTCCTTTCAAGTTGGGAAGATCCCCTGGGGAAGGAAATGGCAGCCCACTCCAGTGTTCTTGCCTGGAAAATCCCATGGACAGGGGAGCCTGGTGGGCTGCAGTCCATGGGTTCACAGAGTTGGACACGATGGAGCAACTAACACATACACACACATGATTTACTGAGCACATACTTAGACACTCTGCTAAGGTGTTCCTTATTTAATTCTCATGCAGATCTACAACCTGAGTTTTATTATTTCAGCTTTCCTGAGGTTTGTAGAGGCAAAGTGACTTAAGGCCACACAACTAAAAATGTCAAACCCGGATTTGAATCCATGGTCTGTGGTCTTTCATACTACCATTAGGTTTTAAGTTATCTGAGGATAGAGATTTTGTCTTGGGCACATTTATACTTGCCTTCTAACAGTGCCAAGACATAGGAAATATTTAGACAGGTCTATTGAATAAGTAAATGAGTATAAGTGAGTAAATAAAAATGTAAGTGAATTAAAGGATGAATAAATAAGTGAAAGAATGATGGAGTGTAAGAATGAATGGATAGATAGATGAATGGGATGGATGGATGGATAAAGGAAAGAAGAAAGGGGGAGATAGATGGAGAGATAAACAGTGGATAGATGGATGGATAAGCAAATGAATCAATGAATAAAAGAAAAAATATGAGTGAGCTGAATAATTAATTGGTCAACAGTGCCATAGTCAACAATGGCAGCTTTCTAGATGGGAGAGGGAGGTGGCTTACGGCTTCATAATCAGAGAATGAAGAGAGCAGGTCTCTAGAACTCTCTGTTACAGCTCTGTGGCCGCATCTGAATGAAGAAACACTCACTGAGTTGGGAAACAAAGACAATGAGCCCCCTTCCCCTTGGAGATGAGCAGGTGAGTCTCAGATGAGTCAGCGTTTGCATCTCCAGACATTGGGATGCAATGACTCTGTGCAATACTCTATGAAACAGTTATAATGGTACTATTACTAAGGGTCTGGATGGACCTAATAGTGAAAGAGTATATGTATGTCCTACAAATGTATATAGACTTTAGATACACCGATCTAGCATCTTTCAGAGGGGATGTCACGAAATCAAGAAAAGAACACCACGCAGAGACTCCTGTCTCTGCCCTCCTTGCAGACTTGCTGTGCTCCCTCTCTGGCCTGCTGTTTCTTCCTCAGTAGGAGGAATGGTTCTGAGTGACTGGCTTCCTAGGGCCCTTTAGCACTAGCAGTATATGATTCTGTGACTCACTGTGGTGATATTTCTAAATCTTAGCCTATCAAGGTGCACACACAGACTGGTCTATAAAACACTTGGCTGGCCTGGACAGATTACTCATGCCTTGCATCACAGACTACTTAAACTTTTCCTGTCTGCTTCACGCTCCCCACATACAAAGTACATCTTACTTGTAGAGACCGTCGGGCTCCAGACACTTGAAGATGACGGAGTAGACACTGACTTCAGGGACCTCTCCATGGCTTCGACCAGCTGCTACACAAGTTGTGCCCAGGCCAGAGAGTAAGTCATCGGCAAAACTCAGGAATTCTCCTGGAGGGAGACAAAGAGAGATGAGCTCCCCAGCTCAGGCCTTGGTGAGCAGACATTCTTGCTGTTGTCCAAACCCATCCAATGTCTGGATACCACTATTAAGAGGATTAATGGGCAGAACAAGCACAGGATATGAAAATGACACAGATCAGGGTCTACTCCTGATGACTCTTTGCTTAAATTTCTGTCTGCATTTTCTCAAGTGTGACATGAGATACTAATACCTACCTTTATAAGATTGTAGCAAAGCTCAAATGAGCTTACTGTGAATGAAAATGCTTGACAAGGCAACAGGAGGACAGTGCTCTCTGTCTAGAGTAACTGTTTTGGCCTTGTCACTGCCATTTACTTCCTCTCCCCTTCTTCAGCAAGCTTCTTTGGAATTGCAGTTTCCTTGCTCGCATGATGAAGGTGTTGGACTAAGGATGTCAAACAGGCCTCACGTCACATGGTCACTGTTACACATCGGTCCTGGCTTCATGGTGTGTTATGCTGAGCTGGACTGAGACTGTTACAGCTAACAGGGAAAGAGTTCCATGACTGATTAGTGATGAAGCTCATGAGACAGGAAGGGACAGTCGACGAGCAAGTGCCTTGGACCCTGTGATTCTCAAACATCGGTCTAGCCATTGGATTTTAGGAGGCTGCTGAAGTTTACTAGAAATAGGGTTAATCACAAAGATGAGATGGGCATTCCTGGTGGCTCAGTGGCAAAGACTCCACCTGCCAATGAAGGGGACACAGGTTTGATCCCTAGTCTGGGAAGAGCCCACTGCCCTGGAGAAACTGAGCATGCGCACCACAACTATTGATCCTGTGCTCCAGAGCCCAAGGGCAGCAACTACTGACCCCATGAGCCACAGCTATGAAAGCCCACGCACCTAGAGCCCACGCTCCACGACACGGAGACGCACAGCAAGAGGCTCGTGAGATGCAGCGACTAGTAGACCCTGCTCTCCACAATGAAGAGCCCGCGTGCAGCAGGGAAGACCCGGGAAGAGCCCGCGTGCAGCAGGGAAGACCCGGCACGGTCAATAGAGTAACAATTAAAAGAAAGTGAGCAGATACGTCTTTCTATAACATAAAAGAAGGGAAGATGAAGACTAGAAATAATAACTAAACATCTGAAATCTTGGGATCTAGGCTTAGCCTAGAATTTGCTGTATAACTTTGGACAACTACATTCCCATCTCTGTACTCCAGTTCTCTCCTCTGAAAAGTGAAGGTACTACAGTCACTGTTTGGATTTCTGAGAACATAAAATAAAAACAGCTGTGCACAAAGATTAAGTTATGAGGATAAACACTGTGGTACTACTTACACTAGCAAGAATTCTAAAACAGCTAAATATTTAATGATAGCAAGACAGTAATATTAACTATAGGTCAATGATGCAATGAAATATTTTATAGTCATCAAAAACAACATTGAGGAAAACCGTTATTTGAAAGGATATCCATAGCATAGTAAGTTAAAAAAGAACAATTTACATTATTACAGAATAATTTAATTTTTGGTGGAAATTGTACATGTATATCTGTCTTAAAAAAGGAATAAGATACAGAAAATGCATAATATGACTTTGGAAAGTGAGATAATGGGTACTTTCTCTTTTAGTTTTGCTTATCTATCTTTTAAAAATTATCTACAATGGACATGTATTGCTTTTGCAACAAGAAAAAAAAATCAATGAAAATTACTTAAAAATTAAAGTAAATGAGCCAGACTAAATGGCCTCTGGGGCTTCCCTCATAGCTCAGTTGGTAAAGAATCTGCCTGCAGTGCAGGAGACCCGGGTTCAATCCCTAAGTTGGGAAGATCCCCTGGAGAAGGAAATGGCAACCCACTCCAGGATTCTTGCCTAGAGAATCCTATGGACAGAGGAGTCTGGCAGGCTATGGTCTGAGGTGTCTGAAAGAGTCGGACACGACTTAGCAAGTAAACCACTAAACCACCAAACGGCCTCTAAGTCTTCCGGTTCTAAAACACGATGATTTTAGAGGCAAGTGAGGTACTATATGTAATATGTGATATGAAATGAGATGAGGCCTCCAAACTGCTGACTCCTTGTTCTTCTTCATGCGTGATATGGAGGGCTTTGCACTCTTTTCCTTACTTAGATTCTCAGCAATAAACAAGAGGAGGACGTCTGTTCAACTGTCTTCTCTCCGTGTGGGATTAAGGACGATCCAACATGGTAGAATCATCATGAAACAGTAACACTGACCGTGTGTCTGGGAAGACATGGCACTTCTCTACCAGGAAACTGAGTGGACAGAATTTACAGATCACTTCCTTTTGGTCTTTTAAAGAAGAGTTTCACCTTCACTCACAAGTGAACCGTGTGACAGTCATCTGACTGAACCGTCCAGATGACCCTGGGATGATTCAGACAGACAGCAGTTCTAAAACATGTTTGTCCCTGTGGTCCAACAATGTATGTCTGATGTGTTTTTTGTTTTCTGCTTTTTACAAAGAAAAAAAAAAGCAGACTTGATACATACATGCCAGAGCAAGTGTCTGAATCAGGCTAAAGTCAGGACATACAAGTTCAGCTGCTATTGCCAGACAGACTTGGGACTGAATTTGAGTTCTAACAATTATTATAAGTCCCTTAACTTCTCAAGTCTCAGTTTGCCTTTCTGCAGCAAGGGGTCAATGACTCTTTTGAGACTGGAATCTAGAAAGAAAGGCTGAGTCCAGGAAGAAAGTCTGTTTAGAATCAGAGGTTTTGTCCTGCTGCCCCACCCCCCCACCAAAAAAAATTGAGGAGGTAATTGAAATGCTTTTTATCACCAATTTTGGCATCCCTATGTTTTCTGTAGGCCTCTTATATGAAGCTTCTTCCATAATAAAATCATAATCCAAAGATGTCTTCCAATTGATACCAAAGCAGAATAGTATATGGGGTGAAAAATAAAGGAGAAAAAACAGGAGACTATTCACTGGATGGAGTGAGGGCTTTGTTTCTCGTGGTTTTTCAGGATTCCAAGTCTGGCTGCTTGCATTTGTTTTCTTTGAGCTTGAATCCATGCCCGTCTGCGTTTCCATTTGCTTCCAGATAGCCATTGAAAGAGCTGGCCCTCAGTGAGGGAATTTAGTACGCTGTGGCCTGGATTAACTGTCTTCAAGCCAAAAGATGGTTGACATTCAATTTCAAATGGACATAGTTTTCCAGACATTTCCATGCATTTCAGAATAACTTAGACCATGGATAAAAGCCCCACTGGTCAGTAAGTTCAGCACACGTCTCAGTTTATAGGTTTAGTTCAAGGAAAGAAACTGGATAATGTGGAGTAGATGAACTAGTCATGCCAAACACATGATGATGATGCTTAGTGTTCAGTTCTGTTTGGGACTATACACACATAATAACCGTCCAAACAAAAGCAGTTACTATGAAGGAAACGGATATTTTCACACCAACCTTTGTTTTTCCCATTTAATTCTCACAAAATTCAGTCTTAAGGAGTTAAATGTTAGTATCTCTGTGATAAAGCTAAAGTTAAGCTCACAAATTTAGGAAGAGACAGAGCTGAGATTTGAACCCATATCCTCCTAAATTCCAAAGCCATTCTTTGATGCTACGCTGCCTCCTAGAGAAAGTTCAAAAAACCAATAGTGTTAGAAAGGGAGCTTTCTCAATTCATTTCGAATTGCACTTGAATTCGTGCCACTCTCTTAGCTCTACGGGCTTGGGAAATGAAACAATAAAAGAAATGGTCCCTGACCTTCCACAGCTTGTAATCTGACAACAGGAAGGGTTGTTAAATACAAGAACAGACCCATAAAGTAAATTGTAAGATTGCTTGCGTTGGCACTCTATTCCAGAAGGTTTCAATGCAGCCTAGAAGGAGACAGGTGAATGCAGCGACCCCTCACTGTCCTTCCTCTCCCCGTGAGGGTGCGGGGTGGTAAGAAAGGCCTGGGGGCTTCTCCGAGTACAAAGGTGAATTTGTGCAATTCAACATATGCATTGTGGTATCACGGTATACTACATTCCATGTCTGGCAGCAGTATAATTGAATGAACAGCAATAAAGTGCAGTGGTTAAGAGGTTGGGCTCTGCATTTACACTGCCTGGGGCTAAATCCTGGTACATCCCCACTTACAATTTGTTTTGGACAGGTTCCTTGACTCTCCACATCTATTTTTATCATATGTTAAATGGGTAGAATAATGCGATCTAATTTAACAGCATTGTTGTAAATATCACATAAAAGAGTATGTAAGTATACTGTTTACAAACCACTTAGCACGATGTCTGGCATACAGTGACGGCTCAAAACAGAAGTCAGCTATGAGTATTGTTTCTGTTATCGTTGTTGTTGCCATCACAATAGAGGAGGGATACAAGGACCATCAGGGATTATTTTTACCCAGCCTGCTCCTCTTCCAGGTGACAAAACTGAAGCCCAGATAAAGAAAGCGGCCATGCCCATGGCCATACACCAAGTGGGAGGCAGCCCTGGAACAAGATTGACCTCTCAACTCCTAGAGCCTATGAGACAATTCCTGCCAGTGAGCATATGCGATAAAATCACTGAGAACAGAAGAGCTTCCACAGCTGCTCAAGCAGCCTGAGCTCCTCATTTTGTGACCAGCTTTAATCAACACACATGTGAACCACATGCGCTGGGCATTGCCTATGTGCCGGGCCCTTTACATGGCGCACAGCTCCACCCTGCTGTCTTCTCACACTTGAAACCTCCGAGGACAATAGAAAGCCCAGGAAAGACAGAAGGCATTCCACAGACTTCACGTATGTAATGTAGTCCGGTGGTTTGTGAATTAGAGCATCTAGACCTCCAGGCAGTAGGAAGAAACAGTGGATGTGGTGGGGGCTGAAGTCGGTCTCCTGTGTACCCACCCCAAACTGCAACCAGATCAACTCCAGTTTGATCTAATCGTATAGACCAATGGCCCATGTTTTATTTAGGTTGGGAATAAAGACTGTCTTTTAAAAATCTTGGCTTAAAAATTTTATTGCTTAAAATGTTTGACTCTTAAAACCCTGCCACATTCCCTGATAGAAATTCAGAGCCTCGGGAATGTTATTAATACACCCCCATTCGAGGATTTGCAGCTACCTTCGCTCAGAGTCCAGAACCCCAGTCCAGCTCCCCTGCCTCTGAGCGCTGTGCGCCTTCCACCAGGACACTGCTCGGGTTACCTCCGTCCCCTCTTTCCCAGAACGTTGTCACGGCCACATGGCAGAAGCCTTCTAGACCCAGGCTGCTACTGCCACCTGGCCCATGCCTGTCCCAGACTACCCTAACATTCTTTTTCTGTTTTCCTTTCCTTGAAAACAGATAGGGAGTTGGGAGCCGCTGAACAGGAATGTGCCTATTCCCCATTATGGCCCTTCTGGGGCTGTAACCCGAGTGGGCTCGGGCCAGACCCCCACACATTTCTTGATCCACTCAGGCCTGAGCCTTGCTCTCGTTACCATCTGCAGAAAAGGTCAATCATGATTGTGCTGAAGCTTCAGAACCAACCCAGCAAAGCACAGTGATTTTCCTGAAGGCCCACCTCCTCTGCCTCAGTGCTCTCTCTCCCTCCCCTTTCATCACTGCCTCGGTCCTCTTCCTCCTGGTTCGCCCTCTCCTTCTCCTCCTCCCTCCCTCTCTCCTCTCTCTCTCTCTTGCTTCTGATTGAGTTGAGGTCACAGTCAAAGCCGGCCATGAGAGCAAATTGAAAACAGGTTGGGAGAAAAGCAGAAAAGAAATTCCAAGATGGAAGGGGCTGGGGCAGTGAGTTATTTAGCCCAGGTGGGGAGAAAGGTCCCTGCTCTGAACACCACGCTCTTTTCAGGAAACGCCGAGGGGATTTAGAGGCCACCCTGGGCCTGGCCTCTCTCTAACCCGCAGATGCTCTTCACTGAAGTGCCCAGGGAGCAGCAGAGCTCTGCATCTCCCCCACGTTTCCTTTACTTGGGCAAATGTAGAAGTTCATTCTGAGACCTTGTCGGTGACAATGCATCTTCGAGGGCCTCACGCTGTTCAGCTGCAGTCGGTTTGTTTCTTCCAAAACCTAATGTTATTTTAAATCAGAAGAACTGGTTGCAGGATGCTTCTCACATTTGCTGTCATGGCAGTATGAGCTAGGAAAAAGAGATTGGGGCGGGGGGATAGACAAGACCTGCTTTTGAAGCCAGGCTCCACCACTAATGAACTACATTATCTAGGGATGGATGATTAAACTCTCCAAGACAACTTCTTCATCTGGAAAGTAGAGGATCATCAGAGAATCAGGAAGGAATAAATGAGATAATATATGCAGTATACCTGCTACATGAATGGTTTACCAATGTTAGAGCTCCTCCCCCATGCTACCTCATCCTCCTCGTATCTCATCAATTTGCCGGATGACAAACTCTTTAGTGGTCAGACTCAGCTGCTTTCAGATACATTACATAATACCTAATTCCTTATCACCTACCCTCCCCCCCCTTTTTTTTTTCTGCAAAATGAAGTAATTTTAATAAGAAGGACAGAAGGTAGGCAATCAAGGAGGAAAGGAAAAAGATGTTTCTTTAGCTCTTATCATATGATATCAACAGTGCTAGACAGTTTTATGTAATTCCCTTGATTAAACATTCAAAACAACCCTGGCTTGATTAATATTCAATTCTGTGGCCACCTGATGCAAAGAACTGACTCACTGGAAAAGACCCTGATGGTGGGAGAGATTGAAGGTGGAAGGAGAAGGGGACAAGAGAGGATGAGAAGGTTGGATGGCATCACTGACTCAATGGATGTGAGTTTAAGCAAGCTCTGGGAGTTGGTGATGGACAGGGAAGCCTGGAGTGCAGCAGTCCACGGGGTCACAAAGAGTCGGACACGACTGAGTGACTGAACTGAACTGATTAATATTCAGTAAAACCTAATGAACTAGGTTAATTGTGCATTTACAAATGAAGGAACAGGTTCAAAGAAGGTTGAATGCCTGGCCTAACAAGATCCACCTGGGAACAGTAGCAAAAAGGCCAGAACCAGGACATTCCCTGTCCAAAGTCTGTGTTTTTCCTAGTACGTATCTGCCTACAGACGGCAAGATGCTTCTGGTGGGAGCTGTGTTTTGCTCGCCTCTGTGTTGCTAGTACCCAGCACAGGGCTGGCCATGTAGGTATTTGTGGAATTCTATGAAACCAAACTTCAGTGGCTGAAGCCTGGATCCAGACACATCTCCCTAACACTATCACTGGTCATCAGAACTTTCTTTTGGGAAACCAGGCTGCCTCCTGTGTGATCTCTTTCAGGAGGGCACAGGACTTCCACGGTGCAGGAGAGAAAGTGAAAGTCACTCAGTCGTGTCCAACTCTTTGCGACCCCATGGACTATACAGTCCATGGAATTCTCTGGGCCAGAATAGTGGCGTGGGTAGCCTTTCCCTCCCCCAGGGGATCTTCCCAACCCAGGTCTGAACCCAGGTCTCCTGCATTGCAGGCAGATTCTTTACCAGCTGAGCCACCATGGAAGCCCAAGAATACTGGGGTGGGTAAGCTATCTGTTCTCCAGTGGATCTCCCCAACCTAGGAATCGAACCTGGGTCTCCTGCATTGCAGGTGGATTCTTTTTTTTTTTTTTTTGCAGGTGGATTCTTTACCAACGAGCTATCGGAGAAGCCCATAGGAGGGAAGGGACTGCCAAAAAATATAAGGGCTCTGAAAAAGGTGATGGTGGTCTAGCCAATATCTACTGAGAGCTCCTACATGACTGGTGTTGTGCTAAGGGGCTTCTGGCTCACCCTCATGAGGCTTCCTGGGTGGGGCGGTGGTAAAACAATCCACCTGCCAATGCAGGAGACACAGGTTCAATCCCCTAGCCGGGAAGATGTCCTGGAGAAAGAAATGGCAACCCACTCCAGTATTCTTGCCTGGAGAATCCCACGGACAGAGGATTCTGGCGGGTTACAGTCCATGGGGTCACAAAAGAGTCAGATATGACAGAGCACACACATGGTTTCTTGAGGCAGGAGGTACATGCACACCCCGGGCCCCCACCCCCACTAAGCAGTTTGAGTTTGTTCCTTGTGGACAGAAACTCCAAAATATCAACAGCAGGGCAATTGAGAGAGGAGACTGGGCCCTGCCCAGATAAAAGGTAAGAGACAAATATTTCTCATTCTCGAAATCAGGGAAACTTTCCTGACTAGAAAGCTTGTTGGAGGTCAGAAGAGGCGTGAAAGGGAAGTCACTCAGTTGTGTCCAACTCTTTGTGACCCCGTGGACTGTAGCCTACGAGGCTCCTCCATCCATCGGATTCTCCAGGCAAGAATACTGGAGTGGGTTGCCATTTCCTTCTCCAGAGAATCTTCCCAACCGAGGAATCGAACCCAGGTCTCCCACATTGCAGGCAGATGCTTTACCCTCCCCAGGGAAGGTAAACCCCAGGGAAACCAGGCGAGCCACCAGGGAAACCCCAAAAGGGGAGTGATGCCAAGCTACCCAGAGGCCTCTCTGCTGGGATCTACCTTGGCTGAGAGATGCTCACACACACTTGGGAGAACATGGAGATATACCAAATACGGTCTTAGAACCAGGCAAATCAAAATGATTGGCCAAAGGCAAACCCAAAAGAAATGCCCCATGAAAGTGATTTAAACTACCACAAGGGCATGACTCTGAGTCTGCCCATGTGCCTATCCACACATACTGTACTCTTTTCCCTCCTAATAAACATTTTACTTATTTCACTACTTTCTGTCTTTGTGGGAATTCTTTCCTACAAAGCCGAAGGGTCAGGGTCTTGTCACTGCCCACTGGTCTAGTGGCTAGGATTTGGTAGTCTCACTGACTTGCCCTGTCCCCAATCTCTGGCAGGGAACTGAATCCCTGCTTCAAGCCACTGTTATTACACCCAAGATTACTCATACCAGTCCTGAAGTGGACATCTGTAGGCTTGACCCACTCTAAAACCTGCCTCCTGCTACTTAGAGCATGCTGGCTTTCCACCGGGGAGCTGGCTCTCCCCTGATTTTAGTCTATATGATTTAGGTAATCAGTGGCATGATAGTCCATGTTGGAGACCAGCAAGAGGTAAGAAGTGACCAGGCCTGATCTATCAGACTAACTCCTGGGACAGAGACCAAGTCCTGGTGACATCATTTGAAGCCTTGGATCAGCTGTGTCTGCAGTTAGATATACCCTTGAATATTTCAAATGCACGACTCAGTATTTTCCCTTTTCTGCCAAAGCTAGTTTCCACTTGTTTTCTGTTACTTGCAACCAGGAGTCCTACCAGATACAAATCCTATGAGGTAGACGTTATGATTGCCATTTTATAAATGAGAAAAAAAAAAAAAGTGTTCACGGGTCTTAAGCAAGTTGCCCAAGATCACACTCCATCTAAGATAACAAGTCTGGGCTTCAAATCCAGAGCTGTCAGATGCCCAAACCTGAGCCTTTCCCATCATAAAACACTGTGAGGGCAGAACACACAAAGATCCTGTTATTCACCAAATCACTGAGTACTTCCAACGTCCTGTTTCCTCTTGCCCTGTCTTCTGACCTCACTGCCTGTGCTCCCTTCCTCACTCAATCACTCCAGCCAGGCTGGCATCCTTCCCCCTCCTCCTCCTCTAGGATGCAGAGCATGCTCCTGCCACAGGACCTCTGCACCTGTGGTCTCCATGGCTTGAGAGTTCTTCCCCATGTCTTTTCATGGCTCACTCCCTCTTCTTACTCAGATGGGGGCTGCTTAAATGTCACTTCCTCAGAAAAGCCTTCTTCAGCTACTCAATCTAACTTAATTACTCTCTATCCCCTATTTCACATCACATACTGATGAATTACTATACTGCCCATCATATAAGTCCCATGATAAAGAGACTGTTCACTTAGCAAAGTGTCTATACACAGCACGTTCTCCATAAATAGTTGTCTAGGGAGTGAGTGTAATTATGGTGTACTGTAAACTGAGCTGGGCTTTCCAGGTGGTGCTAGTGGTAAAGAATCCACCTGTCAGTGCAGGAGATGTAAGAGATGCAGGTTTGAGCCCTGAGTTGGGAAGATCTCCTAGAGAAGGGCATGGCAACCCACTCCAGTAATCTTGCCTGCAGAATCCCCTGGACAGAGGAGCCTGATGGGCTACAGTCCATGGGGTTACAAAGAGTTGGACATGACTGAGGCAACTTAGCACACACACATGTAAACCAAGCTGATGGCTGTGAGCATAACATGAAGAAGAAGGCTTGCGTTCCTCGGGGAGCAGAGCCTAAGTGAAGGGCTTGGGTGCAGATGCTGTATCTGGGAGGTGACTTCAAGAAAACAGGCATGGGGAACAGGAAGGATGAGACAGGGAAGAGGGACAGTCAACAATGAGGTGTATCACTGTTTGTCGTTGTGAGTGATGGGGGCTTGCTTCCAAAGGGACCCTCGAGGAGTGAAGGGAGGGACGCTCCCGCAACTGTTTGGCTAAACGCTGGGGGACTGGAACCCATACCTCCCGATTTCTGACAGCCATTGGTAGAGAGCCTCCCTGGGGGGAGCCAATGTCCCCACACTCTTTTTAGTACGGCTTGCCCCCAGGCCTAGGGAGCTCAGTCTCATACAAGCCATGGGACAGGAAATGCAAGTGTGCATTTGAGGTCATTGGCAGCACAAGGCGAGCCTGAGTGTGCACCACAGCCACAGCTGAAATAACCCTGGGCCAAGAGGCTGCATCACCGCCCCGGCGGCATCTGCTGTAAAGAACCAGTCTCTGCCTTTGAGGAATTGGTAGAAAGAGCAACAGACGAGCCTTCGTCATCAAAGTCCAGGACAGACTTGACAGGCCCACTGCTGAGACAGCCCACAGTCAGTTACCGAATGCCCACCGCATGCCAGGGAGAGGGCTACATGCTGTGGGCACAGTCCCGAGCCACTCGGGCGAAGCCCCTCCCTGGGGCGCTCACAGCTTAACAAGGCAGGCTGGCGAGGGCTGCTTTCGTGAGCAACCCTCCGGACGGTCTTGCAACTTGATCCTAATACGGAATTTAATAATATTAAACTCAGCATTAATGTGCACTTGGCTAACAGAGCCTGTCCTTTTCTACAGTTGGGTTAATTAAGGCCGTAAAAGCCCTCGTCATCCCCACCATCCTGAGGACCAATGATGCTAATACCTTTGACTGGACGGGCTATTGCTAACATGTGTGAGGAGAGCCGGTCTGGGGAGCAGACTGTAGGGGAGGGGGTGAAAGGATAGCCCCTTGCCATCACTCTTGGAGGACCACATGTGTGTGCACTGCCGTCACGGCACTCATCCACCGAGGGCTTTCTTCTCTTCCTTTCCTTTTTAAAATTGCATTCCTAAACATTACACTATTGTGAAGTGGAAAGAACCCCACGGTACAAAATGTGCTTCTCATCAGACTCTCGGTGCCTCGAACACTTCCAAATGTCTCCAGTTTTCATTCAGCGTCTCCTTCTCTGGGCAGCAAGGCAGAAAGCTTGTGTGCTGACGGTGGGCCCGATCAGCTCCTCTGACCGCAGATGTGATGAAACGGCATACAATCTGGCAGAGCTGGGCTATTATTCACATTTGGTCAAGGGGAGAAGAGAGGCTCGGAGATTGGGGCACGGTGCCTAACCACACCGCTACTACGCTGCGAGGCTGGGACTTGAACCTGGGCTGATCCAATTCCAGAGCCTGTGGTTTTTCCACCACAACATGCACTTCCTAATTGTTCTGTCTCTGTGGGCCTCAGTCTCCATGTCTCTACAGGAGGATGCCAGTATTTACCCTGCAAGGGGCTCAGGAGGAGTGAATTTGATGCAGTCCATAAAAAAATATAGAAGTGCCTTAAAATTTGCAGAGTGACGCATCCGTAAAAGCATGCTGTTTGGGGAAATCCACCGAGTGTCAGGTAAGATGATAAAAATGCCAGGGTGGGTGCTTCTGGAGTCAGAGAAGGGAAGAAAAGACCATCCTTTAGGAGGTAGTAAGGATATCGGTGTTCAGCCCCCAGGACACACCAGAGCACACAGACCGTGATGGCAAAGGACCTTCACCAACCTGGAAACATACCTGCTGGTGACACAGAGGAAAGGAGACAAAGCTGGGGACTGAGGATGCTCCAGAGCAGGGAAATTGAGGCTTAACTTCCTGGGCCTAGAGCTTCCAGAATCTTCTCAGCTCTAGAGGACTGGCTTCCCTTCCTTCATTTCAGCTGAAGTTCCACATCCCCAGAACCCTCTCCCTAAAGAACCCAGATTGCCTGCTCTCGGTTACCCCTCCTCACAGAACTTGTGACTTTTTTTTCCAAGGGCTAGTGATAGCCTGCATTTACTATATTTCTTTGCTTACTTCTTTATTTTCATTTGATCACTAAAATGTTAGTTCCATGGGTTCAGGAGCCTTGTCCATCTTGTTGTATCTTGTTTATAATCTCCCCAGTGGCTGGCAGAGTGTGGGGGACACAGCAGTCATTCGTTAAAGATCCACTGACTGAATGGAGGTGGGTAAGGCTGGTGGCTTCCCTTGTAGCTCAGTCGGCAAAGAATCTGCCTGCAATGCAGCAGACCCAGGTTCAGTTCCTGGGTTGGGAAGATCCCCTGGAGAAGGAAATGGCAGTATTCTTGCCTGGAGAATCCCACGTTCAGAGGAACCTGGAGGACTATAGTCCATGGGGTCGAAAGAGTCGGACACGACTTAGCAACTAAACCACCACCACCACCAAGGCTGGAGAGGTCAGTAGCCAAGGACTCAGCCAGGCTTTGCAAACATGTTGAGATAACTTGTTTTCGCTCCTGTCCAGTGTCTTTCTGGAAGCGTTCCGTGGTTGCCCCTCCATCCAGCAAGCGTCAGGTTGCTCTGCTGGGTTTCCCTGGCGCCCTTGTCTCCATTGTGGTCTTTAACACACTGTCCTGTCACACCTACTCAGCGCCTCTCTCCCCTGTGGGCTAGGAGGAGCTATGGGAAGGGATCTAGCCTCTTGTTCACCATCTCAGCCCTGTCATGGGCATGCAGAATAAGCAAGTGTATGAACAAGCAGGACTTCCTTTCCAGCTGGAAGGAGGTCCACAACAGGCACAGTGGGTTAGGGCTTCCTTGTACAGCAAGCTTTGTTTGTTGTACATGTGTGTACAACATAATGATTCAATATTTGTATATATTATAAAGTGATCACCACAACAAGTCTAGCTAACATCCATGATCACATATAGTTAATTTTTTTTCCTCACCACATGACCCAGCAACCCCACTAAAGAGCATATATCCAGAGAAAACCATGATTCAAAAGACACAAGCACCCCAACATTCATAGCAGCACTATTTACAATAACCAGGACATAGAAACAACCTAAATTTCCATCAACAGATGAATGAATGAAGATGTGATACATACACACATGGAATATTACTTGGGCAGCAATCTTTTAACTGTGCCAGAGCCATCCCATGGGGCCAGCAGACCTTGTGTGAAAAAGCACCGAATCCAGCGTCAGGGGAAACGCGGCAGCCCTGCCTCTCTGTGACACCCTGTGCAGATCAGGTCCTCTCTTTCTGCAGACGCAAATGGCCATGATGGAAAGAAAGGGCATCAAGCTTCCTCCCAACCTGTATCTGATCTGACCTTGCAGCTAATGTCAACATCGCGACCCCTCTGTTTTCCTCTAAAGATCACGTTGCTTCCTCATTCTTAGCTTTCCCGAGCTCTTTGTCTAATTGTCAGGTTAACACTCCCTGACACATACATCTCAAGATGCCTCCCTCATTAATATTCTGGCTTCCTGATCTCTGCTTAGCCCTGGTGTTTCTGTGCAGCCAAGCCTTTGACTGCATCATCTCAGCGTTCACAATGGCTGCCCATGAACCCTTTGGCTCTTGCCTCTGTGATGAGAAGTGCCTTTCTCTTCCTTCAGCCTTCTCCTTTTGCAAAGCCCTTTACAGTTTGCATTGCATACCCTACCTCTTCATATTTAAGCTTCACGAGTGACGGGTGAGGTGGGCAAACCAAGATGGAAGTGAACAGTCCCATTCTACAGAAGGGGAAACTGAAGTTCAGCACAGAGGCTGGAGCACACGCTTCCTGACTCCTGATCGAATGCACTGGCAGCCGGTCTCCTGTACAGCCCAAGAGCTGTGTGCTCTTGTCTCCTCACCCACACACTGAGCCCAACCACGACTGACACAGCTTCGCAGCCACCCCGTGAAGTAGGGAAGGAGGCACTCACCCCGCACTCACCCTTACTGAGCCCCCCACGTGTCACTGACTTAGTTATATTTACTAAAACCCCAGTGTCAGGCCCCCTGCGGGGAGGGCAAAGTAGCAGAAAAGGCAATACTTTGCTTAGTCCTGGGTTTGAAACCTGACTTTGCTGAAAGACTCTTCCAGTCAACTTAATCTCTCTAAGCCTCCTTTTCTTCATCTGTAAGATGGATGTGAAAATGCCCACATTAAAGGAACAATGGGATCATACTGAGAATTAATGTAGGCAGTCAATACAGTGCCTGGCACATGGTAACCATTCAACAAATGGTGCCCTTATTATCTTTAGTACTATTATAAAAACTACCAATTCACAGACCATTTCATATTGGGTAGGGAGAGAATTCAACAATCCAGAGAAAGTGAATTATCCTCGTGAATTTAGCACCTCTTTCTCCTCCCAGACAGAGCTGCACAAACTATGCGTTCATTTAGCATTAAAAAATGTGACATGCCCAGAGCTTCTTCCCTTCACTAAACATAAACCTCAAGGCCTGGGATTAGCAGATAGCTGGGGATCTTCAGCAGATAAGGGGGCCTCTATTTGCCTTTCTTTTTTCCCCTTGCAGGCAAATCTAACCTTCAAACCTAGTCTGATCAGGACCCTCCAAAGATGACCTCTGGGGACCCCCATCAAGGCACCAGCGAGGATTCAATGAGACCCTGAGTCCATTTCATTACCCAATGCACTTCCCCACCACACTTGCACACGCACGTATACACAAATACACACGCCTCCCTCATCCCAGCCCCGTGCTCAGGCCCCACAGCAGGGAGCCTCCAGGAGGGTGGGGAGGAGGCCAGCAGAGATGAGTCAGGTTTTCTGGTCGTGCGAGCAACACCATTCCACCGCACAGAGGTGAATCACTGAGAAGGAGGTGGGACCAGAGAGGTGGATTTCCAAGTGAGAGAGACAGAAAGACAGACAGAGAGACATACACAGAGAGGAGGAAATGGGGAGGAGCAGAGGAGGACTATCAGAGAGAACCAGAGCCAGGAAATACTAAGAGACAGAGAGGCTGAAGCGGAAACACAGCTCTAGAGAGGAATAGAGAAGAAGGAAAAAAAGGGTCAAAGATGGGAAAAGAGAGTCATGGAGAGACAGATACAGGCAGAGATCAAAACCAAGAGAAGTGGAGGCAGGAGGAGACCAAGATGAAGAGAAACAGGGAGGAAAGGAGGAAGGGAGGCAGGATGGAAAGAGGGGAGAAATTATCCAAAAAAAGAGAACAAGAGAAGACAAGAGAAACAGCAGGGGCAGAGGCAGGGAGGGAGGCGGAGAGGCAGACAGCAGGGCGCTGAAGCCCGCGCTGTGAGGTGAGGAGCAGGATGCCCAGTGCTCCCCAGGGCCGGCCAGTGCTCCTCCTCACCCCACTCTCAACGGCCCTGCCTCTGCTCTGACAGAGGAGACAGACGCTGGGCCCAGACAGTGCACGCGGCTCCCTTCCGTCCTCAGCTTTGAACCCGAAACCAACACAGTCAGAGACACTCTTTCCCACAGCCTGGCTGGAGGAGGGTAGCCTCGGGGTCCCTCCTAAATCCCACAGGGAGAGGTGACTTTCCAAAGAGGTTCAGAGGCTGGGAGGACTTCCACCAGACACAGGGGCCCTTGAGCATCTGCCCAGGGCAAGCTTAGTGCCCCAGGAGTTGATCTAGAAGGTAAAGACAGGAGAGAGGGTGGGTGATGGCCATCGTTTCATCTAAATCCTCTCATCTATCCCTCCCCACACAGGCTTCTTTTTTTTCTTTCCCACTCTCTATTAAAGTGACTCCCTGGCCTCCCCGTTTATATTAAAATTTTCCTTTAAATAGAGAAGGGGAAACAAGTCCTCTCTTCAGTCCACAATGAAAGCTATAAAAGGGTTTTTAAGCTTGGAAAATTTGGCTGGTCAGTTTTTCCTACTGTTTAATACACGCTTTAAGTTACACTGAATGGGTAAACATGGTTTATGAGTGACTAACTCATACCTAACTCTACAAGTTTATAGCCATATATATTATATATAATAATTTATATAAAGTTTATTATACACATATATCATCTACATTTATATAGCATATATAAAAGTATCTGTATATATGCATATGTGCACACATATACACATACATATATATATATTTATATGTACAAACATAAACACACACATGAATACTCACATATACTCATGCATGTGTATATAAACAATCGCTCAAGTTTGTACAGTTCCTTGGGGTTTACAAAGCCTTCTTTTTCTCTCGTTTGATCCTCACAATAACCCTGGGAGGCAGACAGGGTAGGATTACTGCCCCCAGTTCACTGGGACCTGTGGTTACAGCAAAAGCTCCAGGGACCCACAGGTCTCGGAGCGGCCATGACCCACGTCAAGTTCCCCTCGCCACAGTCGTGTAGACCGATACCATGAGCGCAGTTGGGCAGTGCGCACGTCTGGACCTGCAAGGGGCCAAAGCCAAGGGAAGCTCGGGGCAGCCCGTGCTTCCGGGCTTCATTTTACAGGCTGGAGTACTGAAGCTCAGAGTCACCGCTAATCCAGATGCCACTTCTGTGCAAACTGGAGAAAAACAAGTATCCCTTCCTTCATTCACCTTCCTTCTCTGTATTTGAAAATCTCCTTAGCATTTGGATTTCTTAGAACAAGACATTTAATCAATGATTAATACACATCTACAATGTGTTTAATTGAAATGGGGAGCTCTGGCAGGTGGTTAGCACTCTGCACTGCAGAACTCGTGCAACTGTATGTGCCATTCCTAGGTGTGAGCTCAACCAAGGGAAAGGAAGAGAGGAGGGCAGTAGAGACAGTTGGGAGGGTCAGACAAGAGAGGGGCCAATGTGCTGGGGACTAAGAAGACAACCCATTTCACTTCAAGCTTAACAGAAGAGTGATAACCACCACTGATTGTTAAGCACTTAGTCATGTCTGATGCTTGCAGTAACCTTTAAGAGCAGGACATATGTCTAACCACTGCTTGCATTTCTGCCTTGCCTTCTCAACTAATATCAATAATTTAAATAATAATTTGAATATTATTCACAATCCTTTGGGCTTCCCCGATGCTCAGTGGGTAAAGAATCTGCCTGCAATGGAGGAGATGCAGTCCCTGGGTCAGGAAGATCCCCTGGAGGAAGAAATGGTAACCCACTCCAGTATTCTTGCCTGGGAAATCTCATGGACAGAGGAGCCTGGCAGGGTACAGTCCAAAGAGTCACAAAGTGCTGGACCCAACTGAGCATGCCCACATAATCTTTTAGGTAGTATGCTTAATATTTTGTGCACTTCAGCACATTTCATCTTCATAAGAACAAGAGCTATTCCCCCACATCTCAGATTAAGATATTGAGATGTACTGAGGTATAGTGACCTGCCCAAGGCCACGGGGAAAATTGCTTGGCTGAGATTTCAGTTTTATAAGGAAAGGATAGAGGTGGAGGTATCGTCACAAGTTGCATCCTCTGAAGATAACAAACGCTTTCCTCACCCAATCACTACTGACCATCCTAGTACACCAGGCCCTACTTTGTATGTAGGGCCTCAATATCCAGCGAAGGGAAGGGATTTGCCTCAAGTCCCACCACAAGAAGCAGCAGCCAGGAACGCTAGCAGCTCTCTGGCTTCTCACGCTGTGTGTTTTCCGGTGTCCCACAGCCCACCCATTCCTTTAATCACATTGAGACTGTTGATGAATGGAGCCATCTGGACGATCCATTCACAGAGTCTCTGTTCTGGGGACCCTTTGGTGGTTCCAACTCAGCTTCTCCCTAGTACCTTGCTTGCCTCCTTGTTTCCACCTCTCTCTCACCCATGAATGCAAATCGATATGGACAGTCATCAGAAATGTAAAAGGGAAGGAAGGAAGAAGAGAGGGAGGGAAAAGGCAAAACAAAATCAACACCAGGAGTCTGCCACGACAGGCAAAGAAAGCTCTGACTTTGGACACCAACAGAACTGGGCTTCCTGCCTTCAGCATCCTCTGGTGTAAGGAGTAAGTACTCCCACTTGATGGAATGTTTCAAGGAATTAACGTGATGTAAAGTGTCTGGCCCGGTGCTTGCCCTTGATGCATAAAATATGCTTCCAAGGCAAGGAAAGGTGGCTCTGGGCCAGGGGCACTCACGCTGGGCTACAGCTTTAAGAGTGCATGTGGCATCTCGGGTCCATCAACTCCTCTCCTTGGTCTATAAGACCTGCGCGATCCAGGGCCACCCTGAGGCTGCAGCCATAGCCGCTTCCCCTCTCCCCTGGCGGACGCTGCATCAATGACTCCGAAGTCACGCCATCAGAGAGGTATTCCCTGATCATCTTAACAAAAATGAATCCCCCAGCCTCCATCCCCAGCTGCTGTTTTATCCATTTTATCATCACCCCCCTACCTCTACTCCATGACAGGGTCTGTTGTTGTTTAGTGCTGTGTCCTCAGCTTCTAGAAGAGTGGTTTTGGTATACAGTAGGTGCTCAATAAGTGTGTACTGAATGACTGAACTCATAGTTCCCCAGGAAACATCAAGAGGCTAGGCAAGCTGGCATTTGCATTCCCACTTTATACATCAATGAACTGAGGCCTGGGGATGTGAAGAAACTTCTCCAAAGGCCTCCCACTGGTGACGACAGAGGTGGGGCTGGTGAGCTGAGCTGTCAGACTCAAACCCAAAGCCCCTTCTCTCCCACCAAGTCGTATTTCCTATTACTGCTTCCCATCACCTGCCAGTGTACCCCGGGGAACAGTGCTATTTGGGATTCTGTTGCTTAGGTGATGCTGCAGGAGGTGGAGGTGTTAGGAATGATTTCCTTCTGTGGGTTCTCCACCCAGACACAGGCCTTGCCAGGGCCATCCTGTACACAAGCCAGAGCACTGGCACTCGCCCTGGAGCAGCAAGCAGAGCATCCGTGTTGCAGACCAGCCACCAGTGGCCAAGCGGAGGAAGGGATGGTATCAAGTTGGGACCTCGTGGGAAGAGGGCAGGCAAGGCTCACTGCAGCCTCTCCAAGGCTCCAGAGTGCCAGGCAGGAGGAAGCCAATTACCCCTTCAGTGCAATTTCCGCTCTGTAAAGAGGTGATGGCTTACTTCATGGCCCCGAGGTTTCCACTTGCCTCCTGGGGATGGCCAAGTCCTGCTGGGGAAGGGCAGACTCGCTGACTCCTCGCTTCCCTGGAGAGGAAAGGAACCTGGGCCTGGACTCAGGCTGCACTTTGACTTCCTCTGTGGCTCACCTGCCCTCTTGGAATGTCAGTTCTCTCATCTAGTAAACTGATTCTTGGGTCTAGAGGGCCTCTGGGGATTGTTTGGGGGAGATGGTGTCGCGAAAACATGTATCATTTCACGTGCCCACGCTACAGGCTGGGCACTGTGCTGGGTGCCCTACACATCCGATCTTTTGAACTCTCACAAAAACTTGTGAAGCCGGCATTATTATGCACATTTTTCAATAGAAGGAATGGACACGCAAGATCAACAACTCATACAGATGCTGAGCAAACACAATGGGATGAGAACCAAGGTCTATCCAGGCTCTGAATCGGTGTTCCCTTCAAATGCAGAGTTGGGGTATTGCCATTTTGCATCATCAAAGTCAGAGCCAGGTCCCTTAGAGATCACTGAAGTGAATCTTCTGTTTCCCAGGTGGAGAAGCACACACACAGAAAGGAAAGTGCCTTGCCTGAGGTCACACAGCGGGATAAAGGCAGAGTCAGGTAGTCCAGGGAGATGGGCATAAGACACTGGCTACATGGAGGTGGTACTGATATGGGCATCATCATTATCATCCCACCCAGCTCTACAACCTGCAGGAATGTCACTTCAGTGTCCTTTCAACAGGACCAGTCAACAGACTGCGAGGTCAGGGTGTGTGTGTGTGTGTGCATGAACACAGGGGAAAGACCCCCACTGGGCAGCCCTCATCCATGAAGGCATCATTGACAGCCTTGCCCACAGGTATAGCACTTTACACTTTACAGGACATTTTCCTTTTCTTTCTTTCTTTCGATCCTTGCAGCAATACTTCTGAGCAAATGTTCTTACTTTCACTTTACAGAGGAGGAAAGCTGAGGATAAGAAAGGGAACTGGCTTGCCATAGCAATAAGTATGAATGTGGGGTTACTGTGAAGGATCTAGAATCTGGATGTACCTTCGCTAATTTCTGCCAAGTGACCTTTCCTCAGCATCCCCACATGAGATAGGGGATGAGTAGGGAACAAAGAAGGGAGTGCTTCCACGGTGGGAAGAAAACAAGCAGGCCTGTGGGACGCAGAGGAAGTAGTTTGGAAGATGAGAGCAAGACGGACTTGAGCAGATGCCCGGGGGGCCATTTTCCAGGGAGCTCAGCCTGTGCAGCATCTTTTCCATTCGGCACCTCTGCCTCACTTCTGCCTTTTTAAACAAATTCCCTAATAAGCTGAATTGTCTGACAGTTCCCATTTGGATGTCACTGTGAATCTTGACTTTTTCTTCCTCTTCTGGTGACAGAATGCTGATTTTGAGTGGGGGCTGCTCTCTCCCCCTCAACAGAAAACAGCAGACAGCAATACCTACATTGTAAGGCAATTGTTATTTAGCAATATTTGTGTGGTGGTAGGCACATGAGCCAGGTATGAGGAAAGTGTGCTAGAGCTTATCAGGAAAATGTACTCCTGAGATTTCTTAGGCTGGAAACCTAGGAAGAGAGCCCATTTCCTCTGTTGAACACGTCTGCATACACATTTCACAGACCTGTGGTCATCCTGCAATCAGCGCCAGGCTGCCATCTTGCTGCCAGCTTGGGGAAGGAACCAGCACATAGTTGGGGGAGGAAACAAGAGCATCACAGAGAGCCTGGATGTGGGCCTCTGACAGGCCGCACTTGGACCCACTCTTCTCTGGACTTCTGGGCACACGAGATAATCCATTTCCTTATCGTTTAAGTTGACGTGAGTTGCAGTTACTGTTAGTTGCAGCCAAAGGCCGCCTGATTCCTCCTGGTGGCTCTTTCGGGCAGCCTGCTTCACGAACCAGTCTGGCCCTCAGTAATGGTGTCGTGACCCATTGAGTCAGGTCATCAGAAGTCATTAGTCAGCAATAAGAAAGATGAAATATTTAAGAATGTTTTGCTTTTTAGATAATCTAGACCAATGGTCCTCAAACTTTATTATGCATCAGACTCCCCTGGTGGGAGAGTTCCTTACTTAAACAGAGATTGCTGGGCTCTCACTCCCAGGGTTACTAATTCGGTAATCTGTGATGGGGCCAGAGAGTTTAAATTTTTAACAAGTTCCGAGACACTGCTGTTGCCTCTGGTACAGACCACATTTTGAGAACGAGTGATGTAGACAATTTATAATAATGTCCCTCAGGCTTATTTGCATATAAATATGATTTCTTGATGGAAAGAAAAATGAAACAGAACTACAGCAAGGAGCCACACACATAGAAACTTTTGAGGAGGCTGTCTTGCATTGACCACACTCTTCGTGTGTGTCATATGGAAATGAGGGTTGAGGTCCAGGCCTCCAGATGCCTGTGGCTTCAGACTCAGAGAGCCCATGACTCAGGTGCAGGGATTGAGTGACGAGACAGTAAGGTGCTCATCTGCATCCGCCGCCACAAAGCTGACATGTTTGTGAGCTCAAAAGGTACCGACTGCTTCACTAGCATCATCATTGCCACCACATAGACTTTACACATTCCTTTCACATCCATTATCTCGTTTAGTCTTTATATAACAACACTGTGAAAATGACCACAGAGATTCTAAAAACGATGAGGATGGAGAGACAAGAGGACGTGAGTAAGGAGGGAAAGGAAGAGGTTGACTCCCATTGTACAGATGTGGTAACTGAGGCCAAATGCCTTGCCCTGTCATACAGTAAGCTAAGACTCAAATCCAGGTCTGCCTGTCATTAAGTTCTATATTCTCTCTACTAAACCGTAATATATGTTTGGTGAGTTGGCATAGGTAGTAACTGTTGATAAGAAAAAGAAAATTCAGGTACTCTGGGGCTGTCTCACTTTCCGAGAGAAGGCCAACTTCTTGCTTGGGAAACAGAACAGACCTAGTCTACTGGGAATCCAAGAAAATAAAATCTGTCATGGTGACAGATTTTATTTTCTTGGACTCCAAAATCATTGCATATGGAGACTGCAGCCATAAAATAAAAAGACGCTTGCTCCTTGGAAGAAAAGCTATTACAAACCTAAATAGCATATTACAAAGCAGAGACATCACTTTGCTGACAAAGGTCTGTATAGTCAAAGCTATGGTTTTCTCAGTAGTCAGGTACAGATGTGAAAGCTGGACCACAAAGAAGGCTGAGTGCTGAAGAATTGATGCTTTTGAACTGTTTTGCTAGAGAAGACTCCTTGGACAGCAATGAGATCAAACAAGTCACTTAAAGGAAATCAACCCCGAATATTCATCACAAGAACTGATGCTGAAACTGAAGCTCTAATACTTTGGCCACTTAATATGAAGAGCCGATTCATTGGAAAAGACCATGATGCTGAGAAAGTTTGAGGGCAAGAGGAGAAGGGGGTGATAGAGGATGAGACAGTTGGATGGCATCACTGACTCAATGGACATGGGTTTGAGAAAACTCCATTTAATATCACAGTAATCCAAGTCTATGCCCCATCCACTAATGCCAAAGAAGTTGAAGTTGAACGGTTCTATAATGACCTACAAGACCTTCTGGAACTAACACCCCAAAAAGATGTCCTTTTCATCATAGAGGACTTGAATGCAAAAGTATGAAGTCAAGAGATACCTAGAGTAACAGGCAAGTTTGGCCTTTAAGGACAAACTGAAGCAGGGCAAAGGCTAACAGTGTTTTGTCAAGAGAACCCACTAGTGATAGCGAACACTGGCTCCCAACAACACAAGAGAAGACTCTACACATGGACATCACCAGGTGGTCAACACCGAAATCAGACTGATCATATTCTTTGCAGCTGAAGATGGAGAAACTCTACACAGTCAGCAAAAACAAGACCAGGAACTAACTCTGGCTCAGATTATGAACTCCTTAATGCAAAATTTAGATTTAAATTGAAGAAAGTAGTAAAAGCCACTAGGCCAGTCAGGTATGACCTAAATCAAATCCCATGTGATTATCAGTGGAAGTGACAAATAGCTTCAAAGGATTAGATCTGATAGAAAGAGTGCCTGAAGAACTATGGACGAAGGTTCATGACATTGTACAGGAGGCAGTGAGCAAGACCATTTCCAAGAAAAAGAAATTAAAAAAGGCAAAATGGTTGTCTGAGGAGGCCTTGCAAATAGCTGAGAAAAGATAGAAGCTAAAGGCAAAGGAGAAAAGGAAAGATATACCCATTTGAATGCAGAGTTCCAAAGAATAGCAAGGAGAGATAAGAAAGACTTCCTCAGTGATCAGTGCAAAGAAATAGAGGAAAACAATAGAATGGGAAAGACTAGAGATCTCTTCAAGAAAATTAGAGATACCAAGGGAGCATTTCATGCAAAGATGGGCACAATAAAGGACAGAAATGGTATGGACCTAATAGAAGCAGAAGATTTTAAGAAGAGGTGGCAAGAATACACAGAAGAACTGTGCAAAAAAGATCTTCACAACCCAGATAATCACGATGGTGTGATCACTCACCTAGAGCCAGACATCCTGGAATGTGAAGTCAAGTGGGCCTTAGGAAGCATCACTACAAACAGAGCTAGTGGAGGTGATGGAATTCCAGCTAAGCTATTTCAAATCCTAAAAGATGATGCTATGAAACTGCTGCCCTCAATATGCCAGCAAATTTGGAAAACTCAGCAGTGGCCACAGGACTGGAAAATGTCAGGGTTCATTCCAATCCCAAAGAATGGCAATGCCAAAGAATGCTCAAACTACCGCACAATTGCACTCATCTCACATGCTAGCAAAGTAATGTTCAAAATTCTCCAAATTAGGCTTTAACAGTACATGAACCAAGAACTTCCAGATGTTCAAGCTGGATTTAGAAAAGGCAGAGGAACCAGAGATCAAATTGCCAACATCTGTAGGATCATAGAAAAAGCAATAGAGTTTCAGAAAAACATCTGCTTCAGCTTCATTGACTATGCCAAAGTCTTTGACTGTGTGGATCACAATAAACTGTGGAAAATTCTTCAAGAGATGGGAATACCAGACCACTTTACCTGCCTCCTGAGAAATCTGTTTGCCGGTCAAGAAACAATAGTTAGAACTGGACATGGAATAACAGACTGGTTCTAAATTGGGAAAGGAGTACATCAAGGCTATATATTATCACCCTGCTTATTTAATGCACATGAAGACTACATCATGCAAAATGCCAGGCTGGATGAAGTACAAGCTAGAATCAAGATTGCCAGGAGAAATATAAATGACCTCAGATATGCAGGTGACACCACCCTTATAGCAGAAAGCGAAGAGGAACTAAAGAGCCTCTTGATGAAAGTGAAAGAGCAGAGTGAAAAAGCTGGCTTAAAATTCAGCATTCAGAAAATGAAGATCATGGCATCCAGTCCCATTGCTTCATGACAAATAGATGGGGAAACAATGGCAACAGTGAGAAACTTTATTTTCTTGGGCTCCAAAATCACTGAAGATGATAACTACAACCATGAAATTAAAAGACACTTGATCCTTGGAAGAAAAGCTATGATACATCTAGATAGAATATTAAAAAGCAGATACATTACTTTTCCAACAAATGTCTGTCTAGTCGAAGATATGGCTTTTCCAGTAGTCATATATGGGTGTGAGAGTTGAACCATAAAGAAAGCTGAGAACCAAAGAATTGATGCTTTTTAATTGTGATGTTGGAGAAGACTCTTGAGAGTCCCTTGGATAGCAAGGAGATCAAACCAGTCAATCCTAAAGGAGATCAGACCTGAATATTCATTGGAAGGACTGATGCTGAAGCTGAAGCTCCAATACTTTGGCCACCTGATGCAAAGAACTGACTCACTGGAAAAGACCCTGATGTTGAGAAAGATTGAAGGCAGGAGGAGAAGGGGATGACAGAGGATGAGATGGTTGGATGGCATCACTGACTCAGTGGACATGAGTTTGAGCAATCTCTGGGAATTGATGATGGACAAGGAAGCCTGGCAAGCTGCAGCCCATGGAGTTGTAGAGTCAGACAAGACTGAGCAACTGAAGTGAACTGGACTTGAGCAAACTCCAGGAGACAGTGAAGGACAGGAAAACCTGGTGTGCTGCAGCCCATGGGGTCACAAAGGGTCGGACATGACTTAGTGACTGAACAACAGTCTATTGGGATGGCATGGTATAGAAAGAATATATTGACCTTGGGTGGTTACTAAACTTCCATGTCCTCAGCTTTACAACGTCATAATGCCTTCCTCTCAGAACTCAGACTGGTATGAATAATATTCTACAGAAAGACCCTTTAACAGTCCTGGGTCCAAAGCAGGCACTGAGTAATAGGAGGAGCCTGTGATTTTGATACTGATAATTATTCAACGAGGTTCTAAGAACGAACACAGATGAGACAGGCAGCAGGAAGAGGTTCAGATGGGCTGGCTGGCAGGGTCGGCTTGTGTAGACCAAGCCTTTGACGCCAGCTTTGAATATTATTTTCTAAAGTCATAATTTGCTAAACCATGAAGTTCACAGGCCTTACTTCACAAATTATTACTTTGCTGTGTCAAGAGCCTCCCATAACTAGAACCAGCCCTCAATGAAATAGGCAGAGAGTCAGAGCTAACTTCCAGGAGGAAAACACTGTCTCAGGGGCAGCAGATGCATGGAATGTGTTTTTTGATCAAGGCTAATTGGATTTTTAGCAAGGATAGAAAGGCCAAATTTTTTTTTTTGGTGTTTTTTTTTTTTTTTTTTTTTTAATCACAAAGCTTAGATACTTAGATCTGGACCAAGTGTGTCTTACTCTAAAACTCTGATCCTTACGGATGCTGCCTCCCCGCTTCACTGACAGACCCTTTCCAACGTGAATTGGACACCCTGGTGCAAGGAGCAGAAAGGTGATTCTTGATGGGATGAATATTAAGGCTCCTAGTTTTTAGAGGCTTCTGCAAATTTCTGTATTCTTCACCAGAGTAAGAACATGTCTTTTTAAAGTTGCGTTCTATCGTCTCGTCTTATAGGTGCTGCGTGAAACATAAGTACGTTGACTGGAAGGCAAGCGGGTTGCTGAAACACAGGCCTTTTCTATGTGAGCTGTAGATCTCAACCACCTTGGGTAAAAATGTTTCCATGGGAAAATGTAGTCAGAGTTCCCTTCCACGTTGAGGTGCCAGAAACACCTTTCCCTCACAGCCTTTCACCGACTTCTGAGAGGCAGCATGGTGTAATGGAAAGAGCTCTATATTTAGAGCAAGAGGGCATGAGTCCCAATACCAGCTTTCCTGACCCCTGAGTTGAATGACCCTTGGAGTCACTCTCTGCATCTCAGTTTCTTTATCTGTCAGACAGGCATGAAAACTCCTATTTTCCCTGTGTTCTTCTGAGCTTAAAGGAAAATAACGTTTATGGAACCTCTTTGAAAACTTTAAAGCCCCTGTGTAAATATGAAGAGTTGTCACTAACTCTGCAGTCTGTGAGGCTGGGAGCGCCCCACTATACAACTTCCACATGAAAGTCAGCTTTCACTCCTCGGGGCTCCGCGGCCAAGGTCTCAGGCCTCTCTGTGGAGATGAACCGGCTTTTGTCTCTAAGCTGCCTAGGTGTCTCTGCTCCAAAAGCTCTAATCTCCAAAGGGCATAAACGTCAAGATAAAGAGAATTAAGAGCCGACGACTGCAACACATGTGGGCACCATGGAGTAGATCTTGCTTCTGCGAGGGGCCCTGCGGACAGAGCAGACAATGGCGGGTAGAAGGTGAAGCCCAGGAGGAAGCTGAGCCCTGGGGCAAGGGACTTCCCAGCACAAGGGCTGGGGTCTCCTTACCTCTTCTACCCTTGGGCAGCCTGACAGCCTAACCACCAAGGACAGCTTCTGCCCTCCATGGCCGCTGTAACATGTTAATAAACCAAGCAACAGATTAAAACCCACATCCAAAAGCTATCTGTCTCATCTCTATCACTGGTCCTTGGTTTGGGGAGATAATGTTAGCCCTGGGCAGCAAGTGAGCAGGAGAGATTTAATTAAAGCCCCATATAATCAACAGTTATGGCAGAAAAGAAGCACTGAGAATTCCCCAGGATGCCAAGGGAGGCTTCTTGCTCCTTTATCCTACAGGTGCCAGCCTAAAACAAAGCTCTGAGCATACTGATCCCCTGTTAAGAGGCCCTTAATTGATCGCCATGATCTCAGAAGAAGGTGAAAGCTCTTTAGAGCCATCCTAAGCAGTGACCTCCCAACCACCACTCCAGAGCCACTCTTTCCACAAACCATCCCTTCTAGATCCATCCCCAAATGGCTCCCAATTTCATACCTCCATGTTTTTGCCTGAGCTACTCCTTCAACTTGGCAGGCCACCTCATCCCATCCCCTCACTTGTTGCCAGCATCGGCCCTTTTATTGAAATCCTACTCTTTTCCAAGGCTTAACTCAAATGCAGTCTTCTCTAGCCTCTTGGTCCAAAACTCGCTCCACAGACCTATCCATTTTTTCCTCTCTACCCTATAGCTGGCCTGTATTATTTGTTGCTGATATCATTCACACAAAGGCTAAGACATCAGAAGGCTCAAGTTTGCACACATGCTGCAGGCTCTCCTACATGCATGTCTGCCATATCGTGGAAACCTCTAACAGCTTCTCTTTCCTTATCTGTAGTATGTGTGTGTCACTCAGTCGTGTCTGACTCTTTGGGGCCCCACAGACTGTAGCCCACTGGGCTCCTCTGTCCATGGAATTTTCCGGGCAAAAATAATGGAGTGAGTTACCATTTATTGCTCCAAGGGATCTTCCTGACCCAGGGACTGAACCTGTGTATCCCATGCCTCCTTCACAGGCAGGTGGGTTCTTTACCACTGTACCACCTGGGAAACCCCTATCTGTAGTATGGGGATAATTATACAGATATACAGATAATTTTATAATTACCTGTGGTATGGGAATAATTATATACTTTCTTTATGAGTTTGATGTGAGTAGTCACATTTGCTACTCAAACCAACTTTATAAAGCAAGTATTATAGTTATCCTGTGATAATATCAAATAGTTCCCTTCATAGAACCTATCACAGTGTGAATTGTCTACATATGTATATTGGTTTAATATTTCAAGGCTGCATTTGATAAGCCCTCCAATGATAAGAGACAATTTCTTTTTGTCCATTGCATATCTGGCACCTCAGATGGTATGTGACATCCAACAGCCATGAGAAAAACATCTGTGAAGTGAATGAATACATAGATATTTTTATTTTATTTATAAACACAGAAAACCATGCCCCAGTGAGGTCCCATCTCATCCCCCAGTAAGGGTTAAGGGCACAGTCTTTACAGTCTTTATTCCAACTACCTCTCCTGCTTCCTCCATGGAAACATTTAGGCTGTACTGCATTTGTCCATGCCGTTCTCTGCTCGCCTGCTAGACTATGGTTTCCAGAACAGAACCACGTTTGATTCATCTTTATGTTCTCAAGGAGCAGCACGGATGCGGAAGCACAGTGAGAGAGCACAGCCGTAAGCGTAAAGTTCTGTTCGACATGTTCTTCATGTCTGCTTACTCATAGTTGGGTTCCCCCCGCCTTCTTCTATTTGGCCTATTTGTTCACCAAAATATCTCCACGTTGACACAATGGCAGAACAAACAGACCCAAAATTTTGGTTCCACAATTTACATTGGTAACTTCACATTCATTTGGCAGTTCTATCATACCTCTGACAACTGCAGATTTTCTATCCAGCTAGGATCTGTGGACATGTGAGAGATGAAGTGACCTGTGCAATGTGTATTTGCGGTGGGGTAACTGGGAGCTGCAAACACACGGGGAAGCCCTGGGAGGTGCCGAACTGAACTGTGATGGAAGCTGACTGCCCTTGAGTTTCTAAAGCCAGAAAACCCAGCAGAGCATCTTGGAGAAAAGTTTTAAGGACAGCATGGGCATCTGAAAGTGTACCTAATGCCACATGGGTGAAATCAGAGTACCTCATTGACACTCACATAATCAGAAGAGCTGGGTCAGCTGCCACACATGAGTAATAGGATACCAGCACAGAATTAAAAAAAAAAAAAAATTAAGTTTTAAGTCATCGATACTGAGGGGTGGTGTTAATGATTGAAGCCAGAGAAGACCTGAGCCAGAGCACCTGGGATTGGGAGAAGTGTTGTTTGTAAACACAAGGCACTCTCATGTGTGATTCCCCAGCGTTATCACAACCCTCTAGGCTGCTATCACTTTACAGAGGGTGGCGCTGAGGTTCAGAGAGTCTTAACAATTTGCCCAAGGTCACACTGCTCCTAAGGGGCCATGGCAGGACTGGAAACAAATCTGCATGATCCAAACGTACTTGTGACCCCCTCCTCATTGATGCTTGGCATGCTGCTGGCTGATCTGCCAGGATTGAGCTTGAACGGTGGTTCCAGTTATGAATTAGACTCTAAGAAAAGAAAGAAGGAGAGTGAGAGAGGTTGAGAGGAGAGGAGAAAAACAAGACAAGACAGAGAAAGACTGAAAGAAAGATAAGAGTAAAATGCAAGAGGGAGGGATGGAAGGGAGGAAGGAAGGAGAGAGGGAGGGAGGAGAGGAAGGAAGGAAAGAAGGAAAGGGAAAGAAAGAGAAAAAAAAGAGAATTAAAAAAAAAATAGAGGGGGACAGGGAGGGAAGGAGGTGGGCAGACAGGAAAAGATTCTGCTTCTATGTGAGCCCTAATGCCAAAGGATCTTCACAGCTAGGACCTGTCCGCATTTTCAAACTCTGTCCAAATGGTTCTCATACCCCAGGTCAGAGACCCTCTGATCCGGAGGGGACTCTTGCCCTGGGTGGTGTCTGGTGCGTGACTTCTAATATCCTTGCAAGTTTCTGGGCTGTGTCCCAAGTCTGTTTGCTGGGGCTCAGCATGAGTTCTCCTCATACTGATCTAAGGAAATGTACTGAAGATATAGTCCTTGCTTTATTAACTCTAAAATAAATTCCTTTTTTTTTTTTTCATCTTTCAATGCGTCTGAAATTGAGCCGTGCCCGACAAGCGGTGATGACGTCAAACAACTTCCGCCAGCCCGGCAGCAGCTGTCCTGCAAGCACCGGTGTGAACTTGGCTGTCATCCCCAGGGGCACAGCGGGATGGGGGCAACCCTCAACGTCTCAGGCCACAGGCTACTTAAGAACCAGTTGTGGAAGGAACGTGAAGCCTGACTGTAGTTCAACGGGCTTCACTGACAACTGCTGGTAAGGTCGAGAGAGCACCAGCAATAAAACTTACGGAAAATCCCAGAGGGAATAATGGCGCCTTCCTTGAGTAAATAAGGCAGTGAAAATGAGTGATGTACTGACGCGTGTTACAGCATGGATGCACCTTAAAACCATTATGCTCAGTGAAACAAACAAACCACAGAATACCATGCACTGCAAGATTTCATTTCTATGAAAGCTTCAGAAGAGGCATATCCACGGAGGCAGAAAGACTTGGTGACTGGAAGACTCCGGAAATGAGAAGAATATAGGGAGTGGCTGCTAATGGGTAATGGTTTTATTTGGGCAGAAGGGGGGTGTTGAAAATGTCCTAAAACTGACCGTGGTGATAGTTACACAACACTGTGAATGCACTAAAGACTATTCAATTGTTCACTTTGAATGGGTGAATTACATGGTATGTAAACTATATCATGTAAACTATATCATGTAAACTATATGTTAAAAAAATACACTGGGAGAGGGAAAGAAACACAGCATAACCAATCCTATGGTAGGTAAAGAGCACGACAATATAAGGAACACTCTGGAATTCAATGGCCTTACGTCAAAAAGTGATTCAGAAAAGGCAGAACCTTAATGTGAAAAAGCTTTATGAATATCTGAACATTTTACTTTTATATCATGAGAGTGATGTATTATAAAAATATAGTCAGAATAAATGAGCTCTTTCAGTAAGTCTAAAAATTCAATTCATAAGAAAGCATTGGGTTATACTTCAGCTGGCAGCATTTTCTTTTCTTTCTTAATGGCACCTAAAATAAAGTGGCTCTTAAAATCAACGGCATCTCAAGGTGATGAAATACAGTATTTGAGTCTCAGCTACTTGAGGCTGGTTTTTCCAGGCAATGACTAGCTGTGAAATACTGGATATAACTCTTACTTTCTCCATTCCCATGTTTTTCTATCTCTATAGTAGACTTATTTCTAAGGATCCTCTTGGCTCTGAGATTTTCTAGTTCTAATTTAAATTGTTATTCATCCCTGGTGGGAAAATTCTCCACTCATTACGTCTTGCACCAGACCACAGGCTTGAAGAAGGAAGGGAGGAAAATAATCACATCCACCTAAATTTATCTTCTGAAAGGAAGATGCTGGAAGAAAGAAGCAAAAATGATTTCTTGTACTTTTCCCTTGATTATCTGCAGTTTCAATTCTTAATCCTCTCTGAAGTCGAGCTCCCCAGAGATCCAATGGTGAATGGAATAACATATTAAGAGGGGAAACTCTGGGCCTGTGGTGAAATGTGTTCACCACGGCAGCCAACTGCTTGGGCGGCAGGTTTGGCGCCTGGAAGAGTTCTTGGCGTGTGATTGTCCAGCCTGTAGGTGGCTTCCCGACGTTCTGTGTGCAGGGCGCCAACCAGGACATCTGAAGCAAGAACTCCAGACGGAGCTCGCAGAGACGGGGCTTTCAATAAGAACAGAAACACAATGGGAGAAGAGAATGGCTTGTACACTCAGAGAAGCCGATTTTTTTTAGTAGGTTTGAAATTCCTTTCAATTACCAGACTTTACATAAGATCTTTTTTTTTTCTTTTTGTCTAAAATGCAAAGGCCTATGTTTATTTTAGCACTCTTCAAAATAAGTGAGAAACTGGAAATGTCTAAATGTCCAAAACTGAAGAAATGCTCAATAAAATCTGGAACATCTATATTATTAAACCGTGTGTGTGTGTCTTTGTGTGCACTCAGTCACTAAGTTGTGCCCAACTCTTTGAGACCCCATGGGCTGTAGCCCGCCAGGCTCCTCTGTCCATGGGGATTCTCCAGGCAAGAATGCTGGAGTGGGTTGCCATGCCCTCCTCCAGGGGATCTTCCCAACCCAGGGATCGAACCCAGGTCTCCCGCATTGCAGGCGGATTCTTTACCATCTGAGCCACCAGGGAAGACCAGGAATACTGGAGTGGGTAGCCTAGCCCTTCTCCAGGGGATTCCCAATCCAGGAATCAAACCAGAGTCTGCTGCATGATGGCAGATGCTTAATCGGCTGAGTTACCAGGGAAGCCTTATGATAATAATTAAATTATTTTCTTCTATTTCCTTTATAGTTAACATTATCATAAACATCCCTTCATGTAAATCTTTTATGATTTTTTTTACATATTTGTCTTCTGATACATATTGATAATGTTCCTTTAAGAAAGTTTTATTAACTCACATTATAATCAACAAATTATTACAGGATCCAATGAACATTATTATGATTGTTAATAAAATAAAAAGGTGATGTAAACTTTTGGTGGTTTATAAGATCCTCTAATATCTAATAAGTGGGGCGGCTAATAAATTTGCTTCAACTGAATAAGTTGTTTTAAAATCAGACCAATTCAAGTTAACCTGTATATTACTTTCTGTCACAGATCATTGCAAGGGTGTCATTGCAAAAAAACATAAGTTCATTGTGAAATTTAAAAATAACTGAGAGAACTATGAATAAAGCCTAATTATAGATTCTGGGAAACAGAGACACCATTTTGGAGCTATTAAAGACCAACATCAGTTCCATTCATCAAAGTGTTGTTTTAAGAGCATTATTTTTGGAATAACCTTGATGTTGACCTTTTGAACCATCCAGTCCACACAAAAAGTCATACTGTAGGTGTGGACAGCCATATAGCTTGTTAAAACTATTTTAAATTGAATACTAGCTCTACTAACTATGGATCCTAAGGACCATCTGGCAAGTTTTGTTTTTTTGTTTTTTCTTTCCTTGATGAATAGAAAAAATGTGAAGAAAATAAAGGCATTCTTCATACTCATGGGTTTCATAAAGGGAAACTGATCCTCTCTTGCTGATTATGACATAATTTTGAAACAGACTGTCAGAAAGAAAAAAAAATAATAAAAAGTTGAAAGAACAAAGCTGTTACCATTTCCTTCAGGATCCTGATTGAAATTCCTTCATACACCTAGAAATGGGACCGGTGGAATCCACGGTAGTTCTGTATTTAATTTTTGTGGAGCCTCCATACTGTTTTCCTTCGAGGTTGCACCACTTTACATTCCCACCAACAGAGTACAGGACTCGGATTTCCCCACGTCCTAGCCAACACGTAGTGCCTTTTGTTCTTTTGACAATAGGCATCCAGACAGGTGTGAGGTGACATTTCATTGCGGTCTGGATTCACAATAGTCAAGATGTTGAAATGTTTATCACCAGATAAATGGACAAAGAAAATGTGGAATATACATACAATGGGATGGTATTCAGTCTTAAAAAAAGAAAGCAAGTCTGCAGCATGGACAATGCAGATGAACCCTGAGGACACTATGCTAAGGGAAATAAGCCCCTCACAGCAGGACAAACCATGCAGCTCTCCAATCATCAGTTCAGTTCAGTTGCTCAGTCGTGTCTGACTCTATGCGACCCCGTGGACTGCAGCACGCCAGGTCTCCCTGTCCATCACCAACTCCCGGAGTTTACCCAAACTCATGTGCATTGAGTCGGTGATGCCATCCAACCATCTCATCCTCTGTCGTCCCCTTCTCCTCCTGCCCTCAATCTTTCCCAGCATCAGGGTCTTTTCCAATAAGTCAGTTCTTCACATCAGGTGGCCAAAGTATTGGAGCTTAAGTTTCAGCATCAGTCCTTCCAATGAATATTCAGGTCTGATTTCTTTTAGGATTGACTGGTTGCATCTCCTTGCAGTCCAAGGGACTCTCAAGAGTCTTTCCCAATACCACAGTTCAAAAGCATCAATTCTGCACTCAACTTTCTTTATGGGCCAACTCTCACATGCATACATGACCACTGGAAAAACCATAGCTTTGACTAGACGGACCTTTGTCAGAAGAGTAATGTCTCTGCTTTTTAATACGCTGTCAGTCATATGTGATGTCTAAAGCATTCAAAGTCCCAGAACCAGAGGGTAGAGTGGTGGGTTTCAGGGCTGGCGGGGGGTGGGGAAGGGATATGAGGAGTTGCTGCTCAATGGGGTTAAAGTTCCAATTTTGCAAGATGAAAAAGCTCCAGAGATCTGCTGGGCCATGCTGTCCCTCCATTAACAATACTATGTTACATACTGAAAACCTGTAAACTTGCCAAGAGGGTAGAGATCCTGTTAAATATTCTTACGACAATAAAATAAAGTTCAAACAATTAAAAGGCATTTAAGGGCTCTTTCTGGTGATAAAGAATCCGCGTGCCAATGCAAGAGACAAGGGTTTGATTCCTGGTCTGCGAGGATCCCACATGCCTCGGGGCAACTAAGCCCGTGCACCGCAACTACTGAGCCCTAGAGCCCAGGAGCCACAGCTACTGAGCCCGTGCACCCTAGAACCTATTCTCTGCAACAGGAGAAGCCTCCACAGTGAGAAGCCTGCGCACCCCAATGGAGAACAGCCTGCACAGCAAGACCCAGCACAGCCAAGAATAGATAAATAAAAATTAAACGTTAAAAAATAAACCCTCAGTTTTATAAAAAGCAGCTTACAATCACTTAAAAACCAAAGGCCCGGGAAGGTCGAGTAACATATATTGCTATGCCATAGTCACTGTTGCTCGGTTGCATCAGCGATCCGCTTCAAATCATGTTCCCTTAAGACAATAGTTTTTATTTTCCGCATCTTCCCTCTCCAGTGGCCTCTTTTGAAAAATTATCCTCATCCACAGATGGTCAACATTATGATGGAATTTTGTTTTCCTCTTGTGTGAATTTGGAGCTGATAGAAGCTTCTCAGCCCCTTGCTGGGGCCTGCTGACAAACCCGCTGGCCCCAGAACTACCTGTGACGTCAGGATGATGCTTCTGAAGGTCCCGTTGGTACCTTCTGCCGAGCTATGGGGCCCCTGGATGACATTAATGAGAACTTGGAGTTCAAGCTTTGTCACTGACCATTACAAAGTCAGTGTGACATGGGCTGGATGACTGAGCCCTCCACTGTCTTTCCTCCCCATTATAACGTGACAGAGTCTGGTTGTAAGAGAGAAAACAGGGGATGGGTTAGTAGTATTGTATTCCCAGAGGAAGTACTTGGGCAGGAGCTTCCAAAAAGGGCCCTCGTTTACAAAACCAAGGGGGTTGCACTCAAAACTCTCCAAGGACACTTTATGGCTGACATCCTAGTATTCAATGATGAATCAACCGTGGAGCTTGCACTGAAGCAGTCATACTAAGGAATATGCAGTGTCTGGGGAGAAGTGAGATATTTGCCATGAAAAATGGAATGTCCCCTGATAGGAGACAGGAAGCAGCCCAGAAGCCCTCTGTGTCTAGTCAAGTTACTCACCTTATGACAGCACCCCCTGCCCCCCCTCCAAACGTTCATCATCAAAATTACCATTAACTGAGGACACAGGTATCTTCGACATGAGAGTGGCAGGTCTTTCCCTGAAATGGTCAAATGTTGCTTGTTGCTGTTTTTCTTCCTCTTATGGGTGATTCATTATGTTTACACATCCCAGATAAAAAGGAAGGATGGCTTGAACTCCTTTATTTACAAAGATTCAATGTGTTTTTGACATTTCTATCACATTTCTGACAGACTGACATTGTTGTGCCGGGGCTGTTTGCTTGCTTAGTTTGCAGGAGTATCAGAAGCTTACAGCGGAGCACAGTCAGGGCTCACAGACCTTCTACTTTGGACACCAAAGGTCACACTTTGGATTAGGCACTGGGGGGCCAGGCCTCTAGACCACAGGAGCAAACATGAGAGCAATTTTCCAGGAGCAAAATCAGCGGGAAACGTGGCAAAGAAGATGAAGCCGAGAGACATTTTTGTGGCTGTGGTCTCAAGGACATAAAAAGTCATGAAGCATAAAAAGGCCTCGGAGGGATTCCCCCATCTTTCTTCCCAGCTGCAGAAACATTCTCCGAGGCCTGTTTTGGAATCTGAGCCAGAAGACCCTTGGTGGGAATGCCAGTGGCCTGCTCTTGCTTCTGGCCTAACTACCTGCTCCCTGGATGCCTGAGCCCGCATGGACAGGCCCTGCTCCCCTACCCCCTCGGGGACCGCTCCTTCCAGCTTCCCAGAGATGTTCTTGGATTGCCCCAGCAACTTCTGGCCCAGAGCTGTGCCAAGCTCCCACATGTGCCAACTTGCAGTCAGGGATGCCAGACCTGGCACGGGGGGGGCCGCCTGCCTGGGGCCATAGGATATCCTCAAGGAACCAGAGGGTTTGAAGGGGCCTGGGGTTTCAGCCCCTAGCTCTGGCCAGATGCCAGGGAGGTTCTGTGACTTTCAGGCGTGTTTCGGCAGAAGCGCCCTAAAGATTTATACAGAAAGTATTTCTCCCACAGTTAGGGAATAAACTGTGGGTTCCAGTATCCACATACACCCCACCACTCTATACTGACAGTCTCATATGGGATAGGCTAATGACTTCTCATTACTTTAAATCATGTTTCAAACGTTTCAAAGCAGTACAGTCCACCTTTCCAGAACTTTACATGTACATTCTATATGAAGACAGATGAGAGAGAAGTCAAGGGATGCAACGAGTACCTCCCCTCCCATCAGCTATTCCAGCACACAGCCTGCTGTCCCCTGAGGTCTAGCCATGGATCCCTTAAGCTTGGAGAAACACATTTGAAAATCATGGCTGAAGGATTTATATATATTTTTTTTAAAAAGCTGAAATCTTTCTTAAATTCTAATTTCAAAATCACCAATTTTTAGCAGCGAAAAAAACGTTACGGAGATTCACATATTGTCAGTGTCAGAATGCATTCAACAAGCATTTTCTGAATAGAGTGCAGGCCAGGCACTGTGATAGGTAGTGGGGATGAAGAGATAAATACGACACGATTCTAACACCAGAGAGACCTTACTGCTGAGCGGCCTTAGGAGAGCCACTTGCCTCTCTGCGTTCCTATTGTTTTAGGTCCTTGTGAAGAGAGAAATATATCACTAATGTGAGGGGTGATGGTTACTGTCATCTGGAGTCTCTTCATTTCCCATTAAAGAGAAAATGAGCTGCAGAGTAGGATATAAGACTTCAGGACCAGACTCAATTCCTGGTGTCTTGGCTTCCACCTGAGGTTCAGCCCTGGCTGTAGAACACAGGAAAAGTCATTGAGGAGACACGGATGAGAATGACTTGAGAACAGCAGATATAGCAGTGATGTCTGAGTCTTCCAACCCCAAAGTGAAGGGCTGAAGATACTGAATCTTAGATGATGCTGTGAAAGGATCCCATGCGTAAGGCGCCCAGGCCCTAGCAGAGATGCTGCTGTCAAATCAAAGGCATCAGTTTGATAGACACTGAGTTTCCACTACAAAATAACACTCCCTGCTCCTTTCCGAATGTTTGCCAGTAGTTTCATATTTGAACTTCCTCCTAAGGATTTGGATGTGTAGGAGAGGCACTGTGCCCATTTCAGAGATGGAGAAACTGAGCCTCAGAGATGTGAGCTGACTTGCCCAAGGTCAGACAACTGGTAAGTAGCAGAGCCTGAGTGTCTCAATAAGTCAGGAATCTCAAGCCCCTCTTCTAGGTGAGTAACAGATTAAGTTAGAGACAGACCTGGAACTGAACTTTGGCCTGGGAAAGTAAAGAAGAAGTAATTTTACGAAGGTACATATATGCAATGGAATATCACTCAGTCATAAAAAGGAACTATTTTGGATCAGTTGAACTGATGTGGATGAACCTAGAGCCTGCTATACAGAGAGAAGTCAATCAGAAAGAGAAAAACAAGTATCGTACATTAACACATACATATAGAGTCTAGAAAAATGGTACAGATGAACCTATCTGCAGGGCAGGAATGGAGATGCAGACGTAGAGACTGGACTTGTGGACACAGTGGGAATGGAGAGGGCACAAACTGAGAGAGCGGCGTTGACATATATACACTACCAGGTGTGAAACAGATAGCTAGCGGGAAGCTACTATATAACACACGGGGCCCAGCCTGGCGCTCTGTGATGACCTAGAGGGTAGGATAGGAGAGGGTATGAGGGAGGTCAAGGCAGTGGGGGTGGGGGGAGGTAAATGTATACTTACGGCTGATTTCACATTGTGGTAAGGCAGAAACAGACATGACATTGTAAACCAATTACCCTCCAATTAAAAAGAAAAAAAAAGAAGGAGAGAAGGGAGTTGACATCTATTGAACATATACCATGATATCCAAGCAAAGCACAGCTATTGCCTTATGGAGCTTTACTGTAGAATGGGGAAGACAGGCATGTCAAGAGGTACAGAGTATATAGTTTGATGAGTACTGATGCTGAAGCTCCAATACTTTGGCCACCTGATGCAAAGAACTAACTCATTGGAAAAGACCCTGGTGCTGGAAAAGATTAAAGGCAGGAGGAGAAAGGGATGACAGAGGATGAGACGGCTGGAGGCATCACCGACTCGATGGACATGAGTCTGGGTAAACTCCGGGAGTTGATGATGGACAGGGAAGCCTGGCGTGCTACAGTCCATAGGGTTGCAAAGAGTCGGACATGGCTGAGCGACTGAACTGAACTGATACCAGAGATACCCACAAAAGCTTGCATGATAGCCACTGGGGTGATGGATGTGCTTTATTCCCAACTGTCTCATGAGAAAACTGGGCTCAGGGATGCTAAGGACCAGCCCCCAGACCACGAAGCCAGTGCACGGAAGGAGCCAGAGTTGCACTCCAGTCACCCTGCGTACAAAGCCCTTGCTCTTTTGGACCTCACCCAGCTGCCCTGAGCTTCGATGAAGTGCATCTGCAGGCATGCTGGAGGGAGGCGGTGGGAATAAAATTATTTCATTTATGTTTTATTTATGTGGTGCCATGATATTTATCTAGAGGCTTTCATCTGAGATGTGAAGTGTTTTATAAACAGGTTCTTATTATTGCCTCTCTCCCTTTGCACTCCTCCACCTGAGTCCTTGGGAACCACAGAGCTGCCAGGAATGGCCAAGGTCACAAGTATGGACAGGTGGATGTGTGACGGTGGTTCCCCGCATGCAGACACAGCTGTGTTTGGTGATAACAGCGATCCTCTCTTAGTAGATCTGTTGTTTGCTAACCTCGTTCTCATCCACCTTTCATGTGATCCTCATGTCGGTCATGTGAAATAGGTAGAGCAAGCATCCATTTACAAAGGAGGCAACTGAGGCCCAGAGTTGGCCTCAATTCATTTGCTTAAAGGCACAGGACCTGTGATAGAGCAGTGAGGACTCAAACTCAGTTCTGCTGAATCACACGTCCGCGGTGTCATGGAGCAGCTCTGGGCCACGGACTTAGGAGTCAGGCAGGCCTGAGACTGCGCTGTGCAACTATCTTCAAGGCTGCATGGCCTGGAACGGTGACTTCCTCTCTCTGAATTCTGCTTCTTCATCTGTGAGGTGAGCAAACCAATCAGTCCTACCCCAGCATGCTGTGCAGAGTCCCCATGAGAATTATATTGAAAGTAGAAGGAACGTCTCAAAATGCCTGGCACGCAGGAAATTCTCAATAAACAGCAGCTACAGTGAGGAGCCCAACCGAGGTCTCCATCCACTATCAATGCTATCTGCAGGGAAGAACTGGAGCATGCATTACCCTTCAGAGGGTCTGCTTCGAGGCAGGTCAAGGTGTGGGGTTTACCTGTAACTGCCACCCAAGCGGAGGCATCGATCTGTGTGGGGGGCGGGGGGCAGGGGCGTTCTCAGGCAGCCAGTTGGCAGCTGGGGGAGGCACGCACTCCCCCACTCACCCCCACAGGTGGCCCTGCCCACCTGTCGGCAGTCCTCCCCATCTGGCAGCCTTGCTTTGCCCGGGAGAAGAGCAGCAAAGCTGTGTCCCCGGGTGCTCCCCTCCCAGTTCCCCCACTGGGGGACCCAAGCCAAAGAAAACCAACGCGCCGTGTTTGTTTTCGAAGCCGGAGCCAGCCGCGATTCCCGTAAGGCACGCCTGGCTTAATGGGGCTGTGTCTGGGCCTTGCCTGGAAGCCAGGCTCTGGCGGAGTCAGAGGCGAGTCTCCTGCCTGGCCCCACTGCAGGCGGTGGCATTTGCTTGAGGTGACTCAAAGTCCGGACCGGGGAGGGGGAGATGGCAAGACGCTTGGCCCTGATTCTCTCCGAGCTGATTCACCGTGTGACCCTGGACATCGTGTCCTTTACCCCACGCTGGCCTCAGTTTCTCCAAAGGGCAGCTTCTTCTCAATCAGTTAACTGTCCCTAATGGGGAGCTTTTTTTAAAAGATGAGCCCCACCCCGTAAATTTACATTAAATCCGTCTGCTCTGGGGTCTGGGCAACAGTAAGTGTTGAGAGCTCAATAGGTGATTCCAGGAGGCGGCCAGGTGCAGACCCATGGCCCTAAATGAATTCTTAGAGCCCTGTCATTTAAGGAATCTATGAAAGAGGTGAAGATGCAGAAGCAGAGGGTTCTAGAAGGAGGACCCTTAAAGGCTCTTTGTCTTTAAAACCCATCTAATCAAACTGCCTCACTGGACAGATGAGCAAAGTGAGGCCCAGAGGAAAGGGATGAGTCCACAGCCTCCCACTGAGTGACCGGTAAGCCTAGTCTAAGCCTGGGTCTCCTGACTCACATTGCAAGTAACAAAATACGGAAAATAAAAGGTTTCGAAGAAGAGGAGAGGCGGGAGCCGGAGAAAAAGGGAAAAAGTAAGTGGAGGAGGGAAAATTTAAAAAGGAAGAAGAAGAAGAGAAGGAAGTGAAAGGCAAGAACGGGAGCAAGGGAAGAGAAGCGGGGATGAAGAAAGAAGAACAGGGGCATGAGCCACTTGGCTGGCTCCCAGCGATGCAGGGCCGTCCTGAGCCACGCTTGGCTGTACAGCGCGTATTCAGCAAAACGCAACCCAGCCGAGAGCAAGAGCTCTGTCCCCGCTGGGGCCCCGGGCTGGAGCCTGCATGGGGGCGGTCTGACTCACAGCTGCTGCCTCCTCACTCCCAGCCTCTTGCTCAACCCAGGCAGAGGCTGGAATGGATGCTCTTTTGCAAGGTGATCCCAGCAGAGAGGGCCCTGGAACCTTTGGGAAAGGACTCGAGCTACAGGCAGGGAATGGACGGGGCAGGAGACCCTGGGCTTCTGCTCTGCTGAACAGTGAGCAGCTGACAGAGGCCTCCAGCACCGCAGCTGATGCTCACCTCCACTGCAGTTGCCCTTCCTCACGGACACCCTCCCTAGCGTGGCACTCAACATCTGGTTCTGTAACGCCTCCTTACTCGCCAGTCCCCACAGTGCTTTTTTACACTATCTGTAAAATCACTAACTTCCCCCACTCCTTTGCTTATGATATGTTCACTTTCCAGCCAACTGATTCCATAAGTAGGATCCTTCAAAATCCTACTTATTACTTTTTAATGAAATGTCACTTTTAAAAATTATGTCTATGAGAATAGTCTTTCTTTCTCTTTAAACTGAAGCATATTCGGTTTACAATACTAGGTTAGTTTTCAGTGTAGAGCAAAGTGATTCAGTTACATACGGATTTTTTCAGATTATTTCCATTATAGGTTGTTACAAGATACTGAATGTTGTTCCCCGTCTCATGCAGTAAATCGTTATTGCTTACCTATTTTATGTATGGTAACCCACTCCAATCTTCTTGCCTGGAGAATCCCAGGGACAGGGGAGTCTGGTGGGCTGCCGTCTATGGGGTCGCACAGAGTCGGACATGACTGAAGTGGCTTAGCAGCAGCAGCAGTATGTATCTGTTAATCCCAAGCTCCTAATTCATCCCTTTGCCCTTTGGCAACCATAGGTTTGCTCTCTGTCTGTGAGTCAGTTTCTGCTTCGTATGTAGATTCATTTGTATTATATTTCAGATTCCACATATAAGTGATACCCTGTAATGTTTGTCTTTCTCTGTCTGACTCACTTCATTGAGTATGGTATTTTCTAGGTCCATCTCTGTTGCTGCGAATGACAGTATTTTTCATTCTCTTTTACGTCTGAGTAATATTCCACTGTGCGTGAATGTGTATGTGTACACACGTCTTAAACCAGTCGTCCGTTGCTGGACACTTGGGTTGTCTCTGTGTCCTGGCTATCGTCAATAGTTCTGCTACGGACACTGGGATGCATGGCTCTTTTTTAATTAGAGCTTTCCTCTTTTCTGAATTTTCACCCAGGAATGGGACTTCTGGATCATAAGGAAGCTCTATGAAGTACATCTGTTTTAATTCCACTCTGACCAAGCAGCCCTCCAAGATGAACAGTGAAAAGTGTTAGCTGCTCAGTCATGTGTGACTCTTTGCAACACCCATGGACTGTAGCCCACCAGGCTCCTCTGTCCATGGAATTTTCTAGGCAAGAATACTGGAGTGGGTTGCCATTCCCTTCTCCAGGGATCTTCCCCAAACCAGGGATCAAACCCAGGTCTCCTGCATTGCAAGCAGATTCTTTACCATCCGAACCACCAGGGAAGCTCTCCCAGATACCCATGGTCAAAATCATTCCTTTCATGTCCTATAAATCTTGTTTCTCATCCATAACACTTAATACTCTGGATTTTCTATCAGACCGCAGAACTGAAAGATCTGATTTACACCAGTGTAACATCTCTGAGCATAAGCTGTGAATTCTGACAAATCTAGGTTTCAATCTAGGTACCTACATTGCTATACTTGTGCTTTGGGGCTTGCCTATAAGACAAGGCTATCTATTCTTACCTCCTTGGCTGGATGTGGGCATCACCATCAGAAGTCTGGGTGAGGAGGAGATTAGGGGAGGGGGGCAGAAAGCAAGAGCGAAGCCTGAAAGGCTGCAGCTATAAAGATGACATTAGGTTCTTTAACGGATATGGAAACAGGCTGGCGGATCTGAACACACTGTACATTCAAGACCTTACTCCCCACTCATAATAGTCCTGTGAGATAGGCAGGAATTCCCGTCCCTAAAAACGGAGAAACACCCCTGCCCGATGTAGGGAAGCTTGGGACAAGGCCAAGGCTAGATTGGAACTCAGGCCCTCCTGACCCCTAAGATGCCTTGCTTGCTCCTGTTCCAGCAGTTCTGCTGTCTGCCAGGAAGAGAAGCAGGCTTGGCCCCCGGAGTCAGGAGATGTCAGCCTCTGGGCGCACAGGGACCTAACCTCGGGTCTAAAGGAAGCGGAACACACTCAGCCTGCGCCGCCTTTCACAAGAAGCCAGGATGTGGTGCGGAGAGAGGAGGAGGGGCATTTCACGGGCCTGCAGAACCCTTTGGGAGAACATTCATTTGGTTTCATCATCCCATGGAGAGTCTCCATCATGGTGACTCGCAAACATTAGGAGACATGGGATCACTTGGGGAGCGTGTAAAAAATAAAGATTCCCAGAAATTCTGATTCAGTAGCTTTGGGGTCAACACAGTAATTTGCATTATTAACATGTTCTCCCTGGTGATTCTCTTATAAATGGACCACACATTGCAAAATAGTTTAGCCCTCCCTTGATCTAAATCCTCTCTCTCTCTCCTCCCAGCCTGGCCTGCTCCCACATCAGAATTCATCTTTGACCCACTGACTAGGTCAGTGTGAACACCCCTTCCTGCTGCCATTACCCACCGCTTCCTCCTGTCTGGTTTCATCTGGGCCCTAGACTGGGGAAGGCATATCTGAGGAGGCAACTGAGCCTCTCCACCTCTGTGAGGTCAGCCCCTGCCCAGGAATGTCAGCTCCCTGTAGCCTCCCTTCCTGACTTTTTTGGGACTTAATTCTCTTTCTCCAGAATTGCTTCTTTTCCTGTATTCCTTTCCACTGGGAAACTGGCGGCAGCATCTATATAGTCACTAGTCCTGACTCAACTCTTAAGAGTCTATGTCCACTCTGTCCATTCAGTCTTCTCCTCCAGCAAAACACACACACACACCCCCCCCCACCACTACCACTGCTACGACCAACTCCACTGCACTATGGATTCTATGTCTCAGCATCCCTCCCACCCTCCCCACTACCATCATTCCAACTTAGTCCCCACTTCCCCCTGGACCACTGCAGTTCAATGAGGCTGAAAAGTAGGTTAGGAGGGATAAGAAATCGAGCTGGGGAGTAAGGAAGCAGGACCTTGCCATCTCAGATTCTTAGGGAATAGAGCTGTGGAGAACTAAGAGCAAAGAAAAGCAAGATGATGTCTAACCAAGTTCGCAGTTCTAGCCATAAAGATACGGCTAGCACATTTTGAAACAGCCTGCCGTATGTGTGAATGTGTGTGCATACATGTTTGTGCACACATGGATATGCGCGGGTGTTCATGTATAGAGACATATACATACATATACACACATGCACACACATGTACATATGCCCTTGATTGTAATAAATTTCAGAGAAACAGAAGTGTCCATGAAGAATTTTGGCCCTTGTTCCAGTAGTTTCCAGAGGCCAAAGTTGGCCCACTGGACTCTCGTAAGGCCAAAGAGTAAGATTCTTCCCTCATGGGACGTGTGAAGGTGTGGGTAAATTACAAAAGCACGTTCTAATTCAACTTCCTCCCCATGCCTGAATTAATCTATCATCCAAAATAGGCATATTGGGACTTCCCTGATGGCCCAGTGGCTAAGACTTTGCACCCCTCACTGTAGGGGCCCTGGGTTCAATACCTGGTCAGGGATTGCATGCATCTCACATGCTGCAACTAAGACCCAAATAAATAAATATTTTAAAAGTAATGATAAAACAGGCATATTGCTAGGTAAATAATGTGTTTCACTTGTTTTCATTTATTTTCTTTGAGGTGTTGTGTGTGTATGCATGCATGCATGGGGGTAGGTGTTTGTTTAACTGATAGCGAGTTTATAAAATGGGTGCTTCAAACTCTTATTTAAACAGGGAATCACTTATGCCTAATCAAATCTCAGGGGAAAACCCAACAGGTAAAGGTAAGGAGCTCTGCTGGTAGCACAAAGTGAATGGGTACAAACTCCTGTCTTTAATTTCCCTCCCATGGTGGCTCCTGGGATGTCTCAAGATAAACCTAAGTTTCTGATAACATAGTTTGAGAAACTGTTGATTTTGTCCAGACTCCTTATCCTGAGAACCAGAGAGGAGACCATGCAGTGGGCCACAGCAGAACTGGTATATGAACCTTTTCATACCAGCATCCCACCAGCCAAAGGACTCGATCTCATATGCTCGTGTGAAAAGCCCAACCCAGGGGTTAAAGGACAGATGAAGACCCAAAGGCTGGTACCCTGAAACTTGGCATCACCTGGAGCCAGGTTTGGACTCCAGTGTTCTTGCCTGGAGAATCCCATGGACAGAGGAGTCTGACAGGCTACAGTCCATAGGGTCACAAAGAGCCAGACACAACTGAAGTGACTTAGCATGCATGTACTCTGGTCCGAGCCGCCATGGGCAGAACGCAGAAATGACCTCTGTAGGATAGTCAAGAACTTTTGGTGGGATTTTACAGCTTCCTTTGGAGATCTATGAGTGTATTTGTGTCATGAAGAGAATGGGGCAGATTCTGGTGAGGAGGGGGTGGTAAGCTGCAAAGAACAAACCCAGTACAGAGGAGAGGGCCGGGTGAGACAGAAGGCTTCCCCTGGCTGAAAGTCTCAAGAGGTGTCTCAGTTCAGTTCAGTTCAGTCGCTCAGTCGTGTCCGACTCTTTGCGACCCCATGAATCACAGCACGCCAGGCCTCTCTGTCCATCACCAACTCCCAGAGTTCACTCAGACTCACGTCCATTGAGTCAGTGATGCCATCCAGCCATCTCATCCTCTGTCGTCCCCTTCTCCTCCTGCCCCCAATCCCTCCCAGCATCAGAGTCTTTTCCAATGAGTCAACTCTTCACATGAGGTGGCCAAAGTACTGGAGTTTCAGCTTTAGCAGCATTCCTTCCAAAGAAATCCCAGGGCTGATCTCCTTCAGAATGGACTGGTTGGATCTCCTTGCAGTCCAAGGGACTCTCAAGAGTCTTCTCCAACACCACAGTTCAAAAGCATCAATTCTTTGGTGCTCAGCTTTCTTCACAGTCCAACTCTCACATTCATAAATGACCACTGGAAAAACCATAGCCTTGACTAGACAGACCTTTGTCGGCAAAGTAATGTCTCTGCTTTTGAATATGCTATCTAGGTTGGTCATAACTTTTCTTCCAAGGAGTAAGCGTCTTTTAATTTCATGGCTGCAGTCACCATCTGCAGTGATTTTGGAAAATCACAAAAAAATAAAGTCTGACACTGTTTCCACTGTTTCCCCATCTATTTCAAACAGATCCCCTCTTTGCTTTTTTTTTTTTTTAAGTACCTTCCTTTTCACTTTTTTTTTTTTTTAATGGTCTGCTGGTTTCAGGAAGATTATGTGAATCTTCAGATGTGTCTTATATGAGGCCAGAGTGTCTACCTTTGACTCTAAAACAAGTATGATCACTAACCAGTCTCACTTCACTTCGTTTTTGTTCCCAAATTAAAAATAAATAAAATGATGCAACTTGAGATGTTTATAGCATTCACCTCCAAGGAACCCTAGATGAGGGGCTGAAATCCAAACAGCACCAAGCCAGGCTTCACTGCTTATTTTTCTTCACTTTGCTCTTCTGGATCTCAACTCTCCGCATCTGTTGTATCACCCTTATGGCTGGCAGATGTCGCCTGGGCAGCAACTCAGTGTAAGGGCACAGAGTTTGGTCCTGAGATGGAACGGAAAGTGTGTTTGGGAAAAACTGCCTGCTCTCAGAATGCTGACAAACACACAGCTCTGACATGCAGCAGAAAGGGTGCCGGGTTTGGAACCAGAAAGACTCGAGCCCAAGCCAAATTTCTATCTGCCCAGGTGGGCATGACTCAGACAAAACGCTTCAGCTGAGTCTCTGCTCTCTCATGAGGCTGTGATAAGAGCTCTTACCTAGGCAGCCCTGGTGCCTTGTGCATCTTCAACACAAGTCACAGCTTTTCTCACCTCTCTTACAACATCTGGGCAAGTCAAACGTGGGGTCTACCAGTCTGCTGACTCGACCTTGAACAAAACTTGAAGTTCAGAAAATTACAGTGGAAGAACAGGACAGCAGCCTTCAGAGAGTCTTCTACCAGCTATAAGTAAATATATCTGAGGATGCAAGTTACTCAACGAGTATTGAATGATTAAACTACTAATTAACAGTCAAAGTTCAGCACACTTGTGGACGATTTATTTTCCAGTTTATATAATTTAGCACTAATTACCTTATCACTATAGTAGTCACTTAATTTACTCAGTAAAGCAGAAAGAATGTGAAAAAAAAAATCAGTATCTTTCTTAATAATTCCATAGACACAGAGTGCTGTGATGGAAAAAAAATAGTAATAATATAACCTTTTTCTTGACAAAGTCTTTTCCCAAGGGATCCCACTCCTGAAGAGTGAATTGTTCCCTTCAAAGAGGCAATTTGGCATTTATTTGGGAAGCAAGGGAGAACACACTCTGGAACGCAGAGTACTTGGTCTAGTTTAGTCCCACCATTGGCACAGATTTATTGTGTGACAGCGAGCCAGTCCCCTCTCTGGTTAAAAAAACATTCTATTGGGTTACAAGGTGTTTACCAAAGTGTGGGACACATCAGAATTAAATCATTTAGTAATAACAAAAGAACTTTCTAATCTTCTTTCAGCCCTTCCAATTCAGTCATGGAGAATGGCTTGCTTTGGTGAGAATGGCTTGCTTTGGTGCCAAAATGCTTTTGACAATTCTGTAACACCTGACAACCTTCCTTTAAAAAACAAAACAAAATAAAAAAAGGGGGGGGGTGCAGAACAAGGCTGTAATCCAGAGCCTTCCAGAAGCAACAACAGCTGTCCAGAATTCTATAAAAATTGTTTTGTTTTCATTGTATCGATTTTTAGAGTTATCTTCCATTTATGGCAAGTAATCCTGGTTTTTCCACTTACTGGTAGTGATAAAAATTTCCATTTAAAAATCATTGATTCAGCCAAAAATAAAAACAATAACAACGGGTCCATTTTAAGAAGAACGCATTAAGTTAATAATATCCCGGGTATGACAAAACTGGGAAGTGATGTTCAGACAAGGGATAGGAGAAACTGTGCTGGCTGATTTTCCAGGGTCCTTTGAGAAGGAAAACCCAGATGATGTGAGCTCTTCAAATCCTGAACCTGCCAGCCAGAACATTCTTAAGGGGATCGAATGGACTTCGGTTTTCAGGGAAACAGAGTTTTGGTTTCCCGGAAAATCCTTTCGTATAATGTGATTCCCGGATATTCCAGAGCATCTATGTTCCTCAACCAGTTGTGTGGAAGGGAGAGAAGCAGGTCGGCAGAGGCCCTGGGATGAGCCAAGCGCTCGTCCACTTTCGAAGCTCCACGAAATGGCCCACAACCACCTGGAGGCCACCACAGCAAGAGGCTGAGGCCCTGCGACTTCTCTGAGCGCCCCGGCCTGGGCCTCTCTGCATCCCGGCCAAGAAGAGAGGCCAGGCCAGAGGCACAGGCCAGCCAGCTCGTGCGCAGCTGGGAACCCTGAGCCAAAAGCAAGTCAACAGCCCCAAAACAGATTCTGGTTCCTGTACCCTCCCCCACGCCACCCCAGCCTGAAATACAGCCGAGCAGGAGGGTGAGACCAGGACAAGCCCGAACTGCAGAGAACGGGTTTGAGTGGGAAGGGGGTGGGTTCATCCCTCACCACTCAGAACACTTCGCACCCTCTTCCGCCCTGCCCTCCACCCACACCCAGGCCATCAGGGTTCATCAAGACCCCTGACTGAAGCTGACCTCAGGGAAAGCCGCTATTAAACAGTGCTCTGAAGACTCTAGTGAGGTTGGTGTGGTGGGGAGGAAGGAAGTCCTCAGCTCTGCAGAGGGAAGAGGGGAAGCAATGGATATGGATGTTTCTGTGAATTTCACGTTCCCTGAACAATACATGGGGTCAGCTAAATTAAAAAGACTAAATCCCCACCCTGGAGCTGGTAGCTGAATGATAAGAGCTGTGGGCTGTGGAATGAGGAGAGGCCTTGGGGTGGATGGAGGGCAGTATTTAGGATAACTAGTGGCTCCAGTTAGGGGCTACTAGTTCTGGGAGTACATTGATCCATCATGGGGACAAGTCATAAACTCCCAGCGCGGCAGCATCAGGCTGAGCAAAAAGGATCTACTGCATTCATCCGGCTGATCATCCGTTCAGCAATACTGCATTTAACACCCAAAAGGTGCACGGCTCAGAGCCAAGTACTGAGGGTGCGACAGAGAACAGCTGGGCACCACCCCTGCCCTCTGAGCACTCTACCTTCCTGCAGAGAAAGAGAAAATCTGAACAAATAATTGCAATAAATGTAAAGAGAGACCTTAGGTGAGTGAATGCTCGAAACCCAAGTCACTCTGCTTAGGAGTGTCTGAGACACTTGGAGAAGGGTCTTCATATTCCTGGTTTTAAATTTCCTCCTTGGTGACAAGCATGAAGGTCTAGATCCATGGGTTTTAAGTCCCAGGGTTCTTTAGAAAAGCAGAGGGTCGCTGAGCAGACTTCAGTCTAGATCCCCAAGGCACCTGCTTTTAGTTTGTTTTGTACATTGGCCCTTCTAAACTGTGCTTGAATAAAGGGTTCTGCTGATACTAAAGGAAGGGGGAGGAGAAGGGAAAGGGGACAGAGAAAAGGAAGGGAGAGCCAGAGAGAGAGAAGATGGGAAAGAAAGAGGAAGAGACAGAGAGGAGGAGAGGGAGGGGGAGGAAGAAAAATTGAGAAATCAAGAAGGAGGCTGATAAACTAGGTCACCAAGATTCCTTCCGGTTTGGCTTTCAAGGGTGGTGATGACACAGATGTTCCCAAATTTAAGCCAGCAGCTCTGAGTGATAAGAATGTATCTATGGCGTTCTATATCCATGACATTCACAGTCACATGCCGAAGTAATTTTCCACCCACTTTACCCATTTGTTTTCCTGAAAGCACCTAGGAAGTCACTGGAGTATGTGTCCACACGCGCACAAGTGCTCAGTATAGGTAAAGGGCAAGCATTACATAAACAGACAGAGGAATGTAGGTGAAGAGGGCAAATAGATGGACCACTGCGTGTGGCTAAGCGCTGTTCGATTCAGTGATGGAGTGGTGAAAAGCCCAGCGTTTTGAGCTTAAATGGCTACTGCTTTCTGGATATGTGATTTGGAGGAACTTAACTTCTTCCAGTCTCTGTCTCTTGTTCTGTGAAACGGGAAGAATGTCTAACTCTGCAGCGTTCTTAGGTGGGTTAAATATGAGAGTGCGATGCCAACACTCTGCCTGGTGAGTAGCACATGGTAGACATTCATAGGTCATATTCTCCTTCCCTGTTTGGTCCTTTCCTAAATGTCTAGGCGTGGACGGCCACCATTTTTCTGATGTGCTTTCTGATTTTTCTTTCTTGCTTTCAATTCAGACAGTGACACTGTCACTTGGAAATTGTCCTTGAAGAAACCACAGGTTGGTTCAGAAGCGAAAGGACTGCAATTTGGAGGAGCTTTGGCTGAGTCTCTTCACATCCCCACATAAATTACCTAAGTAATGTCTGGTCCTCCAGTGGAATAGTGGAAACTGTATATGAGCAAAGATGGAAAAAAAAAGATATGAATTATCTGCAATCACTGCCCTTCAAAATAACTACTGTTGGCATCTTGGTGTGTATATCCCCTACTTTTTTTCTAAGTATATATAAACAAATGTAATATTTTCTATAAGCCCCCAGGGTGAAATAGGCACTGTGATAATACAGACAAACAAAAATACAGTAACAAACCACACACACCTCTTATTTTGCTCTTTGGTTCCTTAGCAGCTCTGAATCTGTATTTGCTTCAAGTACTGTTCATGTTCCAAGAGGCTGTGACTGGATACACGCGGGCGGATTTTTGTTTTTACAGAAGTCCCATCACAGAGCTATCAGCAGAGAAGTCAAACAACCATGCCCAGCTGCTGCAATCCGCCTGCAGCCACTGCCCGGCTGTCAGTAGGAACACGTGGCGAGGCCTGAGACGGAGACCGCGTGCCTGGGCCTGGTCTGTGCTGGCTGACAGGGGACCCCTTCCTGTCTCTCGTAAGACTGCGGGAGCACAGAAGCAGCGGCCAGGGCTGCGGCCGAGGCGTGAATCCCAGTGATGTGAGCTTGTCTGAGCCCCAGTTCTCCTCTGAGGGAAAACGGAGATGAGAACCGTACCTGCTTTACAAGACTGACATGAGGGTTGAACGGATTGTGTAAGATTGCCTGGCATGTGCTAGCTGCTTAATAAGTGCACATTCGTGTTCATTTTCTCATTCATTCAGCAGATACTTATTAAGCACCTACTGTGAGCCCGCCATTCTTGTAGGCACTCAGAACAGACCAGCCAACAAAACAGAAAGGACAAAAGAAATGGTGACTTGCTGCTTTTCTGGAGCTTACACCTGGGGAACAGGGGAAGCAGTTTCAACCCCACTCTCCCAGCCTTCTGTCCCGCCAGCCAGGGCCTTCTGGGGAAGACCTGAGTCTCTGGGGCTGGAGGAGGCCTCCCCTTCTCTGCACTCAGGTACCCAGGGTGGCTCAGGGACCTTGGGGATCTCCACATTAGACCCTTATTCCAGGGGAAAGCCTCTGTCCTAACCTTACTCCAGCCCCCAGACAGAAGCAGAAGGCAGAGACCTGGGGAATCTAACCAGACCAGATGCACAGTTCAGGGAGGGGAAGGTCATCAGACACATGGCGAATCCACCTCTACCTGGCCCTATGGGACTAGTGCTGAGAACTGAGGTGAAACAAATCCAGTTTTTTTGGCTTTTTTTTCCCACAACTTATTTAGAGGCGAATTCTAATCCGGATTCACTGTGAGCTATCTACAGTCTTTTATCTTTAATTTGACTTAGTGTGCTTATGTCATTATTTATAGAGCTGCAGAAAAGAAGTTTGGCATTTCATTATGGAGCTGCTGAGTGAAAATGGCATACCCACTGCATTACCTTTCTAAAAAAAAAAGGAAAAAAAAAAAAGATTGCATGATAGCTCTAGCCCTTACTTTTAAAGAAATCTCCATACTGTTCCCCATAGTGGTTATATCTGTTTGCATTCTCACCAACCTTGCAAGAAGGTTCCCTTTTCTCCACATTCTGTCCAGCCTTTATTGTTTGTAGATTTTTTTAATGACGGCCGTTCTGACCAGTGTGAGGTGATACCTCATTTGCAAGGCAGTGACGGAGACACAGAGAGCAGACTGGCGGACCCAGCGTGGGAGGGACGAACTCAGAGAGTAGCGCGGAAACGTGTACATTATCATGCGTGTAACAGACGGCCTGTGTGATGCAGGGAGCTCAGCCCGGTGCTCTGCGGCAACCTAGAGGGGTGGGAGGGGGTTCAAGAGGCAGGGACCGTATGTATGCCCGTGGCTGACTCATGCTGATGTATGGCAGAAGCCAGCATAATATAAAGCAAATATCTTGCATTAAAAAAAAAATTTTTTTAATAAATAAATTCCAGCCCCTAAAAAAAAAAAAAAAAAAATCTGAATCCAGAAGCACACCTAGCACTAAGGATTTTGGATAAGGGATTGTGGATAAGGGATTGTTGGCCTGTAGTATTGTTTCTTCTGTTTTACAGGTAAGGAAGCTGAGCTGCAGGAAACCTATGGGACTTGTCCAAGGTTACACTCTAGTAACAGAATCCAGATTTGCACTTTGGAAGTCTGATTTAAGAATGTGTGTTCTCTATACTCTTCATACAGGCCTCTATACTACTCTGCCTTTGTTACTCCCTAGTCCTGGGTGTTCTTTGGAAGGACTGATGCTGAAGCTGAAGCTCCAATGCTTTGGCCACCTGATGCAAAGAGCTGACTCATTAGAAAAGACCCTGATGCTCGGAAAGACTGAGGGCAGGAGGAGAAGGGGACGACAGAGGATGAGATGGTTGGATGTCATCACCAATTCAATGGACATGAGTTTGGGTGGACTCCAGGAGTTGGTGATGGACAGGGAGGCCTGGCGTGCTGCGGTTCATGGGGTCGCAAAGAGTTGGACACGACTGAGTGACTGAACTGAACTAAAACTATTATTGCTTCCTGGCAATTTATCTCCCTTTATTTTTTTCATTTAATCCTCACAACAATAAAACAGATAGCTACCATTATTGTCCATATTTTGTTGGTAAAGGAGCAATTGTTTAAAGTGACATATTTAAGGTCATGGAGCTTAACAGGCAGTATGACTGGGATTTGAACCCAGGACTGTCTGGTTCTAATGCCTACTCCGAATTACTGTATTACACCTGCCACAGCCCAGCGGGGCCCCAATGTCTGCCATCACACATGACCTACAGGTGTAAAGATATTATTGACATATATGTAAGTTTAAGGTGTACAATATGATGACCTGATGCACATAAATATATTGTGAAATGATTACTACCACAAGGTTAGTTAATAGTTCCATGCACTCTCATAATGGCTTCTTTTTAAAAAACTGTACATTAATAACTTTTAAGAGCTACTCTTTTAATAACTTTTAAATATATAACTCAGCACTGTTAATTATAGTTGCCAGGCTGTATGTTAGATTCCCAGAACTTACTCAATTTATAACCGAAAATATGTACCCTTTGATTAACACTCCCCATTCCCCAACCCTTCCCCACTAGTACCTGGCAACCATCATTCTACTGTTTTCTTTGAGTTTTTAGATTCCACATGGTCAGTGAGAACATACAGTGTTTCTCATTTTCTGTTAAACTTATTTCACTGAGGATAGGGACTGAAAGTCCATCTGTGTTGTGTGAAGAGAATTTCCTTCTTTTTATAAATGAACATATGTATATATGTGTGTGTACATATGTTTTACACATATACATTATATATATGTATATATAACATATGTCTTTTGTCTACATTTTCTTTATCCATTTATCCATCGCTAGAAACTTAGGTTGTTTTGAAAGTGAAAGACGCTCTGTCATGTCCGACTCTTTGTGACCCCTTAGACTATACAGTCCATGGAATTCTCCAGGCCAGAATACTGGAGTGGGTAGCCTTTCCCTTCTCCAGGGGATCTTCCCAACCCAGGGATCAAACTCAGGTCTCCTGCATTGCAGGTGGATTCTTTACTAGCTGAGTCACCAGGGTTTTAGAGGCAACAGAATTCGAATATTCATATGTGGGCCTGGATAGAAGGTGGAGAAGGAAGATGGTGAGGACGCTTCTCAGAGAAAGTGAAAGTTATCTCAAAGAATCATGACTGGTGTTTGACAGGCAAAGGGGCAGAGAAAGGTAACCACAGGAGCAGGACACAAAGCGCACACATACCAGGATGACTGGGCACAGAGTAGACAGAAAGACCCTGATCGTTTGTGAAAATGAGGCTGAGAGAGTTTGCGGGGCGGGGAGGTCTGCAGACATCGTATACGCTGAAAACTGATGTTCTAAAAAGAATAATACAGTTCCTGCTTCACACTCAAGCTCATCTCACGAGCACAGAGTCTCCAAACATTCCCCCTCACCCCTCTCATCTTTCACTCTCTCACGCAGTGTGCACCATGCTATTTGGTCACCTTTCTCTGAATGTCTCCCCAGCCAGGCTGGAAAGCTCCTGTGATCAATAGCTATGATTTATTCATCTTCGTTTCCCCAATGTCTGGTATAAAGGCTCCGGTAGAAGTTCAAGAAATGTTTATTGATCCAAACTGAACTGAAGTAAAATAAAATAAGTGGAGGCAAAATAATTTGCATTTTTCTCATCTCTCTGCTATACCAGTTCTCACCGTTTACATCCTCAAGTGTCGCTGGATCGTCAGGTTCCAGATCAGAAAAAGCCAAACCAAGTTCCCGAGACAAAAGAGACCACCAATGAGAAAAACAGAGCAACTTTGAGAAAGACAGACATAATGAGACAGAAAAAACAAGAATCTCCTTGTCAAAATCTGGAGGGGTTCATTGGCATCCCCCACAAGCCCCAGGGAGCAAAGATAAAGATCCCATCCCTATGGCTATCAAGCTTCATCCATTACATACCGCTGCTAATTTAATTTTTACAGCATGAACTGACCTGCCAAACTTTTATTGTTGAGACTACTTGAGAAGGTAGCTATGGAGGGCTGAGACGGAAAAAGCCATGCCCTCCTCTTCCACAGGCCTGGGTCATAGGTGTTCCCTTTTCATTCCCTTGGCTTTCTCCCAATTCTCGTAATTGTGACTCCTTATATTTCATTAGGGGTTCCCTACTGGCCAGGAAAATTTAAAAGTCTGAGGTCATTTCTGCATCCTGAGCAGCCTTTCTCTCAGCAGACAAGCAGGAGGCAGAAACCCAAACCAAGGTGGCTGCCTTGGGCCATGAAGCTTGAGGGACAGACGTCAGCTGAGGTTAAACCAAACAGCATGGCAGAAGCTGGGGGACTCCCAAGCAAGGTTCAATCCAGTATCTCCTAAAGTGGGATCCTAAAGATTGTTTCTTTGGGAGGTGCAGTATAGTCAGATACATTTAGGATACATTCCCTGATAATCCCTCTCCTTGAGATTCACAATGACCTTCACCATATTCAAGTCTCTGAGAAGTCACTGAATAAAGAAACCAACTTCGATTGGATTAACCACCATTTCCCTAACTAATCCTAAGACTCTTTTTAGGTTCTTCAGCTCACTTATTAGACTGCCACGGTACTATAATGTTCTTCTGTGTAGAGTCTGGAGTTCAGGTCAAGGAAAGGTGAGCATGACCTTGACAATTTAAAGAACGCTTCTTGGAGACTGCAAGGCTTAGGCAGGACCTTCAAGGATGACCAAATGGACCTTTGTTGGCAAAGTAATGTTTCTGCTTTTTAATACGCTGTCAAGGTTGGTCATAGCTTTTCTTCCAAGGACCAAGCGTCTTTTAATTTCATGGCTACAGTCACCATCTGTAGTGATTTTGGAGTCCCCCAAAATAAAGTCTCTCATTGTTTATTTCCCCATCTATTTGCCATGAAGTGATGGGACCATGCTGAAGCTGAAACTCCAATACTTTGGCCACCTGATGCAAAGAACTGACTCATTTAAAAAGACCCTGATGCCGGGAAAGATTGAAGGCAGGAGGAGAAGGGGACGACAGAGGATGAGATGGTTGGATGGCATCACCGACTCAATGGATGTGAATTTGAGCAAACTCTGGGAGTTGGTGATGGACAGGGAGGTCTGGTGTACTGCAGTCCATGGGGTCACAAAGAGTCAGACACAGCTGAGTGACTGAACTGACTGACTAATGGGACCAGATGCCATGATCTTAGTTTTCTGAATGTTGAGCTTTAAGCCAATTTTTTCACTCTCCTCTTTTACTTTCATCAAGAGACTCTTTAGTTCTTCTCTTTATGCCATAAGGGTGGTGTCATCTGCGTATCTAAGGTTATTGATATTTCTCCTGGAAATCTTGATTCCAGCTTGTGTTTCATCCAGCCCAGCATCTCACATGATGTACTCTGCATATAAGTTAAATAAACAAGGTGACAATATACAGCCTTGATATACTCCTTTCCTGATTTGGAACCAGCCTGTTGCTCCATGTCCAGTTCTAACTGTTGCTTCTTAACCTGCATACAGATTTCTCAGAAGGTTCATCTAGTCAAAGCTATGGTTTTTCCAGTAGTCACATATGGATGTGAGAGTTGGACTATAAAGAAAGCTGAGCCCCGAGGAATTGATGCTTTTGAACTGTGGTGTTGGAGAAGACTCTTGAGAGTCCCCTGAACTGCAAGGAGATCCAACCAGTCCATCCTAAAGGAGATCAGTCCTGAATATTCATGGAAAGGACTGATGCTGAAGCTGAAACTCCAGTACTTTGGCCACTGGACGCTAAAAACTGACTCATTTGAAAAGACCCTGATGCTGGGAAAGATTGAAGGTGGGAGGAGAAGGGGACGACAGAGGATGAGGTGGTTGGATGGCACCACTGACTCGATGGACATGAGTTTGAGTAAGCTGCAGGAGTTGGGGATGGACAGGGAAGCCTGGCGTGCTGCAGTCCATGGGGTTGCAAAGAATCAGACATGACTGAGTGACTGAACTGAACTGAGCTGAAGGACAAAGAATGAGGAGGCACTTATCAGACAGAAGAGAGGGGGCAAGTCAGAAGGACTTGCCTCATGGAACTTGCATTCTGCTGTGTGAGAAAAGCTATAACCAGACCATCAGCAAGCAGTTCCTCTGACAAGATGCTCAAGGAAAAGGAGACGAGGCCTGTGGGTTAATTAAGAACTCCCCCAGCAGAGTGGCAGGGAAAAGGAATTGGAAATAGAACACGGTTCCTTTTCTACCCCTCAAATACGGCAGGTAAGATTCCACCTCAGGGCCTTTGCACATGATTTGGCCCCTGCCAGGGACACTCTTCCTCCACGTCCCTCACCTCCTTTAGGTCTTGCTCAAAGGCTGCCCTCTTCTGACCATCTTATTTAAAGTTCTGTAGACCTCCACTTCTAATAACTTTTCTGCTCATCTTTTTCTTTGGTTCCTCTTATCACCTTCTAATAAACAATATATTTTGTTTTTTAGAAAAAAAAATTTGTTTCCCTCTCCTTCTAGAGTCCTATGTGAGTGGTGCCCCTGGAGTTATGAAACATGATGGTAATCCCACCCCCAAAGTTTTGTCTGTTTCACTCACTCATGCATCCCCAGCACCTGATGCCTGGTACCCAGTGAGCACTCCACTGGCATTTGTTGAATAAATGAATTAATAAGTAAATGAAAGTGTGGGAAATTTGAAGGACAAAGAAAAGATGGAGATAATAAGCATTTATTTAGCATAAAGTCTTTGCAAAGCATACAGATCATAGAAGTAAGATTGGTGTTATGATGAGTCAACTGAAGCTCAGACAGGTAAAGGACTTACCCAGTGCCATACAGCAAGTAAGTAGAGAAGCGCAGACTCAAATCTAGGTCTGATTCAAATAGTTAAAATGACTTAGGCTTGGTTAACTTTTAATGATCTTAAGTGGCTCCTTCGGTTCTTGCTGTTCACCTTAATGCACTTTTCCCCTGAACTAAATGTGCAGCTTTCTGAAGTGTCCCGGGCTATGTGGAACTGGTTGGCTCCTAGTCATGGGACTGATGAATAATAGCATGAAAGCCCTTGGTACTGGGGATGACTCAGCAGACCAGGGCTGGGGAAAGGAGCCCACCTCTCCCCACCCCAAACACCTCATTCATTCTCTGATGTCAGGCGCCTGACTACCCCAGTGTGGGGCCAGTTAATAGCTCACCCTATAAACGAGTGTGTAACAAAGTCTACTGCAAGGCCATCATCACTCGGTCAAGTCTGGCTGATCTCTGCTGGCCACATGATTATTTCCAACTGGCCATGGTCCCCTGCCTGGGGTCACTCAGAAATTCTTCACTCCTTAGCTGGAAATCTACTGACTCACAGTGCTTGTAAGGGGATTCAAGAGCTCCTTCCTCCCTGCCTCCCCTCATTCCCCCCCCACCTTCCTTCATTAATCCATCCACCCAGTTTTTCATACAGCTATATATTCATCTATTAATTCATTTGTGAACTCATCTGTGCCTTCATTCATTTACTCATGAATTGTTATTGCATTAATCTATAAGCTATGTGATTCATGTATTCATTCATAAAGGCGTATATCAATCTATTCTTTCTCTTAGTTTAACCAGGTATTACAAAGAATAGTATGAGAATTACCTGATCTGGTAGAAAGAATGTAACCTCCTCAAATATAATTTTCCAACTAAAAGAAGTAGAGCGGAGGTGGGGGAGGAGCAGGGTGCAGAGGCAGGGCTTGATGATACCAAACCTCTAAGTCAGAATCAAAGGCCTCCTCCAATTCTATAATTCCTTGAGTTTACAAAGTGTAAGCTGCAACTCTTGCCCTACAAAAATCCATAGACTAGAAAAGGGTCTTTACTGTGATTCATATATTTTACATCCCAATCTACTACATACATGCGTCAATATGAGTTCAAAACAAAGCTTTATGAAATAATATTTACCCTGCAATATAATCCATTATATATTCATTTTAACTGTTGGACAAAATAGAGTAAGTTGATTTCATAATCTACAAACAGTTATGACATGAAGTTCAGGAACTACAGTTTAGAAAGTCAAGAGACGGACTTAGTTACAAGGATGTATAATTCAAGCTAGCTACTTGGTCACCATCATAGACTCTCATAATCCTCCAGATCCAACAGCCATCTACTCGTGTAGGTGCTATCACTTAAATGCCTCTTAATTGACTGTGCTTCTCCATATCCGTGTCCTTGCTATCTGCCTCTCATGTGGACCTCACTTCCTGTCCTGACTTCCTGTCTCCATTCTTACCCCTTCAGTCCATCCTCCAAACTGCAGTCAGTGATTCTGCTAAAAAATGCATTTGATGAAAAGTCTGTAATGCTCCTCCCTTATCCACGGTCTACACAAGTGAATAAATATATCCAATCCCTTAGCTTTGTCTGGCCTTGATTCCTTCTCCAGGGTCATTTCTAACTTCACTCTTGTATCTATGCTGAACCCATGTGGATTTGCTTGCAAATCTTTGAATCTTACGTGCTCTTCCATATCTCTGAGCCTTTGCCTTTGAAGATTTTTTTTCTGTCCAGAATCCCCATTCTACCCAACTGGTCCCCATTCAAGGATCATCATGTGTTTTTCTATGCAGGCTTTACCAACAAGCCTCCTTGCCATCCCCCTTACTTTTCACGCTGTCTTGACTGTGTCTGTTTACTTGTCAATCTCACTTGGATGGGTCCCCTAAGTTCAAGGACTATGTTTCAAACCTCTCTTTATCCTCTAGACTTGGCACAGTGCTTGGCACAGATTTATTTGCTTAGAAACTATCTTTAAAGTTGTATGACGTGATCTGGATAAGACACATCCAGTGGGGTTTGATGTGTTTATATCTGTGGGGGCCAGGAGAATGCATCTAGGAAGTTCAACAATCAGAGGCTCAGTTAACCAAGAACCCTAGTCTGAGTATTCCAAATTCCATCACTACATTAGCATCGGGGCCACACTTCTTAAAGCCTGCTCCCAAGCAGTGACTGGGCACAGCAGGTATACTGAGACACAGGACTCCTCTTTGGATGGTAAACCACCTTGAGAGCCCCCGAAAGGCCTCAACGAACATTCCTTAACTTCTCTCTCCTTCTCTCATTTGCACCACAATCTGAAGACACTCCCAGTCTTCATAGCAACTTCTCATCTCCCATACATGTGTTTCTCCTAAGAAAGACCTTGAACATTTCATCCCATCTCAGCATCTGCTTCTCAGACGCTTCAGAGGACCTATGATAACAAACTAGCCTCGATGTATATGTGAGGGAACTGAAGGTCAAAGAGGTCACATGACTTGTGAACCATTCATGAGACTGGGGTCCAGCGGTATGCTGGTAAATGTTTAACAACTGGCTCTCTGGAGAGAAAAAAAAAGTGGGAGAGGTGCTGACTTATAGCATGAGCTGATTTCCACGGTGTAAATCCTTCTACCATGGCCAGTTTATGACAGTTTTCCACCACTACCAACGTGCCATCACTGAATGTGGAGCTGGGAAGAGATGTGTGTGACTGTCCTCAGGACTCAGGTGTAAAGTGGCTCCAGCATACCTCTGTGAGGCTGCGAGCCCCAGGTTCTGTCTCTCCACTGGGCACCTTTGGACAGACTTCCCCAGTTCCGCTTCACTCCCGAGTGCTCTTCTCAGGAGAACCCTGCAGCCACCCTGTCCCTGGAAGTCTCTGTCAGGTCACCGGGCTGGAAACCTTGGGTACCTTCGGCTTCTCCATGAACCCAGGAGGTGGATCGGGGCTTTCACGTTCCTTGAAATGGAGGCTCTGCTATGGGAGTGGTCACTTGCTGTTTTCTTAGAGAGGGTCTGTGATACCAAGATGGCCTTGGGTAAACTACCTGATGTGACGTGGAAGAAGGATGGAACGAGAGAAGGCAGAAGACAAGGACACCAATAAGAGGTGGCTTAAATAAGAGACGTAGAGCCTGGGCTTATGGGGACTTTTCACAGAAGACCTCAAGGAGGGAAGAGAGGGATAAACAGAGAGGAGGAGGGAGGGAATTAAGACCATACTCCCTAGTTCCTGAGCCTTTACTGTTAACACCTGGCAAGTCTCCATGAAGCCTCTCTGATTTCACACTGCACTCTCCAATATCAAGGTGAGGATTACTGTCGCCATGCCACAGATGTAGAGACTGAGCTTCAGAGAGACTGGGCCTCTAATGACAACGTGAAAGAGGCAGCAAAGACAGCAGCTAACAGTCACTGAACCCTGTGTACAGCACGTCCCAATGACCCGATGAGGTGCTACTACCATTCCTTTCTAAAGATGTTACTAAAGTCCGAGCAAATGGTGGGGCTGAAACTATAACCCAGCACTTTGTCTCGCTGTTGTTGTTGTTGCTTAGTCACTAGGTCATGTCTGACTCTGTGACCCCATGGACTGCAGAGTGCCAGGCTTTCCTGTCCTTCATTATCTCCCGGAGTTTGCTCAAGTCATATCCGGTTGAGTCGGTGATGCTTTCTAAACATCTCATCCTCTGCCTCCCTCTTCTCCTTTTCCCTTCAATTTTTCCCAGCATCAGGGTCTTTTCCAATGAGATGACTCTTCATCTCAGGTGGCCAAAGTATTGGAGCCTCCGCATCAGTCCTTCCAACTAATATTCAGGGTTGATTTCCTTTAGGATTGACTGGTTGGATCTCCTTGCAGTCCAAGGGACTCTCAAGAGTCTTCTCCAACACCACAGTTCAAAAGCTTCAATTTTTTGGCACTCAGCCTTCTTTATGGTCCAATTCTCATATCCATCCATGACTACTGGAAAAATGTTGTATCTTGCTCTAGAGGCCATTAATAAATCAGATTAAGTCCCCATAGGTGGGATATACTCTTTCACTTCTCCTTCTCAAATGGGGACAGAGATTATGAAATGCACAGTGTTAAAAGGAATGACCCTGAAATCCATTATGCAGAGGGCAAATCTGGGGAGCCCTCCCCATGGGGACAAAGATGCTTGGAATTTTAGCACCCCGGATTGTGTCAGCAGATCAGCCCATAGTTAACTCAGGAGTTTTTGTGGACGCTTTGCCCTAAGTCATTAGTCTACCAAGAATAGCTAGGGAGAAAATGAAATATATTTAAGGACAAAGGCAGCCATTGACCTCTTCATCCTGGGAATCTGAGTCTGTAGCCAAATTTCAGACACAGCTGGATAATTCTAGCGTAAATCCCCTTGCTGAGTAAGAGACGGATCCCACCAGAATAAATAACAACATGTGAACACAGTGGCCTCCTGGCTTCGTCGGCTAACCCTCTATTCTCGACACACAGGCCTCGGTGCGGCAACTCGAGGCTATTACGTCACCAGTCTGAAGCTGGCCCCTCTCTGATCCCAGGGCCAGCTATCACATAGCACTTGCATGTGGACAGTGCCAGGCTTTAATGAAGGCAGCTGATGTCACCTAAAATGGAGCCTGACCAAACTCAGCCAGGTGACATTCAAGGGGTCGGGAGGTAGAGGGTTCTCCTTTCCAAAGGAACCACCTGCAAGACAGTCAACAACTGTGTGATGTGCTAAAGGGGCCCAGGAGAGGGACAACACCACTTTCTAGTTATTCCAAAGTCATCTTTTCTAGTCAAGATGAGCCCTTTTATAACCTTGACACCATGAAAAGTGATAGGGCCATCCTTGGCTCGGGGAGCAGTAGGAAGCTGAGCAGACGAGAGATTAGGGGCTCTGGGTTTTGATAACCAGCTCTGTGACTTTGAACAACATACTGTTCTCCCTGATCCGAGTGTTCTTCTCCCTAAATCAGGTGAGTGTGGAGGAGTGCCCCTGCCCACGGATCCAGGTTGGTCAGGAAAGCCAGAGGCCAGGACAGTTAGGAGTGATTGCTCAGAGTCAGACATGCCTGATCTGCACCTCAGTGTTGTCGATGGGTAGCTGTGAAGCCCATGGCAAGCCACTACGCATCTCTGAGCTTTGGTCTGCTCATGTGTGAAACTGACAAACACAGTGCCTGCCTTAGAGGAGTGCTGTGAACACAACACATGCTGGCATAGTTCCTGGCACAACAGTGTTTAATAAATGGCGGCTAACACACTTATTAACAAGAGCGTGTGTGCTCATTCGCTTCAGTCGTGTCCAACTCTTTGCAACCCCCTGGACTGTAGCCCACCAGACTCCTCTATCCAAGGGGATTCTCCAGGCAAGAGTACTGGAGTTGGTTGCCATGCCCTCCTCCAGGGGACCTTCCCAACCAAGGGATCGAACCTGTGTCTCCCACATTGCAGGTGGAATCTTTACTGTCTGAGCCACCAGGGAAGCCCAATGAAAGCATAGCAGTAATAAGTTGAGGGATGTTATTTGACCTCAGCTGTCCATCACTAGATGATGCCAAATGTTCCTTCCACCCCTGCTGTTATCGAATAGCCCATAACAGGCACTTAGAGAACAGAAAGATGAGCTCCAGACCATGCGCACTGGAAAACAGGATTCAGCTCTCCTCATCCTCAGCCTTCGTCCACACTGGGCTCCCTGGTTCTCATGCTATTTCTTTTTTGATTTATAATCGTTGTTGTTGTTCAATTGCTAAGTTGTGTCCAACTTTTTGTGATCCCATGGACTGCAGCAAGTCATGCTTCCCTGTCCTTCACTATCTCCCAGAGTGTGCTCAGAGTCATGTCCATTGAGTCAGTGATGCCATCAACCATCTCATCCTGTCATCCCCTTCTCCTCCTGCCTTCAATCTTTCCCAGCATCAGGGTCTTTTTCAATGAGTTGGCTCTTTGCATCAGGTGGCCAAAGTATTGGAGCGTCAGCTTCAGCATAATGCCTTCCAGTGAATATTGAGGGTTAATTTCTTTTAGGATTGACTGGTTTGATCTCCTTGCAGTCCAAGGGACTCTCAAGAGTCTTCTCCAACACCACAATTTGAAAGCATCCATTTTTCGGCACTCAGCCTTCTTTATGGTCCAACTCTCACATCCAGACATGCCTACTGGAAAAACCATAGCTTTGACATAGGGACTTTTGTTGGCAAAGTGATGCCTTTGCAAATATGCTGTCTAGGTTTGCCATAGCTTTTCTTCCAAGGAGGAAGTGCCTGAATTTCATGGCTGCAGTCAACATCTACAGTGATTTTGGAGCCCAAGAAAATAAAATCTGTCACTGCTTCCATTTTTTCCTCTCCTGTTTCCCATGAAGTGATGGGACCCAATGCCATGATCTTAGTGTGTTAATGTTGAGTTTAAAGCCAGCTTTTTCACTCTCCTCTTTCATCCTCATCAGGAAGGCTCTACAGACCACGAGAGAAATCTGGGAAGCTAGAGATCCATCCCCAACACCCACTTCAAACAGCAGGCAGAACCATGATGGAGCCAAGGGCTGAAGCACACAAGGATGGTGGGTCTCATCAGGAACACGGGAACCACATACCAGCACCTAAGTCAGGGACCGGATGCCAGGCCCAGAAACTGGAGGACACAGGCCCTTGAAGAATGACCAGCAACTTACTGTTGGGAGAATCTAAAGTATGCCCTCATGCCAGCTAACTCAGGGTTTCTTTGCTGAGACTGTCTCTCTCCCCTTTCTGCTGACTCTCGCTGAAGATCTGAAAAGCCAGAGGAAATAATTCTTGCCATATAGTGAAGTGGAGGTGGTGCTTGAAGTCCAGCTGACGGGTTTGAATCTAGACCCCTCACTGTGCAGCCTTGTGCAGGCGGCTTTACATCTGCAGCCTCAGTTTCTTCATCCGTAACGTGGAGCTGCTAAGCTCTGTTTTCCAGAGTTTGTTTTATGAGCTGTAACCAAGATAATGGATGCACAGTGCCCAGCACAGTATGTGTGACAGACTTTCAATTAATGTTCACCCCTTTGCCCTCTTTCTTCCTAATCAATATAAAAGGAACTAAACTCTATACATTCTTCTATACGTTCACTTAACCCTTTTCCACTTAACATTCTGCGTCTGTATCCTGCCGTTGTTCAGTCACCTACAACTCTCCGCGACCCTGTGGACTGCAGCACGCCAGGCTTCCCTGTCCTTCACTATCTCCCCCAAGTTTGCTCAAACTCATGTCCATTGAGTTGAAGATGCTGTCTATCCCCCTTATTCTGTACATTTTGGAAGACAGGTTTTGAGTCTTCTGTTTCTATATCCTGGGGCCCTGCATTGGCCTACACCAGGATGGTTGCTCGAGAAGGTCTGCTGCTCCGAACCTGCTTCACTGAAAATCCTGTGCTTCCAAGAAGAGGGTTATACTTTCCTATGTGATAAGCAAGCTTGTAGGAGCCCTTTACCATCCTGATCTGCCCTGTCCTCTCTGGAGGGACAGCCCCTCATAGGATCACTCAAGTTTTCCGTTTTTATTTTGAAAAAAGTGCACTTTCAGAGGGGAGAATGAAATCTACCCTGAGAGTCTGGTAATTGTTTCTTGGTGATCCTGGGGCCAGGGGCCAGTCAGACTGCGGACGGTACGCAGCTCACAGATCAGGATTAAATGAGATGGCATGGGTTAGGACAGGTCTCCCTGGAGCTGCAGGGCCCCAGGGAGACGGAGCTGTGGTGTGGTGCCTCTGACCCTGCCCCCACGCTGGTGGCTCACGTTCACAGGGGCCACCGTCCACCCCAGCTGTAACCACCAAGTCGGTGTGGCCTCCCCCAGGCGCCCCACCAGAAGCTGGCTTGCTCTCTGCTCCAGTGACTGGTGAGGAGTGGGGAGGAGGAGAGGCGAACGGAGCCCCAGACCTGGTCCCCAGCCCTCCTCTCTCACTCTCTCATCTCCCTGTCCTTTCTTCGTCTTTCTCAACCCTCATTCTCTTCTCTTACCCCATTTCTGGCCTCCTTGTCTTTTCTCTTACAGAAACATTTACTGAACTCCGAGTGCTTCTGATGCCTGTGGACCTGTGCCCGTACAGTGAGTGTGAGCTGTGTGTGCAGTGTGCTCTGCAAGCGGATGACATCTCATGTGATCGGCACGCCTGTCTGCGCTGGGTGGATCGACGTGGCATATGGTACATAGCATATGTCTTTACAGCACGCCTGTGGGGAGCTGGCCGTGTTTACGCATCACGCGTGCTTCTGTTGCTTGTCTATGATGCGTCTCTGAGGACGTCTGTTTCCGTGGTGGGCTATCCCCAGGCTGTGTGTGTCTGTGTGTGCATGCGTGCTTACCACGCGGGTCTTCGTTACCTGCCTTTTGCATATGGTTCATGGCCTAATCTGCCTGGGGGAGCTGTTTACACGTGTGTGGCTGTGCGCTGTCTTTGTTGTGGCTTAGCTGGGCGAGAGGGCCATGTTGTGTGTATCTGCGTACTATGGATTGCATTCGCGTTGTGGTTCTGCATCCTGTGTGATTCAAAAAAAGGAAAAAAAAAACAACACCTGGGCTGTGTGCTGTGTCTGTGCGGTGTTTATTGCATGTGCGGTTTGTAGGTGCGCTGTGCGTATGCTGCCTGTCTCCTGTGTCCCGGTCTCCGTGAAATGCGTGCCTGTGTTTCCCCGCCGGCTCTTCCTCCCCTTCGGGTGCCCCAGCCTCCCTCCCTCCCCTCTCCTCCCCAGGCTGTGACCGTTCTCAGCTGACACCTCCGCTGCTCTGGCAACCCGAGAAAGGTCAGCCGGCCCCCTCTCTCCCCGGCCGGCGGGAGCCTGGCCGTCAGCGTTGCGTGGTGTGGGAGCGCCCTCTGTCGGCCGTGGCCCGCCCCCACACATACACCCGGCCCTCTCGACCGGGGCTTCCTCTTCCCTTTCTGGCTCTTCCTAGAGACTTTTCAACTTCGCTAACAAAGGCTGAGATGACGATATCATTTCTGATGCAAAGCAACATGCGTTTGAGAAGAAAGAGGGTGTCGTTCAGGGTCCTGAGGCAGTGGGTGCACAGCAGCGGCGGCCTGGGCAGATGGTAGGGAAGACTCCCCTGGCCGCCTACTCGGGTCACAGCCCCGTCGAAAGAGACTGCAAAGTGTGCTGGCCCCCACTGGCCAAAGTACCAGCTGCTCTCAATTCGTAGTCACCAGTTTAGAACCTCAAACCCACACCTACCCAATGATTTCATGCACACCACCCCTCCTCACCATCCTCCAAGTAATTCCCCAAGGCCTCAATTTCCCCCTTCCACAGAGACCCATGGTTGAGACCCAAGGGTTCCAGTTCCAGAAAGAGGGAGGGGTCAACTGTGCAAAACGAAAAGGGACACTTTTCCAGGGGATTGAACCCAAGGAGGTCAAAGGGGGACTTGTGAGAGGTCTTCAATTAGTGGAAGAAAAGGAACAGTCACGGACGTACCAGGACGTGCAATGCCTCTGGTACGTGATTCTAAGAACCTTGGCAGGAGGAGGAAGGAGCCACGGGCCCATGTGGGCATTAGTGCAAACATACACACGCACACACAGCCACACGCACGCCCCAAATGCAGAACTCTCCAGTGGCCTCTGTGGCAAAAATCCCTGGGACATGGGGGCATGTGCGTGGACTACTTGACTTATAGAACAAACAGATCTAAATGGCATTATTTTTATACAAAAATGTGGGTTTTCATTGCCTTCCTTCTTCCAGTTGATTAAAGAGGAGGTTGATAAGCAGAACTTATTTTTGCAAACTCAGTACGACAGGGTTGCTGGAGACCCAAGGACCATTTGGCCCAATCGGCTGAAAGTATGTTTTCAGAGCTTACCTCTCATGAGACATGAATAGTTATTTCAAGGTGTGGCCAAATAAATTTGCAAAATACAGGGTTAAATAAAGTTAAACAGATTTATTTCCCACAGAGCTTTTAATATGAGAATGAATCTTATGAATTTCTGAGAAAGGGGGCAGCTACATGCAGTGTTTCTCAAAATACTTGGATAATGGAAGAATTTTTTTTTTCCCTCCTAGACATCCATGGGAGAAAAAAAAATTTTTTTAATTAAAAAATACTTCTTATTTTATATTGGAGGATAGCCAATTAACAATGTTGTGATAGTTTCAGGTGGACAACAAAGAAACTCAGCTATGCATTTACACGTATACATTCTCCCACAAACTCCCCTCCCATCCAGGCTGCCACATAACATTGAGCAGAGTTCCCTGTGCTACTCAGTAGGTCCTTGTTGGTTATCCATTTGATGTTATCCATGTGGCTGCATGTACATGTCCATCCCAAACTCTCTAACTATCTCATGGGAGAAAATTTTAAATCTACACATTGCCAAAGCAAGAGTGTAAGTCAACTACTGTTGAGTTTCCGTTTCCCACAGCAACAATGTGCTGCTTTGCTTTGGCTTTTGCATGTTTTGTCTCTCTGGATCTGCCGGTAGTCTTCCTGGGGTGTGCTTGTGTCATCAGGCTAGACTACAGATGAGAAGGGAGGCTCAGAGAGATGAGGTGACTTGTCCCGAGTCAAGCCACTAGCAAGGGAAAGAGCAAGACTTGATACCAGGCCTGTCTCTCTACAAAACACACAGACTTCTACTCTGCTAACTACTGTTTAACGTAACTTGACAGAAAGTTTAAAATGTGGTCCCTGCCCGCAAGAGCAGTACAATGTACTTAGGGAAACCATTTTAAAAGTACACATAGAAGAGGGGAAATATGAGAGTATTAATTAGTGGGTAATAAGTGGCACTGCAATATGGGAGATGAGTACCCTCAGTGAGAACCAGGAAGGTCAGGGAGAGCTTCCTGGAGGAGGTGAATTTAAGTTATGCTCTGAAGGATGGAGAAGTCTCGGTCAGATCAGGCATCAGCAATTTTTTTAATGCAAAGGGTCAGATAGAAAATATTTTCATGTGAGCCATCCAGTGTCTGTTGCAAATACTTGACATTGCTGTTGTAATGTGAAAACAGCCACAGACAAAATGTAAATGAATGGATGTAGGTAGTGTTGCAATAAAACTTTATTTGCAAAATAGGCAGGAAGCCCATGGGCCTTGTTTGCAGAGGCAGATGGAAGGGAGAGGGGGGTGTGGCCTTTCTGGGCTAGGAGAACCTTTGTGCACACGTGCAATGATCAATACACTCTAAGGCCAGCTCCATGGCCCAGGTCTGCTCGTAACTGTCCCCCTTTTGCCTCCCACTTCACCTCAACCCACCTCAGTTGTGTTCTAAACCTTGAGGGTGAGCTTCCTGCAGCTTTACAGAGGGCAAGCTGCCCGCATTTGAGATACCCTGAGCAAAGAGCTCACCTCTCCCAGAGGAAGGCACCTGTCAGCTTTTACCTGGATTTAGCCTGTTGCAGAAGCAGAGAAAGATAACAAACCTAGCTCCTTCTTGAAAAGGGGATTAGCCTTTTCTCCCTCCAAAGAAGTTGAGGTCAGTGTTAAAATGCTGGCCTGTTTCTACTAGGTAGCAATCTGCAGAAGAACGCCGTATATTCACTCAGATGTAACATGTCAGAGCAGTGACTCCGTTACTCATCTCTAGCACAGGTCCCATAATGTTACTCCTGGTGCATTAAACTTAAGTTCTCTCCACTTAGTACAGAATCAAAATCAGGTGCTCCAGCCTGGCATTCAAGGCACTGCACACCCGACCTCCATCTAAGGCTCAAGCCTCATCCTCTGCAGCATCCACTTCCGTAAACCACATCTGTCTCTGCGTCCCTGGGCACGATTTACAAGTTTTGACCTTCAGGTCTTTGCACTTGCACCTGAATACCCTCCTCCTTCCTTCCTTTCAGGTCCTACTGTGACCTTCACGGCTCTACTCTGAATCCATCCTGGTTGGTGAAGATATACAGTCCTCCCCCTCTAAACTGCCACAACCAGATAGATACTGTGTTTCTTATGAGCAGCAACACTTTCCTTGGCTTGACTTTTCTTTGTTTTTCCAAAATGAAACTAACTTTTTAAAGATTATTTTTAAAAATTCCAAACTTACTGTTTTAAAAGACACAAGAGCCCAGAAAAAAATCTGAGAGAGAGAGAAAGAGAAGTTCAGAAGGGGGATAAAGCCTGAAAGGATGGGAAGACACAGTCTTGCAGGAAAGGCAGCTGCTTTGGTGTGGGTGAACCAAGGATCCCTATAGAAGAGTGAGCCGAAATGAGGCTGGGGAGATGGCAGGGGCATTGCATTCTCGTCTGCAGGTTTCATTGAGTCTTAGTTTGTAGGTTGACAGAGAAAAAGCAATCAGACAGCATAACCCCACCAAGTGCCGAGGCTGGCACATAGTAGGCTATCAATAAATATTTATAAATTGCCATCACGTGGGTCTTGAGGTCTTAGGCTGAGAAAATACCTCTAGGGGATTTCCTAACATCGTTCACATGGGAAAGGCATGGGCTGAGAGTCTGTGGTAGAAAGCTCAGGGCGGGTGGCTCTTGCAGAGGGCCCTGTGGACTAATGCCTTAATCATTTCCCCTCCACACAGTCCCCGAGTGCCTCCGCCTCTAGACTGGCCCATGTGCTGAAGCTAGGCAGGAGAATGTGAGTGAGCTCCACTGTGAACTGCTGAGGGAACGCAGAAGACACGATGGGGGGTTATCCATCCACCATGATGCTATGCTGAGAGAGCAGCTCAGGGCAGGAGGGGTGGGGAGGAGTACAGCCCCCTTATCTGCATGCTGATATCCTCACCTGAGAAGTATTTTACAGAACAGCAGAATTCTAAGTTTGGGCTTCCCTTGTGGCTCAGCCGGTAAAGAATCTGCCTGCAATGTCGGAGACCTGGGTTCAATCCCTGGGTTGGGAAGATCCCCTGCAGAAGGGAAAAACTACCCACTCCAGTATTCTGGCCTGGAGAATTCCATGGCTTGTATAGTCCATGGGGTGGCAAAGAGTTGGACGCGGCTGAGTGACTTTCAAGTTTGGAAGAACTTAAAAAGTCACTGATCCCGAGCCCTCTGTCCACATTTAGGTGCCATCTGGCCCCTTCTTGAACACTCCCAGTTACAGGAAGCCAACTCAACCTGTGTCCGGGAGGCTGGCACAGAGTCGCTTCCAGGAGGCAAATGTAGATCATGAAAAGAGGAAGGGGGACTAATCCCCTAAGAAGACTTAGTATCTGTTCGGAACTGACTCTCTGCACTGCCCGCATTGTTTCAGGTAACCCTCATGACAAGCCTGGGAATGGGGATTAATACCCCTGTTGTACAGGCGAGGAAATGGTGCTCAGGGATATTGAGTCATTGGACTTAATTACAAATCTGGTAAGTAGGAAGGCTGGAATTCAAATGGGATAGTCTACCACCCGGGGTCCAAGGTATTTCAGCTTTTCAAAAGGAGCTTCCAATCAGACCCAGAAAAGCCAAGATACTTTAGGTAGACCCCACAGGGGCCAGCGTAGAAGTGGGGTGGTCCTGTTTGTTGGTGTGGCTGCAAAGGAAGTGTGAGAGGCTTCCAGGCTGGGGTGGGAATGCAGGAATTGCTCCGGGACAGGATTAGGGCACCTTGGCAAGGATGGCCCGCTGGCTCACGTGTTGCTGGCTCTCTGTGTGCCTGTGCCCGCCCTGCCACGAACACCTGGGCACGTTCCCCTTCCCATCCCCTCCCGGGTTCTCAAACAGAAGAGAGAGATTAGGGCTCAGGAACAGGGCTGTCCAGGCGGACCCCGTAATCACACAAAGCAAGCCCCACCCTGGGCCTGTTACGCTCTCTCCTTTGAAAACCATCAGAAAACTCATCCCACACTCCCTTTTGCTCAGAGAGTGCTTTCATCCTTTCAACAGTCATTGTACTTCTCCCCGCCAGGCACGGGGGTACAGAGCAACAGCAACATCAAGAGCAAACATCTACCGTGTTCTTTCTGTGTGCCAAGAGCTCCGTTAAGTACCTTATACGCACGTTCTACTTAATGTTAACAAGAGTCTTGTGAGAGAGATGCTGCTATTGCCCCCATTTTACAGATGAGGCACTGAGACTCAGACTAAGTTATGCAGAGGGTCATACAAGTGAGAGAGCTGGGACCTGAAATCAGTACCCACATGCAGAGCCTTCAGGAACTAACGCACAGGGCAGTGAGAGAGGAAGACATGGGAGAGGGCTGTGTGCTAAGCCTGTTAGAACAGAGTCTGGGTTGGAAGCAACGTCCAGCAGGCAAGTGACAAGAATAAAGAGCGAGGACTAGCCTTCTGAAAAGCGCTTAGTATCTGCCCCACGCTGAGTGAGCTGTCCCCCTACCACAGTTGTCCCACTAACCCCGTGGAGAGGGGAGTAGCATCCCCAATTTACAGACGAGCAACTTGGGGCCAGAGACACTGAGTCACTTGATCTAAGTTATAGATTCAATAATAGGTGGCCTCCTAAGACAGTCTTACGTTGAGGGTGAGTTTTTGAAAGGGGGGGTAGGGTATGCAAGGGCATCTCAGCAGAAGGATGAAGACACGGCGGTGGGGGGGAGGGGAGCAGCAGGTAAGGCAGCAGGGCAGGACCAGGGGTGGTGGAGAGAGAGGAAGCTGGAGAGACAGGCAAGGCCAAGATTTTGCAGAACCTCATCAACCATATTAAGAAACAAAGACCTTATTCTGAAGGCACAGGAGAATGATAATGGGCCTCAGACTCTTCCCACTGATGGAAATTAGAGGGGCAGCAGGGTAAGGATGCATGAAGGCAGGGAGACCAGCTAGGAAAATGCTACAAAACCCGAAAGAACAGTGACGGGGTGAGGGGCCCCGGCCCAGGGGCAGGCGGCTCAGAGAGGAGAGTAAGAAAATCAGTTTACTATTGGGAAATGGAGGCTCCAAAGTGCAAGTCCTGGTTCTTGTTAGAACCAGACTCCAACTCCAATGTTCCGACTCTGAGGGTGCTTTCTGGAACTGCTTACATTCTTTTTTTTCTTCCAGAATTTTCTCTCTCACTCACTTCTGCTATTTAGAATGTGAGTGACTTCTCACAGTGTGAGAAGTCCATTGTGACTAGTACATGTTTAATTCTCTAGTTACGACTCTTACCATTCTCATTTTGAAATTATGAAATCACAAGTTCAGAAAAGCAGAAAGCAATTGTGCCTGAGATTATGTAAAGCAGCAGCAGTGGAGACCTGGAGCGTGTTCTCTTCCAAACCTAGCACGGTGATCCCTAGGTAACATCACTCACCCTTCCCCACACTGGGCCTCCCCACCAACATTTTCTTTTTAAGTTGGGTTTTTCAAATGAAAAAAAAAAAAAAAAAAAGTCAGCCAAGGAAATGTAGTATGCAATTCATTCTTTGATAAAGTTACTTTTGTCTGTGACACTTTCTTCTCTTCAGAAGAATTACAGAAGGTTCAGATCAGCGAAAAAGCAGTCTGGAAATTTCATGCTTTAACAAGTTCCAAATATTTTTGTTATTATTTACTTATTTTCTTAGGAAGTTGATTCCACACTTGGAGGACAGGGAGGCCAAGAAGTAGCCACATATGGAGGTTTTGATTCCCTCTCAAGAAAAAAGGCACTTGAAGAAACTGATCTCTGGTTACTGATGGCTTACTGTGGGGCTGTTAGAGCCCGAGCTCATTCAGTTCAGACAGCCCCTGGACAGTGGTACTATTATCCCTGTTTTATAGATGGGGCTGCTGTTGAGGAGGAAATGGCAACCCACTCCAGTATTCTTGCCTGGAGAACCCCACGGACAGAGGAGCCTGGAGGGCTACAGCCCATGGGGTCGCAGAGAGTCAGACACGACTGAGCGACTCGGCACGCGCTGTGGCCTAGAAAGGCGTAGTGCCTCACCACTTGTCCACTGTCACCCACATAAAAACAGAAGCGTTAAGATCTGAACACAGGATCTGTCACAAACGCTTTTCTCTTCCTACTGTTACCACATCCACCTCAATAGTCAGTCCAGCTCATCTCCCTCTTTTCCCATGACTGACTCTGTGAGAAGGTAGCAGATACAAGCATCATCGGGGTATAATGTGATGGGTAGAGCACACACCATCCCTTCAAGCTGATGGCATTTTCTCCCCCCATCTTGTTGTCAGGAATTGTTACTGTTAGAGTCATCTTTATGAAGACAGGAGAGGGCACTGGACTGAGGGTCTGGCCCTCAGGCCTAACTCTGGCTCTGCTGGGTCATGGGTGTGGGTCCACAGACAATCCATCTCCCTGACTGGCCTTGACTGTCACAAACCTTAAAAAAAAAAAAAAATGAGGACATTAAAAGGTAACAAGAAGGTTCTTTGTGGTTCCAAATTCTTAACGCCAAAGAATTGATGCTTTCGAGTTGTGGTGCTGGAGAAGACTCTTGAGAGTCCCTTGGACTGCAAGGAGATCAAACCAGTCAATCCTAAAGGAAATCAACCTTGAATATTCATTGGAAGGACTGATGCTGAAGCTCCAATGCTCTGGCCACCTGATGTGAAGCCCTGGCTCATTGAGAAAGTCCCTGATGCTGGGAAAGACTGAGGGCAGGAACAGAAGGGGGTGACAGAGGATGAGACGGTTGGATGGCATCCACAGACTCAATGGGCATTAGTCTGCACAAACTCCAGGAGATAGTGAAGGACAGAAGTGTGGCGTGCTGCAGTCCATGGGGTCACAAAGAGTCAGACATGACTTGGTGACTGAACACCACCACCTAAGGGGAGATGCAGGGGTCAGTTCTCAGAGTAAAGGTGAACATAAACAGGACAGAAGAGGCAGAGTTGAGGGGGAGGGAAGGGGAAATGAGACCGACTGAAATAGGGAGCAGGTCTCCAATGGAGGGATAAGAAGTGTCCTAGAGTGACGCCTCCCTCGTCTTCTCCAGAGCCTCACGTATAAGCTTCATCTCAGATCAAGGGCCGTTGGCGCTGGGAAGACCATTAGTAGTCACAATTTGAGATGGGGGAGGGGAGTAGAAGATAGCCAGTAATAGATCTTCCATTCTCTCTGGACGTACTGTGAGACCAGGCTACGTTCTAAATCCATTCTCTGCAGCAGAACTGCCAGGTTGGTGGCATGGGAGGGCCAGACGTAATTGCAGAGCCAGGCTGGTCTTCCCTCTTTTTACCCTGGCTGCCATTTTCACATGAAAACCATAAAAGATCCCAGAAATGGGAGGTGCACTTAATAGGTTTTTTTGGCACCGAGAAATTAATCTTTTTTAAACCAAGGGGATTTTTTTTTTCTTTCCTAAAGATCTTTGGCAAACAGAAGCTAAATTGCTTCCAGACCTCATGAAAGGTATTTTGTGCAAACGAGGTGTGATTTACACTTCCTTTAATTAGTCTGAACCCTGGAAAAAGAGAGAAATAATAGAAAACAAGAGCTATGTAGAAAACAAGTCCAAACAGCCCTAAAATAACAGTTTTGTAAAAGCATCAGTTGAGGGTGTTAGAAGGAGACCAATAACAAAAAAAAAAAAAAAAAAAAAAAGAATCCTTCTAATTCTGGGAGTGGAGCAATTATAAGTGAATTGAAGTTTTGTTGGACTCTTTTTCCCTAGGGATGGGGGTGGGGAGAAAGTTTGGCAGAAAGGAGCCTTAGTGTTCTCAGAATGAGTTTCAAGTTCTGGTTGACCTTCCTTCCGTTAAGCTTCGGTATTTTCTGAGGGCATTTGGGGTCTAGGAGCCAGAGTCAGGAGGGAGCAGACCATTCTGCTTGCACTCACAGACGTTTTACCATCCAGTTTTTCTCATGGCTGTGTTGCAACATAGCCTTTTGGAAAGCACATGGCTTTTGGAATCGCAGACATGGGTTCAAGTTTTGCCTCTACCAATTTATCACCAATGTGAATCTGGGCAACTTGAGTCTGCAGCCTCCTGACCACCCCCTTACTCCCTGAAGCTCTCTTTTCTTGGTTGCTCGATCCCCCAATCATCCTATTGTCCCATCAGCCTGATCCTGCTTAGTCTCTTCTGTAGGTCAGCTCATTGACCCAGAAGTTATTTTCTGGGGTTGCTCAAGACTCAGTCCCAAGCCCGCTTCTTCTCTAAGTCAACTGACTTCATCAAGACAGTGTAAGCAAATGCAGTGTTTCACCTTTCATCTGATTAACCCTCAAAGGTCCAGTGCCTGGCCCCATCTTCTCCCTTGGTTGGTCCTCATATCTGAGAGAGTCATTTCCTAGGCAGGTTGATAAGAAGTCTAGGGGTCCCCAAGGAGAGAGGGGTCTGGAATTCTTAAGGAGGAAGAAAGGACAAACTTTTTTTGTCCCTCTACATTCCTTAGGATTATATAACAATGATGTATCCTGTTTGAGGACAGTCTCTGGAAAAAAACCTTCTGGCTAATCCTATTATCTTAAAGTGTAAATTATGGGAGTAGGTCTAGTGAGGTCTTTACAACCTCCAGACATTCTTTTGAGTCACTGTAATAACTAATTAGAGAGTATATAACTCCATGGCTAACACTAGCAAGGGGGTACTCTTTCTACCCCCTTCTGATGCCTATGTCAGAAGCTTTCTCTATTTCCTTTATACTTTAATAAAACTTTATTACACAAAAGCTCTGAGTGATCAAGCCTCGTCTCTGGCCCCAGATTGAATTCTCGTCCAGAGGCCAAGAATCCCGGCGTCTTTGCGTGGTTCAGCAACAACCTTTCATATCCAACTACGTTGCTATTTCTTTACTTGAATGTTTCAAGTACCTTAGATACAACATACCTCAAACAGAAGGGATATTTCACCTTAATCAAGTCTGCTTCCCAGAGAAAAGCATCCCTCCTCACATACATGTTATCTTAGCTGGACCCTCATTTTCCTTCTCCTTCTATATCTGATCCAACACCCAACCCCGTTGACTATATCTCTGCTCTAATACTGCATGATCTGAGCCAATCTTTCCTCATCTCTGTGCAAACCGGGGCACGTGAGCGAGATGGTCCCTGAGTATGTCCTTGCTCTGACACTGTGTGGCACCTCAGTGGTGGTCATCTCCCTCCACCCACTCTCTTCTCATCTCTTATTCAGCTAATGGAGTCTCTACTACAATTTCTGGATCCATCCAGAGCCTGGGCCCAGGAACCCTTGGAGGAGTTGAAGTTATTGAGGCAATATAGGGAGGAGCAAAGCAGCCTCTCTTACAAAATTTATCTTTGCTAATCCCATCCCTTCTGACTGTTCAAATCTATGGCCACAACACCTTTTAGACAAAAGGAATGGCCAAAGTGATGTGCTACATAAACTAAAAGAATGACTTCATTTACCCTTGAGAATATTTAAGGACCTAGGGCTCCATTTTACCTCTAGAATATTGGAACTCATAAGGCCAATTTCATGGATAAATGCATTGTCCAAACACGAATAAAAAGTAATGAACCAGAAGACCAGGGCTCAAAACCTGGCTCTTTCTCTAACTTGCTGGGATCAGCTCTTTCTACTCTCCAGGGCTCGATCCTCTTGACTAAACAATGAAGGAATTGTACTGTACTGGATGATTGACATCGGCTCTGGAAACTCAAAGGTTTGCAGGACATTTTTTATGAACTATGCAGAAAATGAGAGGGTCCAGGGATCATCCTTCGTAGCTTTCCTAGAAAATCATGCATCTTCCCCATGAAAGGAAGCATAGAAAGGCTGAAATTTATGGAGCACTCATTAGGTGTGTACTAATATCCAAAGTTTAAAAAAAAAAAAAAAAAAAAACTAAGAGGAAGGAAGAAAAGAAGGTTAAGTATTGACCAAGTGTCACATAGCTATTTGATAATATAACAATTTCAAACTTCACTATAACTGGTTCTGAGTCTGTGTTGGACGCTGTATCTCCACCTATCCAGCCATTTCTGTGGCCGTCATGCCTTTGTTTGTTATGCATCCATTCACTCATACTATAAACACCCCCTGAGTATTTCCTCTGTGCATGGAGCTGAGCTAAATACAAAGAACTATGAGCAGAAAGTTTAGAAGCGTTACCTTTCTTTCCAAAGTGCCACTCTGATCATGTTTATGATCATCCTCAAAAGCCATCCAATGCTCCCCTTTGCCTGTGGGATGAAGTCCAAACAGCTTAGCCTGTTTTCCCATCCTTCTGTGATCTGGCTCCTGTCTCATCTCCTCTCAACCACATTCATTCAACAACATTTGTTAAGTATTAACCATGTGCCAGACACTGCTCTAGAGTATTGGAATGCAATGTTGAGTGACACAGACGTGGGCCTTGCCTAAGATATTACAGATACTAATCAAATAGTATAGGTATTAACATTAATATCTGTAATATTTATAGATGCTAATCAAATTATCACATCAATGCAGAAGTAGGCACTCCCTTAAGCTTTCAGTGGTCTAGCTTCTCTAGATATAGGCTTCTTGGGCTGGAAGCCATCTGATGGGATGGGAGAGCCTGCAATGATGCAGTTTTCCTTATCTTTAAGACTCGCTTAAAGATATGCTGACCTTTTAACAATGTGATCTGTCCTACTAATCATGCAGAAATACCTACTTCTAAACAAAGACTCTTTTTTTCTTGATGCCATAAATTTTTTAAAATTTTATTTCAAAACAGCTTTTCAACAGTTCTTGCTGTACACTACCAAAGAACAGCATGCCCTCCCTCCACAGGAATCATTATGCTTAAAGTTCATCACTTACTATTTATCTCCACTTGTTGCTTGTTGTTCAGCTGCTAAGTCATGTCCAACTCTTTAAACCCACCCCCCACCCCCCGCCACCGCCCCATGGACTGCAGCACATCAGGGTTCCCTGTCCTTCACTCTCTCCTGGAGTTTGCTCAAACTCATGTCCATTGAGTCAGTGATGCCATCCAACCATCCCATACTCTGTTGCCCTCTTCTCCTCCTGCCCTCAGTCTTTCCCAGCATTGGGGATTTTTCCAATGAGTTGACTGTTCGCATCAGATGACCAAACTACTGGAGCTTCAGCTTCAGTCCTTCCAATAAGTATTCTGGGTTGATTTCCTTTAAGATTGCTTGGTTTGATCTCCTTGCTATCCAAGGGACTCTCAAGAGTCTTCTCTAGCACCACAATTCGAAAGCATCAATTCTTCAGAGCTAAGACTTCTTTATGGTCCAACTCTCACATCCTCACATGACTACTGGAAAAACTGTAGCTTTGGCTATATGGACCTTTGTCGGCAAAGTGGTGTTGGAATGTTTGTTAGGTCCATGAATCAAGGTAAATCGGACGTGATCAAGCCAGGAGACGGCAACAGTGAGCATCGACGTTTTAGGAATCCATGAACTAAAATGGATGGGGATGGGCAAGTGTGACTCAGATGACCATTGTATCTACTACTGTGGGTAAGAATCCCTTAGAAGGAATGAAACAGCCCTTGAAAGAGTCCGAAATGCAGTACCTGAGAGCAATCTCAAATGATCTCAGTTTGTTTCCAAGGCAAACCATTCAGCATCACAGTAATCCAAATCTATCTCCCCTACTCAACTCTAAATTTCAAGAAGGCAGAGTCCTTGCCTATTCTTGTTCACCAATGGAATCCAGCACTTAGCCCAATGCCTGGCACACCGTTGACATTCAGAACGTGTGTCGGTTAGACTGAATCATGCTTAATGAGCCCTAAAGCCTTCCTTCAAAAAAAGACTGTGGCAGACATAGATTTCTTTTCTTTTTTTTACCACCACATCCTTCTTTTGTTTTTTTCAGATGGGGAAACAGAGCCTGAAAGGAGAAGCAAGTTTGCAAAGGCTGCAGAGAACGTTGGTAGCTTAATTAAATCAGAATCAAAGAGAATTTGAGGTCCAAAGCTTGTGTGTATCATATCCATTCACAAACCTTGAGTCTGAAATGGCGAGGAAGTGAGGGCCTCAAGGGAAAAAGAGCATATGACTGGAAGGAGACACAGTCTCCCCAGCCTTTGATGTACGTACCTTCGTCTCAGAGAGAGTCGCTGAGTGGCCTGTTTCGGAGCTAGAGGGGCCCAAGTGCATGGGAGGAACCCTGGCCTGTCCTCAGACAGGGCCTCTGAGAAAACGCTTCAATCACTGCCTCTAACCCAAACTCTCCAAAGCACTATTTCCTATTATGTCTCAATAACCAAGTTTAACCCGCCCGCGTCTTGAGATTAGATCTGTGAGCTCACAGAGGCTCAATCACTCAATTAAGAGGAGGGAAAATCTTATCCTCTCCAAACAAAGTGAAATGTGACATAAGCCAGTTGCTAGGATTATGTCTCATTCAGGAAGAAGGAGAGGAGCAGAGCAGAGAGAGAATGGGTGGGTCAAACATTACAGGAATTTTCCAGGGAAGTGTGAGTGGTGTGGTCCTCTAAACTTCAATGTCCAGTCCCCCAGACAAGGCTGAAGGCAAGGTCCTGACTTCCAGAGAGGCAGAAAGGTGTGGGCAGCTCTTCTCAACGTGCCCTGGAGCTCTGGGTAGTATCCAGGTGCATTCTGATTCTTCCCTGGATGCCTGGCATCAGTGGTGAGCTGAATCCCCAAACCCAGAGAATCCTATAGGCAGATGCCAGTCTTCAAAACCTACTTGATTAGGTTAATGCAAAGTATGGGGACATTCCTCTTAATGAATAATCCCTTCCTCCTCCTCTTGGCCTTAATTTGCACATCTTTAGAACGGGAGTTGACAGGACATTGACTTGGATAGTATCTAAAGCTCCTTCCAACATCGAAGGTCTACGGCCAGTAGTTAAAAGACACTCTGGCATACCAGAAAGGGCAGGGACACTGGTAGACCTTGTTCAAATTCCAGCCCTGCATTGGAAAAATGATTTTACCTCACTGAGCACCAGTTTTCCCTTCTTTTAAAAAGGACTAAATGTTTATAGCTCACAGAATTGCTGTAAGGTTTTGAGAAAGCATATTTGATGTCCTCAGCACAGTGTCTGCTTACAGAAATACGCAGTGAATGATGGTGATCATTCTGAGAAGGTCTTTGGGCTTTGGCAAATGAATGACAGATTTTAAGAGTGAGATCTTTAAGATACAGTCTTGATGGAGACTTTGAGTTTAGAAAGAAGCCATGCTCTCAAGTGAAAGATTCTGCTAATCCAATGGCAATTGTCTACTAGAGAGCACTAATTCACAGCCGGTGAAACCTGATTTCCAAAAGCCAACTGGCCATGCTAAAAAGCAATAGAGTTACAGACCAGAACACCTAGATCTGAGGCCAGGCTTGGAAGGAAACATTCTTTCCATGTGGAGGGTTATTAAGTCCTTGGTATAGATTCAAGGGTAGAAAAACTGGGATAATTTCCACTGGGGACTGAGCCATGTAATTAATTTGGGGCCATCCATATTACCATGCCCTGGTTTCAGTTTTGTCTTTTGTAAAGCAGGGATCTTGATATAAGCTCCTAGGAGTTGCTGAAAGGATTGACTGTGATAACCCCAAGCCTTTGCAGGATGGCTGGTTGGCAACAAGAGCAAGAGTCCTTAACAGCTGAGCCCTAGTTGTACCTCTGACTAGCTGTGTGTCCTTGGTTCAATCACCTTCCCTCTCTGAGTCTCTGTTTTCATATCTGGAAAAGGAGTCTAAGGACACTCTGGGTTGCAGGACTGTTGTAAGCAACTGATGAGATGATACATGAAGGGGAGTTGATAAAGTAGAAGGATTACCCAAAGGCAAGAAGTCCTTCATGTCTACACCCAGGCCCTTCTAGAGACTATTCCAGCATCTCCCCCTTATTCTTCCAGTTAAAGGGATTATACTTTCATGTAGACAAGGATTTGAAGGTCCCAATTTCATCTTTGCCCTGTGAAAAGGTTACCAGTAATTTTTCTTGCCATTTAGAGTGACCTGAGGGGAAATTGGCCAGACTGTTGTCCTGGGGCCAGAGTCTTACTACAAAACTGTAACTCCACCCAGAAACCTGAGTCAACTCAAGAATGAGGCACTGGGCATAAACCACGCCAAAACTATCCACCCTCTGCTTTCCAGGATCCCAAATGACACTGGTCATTGAAAACCCATCCTTCTTATCCAGAGGGAAATTTCGGCTCTGCTTAAGATGAATTTAATGCCCAGCATTAGCTGTTAAAACCCAAACAGGCCCTTCCAAAACTGTGACCTTCTGTTCAAAGACTTGCTTTTGTTTGGTTGTATCTTGTAAAATACTTTAGTAGCAAATTTAGGACTTATAAAATAGAGCCGATTGACAGCCTTGGGAACTGAAAGCCTATTTATTCACTGAACAGAGAGTGCTGGAGGGGTTAGGGGGTTGGTTAGCTACAGACAGAGATGGTGCCTAGGCCAGGGTTTCTGGAGGGAAGATATCTCAGAAACTCAGAATTGTTATAGGTCCTGGAGTGGGGATCATGAAAGGTTTCATGGAGAAGGTAGAGCCAGTTACAACTGTGCTAGGCTTTGGAACAATGATGGGTAGAAACTGGACACACTGGATCTTAGACGTATCAGCATCTCAGAACAGGAGTGTCTTCATCAGTAAAATGGACTAGTACACTTCCTGCTTCATTTTTACTGCTGAACAGTATTATGTCAAATGGCTCAATAAATGACACTCTTCTCTGATAACTAGCACTGATTTTTTTTTTTAATTGAGGAATATCATTTATCTACAATAAAATGCTAGATTTTAAGCACAGAGCTCAATGTTTTTGAAAAACAGCTGAGTTCTCCATTTTTACATGGTGGCTCACCCATGTCATAAACTTAAGATAAACAGGAAAAGATTATCACTCTGGGATCTCAGAAAAAATAGATCTATAAGGAAACTTATACATGAATTGGTACAACAACTTTCTTTTCTTGTAAAAACTGGGGTCTAGAGGATTGATTTGGGGAGGTGGATGTGGCAGAAGGCCATATTATTCTACAGTGATAACAATGATCCCCCAAATGAGCACATATCTCATCCTCCAAATGAGCACACATCTATTCCATATCTAATGTGTCCCAGGAAGATAACTCTGGAAATGCTTCGTTACCAACCATATCAAAAGAGATGTGGCCACAAGGAGCCTTTGTCCAGAGGTCAACATACCTGTTACATCAAGAAAAGATGGAAAGCACAATATGGTAAACCAAATATCCTTCAATTAAAAATAAATAAATTTAATTTAATAAAAACCTTCAGCTTCCCTTGAGAATAAGGGAAATGATAATAATTACAATAAAAATAATAATGATGACAATGATCTACAACTTTAACAATATGAATGGATTCCACAGTATGGTGATCACAAGAACCCAGACAGAACAGAATGCATATTGTACAATTTATAGCTTCAAAGGCAAGGAAAATTAATCAATGTTAAAAGAAGTTAGGGTAGTGATTTACTCTTGAGGAGGGACTATGTCTGAATGGGAGCACAGAGTGAGTTTCTGAAAGGCGGGCGATGCTCTGTTTCTTGATTTGGGTATTGGTCGCAGGGTTGTGTTCATTTTGTGAAAATTCTTCAAGATACAGAAGATCAGTGTCATCGGATATATATATACAAGTGCTATACTTCCAGAGAAATTTTGAAAAATAGAGGCACTTTGCCAAGAATGAGTAAAAGAATAGAGGTAATAAATTCATTTAACACCTGAGAGGCTGGAAATCATACACCTTAAAGGCAGAAAGGCCTCAGAGGTGACCCATTTCAACCACCTGGTTTCAGAGACGGGGACACGGAGGCCCACAGAGGAGAGTGCCAAGACCACCCAGGGCCTCAGCTTCACGTCAGGTCTCCCGACCCAGCCCTTCCTAACGCTGCTTTCCTTCCTCAGATGATAACAGGGAGATGTAGGTGAGATCTAAAGAAAGCTAAGCCATGCATCTGGATATCAAGGTATAAAATTTTTCAGACACTGATTAGTAGGTGCCTTGCAAATGGCCTTGGCAGCTGAGACAAGGCAGATGTGACCACACACATGCATTGCCCATGACACATGGGTTGGAAGAGTGAGGCAGAGGCAGCTCTAAAGGAACACATGGAGAACTTGTCTGCCCGGAATGCGTTGGGAATGAGGATTCCAAAGAGGTCATCCCAGGAGAAGCCATGCCTGAACCCCAAGGAAGGCTGGGTGCATTTACTGACATTCCAAACATCTGTGCTTTTGCAAGGGAGATAAAAAGGAATCTGCTTCCCTGCCTCGAGGCATGATCTATGGGCTTCCGAGGCACTGGGTGTGGGCTGCTCTTGAAGGCATGATGCCGTGTTTGATGGATGAAGGCTGAGGAAACTCACTAGGCCACACATTAATAAAAATGATCAAACTGCCTTGGTTGGTGGAATGGGATGCTAATGCCATTCTCCAGATGGACGTCAGAGAGAGAGAATGTCTGGAGGGAGCTAACCTGCTTTATATCTTTACCTTGATCCCACTTGTCCAAATGAGAGCCTCTGTTCTGTTGCCAAGACCCTATAAAAGCCCAGGCTGGAGGGGCTCACCCTGCACTACCACCACCCATGATACCTCACCTGCAGCCAGCCTTTCTTAACTGAGAAGGTGTATGTTCTAACCACATCTTAGGCCTGCAGCCACCTTCCATCACTTTGTCCTGCCCAGAGAATGCAGTCCAAGTATCTTCACCTGGCCTCCACACACTCACCCACTTGACCACAAACCCTACTCCCTCTCAGACTGTGTTCCTCCAAGTATCTTTCTTGTCTATCTTCACACCTATTTTTAGTTCTATGTTTTTTTTCTCTGTCTAGATTGCCTCTTACTCATCTCTACTATTGAAACCCTTCTTATCCTTCTAAGCTAAGATCAAAGGTCATGAAGATCTCCTTGATTACCAGTTTCCCAACACAAATTCATCTTATTCCATGGTGCATTTTTTATCTGTTTAGCCATATTTCATTTTTACTTTATGATCATACATAAAGTTGTCTGTTTTTTATTTCTCTCTTTCCAGGTTGGGTGCTTCAAGAGAAAAGGGATAATATTTATCATGTTCCCATTGGTTTCCAAAGGGTTTCTCTGGTAGCTCAGTGGTAGAGAATCCTCCTGCAATGGAGGAGATGTAGCTTAGATTACTGGGTTGGGAAGATCCCCTGGAGAAGGAAATAGCAACCCACTCCAGTGTTCTTGCCTAGGATATCTCATGGATACAGGAGTCTGGTGGGCTACCGTCCATGGGGTTGCAAAGAGTTGGACACGACTTAGTGACTAAACAACAAAAACAACAACACTGGTTTCCAAGACACAGCAGTATGCTTGGCAAATGCAGTTTTTCAATATACACATTTTCTGAGCAAGTATGAGGTCATCACATGTCCCTAGTCTCCAATTTCAGCCTCAACTGAAATAGTTCCAGTGTGAGTTCAGACTTACTTTGTGATGCTCCAGTAACCTCCACCTTAAGACAGGGCAGGTATATCTTTCTGCTTTCAGGCCTGAGGCCTTCCTTGATGCCATGGAAATGCTCAGCTCAAAAGGGTAAGCCAAAAGTGGAAGGAACCAAAATCTTCCAACTTCATGTGCAGGGAGCCAGAGCAGACACAGCCCAGCTCTGCACCCTCAGGCTGCAATTCTGGGAGGCATCTGTCCCCAGAAGGTACCCGGGGAATTGAGCCCATGGGACCTCGGTGATACCCTGTTGAACACACCCCTGTGTTGGTCTTCTTTCCTCCTGCTGTCACCACCCAAGCAGCTTCACAACCGCTTCTTGTGCGTTCCTGTCAAGTAAACCACCTGCTCCCAATCTTCCAGGGTTTTCAGGTTAACCAAGATAGAAAAACAAAACAAAAAACAGCATGAATACATGCCTCTGACTTCGAATGAGTCAGATAATCCAACGAACCAACGAACCGTCTCTAACATCTCCCCAGTGCCTGGAAACCAACTTTGGCACATGGTATGTGGTCCGTAAGTGTGGGTCAGCTAGAAAAGAATTTAAACATATGAGCCGCTAGTATCAACTTGGCCAGCAGAGAAAACGCCAACTTATAAACTACAGAATCATCGCCAGAGGTGTCCACATAGCTGATTCTAGGTGACGAACACTAGGAGAACCCAGGCTCACTGACCGTGGGTTCTGCTGTCACTTTAGGTTCGGCCAGTGGAGCCCACTCATTGACTCTCAGTTCTGTCACCTCTCATCTCCTTAATGCTGCAGGCCCGGGGCTCCTCTGAGACACTCGGCTGCTGCAGAAAAACCAGATGTAATCTTCCAAAGGTGAGATTCATCACACACCCAAGGCCAGCACATCCATCCCCAGCATAATGAACCATGGGAACCCTCGGTCCCAGCCCAGGATATGACCCAAGTGACTCAGAGTTTAAATTTCCCCATGGTTCGTGCTGTGAAAACAATGCCAAGTCCTTCCTCTCCAATCAAAAACAAACCCCTTAAAAATTGTATTTAGTTTTATTGATAATTACATCCTCTCTTTTTTTTTTTTCCATTTAAAAAGCTGGTTTTATTTCTTTCCCCTTCAAGAATTCCTTGGAAGCCATTATGAGTAGGGACAAGAGAATCAGATCAGATCAGATCACTCACTCAGTCGTGTCCGACTCTTTGCGACCCCATGAATCGCAGCACGCCAGGCCTCCCTGTCCATCACCAACTCCCAGAGTTCACTCAGACTCACGTCCATCGAGTCAGTGATGCCATCCAGCCATCTCATCCTCTGTCGTCCCCTTCTCCCCCTGCCCCCAATCCCTCCCAGCATCAGGGTCTTTTCCAATGAGTCAACTCCTCGCATGAGGTGGCCAAAGTACTGGAGTTTCAGCTTTAGCATCATTCCTTCCAAAGAAATCCCAGGGCTGATCTCCTTCAGAATGGACTGGTTGGATCTCCTTGCAGTCCAAGGGACTCTCAAGAGTCTTCTCCAACACCACAGTTCAAAAGCATCAATTCTTCGGTGCTCAGCCTTCTTCACAGTCCAACTCTCACATCCATACATGACCACAGGAAAAACCATAGCCTTGACGGACAAGAGTATAGAGACTTCCAAAGGAGAAAGAATTTGGTTCAAACCCTAACACTGTCACTTAACAACTCTATATGCCTCGGAAAGTGACTCTATCCCTCTGAATGTCCTGTGACATAAAGATAATAATAGCTATTTTCAGAATAATTCTGATAATTAAATACTATAGGGACACCTGCTATATAAATGTTCAATAAGCATTGGTTCTCTTTCCCATTCCCTTTAATTAGTTTTACACTTTCTATAATGCATACAAAGTTTCTAGTATGGAACAGGTGCTTAATAAATGCTACCCATCTTGCTTCATCCTCACTTTGGCTCTCTTTATGGTGGATGCCTTTCTGCTTCTCCACTCATGGTGGGTTTAATTGTCTGGTTTCATGAGTTCTGATAATAGCATAATGCCTATTTTTGGTGTTAGGGATACAGCATAGATTAAGACAATTGATGTCCTCACCCTTATAGAGCTTACATTCAAGAGCAGGGGAACCAAAAATAAATACACAAAAACATAAACAAGTGAGATTATTTCAGAGAATGGTAAGCGATGTTAGAGCAATACTGCCGGGGGATGCGACAGGAGAGACAGAGAAGTAAGCGTATATTTGGGTGGTCAGGGAAACCTCGAAGTGAAGAAGAAAACAAAAGAAGGAAGAGACCAACTGCTATGAAGGTGCTAACAATCCAAACAAGTAGGGGCAGGAAATTCTAGGCAGAGGTTAAAAGAAAGAAAGTGAAGTCGCTCAGTTGTGTCCAATTCTTTGTGACTTTGTGGATTGTAGCCCACCAGGCTTCTTCGCCCGTGGGATTTTTCCAGGCAAGAATACTGGAGTGGGTTGCCATTTCCTTCCCCAGGGGATCTTCCTGACCCAGGTGCAGGTTAAATAGAGGCAAAGTTTGATATATCTGAGGATGAGAAAGAAGTTGTGTGTTGACTTCTACCCTTACACGTTAGGTTAGGCGTCGGCTTCCTAAAAGTCAACTCAGGAAGGGAAAGATTTTGAGTTGTATCATTCTGTTTTTCAAATATAATGGAAATACAGCTCAAGGAGGGTTATATAAAGGAATTTATTTGCCTACACGAATGGCTGTCTTTTCTGGCCTTTGAGAATGGTATGCTCCTTTCTTGGAGGTTTTCTCCCCAAAACTCAGATGCTCCTAAAGGCTGACTGCTGCTTGGGATGTGAAATAATGAGTGAACCCAAATTCACAGATGTTGTGATACAGCTCTTTGGTGCTTGAATGGTCAATGCTGAGGGCAGCAATTATTCCAGGACTCTTGATATGCCCTCTAGGCTTACAGAATTATATTCATGAACTTTGACCTCAGTCAAGTCACTTCTGATCTTATTCCTCATCTGTAATGACTGAGAAAGATGTGAAGGGTGGGGGATGGACAATGGGCAGAGATTTGCCTGTGATCTCTATGGTTTCTTCCAGATTTCCTATGATTCTAAAAGGACCTTGGGAATCATGGAGGGAATACTCCCAGGGAACTCGTAAGTGTTGGGAAGCTCTCCTACATCACTGATGCCAACTGTGCCTGAGGCTTTTAAATGTGTCAACAGTCTCCAAAACAATTACAACAAGCCCCATTACTATTCTCTTCTAAGCCCATCTTCACTGTTGGTTAATAACCAAATTCCCTCTCTCCAGGGTAGTCCACCCTTGCCTTCTACCACGAGAGTAGGTGAGGCCAAATCAGGGCAGGGTAAATGAGTTCTTCCTGAGGGGTTTGGAGTCAAGTGAACCTAACTCCTTGATCTCATCTCACAGGGCTCCAGGGCCCTACCCAGAATCTCTCCCTTCAGAGGCAGGACAGGATGACTCAAGGAGAGGGAATTCAATCACGGGAAGTTTACAAAGACTAGAATGGAATTGATGGCCAAATCCAAGCCTGGATACTCCTAAGGGCACATGGTGGGAGACCAGTACTGGGCTGGGCCCAGGAGACCCTGCCTCTGTGCCAATCTGCATTCACCAGGAGACTGAGTGGGAGCTCCTTGACTTCTGCATCAGTCTCTTCATCTGAATTGAGGAGACTGGCTTAACTGATCTGTAAGGGTCTTGTAAGTATGATATTTAAGGATTCTGGATGCATAATGCTCAGCGGGCTACTTCTGAACCTGCTTATGCTTCTGTGAAATTAGAATAAAAACAATAACTTCACCCTGAGATTATTTGGAAGATTAAATGAGTTTAACTACAGCATCTCAGCTCTGTTCATTTAGTGTACTCCTTTAATGACTACTCACTAGGCTTCTACTACAAGTCATACGGCGTGCTGGGGAAAACAAACAAATGAATTCAGTGATCAACTAGAAAGACACCTTCAAAAAGCTAGAAGTCTTGTGGGGCACACAGTAAAATTCAAAAACTGAGGTGATCTTAATAAGACATTTCTGTTATGATTCAACAGTCAGTTCAAACCCCCTGCCCATGTTATGGCAAGAAGCAGGTGAAAATATTTCAAGAAACGGTGATTACAAAACTCTCAAGGGATGATGTCCTCTGTCCCTGGTCTAAGTTATAGATGGCACATTCAGATATCCACAGGAGCAGAGCACCTAACACATTAAAGTAGTAGTTGGATGTCAGACAGCCTGGAAGAGGAGGACCACACAAACAGAGTATACACGCCCTCTCTCAATGGGGCAGCTGCTAAAACACTCTCCTGTCCCCTGCTGTCTGTCATGTGGGAAGAGCCCAGGCTTAACAAAAGCTACCTTTTTTCAGTAGAAAAAGATTTTTAAAAATATGTAAAAATATTCCTGATTTTAAGTGTTGACAACTTATTCAAATATTTTAAAAAGCTGTTGGCTTGTTACCCATAGCTTAAGGGAAATTATTTCAGATAAGAGCATTATGTATATTTTCAAAGATAGTAAGGGCAAAAGAAAAAAGATGCGTGATTACTGTATATTCTATACACCAGGCATCTCACACACACACATCATACATCATTCCTTGGTTGTTCACAATAATACTGAGAAATTCTGGTGTTTAGTCCTGATTTTTTTTTTTCCTTAATGTAGTCATATATGGGAAATATACTTGGGGAGACACAAGTATAGACAGATAAGATCCTGGCAGCATGAGGAAGATTGAATACAGGGATAAGACTAAGGGCATGGGAGCCTGATGAGGAAGTTATCTATAGTGGTCTTAGTGGGAGAAAACAGAGAGATAGTCGAGGTGTAACAGAGAATTAATTAACGTTTTCAAGGCACTTGATAATGTCTGAGAGGGAAAATCTACTTCTCTCCCAACTCCCCATGTCAGATGAAGGAGGAAGAGACCTTACAGGTGAGCCCCTTTCTTATATTCTCTTTTCACCTTAAGGACTGTCTTGTTGACGAGACAGTCAACTCCATGGCCAGCTCCATGTTGGCCATCTCTCCAGGTGGGGAGCGGAAGCTGAGACCTAGGCCTACAGACTGGGCCACCTAGCCCACACCTCACTGCCACACAGAATCCTTTTTAGGGCAATGAAGTTCTGTAGGAAAAAAAAAAAAAAGCCCACCATTCTTTTTGTTCCCCAAATCTTTGGGCTTCTTGCCTCTGGCTATATTACACTAGCAGTGAGAAATGGAAAGAAATGTGGATTAAACAATCAGAAGACCCACATTCAATGCTTGACCCCACTCTTCTTAGAAGTTTGCCCTCCCAACTGTCAACTTTACAAGCTTCATCTTCAACTCTTTCACCAGTAAATGGAGATGACAATTCCCTCTCACTTGAAAGGAATAATTTTCAGATCAAAAGAAATAATGGATTCAAAGGCCCTTAAGTTCATCTTCCAATAGAGCGGCAAGGGTGATGAAGCTTTCACTCTTCTGCATGCCCTAAACAGCTCACCATGATCTCACCCCTTCTACAGTCTCTTCTATTCCCACCGCTCCCAATGCGTCCTCCAGCATGCCACCCTTTATACCCTAAGGTCACTGCAGACGCTTCTCCCTCCACCTGGAATGTTTTCTCTCTCACATACCTCTCAACTTGTACTCCATCTCACTGCTTCCTGCTCACACTTCAGGTCTTTATTATGCGCCTCCTATAATCCTGGCATTTTTTAGGCACTGGGGTTGAGTTATGAAAAAAATGAATGTCACTCCACTTTGGAGGAGCTGGTATTCCAGAGAGTAAAGGCAAATGTTCTACTCTTCTTCCCCTCCCCAAATCAAAATACATCCCTCATAATTGTCACTAAGCACCACAAAGGGAATATTAAATGCTGAAAGTTTACATAATCAATGAAAGGGCCAAATATCATCTAGAAATTTGGATAAATTACATTTAAGCTGAGCTCTGAGTGTAGAAATTCTAATTGGGAAAGAAAATCTGTGTAATCTATCAAGAGCAGATAGAAGGCTGGAGAAGTGACCAAAAGCAATTATTCATAACCTTAGTTCAGTTCAGTTCAGTCGCTCAGTCATGTCCAACACTTTGCGACCCCATGAATCGCAGCATGCCAGGCCTCCCTGTCCATCCAACTCCCGGAGTTCACTCAGACTCATGTCCATCGAGTCAGTGATGCCATCCAGCCATCTCATCCTCTGTCATCCCCTTCTCCTCCTGCCCCCAATCCCTCCCAGCATCAGAGTCTTGTCCAATGAGTCAACTCTTCGCATGAGGTGGCCAAATTACTCGAGTTTCAGCTTTAGTATCATTCCTTCCAAAGAAATTCCAGGGCTGATCTCCTTCAGAATGGACTGGTTGTTTTTTGTTTTTTGTTTTTTTTTTTTTCATTTAGTTATAAGAGCTATGGGAAGCTCTTAAAGGATTCACATTAGGGAAATGATATTTATAAATCTATTCATCAAATACTTATCAAGAGTTTTTGATATGCCAAGCACTGTGCTAGGCACTGGATAGGATCTAAACGCTGTATTTCGAAGGGTGAGTCTGGCTTTAGAATTGATGCCTGAAGGGGATGGAATAGTGGCTAATAGGAAGACTAATTAGAAAGCGGTTGCAGGAGATGATGGGTGGTTTAGACCAGCCAATGAGAATAGAAGGAAAGGAATAGATTGAAGAGATAATGTTGTATGTCAATTATATTTCAGTAAAGCTGGGGGAAAGAATAATGATGATCAAAGCAAAACAACTTGGTTATAAGTTGAATATAAAGAAAAACTAGAGAAAAGGGCTAAATCTTGGGAATGTGCTTCAAGGAACTGAATTCATAGTGGTACCAGTTGTAGAGAGTGAATGAGCAGGTCGTCAGGAGCACACTAGCGGGGAGATGGAAATGAGTTCAGCTTTGCACGTTGAGTTTGAATTGCTTGTGTTGGATATGGACAGAGAACTCAGAGGGAAGAAGTGAAAACACAAATGTAAGGGCCGTGAGTATATTGAGTATAACTATGGGAGTGGATGTGAGTCTAGAGAGAGAGAGCGAGTTTAAACTGAAAAAAAGGAGATAAAGACCAAGATCGGAGGTGCTCTAGGATTTAAATAACAGACAGGAGCACACGGTCTGCCAGGGAGGCTGCAGCAGAGTTTCAGAGTCAGGGGTGAAAACCAGGAAGGAGGGCTTGGTGTCCGAGAAACAGCGAGGACAAAACAACAAAGGTTTCAGAAGGGAATGTTGAAGCCTGTAGGATGCTTGAAGATACACAGTAAATCTACGGCCACAAACAAAGTTATTGGATTTAATGACACGGAGGTTATAGATGCTTGTGGAGAAAAAGCTTTCAGTAAACTTGGAGGTAGCAGGAGACAGACTAGAAGGAGTGAAGGAACGAGTGGAAAGTGAAGAAATGAAGTCAGCCGCTGCAGACTCTACTTTCAAAAGTGTGTTTATAAAGAAAAGGAGTGGGATGGTCATGATATAGTGTAAGATGTGGAATTTTTTTTTTAAAGAAAAACATAAGAGCACATTTAAATGATAGTAAAAAGAAGAGAGATTGGAAGGAGAGATCGGAAACTAAAGAAGGAGAGGTTGAAAACAGAGAATATAGGGAGATAACTGATACATCAGGTTTCCTAGGAAGTTGGTAGGGCACAGGAAACAGTGCAATACAAGGATTAATGTTAGAGAGGAAAAGAGAACCTCCCACACTGCATCAGGAGAGGAAGAATGTGCAGAGAGAAGCATATGGATTTAAAACAGTTAAGGAGACAAGTTTACCTACTTCCTACACTCGTATATCTTCTCGGCAAATGAGGAGACACAATCATTTGCTGAGAGAGGGCGAAGGATAAGTTGCCATGAGCTGAAGGACGGTGAAACAGAAAGCAAATTGATAGGAATCTCGTAGGATGGCTGACACTGGTGACTGATGATACATTGGTGCCAAGTATCCCCAACTGTGTCCTTTGCTCTGGCTGTTTGATGTACGTACTAGCAGAGGAGAAGATGGAGAGCTGTGGCATGCATCCAATGTAGGTGTTTGCCCATGCAAGGCAGCTGAAGACCAGAAAGGCACAAGAGATCAGGAGCTGGTTGAGAACAGTGATAAAATTATGAGCCATGAGCTCTGCCATGAGGCCTCAGTCTATCTGGGTTGCTATAACAAAATATCATGATGGGTAGCTCATAAGCAACAGAATGTATTTCTCATAGTTCTGGAGGTTGGGAAGTCCAAGATCAAAGCATCAATCAATTTGGGGTACACTCCTCATAGATGTCCTTCTCCTGACTGTAACTTCATGGTGGAAGAGTGAGGAATTTCTCTGGGATGTCATTTTAAAGGACACTGATCCAATTATGAAGGCCCTGCCTCATGACCTTATCACTGCCCAAACGCCAATACTATCAGGGGTTAAGGTTTCAACATATGGATTTTAAGGGGACATAAACACGCAATCCATTTCACATGGATCGGGAGGTGACTCTAAAAAAAGTTGAAACCGATAGATGGAGATAGAGCAGTGATACCGAGGAATGGGAAATCAAATTGAGTAAAAAGATGTGGTAGGAATGAGAGATCAAAAATCAGACAGGATAAAAGACAATGGTCAGAAAGTGGGATACTGGAGCTAATGACTTTTCATGGGACGACAACGTCACATGAGGACAACTCCAGGGTGTGAATTGGCAGCAGGTGGCTGAGGGCCACTAGGGGCAAGCTTACTGGAGACGAGAAGTGAGGGACAGCACTGTTGGGAAAGGGAACCCAGGAGGACTTGAACATCTACCGAGTAGAATACAGATGGAGGAAGAAAAAACTCCAAACCAGCACTGATGCTTAGAGCATCGGTTTCAGTTAAGGAAAGAAGATGGACACTGGATGATATTTGATTTTATCTTTTGGGGTGGATGACTGCATTTCAGGGTCATAAGGCAGGATGGACTGAATCCTAAAAAAAGTCTTTGAATGGGAGGTAGGCACCTGCGTATCCTAATTCTTCTCTGCCCTGGAAGGAGGTCCTAGAGAGAACAGAGGGAAAGCTAACTTTTCTTCTCTTGGTATCTATGGTGGGTGACGCGAAGTTGCTTCAAAGGTCAAGCAGGGTGACAAGTGGCCATGGGGAGAAAAAGGACACCAGAAGAGCAGTCTTTCCTGCCAGAGGGCGAGTCCTACATGGGAGCTGGTATTCTTAAGTGAGGTTTAACCAGTATGATTAACTAGTGGGAGCAGGATCTTGAACTCACTTTCTGTGTAGCCTTTACTGACACCACTAAACTGAGTTAGAATCCTCTAATCCTTGCTTTTACAGTACCCAACTTGTCTTATCACCGACCATGCTTAGCATAACTTCTTGCTAAATTGTTATCTATCTCCTAAAACCCAAAACCCATGTGTGCTCAGGAGCAGCCAACTCTTTGCAACCCCATGGACTGTAGCCCACCAGGCTCCTCTGTCTGTGGAATTTTCCAGGCAAGAACACTGGGGCAGGTTGCCATCTTCTCCACTAGGGGATCTTCCCGACCCAGGGACTGAACTCACATCTCTCGTGTCTCCTGTATCGGCAGGTGGATTCTTTGCCACTAGCACCACCTGGAAAATCCCATCTATCTCCTGGTGGACACATAAATGCCACAAGAGTGGGAATCAGGCCTGTCTTGCTGCTATTCCATGCCCACCACGCTCTGTAGCATCTGAACCATAGTAAGAGTTCCATATACACGAATGAAACAGATGAATGTGCTTTGTGAACTGGTTAAAAAAAAAAAACAAAAACCCACCCTGTGATATAGAAGGCAGGCTGGGTGGCATGCAGGAATGGAGAGAATTAAGACCCTCCAAGTACCTTTTCCCTTTGGAGGCCCTTGACTTGAGAAACCTCTCACCCCAAGAGCGGCTAGAGTGACAGAAACATTTTCTGAGGACCTGAGATCAGTTCCAGATGTTTGCAGTCATGTTGGTTTGTACCTCACCCTGTAACACATATTTCCCTCACCCCCCTCCACTTGAGCTGGGGGAGCGGGGCCTGGGCTCCAATGACATCACCTCCGTCAAGCTGGTCCAGGGCAGCAGACAGCAGGCGGGTGAGGGCCCCTCTGGCTTCTCAGACAAAGGGTACGGCTCAGCCACGGCCCGCGCTGTTCGAGGAGCTATGAGTAATTCCTACGGTATTTCATAAACAGCTCCGATGCAATCGCTCCATCACAGCCCTGCCGCCACCGTCCCCTTGGCTACTGGAGGCTGGGGGCCTGGCGGTCCTCTGCCTTGAGTTGATTCCCCAGACAATTCGCCTCCATAACTGCTCCCCTTCGCTTGACAAGGTCAGCAATCTGAGGTCTAAGAAGGGATGCTGGAGTGGAGGGGGTAGCTAGGGAGAGAGGGTGTGTGTAGGGGTGTCCTTTCTGCTGTAGATGAGGCTTGATGGAAACAGGAGAGAAGAAAGAATGGGGTTGGGGTGGATAGAGACATCTTCTGACCATTCAGGACATTGTTCCTGACTCAGTTCTAGATGAAACCAGATCAGCAGCTCATGCCTAAGCGGATCGAAGAAGTAAAGATAGGAAAAGATAGACTGAGACATAGACCGAAGGTGACATGAAGTTAAAAAGAAAAAAGACAAAAAAGCAGACAGAGATAGATGCCAAGAGGGACATACATACAGAGAGAACAAGAAGGAAGGAAGGAAGGAGAGAGAGAGAGACCTAGAGGTCAGAGAATGGGAGACACAGAGATAAGAGGGGAGAGCTGGGAGGAGAGCCTAGTGCTGGAGCAGCCCATCAGGCTCCCGGATGCCAGCACAGAAAGGGGCACGGACCAGCTCCAGATGTTGCTGCCTTTCATGAAGACATGTGGTGGGTGGTGGAGAAGGCCTGCACCTGGTTGCTGTGCAGACCAACAGAGCCAGCTGGCCTTCCAGCCTTGAACCAAAAACCAAAAGCTGGAAGCTGGGAATCTCACGGTGAGAGAGAGAAGTCTCTGATTTTTAAAAGGTTAAAGAACTATTCCAGGAGATGACCAAAGACAGTGCAGGGGAGTATGGTGGGGGGCGGCCATGACATTGGGTGAGACGCTTCTCCTTCTTGTCTTTCCCTTTCTGACCCTTACAGTGAAAGGTTGGACTCACTGCTTATGGTCCTGCCGCTGGGGATTCTCAGAACTGCCATGTAGGACAAAGAAGCAATGTGCCTGAAGGGCTACGTTCTCTATTAGGTCACAGCCCCCAGGGGCCATCAGGTGTCCAAATACTCCATCCTGCCCATAAACACAGACACCTTATGTTCTCTCATTTCTGCCTGCTTCTTGGTTTATTCTCAACAACAGCAATGCACACCAGAGGTAATATCACTGGTGGAAAGATGTGTGGACTTGGCAGGGAGAGAAGATACAGAAACCAGGGCCCCCATTCCAGCACTGACTCCTGTATGTAACCTCTGGACAAGCCCCGCTGTCCCACCTTCCTCAGCCTTTTCCTCTGTAGGTCAAACATGGGGTTTGGACTCATTAGATATGCCTGTGCCTCAGCCCGCCTCCTTATTCCAGCCCCCAGCCCCCGTGCATCTACTACCCCTGCCCAAGAGGCCCAAACCTATGCCAATTGCTCTGATGAGGCCACGTGGGAGGACCAGACGTCTGTTTTTAATATCGATGACAGATTAGCGTGCGGGGAATTCAGCCACCCCACCAAAACAAGCCCTGTCTCTGCTCCAAACAACTGGAACAGGAGGCTAGTTATGCTTGGCTTTCCCAATAGAGTCCCAGGACGGACAGAGCAATGGCTTCTCTGAAGGAAACGAAGCGGGCGCCAAGCCCAGGGGTGGGGGGCAGGAGAGGGAGACGGGGAGGGAGACTGAGCATTTCAACAGCTAGTTCAAAAGGGTGTTGAACAGATGGCAGTCATAAAGAATGTGTGTGTGCCTGTGTGTGCCTGTGTGTGTGAGGGAGAGAAAGAGAAAGAATGTGTGTATGCATGTATATCTGTGCACACGCATGCACGAGCTTGTGAATAAACAATTACAGCACTGGACTCGGCTGCCAGCAAAAATCCGGACAGATCAAAGAGAAAGCCCACATTTCCTTATTCTGGCCTCACCTGGCCAAATGTGTGAGTAATCCTAATGCTCTAACACAACACGTCTTAAACCTTATTTTATTGTTTATTTTCTTCCTAACGCTGAAGTTTCCTTTTAAAAAAAAATTCAAGGAAATTACAAGCAACTACAGTTTATTAGTACTTCCATGTCCCAAGAACTGTGTTACATTTGACCCTCAAAGTAGCCTCGTAGCTATCCCATTCCACAGATAGGGAACCTGAGACGCAGAAAGGATGCTGACTGGCTCTTGATTTCTCAATGAGAAGTGATGGGAACTAAAAGCAGAAGCTAGATTTTCAAAAAACAAAGAAGCCCAAGCTCCTTAATTAGGCTTGCATTCCCTAAGATAAAGCTCAATAAAGTAGACTGAAGTTGTTAAAATTGGTCCAACTTCACCTTTGAGATTGTTGAGATACGGTAAAAGTGGCATGGAGATAAATAGATAAGATTTCTGCTTCAGATATCCACTGCCAATCATCTTTGGTGTCAATTAATCATGACACATTTTAGGATTATGATGTACTCAGCTAGTCTCTGGGACTTTATAAGACCACACAGCACTCAAGGAAGTAACATCAGAATTGAAAACTTAAGACATGTATATAGCTACCCACATACAATTCAATTTAGTGAACATTAAACATCTACGTATGTCAGGTTCTGTGGAAGGATATCAAATTACAAAGACATAAGAGTCATTGTCTTGCTTCTTTAAAGACAACTGTCACTGAAAAATTCAAGAATTGGATGCTGGAGAGAATTAAGGTCAAGTAGCACAAGGAAGTGGAGAAGGCAATGGCACCCAACTCCAGTACTCGTGCCTGGAAAAATCCCATGGACGGAGGAGCCTGGTGGCTGCAGTCCATGGGGTCGCTGAGGGTCAGACACGACTGAGCGACTTCACTTTCACTTTTCACTTTCATGCATTGAGAAGGAATGGCAACCCACTCCAGTGTTCTTGCCTGGAGAATCCCAGGGACAGAGGAGCCTAGTGGGCTGCCATCAGTGGGGTCGCACAGAGTCGGACACGACTGAAGAGACTTAGCAGCAGCAGCAGCAGCAGCAACACAAGGAAGAATTAGAAGAACCTGAAAAGATGGTGGCAGATATGTCATTATCTTCAAACTTATGAAAGGTAGCAGGGAGAAGGAGGGGTAATATCTGTAGAGTGCTCCCAGATCATGTAACTAAAGAGTTGATCTCTATCAAAAGAAAAAAAAAAAAAAAAAAAAAAAACCTCCTAGGTAAGAACACTGGTTTCTAAACAGTCAGAAGAAAGAATCTTAGATTTCCATTTCTGGACTAGATGGTGACATAGAGACTAGATTTATTTACCCTACTGCCTGAAATATTAATTTTTTTTTTAAGAAAAGAACATGAGTTTTCAAACTGAAAATGTGGACCAGAGGCCAGAGATATTGAAATATGGAAAACAAATTCTGTGAGCCCTAAAACTCCCCCAGATTCCTGCCTTTAGAGAGTTTCTAGGGCACAGCAAGGAGATAACTGGTAGACTCCCTAAATTAAGAAGACAGAGTTCTTAGTCTGGGAAGACCAAAAAACTGAGAGCTTATAGAATAGAATAAGTGAAAGAAGAGAGTTGCACAGAAAGAAAATTTAAGAGATCTTTCTCAAAATTTAAGAGATCTTTCAACTCATCAGAGTACTGGTTGATGGTTGTTTGTAAGGAGCCTACCAAACCAAGAGGGTTAGATAGAACAATGCCCATTGCTCATAGAGGGGCCAGAATAGTGCTTATTCCTCCCAGTTACACTGGAAAATTTCACAATTCATGGGCCACTGTGTAGAATACATAGAAGTGTCTTGCCTTGGTAGTAGGGAATAACTAGCCCTAGACTAAACACTGCTCTGGTTCCATCTAACCAACTCTAAAAGCAAGACCAAAAAGAATCAAACTATTTCCAAGTAAGTTAACTGTGTCTCAGAATAGAATTCAAAAATATTTATAGGAATACAAAAATATCCAGCACCAAACAAGGCAAATATCACAATGCCTGGCATTCAACCAAAAATTACCTGGCATACAAAGAACAAGGGAATTCAACACATAATAAGGAGATAAATCAGTCCATTTAAACTGACCCAGAACTTACACAGATGTTAAAATTATGAAACAAGAACATCAAAGCCATTATTATAACTCTCTTCCATAAATCAAAAAGGTTAAGAAATAAATACACTAGCCAAATTCAAACTGAACTTTCTAAGATGAAAATTACAATGTCTGAGTTAAAAAAAAAATTCACTGCATAGACTAACAGTAGATTAGATTTTGCAGGAAACACTAAAGACACAGCACTAAACACTATTCAAAATGAAACAAACAAAAATAAATAATTTTTTTAAATGAAAAGAGCATCAGTGAGATAAACAACAATTTCAAGTGACTAAATACACTTATTATTAGAGTCACTGAAGGAGAAAAAAGATGGAAAATAGGAAGAATAATGGCCCCCAATTTTCCAGATGGGATAACACTTTAAACCCATAAATCTAAGAAGCTTAATAAAACTCAAACATAATAAATAATAAATTTCTCAAAGCCAAAAGTAAAGAAAAAATCTTAGAAGGAGCCAGGGGGAGGGGAGGTCCCCTATATAAACATAAGGGACCAAAAATAGAAACAAAAGAGATTTCTCAATACAAATAATTTAAGCAAGATATAGGAGCAACATCATTAAATTACAAAAAGAAAAGTATGTCAGTCTAGAATACAGTATCCAGCAGTAACAACTTAAAAAAAAAAAATGGCACAATGAATTCATCATTAACAGACCTGAAATATAAAAATAATAAAAGATATCTTTCAGACAGAAAGATAATAAATTAAGATGAAAATATGGATGCATGTGAAAGAATGAAGAGCATCAAAAAAGTAAGTACATGAGTAAACACATAAAACTAATTTTATTAATTAAATATATTTAAAGGGTAATTTACTTTTTAAGGAAAGTAACAATAATTATGAATCATCTTTATATGAGTAAAATGTATGACAACACAAGATAAAGACTCAGAGGAGAGAAATAAAAGTACACAGATAAGGTTCCTCTACTGTATGTGAAGTGCTATAATAGCACTTGATGGCACATTGTGATATATTAAATATGAATGTACGAACCTTAAAATAGTCACTAATAAAAGAAAAGAGAGTTATAACTATAGTAAGTCAACAAAAGAAACAAAATGGAATCAACTAAAGAAGATATTGTCACCCTGCTTATTTAACTTATATGCAGAGTACATCATGAGAAACACTGGGCTGGATGAAGCACAAGCTGGAATCAAGATTGCCCGGAGAAATATCAATAACCTCAGATATGCAGACGACACCACCCTTATGGCAGAAAGTGAAGAGGAGCTAAAAAGCCTCTTGATGAAAGTGAAGGAGGAGAGTGAAAAAGTTGGCTTAAAACTCAACATTCAGAAAACAAAGATCATGGCATCTGGTCCCATCACTTCATGGGAAATAGATGGGGAAACAGTGTCAGACTTTATTTTTTTGGGCTCCAAAATCACTGCAGATGGTGATTGCAGCCATGAAATTAAAAGATGCTTACTCCTTGGAAGGAAAGTTATGACCAACCTAGATAGCATATTTAAAAGCAGAGACATTACTTTGCCATGAAAGGTCCATCTAGTCAAAGCTATGGTTTTTCCAGTGATCATGTATGGATGTGAGAGTTGGACTATAAAGAAAGCTGAGCACTGAAGAATTGATGCTTTTGAACTGTGGTGTTGGAGAAGACTCTTGAGAGTCCCTTGGACTGCAAGGAGATCCAACCAGTCTATCCTAAAGGAGATCAGTCCTGGATGTTCATTGGAAGGACTGATGTTGAAGCTGAAACTCCAATACTTTGGCCACCTATTGTGAAGAGCTGACTCATTTGAAAAGACCCTGATGCTGGGAAAGATTGAGGGCGGGAGAAGGGGATGACAGAGGATGAGATGGCTGGATGGCATCACCGACTTGATGGACATGGGTTTGGATAGACTCCGGGAGTTGGTGATGGACAGGGAGGCCTGGCGTGCTGCGATTCATGGGGTTGCAAAGAGTCGGACACGACTGAGCGACTGAACTGACCTGAAAGAAGATAGAGGGGATGGAAAAAGATATTCCATGCCAATGGATATCAAAAGAAAGCTGGAGTAGCAGTACTCATATCAGACAAAAATAAAGACTGTTATAAGAGACAAGGAAGGCCACTACATAATGATCAAGGGATCAATCCAAGAAGATATAACAATTGTTAATATTTATGCACCCAACACAGAAGAACCTCAATACATATGGCAAATGCTAACAGCCATGAAAACAAAAACTGACATTAACACAATAATAGTGGGGGACTTTAACACTCCATTTTCTCCAATGGACAGATATACAAATAATTAATAAGGGAACACAAGACTTAAATGACACATTAGACCAGGTAGATTTAATCGATACCTATAGGACATTCCATCCAAAAGCAGCAGAATACACTTTCTACTCAAGAGAACATGGAACATTCTCCAAGATAGATCACATCTTGGGTCATGAACTAAACCTTGGTATGCTTAAGACAAGTGAAATTGTATCAAGCATCTTTTTTTAGGCCACAGCACTATGAGATTAGGAATCAATTATGGGGGAAAGAAAGAAAAACTGTAAAAAAAAAACAAAAAAAAAAACACAAACACATGGAAGCTAAGCAATATGGATCACTGAGGAAATCAAAGAGGAAATCAGAAATACCCAGAAACGGATGACAGTGAGAACATGGTGACTCAAAACCTATGGGATGCAGCAAAAGTTATTCTAAGAGCGAGGTTTATAGCAATACAATCCCACCTTAAGAACAAGAAATATCTCAAATAAATGACATAACATTGTATCTAAAGCAATTACAGGAAGAACATCAGCAGCAACAGAAGGAAAAAAAAAAGTTAGTTGAAGGAAAGAAATCATAAAGACAAAAGCAGAAATAAATGAAATAGAAATGAAAACAATAGCAAAGATCAATGAAACTAAAAGCTGACTCTTTGAGAAAATAAACAAAACTGATAAACCTTTAGCCAATTCATCAAGAAGAAAAGAGAGAATACTCAAATCAATAAAATTAGAAATGAAAGAGAAATTAAAACTAACACCATAGAAATACAAGGATCATAAGAGACTACTACAAGCAATTATATGCCCCAAAAAACTGAGCAACCTGGAAGAAATGGACAAATTCTTAGAAAGGAACAACCTTCCAAGACTGAACCAGGAAGAAATATAAAATATGAAAAGACCAATCACAAGTAATGAAATTAAAGCTATGATTAAAAGTCTTCCAGTAAACAAAAGTCCAGGACCAGATGGTTTCAAACACAAATTCTACCAACCATAACTGATTAATAAAAACCATATGATCATTTCAATAGATGAAAAAAAAGCTTTTGACAAAATTCAACACCCATTTATGATAAAAACTCTCCAGAAAGCGGGCACAGAGGGAATTGACCTCAGCATAATAAAGGTCATATAGGACAAATCCACAACAAACATAATTCTCAATGGTGAAAAATTGAAAGCATCTTCTCTAAGATCAAGAATAAGATAAGGATGTTCAGTCTTGCTATTTTTATTCAACATTGTTTTGGAATTCCTAGCCAGGCCAAACAGAGAAGAAAAGAAATAAATTGAATCCAAATTTGAAAAGAAGTAAAACGGTCACTGCTTGCAGATGACATGATACTGTACATAAAAAATCCTAAAGATGTCACCAGAAAACTACTAGAGCTAATCACTGAATATTGTAAAGTTGTAGGATACAAAATTAATACACAGACATATCTTACATCCCTATGCACTAACAAAGAAATATAAAAAAGAGTAATTTGAAAAAGAAAGAGTAATTAAGGAAACAATCCCATTTCCACTGCAACAAAAAGAATAAAATACCTAGGAATAAACCTGCTTACAGAAGCAAAAGACCTATATTCAGAAAACTGTAAGATACTGATGAAAGAAATCAAAGAGAACACAAACAAATGGAGATATACCACAGAAGAATCAATTCTGTGAAAATGACTATACTAATATTCAAAGCAATCTACAGATGCAGTGCAATCCCTGTCAAGGTACCAAAGGCATTTTTCACAGAATTAGAACATTTTTTTTTTTTAACATTTGTATGGAAACACAAAAGACTCCAAATAACCAAAGCAATCTTCAGAAAGAAAAATGGAGCTAAAGGAACCATGCTCCCTAAGTTCAGACTATACTAAAAACTTACTGTAATCAAGACAGTATGGTACTGGCATAAAAACAAAATTGTGACTCAAGGGAGGATAGAAAACCCGGAGATAAACTCATGCATTGATGTTCACCTAATCTATTATATGACAAAGGAGGAAGGGATATAGACAACCATTTCATAGTAATAAAGGGTTCAATTCATCAAGAAGATATAAAACTTCTAAATGTTTACTCAGTGAATAAGAGCTTCAAAATGCATAAAGTAAAAACTGATAGAACTGTAAGGATAAATATATAGATGTATCCACAATCATCATCAGAGGTTTCAATACTACACTTTCAGGTACTGAACAGTAAGAAGACAGAAAATCTAAGAATTCAGAAGACTTGAAAATCACAACCAACAAATCTGATCTAACTGGTATTCACAGAAAAACTCATTGATAAATAGAAGGGTAGACATGATTTTAAACTGGACACTGAAAACAATGATAGACCAAATTTGATGCCATAAAATCAGTCTCAATAAATTTTAAATGATCCGGCAATTCTACTTCTGGGCATTGATTCAGAGAAAATAATAATTCAAAAAGATACACACACCTCAATATTCACTGCTGCACTATTTACAATAGCCAAGACATGGAAACAAACTACATGTCCATCAACTGATAAATGGATTAAAAAAAAAAAAGAGAGAGAGATACATAAATACAATGGAATATTACTACGGCATTAAAAATGAAATGATGCATTTGCAGCAACATGAGTGGGCCTGGAGATTATCATATTAAGCGAAGTCAGACAAAGACAAATATTATATGATATCATTTATATGCAGAACCTAAACAAAAAGCAATACAAATTAACTTATTAACAAAATAGAAACAGAGAACGAACTTTTGGCTATCGGGGGAAGGATCAGGGAGAGGAAAAGATTGGGAATTTGGAACAGACATGTACACACCACTATATTTAAAACAGATAATCAACAAGGACCTCGTGCATGACACAGGGAACTCTACCCAGTATTCTGTAATAACCTAAATGGGCAAAGAGCTTGAACATATGTATAACTGAATCGCTTTGCTGTACACCTAAAACACAACTTGTTAATAAACCCTACTCCACTATAAAATAACATAGAAAAATTAAAGATTAAAGTCATAAAAAGTGTGTACTCTGGCATAATATAATCAAATTAAAACTCGAGGAGAAAGGTATCTAAAAAGTCTCCAAATATTTGGAAATTGAGTACCATGCATCTAAAGAGCCCAAGGGTCAAAAAAGAAAACTAAAGGGAAATTAGAATGTCTTACAAGAAAAATCTCAAATCAACAACTTCAGCTACCAAGTTAAAATTAACAACAACAACAAAAATAGGAACAAACAAAATCTAAAATAAGCAAAAGGAAAAAAACAAAAACACAACAAAGATCAGAGTAGAAATCAATGAAATGAAAAATAATAGTGAAAATGGGTGAAATTAAAGCTGATTCTTTAAGAACATAGGGATTCCCAGATGGCTCAGTGGTAAAGAATCAGCCTGATAATGCAGGAGACGTAGGAGACACAGGCTTGATTCCTGCGTTGGGAAGATCCCCTGGAGTAGGAAATGGCAACCCACTCCCGTATTCTTCCCTGAAAAATCCCATGGAGAGATGAAAGAAATTACCAATATCAAGAATAAGAGATTGACATCACTATAAATTCCATAAATATTAAAAATAATAACAGAATATCACTAACAAGTTTTTTTTCCCAGTAAATTTTATAATTTACATGACATGGATAAATACTTTAAAACACACAAGGTACCAAAATCAGTTAAGAAGAAATACATAGCCTGAGTAGCCCTATATCTATCAGAGAATTAAATTAGTAATTTAAACCAAGAAAAGTTCCAAGCTCAGATTATTTCACTTGTGAATTCTACCAAACAATTTTTAAAACTATATTACCCAAACTCTGATTCTATCCAAACTCTTTGAGAAAATGAAAAAGAAGAAAATATCTTGCAATTTTTTTTGAGAGCCCAGAGTTATGCTGACACATATACAAGCATTATATATATATAATGACACATATAACACGGATACAAGCATTACAAGAAAACTACTCAGTAAAACCCCTCACAAACAAGAATATAAAAATCTAAATAAAATTTTAACACAACAAATACAACAATATATAAAAAAGATAGTGCATCATGACCATGTGGGATTTATTCCAGGAATGCAAGGCAAGGCTTTTTTTTTTTTTTCAATCGTTTGAAGATGTATCAATGTACCATATTAACAAACTAAGAAACATAAACTATGACACACATAACTCAATATTCATTTTCTAATTAAAGCAAAGCAGCAAACTAGCATTCAGCTTTTTACCATCAAATATAATAAATAAAGACACAAGCATTGTGTTGGGAGCAAGACAGACCAGTTGTGAGACTTTGGGAAGGTCACAGACCTCTCTGGTATTCATGACTTGATCTATCAAAATAGACTTGGTAATTGTTCAGCGACTACTATCAGCAAAATAGTCACCTAAGAATTTTTAACACTCGCCTCTCTCCCCCTACCCCCAATACCCCCATCATCCTTCTAACCACCTCCACCGAAAAATGCTTTGAACCCATCCATCCTAATCACAGCACTGTGGGGACAATTTGAACCGAAATATTAATTTGAATAACTATATATGCACAGAAACAGACTCACAAGAACTAAGGTTTCTAGGTAAATAGAGATTGTAGCTCCCAGGTGAAGCACAAAAGTAACAAAAAAAATGCTTTGAGGAGGGTCAGAAAGATAGATTCATGTTACTCCTATAACCTCTTCCCCAGGCCTGAGCAGCCCCGTGCAGAGAAAGAACCATCCCTATGGAAACAAAGTGAAGTCGCTCAGTCATGTCCAACTCTTTGCGACTTTCCCTATGGAAGGAAAGAGAAAAAACTGAGGCCCATTCCACCTGCACTCCAGAGTCAGCTCTCATGGCTGCAGGAGGCTCCCAGCAGATGTCTGTGTGGATCCAGGCCTCTGGCTCAACCCAGCAACTGCTGGCTCCAGGGCCCCTGCAGCTTCTATAGCACCAGGCTTCCTGTGGGCTCCCCTGAACCCAGGCCCCCATGCCACCTTGGCACCTGCCAGCTCCAAAGGCCCCCAGGTGATCTATCCTTGAATCCAGGGTTCCATCTGGGCCCAGCATGAGGTCAGCTAGCACCAACTCCAGATTTCGACCCACCCCAGAACCAGGCTGGCTCCCATGGCCCCAGGCCCCTGACACTCACCAGCGCCAGGCCTGCTCTCGTGGCCCAGCCTCAAGTCCAGCTCCCACAGACCCAGGCTCCCCGCCTGCCCTCAGCCAGACCAGCTCTGCAGATCCACCTTCAGGATGAAGCGGCCTCTTGTACACTCTTTAAGAATACTCAAAGCACTTGGGCCTAGAGGAGGAAATGGCAACCCACGCCAGTCTTCTTGCCTCGAGAATCCCATGGACAGAAGGGTCACAAAGAGTCGGAGACAACTGAGCGACTGGCCACAAAGCACTCAAGAACCACTTTTCCCATCTTCTTCTGCAGGTCTGGATGATTTCCATATCCTCTTCCCCAACACGAAAGACAACTGTCTCAGTACATCACAGTGGAGACGGGAATCCCTTGAACGTCTTTATCTCAGTCCCAGAGATAACATATTTACAGATCAAGGTCTTCAAAAAAGGTAACCTGTAGACCCTTCCAAGTAGAAAAGGTCAAATCCTTGTTTGAATTAACTAACACCTTGGTATATGACTTTGAGGATCCAACTTAGAGACTCAGAATTTTCTTTCCAAGTACAAATTGCTACCTTCCCCTGCTGAAAATCACACACCAAAAGCACACAGGTGTGGGCATGAGGTCACAGACACCAAACAATGACACTTCCCGATGCCTTCTCAGTTCAGAAAACACCAAGTGTGCAGAGATATTTAGATAATCCCAGTTGCCCTCCTCTGTCACACCATCTCAACAAAAGAGGAAGCCTTGGGCTTTCTACTTACCCGTGTAGAGGTCTGTATCTGTGTACTCGTCCACTTTCTTGTGCTGCAGAATATAGTCAGAAACCTTGGTCCCAATAGCTGGCTGAACGTCCACCCACTCCAAGGAGACCACGGTGCTGGAGGGCTCTACTGTTGGGGAGAGCCGCAGCCTGGGGGGATGACAGGGAAGGTGGGGTTTTTTTTGCCAGCCAGTATTGTCTGGGCCCCAAGGAAGTGTGCATGTGTCCAGATTAAAAGTGTGGGTTTCAGTCTGGTTTCAAACTCGGATTCAATCCACCAGTAACCCTTTGCATATACTTAAGCAACTAATCTCACCTCTTTCAGCCTCTGTCTCCTTGTTTATAATGGGGATAAGAAGAGCTACCCTTCAGGATCCATGTGGAATCCAGTAAATTAATCCAAGCACACAGTACGTGCTCACAGAAAATCAATTAGCTTGCTATTTGTTTAAACTATTTCTCCATGATGCTTCATTGTCAATTAAATTGGCAGTGCCTTCAAACACAGTATCTTCCAGCCTCCCTGACATTCTCTTCAGTCCCCCAGTATATCAGTCAATGTTTCACTATCCTTAAATCAATAACCCCTCACAGAGGGCAGGAATCCTTTTATAAAGGAAGAAATAACAGAATGCTGGAAGGTAAGAACGGGGAGGGTCCTTTGAGAGAAGGAAGTGCAATCCCTTCATTTCATAGAGGTAAAAGCAAGGTCCAGAAAAGAGAATGCTCTGCATAAAGTCACACAGCAAGCTGGGGACGGAAACACGACAGTGACTTTCCATGTCCCCCAGCCCAGATGCCTTCTCTCTTTCCACCATAGCCGCCAACTCTTCAATGACTGTCTCACAAGGGATCCTCAATATTGGTTCCTGCCTGGATTCCTCTGCTCCCCACTCCACCCTCCTTCTTAACCTTACTCCTCTAATCATGATGACCTTTCTCTACTTCCTCAAATGGTGAATTTCCTGGGTCAGGGCTTTCCCAGGTGCTCTGTCTTTTTCCTGAACCATGTCTGTTGCCATTGGCTGCCTGACAAGCCTGACTCTAATTCAGGTCTTCTCAGAGAGGCTTCCAGGCTATCTTCCTCTCCTCCAACTACAGCCTCCCCATTTTGTTCTCTCCATTAGCACATCTTTTCTTTTTCTCCCATGTTTTCATTATTTAAACGTTTAAATGGTACGCTGCTTCTGTTTTTGCTTTGCCATCTGTCCCCTTCCCTAAACGGTCAGCCCCCTAAGTGCATACACTGGGCCTGTCTTGCTCATTAGTGAATTCTCCAGTGTCTGACACATAGCAGGTGTTTAAAACTTATTTGTTGAATGAATGAATAACAGAAAGCTCCTTAGAAAAGGTCCTACCCTTTCTTTATCTCAGTAGCCCTGGTGGTCAACACGGGACCTGACGAAGCAGTAGTTGGCATCCAGTAAACTTTTGCCGAATGGATGGGTTAAAAGAAGTAATGATGGATGGCTTGGTGCTATTAACATAGCACATGCTGCAGTGTAAGCGTCTACCCCTGAGCCACGATTTTGTTCTGTCAAAGCTCCATGCTTTTGCATAGGAGGAAGCAGGCCCTGAGAGACTTCAGGCCTCTGGTGAAGCACCCTGGGAGGAGAAGCAAGCCATGGCCTGGGCTGGCAGGACAGGCGTATGAGCTCGTGGAAAGGGGGGCCATACATACGTACACCGGCTGCGGGAGGGGGCTGCAGTTGGGGAGCCCACTGGCATCGAAGGCGCTGAGGTCACACCTGCACCAGTCATCAATCACATCCCCTTTCCCCGAGCACCAGTAAGAGCTCATCAGTGCACTCCTGAAGGCCTGGAACAAAGGAGAACAAAAGAGAGGATGATGACAACGGTGGAGAATAGAGAGTCAGTCCCAGAAGCCATGCCAGTAGTGGCCCGAGCTTCAGAACTGTCCTCCTGGGCGCAGGGCACCATCTCCTGCCTAAGGCCCTAGCATTCTAGCACCAGGTTCTTCTGTGTTGAGTCATTCCCTACCCAGTAGCAGAGTGATCACTGAGGCAGAACGGTAATAGCATCCCATGAGATCCTCCCCTGGGCCTGACACTCCACCTATGTTCACTTATTTCACCTTCACTAGCCCACACAATAGCTATAATAAAAAATAACTCTTATTATCTCCCACTCTACCAACTGGAAAACTGAGACACACAGAAGGTAAGTCATTTGTCTGAGGTTCTGGTAACTGATGGGAGCTCGTAAATGATGGAGCTGGGCTCTGATCCAAGGCAGTCTGGCTCCAAACCCTGCCCTCTTTAATACCTCAGCACACTGCTGGTTGTAGGAGTCTGACCACCTCACCATGCTGCTTGTAAACCTTCAGAGACTCCTCAGAGCCCTCAGGACAAACTCTAAATCCCTTGCTCTAGCTCCTGACCACCTCCATGGTCTCATCTCTCACCACGCCTGATTTTCCTTTGCATGCTACCATCCACACTCATGCAACCATTACCATGGCCATCAACGCTGAATTTCTGTCTAGGAAAAGTGTTTTCTAAATTAGGAGATAGCAAAGCATTTCTGCAAAGGACCAAACAGTAAATATTTCTGGCTTTATGGCCAGTCTCTGCCACAATTACTTAACTCTGCCTTTGCAGCATGAAAGCAACATAGACGATAGTTTAAATGAATGGACATGTTTGAGTTCCAGTAAAACTTTATTTACAAAGACAGCTGACAGGCTTGATTCATTCTGAAGGTCACTTGTTTGCTGACCCTTGTTCTAAGTGGTGATCAGTGTTCTATTTAATTACAGTGTGCTTCATTGTCTCTTGCTCTTTTTAAAAAAACACACCCTGTCCTCTCTACTGGAATACTCTCAACCCCACCACCATCTTGGAAACCAATTTGCTCTTTTGTTCTCAAATAGACCCTTCTTTTCTATGGGAACCTTACCTTGACTTTAAGCCTGGAAGCAGGTTTCTCTTCCAGACACCACAGCATGCTGCGTCACAGCTAACCAACACATTCATTTGCCCGTCTCACCCTACAGACTCTGATCTCACCAAGAATACAGGCCATGCCTTATCCACATGAGTCTTCTCATGAGACTGAGAACACTTATTTGGTCAAGATTTATTAAATAAATTAATGGACACTGAAAAACTGATCATAACGCTTAGGCTCAGATGTGCTTTCTGCTTTGCGTGTGCACTCAGGCACTCAGTCGTGTCTGACTCTGTGACCTCATGGCCTGTGGCCTGCCAGGCTGCTCTGTCCATGGGATTTCCTAGGCGAGAATACTGGAGTGGGTTGCCATTTCCTTCTCCAGGGGATCTTCCTGACCCGGGGATAGAACCCACATCTCCTGCACTGGCAGGTGGACTCTTGACCACTGAGCCGCCTGGGAAGCTCCACGCTTTCTACTTTAATAACTCCGTCTGTACTGCCATTTCATGGCACTGGGGATTCAGAATGTCTGACAGCTCTTCTTCAAACTTGGGAATTCCAGAGAGTGCTCATCTTTTATTCTTTGCCAGGTAACAGGTTCCACATGCTTTCTTCCTTTCTCTTTTCTTTAATGATTTTTTACTTTCTGTGTACTTTTTAAAGCTTCCCAACACCTACTACTAAAGACACTTGATTACCCAGGTGACACTTTTTCCATCTTGCATTGGTCAAAAGACTCAAGCACAGCACATTTGTGTAAAGTGGGTGTGCCTCCTTAGCAAAGAACACAGACCTAGAAGGAGAAGACGTGCAACAGGAACACTATCGTGTGAGCCTCCAACACATTCCTCTCAAGGCCTCTGATGAGAAGGCTTCGATTATTCCTGCCATATGTCCTTTCTCATATTCTCTCCCAAGGGATGAAGAAATGATCTAATGTCTCCCGAATTAAGAATAGCGACCCAAAGAAATAAAAAAGAACTATAATACAAGCTAACGTCCATGGGGTTGCAAAGAGTCGGACACGACCAAAGTGACTTAGCATGCACACACAGTGTTCAGGAAGCACCTAGCTACACAGTGTAAGATACTTTTAGGGAATTAAAGTGGAATTTTCACAATAGTCCTGAGAAACAGATTCTATGATCTTCATTTACAGGTGAGGACTAGGAATCAGAGCAGTGAAGTAATATTCCCAAGATCACACAGCAAGCGGATGATGAAAAGAGAATCCCAACCCAGACCTCTGTGACTCAGAATTATAGGTCTTTTCTACTTAACCACTTGGGACAATGGGGTTGGTTCCAAGTAGGATTGCCAGACTCAGTAAATAAAAACACAGGATGCCAACTTAAACTAAAAATTCCCAATAAACAACTTTTAAAGTATAAATATATCCCATTCATTGTTTGTATATAATTTATGTGGGTCAGAGTCTGGCACACAATAATAGCATTGTTCTTACTAAGATTGGATATTACTACATTACCTAAAGTTGGCTTCCCTGGTGGCTCAGACTGTAAAGAATCTGCCTGCCAATGCAGGAGACCCAGGTTCCATCCTTGGGTTAGAACAATCCCTTGGAGAAGGAAATGGCAACCCACTCCAGTATTCTTGCCTGAAGAATTCCATGGACAGAGGAGCCTGGCAGGCTACAGTCCACAGGGTCACAAAGAGTCTGACACGACTGAATGACTAACGCTTGACTACAAGTCAACTGATGTTAGGAATAAACGTCTGTTCTCCTTCAGCACCAGAGCGGGGCGCTCTCATGAGGGCAGAAACCAGGTGGGCTGGCAGGAGGTCACTCTGACTGTCAGACTTTCTCCTCCCTCCATTCGCAGTTTCCCCCTTACTTGAATTAACATGTAAAACTGCTCATGGCTTATGATTCTGTAACATCTCCAGCTAGAGCTAAGGGCTTAATTATCATAATGGGGAAATCCAGAGGCATGGGTGAAAGTGACACAGATGGTAAGAGCCTGCCCTGGACTCCAGCAAAGGGAGGAGAGAGAACATCCTGTTTTGTGTATGTGTTTTGTTTTGGTGTGTGTGCGTGCGTGTGCGTGTGTGTGTGTGTGTGTGTGTGTGTGTGTGTATGGTTTTTGTAATCAATAGTCACTGGGGCTTGTGAAAAACAAAACAGGAAATCTCTCTGGACTTTGTGAGTTTTACCATCCAAGCAGCTCTTGGGAAGAAACCCTGCCTGTGGATCTCCACATCCACTGGCTCTTTCCCAAACCCTGGGGAACAGAATGGGGACTGCAGCGACAGCCAGGCAAACCGTGGACAGAGCTCAAACGCACGCTGATAAAAGGCCTGCTTCAGACAGGGAGCCCTTGCAAGGCAGCAGGAGCCAACATGCGTCAGCTCAGGTCCACACTTCCTTATGTCTCCAGTGCTTGCAACACTTCATCCCAAATCCAAATAGATCCCGAGGGAGAAGCAGCATAGAATGTTCCAGCTTCCAGGGACTCTGTAAATCATCTAATTGAATCCGTTTTGCAGATGCACATACAGCAGCCCAGAAAGGCTAGCTGGCTCATTCATGGCGATAGAGCAACTTTGCGGTGAAATGACTCTGTTCCTCCATTTAATCCTCAAAATTTCCCTTTGAGATAGGTGTCCTATCCCCATTCACAGATACGTGGAGGAGTAGGGATTTGAACTGAAGTCCATCTGAATTCTGGCAACCTTGACTACCTCTGGTCACACAGGAACAATAAATGCCAAGATTTCATCCAAAACATCCTTTTCAGCTGCTCGGCTTGTACCACGTGCTTCTGTGGTGTTCGTGTGTGTGCATGTGTGTGTGTCTGCGTGTGTTCTCAGAGGAAAATAAAACTTTACACTGGAGGCATTGTTGACTCTTAGCATTTGAGTAAATGAAGGGACTTAAGAAACAAATCCTGTCCTTAATACAGGGCTAAGGGTTACATTTGCATGGCCATTTGTTTTCATGACAATGAAGGTTTGCTCACTGCTAGCGACTGTTTCCAACTTCTGGCTAATTAGCTAGCAAACGAAGCCCGGCAGGATGAGAAAACAGCCACAAAAATGTTAAGCAATCAAAATAAACAGGGATTTATTCCTGACCCTGTTGTTACTTCTCTAGTTGAACTCAGCATAAGTTATTTCTCCCATTAAGCCTCAATTTCTCCATCTGTAGAATGAGGACACAGAAGCTTTATTTTGAAAGGTTTAATTCCCTGAACTTCCTCCTCCGTACCATGTGCCATCTAGATGCTAAGAAAGGTGATGAACAAGACGCAGTCACTCACTTCAAAGGACTTGACTTACCTGTGATCAGTCGTGTCTGATTCTTTGCGACCCCATGGACTGTAGCCCACCAGGCTCCTCTGTCCATGGAATTCTCCAGGCAAGAACACTGGAGTGGATTGCCATTTCCTCCTCCAGGGGATCTTCCCGACCCAGGGATTGAACCCACATCTCTTTTGTCTCCTGCACTGGCAGGCAGATTCATTACTACTGGGCCACCTGGGAAGCCCTCCTGGGAACTACAAAGGACTCACAGTCTAATGATGAAGACATACACAATTACAATTAATATGGTTCAACTGTTATGAAGTAACTCACGCCAGAGGTTTATGGAAATGCAAAGGAAGAGGACTTTCCAGCTCTAAAAATTCTGACAATGTCTTAGAAATCTTAAACTTCAAGATGACACCCCGTATTTAAGATAGATGCTTGGGATCATCTATATATAATGGAAAGTCACTAAGCCAATGAATTAAATTCCGTATTCTATACTTACAGTGGCTATGTTTTCCATTGACAGTTATACTCAGGGGCTGACACCAAGTCTGCTACTTTTGACACTGAGATGGTTCTAGTTTGTGTAACCACAAAGATACCCTGATCTTCTCACTCAAGTCTTGATGAATATGTTATATTCAGTATTAATAAGCATGGTCTTGAGGCTGTTCAAGCCATATTGGTTAAGGAGATGAAAGGCCTTCTAGAGACAAAGGAATAGACTACCTTTTTACCCCCAGGTTCCCTATTCATGCCTGATACAGTATCTAGCAGGTAACATAAGTCAGTCAATATTTGTTAAATTGAATTAAAAGTTCACATGGAATTCTGAATGACATGAACCAAGTTTATAAATGGTATCATACTACTACTACTACTACTACTAAGTTGCTTCAGTCGTGTCCGACTCTGTGAGACCCCATAGATGGCAGCCCACCAGGCTCCGCCATCCCTGGGATTCTCCAGGCAAGAACACTGGAGCGGGTTGCCATTTCCTTCTCCAATGCATGAAAGGGAAAAGTGAAAGTGAAGTCACTCAGTCATGTCCAACTCTTAGCAACCCCATGGACTGCAGCTCACCAGGCTCCTCCGTCCATGGGATTTTCCAGGCAAGAGTACTGGAGTGGGGTGCCATTGCCTTCTCTGATATCATAAAGCCAGGTAAACATGTATGTGTGATGCTCTCCTTCCCCTAAGATTACTTGTATCTCACATGGATTTGGTACCTCCAAGCCAGAAACTGGGGGGTTACTCTGGGCTCCTCCCTCTACCTCATATGTCTCAAACCAACTTCTCTCACCTGACCCCACAGCTGTCTTACTGGTATGGGTGAGTAATGCCTCTTCTCTAGGCAACTGTCATAAACTCAACTAGCCTTCCAGCTCCGACCTTTCCCAGCACATCCTCTCCCAGCTTTCTAAAACATCACTGCTACTCCACCCACCTTACTTGCTGCTGCTGCTGCTAAGTCGCTTCAGTCGTGTCCAACTCTGTGCAGCCCCATAGATGGCAGCCCACCAGGCTCCGCCATCCCTGGGATTCTCCAGGCAAGAACACTGGAGTGGGTTGCCATTTCCTTCTCCAATGCATGAAAGGGAAAAGTGAAAGTGATGTCACTCAGTTGTGTCCAACTCTTTGCGACCCCAAGGACTGCAGCCTACCAGGCTCCTCCGTCCATAGGATTTTCCAGGCAAGAGTACTGGAGTGGGTGGCCATTGCCTTCTCCACACCTTGCTTGGACCCCTTCAAAAGCTCCACCACATTCTGGTCGAGGCCTCTACTTCTTAATCTTTCAAAGTCCTCTGCTGTTCAGCCTGTGGCTCTTCTTCCATCTCCTCCTCACCATTGCTGCTCTAGGCGCCAGCATACAGGATCTTACAGGAGTGCACTGCTTCATACCAAGCCTTTCCTCATACTCTCCCTTTGATCTAAAATGCCCTTTCCCCACTTATGTTTCCTTGCTAAAATCCAGGGAATGTTTTGTTCACCAGGATCCTATCACGCTTGGGAGATTCTGTCTCTCCTCTCATTCAATTTTTGCACATTTCACATTCTCTTGAAATTTGCTTATTTATGTGCACTTCTTGCTTATCAGGCTGGGAACTCTTCCAAGCCAAGGTAATATATTTGATTCATCTCTCTCTCTCCCCAGCTGCAAGCAAAGGAGTCAACATATCATAGGGTCCCAAAAACATGTGTTAAATTCCATAGATATAGGTAATAGGATGCTTGGCCAAAGAATGAATGTGTATACTTGCTGTTTTCCTTTTTCCAGCAAAAGAGATGACAGCAATGCAACTGGTCGCCTTGAAAACATTAAGTTTCTCTGGAGTCACTGAAAAGAGGGTTGGGGGGGGGTGCTGGTAGAATGCCTTTTGGAGACATTTGGGATTACGGCTTGGAGGAGAGTAGGTGGATACCTGTTTGCCCTGGAAGTACTCAGATCTAAAATAAGATGCTAATAGGGCCCAGGAGAGAGATGGGAGGAAAGGGGGTGGTTGGCATTCTAGTTTTGTAGGGAGATTAGTACCTGAGCCCATGCTGACCATGTTTAATTGGTCAGGAGGAGCTAGGATGGATGGGCATGGAAGGGTTGAGGAAGGCATCAGAGCAGGACCTGTGCCGAGACAGAAATAGTATTTTAGAGCCTGGCCTGGACCTCTTAGATAGGATCTACCTGAGCCGCCTGCCATACAGCCATCTGCACACCCCCTAGAATGTCTACAGAAAATGTCCATCACTCATTGTCCTGGTAGCTACAGGACTTGGAAACCAGAGGCTGGAGACCAGAGGCTAGAGCCCCCATTCTTTGTGGAAAAAAATAAGTGATGTTGGTATGTCCTGACAGTGAGGAGATTAACTGGTCATCTTGTTACTAATCAATGGGTGCATACTTAAACAGATATGTGAGAACATGTATGGGAAGAGAAGTGGTTAACGTTAGTTGATTTTAATCTCTTATTCCCAAACAGAGTAGGAAGGCAGTTGTGATGACTTTAAAACATGACCCTAAACATCTTTGACATGTTCCTCCACACAAGGCGGGATCCGGGTTCTCTCCCCTTGAGTCTATGCTCTACATCTGCTTACCAAACTACTGCTGCTTCAATTTCTGGGCTCAGGTTTTCAGAAGCTGGCAGCTTCCATGTCATGTCTTTTGGAATGTTCACTCTTAGAGTCCAACTGCCATGCTGTGAGGAAGCCCAGACAACATGGAGAGGCCACGAGTAGGTACTGTACCAAGAGACCCAGCTGAGGTCCCAGCCAGTAGCCAGGGTCACCTGCCACATGGGTGAGCCACAGAGACCCTGTGACTGCAGCCACAAGAGGGAACCACGTCAGAAGTGCCCAGCAAGGACTTCCCTGGTGGGTACAGTGGGTGAGAATCCGCCTGCTGATACAGGGGACGCAGGTTCGAGCCCTGGTCCAGGAGGATTGCCCATACTGTGGAGCAACTAAAGCCTGTGAGCCACAACTACCGAGCTCGCATGCCTAGAGCCTGTGCTCCACAGCAAGAGCAGCCACTGCAATGAGAGGCCCGTGCACCGCGATGAAGGCGAGCCCCCACTCGCCGCAGCTAGAGAAAGGATGTGTGCAGCCAGGAAGACCTAGCACAACCAAAAAATAATTTAAAAAAAACAACTGACCTGCTCAGCCCAGTCACCCCCAGAACCATTAGACACAATAAAATGATCATCATTTTAAGCTGCCAATTTTGGGGATTGCACAGGAACACATAACTGAACAGAGGTAATTCACGTTTGAATAATCCTGAAAGGTTACTGAGAAGAGTCAGAACTAGGGAGCAGCTGAGCAAAGGGAAGTAGAAACAAACTACGTACTGATCCCAGGAGCTAGAGAGAGCTCTGAAGGGCAGACACACATACTCACTGCACAGATCCCTGGCATTCCAGACCTGAAAGAGTCCTGAGAGGTGAGACTGGCCTTCACAACTGCGCAGACGAGGTGGCCCCAAAGGAAAAGTGACTTGTCCAAGTTTACACCACACACATCTGTCAGAAAACAAACTAAGGTCTTCATATCAACTAACATTCACTATACAAGGCTGCCAACCTTTGGAACTGGGTTCAAGCCACCAAGTTCTTAGGCTGTTAGATAGGAAACAAATATAATAGCAACATTTACTGAAAGTGTGGTGAGCACTTTAATGTACATCATCTCATTCAATCCTGTCCACAGCCTTATGAAGCAGGTTCTACTGTTACTGTCGCCGTTTTGTAGATGAGGAAACTGAGGTTGGAAGCGTGAAACAGCCTATTCAAAGTCATCCAGCTAAAGAGGGTAGAACAAGGATTTGAACTCAGGTCTGTTGATCCTATCATCATGAACAGTATTCTTACTCACTGGAGGATATTAGTAACAGCACTTAACACTTATTGATGCTTGTGTGTGTTCAGTCACTCAGTCATTCATGTCTGACTCTTTGCTTACTACAAGCCAAGCACTGTTCTAAATGCTTTACATGTATTATTTCTCACAATAACCCTAAGTACTTTAGATGTATTAACTCATTTAATTCTCCCAACAACCTGAGAGGTAGGCATGATTACCATGTTCTGTGTTACACTTATGCCCAAGATCCCGGGGCTAGGAAGTGGTGTGGTCAGGATTTGAAGCCAGGAAGTCTAGCTCTAGAGCCGGTGCTCTGAAATGCAAAGCCTCCAAACACATAATCTAATGGAGACAATCCATTTTTTTTAAATGCTAAGTTCTTGATTCCATTTAACATATACTGAAATTTTTCACTGAACCTATGGGAATGGGCTGATGAAAATGCAATATATAACTATCACCTACGTTTGAGTCACATGTCAGCAATCTTATATAGTTCAATGTAACAGAAGCCAGAGGAGTGACTAGTCTCACAGGAAGGGGCCATAGAGCATGAGTGCATCAGACAGGAGAATCCCAGGGAGCTCTAGCATTTTCTGCCTAACTTGCTGTGTGACCTCAGTAAGTCAATTACCCTCTCTGGGCCTTATCGTCACCTGTATTTGCTTCAACTTGGACATACATGGACAGCAGAACATGGCTGCTTCTAATCATTATGTGATTTGTCTTCTGGATAAAGCTGTTCACAATTCTGTCACCCCCTTTAACACTTCCCATTCTAGACAAACTACCTGGGACCCCTTAAAGGTTCATGCCAGTAGGCAAAACTAAGGAGGCAGCAAAAGGGTCAGTGGTCGGCAGGGGTGAGGGGGGAGGGAAGAGGGAATGGGGGAGCACATTAGATTTTAGGGCAGTTACCCTATTCCATAGGATACTATTACAGTGGATTCATGTCATTGTGTATTTGTCAGGACTCACAGAACGCACACCAAGAGTGGGTCTTCATGTAAACTGTGGGCTTCGGGTGTTAATGATGTGTCAGTGCCAGCTCACGATTGTAACACGCGCACTACTGTAGTGCGGTATGACAGTGGTGGGGAGGACTGCACGTGGGAAAAACAGGGAGCATACAGGGACTCCCTGCACTTTACACCGAGGGCTTTCCTGGGAATGCATATCTGCTGTAAAAAATAAAGCCTACCGCAAAACTCCAGCAGTGAGCATCCTCTCTGTAGAAGACAGCCCAGATGCTGAGCATGCCACTGACGGTCTTCAAGGAAGGGCAGGAGCAGGATAAAGAAGACAGACACCTATTACGCTCTTCTTCACTCTAGGTCTGGTGCTAGGGCTCTGTTAGCTTCTGTAAGACTCCTAGCAACCTGTGGATATGGCAGCTCTTCCTGTTCCCATTCATCCTTACAGATTAGCACGTGTAGGGTCAGAGAAATCATCCCAGCCCAAGTCCCCCAGACCGAATGCAGCAGAGCAGAGGCTCCCAGACTTTGTCCCTGGACCTCCCTTACCCCACCCCTCCGTTTCAGCCTCTGAGTCAGAGCCCCCCACTCACAAGACCACACAGTAAAGGCATACTAATGGGCAAGGACCCATTTCCTGTATGAGAACCTGTGCAGCTCGATCTATGGCTCTATAAATCACAGGAACAACACCTAATTTCCCCTGTCAGGATAAACTACGCTTTCCAAGCCACTCTCGCCTGAAGGATGAGAGCCCAACAGAAGTGCTTGTTAATTTGGGCGACACGGGGAAGACATTGAGAGGTGGCCAGACCCCTTCTTGCCACACTTACCTCTGCTACATGAAAAACTATTAAAGAAATAAATACACAACCCACTGAGATGCTGCTGCATGGGGCTCTGTCAGCTGTCTGTTTCCCAAGATGTACAGAGAAGAGATGATAGGATTATATGATCCTCAGGCAGAGAGCTATTTTTCTTGTCAATTCACTCTATATTTTAGCTCTCATCCATCTCAGGTAGAAGATGAAGTGTAGGGTTTTAAAGCATTAAAAGTAACAGGGAGCATTGTTGAGCAATACCACATGCCAGACACAGTGCTCAGTGTTTGGCGTGAGGAGTCATTTTCATCTGCACAGTGATGCCATGACTTGGGTACTTCCATCACTCCCTTTAAACAGAGCAGTGGCCACAGGACTGGAAAAGGTCAGTTTTCATTCCAATCCCAAAGAAAGGCAATGCCAAAGAATGCTCAAACTACCACACAATTGCACTCATCTCACACGCTAGTAAAGTAATGCTTAAAATTCTCCAAGCCAGGCTTCAGCAATATGTGAACCGTGAACTTCCTGATGTTCAAGCTGGTTTTAGAAAAGGCAGAGGAACCAAAGATCAAATTGCCAACATCCTCTGCATCATGGAAAAAGCAAGAGAGTTCCAGAAAAACATATATTTCTGCTTTATTGACTATGCCAAAGCCTTTGACTGTGAGGATCACAATAAACTGTGGAAAATTCTGAAAGAGATGGGAATATCAGACCACCTGACCTGCCTCTTGATAAATTTGTTTGCAGGTTAGGAAGCAACAGTTAGAACTGGACATGGAACAACAGACTCGTTCCAAATAGGAAAAGGAGTTCGTCAAGGCTGTATATTGTCACCCTGTTTATTTAACTTATATGCAGAGTATATCATGAGAAACGCTGGACTGGAAGAAACACAAGCTGGAATCAAGATTGCCGGGAGAAATATCAATAACCTCAGATATGCAGATGATACCACCCTTATGGCAGAAAGTGAAGAGGAACTAAAAAGCCTCTTGATGAAGGTGAAAGTAGAGAGTGAAAAAGTTGGCTTAAAGCTCAACATTCAGAAAACGAAGATCATGGCATCCGGTCCCATCACTTCATGGGAAATAGATGGGGAAACAGTGGAAAGAGTGTCAGACTTTATTTTTCTGGGCTCCAAAATCACTGCAGATGGTGACTTGCAGCCATGAAATTAAAAGACGCTTACTCCTTGCAAGGAAAGTTATGACCAACCTAGATAGCATATTCAAAAGCAGAGACATTACTTTGCCGACAAAGGTTCGTCTAGTCAAGGCTATGGTTTTTCCTGTGGTCATGTATGGATGTGAGAGTTGGATTGTGAAGAAGGCTGAGAGCCAAAGAATTGATGCTTTTGAACTGTGGTGTTGGAGAAGACTCTTGAGAGTCCCTTGGACTGCAAGGAGATCCAACCAGTCCATTCTGAAGGAGATCAGCCCTGGGATTTCTTTGGAGGGAATGATGCTGAGGCTGAAACTCCAGTACTTTGGCCACCTCATGCGAAGAGCTGACTCATTGGAAAAGACTCTGATGCTGGGAGGGATTGGGGGCAGGAGGAGAAGGGGATGACAGAGGATGAGATGGCTGGATGGCATCACTGACTCGATGGACGTGAGTCTCAGTGAACTCCGGGAGTTGGTGATGGACAGGGAGGCCTGGCGGCTGAGATTCATGGGGTCACAAAGAGTCGGACATGACTGAGTGACTGATCTGATCTGATCTAAGACTGAGGCCCCAGGGACTCTGTGTTCTTTGCCTGTGTCACGTAGCCAGTATTTGGCAGAGCAAAATTCACACTTGGTGGTGGTGGATTATTGGCTAAGTTGTGTCCGACTCTTGTAACCCCATTGACTGGAGACTGCCAGGCTCTGTCCATGGAGTTCTCCAGGCAAGAATACTGGAGTGGGTAGCCATTTCCTTCTCCAGATCTTCCCGACCCAGGGATTGAACCCAGGTCTCCCACATTGCCGGCAGATATTTTACCAACTGAGCTATGAGGAAAGCCCAAAATGCACGCATAAGTGCGTCAAATCCCAAAGCCTAAATGTTTCACCATGTGAGCTAATTTAATCCTGCGAGCTCAGTCTTCGAGTTACACGAGACATCACTATAGCATTATAATAACTTCTCCATCCTTTCCTTAGGCAGTTTCAGCTCGGTTTCTGTTTCTTACCAGTTAAAGAGCTATGACTGCGACCAGTATAAATATTCTGTGTTGCTGTGTCAAAACAGTGTTATGGGAAGCATGGGTCTGTCTTTCATCCCCTCTCTCTTGCTTATCTTGTAAAATTCTTTCATCGTTCATTTATTTAAAAGTTCTATTCATGAAAAAGCAAAAAAAAAAAAAAAAATCGAAAATGTTAAAAATAAATACTCTGTTTTAGTCTGGCACACAGGGCCTTTTACACAGTGATACTGTACAATCTCCTCAACATCACATCCTACTACGCAGGCTTCCCCAGCCCTGCATACCATCTCTGGTAGCCACCTGTCGTGAGCCAGACAGGCAACAGACTCTGATGGCACTGTGCCTTTGCTCATGGCTTCCCTCAGCCTATAATATCTTTCCTCCATTCTACCTTTAAACAAAGCATTCTCATTAGTTAAGACCCACTACGATGGCAATCTTCTCTGAAGACTCTCTTCTGATTTCCCAACAGAACTCAAGGCCCCCATGGCACCTTGGATGGCACATCCGTTGATGAACTACAGGATTTTATCTATTTGCATATCTGTTCTCTCCACTGAACTGTGAGTTCATCGCTTTATTTTATCATAAGCTCCTTGCACAAGGCCTGGCCCAAAGAAGGTACTCCATAAATGTCTGTGATAGGAATAAGTGTTGCATGAATGACTGGTAAATGCTGAGGACTGGAAGAGTGGGAGCTCTTCTCATGTCTGATCTGTGTTATCCTTATCGACCTGCTCAGTCATCAGGGCCATAGACTGTGCTCACAGCATTCCAAACTATCTCCAGACCATTTGTCCCGCCTGTCACTGAGCTAATAGCAATTGTGAAAATGATGAATAGCAGACCAATTATGAGCAATAGGAGACATCAGCTATAACTCCTGGGAGAAGACCCAGCCATATCAGTAGCCTCATCCATCTAATCGTGAGTCATCTTCCCAAGGCATCTTGCCCTGTGACCTTGAACTGCCAAGGGCTTCTCAGTCCCACACAAATCCGAGTTCTCTAGCGGACCGCTCCTCCTCTCGGCCTGTCTCCTCCAAGGCGTTGCTCCTGGCCCGCTTCATCCTGGAAGGGGAACCTGGATGGAACTCACACACTTTTCCTAAGGGAAGCCTTTAGCCAGCGATCCCAGCCACACCCAACAGGCCAGACCTGCCTCCCTGGGCCTGCTGTCCTTTGACAGATAGCAACTCCTCTCGCCTCTGGTGAGGCCATCTGGAGCTGGGAGGCGGGTGGGAAGGTTTTGAGAGGGGGATTTGTCCAAGACTGTGGCGTTTCTGTTGCTAAATGCTAGCTTCAGTTCGTGGTGAGTTCCTGAGTAAAGAACTGTGCAATTTCCCTTCTGCGGTCACTGGTGACTTCACTTTTCCAGTACGCCCATCTTCCCTCAGGAGGCATCTGAGGAAGGCAGCCTCCCCAGCATCTGGGGCCCCCGTGGTTGGGCCTGTGGGTGGGGGCAGGGAGAGAAAGGTCAGGGGGCAGGAGGGGACATGCTTTGTCTGGACCCACACAGACTTTATCTTTGCCTTGGAGAGGGCGCCTTGGAAATCTGGCTAAGGAAATCATGAAAAGGGAGATTTCTACCCGGTTCACTGGAGCCATATTTCCACCCTGATCAGTTGGACTCTGAGAAGCCTTGATCCCTTAGTCCAGCAAAGGACATTACATATGCTGGAGAAACAGCAGAGCATGGAGGATAAGCGTACGATCTTTGGAACCAGATCCCTGGATTCAAGTCTCAGTGTCATCACTGAGCAAACTCAATAGACGTGACTTCACTTCCTTGCGCTTCATTCCCACATGTGTAAAATGGGCTATATTGATACCTACACCTCAGTAAAGAGTGGCATAAAAATCCTTTATAAAGTCCCTAAGATAATGCCAGAACCACCCATATGTCCACACATACACATATATTTGATAATTATAGAGTACTGACAAAGCTCTAAACCTGGATATTCTCCAAGTGGAAGATAATTATGATGAATTATTATTGCTTATTATGAATGTAGTACCATTGCTATTCATAATTATTTACAGGCAACAGTGATTCTAGGCACATCTACGCTCAGAATTATTTTTATTCTTTTTAGTATTTTTTCCAATGGAGAAAAAAAACATGTTATTAGAACCAACTATCAGAGACAGTAAGATGACCTCTGTCTTTGGGAAAGCAGGCCTGCCCTAGTCTCTGTGAACTGACTACCCTTTTGGTTTTTCAATCAGCAGAAGCTTGGATGGTAAGATGATTACAGTTATCATGCACCTACTCTGTGCTAGATACTCTATCAGAAGCAAGAGTTAAAGAAGGAGAGAGGAGAAGGAAAAAACAATGAGAAAGGGGATAAAGAGGAAGAAGACAAAGGAAGGGGGAGAAGATGCAATTAACACGAATCAAGTTTCTACTCACCCTAGGCATCACTAAGTGCTCTGCATATATAATCATATTCAACCTAACAACAATTCTGTGAGTTACATACTATTACCCTCCTCACTGAGATTCTCAGCAATTATTAAGTTCCAGTATGCAGGAAAAGAAGAATGTAAGCCTAGGTCATCTGATTCTTATACTGCCCATATTCACATATGTCACCCAATATAATATCCAGAACCAGCCTAGGCAGCAAGTCTTATCATTCCCATCTGACTGAAGAGAAAAGGAAGTTCAGGTAGGCTAAGTCACCTGTTCACTAACATCCAACATGCACATGTGTCAGTTGCTCAGTTGCGTCCGACTCTTTGTGACCCATGGACTGTAGCCCACCTGGCTCCTCTGTTCATGGGATTCTCCAGGCAAGAATATTGGAGTGGGTAACCATTTCCTTCTCCAGAAGATCTTCTCAACTCAGGGGTCGAACCCAGGTCTCCTCCACTGCAGGTGGATTCTTTATGGTTTGAGCTACCAGGGAAGCCCTTTACAAGTGTCCATAGAATTGGCAACATCCGACAGGTAAGCATAAAATATGGAATTCAAATCTAGATCTGATGGACTCCAAACCGTGGGAAAACAACTCCCTCAAACACCTAACATTTCAAAATCTCACTAATAAGTCTTTACTCCGAATGTTACATTAATGCCTTCCTGAAAATAAAAAAAAATAATATAGCTATATAGATAAATATAAGTGTAGATTTATACCTATACAATATAAATACCTTATAACTACCTTGGACATACCCTTCATCCCTATGTCCTCCAGTCCCACTCAAAATGGGACCCGCAAGCTTGAGAAACAGTAACTGTGAGGCACCAGGGACAGACGGACGGACAGACAGCCTCACCAATGTGGGAGGCCCGCCCTCAGGCAGCCACCGTGCTTCCACTTACTGGCATTCCCTCTGAGTTTCTGAAGGGAAGCCATAATTTCTGGAAAGGATTCAGGTTGGGCAATCTCAACTTAAAGGAGCCAAGCCCAAGCTCTTTTAAGAATGAATCAATGTTTCTAAAACAATGTTGAGATGAAGGTGTTGGAGTGAAGACACCGACTTCAAGTAGATGGTGTAACCAGTCAATTTCCAAAGGGCTGAGAAGTGACTGAAAGGTAAAAACATAACAGCTTGTTTTACCATTAAGGAAAGGTGAGGATAAAGATAGTGACAGGAGGTGACTCGAGATCCCAAGAAAGGCCACTGATGACAGAACAGGCTTGCCCATGTCCAAGAACAGAGAAAGGAGCCGAAGATGCAGCCGTCTCTATAGCCTACTTATTGAAACAACAGGCTATGGGACCACACAGACACAACTTTAAAATTCTGGTTCCGTAACTACTGGCTGTGTGACACTGATAAGAGATTTTCCCTCTGAGCCCCTGTTTCCTTTAATGAGCCAAAAATTATGTTTTGAATACTATGAGCATGACAGTAAAGATAGAAGCTATTGTGACTCAGGACAGAGCCAAAAGTCTGGAAGCAAGAAACTTGGATGCTACCCTTAATTCTGCAGGCAAGCAAAGCAGTCTGTGTGTGTTCTAACTTCTTTCTTCATCACACACATTTCAAGAAGGATATAGGCATACTGGAGTTCTTTCAGAGGCAAACACTCAGAATGGCTAAGGCTGAGCCTGAGATGAGAAGCAGACTCATGTGATGAAAAGCAATCGAAGGAACTGAGGGTGACTACCAGAAGAGCCCAACAGAGTCCAAAGATATCACCAGACACCTGAGACACGGTCGCTTAGAGCCAGGAGAGAGGACAGACTTTTACTGAGCTGCTTTCTGTGAGCCAAACATTGCTGCTAAGCATCTTACATGGATCATTTCAGTTAATCTGTGAAACAACTCTATATGGTAGACATCATTAATCCCATTTTCCTCATGAGAAAAAAAAAGAAGCTTGAAAACTTAAGTAATGTGTTCAAAGGCATAGAGAAATTTTGTAGCAAAGCTGGTATTTGAATCTTCATCTCTCTGATTCCATATGTTCTGTCTGGTAAGTCAAGAGATAAGTCTATCTTGGTATAGTGCTGATAGATGGGACTGGAAACAACACAGACAAGGCATGCACAAGGAAATATTTTGACTGGATATAAAGAAGGATGCCCCAGTAGTGAGAGATCAGGCTGCTTAGGGCTCCCTGAGCAAGTTCTTCCTGGGAGTATCCAACAGGAGATGGGAGAAAAGAATCAAGCCACAGACTGGGGCTGGGCTAGATGCCTGCAGAATCTCTTCCACTTCTGAGTGTGTCTGCTCTTTCATCATCATGGGCACTGTAATATAATGATAAAACATGGAGGGGGACAAACAGGGGAAGAACAGGAAGGTAGGGGAAGTAAGACAAGTCAGAGCTTGCCTATACTCAGCACTTACTATGCACCGGGCACAAGGCTAAGCATGTTAGATGCCCATCTCATTGCGTACAATAACCTCAGAAATTATTCATCATTAGTATTAACCTGACATCACAGCTGAGGTAATTAAGGCTCAGAATCCCTTGCCAAAAGTCACGCAAAGAAAGGGAAGAGTCAGGACTTGGTGCCAGAAATGACCAGCATCAAAGACAAATATCAAGTTATTTTATTACATCACTGTGGTCTACAATTCTACCAATACTGGTTGTGGTGGATTGCAAAAAAAAAAAAAAAAAAAAAAAAAAAAATTGAGCCTGGTTGAGCCTCTACACCTAACTACCAAGTTACAAGAAATGGAGGGACAGAAAGTGAAAGTGAAAGTCACTCAGTCATGTCCTACTCTTTGCAACTCCATGGACTATACAGTCCATGGAATTCTCCAGGCCAGAATACTGGAGTGGGTAGAGGAACATGCTAAATAATACCATGAAGCTGCAAGGAGCAAAATCCCCATTTTCCTCAATAAAATATCACAAGGAATAAAAAGATTTGTAGGAAGAAGCCGATAGACTAAAAGAGATTTAATTATCAGCCAAACGTAATGTTTGGATCTTACTTGGATCTCAATTTGAATGAACTGATACTGAAAATATAAGAAAATCTGGTAAAAATGAAAATGACTATATATTTGATGGTGTAGAAGAATTGTTAGCTTGGAAAGCAAGGCGACAATACTGATATTTTTTGAGTCCTTGTATGAACTTTGTCATTTATATATCAAATTATATTGTGTTTGAGGTGAGAGAGCTGGTGATGCAGGGTTGGAATAAGCCGATTATTACTGAACCTTAAAGATGACCGATACACAGAGATTCACGATACTAGTCACTTTACCTTCGTGCATGTTATAATTCTCTAAAATAGTTTGGAGTTTGGTAGCAGAAAATCCAGGAATTTGGCAATGCCTTTCCCCTACATTGGAAAATGCGGAGATGAATCTGAAATGGAAAGGAAACACGTAGTCCAAGAAGACACTAATTCCTTGAAGGTTTCCCCTCTTCCTAGGACTTAACGTTATGGCTGGGACCCTTCTGCTCAGAAACACAAGGAATGATGGGACTCTGTTGACCAGATCACCCGCCTGTGTAATGTCACAAATTAATGCTGCTTCCAACTGCACCTGCCTGATGAATGGGGAGGCACATTTGGAACGATTTTTTTTTTTTCTTCTTCTAAGATTAGAGAGAAATGGACAGAGAGAGTTGAATTGCTGGTGAATTCTCTCTGTGCCCTCATGATGGAAGTTGCCTAATGACCCAAGAAGAAACCCCTGTGAACAGGGATAAGCTCCAGCAGGGATGGGGCCTCCGCTTGCTCCATTTCTGGAAGCCCAGCACGTTCCTGGCTGCTGTGACTGACACCCTCAGATAAATGAGGACTGTGTGATGGATGAGTGGTGGTGGGACAGCTGGAAAAGGGATTCCAGCCCCAGCTTTGACCTCTGTCAGTCCTGGGGGCTTCAGAGGGTGGTACCCCCTCTCTGTGAGCCTCAGTTTTCTTACCTGTAAACTGAAGATACACACTGCTACCTTTATAGGACTATTGCAATTATTAAGGGAGTTAGCACATGTGAAAGCACCACTGAAGCATGTCGATGCAAGTTGGTCATTCATTTTTTACACTGATTTATTCTCATTAAATATATATTTATTGAACTCTACTATGAGGCAGAAGCTATTGGTGCAATGCTGAGCAAACGTTTGTCTAGACCCTGGTCTTGTGGAGTTTATCTCCTACTGTATAGGAAAATATTTTGACTCAATATCAGAATGGCTATTACAGAAATCAGGGAAACAGAACGCTCAGGAGTCCCTGAGCAAGCCGTTGCCGGGAGTGCTCCGGCGCAGGCGCTGTGGCGTGTGTGAGACGCGCTTTACCTGCTCTTCCCTCGCAGTGGTGCTGCTGCCATCTTAGAATAATGAAAGGCGGGGGGGGCGGGGACATTAGTCAGATAACTAGACAACATGCGGAAGAGCACAGTGAGAAACTGTGATAACTGTTATGAAAGATAAAAAAGATTCAAGAAAGCAAGTAAACAAAGAAACACACAGGGGATCTTATCACATCTAGAAGCCTCGGCAATATGGTGGGTGAAACAATTAACTCAGTGGAAAGAAAAAAGGAGCAGAGGGTAAAACAAACTCCAAGTAGAGAGAAGAGCATCTGTGGAGGCCACAGAAAGTGGAGGACCACTGACTTGAGCACAGAAGGAAGAGAGGTACAGGAAAAAAGGAGGTGTAAGAAGTTGGAGGGGCCAGTCCGAGCAGCCCCTTGGAGGCCACAGTAAGCACCCTGGTCTGGATCCTGAGAGCACCCGGAAGCCAGTTAAGGGTTTTCATTGGAAAAGTGATGGAAGCAAGTCTTAACTTGGAAACGATCAGTCAGGCTAGCAGGAAGAAAATAAATTAGAGGAGCCAAGGGTCACTGTTAGTCAACTATTACAACCATCCAGCCAAGACTTGGACCAACGTGGGTAAGAGTGGTCATATTTGAGAAATTCCTAAGATGAAAAATCTACAGGATTTGTTAACGAGCTGTAGTTTGAGGGGGATGAGTACAGATGAAGGACAGAGAATCATCAAGGATGTCTCACTGCTTTCCAGACTGCAAGAGCCGAATAGAAATCAATAGATGTCTACCAAAAGAAAGGCAGCATCATTTATGGCAAAAACGCTATCTGCAATAGTTACCAGTGAGGAGAAGCCACTGTATTTCCATTGGATGGGGGGGAGTCGGTCCTGGAGTGAACGGGGCTGAATCGGTGTTGACAGCAGAGGTAATCTGTTCTTTCAAATATCTTGGCCATTGAGTAAAAGAAACGAAGACACAGTAGCAGGAGGAGGCAATGTTAGGCAACGACAGTGTCCTTAGTAGACATTAGACTTCGTATTTTACACTTCATTAAAATGTACAAGGGAAGTAGCTAAGAGAGTATAGCAAAATGAGAAAAAGCAGAAGTGCTCAGATCAAACCTTGACTGTACCAGTTCTTATTTATAGTATTGTGGGACAAGTGATGTAACTTCTATGCCTCAGTTTTCCCAAGGGGGAAAGAAAGATAATAACTTTACTCAACATGTGGGGTTGATGAGAGGGTTCAGTGAAGGGAGTACATAAAGTGTTTGAGCAGACCTCCTTGCACAGTTAAGTGCTCAGTAAATGGTTGTACTTAAACATACCAGGAAAAGGCATTCTTCAGTTCTCCTTTTTCCCTACATTTGCTAACTGAATTCAATGTCCCATGGAGGAAAAAAAAAAAATACAACAAAAACAGCTCTATACACTCTGACACGCAAAAATGCTTGCATTTGCTAAGTCTGTATGTCATGCATATTTACAGAATCTTGTAGTTTTCTGGTCTCATGAAACAGCTATGTTTTCCAGTTTTGCAAGGAGGCAAGCCAAGCATTAAGTTCCTCTTTTGTAATTGACCATGAGCGTGTTGAGTAATATGTGGATTATATCCCCCTCTTCTCTTTGATCTTCCTTCTTGCCAAGAACTGCCTGACAGCCTGGTTCCTGGCCAGTTCACCTCCTTATAATGCACCGATGGAGAGGAAGTGGCCCACAATAGCAGAGGAGATTTACTCCAGATTAGAAGTACTTGACTTTCTTAATCCCTAAGCAAGGAATTCCCTGAAGAATTTCAGAATGAGAACGCCGTAGGAACCATGTTTTGGAATAGTGGTTCTCAAGTTCGGCATGCAGCAGAATCACCTGGGAAGCTTGTAAAAATGAAAATTCTCCAGCCTCACTCCTTTAGAGAAACAGAATCAGGAAGAGGAAGCCAGGAACCTGCATGAAAAACAAAACAAAAAAAATGCTTCCCCCATTTTCAATCTAAGTGACCCTGATTGACTTTGTGATATTCTGAGAGCCAAGTCTCCACACTCCACTAGGCACTCCTGACCTCTTATTCTGCTTTATTTTCCCTTCTCTTTGCCTTTTAATATACTAGATTATTTACTATTCTGATTGCTTATGTCTTCCACATACACTCCAGGAGAAATTTAAGTCTCCAAATGGCTGTCATATATGCCTGTTTTGCTCCTTAATGTATCCCAAAAGCCCAGAACAGTGCCTGGCCCATAAGAGACCCTTAATAAATATTTGTTAAAATCATTTGAACTGAGTCACCATCCTTCCAGACATCCCATATGCAGACTTCCACTGTGGACACCCCAACTAACTGGTCCTCTTATCATGGTGTCCTGTAACATTTGAGTCAAAAATATTTAGGAACTTTGCTGATGCCATATACCCTTTCCTCAGGGGGAAAAAAATACAGTAATGTATAATTCTGCACAAATTTTCTGAGGATGGAGATCCAATAACCATTTAAGATCAGTGATCTGCAGATCCCACATTAATAAACCTGAACACAAAACCAGCCCTGGTCCCTGCAATTCAACCTTTAACTGTTATTGATGTAGTTATTATCCTAAATTTCACATCCAGTTATGTCTTTCCCTCGACCCCAAATCTTGAAGATTTCCCTATAGTTCATGTGGTACCCAAACCCCTCAGCCCAGAATTCAAAGTTTCCACAGGCCGGTCTTCTGCACATCACTTCTCCAGTTTTATGGCTCCCCAATTGTACGGATGATTGACTAAACAGACACAGTTTGGACGCAGACTTCCTGAGTCAGAGTCACTAGCTATGTTATGTTGGATAAATTATTTACCTAAGTCCTCAGATATTTTTAAATTTGTGCAACGGGCATACTAGTGCACACTTCAAACGTGCCAAAGGAAAGAACGAACACATGTGAATACACACGGAGCACTTCTAAAATGCCAGGCATATAGTTGGCACTCAATACTTGCTGGGTTTTACTCTTCTATGCGTTTGGCACATAGTATCGGACATAACTTTCTTTCCTCTTCTTTTCCAACATACCTTAGTCTAGACTAAGGTTTGTCAAAGTGTTTGCAAAGGACTAGAGTGAATATTTTGGGCTTGGTGTGTCCTACCGCCTCCTGGGGTGACTGCTCAACAGAGCCGTTGTGGCTGGGAAGCAGACATAGATGATATGTAGAGGGATGAGCGTGGCTATGTTTCACAAACTGTCTTTATAAAAGCACATGGCCTCTGGCATTTTACCCATGGATCACAAACTGGCCCAGATGAGCTTCAGCATCTCAGAGACTCAGTTTCAAGTTTCTCTGAGCCGCAGTCTCCTCATCTATTAAACTGGGATGATGAGAATATTTCCCTCTGAAGTTCTTGGATGACTGAATGAGATAAAACACATAAAGCCCTTGGCAGAGTTTTTGGCGTGTAATCTAAATACATCGGGTACATAGGACTATCTCCATCATCAACAGACTAGTCTCAAACTACATCCACCGACCGCCCACATCCACCTTCCCTGCAGCAAGAACTGCTTCCAGATTTACCCGCTCCAGAGATTCTTCCTCCCTCTTTCCTAACGCTGTTGGAATGTCTGTTGTGTTGTTTGAAAGTAAATCATGCATTAATGTAGCATATGCAAGCAATTACAGTCACTTATGTGACGTGGCTCTTGTGCGTCATCCCCTAGACTGTGAGCTCCTTGAAGGCGCAGTCTGGGTCTTATTTCCCCCTGCATTAGCTCTCCTAGCACAGTATCTACAGACGCCCAGTGTGAGGTGCTGGCAGCGGTGACGATGCTGGCCTTGTTAATGGTAGTGGTCCCAGCAGCGGGTATGGTTGTGGTAATATTGGTGGCGGGGGCGTGGGGGGCGGGCGGATCTTGGCTGTTAATTTCTTTTCAAAGAGCGGTCATTTGGAATTTTTCTTCTCGGTTTGAGCCAAGAAGTGTAAATTGAGTAAACAAGTCTTTCTGGCAGAGAGAAAGGATCTGTTAGAAGGTTAGAAAACCACAACAAGACCAAAATTACACATGGCTCTTCCTAGGGCAGCATGGAAAAGAAAAAGAAAAAAAAAATCACATTATTGGAATTCAGGGGACCCAAGCACTAGAAAAAAAAAAATAATCATCCAGAGATACAGAGTATTTTATAGCCTTCCAAACACCAGCAAACATTCTCTTAATTTTTCTATATGATCTCTGCAGAGAAAGTTACCACCCATTTCACAGATGAGGACTCTGAGTATGAAACAAAAGACATCTCCGAAGTCAGAAGCCATGGCTGACTACTTTGAATTCAAAATTGGCTGTGTGCCCTATAGCAGGTCATTCCTGTCTCTAGGTCTCAGTTGTACTATTTGTAAAATAAAGAGTGTATGATTTTAATATCCATCTCTACTCATAAATGCTGGGTCATTGGGATGGAGTGCAAGATATAAGAATCTTTCTCTTATCTATTATCTTAACTATTATCTCCCAATGTTAACTTAAGGAGTACAAGTGGTAATATCTTTGGGTGGAAAATAAGTTGCAGGTTACAAAGTGCTTCTTCCAACCTCAAAATACATCCCTTATTTTCAGGGGAGCATCTAGATCTGACCCTGGATCTGCCACAGGGGCCTGTGGATAAATTAGCCCATACTTTTCATCCTACAGATACCGAGACCCGAAGAAAGTGTCTGTCACTCAGTCCTGTCCAAATCTCTGTGACCTCATGGACTGTAGCCCACCAGGCTCCTCCATCCATGGGCTTCTCCAGGCAAGAGTACTGGAGTGGGTGGCCATTTCCTCCTCCAGGCGATCTTCCCAACCCAGGGACGGAACCCTGGGTCTCCCACACTGCAGGCAGACGCTTTACTGACTGAGTCACCAGGGAAGAAACAAAGGCTGAAACAGCAGAAGCATCCATGCCCAATAACATGTAACAATCCAGGAGACAGCCTGGCAGCGACCACAGGTATTCCAGGTCTCTAGTGCTTCCAAAGATACTCCCAATCCCAAAATGGAAAGGGGTAGATTATGTAATGCCTATTTTACAAGTGAGTGAAATGAAGGTTACCCAGATAATCAGTGGGAGAGACGGGACTCAAATCCACCTCGATCTGGCTCTTCCCCATGACACAAGTTTTCTCCCACATTTGGCCATGTCCCTAGTACTCTGGGCACTTGCAAAGTGATTGAGTACTACCTACAAGAGGAGGTACCAAAGGAAGCATGGAAAAAGGAAGAGCTCAGTTTAGACAAATAGCACTTTTATCATAGAAAACATAAGCCCATGACATGTTACACTTGGAGCCTCTTCCTCTTTTTCACCCAAAGGCTAAGTTAGCAGTCACCCAAAGCCTTATACATTTAAGCATTAGCTGTGCTTAGCTAAGTTCTGTGGCTTTGGGCTGTATAAGGGTCATTTAACAGGTGGAGGGGGAAGAATAATGTTATTAATCAGGCTCTCCATCATTAAGACTTTTTTCCTGCTTTGCTTGTTCAAAACCACAAAGTGTAATGAAGGACTCCTTTCCAGCACATTCCTGGAGATGGACCGAAGGAGACCCCAACCACCAAAGGAGCTAGAGTCCAAGGGTCCCCAAGATTATGCAGAGTACACCCTGGCCCTGGTCCAGAATCAGAGACCAGAACAGCCCCACAAACCTCAGGCAAGTCACACCCCTTCTGTGACACTTCCTGGCAGTGCCCTGGGACTCAGGAGTTGACTAAGCACCTCAAATAACTGAAGGAGAGTTCTCACCTGTTCTCACACAGCAGGACGGTTCCATTCTGTTCTGGAAGGTCAACAGGAGGAAATCCTTTTACTTAAGTATAATTCCACCCATGGTATCCTTTCTCTATGAGTTCCAGTGATATTTATAGTGAGAGAATACTCTTGAAATCCCTCCGTTTGCATTCTGACCTTTTGGGTTAACCAACCATCTCTCTTGTACAAAATGTGGATCCTGCTCTGAAGGCCATGTCCCTAGCACTCTGGGTACTTGCAAAGTGATTGAGTACTACCCAAGGAAGCACGGAAAAAGGACGGGGTCAGTTTAGGCAAGTAGCATTTTTTCATAGAAAAGATAAGCCCATGACATGCTACATGCCAGGCACTGTGCAATCATCACCATCTGGTCCCATGAAGCCGGGATTGCAAGACTCTAGGATGCACCCACAGAGCTCCCCATCTGGCCCCCAGGGAGACGGGCCACGTTTGCACATTCTTCAGGCCTCTGGAGGAGCTGCACCTTCAATCTGGAATGCTCTCAGGTCTTCCTCTGCCAAAAGAAGAGTCCTCCACTTTCGCTTTATGTGCCTGACCCTCAAGAAATTATCCCAACATCACTCCACTAAGGAAGTCAAGCCTTCTCTGACCCCACGTGGCCCTCGGTCACCCACCGTGAACCCCCAGGCCTGGCCCTCTCTTGGGACTCAGCACAGTTTGTTCTCACTTATCTGGTGTGAGTGTTTCAGTGATATCTTCCTCCCCCAGTCTGTAAACTCCATGAAGAGGAAGCCCATGCCTGTTTGTGTCCACTTGTGTCCATTTGTCCTGCTTTTTAAGGCAAACAGGCACTCAGAAATAGAAAGTAACCCAAGTATGACTCCTGCTGCAAAGGCAGCAGGTGTCCCGTAAGGAGAACAGCGACACCTAGCGACTGCTTTCCCACTCCTGGACTTCTGTAGCTGAGAGCATGTGAATCGGCCTTAGGAAAACCGGTTTTCTAGAACTGGATATATAGATGATGCTGAGGGAAGCTAGCACAGCATCCAGACATAGAGGAGCCTGATTTCTAAGCAAAGAGTAAAGGAACCAGTGCTCATCTTGCTGCCATACGTGCCAAGAACACATCATCAAAGTCCTGTGATTAGCTAGCATCGAGGCACCTCGCAGGTGAGGAGAGCGAGGCCCACAAAGAGGAGCAAATAGGGATAGTCAGGGCCTCTCTCAGGGGCTCTCCCAGTTGGTGCTAGTGGTAAGAATCCGCCTGCCAGTGCAGGAGACACAAGAGACACCGGTTCGATCCCTGGATTGGGAAGATCCCCTGGAGAAGGAAATGGCAACTTGCTCCAGTATTCTAGACTAGAAAATTCCATGGGCAGAGAAGCCTGGCGGGCTACAGTCCATGGGCAGCAGAGAGTTAGACATAACTGAGCACATAATCTGTCCTTTCCCTTTCCTCCCTATAGCCTGTCTCACCAACCCCTGGAGAGCTCAGTCCTGCACAGCTAGCAACGTGTTGCTCTGTGTATGTCGTCACTGACACAAGGCTCATCAGATGGCCTTTCGTGTTACGTGAAAGCTTCAAGAGCCTCCTCAGGGGTCTCCCTGGCTCCACTCTTATACTTCCACAGTTGATTCTCACCCTGAAACCACAGACATGGAGATGTGTATGTAACTTGGCTTTTTTGACTTTTTCGTTGTTGGTTTGGGGACCTCTGAGGCACAAAGTCAGATGATTCGAGGAGAGTGGCTCATGAGTCACGCTCATTGCTGTACCATGCTTGGTTAGGCTTTATGTATTCATCCGGTTAGCCTCAGCTACTTAGCTAATTTTAACATTTTAATAGTGAACGTCGCTCAGTCATGTCTGGCTCTTTGCGACCCCATGGCCGGTAGCTTGCCAGGCTCCTCTGTCCGTGGAATTCTCCAAGCAAGAATACTGAAGTGGGTTGCCATTTCCTTCTCCAGGGGATACTCCTGACCCAGGGATCGAACCTAGATCTCCTGCATTGCAGGCAGATTCTTTACCATCTGAGCCACCAGGGAAGCCCTAACACTTCAATAAACCCCCACAAATCCAGCACCCAAAACATCAGCTAGAAACTTGGCTACTTTCGTGTAACTAATGTTCCCTCATGCCATCACCCCGCCTCCCTGATTCAAGATCATCATCATCCTAATCTTATGTTCATCATTTCCCTGATTCCTTTTTTAAACTGTCTATTGCATGCATATTTATTCTTAAAAGGTAGTATATTTGATGTGTGTGTTTATCTTGCTTCAACTAAAAATAGAGGGAAGGGTATCATGCTATGCAAAATATATCTTTGGGATTTCCTGTCTTCATTTAACATTATATTCATCCATCTCCTATTAAGTATCATTACAGTTCATTTTGATCTTGGTTGTAGTATAGTGTTCCCTTGTATGCATAGTCCACACCTTAATTAACTGCTCTCCCACTGATGGCTGTCTATGTTGTTTCCAGGAGACTCCTTCTGCTACACAAAGCTAATCCTATCAACCTCCTGCTAGCCATGTATCTTCAGCGTGTCACTGCCCTCTAGACAGCGTCCAAACTCCAGGACCTAGCTTACAATACCCTAAATAATCAGGTTCTTTCTGATCCCTCTGGCCTCACCTCCGCCCTCCCTTCATCTCTTGGTCTGAGTCATGGGGAATTTCTATAGGTCTTTGCACAGACCATGTTCTTTTCTGCCTCAGGTTATCCACCCGATACTCTCCTCACTTATTCACATCTCCTCTTTGTTCTCTATGAAGCCCTCCCTGACCATCTCCAGCACTGGCACTTAGCCCAATAGGATGCCTTGGGAGGGGCACATGATCCATAACATCCTATGGGACTTGGTCACTGGTCCACCAGATTGTCTTCTCTGGAGGCCCAGGACTGTCCAGAAGTTGCTGCAGAGGAAAGAGTGGAGACCAAGTAGAGAGGCTTTATCTACCTCCTTCCTCACTGAAGCAGTGGCATACTATTCCAGGTTGGGGTTGAAAACTGCATTTGGAAAAAAAAAAAAAGTTCCATGGATATGAGTTTGCAAAAAGGTGAACCAAATCATTCATACAGTCCCATCGAGCCCTGACATGCCATAATCAAAAGCCAGAGAGACATAAAGAGGAACAAGAGGAGATGAAATTTCACAATTAAGTATCCAGGCTCCAGATGAGACCAACATGGAGCAAATCACTCATCTTATGTTTCCTCACTTATAAAGTGGGCAGGAGAAAAAGATAAACCACACAGAATTGCCATCTTGATAAATAAATGGTCAAATGTCAGAAATTCCATATGAATCAGCCCCATACTTATAAAGAAGGCATAGATCTGGAGGGTAAATTAAATGAGATAACCCAAGTAGAGTACTGAGGGAGAGGCTGCTAGGTTCTTACCAAACTCATATTTGCTTCTCCTAGGCAGACTGATAGAATACATTTCCCTGTCTTCATCTGCAGACAGGTGTGCCCAATGGCTGAATTCTGGCTAGCAGAATAGGAGCTGAAGTGATAATGTGGCATTTTCAGGTGTGGCCCATTTAAAGTTCTCATGTACAATTTCCCATGTTCTTTCTCCTTCCACAGCAGCCATCAAAGCACCAGATGAACGGAGCACAAGATGGAACAGGCTGGGACCCTGAACCACCTCTCAGAGTAAGGCCACCCATCAATCAAAATCAACTATTCAGGACTCTGCGCAAGCAAGAAACAACCTCAACCAGACAAAGTCATTGGGATTTGAGAATTTGTCCGTTACAGCAGCTAGTGTTACCAAGTTACACACATGTTCACCACATGGTAAGCAATCAATAAATGCTGGCCCTCACCATGCTGATGATGACCATCCTGATGGACACAGAGCCCGCAAGGGCAGGGGGTGGGAGGCCTGGTACCTAGATGTAACTCAGCGGCCATGCTGGGGTGCTCACCTCTTTGGTGCCATTGTCCTGGATAAGAGTGTACAGTGGGACCACACGGTTGATCTCCAGCAGCACCGGGGTGGGGCTCAGCTGCTCCTTGCCCGGGCGGCGGCAGAGGTGACAGGTAGACGGACAGCGGCCTTTCTCCTCACAGCGGATCTCCACACCTGAGATGAGCTGGTCATCTGACAGCATCTGAGCCGTCAGCAGGCCTGAGAGGTAGGTGATGAAGGGCATGGACTTCAGCTCCTTCTTGCTGCCCAGCTCCGTGGTCTCTGGAGAAAGAGAGATAAGTTCAGTAAAGGTCAAAAGGTCAGACTCTTGAACCCATCAAGATATGCTAAGAGGCGGTTATCCACCGAAAAGGGAAAACAGATGATGTGACTCATGATGCTTTAGAAAGAACACCGATACGAGGGCTCCAAGACCAGAATGATGTCTTGTTCTACCATTGATATTAAATAACCCTTTGCTTTCTTTGTGCCTCATCTTCTTTGTATTTAAAGTCAGCAAATTGTATAAACTTTAATTATGTTGAATTGGTTCATGGTGCTTTTCAGATCTAGTCTATCTTTCTACTTTTCTGTATATTTATTCTATTAATTTTTGAGAGTTTGATATGGAAACTCCAAGTAAAAATCTTAATGCACCTACTGAAAAAATGATTGTAATATACAGTAGAATTATATGTAACTTTGTTCTGTATTTTTCAAGTCTCCTGTAAATGTGTTATCGTACTTTCATAATTCACAAAATAAAAAAAAAAAGAAAAATAAATTCAGGCAGTAGGTTGGGTTAGAGGGTTTTTCCAAGGACCTTGCAAGATATAAATATTCCTGTATATTTTTCCCAATAAGAAGTTCCTTTCTTTACTATCAATTTTATAAATTCTACCTTTGTTTTAAAAACTTATTTGTCCTATATTTTCCATGAAGTTCCATGTAATGGGGGAAAGAGAAGCTTTGGAGTCAACTTCAGTTTAAATCTCAGTTCTGCTAGACAGGAGCTCCACTGCCTTGGGAAAGTCTCTGAATATCCAAGAGCCTATAGTGATTAATTCTGTAACATGAGGTTAACAATGACTAAAACAGTTATGACTGGTAGATGAGCGAGGAGGTGGGCCTGTCTGGGAAAGGCATTATTTCCCCTTTCTTTTCATGCTCATCTGTTCCCTTATTCAAATGTCTGGTCCTCAGCATACTGTCGTGGGCATGAGTGATGCGTGCCCCATTGTGCACTGTCCTTCTTTATCCCCACAACTGGCATTTCACACCTCCGTGCCTTTGCTCGCCCTGACCTACTGTTCCCTCTGCCTCTCAAATGGTGCTCCGATGTAATGTGACCGTCTTCAGGAAGTCTTTCTTCCTCGCCCCAACCCTGCTTCTCTGATAGGTATTCCTGTTTGCAAGACCTTACCTTGTTACGTTCACTTTCTCATCCCATTTTCTGTCGGCCTCTGCAACCATGTAATCGGTTCATGGAGACCACGGACCATGTCTCCCATCCTGCCCCCACTGACATTCAGTGCTTAGCACAGTGCTAGGGATATATTTGACACTCTACCAAAGAGAGAGATTATATAGCTGTGAACGGTTAGAACAACACATATAATCCAGTCTGCATGTGTGCTAATTTGCTTCAGTCGTGTCCGACTCCTGTGGACTGTAGCCCACCGGGCTCCTATCTCCATGGGGATTCTCCAGGCAAGAATACTGGAGTAGCTTACCATGCTGTCCTCCAGGGGATCTTCCTCACCCAGAGATCAAACCCACATCTCCTACGGCCCCTGCACTGCAGGCAGATTCTTTACCACTGAGCCTACCCAGGGTAATCCAGTCTAGAGGCTCCAAAATTCATCTGAGGGAATTCTAGGGATTCCAACAGCCATCTCAGCAGCTGCTAGAGGAGAGCAAAAGGAAGACCGAGTGGGCAATACTCTACATCTGCATCTCAGCTTCAAATAGAGCTGTTCCACTAGTATCTCATTTACAGACTGGCCTTCCATGTAAGATTTCATAAGAAGAAAGGGCTCAAAGCTTGAAGAAGCAAAGTGATTTGTAGAACTGAGAGAGTTCTATTTACATCATGTCCTCAAAGCTGTGCCATGTACAGTCTGAGTGACAAGGCATGGCGGTCCTATGCTGAGGGACAGAGCTTGGTCCAGAGGGCAGCTTCATCCAAGCCTAGTGAAGTCAGGGCAAGCTCCAGCCTTGGTGGAATACATGGGCCCTGGGCACCGAGGCCTGGGAGAAAGAAGGTTGTCTCTTGCTTTCGCTCTCAGCTTGCAGTGACTTGCAGCTGATCTGGAAATGGGCTTGCCAATTAGAAAGACAAATAAACGCAGTCTTCATTCATTACTCTCTGGGCCCTCGGGCTTCAGATCTGGGCTCCACCTTTTCTGTCTGGCTGTCAGCAAATGCTTATGAGCATCAGATCAAAGGCTCTAGGGGAAGAAGACAAGGCGGATTCCAGCTAACCAATCCTTCAGAGGGATTAAAGAAGGATAGTTACTAAGATAAACAAAACAAAGCTGCGGAGAAGGCATCTCAGCAGCTGGGGAGACAGACAGTCTTGTATATGGACATGTCAGAAGATGAGGATGGCAGTGAAGATGACCTTAGGAAGTACAGGCCAGAGGGATAGTTTTGGAGAAGGGTGACTTCCAACTTGGGAGAGAAGAACTTTTCAGGGGACAAGGTCAGGGAAAGTCAAAACTGCAAAGACATTAGGGAGCAGTTAGTCTGACCCAGGGTTCACCGATCTATGGTCCATGGGTCAATCCAGCCTCTGCCTGTTTTTGTAAAGAAAGTTTTATTAGAACACGATCACTCTCATTTATTTATATATTGTACATGGCTTAAAATGGGAGAATTAAGTAGCTGCAATGAGGACTCCTTAAGCTCACAAAGCCTAGAATATTCACTATCTGACCCTTTTGGAAACCTCTGCTGTATAGCCCTAAGTTATGGATGGGGAAACTGAGTCTTAGAGAAAGGTTACATAGGAATGTGGTAGCATGATGGATTAAAGGAGAAAAATAAATAGATCATAAATACACTTGGATTCTTAACCTCCAAGGAGAAAAGATAGAGTGGGGTATCTTTTCTCCATGAAATATGTTTTTAATATGTTTTTCAATAGTTTTCAAAAGTCTAATCTGGTAAAATCCTCCCATTTTAAATGAGAGGAAACTGTGTCCCAAAGAAGGATAATGACTTTCCGAGGTGATGAGTCAGTGAATCCTTTCAGCACATGACCGCAGTCCTGTTAACCAATTCATCACTTAAACTACTGTTGTTATCTCATATATTAGGACACACATGCCCCAACCCTCATAGCACCTTGCCATGATTTAACTGCGAAAAAATGTGTACCGTGGTGCTGGGAGCAACTATTCCCTGGATTAAACAAACATTCCTAGCCATCTGGTTAAGAATCTAACTAACAACAGAACAAGCTATTGATCTTTGTTGATCTGTTTTGTCACATAGTTTTTTTTCAATCTATTGGTTCAAAACACAGGGTTAAAAGCCCACAGACCAAGCTGAAAACTGCATTCCAATATCAGTATAGAATCCATGCTGAATTTAAGGGTTTATTTTGCAAAAGAAAGACACTTGGGTATCATCTGGTCCAAACCCGTCGCTTAACAGTGAGGAACCTGAGACCTAAATGGAAAAAGGGATTTACCAGTAAGTCCCATACACATTTATTTACGGAGATCCTTTTTGTAAGGATTGTGTCATGCCTAAGTTATGATCTGGAGGAGAGTTACAACAGGGAAGACCATTAGCCATTCCATTAATTATTCCTCTGTAGACACTACAATTGCAAAAGCTAATTGCTTCTGATCCAACCTCGCTCTGTGGCTAAAGTCATCTTTCCAAAAAGCAAACTATATTCTTCTGCTTAAGACTCTTTTTAGGAGAATGTTCACTGATCTGAGGATGAAGACCAAATTCCTTAAGCATGGCGCATAGGTAATGAGGGACCTAGACCACTGTGTGCCCCTCGGGTCTCATCTGCCATCCTCCTCCTTCCTTCCAGTTCCCCTACTTTCAGCTACAGTGGCCTCTGTGCTTCTCACCTACACCCTGTCCTTTCCCTGTGTCTTGGCGCATGCTCTTCTCTCCATATAGGACGCTTTCCCCAACCCCGCCTCTGCCCCTGCCTTCTCTGGGCTCAAACCCCCACTACCCTTCAGATCTTAGTTCAGGGGCCAGTTTCTCAGAAACACCTAGCCTGAATTCCATGCCTGTGCCTCTAATCTCTACGAGAGTTTCATACTAAACTTCCTTACAAGCATCCCGTTCTATGTATCACCTGCAGTGTCTTCAGACAAGAAGCTCCATGAGGGCAGGGTCCTGTAGGTCCTTCTGACAACCATATCCGCTCTACATATCCCCTGGAGCACATTAGGCTTTCAGTAATATTTTCAACAATGTATTTGAATACATGTATATTTATATGCTCTGATCACTGTACTATCTCATGGAAGCCCTGATGAATCTAAGAGCCAAGATTTGTGAATTTTGTGATTGACAGTTAATTGATGGCTTGCAATCAAGTGGCAACTTCTTCTCAAAGTAAAATTAGCTCCCTCAATTGAAAGGTTAACAGATGAATAGCTGATCAATTTGCCAGTTGTTCTGACCTCCTCCGGGTTCTCACATAGACCCTTGCCATTGAGGGGATGGGAGAGTTCAGTTAAAACAGGCTGCCTTTAACAGGCCAAGGATAAAGAGCATTTTTGAAGAGACTTATCCTCTGTTCACATTTCCCATCCCTCTGAACAATGCTTCCAAAATAGGATCATGGCTGGTTTCAAGCCCAATTCAGTTCCAATGACACTACAGCCCATTCATTTGAGAACCTGCCAGCTGAACTCTCTTTTTTCTCCTCCCAAATTCCTGCTGGGTATTATTTTGTTGCCACCAGGAAAAAAATAAAAAAAGACTCGGTTGAAGTGACAACTCCTTGTTGGGAGGGCAGCCAGGGCTTTTCGGCGGGAGGTGATGGCACCGCTTGCCCTCATCCAGAAAACAAAACAAAGGCCTCAGACTGAGGGCTTCTGGGAGAGCCAAAGCCGCCTGAATGTTTGTTCAATATTCGGCAACAGTGCGGGGCACTGCCTCCGAGTCCGACAGGCTTGCTTTGGCAATAGGCTTGCACTTGAAGCATTTAAAGACTCCACAGGGACCAGAGGGGCTCAAATTAGAAACGTTAAGGGTGGGGGCGAGAGGGGGAGACTTTTATATCATAAAGAATGGCCTTTATTACAGCAATGGCCTCCCAGGAATTGCTGAAATGGGATCATTTCTTAGGCGGAGTTACTGTCTCCTGTTGGAGGAAAGCAACTGCTGTGAAGCTTGACTCAAGGACCCACAGAAATCTCCTTCACAAAGGGGGAGTAGCCGGCTGAATCGGCATCAGCAGTGCAGGAAGGGCCACACTTCTGTGCTCTGCAACCTGAGCTGCCCAGCCTGACGGTGAAAACCCAACACCATCAGTGTGCCCTTTACAAATGACAGCATCAGCCTGAGAGGCTACTTGTAGGGATCAGATAAGGAGCCTGGCAGAGGTCTAGCACTCAGTCAATACTACTTGTTATCAGTGCTGTTGCTGCAATTGTTTTAATTATCACTGTGCTGTTGTTGTAACAAGACGTTAAAATGGAAATTTCTACACCCAGACAGAATGGAAGCAAAATCCCCAAGCCGGGGCCCCTATAGGCAGCATTTACAAAGGAGATGAATCCTCACTGGTTTCATAACTCTAGAAACCTCAGCCAGAACAAGGAACTAAAACGAGGTCAGAGAGTAGACAGAAAGGATTTAGGGGAGATTTGCTTTGGAGACAGCTATTACCTAATGTTAAAGTCCCCAGCACCCCAGGTGGGTCATGTGGAGCATGCTACCTCCTAATCCTAAATTTTGGGCTAAGGGGCCTCAAAAGAGTGCCTCTTAGAGAAACCACGACATGTCTCAGCAACTCCAGCCTTATGCAAGTCTCAGGACTAGGGTCTTACCCCACCTGAAAAGCTCCAGTGGCCTGTGGCAGAACAGAAGGGGCTGCAGAAGGGTGAGCCCCAAGTCACAGAGGTTGACAGTGGGAAAAATGCCAGACTATTTCCCCTGGACCACATGTGGGTCACATAAGAGAATGAGCTGCCCTGGATCTGTTTTGAGTTTTACTCAGGAGGAATGGATCCCATGGATGGAGGAGCCTGGTAGGCTGCAGTCCATGGGGTCGCTAGGAGTCAGACACGACTGAGCAACTTCCCTTTCACTTTTCACTTTCATGCATTGGAGAGCGAAATGGCAACCCACTCCAGTGTTCTTGCCTGGAGAATCCCAGGGACGGGGGAGCCTGGTGGGCTGCTGTCTGTGCGGTCACACAGAGTCAGACACGACTGAAGTGACTTAGCAGCAGGAGGAATGCTAATGGAAATGGGTCCCCACAGTGAGCGTCTCCAGAAGGTGGGAAACAGAGGGTGGAGGGGGATGAGCAGCAGCCATCCAAAGAGATGCTGCATCATCCTGGGTTTTAGGAGAAGCCCTTGGCCACAGGGACCGATGAAAAGCGCCCCAAGGGAAAGGGTTGGTTTTAAAAATCAGCATCAGCATCCAAGAACACAGAGCCAGATACAAGGGGAGCGGGACAAGTATGTTGCTTGGCCATTCAATTGTGTCCAACTCTCTGCAATCCCATGGACTGTCGCCTGCCAGTCTCCCCTGCCCATGAGATTTCTCAGGCAAGAATACTGGAAAGGGTTGCCATTTCCTACTCCAGGGGATCTTCCCAAGGCAGGGATTGAACTGCGTCTCCTGCATTGGCAGGTGGATTCTTGACCACTTGGGCCAGCTGGAAAGCCCACCAGGGCAAGTATGACCTTCCTAATCCTAACATTCCCCCCTACTCTGTCTATGAAGGAAGGGGAAGAGGAGGAACAATCGAGAGAAAGAGCACCAAGGCTAACCTTGCCCTACCTCCTAATGCTCTCACTAAGAAGGGAGAGGAGATTTGACTTGTTGGATTTAGAGATTTGATTAAAAACTTAGACTAGACATCCTAATTCCTGATGTGAAACTGTGATATCAACTTAAAATATCTATAGCACAGTCTGTTCCATAAAAATGATAGATTAGGTGTGGCTTGCTAAGATTTTCAGCTGGAGGCAGAGGAAGATTATCTAGTGAATATGATAAAAGGAATATGGGAACCAACTCACATACTTTTGAACATGCATATATTCATGAACTCTATTTGATCATTCTCAATTTGTACCATCAACTGAACTATCATATCATCATCATTATTATAGTACTTGAAAGTGAAAATCACTCAGTTGTGTCTGACTGTTTGTGACCCCATGGACTCTAGCCCACCAAGCTCCTCCATCCATGGAATTCTCCAGGCAAGAATACTTAAGTGGGTAGCCATTCCCTTATCCAGGGAATCTTCCCAACCCAAGGATTGAACCCAGGTCTCCCACATTGCAAACAAATTCTTTACCATCTGAGCCATCAGGGAAGTCCAATCATAATGCTTATCACATTTTAAATGTTAATGTTAAATTAATAGCTGTCTCTCTGACTAAACTGTGAGCTCCATACGAGCAAAAAATAGAACCAGTTTCAGTGACTATTTGCATCGCCAGTACGGACTTCAAAGTCTGATGTCCTGTAGATGGTTTGCAGGTAAATATCTTAATCAATAGTTGAAAATGTAATCTGATCCTTTTCTTCCTTTAACCCCCTCTATTCCTATAAAGCTTATCAGACTTTAAATCCACTATCTCAATCTTATCACCATAGCCCTAAAGGCAGATAGTTTTAACCTTACCTTATTAATGTACAAAGGACAACTTACAGAGGTAATTTGCCTAAGACCACATAGCTTATAACTAGTCTAGGTTTTTGTACCTGGTTCTTCTGTTCCATTCACCGTATTTTTACAAATACTTGGGCATTCCCAGTTCCTGCCACCCCCAGACAATAACCCTAGGCTCCTATCCCTTTCCATGGGCTAAGGGATCTCATTGGTATAAGAGGCATTTTAAAGGTCAGCTGGTCAGAAATTCCATCTAATTGTTTCATTTACCACCAAGTAATTCTAACTGCTTTTTGAACACAGAACTCATTACCTTTTTAGGCCTCCAGTTTCATTATGGGAGAGCTCTGTTGAACCGAGACCAGCTTCCCATCTAAAAACTGCAATTCTCATTCTAAGCATAAAACCCAGACTCAGGGCTATGCACTCGTGCCTTTTGGACACCCTGTTCACAGTGCTCAAGGCTGCCCCTTACTTGGGGGTCATGATAAAATTAGCCACCTAACTACAGGTAAAGGAACTCCCACACTCCGGAACTGTGGAGGTCTTCTTGAGTGATTTCTGATGAAGTTGTGTATGTCTGAATGTGGTATGTGTGTGTTTTGTGTGCATATTTGAGGAATGGAAAAAGAAGCAACAGTGGAGACTCTAAAAAGAGGATAGGTCTACAAAACTGCCAAATCCTAAGACAACTGATGTTCTAATTTGCAGCTTCTTCCCTAAATGCACAATATGCTCAACTGCAGAAGGGCAGCTATAGCACAGTGACTTGCTTGGGTTTAAATTCCAGCTCTTCCATTTCCAGCTGGATCACCTTGGACAAGTCACTTATCCTCCCCGAGGCTTCACTTTCTCATCTGTAAAAAGTCATCAACGTTGGTACAGAAATCTTGGATTATTTAGAAGATAAATGAGAAACAGAACCCAAAGAAGAAATTAAATTCTAGGGTGTCAGGAACATCCTCAGAGGCCATTTATTCCTGTGCTTGGCCTTCAGCTCAGCATTATTCATTCCTGTGCGTGTCTGAATCTGTGAAGCTTTCCTTGCAACCTGCTGGCACTTTAAGCACACTGTCAGAAATCTCCTTAAACTGTGTGCTTCCTACCTGGTGGAACATAGTAGACAAAAGTAGGATTGAAAGCTTAAGTCCCAAGCTATTAAGTCAGATTCTGAATTCTGGGCAAGTCACCTCATCTCTCTAACCTTCGTTTTTCTCATTTGTATAATGAGGATACTAATTCCTCATGGAACTCTTCTGAGCATCAGAGGAGAGATACAGCATCTATGATCTCATATAGTTCTTGCAGTCATCCTACCAAGTAGAAATTATTGCCCCCTTTTATGGAGAAGGGAACTGGGGCTCAGGGTGCCAGTGCTTAACCTCCAAGAGGATACATGTTTCAAAGGACAGCAGGTAAATCTCTGCGAAAAGTCATATTCTCTGTAGGGCAGGGAGAGGGACCCCTGGACAATGCCCAGTGGCCCAGTAGTGGCCGATATCTTTTGTCTGCAAATTACATTTTGATATTTTTAAGAAGTACAAAAATAGCCATATGGTTCTCCTGTATTATTTACCCTAAAGTAAGTAAAAGGCAGAGTGAAGAATCCCAGTGCAGCTCAGTGGGTCCAAAAATGGTTCTTCCCACAGACTAAGGCATGCTCAGCCCCCGCCTCTGCCCGACCTCTATCGCCCCTGCTGTTCAGGGAGCAGTCAGCCTTGAAGCGGAATCATGGACTCCAGCCTCTTGAGACAAGGTGGGCTGTGGCCAGTCAGGGACGAGAAGGTAAACAAAAGTCCATGTGCAATCTTCTGCTGCCCTCTAGTGCCTGCTTAAGATGACTGCTCTTGGGGAAAAAATCTTTTCGTTCTCTCATGCCAAAGTGAGATCACTGTGGGCAGAGCAACTTGCTAGGTTCTGAGGGCAACAAGGAGGATGGTGAAGGCGCAGCCTACTGTAAGACTGCAAGGGTTCTAAACAAGCATTTGCTCAGAAGGCCTATCAATGCCAGGTCTGGAGCTAGGCATGGGGAGGAGGGGTGGCGTTATGGACCGTGATTTGTTTTAAAATCCCCGTGGCACTTAGGTGTAGAGATTTGAGTGTGTCAGAGAGGAAGGAAAAACCAGAAGAGAAGGAAAGGGGAGAGACGGAGATGAGGCAGAGAGAGAAGAGATAAAGGATGGAGCAGATCTCCAAGGAAATAGGAAGGCGTGAACTCCCAGGTACCAATGGAAAGGATGTGGTCTGAATGCCAGTCAGATCTGGGGCTGAATTTCAGTTTGATCAAAACTATGCATTCGATCAAAATTATGCCTTTGGATGGCATCACCGACTCGATGGACATGAGTTTGAGCAAGCTCCGGGACTTGGTGGTGGACAGGGAGGCCTGTTTGAGCAAGCTCCGGGACTTGGTGGTGGACAGGGAGGCCTGGCATTGCTACAGTCCATGGGGTCACAAAGAGTCGGGCAGGAATGAGTGATTAAACTGAACTGATGCATTTGACCAGAGCTTCTGTGTACAGCTGTGTGAGTTGTGTACTGCATGACAGCTTCATGGCAAGGTGGTGAGAGGGGGCTGAACCCTGCCTCAGCTCCAATGGCCACCCCTGTGTCCACGGCACTGACCCAAGCAGAGGGCACAGGGCATGTGTGCTAAGCCAGTTCAGTCGTGTCCAACTCTGTGTGACCCTGTGGACTGCAGCCTGCCAGGCTCCTCCGTCTATGGGATTCTCCAGGCAAGAACACTAGAGTGGATTGTCATGCCCTTGTTCAGGGTATCTTCCTGACCCAGGGACTGAACCTGGGTCTCTTAGATCTCCTGCATCAGCAGGCAGGTTCTTTACCACTAGTACCACCTGGGAAGCAGAGGAGCACCAATTCCTAGTTCATGTAAAAGGGGATTACGGGCAAGCCAAGGCCCTGGGTGTGACCATGGACCAGCTACTTCCAGTCTCAGAACTTCTGCTGCTTACTTTACGCATAAAATAAGGCTATTATCACCAACATTAAAAGTTACTGTTAAGAATTTAATACAACATCTGCCTGTGCCTTTCCAGAGATTTCAGTTCTTACTATAACGACCTGGTTTTATTTTTAAGATGTGGTGGGATAAGTGCTTGAAAAAAGGGAGAGGGTAGAATGGAAATTCGCATTTCCTGAGCTTCTATTCTTTGCCAAACACAAGAAACTATAAATCTCATTGAATCATCACAACAGTGCTTTAGATGAGGAATATTACCATTTTTATAACCATATTTTACAACCGAGGAAACAAGAGGTTCTGAGAGGTGACAGACTGCAGCCAAAGGCCTTTAGGCATTCAGTCTGCGACTTCGAAGCCTCTTTCTGATGAAACACAGAAGCAAAGGTAACAGGAAGGCTGCTTTCTTCTCCCTGGGCTCGCATTCCTTCTCTTTCTTAAAACCTCTGCTCAAAACTGATCCCCCTTGACGGAGGATCCCAACATAAGTTCCTTCCCAATTCCTTCCTCCTCCTCCTAGTAGCTTCTTAGAGATCACAGAGGGAATGCCCAGAAGGAATCATTCCTAGACAGGGTTTAGGGAATGAGAGGCCTTTGAGGTGCTAATGGCCTGCCTGAAATGAACACTCCCAGATCCCGCTGCTTAGGCACGACCTTCAGGCCGCAATGCGTTCAATCCCTGGGTCTGGAAGATCCCCTGGGGGAGGAAATGGCAACCCACTGCAGTATCCTTGCCTGGAGAATCCCATGGACAGAGGAGCCTGGTGGTCAGACACGACTGGGACTAACACACACACTCTGAAGCAGTACAGCAGGCTACCTGGGGGTGCTGAGATTGCCAGGTTAAAGCGTCAGGGAGGCCGTGAACCTGGGCTGGCTTGGGTGGAGGCTTTGGTGCCATCAGAAAACAAACTGCCACCCTCTGACCACTTTTCTAGGGGGCTCCAGTTACCTGTCACACACCCAAGTCTTCCTGTCCGCCGAAAGCTTCGCAATACTCAGTTTAAAAGGTCACCTGTAAACAAGTCGATAGGCAAGGCTTTTGGAGAGCATGTTCAAGGTGAGTTACCGCTCCCGCTAACTTCCCTCTTCCCTGGAGCAGTGCTTCTAGGGACAGGAAAAGGAACTAATGAGCCTCCCCAGCAAGAAATAAAAGTAAATACAAAACAGAAACAAAAATAAAGGACTGAGACCCATTTGGGATTCTGTCTTACTGCTGAGGAAATCAGTAAAATTAATATTATTGCTGTGATTTTACATGCACATATTCTAGGCCAGGTGTACTGCTACTTGCCTTGCACACACTGCCAGGGTTCTGTATAAATCATGGTTTCATTATCGTATTTTCAGGTTGAGGAAATGGAAGCTCAGAGAGGTGAGATCGGGGAGAATTAGGCTTCCAGTTTGACCTATCTCACTTCTAAATGTGTTCCTACGCTCTTACACTGTCTCCACTCTGCTATTTTGCTGGAGATTCAGGTTGTGAATTCTAGAGATCAACTGTGTACAATTTCTGTTGCCTCTGTCCATTACCTCACAGTGATAAGCAATGTGGCCCTTAAAGAATAATTTACAGATGTCAAATAGGGAATTGGTTAAAAACACTATGGTACATCCACACAGTGGAGTCTGTTCTTAAGCAGGAATTGGGGGCAATCTTTATATGTGATATGGAGTAATCATAATACATTTTACTAAATCAAAAACACAGAATATTTATAGTGCTTTACTTTGTATAAGAAAGAAGAGATACATACATACAAGTGGATATAATCACATTATATCTATGTTATCTCTATCTGTATGTAAAGAGATAGATATACTATGTGTTATAATATGAATATGGAGTAGGAAATGGCAAACCGCTCCAGTATTCTTGGCTAGAAAATCCCACAGACAGAGAAGCCTGGCAGGCTACAGTCGATGGGGTTGCAGAGAGTCAGATATGACTGAGCACAACAACATATTATGTATAATCTGTATTATACATATTATGTCTAGATTAGATAGGATTTTTCACTAAGAAACACTGGACAATTAACCAAACCTAATAAAAATGGTTGGACTTTCCTGGTGGCATAGTGGATAAGAATCCGCTTGTCAAAGCAGGGGACACAGATTCAATCCTGAGTCCGGGCAGATTCCACTTGCCCCGAAGCAATGAAGTGCGTGCACCACAACTACGGAGCCTGCGCTGCAGCTGCTGAACCCTGCATGCCTAAAGCCTGTGCTCCACAGCAAGACAAGCCACAGCAAGGAGCCTTCACGCTGCCACGGACGGTAGTCCCCACTTGTCACAACCAGAGAAAGCACCGGTGCAGCACCGAAGACCCAGGACAACCCGGGGGAAAAACGTTAAATTAAAAAAACATTACCTACTGGGGGAGTGAGGAAATAGGATCAAGGGAACAAGGACTGAAGCCAAAGTTTTCTTAGTGAATTTTGCTTTATAAGTTTTAGCTTTGGAACCACATCAAATTTTTACAGAATTTTTTTTTTAAATCAAAAAAGCAAAACAATCTCTACAAATTATATGCAAAATTTAAATGTACATATCCAGCTATATATCAAAGTGTTGGCATAACTACAGAGAAAATAGTTATAAGGGTTTAAAGCACAGTATTTTGATTTTACTTGCTTAGTGAGAAACAGTCCAAAGGAAAAAAAAAATGTTCTGCAAATAAATCCTAAACTAGATGTGCTGGGCTTACTGCTATGTGTAATATTGGTGTTGCTATTTTGAGACTACTGTGTGTATTCTGTGAGCTATAGCAAACAAGCCATTACGTTACCACCACTAGGAACTATGATTATCACACGTAAGAAATAGCCAATTAGGGAATAAAGTCAAAGGAGTTGAGAAAAATTCTGCACCTTGACATTTCTATTGGAAATCATATATATACACTAATGATTTTTCTCTTTCAAAAAAAAAAAATTAAACATTTCATATCTCTGCTGAAAAGGCTTGCTGAAAGTAATGGTAACCTAACAACAATAAATACCCTTAATACCCAGATTCTTGTTTTTAAATATCATTTTCCACTAAAAGGAACACAAGATTCTTGGAAACATTCCTTATTCTAAGTCTGGGATAGGCATGGTACAAGCTGAGCCTAGGACATCTTGCTGTGCCAAAAAGAATACTGCTGCCAAACACCAATGTGGTCATTTCAAAGTGATAGGGAGACCAGGTTAGAGGGGCTCACACAGGCCGAATGTTGAACAAAGTGAACAATGACTGATTAAAATAGATCAGATAAATGCATTTCCTGTAATTCATAGCATTCCTCAAACCAAAGCCATAGCCAAAACCCAAGCTGCAAAAACAAACAAAAATTCTCTGTTCACCACTGGGGATGCCTCAGAGATCAGCTCATTACTCTGAAAATTGGTAAAAGAATCAAGTAGTAGTCAAGATATTACCACATGAACTGGATTTCAAGGTAACCACAACTTACTTTATGCAAGTATTGCAGTTAATACAAGCGGAAGAATGACAGAATTAGAAAGTTACCATTTTGCAATCCTAATAAAATAATACATCTAGGCAGCTTTCACTGAATGCTAAAAACCATTAGGAGAAAGGCTGATGGGAAATGTTCTAATGAATGGCTCAGATTCACAGCACCTCAAGCCGCTCAACCTTACCTTCACTAAAAGTAAAAACCAGACATTAATATGATATGATACCATAGGAAGTACATGACACAATCTGTAAACTCCAGCTGGTGATTAGGCACGTGGATAGAATTCAATGGTCTATAAATTCATATATGGAAAAAATGTACATCCTGGAACTTCCATGGCAGTCTAATGGTTAAGACTCTGCACATCCACTACAGGGGACGTGGTTTTGATCCTTGGTCTGGGAACTAAGATCCCACATGCCCAGTAGAGAGGCCAAAAAAATCTTTATTTTCAGTATCCTCTAAATCCAATTTAGAACCTTAAATTATGAATGCAGGCAACTACAGTATAGTAGCACTTCCTACGGCTCTGATGCAATCAAACTCACATATTTTTTTCATCACAGTAGAGTTGTTACAAATCTCTCTAAACATTTACATTAAACACTATTTAGAAATCATGATAGTTGCTAGACTCTCAACTAGATCTTGTCCTACATAAAGGAGCACATGCTTTGCTACATTGCACATTTGGTAAAATGAAACACAATGGTCTACAAAAGAAAGAAATCATAAAGATATAATTATACTTCATTTTATGCATTTGAAACCATTTCTCTGAGAAGGCAGTCTAGGGTTTTCATTATTCTACAAAAGTCCAAGGGACAAAATAATTAGTGACGAATCTTTAGGAGAGAATAGCAAGTTTAAAAACTCCATGGGTAAGTCATCAGGTAAATCTGAGAAGTGGAAAATTATTTTTAAAAAATTAGAAAATATAAAAAGAAAAAACATGAGTCAATGTCTTCAAGAAATAATAGCATAGGTAGAATTATAGATAACTGCTGCTGCTGCTAAGTCGCTTCAGTCGTGTCCGACTCTGTGTGACCCCATAGATGGCAGCCCATCAGGCTCCCCTGTCCCTGGGATTCTCCAGGCAAGAACACTGGAGTGGGTTGCCATTTCCTTCTCCAATGCATTACAGATTAAGAGAGACCTAGTACAGTATGGGTAGAAGGCAATGGCACCCCACTCCAGTACTCTTGCCTGGAAAATCCCATGGACAGAGGAGCCTGGTGGGCTGCAGTCCACGGGGTTGCTAAGAGTTGGACATGACTGAGCGACTTCACTTTCACTTTTCACTTTCATGCATTGGAGAAGGAAATGGCAACCCACTCCAGTGTTCTTGCCTGGAGAATCCCAGGGATGGGGGAGCCTGGTGGGCTGCCATTTATGGGGTCGCACAGAGTCGGACACGACTGAAGCAACTTGGCAGCAGCAGCAATACAGTATGGAGACATTTTGATCCTTATTTAAACATATCTACTATACAAAGATATTTTGAAGTAATTAGGGGAATTTGAACATGAACTGCTAGATGTGATGATGATGTTGAGATGATGTTAAAGCATAATGATCTGTTAGAGATGCATACTGTATTTACAGGAGGGATGATAGGATATCTCGGGTTTACTTTAAAAGACTCCAGAAGCAAAAAAGCAAACTGAAGGTGAAAAATGGCTGAGGCAACACTGGCAAAATATTGACAACAATATTTGCAGGGTGACAGGCACAAAATGATTCACTATCCCATTTTCTCTCCTTGTATGTGTTCTTTTCTCAATAAAACACTGAGAAAAAGTGGGTCGCCAAAAGTATTACACAACATCAGTAAAGGCAATTATTGCTGGGGAGTAGCACCTATATTATGTACTCACCTGACGCTTTATTCTAAATGTACTTTCCTCACCTATATTATGTTTTTTCAAAAATACTATAATAACTTATAATGGAAAATAACCTGAAAAAATACACATACTAAATCACCTTGCTGTATAGCAGAAGCTAATGCAATATTGTAAATCAACTAATTTAATTTTTAAAAATAATAATATTTTCCTACTCTTAGAAAGGGTTTTTCTAGGTGGCATTCATGGTAAAGAATCTACCTGTCAGTGCAAGAGATGTGGGTTTGAGCTCTGGGTTGGCAGATCCCCTGGAGTAGGAAATGGCAACCCGCTCTAGCATTCTTGCCTGGAAAATTCCATGGACAGAAGCACATGGCAGGTTATAGTCCATGGAATCACAAAGAGCTGGACACAACTGAGCACATATTTTTTAGAAAAAGGCTTCCCTGATGGCTCAGTGGTAAAGAATCCACCTGCCAATGCAGGAGAAGCAAGAGACATGGGTTAAATCTCTGGGATGGGAATATCCCTTAGAGAAGGAAATGACAACCCACTCCATTATTCTTGCCTGGGAAATCCCATGGACAGAGGGGCTTCAGTTCAGTCGCTCAGTCCTGTCCGACTCTTTGTGACTCCATGGACTGTAGCAATGCCAGGCCTCCCTGTCCATCACCAACTCCTGGAGCCTGCTCAAACTTATGTCCATTGAGTCTGTGATGCCATTCAACCATCTTCTAGTCTGGAGTCCCCTTCTCCTCCTGCCTTCAAACTTGCCCAGCATCAGGGTCTATTCCAATGAGTCAGTTCTGTGCATCAGAAGGCCAAAGTATTGGAGTTTCAGCATCAGTCCTTCCAATGAATATTCAGGACTGAATGGTTGGATCTCCTTGCAGTCCAAGGGACTCTCAAGAGTCTTCTCCAACACCACTGGTCAAAAGCATAAATTCTTTGGCATTCATTCTTTATGGTCCAGTCCTCAAGTCCATACATGACTACTGGAAAAACCATAGCTTTGACTAGATGGACCTTTGTTGGCAAAGTAATGTCTGCTTTTTAATCTGTTGTCTAGGTTGGTCACAGCTCCTCTTCCAAGGAGCAAGTGCCTTTTAATTTCATGGCTGCAGTCACCATCTGCAATGATTTTGGAGATCAACAAAACAAAGTCTGTCACTGTTTCCATTGTTTCCCCATCTATTTGCCATGAAGTGATGGGACTGGATGTCATGATCTTCATTTTTTGAATGCTGAGTTTTAAATCAGCTTTTTCACTCTCCTTTCACTTTCATCAAGAGGCTCTTTAGTTCTTCTTCACTTTCTGCCATAAGGGTGGTGTCATCTGCATATCTGAGGTTACTGATATTTCTCCCAGCAATCTTGATTCCAGTTTGTGCTTCATCGAGCCCAGCATTTCTCATGATGTACTCTGCATATAAGTTAAATATGCAGGGTGACAATATACAGCCTTGACCTACTCCCTTCCCAATTTGGAACCAGTCCATTGTTTCATGTCTGGTTCTAACTCTTGCTTTTTGACCTGAATACAGATTTCTCAGGAGGCAGGTAAGGTAGTCTGGTATTCCCATCTCTTTCAGAGTTTTCCACAGTTTGTTGAGATGCACACAGTCAAAGCCTTTGGCATAATCAATAAAGCAGAGTAGATGTTTTTCTGGAACTCTCTTGTTTTTTTTTTTTTTGATGATACAACAGATGTTGGCAATTTGGTCTCTGGTTCCTATGACTTTTCTAAATTCAGCTTGAACATATGGAGGTTCTCGGTTCATGTACTGTTGAAGTCTTGCTTGGAGAATTTTGAGCATTACTTTACTAGCGTGTGAGAGGAGTGCAATTGTGAGGTAGTTTGAGCATTCTTGGGCATTGCCTTTCTTTGGGGTTGGAATGAAAACTGACCTTTTCCAGTCCTGTGGCCACTGCTGAGTTTTCCAAATTTGCTGACATATTGAGTGCAGCACTTTCACAGTATCATCTTTTAGGACTTGAAGTAGCTCAGCTAGAATTCCATCACCTCCACTAGCTTTGCTTATAGTGATGCTTCCTAAGGCCCATTTGACTTTGCATTCCAGGATGTCTGGCTCTAGTGATCACATCATCATGGTTATCTAGGTCATGAAGATCTTTTTTGTACAGTTCTTGTGTGTATTCTTGCCACCCCGTCTTAATATCTTCTGCTTCTGTTAGGTCCATACTGTTTCTGTCCTTTACTGCGCCCATCTTTGCATGAAATGTTCCCTTGGTATCTCTTATTTTCTTGAAGAGATCGCTAATCTTTCCCATTGTATTGTTTTCCTCTGTTTCTTTGCACTGATCACTGAAGAAGGCTTCCTTATCTCTCCTTGCCATTCTTTGGAACTCTGCATTCAGATGCTTATATCTCTCCTCCTTCGCCTTCGCCTTTCGCTTCTCTTCTTTTCATAGCTGTTTGTAAGGCCTCCCCAGACAAGCATTTTGCCTTTTTGTGTTTCTTCTTCTTGGGGATGGTTTTGATCATCACCTTCTGTACAATGTCACGAACCTCCGTCCATAGTTCATCAGGCACTCTGTCTATCAGATCTAATCCCTTAAATCTATTTCTCACTTCCACTGTATAATCATAAGGGATTTGATTTAGGTCATACCTGAATGGTCTGGCAGTTTTCCCTACTTTCTTCAACTTAGGTCTACATTTTGCAATAAGGAGTGCATGATCTGAGCCAAAGTCAGCTCCCCGTCTTGTTTTTGCTGACTGTATAGAGCTTCTCCATCTTTGGCTGCAAAGAATATAATCAATCTGATTTCGGTGTTGACCATCTGGTGATGTCCATGTGTAGAGTCTTCTCTTGTGTCATTGGAAGAGGGTGTTTGCTATGACCAGTGCGTTCTCTTGACAAAACTCTATTAGCCTTTGCCCTGCTTCATCATGTACTCCAAGGGCAAATTTGCCTGTTACTCCAGGTATTTCTTGACTTCCTACTTTTGCATTCCAGTCCCCTATGATGAAAAAAACATCTTTCTTTGGTGTTACTTCTAGAAGGTCTTGTAGGTTACCACAGAACCGTTCAACTTCAGCTTCTTTGGCATTAGTGATTGGGGCATAGACTTGGATTACTGTGAAATCGAATGGTTTGCCTTGAAAATGAACAGAGATCATTCTGTCGTTTTTGAGATTGCACCAAGTACTGCATTTCGGACTGTTTTGTTGACTATGATGGCTACTCCATTTCTTCTAAGGGATACTTGCCCACGGTAGTAGCTATAACAGTCATCAGAATTAAATTCACCTAGTGAAAACAGTGTCAGACTTTATTTTTTTGGGCTTGAAAATCACTGCAGATGGTGACTGCAGCCATGAAATTAAAAGATGCTTACTCCTTGGAAGGAAAGTTATGACCAACCTAGAGAGCATATTCAAAAGCAGAGACATTACTTTGTCAACAAAGGTCCGTCTAGTCAAGGCTATGGTTTTTCCTGTGGTCATGTATGGATGTGAGAGTTGGACTGGGAAGAAGGCTGAGCACCGAAGAATTGATGCTTTTGAACTGTGGTGTTGGAGAAGTCTCTTGAGAGTCCCTTGGATGCAAGGAGATCCAACCAGTCCATTCTGAAGGAGATCAGCCCTGGGATTTCTTTGGAAGGAATGATGCTAAAGCTGAAACTCCAGTACTGTGGCCACCTCATGCAAAGAGTTGACTCATTGGAAAAGACTGTGATGCTGGGAGGGATTGGGGGCAAGAGGAGAAGGGGACGACAGAGGATGAGATGGCTGGATGGCATCACTGACTCGATGGACGTGAGTCTGAGTGAACTCCAGGAGTTGGTGATGGACAGGGAGGCCTGGCGTGCTGCGATTCATGGGGTCGCAAAGAGTCGGACACGACTGAGCCACTGAACTGAACTGATTCTGGTTCATTTTAGTTCACTGATTCCTAAAATGTCAATGTTCACTCTTGCCATCTCCTGCTTGACCACTTCCAATTTCCAAAGAGTAAATTTAATCAGGGAAGTGAGGGAAAGCAGAAAGAAAGGAAAACAGTCTAGCAAGAGAAAATAATAATTTAGCCATTAAACAAAGTCAAGTAGTTCCTCAAGGCCTATAGATAATATTCTGAGCCATATCCTTTGAGCTGTTTTGCAGATACTGAAACCTGCCCCCAGATGGAAAAAGTTAACTTCACACTGCCCACAAGTACATGGTCCCCAGATGGGTTGAATCGAGACAGCCAATGATATTGACTCTGGATTACCTTATCAATTAGAGGAATGCCTACAAAGCTGATCACACACCCTACAACACACCCTCCCCCCCCCCCCCCCCCCCCCCCCCCGCCCCGACCTTCACCTTGTCTTTAAGAACCTTTCCCTGAAACCCACTGGGGTTCCAGACTTCTGAGCACTAAATACCTGGACCCCTTGCCCTGTGCCCTGCAATAAACACTGCACTTTGCTTCACCACAACCTGTGTCTGCAGATTGGCTTTATTGCCCATGGGCAAGCAGACCCAGGTTTGGTTCAGTAACACTTTATCCACACAAGTTCAGACCACTACAGACTCGATCTGGTCCATGCATGGAAGTGTGCATTATGCTAAAATAAAGATTCAAAGTCCTAAACCAGCTGTTTCCCTATCAGTACAAAGAAATAAATCAAAACAAAGGAAAGCACAAAACCTCCCTGTGTAAGGACATTTACACGGTCTTACTTGTGATGGTTAAATGTTTAAAAATGGGCTTGTCAATTTGACAAGTTATTATGGAGCCAGTTTATAGGATTTCAAACATTATTCCATATTAGAGAAAAAATAATGTTGTATGTAAGAACAGTATGTAAGAACTGTTATGTCTCACAAGCTTTTTTTATTTCTCACAAGTATGTAAGAACAGATTAAAAAGGAACTTGGTAAATATTTACATTTACATGAATATAACCAACATAAGGATTATATTAAGGTGTTGGATAAAGTTGACCCTTTAAAAATTCTTTTATGCTGTAAATTTAAATCAAATTCAAACATTTGCTGAGCATCTACTAGGTATCGAGTGTAGGCTAGGTTGAGAAACACACAAGGATAGACTAGGACATACAGAGATTAGAGTCAGTTTCAGCAGAGAGTAGACACGTGACAGACAGATGGAAGGATAGAAATGGACATAAGTAGAATAAGACTGAGAGGGAGAGAAGAAAGGAGAGAGGGACGGGGAGAGGTGAGTCAGAGGGAAGGAGGCTCTATGACGACCCGTGATGATCTTACCTCCTGATACACACTGCTGGTTATAACCTTCCACTTGAGTAATTTGCTTTCAGCCAATAGAATACAGCAACATTGAGAGGTGCCACTTCTGTGATCAGGTTACAAAAGACTGTGACCTCTCTTTTGCTGGTTTTGATGAAACAAGCTGTTTTGGAGAGGCTCCTGGGGCAAGGAGGAGAAGGAAATGGCAACCCACGCCAGTATTCTTGCCTGGAGAATCCCAGGGACAGAGGAGCCTGGTGGGCTGCCGTCTATGGGGTCGCACAGAGTCGGACACGCCTGAAGCGACTTAGCAGCAGCAGCTGGGGCAAGGAGCTGAGGGCAGCCTCCAGCCAAAAAGCTAGCAAGGAAACGAAGTCCTCGGTCCAACCACAACCAAGTGATTTTAGAGACTGATCCTTCCCAAAACTTTCAGCTGAGACCCCAGCCCTGGTCAATAACTTGACTGAAGCCTCGTGACAGACCATGAAGCAGATCCAGTTCAGCTGTGCTCAGATTCCTCCCTCACAGAACCTGTGAGATGAGAAATCTGTGTTGTTGTAAAGCACAGAAGTTTGGGGGTAGTTTGTTATCTGGTGATAAGTATAAGTAATATAGATATGTAGATAAAATTTTCCATTATTTCATTAAAATTCTAGCAGTTATAAATTTCTAGACTCAGACAAATGGGTTAGGATGCATTAGAGTTTTAATTCCTTAGATTTTCTACTTTATTTTGCATAAACAAGGCATTTATCTCTTGCCTCAGCATTCAGCTGCTAGCATGCGAAGCAAAAGAGAACATTTTGCCATAATGTGTGTGTTGGCCGCTCAGTCGTGTCCGACTCCTTGTGACCCCATGGACTGTAGCCCACCAGGCTCCTCTGTCCACGGAATTCTCCAGGCAATAAATAATACTGGAGTAGGTTGTCGTTCCCTTCTCCAGGGCATCTTCCTGACCCAGGGAGCGAACCCAGGTTTCCTGAATCGGAGGCAGATTGTTTATCAACTCAGCCACTAGGGAAGCCCCTTTGTCATAACAGTGATAATAATAATGACAATAACAGTTACTGTTCACCGAGCACTAACTCGGGCAGGGCTGTAAAAACTTTGGATCTATTAAATCATCTACCACTTACAACATGAGGTGTGTGTGTGTGCTTAGTCGCTCAGTCATGTCCAGCTCTGCGACCCCATAGACTGTAGCCCGCCAGGCTCCTCTGTCCATGGGGACTCTCCAGGCCAGAATACTGGAGTGGGTTGCCATGCCTTCCTCCAGGGGATCTTCCCAACCCAGGGATTGAACCCACATCTCATGTCCCCTGCACTGGCAGGCAGGTTCTTTACCACCAATGCTACCTACTACTATTCCCATTTTGCAGAGGTTGAAAATTAAGTGCAGAAAGGCTAGGTAAGTTGTCCAAGGTTACCCAGTTTGTCAGTTGCAGCAAATTCCCAAACGTCACTTCAAATCATTTAATCTATTCCCCAAAATGACCTTTCAGGTGGGTGGAACTGGGGTTCCAACCCAGGTTTGTCTGACTCTGAAGCCCTCCACTGCACAATGATGGACTTAATAAGCAAACCTAATAATAATAAATGCAATGCAATGAACATTACTGCACATTAGGCAGTATCCTAATACGAAAGTACTTAACATCCGTATCTTATTTTGTTCCCCACAATGCTGTAAGTTAGCCGTTGTTATCACTATTTTAAAGAGAATAAATGAGAGGTTAAACTGCAGATCGTCTTATAAATGCAGAAAGCAGTACTTAGCTGATAAGGGGATGTTATCAATTAAATTGTGTCCCCCTCCCCCCCAAAAAAAAGATATACTGAAATCCTGCTGCTGCTGCTGCTAAGTCACTTCAGTCGTGTCTGACTCTGTGCGACCCGATAGATGGAAGCCCACCAGGCTCCCCAGTCCCTAACCTCCAGAATGTCAGTATATGACTAAAAATAAGGTTGTTGCAGAGGAATTCGTTAAGATGAAGTCACCCTGGAGTTTTAATTGGTTAACATGGAGATCATAATCTAATAGAACAGGTGTCCCTATAAGAAGACACAGATGTGAATGAAAAATGTTGCCTGCTGCATCAGTAGACAAAGGATATTGTAGCCATCAGGTCAGCAGTTGTTGCTGACCACCTCCAACTAAAGACCTGAGGGGATTCAGGATAGAGAAGAGTAGGCTACTGGCCCTAGACAGTTCAGGTGCAAATCGAAGGAATGCTTTCAATGAAGCCAGATTCTCATATCTTCCCATACATAAAAGAGCAGTAAATTCACTAACTCAAAACTCAGGTTTTCTTTAACTATAATCTTTTGATGTTCCAACTATCTGGATTTTGTTGCAAAGCTACTATCTATCCTGGTTCCTCCCTTACTTCTTGTGAGCAGCCCTCACAGCTATCAGAGACACTGTCTTCTGAGCTTCAGTCCTCAGATTGTCAGCCAAGTAAAATAAAATTCTCAACTTTTAGGCTGTGCATTTTTTTTTTTTCAGTCAACAGAGATCCACACAAAGAGAATACCATGTAAAGACAGAGACACACAGGGGGGAAAAATGACCATATGAAGCTGGAGGCTGAGATAGGAGTTTTGTTATCATGAACCAAGGAACACCTGGGGTCATCAGAAGCTGGAAGAGAACTGAGTCTCCTCCCTAGAGAGTTCAGAGAATGTCTTGCCCCACTGCCACATTGATTTCAGACTTCTAGCCTCCGGAACACTGAGGGAATACATTTCCCTGTTTCACCCCACCCAGTCTGTGACTCTCTGTTACAACAGCCCAAGGAAACTGATACAAGTGCTATGAATGTTAAATGAAAAAAAAAAAAAAGTTATGGTAAAATGCTGAATAAAGTACTCCACATACAGTATTTTTAAAATGTCTCTGTATGTGGAAAACTAATAATGTGTCAAGGATATGCAAAGCCAGAAAATTAAATGCATTTCCCTAGGGTGTTTATTTTACTTGGAGATTTTTGTGGGAAGCAAGGTAATTAACTTGTGAGTAATTTAAACATTTTTTTAAGGCAAACAGTTTTTTTTGTTTGTTTTATTTTGTTTTTTTTTTTTAAGAGAAAAGAAAGATTTTTGTTGTTTGCTTTTCGAACACATAATTGGATTACACTCCCAGACTGTCAGGAGTACCATTAGCTCTTCTCTATAATAGGGGAAGTTCAGTTCAGTTCAGTCGCTCAGTCATGTCCAACTCTTTGCGACCCCATGAATCGCAGCATGCCAGGCCTCCCTGTCCATCACCAACTCCCAGAGTTCACCCAAACTCATGTCCATTGAGTCGGTGATGCCATCCAGCCATCTCATCCTCTGTTGTCCCCTTCTCCTCCTGCCCCCAATCCCTCCCAGCATCAGAGTCTTTTCCAATGAGTCAACTCTTCGCATCAGGTGGCCAAAGTATTAGAGTTTTAGCTTTAGCATCAGTCCTTCGAAAGAACACCCAGGATGATAGGGGAAAGCTCAGTATAAAAATAGGATGAGTCCTGAATTGAGACTATGGCTTGTAACTGTGATTTTCATCAAATAGGGTGCTAACTCCCCACCTGGTCTAAGAAGGAGGTATAGGTGAGGTCTTAACTCTCCCATCTCCCCTACCTGCAACACAGTGGCTGGTAGAAGAATGGGAGGCTTAGAGAGGCTCCTTCTCATTTTGGTGAAACCCGCTGCACTAAGTCTCCAACATGGCAAAAACCCAGGGCAGAGGGCAGTCCCTCATTTTCACTGGCAATGCTGCTCAGAAAAGCTCACCTGAGTGTCTTTGCCTTAGTAGGACCAAGCTCTATGGTCATAATGACAAGCAACTGCCCTGCTTTCCTTGAATAATTGAGAAATGGAATGTGTGCTTAGTCGCTCAGTTGTGTCCGACACTTTGAGACCCCATGGACTGTAGCCCACCAGGCTCCTCTGTCCATGGGATTCTCCAGGCAAGAATACTGGAGTGGGTAGCCAAGTCCTCCTCCAGGGCATCTTTCCAACCCAGGAATCAAACCCAGGTCTCCTGCATTGCAAACAGATTCTTAGGGTCTGACCCACCAGGGAAACTTGAGAAATGGAATATAGCCTGCCGTATCAGTAAACAAGGATGTCACAGTTATCGGTGATTGCAGCCCTCCAATATGAGTTGGTGAGCCCTAAGGGCACTCAGGAAGGAGAAGAATACCTGCCCACAGGGAGGCCTGGCGTGCTGCGATTCATGGGGTTGCAAAGAGTTGGACACGACTGAGCGACTGAACTGACTGAAGATCCATCAGGCTGCAGTCACTCCCTACAGTGAGCCCCAAGGGAGCTCAGGATGTGAAACGCAGGATACTGGCTCAATAGCGGAGATGCACACAAAAGGGGTGACTTCAGTGAGTTCAGACTCTTGCATCTTCCCAGGCTGCTGTTTTGTTTTGGTTTGGTTTAGTCGCCTGGTCCTGACTGATTCTTTGTGACCCCATGGACTCATGCAAGCCCACCAGGATCTTCTGTCCATGGCATTCTCCGGCAAGAATACTGTAGTGGGTTGCCATTTCCCTCTCCATACCATGCATAGAAAAGCTCTAAATTCCTTAACTTGGGATATCTGGTTTTCTTTCTTTGCCAATAATCTTTTGATGTTCAGACTACCTGCCCTTTGCTGTAAAACTTCTATATAACCTGGCTCTTCCTCTCCCCTCTTAGAGGAAGTTCATTCAGGATCTCTTGAGATACTGTATCCTGGGCCTGAAGTCCTAAAAGTTTTCACCAAATAAAATATAGCTCTCAATTTTTAGGTTGTGAATATTTTTAAAGTTGACATTTCTAAATATCACTTCTCTCTTTTGAGGCTTAAAAACAAAACTTACTTAATAAAATAGAAAGATAGCTGGTCTGGGTAGTCTTTGGACAGAGGATTATAGCATGTCATGGGCCTAACTGACCTGGGTTTGTACTCCTTCCCAGAAGGTGACTGTAGACAAGTCATTTAATCTTGCTGAGCATCGGTTGCTTCTTTTGTAAGATAAAGTAACTGATGCCTACTTGAATCATTGTTTAGAAGATTAATTGTGACATAGGACAACATCTATGGAGTGCTTGATATATTGCTGCTGTTCATAAAACAGTCCATTCTTATCCGATTGACCCCACTCAGTTATTTTGCAGCTAAAATAACTCTAGGTTAGATGGGATGTGATTTGCCTAAGGTCACATTTCTGAGTCTGACTCACTCAGCAACTTCTACGTGCTGGACACAGTGCTAACAGATATGACAACAAATAGGCATTGTCCTTCAGGGAGATCACAGCCGACTGGTGACAATCGCAGGGAAGTGTGTAATTAAAGCCCAGCCTGGTATATGCTTTGTGAGAAATTATCAACTTGCAATTACTTGCTGAGCATGCTGTGAGCATACCCTTAATTAAATGCAAACCACTATATATTAATAACCTCAGTTAATCCCACAGCAAACCTCATTTTCACTTAGAAATAAAGAAATGGGCAGAGAGATTAATCATGGTTAAGAGAGGCAGGGTTCTCAGAATCAGGTTCCAATCTGGGCTTAATGCTTATGAGTATGGGGCCGTGTTACTTTAATCACCTGGGCATCAGTTGTTTGCCTCACAGGGTCATTGGGAAGATTAAGTGAACTGTGCATGTGAAGGGTTTGATGGCAGCACAACACTTAGGTTACTGTTTGTGGTTGTTGCTTTGTCATTGTGAAGAGTCGCTTTACCTACCCTGGATATCAAATCCAAGCCCATCCTCCTTCCAATCTCTTCCTATTCCTAAACTATACTGTATAGTCACCCACAGGAACCTGTGGTGGTGGTGGTAGTGGTTTACTTGCTAAGTCGTGTCTGACTCTTGCAACCCCATGGACTGTAGCCCAAATCTCTGAACCTGAGATCTCCCAGGCTAGAATACTGGAGTGGGTTGCCATTTCCTTCTCCAGGGGATTCGTCAGGGTATCCTCCGAACCCTGGGATTGAACCTGTCTCTCCTGCATGGCAGGGGGAGTTTTTACCCCTGAGCTGCCAGGGATTGTAGCTGAACCAACTATCCAGGGGCTACAGGTCCTCACCAGCCAACAGGCTAGACCATTTCTCACCTGTGAAGATGCTTACCTTTCCTGGCTGCCCCAAAACTAGACTTGGGTTTAGGCTCCTGGGAAGCTTCAATCTGCAGGGATAGATTGCAGAGAGTGTTCCTACGTCTACCTCCCCTGTCGGCCTCCCAGCTGAGCAGGAGTAGGAATCCTTCATAAAGGCAATTTGCTCATCAGATAAGCTTATCTGTAGGCTGCACTGCATATCACCGGGAGAAGAGCCGCGAAGCACTATGGTTCTAAACGCAGCCAGGTTCTGTGCTTGCCCCAGAGTGAACGTGTGAACGTTGTGGTCTTTCCTTGGCCCATTTCTCAGATGGCAAAGCTGAGGTGGAGAGAGGTCTTTATGAGAGATGCCAAGCCTTGATTGAGGACCACTCCTGGAGGCTACGGTTTAGCGAAGCGGTTGACACAGACTGCACTCAGAAACACGAGTTCCGGTTTAGCTCCCGACTTGCTGAGTGAACTTGGGCCTCGGTTTCTTCAACCGTACAACGGAGACAGAAAACTGAAATACGTGTCCTCAAGACACCTAGTTCCTTGCGGAGGGTTAGCTCACCGTTACCTGACCGTTGGGCCGCGAACTCAGGTCCGCCCGCCTACAACCCCCAGCATGCCTTGGGGTGGGCGGGTGGAGGTGACGGACAGGCAGCTCTACGAATTGGCGCCCGCCAAAAGGCGTACGTTGGCGCGTGCGCAGAGGGCGGCGGGCCGGTGGGCTGGCAGCGGCGGACGCGTCGGAGCCGCGGGCGGTCAGGTAGGGGGCGGGATGGAGGGTGGGGGATGCGGGACCGCGGCCGGAGTCGCGGGCGGTGGCCGAGCGGCGCGACGGTGGGCTGTGACGGCGTGCAGCTGTCGGTCCACGCCAGAATGGCAGAGCCTGGGGGACCGGATCTGAGGGGCAGGACCGTGGTGGGTGTATGTGGGGAGGGGCGCCGGGGGTGGGTTGCTAGAGGCAGGCTCGGGGCGAACTCGCGGGGGCTGAGGAGCTCGGAGGAGATGCAGCCCGGGAGGGGAGCGAGGGGTTCCGAGATTCGCGGTGCAGCATCTCGGGAGGTATGAGGTAATGTGGGGCCCTGAGGGGAGACGGGTGCAGCATCTGAGAGATGGGAGGGGACCAGAGGGCCCTGGAAGGATCAAGGGTGCAGAATCTCGGCAGTATGAAGGGACTGGGGAGCCTCGATGAGATTCGGGGTGCAGAATCTCAGGTGATTTGAGAGAGTCTGGGGGCAGTAGGCTTTGAGCGGGGTGAGATCTGAAGTCAGAGGGAGCAGAGTCCGGGGCTAGTCTAATTGCCGAGAAGGAAGCGTTTTCCCCGAGTGGAATCTGAGGAAGATCGAGGGGCTGAGTTCTTCAGGGGATCAGCGAGAAGCAAGGTCTCTTCAGCAGGAAGAAGACACTTGCCTGAGGTTTGAAGCGACACATGGCATGGGTGGGGAAAAAAGGAAGGAGCAAGGCTTGGGGGTGGAGGCGGGAAGGGAGGCAGGGTCCCTGATGGCACCCAGAGGGTGGGGGCTCAGATTGAGGCAGAGCACAGATCTAAGGTGTGGGATCGGGTGTTTAACTGCGATGCAGGGCTGAAGGCTGCAGCGACTTGGAAATAGATGAAAATCCCCTTTGTCTGGGGATTCCAGGACACATGAGGGAGGAGTTGGTGGGGGTTGCAGTGAAGACCCCCCAAAGGCTGGGATTCTTAGGAGAGTTGAGAACAAGATTTAGCAAGGGTGGAACGGTGGGGTGGACAGGTACTGGCTGGTCTGTAGAATTAAGAGACTTTATAGAGTTATGGGTTGGTGTCTTGGATTGCAAAAGGAATTTTCCTGAAGTCTCTAAATAGGAAGCAAGGGGAGTTCTGGGGACCCAAAGACCTAGAAGCAATGTATGAAACTGTCTATGAGTGTGTGAAGTTTCGCAGAGTTCAGGGATTCAGCAAGAAAGTCGTCACCCCTTACAATCAGGACTCCTAATGGAACCTGAGTTTCCCTGCAAGGGGCAGACTCTCCCTCACTTGTTAACCAGACATCTCTCATTATGTGTGTCAGCTGGTAAAGAATCCGCCTGCAATGCGGGAGGCCAGGGTTCGATCCCTGGGCTGGGAAGATCCCCTGGAGAAGGAAAAGGCTTCTGGAGAATTCCATGGAGTGTATAGTTGATGGGGTCGCAAAGAGTTGGACATGACTGAGTGACTTTCACTTCACCTCATCATGAGGCAGCCTTGGTGTGACTACTCATTCCACTCTGAACGCGGACCCACTGAAAATGGTTGGCTTCAGAGGAAAAGAGAATGGCCAGTCATAAAGCAGGAGACTATTCAAGGTCATCTGCCCAAGCTCCTCTTTGTGTGTCCCTCCAAGCTGTGGTGACAGAGAGTATGCAAGACCTCCAGGGAATGAGGAACCTGAGGTCAGGTCTTATCTTCCTTATCAGTTATATAAGTAGATAGAATTATTTCTACAGAAGGTGCATAACAGTGGCTCTGTGAATGAGGTGTTTGAACTGGGAGACAAGAAAAAGGGATATCAGAGGCATTGAGCATTTAGTCCTGTGCCAAGTTCTAAAGAAATGGTTCCTAACTGGCAGTGGTTTTGTCCCCCAGGGGGCATCTGGCAATGTCTGGACACATTCTTGGTTGTCACATTTGGGGTGTGGAGTACCTCCGGCCCCTAATAGGTAGACATCAGGAATACTATTAAACATCCTACAGAGCACTGAACAGCCTCCACAACAAAAGAAGTATCCGGCCCAAAATGTCAACAGTGCCAAAGCCGAGGAACTCTGCTCTAGAGTCACATATCCTGGATTCAGATCTTGGGTCTCTCTCTTCCTGACTGTGTGATCTTGAGTGAGTTACTTAAACTCCCCATGCTTGGCTCTTCATCTGTAAAACGGGTTTAGTAACAGGACCTATGTCATAGATTACTGTGATGGTAATCTATAAGAAGGTAAATTAGAATGCTTAGTGTCTGGTGCATAGTAAGTGCATAGTGATTTAGTAGTTTTTAACTTTCATATCTGCTTTCTTTACTCAGTTTTCATAACGGCCCTACTAAGCAAACTACAGTATTCAGTTTTACATGTAAGGAAACTAAGGCTAAGGCAGTGACTTGTCCAAGGTTCCATAGCTAGAGAGAGCAAAAACAGGCTCATATTCAGATCTCTGTAACCTGGTATAGTCTCTCTTTCCTTGCTTTTTCTTTGCTGGGACCTGCTCAGTCTTACTATATCTATCTCAGCCCATTCCTCTTTCATGAAAGGACTGCCCAGTCTGTGTCACTATCAAATTGAACTCTAAAGGGAATAAATCCATCTGCCTAGGTAGGGAGTAGCCCCGGACTTTGTTCTTGATTTGCTCTTAGACCAGGACCCGTGGGTGCATAAGGGGAGGGGCTTATTGTTGGCAGACAGGATGAGGTGTAAGAAACTAGAGGATGAGGTACGGAGGCCATTGGCTAGAAAAATCACTTCATAGCAGGGGCCGAGGCTGATGGCACCCATACTCTGGAAAGTAACTACTGTTCTGAATGATCTCTCATGGGCTTCTTTCCCTTGGGACAGAATAACGATATCTGCTCTGTCAGCTCGAGGACTAGCTGCAGTTCAGAAACAGGGTAGGACCTCATCGGAAGACCGGAGACTCAGCTGGAATATCCGTGCAAACCCCTAGTGAAGATGTGTCATGGAAACTGAGTCAGGCCGGGAATCAGAGATCTGAAGTTCAAAATCCTTCCTCTGCTGCTAATTTACTAGGTGTTCATGGGCAAGTACTTGCTCTTATCAATATCAGTCTATTGAAAACAAAAATAACTACCATTTATTGGGTGTGCATTATCTCAGTTAATCCTGCCGATGGTCTTACTAACAATCCAGGTGCTATTCTACATTTTACAGATGAAAAAACGAACAGCTTGAATGATTTACCCAAGGCTCCATACCAAATTGCAAAGCAGGGATGTGAGTCCAGATCTATCGGACTTACAAGTTACATTATACTAGTTTTAGTAGGAAGGTGTTTCCAAAACTAAAGAGCCCTCTGGAGAGTGGTTGATGGTCAAGTGTTTTCCAGGCCCTTGAAATGGATCTTTGTCCACATATACTGACATGCTGCCTCTGTGACTCTACCTCCCTTAGTTCCTTCGAGTACAATAGTCAGATTTAAGAAGCCATTCTTAGGTGTCTTTACCAACCTCGGAGCCAGAGTACCTAGAGCTAATGGTAGTGTCCTCAGCTAGAAAACTGTAATACATCTTTTGAATAGGTGTGTTTTTTATGGCTGGGAGTCGACACACCTGGATGTGAATCTTAGTTCTACTGCTTAGTAGCTTTGAGACCTTGGGCAGGTTGCTTTTCTTTGAGCCTAGTTTCCTTATTTAAAAGAGGAATAACACATACGTCACATAGTGATGACAAGAGGTAATTTGTAAAAAGTGCCTGACTTTCAGTGAATGGTGCTTTGAGAGCTAGCAATTATGAGAGGAAGCTGATGCCAGAAGGGGACTGAGTGTAGCTTTGCCAAGTCTGTGAACCTAAGCAGCCCCCTCCGGTCTCCCCCAAATCCCCCTCCCCTCCTGTACCTTTCCCAGGAGCCGCTTCCTGATCCTTTCATCAAAATCTCATGATTAAATGGGTGTGTGTTATATGCAGAGAAAGGAGCTCAGAGTTGAGTGGGTTGAGATGAATTGGAAGTTGCCCAAAAAGACTGCTGACTTTCCCCTTGTCCTATATTCCTTGCATCACCCAAAGATGCAGAAATCCTTTCTCAGTCCTACAGTTTTGGAGGACAGTAAGACAGACAAGTGTTTTTCCAGCAGACTCCATTATTGATTTAACCTGCCTCTGACCTGCTGTAACTAGAGTTTTCTTTCCCACAGACATGTCCTCCTGGGTTGTTTTGTGTGTCCCAGACAGGTGCAGCTGTGGGGTCATGCTTGCATTTCCCTATAAGTACCTACTTGTGGAGTTTATCTTAGCTCTTGGCAGGTACCTTAAATGCCCTGAGTAATCTGACATTCAGAATCCTCTTCCGGCTACAGAACTGGATGAGTGTCGGATGAACACCTCACTGAATTTCTTAACATCAGCTCTGCTAGCCACTCCTGGAGAGTGACCGTCATGCACTTGATAGGCACTCGATTCAAGCTGGAGGAATAAATAAGGTTTATAAAGCTGTCATGAAATGTGAAAGCCTTGCAAAAAATCCAAACCAGGGGAGCGTATCAGTAATAGGATGAACTTTCATGTCCTGTCAGAGAAAGTGCAGGTAGTTTCAAATGTTTTCTAGTTTCTATGTGAAGAGCTCTGTTCCTGTCTATTTTTGCTCAAAATTGTATCCCCAGTGTTTTCATGGAGCTGGGCTCATAGTATGTGCTCAGTGAAGATCTGTTGTTTAATTAATTGCTTAAAGTCCTCCAGTTCTGTTCATAGCCTAAGTCCCCTAAGGGGCTAACAGAGGTATAGGGAACAGACACTATCTCATGGTAGGGATTCAAGCATTGGGTGGAGATTTGAAGGTCATCTCTAATCCTTTGATTCTGAGATCAGTGAAAACAATCTCCAGAGAAAGTTCAGAATTTTAATTTTTGAAATGTATTATCCGATGTCTTGGGTACTGTCGCCTTTTGAAAAGTGCCTATTCATTCCTTCTCATTGGCTGGCAGCCACTGCCGCTGCCCCTGCTACTACTAAAAAACTATTATTTATTGCATAGTTAATTGTGTACCCCTCTTGGTATTTTCTGCACAAGAGAAGCTGTGAATTCACATGCCCATCAGTTTCTGACATGGATAGTGTCCTCAAATCAAATTCCTTCAGAGCTGAACAGTTCATTAGCAATCTTTATGTGCCTTTATCAGAGAAGGCGATGGCACCCCACTCCAGTACTCTTGCCTGGAAAATCCCATGGACGGAGGAGCCTGGTAGGCTGCAGTCCATGGGGTCGCTGAGGGTCGGACACACTGAGTGACTTTACTTTCACTTTTCACTGTCATACATTGGAGAAGGAAATGGCAACCCACTCCAGTGTTCTTGCCTGGAGAATCCCAGGGACGGGAGAGCCTGCTGGGCTGCCGTCTATGGGGTCGCACAGAGTTGGACACGACTGAAGTGACTTAGCAGCAGCAGCAGCAGTATGTGCCTTTATATGCCGTAAGAGTAAAGATTCTTCATCCTTTCCAATGCAGTTTGTAAACTGAATGCTTTGCTCATCCTGGTACTAATGTTAATAGTGTTCTGATTGTTACTAAAATTATGATACAGAGCAATTTTTCTCTGCATATCTGCCAGTTTCCAGGCTAAACACTTTATATGCATTATCCCTAATTATCACAATAAACTGCTTATAAAGCAAGAAAACAGGTTTAGTGAGGTTAAATAACTTGCCTCCTGGCCCACAACTTGTAAATGACATGCTGATTTGATCCCAGTTCTGTCTGACTTCAAGGTTCATGGGTTTTTGTTATTATTCTGCTCCCAAATTCATGGACTGGGAAAGGCTAGTGGTGCCAAAAGCAGCCAGGGTTTGACTACAGAATTTTCCTGAGTCTTAGGGCAGCTGGAACAAAAACAGCTTAAGGGGTGGATTCTTATCTGGTGCTGAATCAGAGCTAGGCTAATATCACTATGAAGTGCGCAGTATGAATCAGGAGATCAAAGAAATTAGTCGGGGGGTGGGGTAAGCTGAGGTGAGATGAAGTGACAGTGACGGGTCAGGAGTTGACAGTACAAAGTGCACAACAGGAGACACATTCGTAGTATCAGGAAGGCAGCCAGAATTATCAAGAACAGGTTGAGGGTTCGTTCTGATTGGTTTTAGATTTCACAGCTGGCAGAAAATGGGCAGCTAACTTAAAGACTTGGGATGATACGATAGTTCCTTTCACAGGTACATCTTTTCAAGGGAAATTGAGTTCAAATGGACTTCCCATCTGAATTCCTTTTGGTTTTAACCAGGTGTATCTTTCTGGAAGAGAGGAGCCGTATCTGCATGTCACATAGCTGCGTATTAGACGAGGGTCCTGCTGAAAGCAGTGTTCTCAAGTTCCCAAGACATGGCTCAGGCCTTTTTCAGGTCTGAGGCTATCTCCATGCCTGATGCTTTAGTGATGGGACTTCATGCTTCCTGGCAAAGCACGGCAGCTTTAGGAAAGGAATCCTTGATGTTCTCTTCTGCCTCAGAGAGCCTGGTGGAGCTGCAGACAGCTGAGATATTTTGGGACATAGACGTGGGCATAGTAAATTCATTTTTTTAAGTGGATGGCTTGAAGAGGGAGGCAGGAAGCTTTTTAATTGAAGGAGGTGGTATGATATTTCAGAAAACTGGAGAAAGAATGTGCTGGTATTTTTACAAGTTGGCAGACTTGTTTAATTAGTGATCTGCAGTGCCAGTTCTGAGAAGAACAGATGTCCCCGTGCATTGTGAGGTGACATGCTCTGGATCCAGATACCAAATGTTGCCCTCAGTCTGCTGTCCCAGGTAATGAGAGGGAGAGCTGAAGCTATTGGTTTAGAGTTGAGGATGTTTGCATGGATCCTGAGTTGAGGTTTCTAGCCATATTTCTATACTATTGCACCCAGACCCATGACATTTAAGTCTTTAGCATTCACAGCTTCAGATGTTCACATGAGACCTTTTAGGTTCATGACAGGTGGTAATGTGTTATTTTTGTTGAGGCATGGATTTGAGTTGTAATAGGTTGCCAGGCTGGTGTGTGGGAGTGGGTCACTCAACTAATAAATCAATCTAATCCACTCTATGGCAGCTAAACCGCATTCTTTATTAATTGTGGAGAAAATTATATGCTATAAGGCAGCATTTCTGAGAGTATGGTCCAGAGACCAATGTTAATAAGTGTTATGTGACAGGAAAAGAAAAAGCTTGAAGTAATGTTGGGTTAAACAAAGGTATCGGTTCTGTATGCTTCCCCCATGTTTGTACCATGTGACCCTGAGCCAGTTTTTCTGAGCCTTAGCTTCTTCATCTGTAAAATATGGTAATAAAAATAGTATCTGCATCCCAGGGTCATTATGAAGATTAAATGAGATTAAGTGTATGGAGCATCTGGGCCTTCCCAGGTGGCACAGTGGTAACAAATCTGCCTGCCAATGCAGGAGACGCAGGTTCGATCCCTGGGCTGGGAAGATCCCTTAAAGGAGGAAATAGCAACCAGCTCCAGTGTTCTCGCAGGGAAAGTTCTATGGACAGAGGAACCTGGCGAGCTATAGCCCATGGGGTCACAGAGTCAGACATGACTAAGCACCTGGGTGCACACAATAATGGAGCATCTAGCCTGATGTCTAGCATATAGTAGGCACTAGATGTATACTCTTTCTCTTCCAGTAGAAGGAAAATGGGATTTCAGGGAGGCTGGATAGACCTTAGACAAATGGTTCATGGCCGCTCCTAAATATCTTTCAGACTGTGATGCAAAGCTAAATACGGGGGGACAATTTGTAATACGTATTTCCACACAGACTCCACTATGGGTGGAGAAAGAATTGATGCCATTTGCAAAGCTTTCCTCAGCTTGCTGCATTGCCTTTAAAACCAGGCTAGCTTCTCTTCCTCCTCCTGCTCCTTGACGGTTGACCATCTGCAGATCACAAGACTGCACAGGTGCAGCTGTAGGATTTGCATTTAAGAAGCGCTGGATTTATCCTTGTGCTTCACCTTGCTGGAATTATTCATTCTACTTTTGGGGTATAAATTGACACTGACATAAGGCTGCAGAGCACTGGGATGTCTGTGGTTCTACTTCTTGAGCATATGTGGATGGAGGAGGGTGGGAGAATTCATGGCATGTACTGCTTGGGGGGTGGGGGTGGGGTGGGGGTGTGTTTCAGACCAAAAATAAACTGTCCTGATAAGGCACTACCATTTCTCAGATCATCTGGGCTTGAGTCTCTGGCCTTCTTAGCTCTACCTCTTCCCACCCCAGTCCACTTGGCTAACAAATCTTAGTGATCGTACTTATGCATATTGCTCAAAGGCATCTTCTTTCCGTTTCCACAACCTGCTCCCTAGTTCAGGCTTCCCGGAACCTTTGCCAGGCAATTTTGCAGTATCTTCCAAACTAGTTTCTCTCCCTTTTCCCCGACTCCATTCAACCTATGATCATATCAGTTCCCTGCTCCAAAACATGCACTGTTTCTCTATGTCCATCAGAAGGAAGTTCCACTGTCTCATTTTGACTCTGAAAACTCCTTATAATCATTCCCCAGTCTGCCCTTCCACGCCCGTCAGCGACTGAATGAGTGATGGTCACGATCCACTACATGTTTCTTGAGTGAATGAACTCACAGAGGCAGGGGAATAATGGCTTCTTTTTCTCTTTAGCAGGGTTTGTCTCTCCAGAGCATGAACGCTCAGCCGTTCAGTCCCGGGTGGTGCTAGCAGGCCCCTTGGAAAGAAGAGTCATGGCCGCGGCCGCAGCCTCTCACCTGAACCTGGACGCGCTACGGGAAGTGCTGGAATGCCCCATCTGCATGGAGTCCTTCACGGAGGAGCAGCTGCGGCCCAAACTCCTGCACTGCGGCCACACCATCTGCTGCCAGTGCCTGGAGAAGTTCCTGGCCAGCAGCATCAATGGCGTCCGCTGTCCCTTTTGCAGCAAGATCACCCTCATCACCAGCCTGGCCCAGCTGACCGATAACCTGACGGTGCTGAAGATCATCGACAAGACGGGGCTCAGTGAGGCGGTGGGGCTGCTCATGTGCCGCTCCTGCGGACGGCGGCTGCCGCGGCAGTTCTGCCGTAGCTGCGGTGTGGTGGTGTGCGAGCCGTGCCGGGAGGCGGAGCACCCATCGCCGGGGCACTGCACGCTCCCGGTCAAAGAGGCTGCGGAGGAGCGGCGGCGGGACTTCGGCCAGAAGTTGGCGCGTCTGCGGGAGCTCATGGGAGAGCTGCAGCGGCGGAAGGTGGCCTTGGAAGGCGTCTCCAAGGACCTTCAGGCCCGGTATAAGGCGGTCCTCCAGGAGTACGGGCACGAGGAACGCAGGGTCCAGGAAGAGCTGGCTCGCTCCCGAAAATTCTTCACGGGCTCGGTGGCCGAGGTGGAGAAGTCCAACAGTCAGGTGGTGGAGGAGCAGAGCTACCTGCTGAACATCGCCGAGGTGCAGGCTGTGTCCCGCTGCGACTACTTCCTGGCCAAGATCAAGCAGGCCGACGTGGCGCTCCTGGAAGAGGCGGCCGACGAGGAGGAGCCCGAGCTCACCGCCAGCTTGCCCCGGGAGCTCACCCTGCAGGACGTGGAGCTCCTCAAGGTCGGCCACGTCGGCCCCCTCCAGATCGGGCAGGCGGTCAAGAAGCCCCGGACGGTCAACATGGAAGACTCGTGGGCCATGGAGGCGGCGGCTTCTGCAGCCCCTTCCTCAGTTACCTTTAGAGAGATGGACGTGAGCCCCGAGGACATGGGGGCCAGCCCGAGGGCCTCGCCTGCCAAGCAGCGGGGTTCCGACCCGGCTGCCAACATCCAGCAGTGCCTCTTTCTCAGGAAGATGGGGGCCAAAGGCAGCACCCCGGGCATGTTCAACCTCCCGGTCAGTCTCTACGTGACCAGTCAAGGCGAGGTGCTGGTTGCTGACCGCGGCAACTACCGCATACAAGTCTTTACCCGCAAAGGCTTTCTGAAGGAAATCCGCCGCAGCTCCAGCGCCATGGATAGCTTTGTGCTGAGCTTCTTTGGGGCCGACCCGCCCAACCTCACTCCTCTGTCAGTGGCCATGAACTGCCACGGGCTGGTCGGCGTGACTGACAGCTACGACAACTCGCTCAAGGTGTACACCTTGGACGGCCACTGCGTGGCCTGCCACCGCAGCCAGCTGAGCAAACCCTGGGGCGTCACAGCCCTCCCGTCTGGCCAGTTTGTGGTGACGGACGTGGAAGGTGGGAAGCTCTGGTGCTTCACGGTTGACCGGGGCGCGGGGGTGGTCAAATACAGCTGCCTCTGCAGCGCCGTGCGGCCCAAGTTTGTGGCCTGTGATGCTGAAGGCACCGTCTACTTCACCCAGGGCCTGGGTCTCAACCTGGAGAACTGGCAGAACGAGCACCACCTGGAGGGCGGCTTCTCCATCGGCTCCGTGGGCCCCGACGGGCAGCTGGGGCGCCAGATCAGCCACTTCTTCTCGGAGAACGAGGATTTCCGCTGCATCACCGGCATGTGTGTGGACGCCCGTGGCGATCTCATCGTGGCTGACAGCAGTCGCAAGGAAATCCTCCACTTCCCCAAGGGTGGGGGCTACAGTGTCCTTATTCGAGAGGGGCTCACCTGTCCGGTGGGCATTGCCCTCACTCCAAAGGGGCAGCTGCTGGTCCTGGACTGTTGGGATCATTGTATCAAGATTTACAGCTACCATCTGAGAAGATACTCTACCCCTTAGGGGCTGGGGAATATCCGTTTCTTCTGCTCCCCAACCACCTACCCTTCCCTTGTCTCTTGGTTGTTGGCAATACTGTAGAGTAGACTTGGCCTGTGTCTTGACTCCAAATGGCTAGTCCTAGAAGTTTAGAAGCTCTGGCTTTTAGCATTGTTGTTGTTGTTGTTTTAAATTTGTATTCTTTCCTCTCAAAGTTTAGAGCTTTAACAGATGCAGTATCCCCCATAGGACATGTGATTTGAGGTTAGCTGACATTTGATTAGAACATAGGCCCTTCCAAGGCTTCAGTAGAGAGCCTTCTGCCCCTGTATTTGAAATCGTCCCTTGTACTGAGTCCTTGTTGATTTCCCCCTCTCTTGGCTGTGGTAGCTGGTCCCTTCCTGCCTTCCTGCTCTAACAGGCTCCGTCGGTGGCGCTTTCCCTTTAACGCGCTGCATTCAGTGTGCACGCTGCAGTGGGACCTGCTTCACCTTTCCATGACGCTCAGACATCACACCCCTGTGACGTGGTGTCTCAGGTCTGACCGCCTTTACCGGTCTGAGAGACCGTTCGCTTACTGCCACCATGGGAGCCCCACACTCCCCACTGGGAAGCAGTACTTTCCTGGCTCTAGGGGTTTTGCGATATCTTGGATTGGTTTCTAATTTCAGGTGTGACCAAGAATCTAGGGCAGAAAATGGATTGACCCCCGTTGGTTGGTGTTGAAGACTTTAGCCTGGGAATCGCTTGCCTTTTAAAGGAGTACGTGGATTGGAAAAGTTACGCCAAAGCACAGGAAGATGGAAATAAAAATAAATGCTACTATAGTCAGTAGACATTAATGAGTAGTCTCTAGAGCGCATCCATTTTTCATATTAACCTCTATCCACTGACCTGTGGTAGGAGCTGTCTGCGGAATTGTACAACACAGGCCAGGGCCAAGAAAGTGGGGAGGTGGACGCATCTCATTTTCATTACTAAAACAAAACTGTTGGGTCCTCATTGTGCATTTTCCCCAAGTGAGTGCATAATTTTTGGTTGCGGGATTTATTTCCATCCCTCTATCAAGCATTAAATAATTGATAACTGTTTCTTCATCACTTGTGTTCATGTCTTTTAATTGAATCTGAGATTGGGGAGGGGAGGGAAGGGATAAGTTGTGCCTTGCTGCTTTGCTTCCAGACCTGACACTGCATTTTTTTGAGAGCAGTATGAATCTACCTAGGTCATTCAGCAAAAAGCACCATTATGTAGAGATAATCCAAAACTTACTCCCACATACATGGGTACAGAATCAGCCTTCAAGGTCTATAGTCACCAACACCATGTTCTAAACTCAGCATCCACCATCTGCTTTATCCTTAGAATTAAAATTCATAAAAGAAACCTGTGCTTTTAGGAAGATCAGAGGTGGGTGAAGGACTTTGTGACAAGGTTCCTCAGGCTCTGGTGTTTCCCAAGCACTGTATTTTGTGCTCTGGGTCCAGGGCTAATGACAAGTCAAAGAATGTACGTTGCTTGCACAGAAGCAAAATCTGCTAAGCCAAGCTACTAAAAAAAAAAAAAAGAAATGGTAATGGCGTTGCTTTTTTGGCTTCTGTTGTGATAGCTGCCAAAGGATAGGAAAGGAGCTAATTAAAATGATGTTGGATTAGTCTGTCTTGTGCTTTACACCTGGAGAAAGCCCCGTGTTCTGATTATGAACGCGCATCTGATTTCTAAAGATAATATAATTGAGAGGAAATCGATCCAATTAAAAGTGCATCACGGATGACTCCACCAGTTATTACAGCCACTTTATCTGTGGGGGCACCTGGCGGCAGGAGGTCTATCTCTGCTGTCAGCGGGGACTTGCTGAGGCAATAACAGTGGCCGAGGACTTGGGCACAAGGTTTGCGACAGAGAAGTGGATGTAGCGTTGCTGGCTGGCTTGATATAACAATGCCAGGAACCCTCCTGCTGCCCACGCTTCGGGGAGCAAGTGCCGTCACCGTTGCACTCAGCATTTAGGTGTACCCATCTCTGGACCACACTCCTGCCTTGGCCTTCAAATGCAGCAGGCTACCTGCTGATTCAGAATAGAAGTAAATATGAATGCTTTTGTTCCTTTGCTGTGATATTTTAGGTTGTGCTTGGGACAGTCAATTTTCAGTTATCTACCACGTTGACTAAATTGCAGAGTATAGCCCCAAGACTCTAGTTTTACTCAGTTACAGCCATTTGTGTGTGTGTGTGTATGTGGTTTTCTTGTTATCTGAATAAGGGCAGTGATTGCTTTAATCAGATAAAGCCTCACATGCGAGTCTGTCATGTAAAACAGATTGAAAAGCAGCTATTCTGACAGAAGCAGGCTTGTGGGCCAGAAGAACAAGCCCTCGCCTAAACTGGGTACAATTGCTAAACTCTTGCAACTCTACAGAATATGATCTGAAAACCACTGATCACAGCATCACTTAGCTTCCAGTTCATGTTATAGGCCATGTGGCTATGGGCAAGTCCCTTAACCCTTCCTCTTAACGGAAACTGATTGATCTTTGCCTCTATGATGGGTGTAAGATGTAAAATAATGTTAAAATACCTGCTACTGTTCTTGGCATACTCAATCAGCCGAGTTGTCTTAAGAGTGGGTTTAGGTTGTTCGACCACTTCAAGTAATACCTCCCCTCTTCCCTGTTGTTACAACTTCCTATTTCCCAACCAAAACCCTTCTCAGGCCTTTCTGCCCTCTAGCCCTAAGTCTCCAAATAAATCTGGTCACCTGTTCCTTGCTACTACCCTTCTACCTACTTCATGTTTCTGTCACTGCATAAATCCCTGTGTTGCAATTGTTTACCCATATATCTAAGCTCTACTGAGGGTCAGCTTTAATCTCTAGCTAAGAACATGTAGCATGATGCTTAACACACAGTATGTCCTCAGTTATTTAATTGGCTGTTATTTACATGCCTTAATGTGACGGCAGGCCCTCCCGTAACCTGAGTCTTCCTAACAACACTCTTACATTGGATGAAGGATACAAAAGAGTTTATCTGAGAGTAAGATATGTTAAAAAAAAAAGACAAATGACTTACAGATTCAATAAGTCCCTCCTTTCCTTTATTGTTGTGAATGTGCTGTTTGTGAATGTCACTCAGTTGTGTCCAATTCTGCAACCGCATGGGCTGTAGCCAGCCAGGCTCCTCTGTCCATGGGATTCTCCAGGCAAGAATACTGGAGTGGGTTGCCATTTCCTTCTCCAGGGGAGCTTCCCAGCCCAGGGACCAAACACACTCCTCCTGCATTGGCAGGCGGGTTCTTTAACCCCCGTGCCACCTGGGAAACCCCATCATTCTGAGTAATTATATAGAATTTAAAGTTTTGGAACAATGATTCCTTCCATATCTGAGTACCTACTGTGAGCCTGGCACTATGCCAAATGTTCAGAAATGGAAAAAAAAAAAATAAAAAGTAATATTATAACTTCCTCATAAGTTATTTTACAGTCTTTCTGGAGCATTGGGAATTGAATTCCATTGCCCTGGTCTTCCTCAAAGGCCAGGGATAGGCACTATCTGAATGATAGTGAGAGTCGACCCCAATGTACTCTCCAGCCTGAGATAGTCCACAGAGGGCTACTCCATTATTCCAATCAGCAGGATAAACTTGCCTGGAGTCTTAGTGTTCCTGTGGGTAAGGCAAGTAATGCTTAAGTAGTTGTACTCTTTAATCTCATACTAATTAATGGCCTCTTAAAAGTGAAGTGTTACCAGCTCCATAGGAGGGAAATGCAAGGCAGAGCCTAGTAGTAAATGCAGGGCTCTACGTTGTACCTGACTAGGCTGCTGATCTGCACTCAAGACAAGCAGCTTCTCAAGGGATCACAAAACAAATTACAGATAGGCAATAGCAGATGCCTGCATGAATGTTACAAGCAGGGCAGTAGCGAGCAAGGAGGCTGTTTAGCAAAATACTTCACATTCCAGAACTTTGGCTGTATCTTGTCAATATCATGAATATTCATGGTACCCTAAGTCTGAAGTTAAGAAGTTCTGGGATCAGCAATGCATTCCAGTGGGAAAGTCGCTGGCCTTGATCTGGATCTGAATCACAGCTCTGCCCCTGAACTAGCCATGTGACCTCGGATGAGCACCATACCTCTGCATCAGCTTGCCTATCCTTATAAAGAGAAAGTTGGATTCGATCATCACTAAAATCTCTTCAAGTTCATGATTTTATTTTACCAACTAGAATTGTGGTTGAGTTCCGGGCCCCACCAACACCAATGTTTTTGTGTAATTCTTTTGTGTAATTTTGTCGTGTTTACATTAGAAAGAACCCGTACCTGGTAATCCGCCCCACTATGGTTCCGTTGTTTACCCCAACTGTCGTGACCTTGGGTCTCTTGCTAACTATTGCCACTCTGTTCAGCCACTGTTTTCTCATCTTGTAGAAGGAGATGACAAGTTATGTTTAAAACGGCTGTTGTGAGAATTAAAATATACTAATGGGACAGTATGTATAAAAGCTTCTAATTCAGAAAATGGGAGGTGCTCAGGAAATGTGATTTCCATTGTAGGGGGCAAAGACCTCCTCCCCAACCTCCCACCTCCCATGGTGAACTGATGCAGATTTTTCAAGTTAACACTGGGGGAGATTTCAGACCTGCTCTGGTGGTTCAACCGCACTGCTCAGTTTCTTAATTAAAAAGCCTATTGGAAGAAAAGTGGTATTGCCACAGAGGCAGAGGCAAAACTTTCACAGCAATGTATCCCACTAGGAAAGCTGCACATAAAAGCTAGAGGCTAATGATTTGATTAAAGTCAGTAGGATGAAAAAATAAATAAATAAATAAAGTCAGTAGGATGGCATCTTGACTCTTGGCAGAAACAAGCACGTCTACCTATCCCTCTACATGGCTAGCGTAAAGGCATTTTTCTTCCAGGTCAATATTCATTAACTCAAATAATTACAAAAATCAAAATAAGCCATAAATCTCATTGTTAGGTGGGGGTAATATATTGCAGTTAAAACGGGCTTTGTAAGCATTCAGGGGCTGAGTTCATTCTTGTTTCCCTCACATGTTAGTTCTCTGACCATGGAGTCATTTAGCCTCTCAGCTTCAGTTTCTTCATAAATAATAAAATGATACTGTTTACTGCATTGTTCTGAAGAGATGATCGATATAAAACACTTAGACTTTCTGCTTATAAGAGTTTCATTTTGTAAACTTTAAATAGTGGAAAATATCATAGTAAATTAAATGTATAAAAAGGTTACCCACATTTTTGCGACAGCAGAATCATAGGAACTGGTGAGGTAAAAACTTATTTCCCTCAAAGGAAAATTATTTAGTAACTTACTGAAATCTGGAGTGAATAAGAGTTTGATGACTGTAAGTCAAATGCATATCTTTCCTATAAAAATAAAACCAGGATTTTCTTTAAGTGATTTACTCAGTTTACCTGGCTATAACGCCACTGCATATTTTCACAGAATATTAATATTTAGATTTAGTTCTTTCATTTATTCATTAGACACATACGACATCTACTGTGTTTTGCTCATAGAGTACTGAATGCAAAGATGAATCAGTCATGAACCCTGCATGCAGTCAGGTAGCTTGTACTCTGGCTGGAGAGATATGGAATGTAAAAAAAAAAATAATACAAATATACAGAATAAGATCAATGGTGCAAGATAGAAATGGAGTGCCAAGGGTTTAGGAAAAGTCTGCTTCTAGCTGAGAGGATCTGCTTGCTGAAGGGCCTTGCAAGAAGAGGGAGTATCAGGAACACAGGCACAGCATTCCAGGGAAAAGTGAGAAGTTGGGACCAGCACGAGGCTCACATCACAGGAGTGAGGGGGCATTAAAGCAATTCAGAGGTTGAAAGTGATCCATTTGTCCACGACCTTTCAAGTAATATTGCAAGTGGTTGTGTTCATTCTTTTTTTCCTGCCCAAAGCCATATCATTTATTCCTATCAGTATCCATGGCTCAAGGAGGCTTCATTCTTACGGAGGTGGCAGCATATGAATGAGAATCTCCTCAGAGACCTAGGGAGGCCAGGGTGTAAGAAAGGGTAGTTTGAAAATGCACCAGTCCCTATCCCCGACCCCTGGATTCTACTATATCTCCTTATTGGGAATCCCTCAATGAAAGTGTCTCAGAAATTGAATTTTCTGCCTTTCTAAAATCCTGAAATAATATCTAACTGTGTGAGTGTGTGCTCAGTCGTATCCGACTCTTTGTGACCGCATTCACTGTAGCCCTCCAGGCTCCTCTGTATGTGGAATTTTCCAGGCAAGAATACTCAAGCAGGTTGCCATTTCCTTCTCCAGGCGGTCTTCCCAACTCAGGGATCAAACCCACGTCTTTTGTCTCCTGCAGTGGCACTGTGCCACCTGGGAAGCCCCCTCAAAAACCTAAGATAAATGAGTTGTGGAATCTTGATAAAACTTTGTACTAGAATCTGAGTCCCTTTTGGATACTTGAGGTTGACAGCTTTCCAAACCTACCATACTCTTTTCAGCTTCTGCCCTATATCCGGACATGCTGCTAAGAATGCTCAAGCACCTCCACGTGTGGTGCAGTGGGAGGTCCCAACCACACACGCCCCAGCCCTGCATGAGAATCCTCACTGCGGCCGCATCTCCAAGTCACCATAAAGACCACGGTGGCCTCCTTCTCCTGCTCTCAAGCCATTTCTGAACCTGCTAGGGAGCTCACATTGCTCTTCCCATAAACCTTCATTCTGTGACTTAGAAGCATTTTCATATCCACGTGGTGGGTGGATAGCATCATCCATTTCAACATCTGAACCAAGTTTTGTGTGGGTCCCCCTCTGCGGAATAACCACAACCTCTGGCATAATAAGCTGTGTTCAGGCAATAGCCACCATCCCAGGTCCTTTATTCTCTTGCTTTGGTTTGCTAACTGGCTCCCTTGTTTTCTGAGACACTGCTTGCCAGCAAGTGTGTACTTTGAGCTGTGCTGCTTCTGGTACATTTGCTGAGCCCTACCACACCTCTCTTTTATCAGTTTAACTGAACTGAACTAGGAGATGTGATAATTGGTACTTAGGGAGCAGAGTGGTCCTGGGTCATGTGTCCTGGCCCCAATCTATCTGTGTCTCAGAATCATGCATCTAGATTCCAGCATAACCTGTGACATCAGGGGAATGACTCTTGCCCCGTGACTACTGGTTGGTTGTCTCAACCAAGCATTGCCTGCCTTCCATAAAGAGCTAGGGAAATGCTGATGCCTCGTGCAACTCGTGGATCTACTGGTGGTGGTTCCCAGGCAGGAAGAGCGCCACCATGTGGAAGACTGCGGGCCACACTCTAAAAGCAGATGGCTCAGGAGGACTCTGCAAAATGTCTCTGCTGCTACTATGTCACTGTTGGTCAAAACAAAAGATCCCAATCTTCAGCGCTATAGAGAAAATCATCCAAGGCCTCCCCGTGACATAGCCAGTGGGTTAATTTAAATTCAGCTTAAGCCTTGAGTCTTTAAACCCTGTAAAGAAGCCATTGCCATGAGGAAGGTCCTAGTCTTGATGATACAGATTTGCTACTCTGGAGGAAGAAACTTATAAATACAAGTAGGGTAGTGAAGCGGAGAAGGCAATGGCACCCCACTCCAGTAGTCTTGCCTGGAAAATCCCATGGAAAGAGGAGCCTGGTAGGCTGCAATCCATGAGGTCGCTAAGAATCGGACACGACTGAGCGACTTCATTTTCACTTTTCACTTTCATGCATTGGAGAAGGAAATGGCAACCCACTCCAGTGTTCTTGCCTGGAGAATCCCAGGGACGGGGGAGCCTGGTGGGATGCCATTTATGGGGTTGCACAGAGTCGGACACAACTGAAGCGACTTAGCAGCAGCAGCAGCAGCAGCAGTAGCAGCAGGGTAGTGAAGAAGCCCCCAAGTCCCTCACCACAAAACTGTATAGTAACCACCAAAAGAAAAAAATCAAATAAATGCAGGAGGAGGAAATAAACAACAAACTGAAACAGAGGTCAAAGTGACCCAACTAGAAATTCAAAGTTTACTAAAAGAATTCATACAAAAAATTAAAAAAAGATTGAAGACTGCTAAATGTTTTTTGCACCTTGACAACCTAAGCTCTGAATTAGCTTTTAACATCTGCTGAAATGCACCAATTGTCAAACTTTCATGACTTTTAACCACTACTAGGGATCAAATTAGATTTACATGTGGGGATTCCCCTAAATTTAAACAAGGTACCCCCTAAAACCTTATGGGAGTTACTGAGGACATTTCAGGATATGTACAGAAGACAAATAGGTATACCTCACCTTAATCATCAGAACTAATGCCCTGCCTAGATTCCCCATAGCCTTAACACTCATTACCCTGAAATATTCCATACTGAGTATGGATGCTATGACCCAATGAGTAATAAATTAAAATCGAATTAAGTTTTGGCACTTAGCATTGGCTTACCAAAATAGGAGCACATGGACCCTGCCCCCTCCCATTAGTTAAAATAGTTAAGATGGCCCAGTTTAAACAGAGCCTTGGAGGTTTAAAAGTCATTTTCAAGACCTATTTAGAAAAAGATTGATTATCCCCACTGCTTCATTATTTTAAAGCCCAATTTACCCTGTTCTTAAACCTGGAAAGACTGAATAAAACCTCACAATGGATTACTGCAACCTTAATGCTGACACCCCACCCATTAAGGCTTCCATACCAATTACTGAAATTATAAATTCCATCCAATCAATAACTGGTAAATACTTTGCAGTCATAGACTTGGTTAATCTGTCATGTCAAAGTGTTAGTCGCTCAGTCATGTCTGACTCTGCCACCCCATGGACTGTAGCCCACTGTGCTCCTCTGTCCATGGGATTCTCCAGGCAAGAATACTGGAGTGGGTAGCCATTCCCGTCTCCAGGGGATCTTCCCAACCTAGGGGTTGAATCCACATCTCTTATGTCTCCTGCATTGGCAGGTGGGTTCTTTACCACTGAGCCACTGGGAAAGCCCCAAAGGAGGTCCATGAGAGACAAGGAGTCAACTAAAGATGCTTCTGCTAGGGACACACGTACTAAGTCGCTTCAGTCATGTCCAACTTTTTGCGACCCCATGGACCTGCCAGGATCCTTTGTCCTGGGGAGCCCAGATGTCATCTTTAGTGCCTATTTCTGTCATGTTCAGTGCCTGTTTCAACAGCCTTTCACACACAGTTTGCCTTTGGCTTCAAAGGGACACAATCTCCCTTTGCCCAGCTACACTGAGGTATCTCAACAAGCCAGGCCATCAGACAAAATCTTTATAGACGAGATGTCATGCATTCAGCTTTCTTCAGGAGCACAGTAATGACTTCATACCACTCACGCCCTCTTCCAAAGACATTAATTTGACACACTCATTGGAGACATGCAAACATTCATAAAACAACTCACAGACAGGGCTGGGTCATTATCTTATGCATTGTACAAGGTCCTGTCACTTTGGTTAAATTCATGAAAATTGTTCAGCTGATGACCATTCCATTCCTGACACTGTCAAAACCAGCATTTATAATGTTAAAATAAAGTCTGACTCTTTTTAGCCTTTTGGGTTTTGGAGACAATGTATTTCTCACTTCGAAATTTTACTTAAGCCCATTTATACTATTACTCACACATCGGCCTACCTTGATTGGGATCTTGTATAACAAAAGGCTCTATTATCTGCCCAAATTGCGATATAGCAGGCACGCCATTGGTGACTCCTAGAGACTTCACTATAAAGGCTTCAGCAGTGTCCTCTCATGCCTCCTGGAGTCTCTGGACCATACAGAACCATAATTTGCCCCTAGACTTCTGGTACAAGAAACAGCCCTCCTCATCTCCATGCTATATGCCATTACAGGGCAACATACTGGGCTTTCCTAGACACAGAGGCTGTGTGACTCTCTCTACTCAGCTTACCACTGCCTTAGATCATGGAAATAGCTCCTTGAAAGCTCAGTGTAGAGCCAAACCTCCTGTATATCACATTTGTAGGTGGGATGCCCTCCATCCTTAGTCCTTTGTCAGATGTCATGGTGCCACAGAAAATTAGCAACTCTCCTTTCCTAGACACCTAGATCATCTGGCGAGTCCCCTGGGGTCAACTGAATGACCCGCAAAGGGACTTTATATACTTTCAAGTTGGCACCACCACCATCATATGATATGGGGTTTTTGCTTTTTAGTTCTCACTGAGATGTTCCTGATAATGAGACTGAACCCAAGAGTCTGTACAACTGACCAAACTTCATGCAGTCTCCTTTGCACCAGCTGCCCAGGTCAACAGGCAGCCCCATCTGCCATTTCTACAACTCTTGGGCCATCGTCAATGATCTGTTCAACTGGTCTAGCCAATGGCAGCAGCAATTCCCTATCCAAGATTGCCTCTTTGGGGTAAAGAATCCTGAGAATATCTTGTCTCATAGATACCCAACCTATAAATCAAGATCACATATGTCTCTACACATAGTAAATCCACAATAAGGGGCCTCACTAAAACACTCTCCCCTTCAGAGTTCCAGACATTATTGAGACTGACCAAAGAGCTCATTTCATTTCTTAAAATATATGATGTCAGGCTTTCATACAAGGCATTTACTGGAACTTGCATTTCCCTTGCCACTCTCAGACTGCAGGCCTCATAGAGTGCCATCAGTTCAGTTCAGTTCAGTCGCTCAGTCGTGTCCGACTCTTTGTGACCCCATGGACTGCACCGGGCCAGACTTCTCTGTCCATCACCAACTCCCAGAGCTTACACAAACTCATGTCCATCAAGTAGGTGATGCCATCCAACCAACTCATCCTCTGTCATACCCTTCTCCTCCCACCTTCAGTCTCTCCCAGCATCAGGGTCTTTTCAAATGAGTCTCTTCTTCACATTAGGTGACCAAAGTATTGGAGATTCAGCTTCAGCATCAGTCCTTCCAATGAATATTCAGGATTGATTTCCTTTAAGATTCACTGGTTTGATCTCCTTGCTGTCCAAGGGACTCTCAAGAGTCTTCTCCAACACAACAGTTCAAAAGCATCAATTCTTTGGCAGTCAGCTTTCTTTATGGTTCAGCCCACAAATCTATACATGACCACTGGAAAAAACAAAGCTTTGACTAGATGGACCTTTGTCAGCAAAGTAATGTCTCTGCTTTTTAATATGCTGTCTAGGTTGGTCATAGCTTTTCTTTCAAGGAGCAAGCGTCTTTTAATTTTATGGCTGTAGTCACCATCTGCAGTGATTTTGGAGCTCGCCAAAAATAAAGTCTGTCACTGTTTCCATTGTTTCCCTATCTATTCACCATGAAGTGATAGGACCAGATGCCATGATCTTAGTTTTCTGAATGTTGAGCTTTAAGCCAACTTTTTCACTCTCCACTTTCACTTTCATCAAAGGCTCTTTAGTTCTTTTTTGCTTTCTGCCATAAGGGTGGTGTCATCTGCATATCTGAGGTTATTGATATTTCTCCCAGCAATTTTGATTCCAGCTTGTGCTTCATCCAGCCCAGCATTGCACATGATGTACTCTGCATCTAAGTTATATAAGCAGGGTGACATATACAGCCTTGACATACTCCTTTCCCGATCTGGAACCAGTCCATTGTTCCATGTCCAGTTCTAACTGTTGCTTCTTGATCTAAATACAGATTTCTCAGGAGGCAGGTAAGGTGGTCTGGTATTCCCATCTATTTCAGAGTTTCCACAGTTTATTGTGATCCACACAGTCAAAGGTTTTGGCGTAGTCAATAAAGCAAAAGTAGATGTTTTTCGGGAACTCTTTCGCTTTTTCGATGATCCAGCGGATGCTGGCAATTTGATCTTGGTTCCTCTGCCTTTTCTAAATCCAGCTTGAACATCTGTAAGTTCATGGTTCACATACTATTGAAGCCTGGCTAGGAGAATTTTGAGCATTACTTTGCTAGCATGTGAAATGAGTGCAATTGTGTGGTAGTTTGACTATTTTTTGGATTGCCTTTCTTTGGGATGGGAATGAAAACTGACCTTTTCCAGTCCTGTGGCCACTGCTGAGTTCTCCAAATATCCTGGCATATTGAGTGCAGCACTTTCACAGCATCATCTTTTAGGATTTGAAATAGCTCAACTGGAATTTCATAGTGATGTTTCCTAAGGCCCACTTGACTTCACATTCTAGGATGTATGGCTCTGGGTGAGTGACCACACCATCATGGTTATCTGGGTCATTAAGGTCTTTTTGTATAGTTCCTCTGTGTATTCTTGTCACCTCTTCTTAATATCTTCTGCTTCTGTTAGGTCCATACCATTTCTGTCCTTTATTGTGCCTATCTTTGCATGAAATGTTCCCTTGATATCTCTTATTTTATTGAAAAGATCTCTAGTCTTTCCCATTCTATTGTTTTCCTCTATTTCTTTGCATTAATCACTGAGGAAGGCTTTCTTATCTCTCCTTGCTATTCTTTGGAACTCTGCATTCAAATGGGTATATCTTTTCTCCTTTGCTTTTCACTTCTCTTCTTTTCTCAGCTATTTGTAAGGCCTCTTCACACAACCATTTTGCTTTTCTTTTTCTTGGGGATGGTCTTGATCACTGCCTCCTGTACAATGTTATGAACCTGCATCCATAGTTCTTCAGGCACTCTGTCTATCAGACCTAATCCCTTCAATCTGTGACTTCCACTGTATAATCAATCATAAGGGATTCGATTTAGGTCATACCTGAATGGTCTAGTGGTTTTTCTCACTTTCTTCAATTTAAGTCTGAATTTGGCAATAAGGAATTCATGATCTGAGCCACAGTCAGCTCCTGGTCTTGTTTTTGCTGGCTGTATAGAGCTTCTCCATCTTTGGCTGCAAAGAATATAATCAATCTGATTTCAGTGTTGACCATCTGGTGATGTCCATGTGTAGAGTCTTCTCTTGTGTTGTAGGAAGAGGATGTTTGCTATGACCAGTGTGTTCTCTTGGCAAAACTCTGTTAGTCTTTGCCCTGCTTCATTCTGTACTCCAAGGCCAAATTTGCCTGTTACTCCAGGTATTTCTTGACTTTCTACTTTTGCATTCCAGTCCCTTATAATGAAAAGGACATCCTTTTTGGGTGTTAGTTCTAGAAGGTCTTGTAGGTCTTCATAGAACCGTTCAACTTCAGCTTCTTCAGCATTAGTGGTTGGGGCATCGGATCGGATCGGATCGGATCAGTCACTCAGTCGTGTCCGACTCTTTGCGACCCCATGAATCGCAGCACGCCAGGCCTCCCTGTCCATCACCAATTCCCGGAGTTCACTGAGACTCACGTCCATCGAGTCAGTGATGCTATCCAGCAATCTCATCCTCTGTCCTCCCCTTCTCCTCTTGCCCCCAATCCCTCCCAGCATCACAGTCTTTTCCAATGAGTCAACTCTTTGCATGAGGTGGCCAAAGTACTGGAGTTTCAGCTTTAGCATCATTCCTTCCAAAGAAATCCCAGGGCTGATCTCCTTCAGAATGGACTGGTTGGATCTCCTTGCAGTCCAAGGGACTCGCAAGAGTCTTCTCCAACACCACAGTTCAAAAGCATCAATTCTTTGGTGCTCAGCCTTTTTCACAGTCCAACTCTCACATCCATACATGACCACAGGAAAAACCATAGCCTTGACTAGACGAACCTTTGTTAGCAAAGTAATGTCTCTGCTTTTGAATATGCTATCTAGGTTGGTCCTAACTTTCCTTCCAAGGAGTAAGCGCCTTTTAATTTCATGGCTGCAGTCACCATCTCTAGTGATTTTGGAGCCCAGAAAAATAAAGTCTGACACTGTTTCCACTGTTTCCCCATCTATTTCCCATGAAGTGATGGGACCGGATGCCATGATCTTAGTTTTCTGAATGTTGAGCTTTAAGCCAACTTTTTCACTCTCCTCTTTCACTTTCATCAAGAGGCTTTTGAGTTCCTCTTCACTTTCTGCCATAAGGGTGGTGTCATCTGCATATCTGAGGTTATTGATATTTCTCCCGGCAATCTTGATTCCAGCTTGTGTTTCTTTCAGTCCAGCATTTCTCATGATGTATTCTGCATATAAGTTAAATAAACAGGGTGACAATATACAGCCTTGATGAACTCCTTTTCCTATTTGGAACCAGTCTGTTGTTCTGTGTCCAATTCTAACTGTTGCTTCCTGACCTGCATACAAATTTCTCAAGAGGCAGATCAGGTGGTCTGGTATTCTCATCTCTTTCAGAATTTTCCACAGTTTATTGTGATCCACACAGTCAAAGGCTTTGGCATAGTCAATAAAGCAGAAATAGATGCTTTTCTGGAACTCTCTTGCTTTTTCCATGATCCAGTGGATGTTGGCAATTTGATCTCTGGTTCCTCTGCCTTTTCTAAAACTAGATTGAACATCTGGAAGTTCACGGTTCATGTATTGCTGAAGCCTGCCTTGGAGAATTTTGAGCATTACTTTACTAGTGTGTGAGATGAGTGCAATTGTGGGGTAGTTTGAGCATTCTTTGGCATTGCCTTTCTTTGGGATTGGAATGAAAACTGACCTTTTCCAGTCCTGTGGGCACTGCTGAGTTTTCCAAATCTGCTGGCATCATCTTTCAGGATTCGGAATAGTTCAACTGAAATTCCATAACCTCCACTAGCTTTGTTCGTAGTGATGCTTTCTAAGGCCCACTTGACTTCACATTCCACAGACTTGGATTACTGTGATATCGAATGGTTTGCCTTGGAAATGAACAGAGATGATTCTGTCGTTTTTGAGATTGCATCCAAGTACTGCATTTCAGACTCTTTTGTTGACTATGAGAGCTACTCCATTTCTTCTAAGGGATTCTTGCCTCAGTAGTAGATTTAATACATAGAACTTAACACAGTCAAGTTCAATCAAACGAAACATGGCCCATTTCAGTTATCAGACATCCATGGTGAAGTGTAGTAAAGCATCTGCCTGTGTATTTGATGCCCGGCCTCTGACAGCCTTGGAGCTGCCTTCTTCTTTGCCCCTCAGCCTCTCATGAGGCCTGAGCTCGCCCGTCTTGGGTGCCAGTGCTGCAGGTGCTGAGTCGTGTCCAACTCTGCAGCCCCGTGGACTGCAGCCCGCCAGGCTCCCCTGTCCATGGGGTTCTCCAGGCAAGAATACTGGAGTGGGCCGCCATGCCCTTCTCCAGGGGATCTTCCCAACCCAGGGGTTGAACCCACATCTCCTATGTCTCTTCTATTGGCAGGCAGGTTCTTTACCACTAGTGTGACCTGGGAAGTCCTTGGGATGTTGAAACCATGCAAGCATCAGCCAGCACATGGAACCCACGCAACCTCCCTTGCTATTATATAAAAGTCAAGCCAGTCTTTTTCACTTGCTCTCTCAAGCCATTTTCATACCTGCTTCAGAGCTGCCTCTGCTTTCCCCCAGAAAGCTCCATTACATGAATGACGAATCTTTTAAAGTCCTCTTGGTACGTGTACGTTGCACCATCCATTTCATCATCTGAACCAAATACTGACTGGGAGTCCATCCCCCTACTTCTGACTGGCAACAAATATTTAGAGTCAAATATGAAAACAACTTCATAACATGACAAATTTAAAAATTGTATTAAGTTTAATTTCTAAGCAACCACATGAATCAAACTAGGTGCTTTTGTGAAATGACAGGTAATATTTACACTTAAAAATAATAATGACTCTCTAAATCTCTCAGACCCAAGGATCTGAAACTTGTTTGGCAAATATAGTGATTTTGTAAAAATGTTGGAAATAAAGTTAAAAATACTACACTCAAAGAGTGAAGAGGGAGCAGGCATGCATGCTACCTCACCTACTCCATGATTCTGGGGGCTGGATCTAGGAGATTAAACTTGCATTGATTGATACCTTGGAAGAAATGTATGATGCACACACAGATGGGACATATACCCTGGACCGTCCATGCTGCTGCTGCTGCTGCTGCTAAGTCACTTCAGTCGTGTCTGACTCTGTGCGACCCCAGAGATGGCAGCCCACCAGGCTCCCCCGTCCCCAGGATTCTCCAGGCAAGAACACTGGAGTGGGTTGCCATTTCCTTCTCCAATGCATGAAAGTGAAAAGTGAAAGTGAAGTCACTCAGTCATGTCCGACTCTTAGCGACCCCATGGACTGCAGCCTACCAGGCTTCTCTGTCCATAGGATTTTCCAGGCAAGAGTACTGGAGTGGGGTGCCATCACCTTCTCCAGGACCATCCATAAAGGCTAATTGTTACCTAAATGAAAGATGCAAATGATAAAGGAAAAACTCAAAGTATGCAATCTTCTCTTCTGCTCTGGTGGCCAGTGCCACAGATACCTGTTTTCCCTCAATGGAAAGGGGACATCAATTCACACTGGTACAGAGTATATACCAGGACTATTCCTAATGTCCCATACATTTTACACCAGTAAAAGCTAGCCTATGATCGGCAGCCTGGACAGCCTCTCTGAATGAGATACAGCCTCTCTAAATAAAACATCAGAAACCATACTGGGTGTGGCAGGGGGGAAGAGAGCTCCTTAAAGAAACAAGCTACAAAAGAGGAACTATATTTTTTATGCTGTGCTTACTGCTTAGTCGCTCAGTCATGTCCAACTCTTTGTGACCCCACAGACTGTAGCCCACCAGGCTCCTCTGTCTACGGGGGTTCTCCAGGCAAGAATACTGGAGTGGGTTGCCATGCCTTCCTCCAGGGGATCTTCCCAACCCAGGGATCGAACCCAGGTCTCCTGCATTGCAGGCGGACTCTTTACCTTCTGAGCCACCAAGGAAGAAATGCTTTTATGCTGGGAGATACTGTTGTTTTTCTTCTTTTCCCTGTGACTTCAACAATCTATGCAACTGGATCTCAAACCTGCGTTTTTCAGACCTTACCTTCCTTTTGATCACCAGACTGATACATGTTTCCAGGTGCTCACTTTATCTGGCCAGTTGGCATGCCAGCTGTAGGCTGGTGTGTTCAGTGAAGATATCCCTTAGAAAACATAGACTCAGCATATTTAAGACTGAACTCGTCTCTCCAGTACCTGCTCGTCTGCTTCTGTTCCATTTAAGGAACACGGGCATTGACAAAAGCACGTAGGCCTGAAACTGGCACCATTTCTAATCACCTCCCTCACCTCTCACCTCCTACCTCCCACTATTCAATCATAATGTTCTCATCACACCAGCAGCTTAATATTTTTCACATCCCTTTATTCTTCTTTCTCATGACTACAGACATGTTCAGCTCCTATTATTTTCCTCCTGAAACACTGTTACAGCTTCCTAACTGATCTGCCTGCATGCCCACTTGTTAAGGCATGTCCGACTCCTTGTGACCCTGTGGACTGTAGCCCGCCAGGCTCCTCTGTCCATGGGATTCCCCAAGTAAGAACACTGGAGCGGGTTACTGTTTCCTTTTTCAAGGGGTCTTCCTGATCCAGGAATCTAACCCACATCTGCATCGGTAGGCGGATTCTTTACCACTAAGCCACCTGGGAAGCCTTCTTTAGTCTAGCACCCCACTAACTACACTTCCTCCTATCCCAAGTCAAGCCCAATCCCACAACAGCCAGAGTCAAATTTAAAATGTAGGTACTAATAATAATACATAAAAGCTTTAAATGACTTTAAAGTGATCCTGGTAAAAGAAAAAAAAAAATCTTTAACATAACTGTATATCCAGTGGGATTTTGTTCCCACCTATTTATCTTTCTAGGTTGATCTCATCACTGCTTCCATCCCTCCCTAGGCCTTGTTAGTACTTGCTTTTATGCTACCTAAAACAATTTCCCTCTCCCTACTCTCTCATGTCCCTTAAATCTTATCTCCTCCAGGTCTTCTGGTCACCCTTCCTGATCCACTACACAATTTGAGTCAGGTGTCCACACCACCTTTTGTGTTTCTGCCTTGTAGCATTGCATGATTGTTTCCTTGTTACCTATCTCTCTCTAAGGCTAGACTGAGCTCTGTGAAGGCAGAGTGAGTTTTAATTTACCACTGCATCTGTAGCATCTCACACGGTTCCCAAAACAAAGCAGGCACTAAAACTGTTGCTGGATAAAACCAGGGCAGGGGGGCGGCGGGGGGCGGAGGTCAGCTTAGCTCATATGTTGATATCTATGAACATTTTGGGTCACATTTAGCACCAGCTGGTTATGCCACCTCCTGCTCCTCCCACCAGCTGCCTCACTAAATCACTGACTGTTGCAACAGAAAAATGGGATGTGGTTGAAAGGTAGGTGGGGTGGTTCCCTGAGATTTCATTTTCCATAGAGGATCTTCTCAACTATAAAATCATTAAAAGCTGTGTTCCCTTCTGGAAATTCAATCCAAACTTTTGTCTGGATGCAAAATCAGGGCTCAAAGAGACACTTTCGATTGTGTGGTTATGTAAATGATATCTCAATAAATAAATAAAGCTGTTACAAACAAAAAAGGGCATACCTTTGGACACAGGGGCCCTTGAATTGCCTCTCAACACACTTTCCTGGATGGGGAAGGGAGAAGAGGGAGCCAATTCAAATCCTCATTCTGCCACTAATGTGTAATTCTCTTTGAGCAAGTTGCTTACTCTCTCCGGGACTCCATTTCATCAATAATAGAGTTATTAAATTAAGGATATTTCCAGTTGCAAATGCCAATGGTACTGGGGCCCCAGACCTTAGGGACTTCTTGAGCCAAGAGCTCCAAAAGGAGTCTCCCATTTCCTTGGACACCTGTGGAATAGGAAGAGACAGAAACGCAGATCCCAGGGACCCTAAGGAGGCACTCCTGGGGCCTACAGCTGGTGTGTCAGATGAAGACAGCCAAGGCCAGCTCCAATCCAACAGATCAAAGGTCCAAGCCATCTCTAAGGCCTGCCTCAAAGCCTTCACCCTTATCCAGAGCCAAGGTGTTGCTAGGAAACAAGGGTCTGGAACCTGTGAGCCAACATCATGCAGGCTGGAATCATGCTGGTCTGTCTGTCTCTTTCCTCATTCCTCCTGACCAAGTGCTTCTAATTACTTTGTGGGAAGAGAAATGCCTCTCGGAGAGAACAGTCTTGTGGGAACGCCCACTGTGGTTAAATAACAGTAAAAAGTAAATGGGGAGAGAACTGGAGCAAGGAAAGATGGAAGGAAGAGAAGGCAAGAAGGATTACCTTTGACCAGCTACGTGCCTTTGGACTATATATCTTACCCACTCGGAGTCTCAGTTTCCCAGGCATAAACATATCAGCTCTAGAGGATTGTTTTGAGGATTAAATGAGACTGTGAAGTGCCACTGAGTCCCCTGCCCTGCCGTGGCTCTCAGTACATGAGTTCTGTTGTTGCAGCGGGGCAGGAGGACATGTGGATTCTGGAGTCAGACAGTCCTGGGATAGAAAATGGCCCAGGACCAAGCCATGTGAATTTTCTCATTTAGAAGATGGGATAACAATCTGGACCTCAGAGGGATGTTTTGGGGTCCCTGGTGGCTCAGATGGTAAAGGATCTGCCTGTAGTGTGGGAGACCTGGGTTTGATCCCTGGGTCAGGAAGATCCCCTGGAAGAGGGCATGGCTACCCACTCCAGTATTCTTGCCTGGAGAATCCCATGGACAGAGGAGCCTGGTGGGCTACAGCCCATGGAGTTGCAAAGAGTCGGACACAATTGAGCAACTAACACAGGGATGTTACAAAGATGATGTGAGATCATATGATTAAATGGTTCGCAGTAGGAGCAGAAAATCAGTCAGTCATTGCTGCCCACTCATCTGTTACCCCTCCCCCAACACACACACACACAACTACACAGCCTCAACGACCATAAGCTTGGCGTTTGGTGGTGCAAGCACTGTGCTCCATTGCTGGGCTCCAGGCTGTGCTTTCTGATGACTCTGCCTTCTATTCCCACCTCCAGGCTCAGCCAGGACTCAAATTCACAAGCTGGCAAATCAACCAGAGATGGACAGCCATGGGTTTAGAAGGTCAACCAGAGATGGACAGCCATGGGTTTAGAAGGTCTAGCAGGACAAGGGCTTACATATTAGGCTGCTGGTCTCAGAAGTGGAGAGAATTCTTATCATTAGGCTTTTTGTTTTCGAAAACTAATTGTAATAAGCATTATCACTAATTTGATTGTGTCTCATAGTAACAAATGATAATAATCCTAGCAAGTATTTCCTGAGCATTTCTTACATGTAGAGTGCAGAGATAATCACTTTCTGAACATTGATTCATTCAATTCTCAAAACAGTACTGTGAGGCGAGCACGATTAGGCCCATTTTAAAGATAAAGGAACTGAGGCTCAGGAAACCCTAAATCACATCTGCAAACTCAAGAGGTAACTCACACACCACCTGATTTGTATGCTGTTATTTGCTGAAAGGTACACCTCTGGTAAGGAGGGGGCAAGAATGATTGATTTCTTGTTGATTTCCTACCATGGAACCAATTAACCACATGATCTCTTGTCATCGTCAAAACAGCCCTGAAAGGTCCAGATGCTTTTCCAACAATTCCCCTGGCACCTCCTAAATGGGCCCCTTATTTTCACTTATTTTCAGGCATTAGGAAGTTCAGCCTCTCCTACTGGTGAGAATTCTCTGCTGTGGACACAGCGAGTGGCAGTTTCTCTACCTACCTGGGAGGCAGAAGTGCAAAGACATCCAAAGTTCTAGCAAAGAAGCCAAGGGCATCTGTCAGGAGCACCTGAGCTGACTCAGGTACTGTTGCTCCCAACTGCTTTGGCCAGAGTCTCGTAGGCTGCTCTACACAGCCTGCTTTGCATCTTGTCCAGGCTACCTCTCTTCACCTCCCTAGATGGCACATGCCCTCACATCCCCTCACATGCCCTAAGGGCTGGGCTTAACATGGGAAACTTTCCAGCCCATCCCAGATGGTTAGAGGTCCATTTCCCGACTTCGCCTCCTCCACTCCTGCCTGTTGTGCCCCTGCCACACACACACAAATGCACACATCAAGGCATGCCTTAGGCTTCCCTGTCATAGCATTTGTCCAGAGGGCTGTAATTATCAGTTCACCTATTGAAAATCTTTCCCTTTTGACCATGAGCTCCTTGAGAACAGGGGGCATGTCTCATTCACTTTGGCAACCTCAGCACCTCATGCAGGGCCAGGCATCTTCTAGGGGCTTGGAGCACTGTTGTGGAAAGTTGGGGGGTGGTGACAAGGATGAAGGGAACACATGAGATGAGGGAGAGAAGACACCCCATGGTGTGAATCTGTGAGTGAGGCTGCTCTCAGGGTGGGAGGTTCGACCTACTAGTAATAACCTGGAGAAGCAAAAGCTTCCATCTGTGTATCTGTGCTTCCTCTAGTCCCTTTTGTTCTTATAAAGGAGCTGAAGGCAGAGAGAAAACAAAAGCCCCACACTCATCTCTAGGGAAACTCCACATTCTCAGGGCAAGGCTGATGTGAGAGAAGGGTCTTATCTAAAATCATGCTCCCCGAGTCCCTGTGCGGCATTCCTGGGACTGGAACTGTGACAGGGGACTAAGTGTGGGCTGGCCCCAGTCTGAGTAGAATCAAGGTAGGTAGTTTAGAAGACTGTCCATCTCTGAACGCACTGTCTAACCAGAAGGACAGTGGGGGCAGTCTCCAGTGCTTCAGGAAGTGATGCATTTGCGCACCTGTTTGTGTGCATGCGTGCATTCAGAAATAGGAAAATGGGCCTGCCGCCAAATGAATGGCTCTGTGACCTATGATCATGTGGGGGGCTTGAGCAACTAGGAGCCTTTGAATTTGCTGTAGGTTTTCAGGTGTAGAAAGGCAGAATTATGTCTCTAGATGGTTATTAAACTTCCCCTTTTGCAACTGCAGGTTTTAATGGATTACATAAACTGACCTCAACTTCCCCATCTGTAGAATGGGAAAGGCTAGCCTCGATGGGAGTGGAGAACACCTTACGCGGGAGTTGCTATTTCTCATTCCCACACTCACACTGGACACTGCCAAGTGATCGCTGCATTCGTTCCCACCAAGCCTGGTCCGGATGAACATCTCATTCAATGCAGTATGATAGTCACTACCATTTGACCATAACTGACACATAAAGAGGAACTCAGGTCTGGTTAGATTCTTGCTAAGGCCTCTCCCCGCCCTGACAGTTTGGAAATGAGCCTCAGGGCAACGACAAGGCACCTAGGAGTTTGCATCCAAGGTTTTCTTTTTTAGGATTTTTACTTTACAGCACTGCCCCTGAATTAACATAGAGAAGCAAGTTGTGCAAGGGGTGAATAAAGAAGACTACTTCCACTTCTGCCGGAGCTGAGGGACTCAACTGCCAGTTTCAGCTCTCCCCAGTTCTTCCAACTCTGGATGAGAGAGACAGACAGCAGCACGAACGGCTCCACTGGGTCTGATGCCAACATCTGAAGCGTCTCGGAGGCTGCTCTGGGAGGCCTGGATGAGCAGGCTTCATCACTTTTGTGCTGAAAGAAGCCTGGGTTCAAATCCCCCTCAGCCGAGTTCCCTGGGGTTCAGTTCAGTTCAGTCGCTCAGTCATGTCTGACTCTTTGCGACCCCAAGAACCGCAGCACGCCAGGCCTCCCTGTCCATCACCAACTCCCGGAGTCCACCCAAACCCATGTCCATCGAGTCGATGATGCCATCCAACCATCTCATCCTCTGTCATCCCCTTCTCCTCCTGCCCTCAATCCTTCCCAGCATCAGGGTCTTTTCATGAGTCAGCTCTCCGCATCAGCTGGCCAAAGTATTGGAGTTTCAGCCTCAACATGAGTCCTTCCAATGAACATCCAGGGCTGATCTCCTTTAGGATGGACTGGTTGGATCTCCTTGCAGTCCAAGGGACTCTCAAGAGTCTTCTCCAACACCACTGGTCAAAAGCATCAATTATTGGGTGCTCAGGTTTCTTTATAGTCCAACTCTCACATCCATACATGACCACTGGAAAAACCATAGCCTTGACTAGATGGACCTTTGTTGGCAAAGTAATGTCTCTGCTTTTTAATATGCTATCTAGGTTGGTCATAACTGTCCTTCCAAGGAGTAAGTGTCTTTTAATTTCATTGCTGCAATCACCATCTGCAGTGATTTTGGAACCCAGAAAAATAAAGTCTGACACTGTTTCCACTGTTTCCCCATCTATTTCCCATGAAGTAATGGGACCGGATGCCATGATCTTCGTTTTCTGAATGTTGAACTTTAAACCAACTTTTTCACTCTCCTCTTTCACTTTCATCAAGAGGCTCTTTAGTTCTTCTTCATTTTCTGCCATAAGGGTGGTTTCATCTGCATATCTGAGGTTATTGATATTTCTCCCAGCAATCTTGATTCCAGCTTGTGCTTCCTCCGGCCCAGCATTTCTCATGATGTACTCTGCATATAAGTTAAATACACAGGGTGACAATGTAAAGCCTTGACATACTCCTTTTCCTATTTGGAACGAGTCTGTTGTTCCATGTCCAGTTCTAACTGTTGCTTCCTGACCTGCATACAGGTTTCTCAAGAGGCAGGTCAGGTGGTCTGGTATTCCCATCTCTTTCAGAATTTTCCACAGTTTATTGTGATCCACACAGTCAAAGGCTTTGGCATAGTCAATAAAGCAGAAATAGATGCTTTTCTGGAACTCTCTTGCTGTTTCCATGATGCAGCAGATGTTGGCAATTTGATCTCTGGTTCCTCTGCCTTTTCTAAAACCAGCTTGAACATCTGGAAGTTCACGGTTCATGTATTACTGAAGCCTGGCTTGGAGAATTTTGAGCATTACTTTACTAGCATGTGAGATGAGTGCAATTGTGTGGTAGTTTGAGCATTCTTTGGCATTGCCTTTCTTTGAGATTGAAATGAAAACTGACTTTTTCTAGTCCTGTGGCCACTGCTGAGTTTTCCATATTTGCTGGCATATTTAGTGCAGCACTTTCACAGTGTCATCTTTCAGGATTTGAAAGAGCTCCACTGGAATTTCATCACCTCCACTAGAATGTCCACAAATCATCTTCCCCATCTCAGCCACAGTTTCCTCAAGCGTGAAATGCAGATAGCGACCTGACCTCTTAGGCTGCTTGGGAGGAGTAAACTGGATGCGATAAAGTATGTGTAAGTGCTTTGTGAGACGCACCACACTGAGCACAAGCAGAGGGGTATAAGGACACACCATTAAGAAAAGAGATAAGGGTGTTCCATCCCAGACAGACTCAATCTAAACCGGGATACAAATGCCCTTTTTTTGGTAATTTCATCTGGTGGAAACAGCAGTCTCCTGGGCCTAGTTGTATTTAATGAACCACATCCTGTATCATCTTTTTGCATGATTCTGAGAACTAAGTTGGCCATCTCCTCTGGCGTACTGCAGGCCCTGGAGTGTCCAGCTCGTACTGAACCTCCTCCTACCGCCTCCAAGAAAAACACCAGCCTGGAGCTAGGCCCATCCCACACACAGCTCCGTGGGCTGAGGGGCCGGGGAGGGGCAAGGGAAACTCGGCCACCTCCTACCAGCACACAGACCTTGGCACAGGTGAGCAGGGCCAGGCTGAGACTTGAACCTGTGTGATGGTTAAGGAGTAGGAGGCTCAGTGTGAATCAAAGGCAGAGCATGGGGACAGATGGGGTTAAGGCGGCTGATGGGGACACAACAGGTCTGAGAAGGTCCTGAGGCCACGAGGAGGAGTTTGGAAATGAGCCTCAGGGCAATGACAAAGCACCCAGGAGTTTGCATTCGAGGAAGGGCATGATGGGAATCTCCATTTTAGAAACATCCCATGATGCTTCATTTTATTATGTAGACTTGATTGGGCCATGAGGTGTGCAGATAACTGTATCCAATTCTTTTGTGACCCAGTGGACCACCAGGCTCCTCTTTCATTAGGATTTTTCAGGCAAAAATACTGGAGTGGTTTGCCATTTCCTTCTCCAGGGGATCTTCCCAACAAAGGGATCAAAACCCTCATCTCTTAAGGGTTGTATTATATATACTATTTATATTATAATAAAATATAAACATGTCTATATAAAGAGGTTTGTTGTTAGAATTTGACTTATGTGATAAACATTGTGTGTGTATGTGTGTGTGTGCATGTGTGTGTGTGTGTGCACACGCTCTGCTGCTTCAGTTGTGTCCAATTCTTTGCAGCCCCATGGATTGTAGCCCACTAGGCTTTTCTGTCCATGGGATTTCCCAGGCAAGAATAGTGGAGCAGGTTGCCATTTCCTACTGCAGGAGATCTTCCCGACCCATGAATCAAATCCACCTCTCTTGCCTCTCCTGCACTGGCAGGTGGATTCTCTAGCACCAGTGCCACCTGGGAAGCAATATATCTATATCTATATCTGGATATATATGTGTGTGTGCTATTGTTGTTTGCCAGGGCATCTTCCCAACCCAGAGGTTGAACCTGCGTCTCCTGTATTGGAAGCAGATTCTTTACCACTGAGCCACTGGGGAAGCCCCGCGTATATATATCTAGAGATACAGAATCAGTTATATATAGCTTTCATATATATTGTATGTATTATAAATATCACATGAATCTGTATCATGTATATGTGAATATTATATATAATATATTTTTATCTACATGTCTACCGACCCATCTATCCTGATGGTTCTGTCTCTTTGGCGAACCCAGGCAGATCCATGTCCTCAGGGCTGTGCAGCTCGATGATGGGGTTCGGGTGGATGCAGGGAGGCCAGGCAGGGGGCAGAGCTAGAGTCCAGCCCAGCCATGATGGTGGCAGCAGGGAGATGGAGAGAAGTGGGCAATTCTAAGAACTATTTGGAAATTGAAATTCATAAGACTTGCTATGGTTTGGAAATGGGTGGGAGCAAGGGAGAGGGAGATGCTGAGAAGGATTTCTAGGTTTGTGGCTCTGCCTCTAAACAGATACAGGTGCTCTGCATGAGAACACTGGAAACATTCTAGGCTGTGTGGGGCCGAGTCTGGGCAGGCAGGGAGCTAGCATGAGAGCACATTATTAGAGGAAAGCTTGGAGGCAGGCCACAAAGCCGGAGTCATCCGTGTAGGGATGCTAACAGACAGCAGGGCTGTGAGTCCCCACGGAGACAATGGCAGTCCTGCAAAACCACACTGACCCGTTTGGTAGAGAAGAACGAGCCTGTGAAGGAGACAGAGAAGGAACAGGCCGGAAGGAAGGTGGGAAACCGCCAGGAAGAGTCCCCTGGTGCCAAGGAAGCAAGCACCAGATGGTGCCTCAAGCAGGAACTGGCCAGCTCCATCAAATGCTAACGAAAGGGCAAGCAAACGGGAACTGAAACCTGCCCTGAAGATTAAATCACCAGGGAAGTGAAACCCGTGCAGGTCTCAGCTCTGAGATCGACTCCCTGCATGTCTAGCTGGCATCTCTGAAGCAAGTTCCCAGGAAGTTTCTTCAGGAAACTGAAGGCCCGGGAGAGCTCTCCAGCTCCCATCAGCCCCTTGGCCACCCCTGTCCTGACAAAAGGAGGTGACACCTGACTACATCTTTCCCTTCTCCTCCCCCACCCCAGGCCCTTAGGCTGCCTTTCAAACAGCCAGAATTCCTTTAAAGAGTAATCTAGGTATGCTTCAGCTGACATTCAAAAGTGCATTGTAATTCAAATGGAAATGCAGAAATTCATTCCCTTGGACAGTCTTGGGAAATTATAATAGAGATAAAACATCTTTTAAAGGTGGCGACAGGCATTTATCTGTGGGGACATCTCTATGCGATAGACTCTCCTGATGCAAACTCAAGAGCGGTCCAACCTTCACACGGAGAATGTCCTTTCGGCAGGGTCACCGAGTCTCTAAATTTGGGAAAGACATTAATTGCATCCATCTTCACTTCTCCACTTTGTCCCTCCATTTGTCTTTGTGGATTTTGGTTTCCCCATGTCTGTCCCTCTTCATTTTTCTGTCTCCTCCTATCTCCCTCAGTCTTTGTCTCTCTCTCTCTCTCTCACACACACAGAATGGACAATTCCTTTACATGCATACATCCTTTATATTCCATAGTTACTTTCTCCATGCAAAAGAAGCAACTGTAAATTCAGGAAACCTACCAGATTTGTTATTTCTGCATGCATTGCCATCCTTCAGAACAGGGAATAACAGGGCATAACAAAAGGGCAGGGTTACAGAGTCTTTTGATGTCTTTCTAGTAGAGCTTTAAGGCTCTCTCCCTCACCAGCTCTACCCTAGGAGCCCCTCTCAATCTACCCCTGTCCTTGGTCCTAAGTCAGCTGACAAGAGAGGGGAGTAAATTAGTAGCCGCATCTCCCCCTGCCCCCGTAGACACACATGTGCACTACAAACACACACACATATACACACACATCTGAGATCACTGTTACCAGGTGGATGCGGCAGCCACCGGTGGAGGGAGTGGACTGTATCAAGGTAACAATTAAGTGCCCAGCTCGTTGCTAGATGAGTCATCATTGATGGGTCTATGCTCTCACTGGATCCCATAACTTAAAAATGGAAAAATCGATCTTAGAGTGTGAATCAATTTGTCCAAGATCACACAGCTTGTTAGAGGGAAACTGGGACTGGAACCAAGGTCCATCTGACTGCAAAACTTGTCTTTTATCTCCAAATGAGGAAGTCTTTATCCAAGACAGCCAGAAGAACCATAACTATGACTCATGTGTCAAGGTCACAGCTAGGAAGTGTATGAATGTCAAGTCAAAGAAGGAAATGAAGCCCTGATTAAGAGAAAGGTAGCTTCTCAAATACAGGTGTATCAGGAACACAGCAGCATAGAGTGAAAATATTAAGCTGGGACAAGAAACTAAAAACTTCACAAGGCACTTGGAGCCTGGCCTGGGAGCACAGGTGACGGCTGAGGGAAAGCGGCAGACTGAAGAGCTTCCAAGGGAATCGCGCCTGGGCTGGGAGTTTCCTGGGATGACTTCAGCTACTCTAGCTGCTCTTGAGGTCCAGCTGTCCCTGGCTTCCGCCAGCACCATCCAGCTGACCTGTCCAGTGCTCCAGTCCCCTTCAGACTGGTGGAATGCCCGGAATATACACTTGGTGACAGGAAACCCCTCCTCCCTGCCTGGATCTTTCCCGTCCTCCTTGGCATTCCCAATGTCTCTCTGGAATCTGCATCAGAAGCTGGATCTGTTATTCTAGCTTTCACTTCGCCCTATTACTCGGAAGCAATATGTAAGTGTTGACCACCACTTCCCCTTTCTGCATCTGGAGCAGTTACTGCTAACTGATCACAGCGTTCTTTTCTAATGACCTGGTGATCTCCACACAGTGTCTAGACAAGCCACTCCTCAACTGATCAGAACTGGCATACGAAACAAAAGACACGGGCCACCGAGTGACAGTGACTGAGTTCTCGACCGCACACCAGCCACCTGCCTTTCTCCAGCGGCCTATCAGTAGATCAAAGGAAAAAAAAAAAGTCTATCACAAAAATGACAAAGTATTGGAAGGCTCATCCAGGCTGAACCCATGGGTGGACAGCACCCACGTCTTGCCTACTGTAACGCCCCAGCACATGGCACAAGGTCTGCAGTGAAGAAGCACTTAGGAAATACCAGTGAACCAGAGGGTAATGAATGATCAATGTGACTTTCTTTTTCCTGTGGAATGCACACTTAGAAGCACTTATGGGAATGAGAGTGAAACTCTCATGGGAGACATTTTAATCAGGCACATTCACCCAACCCCCTTGACCTTCCATGATCTCTAGTGGTTGGATCACAACAGTGACCAGAGCCCCACCATTAATTAGTAAACTTGGAAAGACCAGGACCTTGGACTCAGGTTGGAATTTAAACACTAATTCACTCAGTAACACACTGTGTGGTCCAGGCAAGCCCCCGATCACTTCTGAGTTCAGATCCCCCTTTCGCAGTGATGAGAGGTGAGTCCTCTTGCCTTTTTTGCCTCAAGGGGTAGGTGGAAAGACCAAAGGCAGGCCTGTATACCGTGAAGGGCTGTACAACATCCGTGGTTGTTACACACGCCCCATTTGGTCTCTTCTCTCTGAAACTTAGAAATTACTTTGCCTGAGGTTTCCTGACAGGGATGTAAGAAGAGGTACCAGGACTTGAAATCTTTTCTGTCCCACTTGAAAAAGGCTTTCATACTGTTCATGGGGTTCTCAAGGCAATACTTCTGAAGTAGCTTGCCATTCCCTTCTCCAGTGGACCGCGCATTGTCAGAAGTCTCCACCATGACCCATCCGCCTTGGGTGGCCCTGCCTGGCATGGCTCAGAGTCTCAGTAAGTTAGACAAGGCTGTGATCCATGTGATCAGTTTGGTTAGTTTTCTGTGATTGTGTTTTCATTCTGGAGGCCATGGGATTGAAATTCCAGAGCTGACTCATTGGAAAAGACCCTGATGGAGGGTAAGATCGAAGGCAGGAGGACAAGGGGGCGACAGAGGATGAGATGGCATTTCCAACTCAATGAACATGAGTTTGAACAAACTCCAGGAGATGGTGAAGGACAGGGAAGCCTGGTATGCTTAAGTCCATAGGGTCGCAAAGAGTTGGACACAATTTAGCAACTAAACAACAACAACTGTCCCACTTGACATTGTTCTGATTTGTCCTCTTCCCCACAAGCTCTGGCCCGAGAGTGATCAGCTTCCAACCCCAGATTCATCCTGACCTGGTCCCCAGTGAGCCCTGGTTCGCAGATGTCAGTGACACCCAGCTGACACGCAGATGCTGGTGGCACAAAGGTGGCTGGGGGAGACGAGACACACCTCAGCCGTCTGTACGTCTAGAAGCTTTTCCATCGCTCAGGGGAAACTTCCAGCTTCTCTACCACTTCCTCTCCAGCATCACTTCCAAATTTAAAAAGTGAAACTACAGTGCTTGATGTCACCTCAGGTAAAGACAGAGAGAAGAAACACGCAGGTCAGTTAAGCTGTCTTAACACAGCGCATCCCTGCGCTGTTCTGGGGCTTCCCTGGTGGCTCAGACGGTAAAGAATCTGCCCGCGATGCGGAAGACACGGGTTCAGTCCCTGGGTCAGGAAGATCCCCTGGAGAAGGGAATGGCTATCCACTCCAGCATTCTTGCCTGGAGAATTCCATGGACAGAGGAGGCTGGTGGGCTACAGTCCATGGGGTCGCAAAAAGTCAGACACAACTGAGCGACTAACATTTTCACTTTTCACTATCATCCTGTTCTGGGAGCCAATATGGGAGAGAGGAGAGAACAGTACCTTTGCCTTGTAAGCCCAGAAGCCAAAGCTACTGGACCAAGTTCAGCCAGCAAGTTTGTGGCAAACTTGAAACCTCTTTGAGTCTTGAAGGGGACCCCTGGTGGCTGTGCCAGCTTCCGTCTGCCCCTCTCCCCATCCTACTAGCCATAAACCAGTGGACAAGGAATGGCATTTTCTGGAGTGAAAAAGTCCAGGTCCTGGAAGCAGCCAAGGAAGGCTATGGGTGGGGTGCAGCCTGAGAGTCATGTCCCAGGCCCCGAACACAGGACGAAGCAAATTAGTTCAGTGGCCACAGTGAGGAAGGCTTTTATAAACATAACCTAATTGTATTACTTCGAAGTCCAGAAGCTTATTGCTCTGCTTAATGATGTGGCACGTTATTTATAGGGTAGCACCATGAGACTTCTATTGATTTAATGCACTTCCTTAAAGACTGTCATTGTTACAGCCATAAAACGAAGCTATTCCCAGACAACTCAATTATTCCCCTGCGCCTATAAACCACCCCGTGCCCCACACAGCTGCACACAGGAGGGAAGGCAGGGTGAGACCATGACGGGGTGGAGGGTGCCAAGGGAAGGGTTCTGGAAAGGACAAAGGCAGGAGCTCCATCCGGCCGGGGATGAGGGGCAGCAGGAGAAGACCTAGACGGGGAATGGAGAGCCCTACCCAGGGGAGCTGAGGGACTCTGAGCAAGACTCTTCTTTCCTTTAAGCCTTAGTTTTCCCAGCTGTAAAACGAGGGTGCTGAGCCCAGTGAGAGCTGTCAGATCCCTTCCAGCGCCTGCATTCTGTGGTTTTGAGTTACACTTGGTTTGGTTCTTGGAGGCCATGTGGCTGGACCACGTGGAGAAGGTACAAGCACATTTTTAACATCGCTCCTCACCCTTCCCATCGATCGAGAGCCTCTCTTTTTAAATTAATTGATAAGAATAGTAACAATGATAACAGGAAGTGATCTTCACCCTGCTGCATATTAGCTATGTGTCCACAGGGCACTTGACTTGTTGGCCTATCCGACACTCATTTTTTCATCAGTGAAATGAGCCTGTGACTACATGGAACTGCTATAATAATACACAATGCATGTATGCCTTATTTCCGTCTTTCTCAAAATGCTATCACATAAACTACTTCCCTTTAACGTAGGAAGTAGACAGGAATCGCTAAAGTACCCATTTCACAGGAAGGGAAAACTGAGGTGAGAAGGGGGCAGATTTTCCAAGGGGAGTGACAGAGACTGGTCTTCTGCTTCAGGGAAATTCCAATTCTGATAAATAGCTGAGAAATGGAGGGAAATAAGACCTGGTGACCCTGCCTGAGGGTAAAGGCGTCTCCATGGTGAGACTTGAAACTGTCCCCTCAGACATGAGTTGGTCACTCCCAAAGGAGCCCGCGCTCCCCTTAGGTTCTTCCAAGAAGCCCAGAGAGAAGGTGTCAACGAGATAGCTCTCCCCTCCCCTACAGTTTCCCCAGCCTCCTGACCTCGGCAGTTGTTTTGAGAGGACAGAGTGGGAAACAAGGAACTCGCAGTAGAAGGCCAGAGTTCTGGAGTCCACCCTGGGGTCTCAGAAAACGCCTGAACTGAAAGAATCCTGAGGAATCATCACACGGTCCCTCATTCCATCCCCGGTGAACATGAAGCCCTGAGAGGCGCAGGGACTTGTTTACGGCCGCCCAGTTCCTACGTGGCAGAGCCAGGATTTGGCTCCCAGGGAGCTCAGTTATGTCCCCAGCGGCCTGACCCCATGTCTCAGCTGGCCGCCACCCCCAGCAAGCCCTCCAGGCTTACCTTTCTGGTACTGGAGCCACAGCTGCTGCTGGACCTTCTTGCTGGGGAAGTGAATGACGCAGGTGAGCTCCGAGCCATAGAGGGCCTCTGCGATGTAGTGTGAGCCGTAGTGCTGGATGAAGGACAGCAGCTCCTCCCGGCTGCTGTCTTTGGTCAGGATCTTGAGGACGTTGGTGAAGCCTGGACAGAGGAGGAGCATGTGGAGGTGGTCAGAGTTGGGAGGCTGGCGCCCAGCAAATGGCAAGCCCGGATTTGGTACCTTGTCCTTCACCATAGCATCGGCCAAATGTGCACAGTATCCCTCCCTTACTTGGCAAAGAGCGCTGTCTCTGGTGGACACACGAGACACCACCCAGAGGGAGTCAACAGCAGAGGATGGACAAACGCCGGTGACCCAAAAGCCACAATCAGGAAAAATCAAAGCTGAGGTCTCCTGAGCAGCTAACGTGTGGCGGGCACGCTGCTAGGGGTGCCAGCCACTTTGTCTCGTTTAACCTCAGTTCAGCACTGCAGTCCCCACCGTAATGAGCCCTGTCCAGTAGATAAGCAGGTCAAAGGTCAGAGACTGGAAGTGATTTGCCTTGGTCCTCCAGCCAGAGGAGCTAGGATTCCGACCGACTTCTGTTCTCACCCCGAAGTGCACACACTGCTCACATACCCAATTACCCTGGGCCTGAACTGTCCACGGCTGGAGCCGGAGGCGCTGCACTAGCCCAGGCTCAGCAGACATTCTGCTTCCTCAGATGTAATCCCTGGCTTAGCTTCCAGGAACATCACTTCCCTTTCTGTCTCCAAAACAATGGTATGTTCTTTCTCCTGCCATTGTCAAGGGCCTCCTTGCTGCTCCATTGTCCTTAGTCCTATGCCAAAGGGTCCTGAGTCCTCAGTGCCTGGCATAGGGTCTGCAGGGCCATCACTCAGCGCCCACGGACCCCCTGCCCTCTTCCTCCTGCAGGCAGGGCACCAAGCGACGCTTTCAGGAGCCTTAACACCTTTCGGGCTCTTCTGTGCTCTGGATAAAGCCCAATGACCTTATCTGGGTATCCCAGGGCTCCAAGCTCGTCTCCCATGAGCACATATGTTAGGCTTCACCTCTGGCCAAATCTGTTTTCCTATTTCTCCTGAATGTGATTTGGCATTTTCATCACACTTTCTTATTTATATCCTTCCCCGACTCCTAACATACACACACCACACACCCACACACCCACACACCCCCCCACACACACACACACCCACCCCACCATTTACCTGGAATGGTCTTCCACTTCCTCTCTGAGTCACATCCATGTTTCCAGACCCCAGGAAGTCATCCCTCCCCCAAGGGATCATTTCACACCATCCCGGCCTGAGGCACCTACTCCCTGTACCTTCAACAGGCATCACCTTGAAAGCAGAAGCGCTGTCCCGTTTGTCTCTAAATCTGCACGTGCGTCCTTTCCCACCCCCATTTCCAGACACGGCAGGTGCACTGACTCCATTATGAGAATAAGAACAACTGATTCTGTGCCACATCAAAGTAAAACGTAAAAGAGCAAGCGCTTCTTCAACATTGAAAATGAGCTCCGATTTGCAAACATTTGATTTACAAGGGGGTTCTCGGGAGCGTCATTACTGATTAATTAAAGCAGATACACCTTTGTAGTTCTAACAGGAACATGGCAGTCACTCACAAGTGCTGTGGAAAGGTGTAGGTGGTGGTGAACGCAAAATAGGACTCAAAGAATGGGTGCTTGATTGGAACAACCCCTCTCCATCAACCTGTTAACTCATGCAACTGGGTAATTAATGCAACAGAGTTAATAATGAGATGGTTTCTGCTCAGTAATAAATAACACCACGGAGAAGCCCTGTGGCTCTTTATCTAGGCAGACAACACTGCCATCAAATCCTTGACACACTCCTGTTCTGCCACCTACTAGCTGTGTGACCTTGGGCAACTTAACCCCTCTGACCCTTGATTTCCTTATCTGAAAAATAAAGGGATCAAGAATGCCTTCCTCCTGAGACTGATGTAAGTCCCGAGATACAAAACATTATAAAGTGCTTGGCTGGTGTCAGCCATAATAACTATTTACACTTCCCCAATATCCAGGCTAAAGAGTTCCATGGTGCTCATGAGCAAACTGATACTGGAAAAGAAAAAAAGATAAGAAAGCAGCTGGCATAATCACGAGACACTCAGACAATAACGCAGTGGCAGTCTATGAATAAGTCAGGGTAGAAAATTCCAAGTCTGGGCCTCATCTTTCCAAAGTCCATTACTTATTCCTTTTTCCAGTTTTGTTTAATTTTTATTCCTTCATCAACAAGGAGAACCAAAAAGAATATAAGGCACAGGAATAAATAGGATCCAAGCTCTACCCACAGTTTGCAGGTCAGAGTTGAGGTGCAGGAGACAGGATTCTGATATCAATCAAGTACCTGTTAGTGCTTTAACATCAGCAGTTGAACACAGGGAATGCCTTGCATTATTCCCAGGGGAACAGATAATGGGGGCGGCATCTCCAAGTAACGCAGGATATGCAAGGACATCCAGGCAGAGGGAACGGCATATGCAGAGTCACAAAGCCAAGAGAGAAAATGTCCCATTTTCAGAACTGTACGTCCCGTTTGAGACTTGTAAGTCTGAAACTAAATGTCCCATTTGAGAATTATAAGCCATCTCTATCACGGGGAAAGATTCACGTGGGCAAAGTGTGAACAGTGCGTGTGTGTGTGTGTGCTGGTGAGGGGAGGGGGACCAGGGATGCTTATTGCTGAGCAGGAGGAGATGGGCAGGAAAGGAAATCAGAAGAGACTAGAGGAATCAGTGCCTGAAAGAACCCACATGCCTGAAATACTTCGAGAATGTAGGCGTGAGCTAGATTGCCAAACCCTGTGCAGAGCCCCCTTCCTCCAGGAGCCCCTCTGACTTCCCAGAACGGACGGTGGCCCCATTACTGCCCTGACCTCCTATAACGTGTGGCCGTCACCGTCTGTCTGCTTGTCCTTCCACCCTCCCTGTGAGCTTTTTGATGGCAGGGGGCGAGGCCTCATTCCTTAGACATCCCCAGTGCCAGCACGGGCCCTGGCACACCCCGGGACTGTGCTGAATTACGCCAAGTCCCCTGGCTGCGGACGGCGGAGCTCACCTGCCGAGAGGGTGATGGTGCTGAGCTTCACGCGGTAGAGGTTGCTGCGGACACGCCACTGCTGCACCATGGGGTACCCCATGGCCTCGTCGTACCTGATGTCTCCTGGGGAGGGAATAAGGTTACGTGAGCCCCGCGTTTACAGGCCTCACCCCACAACCCCGCCCTGCAGCCCTGGGCTCTGGGGAACGGCCCCCTCTTCTAAGCTCAGCCCTCTGGGGCCGACGGTGGGATCTGCAGCCCGCCTCCAGGCCTCTTCCTTCCTGGCCTCTGACCTCAGCCTCAAGCCGCCCTTTTCTCTCTGCTCTAGAGCTCACATGGCCCCTTTACTCTACAAGCAAGAGTGGGTTTCTGGTTCCACTTAACCCCGGAGGCAATTTACCATGGGGCGCTAGACACTGCGGTGCCTCAGTTTCCCCTTCTGATCCCATGGCTACCTAGGCTGACCTTATTTAGTAGGTGTATCGTGAGACTCAAATGAACTAAGAGCAGCGGGAGCTTTATGGTAACCTCAAAATGTCGGACACGTGTGCTGGGGGCCCACGCATCACCTACTCCTGAGGCTACTTTTGCACAACGACAGCAGAGCGGAGCAGTTGTGACAGAGAGCCCGTGCAAAGCCTCGCACGTTCATCAGCTGATCTTTTATGTCTGCCCATCCTGTACAGACTGTTATTTCCTAACATGGAAACATGAGATGTCCTTTGATGTCTCATAAAACACCTGTGTGCACACACAAAAGCTTCCCATTTTAAACAAGACCAAGACACAGTGGCTAAACAAAGTTAAACAAGATTAAAAAAAAACAGACTGTATAATTTCTCAGCTCCTTGAATAAATTAATATACATTTTAAAGGTACATGAAGCCGGCGCGCAGCATTGTGCAAATGTCTTTGGCGAGGAGCCCCGTTTCCAGGGCCCACTGACACTCAAGTTTCATAGAAGACGTTTTCTGAAACCCAAGTATAGACAAAACATAAAGGAAAAAATAACAAAACAAAATGTTAGCAAGTGGTTAACTTGGTTAGCAAGTGGATGTGTAAAAGATTCCTGTTTTCTGATTTATATTCATCTCCATTTTCTAAATTTTCTACTCGAAGCACTGCAGACTCCCTTTTTTGTAATCAGGAAAAAAAAAAAGACACGAAAAAGAAATGCTAGTCACATCAGCAGTTATTATTTTTGTTGTTATGTATCCTCAGCAAATGGCAGGCACATTTTCTATCCTTTTCTCTTGTCCCCTGGTGCGGAGGCACTTAAAGAGGTATTTGATACCAAGATTAAAATGAGAATCTCATTGGAACAAATGATTTCTTCCTGGACATTACTGCAGTATTAAAGCTGTCCATTACTGTCAACTTCTTCTTCTTTTTTTTTTTTTCCTCCCTAGCCTTTTCAGAAATAATGTAATTTTTTAGAGGCTTTCATTCTAAAGTAAAATATTCATGATCCCCAAAGAGAGGTCCACTGGAGCGAGGTTGTTTTGTTAGAAATATATGCTCTCTCTTTGTCTGCTCTGCCTGTCCTGCCCTTCCTTTGCAGGCACTGGGGAGAGAAGGGGAGAGGGTGGGAGAGGAGGAGAAGGCCATGTTTCAGGTCAGGGTGAAGGAAACAGTTTGCATGGGAAGACTGGACAGCAGTCCCAGGCAGCCTCCGCCCCAACTATTATTATTTTTTTCTAAATGTTTAATCTTGTTTCATCTAATTATTATTTTCTTTTTGGCCGTGCCTCAGCATACAGGATCTTAGTTCCCCAACAGGGATTGCACCCTTGTCCCTTGCAGTGGGAGTGCAGAGTCCTAACTGCTGGACCATCAGGGAAGTCCCTGCCCCATCTATGACTGCCCGTCCTAATTCAGAGCAGACTTGGAGGGGGTATTGGCAACCAGGGCCATCACCAAGAGAACAAGGCAGACACTTCAATGCAGGTTGTTGATGCAGCTTATTTACTTGGTGCTTTAGTGTCCAAAGGGCTTTCCTCCTGGTAGTTTAGACAGTAAAGAATCTGCCTGCAGTATGGGAGACCTGGGTTCGATCCGTGGGTTGGGAAGATCCCCTGGAGGAGGGCATGGCAACCCACTCCAGTATTCTTGCCTGGAGAATCCCCCATGGACAGAGGAGCCTGGTGGGCTATAGTCCATGGGGTTGTGAAGAGTTGGACACAACTGAGCGACTAAGCACCATAGTGTCCAAAAGAAAAAAACAAAACACAAAAGCAACATCATCAAATAAACAAAAACAAAAGTCCCCAAACCTACTACCTCTTTTGATTATCAAAACATTTACAAGTCCAGCTTCTCTGCCCTCATTCCCTCCCTAAACCTCCCCTGTAAGTGATCATCATTCCATCCTATACTTTCCCCACTCCTGGTCCATACTGGATTCCACCTGGAATACAAGCTCTTTCAGTGAAATGTCAGTTTCTTGAGGTCAAGGCCATGGTCTATATTATTCCTACTCCTGCACAGCCTGGTATATAGAGGCTCCAATACTCCAAAACAGAGCCTGATATATAGCAAACTCTCAATAAATATCTGTTTACTGACTCACTCTCTTGCCTCTCATTCCTGACTACAAGCCATCCTTGGTCTTACTCGACTACTGACCCCCTTCTTACCTGATCCTGCCCTAGATTCCCACCCAAGGATTAGGAGTGACACGAAGCCCTGGGATGAGGAGGGGTGTTTTTTCTGATTAACAACAAAAACAAAAAATTAACTCTTAAAATGTAACAGTTCCTTTATTAAGGAACCCCAAATCAAAACAAATAACCCTAAGAGTCTGTACCACTAATGCAGAACCACAGCGTTCTGTACCACAGAGCAGAGTCAGGGCCCTTACAACTTGGAAAAGTCCTCCATAAAAGGGCAAAAGAGGAACTTGGAGCAGATGAGGAGGAGTAGAGGGCATCCAGCAGTGGGGCAGAAAATACAGGCTTCAGGAGAGCCTGCCAAAGAGTATTTCCCTGTAGGGGAGAAACAGAGGTTGTGGGTGGCGGGGGTTGTAGCGAACAGCAGAGGGGAGTAAAAAGGACAGAAGACCTGGAGCCACAGCACCTGGTTCCAGTCCTGGCAGATCTGCTGTGTGACCGTGAGCTGCTCACTTCACCTGTCTGAGCCTGGATTCCTCATCTACAAAATGAGAAAAATAATACCCACCCTACAGGATGGCTCAGTGTTCACGTTCAAAAACAAGCTGCATGACTTAATGTGCTTTAAGTGAAAGAGGTTCCTGGTTGGGGTGGGGGGTGGGGAAGGTCCACTTATTTTATTTTAAATGACTTAAACATGAACTGCATGTTTCTAGATTCCATACATACATGTTAATACATAGTATTTGTTTTTCTCTTTCTGGCATACTTTGCTCTGTATAATAGTCTCTAGGTTCATCCAGCTCATTAGACATGACTCCAATGTGTTTCGTGGTATGGCTAAGAGAGGTGGGAAAGGGTGGGCTGTAGGAGGGAGGTTCAAGAGGGAGGGGACATATGTATACCTATGGCTAATTCATGCTGATGTGTGGCTGATACCAAAGCAATATTGTAAAGCAATTATCTTTCCATTAAAAATAAATATAAAAAAAATGAACTGCATGATCTCACTTCCGTGTGGTATCTAAAACCTTTGAACTCATAAAAGCAGAGAGTAGGATGGTTGGTGGGGGTGGGGTGATGAGCAGACGCTGGCCAAAGGGTCCAGAGGTTCAGTTCTGGGGGTGGATGTGTTTGCTGATCCCACGTGCAGCCTGGTGACTGCGGTTAATAACACCGCGCTGCCTACTGAAGTTTGCCGAGAGGGTAAATCCGGCCTTGGCTCAGAGTCTGGAGTCTCAGGGAAGCCCCCAGTTCTTCACTGCCCCTAAGAGCCCTAGAAACAGCAGGCCCCTTTCACATCCTCACTAGCACAGCGGCTTGGCAGGGCCCATTCTGGACGTGCTGAGTGGCCGATCCTGGAGACCATTGTGTGGTCAGAGGGAAGGCCGAGGGGCAGAGAGCAGGAATCCAGTATCTGTGTGTCTTACCAGTGAGCAGCTGGAGGTCGGGGAGGGGCTCGGAGAGGACCCCCCGGCACTGCTCCTCCACCGGCAGCGGGATCACCAGCAGCCCGTCGGCCAGCTGCGGGAAGTCCTTGATGAAGTTGTTCTCCCTGTGGAGAGGAGCAGAGAGACTGCCAGGTCGAGGAAGCAGAGGCTGGGGGATGGGGGTGTGGGCATGGGTGGGCAGGGTGAAGGGGCTGTGGGGCAGGAGGGCAGGAAGCTCTGAGTCAGAGGAGAGCCTGGTGAGTTGGGGGGTGGTGGGTCGCTGGGATGGAGGCCTCTGGCTCCCTGAATCCCAGCTCCGAGAACAGACTGCTAATGACAGCTTCTAGAATCCAGCAGGCTGGGGCTTGAGTCCCGGCCCACCACTGAGTAGCTGCAGGATCTTGAGAGCAAGCTGCTGGTCCACTCGCAACCTCAGTCTCCTTGTCTATAAAAGTGAGATCTCAGGGTAGTTTGAAACATTTAATGGGATAAAGCTGCCAGCTGCTCAGGACACAGTCTGATGTTCCATAAGCTGTATATTTGGCTGAAACGTCCCCTTACATAAGCAGCGATGATGGTGAGCCAGCATGAGAGGGGACTGAGGACAGCGTGGAGTGCTTGAGGCTGAGCTGGAGAGAATGGCTGTCTGCGTGCTCAAGTGAAAGGATCCCAAGATATCTTTCAGATCGGACTTCTCCTTTCAGAGATGGGCAAACTGAAACCTGGAGAAGAGGTGTGAAACTGTCATGGACAACCAATGGTTCAGACGCAAGACCAGCTCTCCCCGCTCCTAGGCCAGAGCTCTCTCTGTCCCAACTTCTTCAGATGCCTCTGTCCCTCCACTGCAAGGCCACCCCAGCAAACAGAAGAAAGACCTCAGGGCACTTGAACCCTGAGCAAAGGTAGCCTTAAGGTGTGGCGAACGGGGTGACTGTGCATTGCAGGGAGACATGCTTCAATCTTCTAGACAATAGATGTGCCTGAAGTTGGAACAGCCTGTCACTGAAAGGTGGTGAGCTTGCCTTAGCTGGGGGCATGCAAGGGAAACTTGACAGACACTTGGCATGGACAGTATCCAAGGCATTTTCATATTCAAACCTGACTTCTGAGGTCCCTTTTTATTCATAAATCCTCAGTTAGAGACACTGACCACAATCTGGAGAGGAGGAGCGGGGAAGGCGAAGAACAAAGGGAGGGAATGTTTATCACTTCATTTTGCCACCTGGAATACACAGCCTTGAAATGAAAATCAGAGACAGGCAAGCAAAAATCCATGAGGCCAAAGCTTTGAGGCCTGGATCTCGGGCAATTCAAAAGGACACGTGCAAGCGTTGTGTGGCTTGGGTCACCCTCCTGTCTGTGTCCACGTCCCCAGGCACTCCACCCCAGGCACCTGTGAAACGTGTCTTCTATTCATTCATTTAGAGAACACGTTCCCCATGTCTGACCCCTGAGCAGGTCGCACTCCAGGGGCGGACACATTATCCCCACCTTCAACATCACCAGCATCTTTGTCATTGTCGTCCCTCACAATTAGTGACTAAGCTTCTACACTTTGCTAGGACCTGGCTAAGCACTTCACATCCATTTAATCATTTAATGTTCGCAATGACCCAAGTCAGTCATCATTATCTTCATTTTACACAAAAGAAAAAAAAAATGAGGTTCAGAGTTAAGAGGTAGTGAAGCTGGGGTTGGAACCAGGTCTGTCTGACCACACAGCTGGGGAGGTAAGCTGCTGGGCCTGGGACTGTTGACCGGGCCTGTGTGTTTATGATGCCGAGTTTCTGGGTCCAAACTTGTACATGTAAGCATGTTATTCTGTGCATCATGTGTGTGCCCATGTTCATCTACATGTGTGCCTGTGATCATGGATTCTGCCCAGGTGGAATGGCCTTTGATTTGTCTGCACACTTGGGTACGTGGAACAGCCCTGTGAATATAAAAAGAGAGCCTGCCAGGGGCCACGGAAGTGCCCCCAAGTAGCATGCAACCCCAACGAGGGTCTAAGGAACAAAGCTTCCTCCTGTCCCCCTCATGCGGTGGCCTCTGGTTTACAGAGCTTCCCTTAGAGACATAATGAGGTGGAGGGTGTCCCCCTGCCCTAGTCATTCAGCAAACACATGCTGAGTGGAGCCCTGAGCCAAGCACTCAAGGACCCAGAGACAGACTGGCTTCTCCCCTGACCCTTGAGATCTTCCCAGCCGTGTGTGGGGGAGACAATACACCAGCCATGCAGAACAGGCAGTGGGGCTGGTTACTGGGGATTCCGGAGGGCTGGAGGCTTCTGCACGAGACCCAAGGTCTCCTCCTTCCCCACAAGACCCAAACGCTTGTTTCACGAGGGCACGAGGGAGACGTTTCTGAAGACTGGCACCCTGCTCTGTCCACACTGCATCCTTGCTGGGTAATCTGGAGCAAAGCACTCAAACCTCGGTTTTCTCATCTGTAAATTAGGGACCCTGAGAGCTCTTCATCCTGCCTTAATGAAATCACAGTAATAAGGATGATGGCAATAGCTGTTGGCTGAGCACCTCCTAGGCACCAGGCAATGTTCCTTGTACTTTACATGAGCTCTCACCCAACCACGTGAATTAGGTGCCGTCAAACCAGCCCCCCCACCACCCCCAGTTCAGAGGTGGAAAAGCTGAAGCACAAAGCAGTTATGTAACTGCTTAAAACCACAGCTGGGAAGTGGGAGATCTCAGGTGGTCTGACCCCAGAACCCACACCCTACATTACTGTGCAGGTGCAGGGCACTGAAGATGCTGTCCATGACAGTCTCAAGCTCTCAAATCTGGAAGAGCCGAAGCACCCCGGGGTGTGCTGAGCCCAGACAGGCTGACACCGAAAGAAGGGTTTTGTTACTCATTGCGACTTACACACCAGTGCTCCGCTCCACAGGTGACCTCAGGACCCTTATCCAACACCATGAGATGGGCATGATCACACCTCCCCCACCCCCTGGCCCTGCCCCATACAGGCTCTGAGATGTGAACTGACTTTCCTGGACTTACAAGTCGAGTACGTTTGGAAAGAGGGATCTGAAGGCAAGCTTATCACTTTTCACTTTACCATCTAGCATCTCCACTTCACGGCTTCTCTGGCTTTGATTTTCTAATTGCAGAGGAGGGGGACAGTGACCCCCTCGCCAGCCCCACGTTCCTCTCCTCTAAGCCTTCTGCCTTCTCTTTAAGCTGGGTTTGACTCTGTGGGCTAATCTGACCTCTGTACGTGGCAGCACACTGGCCAGCCTCAGGACGGCAGGGGGCCGGCTCATACTCTTCTGCTTGGAGGAAAGTTGTCTCTCTGAGCTTCCAGGCCATAGGAAGGGTCTCGAGGAAAAGCATGGGAAAGAGGGAGACCATGGAAAGATGGGAGTTCTCAAGCTAGTGCAAAGAGCAGGGAGAAGGGGGTGGGGGCGGATCAGGGAGTGAAAAGGTAGCAACAGCAAAGAACAAGGACCTAGGTTGGTCCCTCCCAACTGCGCCCCTTCGCGTCTGCCTGGGCGATGCCACAAGTCCTGCATGGCCTCTGCCAGCAGAGGGCGCCCGGGGCCTTCGCATCAATCAGTTCTCCCCGGAGGCAAAACAGGACACGCGAGGAACGGAGCTGGGGGAGCTGGGGACGCTCCCCTGGGCTGGGGACCCCAGACACAGCCCAGAAGGCAGCTCAGAATCCACCCACCTGGGGAAGGTGACGGGGAGGACAGCAGGGTGCTTGCCTAAACTCAGTTGGCTCGAAAACAAATCCAGATTCTCAGACTTGGGTATGGGTGGGTGCGTGTGTAGTCGAAGCTAACAGGCAACTACCGAATCCTAACAGCCGGAAGATAGGAAGCAGAGTAAGTACTGTCTGTGTATTGATCCTATCTGTCGATCATCAGCTATGTGCTTGGTAGTGTGCCAAGACACACGTGAGTGCGTGTGTCATTTTTAACCGCATGAGAATTCCGTAACTACTATTATTATTCCCATTTTGCACATGAAGAAATGGATACTCAGAGAAGTCTAGGAACTTGTCCACCTGAGGGCCACCATCAGGAAGTGACAATGGGGCTCCTAGCTTAGCATCTGGCACACATTCAAGGCATCAGTCCAGACCACGTGCTCTTGATCCAGAGTAACCTGAGAGCAGGGCAGAGACAGGTGTGCTTCTGAGCCCAGGGATGTAGTCATGTGTGTGTGTCTGCATAAATGTATGTGTCTCAAATAGCAACAGGGGCACTGTTTCTTTGTACAAACCTCTCCCCCCAAATATCCATGAAAATAGTTCCATCTCAACTGATATTAGATGGAAACAGTTCATCAGATGTTTAAAACAGCACATCCTGGGCCCCTGGGTCTGAGGAGAACTCTGGGAGTGGGAGGTCTCTTTGATTCCACAAACTTGGACTGGGGTTCCCCCATGCTACAGGGACTGTGGGGAACCCTCGGGGAACAGCAGGGGGAATGAGCAGGGCTGCCTGCAGCAGAATGCAGGCACTGCGTGAAAAGGCCTCCACCATCTAGCCCCTGCTGCTTCCTTCTGCTTTATTTCATGAAGCACAGCCGTCTGCCCACCACCAGGCTGCACCGACTGGCCTAATGTTCCTCTTGTGGGGCATACTCACTTCCGGTAAAGGATCCACTCCGGATTTGCCTTCTCTCCGGAAAGCTCTTGCCCCGCCCCCACCCCTGAACCAGGCCAACTCCTACTTGTCACTCCGACCCCACATTAATCTTCTGCCCTGGAGAAACCTTCCCTGGGTCACTTCTCCTGTTACACCCTCTTATAAAATTGCTCTTGACTCACAGACTTAGTAAATGATCTTATGGTTGCTGGGGGAAAGGGATAGTTAGGGACTGTGGGAAGGTCATGTATACACTGTTATATTTAATATGGATAACCAACAAGACTGTTGTATAGCACCTGGAGCTCTGCTCAATGTTATGTGCCAGCCTGGATGGGAGGGGGCCTTGGGGGAGAATGGATGCATGTGTATATATATATATATAACTGAGTCCCTTTGCTATCCATCTGAAACTATCACAACATTGTTAATACAACATTAAAAAAAATGTTAAAAACTAAAAAAATTAATCTGATGACTATAAAAAAAATAAATAAAGCTAATTATGAAGCCTGGAAAAAGAAAAAAGAATCTTGCTCTTTTCTTCCATGAAGAGTTTGATGGTTCCTATCCCAGAAGTATGCATGGGGACCTGGCTGGATACCTGCTCTTCCCACTAAACTGTGGGCTCCATGAGGGCCGTTCCATTTTCTGTTGCCTCTCCGGGGCCCGGGGCTTCCCTAGTGACTCAGTGGCTCAGATTCCCTAGTGAATCTGCCTGCTAAGCAGGAGACGCGGGTTCGATTCCTGTGTCCAGAAGATCCCCTGAAGAACGAACTTTCATTTGATGAGCTTTGGTAACTTCATCTGCAAAACAGGAGCGATGAGTTCAACTTCAAGGGCTGAGGAGGAGGATTCACATAGAGTTGTTGTTTTTTTTTTTTTGGCCATTCCACTTGGCTTGCTGGATCTTAATTCTGTGACCAGGGATTGAACCCGGGCCCTCGGCAGTGAAAGCTCAGAATTCCAACTACTGGACCACCAGGGAGCTCTCCCTGAGTTATCTTTAATGCCAGTCCCTCTTCTTGAGTCCCACACCAGATTCTGGATTTCTTTGAGAGCCTCAGAGAGCCCAGCACAGTGCCTGCTCACAGCCTAAGCCCCCCCAAGCATCTGTTCAAGTGTGTGCTGAGGGGGAGGTGGCCTCTTCAGCCCCCATGCCACCAGCACACCACCTCCGAGTCACACAGACCTGGGCAGCATGCCCCCGGAGCACGCGCCTCCTGTAGCTTTCCTGCCATCAGCCTTGCCCTATGCTGATAGGAATGCCAAGCAAGGGGAGCCGGGCTCCTTGGCCACCCTCCCCCACCCCTCACAAGGTTTCACTTCTTGCCTGTCCCCATCTAAGAACACGTATAAGCATTTTGGATATATTAATACACAGCGACCAGCATGCAAGAGCCGATCACCCCTCAGTTCTGGGGAAATTAGCATTTAAATTGAGGTATTTCAGGGAAGTAAATCATACCCCAGAGCCAGCCAGCACTGTCTGCAGCCTTTTCTTATGGAGAGAAGACAAGGAATCTTGGCCTGCGTGCTGCTGAGTTCGCAGGGAGGGGCCACTCTCCCTGGCACTCCGAGGCTGTCCACAGCCATACGAAAAGGGTGCCCCCAAACTCCCAACACTCACGAGGGCATCTCCTCTGGTTTAAACCGGGACCTGTAACTTACCTCCAGCTAAGCTGAGTCTTTTTGCCGAGGGAGATGACCTTGGCTGAGATGCGGTTTCTTCTGGGATCAAGGAGTTGGGGGGCCTGTCCTCCTCGTGGCTTGATCACTGTGTGGCTGGGTGGTTGGGGGAAGCTCCTCCCTACCTCTAGAGCTGGGAGGGGTGGGAGACCGGTGCCAATTATTTGTTTCTCTGAACCTCAGACTGAGAGGCATTGGACTAGATTTTGTAGCCATCCTATAGATGCCAGAATCAGAGGCTCTCATGTTGATTAAACTGATGCTCACACTTGTTCACGCCCACCCCAAGTTCTGCCCTTCTATGAGACAGAAACTGTTCTCATGTGATTTGCTTCTTAATTAGGAGTCTTCAGGCAACTGCTCTGTTCCAGTGTTCCAAACCGAGTCATTCTTTCGTTCAACTTTTCATTCATTCAACATATTTTCACTATTATGTGCCCGGCATTGGGAAAACAAAGAAAAAACAGATGTTCTCCATCCTCAAGGTGCTCACAGTCTAGTATGAGATGCGTGTACAAATGCTTCCTACATACATGTGTATATGTGTGCAAGGTGAATGGTAGTGTTGAAAATGTTAAAAATGAAGACTTTTTCCTTCCCTATAAACCACATTGGTCTATAGCAGCCCACCTGCTAAATCAAAGACTTCCACTCCTTCGATAGAAGAGCGGATGCCTTCTAGAAAACAAAGAGAGCCATCCCTCAGCTTTGGGCTAGACGTCAAAGCTGACTTTGTAGTGTCTTGAGCTAGACAACAGTTTTGAAAGCCAGCCTGTGCTGGGAGTGAAGGTCCTTTCTATATCAAAGGCAGGCCTGGCCAACCCAGATCATAATATCTTATTTTAACATGCAGTTGGTATAGGCTATGACCTCAGGGGAGTTCTCAGAGGACAGAGAAAGGAAGGTGAAAACCCTTTTTCTACCACTAGCATGGGGAGGAATTGCCTAGGAGAGAAGACCAAGGCCAAGCGGCCAAGAGTTCAGGCTTGAGAGTCACTGACCCTATTTCTGGGAGTCCATACCTCTCCTTACTCACCGCAGCCTCGATGGCAGTTCTAACAAATGCCAATAAGAAAAACCCACGGTGATGGGGGTGAACAGCAGCAACAGGGTTTGCTCCCCCAGATCTGAATATAGTCTTGGGGGGTTGTGAGCCCCTTTATCTGACAAGCTGACAGGAGGTCCCATGGCTAGCAGTAGGTGGGCAAGAGACCAGTAGAAGTCAGCTCCCCACCTCCAAAGTCTTGTACCCACAGGGTAGAGAGAATAAGACAAGACTTTCTGGTACAACTCCCCTCCTCCAGTGGAAGCAAGATGGGGAAGGAGGCCTGAGATTAGAACAAGGGTCCCATGGAGAGTGGGGACTTCATGACCTCAGACTGGGCAATGGATTCCAACACATAGCCCCTCTCAAAAGAAACACCTAAGACCATCCACATATCATCATGGATGCCAGCACAAGGGCTGAGAGCCAAGCTCAAACAGGAAATCATCATTTGGCAAATGCCAGCAAGGATCAGACCACACCTGTGCCAAAGTCATTCTCCCCCCAACCCCTGTCTGTACCTTGAGGCCAAGTGGAAGTCAGGGAGACTGCCTAGCAAGGGAAACACAGGGCTGGCTGGTGAGGTGTTCAACTCTGAATAGAATAGACAGTTATCTTAAAGAGTATGTTCTGTACTCTTAATTGGCAAGTTGACTTTTTTTTTTTTTGCTACCAGTAGAAACAAAGCTTGAGGGAAAGATTATGTCAACTGTAAAATATAAAGACTACAGTGTTCTGTATAACTGAGTTGCAGTGAAAAAAAAAAAATGTTTGAACCCTTAACTAGTTAAAGACATGCTGCTACTGCTAAGTCGCTTCAGTCATGTCCGACTCTGTGTAACCCCAGAGACGGCAGCCCACCAGGCTTCACCGTCCCTGGGATTCTCCAGGCAAGAACACTGGAGTGGGTTGCTATTTCCTTCTCCAATGCATGAAAGTGAAAAGCAAAAGTGAAGTCACTCAGTCGTGTCCGACTCTTAGCGACCCCATGGATTGCAGCCCATCAGGTTCCTCTGTCCATAGGATTTTCTGGGCAAGAGTACTGGAGTGGGGTGTCATTACCTTCTCCGGTTAAAGACATGGGTACAGGTTAAAATGTGATAGTTTAAGATTCATAGAAGAGGTTCAGAAAACCAGGGAGGGAGCACTTAACTCAGAGAGGGAAGCCAGGGAGGCTCCCTGACAGAGGTGAGTCTTGACCGACTGGGAGGGGTTATCCAGAGAGACAGTGAGGAAGGGAGGTGGTCGTGGGGTTCAGGCACAAGCAATAACATTGCCAGGCCCAAAGGTGTGGGGGTGCGTGTGCGTACATGCGTTATGGGATGCTAAAGAATGTGGTTATTCTGAGGGCAAGGAGACCCATTACAGGTTTTAAGCAAGAGAGTGATGCCATCCAGCTGGATCTTTAGAATGACTGCCGGGATGCAGGGTGGAGGATGGGCTGGGAAAGGAACAAGGCTGGGGCAAGGGAGAGCGAGTTTGAGTTTTGCAGCAATCCAGCCAAGACGTGATGGAGGAGCTGGATGGCAGAATACAGGGAAGAGGACAGGTCTGAGGGAGCCTCAGGAGGTGGAACCTGCTGGTTGCCATCACCGCTGCACGTGGTGGGGGCTGGAAGAAGAATAAGGGGACGAGCCGGGCAGCGCTGCCTCGGATGGCCGCGCTCTGCCTGCCTGTCTCCATCCCAAGCCTGGTAGGTCTTGGCTGCAGGATCTCTGTGGCAGATCCCCCTCTCACTCCAGAGTCTGGTGGAGACGCAGCATACACCAGCTGTCTGTTCTGGTTTTGAACACCATCCACTCTCCCAGGACCTATCACTGAAGTCTGTTAACTGAGGGCTCAGTGTCCAGCCTTATCCCTCCAATGTGTTTCCCATCCCAGGGCCAGAAGGACTGGCTCAAATGTCAGTCCTAACTCCAGGATGCCACTGGCTCCATGTATTGGTGTTCTGTTGCTATCACGACGAATCACTGCAATCCTCATGGCTTAAAACGACATCAACTTACTATCTCAGAGTTCTGTAAGTCAGCTGTCTGACGGGGGTTTCCAGGCTAAAGTCGAGGTGTCAGCCAGTCGCACACACACTTTCTGAAGGTTCTAGATGAGGATCCATCTCTTTGCCTTTTCCAGCTTTTTGAGAACACCCCCGTTCCTTGGCTCCATCTTCAAAGCTCGTCAAGACAAGTCAAGTCCTTCTGGCATCACAAGACTCTGAGCTCCTCTCTGGCCTCTGTCTTCCACTTTAAGGACCCGTGAGATTACATTGGGCCCACCTGGATTGCATGGGATAATCCCTTTACTTCAAGATCAACTATTAGTAACCTTATTTCTATTTGCACCCTTAATCTGCCTGTTCCATGTAAGATAGTTTATTCTAGGGATTAAAACATGGACAGCCCTGGGGCCATTTTTCTGCCTACCACACTCCAGTTTTGTGTCCCCCCGCCCCAGGACTTTGTTGATGTCTCTCTGTACATTTGGGGGATCAATGCCCCTTCCCTGAGCTTCCACAGCTCCCATCCTTCCCCGATCCTAGCATTTTCACACTGGACTTTTGGTCCTGGTCACTTGGTGTCTCTCTCACTGGCCCAAGAACACTACAGGACAAGGACCACATCTGTTTTATTCACTTCTGTGTATCCAGCCTTGGCACAGTGGCTGAAACACAAATTAGGGACTTAATAAGCGCGTATTCAGTGAATGAATGAATGCATGCCTCCTAGTTGAATGGGATGGGAGTAGGGTTGGGGGGGAGGAATGCTTTCAGCTGCAGTCCTGCGATCCCCCTCCTGTGAGGTCTGGATCATTGTCTCAGCCATCTCTTCCAAATTCATATGCTGAAACCTAACCCTAGCGTGATGGTATTTGAAGGTGGGGCCTCTGGGAAGGCGGAGCCCTGATGAATGGAATGTGTGTCCTTATAAAAGAGGCCTCAGAGAACTCCTTGTCCCTTCTGCCATGTGAGGACATGGGGAGAAAGTGTCATCTATAAGCCAGAAAGTGAGGTTTCACCAGGCACTGAATCTGCCAGTGCCTCGAGCTTGGACACCCCAGCCTCCAGAATGGTGAGAAGTAAAAGTCTGCTGTTTAGGCCACCCAGCCTACAGTATTTTGTTATAGCAGCCTGAACAAACTAGAACACTTTTCAATAATCTTGCAGCTTAAGTATCATTACCTCAATGATACAAGTGAGGAAGCTGGGGTGCAGAGAAGTGAGGTCATTTTCCTAGGGTCATGCAAAATTAAATCAGGACCGTCACCTCACCTCCCCCACCACCACCCTCCTCCCTGACCATGCTCACACCTGTCTTTCTCACTCCTGCTCCACCCTCCGTCATATACAGGTGTGTATTCACATACAAGGGCTTCCCTGGAGGCTCAGTGGTTAAGAATCCACTGCCAATGCAGGAGATGTGGGTTCGATCCCTGAGTTGGAAAGATCCCCTGTTAAACGAAATGGCAAACTCCAGTATTCTTGCCTGGGAAATCCCATGGACAGAGGAGGCTGGCAGGCTACAGCCCGTAGGGTCACAAGAGAGTCAGACACAACTTAGCGACTAAACAACAATGATAATTCACACGCACATACATACACACACAGGATGTGAAGCCCGGGTTTCACACTGCCTAAGTCTTCCCTCTTTAAATGCAAAGCCGCTTCCGCCAGTGGCACCAAACTCACTTTAGCATTCCGGGCATGGATGCTACTAACTCCTGCCCTAGTAATTGCGATCCCTGAAATTGAAAGAAATTGCAGGCTAGAGAAACATTATCTTCTCCTCGGCCGCTTCGCCCCCCATCGCCTCGCCTGTGTGTCAGCGCGGGACTGCTCCTGCTGTCATAACACGGCGAACAAGCTGAGTTGCTGTCATCGAGGCCTCTGCAGCATCTTCCCGAACGGTCCCTCCAGTTCTCAAGAGAAGGAATCAAAGTCCTGAGAGCCGGGCATAACGTTTCAGAGCTGGGGGTGGGGAACGTTTGACATCACTAGATCCAACCTCTGCATTTCTCCAAGCAAGTGCTACCATTATCTCTGTTTTTCAGGTGCTGTAAATGAGATCTGAAGAGGGAAATTGGCCTTACCCCAGATCGCACAGGTGTGCAGGTGCAACCAAGGGAGACCCCAGCCTGCCCCTCTCCTCACACAGAGGTGCAGGGTCTGGTGCAGAATCCCCTGGTCCGAGGAAACAGCTGCCCAGATGATGCGAGGGGCACACTTAGCCCAGATCTCTCATCTCTCTCTCCAGCCCCTGGGCTGCAGGTTCCAGGGTCCCTTCCTCTCCCCCTGGGGGTGGGTCTAGCTGCTAATTTTATCACAGTCAAGGTCAGAAGCCAATATCCCTGTATCTTTAAAAATATTTCTGTGAGCAAAATATTGAATTCTAATTATACATGCATGCTGAAGTATTTGGGGAGAAATGCACTAATGCCTGAAATTTACTTTGAATTACATCAAAAAATAAGATGGATCGATGGGTAGACAGAAGGATAAATATGTAGTAAAAAAATGTATAAAAATGTTAATGACTGAATTTAATGGTAGATATATATGAGTATTTGCTGTAAAATTCTCTCAACTCTATTGATGTTTTAAAATTTTTATAAAATTGTTGAAAAAGTTACAAAAAAAAAGAGATTTCAAGTCCAATAGGATCTTTATATTCTGGTGTCCAGGGCCCCTCCACCCCACACCGTTATTCATGTCTGTCTCAAGGGTCTAGCAGAACAGCAGATATAGAAGAGGGACACGAAAGCACTTGCCAAATGACCCCAAGGGCGGAGGCAACTGAGTCTCCCTAAATCCCAGTGTGTGTTCTCATTGTCCCTCTTGCCTGCTCAGGCTTGCCCTGGAAGAGACCAGTTTTGTGAAGCTGCGCCATGAACTGGCTGTGTGGCAAGTCACTTCCCATCTCTGAGGGCCTTCTCAGCCCTGAGGCCATTACCTCAACTAACACAGATGTCTCTGAACAGCTCCAGCCTGAAGGGCTAAGAGGAAATTCTCAAGAGGAGAAGCCCTGATCCTGTGGACACTGTAGGTCTTCTTTCTTACCTTTTCTGAAACAGTCTTTGCAGCCAGACACACCTGAATTTGTATCTGGGTTCCACCCCCAGTCCCTCGTGTGGTTCTGGTTGCACAGAACGATGAATTTTTTTCTGGGCCACTGTTTGCTTATCAGAAAAACAGGAATATCATTTTTATAAGCAAAAAGGAAATCAATCCTGGATATTCACTGGAAGGACTGTTGCTAAAGCTGAAGTTCCAATACTTCGGCCACCTTATGTGAAGAACTGACTCACTGGAAAAGACCCTGATGCTGGGAAAGATTGAGAGCAGAAGAAGAAGGGGACAACAGAGGATGAGATGGTTGGGTGGCAACATCCAAGTTTGCTCCAGGAGCAAACTCCGAGAGATGGTGAAGGACAGGGAAGCCTGGCGTGCTGCAGTGCATGGGGTCATAAAGAGTCGGACACGACCTAGCGACTGAACAACAACAACTGTTTGTCCGAAAAAAGGGGAATAATGCGGTTCAGATAGTACAGACTCTGCCTGTGATGCAGGAGACCTGGGTTCGATTCCTGGGTCTGGAAGATTCCCTGGAGGAGGAGATGACTATCCATTTCAATATTCTTACCTGGAGAATTCCATGGACAGAGGAGCCTGGTGGGCTACAATCCATGGGGTCACAAAGAGTCGGACACAACTGAGCGACTAAAACTTTCATTTCACTTTTGCCTCACATACTTGCTGCAAAGATTAAGAAAGTCAATAATCTGAACAGCTCAGCAGAAGGCCCGAGACTAGCAAGCTCTCAGTAAATGGTAGCCACTGCTGCTCTAGAAAGCACTGCTCCAGCACAGCTTAGCATTCTTAAAAAGCCTTGATTACGAATAAGAAAGATGCAGATTTTAGAGCTGAAATAGACCTCAAATTCTTTCCTTTTACTCCTTTCCACCCAGCATACACAGCTTGTCCAAGTCACATGACAGAGCTATAATAAGAATGCAGGGCAGGTGGTCACTAATTTGGGATTCTTTTTTTGTACATGGAATTTTTTTTTTTTTTCTGGTTGTTTGATTCTTCTGTAACCACATACCCTACTCCTGGCTTCTAGGAGAGTTACTCATGCTCCGGGCAATGCCCCCAGCCTCGTGTGTTGAATACTTCTCTTCCTACCTCAGCATACACTGAAATTGTTGTGGGGTGTCTATTTCTACCACATTCAGAGACTATGTCTTCTCTCTCCTTCTCCAGCTTCCAGCAAAGCTTTAGGTATATAGAAGAATCTCAAAAACTGTGAAATTGGACCTCCAGTAGGTTGGACTCCAAATTAAAAGAATAAAAAGATGCTTCAATGCTAATTATTAGAGAAATGAAAATCAAGTTACCATAAGGTATCAAAACCATTGCCATTCTGACTGGTCAAAATGACCAACATAAAAAAGTCTGCAGTCATTAAATGTCAGAGAGAGTGTAGAAAAAGGGGAACCCTCCTACAGTGTTGGTGGAAATGTAAATTGGTAGAGCCACTATGGAGAATGGTATGGAGGTTCCTTAAAAAACTAAAAATAGAGCTATGATATGATCTAGAAGTCTCACTCTTGGGCATATATATGAAGAAAACCACAATTTGAAAAGATACATGGGCCCCAATATTCACTGTAGTACTGCTTACAACAGCCAAGACATGAAAGCAATCTAAATGTCCATTTAAAAATAATTGGATAAAAAGATGTAATACATATATACAATGGAATATTACTCAGCCATAAAAAGAATGGAATCATGCCTTTGCAGCCATATGAACAGACCTAGAGATTATCTTCCCTGGCAGCTCATCTGGTATAGAATTCACCTACAATGCAGGAGACTCCTGTTCAATTCCTGGGTTGGGAAGTTCCCCTGGAGAAGGGATAAGCTACCCAGTCCAGTATTCTTAGGCTTCCCTGGTGGCTTATATGGTAAAGAATCCACCTGCAATGTGGGAGAACTAGGTTCTATCCCTGGGTTGGGAAGATCCCCTGAAGAAGGGAATGGCAACCCACTCCAGTATTCATGCCTGGAGAATTCCATGGACAGAGGAGCCTGGTGGGCTACAGTCCACAGGGTCGCCGAGTCAGACACAACTGAGCGACTAAGCACAGCACAAAGATGGTGGTACTGAGTGAAGTAAGTCAGAGAAAAGACATACAGCGTGTGATATCAGTTATATATGGAATCTAAGAAAAGGATACAAATGAACTTATTTATAAAACAGAAACAGACTCACAAACATAGAAAACAAACTTACAGTTACCAAAGAGGTAAGGTGGGAAGGGGGATAAATTGGGGGGCTGGGATTAGCATATACACACTACTGTATATAAAACTGATGATCTGTAAGGACCTGATTTATAACACAGGGAACTCCACTCAGTAATACTCTACTCAGTATTATTCTGTGATAACCTATATGGTAAAATAATCTGAAAAAGAATAAATATATGTGTGTGTGTGTGTATTTATATAAATATAACTGAATCACTTTGCTGTACACCTGAAACTAATATGACTTTGGAAATCAACTATACTCTAATATAAAATAAATTTTTTAAAAAGAAGATGATTCAAAACTTTAACTTAAAGCAAATGATAGGGGAAAAATCAGAGGCACATTTGAACTGACCACACAGCATCAAGGCATTTATCATAACATCATTTCTGATAGTAGTTAGAGAGGGAAAACTTTTTTTTTTTAATCCAAGCCATGAGGGACCCTTTGGAATCTGAACATGTGACCTCAGAATAGCTGGTTCTGGTGTGAATTTGTGGCTGGGGTCACATCTTTGAAAGTTTCTACTTCCCTTTTCTTTCCCATTCCCCCTAGGGTATCTTGGAAGTCTTCCCATATAGCCATCTCTAATGAGCTTTGCAAAACGAGAAAACTACTACTGCAGAAGAAAAATCTAACAGCGACTGCTTTCTTGTTTGCTCTCTCTCTCTCTCCTCTTTCTCATTCCCTTTTTTTTATTAGTCATTAGTAATGGAGGAAAAAAACACCCAAAGGCAGTAGAGAGGCAGCAACATGTGCAGGTCCTTCCTGCAACACTGAGCTAATGAGGACCCCTAACCATCCTTCACTTTCCTTCATTTTCAATTCCCAACACATCTGACATCAGTTGCAGCCTAATCCAGAACCCAGCCAGTGTGGACATCAGCTAGTTTACATGATAACCAAGGTAAAGCATGCATACTGTTATAGGACAGTTGGAAGTGGCTTTTAAGTGTTCCTTAAAAACCAATGGATGTCGAAATTCTAAAGGGACCCAGGAAAATAAAAATCTAGTTAATGAACACACTTTTTGGCCTTTTCAAAATCTGACATCATAATGTAATTCAATTCAGATTTGAAGACCCTGGATCTACCTTTCAACCTTGTTAACTACCGATCACATTGTCACATGCAATCACATGGGCATGCTGAACCTCAGGTTTCCCTGCAACAACTGTATCTACGTGCATTGAGAATGGATCTTAAACTCCATCTCTTAATAGGTATGTGATCCTGGGAAAGTGATTTCATTTCAGGAGCCTCAGTTATCTCGCTTGTAAAATGTGGATCATTATAGTATCAGCTTTGATAGACTCAATTACAAAGATCAAAGGCGTAATGAGCATAAACATCTGGGTATATGTTTAACTGAGTGGCAGTGACTGTTACTATGATTATCATTTATTTCCTAGTAAGAAGGACCACGTTTAAGTCTTGTTTTCCCTGTCTTTTAAAATTGTAAATAAACTGCCACACTTTATAAAATTTGAATCTCCTCATTTGTAGTGGGGACTAAGTAACAGTGCTGGTGATTCTAAGCTGTGGAATTAAATGCATGGTAATGGTGTACCATGGGATGCACATGGTTCCTCATACTATGCACTCTTAACTATCATTATTATTATTAGGAATGTAATTTGTTGTTTTTTATAATATACAGTAGAAAGTCCAAAAGAATCAAAAGCAGCAACAAAAAATTCCTAGAACTAATGAACGATTGATTATGCCAGAGTTATAGGATATAAAGTTAATCTACAAAAATGTAATTATTTCCAATATTGCAACATTGAACATTTGGAATTTGAAATTAAACACAACACCATTTACACTGGCACCAAAAAAATGAATTGCTTAGGTATAAATTAACAAGATATGTATAAGATCTGTATGAGGAAACTATAAAACACTGATGAAAGAAATGAAAGATCTAAATAAGCGGAAAGATATTTATGTTCATGTTCAGTGTTGTCGAAATGTCAGTTTTTCCCAAGTTGATCTATAGATTCAATGCAATCCCAAGAAGTTATTTTGTAGAGGCCAACAAACTCATTCTAAATCTTATATGGAAAGGCCAAAAACCCAGAACAGCCAATATAAAACTGAAGGAGAAAAACAGAGTCAGAGAACTGATATTATCTAATTGTAAGACTTATTATAAATCTACATTAATTGAGACAATATTGTTTTGGTGAAATAGGTGACCAATTATAGATCAGGGAATAGAACAGAGAACACAGAAATAGAGCCACACAAATCTATCAACTGAGATTTGATAAAGAAGCAAAAGGAATTCAACAGAGAAAAGACAGTGTTTTCAAAAAAGGGAGTTGGAACAAATAAACATGCAAAAAAAAAAAATCTAGACAAAGACCTTACACGTTTTACAAAAACTGACCCCAAATTAATCATAGACCTAAATTTAAAACACAAAACTATAAAACTTCTAGAAGACAACATGGGAGAAAAATCTTGGTGATCTTGTGTTTAGTGATGAGTTTTTAGATAAAACATAGAAAGTATGATCCATTAAAGAAAAAAAAAGTTGGATTTTATGAAAATTAAGAACTTCTGCTCTGTGAAAGACACTCTTAAAGAGATCAAAAAGATAATCTCTGGGCTGGGAGAAAAATATTGTAAAACACATATCTGATAAAACACTTGTATCCAAAAAGAAAAGAGTTCTGTCCAAATTATACAGAGAAAACTTAAAATTCCACAGTAAGAAAACAAACAACCAGATTTAACAAGTGACAGAAGAGCTGAACAGGCATCTTACCAAAGAACTCACACAGACAGCAAATAAGCATATGAATAGACGCACAGCACGCGCCATTCTGGAATTGTGAGTAAAAATAAACGGCATAACTATTAAAATGGCTAAAATTGAAAACACTGACTTCATCCAATGCTGGTGAGGATGTGGATGGAGCAACAGGGAGAGTTCACTGCTGGTGGGAATGGAAGATGGAACAGCAACTTTATAGCAACTTTAAAAGGCAGTTAGGCGGTTTGTGATGAAACCATTGTACTTCTTGATATTTACTAAAATGAACGGAAAACTTACATCTAAACAAAACCCTGCCCATGAATGCTGATGGTGACCTTATTCATCCTTGATAAATTTGGAAGCAACCGATTTATCCTCCAATAGATGACTAGATAAAAAAAAAAAAAACACGTGGTGCATCCATACGATGGGGCTGCTCTCAGCGATAAAAATAAATGAGGCATCAAGTCACAAAAAGACGTGGAAAAGCTTTAAATGCATGTTGCTACCTGAGAGTAGCCGGTCGGAAGAGGCTACATGCTGCATGATTCCAACAATATGACATTTTGGAAAGGTAAAACTCTGAAGACAGTTAAAAAGATGAGTAGTTGCCAGGAGTTCAGGGAGAGAGATGGAGGGATGAATAGGTGTTCTGGGGGATTTTTAGGATGGTGAAACTATTCTGTATCATACTATAATGGTAGACACATGACATGCATTTGTCAAAACCCCAGGAACTGTACAACACAAAATACACTGTGGGCTGTAGTTAACAGCATTGTATCAATGCCAGTCATCAGTTGTCAGATATATACCATCTTCTTATGAGATATTAATAATAGGAGAAATCGTATGTTAGGGGATATGAGGGTAACAGGTACTAGGAACTTCCTACTTCATTTTTCTATAAATCCAAAACTGCTCTAAAATAACCTATTAATTAAAATAATGATAAAATACTCATGGGCAGATAGTTGTTTATTAAACTGTATTGTTATACAGCAGAGGTTGACAGACTACAGCCTTCTAGTCTACCTTGCCCCCACTTACTTTTTTATTTTTAATTTGGATATAGTTGCTTTACAATGTTTTATTAGTCTCTGCTGTCCAATGAAGTGAATCAGCGATATGTTTAGATATATCCCCACTCTCTTGGACCTCCCTCTCTCCCACCCCCACATCCCATCCCTCTAGACCTAAACAGAGCACCGAGCTGAGCTCCCTGTGCTATACAGCAGGTTCCCACTAGCTAGCTATTTTTACACTTCGTGGTATATTTATGTCAGTCCTAATCTCCCAGTTCATTGAGTCCCATCCCCTGCCTCCTACTTTCAGAAGTAACATTTACCTAGAACACAGACCCCCCTCCTTCATTTATTTATATTATCTGTTGCTGCTTTCATGTTATAATGGCAGAGTCTGAAAGTTGCCATTAGAACTTGTATGGCCCACAAAGCTGAAAATATACACTACCTGGGCCATTCAGAAAAGAAGTTGGCTAACTCCTCTTTTAAAGTAGAGACTTTTAGGCTGGGAAGTACATTTAGAAGTTGTTCAGTTCAATTACCTAATGAATTCTGGAATCTGCACTACTTTATCATCCTGGGAGAAGTGGGTCCCTAGTCTAACCTCTGCAGCTAGTGTGAAATTCTGCACATTAAACTTGACATTAGAAATCAGCCTCGCTTCCTCACTCTGTTATTCTTTTAACCCACCAAGCCCACCCTTCCCATCCAGAAATACCACGTGCATGCGTGTGAAGTTGCTTCAGTCATGTCCGACTCTTTGAGACCCTCTGGATTATAGCCCACCAGGCTCCTCTGTCCATGGGAGTCTCCAGGCAAGAATACTGGAGTGAACTGCCATGCCCTCCTCCAGGGGATCTTCCTGACCCAGGGATCGAACCCAAGTCTCTTAAGTCTCCTGCATTAGCAGGCAGGTTCTTTACCACTAGTGCCACCTGGAAGCACCAAAAATACCCTGGCAGAGCAGAACTGGGGCATGTACTCATCACTCAGAGCCTTCATTCTGAGCCGCGAGTCCTGACCCAATCTCTTCTGCTTCCAGTAACATCCTGGTTGTTGGCTTTGTGTTTATATCTGTGCCCCCACCCCCTGCTTCTGATTTTCAGTTTCAATGCCAAGCCCAGGTGCCCCCGCTATGGCCCCAGCTCCCCTGGCTTCATTTAAATTAAAAAGTACTAGGCTAAATAATGGCCCCCAGAGATAGCCAGGTTCTAATTTCTGGGACCTGTGCATGTTACCTTATATTATGGGCTGAACTGTGTCTCCGCTCAACATTCTATACATACATTATTTTTGATATTCAGTCACTCAGTTGTGTCCTACTCTTTGAGACCCCATGGACTACAGCACGCCCTGCCTCCCTGTCCCTCACCATCTCCCGGAGTTTGCACAAGTTCGTGTTCATTGCATCAGTGATGCGGTCCAGCCATCTCATCTTCTGATGCCGTCTTCTCCTTCTGCCCTCCATCTTTCCTAGCATCGGGGACTTTTTCAATGAGTCATCTGTTTGCATCAGATGACCAAAATACTAGAGCTGCTTCTTCAGCATCAGTTCTTCCAGTGAATATTCAGGGTTGATCTTCCTTAAGATTGACTGGTTGGATCTCCTTGCAGTCCAGGGACTCTCAGGAGTCTTCTCCAGCGCCACAGTTGGAAGGCATCAGTTCTTCAGTGTTCTGCCTTCTTTATGGTCCAGCTCTCACAACCGTACGTGACCACTGGGAATATCATAGCCTTGACTATACGGACATTTGTTGGCAGAGTAGTATCTCTGTTTTTCAACACTGTCTAGGTTTGCCATTGCTTTCCTGCCAAGAAGCAAGTGTCTTCTGATTTCATGGCTGCAGTCACTGTCCACAGTGATTTTGCAGCCCAAGAAGAGGAAATCTGTCACTACTTCCACCTTTCCCTCTTCTATGTGCCATGCAGTAATGGGGCCAGATGCCATGATCTTAGTTTTATTTTTAATATTTAGATTTAAGCCAGCTCTTTCACTTTCCTCCTTCACCCTCATCAAGAGGCTCTTTAGTTTCTCTTCGCTTTCTACCATTAGAGTGGTATCATCTGCATATCTGAGGTTGTTGATGTTTCTCCCGCCTCTCTTGATTTCAGCTTGGAACTCATCCAGCCTGGTATTTCTCAAGATGTGTCTCAGCATATAGGTTAAACAAAGAGGGTGACAGCAGACAGCCCTGCCATATTCCTTTCTCAATTCTGAACCAATCAGTTGTTCCAGTCAGGACTGTAACTGTTGCTTCTTGACCCACATGCAGGTTTCTCAGGAGACAGGTTAGGTGTTCTGGTATTCCCATCTAAGAGCCTTCCACAGTTTATCATGATCCACACAGTTAAAGGCTTTAGTGTAGTCGATGAAACAGAGAGATATTTTCCCTGAAATTCCCTTGCTTTCTCTATAATCCAGCGAATGTTGGTAATTTAATCTCTAGTTCCTCTTTCTTTTCCAAACCCAGCTTGGCCATCTGGAAGTTCTTGGTTTGCATAATGCTGAAGCCTAGCATGCAAGATTTTAAGCATGACCTTACTAACATAGGAGATGAGTGAGACTGTTCAATGGTTAGCACATTTTTTGGTACTACCCTCCTTGGGAATTGGGATGAGGACTGACATTTTCCAGTCCTGTGGCCACTGCTGAGTCTTCTTCCAGATTTGCTGACACAAGGAATGCAAAACCTTGATGGTATCGTCCTTTAGGGATTTGAATAGTTCTGCTGGAATTTCATCGCGTCCACTAGGTTTATTAACAGCAGTGCTTCTTAAGCCCTGCTTGACTTCCCACTCCAGAATGTCTGGCTCTGGGGGACTAACCACACCATCATAGTAATCTGGTTCATTAAGATCTTTTTTACACAGTTCTTCTGTGTATTCTTTCCATCTCATATTGATCTCTTGATCCCCTTCAAGGATCACTGCCTTGTGGCAAAGGGACTTGCATAACTCAATGAAGTTATGAGCCATGCTGTGCAGGGCCACCCAAGACAGACGGGTCATAGCAGAGAGGTTCTGACAAAGCATGATCCACTGGAGTAGGGAATGGCAAACCATCCCAGTATACTTGCAGTGAGAACCTCATGAACTACATATATATGTAGTTCATATATATAGACATATATATATATACACATACACACATATATATATTTTAAAAATTGTTATTGGAGTATAGTTGATTAATAATGTTGGGCTTCTGCCATACAACAAAGTGAATCAGTTATTGTTGTTTTGTTGCTAAGTCGTATCCAACTCTTTTGCAACCCCATGGATTGTCCCTCACCAGTCTCCTCTGTCCATGGGGTTTCCCAGGCAAGAATTCCTGAGTGGGTTGCCATTTCCTTCTCCAGGGAATCTACCTGACCCAGGAATCAAACCCACATTTCCTGCATTGGCAGGCAAATTCTTTATCACTGAGCCACCAGGGAAATCTGAATCAGTTATATTATACATCTACATACATCCACTCTTTTTCAGATTCTTTCTCCCATACAGGTGAATGCAGAGTATTGAGGAGAGTTCCTGGTGCTATACAGTAGGTCCTCGTTAGTTATCTGTTTTATATAAAATAGTGTGACTCCAATATATAAAGGATTGGGATAGACATAGACTTCTACATATTGAAGTTTTTGCAGTACCCCCCAGAATTTCAGGATATATCTATATTTTAAGATGAGACTTCTAAAGAAGTGATTATGTTAAAATGGGGCATTAGGGCAGGCTCAATCTGATATGATTGGTGTCCTATCATAAGAGGAATCTTGGACCCATGAGAACACTAGGAATGCATAAGGAAGACCCTGTGGGGACCCAGGGCGAAGGTGGCCATCCAAAGCCAGACAGAGAGGCCCCAGAGGAAACCAAGCCAGCTGACACCTTGATCTTGGACTCTAGCCTCCAGAACTACAAAAAATAAAATTCTGTTGTTTAAGCCACCCCATCTGTGCTATTTTTGTATGGCAGTTCTGGGAAGCCAGCACTTTATACAGCAAAAGGGACTTTTGAGAGGAAGAGGCCCCTAATCCAATCTTTCCATCCACTTTAAAGATCTTAAAATTGGGAGATTATCCTAGATCATCTGTGTGTTCTAAATGCCATCACACACATGTCTCTATAAAAGGAAAGCAGAGCAATATCCCCACCAAAGGGGAAGAAGGGGATATAGAGGTGGAAATGAAGATTGGAGTGATGTGGCCACAAGCCAAGGAATGCCAGCAGCTAGAGGAGACAGCAGTGGATTCCCCCAGCAGCCTCTAAAAGGAACTCCTCATAACATTTCAGTTTTAACCTCACAAGACTCAGTCTGGATTTTCTGGCCTCTAGACAGTGAGAGAATAAATGTATGTTGTTTTAACCACTAAGTATATAACAGTAATTTGTTATGGCAGCCATATGAAATAGATATGCACACTTTCTCAGGTAAATACAATGTTTGGATTAGTTTGGTACACACTCTGCTTCTCCAAAGCCACCCAGCTCTCAAGCATGAGCCAGACAGCCACTTAACCACTTTTCTACCCAAATAAGAGCAATGTATTCATATAACTACATTTGTAGGAACTCTGAGAGGCAAGGCTTTGCTGTCAGCCACAACCAAGTTTGAATTCCCATTCCAAAACAACTTATCTACATGATTTGGGGCATGCTATGCAATCCATTTAAATTTCAATTTCCTGATTAGTGTATGGGGCTCAAACTGAGAGTCTTCTAGGATTGTTTTGAGGATTTTGAATGATATAGGTAAAATGAAGAACACATTTGCTGGAATAAAGTTGTTTTTTTAATGATCTCAGTAGGTAACAGTGCATGCTAAGTCGCTTCAGTCATGTCTGACTCTTTGAGACCCTCTGGACCATAGCCTGCCAGGCTCCTTTGTCCATGGGATTCCCAGGCAAGAATACTGGAATGGGTTGGCATGTCCTCCTCCAGGGATCTTCCTGGCCCAGGGACTGAACCCGTGTCTCTTAAATCTTCTGCATTGACAGGTGGATTCTTTACCATTATTGCCACCTAAGAAGCCTAGATAATAGTAATAACTGCTATTAACTGTGCTAGTTTCTGCAGAAATTCTGAGTGTACCTGATTTCCTTTTCTCAAAGCCAAAAAGGAACTTCACAGACCATGGTCTGGTGTGTAGCTCTGGCACCAATTAATTTGTATCAACTACTTCCTTCTCTCATTCATTAGTATCTATGAGATGCTTAGAATAAAAAAAAAAAAATAATCACGGTCATTACTAATATCAAATCCTGCCATATGGCCCTTAAGGGAAGTCTTAAGCAGCTTAACTTCAGAGAGGTTAAAGCAACTTGGTCAAGGTCGCATAGCCCATCAGTGACAACTGTGGGATTGAAGCCCAGGTTTCCAAGGCGCTGTGCACTCTATCCCACGGTGTCACACCAGCGAAGCCTGTCTCCACAGCTGACACCCGAAGATGGCATGCTGCCGCTACACTACGTCTCGAACGGGCTCAGATGCTCCCTGACCCATGAGGCCAGACTCCCTCCTTCCATCTTGTGAGGACTTCCGCCCCAGGGCAGCTGCTGCTGAGGAGATGGATGGGAGGCCTCCTGGCAGTGGGTGGGAAGTGCTGAGCTTCTGTGTCCTTGCGCGGGAGAAGCCGGTGACATACCCAAGAATCCTCCCCTCCACAGGAAACCAGGCAACCGGGCACTTGCCCGGGGTGCCTTCCCGCTCTGCCAGCTATCCAGACCAGATGGCTAATTAGCTGGAATTTGCGGCCGCATCTGTGATGCTATTTCTCCTTTTGGCGTGTGTGAACTCAATCAGGAAGCCACGGGAGGCTCCTGGCCCACTGGGAGTGTGGTGGGCATGGGGGCTGCAGGGTGCGCCCATGGCTCAGGGAGTGGGATGTGTGGGTGGTTGGGGGTCTGAGAAACGGAGGGTGGAGAGGGCCACTTGACTGGCTGAGGATGGGGTTTTTACGGTGGTTATATGGAAGCCGGGACATAATGTCACCAGGCCCCCAGCGGTGTTTGCTGGCAAGGCTCCTCAAAGAGAGGCCAGTCTTCGCATGGAAGGCTGTAGGGTTCATTCTCTGGTCAGCACTGTCCTTCAATTCCACCCTTGGTTACTGCAGAAGATCTGTCTCCCCAGTTCACACCACTGTCTCCCCAGAACACGGGACACGGCCCCCAGCACAGGAGGTGCCCAATAAAGAAGGCTGAGGGGCCTAAGGAGCCTTTGTTTCCTCGTTTGTAGAATGAATCATAAAAGCTACAGTCTACCATTTTGCTAGGATTAAATAAATAAAAAACCAAATGCTTGCGGCGCCTATAGCAGTCCCTGACATAAGGACAGGCGCTCAGGAATAATCTGTTGAATGAATGAATGGATGAATAGCAGAATCAAAAAGCTAGTCAATGTCAGTACAGGAAGAAGCCTCAAAATTGAGTCCAGTCTTCCCAGTGTGCCTCAGCTTCTTCATCTGTGAAATGGGGACAAGAAAACCACCTCTCTTATTGGGGTGCTGGAAGATGAAAGAAATAACACATGTAGATCTTTGAGAAGAGTTCCTAGAAGGTAGTAGGTGAAAAGTGAAAAGGCTCAGGTCTGATTTTGGGGCCCCATGGACTGTAGCTCACAAGGCTCCTTTGTCCATGGAATTCTCCAGGCAAAAAATACTGGAGTGGGTTGTCATTCTCTTCTCCAGGGGATCTTCCCAAGCCGGGGATCAAACGTGGGTCTCCTGAATTGCAGGCAGATTCTTTACCATCTGAGCCACCAGAGAAGTTAGTAAACGTGTAATAAATACTGGTGCTGCTGTTGTGAATAATGATGCAAAGGGGAAATCTGCTGTGGCAGAGGGAAAGGGCTCTGTCCAGACAACTGCAGTTTGTGGTAGGTCCTGACCTATGACTGGGGGCTCCTCCTCCCAGCCCACATTCTTGTCTACTGAGCAGCACGTGCTGGCATCGTGCTGAGTCCCAGGGCTCACTTACGGGACAGACATGTGCCAGCTCCCAGGGATCACTGGTGTAATAAGGGACACAGAGCATTCTCCCCTTTTAGGGACCGCTTACACTAAGATGTCAGATCTGGTCCAGGGATGCTCTGACCTCTGTTGGGCCAGAAGAGCCTTGTCCATTGATGGGTTAGCATGAGTGGGAGTAGGGGATCTCTCCAGGACTCTCACACATGATTTTGTACATCATATCACTGCTGAGAAGGTAGATAGGTGAAATTCAGCCTTGCTCTGTAAGCCAAGCTCAATACCCATGCCCAGAGGAGGGTCCCTGTACTGATTCATGCACAGGTACCCTGTTGGTGGGCTTCCCTGTTGGCTCAGCAGTAAAGAATTTGACCGCCAATGCAGGAGATGCAGGTTCGATCCCTGAGTTGGGAAAATCCCCTGCAGGAGGGCATGGCAACCCACTCCAGTATTCTTGCCTGGCAACCCACTTCAGTATTCTTGAAACCCCATGGACAGAGGAGTCTGGCAGGCTGTCCATGGGGCTGCAAAGAGTCAGACCTGACTTAGCGACTAAACGACAACAGCAATCCTATTGGTGAGTGTGGCCTTGGCGCTTGCTCTGGGGTCAGAGGACAGCTTGGAGACAGGAGAATCTGGAGCCTCAGAACACAGGTGGATGTTTACAGAGCAGGACCTGTGTCTGTATTACTCACCTCTGGATCCCTAGTACCTAGCATGGGACCTAGACCAGTGGATACTCAAGCAACTGCTTGTTGAATAAGTGAGCTATGGTATTCTTAATACCTACCATAGTCCCTGCTCTGGGGCGTGGGCTCAGTGAATGCTGGATAAACATGTCACTGAAGTAGCAAAAGGGGAAGGATGTGTGAGAAAGACCATGACTTCCTAGACTTTGAGCCTGACACAGTAATAGTAGCTGAGTTATTGAGCACTGACATCATCCAGACATAATATGAAGAGCTGTATGCGTGTCATCCCTCGGAAATCTTGCGATGGCCTCGTGAGGAAGGTACTATGATTGCGTGCAGTGTACAGACCAGGGCCCAGAGGCTTAAGGAGGCTAAGGGATCTGCTGTGGTCACATGGCTCCTGGGGCGTAAGGCTGATGCTAGAACCAGTGTTCTGCTGCCTCTAGTGCCCTTTTAACCACCATGCTCTTCTCCACTGAGTCTGCGAGCTGGCCTGTGAGATATCAGGAGACCTCCTGCTCCTTCTGTCTGCTACGCTATTTCCCCTGACTTCATTCAGGCCTCTCTCTTACCGTCACCTCCTCTGAGAAGCCTGCCAGGACTACCTCCTGTGAAGGAAAACTTTCCAATTCCTTACCCTGCCTTATTTTCCCTCATATCCCTCACGACCTCCAGAAATATGTGCCAACTTTCTATCAGCTGCCTCCTCATTCCATCTCTTCCCACGTTAGCTCAGTGAGGACAAGGACCTTATCTGTCTTGTTACCTGCCACGCTACTAACATCCAGAATGGTACCTGACACACAAAAGCGCTTGCCATGTATTTATGAAATGACTGGAAGGATGGCTGGATGACCTTGGGCCCATTATTTAAATGTCGGTTTAACATCTGACATTCTCTTTTGAATTCTCATTCTCTGGCTCTGGTTTCTTCACCTGTCAGACAAGATACAGGTATCAGACCTGACACCTCCCTGAAGGTATAAGAAGGAACATCTGGACACATGCGGGAGCTCACCAGAATAGACAATATCATCATTACCATTATTAAACACCTATATATATTTTGTGGATACAGATCTTTTGCTCAGGTCACTGCCAAAGGCTCTCCACCCTGCCAGCGCTGGGACGTACACCCAGTCTCAAAGCCCCAGCTTTTGCCATGCCCAGGACAAGGGCCGCCACTAAGACAAAGTTGGTGTTGGGTGACTTAAGACTGTCTTTGGACAGGGAAGCAGGGGGAAGCTTTTCTGGCCAGCATCACTTAGTGGCAACATTATTTTGGGTAAGTCATTTAGTCTCGGTTGCCTCTTAACACAAAACCAAAGTCAGGGTAACACTAGTCTTAGAGGGCGCTTGCTGAGATGGAATAAGCTAATGGTTTTGAAAGTACTTTGTGAAATGTAAAGCTTAACAGAGATGGAAGACCCTAACCTTCAGGGGCAAAGCCAGGCTGAGCAGTTCAGACCTGGTTGAGAATTGGGAGCATGGTAGGATGTGGAGCAGGAAAGAGATCATTAAGACGCAGTCTTTGGGAAGGGAATCTGCTAGTGTGCACAGACAGGCTGGGCCTCCAAGCTTCCTTTTCCTCATCTACCCTGTGTCTGGGGAGGTGGGAGGTAGAGACTGCAGGGCGGGCGGGGAAGCCCCTTCTGTGCATCAGAAGGGAGTGGGGCTGGCGGGGAGCGGGCCTGGGTGACAGGCACCGCTTGTACCACCCTGATTAGCTGGGAAAATGCAGATCCGCACTTCCTTCTCCGCCGCAGCTAACAAGATAATGAATATTTTCATCAGCTGCAGAGAATACAAACATCTGTAGGAACACCAAACCTACTCTCAGGGGTAGGGGAGGAGGGGAGGATGCGGAGGTGGGGAAACGCAGCCTCACAGTAGTTTTAGGGAAGAAGAGATGTGCTGAGGTGCTGGAAGGGTGGCTGGGAACTTGGAGCTCCGGCTGGTGCCTCCTGTACCCGGCATGCTGGGAAACAGGTAACTATCCATTGCAAACCATGGCCGCTGCTCATTCAGAGTTGACGTGTGGTCCTGGGAGAACTTGGCTCATCCCCCATCAATCAATCCATCTGCAGCGGCATCCATCTCCCCCCTCCATCCACTGACCTACTCCACAAACATTCACTGCTGTGGGCCAGAAGTGAACCTAGGCTCCAAGTACATAGAGGTAAACAAGACCTCCCTTGCCCATCAAGAAGCTCATTCATTCATGTAACTATTAAAGGCCTGCTAAAGTGCCTACTCTCTGCTGGGTACTCACATTCCAGCTGGAGAGACAGACATGTTATCTGGCCCCTATTGAAGGAGGGCTCTGATAAAAGATGAGAGCAGAGGACCACCTAACTTTTTTGGAGGAGGAGTGTTCCAAGAAGACTCCTGGAGGAGGTGGCAGACCCTGGGTGTATATCAAGGATGAATATTTTAGGCAAAGAAACCAGAACAGCATCCTCAGTTCAGTCGCTCAGTCATGTCTGACTCTTTGTGACCCCATGAACTGCAGCACACCATGCCTTCCTGTCCATCACCAACTCCCGGAATTTACCCAAACTCAAGTCCATTGAGTCGGTGATGCCATCCAACCATCTCATCCTCTGTCGTCCCCTTCTCCTCCTGCCCTCAATCTTTCCCAGCATCAAGATCTTTTCAAATGAGTCAGCCCTTCACATCAGCTGGCCAAAGTATTGGAGTTTCAGCTTTAACATCAGTCCTTCCAATGAACACCCAGGACTCATATCCTTTAGGATGGACTGGTTGGATCTCCTTGAAGTCCAAGGGACTCTCAAGAGTCTTCTCCAACACCACAGTTCAAAAGCATCAATTCTACGGTGCTCAGCTTTCTTTATAGTCCAACTCTCACATCCATACATGACTACTGGAAAAACCATAGCCTTGACTAGATGGATCTTTGCTGACAAAGTAATGTCTCTGCTTTTTAATATGCTGTCTAGGTTGGTCATAACTTTCCTTCCAAGGAGTAAGCGTCTTTTAATTTCATGGCTGCAATCAGTAAAGTCAGCCACTGTTTCCACTGTTTTCCCATCTATTTGCCATGAAGCATCCTAGATACAGGGATGGCATATGCAGTCAGGGAGGCAAGAGGGACCCCAGGGAACTCAGGGAAGCACAAGGAACTCAGTAGAAACGGATGGGACCAGGCAAAGCAATGGCCACAAAGCTTGAGAGGTGGGCTCAAAACTGATCACACGGAGCCCCGTCCACCCAGCTAAGGAGGCTGGACTTTCTCCTGGGCATAACAGGGAAGGGCTGACCCATTCTGAGCAGAGGAGTGACATGATCAGATCAGGAAGACCACTCTGGCTGCCGCATGGAGAATGGATCAAGCAGCAAGACTGGAGGTGGGGGGGTGCAGGCAGAGGTGAGTCGGGGGCTGCTGAGAACATCAGCTGGAGGCAGCCTGGCTCGTATGCAGCATGGAGAAGGGGAGAAAGGCTGTTCTCTGGGACCTGACAGATACCCCCAGATACAGACACGGCTTTGCTGTTCCACCAGTGCTGTGACTTTACAAAGCATGAAAAAGCTACTGATAATAGCTTCAGCAAAGAACAAATGAGATAATGTGTGTCCAAGTGACCTACAAGGTCTAAGGCAGTGTAGAAATATTAGTTATCAGTTATTTAATTACAGAAGTACTATTAAATCTAATCATTACTCCACTCTGCTGTCTTTCATCCCCATCCCTGATAACCAGAGACAGAAAATAGCACACAACCAGTGTCTCAAGGCTTCACTTGAGAAGCCTTGAGAAATCCCCTGAATCTCTGAAATGGGGATACTATTCTTCTCTTTGCCTATTTTTTAGGGCTCCTAGGAGGACTGATCTGAAGGGCTGACATTCAAGAGCTTTGAAAAACATGGATCTTTAGTACCTTGAATGGGAAGCTTGGGTGTGAACTCCAACCCACTGAGCATCTCCACAGGATCCGTATTTTGGACCAGAGGTTGGCAAACTACCACCCACAGGCCAAATCTATCCCCCTGCTTGTTTTGTTGTACAAGCCACAAGCTAAGAATGGTTTTTACATCCTTAAATAGCCGAGGGAAAAAAGAATAATATTTTGTGTGACCTATAAAAATTATAAGAAATTAAAAACAGTGTTTATAAATAAAGTTTTATTGCAATAAACCCACAGCATGCTGGGGACAACAGAGGATGAGATGGTTAGATGGCATCACTGACTCAATGGACATGCGTTTGAGCAAACTCCAGGAGTTGGTGATGGACAGGGAAGTCTGGTGTGCTGCAGTCCATGGGGTCTCAAAGAGTCAGACACGACTGAGTAAACTGAACACTAAAGTCATGAGCAGGAGGATGGATTCACTGACACATTGTCTATGGCTGCTTTCTCTCTGCAACAGCAGAGTTTGTTACTTGTAACAAAAGTCACATAGTTGCCCCCACTATGGAAGACAGAACGGAGTTTCTCAAAAAATTAAGAACAGAACTACTACATGAATCAACTATTCCACTTCTGGATATTTATCCAAAAAACCACCACTAGTTTGTAAAGATATACGCACCCCTGTGTTCCCTGAAGGGTTATTTATAATAGTCAAGATATGGAAACAACCCAAGTGTCCATCAGCACACAGATGGATAAAGATGTGGTGTATACACACACATGCAATGGAATAGTACTCAGCCACAAAAAGGATGAAACCTTGCCATTTGCAGCAGCATGGACCTCGAGGGCATTATCCCGAGTGAAGAGAAAGACAAGCACCATATGATTTCACTCATATGTGGAATATAAAAAAATCTAATAAATAACAATAACAAAAACAAAATAAATGAACAAACCAAACGAAAAACAAACACATGGACACAGACAACTGAGCAGTGGTCATCGAAGGGCAGGGTGGTGGAGGGAAAAACGGGTAAACGGGATCGCTCTATCGTGATGGATGGAGACTGAATTTTGGGTGGTGAGCATGCTGTACCATACACAGAAGTAGAAATATAATACTGGATGCATAAAACTTGCATAATGTTATAAATCAATGTTACCTCAATTAAAAAAAAAAGAATAATCACACGGCTGCAAGACACATTTTCTTTTTTTTTTTTCCTTTCTTGGTCAGCTTTTGGGATTAGGATTTTACTTCTCTGACCAGGTACTGTACCCAGGCCCTCAGCAGTGACAGCGAGGAGTCCTAAGCGCTGGACTGCCATGGAATTCCCCAAGCTCACTGTCTATAAAGGCCTCAGATACGAGCCCTTTTCAGGAAAACTTTCTGTTCTCCACTTTAGCTATACTGGCATTTAACTAGTACAATCCTGTAAAGTACAGATTTTGTTTTTTCCCCTCTCCATTCACAGATGAGGAAACTGAGGCTCAGAGAAATTGGATCAATCACCGAAAAAGATACAGAATGAAAACTGCCTCAACTCCATGACTACTTTATTTCAAAGCTAATTCTCTTTTTACATCATCCTGATGCGAAGAGTTGACTCATTTGAAAAGACCTTGATGATGGGAAAGATTGAGGGTGGGAGGAGAAGGGGACAACAGAGGATGAGATGGCTGGATGGCATCACCGACTCAATGCACATGAGTTTGGGTGAACTCTGGGAGTTGGACAGGGAGGCCTGGTGTGCTGTGATTCATGGGGTCGCAAAGAGTCGGACACGACTGAGCGACTGAACTGAACTGAACTGATCCTTCCCTAAGGGGCTAATTTCCTGCTTCTCTGTAGACACCCACTGATCACGCGGCCAGCAGCTGCCTTCTCCACCAGATTACAAATGAACTGAGGGTGAAGAGTCAGGCCGCCTTGAAAGCCTACCATGGTGTCTGTCACACAATCAGTGCCTGATAAGTAACTGTTGCCAGATAGGACACGTGACTGGGGTAGCCATTCAGTTCTACCATCCCGTCTCCACCCCAACACACACCCCACCCTGGCATTCACAGTTACCAGCCATACATTTATAAGACAGACTCCTTTTCTCCTTTGCCTCTCTGGAAAAGAGTATAAACCTGCCCCCCAGTGCAGCGGCTTGGAGATGTCCGTATACCCTCTGTTCACAACTTCTCGACAGGAGCCCAGCAGTCGGTGTCTGCCACGCTTTATGGCACGCAGCTCCTGTGATCAGTACCAATCCGTCTTTTCCTCCAGCTGCATGGAGGTGGGGAGCCCCTCAAGGCCACCTTCAAACACCTGGAATTTCAACTTGTCTAGGCAACCCTCATCACTCAGACTAAAAATAGGCAAGAGTGCCACGACCAGTGCTGGAGCGCCGAGAGGAAACGCCATCTGCGTCTGTTCGGGAACGTGGAGTCAGGCAGGTGGCCCTGGATTCTCATCTCAGCCCCACTCTAGCAGCGACTGACTGTATGACTGGCCCAGGGCAAGAGCCTTCACCCCCTGAGTCTCAGGTTCCTAGTGGGTGGGGTGGCTAATGCCGGGCTGTCAGGGTTACAGAGAGGATGGGACAGCACATGATAGATGCAGAAAGTGCCTTGCAGAGCCAGGCGTACAGAAGGTTTCAGTAAGCACTGCCAAGTTTCCTTTCTACAATGTTCACAGCCCTGGACGAGGCCCTCAGGAGTGGGCGTCTGGGGTGAGGGTGATGGAGAGAAATGACCAGATAACTATGGCAGCAGGCAAGGCAAGAGGGCTGCAGGGGGAGCCCAAAGGAAAAGGGAAAACAGAATGTAACTTACTAAGGATCCCTTGAGGCAGAAGAGTGTGCTGGACAACTCCACTCATAGGCCCTCTTCATCTTTCCAGCCTTTCTATTATATAACGTGGGTTCTCTGTGTTACATGGATAAGAAAGCTGATTGGAGAAATAACATGGTGGGTCTAAGGTCACACAGCTAGTGTGGCAGTGCTGCGATGCTCCTTCCAGGTCCCCTTTCACCGTCACCCCAGATGCTAGAACCAGACGCTGGGTGGGCCATCAGCATGTGGTCTTCAGCTGCCAGCCCTTTCAGGGACTGCTTTGGCTCCCAAAGAACCACCTTGCCCAAGATCCTGCCCCTACCTGGGTGCCCTGAACCCCCAACTGCTCACTGCAAGGGTACAAAGGATTAGACATCTGGGAACAACTCAAGCTAAGCTAAAGGGCCATTCCAACCCAGAGCTCCCCACGGGGGCAGCTGAGGCTGTGGGTGAACTTCCAGGACACTGTAAACTTCTTCCTAGGCCTGCTCCACATGTGCAAACTCCAAATCCACTCCCTAATCCACATTCTGCTGATTGAACTTTTCTGTGTCCTCAGCAAAGCCATGTTGCAAAGACAGCTAGTGAGTGATGTCACTATCATGTGAACCACTTCTATTCAATCCTCAATTAGAACCTCTTTTAGTGGGTGACTTCATGACTAAAGCCACTCGTCCATTCATTTCTTCAGCTCTCCACGGAATCATTCAAGAATTCTGATCCCCTTTGAGTCTGGGGGTGAACAAATACACATACTCGTACAGTGGAGTCCCTCTGCTGTCCACCTATCACAGCATTGTTAATCGGCTCTATCCAATACAAAATAAAAAGCTTAAAAAATTTCTGATCCCCGTTCTTCAGCCCTGCACAAGCTCAGAGTACAACAAACTTACATGTACTGTTTCTGATATCATTATTTCTTTTCACATGCATCTGAGCACTTTAACCGCCCCTGTTACTTTAATTTGAAGTTGATGGCAGAGTAAATCGTAAAAGATAACAATGGGTTAATGCAGGCATCCACTGGCCCCTCAATTCTTCTGAAAGGCTCCTCTGTCCTCTGCGCACCTCCGCATTCCGAGCCCTAGCTCTTCAATTCTGTCTGCCTTTCCCCATCACGGTTCTGCAACAACCCTCTTTATCTTTGAGAGACGCTGCGTGAAATGCAGATACCTCTACAGCACGCTTGCTAATGACAAATTTGAGCACCAAGACAGCATGTGGCTGAATTAGGGTAATTCAGCCAAGAGTGTTCCTTCTGAGCGGAGGCCACGCTCTACCTGAGAGCTCTGACTGATGTGGTGGAGCAGCCTAATGAAACTCTCCTTGCAGAGAAAGCCCCGCGCTGCTTCCCCCCATCAGTCTTCCACGCCCCCTGCAGTGGAACCCGAGCCCCGGACCAGCCAAGCTCCAAGGCTGCCCGAACCTCCCCCCAACCCCCGCCCTGCGCCCAACAACAGTGGAGCTAAATCAGGACCAGCTGGCTTCCCTCTGGCTAAGCCACGGCATCTGGGACGTGAAGTGTAAACCTGCTCAACCTTTTCTGAGGCTACGTGGCGCCGGAATCAACAGCTCAACGTGCCTGCCTCTTATCCAAGAGGTTTGGCTTCCAGGATGTATCCTAAGAGACAATCACTCAAATGTGCACAGCTGTATTTATAAAGATGCTTATCACAACATAGTTTATGATGGTGAAAAGCCAGAAAATATCTACATGTCTATCAATAGGGGATTGATTAAATGAATTATAAGTCTGGGTAATGGAATCTGTGCAGGCATTAAAAACATATAGCTGATCTTTGTGAATTAGAGAAAGATCTCTAGGGGATATTTTAAAGTAAAAGATAATAAGCATATACTGTGCCATCCTAAAGACATTTTTCTATATGTAAAATATGATTCTGATCACCAAGGGACATTTGGAAGCAGGTTCACAAATGTGAAGATAGATACGACTTCAGGTGGTCTTTATCCTCTTTTTATAAAGATATTGCTTGAATTTTCTACAGAAATATCTATTAATTTTATGAGGGTAGAGAATAAAGGCTGTGGCCTTGGACAAGTAATTTTCCCTTTCAATCCTTATTGAAAAAGGGACTAATATTACCTACTAATAAGGCTATTAAATATTCAATTAAAACTTATCTAAGTCACTTGAAGCAGAGCCTAAGACAAGCCTTAGATGGTTACTGTAATAGGTACTGTAAGGAACAGTGTGGACTGGGCAGACGTCTTGCACAGATGGCCCAGACCTGGGACAAGGATGTGTGTTGGCATCTGGGTTAAACACCATCCTTCCAATACCCACAGGCACACACACGTATACACTCACATACATGTAAACACACATACCAACACACACTCTCACTTCCCTGGTGGCTCAGATGGTAAAGAATCCTCCTGCAATACAGGACATCCAGGTTTGATCCGTGAGTCAGGAAGATCCCCTGGAGAAGGAAATGGTTACCCACACCATTATTCTTGCCTGGAGAATCCCAAAGACAGAAGAGCCTGGCAAACTACAGTCCATGGGGCCGAAAAGAGTCGGACCATAAACATACACATAATTACATATAAACACATTCACACTTACCCATAATCATACACAACAAACACATTCACAGTTCAGTTCAGTCGCTCAGTCGTGTCCGACTCTTTGCGACCCCATGAACTGCAGCACGCCAGGCCTCCCTGTCCATCATGAACTCCTGGAATTCACTCAAACTCATGCCCTTTGAGTCAGTGATGCCATCCAACCATCTCATCCTCTGTCGTCCCCTTCTCCTCCCACCTTTAATCTTTCCCAGCATCAGGGTCTTTTCAAATGAGTCAGCTCTTCGCATCAGGTGGCCAAAGTATTGGAGTTTCAGCTTCAACATCAGTCCTTCCAATGAATATTCAGGACTGATTTCCTTTAGGATAGACTGGTTGGATCTCCTTGCTGTCCAAGGGACTCTCAAGTCTTCTCCAACACCACATTCACACACACACAAATGCACACATTCACATACATATATACATGTATACACAAACCAGTACACATTGACACCCACAGATACTTAGGCACATGTAGACATAAACATGTACTTAGGCACATGTACACATATGTATATGCACATATACACATATGTCCACATGGGCGCATGTAGACATACACATATACTCATACACACAAGCACACTCATCTACACGTAGGCACACACACAGCGGCACACACGGCCAGGAGAGGACCGAGCCTGTAGCAGTGACAGAGCTGCCTGCCTCTCGCTGCTCTGTGCTGGCTCCCAGGGCTCAGCTCCCTGAAAGCGGTGGGCGGAGTGGCTGGGAGAGAGACGAGGGTGATTGCTGGAGTTTAATTAAGCATGATGCCCAGAGACAGGCTTGGAAGACGCATTGTAAGAGACGTTCTGCTGAACTCGGAACCCCTGTTCTCTAGGGGAACGCAGGCCTGACAAAACATTTCAAAGAGAAAGAGAACATTAGGAATGAAGGAGCTGACAGCTCTTAATAGCAAAATAACAAGGAGACACTAATAATAACGAAGTGTGTCTGAGCAGCTCCGGAGACAGAGACAACGCGGCTTCTTCAAAGGCACGTTGGCGACGCCTGGGCCTCTCTTCTGGGGTCCTCTGTCCCCTGCACATTGCAGGGGGGTGACATGATTCCTGGTGGATTGTGCTCAGAGACCCCCCGCCTTAAGCAGGGGTCCCTGAAGCCAGCACTGTCAGATATGACCTTGAGAGTCCCCCTGGAGTTCACGCAGTGGGAAACACAGGGTCATGGAGTCAGGCAGTAAACATCTCAGGAGGGAAGGACAGGAGGGCAGGAGCAGAGAGGAAGTAAAAGAGGACGGAGGGATGGAGAGAAAAAAGTCCCCATGTCCTGATTGCACATCTACAGGAAAGAGAGCTCATTATCTCCACTAACAACCTGTGCCAATGTTGATGGTTCTAATTCTCTTTTCCAGACAAAAAGTTACTAAACACCTACTGTGGGTCAGACCCCGTGTATTTAAGATGAAAACAAAACAAAGCAGAGAAACAATGGCTCTGCCTTCACGTACTTAGCAGTCTAGTACAGGAGTCTTATAGAGAAAGTCAAAAAGATAATGATAGGGACTTCCCTGGTGGTCCAGTGGTTAAGATACTGCCTTCCAAGCAGGGGACACAGGTTCAGTCCCCAGTCAGGGATCTAAGATCCCACATTCTGCACTGCTTGACCAAAAAAGAAGATAATATATTGTAAACTCCCTGAATCCAAGGTTTTGTCTCCTCTTTCTGTCAATATTCCTCCTTCAGAAAGACTTATCACACTTACTGAGTTCTCAGCTCTTGTTCTCACTCAGCCCATTCCAATTAGACTGGTCACATGCATCTCACATACCTCACCCTTACCAGGGCTACCCATGACCTTCAACTTGACAAGCCTATTGGTCTCCACCTTCATTGAAGTAACCTCAGAGCAGCATGTAACACAGATGACCAAACTCCCTTCATGAAGCATGTCCTGGAGACCCCACGGCTCCACTCCCTCTGGTACTTCCCCTTTCGGCCTCCTCAGCCACTTCTTCTTTATCACCTTGGGTGGCCCCTTCTCTTGTCCCCACCCCCAATATATCCAGTCTCTTTCACTATCCTTACTCTTTCCAGGCGATCTTAGCTAAAACAATTTAAAAACATAATTATCTCCATGCTAGCGACTACCAGTGGGTTAGTTCAGAACTCAACACTGACGTGCGTTTGCTCATCAAGTACTTAACTTGGGTGGTTGGATACGCCTGACTTCAGCTGAAGAAGGACTCAGCTGGCGTGCAGGCTTAGAAGAGAGCATACACAGAGCACATGGAGGAAGAAAAGATAAAAGGACTGAGGATTAAGCCCCCAAAGCCTGGGAAGTGTCCATGGAGGGGAGAAGGAAATCAGAAGTGTGCAGTACTCAAAAGCAAGCAGAGAAGTTTTCAAGAGAGAGTGAACCCTGGGGCTGGATCAAGAGAAGGGCTGGTGTGAGGAGTGGGGAGGGGAAGTGAGATGTGAATTGGACGTGACCACGAGCAGGTGCCCCGCCAGCCTTGGGGGGACAACAGTCTCTGTGGGTAACAGGTGCAGACGCCCATGTGGTGGGTGGGGAGGCAAGTGGGAAGTGAGGCAGTGCAGACCACTTGCAAAGACTTCTCTTTCTAGGAGGCTGGCTGTGAATGGAAGCCATACGGTGGTAGCTGACGGGGAGGGGACGGGATGAGAGAAATGAACACATTTATGGACTAAGGGGAGAGGACCAGGAGAGAAGGAGACATTTAAGAAAGAAAGGGGGTGGTGACTGATGATATCAGGTTTCTTAAAAGACTGGAGGCAATGAGATACATATTAGGTAGGAGAAGAAATAAGTCTCCTAAGACAGGAGTGGGTGCGCATGTAGGTATGTGTGAAGGAAGGTTGGAAGTTATGCCCTTTCTTGCCTGATGGTATTGCACTTTTTTCTTTAAAACAGGAGGAGAGAGAAGAAGGCTGAGGCCTTTTCAGAGGTTTAAACAAGGGCTCTGAAGGGTTTTTTTTAAGCTACAGCAGGGATGGGGAGATGGGAGGAGAACAGTCTAGCAGTACTGAAGATACAGGTGATGCTTGGAGACCATGGGTGAGTAGTGGCGTCAATCTGCACTGCGGTGTGAACGGTGCAAAACACACGTGACTAAATCAAGTATACTGCAACAAAACTAAAAAAATAAAATAAAAAGTAAACTGCATGTGGCTGTCCCAGGTTGGAAGGAAGATAACTGAGGGGGTGGATTCTGAGCCAGGGAATCTGTGCAAGGCTAGCCCTTCCCTCAGCTCTTCCACAGGGCAGCAGTGACAGCAACCACAGTCACCGTTTGGCTGAGTGTTAGCCTTGTGTCCAGTATTATTACAGCATCTCTAATCCTCAGGACAGTACTGGAAAACCACTAAGTATCCCCCATTTTGCCCGAAGGAACTCTGGGCTGTGCTGTGCTTAGTCACTCAGTCATGTCCGACTCTTTGCAGCTCCATGGACTGTAGCCCACCAGGCTCCTCTGTCCATGGGGATTCTCCAGGCAAGAATACTGGAGTGGGTTGCCATGCCCTCCTCTAGGGGATTTTCCCAATCCGGGGATCAAACCCAGGTCTCCCACATTGCAGACAGATGCTTTACCTTCTGAGCCAACAGGGAAGCCAGAGGAACTCAGTTCCCAGAAAAGTGATGCAATTTTCTTAAGGTTTTACAAGCCCATCTGGCTGCAGAGCCCAGACTCTATTCCTCACTCCATCCCTTGTCATCACCCTTGAGATTTGACTGTAGATCCCATTTTCCCCCGAGTGTTTGCTTCTCTAGGATAAACAACTCCAGGCTTTGAACACTTCCTTAAGGGACCTCATTTCCATTCTCTTCACTCTCCCATCAGCCCCCGCCAGTTTGTTAGTTTCCCGTTTCCAATTACACATGTTCTCCCATGCACTTTTTTCCAGGTGGTAATGAGTTCCCAACGGGAAAGTCAAGACTCCTTAGTAAAAAGTTCTTGAGAAGGACTCTCTGGAAGGCTTTCCCCAAGGACACTTCGACATGCTTCAATCTAGTTTTCTCCCTGACCCAATTTGCCAATGAGGATGTCCTTCAAAGAGCCAAGGACATAAACCCAGTGTTCCATGACCTTGGTCATCTCTCCCTCCAAAGATTGACCCCCATGCTCCACAGAGACCAAACCATTTGGAGTCGTATGTGCTGTCTTTTCATGTTTTGTGCTTCTTTACCTGCTGATCTCTCTGCCTAAAATATCCTTTCCTCTGTCCTTTCCAAACAACCACTCACTCTTTAAGATTCAACTTAGGCACCGCCTTTTAGAAACCTTCCCGGATGGCCTGGCTAGATCAGGCGCCCCCTGATTCTCACACTTCTTCTCTCATAACACAGAACAAGCAGGGGACAATGATTAAACAAGAGAGTGAGGGGCTTATCTGCTGGACTAGACAAGGGCTGTAACCCCTTACTTACCACTTGTACCACTTAACCTCTCAATGTCTCCTTGTTCTCAGCTGTAGAATAGGGGTAGTGTACCCATTCTACAGCTGAGTAAACTCTGAAAGGTAGCAACTCTGCACTACCTCACAGAGTTACTGTAGAGAAGAAATAAGCCAATCCCCTTAAAGCACTTGACCTAGTAACACTTGTCAAACATACTCTATTTAGTTTATGCTTATACTGTCCCACCAGCCCATGAGTACCAAGAAGGCAGGGATGGTATCTGATTCATGTTTCCATCTCTAGCAACTCATTCAGAGTTGAGCACACACTAGGGTGAACAATTGAATGGATGAACCAAAGTCACCTCTATATATTGTGGGCTTTCCAGGTGGTGCTAGTGGTAAAGAACCTGCCTGCCAATGCAGGAGACACAAGAGACACAGGAGACGTGGGTTTGATTCCTGGGTCAAGAAGATCCCCTGGAGAAGGGCATGACAACCTACTCCAGTACTCTTGCCTGGAGAATCCTATGGATAGAGGAGCCTGGCGGGCTACAGTCCACAGAGTCGCAAAGAGTCAGACACGACTGAAATGACTTAGCATATACTATATACTGTCCTTGCAATCACACCTGAAGTTACCTATTTCATGTCCATATGTTGTGAGAAAAGCTGAGGGATAAGATAGATCTTCTTCACTTGAAGGGCAGGAGGCCCCCCTAAGAACTGCCTGGGTGATGGGAAGATTTGGGCACTGAGTGCCAAGCTCTGAACAGGACCATGGACAGCAGTGGTGGTCCTATCCAGATAGAATACAGTCATGTCCTCCTAGAAGTGGCAAAGACCAGAGGCCAGGCAGACAACAGTGTAAGATGAGGGAAGATCAAAGTCACATGGAGCAGTGGGGGGCTCTGCATCAGGGTGAACTTTCCACCAGTACTCATGCATGCAACCATCCTTGTTGTTTATGACTGACAATCTGAGCACCCCACAGTCCATCCTGATTGTTTGGAATCCATGCCATTGCATTTTCAAAATATATTAGACATTACTCTTTCTCTGAAACATTAGGCTCTTAGGTTCCCCGCAGGATTGAGGAAAACAATGAAGAATCCAATTAGAGGATTGCAAAAACCAGACTAGATTCTTGGTGGCCACAAGCTAAGAGCAAAGAAACAGAGTTCAGGCCAGGCGAAGGCCAGACACTGGGTTGAGTCCATGAATTAGCAACCTGAGCCCTGCAGTGCAAAGTGCCTCTTAGAAGCCTCCACCCATCAGAGGCTCACTATGGGTTCAAATGATCTGCCCCATTCCCAGGATTGCCTTCCCCCTCAGTCATCATTCCCAAGACTGCCTTCTCCCTCAACCATCATTCCCAGAACAGCCTTCTTCCTCAGCCATCAGACCTCCAGCTCTTTTCTTCCTACATCAGAGCCTTGTAACTCCAGCCAGCAGCTTCATCTTGCTGCAGTCACCAGGACCTGATTCCAGCCAAAGCTCATTTGTGAACCTCAAGGTCAGAGCTCAGGGGGCTTCGTTGCACATTGGCACATGGTATCTGTGTTTGTTAGGCATGTAACCTGAATGGGGCAGATAATTTGAACCCATAGTGAGCCTCTGATGGGTGGAGGCTTCTAAGAGGTACTTTGCACTGCAGGGCTCAGGTTGCTAATTCATGGACTCAACCCAGTGTCTGGCCTTCGCCTGGCCTGAACTCTGTTTCTTTGCTCTTAGCTTGTGGCCACCAAGAATCTAGTCTGGTTTTTGCAATCCTCTAATTGGATTCTTCATTGTTTTCCTCAATCCTGCGGGGAGCCTAAGAGCCTAATGTTTCAGAGAAAGAGTAATGTCTAATATATTTTGAAAATGCAGTGGCATGGATTCCAAACAATCAGGATGGACTGTGGGGTGCTCAGATTGTCAGTCATAAACAACAAGGATGGTTGCATGCATGAGTACTGGTGGAAAGTTCACCCTGATGCAGAGCCCCCCACTGCTCCATGTGACTTTGATCTTCCCTCATCTTACACTGTTGTCTGCCTGGCCTCTGGTCTTTGCCACTTCTAGGAGGACATGACTGTATTCTATCTGGATAGGACCACCACTGCTGTCCATGGTCCTGTTCAGAGCTTGGCACTCAGTGCCCAAATCTTCCCATCACCCAGGCAGTTCTTAGGGGGGCCTCCTGCCCTTCAAGTGAAGAAGATCTATCTTATCCCTCAGCTTTTCTCACAACATATGGACATGAAATAGGTAACTTCAGGTATGATTGCAAGAACAGTATATAGTGCTAGACCATTCAGGCATGACCTAAATCAAATCCTTTAGAATTATACAGAGGAAGTTAGAAATAGATTTAACGGACTAGATCTGATACACAGAGTCCCTGATGAACTATGGACGGAGATTTGTGACACTGTACAGGAGACAGGGAACAAGACCATCCCCAAGAAAAAGAAATGCAAAAAAAGCAAAATGGCTGTCTGAGAAGGCCTTACAAATAGCTGTGAAAGGAAGGAAAGTGAAAAGCGAAGGAGAAAAGGAAAGATATATCCATTTGAATGCAGAGTTCCAAAGAATAGCAAGGAGAGATAAGAAAGCCTCCCTCAGTGATCAGTGCAAAGAAATAAAGGAAAACAATAAATGGGAGATATTAGAGATCTCTTCAAGAAAATTAGAGATATCAAGGGAACATTTCATGCTAAGATGGGCTCAATAAAGGACAGAAATGGTACGGACCTAACAGAAGCAGAAGATATTAAGAAGAGGTGGCAAGAATACACAGAAGAACTGTACAGAAAAGATCTTCACGATCCAGATAATCATGATAGTGTGACCACTCACCTAGAGTCATACATCCTGGAATGTGAAGTCAAGTGGGCCTTAGAAAGCATCACTACGAACAAAGCTAGTAGAAGTGATGGAATTCCAGTTGAGCTATTTCAAAACCTAAAAGATGATGCTGTGAAAGTGCTGCACACAATATGCCAGCAAATTTGGAAAATGCAGCAGTGGCCACAGGTCTGGAAAAGGTCAGTTTTCATCCCAATCCCAAAGAAAGGCAATGACAAAGAATGCTCAAACTACCGCATAATTGCACTCATCTCACACGCTAGTAAAGTAATGCTCAAAATTCTCCAAGCCAGGCTTCAACAATACATGAATTGTGAACTTCCAGATGTTCAAGCTGGATTTAGAAAAGGTAGGGGAATCACAGATCAAATTGCCAACATCTGTTGGATCATCGAAAAAGCAAGAGAGTTCCAGAAAAATATCTACTTCTGCTTTATTGACTATGCCAAAGCCTTAGATTGTGTGGATCACAATAAACTGTGGAAAATTCTGAAAGAGATGGGAATACCAGACCACCTGACCTGCCTCTTGAGAAATCTGTATGCAGGTCAGGAAGCAACAGTTAGAACTGGACATGGAACAACAGACTGGTTCCAAATAGGAAAAGGAGTACGTCAAGGCTGTATATTGTCATCCTGCTTATTTAACTTATATGCAGAGTACATCATGAGAAACGCTGGGCTGGATGAAGCACAAGCTGGAATCAAGACTTCTGGGAGAAATATCAATAACCTCAGATATGCAGATGACACCACCCTTATGGTAGGAAGCAAAGAAGAACTAAAGAGCCTCTCAATGAAAGTGAAAGAGGAGAGTGAAAAAGTTGGCTTAAAGCTCAACATTCAGAAAATGAAGATCATGACATCTGGTCCCATCACTTCATGGGAAATAGATGGGGAAACAGTGTTAGACTTTATTTTTTTGGGCTCCAAAATCACTGCAGATGGTGACTTCAGCCATGAAATTAAGAGACACTTCCTCCTTGGAAGGAAAGTTATGACCAACCTAGATAGCATACTCAAAAGCAGAGACATTCGTTCGCCAACAAAGGTCCATCTAGTCAAGGCTATGGTTTTTCCAGTGGTCATGTATGGATGTGAGAGTTGGACTGTGAAGAAAGCTGAACGCAGAAGAATTGATGCTTTTGAACTGTAGTATTGGAGAAAACTCTTGAGTGTCCCATGGACGGCAAGGAGATCCAATCAGTCCATTCTAAAGGAGATCAGTCCTGGGTGTTCTTTGGAAGGAATCATGCTAAAGCTGAAACTCCAGTACTTTGGCCACCTCATGAGAAGAGTTGACTCATTGGAAAAGACTCTGATGCTGGGAGGGATTGGGGACAGGAGGAAAAGGGGATGACAGAGGATGAGATGTTTGGATGGCATCACTGACTCGATGGACGTGGGTTTGGGTGAACTCCGGGAGTTGGTGATGGACAGTGAAGCCTGGCGTGCTGCAATTCATGGGGTTGCAAAGAGTCGGACACGACTGAGTGACTGAACGGAACTGAAGTGAACTGAACTGAAAATCACTGCAGATGGTGATTGCAACCATGAAATTAGAAGATGCTTGTTCCTTGGAAGAAAATTTATGACCAACCTAGGCAGCATATTAAAAAGCAGAGACATTACTTTACCAACAAAGGGCCATCTAGTCAAGGCTATGGTTTTTCCAGTAGTCATGTATGGATGTGAGAGTTGGACTATAAAGAAAGCTGAGCACGGAAGAATTGATGCTTTTGAACTGTGGTGTTGGAGAAGACTCTTGAGAGTCCCTTGGCCTGCAAGGAGATCCAACCAGTCCATCCTAAAGGAAATCAGTCCTGAATATTCATTGGAAGGACTGATGTTGAAGCTGAAACTGCAATACTTTGTTACCTGATGTGAAGAGCTGACCTATTTGAAAAGGCCCTGATGCCAGGAAAGATTGAAGGCAGGAGGAGAGGGGACGACGGAGGATGAGATGGTTGGATGGCATCACTGACTCAATGGATATGAGTTTGAGTGAACTCCAGGAGTTGGTGATGGACAGGGAGACTTGGCATGCTGCAGTTCTTGCGGTTGCAAAGAGTTGGACATGACTGAGTGACTGAACTGAACTGAACTGAAGCATGTAACAAGTGGTATAGTCTTGTTTCATTACAGATGTGTTTTTCCTGCTAGTCTGAGGCTTCCCTAGTAGCAGCATCATTGCTTTAAAAAGGGGGTGGTAGAAACAAAGAAAAGGACAGAAGGGGAAAAATTAGGCTGGCTTCTGATTTTACTCTCATTTTAGGAACCAATTTTGGACACCGAACCTCCATTCTATTTTACTGATAACTATCTTGATAGCCTACCCAGCAAGCCATGTTCTTTAGATCCTTGATGCTTTCCCTCTAAGAACTAGACCTCTATTCCTAAAACTTTAGTCTTTGGGACATATCTAGTTTCTATTGCAAAATTCTGGGCCCCAAATCTGAGCCACCACATGCTTACACTATCCATGGGGGCCTGTACTAAACTGTACAACCTGCTACAGTAATTTTTTTTTTCCTTTCTGCCAAGGCTTAGCCCTAGAGGTCTCTGGATTTGATGGAGGAAATGCTGTAGTCTAATGGATATGCCATGAGGAGGAACAGAGGTCACAGATAACATAGCTAATGACAGGAATGGTAGCTTGGACCACATCCTCTTCATAAGAGAGCACTTTATCTAAGGGCAAGTCTCAAAGTGTAGGAGTAAAACAGAATTCAGAATTCAGTGTGGGGGAGAGGGGGAAAAAAAAAGGTGTGTACTGAGTGCATATGACACACCAAATGCTGTGAAATCATACCTATGATGTCACTCATGAAGTCACTCCTACACGTGCAGTAGGAGACACTGCCTCCATTTTGCAGATGAGAAAACTCAGGTTCAGAGAGGTTAAGAATATCACCAAGCAAGTTAGGGACACAGCCCAGAACTGAATCAGCTCTAACTGTAAAGTCGCTCCCACTTCTACCGAACCAGATCTCTACTCTAGATAGAGGCTCAGGATGCCTCTATATTTTTAAGACATGCCTTGTCCCCAGAATAGCTCAACATCTCTTACAGTTTAAGAGAACAGTCACTGCTCCCTCTGCTTCCCTGGTTCTGCCCATGAAGAAGTTGCAGAATCATGGGTCATCAGAGCTATAAGAACATTACTGATTGCTAGAGCAGTGGGTTTCTCATTTATTTAATTATTTGTTTTGCAGCAGAATTATGTTTGGATCTCCCACATATGGCGCAGACATTAGGTAGAGTCCTCTCCAGCCCTGATCTGTACTCCTTTGGAAGGGACTCCTGAAACTCTTCTGAAGACCCTGTGTGCCCACCTCCAAGAAAATGCAGTCTGATCTACTTTGACTCCTCATTTATGGATGACAAGGCTGGGGGCCAAGGTCAGGAAGGGGTCCATCCAAGGTTACTCAATGACCTTGAGGCAGAACTGGGGCAAGAGTTTGCATCTGTTGTTTCTAGAGTTTTCTGTTCTATTCAGGAGACAAGTCATCTCCATCACAGTAGAAGAAAAGCTGTTCTGCGTTTATGCAGGCAGGCTGCCTGAGAGTGGGATCAGGAGATGAGGGGGTGTGTGTGGGGGTAACCATTAATAATGGTGGCCCATGTTAACTGAGCACCTTCTCAATTGCTTGACACATGACAAAGAGCTTTGCTTGCGTTATTCTATTTCATCCCCTCAATGGATTATGATCCCATTATGGAAATAAGGAAGATGAGTCTTTATTCTTCAGCACGGACCCAGCCAGCAAACTGCTGTGGTTGGATCCGATCCCCAACCTTAGTGGTGAAAAAACCACCCACCAATACAGGAGATGTAAGAGACACAGGTTCCATCCCTGGGTCGGGAAGATCCCCTGGCATAGGAAATGGCAACCCGTTCCAGTACTCTTGCCTGAAAAATTCCTTGGACAGAGGAGCTTGGTGGGCTGTAGTCCATGAAGTCACAGAGTCAGATATGACTGAGCAAATGAGTGTGTGCACGCACGAGCATGCACGCACACACGCAGGCACGCGCGCGCACACACACACACACACACACACACACACACATCTTACTCCAGAGACCATCCCTTAAACAGTCTCCTGTACCATTTTCCAAGTGAAGGCTAGACTGAGTCATATTTGCCAATATTGCTTTCCCTCTCCTCCTGCCAATCTCCCAGCCAATGCTCTGCACGATCAGACATCTCATTTTCCTCCCTGTGGCCACCAATATGTAGGGTCTTGGGTATAAACGCACACCCCCTACTCTGCCTCCAACACAATTCTCAGGCTCGGTAGACACAGGCGCCGGGCATGCTCATGCATAATGCATGACGCCGTGGTCTCAAATCCTGCTAAATTGAGATTCTGCCGGCTGTTGGGTCTGGAGACACCTCAGTGCCTGCGTCATTAGCTGAGCTCTGAAAGCCATCAGTACTGCAGCCGCTGTGGCTGAGTCACTGACATCGCGAGCAGGTAATAAAATGTGGGGACGCGTCATGAAAGGGAAGGGAATGGGACTCGGGCAGGGAAGGAGGCCTATTGGTTATGCGCTTCTGAAGGGTGATATGTAAACAAGGAACTCAGGCCCCCCAAGATGCTGGTTCCACTGAGTCCCTCAGCAGCGGATAATAAACTGCCCAATTATAACCTCCAAACTCTGAGATTTCAAAGGAGAGGAAGGGGGGAAAAAATCAATGAAATTAATTTAATGTGGGCCCATTTTTTAGTTTGCTTTGTCACAGCAATTGCACAAGATACCTCTATAGACCTGCTTCTCTTTCCTCTCCTGTCCTTTCTAGCAAACAAATAAACAAAACAAAAAAAACAAGGCTTCAGGCATATTTATGATATCTCAAAGAAGGGGGACAGATCTGAGAACTCTGGGGCTGGAAGAGGATTTTAAAACTCATCTTTTGTGGCACAGGGGACGGTGTAGGGTGTCTATGCACACTCGTGAAGGTTGTGGACTATGCAAGGATCCCCACTGAGGGTTGAATGGGAACTGAGATGTAGCCCACGATCCACTGGATCCTTGCATGTGATTTCATCCACCTCTAGATAACTGACTGCTGCTAAGTCACTTCAGTCGTGTCCGACTCTGTGTGACCCCATAGATGGCAGCCCACCAGGCTCCCCCATCCCTGGGAGTCTCCTGGCAAGAACACTGGAGTGGGTTGCCAATTCCTTCTCCAATGCATGAAAGTGAAAAGTCAAAGTGAAGTCGCTCAGTCGTGTCCGACTCTTCATGACCCCATGGACTGCAGCCCACCAGGCTCCTCCGTCCATGGGATTTTCCAGGCAACAGTACTGGAGTGGGGTGCATTGCCTTCTCCAGAGAGGAGCAAAAGGTAAATCTATGGATTTACACTGAACAAGGACTCAGAGACCGTCTTCTGTGGAGTTCTATGTGATATTTTGCATATCTCTTTCCTAGATTGATTTCCTTCTTTGCAAAGGGAGGTCATTAGATAGAGCACAGGTGAAGCGGGCATGGATTAACAAGGCATGGATTTCTCAGCAGGTACAGTGCTGAGAGTGTGAAGCATCTGACTTATTTAATCTTTTCATTAATCCCCCTTGGAGCTTCCCTGGCAGCTCAGTGGTAAAAGAACCCACCTGCCAATGCAGGAGTCGTGGGTTCGACCCCTGAGTCAGGAAGATCCCCTGGAGAAGGAAATGGCAACCCACTCCAGTATTCCTGCCTAGGAAATCATATGGACAGACAAGCCTGGCAGGGTACAGTCCATGGAGATCACAAAGAGTCAGACGCAACTTAACGACTAAACAACAAAAACAACAACAATCCCCCCTGAGGTTTATTTAGTCCCATTTTACAGATGGAGATGGGAGTTGAGACTCAGAGAGAGGTGGCACCTGCCCCAGGTGATGAAACACAAGAATGGAGAATCCAGTTTGCAATCCCAGTGCAGCTGGGCTCTTTCTTCTGGTGTATTCTTCTTCTTTAATGCTGCTTTCATCTCTAGCTTCCTGTGACTCCATGTAAAATGGCCGTGGTTATTGGAGCATCGGGGTGTGGGGGATCAAGGAATAATACTATTGCTATCCAAGTCAAATAACAGGGAATGTCACCCAGGAGGAGTGGCAGGTTTGTGTAGAAGAAGGCAGAAAGTTGGGAAACAAGAGTGCCAGTGAAACTGACCAAGTGCAGAACTGGTCTTCCAAGGAGGTTAATGAGAGGTAATCCTGAAAATCACTGTCAAGTAAGCCTGATGTCAATACTTGGTAAAATAATTGGACAAATGTGCCCAGAAAAAATCTGTACGCATTCAAGAGATAATGAAATAGTGAGCAATAAGGAGCATTGGAGGTTCATGCAGAACAAATCATCCTAGACAACTTGATAGCTTTTCCTGACAAAATTACAAAATTAGTGGATGGAAGAGATGGAGTAAAGGTTATGGATCTGAGCTCCAGCAAAATATTGAATAGTGTCACCTGCGATGTTCAACTTGCCAAATTAATTCAAATTGCCACTGATTCAAGCTGCATTGTGCAGATTAGTGCTATTATTGAATGTAGTTGAAGAACAGAGCCATCAGGTGCTAATATAAGGTGCTGCTCTAAGGGCAAGGGCCAGGGACCTTCTCACTACCCAGTGTGGTCTAGAAGGGAGTGTCAGAAAAGCCACTGGGATGCCAGAAATACAGGTATCTTTAAAACAGTGGAAGACTCTGAGGCATCAGGAGAAAAGGATGTTTTACAGCTAATTTGATAAGCATAATCTCCCTACAGGGCAGATGTCATTACCATCATCATCTTCATTATCATGAATCATCATCATAATTTTGCTTATAAGGTTGGAGGGGCGAGTGGCTGACCATAGAGACAGGAAGTGGAGATACCTAGGTTTCGATCCAAATGGGTCCGGTTTAATAACTGACGGACTTTCCTCTATGCACAGTCATTCTCTAACTTTGCATACATCAGAACCACCAGGGACGATGGTGGGGTGAAAGGTGAGTTGGGGAAAGGCTACTGAGGCACAGACTGCTGGGTTCTCCTCCCAGACTTTCTGATCCAGTAGGTCAGGAATAGGCCCGAGAGTTTGCATTGCCACCAGATTCACAGGTGCTGTTGAGATTACCAGCCTAGGGACCACAGGATGAGAACCACTGCTCTCTCCCACTTCTTCTCAGATACTACCTTGCATATGACTCACCTGGAGATCTTGTGAAAATGCAGACTCTGCTTCAGTGGATCTCCTGGGGAATGGGAGAGTCTGCATTTCTAATAAGATCCCAAGTGATGCCCATGTTGGCAGTTTGCAACCACACCTTGAGTGGTATAAACAGCCGTGTCATGATGCTGGGAAAGGAGAAATCTAGAGAGACAGTGCCATAATGTCTCCCCTGAAATCCAAAGCAGAGGTGACGAATCCCAGAACAAAGAGGGAAATGAGCTGTGGCAAGGGCATGACGTGGGAGATCTGAGATGAAAGTTTGCTCTTTGCTTTCCTTTGATTTACTTTATGATTGCAGGGATTTCTTTAACTGTTTTAGGCATCAGTTTGCTTATTTTAAAAGCAAATACTCTTCTTCTTATGAAGTGAAGAAGTGAAAATCACTCAATTGTGGCCAGCCCTTTGGGACCCCATGGACTATATAGTCCATGGAATTCTCCAGGCCAGAATACTGGATTGGGTAGCTGTTCCCTTCTCCAGGGGATCTTTTCAACCCATGGATCAAATCCATGTCTCCCGCATTGCAGGTGGATTCTTTACCAGCTGAGCCACCAGGGAAGCCCTTCTTCTTATAATGTTGATTATGCTTTAATGCAAAGACTTGAATCTGACAGTCAATTAAAAAAATGTTCCTAGAGAAAATATTTGGGGATATCTGAACACAGCTGCAGAAGGCGTGCTCCATAGTATTGCCCAACATCCTTGTGTGGAAGTGGTGGATAAAACAGCTCTAACAGGATGCAGTGCTAACTCAGCTCTCTTTCTCTCCTCTGATGACTGACTGCCCCTCCTTCCATGTGCAAGTAGAACCCTGGCTACCCCTCAATGTTGGAATTTTCCCTGGACAAATTCATAGTGCTGTTACCAGCGTTCTAGAGTCACTCCATTATCAAAATTAACATATATCCCCTCTGCTTTAAGTAACTTGCTATATATGCACAATTAATTTCTACTTGTCTAAAGTCTTTTAGGAGGGCAGAAAGGGCTTAAATCTAAATTCTTGACTAAGTGAATTCACATGGCAGGAGGGAAGGCTTTTCCCCAACCTCCTCTTGAAGCATTTGGAAAATTCACACGAGAGAAATTCAAGAGGGATTGTTGTAGACTGTTAGGTACAGTAGGAACAAAATGGCTAATTAGCATTGTTATTATTATTACACACGAAAACATTACTTATATAGAAACATTACTCTATGTTCTTATATATGAATGCTACTATAAAGAAACCTGAGCACTGAAGAATTGATGCTTTTGAACTGTGGTGTTGGAGAAGACTCTTGAGAGTCCCTTGGACTGCAAGGAGATCAAACCAGTCCATCCTAAAGGAGATCAGTCCTGAATATTCATTGGAAGACTGATGCTGAAGCTGAAACTCCAACACTTTGGCCACCTGATGCGAAGAGCTGACTCCTTAGAAAAGACCCTGATGCTGGAAAAGACTGAAGGCGGGAGAACGAGAAGGGGATGACCGAAGATGAGATGGTTGAATGGCATCACCAATTCGATGGACCTGAATTTGAGCAGGCTCTGGGAGTTGGTGATGGACAGGGATGCCTGGCATGCTGCAGTCCATGGGGTTGCAAAGAGTCAGACATGACTGAGCGACTAAACTGAACTTACACATTACTTACATTACTTACACTTTAAACTTGATACTTAAGGATCCTGTGACAAGTAGAGCCCCGCCCCACATAATTTCCCAGCCTAAGTTGATTCCTAACAATCTCTGTGTACCTTCCCCTCCTGCTTCTCTTCTCCCTACAAGGCTTGGACCATAGTGCCCAGACAGCATCAGATTAAAAATATTCATTTATTTCCAAATGGTTATCAAATTCCAGAAAAGATACTAGTTTTGCTCATCTCCAAGCCTCTTTTTATTTTTTTCATTTTCCCAGAGTGACACAAAGTTTTCCCCAAGCCATGTGCTTTATATGGCTCTCCTCCACTAACATGAAATCCAGGTTCCTCCCATATCCACTCTGGACCAATAATTAAATTATCCATTTGCTTACCTTTTCATTCATTTTTTTTTCATTCCCTCAATAACATTCCTGCCATTCTCTCATCTATCCTGGCATCTTTTCCTTTATTACTTCACTAATTCATTCGTGGATTCTTTCACTCATGCATTTATTCTCATATATATTCATCTATGTATTAATCATATTTTAATATATATTCATGTATATACCCACGCACTGAGTAATTCATTCCGTTTTTCACTCACATCAGTTCTCTCATTCAGATATTCATTCACTCATCGATCATCCACAAAAGTCAGTGGGTGCTCGCGTGGTCAGGATTTGCCTTAACCGATTCATAGAAGACGTGGCCTCTGTCCTTGAGAAATTCACAAGCCAGTCAAGACGACAAAGTAACGACAAAGAAACAAACATTGCAAATGTTGGGTGATCAGGGTTGTGCAAGGGAGGCAGAGGAGGGCATAAAGTCCACAAGAAAAGTAAGTAGTAAAAACTGCATGCCTACTATGTACCTAGTCGTTTGCATGCATTATCTGATTTAAATGGAATTCTCCAGGCAAGAATCCTGGAGTGGGTTGCCACTTCCTCCTCCAGGGCATCTTCCCGACCCAGGGATCGAACCTGCGTCTCTTACATCTCCTGCATTGGCAGGCAGATTCTTTGCCACTAGTGCCACCTGGGAAGCCCATATATTTGAATAAGTGTACTTAATTCAACCCAGTTAACTGTTAAAAAAAAAAAACAGAAGACATTAAGAAGAGGTGGCAAGAATACACAGAAGAACTGTCCAAAAAAGATCTTCACGACCAAGATAATCATGATGGTGTGATCACTCACCTAGAGCCAGACATCCTGGAATGTGAAGTCAAGTGGGCCTTAGAAAGCATCACTACAAACAAAGCTAGTGGAGGTGATGGAATTCTAGCAGAGCTATTTCAAAACCTAAAAGATGATGCTGTGAAAGTGCTGCACTCAATATGCCAGCAAATTTGGAAAACTCAGCAGTGGCCACAGGACTGGAAAAGGTCAGTTTTCATTCTAATCCCAAAGAAAGGCAATGCCAAAGAATGCTCTAACTACCACACAATTGCACTCATCTCACATGCTAGTAAAGTAATGCTCAAAATTCTCCAAGCCAGGCTTCAGCAATATGTGAACTGTGAACTTCCAGATGTTCAAGATTGTTTTAGAAAAGGAAGAGGAACCAGAGATCAAATTTCCAACATCCACTGGATCATAGAAAAAGCAAGAGAGTTCCAGAAAAACATCTATTTCTGCTTTACTGACTACGCCAAAGCATTTGACTGTGTGGATCACAATAAAACTGTGGAAAATTCTGAAAGAGATGGGAATACCACACCACTTGACCTGCCTCTTGAGAATCCTATATGCAGGTCAGGAAGCAACAATTAGAACTGGACATGGAACAGCAGACTGGTTCCAAATAGGAAAAGGAGTACATCAAGGCTGTATATTGTCACCCTGCTTATTTAACTTATATGCAGAGTACATCATGAGAAATGCTGGGCTGGAAGAAGCACAAGCTGGAATCAATATTGCCGGGAGAAATATCAATAACCTCAGATATGCAGATGACACCACCCTTATGGCAGAAAGTGAAGAGGAACTAAAAAGCCTGTTGATGAAAGTGAAATAGGAGAGTGAAAAGGTTGGCTTAAAGCTCAACATTCAGAAAACGAAGATCATGGCATCTGGTCCCATCACTTCATGGGAAACAGAAGGGGGAACAGTGGAAACAGTGTCAGACTTTATTTTTTTGGGCTCCAACATCACTGCAGATGGTGACTGCAGCCATGAAATTAAAAGACTCTTACTCCTTGGAAGGAAAGTTATGACCAACCTAGATAGCATATTGAAAAGCCGAGACATTACTTTGCCAAGAAAGGTCCATCTAGTCAAGGCTATGGTTTTTCCAGTGGTCATGTATGGATGTGAGAGTTGGACTGTGAAGAAAGCTGAACGCCAAAGAATTGATGCTTTTGAACTGTGGTGTTGGAGAAGACGCCTGAGAGTCCCTTGGACTGCAAGGAGATCCAACCAGTCCATTCTAAAGGAGATCAGCCCTGGGTGTTCTTTGGAGCTGCTAAGTCGCTTCAGTTGTGTCCGACTCTGTGTGACCCCATAGAAGGCAACCCACCAGGCTCCCCTGTCCCTGGGATTCTCCAGGCAAGAACACTGGAGTGGGGTGCCATTTCCTTCTCCAATGCATGAAAGTGAAAAGTGAAAGTGAATCGCTCAGTCATGTCTGACCCTCAGCGACCCCATGGACTACAGCCTACCAGGCTCCTCCGTCCATGGGATTTTCCAGTCAGGAGTACTGGAGTGGGGTGCCATTGCCTTCCTATGATGCTAAAGCTGAAGCTCCAGTACTTTGGCCACCTCATGCGAAGAGTTGACTCATTGTAAAAGACTCTGATGCTGGGAGGGATTGGGGGCAGGAGGAAAAGGGGACGACAGAGGATGGGATGGTTGGATGGCATCACCAACTCGATGGATGTGAGTTTGAGTGAACTCTGGGAGTTGGTGATGGACAGGGAGGCCTGGAGTGCTGCGATTCATGGTGTTGCAGAGAGTCAGACATGACTGAGCGACTGAACTGTTAAATCAGCTCTATGTCTATGAGTTTTGATAATGGGATAGAGGCTTCCAAGGTGGCTAAGTGGTAAAGAGGGCATGTGGAGGAGGGGAGAGAAGAAAGGAGAGATGGGGTAGAGGGAGGAGGGGGCAGGTGCGGACCACCCAGGCTGGTGGTGAGAGACCTCTCGTACTGAAGAGCTCATCCTTGGGACTTAGTGGTGGAAACTGTTCCGGAAACTGCTGGAGCCTCCTACTCTCCCCAGCCCTTGGGGGTTGCATTGGTGGCCAGCCATCCCATCTTCCTTCTCAACCATCTTGTAGGAGGACTGGCTAGTATGAGTGGTGAGCCTCCTTTCTGTATTGTCTATATGGTGCTGGGTCTCCTACCTTAAAGAATGAATCATGTCACAGGGCTCTATTTCCCCCCCACCCCCACCCCCCACTCTGACTGACTTGTGTTTTAATTTTCAACTTTGTGTTTCTGAGGATTAAGCCGAAGGAGTACAACCCAGGAAAATCTCTGAAAATGATTTATGTCTTTATAAATCATATAATATAGGAACCATAGACCGCTTCCCAGGTGGCGCTAGTGGTAAAGAACCCGCTTGTCAATGCAGGAGCCATAAGAGAGGCAGCTTCGATCCCTAGGTCGGGAAGGTCCCTGGAGTAGGAAATGGCAACCCATTCCAGTATTCTTGCCTGGAAAATTGCATGGACAGTGGAGCCTGGTGGGCTACAGTATATAGGGTTGCAAAAAGTCGGACACGACTGAGGATGCACGCATGCACGCACTTCCTTTTAAAAGGTGATGAAGCCAATTGTACTTCGTACATAGACTCAGTTAAGATCTGAGCCCAGGCATCTTCGTTCCACTCCCCAGGCTCTTAACCACTCCAGTACATGCACTAGTAATATCATCTGTGACCTCAGTTTACGCTAGCATTTCTGGGAAGTGGTGCAGGAGAAATCAAATTAGAAAAGCGTGGGGAAGCAATTGGAAAGGGAGAGAGTGGAGACTACATGCTATATGTCTCTATCAAACTTAAGATAGCCTGTCCTTCCAGAGGAGGAGGGAGAGACAACGTTGTAACTCAAGAGGGGCTTCGAAGTGAGTCCCAGGCAGAGCCTCAGAAGCATGTGAATCAGGACAAGCACGGCTACGTTTCAGGCTCTTCCACGGGTCTTCCAGTAGATGGCGACACTCTGGTGCCCTCACCACCACTGTGAGCTGTTTTTATCTACTTCTGTAAATATTATACTAGGACTTTGTGCGGAGCTTTACCATAATAAATAGTTGTTAAATAATACCTGTAGGATGAGTGTCAAGTGCTCCATAATGGAATCACACACTGCCCAGAACTGCACTTTATAGAGAAGACAGCCGGCCGGGACTGCCCACCAAGCAGTCAGCCTGACCGTCTGGGTCCTGGAATGCCGAGGACATGGAGGGGGGACTGTGATAGCCAGAAAAATAAATGTAGTCGGTGTTGAAAAGCAAAGTACAGATTCACATACAGGGGACGACTGAATCCGAGTCTAAGCAGGGTGCAGGATCAAAGCTGGGGACTTGAGTAGGTGTGCAGGGTTGTCTTAGAGTAGACTGGACGCTGGCCACGAAAATCAAAGCCAGGGAGCGAATGCCACATGCCTATAATATTTGGGTGTTTGCACAAGTTCCTGGCAATTTGCATCGGTTCAGAAGCCCCAGAAGAGAAAATAGTCTTACGAGTGTGGAGAAAATGAAGGTTTTTAGCTCCAGTGGGGTGGGTTTTATTAGAACTGTTATTAGACTGTTGTACAAAAAGCTCATTAGAAACTCATCGGGGCTCTCACAAAGTGCTGCCCATTTTTAATCACTGCCTTCCTTTTGATTCCTCCATGGGTTTCCTGATGCCATCTGAACACTGGATCTGTTAAAGGTGTGGAAAGAGGGACAGTTTTCCGGCTCACTTGTCATTGGTATCCAGGGCCAAACAGCTGCAGGTCATGTCCCGCATAGTGTTGAAGGGAAGAAGGGGACCTGGCAAGTGGTAAACTGTAGCAGGTGCTTTGACATATAGTATTTTATATTACAACAGCCAGAGGAAGCAGAGAATCAGACATGTCAAGTGGCTTTTACAAGGTCACACAGCTCCCCTGTGGCAGAATCAGCATTCAAATCCCAGTTGGTCTAACTGCAAAGCTTCTACTCTTTCTGGGGCTTCATGCTGCCCCCCAGCAATGGGGTAGCTTTTTCTTTTCTTTTTTTTTTAATATATGCTGGTGGTGGTGGTTTAGTTGCTAAGTCATGTCCAACTCTTGCTATCCCATCAACTGTAGCCAGCCAGGCTCCTTTGTCCATGAGATTTCCCAGGCAAGAACAATGGAGTGGGTTGCCGTTTTCCTTTCCATGAGGGTAGCTTCTGTAAAAGGAGGGGTTTCTCATTTCAGGTTGGCAACCTTAGGATGTGCAGAAGGGAGAGGAGAGGTCAGGAGGAGAGAGGGTGGAGAAAAAGGATCATTTCACGTCAGTTTCAGCCTCAAAGATCACTCTCCAGCTGTCGGCTGAGCCCACAATCACTGCAGAGCTTTATCAAGGAGCAGAAGTCACAGAAGACTGAGGTGACAGATTTAAAATTAACTTGCCAAACTCCCCATCAGTACTGTGACAGGCCCCAAGAATCAGTTCAGCGACCCAGCGTACCAACTTGACAGTATTAACATAACTTTGTCTGAACAAAAGCTTCCCCTCTGTCTTTTCAAGAAAAGGTAATTTGGGGGAGACAGGCATTCTTTGCCTTCTCTGGCACCTCTGTGACAGGTCCCTTTGGGCCAACCCAGGAGTGCACGTTCCATAAACTTCCATTCTCCTTCCATCTTTCTGGGGACTGCCACCCATGGCATGGTGGCAAAGACGGGCAGAGAGGTGCTTCCCCCCTTTAGGGACCTACTAAGTGAATGCAGATGAGGAAAGAGACCCTCACATTCCTGCCACTTTCTGAAGTCCAGCTTGAATTCCCATTAGCCTTTCTATTTGGAGAACATGCTCTCTGTACCAGCTCTCATCAGCGCACCATAGTCTGTCCGCTTCTTTCCCGTCACCTAGTAACGCATCTCATCTCAAACATTACTCCCTGAGGAACACCTACCTGGACTCCAGACATCCCCGTGTGGGTTCTAGATGTTTGTTCAAGGTGTACCCTGACTTCCAAACATCACACTGCACAACTCACTTGATTGAATTTCACTTGAATAAGCACCTTCCTTTTGTTACCTATGAACTCAGTAGGCAGAGTGACTCTATAATTTATCATTTAACCCAGGTGACTTTTGTCCAGGGACAAATGCTAAAGAAGACAGGACTCTGGGAGAAAAGACATAAACTAGAATCATCCTAGTCAAACTGGGAGGTATGGTCACCCTATGAACATGGGCATACGCTGCCCCTGTCTGGCTTTCTCTGTATCTCCATCACTTAGGACAGTGATGAAAATTTATTAAGTGCAGGATATCTGTTCAGTGAATGAATGAAATGGTTTCTTTTTTTAAAATGAGTCCTAATGACAGAACCTTTTCTGACTTACTTTCTTCCTCTCTTCCTTTCCTTTCCTCCCTTCCTTTTTTCTTCCCTTTCCCCCCACTTTTTTTTTCCTTTTCTTTTCTCCTGCCTTCTAAGCTGTTATTCACTTCCTATGCATTAAGCTCTGATTTTTGTTATCACTGGACATACAAATAAATATGGTTTCTGCCTTGAGGGTAAGAAGGAAAAATAAGTAGCCAGTACTGAGTATCTACCCTAGATCAGTTATTTAAAGGCCACATATTATTTACCACCTGACCAATCAGGCAGTTAATAGAACCACTTTGTACAAGCAGGCACAATGAAGTTCAGAGGGGTCAGATGACCTGACCAAGCTCACACAGCTCAGGGTCCCCAACCTTTCTGGTACCAGGATTTCATGGAAGACAGTTTTTCCATGGACTGGGGGGCGGAGGGGTTGGTTTTAGGATGATTCAAGGGCATTACATTTATTGTACACTTTATTTCTATTATATCAGCTCCACCTCACATTATCAGGCATTTGATCCCAGAGATTGAGGACCCATGACGTAGCTAATAGCAACAGAAGGTGAATTCAGTTCCAGGTCTGCCTGAGTCCAAAGCCACAGTCTCATCAATCAGCCTCAGCTTCACCAAAGAAAACGGAAATATAAAGGAGCATATTTTATTTATTTTTATATATATATATATATATATATGAAACTATAAAGGAATATAAAGGAAATATAAAGGGTGTAACGCATCATGACTGAGGGAAGTTTCCAGTCCTGAGCGGGCACGAAAGCTACTCTGACCCACAAATCTCATATACTCTATCCACAGACAAAATCAACGCGTAAGTTACAGCTACCACTTGCTGAGACCTTAGGCATGTAGACACTTTGCTAGGCCTTGGGGATTTACCAATGCCTTCCTGGTGGCTCAGCTGCTAAAGAACTCACCTGCCAGTGCAGGAGACACAAGAGATGTGGGTTCAATCCCTGGGTTGGGAAGATCCCCTGGAGAAGGAAATGGCAACCCACTCCAGTATTACTGACTGGAAAATCCCAGCGACAGAGGTACCTGGCAGGCTATAGTCCATGGGGTTGCAAAGAGTTAGAAATGACTGAACACACATGTACATACAGGGACTTACTATGAACATTCAATAATGATTCTGGGTCCATTTTAATAGGTCTCATTTCTAGGTTTCACTTCAAGAATCACAGAAATATGAATTTAATTTGGATTTCTACAAGCATTTCAGAGGAAAAAAAGTACAAGGACCAGATCTACGATTTTTTGGGTTTTTTTGCATTTTCTCATACAAGGAAACTAAAACTGTTTAAATAATCAAAACCACATTGCAGAGAGCTAGGATTTGAATCCACTTCTACTTGACCCCAAAGCTCACCGCCCTTCCTTCCCCCCTTGCCTTCTGAATAATGCATTGTAAACCCATCAGTGGGGCAGAGCAAATTCATCACCACCACTTTCTAAACTCAGTTACCACAGTGCCTTTATATGCAGAACGGATGTAACATTGGTTCATCTTCATAAACTTGTGAGGATTAAAGAAGATACAACATTTGAAGCACTTCACAGAGTATCTGACCCATAGATACATGCTCAGTAAATAGCAATTATTATCATCATTAATATTATTAGGCAGCATTGAATTATTGACTAAGATAATTTGATGGTCGATCACACATATAACATCCTGCACTGTAGTTATCTTTTAATGTGGCTGTTTTTATAACATCCTCCCTCTCCCTGACTGCCACCCCCGTCAAGTCCCTCAGCCTGGCACAGTGCTATGGAGGCAGTGGAGCGTGTGGCTCTGTGGTGGAAGGGATGGTGTAGATGGATATTTGAGTTTGGGTTTACAGCCAGACTGCCTACATCCCAATCCGGGCTCCACCCTTTGCAAGCTGGATGGCATTAAGAAAACGAGTGTCACGTCTTTAAGTCACACTGTTGTAAGAACTGAGTGGGTTTAAACAGGCAGAGCTAATCCTGGCTTCTCCTTGTATGTTACTGGGGACTCCTCCCCAGCCTCCTGTGTTGAAGGCTCTTTAACCCTCTGACCTTCAAGCATGGGAGCCCCTGGGCTAGGGGCTCAGGCCCTGCCCTTGTCTATCTCCTCCCTGGTGAACTTGTTCCTCTTATTTCTTTTATGCCATCTACAGGCTAAATAATCTACAACATGTGTTTCAAATCTGATCTCTCTTCTGCTGGACTGGCTTCCTGACATCTGAATGAGGATATATATTAGACATAAGCAGATGACTGAAGCAGGGTGATGAGTGAAAAGTGAAAGCATTAGTCACTCAGTCGAGTCTGATTCTTTGTGACCCCATGGACTGTAACCTGCCACGCTCCTGTGTCCACGGGATTCTCCAGGCAAGAATGCTAGAGTGGGCAGCCATTCCCTTTTCCTGGAGATCTTCCTGACCCAGGGATCAAAACTGGGCCTCCCTCATTGCAGGCAGATTCTTTACCTTCTGAGATACCAGGGAAGCCCCAGGGTGAGGAGTCCCTAGGGTTTTACTACACTACTCTCTACAGTTATAAACGTCTGGGATCTCCACAATCAAGCTCACTGTTTAACGTGGTCACAGACACATTTCTATTTCTACTCCCCCCCCCGTGCCTGCTCCCACCGTCCTGTTGCCATCAACGGCTCCTCCTTCTTTCCAGCTGCTCAAGCCAGAAGCGGGGAGCCAGCCTGCGCCCCTCCTTGCTCCCCCTCATCAGTACACCTGATGGTGCTACCTTGAGGATACACCCAGCGTCTGCCCACCTCTGGCCCTGTGGACACCTACCACCAGGCTCTACTGCCTTTTACCTGGGCCACTGCAAAAGCCCTGGAACTGCTTTCTGTGCTTCCACCCTGCCCGCCAAAGTCGATTCTTCACACCCCAGATGGAGTGGCCTTTTAAAAATGTGAGTGGTATTATAGCCCACTTCTGCTCAGACCATGTGTGGGCTTCTTTCTCTTCTCGCTCAGAGTAAAATCCAAGGTACTGGACCCATGTGACTCAGGGCCCTGTACAAATCGCCACAGCGCCCCTCTTGACATCCATTACCTTTTTATTGCTAGCCCTTTCCCCTACCACTCACCTGCTCTCTCACTTCTTTCCATTCACCTCTGGACTCCTTTTTGTTCATGGAATGTGTGAAGGGTCTGCGAACTCGCTGTGCCCTCTGCCTGGAAGCTTGTCCCTATATATCTGCAAGGCTGACCACCTCACTTGTTAAGATCTGTGCATGAATGTCACCTTATCTAAAGAGGGCTTCCCTGTCCAGCCTGTATTAAGTAGAATCCCCTGCTAGACACCCCAGCCTTCTGCTCCTGCTTCCTCCACAGTGTATACACTTGACATAATATATATTTATTTGTTGGTTATCTCCCACACTAGACTATCACTCATGAGGTCAGGGGTCTTGTTTATCTGTTTTCACTGCTTGACAAGTGTTGTGTTAGGTTCTGCTGTACAACATCGTGAGTCAGCTATATGCATACACACATCCCCCCTCTGAATCCCCCTCTCACCCTACCTACCATCACACCCATCTAGGTCATCACAGAGCGCCAAGCTGAGCTCTCTGTACTCTACAGCAAGTTCCTACTAGCTGGCTATTTTACACAGGGTAGTGTGTGTATGTCAGTCCCAACTGGTAAGGGATTAAATGTCAAAATATTCAAGTAGCTCATGCAAAAGAAGAAACAACTCAATTAAAAAGTGTGTAGAAGCCCTAAATAGACATTTCTCCAAAGAAGACATATAGATGTCCAAGAGTCACATAAAAAGATGATCGGCATCACAAATTATTAGAGAAATGCAGATTTAAATGACAATGAGGTATCACTTCACACCAGTCAGAATGGCCATCATCAAAAAATCTACAAACAATAAATGCTGGAGAGGGTGTGGAGAAAAGGAGAGCTTCTTGCACTGTTGGTGGGAATGTAAATTGAAACAGTCACTGTGGAAAACAGCATGGAGATTCTTCAAAAAACTAAAAATAGAACTACCATATGAATCAACAATCCCATTCCTGGCCACATACCCTGAGAAAACCATAATTCAAAAAGGCACGTGCACCCCCATGTTCCCTGCAGCACTATTTACAACGGCCAAACCATGGAATCAACCTAAATGTCCATCAGCAGATGAATGGATAAAGAAAATGTGGTATGTGGACACGAGGGCAGGGTTTTTATGCATTTTGTTCTGTTGAGTCCTGGTTCCCTAGAACCATGAGTGGCATCTAACAGGTATTTAGTTGTGGATGGAATGGAGATACAGTGGCACCTGGTGGAGGGTAAACGCTATATATTATTACTATTAATGATACTAGGTCTTGCTATGACTGTTACTACTACCACTGCAGTTACTTGTATTCAAGGATCAGGTTCCTTATATTTCTTATCTTAGTTTTCTCACAGCAACACAATGAGGTGGAAGGCGCTTATTTTACATATGAAGAGATTAGGCCAAGAAAGGCGGCAGCGCCTGCGTCACCTGTGTGAGGCCCAACAGCCCAAGAGGTGGAGCCGCACACCTTCACGCCCAGGTTTCCCCATCTCCCTGGGGTCTAGTGTTTCCACAGTGGTGTGGTATTCACCAGTGGGATTCCGGCCCCCAACATTAGAATGTTCTTTGTGTTACTGCTGAAAAATGTATTTCCCGCGGAGAGATCTTTAAGAAATATAACTAAGTGAGGTGGATGCGTAAAAAAAATATATATTTGATGCATCTTTTGTGACAGAAAAGGGAGAATGGTATTTAATCTTATTTGTTTGAATTTATATAAAGAACCACTGGAAAAATACCCAAGAAACTAATAATAGTGAGGAGGAGGTAGCAGAAAACGAAGAGAGAGAAACATGGAAAGGAATTCCATTTCTCACTGGATTTTTTTAATTTTTACATTTTGAGTTGGTTTCTGTCATGCAGCAATGTAAATCAGCCATAATTATAGGTGCATCGCTTCCCTTTTGAGTCTCCCTCCCTTCCCCCCAACTCGTCCTTCTAGGTCATCACAGAGCCCTAGACTGAACTCCCTGTGGATGGCTTCTATATGGTTTTTATCCTTGAACTTTGTAAATGTAATGCCTATTAAAAAAAATCAGTTAAAACAACGAGCCCGCCCAACTGTCACAGCCAAGTGGAGCCTAAGGAGACGAACAGCTGAAGGCAAGGCGATGGCTGAGCTGGCTTACAGTCTGCCCTGCTTGGTCAGACTTCAGGCAGGCTGCTTCTTCAGGTCTGGGTCCCTGACTCTTTCTTTTAGAGCATTTCCTTCAGACCACTCATCACTGTAAATTCCTTCTCTGCCCTGTGATATGTAAATCTTTTAAAAAGCCTCTTGCCAGTTTTATAACCCAAGAATGTCTTTCTCAAGGATCTGGGAGTCATCTCTTTGAATGTAATCATCAATGAAAAAAGCAGAGCAACAGAGTTGCAAATTCGGAAACCACTGCACTGTGTGAGGCAGAGCCCCCTGGTCCCCCTCGCCCTGAAGCCCTTCAGGAGCCCTTCACTCCCATAGCCTCAGCTTTGCTTCAATGCAATTGAGTCTAGACCTCCCTCCCCTGATTGCAACAGCCTCAAATAAAGTCTTCCTCAACAGACATTGTCCAGGACCAGTTTGCTCTGATGGAGCACTAGATGAAATCCTTGATCAGGAAAAAAAAAAAAAAACAACTAAAGCAATCTGAATCTGATCTTATTCAAGGTTACTGCAATAGGGGTGACAAGTCTGAACTCCATTTCACTGAAACAAAGAGCAGGAAACTTTTTAAGGCTGGGGTGAGTGAGTAGAAAGGTATTGGGGGACTTCAGTGGGAGATGGACAAATGGGATACGCCCCACCCAGGACAATGACTCCTGAATTTGCAACGTATGTCTCTGCTTTCTTCATTGACGATTACAATTCACAGAGATGGATCCCAGACCCTTGAGAAAGGAAAAAGTTAACAAGCACAGACTTAAGATAATACCAAGGAAAAGAACATTCTTTTCCCCTTTACACTAATGTTCAACTCTGTGAGTCTTGTTCAGCTTGCATCTCCAGAACCTAGCACATAATAAGTACTCAATGTATATTAATTGATTGAATCACAGGGCTGAAGGAGAATGTAATTGCAGCTTAGTTGAATTTCAAGCTGAGTTTCTGCCTTCTTTGCAAGTACAGCTGCAAGATGCTGGTATGGCTTCTGGGCTTGTATCTTTCCAGTGACTGGGTCCTCAATAACTCCTTGGAAGTAGTTTGTTAATTAACAGAAAACTGGAAAGGTGTCCCTTGGTATAGCTTTAGTTCTCTCAGCTATGAGATGTCGAGGGAGACCGATCCCTCTTATCCTTTCTCTTGCCTCTGACTCTGGAAAGCATTCAAAACAAGCTAAATAGCTTCAAGGTCAAAGCATTAGGACATTCACAGTGGGGGGATGGAGAGGTGGCTGGCTGATTCGAGGTTAAGGTTCTTTCAAAGTGGTTAGGGATACACTGAATTAACCAGGACTGGGGCACCCAAATGCCTGCACAATAAGCTCCTGGCATGTGCCTGCTAATTAATTGTCTACTTAATGGGCTCCTCAGAGGATCTTATGAGACATAAAAATAAATGCTCATTTTGGACTCTTAAAAGCCACCTTTGAGGTGTTTCACTATATTATCATTAATAGTAATTTTTCAGTGGTAATATTACATAAAACCCTAGCCACTGCCCTTGGAGCTTTCTGTATTAATTCACATCTAATAAACTGTGATCGTATCTTTCATTGAATTGTTACTAAATACATTTCTATTCAGGGCATCTCCCTGAGATGGAAATATTTCCCTAAAAATTAATTTTCTTGATTCACATGCGTAGGCTTGTTAATGTGAGCTTAGAATAGATTTACTTTTGCATTTCTCTGGAAGGAATACAAAGAAAGGAATGCTGATGAATTTGCGTCTCACATGATCTCCAATGTGCCAGGATGCACACTCCAGCACATAACTTTGGAGTGAGTGGTATCTCACAGATGCTCAGATTCATGTTAGGAAAATGTCACTAACATTTGCACACGTCTTTACACTTTGCAGAGCATTTTAACCTGGCTTTTCTCATCACCTCTCCCTCTCCATCGTAATTCTCCAGTGGGATTGGTATTATTATGTTCCCTGATTTAGTGGTGAGCAGTCTGGGCTCAGAAAGGTTAGAAGACCGTGCAGAGTCTTACAGCCAGTAATGGTCCCATTATTGTGGGGCTTAAATAACCCTTCCTGATCAAAGGTCCATGGTTCACCATGGTTTATTTCTACTATCCCATCCCTGCACCCTCTTCATGATCCACCCTGATGTTCGTGTCTGCTGATGTTCTGTGCTTTTACTTGCCTGGAGCACTCTCCCATAGAGCTCACTGTTCAGCACATCCTCCAGGTTTCAGCTAGCATCTCTGACAGGAAGTCTTCCCTGCTGCTTAGGACACCAAGGATGGGCCAGCGGTCCATTTACATCAGAGTAGGGACCTTGCCTAGCTCTGTCTTTTCATCCCCCACGCATAAGGCATCAGAGGTGTCGTTTAATGAAAACCTATTAAATAACAAATCAGAATAAGTAGTAAAGCCAGGACTGCAATCTCTGACCTCAAGTGCAGTCCTGTGGCGACACCCCATTCCCTCACGTAATTAGCAGAATGACAATAACAGTAACAAATGACTTCTGAAGAGTGATTTCTTCAGAGAGTAATATACAGGCATTGCCTTAGCATAATGCAAATATAGTAAATTTTCAGTGCTGTGGACTCCATTAATTAAGGATGTATAATGCTTGGCCAGGGGCTGGGTTGGCTTGTACCTTCGGAGTGTTTATTTATAAAAGAGATTGCTAAGCACATTAGTACATTAGCAGTGTAAACAAGATCACCGGGGAAATGGCAGAAGACACTTAAGAGAACAAACTGCCTGGAGTCACTTTGGAAGCACCCATTATGAACAAACAATCGCTGTGCTAATTACAATTGCTCTGCTAATTACAATTACTGTGCTAATTACAATCTATCCTTATCTGCTCCGAAGCTTCCCTACCGACTTTTCCTTCTGAGTACTCAGACCAGCCTGAGTTACTGCCTGCCTCTGAGTGTAATGAAACTGGTTCCTTAAAAACTCTCTCTGGTTCAGATGCCTCAGTGGTCCCAATAAGTATCCCCCTCCAAGAAAAAAAGAATGTAGTCAGGGATTTTGAAAGTTAAAAACAAAACCAAAAGGAGGGGGAGGTTGAGTAGAAAACTGGAAAGAGAAGTGAAATGGACCTGGCTGTTTTAGCACCTTTTGCAGACAAGAGATGTACCTTCAGGGTAGTTGGAGAATTCAAAATACACTGTGTATAATTTGTTTTCCTCATAAAACGACCAACTGTGATATATTTAGCGATGTGAACAGTGACAATAAAATGTTTTTTAAAAATAAAGCAGCTATTCTTCTTTCTTCTCTTTCTATAATTAGGGAGGGAGATTGGAGAGGCCTTGTTTAAAAATGGATTGCAATTCCCAGCTCCCCACAAAAATAAATAAATAAAAAGCATCTTCCACTAGGTCTTAATTTTACTACTCTCTTTCTGTCCCCAATTAAACTAATGAGTGTTGACGGTATGAGATTTTGGTCTCAGCACTTAAGAATAATAAAGCTTCGCCCACACTAATGTCCCTTCCCAAATGGATTTCTCACGGATTTTCAAGGAGTCTGACTTCTACCTCTGATCTAAGGCAGACTGCAGCTCAGCTCTCCACTGGAAAGTATTTTCCACGGCATCCGATGATGGCTGGAACTGTAGAGCGGGCAGATGGAGGGGACTCAGATGTGGGCACCCAACTGCAGCTTCAGGACACTGGAGACAAGATAAGTGCCTCCCCCACTGGTACTGATGCTCAGCATCCCTGTACCCATCAGTGAGCAGAGCTGACAAACGGATGTAGAGAATGAATTATGCTGCATTATGCACTAGGGGCCTCTTGAATTGCAGGACAGCACTGTCCACCCTGGCTGCTGCAAGTCCAAAACCATCCCTGCACTTGGTCACTCTAGGGGGAGACTCCTTTGGGACTCCGTGGTGTCCCAGCACCACTGGTCTTGGGACTCAGTTGCTGCTTTCAAACAGGTAAGTGGAGGGGCAGACATCCTTCTCCAGCCTCAGGCCTAACCTGACATCACATTTAGCATAAAGTCCAGCTTAACAGTCTGCTATTCAAACTGGTCCTCGGACCCAGGAGTTCATTTGAAATGCAGAGTCTCAGGCCTTCCCCACAACCCAACCAGAGCCTGTGTTTTAGTGGGACCCCCTGGCATCTTTGTGCATGGAAGGGTTTGAGAAACACTGGCACATTTCTTGTGTACTGAGTCCTGGCTCTAAGCAGACATATGGTAAAGTCCTATCTTTAGATGGAGGTTTTGTGTATAATGAAGACGATGAGCTATTATTTGGTTTCCTGTTCTTTGACGATCATATGGCTTCAGACCATCGACACGTGGCACCATAGAAGCCACAACTCCCTTTTCTAAGCTTCAGTTTTCTCATGTAAAAAGTACAGCAGGCAACCTGCTCTGTCCACATGTGCCACAGGAGGAATATCTGCCTATGCCCCTCAGAAACCAGCTTCAAAAAGAAAAGAAGAAATAGCTTTACAATAGCAATCATGCTTAAAGACGTCGAGAAACATACCAGAACATGTGATGAGTTGAGAGAACAGGGAGAAAATCAGAAAAGCTGTTGTGATCAAGACTGATCGAGGGTCCAGGAGGGCTTACTGCTGAACCTTCGTTCTCTTGGGACGGACATCCTTTTCAATTGGTCAAGGCCAATTCTATGCCACTCATTAAATATTTTTAGTATCACCCCAGAGGAGGTAGATGAACATAGTTCTGGAACTTTTGGATCTGGGCCCAGGTTATCAAGTTCCACATGGGGCACACATGAGCATCTAAATTTCACATTTCTATTTATATATGTTTTACTGTAGGTCATTCAGACAGAAACAAAGGGGGCTATCCTATAGGACAGGGGTGATACAGCACATTGGCTAGATTATATCTTTGCAGAGGCTGGATAAGTACCCCCACAGGAAGGTGACCTTGGCTTCTACCCCATCTCACACTGCTGGCTGAGCTGTCTACCTCCAACAGGCCCATGGAGAAAGCATGAAGGGCTACATTTCTATCTCTGTGCTGGGCATTTCACCAAAGCAATGTATTCACCAAAACACCTGTAAGGGTTAGTTGGAAGAAGTTGGGAGGATGACCATGACTCCAGTCCAGGGATGAGATCTGAGGGAATGCCCCAGAAAACATTTTCATCTACAGCATGGCTTTTGAAATTGTGGGGAAAGGAATGCAATTGAAAGAAGAGAAAACCACGTTTACTGAAAGCCTACTGCATCTAGGACCTTGCTTATTAGCTTTTTAAATCCCTACTATAGCTCTTTTCACATGATACTGGTAAGATTATCCTCAAAATCCTTCAAGCTAGGCTTCAGCAGTACGTGAACTGAGAACTTCCAGATGTTCAACCTGGATTTAGAAAAGGCAGACGAACCAGAGATCAAATTGCCAACATATGCTGGATCATAGAAAAAGCAAGAGAATTCCAGAAAAATACATCTACTTCTGCCCCACTGACTACGCTAAAGCCTTTGTGTGGATCACAACAAACTGTGGAAAATTCTTAGAGAGATGGGAATACCAGACCACCAGACCTGTCTCCTGAGAAACCTGTATGCAGATCAAGAAGCAACAGTTAGAACCAGACATGGAACAACAAACTGGTTTAGAATTGGGAAAGGAGTATGTCAAGGCTGTATATTGTCACCCTGCTTATTTAACTTATATGCAGAGTACATCATGTGAAATGCCAGGCAGGATGAAGCACAAACTGGAATCAGTATTTCTGGGAGAAATATCAACAACTTCAGATATGCAGATGATACCACATTAATGGCAGAAAATGAAGAGGAACTAAAGAGCCTCTTGATGAAAGTGCAAGAGGAGAATGAAAAAGCTGGCTTAGCAACTGAACAACAAATAGCTCTTTGAGGATATTTTGGGGGTAAAACCGACTTTCACTGTTGAAGATCTTGCAGTTCAGAGAGATTAAGTCCTAAGTCCAAAGTCACACAGCCAGGAAATGGCAAGTGTGGGATTCGGATGCTGTTCCTTCTCGTGGTGTCACCCTGACAGCTTGTGTTGAATCACAGACAAGAATGGGATCACGTGCCTGCAGAACTGTATACACAAGGATGGCATTTGCTTAAGACTCCTCTTTAGTTATTGGCTTGGCCACTTGCTGTGGCACCATGGTCCTCTCCATCTGCTTAGAATAGGAACAAAACAGGGGTCAATCTCATTTAATCATCACAGTATCACCAGGAAGTGGGTCTTGTTATTATACCTAATGTAGAGATGAGAAAGGTGAGCTTAATGAACTAATGCACCCAAGGTCAGACCATTGACAAGTGGCAAGTTAGGACTCAGACTCTAGAACCTGGCATCTTAGGTATGCAGCCATGAAATTAAGATGCTTGTTCCTTGAAAGGAAAGCTATGAGAAAACTAGACAGCATATTAAAAAGCCAAGACATCACTTTGCTGACAAAGGTCCACATAGTCAAAGCTATGTGTTTTCCAGTAGCCATGTACAGATGTGGGAGTTGGACCCTTAAGAAGACTCTGCAATGAAGAACTGATGCTTTTGAACTGTGATGCTGGAGAAGACTCTTGAGAGTCCTTTGAACTGCAAGGAGATAAAACCAATCAATCCTAAAGGAAATCAACCCTGAATATTCATTGGAAGGACTGATGCTGAAGCTGAAGCTCCAATACTTTGGCCACCTGATGCAAAGAGCCGATTCATTGGAAAAGACCCTGATGCTGGGAAAGATTGAAGGCAGGAGGAAAAGGGGGTGGCAGAGGATGAGATGGTTAGATAGCATCACTGACTCAATGGACATGAATTTGAGCAAACTCTGAGAGATAGTGAAGAACATCTTCACTATCTCTCAGGGAAGAGAAGGGAAGCCTGGCCTGCTGCAGTCCATGGGGTCACAGAGTTGGACACAACTTAGCAACTAAATAACAACAGCATCCCCAGATTGGTAGGTCATGTGAACCACTTTGGGATACAGTGGAAATTCATTTTCCCAGGTCCCTTATCTGGGGAAAGAAAATTGATTGGTGGGTCTCAGAACAGCGCAAGGTGATTCTTATGATCAAAGGAGCAGGAAAGATTTCACTAGCTATGAAGCTGAGTAAAAAATGTGCCATATTCTAGCTCAGAAACCTGCAGTCTTCATCTGAGCTGTGCCCTCTCCTTAATATACAGAAGGGACAACAGGAATCAGAAGGAGAGAATGGCCAAGAGTGATCACCAGGAAGTGGCAGAACAGGAATGAAGACCTTCTCACCTAAGGTACACTCAACATGTTGGGCCTGACTCCTGCAGGTGACGTTAGTAAACCTTGGAAAAATGGGGACACAGAAAGGAGACTCTTCACAGCCAGCCAAGGAGTGAGGACCCCAGGGAAAACAGCCCTTAGGACTCTTGTGATCCAGCTGCCAAGTTCTGTCCCTCAGTCCACTTCCAAGATCTCACCATCAATCCCCCAGAGAAGGCAGCACATAGCTGTGTCTCTAGGTGGTCATTTGAAGATTTCACCAAGAGCTAGAATGTTACTAAATAGAGAGGCTTGGGAATGTCCTTGAAAATCAAAAGCTATGCTACTTTCAATTGATAATTTCTCCACTACCTACCTCCTTTGCTTTTTTTTTTTCTTTTTACAATAAGATTGTGGTATATTACAAAACACTCGGGCCTAAGAGTGCAGAAAAACAGCTTCCAGGCCTGGCTCTGCTGTTAATTCTTTATGGAACCTTGGCCTTGGTGGTACCATCTGTACAGTGGAGGAGGTGGATACTATATACCTAAATCTTGCGCGTGAATACAGAGAAGCCCAAGAGAGTGGGGGTTGGAGGCCTGGCTTATTCATTCACTAGTTACATGTGATTTTTAGGTAATTCACTTAAATTCCCTCAGGCACCTCATGACAAATGGAGGGGTTTATACAAACTGTTCTCCAAAGTTCTCCCATCTATAAAGTCTATGGTTCTTTGTGAATTGAATGAAGAAAACTGACAAGAGAACAGAAGTCTAATTACAGTTCTCAAGGGGCTGATATGAAGCAGGAGCATCCTGGGAGTCTGGGAGGTAGCACCGCTGAGTAGGCTTTGGTTTAGTTGCGTGACTATCAGGCTAGGTAGCCTAACATCTCTGAACCTCAGTGTGGTGAACAGTATTCATGTCCCACATATTTCTGGGTCTCTGCACCATGACCATAAGACTTAAGGTGCCCAAAGGAGTGTGAACAGAATGTGCCCTCTAGGAGGCAGTAGGGAAGCCAAGTTCCATCCCCACTAAGACAGCATTCATGGAAGCACATGAAGATAATGTTCTGTCAGTCCAGATTCCCAAACACCAGAATGAGCACAAATGCTGTGATTCTCTCCAGAGGGTGTGGTATGAGCAACACACAGACTTTTCTGTGATGCCTCTGAATTTTGAAATCATGTGTTACCAAGACACAGTATAATGCAGTCTGACTGACATTCATTTCTTCTTCTTTTTTTTTTTTTGTAAAACCAAGTTGTCAAGGGCTACTTTGCAACAGGTCTTGGAAAGATTAAGTGAGAAAACATAGAGAATGTGGTATAGGACCAGGCAAATAAAAAAGTATCCACATGATTAAAGGGTAGGGAACAGGGAATGATCAAGAGCAGCATGTACAATTAACCATGTCCCAGGAAGGCAGCAGAGAAACCATAGCTTTGGAGCCACTTAATAAGACGTGACTCAGGACCTTCAGCGGGGGAACAAGTGGGTGCCACAAGTGAAGCCAGCTTTCCTCAAATCTTTTAAGAGAATCCTTCTGCTTCACCAGGCGTGGGTTGGTGGTGCTTCATCCTGAATGCCACATCTTACCCAAATTGTCATCTTATTCATCTGTACAGCATGCATGTCTGATAAGCAACCCAGACTAGAAACAGCCTTTCTAGTAAATCTTTCATGAGCTCCTTACACTCTTTGGAGGTCATTTGGGAAGGCCCATGAGCCAGTGTCTGCGGCTGGCAGAACCATCTTCTTTTTGATGAGGCATTTGCAAAATGTACCATTGTATTTGCTCAGCCCCCATTCCCAAAGCAATTTCTCCTCGCTGCAACTTCTGAGACTCCAGCCTCAGTAAGAGCCCTTGACTGATGTTTATCTAAATTTCTGCCACCTATAACCAAAGTTGACCTTTCTTTATAATAAAAATGAGGCAGAATGAATAAGGATGGGAGAGAAGGAGGAAGTAAAATACAAACCAACAAACAAATGAAACAACAAACACCACCAACCTCCTGTGAGTTTATCTCATTTTAACAGTCTCTGCCAGGCTCTTCCTGATCAAGAGTTGAGGGAAGGGAATTCTGAAGGTGAGCCTGCAAGGGTCATTACGACCAACAGAGTTCACCAGAAGGGATTAGAAACAGCGAAGCTTAGCATCACTTTCTGAGTTTGGGGGCAATTCAGAGGTGAGATATTTGACTTTTCACATTTCCTCAGAACTTGGCATTTTACCAAAGGCTTTTATGTGCTTTCATAATCCATCTGAACCTGATTCCTAATCCAGAGCTCTCTCTTAACACCATCCAGACTCTTAAAACAACACTTACTCCCTCCTGGGAGTAAATGATATTGTGACTTTAGTCTGTCCTTTTCTCTATCATTTCAGGTCTCTCCTTTAAGCCTTTCATCTTTCACATCTCCCTAACTCCTTCACCTTTCACCATTTAACTACTCATCTCTTTAGCCCTTGTTAATCCTCTGTATCTCTTTAACCCTTTCTGTGCCTTAGTCCCTCCTTCTGTCACTCTGATTCCCACTTAATTATCTCTCCATGACTCTGCTTTGTCCTTCTGCCTGCTTCTCCTTATCACTCTCACCCTACTTCATCCTCCCACATAGTGGATGATTCCTGGATTTGTCAGGTCCTAAACTCTCCACGTGCTCCTCTCCCAGAGATGAGCTGCATTCTACATGTGACAACCTAGGAGGTGGCTAGGAAGGGGGTCAGGTTCCTGCAGAGTCACGTCTATGGAAGTGGGGTTTGCCTAAGATCCCTCCTTCATTATGAGTCTGCTGCTGCTGCTGCTAAGTTGCTTCAGTCATGTCCAACTCTATGCAACCCCACAGATGGCAGTCCACCAGGCTCCCCTGTCCCTGGGATTCTCAAGGCAAGAACACTGGAGTGGGTTGCCATTTCCTTCTCCAATGCGTGAAAGTGAAAAGTGAAAGTGAAGTCGCCCAGTCGTGTCCAAGTCTTAGCAACCCCATGGACTGCAGCCTAGCAGGCTCCTCTGTCTATGAGATTTTCCAGGCAAAAGTACTGGAGTAGGGTGCCATTGCCTTCTCTGCATTATGAGTCTGGCAGCCCCCAAGGGCAGCCACATCCTCACTAGAAGCAGTCCTCTGCTAGAAGCAGAGTGAAGCAGGTGGCCCTTCTTACCACGTGCTAACATGGGGACATGAAGAAGTGACCTACATCACTTGTAACAGAACCAGAGGTCAGGAGAACAGTGGTTTGGGAGTCACAGACTCAAACTTTCAGTCTCAGAGGGGCCCCAAATCATGACAAAGTGAAGTTGCCCAGTCATGTCCAACTCTTTGTGACCCCATGGACTGTAGCCCATGGGATTTTCCAGGCAAGAGTACTGGAGTGGGTTGTCATTTCCTTCTCCAATCATGACAAGCACTGGGTAAATAATATCCATCCCTGGGCCTCAGTTTCCCCAGCTACATGATAAAGGGTGAACATCTGTCGATCTTTAAGAGCTTGCCCTGTTCAGAAACTTGAAATGCAAGACTTCTGTAAAGCAGAAATCCAGGTTGTGCTTTCAGAGATTCGAGAGAGGACATGAGAAGCAGACCTGTCTCCGTCAGCAGTTGCTAGGTGGGGGCAGGGGGTGGGGTGCAAAGCCGCACTGCGACTGCCACAGAGCAGAGTCTGCAACTGGGAATCGCAGGCCAGGCTAGGCAGCTGTCAGGAAATGGGACATATGGGAAGATGACTGGTGGGGTGCCTGCTGTTACTCTGGAGGGCTGGACCGGAGATTACTTGAAGGAGGCAGGGAAGGAGGAAGGGCAGGAAAGAAATGCCAACAGCCTTTGGTGCTGAAAAGCCGTACAGGCCTGCCTTCTGGAACCTGAAGGACAAAGAGCTGCAGCTCCCCCTTATCTGGGGCTCAGGAAAGGAGACTTTTGAAAGAGATAAATTTAGACTCATTAGAAGCCACTCACCTTCCCACAGAGGGAAGTCGACCGCCTTAGTGTGGGGCACCAAGTGGCGACATGGTCTGGGGACAGAAATAATTGCAAAGAAAGTCTAACTGAAGCCAAGGATGAGTGAGCTGAAGTGAAATGGGCTATTCTAATATAATGGGAGTCTAGGGAGTACCCTAAATCTGGAGGCTGTTGTCAAAAGAGAAGAGTGTGATCTGTTCACTATACTCCCTTCCATGAGCAAATCAGGGTGAACTGACCCTAGCTATTCAGGGATAACCCAAGACTGAAGGGAACAATAAACAGAGTGTTTGAGGCAGAAGGAAGACTCCTGATGGGGCTAAAATTCCATGTGAGCCCAGAAACTCCCAGATCAGCCTTCAAGGAGCCAAGCTCTCTCTTATCAACCAGTCTATTGATAGGGGGAAGGCATGCCTGCTGGATAATCAGGAGATCTGAGTTCAAAGGCCAGTTCTCAAATGACTTGTTTGTGACCTTAGCCAAGGCCCTTCCCCACATGCAAATGAGATCCTGATATTCCAGGATGCCCCTTCAGGATCCAGTACCTCACTTCGCAATCTGTGTCCTTCATTTGACCAAGCTAATCTTCACCCTTGAGAGTGGGAACTTGTGGATTTGATCATGTATCACATGCCAGTCACTCTGATGGTTGCTATGAGAAATCAAACTACATAAAACAAGCAACGTGCCCATATCACATTGACTGGGATATGGTAAAACACCACTATTAAAAGATGAGGCAGAAAGACTCTGCTGGCCATGGATAGGGCTGGATTTTGGAGCTGAGTCAATCTGGAGATTTGCTTTCCTATCTCTCCCTCTCCTCTCATTTATCAATATATCCAGGCTTCTGCATGTTCCTTCCTGGACAGGAAAAGGACTATAGCTCTTCTCCCTCCCAGGAAGCACTAGTCTTTGTCATCACTTCAAACTCCAGTTCATAAGCCTTGTCCTTAATGAAGCCCTTTATTTTTCCTTCTAATTTCTTTTGAAAGTCTTCAGATGGGAACTCTGAAAACCGCTGGCATTCCCTGGAACATATCTTTGCAAATCCAATTTTCACATATTTGTTTTCTAATTGTGTGACTGTCTTCTTGCACATTTGTAGATTCCTTCCTTGAAGGTGAGGGGCAGTTGATTTTTTCCTTTCAATTCCAGGCAACATTATTCTACCCATCATCATGCTCAACACAGGGTTTCATAGACTATTAAAACGATAGAAAATCAAGATTCTAGAATCTCAGAATTGAGTAGCTCATCCAGATTGCCCTTAAATATCTCTCAGGGTTTTTCTGATCGAGTGCCATCCATCTTGGCTAGAGCATCTGGGTGGTAGAAAGAACATTACTGGGAGTTGGAGAACTCAATTCCGCATAAATTGTTGTGAGACTGACAGTCACTTCTATCACCCTTGACTCCTCCCTCAACCTCACCCTTTGCCTGCAACTGCTCCCCAGCCCTTGTCCATTATCCCACTCAACTATATCTCCAAATCTCCTTTCTCAATTTTGTTCCCATCATCCTGGCTTGAAGCTGCTAACATTCTCACGTGGCTTCTATAATAGACACCTGGTCGACCTCATTCCACCGTCTCCCTTTCCACTCTCATTGCAACCTACTCCCCGCACAGCTACCATGAAGTTGAAAAAATGCAATGCAATCATGACATACCCCCCTCATTTATCCATTTAAGAGTTTCCCTCTTTGCTGTTACAGTAAAGCGTTAGCCTGCAAGACCCCCACGATCTGCCATTGCTTACCACTCTGTCTTCACCTCCCACTACTCCTCCCCTACTTTCTCAGCTTCAACCACACCAGATTCTTCATTTCCTGAAGTCAGGTAAGTTCCTTTCCCTCTTAGAACATCTGTCTCTGCTTGAAAACTTTTCCAGTGCTAACTCCCACTCATCTTCCAGGTATTAGTTAAATAACACTTCCCCTGGAAACTAGTCTGTGAGCCTTCTTATTGCTTTCTAATCCAATGGATGTACCCACCCCTCACTCTCTCCAACTAAATTAGATCCCACTGTTAATTGATTTCCTGGAACACTGTATTTTTACTTCACAATACCTGCTACAAATTAAGTACTTAAGATTGCAGGCCACACACACACACATGCACACACACACACACTCTGTATCTAAACACCACAAAGTCTAAAGCCATTTTTATCTCATCTCCCATTGTGTTCCAAGTAACCAGCATGGTAGGTGGGACACTGCAGGTGCTCAAAAGCATGTGGCAGCTACACAGATGCACAGTTCAGGGGATTCACATTTTCATTCTGGTTCTATAAAATGGGGAGTGATGTGATATGTTGGATTAGAAGATAAGCCCAGGGCTGGGGAGTCAGTCAGATATACATCTGAATCCTTACTTTCCCTCTCACTAGATGGTGACCTTGAGACAGTCAGTTTACCTCTCTGTTATTGAGAATTTTCAACTGCAAAATGGAGGCCATGGTATCTCAAAGGGGTTTAATTGTGAAGTGGTAATTGTACTGTCCTGGCTCTTTAACTTCCCATCAGGGGGATGTGGGAAAGTCACTTAACATTGCCACTGCTTATCTGTATAAAGAGGATGATAACAGCCTCTACTTCACAGGGCCATGGTGAGGATGACATAAATCAGTGGATGGAAAGTGCTAGAATGCCCACAGCATATGCTAAATTAATGTTTGCGGCATCATTGTTACTAAAATACTTAGTAAGGAGCTTGACGCACAGTGTGTGTCAGGCGCTCAGTCATGTCCGACTCTGGGCGATTCCATGCACTGTAGCCCACCAGGCTCCACTGTCCATAAGCTTCTCCAGGCAGGAATACTGGAGTGGGTTGCCATTTCCTACTCCATGGCATACAGTATTTCTTAGTAAATAGTAGCTAGTATTACCACTCCTACAAGCAACAATTATTAACTATTTGGCAGGATGAGGATGATTCTGATGGTGATGTTTCTTACCAGTTCTGACTTCTCTTGACATGACCACAAATGATAGGTGAAGCTTTCTTTGTGATAATATCCTATTACATTTTTATGCAAAACTGTCTAAAAGTACATACATATTTTTTAAAAAGATAAACATTTCTTACATATGGGACAGTTTTCAGTTCTTCTCGTGCTATCATCTTATGGCTTTCAGATTTTGATGCATGAATAAATCCCACCGAAGGCCTCTCATCTCCAGAAACAACAGCCCCAGTTCCTTCAACTCTCCCAGGAAGACTTTCCCAATTAGACTGCATGTCTAATCTTCATATAATTTGGACAACCCAGTTGCTTTCCTGTTTATTCTCATATAGGAGCACTCTCATCTTTTAATTTCACATGTATGTCTGTATTTATTAACAAGGAAAGAGGTATTTGACATACCAATGAGAAAAAAATAGCAATTTCTAAACAGCTTTCCTGAGCATTGGCATGTTTGTGTGTTTGTGTACTCATTGACATACAGATCGAGAAAGAGAGAGGTGTTTTAAGAATGTTCAAGAAAATATTAATTCCGGCTATTTCTGGATGATGGGAATTTTATTTTCTACTTCATTAAATGTCTTTATTTTTGAACTGCCTGACTAGCCTACATAAGATACTTACTTTTTAATAGATGGGAAGATTAATTACATTAAAAATTCCATTAACTATACTTGTAGGATGATTTAAGATTGAAATTAAAATATGTGGAGAGTTAGAAAATGGGAGGATGGGGCAGATGAAGGCTTTGGTCAGTGGAAAAGGAACTCCAGAGAAGAGGGTTCGCCGACTTCTGGCACTTTGTGCAAAGGCACTTGTGAGTCTAGGAGATGCTGACCAGTGTACCAGACCTCTACCCCGTGTGCCCATGGCTCCCTCCCCCGCCCAGATTCTGGGTCAGCGACTTGACCAGTGAAGTGCAGGTGTCTGCCCCTTACCTAAACGTCATCTGGAAGACTTGGCCTTGGTTCACATGCTGGGTCCGGTTGTTGTAACCATGTAGCATCTCTCCAAAGAGGGTGTCATTGAACTTGGAGTCAGGCTTGAGGCACTTGGGGCCCTCGCAGACATCTGAGAGCATGAGGCAGGACTTTCCATCAGGAGCCAGCTTGTACTCCTCCACACAGCTGCATGATAAAACAAGGCCAAGAGTTAGCTTGCACGCTGGATGCCCCTATTGGGAGTGACCTAAAACCCTGGCCTCTTTTGCCTGCAAAACAGGTCACAGTTTAGGAATGGAAACAGCTATGCTGGCTGGAATCTATCTAGGGCACAGGTGTCTAGAGAGAAGCACATTAATCCTGCAAATTGGTAAATTCAAGGAAAGTCATTTGTGACACTTTGGAGGAGTCGAGGGGGACGCCAGAGAGCACATCCACACACAAAGCAAATTTAAAAACTGTTTTCCATGAACACACAAACCTTAAAAAGCATGACAGACCAATTTGCATGGAATTATCAACTAGTTTCTCATATCAGAATCTATTCCCAGTGCATCTGTCGGCCAAGGTTGAAGACTGTAGCAAAAACAAGGATTTCGTTGCCCTTGTTGAGCAAAGGTGATAGTTCCAGGACCATGGACAGCACACAGAGCAGCCGCCACAACTTCTGTTCAATTAGCAAAGTTAGCAGCTTTGCTGACTTCTAACTACCTAATCCTGACAGCAGAAGGGCCCTTGGCATGCCTTTGAAACCGAATGGGCATCTGAATAGGGTGTGGAAAAATATTTGCAATTTGGGGTGCTTATAGAATGGAAAATAAATCTCTTCGAGAGATAGGGGAAAACAGCAGAGTCCCTAGCTTATGAAAAAATCAAATGAGAAACTGAAATTCTTTGAGTATCTACCTACCCACGGTCCTTTTCTGGGCACCATGTGTAGGGTGAACATACTAAGATATACAAGAAAACAGGCTGCATGACTGAAGGTAGATTAAATAGGCATCTCTGTCCCTTGTGATGTGTGTGAAGCCAGGCAAGTCATTTTACTTCTTTGCTTTCTGGTTTCCTCATCTGTAAAAGGGGGTTAACACTGCTATCCTACATTACTTCACTAGGCTGCTGTGAGGTTCCATGACACGCTGACTGCATAAACAGAAATTGCAGTATACTTAACAAAATAATTACAGAGAGCATGTAATGGTGGTGATGGTGATATTTATTTATTGAGCATATGCTGTTAACTAGGCACTTTGTAAGTTTATTTTATCACCATGAAAAAGGTAGCATCATCATTCCTGCTTTACAGAGGAGCAAAATGAGGAGCCAAAAAATAAAGCAAGTCACACCATAAGTGCCAAAGGTGGCATTCAAAATCAGGTCTGTTCAGTAACAAAGTCATCCTTTTCTCTACTTGTCTTCCAAATCCAGTTGTTCCTATTTGCATGGCATGACCCTGGTTAGGCTGTGCTGGCATGACCCTGGTTAGGTTCTGCTGGTTGGAGGCAGCAGGAAGCAGACAGTCTCTTATCTGCCTTTCTTCCATGGGAGTGAAGATCTGTAGAATCTGACTGCAAAAAGACTCATGTGGGAGAAGGGAGAGACTTGGTTTGAGAAGGAAGTGTAGCCAGGATGCAGGAACCAGTGGCTGATGCTAGAGACACAGAACCCAGCTAAAGGCAGGAAGTAGACAGGCAGAGCTGAAAACACAATCCAAGATCACTCCATTTGAAAAGTCAGGAATATCTTGTATTTGACGCAAGCTGACACCCTGTCCTTGTTTTCCTCTAGCCCCTGGTGTATTGTATGGATATGTTGAGGGTCTTTCCACTGTTTACATGTTCCTGCACAAAGTACAGTGGAAAGTTCTTTGAAGGAGACCTGTTCTGGTACCTTGTTCAAGTCTCTCCTGTCTTCATTTTACATCTATTAACATATGCAACTCTCCCCTCATAAGGTTGCAGTACAGATAAAATGAGTTCTATAAACGTGCAGATATATGGTAAGGACTCAACAAAGTCTAGTTCCACACATTTATTCCAAAAAGTTCCTAGCAAATATGGGAAATGAGTTACTGGGTAGATCTCACCCTCCTCTCTCTCTTACACACACACATACACAGATGCAGCCGTGAGTAAACACATGGTTGTAAAAGGTTAGATATTATCAAAGTCTATAGAGTAAAACATAGAGGTTCTTAATTTCCCACGCCACACATATTCCTTTTCCAGTGGTCAACATTGTTAATAATTATATATTCTCATAGGGTATTCTCAATGTATTTAAAGATATACATAATACATATTGTATTTTTATAATAGAAAATACCCTCTGTTTATTTACTATATCATATATTTTGTTATATATATAACTTTTTCATAATAAACTCATAAACAGAATTACCCTATATGTTGTTGTGAGATACACATTTGCACCTAATATAATTTCTTGGAGATCTTTTCAAATCAGTATCCATATAGATCTATCTTTTTAAATAACTCTTTGGCATTGCACAGTATAAATGTACCATAATGATTTTACCAAAAGTTTATTGATAGACATTTTGTTTAATTTGTTTGTTAATGCTGTCATGATAAAGAATTTTATACATATATCACTACCCACCTTTGTGTTTCTATAAAACAGATTCTTAAAAGAGTAATTGCTGGGTCAATGTTTTATGAATTTTAAAACTTTGATAGATCTACTAAATGCCTATCTGTAGAGGCATGACCTACAACCCCATCATTGATGAATGAGAGAACCTGCTTGCCCACATCTTTCCTTTTCATTACTACCAATCTGGGATGGATACAGATAAGTCATTTTTGTTTGTGGATTTGCATTTTCCTGATTACTGGTGGATCTCACCATATTTTCATGTCATAGCTATTTGCATTTCTCATTCTGTACACTATCTATATATATGCCTTGACCCTTTTTCTACTGTGATACTCGTCTTTTTTTCTTATTGGCTTATACATGCTTGGCATATATTCTCAATAGTTATCTTTCACCTTCCACATATATTGAAATTTTCTTCCAGCCTGTACTTGTATTTTACTCTTGCTTTTGATGTCTTACAACCTCTTTATCCTGGTCTTTTATTGCTTTTGAATTTTGTGTGATGCTTAGGGAGCCACAAGGATGAAAAAACATTTTTCTCTATATTCTTCTAGTATTTATATACTTTTTCATCTTTGGTTATTTAATCTGTGTGGAATTTATTTTTGTGCATGGTGGGAGTGATTAGTTTAACTTAATTATTTTTTAAACGGGTAGATGACTATCTGAAGGAGCCATCCTTTCACTAAGTAGTTTTAAATGCCATTCTGTCATGTACCAAGTCCCTATGTGTACTGTGTATACATGGTTGGAAATTGTATTTAATTATCTGTATATTCTCATAATAATGCTGCACTATCTTAATTAATAGAGCTTTATGGCATGTTTTGAATGCAGCAAAGTAAGTCTTCTCTTCATAAACACTAATTTTCTCTTTCAAAATTTCCTCACTGTTCCTACTCATTTTTTCCCTTCAGATAAAATTTAGAGTTGGCTTCTCAAATTCCCATGTAAAACTTTACTGGAATTTTGTGTGGTTCCAAATTGAATTTGTAGACTACATGAGGTTATTCAGCCACTAAGTTCTTCCCAACTCTTTGCAACCTCATGAACTGCAGCTTGCCAGGCTTTCCTATCTTTCACTATTTCCCAGAGTTTGCTCAAACTGTCCATTGAGTCAGTAAGGTTATTCAACCATCTTGTCCTCTGTTGTCCCCTTCTCCTCCTGCCCTCAATCTTTCCCAGAATCAGGGTAGGGTCTTTTCCAGTGAGTCAGCTCTTCGCATGAGGTGGCCAAAATATTGGAGCTTCAACTTCAGCATCAGTCATTCCAATGAATATTCAGTGTTGATTTCCTTTAGATTAACTGGCTTGATCTCCTTGCAGTCCAAGGGACTCTCAAGAGTCTTCTTTAGCACCAGAGTTCAAAAGCATCAATTCTTCAGCACTGAGTCTTCTTTATGGTCCAACTCTCACATGCATATATGACAACTGGTAAAACCATAGCTTGACTATGTGGACTTTTGTCCACAAAGTGATGTCTTTGCTTTTTAATACACTGTCTAAGTTTATCATAGCTTTCCTTCCAAGGAGCAAGGATCTTTTAATTTCATGGCTGCAGTCACCATCCACAGTGATTTTGGAGCTGAAGAAAATAAAATCTATCACTGTTTTCATTTTGTCCTCTATTTGCCAAGAAGTGATGAAATCAGATGCCATGATCTTAGTTTTTTAATGTTGTGGTGAAGGGGCTTATGTAACTGAATGAAGCTATGAGCTATGCCATGCAGGGCCACTCAAAATGGATGGGTCATAGTGGAGACTTCTGATAAAATGTGGTCGACTAGGCGGGAATGGCAAATCGCTCCAGTATTCTTGCCACGAGAATCCCATGAACGGTACGAAAAGACTAAATGAGGGGACGTTGTTGATTTTTTTTTTCCTTTAGGATATGTGCATTGAGAGTTACCTCTGTACTAGACATCGTTGACAATCATGAGAGTTGATGTCTTATGTTCACCACACTGGATCCTCTTTGTGGAAATCCTGTGGACTATGCATCTAAGCTGCCCTTGCATTTGGGTTTAAGGGGCCATGTGCAGGGATTCCAAGAGATGGAGTCTGTATAGATGTGATATAAGCCTCTGTCAGACCCTGCCCTTACAAACACCCTGTGTGATTTTCAAGCCCTCTCTTCCCTAGCTATGGAAAGCTTGGAAAACATGTGTTTCAGATCCATACTGCAAGATGGAAGAAGGCTGCCTTAATTACAGTGGACCTCATGTCAACCAGAAATCAACTTTTGCGTGCAATCTTCTGGTTTGGGAGGCTTCATCTATTGCAGCAACATAGCAGGGCAAAGGCTACTAGAGTTTTGCCAAGAGAATGCACTGGTCATAGCAAACACCCTCTTCCAACAACACAAGCAAAGACTCTACACATGGACATCATCAGATGGTTAACACCAAAATCAGATTGATTATATTTTTGCAGCCAAAGATGGAGAAGCTCTATACAGTCAAGAAAAACAAGACTAGGAGCTGACCGTGGCTCAGATCATGAGCTCCTTATTGCCAAATTCAGACTTAAATTGAAGAAAGTAGGGAAAACCATTAGACTATTCAGGTATGACCTAAATCAAATCCCATATGATTATACAGTGGAAGTGAGAAATAGATTTAAGGGCCTAGATCTGATAGAGTACCTGATGAACTATGGACTGAGGTTCATGACATTGTACAGGAGACAGGGATCAAGACCATCCCCATGGAAAAGAAATGCAAAAAAGCAAAATGGCTGTCTGGGGAGGACTTACAAATAGCTGTGAAAAGAAGAGAAGCGAAAAGCAAAGGAGAAAAGGAAAGATATAAGCATCTGAATGCAAAGTTCCAAAGAAGAGCAAGGAGAGATAAGAAAGCCTTCCTCAGTGATCAATGCAAAGAAATAGAGAAAAACAGCAGAATGGGGAAGACTAGAGATCTCTTCAAGAAAAATTAGAGATACCAAGGGAACATTTCATGCAAAGATGGACTCGATAAAGGACAGAAATGGTATGGACCTAACAGAAGCAGAAGATATTAAGAAGAGGTGGCAGGAATACACAGAAGAACTGTACAAAAAAGATCTTCATGACCAAGATAATCATGATGATGTGATCACTCACCTAGAGCCAGACATCCTGGAATGTGAAGTAAGTGAGCCTTAGAAAGCATCACTATGAACAAAGCTAGTGGAGGTGATGGAATTCCAGTGGAGCTCTTTCAAATCCTGAAAGATGATGCTGTGAAAGTGCTGCACTCAATATGCCAGCAAATTTGGAAAACTCAGCAGTGGCCACAGGACTGGAAAAGGTCAGTTTTCATTCCAATCCCAAAGAAAGGCAATGCCAAAGAATGCTCTAACTACCACACAATTGCACTCATCTCACATGCTAGTAAAGTAATGCTCAAAATTCTCCAAGCCAGGCTTCAGCAATACACGAACCATGAACTTCCAGATGTTCAAGCTGGTTTTAGAAAAGGCAGAGGAACCAGAGATCAAATTGCCAACATCCGCTGGATCATGGAAAAAGCAAGAGAGTTTCAGAAAAACATCTATTTCTGCTTTATTGACTATGCCAAAGCCTTTGTGTGGATCACAATAAACTGTGGAAAATTCTGAAAGAGATGGGAATACCAGACCACCTGACCTGCCTTTTGAGAAACCTATATGCAGGTCAGGAAGCAACAGTTAGAACTGGACATGTAACAACAGACTGGTTCCAAATAGGAAAAGGAGTACGTCAAGGCTGTATATTGTCACCCTGCTTATCTAACTTCTATGCAGAGTACATGATGAGAAACACTGGGCTGGATGAAGCACAAGCTGGAATCAAGATTGCCAGGAGAAATATCAATAAGCTCAGATATGCAGGTGACACCACACTTATGGCAGAAAGTGAAGAGGAACTCAAAAGCCTCTTGATGAAAGTGAAAGTGGAGAGTGAAAAAGTTGGCTTAAAGCTCAACATTCAGAAAGCAAAGATCATGACATCTGGTCCCATCACTTAATGGGAAACAGATGGGGAAACAGTGGAAACAGTGGCAGACTTTATTTTTTGGGGCTCCCAAATCACTGCAGATGGTGACTGCAGCCATGAAATTAAAAGACGCTTACTCCTTGGAAGGAAAGTTATGACCAACCTAGATAGCAAAGTCAAAAGCAGAGACATTACTTTGCCAACAAAGGTCCGTCTAGTCAAGGCTATGGTTTTTCCAGTGGTCATGTATGGATGTGAGAGTTGGACTGTGAAGAAAGCTGAGCGCCGAAGAATTGATGCTTTTGAACTGTGGTGTTGGAGAAGACTCTTGAGAGTCCCTTGGACTGCAAGGAGATCCAACCAGTCCATTCTGAAGGAGATCAGCCCTGGGATTTCTTTGGAAGAAATGATGCTAAAGCTGAAACTCCAGTACTCTGGCCACCTCATACGAAGAGTTGACTCATTGGAAAAGACTGATGCTGCGGGGGATTGAGGGTTGGCAAAACTAATACAGTTATGTAAAGTTTAAAAATAAAATAAAATTTAAAAATAAATAAAATAAAATGAAAAAAAAAAAAGAAAAGGGGATGACAGAGGATGAGATGGCTGGATGGTATCACTGACTCGACGGATGTGAGTTTGAGTGAACTCAGGGAGTTGGGGATGGACAAGGAGGCCTGCTGTGCTGCGATTCATGGGGTCGCAAAGAGTGGGACACGACTGAACGACTGAACTGAGCATATCTTATCCTCATTGACTGCTGCAGCAGCTTTACAGTTGGGAGTCTTCTGATTCAGAAACATAGCTGGCGTTTCCATTTAGCAAATGTTATTTAAAAATCTTCACTGAAGTTTTAGACTTTTAGTCATAAAAGTTTTGCACAAGATCTGTTGTTCAGTCGCCAAGTTACATCCAACTCTTGCGGCACTGTGGACCATAGCACGCCAGGCTTCCCTGCCCTTCACCATCTCCCAGAGTTTGCTCAAACTCATGTCCATTCAGTCAGTGATGCCATCCAACCATCTCATCCTCTGTCATCCCCTTTTCCTTCCGCCTTCAACCTTTCCCAGCATCAGGGTCTTTTCCAGTAAGTCAGCTGTTCACATCAGGTGGCCAAAGGATTGGAGCTTCAGCTTCAGCATTAGTCCATCCAATGGATATTCAGGGTTGATTTCCTTTAGGATTGACTGGTTTGATCTCCTTGCTGTCTAAGGGACTCTCAAGAGTCTTCTCTAGCACCACAGTTTGAAAGCATCAATTTTTTGGTGCTTAGCCTTCTTGATGGTCCAACTGTCACATCTGTACATGACTACTGAAAAACTCATAGCTTTGACTGTACTGTCTTTGGTCAGCAAAGTAAGATTTATTCATAAGCATTTATGCAATGCCTTAATGTGGAGAAGTTATAAGCAGGTATTTTGGATCCAGACTACCACAGTCCGAATCCAGATTCCACCATTTTATTGGCTGTGTGACCTTGGAAAAAATGCTTAACTTGTCTGTACTTCCTCTGCTTGCCTATGAAGAAGTTTGCACCGCACAGAGGCACCATGAGGATTAAATGAGCTGTGTCTGAGATACAGCGTGCCCACGCATATAGTAGAAGGATGGCTTCTGTTATTACAGTCTTTTCCACTTGAGGAATAGGACCAGTTTTTCATGTATTGTTTCCCTTATATTTTCTAGTTAGTTATTGCTGATATCAAGCAAAGTTATTACTGATTTTTGAAAGCTGATTTTTCATACTACCACATAAGAAGCCCATCAGTTCTAATACATCAACCAGATTTTTCTAGATGAATGAGTATATATTTGCCAAGTTTGGGTATTCAGATTATGCTAGCATTATGGAATAAATTAGAAAACTGTCTTTTTTTTTTTATCTTCTGTCTCTGGATTTGGTTTACATAAAATAGAGGTTATCCATTCCTTGATGATTTGATAAGACCTGCCTTTAAAGTACCCTGGGCTTGATGTTGTCTTTTCAATTGCAGACATTTAGCTCTCTTATCATTTTATTTTATGTTATTTGGCTATTTAGATGTTCTACTGCATCATGATTCAAACTAGGTAATTTATATTTTCTAAGGAAATAATGCATTTCATCAAGACTTTCAAATGTATTGGCATAAAGTTACACACAGTATTCTCATTAAAGTTGTTTTATCTTCTGTGCTTCTATGGTTATGTCCCTCGCTCATTACTAATGTCTTTATTTGTGCTCTCTCCTTTGAACAAGCGTTTGCCTTTTATGGGCAAGCCTCCTTTTTTTTTTTCCCCCCTCTATTTATTTCAGCCTTTATTTGTATTAATTCCTTCCTGCTGCTTTCTTCGAGTCTGTTTTATAATTCTTTTTCTGGCTTCTGGAGTTGAGTGCTTCATTTTTTTCTTTTCAGTCTTTCTTGCTTCTTAGTGAATGCTGTGGAGCTTCTGGCTACTGCTCTTCCTCTATTCCATGGGTTTGATATGAAGCCTTCCAGCTCCTCCTTGTTTCCAAAGAGGTGATAATTTGAGTATGAGTTTTTTCCTTACCTAGGCGTAAAAATTTAGAAGGTTGCTTTTTGTAATTCCCATATATATATAGATATATAGATTTGTATGCTAGATAGATTATGCTGCTAAGTCACTTCAGTCATGTCCGACTCTGTGCAACCCCATAAATAGCAGCCCACCAGGCTCCCCCATCCCTGGGATTCTCCAGGCAAGAACACTGGAGTGAGTTGCCATTTCCTTCTCCAATGCGTGAAGGTGAAAAGTGAAAGTGAAGTCGTTCAGTCATATCCGACTCTTAGTGACCCCATGGACTGCAGCCCACCAGGCTCCTCCATCCATGGGATTTTCCAGGCAAGAGTACTGGAGTGGGGTGCCATTGCCTTCTCCAAGATAGATTATAGCTAATATCTAACATTATTGCATTCTCATCTGAGAATGGCTTCTCTGGTGGTTCAAATGGTAAAGATCTGCCCGCAATGCAGGAGACCTGGGTTTGATCGCTGAGTCAGGAAGATCCCCTGGGGAAGGGAATGGCTACGCACTCTAGTATTCTTGCCTGGAGAATTCCATAGACAGAGGAGTCTGGCAGGCTACAGTCCATGGGGTCACAAAGAGTCAGAAATGACTGACTGACTAACACTTTCACTTTCAATCTGAGAATATAGCTTGTATAATTTCTACTTTGGTGAATCTACTGAAATTCCAAGCCCCCTTACCTAAAGGTGGCACAAGGTGTCAAATTCAGATTTTGGATCTAATTAAAGCTATGGTCAAATAGAGGTTGTACCACTTCCCAGCAGAATGACCCCGATCAAGTCTGTTAAACTACTCTAGGCCTCAGTAATATAATCTATTAAATGGGGATAACAATGATCTTTATCGTAGGGCTGATGTGAGAATTACAGAAAACTTACATAAAGGATAAAATAATATCCATTATGTAGTTCCTAATTAATGTATCAGCTGCTGTGATGTTAACGATAAGCGTTACTGTGATTATGCTAGTATTATCTCTGACTGCTTCTTGATCTATTAGCCCATTTAGATTTCTATGACAATGTGCATTTATTTCCTGTGGTTTTCAGATGTTAGCTGCTGGCTTCCATCTAAATTCAGATTTCCTAAAGCCAACAGAATTGCCTTTCTTTGATTCACTTTTTTTTTTTTTTTGCCGCAAACTACATAATTGGGAAATTCTTTGCTCCATTCATTGGAAATGAATTATACATATAAACATGCATTATGCATATATTTTGAATATTTAACTTTATATATTTATCCAAGCACAAGTATTACATATAATGAGCTAAATATATGCATCATATATGCACATATATGTAGATATATGTGTATATGTATGAACATGCACACATATGCATATGCAAAGCTCACTTCTGCATTCATGATTACACAGTCTAGTGAAATATTTTTTCTGTGTATAACTGTATTTTCTCCTTATTGCAAAGTGTAGTAGATGGAGAAATGGTCCCCGCAAAATATCTACATCCTAATCCCCAGAATCCATGAAATGCTACCTTACATGGTAAAAGGAATTTTGCAAATGTGATTAGGTTAAGAATTTTCATATGAGATGGTTATTCTGGATTATCTGAGTGGGCTTAATGTAATCATCATTATCATTAAGTCACTAAGTCATGTCCTATCCTTTGTTGCTTCATGGACTGAAGCCTGCCAGGTTCCTCTGTCCATGGGATTTACCAGGCAAGAATATCAAATTGGGTTGCCATTTCCCTTCTCCAGGAGGCCTTCCTGACTCAGGGATCAAACCCAAGTTTCCTGCACTGGCAGGCAGATTCTTTACCACTGAGGCATGAATCAGAAGGGTCCTTATAGGAGAATATGACGCAGAGAAGAGCATCGGGGGCAGAGAAGGAGATACAACTTGATAGCAAAAGAAAGAAGAAAGATAAACAGACAGACACAGAGACTATGCCTCTGGCTTCAAAGTCCTGTTGATGTCTAGATTTCAGAAATTCTCCCTTCCAGAACTGCAAAAAATAAATCTATATTGTCTTAGATTAGTTAAATCTATATTGTCAAGATTTCCAGGAGAAATATCAATAACCTCTGATACACAGATGATACCACACTTATGACAAAAAGAAAAGAACTAAAGAGCCTCTTGATGAACGTGAAAGGGGAGAGTGAAAAAGTTGGCTTAAAACTCAACATTCAGAAAATTAAGATCATGGCATCTGGGCCCATCACTTCATGCAAATAATGGGGAAACAATGGAAACAGTTAACCGATTTTATTATTCTGGGGCTCCAAAATCACTGCAGATGATGACTGTAGCCATGAAATTAAAAGACTCTTGCTCCTTGGAAGGAAAGTTATGACCAACTTAGACAGTAAAAAACAGAGACATTACTTTGCCAACAAAGGTCCATCTAGTCAAAGCTATGGTTTTTCCAGTGGTCATGTATGGATGTGAGAGTTGGACTATAAACAAAGCTGAGCACCAAAGAACTGATGCTTTTGAACTGTGGTGGTGGAGAAGACTCTTGAGAGTCCCTTGGACTGCAAGGAGGTTAAACCAGTCAATCCTAAAGAAAATCAGTCCTGAATATTCATTGGAAGGACTGATGTTGAAGCTGAAGCTCGAATACTTTGGCCACCTGATGAAAAAAGCTGATTCATTTGAAAAGACTCTGATGCTGGGAAAGATTGAAGGTGGGAGGAGAAGGGGATGACAGAGGATGAGATGGCTGGATGGCATTACCAACTTGATGGACATGAGTTTGAGTAAACTCCTGGAGTTGGTGATGGACAGAGAAGCCTGGTGTGCTACAGTCCATGGGGTCGCAGAGTTGGACACAAATTCTCCAAGCCAGGCTTCAGCAATATGTGAACCGTGAACTTCCAGATGTTCAAGCTGGTTTTAGAAAAGGCAGAGGAACCAGAGATCAAATTGCCAACATCCGCTGGATCATGGAAAAGGCAAGAGAGTTCCAGAAAAGCATCTATTTCTGCTTTATTGACTCTGCCAAAGCCTTTGACTGTGTGAATCACAATAAACTGTGTTAAATTCTGAAAGAGATGGGAATACCAGACCACCTGATCTGCCTCTTGAGAAATTTGTATGCAGGTCAGGAAGCAACAGTTAGAACTGGACATGGAACAACAGACTGGTTCCAAATAGGAAAAGGAGTTCGTCAAGGCTGTATATTGTCACCCTGTTTATTTAACTTATATGCAGAGTACATCATGAGAAATGCTGGACTGGAAGAAGCACAAACGGGAATCAAGATTGCTGGGAGAAATATCAATAAGCTCAGATATGCAGATGATACCATCCTTATGGCAGAAAGTGAAGAGGAACTAAAAAGCCTCTTGATGAAAGAGACAGTGGAGAGTGAAAAAGTTGGGTTAAAGCTCAACATTCAGAAAATGAAGATCATGGCATCCAGTCCCATCACTTCATGGGAAATAGATGGGGAAACAGTGGAAACAGTGTCAGACTTTATTTTTTTCGGCTCCAAAATCACTACAGATGGTGACTGCAGCCATGAAATTAAAAGACGCTTACTCCTTGGAAGGAAAGTTATGACCAACCTAGATAGCATATTCAAAAGCAGAGACATTACTTTGCCGACAAAGGTTCATCTAGTCAAGGCTATGGTTTTTCCTGTGGTCATGTATGGATGTGAGAGTTGGACTGTGAAGAAGGCTGAGCGCCGAAGAATTGATGCTTTTGAACTGTGGTGTTGGAGAAGACTCTTGAGAGTCCCTTGGACTGCAAGGAGATCCAACCAGTCCATTCTAAAGGAGATCAGCCCTGGGATTTCTTTGGAAGGAATGATGCTAAAGCTGAAACTCCAGTACTTTGGCCACCTCATGCGAAGAGTTGACTCATTGGAAAAGACTCTGATGCTGGGAGGGATCGGGGGCAAGAGGAGAAGGGGATGACAGAGGATGGGATGGCTAGATGGCATCACTGACTCGATGGACGTGAGTCTCAGTGAACTCCGGGAGTTGGTGATGGACAGGGAGGCCTGGCGTGCTGCGATTCATGGGGTTGCAAAGAGTCAGACACGACTGAGCAACTGATCTGATCTGATCTGAGCAACTGAACTGAACTGATATTGTGTGACAGTGTGTGTGTGGTAATGAATTGCAGAAGCACTAGGAAACTAATACACAACCCTCATAGGGAGGTGGTGCTCCCATTTTCAGACGAGAGAATTGAAGTTTAGAAAAGTAAAGTAACTTGCCCATGGAGATATACCTTGTCAATAGTCATGTTAGGAATCAAACCTGGAGTTCATATTTCAAGAAGTGTGTATATGAATGTGTGTGTGAGAGCATATGTTTGTGAGTGAGTGTGTGTGAGTGTGTATGTGAGTGTGTGAGTGAGTGTGTGTGTGTGTGAGTGTGAGTGAGTGTGTGTGCATGTGAGTGAGTGTGTGTGAGTGTGTATCACTTCAGTCATGTTACAACTGTAGGTGCATGGTATTTTCCTTTTGCCTGGGGCCGGGAAAAGACTGGCCTAGCAGGAGAGGAAGGAAGGAAGATAAAAGGCCAGGGTTCACTTATTAATAGTAAGACCCTTAGAGATGTAGGGAGAGAGAGCGAGAACAAGAATGGAACTCGGAAAGGCAAATGATACTTTGAATTTTAAAACATCAGCAGCTCTCTCCCCCAAGCCACCTCCGGGCACAGGATGATTTATGCAAAGGTCTATTTAGTTGTTGGTTTCTGTTTTTTTTTTTTTTAAATCTTATTTTTGTACCATGCAACATAATTATACAGCTCCTTTAGAACATTCTGTCGTCTGGGAGATTTTCTTACAGAAATTCTAAAGAGTGTAGGCTCACAGGAAACCAGCCAAGATCCTCATGAAACTATATTTACACATATGCCAAAATGAAAGACATAAAATAAGTACAAAGATACAAACTGGGCGTTTTAGCTGAAGGCGATGAACGTGCTACCCTGAACACACCCATCACGTTATAGAGAACGCTAGAACTGGATGGGGCTTCCGAGAGTGTACCATGAAATCTGGTATGTGTTTAGCCAAGAGCATGCTTTATTGAACCCTTTCAGCAATGTCGTGAGATGGGTACTTTCATTCCAACATTGCCACTAGGGACCCTGAGGCTTGGCATTTTAAATTCCTTGACCAAGATCACACGAGCACTTTGGAAAAGCCAGGATGTGGCCTTGGATCTTCCTCCTTCAAATCTAGGGCTATTCCACTTTAGCACAAATGACAGCTTCCAAACTGCTTGTTTTGGGGAAAAAAGGGAAGCTAGGCCTGAAAAGAAATGGCGTTTATACAAATTCTTAAGGCATTCACACAAATGGCATTCATACAGATTCTCTTATTTATTCATGTATTTACCTGCTCATTCATTCATTTCTTAATGGCTTACAGAATTAATAAAATCATGTATTGAAACCACAGACTAGAAACTTTTTTAATAGGGAAGGGAAACAAATCCCAGGGTAGGGCGAAAGAATACAATTAAGAGTAAGAAGATGGCCTTCATTTCCCCTCCAGGGAATCCTCCCAACCCAGGGACTGAGCCCCTGTCTCCTGACTCTCCTGCATTGGCAGGCAGATTCTTTACCACTAGTGCCACTCGGGAAGCTCAAATTATATCTAAACACATGTAATATATTCCGATCAGAATAGAGCAGCTGGGGACATCTATCCTGATGCCGCCTCCTCGCTGGCAGCGAGACCATTCCCGGCCTCAGGTTGCCCCTCCAAATGATCTGAGAAACACGGAAGCTTCAAACATGTGGATGGCATTGCTCACCACCTCTTATACAGGTATATATAGGATACACCTCTCTTTGCAAATTATGTCAGGAAAACGAGTGTATCCTCTGGAAAATGACACAAAGCAAACCATACCCTCCCCCCATCCCACCCCCCAAACAAAACAAAACAAAACAAAAAAAAACACAAACTTCCTGCTCTCAAACCAGTGCAGTTCTATAATCCACCATGTTTTGTTTGTTTTCTCCTGTTCACTTTGGTAACTAGGACAAACCAGAGCTAAACTGATCTCACGTTGAGGAACCTTCCCCTTCCAGGTTCCTGAAATCATTTTCTCCCTTTCCCTTTCTCTCCTTACAAACGCCTCTGGTCTGTCCTATGTGTATCCATCTTTTATAGGTTGGATTTTTGTGGATAATATTACATTCTCTTGGAAGAATGCATGGTATACACTGTAAACACACACATACAAATGAAACAAACTTGGTTGCTAGGTAACTTGAGTACGTCTTTAGAGAGAAGAAGTGCTTCCTCACCCATAAAATTCATTCTGCGTTCTTCATCGCAGTAGCCAATGACCTTCTCAACCATCTCAAATCCACCTGCTTCTCTTAGCATGCTGGACCCTGTGGTCTGCCCCGATCAATCGGGACCAAGTGAGGCTCAAACACCAGGCCCCAGAGTCCACTTTGCCCCTGGTGGGCAAGGACTTGTACTCGATGCTTCTTTGCATTCTCAGCATCCCAACCACCAAGCACAGAGTCAAGGCATGAAATGTTAGTAGAAGAATTCTCTACTTCAACAGTGATGGCTTTGAACTGGTCCTGGAATGGGCAGTGTGGACTGACAATGAGGACATGCAGCTGGTTAAGACTTGGTCTCTGCTCATGAGGGATGCACGGCACGCCAGGGGCCAGACTGAAGAGCAGGCACGTCAACAGAGTGATGTGGCTGCAACTCGGAGGGGCATGGGACCTGCGTGACCCCAGAGAAAGGCCATTTCACTTAGCTTTGAGGAGTTAGGCCTGACCAGGGGCTACAACCAGGACAGAAAGTCAGAGGTCCAATCTGCGAGAGGCATCAAGATGTCACTGGAATAAATTAGAATTGGAGACAAAATGTCAGTGGCCCTTCCTTGGTAAGAGGGCCCTATGGGAAGAAAAGAAAAGAAAAAAAAAATATATATATATATAAAAGACAAGAAAAACAGTCCTTTCTATGTGTGCCCTAACCTCGTTTGTGTGTGTGTGTGCTCAGTTGCTCAGTCATGTCTGACTCTTTGCAACCCTACAGACTGTAGCCCACCAGGCTCCTCTTTCCATGGAATTTTCCAGGCAAGAATACTGGAGTGGGTTGCCATTTCCTATTCCAGGGGATTTTCCTGACCCAGGGATCAAACCCTGGTTTCTTACATCTCCTGCGCTGGCAGGTGGATTCTTTACCACTAGCACCACCTGGGAAGCCCCTGCTGCTGCTGCTGCTGCTGCTGCTAAGTCGCTTCAGTCGTGTCTGACTCTGTGCGACCCCAGAGACGGCAGCCCACCAGGCTCCCCCGTCCCTGGGATTCTCCAGGCAAGAACACTGGAGTGGGTTGCCATATCCTTCTCCAATGCATGAAAGTGAAAAGTGAAAGTGAAGTCGCTTAGTCGTGTCCGACTCCTAGCGACCCCATGGACTGCAGCCTAACAGGCTCCTCCATCCATGGGATTTTCCAGGCAAGAGTACTGGAGTGGGGTGCCATTGCCTTCTCCGGGAAGCCCCTGTTAGCATTAAGCTAATATTTAAACATTATCTACTCAGAAAGACAAGGCATTATATACCTAGCTCCATGGTAACTGCACATCTCTGCCCTGCCCTTCTCTTGGGGCTCAGAGAAGACTTGCTGGGGAAGATAACATCTGTACTGAGACTTGAAAATAAAACAGTGTGCAAGCTAAAGCCAGGGAGAAATGAGAGGCAGCAGGGAGGAGAGATGGAGGAGAGGCAGAGGGAGCAATGTCAAAAACTCCAGAAGCTGAAGCCGAGACGCATAGTTCAGGAATAGGGACATAGCTGGAAATACAACTGAAAAGGCTGGAAGCCAACAATCTCCTTAGCCAAGTCAGTTGAGGAACCCCATTAAACAAGTATTAACTGAACACCTACTATGTGTCAGGGACTGTTCTAACGTGTTGGAGATAGAGCAGTAAGCAGGACATACAATTCAGCCACTGGAAGATGAAATGACATGTTTTTATACCTATTAGACTCATCACAGCTACTATTAACTGAGTGCCTAAGTGTGCTGGCCTCTGTGCTCATACAATTTCATTCAATCCTTCCGATGCTGCTGGAATCACATCTGATTCTATGCGAAACGAGAGACTCAGAGATGTTTAGTGATTTGCTCAAACCTATGTGGCCGGAAGTAGCCAGAGGCCAGAAGCGATGTCAGATAAGGAAGCCACACAGACTGGGCTTAAATCCTGAGGCCTCCGCTTCCCAGCTGTGTGACCTTAAGCCACTGAGCCCCTCTGTGCCTGGTTGTCTTGACAGTAAATCACAACCATACCGCTAGTGCTGATGCAGGAGATAGATGGGCTCCAGGTTAGACATTTACACCCAGCCAGCCTCCTGTCTGCATTTCCTGAGACAAGAGATAGGTGGGCTCCAGGTTAGACATTTACACCCAGCCAGCCTCCTGTCTGCGTTTCCTGAGACAAGAGATAGGTGGGCTCCAGGTTAGACATTTACACCCAGCCAGCCTCCTGTCTGCATTTCCTGAGACAAGAGATAGGTGGGCTCCAGGTTAGACATTTACACCCAGCCAGCCTCCTGTCTGCATTTCCTGAGACAAGAGATAGGTGGGCTCCAGGTTAGACATTTACACCCAGCCAGCCTCCTGTCTGCATTTCCTGAGACAAGAGATAGGTGGGCTCCAGGTTAGACATTTACACCCAGCCAGCCTCCTGTCTGCGTTTCCTGAGACAAGAGATAGGTGGGCTCCAGGTTAGACATTTACAGCTGGCCTCCTGTTTACCCTCCAAAATAAAAGTTGTAACAACAGGGTAAATAGCCAGTGTTTGAATCTTGTCAACACCTTAAGGGAATAGTCATGGCAAGAACAAAGAGAGGCAAAACCCTGTCTATGTAAACGATTAACGGATCTCCCTTCTCCCTCTTTTGGGACAAGGGAGAGACACTACTCATGTGCAGAAAGGCTCCTTGTGGATCAAAAGTCAGGGGATAATTCCAGGCCATAATGAGTCTTGCTCCTCCCAGAAGCCTGCATGTCGAGATCTACCTTGGCTGAAGGGTGCTTGCATATGGGACTGAGTGTCCCAGGGTAGGTTAGGTGTGGAAAAAGAAATCAGATAACTGGCTTGGAGGAAGACAAAGACCCGGAAGAACGGCCCTATATAAATGACCGCCACTTCACTATGCTCCTCCTCACTGCGGGGAGGCCCACACACTTTCACTGCAGCCTTGCATCTCTGTCTTACTTCTACCTCACCCAAACAGTTTCTCTATGTCCTCTCCCACTTGTTGTGCTATGTCCCTAATAATAACTTCAAATCTGGATTTACAGTTTCTCCCTCCATGATAAACATATTTTTCACCAGGGGCAAAGATCCAGGGGAAAATAGCTTACACCCTCTAGCCTTTGATGGCCTAGGATTCCTGGTTCTCATCCAGGATCACTTCAGTTCAGTTCAGTCGCTCAGTTGTGTTCGCCTGCGATTGTGACCCCATGGACTGCAGCACCCCAGGTTTCCCTGTCCATCACCAACTCCAGGAGCTTGCTCAAACTCACATCCATTGAGTCAGTGATGCCATGCAACCATCTCATCCTCTGTTGTCCCCTTCTCCTGCCTTCAATCATTCCCAGCATCAGGGTCTTTTCAAATAAGTCAGCCCTTCGCATCAGGTGGCCAAAGTATTGGAGTTTCAGCTTCAGCATCTGTCCTTCCAATGAATATTCAGGACTGATTTCCTTTAGGATTGACTGGTTTGACCTCCTTGTAGTCCAAGGGACTCTCAAGAGTCTTCTCCAACATCACAGTTCAAAAGCATCAATTCTTCAGCATTCAGCTTTCTTTATAGTCTAACTCTCACATCTATACATGACTACTGGAAAAACCATAGCTTTGACTAGACGGACCTTTGTTGGTACGATACCCAGGTTCAATTCCTGGGCAGGGAATTAAGATCTGACTTCACGCCACCTCTCACTGCTGCCTCGCTGAGATCAGTACCTCCTTTGTAGATTTGTTATGAGAATTCAGCGGGCTAATGTAATCAAAGCATTTAGCACAGTCATGGCACATAGGAAGTGCTTAATAAGTGTTAGCTGCTATTATTAGTGAAAGTGAAGTCGCTCAGTCGTGCCCGACTCTTAGCGACCCCATGGACTGCAGTCTACCAGGCTCCTCTGTCCATATTAACCTGCCTGCAAAAAGCTTTATGAAACCTGTGCTACTCAGGAAACTCTCAGCAAGGGCACAGAGCTCTGAACAAGTCAACAAGGTCCCCTTGAGTGACGGTTTGTTTTCCTTGCTTAATTCAATAGCCTGCCACTTCTCTCCACCAACTTTCACACAAGTACCTGCTAATGGTTTTCATTGTTTTGTTTATAGTGCTTCTAACAAATGCGGCTAACTTCTCATTTGCATCCTTAATAGACAATTTTCAAAGACTGTTGACACTGCAGTTGGTTTTAGGAGACCTGAGTTTTATCCCCATTTTCCTCCTGTTTGTCAGCATTTGGAGGAGCCTCAACGGCTCACAGCACACCTGCACTCTCTTAATTCAGTCTCATTGAAAATTTTCAGAGACCTTTCTGGGCAGGGACGGTTACTTTGTCCTTGTCTCACAGACAAGAGGTTGAGCCCCTCAGGTCACTGACCAAGTGGAGGCCTGCTGTCCTTACTATCATTGACTTTAGCTACTTTATTTAACAAATACCTAAGAGTGCGACATCCGTGCACTTTATAAACACTAATGTAAATTGTGATGCAGGAGCTTCCCTGGTGGGCTCAGCAGTAAAAACGGCCACCTGCCAATGGGGGAGACTCAGCAGATCCAGGTCCGACCCCTGGGTGGGGAAGATCCCCTGGAGAAGGGAATGACTACCCACTCCAGTATTCTTGCCTGGGAAATCCCATGGACAGAGGAGCCTGGCGGGCCAGAGCCCATGGGGTTGCAAGGAGTCGGAAATGACCTAGGACCTAGTGACTAAACAACAGCAATAAATTGTGATGCAATTAATGTCATGCATTTAACCCTCACAGCGACTCTATAGAGAGACACTGCTGTTTTCGCTTTTCTACAGATGAGAAAACTGAGGCACAGGGATGTTAAGTAACTCGATTAAGGTCACACAGTGAGAAGCGGCAAGCTACATTACCAGCCACGTGACCTTGGACACATTACCTAACCTAGATGGAGTAATAAATGCCCTTTGCACTCTTTACAACCAGCGTTACATTAAGGCAGATATTATTAAAATTTTAGAGATTCTAGAGACTGAAGGTCAAGGGTCCTGAGAGTCTTGCCTGATGTCTAAGAGAAAGTTAGAGGTGATCAGGATTGGAACCCAAATGTATACCAATTCCCCTTGACCCTGGCAGTCTGCTATGGATACAAGAGGCAGACAGTTTCTATGTCAAAATCCATTACTGCTGTGGTCCCCTGCTGTAAACTGCTGCTTGCAACAGAAGGGCACCCCTCCCCCCAAGTACAATAGCAACGATAAGAACACAGCTGATTCGGTATTCAGGCCTCAGATCTACGCCCATGCATAATTTACTCAGTGCTGCCCTGCAGTCACTTCAGCTGAGGAGAGACCCTATAAATTCAGGTCTGCACACACTAATTTATTTCTTATTTATTTTACTGATACATATCTAGGGCCTCCAGCGAGCTGCTCTAACACCTGCTCAAAGGCGCCTCTGGCACCAAGCGTAACTGGGGCTGGGGTGGGGAGCCCCTGAAATGAGTCCCAGAAGGAAAACCAGATCTCACAGACTAGAACCATGCAGGTAAAATTAATTTCCTGTTAAACTGAAATTAAACACTTACGCATTCCTCCACCTCCTCTTTCATAGTTCTTGGGGCTGAAAAGGTTGTTAAATGCTTTTTTCTCCTTTTCTATCTTAGTAAAGCACTGTGTGCGTTCAGCTGCTCAGTTGTGTCCGGCTCTTCGCAGTCCTGTGGACGGTAGCCCACCAGGCTTCTCTGTCCCTGGAATTCTCCGGGCGAGAATACTGGAGTGGCTGGCTGTTTCCTCCTGCAGGGGATCTTCCCAGCCCAGGGATCGAACCTGTGTCTCTTGCATCTCCTGTGCTGGCAGGCAGATTCTCTACCTCTGTGCTGCCTGGGAAGCCCAGGACAGCACTAAGCACACTTCAATGACTGCTCATCTTGCAACACAAAAGACCATTTTTCTGAGTCACAGAATGTCAAAAGGAGAACAAGTTGCCTAATATGAAGACATCAGCAGAAAGGGAATGAAGAGAAGGAAAAAGGCTGCCATTTTCTTGAGTGATGGCTAAGGATCAAACACGATCCTAGAAGCTCTCCACGGCACAGGTCCCGCTGCAGTCATTTTCAACACGGAAAACAAGGTTAACTGGAAGAACCACTAGGCATCATTTTCCCAAAGATCGCATTTCACAGGTGGTCAAATGGCAGCCCAGGGAGGGAGAGCGGCTTGTCCCAGGTCACTCGACAAGTCGGTCCTAACGTGACCCCCTCTTTCCATCTCATACCAACCTTAAAACTCAGCTGAATTCCTAACAGGAGTGAGAACTTTTTGAGCTTTGCCTGCATTGCTTCCTCTCCACCTTGCGTCTCCCAATTAACTATTCTTATCGACAGGGACATGAGGACAAAGAAGAACTAGCCTCTGAACTTGGCACTGCTTACTCCCTGCAGAAACAGGATCAAAATCCTGGGCTAAGCCCACATTCTGTAGCACCACACCTTCAAGACACCTTCAAGATGCCTGCTTTCATCTCCATGACACACTGACCCGGGCTGCGGGGGAGATGCAGAAAGGGCGGGAGACTTACAGAAAAGAAGTCCTGATCCTAGGGTGCAGCCTGAACGTGTGTGCCATTTATTGTAATCACTAATCAATTATTTATCTTTCTTCTTCCATTCTTCTTCTCAATCCCCAACCCAAAGGTTAGACTGTTGCTTTTTGCCTCTGGGGCTGAAAAAGCAGAGGCATAAAGGCCATTTCAGTGAAGGTCAGAGCCAGCCGGGGTCAGGCTGTGGTTCCTGACTTTTTTTCTTTCTGCATCCATCCCGCTGCTCTGAAGGGAGTGGTCGGGCCTCGGGGACAGAGACTCACCCGCAGAACATGAAGATGGTGCTGGAGGTGGCATCGTAGGGCAAGGGCACCGTCTGCTGCAGACACAGCTGCTCGCAGCCGCCGTTGAAGCCGTCAGAGCAGTCGATGCCTTTGGAGTGGTCGTAGCAGCCCGAGCCATCCTTCATGGGCCTCAGCTCCTCGGGGCACTGCTCAGAGGGAGAGAGAGCAGCAGGGTGGTTACGGCTAAAGAGGCAGTGGTCTCATCACGCCCTCTCCTCTCACCCCCTGCAAAGGGCCAGAGGTCAGGACCGCAGAGAGCAGCTCAAGGTCTTATCTGAGTGTGGGACTTCCCTAGCGGCCCAGTGGTTAAGCCTTTATCTTCTAACGTAGTGGGTACGGGCTCCATCCCTGGTTGGGGACTGAGATTCCCCCATGCCTTGTGGCCCAAAACACCAAAACATGAAACAGAAACAATTTTGTAACCAATTCACTAAAGACTTTAAAAACGGTCTACATCTAAAAAAAAAAAAAAAAAAAAAACCTTTAAGAACAAAGGACAACAGAGTCTTATCTGACCAACTATTAAATAACAGCTGTGTGGCCTTGGACAAATTTCTCTACCCCTCTGAACCTCAGTGTGCCCACCTGTAAAATGGAACTTTTGTCGATACCTGTCTTGTAAAGTTGTAAGAATGAAGGGAGCGCGTGCGTGCAGAGGGCTAAGAACTCCATGGCTCATATGGCAGCCATTCAGCAAATGTGAGCTGCTGTGAACACTGACCTTGCTGGGGTCATCATCAGTACTGTGTTTATTATTACTGTCCCACTGGGTCACTTGCAGAGGCAGCCAGATACATTTTTAAGAGCGTCTACCAATATGAGTTTAAATTCCAGATCTTCCCCTTCTTCCTGCCTGATCTGGGGTAAGTTACTCGCCCTCTCTGAGTTTCAACTTCCTTATCCGTTAAAAAAGCTCAGCACTGGCTTCGGCGGATTTGCTTTCAAGCTTAAAGTTGGGTCACAGGGGCTGCAAAACTTACTTTGGAATTTGGCATGCGCTTTGGTACTCATCAAATGTAATTTCTCTTCCTTCCTGTCTTGAATGTGTCACCTAGTCTCCAGCCTGAAGAGCCTGAATTCCTAAATGAGACTTGTACGTCTCCACAAAAGGCCTCCTAAACAGTCTGCATCCTCTCTATCATCCTCCTAGTGGCCACCAGTGTGATATTTCTAAATAGCATCACTCCCGAGTGCAAATAAATAAAGGCACTCTAAACAGCAGCAAAGTGACCCTTCCTAAAGCTGACAGCCCAGGTCCAGCTACTGATCCCATGGACAGACGATTTCAAAGCCTCTGTCTAGCCACAGGCACCTTCCTCTGGGTAACCAAATGGCTGCCCTCTGGTTCCTTAAAAACCTCACCGATTCCCACCTTGAGTGATCTCAGTCAAAGGCTCTTTGGCACCTGCTAAATGCTCTGTGAATGGAAGCTCTTATAGCACCGGGAAAACCACCTATTTATTTAATCTAGTTTCCTATCATTTGATGAAGCTGAGCCCATCTCCAGTCCAGCAGATGGAGAACACAGTCCCAATGCTCCTGTGTTCAGGAGAGAAAATGAGGTACTAGGTTTTAATTTCAGTCATCCGTCTGGCATTTCCTGTCCACCAAGATTAACACACGGAGCCCAGCCCTCTTCATCCATCACTGGACACTGCTGATTAAAATGCCCTCCCCATGTTCCTCTCCTCCCAACCAGCTCCCCTGTCCCCTCCCTCCTCCCTAAGCCATCATCCTGAACAACATCAATAACAAAACACACACCCCAAAGTTAATTTACAAAACCTACAGCAACAAAAAAAGGTCAGCTCTCTTGGAAATTAAATTTTGCCTAAGAAGAATTCATAATTACAAACGCACGAGAGAGTTCTTCGAGACACTTGAGACTGGCGCCAGGAAGGGTGACAGAGAGAGTCGGTTATAAATGGCCTTTGTCAAGCAGCAGAAAGGTTATAAAACTGGCTACATTTTGTGCTTAAAAAGAAAAATCAATTTTCCGTGGGAGTGAAGTGCTGTACATATTAATACAAGCTCAGAGGAGGCCCCTGCTTGTCTCAGAACATTTAGTGTCAGCCAGAAAGGCACTTGGTCAGGGGGTCATTTGACGGCATGTGCTCCTACCTGAGGCTGGGCTGTCTGTCTGCAGAGACTCAGGGGTGAGTGCGAGAAGGGAGGGCTGACCTTCTCACCATGAAACAGAAAATACTACTCAATCAGGTAACTCACGATTCTTTCCATCATCCCCTACTGATTCCCCACCACTCTTGTTCTTTAAAACATCCTAAACTCCAGGCATAATCTAAGCACTTTATCTGATTTAATTCAGTTAACCTTTATGGCAAACCCATGAGGTCATGTGAGAGGCTAATGCACATGTGCTGTGTGCGTGCTAAACGGCTTCAGTCGTGTCTGATTCTTTGCAACCCATGGACTGGAGCCTGCCGGGCTCCTCTGTCCACGGGATTCTCCAGGCAAGAATACTGGAGTGGATGGCCATGCTCTCCTCCAGGCGAGCTCTGCCTGACCCAGGGATGGAACCTGCGTCTCTTAGGCCTCCTGCACTGGCGGGCGGGTTCTTCACCACTAGCGCCACTGGGGAAGCCTCCCTAAGGTATATCCCCATCCTAATCTTCGGAACCTACGAACGTTACCTTCTATGGCAAAAGCTTTTCACAGATATAATTAAATTAATGCTGTTGAGATGAGGAGCGTATCCTGGCGTGATCCAGGTAGCTCTAAATGCTGCCACAAAGGTCCTTTTAAAAGGGAAGCAGAGAGAGAGAGACTGCATACAGAGAGGGCCATGTGTATGGAGGGGGGAGACGCAGCGACTGGGGTGACGTGGCCACAAGTCACCCAACGCTGCAGCCACCAGGAGCCAGAGAGGCTGGGACATTCTCCCCTAGAGCCCTAGGACGGGACAGGACCCTGCTGACACTGTGATCTCACACAGCTGGCCTTCAGAACCTCGAGAGAACACATTTCTATTTTCTTAAGCCACCGAGTTTGTTAGGCCGCTCTTAAATTTCTAATCCTCAGAACTGGCATGAGATAATAAATGCCTTTTGTTTTAAGCTGCCCAATTTAGGGATAATTTGTTACATAGCAATAGATAACTAATACAGTGAGATAAATATATCAAGCGCTTGGCACGGTGTTCGGCAGACACTAGCTGCCAGCTGCCATTCTGGGTATGATTAAGGAGCTTAGGATCCAGATTGAGAAATGAGAAATACACCTATCTGTTAGAGCAATAGTTACCCAGGAAATGTGAAGAAGCATGGTGTAATCTGAATGGGAAAATGGAAATTCTGCAAATGTGCTTGACTGGGGAGTATCAAAGGAGGGGGGGTTTGGGTCAGAGATGTATTCTTACAGGGAAGACAGATGTCACTGAAGCAAAAGGGACATTCTGTCTTCTAGGAAGAGGAAGAACAGAACCCTCCCCAGGAATACCAGACATGCTAGGTGGTTTTCCCACAGGATCTCCAGAAATGCCTCCCAGAAAGCATTCTTACTTCTCTTTTACAGATGAAGAGCCTGAGAGTGTTTCAGAGGGGAAGCACTTGCCTAGATGCTCAGCATCAAAGGCCTGTGTGCAGGCCCAGCTTTCTTTCTTTAAATAAGGGGAATAGCTTGGACATAGGACCTGATGAGACAGGAGACAAGGGTGATTTCAGTCTTGAACTGCACACAGGCATGTCTGACTCAGAACCGGGCACATCATAAGCGCTCAATGAATGAAGCATAAAAGAATGGCTAAGTGGAACAAACGATCAATGGACAAACCCATTCCCCACACAAAGCCTAAGTGGGACTATCAGCATATCTTTTCTTTCTCACCCATCTAAGTCCTTCACTGGATCATTTAACAAATGTATACTGAACGTTTACTCAGTGCTAAGCATACCTGCTGGGTGCTGGACATGCAGTAGTAAAGAACACAACAAGCAAGACCTTGTTTTCAGGGGGAATAAGTTCTAGAGAGAAGACAAATAATTAACAGGAAGTAAAATGATTATTTCATAGTGTAAAGAAGTACAACAAAAGTTCAGTTCAGTTCAGTTCAGTCACTTAGTCATGTCCGACTCTTTGCAACCCCATGGACTGCAGCACGCCAGGCCTCCCTGTCCATCACCAACTCCCAGAGTTTACCTAAACTCATGTCCATTGAATTGGTGATGCCATCCAACCATCTCATCCTCTGTCGTCCCCTTCTCCTCCTGCCCTCAATCTTTCCCAGCATCAGGGTCTTTTCAAATGAGTCAGTTCTTCATTCACATCAGGTGGCCAAAGTACTGGAGTTTCAGCTTCAACATCAGTCATTCCAATGAACACCCAGGACTGATCTCCTTTGGGATGGACTGGTTGGAGCTCCTTGCTGTCCAAGGGACTCTCAAGAGTCTTCTCCAACACCACAGTTCAAAAGCACCAATTCTTTGGTGCTCAGCTTTCTTTATAGTCCAACTCTCACATCCATACATGAGTACAACAAAAGTACAATATGATAAAAAGTGAATGGGGATAGAGTCAAAGAGGTATAAACTGAGCACTTGAGTGAAGCCTGAACAGTAAACAGAATCTCCCAACAGAAAATAAGTGGAGAGAGTTATCCAAGAAGTAATAGCAAGTATGAAAGTCCTGAGTCAGGAACAGTGTTATCCTATCTATGGAACAGAGGAGACCAATGCAGTTGAAGCTCCATGAGACAGGAATAAACAAGGTTAGTATAAGGCAAGTGGGGAGAGGTAGGAAGGGACCAGCTCACTTAAGCCAGGGGTTGGCAAACTGTGGTCTAGACAAATGTAGTCAGAGAACTGTGCTATTTTCTTTTTAATTATGCATTTAAAAAGTTGAGATACTTAAGAGAGTCACATGAAGCTTTAAGAAATAAGGCTTAAATAGTAAAGAATCTGCCTGCAATGTGGGAGACCCGGGTTCCATCCCTGGGTCAGGAAGATCCCCTCAAGAGGGGAATGGCAACCCACTCCAGTATTCTTGCCTGGAGAATCCCCATGGACAGAGGAGCCTGGCGGGCTGCAGTCAATGGGGTTGCAAAGAGACGGACACGACTGAGCGACCAAGCACACACAGCACAGTACAGAGGGACATGATGCGTTGCCAGTTTCCCTCAATGGTAACATTTTGCAAAACTATAGTAAAGTATGACAACCAGGACATACATACAGACAGTCAAGATACAGGACGTTCCCAACACTACAAGCCACACCCACTGCTCACCTGACTCCCTTCCTGAGTACTTGGCAACAACCAGTATGTTCTCTGTTTCCACAATGTCTGTCATTTCAAGACTGTTACATAAACAAAATCATACATCAAGTGAACTTCTTAGGAGTTGAATTTTTGCATTCGCATATTTCTCATATTCATCCAGGTGGTTTCATGTACCAATATTTAGTTCCTTTTTAAATGAAGAGTATTATGCTATGGTATGGAGGGACTATGCATGTGTGTGTGAGTGTTAGCTGCTTCAGTCTTGTCTGGCTCTTTGAATCTCCATGGCCTGTTGCCTGCCAGGCTCCTCTGTTCATGAAATTTCCCAGGGCAGAATACTTGGAGTGGGTTGTTATTTCATTCTCTCAGGGATCTTCCCGACCCAGGGATTGAACCTTCATATCTGGCATCTCCTGCACTGGCGGGCAGATTCTTTACTGCTGCACCATGTGGTAAGCCCTAAAGCTGCGCTGGTGTGCAGGTTTTTTTGTGAGGACATAAGTTTTTATTCCCCTGGGAGGGAAAAAAGGCCAAGGAGTATAATTTCTCAGTTGTATGATAATTGCATGTCTAATATTTTAGGAAGCTGCCAAACTTTTCCAGGGTGGTGGTACTAATTCAAATGCCCACACGCAAAATATGAGCAGTCCAGTTTCTCCACGTCCTTGTCAACATCTGATGGTGTGGATATTTTTCATTTTAGCCACCCTGACAGGGGTTTAGTCATACCCCCACTGTGGTTTCAATTTGCATTTTCCTGTATGCAGGTCAGGAAGCAACAGTTAGAACTGGACATGTAACAACAGACTGGTTCCAAATAGGAAAAGGAGTACGTCAAGGCTGTATATTGTCACCCTGCTTATTTAACTTCTATGCAGAGTACATCATGAGAAACGCTGGGCTAGAAGAAGCACAAGCTGGAATCAAGATTGCTGGGAGAAATATCAATAAGCTCAGATATGCAGATGACACCACCCTTATGGCAGAAAGTGAAGAGGAACTAAAAAGCCTCTTGATGAAAGTGAAAGTGGAGAGTGAAAAAGTTGGCTTAAAGCTCAGCATTCAGAAAACGAAGATCATGGCATCCGGTCCCATCACTTTATGGGAAAGAGATGGGGAAACAGTGGAAACAGTGTCAGACTTTATTTTTTTGGGTTCCAAAATCACCGCAGATGGTGACTGCAGCCATGAAATTAAAAGACGCTTATTCCTTGGAAGGAAAGTTATGACCAACCTAGATAGCATATTCAAAAGCAGAGACATTACTTTGCCAACAAAGGTTCGTCTAGTCGAGGTTATGGTTTTTCCAGTGGTCATGTATGGATGTGAGAGTTGGACTGTGAAGAAGGCTGAACGCCGAAGAATTGATGCTTTTGAACTGTGGTGTTGGAGAAGACTCTTGAGAGCCCCATGGACTGCAAGGAGATCCAATCAGTCCATTCTGAAGGAGATCAGCCCTGGGATTTCTTTGGAAGGAATGATGCTAAAGCTGAAACTCCAGTACTTCGGCCACCTCACATGAAGAGTTGGCTCATTGGAAAAGACTCTGATGCTGGAAGTGATTGGGGGCAGGAGAAGGGGACAACAGAAGATGAGATGGCTGGATGGCATCACTGACTCGATGGACGTGAGTCTGGGTGAACTCTAGGAGTTGGTGATGGAAAGGGAGGCCTGGCGTCCTGCGATTCATGGGGTCGAAAAGAGTCGGACACGACTGAGCGACTGAACTGAACTGAACTGAATAGTTAATGATGCTGAATATCTGTGGTTTATTTGCCATCTCTATATCCTTTTCTGTGAGATGTCTCTCAATGTTTTTTGCTCATTTCCTAATTGGATTGCTTATCATCCTTAAGGTCTGAGAGTTCTTTATATATTCCAGACATTAGACTTTTGTCAGATAGGCAGTTTGTAAATATTTTCTTTCCCACTTTGTAACTTGTCTTCTCATCATCTTCCACTGAGCTTTCACAGAGGAAGTGTTTTTCATTTTGATGAAATCCAAGTTATCATTTTCTCTTTTATGGATCATAAAAACTATATCTTGGAATCTAAGAACCCTTTGCCAAGCTCAAATCTCAAATAGTTGCTCATGTGTGTGTGTGTTCTGGAAGTGTTATAGCTTTAGGTTTTACAGTTAATTCTAATTCTATGATGCATTTCAAGTTAATTTTTATACAAGGTGTGAGACATATCCCGAGGTCTGCATCTCCAGTGAAATTATCCAAGCTTATAGATTTTTTTGAGGGGAGTTTTTAAGTGACATTTTGAATTTTCTTAAAAGTTATAGGGGAATTTCCCCGGTGGTCCATGGCTAAGACTTTGCACTTCCAATACAGTGGACCTGGGTTCAATCCCATATGCTTCAACTAAGATCCAGCAAGCTACAATGATGATCAAAGATTCTGTATGCTGCAATTAAGACCCAGTTCAGCCAAAATTAAAAACAAAAGTTATAGGGCAATTCAAATATCTGTTTCATATTGGGTGAATCATCGTATTTTGCATTTTTCAAGGAAATAGTCCATTTCATCTAAGGTGTCAAATATATGTGGGTACCAGGAGTTGGTGATAGACAGGGAGGCCTGGTGTGCTGCGATTCATGGAGTCGCAAAGAGTTGGACACAACTGAGCGACTGAACTGAACTGAACTGAATAACTATTTGTAGCAGTCCTTTATTAACCTTTTTGATGTTTGCAGGGTCTATAGTGATATCATCTGTCTTATTCCTGATATTGGTAACTTGTATCTTCCCTTTTTTAAAAAAGTCTTGCTAGGTTTTGTTTATTTTCTCAAGTTTCCTGGTGGATCATTGGTAACTTGTACAGTCCCCTTTTTTTTAGAGTCTTGCTATTTTGTTTATTTTTTCAAGTTTCCTAATGGTTCAGACAGTAAAGAATCTGCCTGCGATGCAAGAGACCTGGGCTTGATCCCTGGGTCAGAAGACTCCCTGGAGAAGGGAACGGCAACCCACTCCAGTATTCTCACCTGGAAAATCCCATGGACAGAGGAGCCTGGCGGGCTACAGTCCATGGGTCGCAAAGAATTGGACACAACTGAGCAACTAACACTTTATTCCTGATGTTGGTAACTTGGGTCTTCCCTCTTCTTTTCTTTAAATGTTTTGCCATTTTGTTTATTTTTTCAATTTTCTTGACATTTTCAAATAAGCTTTTTTGTTGTCTCATTGATTTTTATCTTTTTTCTGTTTTCAATTGTATGGATTTCTTCTGTTTGATTTGGGTTTATTATTCTCCTTTTAGTAGGTTCTTGAGATAGGAACTTAGATTACTCATTTGAAACTTTTTTTCCCTAATATATGCATTTATGGCTATAAATTCCCTCCTCATTAAATATAAAGACTTTCACTTTAAGGAAAAGGATGAATTACTGTGCTAGCTGTGTCCCACAAATTTTGATATATTGTGTTTTTATTTCATTCTGTTTAATGTATTTTTAATTTCCCTTGAGACTTCCTCTTCAACCCATAGATTATTTAGAAATATGTTGTGTAGTTTTCAGGTATTTAGGTGTTTAGGTATTCCAGGTGTTATCTACTACTGCTTTCTAGTTTGATTCTGTGGTGGCTGGAGTACACACTCTGTATGATTTAAATTCATTAAATTTGTTGAGAATTTTACCATGGCTCAGAATACAGTCTATCTCAATACATGTCCCATAGGCACTTAAAAAGAATGTGCTCTGTTGTTGCTGAGCAGAGAGTTCTATAAATGTTAACTAGATCCTTCCAGTCGAGGGTGTTACTAAGCTAATCTATAACACTGTTCACTTTCTAATTGTTCTATCAGTTGTTGAGGGGGGTTATGGAAGGATCCAGATATAACTGTGCATTAGTCTATTTTTCCTTTCAGTTCAGTTAGTTTTTGCTTCATACATATTGCAGCTCTGTTGTTCAATGTATAAATATCTATGATTTCTATGTCTTCCTGGTGGACGACCCTTTCATTATTACATTCAGAGTCCTTCTCTTTGCTCTAAGGCCTACTTTACGATATTAATAAAGCTACTTCAGCTTTTGTTTGCTATATATATGTCTTTCTGTTTACTCTCAAATCTACCTAAATCATTATATGTGAAGTGAATTTCTCATAGAGAGCATATAATTGGGTCGTGATTTTTAACCACTCTGCCAATTTCAGTCTTTTAATTTGTGTAGTAACATCACTTATAGTTAATGTGATATAGTTAATGTGATAGTTAGTGGTATCTTGGAACTTAAGTCTACTGGCTTATTTTCTGTTTACTGATCTCTGCTGTTCATTTCTCTGCTTTCTTTGCCTTACCTTCCTGTGGGTTACTTGAGCATTTTTTAGAACTTCATTTTAATGTATCTATAATATCTGGGGACACATCTCTTGGTATAGTTTCCAGTGGTTGTTCTAGTATGCATAACTTATCCTCGTGTACTGGTGACAATGTTTACCAGTTTAACTGACGTGTAGAAAACTTACTCCTCTTTATGTCCTTTTATCCTCACCCATTTATAACATAATTTTCTTAAAAGTGAAAGTCACTCAGTCGTGTCTGAATCTTTGCAACCCCATGAACTATACAGTCCATGGAATTCTCCAGGCCACAATACTGGAGTGGGTAGTCTTTCCCTTCTCCAGTGGGTCTTCCCAACCCAGGGATCAAACCCAGGTCTCCCACATTGCAGGTGGATTCTTTACCAGCCGAGCCACAAGGGAGGCCCAAGAATACTGGGGTAGGTAGACTATCCATTCTCCAGCAGATCTTCCCAACCCAGGAATTGGACTGGAAGATCCCCTGGAGAAGGGCAAGGCTGCCCACTCTAGTATTTTGGGCTGGAGAATTCCATGGACTGTACAGTTCATGGGGTCGCAAAGAGTCAGACACAACTGAGTAACTTTCACTTTACCAGGGAAACCAAGGGTGCAAGAGGATGCGGTAATTTTCTTAAATATTCTTCTACATATACAGTTGTGTCTCAGTATACATAGCAGACTGGTTCCAGCACTCCACATGGATACCAAACTCCACCGACGCTTAAGCATGGCCTGGTACAGTGAACAGTTACAGACACTCCACATCTGCAGGCTGTCTGTCCACAAATCCAACCAACTTGGAAATTTACATCTGAGGTTGTTGAATCTGTGGATGTGAAACCTGGGGATATTGAGTGGACTATATTTAGAAGCACATCAGATATTGCTATCATTCTGGCTTTAATCATAAAAACACAATGATGATAACTCAAGAGGAAAAAAAGTATAATGAAATTACCTATATTTTTGATAACTGTGTTCTTTCTTCCCTTCCAGTGTTCCAAGATTCTTTCTTCTGTGATTGTCTTTCTGCTTGGTAACTTTCATTAGGCATTTATTTAAATGTCTACAGGTGGCAAGTTTTCTTAGTTTTCCTGCATCCTAGAATATCTTCATTCTCCTTCATTTCTAAAGGATTATTTTATAGGACACAGGCTTCTGGGTTTACAGATCTATTTTTTATTCATCACTTGCAAAATGTTATGCCACTTCCTTCTGGCCTCCATGATTTCTTATGAGAATTCACTGTCATTCAAATGGTTTTTCCCCTGTAGATGTCATTTCTCTCTCCTTATTTTTAAGGGTTTTTTTTTTTTAAAGACATTTTCCAGAAATTTGCCTATGATGTGTTGGTGTGGACTTGTGTGTTTATCCTTGAGTTTTCCCAGCTTTTTGAATCTGTAGAGTGATTCATTTTGCTAAATCGGGGTGGTTTCTAGCCATTGTTCATTTGTGTACTTTTTCAGTCCTGCTGTTTCTTCTCTTATCCTGGGGCTCCAATGACACAAATGTTAGATCTTTTCCCCGGTCCTACAGGCACATGAGACTGTGTTCATTTTCTTTTGCAATCTATTTTCTCTTGATGTTCAGAGTGTTCTGAACATCAGTTCACTGATTATTTCCTTGTCCTCTCCATTCTGCTGGTGAGTCAATCCACTGCTTTATTTTTAAAAATCATTTATTGTATTTTTCAGTTACATAATTTCCATTTGCTTCTCCTTTATATTTTTTTGGTTCTTTGTTGAGAGTTTCTCCCTCTCTCCTATCTTTTTTTTTTTTTTTTGGTCTATCTGTGCTTATAATTGCTTGTTTGAGCATTTTCATTAGGGCTATCCCAGCATATTTGTTAGATAATTCTAATATCTCTGTTCTCTTGATAGCAGCATTGACTGGCTGTCCTTTTCATTCTGTTTGAGATCTCCCTAGTTCTTAGTATGACAAGTGATTCCCAATGGAAGGCTAGACTTTTGCAGCATTATGTTATCTTATTAATTTTAAAAATTCTGAATCTTAAAGACAACTTTTTTTAATCTGGCTTTTTCTGACACTGCTCCAGCAGGGGAAAGGGGAGACACAGCTGGTAATTGTCAGGAGGAGACAACTCCAGTTTCCCCACTTGGCCTCCATGGATACCCAAGAGGGAAGGGTCCTCCTCGTTATGCTTGGGAGTGGTGGGAATCTGCCTCCCTATTAGGACTCTGCTGATACCCTCCTGGATGGGAACAGTAGGTGTGCAGAGTCACTGTTCCCCACTGACACCACGTGGGTGGAGAGGAGGAATGGTTTCATCACTACTGATCAATGGCCCTGACTTTCTACTAGCATCCTCTGGAAATACCTCAGCAGGCTTGGCAGAGCAGCATATTACTGAAGGTTGTGGGTGACACCCAGGCTCTCCATTTAGTCTCCACTGACACTGGATGGACCTTGGATGGAGTTAGGCGGGCTGCTCATTACCACTCAGTGGGGACTAAAGTCCTGGCTCCTTACCTGACCTTCTCTGACACCCGCTAGCAGGCAGGGAGGACTGAGTTGGCAGACTGTCTCAGCACAGCCTACTAAAGAAGAAATCTAGTTCCCTACTTGACCTTTATTAGCACGGGTGGGGAATGACGTGCTGTTCCTATTTACTTATTTTTTCTGTGATGTTTGGCTAGAATAGAATGGTCAGTGCCTAAAATCTTCTGTGTTGGTTGGTTGGCTTCCCTTTTCCTAATACTCTGGCTGAAGAAAGCGGGCTTTTGATTGTTTTTTGTTTTATTTGATTTTTTGGTGGAGGTTTTCTGCTTTTTGTTTGTTTTGGTCTATCTATAGGCATTTATTTCTTAGTTGCTGGCTCCTTGAACTCCAAGCTTGGGACATGAGGCAAAAAGAAAATGCAGGGAATGACCAACATGTCTTCCTTGGTCTCAAAGCCCCTAAACTGACCTGCCTCCTTCTCTCCACCTTTCACAGTCTTGGGTGTGCCCAGTCGTGCCTGATTCTTTGTGACCCCATGGACCGTAGCCCACCAGACTCCTCTGTTTATGGAATCCTCCAGACAAGAATACTGGAGGGGGTTGCCATTTCCTATGCTAGGGGATCTTCCCGACCCAGGGATCAAAACCACATCCCTTGAGTCTCGTGTACTGGCAGGAGGATTCTTGACCATTAGCGCCACCTGTGAAGCCCACTGTCTTAATTTGTTTTATATATCACCTCTGGAGGCTTTAGTTGTTTTTAGTGGGAGAAATAGAGAAAAGAAATCCACTCCTTCACAACCTATTTTTGCACAGCTCTAGAGCTAAAAATGTCTCTTTACATTTTAAAAGTGTTTTGCTTGCTTGTTTGTTTTTAAAGAAGATGATGACGAAAGGACCACACATAACTTGCAAAGTCTAAAATGTTTCGCTGCCTGGCCCTTCATACAGAAAAGGTGCTAACCCTGGTCTCTGGTCATGAGAAGGCATCTCAAGTTTATTCTAAGTGTAACCAGAAGGCACTGGAGGTCTATTGGCAGAAGACTGGAGTGATCTGCTTTGCTACTTAGAAGAGATTACTGAAGTAAGTGAATTCAATTATCTCTAAGTACTTCCTTGGAGCTCACAGAAGCAGCCTTGGGAGGCAGGATCTGTGGGACCATAAGCGGGCAGGAGAGAGGGGGCAGGTCCAGCTGACGATGACCCCATTTCTTGCAGCATTGCTCCTTTGCCTGAGGTCTCATGGTAAGTAGGTGAAAGAGCTTGGGGCCTAACCTAGGCCAGCTAGGCTCCAGAGGTTCACAGCCTCCATTCTGCTCCATCTCAGAAGAGAAACCACAGGAAGATCCTGGGCCTGGGTCCCTGAGTCTTAAAGCCTTGAGGATCTGAGAGGGGAGGGCTGGGGGATTCCCAGCTGTTTCCCTCACAGGCTGGCACTGCCCTGCTCTCTCCAGCTTCCTCCTCCACCCCCTGTGCCTGCTCTGGCTCCTTCCCAGCCTGACTTTTCCTCAGCACCAAGCCATTTGTTTCTGTTTGTAATTATGCATTTTAATGTTCATTAATTATGGAATGCAAATTGCTCCGAGCACAAAATTTGTAATGAGCTGTTCCACCACCCCACCCCCAGGTCTAGAAGGTGGACCAGCTGTTCTAAAGAGAAGGAAAAACAACCAACTCACAAAACAGAATAACTTTTCCTAGGGCTGACTGACTCTCAGAGTGAATAAGCCTGGGGTATTTTCTAGTGGCACCGGAGGACGAACCCTGCCCTCCAACCCTGGGAGACACAAGTATGGCACCTCCATTCTTTTCTACAACCTGGGACATGAGAGGCAGGGAGGGGTAATGGAAGCCGCTCCAGCTTAGACTCAGCCTCTTACTGGCTATCATTTTGAACTCTTCACGTGGCTTCTCTGAGCCTCAGTTTCTTCCTTGGGAAGACTGGTAGTGAGAAAACCATCCTCAAAGTGGAAGCAGCAGGCAGACGGGATGTTGGAGATAAGAAGGCAGATCCTAGCAAGCCCTCAACAGATACAGGGGATAGCTCTCCAGAACACTGAATTCCAGTTCTGCCCCGCCTTAGTCTCTTGCTAGATGGCCTCGGGCAAGCACATCCCACCCTCTGAGTCTGTTTCCTCTGCTATAAAATGAAAGAATTGGGCAATAGCAAGTTGGAGAAGACTCTTAGCTCTGAGCTGCTTGGTGTTTATCAAAGCAACTATGGATCTTGAACAGGGGAGAACTAGGTCCAAAGTATTTCAGAAGAAAATGGAGGATTTCCTTATATTGAGGGAGCATGTTTTAAGAAGGGCTTCCCTGGTGGCTCAGCAATAAAGAATCTGCCTGCCAATGTCGGAGACACAGGTTCGATCCCTGGGTCTGAAAGATCTCCTGGAGAAAGAAATAGCAACTCACTCCAGTATTTTTGCCTGGAAAATCCTTTGGACAGAGAAGCCTAGTGGGCTACAGTCCATGGGGTCACAAAGAGTCAGACACGACTTGGTTACTAAAGAGCAATAACACTTTAAGAAATCACAAGAATGCTTCTGAACCTGCCTAATCATGGGCAAAGCTTCATCCTCCTCCAAGGGCTCTACGAACATTTGCTATCTCTCATTGCCGAGTGCAAGCAGAATGAGAGCACAGCCTCCTGGGGACAGTGCTGCCTCCTAACAGCAGAGCTGCACCATAAGATCATGGTCAAGATTAAATGAGACAACGACACCCGTGAGCTTAGACATGAATGAGAGGCTAAGCACGCTGGCAGTTACATAGCATCCTCACAACTTCGAGTGAAGTTGATCAAACACTGCCTTGCTCTGTGCCCTGGCTTCCCCGAGCCTCAGTCTCCACTGAAGAGAGTCTCTCTTACCTCTCTGGGCTTGTGAGAGAACCAAACCAGATCACGTACCTGACACATACCTGCCACAATGGCAGGTGCTCAAAAAATGGTAACCCCTATTGTAGACACCTTGTTGCTTTACCCCAAGTAGGAAACATATCCAAGAAACAACCTAAGGGGACCTGTTACATGCAGAGAGTAGGCAGAATATTGCCACAGGCAAGCTTTGCTTTTCCCAACATTGTTAAGGTAGGTCCGGTATCACTCTGTTCACTCAGATGAGGAAACTAAAGCCCAGAGAGGCCAAGTGACTTGCCTAAGGTCACACAGCAAGGGGGAGTTAGGCAAGACCCACTGCTGATGGTCTCCTGATTTTAATGAGGTGCTCTTTCCCCTGACCCACATCCAGTTCCATCGTGTGTGCATGCTAAGTCACTTCAGTCATGTCCGACTCTTTGCTACCCTATGGATTGTAGCCCACCAGATCCCTCTATCCATGGGATTCTCCAGGCAAGGGTACTGAAGTGGGTTGCCATGCCCTCCCCCATTGGATCTTTCCAACCCAGCGATCAAACCCACAGCTCTTATGTTTCCTGCATTGGCAAGCGGGTTCTTCACCATTGCAGATGGTAAAGAATCTGCCTGTAGTGTGGGGAACCTGAGTTCGATCCCTAGGTCAGGAAGAGCCCCTGGAGAAAGGAATGGCAACCCACTCCAGTGTTCTTGCCTGGAGAATCCCATGGACAGAGGAGCCTGGTGGGCTACAGTCCATGGGGTGGACTGAAATGACTCACTTTCCCTTCCCCTGACCCACATGGAGGCGGCCTGTGATGTCCCCAGAGGGTCAGACTGGCTAGGGCTGCGCACGGATTCTGAGAACCCTGCTGGAAGGTCACTGTGATGAGTTATGACTTGGGATGCCACAGCGTAGTCCTGAATACACAGATGAGATACAGAATCCTGGGAATAGGGAGAGAGAGAGAAGGAAGCAAGGAAGGAAATGAAATGGGTGTTTATGGAGCACCTCCCATGTGCTGCATATCGCATACGCTATTTCTTCAAATCCCCACAACAAAGCTCAGAGGCACCTCTCAGATATACCTGTTTTGCCATTGAGGTTACAGAGGATCACAGGAGCTGAGTCCTTTAGTAAGAACCACCCTTTTGATCGGGCTTCCCCAGTGGCTCAGCAGTAAAGAGTCTGCCTGCATTGCAGGAGACTCGGGTTTGATCCCTGGGCTGGGAAGATCCCCTGGAGAAGGCAATGGCAACCCACTCTTTGAGTCACAACGAGTTGGACACGACTGAAGTGACTGAGCACGCATGCACACACCCTTTAGATTGGAGACTGAGTGGGCCTGAAGCTCCTTGTCCCTGGAGGCCTTGGGAGAACCGCCCAGAAGGGGAGTGAGTGGGAAGCTCGGTGTCCCAGCCCCCTCCCTGCTCAGCCTCAGTTTGTCAACAGGGCTGGCCTGCCCATCTATTACTACCGACATTGATTTGGACAACCGGGCCAGTACAGAGCCCATAATTACTGGGAGTTTTAATCAACTCCTGTCAATTCAGCTGCCGCTGAGTTTGTGCTGGGCTGCAATGCTGACGTGGAGGGAGGAGGGGCAGGCAGGCAGAAAAGAACTGCAGGGATCAATAGTCCTGGGCATGGTAAGCTCCACCAGGGGCCTTGGGCCTCCCTACAAGCAAAGAAGGCAGAGCCCACCCGCCTCAGGCTCTCGGAGGGCTTTCAGGCATGCTGCCCCAAAACACTGCCGGGCCTCATCTGTCCTATCTGCATCCAGAAACCACATGGGCCCATGCCCAGGAGTGCCCGTTCTAGGCAGGGTCCAACCCCAGCATCTCTGTCCATGCTATGCCCTCATCCGGGCCCACCCTCCTCTTCCTAAAGAATCCTATGCATCCTCTAAGTTACAGCATAAATAGCCCTCCTCTGCAGATGGCTTCCTGAGCTCAAGAAGGAGAGGGACACTGAAGAGACAGAAAGAAACAGTCTAATCTGGATGCTGCTACTTCCTAGCCGTGTGACTTTGGGCAAGTCACCACACCTTTCTGATGCTGGCTTCTCCATTTTACAATGGACTTGATAAAATCATGGCCTCCTGAGGTTTCTGGGAACTCTGGGGACCATCACAGATGAGAAATCCCCGTGTGGAAGTCCTGTCTTCCTTTTGGTGCCTGGAGTGAGCAAGAATCATTTTTTTTTTCCTTTTCTCCCACGTTAATTATTCTTCTAGCACAAACTTTGCTCTGCCAGGCCGGATGGTTTCTGGTTCACAGTCTGTCTCCTTCTGAGCCTACGGGTTATTTCAGGACAGAGTGTAACACACACAGCTTCCGCCTGTCAGCACCGCCCCACAGTCCAGCACAGAGCCCGTGTCCACTTTGGTGTCAGACCGGAACCCCACCTGGTGCTGCCATTTAGCCAGCCATGTATTAACATTTTAAGCCTCAATTTCCTCAATATAAAATGAGCCTAATCTATCTACCTGATAGAGTTGCTGTGTGTGTGTGGAGGGGGGGGGTGGGTGGCAGTGTGGGAGTGGGGAGTTAGACATTCAATGTCCCTTACATAGAGCCTGGTACAGGGTAAAATGTCAGTTGTTATAAAAGTTTAGTTATTATGATGATGATCACTCAATATTCTATGCTTGGTAAATATTTTTGGAATGTAATAAAATGTCTGGTTCTGTTGCTTCGTTTTGGCTTGAGTTCCAGTGAAATACCAACAGGCCATTCTCTCCACATGTCAGCCATCTGTGCAGTTTCAACACATTCTTACTGAAGACACGAGAAAGGAAATTCAAACGCTTTGAACACCTACTGCAGGCCAAGCACGAGGTATTTTCCTTGGTCTACTCTGCTAAAGTCCACGATCCAGGAGCCTGCTGATATTAGACTAATTTTGCAGAAGAGAAAACTGGTTTGGGGGTGGGAAGTGCTTTTCCCATATCACTCAGCTTTCCAAGAGTAGGGCCGGGGTGCAAACACAGGTCTGTAAAGTGAAAGTGTGAGTCTCTCAGTCGTGTCCGACTCTTTATGACCCCATGGACTGTAGGCCACCATGCTCCTCTGTCCATGGAATTCTCTAGGCAAGAATAGCGGAGTGGGTAGCCATCCCCTTCTCCAGGGGATCTTCCTGACTCAGGGACTGAACCTGGGTCTCTTGCATTGCAGGCGGATCTTTTACTGAGCCACCAGGTGTCTGACTCCAAGCCCATGCTCTTTCCACTCACCATATCACTCTTGTTGTATGGAGACACAAAGAAATAGACTGTAATGGTCCCTGGCCTGCAGGAGAGTTTAGACCAACTGGAGGAAGTGGGAAACCCTGACAGGCTTATGTTTGGTTTATGCTCAAGAATAATGCTGAAATGCCAGTACAGGCAGACCCTGGAGATACTGAGGATTTTGTTCCAAGACAATGCAATAAAGTGAATATCTCACTAACACAAGCCAGACAAAGATTTTTGGTATTTCAGTGCATATCAAAGTTATATTTATAATATACTGTAGTCTATTAAGTGTGCCATAGCACTATTTCTAAAAAACAGAAAAGATAAAATGTACATACCTTAATTAAAAAATACTTTATTAAGGGCTTCTCAGGTGGCTCAGTGGTAAAGAATCTGCCTGCCAATGCAGTAGACAGAAGAGACACGGGTTTGATCCCTGGGTTGGGAAGATCCCTTAGAGGAGGAAATGACAACCTACTCCAGTATTCTTGCTAGGGAAATCCCATGGACAGAGGAGCCTGGTGGAATACAGTCTCTGGGGCCACCAAAGAGTCTGACGTGACTGGGTGACCAAGTACACAGCAGTCATCTCACTGATGGGAAAGATGGAACAGATAAGGCCCCTTCCAAAAAATTCTTTATTGCTAAAAAATGCTAACTGTCATCTGACAATGCAGTGGGGCTGCAAAATTTCAGTTCAGGGACTTTCCTGGTGGTCCAGTGGTTAAGACTCCATGCTCCCAATACAGGGAGCAGAGGTTTGATCCATGGTCAGAGAACTGATCCCATGTACTGCCACTAAGAGCCTGCATGCCACAACAAAAGACCCCGCATAGGACAACCAAGACCCGTGCAGCCAAATATAAACAAAGACAAAAAAACCCTTCAGTTCATAAAACCACATCAAGGAAGCACAAAGCAAGGCACAATGAGACAAGGCATTCTGTAGTGGCCAAATGCATGGCTGGGTTTGCTTACGACATGCTGTTTGGGGCCGGCTGTGCGCAGTTATGGTTGCCTCCCTTTCCCATCAGAGGAGCCCTGGGAGTTAGGAGAGGCAGGTTACGATCCCTAATTTGAGCACTTCCCTTCTCTGGCTCTCAGTTTTCCCCTCTGTGCAGTGAGAAAGCTGGCAGCTGATGTCCAAGGGCCCTTCCAGCTTGGACCTCCTGTGGTTCTCTGCAAGCAGCTGACAGGGACTCCCAGGGAGGTCAGGTGGTAGGTTCTGAGAGTCAGTGGCCCCTGAGCTGGGGATCCATGGAGAAGGTTGTTCTAGAGGGAGTGGCTTGAGAACATTGCTCAGAGCTCACTCTACAGCCTGGGCATCTTTCTGGTGGGAGTTGTCACGCCTTCTGCAACTCTCTGGAGCCCTGGGTGTTCAGTTCAGCAAACTCTTATTCAAAGCCAGCTGCCCTCCAAGCCATCACGTGTACAAACCCTTAGCCCCAGTTCTCAAGGAGCATTTATTCCAAAGTGGAGAGGCATGAGGAGAAAAAATAAATGCATGCATTCTTTTTTTCTTTTTTTTTGGTCATGCTGTGCAGCATGCTGGATTTAAGTTTCCTGACCAGGGATCGAACTGGTGCCCCTTGCAGTGGAAGTGTGGAGACCTCACCACTGGGCTGCCCAGGAAGTCCCAGTATCCACCTTCTTACTGTCCTCGAGGCTTCCTATATGGTACAGAGAAACACTACAAACTAACAGAAGAGAGGCCAGGAAACACTCTCCCAAGAAAATCTGCCAGAGGTCCTGATGAATGTCTATTCAATAACTGTCTAGTGATGATAATAAATAGCCTCCGTATATCTCATTAATAATAATAAGAGCTAACATTTAATAGCCCTCACTGCCTGCCAGGCCCTGTTCTCAATGTGTGAGGAGTATTCATTCACACTGCTGGCCCCAGCCTGGAGGCGCGGTACCACGACTCTCATCTTCAGGGAAGGAAACTGAGGCCCAGGCAGGTGTCGTCACTTGTCCCAGGGCCACTGGGCCAGTCGGTGGCAGAGCGGAGATGGCAGGTCACGGTCTGCCACCTTGCACACGTGTGTCCAGGTTTCTAAAGTACTCTTCTGCTCGTTATCCTGCTCCAGCGTCACGGGACTCAACATAGAGGCTCAGATCACATTGGAAGAAGAGGACCCTGAGGTGTGAGGTGCCCGAGGGCTTGTCGAAGTCACACAGTGAGCAGCTGTGGGGTGGGTTGACAGGCTCAGGTGTGTGCCAGCCCAGCACTGCACCTGCCAGGCTGATGGGGACACTCCGTGAAGAAGGCCCTCTTGTCAAGGTCGGGACGCTAACCACTGGCACCTGGCTTTAGACGCTTTGTGTCTTTAGGGCGTGTGTGTTAGTTACTCACGTCTGATTCTCTGCGACCCCATGGATTGCAGCCTGCCAGGTTCCTCTGTTCACGGAATTCTCCACAAGAATACTGGAGTGGGGTGCTGCCCCCTTCACCAGGGGATCTTTCCCACCAAGGGGTCGAACCCAGGTCTCCTGCCTTGCAGGCAGATTCTTTACCATCTGAGCCACCAGGAAGCTCTTAGGGTGCCGGGAGGGAAATGGACGTTGATGATGCTCTCATCACATGCCAGGCATGTTGCTAGGGTGTATCATCTTATCAAGTCTCCCCAACTACTCAGAAAAGGATGTAATGGGTTGGCCAAAAAGTTTGTTCCGTCCCATTTTACAGAAAAAAAAACAAACATTTTGGCCAACTGAACACTATTATTTTCACCACTCATTAATGGGAAGCAGGCCTGGCGAGAAGACATGACTTGTTCTAGGTCCACACAATAGATGCTTAGATACCTTTTAGTTTTCAGAAGCCTCCTGTTCTCTTTTATCTGTAAATGGCACAGAGCCAAAGGGTATTTTGAGAAGGTCTGCCTGCTACAGACCTGTGTGCAAGGGAGGACGTGGGGACAATGGTCTTGGACTTGACCTGAGCACTTACTGTGGAGCCAGGTCCCATTTGAAGCATTGAACACGTGTTAACTCATCCCTTCCTCGTAGCAACCCTCAGCGGTAGAATCTATTATGCACACTTAGATGGGGAAACTGAGGCACAGAGAGGTTCATTGATTTGCCCAAGGCCACACAGCCTAGTAGATGACAGAGACAGAAAATCTAGCACCTGAGTCTGTTTCCCTAACTCTTTGGCTATACTTTACACAATGACTATGAACGGTGGGTACTATTATATAACCTCCTTTTTGGTACTAGGAGACTAGAACAAAGAGCTTAAGGTAACTTGTCCTAGTATGACACTGGAAATGGCAGAGTCAGGATTTAAACCCACCCAGCTTGACTCCAAAGAACCCCCTCTCACCCACTCCTGAAGTCATCAAGAGCTAGACATAGAGGGCCACAGGTCCTCAATAGGATAGGTTGGAAACGCAGGCTCTCCAGTGCCTGCTGGATTTCACTGGCTGGTTTTCCTTCCTTGTCCTTTGTAACTAAAAACTCAATTTGCAGCTTAAGGCTGCGTCCTCACGCTGCACCTTCTCATTGATCACCCAGACTCTGCGTGAAGAATGATTTTATAAGCTAGTTGGCTTTGAAAAGCAGGGAGTAGCAGCCATTGAACATATGCTTCTGTGGGTATATATTTATTCAGCGTATGTTGAGTGCAATTTGGGGCAGTTTGCATATTTTACTTTTTTTTTTGTCTCAGAGAGCAATTTAAGAGAAAGGAGAAAAAAAAAATTCCACCCCAGAATGGAGACACATGTCATTATGTCGGACCTTGAGGTTCCCCAATCCAGCGTTTCAGGCACGGAGGTGGGTGGATGGGAGTTTACAAGAGGTAAGCATCAGAGCTGATGCTCTCACATCCCTTGCAGCCTCAGCACTAACCATCCAGCCCCACAGTAGCATCCTTCTTCATTGTTGCAGCCTCCCCAGGGGTCTGTCTGGCTCTGTCCTCTAGCTCCTATTGATTGAGTACTAAATACCAGCCAGACCCTGGGCTAAGCACACACCATCATGATCCCACTGAACTCCTCCCTCACCCCACGCTGAAGCACACCATCGCACACATGAGAACACTGACTTCCTGACTTCTGTTGCTCAATGCCGTGCACTAGCACAGGGGTACCCGGTCTCTGGGATCTAATGTTTGATGATCTGAGATGGAGCTGATGTAATAATGATAGAAGTAAAATGCACAATACATGTAATGCACTTGAATCATCCTGAGGCCATCCGTCCTCCGTCCCAGTCCCTGGAAAAAGTGTCAGCGTCTTCCACAAAACGGGTCCATGGTGCCACAAAGGTTAGGGACCGCCTCAGGAGGGCAACACAGATGTGCATCCCAGAAAGCTCATCCGCTAACAAGCGCTCTCAACTGCTCCATGAAAGTTACCAGAGCCTCTCAGATTCGGGTTCTGATCCCGATGCTGCCCATCTCCCCATCGGAGGGACCCTGGGCACACCACATCCCTCCCTGAGCTGGCTTCCACATTCTCAGAATGGAGACGGTGCGAGCATTTGGCTGGGGTGCTGCAAGGATGCCAAGATCCAAAGTTACACACAGCTTAAGAGACATTTGTTCTTTTTCTCTCTCTCCCCACACCCTCTGCCTAAAAGGTTTTCCTCTCACCCAGGATGAACTCAGCACGTAACATTTTCAAGGATACCTTAGGAAAAGCCTGCAAGGTTTTGGGCCAACTGGGAAAAAAGTAAAAGAATACACTCACACAAGTGCCAAAGATTCAAAGGACAGAAAGTAGCAGTCCAGGCCAGGTACACCAGAGGGAATCACGTGGAAAGCAGAGTGTTTATCATACACTTGTACCTTGAGGAAGCATCCATGTGTGATTCACAATGGTAGGACTGAAGCTTCATTTGGGACCAGGTAAATAGATTAAGAGCTTTTTGCTGCCAGGACACAGTTTATTGCTGTAACTCTGGAGCCTAACAGAGTCTCTGACGTGCCATACGTCCTTAGAGGTTGCATTGTGATTGCAGCTAAAATTTGAATAAAACTGTGGACCAGCAAATAACCAATTTTGCCCTCAATCAAAGAAGAATTAACAGTTTTACCTAGCTTAATGAGATGTGTCAGATGTTAGGTAATCCATCACCACCAATCAAAAAAATAAAAATAAATCAGTCTAAGTCTACATAGGTGTGAAAACTATTTAAAAAAAGATAAAGGGCTTGATCAGCATAAAGGTCAGAGTCATGGCTACTTTTAGGAATGAAGGGTGGCTAAGATGGTAAATGGAGATATGGTGAGTGTGTTAGGGGAGGGCTTGCAGAATGCAGGCAATATTCGAATCCTTGACCTGGGTGATGGGTAGATGGGTATTGCTTAATTACTGATGAAACTGTATGTAATGTTTTACACATTTTTCTACACATTTTTCTATATGTCTATTATATTTCACAATAAAGTTGCTAAATATATACCATGTAGAAAAGCTACTAAAAGGAACTATTGAAATGTTAATGGTGATTACTGAACGTGGTATAACTATGGGTGATATTTTTCTTCACTTTCCTCCCTCTGTATTCTAAACATTCTTATATGTGCATATAGTAATTTCATAATTGAAACAAATACGCTTTTAATTGTGATGCCCTGTTATTTAAATGAAGCAGCAACAAAATCATAGAGGTTGGTTACAACACTTCTGCTTGAAATTCCACCAAATGGAGAGAACCCCATCTTCTCCCTAAGGTTTACTGTGCACAAACAACAACTCTCCAAGGGATGGTGGGGAGGGCTATAAGTCCCAATGATTGTTGTAGCCCTATAGGCTGACCTTCAGGGTGTTCCCTCGAGGGATCATGCACAGCTTTATGGGGGGAAAGAAGGAGCACCAGAGAGAATCAAGTTCAAGTCTGAGTTTGAAGAAAGCATAAAGGGTTTAGCTAAGGACACACAATAAGCAGAAAAATATTGAGACAGAGGGTCATGTTACTACCTAGGTCTATATCATCCCCATGACAGTGGGTTACTGAAATCACCTTTCCTTACAATGATGGAGGGAAAAAAAAAAAAAATTTGACTCAATGAAATCCAGGATTCCAGGTTTCCTAGCTCACCAAGCTTCTCTTTGTCCAACTAGTTCTGGCCCTGGGAAGTGAGGTTACATAACTGGATCCAGATGGCACCTGGATATTTACACAACGCTTTTCACTTTCATGCATTGGAGAAGGAAATGGCAACCTGCTCCAGTGTTCTTGCCTGGAGAATCCCAGGGACGGGGGAGCCTGGTGGGCTGCCGTCTATAGGGTCGCACAGAGTCGGACATGACTGACGCAACTTAGCAGCAGCAGCAGCAGCAGCCAAAAACAGTATAAGGCACAGAGGCCATTCCCAGCTTATGGACAGACAAGATAGCAAAGGCTCAGACACATGTGACAGTTTGCCCAAAGTCACCCAGCCTCCCAGTGAAATGGATGTGATTTGAACCCAAGTCAGGATCACGGCAAGGTCTGCTCTGTCCTCCGAATTCTGGAATTCAGACTTTCCTCTGGAATTCTGATTAACTAGCCCACTTCCCAAGAAGCATATATAACTCTACCCAGGTGCTGTTTTCTCCGGGAGGAGAAAGGCTAAAGACGGTTTTATGAAACCTCTGTCTGTTGGCTGCCTCAAGGCTACAACTTTTCATGATCGTGACTGGTGGCAGGAATCCAGGTATCCTTTTTCCTGGGTTCTGAACTGTTTGCCATCCCTGGACAGTGTCTATGGTCTCTGAGAATATCTGAACTGATGGCAGAAGACTTACTAGGCAGGATTCAGGAAGAAGCTGGAGAACACGAGAGAAAAAGAAAGCTTTCCAAATTAACAATGCTAATGATGATATCATTTCTCATATATTTATCCCAAGATTCATGATGAAAGATAAAAGAATGACGATAAAATGGGACTTCCTTGGAGGTTCAGTGGTTAAGACTCCCAATGCAGGGGACCTCAGTTCAGTTCCTAGTCAGGAAACTGGGTTTAATCCCTGGTCAGGGAGCTAGAGCCCAAGTGCCACAGCCAAGAGCCTGCACGCTGGCTGCAGCTAACACCTGGAACAGCCAAACAGGTAAAGAAACAGCTTTAAAGAACGATGATAGAAAATAAAAGAAGGGTACTACATGTATGGAAGGGAGAGTCCTGGACTAGAATTTAGGATACCTGGGTTCAAGCCAGGCATAGCTCTTCCACTTTTTGGCCTCAACTTGTTCATCTTAATTTTTGACATAAGGGAAAGGGCTTACATATGGTTAAGATCAAGTCAGGGAGCCAATTGAAAAAGAAAAACACGGAAATGCTCTTTGAAAGCATATGTAAAGACATGTAGCTCTGACATAGGAAGTTACCCCCAAAAGACACAATTGTATCCTTTTTATGCTTCCAATTTAAAACTTGCATATATAAATTCTTATTTATATTTGCATATGCAGAGGGAGAAAATGTATATGAAGATATATATATATAGACCAAAGTGTGGCATAGTTATCTCTAAAGTAAGTGATAAAGAGGACCATTTTTTTTTCTTTTGTACATTTCAGCAATGTTTGGTTTTATTTTATTTTATAATGAGCACGAGCTACTTAAAAGAAAACTGAAAAAAAAAAAAGAAGATTGAAGACTGGATGGGGGAAAATACCTTTTAAATGCAAAACTTTGACTACTATGATTAAGACAAACACAATTATTCCAGGTTTCCATTTCAGAGCTAAGGAAAAAACTGTCTGATTATCAGCATTCCCACAGCTGTTACAGTGGATCCCTTCCTCACAAGCACTCAGCACAGCCACTGAGGAGTTTGCAGCCACTGTGTTTGACTCCCTCATGTCCTCCACGAGACAACAGCCCTGCTACCCACTTATCTACCCGTCTCTGCACTGTTCCTCTGCTTTGAGACTCTTTTCTACACGTACTTATGCACAGGCTCTACCTCCTCAAGTATTACTTTTATTCTACCGCTCCCTTCTTCAAGGACACTTTGGATCCAACACCCTTGAGTTGGATCCCAAACAGCACCCTAAAACAGGGTGGGTTTAGAAAATCAGAGACAGTTGCTCTTTTTAATTTTAATCCATCCCACCCCTTCACCCAAATCATGGAGCAAGAATGCAATTTGAAACTGTCCCTACAGACTTTGAGCTTCCCTGTGGCTCATCCGGTAAAGGATCTGCCTGCAATCGGGAAACCTAGGTTCGATCCCTGGGTTGGGAAGATCCCCTGGAGAAGGGAAAGGCTACTCACCCCAGTATCCTGGCCTAGAGAATTTCATGGACTATATAGTCCATGTGGTCATAAAGAGTCGGACACAACTGAGCAACTTTCACTTCACTACAAGACTTTGGGAAATGTGTTCTGAAGAAACGAAACACAGAAGGAGCCATCTACCCAAAAATGCTCAGAGCATGTTGTTTGTAATAAAGGGGGAACACTCAAAATATCTGACAATAAGACAAAGGTACTTGATGCAATATTCCCTTTCATAGAAATCAGGCAACCACTACAAGTGATGTTTATGAAGAATTTGCCCTGGTTAAGGATGAGGGTTCTGGATTGGAGATGCTTGTTTCAAATCCTCTGCTCTAGAATTTCAGAGCTCTGTGGACGTGAGTGAATTATTTAAGTTCTCTCTGCCTCAGTTTTTCTACCTACATATAAAAGGGACATAAAGAGACCACGTCAGAGGCCGCAGAACACGGCGAACTCTCAGGTACCTGGAGCTCTCATCATTACCACCACCACCATCCTCTTCATCTCTTCACGAAATATCAGATAATAATAATAATAATGCCAACGATGCTTCCTGCCTAGAGTGGGCCCGGAGCCAGCCCACTGTGCATGCATTATCCCAATCAGTCCTAATATCAGCTTTGCCAGGTATTATTAGCCCCATTTTACTCAACAGGAATCCAAGACTCAGAGGCCTTGAGTAATCTGTCCCAAGGTCACCTGGCTAGTGAATGACAGTGAGTTTTTCTGATGCCAGAAACTGTGACCTCCTGAAGGAAGAGGCGATTGTAGGAGGAAATAAATGCATTCTCTCACGTGGTCTCTTCCTAAGGTGAAAAGGTTTGTGTTCATGAAATTAAAATGCCAACCATGTGTCCAGAGACACTTACAAAAGGGAAGGAAAGGGATGAAGACCCCCTTCCCTGTATATTTGTCTTCCCCATCAGCCAGTGAGTTAAGCCCTGCCCTCCACTCCACGCTGCCCTTTCCTGCCCTCAGAACCTTCCAACCTCAGAATCACTGCCCTCTGGGAACATATATCATGAGATCTCAGGAACTGAAAGGGCTTTTAGCAATTCTGGCCCCTCTCCAGGCTGGTCCCAAACTCCCTCTCTGGTTCCGGCATGAGGTCCACACAGATGACCAGCATCTGCCCTGAAAGGCTTTATTCCACACTTGAACTTAACAGGTGGCAGAATCAGGATTTCAGTTCCTATTCCCTGTCTCCAGTTTAGAGCTCCTTTCCCCCAACACCATCCTTCCAGGAAGCAAAGGGTAAAACCCATCACTTTGGAAGGGCGAGGGCTGTCCCCTAATTTTAACAGATAATGACTTCTACACAATAAAACCAGCTTACCAGAAATACCATCAGACTTAGCAAATCTAGATCCCAAATAAATAAAATAAGGGGAAAAAACAGAGATGGCTTCAAATGCCATGGGAGAAATAAAATGTTTAATGTCATAAAAGGGTGCACAGACTTTATGAGAATGCCATACATTATAATCTTGAAAACCTCATCCTGCATTCTGTTCACCCGCATACCTATTAAGAGAATGGGGGTGGGGAGCTTGACTTGAAATTCACAAAAGGAAGATGCAGAAGCATACCTTCCGGCTGAAAGACGATGCCCCTCTTTTCACCCCCACCCACGCCCTGCCCCCGCCAAAGTTTGAGCCTTGTGTGCACTCATTGAGCCAAGAGGCACAGTTCCAATTTTCCTCTTTGGAAATCTCCTTCTCTGACCCCTACCCCCCACCTTCCAATACTCATTCCCTTTCTCTTCCTCCAGACCTCCCAGATACAGATGAGGAAGAGAACTTGGGGCACTGAAGGGGGATGAGGAGAAGGAAGTGCCTCCCTGCTGGTATGCTTCCTGACATGGGGACATTTGCTTGATCCCTGGGGAACTCTCCTTAGACTCCAGAAACTGCAATCTCATGACCTAAAAGGTGGCTTTGGATTCAGATAGACCTGGGTTGAGCTGCTCTGCTTTCGCCTGGATGGTTGGACTTTTCCCCATGCTTTTGGAATCCCTTCTCTCATGGAAAAGTTGCTATTGCTGTTTAGTTGTTAAATCATGTCCGCCTCTCCTCAGTACTCCAGGCTCCCCAATCCTCCACCATCTGGGAATCCGCTCAAACTCATGTCCATTGAGTTGGTGATGATATCTAGTTATCTCATCTCCTGCCGCCCCCTTCTCCTTTTTTGCTTTCTGTCTCTCCCAGCATAAAAGTCCCCTCCAATGAGTTGGCTCTTCACATCAGGTGGCCAAAGTATTGGAGTTTCAGCTTCATTATCAGTCCTTCCAATGGATATTCAGGGTTGATTTCCTTAGGATTGATCAGCCCTATTTCCCTGCAGTCCAAGGGACTCTCAAGAGTCTTCTTCAGTACCACAACTCGAAAGCGTCATTCAGCGCTCTCACAGCCATACACAACCACCGGACAAGACGAGCGTAGTAGCTGTGCTCACCACGGCAGGCAGCTGGGAGGATTCACATGATGATGCATTTTAATCACTTATCCCAGGACCTGGCCCATACAGCATTCACATAATCTCCACGTATCTCCATAAGGGATGCTATTGTTGACAGCATTGGTTTCTTTATCCATGTTATAAGTATTGGTGTTACTGATGGTGGTGCATGGAGAAAAATCTCTGTCTGTGGACCTGTTTGAAAGTGCTTTGATGAGATTATCATATAAGAGATGCTTCACCCTTTTATGGACTTCCCTGGTGGCTCAGACGGTAGAGCATCTGCCTACAATATGGGAGACCCGGGTTCGATCCCTGGGTCGGGAAAGATCCCCTGGAGAAGGAAATGGCAACCCACTCCAGTACTCTTGCCTGGAAAATCCCATGGATGGAGGAGCCTGGTAGGCTATAGTCCATGGGGTCGTAAAGAATTGGACACGACTGAGTGACTAAACTTTCACCCTTTAAATCCTACTTCCCTGACAAAGCGTCTCTGAAAGAGTCTCCAAAAAGATGCTTTGCCTCTTTTTTTCACTCTACATAAACATGTATGTTTATGAAGATTTTTAGTAAGGCATAATTTTTCCTATTTTGGATTCTGGCAAAACTATCCTGCTTGGGAAAAGACACAACTTCTTCATCCCTAAGTAGTGGGAACAATCACGGTAACTACGGCTGCTGCTGCTGCTAAGTCGCTTCAGTCGTGTCCGACTCTGTGCGACCCCAGAGACAGCAGCCCACGAGGCTCCCCCGTCCCTCGCATTCTCCAGGCAAGAACACTGGAGCGGGTTGCCATTTCCTTCTCCACACTGTACCTACATTACAGAGCAAATGTTGAGTGTTAATAACCATATAACTCAGCTTCATAATAAATTTTAACTAAAATAATATGTGTAGCAAGGGACTGTACTCAATATCTTATAATAAACTATAATGGAAAATAATTTGAATATAGGCCTCCTAGATGGCACAGTGGTAAAGAATCAGCTGGCCGATAGAGGAGATGCAGGAGACACAGGTTCCATCCTTGGGCTGGGAGAATCCCCTGGAGAAGGAAATGGTAACCCACTCTAGTATTCTTGCCTGGGAAATCCCACGGACAGAGGAACCTGGCGGGTTACAGTTTATGGGGCTGCAGAAGAATTAGACATGCCTGAATGACTGAGCACACACATATATAAATATGTAAGTATATAGGCTTCTGTGGTGTCTATAGATACATGCGAAGTGAAGTGAAGTGAAAGTCATTCAGTCATGTCAGACTCTTGGAATTCTCTAGGCCAGGATACTGGAATGGGTAGCCTTTCCCTTCTCCAGGGGATCTTCCCAAGCCAGGTATCGAACCCAGGTCTCCCACATTGGAGGCGGATATGTTACTGCAAACACACACATGTACACATATACACACATATATATGCATATCTGAATCATCATGTTATACACCTGCAACTAACACAATATTGTAAACCAACTATAATTTAGTAAAAAAATAAATAAATGAAAAAGAAAACCTGTCCTGCTGGTACCATGATCCATCACACCCACTGTGGCTGACCTATAGGGATGCAGAGTCCATTTCTGGGAGTGAAGACCCACTTCCCAGGCCCCAGACCCCACCGAGGCTCAGCCCTGCTCCACCCGTCCAGGAAGGCAGGAGGCCAGGAGGTACTCAGGGCTTGGCCTCCTGGTCATCAGGGCCTGGGCTGTGCTCCAAGTGATTTCTCACTCTTCTGATCCCCCTCACTTGTCCTCCTCGCTCTTCTTGAGTTTTGTTTCCTTTAATGACAGTCCAGTTGAGTCACTGGAAGAGGAAGGCACCAGGAATGGAGAGAAGCAGCTTCTCCCTCCCTAAGTGAATCAGATACCAGTTTCCACTGGCAACCACCCCAGTATTCTTGCCTAGAGAATCCTGTGGACAGAGGAGCCTGGTGGGCTGCTGTCCATAGAGTCACACAGAGTCAGACACAACTGAAGCGACTTAGCATGCATGCATGCGTTGGAGAAGGAAATGGCAACCCACTCCAACATTCTTGCCTGGAGAATCCCAGGGATGGAGGAGCCTGGTGGCCTGCCATCTATGGGGTCACACAGAGTCGGACATGACTGAAGCGACTTAGCAGCAGCAGCTGAGTTGTGCCAAAGAGGGGCCTGACCTATAATACATGAAAATGTGTATCTTTACCCATCTTGGCTTTTTAAAAGGCAGCATTTTTGGTTGCTATTGTTGCTTCTCAGCATCTCAGGACAATCAGGGGTCCTCTCATCCTTCCAAATATCTGGGAGGCCAGATGGCTTTTTAGGTCAAATTGGAAAAAAAAAAAAAAGGAGAAGAGGAGGTGGGGATGTGGCCTGTGATTTGCAGGGAGGTGTGGCAGAGTGAGATCGGTCTGGAATTCAGAGGCAGTTCCTGACATTAGACTCACCTCTTAAAAAGATGCCATCACTCCACAGGGTCCAGCAAATATACAAACCCCTGCCCCTCTTTCAGTCCTAAATTTCTGTGGAAACATCTAGCATGGCCCTTTTTCCCCCCTTACTCTTCTTTGTGCTTTTCTACATACTCCTCTTCCCTGCTAGACAGTTTCATTTTTCTCATGTGTAAAGTGGAGATACTCATAAAACCTAGCTCATGGGATGACTGTGAGAATTAAATTGGTTAAAATAAGCAAAGCGCTTAGAGTCACGTCTGGCACACAGTCACTGTGAGGATGGCTGCTCTTATGTACTAGCTCTTCTCATTTGTAAAATGGATATAATCATACCCATCTAGGGGTGGCTACAAGCATTTAACTGCCATGACCATAAATGAGATGGAACACAGTAGGTGCTCAATGGGTGTTAGTTCTCTCCCACATTGCCTCCCTTCTCTCCGGGACTCATTTCAGCACCCCACCCTGCAGCCCCCCCCCCCCACCATGGATATTCTTGCGTAGAGATACAAAATGACCTGTTGAAGGTCGCACTGCAGCCCTGCTTGAAACCCATCTTGTCTTCTGAACTAGACTATGAAACAAGGTGGGCTCTTCTTCCTGTATTCTCTGTTACATTCACAGCACTCGATACATATTGCTAAAGTCAATATTTGGATTGCTACTGTGGCAAAGATGATGCTAAAAGACTTCGACTGTAGGAACCTACAATTACATGGAAGAGGTCTGTGATCAAATCTTGATTCTTATCACTGCTTCCCTACATGAGCTTGAGTGATTCCCACATCTTTCTAGACCTTTGTTTTTCTGTCTGTATGGTGGGAGAGGTTCTGGCTTGGTTGCAAGATCTCCAGGGTGTCCCTTCCTGGTCTGGAAAATGGGTAGACTGAAGATGGCCACACATTATTGACTATTCATCTCATGAACAAGCACAGTCTAGTTCCTGCCTCTTGAATCTGGGCTGAAATCAATGACCTGTTTGATCAATAGATTGTGGTAGAAATGATGTCCTGGGACTTCTAAGGTTAGGTGTTAAGAAGACCCACAGCTTCTGCATAAGCTCTTGGAGCACTTATTTTAAGGTGTTTCCTTTGCAACCTGTGGTGCTGGAGAAAACTCTTGAGAGTCCCTTGGACTGCAAGGAGATCAAACCAGCCAATCCTAAAGAAAACCAACCTTGAATATTCATTGGAAAGATGGATGCTGAAGCTCCAAACTTTTGGCTACCTGATGCAAAGAGCCAACTCACTGGAAAAGATCCTGATGCTGGGAAAGATTGAAGGCAAAGGAGAAGGAGGTGGCAGAGGATAAGATGGTCAGATAGTATCACTGACTCAATGGACATGAGTCTGAGCAACTTCTGGGGGATAGTGAAGGACAGAGATGCCTGGTGTGCTGCAGTCAGTTACAAAGAGTCAGACATGACTTAGCAACTGAACAACAATAACAACCAACTTCGCAAATCCAGCCTCTGTGGCCTGAGAAGTCCAAGCCAAGTAGAGACACCATGGGCAAGCACTCTGGAGAAAGACCCAGCTGAGGTCCAACAGAACCAGGATGAATCAGCCCCAGCACCAGAGAGGTGAAGAGGGCCTCCAGGACGCTCATTCTCCAACCCCAGATTCCAGCCACCTGCTGTAGGTCAGAGACACTCAGCCGAGTCCTTCCCCGTTCCTGAGCCACGACACTGGGAGCAAAAGAAACCAGTTATTTCAAGCCAGGGTTGTGGTGGTGGTTTTTTAACTCATTCTTTCTTTTAAGAAGAGATAAGAAAGCCTTCCTCAGTGATCAATGCAAAGAAATAGAGGAAAACAACAGAATGGGAAAGACTAGAGATCTCTTCAAGAAAATTGGAGATACCAAGGGAACATTTCATGCAAAGATGGGCTCGATAAAGGACAGAAATGGTATGGACCTAACAGAAGCAGAAGATATTAAGAAGAGATAGCAAGAATACACAGAAGAACTGTACAGAAAAGATCTTCACGACCCAGATAATCACGATGGTGTGATCACTCACCTAGAGCCAGACATCCTGGAATGTGAAGTCAAGTGGGCCTTAGAAAGCATCACTATGAACAAAGCTAGTGGAGGTGATGGAATTCCAGTTGAGCTATTCCAAATCCTGAAAGATGATGCTGTGAAAGTGCTGCACTCAATATGCCAGCAAATTTGGAAAACTCAGCAGTGGCCACAGGACTGGAAAAGGTCAGTTTTCATTCCAATCCCAAAGAAAGGCAATGCCAAAGAATGCTCAAACTACCGCACGATTGCACTCATCTCACACGCTAGTAAAGTAATGCTCAAAATTCTCCAAGCCAGGCTTCAGCAATATGTGAACCATGAACTTCCTGATATTCAAGCTGGTTTTAGAAAAGGCAGAGGAACCAGAGATCAAATTGCCAACATCCGCTGGATCATCGAAAAAGCAAGAGAGTTCCAGAAAACCTTCTATTTCTGCTTTATTGACTATGCCAAAGACTTTGACTGTGTGGATCACAAGAAACTGTGGAAAATTCTGAAAGAGATGGGAATACCAGACCACTTGACCTGCCTTTTGAGAAACTTATATGCAGGTCAGAAAGCAACAGTTAGAACTGGACATGGAACAAAGGACTGGTTCCAAATAGGAAAAGGAGTACGTCGAGGCTGTATATTGTCACCCTGCTTATTTAACTTATATGCAGAGTACATCATGAGAAACGCTGGGCTGGAAGAAACACAAACTGGAATCAAGATTGCCGGGAGAAATATCAATAACCTCAGATATGTAGATGACACCACCCTTAAGGCAGAAAGTGAAGAGGAACTAAAAAGCCTCTTGATGAAAGTGAAAGTGGAGAGTGAAAAAGTTGGCTTAAAGCTCAACATTCAGAAAACGAAGATCATGGCATTCAGTCCCATCACTTTATGGGAAAGAGATGGGGAAACAGTGGAAACAGTGTCAGACTTTATTTTTTTCGGCTCCAAAATCACTGCAGATGGTGACTGCAGCCATGAAATTAAAAGACGCTTACTCCTTGGAAGGAAAGTTATGACCAACCTAGATAGCATATTCAAAAGCAGAGACATTACTTTGCCAACAAAGGTTCGTCTAGTCGAGGCTATGGTTTTTCCTGTGGTCATGTATGGATGTGAGAGTTGGACTGTGAAGAAGGCTGAGCGCCGAAGAATTGATGCCTTTGAACTGTGGTGTTGGAGAAGACTCTTGAGAGTCCCTTGGACTGCAAGGAGATCCAACCAGTCCATTCTGAAGGAGATCAGCCCTGGGATTTCTTTGGAAGGAATGATGCTAAAGCTGAAACTCCAGTACTTTGGCCACCTCATGCGAAGAGTTGACTCACTGGAAAAGACCCTGATGCTGGGAGGGATTGGGGGCAGGAGGAGAAGGGGACGACAGAGGATGAGATGGCTGAATGGCATCACTGACTCGATGGACGTGAGTCTGGGTGAACTCCGGGAGTTGGTGATGGACAGGGAGGCCTGGCGTGCTGCGATTCATGGGGTCGAAAAGAGTCGGACATGACTGAGTGACTGGACTGAACTGAACTGAACATTTCAAATTGCTAACATGCTCCAACAATCAAATATGACGTTCATAAAGCCATACATTGAAAATGAACTATAGATTATATCCTAAATAACCATTATTCAATAGAACTTTCTTTTCAAAAATTTTTATTTTATGCTATAGTTGACTTATAATGTGTTATTTTCAGGTGTACAACAAAGTTATATGTATAGCAAAGTGAGTATATATATATGTGTGTGTGTGTATATATATATATATATTTAACTTTGCTTTACTATGCCATCTGGGATATATATATGTCTGAGTAGAGATCCCTGTGCTATACAGTAGATCCTTGTTATCTATTTTATATATAGTTGTGTGTATACATTAAGCCCAAACTCCTAATTTAGCCTTCCCACATACCTTTTCCCTTTGATAACCAAAAGTTTGTTTTCTAAATCTGTGAGTCTGTTTCCTTTTTGTAAATAAGTTCATTTGTATCATTTTTTAATATCCTATATATAAATGATACCATATGATATTTGTCTTTCTTTGTCTGACCTACTTCACTCTATGACAAACTCTAGCTCCATCCAAATTGTTGCACATTAAGATTGTTACACAATAGCAGAAAATTGTAACAATGAAGATGAGCTATAGGCTGACATTTATAAAGGGGCTAAGGAGGATACATTTTGATCACTGGATTGTCTGGGGTTGAGTCCAATAAAAGTTCCCTTCTGGAGCTGAGAAAACTAGGGTAACACAAGGGAACAGCAGGCGTGGAATGCTTCAGGGCGCAGCAGCTATTCTGAGATGGTGGGCACGTCCTCCACAGGATATCATGATTAAGTGCTTACAGTTTCTCTGGTTTTGCCCTCTATCTTGATTAAAATTTTGCCACGTTTATGCTGCCACACAGAATAAATGGAACCACAGCTTACTTTTCAAACTGCGTTTTGCTGACATCATTCTATTTGTCACATTTAGACCACTTCTAATAGATAACATTTTTTTCCCCAGCTCTTTAGCACACTGAAGAAGAACACAGTATTCTCTCCCTCCCTCTTTTGATGCTTCATTCATTGCTACTTTCTCCATCCCTGGTCAAGAGGTGAGGGCCTCCTTGGAAATAACTGAAACTCAAAATAACAGGATAATTTTTTATATACCATCTCTGGGATCAGCCTCCCTTCCCATATTATTATTCACCTGCATTAGTGTTCTATTGATGGTATAACAAATTGCCATGACTTGGCAGTTTATAAAACACAAATTTATTATCTTGCAGTTCTATAGGCCAGAAGTACAAAAAAAAAAAAAAAAAAAAGTCACTGGGTTAAATTCAAGGTCTCAACAAGGCTACATTCCTTTTCTAGATTAGGTGGCAGGCGAGGGGGAGTCCATTTCCTTGCCTCATCCAACTTCCAGAGACTTTCCTTAACTTCTAACCCCTTCCTCCAACTCAAGGGACATGAATCTGAGCAAACTTTGGGAGACAATGAAGGACAGGGGAACCTGGCATGCTGCGGTCCTAGGGGCCATAGAGTTGGACATGACTTAGCGACTGAATAACAACAACAAATCTCTTCCTACATCTTCAAAGCCAATAATGCTGCATCTCTCTGCTGCCTTCTTCTTCCACATTTAAGGAGATTGATTATATTGGGCTCATCCTAATAACCCCAAATAGTCCCTCTCTTCAAAATTTAGCTTATTAGCAACTAAGCTCATAAGTGAATGCAATTCTCTTCTGTCATATAAGAACATATTCACAGGATCTAGGTAGTAGAAAGTAGGCATCCTCCTGCCTTCGACACATCCCATGAAAGTGAAAGTGTCTCAGTCGTGTCCAACTCTTTGTGACCCTATGGACTATACAGTCCATGGAATTCTCCAGGCCAGAATACTGGAGTGGGTAGTCTTGCCCTTCTCCAGGGGATCTTCCCAACCCAGGGATCAAACGGGGTTTCTTGCATTGCAGGCTGATTCTTTACCAGCTAAGCCACAAGGGAAGCCCAAGAATATTGGAGTTGGTAGCCTATCACTTCTCTAGCGAATCTTCCTGACCCAGGAGTTGAACCGGGGTCTCCTGCATTGCAGGTGGATTCTTTACTTACCGAGCTATAAGGGAAGCCACATCCTATGACCCTCCTCAATTTGGCAGCTGCACACCTGAGGACTACATCATCCCAGGAGAAGATGAGCACAGCAGAAGCAGAATGCCAAGCAAGGGAAGGTGTTTTTTTTTTCTAATATGTACTTCAGAAATTGAGGTCTAATTAGAACATATACATAAAATAAGCAGAAGAATCTATAATCTGTTAGAGAAGTGGCCTCCCTTCTAGCCATAAAGACTATTTGAGCTGGGAGAAGAGAGGAATGTAGACAGCATATTAAAAAAGTAAAGACATCACTTTGCTGACAAAGGTCCATATAGTCAAAGCTATGGTTGTTCCAGTAGTCATATATGGATGTGAGAGTTGAACTATAAAGAAGACTGAGTGCCAAAAAATTGATGCTTTTGGTGCTAGAGAAGACTCTTGAGAGTCCCTTAGACTGCGAGGAGATCAAACCAGTCAATCCTAAAGGAAATCAATCATGAATATTCATGGGAAGAACTGATGCTGAAGCTGAAGCTCCAATACTTTGGCTACCTGAAAGAGTCAACTCATTGGAAAAGACCCCTGGGAAAGATTGAGGGTAGGAGGAAAAGAGGGCAAAAGAGGATGAGGTGGTTGGATGGAATCATCAACTCAGTGGACATGAGTTTGAGCAAACTCTGGAAGACAGTGAAGGACAAGGAAGCCTGGTGTGCTGCAATCCATGGGGTCACAAAGAACAGGATGTGACTTAGCAACTGAACAAGAACAAAGAGAGGAATGCTGGGTATTAAACAAGAGGATCTTGTAAAACGGACCCTGTGCTCTGTCCCCGCCAGGCTAATGACATGAGTGGTTGGAGAGGATGTGGGCTGTGAAAAGTCAGGTGGATCTGAGATATCAAGGCAAAGGTGCCTGTGTCTCGTGGATGGTAAATATGGTTGCGTGCTCTTCCTGGTATATAATCTGCCATCTACAAAGGCCTTCATGGTCTGTCTGGATCAAGACAGCTTCAGCCAGCTTCAGACTCTGAGGTCCACAGGGTTGGGTAGAAGAGCTACCGGACGTTCCTCACACCCTCCATAGACTGGAAAGTCTCCGATGGTTGGAACCAACTGACCTCAAATGCTGAGTGGTGGCGATGAAGAGAACATACCAGCAGATACCAGGATGGGCCACACACCTTTAAGCTGGGTGGGACAGGGAAGTCCTGCCGTAGATCAGAAAGGAAGGAGAATGATGGAGAAGGGCCAAACGAGACAGCAGGGACTAGAATGGAGTTAGTCCAGCATCCCTTCATGGCCATGCCTTGGAAGTGCATCAGCCTCCGTGAGCTGATACGTTCAGAAGTGAGACACAGAACATCTAACCCGACGAGAACGAAGCTTCCACTGCCATTGGGCGGGCCAGCACATAAATAAATCCAGCTGCAGGAACATTACAGAGAATTAAATACACAATGCTCCCATGGTCTGTATTGTCCAAGCTATGGTTTTTCCAGTAGTTGTGTACGGATGTGAGAGTTGAACCAGAAAGAAGGCTGAGCACCAAAGAATTGATGCTTTTGAATTGTGGTGCTGGAGAAGACTCTTGATACATCAGTAACGGTGGCCTCCTCATCTCACACAGAAATGGTACTCTGTAAATCTCGAATCATTTCCACTTACATTCTTTGATTTTTCAGAAAACCCATGAGTTCAAGAGCTATTGTTTCCTTTGAAAAACTTAACAACTGAAAGCTAATCAGATCAATACAGATTCTAAAACTTGACACTGACCAAGTCAGGGCTTAACCCACTTCACCCAGACCAGTCTTCTCTCCAAGGTCCTTTGCTGCCATCTCTTCTCAGCCACAGGGAAGCAACCCAGTTTGGGGGCCTCCATCCTGCCACCTTGTGGTAAAACCTTGGAAGGTCACTCTGCTTCCCACACTGGTGAGCGAACGTACTCGCCAGGTCTGTTGTGAAGATGAATGAATCATCGAGGTAGACATGCCTTGAGAACGCTAAAGTGTTATAAAAATATAAGATATTATTTGTTTTTGCCAGAATAAGTTTCTTAGAAGATGGGCTACAATAAGAAATTTACCTATTCCAGCATTATGGAGAGTCCACAGAGAAATGAGAGATTTTTAATTTCAGTGTAAAAGTGGGTATTTCCCTGTCTGTTCTAAAGTCATGGAGAAGAGCTTGCCTTCCATCCATTGAGCTCTGAAGTTGCAGCTTTAACATTAGATCCTTAATCTATAGAGGAAGGTCACTGACAACTTCATCAGACTGTTGAATTTTCTCTTAACCTTCAGGGAATGGATGTTCTTTCTCAGTCTCCTCTTACTTTTCCAGTTTACATTAATGAGAGGGGGAAAGAGATAATTCCTGCCTACAGATACAGACACACACACACACACACAGATCTCTGCATTTATGAGGTTTCATTCTTTAGGGACATCTATCCTCAAGAAGGAGCTTAATTATTTCAGGAAAGAGAATTGATGAAAAAAGGAGAGACACAACTTAATCCTTTCAGAAAGATCAGACTCATGTTTTGGAGACAACATAGATCATTTAGAACATGTTTTTATATTTTTTTTTATCCACTGACCAGCTCTAGTTCAGTTGCTCAGTCGTGTCCGACTCTGTAGGCCCATGGACCGCAGCATGCCAGGCCTCCCTGTCCATCAGTAACTCCCGCAGTTTGCCCAAACTCATGTCCATTGAGTTGGTGATGCCATCCAACCATCTCATCCTCTGTCGTCCCCTTCTCTTCCTGCCTTCAATCTTTCCCAGCATCAGGGTCTTTTCAAATGAGTCAGTTCTTCACATCAGGTGGCCAAAGTATTGGAGTCTCAGCTTCAACATCAGTCCTTCCATGAACACCCAGGACTGATCTCCTTTAGGATGGACTGGTTGGATCTCCTTGCAGTCCAAGGGACTCTCAAGAGTTTTCTTCAACACCACAGTTCAAAAGCAACAATTCTTTGGCACTCAGCTTTCTTCACAGCCCAACTCTTGCATCCATACATGACTACTGGAAAAACCATAGCCTTGACTAGATGGACATTTGTTGACAAAGTAACGTCTCTGCTTCTTAATATGCTATCTAGGTTGGTCATAACTTTCCTTCCAAAGAGTAAGCATCTTTTAATTTCATGGCTGCAATCACCATCTGCAGTGATTTTGGAGCCCAGAAAAGTAAAGCCTGACACTGTTTCCACTGTTTCCCCATCTATTTCCCATGAAGTGATGGGACTAGATGCCATGATCTTAGTTTTCTGAATGTTAAGCATTAAGCTAACTTTTTCACTCTCCTCTTTCACTTTCATCAAGAGGCTCTTTAGTTCCTCTTCACTTTCTGCCATAAGGGTGGTGTCATCTACATATCTGAGGTTATTGATATTTCTCCCGGCAATCTTGATTCCAGCTTGTGCTTCTTCTAGCCCAGCATTTCTCATGATGTACTCTGCATATAAGTCAAATAAGCAGGGTGACAATATACAGCCTTGATGTACTTCTTTTTCTATTTGGAACCAGTCCTTTGTTCCATGTCCAGTTCTATGTGTTGCTTCCTGACCTGCATACAGATTTCTCAAAAGGCAGGTCAAGTGGTCTGGTATTCCCATCTCTTTCAGAATTGTCCACAGTTTATTGTGATCCACACAGTCAAAGGCTTTGGCATAGTCAATAAAGCAGAAATAGAAGGTTTTCTGGAACTCTCTTGCTTTTTCCATGATCCAGCGGATGTTGACAATTTGATCTTTGGTTCCTCTGCCTTTTCTAAAACCAGCTTGAACATCTGGTTTTAGAAAGTTCACAGTTCATGTATTGCTGAAGCCTGGCTTGGAGTATTTTGAGCATTACTTTACTAGCGTGTGAGATGAGTGCAATTGTGTGGTAGTTTGAGGATTGTTTGGCATTGCCTTTCTTTGGGATTGGAATGAAAACTGACCTTTTCCAGTCCTGTGGCCACTGCTGAGTTTTCCAAATTTGCTGGCATATTGAATGCAGTACTTTCACAGCATTATCTCTTAGGATTTGAAATAGCTCAACTGGAATTCCATCATCTCCACTAGCTTTGTTCATAGTGATGCTTCCTAAGGCCCACTTGACTTCACATACCAGGATGTCTAGCTCTAGGTGAGTGATCACATCATCATGATTATCTGGATCATGAGGATCTTTTCTGTACAGTTCTTCTGTGTATTCTTGCCACCTCTTCTTAATATCTTCTGCTTCTCTTAGGTCCATACCATTTCTGTCATTTATTGAGTCCATCTTTGCATAAAATGTTCCTTTGGTATCTAATTTTCTTGAAGAGATCTCTAGTCTTTCCCATTCTACTGTTTTCCTCTATCTTTGCATTGATCGCTGAGGAAGGCTTTCTTATCTCTCCTTGCTATTCTTTGGAACTCTGCATTCAAATGGGTATATCTTTCCTTTCCTCCTTTGCTTTTCATTTCTCTTCTTTTCACAGCTATTTGTAAGGTCTCCCCAGACAGCCATTTTGCTTCTTTGCATTTCTTTTTCTTGGGGATGGTCTTCATCCCTGTCTTTGGTACAATGTCATGAACCTCTGTCTATCAGATCTAGTCCCTTAAAACTATTTCTGACTTCCACTGTATAATAGTAAGGGATTTGATTTAGGTCATACCTGAATGGTCTAGTGGTTTTCCCTACCTTCTTCATTTAAGTCTGAATTTGGCAATAAGGAGTTCATGATCAGCTCTAAGACTTGGGCAAACCCTCCTCTCTCTCAATGGGCTTCAATATTCCAACATGCAGCATGGAGGGCTAGCTTGCAAATACTCTGATGCAGACAGCCGCTTATGCACACCCACTCAGCATCCACAAGCTCTCTTCCTGTTGCTAGCTTCCTACTTTTCCTTGAGAGTCTACGCCTTCCCTCAGCTCACTACCACAAAGTTTATATGCAGCCGCCTCTGACGCACATCCCAGGTTCTGGGATGAGTCTAGTTCTTCCAACCACAGTGACTGGTACAGGGATGGGCATGAGAAACAAGTTGATCCAATCAGATGGAATTCTGTGACTTGAGTTGGAGGGACTAGGAAAGAGAACTGTGGTACTGGAGAAGATTCTTGAGAGCTCCTTGGACTGCAAGGAGATCAAACCAGTCACTCCTAAAGGAAATGAACCCTGAGTATTCATTGGAAGGACTGATGCTGAACCTGAGCTCCAATCCTTTGGCCACCAGGGGTGAAGATCCAATTCACTGGAAAAGGCCATGATGCCGGGAAAGACTGAAGGCGAAAAGAGAAAAGCAGAGCAGTCGATGAGATGGTTGGACAGCATCACCAACTCAATGAGGAACTTGACCAAACTCTCAAGTTGGCTTAAGACAGGCCTGGTACGCTGTGGTCCATGGGGTCACAGGAGTTGGACATGACCTAGTGACTGAGCAACAACAACAACAGAAGGAAAGAGAGGCCAGCGTCCTGCAGGACTCACTGTGTGGAGAAGGTGTGGCTGGCCACAGAGTGGCATGGTCCTAAGAGCAGAGCCGAGAGCAGAGCGATCCCAGTGACACTGTTTGAGCCCCTCAGTCCTACTGACTGGACTTCCATTTGAGTCAATACATTGCCTCTCTTTGCCTAAAGTAGTTTATATTGGGTTTCTATCACTTATAATTCTAAAAATTCTAATCAATAAAATGTCCATTGCCCATTGGCTTCTGAAGACCTCTTGATCTTTGCATCTGAAATAGTTTTATTGCACTATCTCACTCTCTGGAGCTTCTTTGTATGGGTTTCCTGGCCCTCATCTATCTCCCTAGAGGCTGTGTAGGTGGCATTAAGAGTTGACTGTGTAGTCCCTTGGTCTCTTTCAAAGGACCTAGTCCAGAGCAGGAATTTTCATCCGTGGTCTCATTCCTCCCTTCCCGCCCTCTTTCTTTCTTCTTATCTTCTGAGATGGGTACTATTGGGGTGCTGAGCTGAATCAACAGATGCCCTGGATTGTCCATCAGCTTATTGGGATAGCTCAGCTGGTAATGAATCCTCCTGCAATGCGAGAGACCTGGGTTCGATCCCTGGGTTGGGAAGATCCCCTGGAGAAGGGAAAGGCTACCCACTCCAGTATTCTGGCCTGGAGAATTCCATGGACTGTATAGTCCATGGGGTCACAAAGAGTCAGACACGACTGAGGGAGTCAGACATGACCGAGTGATTTTCACTTTCACTTTCACACGTGAAAAAAGCCAGTCTGGACTATAAATTATCACAGGTGATATAACCCATAAACATACACAAAAACTGTAATGGTTCTCACAAGAGCAGGGTTATTTCTCCACTGGGGAGAGGGGAAAGGCTTCCTAAAGGAGATGGGTCTTGAAAGAAGTCCACTTGTTTGCTACACTGTTAGGGGAGCAAGTCACTGAAGCTGAAAGAAAGGCTTGAGCAATGCCTCTGAGGCATTAAACAATTAAGTGTTCAGGAACAACAAATTAGCTCCATTTGGTTTTAGTGTAGAAGGAAGTAAACTGATGGAGAGATTGGACGGGGGGCCAGGCCAGGAAGGCAGTGAATGCCAGGCATTCAGCATGTAGGACGATGCTTCCCAAGTGAGCGTCTAAGGTACCCCCACCTCTCACACACATACACAGTCATAACAGTGCTACAAACTCGGGCTCTGGGGACCGAAACCCCACCATAGAATCAAAACTCTTAGTGTAGCATTTCACCTTCTCCTGGACATTGTACCTGGAATGTGCATTTTAAACAAGCACCCTTGATCATTCCTATACAACGCATCATCCAGTTTGGGACCAACCGTGACACTCACATACCTTCTGTGCTTTTACTGCACGTTTGATACTAAAGCTCAGTGCAAAAAAGGACACTATCCCCTCCACAGCTTTGCCTCTCCCAGCCCCAGTCTCTTCCCAATGTCCACTGACTCATCATATGAAGCCAATTACAACACCACCTTCTCCAGGAAGCTTTCCTCACACTCTAGATCTTACCTGCTACTTCTCTTCTGAACAGATGACATGTTCCCCACTGACTGCACAGAGACAAGACAGGCCCTATCTCACTCCCAAATGGACTGTGAACTTCCTGGAAGGCTAAATCCCAGCGTCAATACATTGGGGAGGGCAAAGATGCCAACTCATTTCCATTCTGAGAGCCTTTATACATGATCCTATCCAGAGGTGTTTTCCTGAGTTTTATAAACAGATCTCCTTGAGAGATGCTCACTTTTCATTGACTATGCCCTCAGACTCTTAATCCAAGTAAGAGCTTGCAGTGGTTTAGTGGCTTTTGTACCTGTGGGGTGGGGCAGGGGCAGGGCTGGGGTGTTGGTGAGCCAGAGGCCGGGGGCTCTCAAGGACCGACTGAATAGTGGGCACTAAAGCTCTAATAGCTCATTTCATTCTTCCGACACTTACAGGAGTTACGTGTGATCGGGATCCCACTGTCCAGATGAGGAATCCAAGGACAGCAGCCTGATATACTGAAGGCCACAAAGGCAGGAGCTACGACCTTGACCAGCTGCCCCCTCACAGAAGGGGCCTCCCGCTAGCAGCTTTGGCACCCGGGCCAGCACCATGGTCATGGGCAAGGGCACTCACCACACACCCCGAGGAGTCCACCTGACGGTCAGACACACACTTGAAGTTGCGAGTGCAGCCCCCGTTGTTCCGAGAGCAGTCACGGACGGGCCCGAAGGAGGAGAGCAGGTCGTTGATGGTTTCGAAGTACGTGGACAGCATCGCGTCCTCCCTTGGACAGAAAGGGGACGGTTAAATCCCAGAGACACCTGTATCACTGTGTTAAAACTAAGTTTAACGTGCATTACTTTTGAGATCATTATTCATCATATTTGTAATCGAGAAAATGATACAAATGCTTACTTAAAAAGAAAATAAGAAGCAAAGAAAAACAAAAAGAAATAAATGCAATGGTTATACTGTCATATGACATGATGGTTATTTAGTTTTGATAAAGTGAAGTCAAGTCACTCAGTCATGTCCGACTCTTTGCGACCCCATGGACTGGGGCCTACCAGGCTCCTCCCATGGGATTTTCCGGGCAAGAGTACTGGAGTGGGTTGCCATTTCCTTCTCCAGAGGATCTTCCCCACCCAGGGATCAAACCCAGGTTTCCTGCATTGCAGGCAGACGCTTTACCGTCTGAGCCACCAGGGAAGTCTAGTTTTGATAAAGAGGGATATATTTGGAACTTTGCACCCTTTATTTCAATAACCCTCATAATTTTTGAAAGTAGATATACGATTCCCATTTTACCAATAAGTGAACTGTGATGTGACTGAAAAAGAAGTGTTATTTACAATAGCCAAGACATGGACGCAGCCTGTTTCCATCAGCAGATGGATGACTGAAGGAGTTGCAGTATGTGTACATGATGGAATGCCACTCGGTCATAAAAAGAGTGAATAATGCCATTTATGGTAACATGGATGGACCTAGAGATTGTCATACCTAGTGAAGTAAGTCAAGCAGAGAAAGACAAATATTACTGAATGATATCACTTGTGGAATCTAAAAAAATAAAAATAAAAATACAAACGAACTTATTCACAAAACAGAAACAAACTCACAGATGTGGAAAATAAACTTATGGTTACCAAAGGGGAGAGCGGGGGTAGGGATAAATTAGGAGTACAAGATTAACAGATACACACTACGACATATAAAATAAATGGCAAGGATTTACTATAGTGTGTAGGGGACTATATTCATTATCATGTATTAATCTATAATGGAAAATAATCTGAAAATATATATATATAACTGAATCACTTTGTGAAACTAACATAATATTGTAAATCAATTATAATTCAATTAAAAAAAGAAGAAAAAGAAAGGTGAAGCGTTTTGCTGACGGCCACCAGCCTGCAATGTGGCAGAATTAAAGTCTGTGCCAAGCTCCATCTGAGTACACAGAGAAAGTTCTTCCCTCTACACAATTCTTAACTTGCATTATACATATGTCTACAGATTCTAGATATCCCCATAGCATCTCTGTAAAATGGGCACGTTCCTAGTATTCCAACTTTGCAGAGATAAATTGAAACTATGGGAGGTGTGGCGCTCACCCCAAATTACACAGCCTATAAACAGGAGAGCCAAGACACAAACACAAAATCTCTGACCCTAGTACCACAGGCCTGTATTTTTCAGACTCTTGCCTACAAATCACACCATCAACACCAGTAGCATCAGCTGTTGTAAAGATGAGAAGACTCCAGGCAAATGCATGAGTGAACCTCCCAAATGAGGTTCACAATAGAATAAGACTAGGTACCATAATCCATGAATCTGCCAAAATTCTATTTGAGAAGAGATAAAAAATGAAAGCTTCTGGATGCTGCTTTCTGGGAAAAGGGCCCCCAAATAAGGAGTATCCTAGCCCTGGCTAGGTGATCTATGGTGCATTCATTAGGGTTAGGGTTCGGGTTAGGAGGAGGTTTTATTTGCAGGCGGTTTTATTAAGGGGTCACTACAGGCAGTAAAAAGAGGCACCATATTCTTCCATGATGTATATCTCATGGAATCCAGAACTAAGAAAGAGGGGACGTGCCAGGGTACGCATGTGTTGTGCGAGGGGGCCAGTGAGCACCTCTAGTGATGTCTCTGGACCACACCCTTCACCCTTTCTCCCAACCTTCCTCTCCTCAGGCTTGGCGCTCCAGGTTTCAGTCTCCTAGCTTCTTCCCTGACTCCAACCTTATCCCCTTCTGTTCCATCTTTCATCCTGACTGCCAGTGAACCTGGTAAATTCCAGCTCTACCTAGCTACCCCATGGATCAATAGGTCTCCATTATTTACAGAAGAAAATCTAAATTAGTTTCATTGGCATTCAACATCCTTCATAATCGGGTTCCTGCCTACCTGTGTGGCTACATTTCACTTTGCCCTCAGAGTCTGCATTCCATAGCCACAGCTTCCTTCTCATTCCCTAAACACACAATCTGAGGCCAGGTTCCCTGCAAACAGATCCTGAAACAGTGCTGCTTACAGGAGGGTTGTCCAGGAGCCCTCTTGGGATACAGGAAGCCAGCAAGGCACGACTGGGCAGGGGGGCGGCTGTCCTGCCATGTGGTTGAGGCCACGTGGGTCTGCAGCCTCAGGTGGTCCTCAGGGGAACTCTGAAGCTGGAGTGCCCTTTAAAGATGCCCTGAAAGGAGCCAAGGGACCCAGGCCTCTGCATCACCACATCACCGGCTGCCACGTGGAAGGGGTGTCCTTGGGAAAGGCAGCTCCTTGTGGCTGAGGTAATGCCAGTGAGAGATAGAGCTGTGAGTTTCAGCCACATTCCAGAGGATGGGCGGGTCAGCCCTGCAGGGCTCTGAGTGCAGGGCGTACCTTTATCTCCCCGAATCCCCGACCATGCCCTTCTGCCTGGGATGCTCAGCTCCAACTTTTCTCCCCCACAGAATCCTAAGAACCCTTGAAACCATTTGAATCCATTCATCTGTTCATTCACCCTTATATTATGTGTTTACTGAGTGCTTCCTACGTACCGGGGAGCATTCTAGGTACTAGGGTTCCAGCAGTGACACTGGACAAAGTCCTCACGTCCAGTGAGCTCACTGTGACCTCCTTTGTGAAGCCTTCTCTACATCCCACAAACAGAATCAATTCCTTTTCACTTTGAGTCCATTGTTTAAATCTATCATTTCATTGATCTTCATCACCAACTCCATAGTTTCCCAAAGAGACTGTAAGCTTCTTGAGTGAAAGGCCCAAGGCTTAGTCATCCCTCTTTATTTATTTATTTTTTAATGTTTTGTTTTATATTGGAGTACAGCTGGACTTCCCTTGTGGCTCAGCTGGTAAAGAATCCGCCTGTAATGTGGGAGACCTGGGTTTGATCTCTCAGTTGGGAAGAGCCCCCGGAGAAGGGAAAGGCTACCCACCCACCCCAGTATTCCAGCCTGGAGAATTCCATGGACTGCAGTCCATGGGGTCACAGAGAGTCCAGCACAACTGAGTGACATTGAGTCAGTCACAGCTGATTAACGAGGCTGTACAGCTTCACGTGGACAGCACAGGGACTCAGGTGTACATATACACTATTCATTCTCTCCGCAAACTGCTCCCCAACCCAGGCTGCACATTGTGCTATTTAAAATGGATAACCACCAAGGACCTACTGTATAGCACAACAGCACAGATAACTGATCAATGATATGGAATCATTCCTCTTTAGCCCCCAGCACACACCCTGGTAAGACATTGTGCTAAGTAGGTGTTTTGCAAAAGAAACAAAGAAATTACCAGAAGGCATGGATACAACCACCACCAATCAGTTGTTTTACCAAGATTATGTCCAAACAGGACACTCCCCTGCCTAACCCCAGCTCTGGGTTCCCACCATAAATCCCTCACGCTCAGGCTGCAGTAGAGGGCCAAAGAAGAGAAAGCAAGGAGGAGAGCCACCAGCTTATCTATCACTTCCTAACTTTGTACAGAGTGAGGTCAAGGTGGCAGGCGGATGGAGGGAGGCAAGGAACAGTCCCTGAACTCATGCTCTTGGGAGACTCCCACTTCTGAATCACAGAAAGAGTTGGGAATCCTGGAAAGACGTTAACAGTATTAAAATATTACTATCCTTAGAGGGGGAAGAAGGATGATATGTGAGGGGAGGAGATAAAGACAGAGAGAGACAATTTGAGAAAGTGTGAGAGCAAGGAAAGAGACAAACATGCAGAGAATCTGCTAGAAAGAAGGAAGAGAGGCTGAGAGGCGGAAATACAGGCATCCAGAGTGGGATGGGTGCCCAGATGGATGGATGGACTGACAAATGGACAGGTAAACAGAGAGACAGAGAGAGAGAGAGCAACACAGCCAGAGGAGTGCCACGGAGAGAGAGCTTAAGACAGGAAGCTGGAGGCAGCGGGGGTGTGTAAAGAAAGACAAAGCGCAGAGCTAGATTAGGAGAAAGAAACACAGATTCAAAAAGGAGAAGGTATGAAGGCCAGCAGAATAAATGTCCAGGTGTACCGAGATGGAGAGGAGGAGGGGAGGAGAGAAGAGGGAAAGATGGGGAGAGGGGAAGGGGTAGGGGAAGGAGACAGACTCAGGAAGACAGAGAATGAAGGGGAAGAAAAAGACACTGCCTGAGTGGAAAGACCACACACAGAGACATGGAGAGCAGAGACAGAAGGACCAAGAGAAACAAAGGAAGAGACAAGAAAAACCAGCAAAAATTGTCACCTTCCAGTGGAACCTGGCGACAGCTCAGGCTATACAAATAAGGAGGCTGTTAGCTTTTCAAAGGATTGATTCTGCATAAACATCAGTTACACCCGGGGAACATTATTTAAAACACAAAGCCCTGACATAGGGGCTGTTACTGAGCTGAGAACAGCAATCATGTCAGGCTGGGAAAATGAAGTATCTGAAGCACAAGTTACAGAGGGAGCTTGAGCAGACGCTGGCATTTTCCTAAGTCAGGAGCCAACTCCTCATCCCAGATGCTGAGTGCAGGATCTGGGGTCTGTTGGAGCACAGAGCGGCCCCACTAGCAGGGCGTAGAGGGATGGAGCCTTTAGCCCTGGAGGTGGAGGGGGACTGCGGTGACAGGGGCACCTGGGGAGAGTCCCGGCTTTGCCAGGAATCGCCAGCATCATGCACATCACCTCCCTCCACCATCATTTCTTGAGCGCCGTGCTAGGAGCCTGAATGTATGCATTTTACTCCGCCTGTGCAGCCCTAGAAGCCAGCTACTGGGGAGAGGCGGGACTTGTCCCGGGTAACATGGGGGTGAGGCAGTGAGGTCAGGGTCTGCGTGCGCGTCTGCCTGACGTCAGGTCCTGAGCTTTCTCCAGGCCACGGCTCAGCTTGTCCAACTTGCTCTGTGCCCTTGGGCAAGTCAGAGCTCTCCTAACAGCAAAGCTGGTAGAAATCTGTACCACCCTCTGGGTCTTACAGGAGGAAGAACTGGAAGGGCAGAGACTGAGCCACCCTTGCACACCTCCCAGCGCTGCCTGCTGACCTGTGCACATGCCACAGTAGCCTCGGTCCGTACTGGAATAAAAGGGGAAAACACCAGTGTTTTGGTTTTCTAGAGCAGCCATAGCAAGTACTACAAAACGGGGGACTTAAAACAGCAGAAGTGTACGCTGTCATAGTTCTGGAGATTGGGTGTCCAAAATGAAGCTGTCAGCAGAGCCACACTTTCTCTGCAGACTCTAGGGGAGACCCCTTCTTGCCTCTTCATAGCTTCCTTCATAGCTCCTGGCAACCCTTGGCATTCCTTGGCTTGGACTTGAATCACTCTAATCTCTGCCTCCATTGTCACATAGCTCTTCCTCGTGTCTGTGTCTTTTCCTCTCCTCACAATGATACCATCCACTGGATTTAGAGTCTACTCAGGTGGTGCTAGTGGCAAAGAAACTGCCTGCGAAGGCAGGAGACGCAAAAGATGCGGGTTCGACCCCTGGGTTGGGAAGATCCTCTGGAGGAGGGCATGGCAACCCACTCCAGTATTCTGGCTTGGAGAATCCCATGGACAGAGGAGCCTGACGGGCTATATATAGTTCATAGGGTTGCAAAGAGCTGCCCATGAATAAAGTGACTTTGCATGCTGTGAGTGTCCACACTAATCTATTATGACCTTATCTTAATTAAATCGGCAAAGACTCTATCTCCAGAAAAGTTCACATTCTGAGGTTCTGGGTGGACAAGAATTTTGAGGGACACTACTCAACCCACAGCTCACAGCTCAGAGACATGTCTTCAAGCTGAGCAGGACAGCGGGACAGAGCCAAGACTGTAATCCTGGCCTTTGGTCTTAACTCCAGTGCCGCTGACACCATCCAGCCCTCCCAACTCCAGGCTCTGCATGTTACACCGTGGTGTTTACAAAGCCCGTGAAAGCTCAGAAAAAGGACCATGGTGAAGCCATTTCTCCTTCATTTGAGAGGAGAAAAGACCAACAATAATTAAGTACCTAACACACCCCAGGCAGAACAGAGGTTGGCAAACTTCTCCATACAGAAATCCACAGTCACCATCTTAGGCTTTACAAGCCATATGGCCTCTGTTCTAACTACTCAGTTCCACTTTTATAGTGCACAATCAGCCATAGAAAATATGTAACGATGATGTGCAAAATGCAATGAATGAGCAGGGCTATGTTTCAACAAAATTGTATTTACAAAGACACAGCAGGCTGGACCACCATGTCCTGTTTCACGTGGGAAAACCTGCAGGTCGGTTGGAGTCAGGGTTTGAACCAAGGTATGTCCAACTCCAGAACCCACATTCCTTCTCCTATATGACGCTTCTTATGAACCTCACTCTTCTCATCTGTAAAATGGGAACAACATCTTTCTAGCTCCCAACCATGTGGGACTATTGTGGGAATGATGCAATGAGAGGGTGCACAGGACCATGTTTTCTAAACTCTAAAATCCAATGCAAATCTATATACTGTTCATTCATTCAAAAAATATTTGAGCACCTACTGTATGCCTGGTACTGAGATGATTACTATTATTATTTTTTGAATTGAATACTTAATTTTATTTATATGTAATGCTGTTACAACTGGTGGCTCAGCAGTAAAAGAATCCTCCTGACACGCAGGAGATGCAGAGATGCAGGTTTGATCCCTGGGTTGGAAGATCCCCTGAGGGGAGGAAATGGCAACTCATTCCAGAGTACTTGCCTGGAGAATCCCATGGACAGAGGAGCATGGTGGGCTACAGTCCATGGGGTCCCAAAGAACTGGACACAACTGAATGACTGAAAAACAACAAACGCTTTTACAATCCCCTATGTTGTCTTTAATTTTAATTTTTTCAGCATTTTCTCAGATGAATCTTTAAAGTTAGGGAAAGAATAATATAATGAACACCCATACTTTTTGGATTCAACAGTTGTTAGCAATATGACAAATGCATATTATCTATTTATGAAATTACCAGTCTATTAATTTACCTTGTGTGATCTCTATTATTATGCCTTTCCTTTGGTATCACTCTGCCTCTCTTCTGTCACCTATCAATTCCAGCCACTAAGGTGTCTTGAAGCATCTCTCCAGTTCTAACAATCTAATTTTTCTTTTTTTTTCCCCTGATAATACTGGTTTCAAAACAGTCACCCAAGCCCTGCCAGGTTGAGTGAGGCTGCCATCCCCTCCCGAGCGGGTTGTGTGCGTGTGAAGCAGCATTTGGATTCCGCTTGCCTGAGTCAGCTGAGCCCAGCGCAGGGAGAGCATTAGGCAGGGCGGCTGGGAACAGATGGTGACACGGCCCCCTGTTAATAAGCACCAGGACAGGTCTGTGTCACTCAGAGAGAGGTGCGAATGGATGACTCGGGGCCCAGGCAGTGATGAGCCCCCACGGGTGCAGACTAATCCTTCTCTGATGGCAACAGGCGGCCTGTTTCCTGAGCTCCCAGAGAGGGAGGGAGGAGCTGGGGACAGGGCTTGTCAGGAATCAGCTTCCCTCCTCCCCACCCCTCACGCGCCCTGCCTCGGGGTTCAGGAGCAGCTGTGGAGCACAGGCACGAGGCAGGCTTGTCTCCCAGCTTCAGTCACCATGGGAGCCTGGGTGAGTCCCGTAAACCCTGAGCCTCCATTTTCTTATCTGAAAAATGGAGATATTAACACCTGGCTGGCAGAGTTAGCATGGAAAATAAGTTAGACGATATATGCAAAATGTCTTACACACAGAAGGTATCCAATGGCTGGCAGAAAGTAGCATCATCTCATTTCCTGCAAAATTGCAAGGACTGCAACTTGAGAATGTAAGGAGCTCAGTGCAGGAGGGAAAAGGAGGACTTGGGGCCTCATAGTGTCGATTTACTCAAATATTTTTGTTGATGTCTAATTTGGCCCTGGGCTGGCTCCTGGGCAAATACAGCAATAGGTATGACATAGCATGTGCAGGAGAGGAAGAGAAAAACAACCAAAAAAAGTAAACCTTGCAACATAACTGGGGCTTTAGGACTATAAAAGAAGAAGTCATTCCACCCACCCAGACCTTGGTAGTGAGCAGCAAGACAAGGCTTTTTGGAGGAGGTAATATTGCAGCTGAGACAAAAAGGCTGAGCAGAAACTAACCACATGAAGGAGGGTGGCATGAGACAAGGGTGTTCCAGGCAGAGGGAACAGAATATGTGAAGGCCTAGCCTGCAAAATCCCATGGACGGAGGAGCCTGGTGGGCTGCATTCCATGGGGTCGCTGAGGGTCAGACATGACTCAGAGACTTCACTTTCACTTTTCACTTTCATGCATCGGAGAAGGAAATGGCAACCCACTCCAGTGTTCTTGCCTGGAGAATCCCAGAGATGGGTGAGCCTGGTGGGCTGCCGTCTATGGGGTCACACAGAGTCGGACACGACTGAAGTGACTTAGCAGCAGCAGCGGTAGCAGAGGGTATATCCTGGTTGGGGGAACTTCAAACAATGTAGGGAAGTAGAGTATCATGGAGGAGGTGAGATTTAGCAAAGTATGGGACAGCAGAGGCTGCTGGGAGACAAGTTTGTGTGCGCGCCAGGCCTTGGTGGTCCTGCACTTCATCCTGGGAGCTACAGGCATCCACCAGAGGGCTCTAGAATCAGATCCCGCTTTTATTTAGACTGATAACACAGACTGTGATTTAAGGTAAATTATTATGGCAACAACAACAATAATAATAGTTCGTGATTATTGAACACTCATAATATGCCAGGAAATGTTTCCAGCAGGACATGTGGCAGCCTTCTTCATCCTCATGAAAACAGAGTGATGTAAATGATGGGATCATCCTTGCTTCCTAGAAGATGGAGCTAAGTTCCCGTTTTGAGGATTAGGGCTGTTTTGAGACCAGCTGAAGACCATGTTAGGGACAGTGTCAGGACAGCGTCAGGACAGCTGCTGGCACATGGCGATGGCTTTATGAAGATTAGGTGGTACAAGGCTTCTAGGCAGGGGTGGGCTGGTACAGGGAAGCAGATTGGGTTTTTTGAAAGTCAGAGCCTTTGAGCAATGGGAACGCTGTCTCTTGAGGGCTTGCTCCTGCTGGCCACGGCAGGCACGCAACGTGAGCGGGGATGGCCACTTTCTGGGATGGCGGAGGAGGAGTCAGGCTTCCTGGGGAGGGCTGTTTTATCGTGGTGAAAGTCACAACAATGGCTGTTCACTAAAAAGCGAGGGGGAGGAGGAAGAGAAAAAGAGATGGACGAGGCCGCCCATCATCTGTATGGTTTGGGGGACAAAGAGAAAATGATTGTGAATATCCATTGCCCATCTGTGAAATGGGGACAATGAAATTCAGCTTACAGGGACATGGTCAGGACTAATGAGACAGAAGATACAGAAGCCCCTCACCACAGTCAGGCTCAAACAGTCGCCTTGAGAAGGGGCTGCTGTATCTTGGCAATGCATTTGTTCATTTCAAAGATGTTTACCCAGCACTTACCACCACAGGGGTTGGAGGGTAGGCCTTCAGAAAATATCAAAACAGACAGGCTTTGCTCTCCTAGAACTTATAGCTCAGTTAATAGACTGCAAGTCCCTGTCTCTGTACCTGTATATCGCTATTTCTATTGTTGTTCAGTTGCTAAGTCGTGTCCAACTCTTTGTGACACCATGAACAGAAGCACACCAGGCCTCCCTGTTCTTCACTATCTCCTGGAGTTTGCTCAAATTCATGTCCATTCAGTCAGTGATGCTGACTAAACATCTCATACTCTGCCACCCTCTTCTCCTTTTGCCTTCAATCTTTCCCATCAGGAAAAGCATCAGGGTCTTTTCCAATGAGTTGGCTCTTTGCATCAGGGGATCCAAGTATTGTAGCTTCAGCTTCAGCATCAGTCTTTCCAATGAATATTCAGGGTTGATTTCCTTTGGGATTCACTGGTTTAATTTTCTTGAAGTCCAAGGGACTATGAAGAGTCTTCTCCAGCATTGCGATTCAAAAGTGTCAATTCTTTGGTGCTCAGTTTTCTTTATGGTACAATTCTCAAATCCATACGTGACTGCTAGAAAAATCATAGCTTGACTATACAGACCTTTGCCAGCAAAATGATGTCTTCACTTTTTAATATGCTGTCTAGGTTGTCTATTTGGAAAATCCTGAAAGAGATGGGAATACTAGACCACCTGACCTGCCTCTTGAGAAATCTGTATGCAGGTCAGGAAGCAACACTTAGAACTGGACATGGAACAAAGGACTGGTTCCAAATAGGAAAAGGAGTACATCAAGGCTGTATATTGTCACCCTGCTTTTTTAACTTATATGCAGAGTACATCATGAGAAATGCTGGGCTGGAAGAAGCACAAGCTGGAATCAAGATTGCCAGGAGAAATATCAAGAACCTCAGATATGCAGATGACACCACCCTTATGGCAGAAAGTGAAGAGGAACTAAAGAGCCTCTTGATGAAAGTGAAAGAGGAGAGTGAAAAAGTTGGCTTAAAGCTCAACATTCAGAAAACGAAGATCATGGCATGTGGTCCCATTACTTCATGGCAAATAGATGGGGAAACAGTGGAAACAGTAGCTGACTTTATTTTTCTGGGCTCCAAAATCACTGCAGATGGTGATTGCAGCCATGAAATGAAAAGACGCTTACTCCTTGGAAGAAAGTTATGACCAACCTAGATAGCATATTCAAAAGCAGAGATATTACTTTGCCAACAGAGGTCCGTCTAGTCAAGGCTATGGTTTTTCCAGTGGTCATGTATGGATGTGAGAATTGGACTGTGAAGAAGGCTGAGTGCCAAAGAATTGATGCCTTTGAACTGTGGTGTTGGAGAAGACTCTTGAGAGTCCCTTGGACTGCAAGGAGATCCAGCCAGTCCATCCTAAAGGAGACCAGTCCTGGGTGTTCATTGGAAGGACTGATGCTGAGGCTAAAACTCCAATACTTTGGCCACCTCATGCAAAGAGTTGACTCATTGGAAAAGACCCTGATACTGGGAGGGATTGGGGGCAGGAGGAGAAGGGGACGACAGAGGATGAGATGGCTGGATGGCATCACCGACTCGATGCACATGAGTTTGGGTGAACCCGGGGAGTTGGTGATGGACAGGGAGGCCTGGTGTGCTGGGATTCATGGGGTCGCAAAGAGTCGGACACAACTGAGAGACTGAACTGAACTGAACTAGGTTTGTCATAGTTTTTCCCTCAAGGAGCAAGAGTCATTAAATTTTATGGCTGCAGTCACCGTCCTCAGTGATTTTGGAGCCCAAGAAAATAAAGTCTGTCACTGTTTCCACTGTTTCCCCATCTATTTGCCATGAAGTGATAGGATTGGATTCAATGATCTTAGTTTTTTGAATGTTGAGTTTTAAGCCAGCTTTTCCACTCTCCTGTTTCACCTTCATCAAGATGCACTCCTCACTTTCTGCCATTGGAGTGGTATCATCTGCATATCTGAAGTTGTTGATATTTCTCCCAACAATCTTGATTCCAACTTATGATTTGTCCAGCCCAGCATTTCACATGATGTACTCTGCATATAGGTTAAATAAACAAGGTGACAACATATAGCCTTGTCATGTGAGCTCAGTCATGTCTGACTCTTTGTGACCCCATGGACTGTAGCCTGTCAGGCTCCTCTGTCCCTGGGGATTCTCCAGGCAAGAATACTGGAGTGGGTTGGCATGCCCTCCTCCAGGGGATCTTCCCAACCCAGGTATCCCGCATCATAGTCAGTTTCTTTACCATCTGAGCCACAAGAGAAGCCCACAGCCTCGTCATACTCCTTTCCCAATTTTTAGTCAGTCCGTTGTTCCATGTCCAGTTCTAACTGTTGCTTCTTGACCTACATACAGATTTTTCAAGATTCAGGTCAGGTGGTCTGGTATTCCCATCTCTTTTAGAATTTTCCACAGTTTATTATGATTCACAAAGTCAAAGGCTTTCACGTAGTCAATGAAGCAGAAGTAGCAACTCCATGGACTGTAGCCCACCAGGCTCCTCTGTCCATGGAATTCTCCAGGGAAGAATTCTCCAGGCAAGAATACTGGAATGGGTAGCCATTCTCTTCTCCAGGGGATCTTCCCGATCCAGGGATTAAACCCGGGTCTCCTGCACTGTAGGCAGATTCTTTGCTGTCTGAGCCACCAGGGAGATCCAACTATATCTATAACTACATTCATATCTGTGTATATATCATAATTAAAAATTACAATAGATGCAAAAAAATATATAGGATACTATGAGACCATACAGCAGACGGGTTCATTTAACCCAGGGAGTTGGGGGTGGGAGTTGGGTGTCTGGGGAAGCAGATGTCCCTGGAGAGTGTCTGCCCCTGAAGCGACAGCAGCCAGCAGCCTGGAGAAATTCTATCATCCCTGGGCTTTCCCCCAGGGATCCAGGATAATGTGTGATTCCCCCAGCCCACCCCCCTCCAACACACACACTGACTTCAGAATCCATCTGATCTCTGAGGCGATCCTTCTTTGCCAAAAAGCCAGCACCTCCTCCCTGTACTTGAGCTGACCCGCTCAGTCTTAGAAAGCCTCCTCCTCATTCAGCCTCACTCCCATTCTCCCACCCCTTGCAAATGCCGTCATTATATTCAAAAGAAACCAAAAAGGTTCAGTGACAACGCTGAAGCTCGATCTCAGAGGGAAGCTCACTGAGGTGGGCTCCAGAGGAGGCAGGGAGCTGTGTTCTCCTGAAACCCTCTTGCCTGGAGATGGGGCGGTGCGGGGGGCGGGGGGGGGGGGCGGGATTCTGGTGACCAGAGATGGCAGAGGGGCTTGCCTGAGAGGGGCCGGGGAAAGCCTCCCATTAGAGAATAAACGGGCTGTGGGTCTAGCTCAGCCTTGTACTGCTGTGTGCCCCCAAGCTACCCTCTACCCTCTCTGGGGCTCTGCTTCACATTTATACAATGATAGGATGAACGCTAAGGGTCACTCCAGCTCACATTTCTGGTAACCTTATGTGACCTTCCAAGGAGAGGGTGGAAATGTAAGGATGGGGGAGGGAGGTGAGAGAATAGCTATGGTTTCCACTGTGTGGATGTAGCCAGTATTTCCCTTGTTTTGTATCAAAGGAAATTAAGGGACTTATACAGCCAGCATGGAAATTAGAAATAATTGTAACTGTGCTACCGGGAAGAAGCCCTGGGCTGACGCCCAGATCCTGCCACTTATCAGCTGAGAAAAAGCACCTCCTCTCCGAGCCTCAGTTTCCCCATGAACAGATCACGGATAACAACCCCTAACTCTTGGGTTATATGAGGATGGCAGGAGGGAACAGAAGCGCCACGAAGGGAGGGTCTCAGTCATGCTCCCTGCAGTCCAGTGCCTGCAACACGGTACAGATGCCCACCCTGATTTTTATTGGACAGATGAATGAACGAGCGAATGAATGGACGTAAATGTAGCTAAACCACTTCATAGATACACTCACTTTATTTTTGCGATTCTCACTAACAAAAGCCTGCTTTTCAGGCTGAAACCCTGAAAGTTACTCAAGCTGGGAAAACGAGCGTACTTAACCCAACCTATAAGTCTTTTGTCAGTCTAGAGAAGCATATGGGCCATCTTCGAATAATGTTTTTAAACGCATAAGATCAAATGCAAAAAGCATAACATAAGAAGCCATTTATCACAACACTTTTTAAAAAAGCTAACAGGCATATAATAATATATACGCTTCTTTATTGACACATTAAATAAAAAGATCTAGTAAAAGATGTAATAACAACTGCAAATGGGAAGCAGTGAAGAGAATAACTATATTTTACGACATTTGGAACAAATGAAACAACAAACGAAGGATGATATAAAACTACGTGATTTCTATTGGCAAAAAAGTCACAGGTGCTATTAACACACCCAAGTCTGCAATAGAAGGAAATGCCAAATTTCAGTAAAAAGTCGGTGAGAGTGAAAATGTATTATTAGGGAATTTCAAACCAGCAAAGACTCCGGGTTGAGAGCCTCAGTCTGGACTTTGAGAGAGAAAGCTTCTCTGAGTATCTGTCCGTCTGTGAATATAACCAAAAGCTTGGGTGCAGATAAGAAGAGACAGGAAATTAAGATTCAGCTGTGATCACACCAAAATCATCCCTTCCTGGAGGGGCATATGTGGTGTGGGGAGAGGTGGACAGATGCTGGTTTTAGAAAAGGAAAAAATTTTAAACTCTTAAGGGTATGTGCTCACCAACCCCCCACAAACCTCCCTCTCTGAACTTCGGTTTTCTTCTCTGTAAATGCATCATCATGATGTTGGGTAACAGAGGACAAGATGGTTGGATGACATCATCAACTCAATGGACATGAGTTTGAGCAAACTCTGGGAGATAGTGAAAGACAAAGAAGCCTGGCATGATACAGTCCATGGGATTGCAAAGAGCTGGACATGACTTAGCGATTGACCATCGACAACAATGTTCCCTCAGTGCCTGGGAGACTGTGTGAAATGAACGGGGCAATACACTCTGCGCAGAGATGCAAGCACTACCCCTCAACACCCCGCTTCTATACTTCCCCGGGTGAGACAAGGCTTTTGCAGTAACTCACACTTAGAGCTGCTGAGAGCACCGTAGCAGGGTGCATGGTCCCATCCCTGAGCACCTACTAGGTACCAGGCCATCTGCTAGATAGTCAGCACTCAGAGGGGCCCAGATAAAGCCCTGCCCTCAAGAAGTTCATAGCTGCGGCCAAAGGCAACACGATTTATAAAGCTGAGTGAATGCCTACAATACAGATGCATAAAACTGCATGAGATCCCCAAGAGGGGATTCAAGCAATGAATTCTTCCTGGGCTGGTTGGGGAAGGATTCTTGGAGGAGGCAGCAATACGCTGACTCTTGAAGGAAGAGGGAGAGACAAGGATGAGGGTGAGGGGGAGGAAAGGCAGAAGAAATGAGAAGGCAGACAGGTGTCAGAGGACAGAATAATCAGAGCAGCTAAAATATGCAAGAGAGAAGCTTTGGGGAAATAGGCAGCAAGCCCACTGGTAAAGGTGAGGGGTGGGTAGGACAAGAGGAGTCAGCGCTCAGCAGGCTCTGCTGTGTGTATGCCGTCGCTAATTTGTGTCTGACACTTTGGGGACCCCATGAACTGTAGCCATTACTTTGCCAACAAAGGTCCGTCTAGCCAAGGCTATGGTTTTTCCAATAGTCATGTATGGATGTGAAAGCTGGACTATAAAGAAAGCTGAGCACCAAAGAATTGATGCTTTTGAACTGTGCTATTGGAGAACACTTTTGAAAGTCCCTTGGACTAAAAGGAGATCCAACCAGTCTATACTAGGGGAGATCAGTCCTGAGTGTTCATTGGAAGGACTGATGGTTGAAGCTGAAACGTCAATACTTTGGCCTCCTAATGAGAAGAGCTGACTTATTTGAAAAGACCCTGATGCTGGGAAAGATTGAAGGTGGGAGGAAAAGGGGACGACAGAAGATGAGATGGCTGGATGGCATCACCGACTCAATGGACATGAGTTTGGGTAAACTCCTGGAGTTGGTGATAGTCAGGGAGGCCTGGTGTGCTGTGGTTCATGGGGTCGCAAAGAGTCGGACATGACTGAGTGACTGAACTGAACTGGACGGTACCCCACCATGCTCCTCTGTCCATGGAATTTCCCAGGCAAGAATACTGGAGTGGGTTGCCATTTCCTTCTCCAAGGTATCATTCACACCTAGGGATTGAACCTGAATCTCCTGCATTGGCAGGCGGATTCTTTACTACTGAGCCACCGGGGAAGCCCATGTGTATATTATAGACCATCTCAAATTTAATCCCATAAGGCAGGTCTTACTACGCCATTCGAAAGATGAGACAACTAGGACTCGAACTGTGCTCCAAAGTGCATATTCTCCCCCCAGCGTGGCACCAATATCACTCACTAACACTGTGCTCCCTGAAATTCCACCCAAGTCGGAATCAGGGAACAAAATGCTTTAGGAACAGGCCTTTGGTGATTGGGGGTGTTGTTTCCCCAATCCTCACCCCTTTTCCTTGCCTTGTACATTCCATCTCCTCCTCTGATCCTGGCAGTTCCAGCAGCCAGTCTGCAGGGCTCCCTGGGTGATGCTGAACACAGGGAGTATGGGGAGATGACAGTGACTCCAGCCTGCTCTGCAGACAGCTGCCAACCAGCAGCCAGGCTGAGCTGGGCTCTGGGGCTTCTCTCCTACCTGCCCCAAGCCCACAGTGCCAGGGCCTCTGCTTCTGGCTGCTGGCTGAGCCTCTGCCACAAGTTGGCACGTGGTTCCTTGGGCCAGCTCAGGGGTGGGAGTGAATGAGCCCCTGCCTCCCTTCCAAGGTCCCAGCCAGTAGCTGTAGTGGATCTTAGAGCCTAAGACTCACCAACTTATTGCTTTGATATGGGGAGAAGCTTCTGGAAAGTATTTGGAGGAATAGGGGCAGGCAGCAACTTTCTTTCCCAACCTCAAGAGCTTCTCCTTAGCCAGGGCAGGTTAGACACTCTGAGGACAATTGTCTTTGAAGATTCTTTTCTCTTTCATCCAAACCAAATTAAGCACATTCTCCACGGCCTCACTGAATACTGAGTATGTGTCATTTTTACTAATCATAGAGTGATAACCAAGACACTGAATTCTCTACCTGCATTATCTCATGCAAGTATGTGTTAACTGCTCAGTCATGTCTAACTCTTTGCAACTGCACGGTCTATAACCCACCAGGCTCCTGTGTCCGTGGAATCCTCCAGGCAAGAACACTGGAGTGGGTTGCCATGCCCTTTTCCAGGGGATCCTCCTGACTCAGAGATCAAACCTGGGTCTCCTGCATTGCAGGCAGATTCTTTACCGTCTGAGTTGCCAGGGAAGCCTATCTCATGTAGTATTCATCCATTGTACAGAAACAGAGATTAACAGGGGTACAGAGATTCAACTTCAACTCATTCCATGAGCTAAGTGTCTATGGCCCATCTTCTTTGAGAGTGACACAGTAGAAAGCCCAGGACTTGCTTTGAGAAGGATACGGTGGATGTTTGAGCAGAAAAAGGAGGAGGAAGGAAAGGAGAGATTGAGGAGAGAGGGGAAGGGAGGAGAAGAGCCAAGTTTTATGTTTCCCACTAGACTGAGTTTCTAAAGGCAGGGATCTCTGTAGCTCCATGCCTAATACAATGGCATTTAATAGAGGGTGACACATACTGAATAATTCCTGAATATTCACTGGAAGGACTGATGCTGAAGCTGAAGCTCCAATACTTTGGCCACCTGATGCAAAGAACTGACTCATTTGAAAAGACCCTGATGCTGGGAAAGATTGAAGGCAAGAGGAGAGGGGGACGACAGAGGATGAGATGGTTGGATGGCATCACTGACTCGATGGACATGAGTTTGAGTAAGCTCAGGGAGTTGGTGATGGACAGGGAAGCTGGGCGGGCTGCAGTCCATGGGGTTGCAAAGAGTCAGACATGACTGAGCGACTGAACTGAACTGACACATACTTACTGAATATTTAAATAAATGGATAGATGTATAAACCAACATGAGCAAACTCACTGAGGAATTAATGAGAGAATGAATGTCATTGAGCCAATTTCCTGGTAAATTGTTGCTTAAATGAATCTGAGCTTTCAAGAGAGCTGAAGGCCCCATCTTCTTGATGGCTCCTCTTGTGAGATTAAAATAACACAGTTTGGGGAGGAAATGAGAAGACAGAAATGAAGACCAACGTGAAACCCTCTGCCCACTAAGACCCCATGACACGTGCTATTGTTCCATGGGTATAAATTTTCAGTTATGCCACATGACTAAGTTCTAGAGATCCATTGTACTACACAGCACCCGTCATTAACAAGAAGCAGCTGTGCAATTAAGACATTTGTTAACAAGGTAGATCTCTGGGACTTCCCTGGTGGTCCAGTGGCTAAGATTCTGCACTTCCAATGCAGAGGACCCAGGTTTAATCCCTGGTCAGGGAACTAGATCCCATAAACCGCAACGGAGATTAAAGATCCTGCCGCAACTAAGACCCAGCACAGCCAAGAAAATAAACATTTTAAAAAGGATGGCAGACCTCTGGTTAAAGTATGCTTACCACAAACTGGTCAACCAACAAACCAACCAAAGGTCAGGAGGAAATTTTTGGAGGTGATGGATATGTTTATTATCTTTAATGGAGTGATGGTTTCTTGAGTATATACATATGTGGAAACTCATCAAGTTGTATACATTAAAGAGGTGTTTTTGTTTTTGTTTTCATGTCAATCATACTTTGATACCAGTGTTAATCACTAAAACAGAAAGATTCCTCATAATCCCGAGCCCCTGTAAAGGTCAAGGTGTCCCCAGACCTCACGTTCACAAGAGCAGCCTCCAGCCCTTATATTCCTTGGCACACCTGTCCTAGGTGGCTTCCAGGATGAGCCCTCATGCCTTGATCACCTCCTGACCATAGATGGTCACAGCTCTGTGCCCTCTGGGCCTCTGGATATGGTGGTTCATGTGGCAAGACAAAGACAGGGAGGAACTTATTAAAGTTCAAGTGAATGGGCTCAGCCCTTTGGGAAATATGAGATCACAGGGGCACCCTGAGAACTAGACAATCCTAGCAAGTCCCTTAAAGCTTCCTGACTACAATGGCCAAGAGGTGAAAAAGCACTGGACTTCACCTTCACTTTCACTTTCATGCATTGGAGGAGGAAATGGCAACCCACTCCAGTGTTCTTGCCTGGAGAATCCCAGGGACGGGGGAGCCTGGTGGGCTGCCGTCTATGGGGTCTCACAGAGTCAGACACGACTGAAGCAACTTAGCAGCAGCAGCTCATTGTACCTTTTAGAATCCACATATAAGTGACAATCATACAGAAGAAGAGACAAACCCACAGATACAGAGAACACACACGTGGTTACTAGTAGCAGTGGGGATAATACAGTGTTGGGGGAGTGGGAGGCACAGACTACTGGGGGTCAGATAGGCCCAAGGGCATATTATACAACATGGGGAATACAGCCAACATTTTGTAATAACTGTAAATGGAAAGTAACCTTTTAAAATTGTATAAAAATAAATTTTCAAATTAAAAAAAGCAAAAATAATAGTAATAATAAACACACACACACTAAGAATCTGGAGACTTAGATTCCCAGTTGGTTCTGTTGCATTCTGACTCTGATCATGGAAAGCTCCTTCCACTCTTTGGGTCTCAGTTTCCCTCTGTGAAGAGAGGGCTGGACTTAATGCTCCTTCAGAAGTCACTTGAGCCCCCTGAGGAAGAGGGCTGGGGGCTCCCAGGTGCCCTGTGTTTCAGCAGAGCTGGGGGGATGTTTCCTGATTCTCTAGGCTGGTGGAGGGGCTCCTGCCACCTAAGAACCAGGGCTGGAAGGTTTCCCAGGAGAAGTCCAGGAGGCACAGGTCTCCTGCCCACAGCTCAGCAGGGCCCACCCTTGCCCTGCCCTCATCCCTCCCCCAGGCCACATGGCTGAGCCCCACTGTGTACCACCTGGCTGGTGGAGCTGGGAGAGACGACCCTTGTCTTCAAAGACCTCTCATTTCCGTGGAGAGCCCCTACAAACACACTGGGAAAGAACTCACGGCAGAACTGCCAAATCAGCATCAGCAAGCACAGGGTTGCTGTTCTAGCGGTTCCTTGCCTGTAGGTAGCGCTGTAGAATTCACAGGCTGATGTCACACACACCACCTTACTGGACCATCACAGTGGCCCTCGCTTTGCTGTTTTCATTTAACAGCTCCTGTGAGACAGAAGGCCCTGCTTAAAATCAGATCCCTCCATTTCCGGGCAGTATCCATGGCTTGTAGGGTTCAGGGAGGGCTTCCTGGAGGAGAGAGGTTTTGAGCTGAGCCTTGAGTGTGGCTGGAGGTGGAAGAGTTTGTATCCAGGGTAATGTGTGCGGGCAGTGGAGGAGACCATATGCCCATCAAGGGAAAGGAAGCCTGGAGAATGCAATTCTATCCCATAATGTAGGGAAATCTATCTTATAACATAGCTGCAGGGGGGAGATGACATTCTGAGCATTGCTGGGACAAAGGAACAAAAGGAATGTGGAAAGAGAACAATTTGAGCATCAGAAAGAACTCGGGATGCCAGTGAGAGAACTGAGCTGGAGTCCCAGCTCTGCCTGGAAGCTTCGTTGTGTGACCTCAAGAGAATCAGCTGGCCTCCCTGAGCTCGTCTTCCTTACTGATCAGATGGAGATGATAGCACCTCCCTCTCAGGACAGAGATGAAAACAAAATGAGATAAACCACCTACAGCACCGCAGGCTTCCCAGCACCAACGTGAGTCCAGCTACTGTGAAGTCCCTCTTACCGTCTTTCTTAGCACCAGGGGGCCTGCTGTCCCTGGCATGGTGGTTAGAAGGTTAGAAGAAAATCCCATTTTTCAAGAGACTTCAGCTTCTGTAGAACGCAATGCACTTCCACCAGCCTACAAACAATGACTTTATAAAATGTAAATTCCAGGCAACAAAAGCCTGTGTCCAGTCTATCGGCTACTTATCAAAAAATATAGTAGTGGATAGTGAGTGATGGTAATTAAACACTAGTTAATTCAGTTACTGGAAAGAACTATTGCTACTTTGAAGCATCAAGGTTATCTGTGGCACCGTTTAATGAATGGGGTTTTTATGTGGTGGAAATCACTAGGTAATTGCCTGCTGATCATCCGTAATTACAAGACTGTTAGCTATGCAAAGCCTGAAACGACGATTTCTAATGTCTTTAGGATCAATAAAACAAGCAACCATCTATCTGTTCACCCATCCATCCGTCCGTCCATCCATTTCATCTACCCTCCATTACAAAGATACTTGGTGAGCACGGGCTATACTCTCTCCTGTGATTTGAAGAGTCAGAAGTATAGATAAGACGCAGTCATGGTCTGTTATTATTGTTGTTAGTTGCTAAGTCATATTCGATTCTTTTGCAACCCATGGACTGTAGCCCGCCAGACTGCTCTGTCCATGGGATTTTCCAGGCAAGAACACTGGAGTGGGCTGCCATTTCCTCCTCCAGAGGATCTTCTCAATCCAGGGATTGAATCTGTGTCTCTTGCATTGGCAGGCCGATTTTTTAACCACTGAGCCACCTGGGAAGTCCCCAAATCATGTTCTGCTGCTGCTGCTGCTGCTGCTGCTAAGTCGCTTCAGTCGTGTCCGACTCTGTGAGACCCCATAGATGGCAGCCCACCGGGCTCCCCCATCCCTGGGATTCTCCAGGCAAGAACACTGGAGTGGGTTGCCATTTCCTTCTCCAATGCATGAAAGGGAAAAGTGAAAGTGAAGTCGCTCAGTCGTGTCCAACTCTTAGCAACCCCACAGACTGCAGCCCACCAGGCTCCTCCATCCATGGGATTTGCCAGGCAAGAGTACTGGAGTGGGGTGCCGTTCTCCGAGTCATGTTCTACTGCCCTCCAAAAAGATAGCAATCTTGAAGAACCGAGACGACAGGGCAAAAAGGTCTATGGGAAGTTGGAAGGGGAGGAGAAGCCAGAAGGGGAAGTCAGTTTGGGATGAGAGGAGTGTATGGAAGTTGGGTGTGTAGATGAAGAGAGACTTACACCTTTTCTTATTTTTGGAATTTTGAATTGTGCGCATGTATATACTTACTCAAAAAATAAATAGACCTTTTATTTAAAAAATAAGTGAGAACTGGAAAAAGAAAGGGAGGGGGGGAGAAGAGGAAGAGGAAGAGAAAAATATGGCCTGAAAATAGGTCATTAGAATTGAACTTGCACCACAAGTCACAAGGTTAAATTGCAATTGGTTTCAAAGAAAATGGGGTTGAAGAAATGAAAACTTTAAATGCCAACTATTCTTCCGAATGAATCTGACATGGATATGAGTTTGAGCAAACTCCAGGAGTTAGTGGAGGACAAAGGAGGCTGGCGTGCTACAGTCCATGGGGTCACAAAGAGTCATACGACTTAGAGACTAAAGAGCAACAATTCTCCTGAAGATCACCTATGTCTTAACTTACATTTGCTTGACAAGAAGGTAGTGGTTCGCTTCAGTTGTGTCCGACTCTGTGCGACTCCATAGACAGTAGCCCACCAGGCTCCCCTGTCCCTGGGATTCTCCAGGCAAGAACACTGGAGTGGGTTGCCATTTCCTTCTCCAATGCATGAAAGTGAAAAGTGAAAGTGACGTCGCTCAGTCGTGTCCGACTCCTAGCAACCCCATGGACTGCAGCCTACCAGGCTCCTCCGCCCATGGGATTTTCCAGGCAAGAGTACTGGAGTGGGGTGCCATTGCCTTCTCCCCAGTCAAATTGGCAGCTATTTTTGTCAAATGGTAATCCTCAGTGCTGGCAAGGGCAAAGTGAAATGATTCTCTCCCTATTCTACTTGTGTTGCTTTGAAGTGAAGTGAAGTGAAGTCGCTCAGTCGTGTCCGACTCTTTGTGACCCCATAGACTGCTGCCCACCAGGCTCCTCCGTCCATGGGATTCTCCAGGCAAGAATACTGGCATGGGTTGCCATTTCCTTCTCCAGGGGATCTTCCCGACCCAGGGATCGAACCCAGGTCTCCTGCATTGCAGGCCAACATTTATGGAAGGCAATTTGGCAAAATCTATCAAAACTTCTGAAGTGTTCACACAGCTTGACTTAGTGATTATCGTAGTGCATTGTAAAGGAAAAAAGAACACCCAGGTAAGAAAGATGTTCAAAAATGTTCATCATAGTGTCATCAATAATGGGGTTAAAAGTGAGAATGATCAAAATATCCAACAGTGACAGTTTGATCCATTCATACAATAAGATATAAGGGGAAAAGGTAAAACTATAATTTCTAGTTTATAGTTAGTGTATGGGAACACTTTCTAACATTAGTTTCCCCCAAATCAAGAAAACATCACATATAAACAAATGCGCATGCACATATGATAGAAAAAAAAATAAAAGACTTCAATGAAGGACTGCCACTTCACTGGTTGGGATATGTGCTGGCAGGGGTGATGCGGGACAGCCCTTAGATGTGATTGTACAATAACTGTGTGCCCTTCCGCACTCCCTTAGCTTTGAGGAATACACATCACTCTCCCCATACACACATACACCGTGGAGAGAGCCTGTAGACTTATCCGTCAAAGTGCTTTGCATTCCTCTGGCCTACAGGTGAGTGAAGGAACTGATAACCCAGCCAAGCAGAGGCTCACGCCAAGGAATCTGAATCTCAGGCACACGAAGCTTGAGGATGTGGAAATCCACTGCTTACAAACTACCCACGATCATGCACATTTGGAAGTTCTTCAAGGTGCCCTGATATGGCCGGTCTAGTTGGGTTTACTCACTGTTGTGACAAGCGATGGCCTGCCTTTCTAGTTTCTGGACGGGGGGATGATGTAAATAGAGCTGTATCTCTAAATAGTTAAGGAACACTTAAGTTCAGAACTTCTAGGTTTGATTGAGTGTGTCTCAAGTTCTGCCAACAGAAGATTCAGATGAAGATTCAGGGGTTTTGGAGAAGGGTGCTGAAAGAGGATACTGAGTTGTAGACAATGGTGACCAGGAGGGTTGTCTGTCTTGCACCTTTTGAGAGAGACCAGCAGTGGGCAGAGGGAAGGGAGAAGAGGTCTCCATCATGGCCCGTCTCCATCTGGAAGAGCACAGAGCAAGGAGGAGGGGAGGAGGACAAGCAGAGAAAGTACCTTGAGGCCCGTGCTAATAGAGTTACTTGTAAAGTGAATCTCACAGTCAGCCAGGCAGACTTTATCTGCCCAGGGCCTGAGCTCGGGGACCTAGGAGGCCATGATGCACAGAGGAAACTCCTGAGCCTGGAGCACAGGAGAGGAGGTTCCAGTCCTCTGCTCTGCTGCTCACGTTAGAGAACTTGGACAGTCACTTTCATTTCCCTGAGCCTCAGGATAATTTGCTTATTCATCTGGCAGCATATTCCCTCATTCATCCATTCACTTAGCAAATATCTGTTGAATGTCTACTATCATGTACTGGCAGTTTAGACATATGCAGGAAAATGGGTTCTTTATGTCAAAAGAATGGGAAGGCTCTGGGTGGTACTCTTCATGGATAATGGGGGAGCTGTGGGCTTCTCTTTCCTGGGTTTATCCTCTTGTCTCTACTTCTTAAGGATCTGGGTGGACATACAACCGGAGGCAGCAAGGAGCCACAGACGTGCTGTCAGAGAGATGCACAGCACAGGGGAAGATGCAATTACCGCCCACGGGCCTGCACTGCCTGTTTTATTCTAGACAAGGCCACTGCTTGGCCTGCTGGGCTGAGCGGAGAGAAAAGAAAGAGTGTGGGGGAGGAAGCAGGTGGAGACCGTGCTCACCGGCGAGTCCCATGGACCGTGAAACAATCAAGTGCAGAGAGTGCACAGACTGATGCAGGAACTGACTTCCGCAAACTGTGTTTTCTTTTTTGGTGGAGGAAAGACTTCGCTCTTTTAGAAATATGTAAAGATATATAATGAGTATCTATTATATTGGAATTGGTCTACGTGTAGCAAAGACGTGGTGTATACAAAAAAGAGATCCTTCCCTCATGGTATTTATATTCTACTAGGGAGAAAACTGCAAACAGTTAAAAAAGGATTAAAGAGTTAAATGGCCGAAGTGTTAGTTACTGTAACAGAAGGGGGCTAGGGAGCGTTGGGGTGTGCTGGTTTACTAAGATGCTAGAAAAGGCTTGTGGAGTCATGGAGATAATCAATAGGGTAAAGAATGCAGAGTGAGGTAGAGCACGTGGGTTAGAGCAAGTTCTCAAGAAACTACTGCTGTTGCTGTTATTGTCAATTATGTTCTAAATTCTTTCTCTGACTGTGGGACAGTGATGTCTATTTCATAAGATTGCTGAAAAGGTTAAATTTTGAAATACATAAAAATTAATTTACATGATGAATTCATCAGAGGATTATCGGGAGCCAGCCATGTTTCAGGCGAGACTGGCATAAACGTAAATGCACAGGATAAAGTCAGAGTGGTAAGCGAAGGAAGGAAAAGAAGGCCGGGGTTGAGATAAAGATTCCTAGGGGGAGTGACAGGACCTGTAAGTCTTGAGGAGATGACCTTTGAACAGAAGCAGGATGAAAAAGTGCTGGAGAGAACAGGGCTGGGGAAAGCATGTCACAGGGGGAGGAAACAGTGGGAGCAGAGGTACAGAGGCAGCCGTGGAGGTGGCCCTGCGAGACAGCCAGGATGGAGGGGCAACCCAGACGTCCATCAACAGATGAGTGCATAAAGAAAATGTGGTGCACGTATACAGTGGAATATTACTCAGCCATAAAAGAACCTATCTGAGTCAGTGGTAGTGAGGCAGATGGACCTAGAGCCTGCTATACCAAGTGAAGTAACTCAGAGAGAGAAAAAAAATACTGTATATTAACTCGTATATATGAACCTAGAGAAATGGTGCCATGAACCTATTTTCAGGGAAAGAATAGAGACACAGATGTAGGGAATGGACTGGTGGACACAGACGGGGCAAGGGGAGGGTGGGACAGATGGAGAAAGGAGCGTTGACATATATACAGTATCTTGTGTGAAGTAGATAGCCGGTGGGAAGCTGCTATTATACATAAAGCCGGAAGTCCAGCCTCACACTCTGTGATGACCTGGAGGAGTGGGATGGGCATGGGAAGGGAGGCTTAAGAGGGAGGAGATACATGTATAATCATGGCTGATTTGAGCTGTTGTACAGCAGAAACCAACACAACACTGTAAAGCAATTTTCCTCCAATTAAAAAATAAATAAAAAAAAGAAGAGGAAGAAGCAGGGCCAGTGGGTGGTAGAGGTGAGAGTGGGGGTTTGGGGTTGAATTATGGATATGCAGCAAAGGTTCTGCTGCTGCTAAGTCGCTTCAGTCGTGTCCGACTCTGTGCGACTCCGTAGATGGCAGCCTACCAGGCTCTGCCGTCCCTGGGATTCTCCAGGCAAGAACACTGGAGTGGGGTGCCATTTCCTTCTCCAATGCATGAAAGTGAAAAGTGAAAGTGAAGTCGCTCAGTCGTGTCCGACTCTTCGCGACCCCATGGACTGCAGCCTACCAGGCTCCTCTGTCCATGGGATTTTCCAGGCAAGAGTGGAGTGGGTGTTAAACAGGAGTATGGGGATATGATTTATAACTTAAAAGCTGCTATATGGTGCGGCCAAAAAAATTTTTTTAATAAATAAATAAAGGGGGGGACTTCCTTGGTGGTCCATTGGTTAAGAATCCATGTTTTCTAATGCAGGGGGTGTGGGTTCGATCCCAGGTCAGGCAAGTAAGAGCCCACAGGACACACAGCACAGTCACAAATAAATAAATTAATTAAAAGGAAAAAAAAATAACTACACAGAGTTGTCAGAGTTATGTTTTTTCTTTTAATTTATTATTATTTTTTACTATGCTGTGGCATATGCAAAGGATGCGACACGTTCAAAAATCAACATATTAATTACACTCCTATTATGTGTAGGCTGCTAGACATAACAGCATAGGTAGAGACAGCCACCATTCCTTGTCCTCAGAGACTTTCTGATGATTTCACTGGCACCGTGCAGATATTTAATAAATTATCACTTGATACGAACTAATACATAATACATTACACCATACTATGGTATATGGATAACACGGTATTCATATTGTTATCTTTCTTGCCCCCAAAATGACAGAGTTAAAATTCACCAGCAGCTGATTTTCAGAAGGGAGCAGCAAAAGGGAAAAAAAGAAGAAACAAACGAGAAGGTGGAAATAAGCAAGAGGGAGCAGGGGCGTGCCATTCCTCACCACTGTAGCTCTGCACATGTGCCTATAACCTTCCTCTCATTTGACGGGTGGGCTCCCCTATTTCCATCCCAGGGCACAGCTCACTCTTCACCTTCCAGAACCCAGACGCTCCCCCTCCGCCGTGCCACTTGGGCTGAATTGCTGTCCACCCTGTCCACCCTCCAGGGTCCCGGATCCATCTCTGCCGAGGCATCTCACGGGACACACGAGTACGATGTTTGCTCACAACATTCATTCTTCTCATTTACTCATATAGCCTCAGAGATGAACGCAGGGCCTGATGTGGCTGCTGTAATAAACATTTGCAGAAGAGAGAAAGGCATAAGGAAGAGAGGGAGGGAGGCAGGGAAGGAGCAAGAGAAGAAAGGAAGTGGGGAGAAAGAAAGGAATCCAAGTCCTTCCTTCTTTTCCAGGCAATGCTAAATCTCACTGCAACCAGCTAGTGCTGAGTTTATTGATCAGCATTTCTGAGGTATTGAACTGAGTTTCTATTGACAGAAATAACTACCAACCAAGCTAGAGAGAGAGAGAAATGTGCTGACAGCCAGCAAATCATAGCCCTGGTATCAGAGATCCTGTCTGTGCCGGGGGGGGACGATCATTAATTTCCTGTTCCTTCACAGTTACATTTCTTGGGCTGACTGACAAGTTCATTTTAGGGATTCATCAGGCCCTTTATAAATAAACTCCCTTCTTATTCCATGTTTCTAACTGCACCTGCCACCCAGATGATTGGCTGCCTGCGACTCACATAAACATTTCAAATTGCTAGCAATAGCTCAACGTGGTAGTTAAAGGAAATCTTTCCGTTTCTGTATTATATAATCAAGAGAGCTCAATCCCCCTGGCTTAGGCACCTCCATTCCATACACAGGACTGAAGATTTCATTCATCGCTTTCCTGCCCACTCCACACCTTTAAATAATTGATACCCAAGCATTTAGTTATATAATGGTTTGTTGGCATGCAGACCTTGAAATTAAGTTCCCTGGAAAAGCTGTGTGACTCTGAGGAGGGCACTTAACCTCTCTGAGCTGTTTTCTTGCCTGAAACATGTGGATGTATGGTGAATGCAACTGCCACCAAAGAAGACAAGAGGTAACAGCAGTGAGCATGTTTAAAGCTCAGGAGAGAAGAAGCAAACTTGTAATATTATTTTGTGAATTCTCATAACGAGTCCCAGGATTGCTATCTCTATTTTACAGACAAGCAAACTGTGTCTCCTGGAAAAGAAGTGGCCTTTTCCAGGCTGGTAGATGGCAGAGGTATGAAATGAACCCAGTTCTGCCTCAGGCAGCTGCTCACAGAAAGACCATTTTTCATTCATCTTACTAGTGATTTGCCTCCTGTGCCTGGTCGAAAATTCCATTTGGTGCCAGTGGCCTCGAGGTTAGCCTAGGAAGAACTCAGCTGTCTGCTAGCCTTCGCATGCACAAAGCAACCCCGGTCTCTCTAGAAACAATCCTGCAGGCTGCAGCCCATCAAAGGAAAGTTCTGAGACTCCAAAGGCCTGGTGTTGAGGCATCTAATGTATTCACTGTTCAGCTTGTTTTGCTACAAGGAGCCAGGAGGTACCTTGACATTTGGATTAGCATACAATTTCTCTTTAAAGACGGTTTATGTTTTGTAAAGGTTTTGGGTAGTTCTAGCTATTAACTTGGGCAGGGAAATTTCTCTGCTGAGCCCGTGGAGCTTTTGGGCTGAGACAGAAGACTGTTCGCTTTCACTTTCTCACAGACATTCACTGAATACCTATTGCTCAGTGATCAGTGGTATTCAGTCACGATGGTCCCTGGGCAGCTTCTGACAGAGTCGAGAAGATGAGCATTGACCCCATAATGCTCTGTCTCCTGTGTGTGAACGCGGGGGCAGGGCACTAAGCATGGGCTAGCTTATTCTAAATCCCTCAAGGCAGCCACTGTGCTCCTTATGCCCATTTTACAGAGGAGGAAACCGAGGCACAGTGAAGCCGGGGGACAGGCACACTGCCCCACGGCAAGAAAATGGAGGATCTAGAATCTGAACGCAGGTTGAAATGAGCCCGATGATGCCACCTGATTGACAGCTGGGCCCTGAGCTATGAGGTGAGGTTATTCCGGCTGAGGGGCGGACATATGGGGATCCAGAGCACCAGTCTTTCTACTTCCCTACGTGTTTGATATTCCCCATAATTATCTTCCTTGCTTTCTCTCTCTTTCTCTTTTTCTTCCTTTCTTTCTTTTTCTTTCCCACTCTCTCACATAAAGGCTCTGGAGCCAGACTTCTAAAAACGGTGAAACAGAGGGAATAATACCACCCTGGATATAGGGTTGCTCTGAGTCTAAAACACATTAACACAGACCAAGCATTTAGAACCGGCCACACTAAGTATTCAAGACATGTTAGCTGCTGTTTATTTATTTCAGCACGTGACTTGTGGGATCTTTGTTTCCCGACCAGGGATTGAACCCGTGCCCTTGCAACAGAAGCACTGAGTCTTAACCACGGGGCCACCAGGGAGGTCCCTTAGCTGTTATTTACTGTAACAGCTAAGATGAAAAAGTCTGTTGTGTTCAGTGTCTAGCAAGCCTCTCCCCCTCAACCCCACATATTCTTGAATATAAGAAAAATCACCCCCACCTTCCTGAGGAAGATTTTAAGTGTAATTTGATCTGCCTGAATATATACACTTTACTTAGAAATGTAAATGAACCAGTCATATATCTACTTATAGTATTTCATGTATTACTTTAGTAATACCCATACCTGTTTAAATTCTCAGATTACCCATTATGATAAATATACTTAGAATTATTGCTCTTTTCCATTCTTTTTGTTTAATTTTTTTTATTTTAAAATGAAAGCATTTAATCCTAGTATGTGGGGATGAGTTTTATCATTCATTTTTAAAAATTAATTAATTTATTTTAATGGAGGCTAATACTTTACAATATTGCAGTGGTTTTGCCATACATTGACATGAATCAGCCATGGGTGTTCAGCCATCCTGAACCTGCCTTCCACCTCTCTCCCCATCCCATCCCATCCCTCTGGGTCATCCTGAACACCCTGAACATCCAGCCCCGAACACCCTGTCTCATGCATCGAACCTGGACTGGTTATCTGTTTCACATATGATAATATACATGTTTCAATGCTATTCTCTCAAGTCATCCCACCCTCACCTTTTCCCACAGATTCTTTTTGAATACAACTACTTTATTCCAACTCTTCACCTGTAATTCCTGATCTGGTCTAATGGATCTTCCCCCAAGCAGTTGTTGTTTAAAATAAAGTAGTTGAGAGATTCGCTTCATGTGTGAGAAGTCATGCCCAGGTGACACCCTTCTCTGTGGGGCGGATTTGTGGAGTAAGTACTTCTCTTAGAAACATTTATGGGCTTCCCAAGTGGTGTTGTGTATGTGTAAAGTCGCTCAGTCGTGTCCTACTCTTTGTGACCCCATGGACTGTAGCCCACCAGGCTCCTCTGTCTATGGGGTTCTCCAGGCAGGAATACTGGAGTGGGTTGCCATGCCCTTCTCCAGGGGATCTTCCCAACCCAGGGATTGAACTGAGGTTTCCCACATTGCAGGAAGATTCTATCAGCTGAGTTACCAACTCCTGCCAATGCTGGAGACGCAAGAGATGCAGGTTAGATCCCTGGGTCAGGAAGATCCCCTGGAGTAGAAAATGGCAACCCACTCTAGTATTCTTGCCTAGAGAATTCCGTGGACAGAGGAGCGTGGTGGGCTCCAGTCCATAGGGTCACAAAGAGCTGGACACAAAATAAGCAGACATACACATGTGGTCAGAGGGTAGGCAAAGCAGAAAGGACTGGTTAAACTGGGTGGGGTGGTTGGGAGCCTGGTTTGCAGGAAGCAAAGGAGAGAAGACAGATGAAGGTAAATGTCAATCCTGGTCAGAATAGGCTACATCCTACCCAGTTCGCTGACTCTTCATCAAATCTTTTTTTTTTTTTTTAATTAGAAAAGTCATACATTGTTGTTATGAGGTGTTTAGACAACACTGAAAAGAAAAAAAGAAAACAAACCCATTAATCCTGCTGCCTAGAGAGAGCTACAATTGCTATTGTGCAATCTCTGATCCAAGCACGAATGAGCTTTCCCCAGACAGCCTCTTGGTTCAAATGTCACCAGTTCAATGTCGCTGGATGACCGACCACCTAATATTAGGGGTGCCAGATTTAGCAAACAACAATTCAGGACATTAGTTGCATTTGAATTTCAGATAAACATCCACTCTTTTTTTTTTAAGTATAAATGTTTTCTGAAATATTGCAATCACTCACTGTTTTCCAGAAATTGTATTTTTCACTCCAGGGCAGCAACAACCATCCATCCCTACTTCTCACTTCAATCAGATTCTGACCTAGAGCCTCTTCTGTGCAGATCCATGCAGACACAGGCTAGAGGGGGACTCCAATGCCAAGACAGATATCTAACTGCCAGTTTCTAGGCAGAAAACAGTGGGTTTTCTTTCTGTTCAAGACCTGGGGTTAAACTGGGTTTTCCTCTTGGTTTTTAGAAGGAAATGAAGTAGGAACATGGTGTGAATAATCACTGATAATATGAAGGTGACTCCCCCTCCCCAAAATACTAAGTTCTTGTTAAAAATACAATGACTCCATTTCAATTAAGAGCAATTACATAACAGTAGGAGCTCAGTTCCCTGCTGTGAGTGTCAGGGATATTTTCTGTAACAAATTTCTGACAACAATTCTGAGTATTCCTTTTAAAGGTGAGCAAAGTGAAGTTCCCAGAGGGCAGGTAATTTGCCCAAAGTTTCGGTTACTCAGGGAGGACCTGGGATTCGAATCTGAAGTCTCTGAAAGGAAAGCTCCTGCAGCAATTTTGGACCTGAGGCTCCACAGCAGTTGCTAGAACATGAAAGCAACTGGCTTTTCAGAAGTGTTCTTGCTTGTGTTATTTATTTATGGCAAAGGCATTTTACCTCCCTGTGCATTTAGGAAAGCAGCCTTTCTAGAGGGACTGTCTGAACAGAGATCTCAGAGATCCAGCCCATTTTGAAAGCAAACTTAACGTGTCCATTTTTACTTACTAAGCATGCAAATCCAGTCTTGACTGTGTGTGTGTGTGTGTGTGTGTGTTGTTGTTGTTGTTGTTGTTGTTTACCGTTTTATTTTATATTGGAGATCTTCCCAGGTGGCACCAATGGTAAAAAATCTGCCTGCCAATGCAGGAGATGCAGGAGACAGAGGTTCAGTCCCTGGTTGGAAAGATCCCCTGGAGTAGGAAATGGCAACCCACTCCAGTATTCTTGTCTGGGAAATTCCATAGACAGGGGAGTCTGGTGGGGTACCATCCATGGGGTCCCAAAGAGTCAGACATGACTGAACACGCATGCCATCCATCCATCCAGAAACAGTTAACAATGGATAGTTACAGGTGGGCAGCAAAGCAACTCAGCCATACATACACTTGTGTCCATTCCCCTCAGACTCCCCTCCCATCCAGGCTGCCATATAAGATTGAGCAGAGCTCCCTGTTCTATACAGTAAGACCTTATTGGTTGTCCATTTTAAATACAGCAGTGTGTGCATGTCCATCCCAAACTCCCTTATTATCCGTCCCCTGCATCCTTTTTTCCTGGTATCCGTAAGTTCGTTTTCTATGTCTGAGAGTCTTGACTGTCTCTATTTTTAAAGGACTATGAGTGGAAGCGGGGAGAGGGTGGGAGAGGGGGTCAATTAAGGCTGGACCCTGGAAGGCTCTCTAGAGTAGGTGGTACCCTATCAAGGCCCTAGTAATTTGGGTGCAAGTGGCTGCAGAATCCAATTCTCCTGAATTAAACAGGATGGCAAATGAAGACTGTATGGATTTTCTGCTCAGGTCAATAAATAAGAAAAATTGACCAGAAGAGCTAAATACTGATCAGGGTGAACCGAACATCAACATTTACTAAGAGCAGAGGGAGGAAAAACATATATATCAGAAAAATGGAGATGCCGATAACACACCGAGGCAGCTGCTTGGCGTCCAGTTAAGGATTAATATTTCAGTCAGGTCTTTACTATAAAAAAAGCAATGGAATTAACTTATTACAATAAAACTTCATTTAGTTCCACTGATTGCTTGGAAGACTGATTGCTTTTTTTTTTTTTTTTTTAAGGAATGTCATTGAATTAAAATGCACAGAGATGATGTGTCAGAAAGAGCACTGCATTGAGAGTCAGAAGACCTGGGTCACCGGCCCGTGCCTCAAGAGCAGCAAAGCATATATTGCTCATTGCTTGTGTCCCCTTCTGTTGGCACAGACCCTGGCATACAGATGGAGTCTTTAATTGAGTCCCCTGAAGAACAACCTTGAGACCAGGATGTGGGTTACAGGTAGTTGATTTGGGAGGTGATCTCAGAAGCAGGTGAGGGGCTGGGAAATGACACAAGGGAGGGAGGAAGGCCAAGAAGGATGTGATAATAAAGTGGGTCACCGGGTGGAAGACAGGAGCACCGTCTTGCTGGAGTCTCTCAGAGACTGGGTAGTATGCACCCAGAATCTTTCCACTAAGGGGCAAGGAACATGAGGTATTTTCCCACCAACTTCCTGTCATTTGCTGAAGGTTGTACAAGTGTTTGAGGGCATTACTCCTACCTGGGTTCCCCGGTGGCTCAGTGGTAAAGAATCTGCCTGCAATGCAGGAGACGCAGGAGACATGGGTTCAATCCCTGGGTCAGGAAGATCCCCTGGAGGAGGGCATGGCAACCCACTCCAGTATTTTTGCTGGGATAATCTCATGGACAGAGGAGCCTGGTGGGCTACAGTCCGTGGGGACGTAAAGAGTCAGATAGGACTGAGCAGGAGCGTAACTGAGCATATCTCCCATCACTGCCTCCTTCTCATATTTTTTGTAAAGCCCGAAGGCAGAGTCAGGTGTAGGGCATGCCTGACACTGCCAAGAGCAGAGTGGAGGTGGGAAGGATGCAGGGAAGCAGGGAAGCTCACTGAGGGTCTGCAGGAAGGAGGTCTGGGTGCCTTGACCACGATCGATTCCCTGTGCCTCTCCGAGCATCGGAATCCAAGCTTGTCCGCTTGGCTGCATGGGTCTCAGTTGTGGCCTGTGGAATCTTCAGTTGCAGCACACAAACTCTTGTGGCAGGATGTGGGACCTAGGTCCCTGACCAGGCATCTAACCCAGATCCCCTGCATTGGGAGCACAAGTCTTAGCCACTGGATTACCAGGGAAGTCCCCAAAATCTAACTTTTAAGGATAAGATTTGGAGCTTCACATTCCCTCCAAGACTGAATGTCAGTAACTCTGTAAACCAGATGGTCCAACCCAGAACCCAGGATCAAAGTCCCTTCAGGAAACTGCTTCTCAAGCAGATAAAAATAATCCCTAATAAGCATTCCACTTACTACCCTTTAAGTGTGAGCCTTCTGGATGTGCGCACACACACAGATGTATGTGCACAAGGTGATCACCGAGGCGCTGTTTGCAATACCAAAGCACTGGAAACAACCTCAATAGCCTTCAATCAGGGTGGCTCAGAATAAAAAGGGCATATCCATATGCTGGAATGTTCTCCTGCAGTTAAAAGGAATAGACTGAATCTATATGTGTCCACACGGGTAGAGCTCAAAAACTATTTCTGAGGGAAAAAGCAAGCTGCAGAATGTTAAATATAGTATGCCACCATTTAAGAAAGCATGCACACATAACAACTTTCCTTTGGGTAGATGACATATATGGAAAAATTATTTTTAAAGGACTGAAAAGTGACAACAAACTCATTTAAAGTTATGTTGGAAAGGCCTGGAAAAATTAAAACCACATTTACAAGAGTGGCTAATTTTGAGGAGAGAAAATCAGAAATAAAAGAAAGGCTGGGACTAGCAATGGCGAATGTGGGTGGGACAGTCAGAGCGGTTTTAGCTTTAGTGATATCGTTCCAATTTATAAAAGCAGAATCAAATCATGCATTTTTAAATGAAAAATGTCTAGTACACAGCCTTGTTATCACAGAAGGTGACACAATAATGGGGAAAGAGTACAGAAAATGGAACAGACCTAGTAATTCTAGCAGATAACTTCTCAGCCAAGAGTCTCTGACTCCCAGTTGCAAAATGGACACAAGGTATGGACTTTACAAAGCTCAGCACCAATACGGTAGCCTGTAGTGTTTCCTTTCTGCGGCATTATCTACATTCACATACTCTTTGTTCCCTGTGCTCCGGTAAACAGGACATGCCTTTTCTTGCTATATTTCTTACACTTAAAAAAATCAATCCTTTAATGAGTAAAAAGGTGAAGTTCCTGCCTAGTCTCCATGGAGTCAGGAATTTGATTTAATGGATTCAGAATTAATGAGGTTTTTAAAGTTTTTCTAATTGTCATGGTGCCAGTCAGGGTTTGAACTGAGCAAGGTTTAAGCTGAACTGAAACATGCCCTTTGCCTTGCTTCCTGGGTATCAATGAGTATTAAGGAGGGGCTGCCCCACAAGAACCACCTCAATGGGCAGGACCAAAGTCAGGGGGTCACTCAGTGACCTTGACTTGAACTGCTGGGGTTAAGTCCAAACAGGTGAAGCTGTCTGGGCGGGAAGGCATCTTCTGTAAGGGGGCTTGCTCTGGGCTTTCACGACTTCGTGTTTCCACCAGGCTAGTCCTCCACCTCAAATTCCATCTTCTCTCAAAATGTTCACATGTCTGCATCCTGTTTTTCTTGATGTCATTTTCTGCATGCAGTCTTTATGGATACCACCTCCCTCCATAACAATGACCATGATGCTGAAGGGCGCAACATTAATTACCAGGGACCATGTGGGTCTTCAGCTGATTCTCATGGGAACCCTGAGACCTCAGTATCCATATTTCCACTTCATGGATGAAGAAACTGAGGCTCAGTGAGTGTGGAAGAATGTGAGTGGGGCGGGGGGTCACACGGGGCTCTGCTTTTTGATACAACTCTCTCTTATCATATTCCTGCCTTCCTAGGATCTATGGTTCCTATATTATATGATTTATATATAGAGACTTCTTTTCAGAGATTTTCCTGGGCTGTACTCCTTGGGTTTAATCCTCAAGAAACAGAAAGTTGAAAGTTAAAACACAAGTCAGAGAAAAGGAGAAAAAAAAAAAAAGAGTCCTGCAAAATGACCCATTCTCTAAGGCAAGAGACCCAGCATATAGACAAGGCAGGAGGGAGACTCACCATCCATACTGGCCGATTCTACAAGAAGGTGGAGAAGGAAGATGGGACATCTGGCCACCAAAGCAACCCCTCAAGGCTGCCCCTATGTGGGGAAACTAGGAGCCTCCAGAAGTTTCCAGAACGGTTTCCATCACAAAGTCCCAAGGGTGAGCTCTCCAGTAGGAAAGGTCTCTCACCATCAGCCCGGGTGTTCCTCACCTGCCCCCCCCACCCCCACCCCATCTCTCCTTCCTTCTCTCCCCTCCCCTACATGCCTGGTAAGTCGTGAGCCTCCACAGGAAGCAAGTAGAGGGGAAAAATATTTACAGGGTGAGGGGACCAGAAGTCTGATTCTATTCTATTATTTAGAGTTTCTTTGCCTTAGGTTAGCTCCTGGTTTGCCAGGCAGTATAACTACTTACCACATCAAACAAAGTGGTTTTTTTTTTTTTTTTTTTTTTTTTTTTTTTGTTTGTTTGTTTGTTTTTGTCTTTTGCTTTCTGGATTTCTTGGAAACCATGAGAGAAGTGTGAAAAATTTTGTCTAAGGTCAAGCACCGTGGCTGTGGCTATCATTTGAAGCAAGTTCTGAAACGCAAACCCTCTCTGGCTGCTTGTGTGTGTGTAGACGTGCGGGCATGCGTGCGTGCTCAGTCGTGCCCGACTCTTTGTGACCCTCTGTGGAGCCCACCAGGCTCCTCTGTCCATGGGATTCTCCTGGCAATAATACTGGACTGGGTTGCCATTTTCTTCTCCAAGGGATCTTCCAGACCCAGGGATCAAACCCTTGTCTCCTGTGACTCATGCATTGGCAAGTGGACTCTTTAAAGTGTTGAAAGTTGCATTATTCCTATAGGAATTCTCACTTTAGCTCCCCTTACATGACCATCATTCATGAACCCAAATCACCTTGAGAGCAGGACCCAGCATGGATTTATCACTGCATCTTGCAGTTGCTCAGCATCATGCCAGGCATAGAATAAGTGCCCATAAATGACTGTGGAACAGACAGAAGAGCCACGGACAATCTCGGCGTGTTGGTCCCTAACTAAGCTCTCCTGCACATGGCATCTCAGCGCAGACACTGATGTGGATGGAGCACGTTGTCCCAGCAGAGGGCAATATCCACAGGACCTCAACAGTGAGGAGACTGAAGGCAGGAGGCCAGAGACGCCAGAGTAGCCTCCTAGACCAGTCAGGGCAGGATAACTGCGAGGATAACTGGGACCTGACTGCTTTGATGATCTCCTCAGAAGAAGGTCACTGAAATAAGTGCAGCCCAATAGTTCCAAGGAAGTATGCTAATGGAAAAAGTTCCTGCAATCAAATATATTGGACAGACGATCCACTGAACTAAGTTCAGTTCAGTTCAGTCGCTCAGTCATGTCTGACTTTTTGTGACCCCATGGACTGCAGCACGCCAGGCTTCCCTGTCCATCACTAACTCCCAGAGCTTACTCAAACTCATGTCCATTGAGTCAGTGATGCCATCCAACTATCTCATCCTCTGTCGTCCCCTTCTCCTCCTGCCTTCAATCTTTCCTAGCACCAGAGTCTTTTCCAATGAGTCAGTTCTTTGTATCAGGTGGCCAAAGTATTGAAGCTTAAGTTTCATCATCAGTCCTTCCAATGAATATTCAGGACTGATTTCCTTTAGGATTGACTGGTTTGATCTCCTTGGAATCCAAGGGACTCTGAAGAGTCTTCTCCAACACCACAGTTCAAAAGCATCAATTCTTCGGTGCTCTTTATAAAGCTTTCTTTATAGTCCAACCCTCACATCCATACATGACTACTGGAAAAAACCACAGCTTTGACTAGATGGACCTTTGTTGGCAAAGTAATATCTCTGCTTTTGAATATGCAGTCTAGACAGGTAGGTCATAGCTTTTCTTCCAAGGAGCAAGCGTCTTTTAATTTCATGGCTGCAGTCACCATCTACAGTGATTTTAGAGCAAAAAAAGTAAAATCTGTCACTGTTTCCACTGTTTCCCCATCTATTTGCCATGAAGTGATGTGACCGGATGCCATGATTTTAGTTTTCCGAATGTTGAGTTTTAAGCCAAATTTTTCACTCTCCTCTTTCACTTTCATCAAGAGGCTCTTTAGTTTTTCGTCACTTTCTGCCATAAGGGTAGGTGGTGTCATCTGCATATCTGAGGTTATTGATATTTCTCCCAGCAATCTCGATTCCAGCTTTTGCTTCATCCAGTCTGGCATTTCGCATGATGTACTCTGAATGTAAGTTAAATAAACAGGGTGACAATATACAGCCAGAATGTACTCCTTTTCCTATTTGGAACCAGTCTGTTGTTCCATGTTCATTTCTAACTTGCTTCCTGACCTGCATACAGGTTTCTCAAGAGGCAGATCAGGTGGTCTGGTATTCCCATCTCTTTCAGAATTTTCCACAGTTTGTTGTGATCCACACAGTCAAAGGCTTTGACATAGTCAATAAGGCAGAAATAGATGTTTTTCTGGAATTTTCTTGGTTTTTCGATGATCCAGCCAATGTTGCCAGTTTGATCTCAGGTTCCTCTGTCTTTTCTAAATCCAGCTTGAACATCTGGAAGTTCACGGTTCAGGTACTGTTGAAGCTTGGCTTGGAGAATTTTAAGCATTACTTTGCTAGCGTGTAGGACAAAATCACTGCAGATGGTGACTGCAGCCATGAAATTAAAAGACGCTTACTCCTTGGAAGAAAAGTTATGACCAACCTAGATAGCATATTGAAAAGCAGAGACATTTCTTTGCCAACAAAGGTCTGTCTAGTCAAGGCTATGGTTTTTCCAGTGGTCATGTATGCATGTGAGAGTTGTACTGTGAAGAAAGCTGAGCGCCAAAGAATTGATGCTTTTGAACTGTGATGTTGGAGAAGACTCTTGAGAGTCCCTTGGGCTGCAAGGAGATCCAACCAGTCCATTCTGAAGGAGATCAGCCCTGGGATTTCTTTGGAAGGAATGATGCTAAAGCTGAAACTCCAGTACTTTGGCCACCTCATGTGAAGAGTTGACTCATTGGAAAAGACTCTGATGCTGGGAGGGATTGGGGGCAGGAGGAGAAGGGGATGACAGAGGATGAGATGGCTGGATGGCATCACTGACTCGATGGACGTGAGTCTGGGTGAACTCCGGGAGTTGGTGATGGACAGGGAGGCCTGGGGTGCTGCGATTCATGGGGTCGCAAAGATTCGGACACGACTGAGCGACTGAACTGAACTGAACTGAGGATGAGTGCAATTGTGCGGTAGTTTGAGCGTTCTTTGGCATTGCCTTTCTTTGGGATTGGAGTGAAAACTGACCTTTTACAGTCCTGTGGCCTAAGTGAGCTAAGTTAAACAAAGTCTTTTATTTCGGGACTGTTAAAAGTCCCGAAAGGTTTTTTAACTGTGAACTAAGTTAAACGAGGTCTGTTACTTCAGGACTTTTCATAGGAAGTGCATTGTAAATATTCAAAAGGGGGGAAACGAAAGCAGTGCTCTCCCTACTGATGTAAACAGAGAAACCACAGGCCCAGAGCACTGTATGGGGAGGACTACCATTCCACGGGAAGTGGGTAGGACACCCCACCCGGGATGTCAGAGAGGGAACAAAAAGAGACTAGTGAAATTATCTGAAAGAATTAGTAAGAATCACTTCTCGAGGCAGCGGGCCCAGGGTGAGCCAAGACAAGCAGCCCACCTTCTTTTCTTGCAAAGACTAGCCAGTGTCACAGGGCAGAGGTGTTCTGGAACCACTCTTGACACCAGTCTCTAAACTCCAAGGAGATCTGAACTTGAAGATGCTTCCTGGATCCACACCATTTTGCCCTGCAGCCACCGCCACCACCCTCGTCCGGGCCACCATCGCCTCTCACCTGGGTTTCTGCAGTATCCTGCCTGTCCTCCTCACCTCCATTCTCCCGCCCTCAGCATTTTCTTGACAAAGTGGGCAGAGTGTTCTTTTTGAAACTCAGGTTGGCTCATGTTTCTCTTTATTTCTTGGCCCTCCAGTAGCTTCCCATTTCTTTCAGAGTAAAAGCGAAAGTTGTCCCATGACCTGGCCACTTACTGCTTCTTTGATCTCAACGCTTTCTACTTACCCCACTTCCCTGCTCAGGAACACTGACTTCATTCTTCCAAAACCCCAGACACTCTGCCTCAGGACCCTTGCACTGGAGGTTCCTTCTCGGATGCCTTCCCCAGATATATGCATGCTTGTTCTCTCTTTTTATTCTTTTTTTTTTTTTTTTGGTTCAAATGACATATTCTTGGGAAAACTTCCCTGATTATCTCATTTAAAATTGTTACTCTTACTAAGACTCCACATGCCAGTGGGGAAGAAACAAAAAACAACAACAACAAAAAAAACCCAGCTAGGGAATTCTCTGGTGGTCCAGGAGTTAGGACTCTGGATCTTCATTGCCAAGGGCCCAGATTCAATCCCTGGTCCCACAAGCTGCATGATACAGCCAAAAATAAAATACAATTAAATGAAAAAATAAAATAAAATTGCACCTCTCACCCTACACTCCAGATCCCCTTCTCCTGCTTTTTCTTTAATAGAACTTATCACCTCTAAAATATTACTTTATGTATTAATCATGTTATTATCTGCCTCCCCCGCACTGCCCCCCTCCCCACCCTCTGCCACCACTCTCTGCTAGAATAGAAGGTCCACAGTGGCAGGGATCTTTGTTTTATTTGCTGAAGCATACTTGGCATCTAGCGTTTGCTTTTGTTGTCACTGTTCAGTTGCTAAGTCGTGTCTGATCTTTTGCGACCCCATGGACTGCAGCACACCAGGCTTCCCTGTCCATCACCAACTCCTGGAGTTCACTCAACCTCATGTCCATTGAGTCGGTGATGCCATCAAACCATCTCACCCTCTGTCATCCCCTTCTCCTCCCACCTTCAGTCTTTCCCAGCATCAGGGTCTTTTCCAATGAGCCAGTTCTTTGCATCAGGTGGCCCAAGTATTGGAGCTTCATCTTCAGCATCAGTGCTTCCAATGAATATTCAGGACTGATTTTCTTTAGTACTGACTGGTTTGGTCTCCTGGCAGTCCAAGGGACTCTCAAGAGTAAGAGGTGCCTAGCAAATAGTAAATATTTGTGATAGCCTATATTTTCCAAAGATCGCCACAACTCTATCTCCCGTCCCACATGGACTTCTCACGGGTGACCTTGGCCCTCCCGTCATTGAGTGCTAGGGTCTCTGTCTTTTTTCCTTGAAAATGGTTGGATGCATATGAATCCTCCCCCCAGTAGAAAACAGTGCAAGTGACGCTCTGTGACTTCCAGGGCTTGGCCATAAAACGCCATCCTGTGTACCTTCCTCTCTTGGAACTGGACTGCCACAGTGTTTGGGAGCCCCGTCAGCCCATGGAGAGGGCTGGCTGAAAAGTTCCTGGGGCTCTCAACCTGCAGCCCCATCTGAGCTGCCCACTGGCCACTGGTACTCACTTGAGTGCCATCTTGAAAGTGGACCCTCTCTAGCCCCAGAAAAGCCACTCTAGCTGATGTGCACCGAACTGCTAAATCACTCTTGTTGAACCTTGCCCAATTATAGGTTAATCAAAAAAATAAGTGATCAGGAGAATGGTGCTGTCCCAGCCAGACCACCAGGAGTAAAGTGGAACTCGGCAGCCAGGGCATTCCTGGTAGCATTTAAATCACTCCTTGTAGGCAGGTCTGATGTCAGGACACTGGTGTGAGAGATCCAGGCTTGGAAACAGTCTGACCTCCATGCTGAGCCCCTCTCCTCCTCTTTCTGGTCAGGGGATAAATTCCCTCCCTGGGCCTCAGGTACCTTGTGAGAAGGATTAAATGAGATGACACAGTTAAAAAGCTCAGACCAGGCTGTGGTACGTGACAGTCACAAGTCTAGTTTGATCTTCCTTTTCTTCCATGCAGAGGTCTGGAGCCCAAAGGAAGCAAGTCTGGCAAGTGTCTCTGTTTTGACTCGGCAGGCATCTCTGTGCCCGTGCTCACAGGGCACTGCCACAGCTGGTGGTCAAGAAAGGACAGGCTCTCACTTGCCTCCAGGTCTCTGCCAGGAACACTGTTCACTACCACCCCACCCTCTGCTTTTGGCTTCACTAATGCTAATTGTGCGAGTCTCAGTAATTAGGTATTACTTGCATCTAGAAGCCCCCTTCAGCCTCTCATGGGTGGGTTTTCTACTGCGTGCCCCAAGGCACTGTCCCGGCCAGCATCACACCAGAAGGTGAGTGCCGTCCATCCCTCTCCTCCTGCACGTGGGGAGGACACGGATTCTCCTGCGTTTGCTGCACCACGCCTGCCACAGGACCTGGTATAACACTCGTGTGCATAACAGGGGAAAGGTGTGTCTCTCCAGGATCCTTAACATAGAGGGTTAAGGTTGAGAACTTCTCTGGTGGCCCAGGGACTAAGACTGCACTCTCCCAGTGAAGGGGACCTGGGTTCGAGCCCCAGTCAGGGAACTAGATCTCAGATGCCACAACTAAAGATCCCTCATGCCGCCACGAAGATGGAAGATCCCATACACCACAATTAAGACCCGGCACAGCCAAATAAGTAAATAAATTAATTAATGTTTAAAAAGGGGGTTAAGGTTGCATGAGGTGCTTGTGTTGTAGGTGCAGATACTCTTAAAAGGCCATGTGATGATTTTTTCTTAGGACCCTGAGAGTTTGGGGTATAGCCAGGAGGTGACAGATGGGACTGTAGGACTCCCTTCCACACCGCTCCGAGGGTGAGGCTGCTCATTTCCAAGAGTCCAGGCCATCTTGTGGGTGAGACCTTTTCCTGGGGCCAGACTGCCTGCTTTCCAATCTCGGCTATGTGACTTCCTAGCTGCAGGACCTCCAACAACTTACTTAGACCCTCTGGGTCTCAGTTTCCTCATCTGTAAAATGGGAATAATGGCACCACTTACCCCAGAGGATTGGAATTGCAGAGATGCCATCAACTGATATGCGTAGGGCACTCAGAACAGTGTCTGGCAGAGCTGAAGTGCTAAGGGCTGTCTGTTATCAATTCGCCTGTTGAGTAGGATCTATATCTGTTCTCTACAGCAGAAAGGCCTGGGCCTCTTCCATCTCTTCAAAAATTCACATAACAAACAGGATTACAAAAATAAACTCTAGATCCAGGCATGTGACAAGCATCTTTCAGTCCTCCGATCCCTTACTGTGACTACATGCTCCAGAACTCCATTTGGTGGTAATGTCAGAGCTCTGTGTTTGCAGAGAGTTTGCGAGGCTCCAGCCAAATGCCTCCAGCACCGTCTCCAGAATAACTCTCCCCTGAGCCCTCTAAAGGCTCCTCTATGCCCTCTTTTTGCAAAGAATGGGGAGCAAGCCCCCAGATTACTGAAACCCTCCCCATCTAAGAAGCCTACTAACACTGCTTCCTTCCCTCGAGCCCAGGCTATTTCAGAAGACTGAAAAGAACACCCAGGGAGCTAATCTTTGGGCTTCGCTTATGGGGGATGGGGCGTGGATAGGTGGGAGAGGCAGATTGTTCCTGTACAGCAGAGCACATGTTCTTTTTGAAAAGTCCTAGCGGAAATAAATTTACAACCCATTTTGGGCTGCAAGCAGCCACCAGCAGGAGCTGGCATGATACAAAAGGGGCATTTGTGATGGCACGAAACCCTCAGCACTTGACCCAGACACGCACAGGACATAAAAGGAGACGGAGGGCTCTGTGAATTCACCCAGCAGGCAACACGCGCTGGATGCAGGCTGGCCCGCCTCGCCCCCCAACACGTAGTCTTTCTCCTCTCCTACACGTGGGTGCTACCACCACCTCTGGTGTGGAAGGGAGCCCTGCATGAGCGCAGGTGTGCAAGGCCAGGCCTCCCACTCAGGCGCTTGCCTTGTCTTCCTAAGCAGACCTGCCTGCCCTCACATTCAGGAGGACAGCTAGAAACCCGAGGATGGATGATGAGACTCAGCCTTAGAAAGTTATACAATAAAGTAAGACACTCAATATACATGTGCTTTAGGACTTTCCTAGTGGTCCAGTGGTTAAGAATCCACCTGCCAGTGCACGGGACACAGGTCCAGTCCCTGGTCTGGGAAGATCTCACGTACCGTGGGGCAACTAAGCTGAGCCCCTGTGCTGCAGCTACTGAAGCCCACATGCCTAGAGCCCGTGGTCTGCTGCAAGAGAAACTGCCGCAGTGAGAAGCCTAGAGTAACCAGGTGTACTCTAGTACACAACTGGGGCAGCCCCCGCCAGCACAACTAGAGAAGGCCTGTGCACAGCAGTGAAGACCTGGAGCAGCCAAAGATAAATAAGTAAATAAATTTTTTAAAATGTGCTTTATCCTATTCAATTACCAGCTATACAGATGTCGCCCTCTTTTCCAAAGTTCACTTTACACCACTTCGTTTTTACAAAAGACCCACATTAGTACCTGTTTTGAGTAACTATAAGAAACTCGTAGAGGATTTTCACTTTCACAAAAGGCAAAAGGCAAAGTTAGCGTTCAGTGTTTGTTTTGCAGGGAGCCTTCTAGAGGCAGCTGGAGCTGTGAGCAGGAGGCAGGCACCGCCGAGCTCCTTTCCCGGCACTACACGCAGCATCTCAGCATCAAGACGCCCGCGCTCTGAACTGCACCCCTGAGCATCTGGGCTCTCGCTCAGTTAACTGTCAAGCTGTGTCCTAAGGTGATTGCGTCTTCACTTTACACCACTGTGGCTTACGAAAGGTTTCATAGGGCAGCCTGGGAGATTTGTGCCTTCATAACAACCTGGAACGCAAGGCTCAAATTCAGCTTTCCTGGAAGAAGAGTAGGTGGTCCCACAACACTCACAGGCCCAGAGCACCCAGAGGCGTGGGCAAAGGAACCCAGGACCCAGTGAGCCCCCAGGATTTTCAGCTTTAAAGGTCTAGGAATCACATGTCTTCCAGAGGTGACAGGCAGAAAACACTATCTGCCCTTGAACCTAAATTTGTGTCTTTAGAGTGTTCTTTCATCTGTTTCAGCTTTTTACTCCCTGCCCATCATAGGCACACAGAAAAAAACAGATCTCTGTTCTCCACTGCCCAGCTCAGTCTCAGATTTCTGCCACCATAAATGAGAGACCTCCTGTGTGGCTGGCTCTGCTCTGCAGGCTGGAGATAAGCAGGGGCAGTGGCAGGGACCCTTCCCCCGTGGTGCTCAAGGGCTACCCCTTGGGAGACAGCTAGCCAGGCCCCTCGTGAGTGAACTCAATAGCAAGTGATAAGGATCAAAGCGGATGATGCATGATGCAGACACATCTGGGAGTGAATCCTAGCCTGTCAGCCCAGAAAGGGACCAGAAGAACATTTTTGTTCAGTGTTTTACAAAAATAGCAGCAAAACCTTCTATTCAAATTACACTTTTTCTGGGATCTAGGCATAGAAAACTGAAGAAAACAGGGCTACTCTCTTGGTTTGAAGCAGGTGGGGCATGGGGACCTCCAGGCTCTTCCCTCTCGTCTTCCTCTGGTGAGCTGAGGACCCCCTGCCCCTCCTTGCAGTGTCTGGTCAGCCCCATCCTTCATATTCTTGTTGCTCTAGTCCAGCGTCTTCATAAATGATGATCTGCTTGTCTGTCCATCCCTACACCCTAGACTATCAGCTTCTAGAAGATGCAGCTTGGACCCTGTTCATTTTTACACCCCAGAGTCTGGCATGCAGTGGTTGCTCAGGGAGCATGGTTGGGATAGATCAAAGGAGAGGTGCCAGCCCAAAATCAGAATGGACAGGGTCTTATGTGAGATCATTCAGTTAGTGGGGTGCTTGAAATCCTTTTTAGAAAAGCAAGGAAAAACAGGGCTGAGAAGTCTTGGAAAGACAGAAAGTGGAGAGAGAAAAGGATCAGTAAGATAAAAATACCTTAAAGTGAGATTCTTATATTATTACTACATCAATAAGTATAAAATATCTATAAACTTAGAAATGTCTCTGCTTGGTATTTTTCTATTTTATTTCTCTATTAGCATTTCTTCTTTAATCTTACTGACTTATAGTAACAAGAGGGTTTCCCAGGTGGCGCAGTGGGAGAGATTCTGCCTGCAATGCAAAAGACACAAATTCGATCCCTGGGTTGGGAAGATCCCCTGGAGTAGGAAATGGCAACTCACTTCAGTATTCTTGCCTGGAAAATTCCATGGAGAGAGGAATTTGGCAGGCTACAGTCCATGGGGCCACAAAGAGTCAGACATGACTGAGCAACTGAACACACATATAGCAACAAGTGTTAAAAATTATTGAACAACTTTTACGTATTCTTTACCAAGAGCATGGCTTGCATTTTCTCGTCTAACACTCAGAAAACCCTTTGAGCTGGACTATGATTCCCTTTCCATAAATGAGAAAGTTGAGAACTCAGAGAGGTTAAGAGACTTTTCCAAGATGACTCAGCCATGAAGTGGAGAAATGTGAATTGGAATACAGGGTATGCATTTATTGACTGCTTAACAAGAGTAGGTGATGGGTTCAGTAATTTGGAAGGACCACTTCCTTTTTCCTTTGGCCTGTGGTCACAGAGCTGGGTAATGAACACAACATTCTCGCTATAGCTTACAGCCTGGAGGTTGGGGTTACCTGTGTTTTGGGCTTTCCTTGGGGCCAAGAAGACACGTCAGCCTTTAGTTTGGGTCCTGCACCAGAGAGCAAGCTGCAGCCCCATAGAAAGGTCTTTGGGCAGTCTCCACTCAGTGACAGCTCGCCCAAAGCCCAGACCCTAGAAAATCTTCCAACCTCTATTTTGGGAGTGTGCTTCATCTGGAAAAACAGGCCTGCCTTCATGGGCTTTCCCACTGGTGTTACACGCGGCTAAATCAGGGCCATATTTCACCCCAGAAGTGGCTGCATTTCAGGAGCAGAGTGTGATTAAGAAAGACGGATGGCGGGTAATATCCTTTACCAACACCTGTACTGTGCGCGGGGATCTATTTGGCAGAAAGGAGCAATGTAAGAGCAAGATCATTACCGTTTGAACTAGAAAACAAAACGTGGTGGAGGTGGTGGGGAATGGGAGGGGCGGGAGGAGGGAGGTGACATGAGGTGCAGAGGCAGGCACTACAGAAAAATGCCGGGCTGCGGGAGGAGGTGGGCCCGGAGCCGAGGCTGAACTCTGGCAGGAGCTGACTGAGCAGGCTGGGGCAAGCCTCCCTTCCCTGGCCTGGATCTCCCCCATCAGCACCTCTGAGGTCTTGTCTTGCTCAGATACCCACATGGCTGTGGGAGGCACTGTTTGGAGACAACCACACCCAACAGTAGACTAGATCAGCCCCCAAGGATGCTCAGACCTGAGTACTTAGCCAAGTGCTGGTGGCATCAGCCCCAACCTCCCCCTTGTGAGAGGAGGGGGCCTCTGGCTGTGGAACCTCAAAGCCACAGCATGAAGGCACGGAGGCTGAGGTATACAGGTTGAGGGAAAGGACACAATAGATGGGGCTGGATGGACCTTCATCTAAATGCTTCTGCAGATCCTTTGAGTTAATAAATTTGCGCCCCCCCACCCCAGTCCTTTTTTGGCAGTTCTGTGCAGCATGCAGGATCTTAGTTCCCTGACCAGGGGGATCGAATCCATGCTCCCTGTAGTGGAAGCAAGGAGTCCCAACCGCTGGATCACCATGAAAGTCTCTAGGTTAATAAACTTGGAGTCAACACTTTGAAAACAGGAAAGAGAGATGAAAGCATCTAGGACAAGACAAAAAAAAAAAAAAAAAAAGAACTTCAGAGTTAAGTAGATTAGGGTGGGGGTAATCTAATAGATGTTAAAGCTGAAAATCTAATACTTGAGTTCCTAATACAAAGAGTTGACTCACTGGAAAAGACCCTGATGCTGGGGAAAGATTGAAAGCAGGAGGAGAAGAGGGTGACAGAGGATGATAAAGTTGGATGGCATCACTGACTCAATGGACATGTGTTTGAGGAAAGTCCAGGAAATAGTGAAGAACAGGGACACCTGGCATGCTGCAGCCCATGGGGTTGCAAAGAGTCAGACACAACCTAGTGACTAAACAACAACAAAACTTTGGTAATCAAGTCACCTTGATGCCTGTCTGCTTTGTAAACTCAGGCAAGTTGCAATTCTCCAAGCCAGTCCTTTTCTTTATCTGGAAATGGGTATAAAGAGCTCACAGAGCTACTAAGAACAATAAATGGAATAACAGTTTGCAAATTCTTAGCACAGAGCATGACATATAAATAAATGACTCCATGAAAAGTGAAAGTGAAAGTCATTCCGTCCTGTCTGACTTTGCAACCCCATGGACTGCATAGTCCATGGAATTCTCCAGGCCAGAATACTGGAGTGGGTGGCCTTTCCCTTCTCCAGGGGATCTTCCCAACCCAGGGATCGAATCCAGGTCTCCTGCATTGCAGGTGGATTCTTTACTAGCTGAGCCACAAGGGAAGCCCAAATGACTCCATAAACAGAGGCTATCACCTACAAACTCCTCCTCCCCATGACAAACATCATCCTCACCATCACCATCTCCATCTTCAGTTTGGATAAGAAAGCTTTCTCTTTTTATTCTGGTGGTTTCCCTTCTCTAAAGGCTCTCACAGAATAGAAGAAGAACCCTGTGCTGCGTGACCCCACAGTGAAGCTAGAATCAACAGGAGGTGGGGAAAGGCAGGATGATAACCAGCATGCATTTGCACATCTTTTCTGCTTGTTCAAAGGTGCCACTGTTTCTTGTTTTAGGGGCTGGGGATAAAGAATTGAAAATAACTGAAGCATTCCATGTGTAATATTATACATGCATTATACCTTGCTAACACATGCATGAATAAAGTGGATTTGAGAGACCTGGGCGAAGACATGGAACCAGATGCATAACATCTGGGAGACGTGTACTCCCCACATAGAGAAGAAAGTGAAAGTTGCTTAGTCGTGTCCGACTCTTTGCGACCCCATGAACTGTACAGTCCATGGAAATCTCCAAGCCAGAATACTGGAGTGGGTAGCCTTTCCCGTCTCCAGGGGATCTTCCCAACCCAGGGATCGAACCCAGGCCTCCTTCATTGCAGGCAGATTCTTTACCAGCTGAGCCACAAGGGAAGCCCTACATAGAGAAAAGTGTATTGGGGGGAAGCTTGGGGTGCCCGAAGGAGAACAGGAGGGGGGACGGAGGGAATGGGAAAGGGGGTGACAGGAAATGGAGAGGATGTCGGATGCACTCTTAGTGCCCTGGAAACGTCACTGGGGGTGGCAGGATCTGATTCTTATTTTAAATAATAATTTCAGCTGTTACATGGAGAATGGACTTGGTGGGGATGAAGAAGAAGAGAAGCAGAGACCAGTCTTGAGGCAATGGCATCTCCCAGGTAAAGGATGATGCTAGCTTGAACTCAGAGGTCAACTGAGGGTGCTGAAACAGTTTTTAATAATGGATATATTTTCAAACTGGACATATTTCAAGGTATATATATATATTTTCAAAGTATATTCTCAAAATATACCAGCTCAGGATCTGATGACCATTTGGATGTGGATATGGGAGACAGAACTAGTCAAGGATAACTCCCAGTGTTTGGACCTGAATAATAGGGCATACGTGGCCATCGGTGCCTTTCCCAGGACACACGGTGGACTGTGGGAGAAGCAGGTGGAGGGCATAATGAGTTCTGTTCCAGACATGCAATATTTGAGATTCCCATTAGCCATTCAAGCTGAGGCATTTATGAGGTTGGGGCTGGCATTTAAAACCAGGGCGTTGGGTGAAATCCCTGCAGGAGTGAGAAGCTGAGGGGTGTGCTGGAGTGCCTGCTAACATTTAAGAGGTCAGGAAGCAGGGGGGACATGGGAGAGGCCAGTGATTAAGAGTTGCCTATGAGAATCAGGAGAGACTGTTGTCTTAGCATAATGATGTTCCCAGCAGGAAGGAGTGACTAGCTATGTTACATAAAATACAAGGGCCCAGGAAATGAAGACAGAGAATCGGTCATTGAAATTTGGCAAGATGGAGGTCAACAGGAACACTGACAACGAGATTTTAGTGTGTTGCTGGGAGGTTGGGGAGTGGGTGCTTGAGAGCTTGGCAGTAGGGGATTCAAGAGAGAAGGAAGGTGAGAGACTGGAGGTGGTGAACATAGGTAACTCTTTAGAGGGGTTGTACTATAAAAAGAGAGCAGAGAATTAGGGTGGAGGCTGACTCCTATGGAGGGGTCAAGGAAAGGGTTTTGTTTTGTTTTGTAAAGTGAGAGATCTTAAAACATGTTTATATTGATGGGTTTAACCCAGGAGAGAAGAGCAACTACAAAAGCAAAGCCCACAGTGGGGAAGAACGAGCTTAGTGTCTGAGTGCAGGGCTAGTCCAGGTTCTGTGGGGCCTGTGCTCATGGAATCCTGAGAGTCTTCTTCTGAGAAAAAGAATTCAAAGTTAGGTATGGAAATGAATACTTAGTGTGGGAAGCGACATCATAGCAAATCAGCAGCACCTTAAAGGTGCGTGAATCTTCTGAGATTTCTCTAGGCCAGGAATTCTCAGTCTATACAAGATTGACATCTTGGGCCAGATGATCTGTTGTTGTAGGGGGCTGTCCTGTGCATCATAGAATGTTCAGCTTAATCTCTGGAGTCCACCAGCTAGAAGCCAGGGACACTCTATTTTGACAACATTCAATTTTGACAACTCAAGGTGTCTGAGACAGAGTCTACCACCACCTTGAGAACCATATGCTTTAGGTAATTCACTTGCAATGCTCACATGCAAATATATGTATATATGGTCACAACCTTCACCTCAAACATCGACAATCCTTAGAAGCCCACCCCCCCACCCCCAGCACTGACAGGGTCCAGGCAAGTAAAGGTCTCTGAGGCTCAGGATTCCTTGGCTTCTGATAAACCCACTTCTGCCCTAATTGAGGGCTTGCACTTAGACTGGAGCAGGGAGAGCACCCATTATAAAAGAAGGCAGGGGCTTCCCTGGTGGTCCAGTGGATAAGAATACACCTTGCAATGCAAGGGACACCAGTTCGATTCCTGGCCTGGGAAGACCCCACATGCCATGGAGCACCCAAGTCTATGAACCACAATGACTGAGCCCATGTGCTGCAACGACTGAAGCCCTCATGCCTAGAGCCTGTACTCTGCAACAAGAAGCCACAGCCATGAGAAGCCGGAGTGCGACAGCAAAGAGTAGGCTCCTTTCACCACAACTAGAGAAAGCCTGCATGAAGCAACAAAGACCCACCACAGCCAAAAAATAAAATAAATATATCTTTAAAAAAAAAAAAGAAAGAAAGAAAATACATCCTTTATGCAGATTCACCAACTCACAACATTTTGACACATTCGTTTTCCTCCTTTCTCTCTCCCCCCAACACACATATCCTTATCTATTTTCCTGAGCCACTGTGATAGTTTTCAGACAGCATGCCTCTTTACCCCTTGATGTTTCACTGTGTATTTCCTAAAAACAAGAATATCCTCAGTGTAACTGTCAACCTCAGGAAATTGCACACTGATACAATACTTTTTTATCAAATCCAACTTCCATACCCTGATTTTTTCAATTGACCCAATTATGTCCTTTATAATTGTATCTTCCACCCAGCACAGGATCTGTTCCAGGACCATATATTACATTTAGTTCTCATCCTTCTTTAGTCTCCATTCATCTGGAATTTCAATTTGTGTTTGTCTTTCATGTCAGTGGCACTCTTGAAAAAGGTCACTTCTTTCAATTTTCAATAATAAAATACTTTGTATTTGCTAATTTGTTTTTATTTATATTTTAATAATCAAATATTTTGCATCATTTCATGCAAAGATGGGCTCGATAAAGGACAGAAATGGTATGGACCTAACAGAAGCAGAAGATATTAAGAAGAAGTGGCAAGAATACACAGAACTGTCCAAAAAAGATCTTCACGACCAAGATAATCACGATGGTGTGATCACTCACCTAGAGCCAGACATCCTGGAATATGAAGTCAAGTGGGCCTTAGAAAGCATCACTACGAACAAAGCTAGGTGATGGAATTCCAACTGAGCTATTTCAAATCTTGAAAGATGATGCTGTGAAAGTGCTGCACTCAATATGCCAGCAAATTTGGAAAACTCAACAGTGGCCACAGGACTGGAAAAGGTCAGTTTTCATTCCAATCCCAAAGAAAGGCAATGCCAAAGAATGCTCAAACTACCACACAATTGCACTCATCTCACACGCTAGTAAAGTAATACTTAAAATTCTCCAAGCCAGGCTTCAGCAATACGTGAACCGTGAACTTCCAGATGTTAAAGCTGGTTTTAGAAAAGGCAGAGGAACCAGAGATCAAATTGCCAACATCCACTGGATCATTGAAAAAGCAAGAGAGCTCCAGAAAAACATCTATTTCTGCTTTATTGACTATGCCAAAGACTTTGACTATGTGGATCACAAGAAACTGTGGGAAATTCTGAAAGAGATGGGAATACCAGACCACCTGATCTGCCTCTTGAGAAATTTGTTTGCAGGTCAGGAAGCAACAAGAACTGGACATGGAACAAAGGACTGGTTCCAAATAGGAAAAGGAGTATGTCAAGGCTGTATATTGTCACCCTGCTTATTTAACTTATATGCAGAGTACATCATGAGAAACGCTGAGCTGGATGAAGCACAGGCTGGAATCAAGATTGCCGGGAGAAATATCAAGAACTTCAGATATGCAGATGACACCACCCTTAAGGCAGAAAGTGAAGAGGAACTACAAACCCTCTTGATGAAAGTAAAAGAGAAGAGTGAAAAAGTTGGCTTAAAGCTCAACATTCAGAAAACTAAGATCATGGCATCTGGTCCCATCACTTCATGGGAAATAGATAGGGAAACAGTGGAAACAGTAGCAGACTTTACTTTTTTGGGCTCCAAAATCACTGCAGATGGTGACTGCAGCCATGAAATTAAAGGACGCTTACTCTTTGGAAGGAAAGTTATGACCAACCTAGATATCATATTGAAAAGCAGAGACATTAATTTGCCAACAAAGGTCCGTCTAGTAAAGGCTATGGTTTATCCAGTGGTCATGTATGCATGTGAGAGTTGTACTGTGAAGAAAGCTGAGCGCCAAAGAATTGATGCTTTTGAACTGTGGTGTTGGAGAAGACTCTTAAGAGTCCCTTGGACTGCAAGGAGATCCAACCAGTCCATTCTAAAGGAGATCAGTCCTGGGTGTTCATTGGAAGGACTGATGCTAAAGGTGAAACTTCAGTACTTTGGCCACCTCATGCAAAGAGCTGACTCATTTGAAATGATCCTGATGCTGGGAAAGATTGAGGGCAGGAGGAAAAGGGGACGACAGAGGATGAGATGGCTGGATGGCATCACCGACTCGATGGACATGAGTTTGAGTGAACTCCGGGTGTTGGTGATAGACATGGAGGCCTGGCGTGCTGAGATTCATGTGGTTGCAAAGAGTCGGACACAACTGAGCAACTGAACTGAACTTGCATCTGCAAAAAATAATAATACATGGGTAAAATAGAAGACGGTAAGGCAGATTATAGGGTACAGATGTGCTTGTGCTCAGTTGCTTCAGTCATGTCTGACTTTGCAACCCTACTAACTGTAGCCCACCAGCCTCCTCTTTCCATGGGATTGTCCAGGGAAGAATACTGGAGTGAGTTTCCTCCCTCCTCCAGGAGGTCTTCTCAACCCAGGGACTGAACCCTTGTCTGCTGCCTCCCCTGCATGGAAGATAGATCCTTACTGCTGAGCCACAGGGGAAGCCCCAGGTTATAGATACCAGTAAACTAAGAGACTTGAATTTTCTCATGCCTTCTCAATGCAATAAAAAGCAAGGGCCTCCACTGAGAAGGTGATAACAAGAGGCTGTTAGAGCTCTGCAGGAAGGGAAAGAATCAAATAGTAATTCTGCAGAGTAAGAGAGTGAGTGGACTAGGCTTCCAATAAGCCTTGCAATGGGTTGGGAGTGGCATAGAGGAAGAAGACCAGTCCCAGGGGCATGAGGATGGGATGGGCGCCTTAGAAATTGCACACACCTCCTCACGAGATCGACCTGCCCTGGAACAAGCCTTCAGGCAGCAGTGGCAAGTCAAGCCACATGCTCCTACTATTCCTTCCAGTTCTGGGATTCTGTGATTTCAGAGGAAAGCAACCCAGTGCACTAGAGCATGCCACACACAACGACTCTGCAGCACCTTCACTCACAAGAGTGCAAGCTCAGTCTCATAAATAATGGTCACGGGTGGCTGAACACACTGGCCCCGAGTGGGGTTTTTCCCGGTGTCATCTTGTTTATTACCTTCAGCTAGATAGGAAAATTCAAGAAAGTGTAAGTCATGTATCTGTTGTCTGACAGCTGGTAGAAATGGTATGACCCAAACTGAGGAACATTCTCCAAAATACCTGATTCCTCATGATTGTCAAGGTCATCAAAAGAAACAAAAACAATCAAACAAACAAAACAAAACAAAACAAATGTAAAGACTGAGAACTCATGTCAGACCAGAGGAAACTGAGGAGACAAGATAATTCAATGCCATGTTTCACCTTGGACTGGATTCTGGGACAGAAAGAGGCTATTACTGGGAAAAGGGGTGAAATTCAAATGAGGTTTGGGGCTTCATTAACAGCAATGTACTAATGTTGGCTTCTTAGTTCTGATGCCTAAGATGGTAAGACGTGAACATTAGAGGCAAAGAGTTGAGGTACCCATGAACACTCTTTGTATTCTCTTTGCAATTTGTCTGTAATTCTAAAACTAGTTCAAAATAAAAACTTTCCTAGAAACAACAATAACAACAGTAGTAGCAGCAGCAACAACGAAAACAAAGCTGTGACTAATCCCCTGGCATTCTGACTCCAGGAGCTCTGCTCGTCAGCGATGTCCCAGGCACCAGAAGCTGGAGGTCATTATTCCATATTCAATATGATGTGTCTAAGGCCTCCGTTTTCTGCTTTTACACCTACATGCATCCTCTAGCCGAGAGGCAGCCTGGTCCAGCATAAAGGGACGGTTTTGAATCCAGGCAAACACTACTTCAGCCTCAGCTCCCCTATTAACTAACCATGTGTCTGAGCCACTTTCTGGCTCAAACCTTTGGTCTCCTGGCTCTATAAACTGCAGCTGATAATCTTTCCCTGCCCTCAGCTTCATGCAAGACTCATATGGAAACAGAAACGCACAGAGCTTGGCACACAGGAGGTGCTCAAGACACATGAAGACAAGCTTCCTTCTCATGATCTCAAAACCAAGAGCGAACCAGCTTCTTTCTTTCTGACAGGAACCTTTCTTGTTTGATTTATAGGCTGGTTTAGGTAGTTGAGTTTTAAATAATTCATAGTCCTGCTGTTAATATTTGTAGTTGTTGAATTCCTCTAATAAAACATTTAGGGATTTCTCCCCCACTGAAGTGTATTTCGCCTGGAGAATGATATGTTTTCTGAAATCTAGGACTTGGCTGCCCTCTCTTTACTTCCCTTTCTGCAGTTAGTCCTCTCTATTGCTATGGTGGGGCTGAGAGATGCCAGCTTGGGTTTTGTCCAGCAGCTATGGGTGTGCAAAATACAGAGGAATTGATTCACGCGTGGCTGCACCTAGGGATCATTTATCAGGGGCCGTGTGCTGGCTATGCCCTTCCCAGGAGGAGCTAGTGGTAAAGAATCTGCCTGCCGATGCAGGAGACTCAAGAGACACGGGTTCGATCCCTGAGTCAGGGAGATCCCTTGGAGTCGGAAATGGCAACCCACTTCAGTATTTTTGCCTGGAAAATTCCATGGACAGAGGAGCCTGGTGAGCTACAGTCCATGGGGTCTCAGAGAGTCAGACACAACTGAGCAGCAGGCAGGGCACAGCTGTCTACGAACAGACTTTTTATTAGAGTTGGGTGTGAACTCAGACGTGCCATGTCCTTGCTGTGTGAGCCGAGACAGGTAACCTAACCTTTCTGAGCCTTTGCTTTCTGGCATACAAAAACAGGCATGATAACACTCTTAGTTACTTGGCCTGGCATGCTTCTGGATCTTCAAATTCTGCCGGTATCCATAGAACCCACTTTACCTGATCTTTCCCAGCCTCAGCCCCTACCTTGCACATTGGATCTGACAAATCGACCCCTCATTTATTCTGTTTTCTTCTCACTTTGGTTTGGATCATTTCCACAAGGACCCCAGGGCCTTTTCTGGCCAAAACCCTGCTGGCCTTGTATTTCTCAGTTGTCCCAAATTTGGGGGAATGACAGATGATTCGAGCATGCTGTGGCATTTTCTTAAGGACGCTCTGGCTCCCCCTCGAAGACGCAGGAGAGTTTGAAACACAAGGCAAGCTTCACAGGTGCCAACTGTATTGTTCAAAGAATATACTCCCTTTTATAGCACTTATATTTCATTCTCTACTGCCAGAATGGAGACACACGCTGGGTTTCTGCATCCGTAATTGGGGAAGAACAGATGGGAGAGACACAGTTGGAAGTAATACTGTCATTAAAATAATCTATACTGCTCGTAACTCTCGGGTGTGTGCGAGAAGGTGAGCGGAGCTGTGTGGACCAAGTGTCTTCACAGCCTTTCCAAATGGAAATTATAGGGGGCTTGTGCCTTGGTAACATCTGAAAACCCACACGGTAACATCTGAAAATCCACATTCCCTCACGGTACACCTCTGTGGTACACCCCGCTGGTGCTGGGGCCCCTGAAGACAAGAAAAGGAGCAGATTGGTGGAAATGTTTTCTAAAGGGTGGGGCAGGCTTTTTGGAGAAAAGAACAGCGCTGGTAAAAACACCACTGGGGTCTTGGACTTCCCTGGTGGTCCAGAGGTTAAGAATCTGCCTGCCAATGCAGAGGACACCGATTGGATCCCTGGTCTGGAAGATCCTGCATGCCATGGGGACAAATAAGCCCATATGTCACACCTACTGAAGCCCGCATGCCTACAGCCTGTGCTCTGCAGCAAGACAAGCCACTGCGATGATAAGCCTGTGAGCTAAAGCTGGAGAGTAGCCCGTGCTCGCCACAACTAGAGAAAACTTGTGTCCAGGAACGAAGCCAGCACAGCCATAAACAAGTAAATTTTTCTTTTTTTTTAAGTGTGCGGAGTCTGGAAAATAGGGAGTGTTTTCAATTAATAGCAGATAGAGCAACCCAGGTGGGACAAGGATTTTGTTAGGGAAGGAGTGGGAAATATGGCGGGAAGAATGTGGTGATGAGGAAATGTTGTATGAGAGTCCCCAGGGTTGGTGGAAAGAGGCTTGGACTGGGAGTCAGGCTCAGTGCAGGCTGTGACTAACCAGCTATGGCAAATACACATATTTCCTAGGTCTGAGTTCTTCAGCTGTAAAGTGGAAATAAAATAGACGATCCAAGTAAGTCTTCAGTGGCTCGGAGGACAATAGCTCTGCACTTCAGCAGGACACGTCTAATTCCTGAGCCTTTATTCTCTTCTGGCCATGAAAGTCAAGTTTAACCTAAGGTTCTCCCAGCCCCTGCTGTTTGATTAACAATAACAACAACAATGCTAGTAATAGTAAAATAATAGAACTCCCTTTCTGGCTCAGACGGTAAAGAATCCGCCTGCAGCAATGCAGGAGACCCAGGTTCTATCCCTGGGTTGGAAAGACCCCCTGGAGAAGGGAAGGGCAACCCACTCCAGTATTCTTGACTGGAGAATTCCAGGGACAGAGGATCCTGGAGGGCTACAGTCCACGCCATCGCAGAGAGTCAGGCACGACTGAGGAACTAACACTTGCACGTTGACTGAGGGCCTGCTTTGCTGACCTGTCTCAATCTCGATCACCACTGTCAGAAGCCCGTCGTGCAGAGACTGTCACCCTTCACACCTGGGGTACACCTGAGGTAAGGGGGTACACCTGTGTCAGTGCCACGTGGCAGAGCCCAGAATCACGCCTGCCTTCGGTAGCTGCCCTCTTCCCACCGGTCCGTTGCTATGGTAATAACGGTACCTCCTAAGGCAAAGAACACTGTGGAAACCATTAAAGTACATTAATTTAATCCTTTCCACTGCCCTTCAAGGGAGATCCTGGGATCCCTATTCTTTTCTTTCTTTTCTAATTAGAGGTAATGACCACATTCTGATGGTTTCTGCCATTCATCAACACGAATCAGCATTAGTATACCCAAGTCCCCTCCCTCCGGAAGCCCCCGCCGGCCTTCCTCCCCATCCCACCCCTCTAGGTTGCCACAGAGCACTGACTTGGGCTGCCTGCATCATACACTGAGCTCCTGCTGGCTACGCATTTGACATACGGGAATGTATCTGTTTCCATCTATTCTCTTACATCACCCCACCCGCTCCTTCCGGAATTCTGTCCAAAATGTCTGTGTCTCCCTTGCTGCCCTGCAGGTACCGTCTTTCTAGCACGATCATCATTACTATCAGTACTATGATTCACATTATCTTCCTAGATTCCCTATACATGAGTTAATATATGATATTTGTCTTTTCCCTATGCTCTAGGCTCATCCACTTCATTAGAACTGACTCAAATGGGTTCCTTTTTATAGCTGAGTAATGTTCCACTGTGTATATGTACCACGACTTCCATATCTGTTTCATCTGTCATCCATATTCTATAGATGAATACACTGAGGCTCTGCAAAAAGAAATCACTAGTTCAAAGTCATTAAACCAGCCTATGACACAGCCTCACATCAGCCTGGTATCAAGACTCTGGATTCTGTCTTAGGTGTTTCTGTGCTTAAATTCACACAGGTAGAGTTCAGAATTCGGAGAAGGCAATAGCACCCCACTCCAGTACTCTTGCCTAGAAAATCCCATGTACAGAGGAGCCTGGTAGGCTGAAGTCCATGGGGTCGTGAAGAGTTGGATACGACTGAGCGACTTCACTTTCACTTTTCACTTTCATGCACTGGAGAAGGCAATGGGAACCCACTCCAGCATTCTTGCCTGGAGAATCCCAGGGACAGCAGAGCCTGGTGGGCTGCTGTCTACAGGGTTACACAGAGTCGGACATGACTGAAGTGACTTAGCAGCAGCAGAGTTCAGAATTAGGGGGCAGATCCACAATCTCTTCCCTCAAACTCTGGGATGTTCTCTATAAACTTTTTTTTTTTTTCCTCAAAGAGTGCCCATTCTGCCAAACTTCTAGACTTCCCTCTACTTCCCCGCTTCCCCGAGAAGCATTCTCTTTGCAGAAATGTCAAGGCCACTGTCACAAGGAGGAAATCTGAGCTGATATCTTCACATGTCTGCAGCAGCCTTAGACATGCTAAAAGGCTAGGGAGTAATCCGTGGCTGAGACCATCCTTCTCCTTGAGGAAAAGGCTTTTAACCTGTAGACCAGCACATCAATATGAGCTTTAGAAGAGGTTTTTCCACCGTACACTTCAGAGGGCCCCTTATTTCTATAGGTCAGGGCTTCATTCTATTGCTTCCATCCAGTACTGATGGTCCACCATTAGTGAAAAGTGCAGGCGAAGCTCTTTGCACATCACTTTACAGCATCTGAGGCTGGAAGGTGGGAAGGAGGAGGGGAAGCTGACTGAGCAGCTCTTTTATACAAATTGGCTCAATCGTAGCCCCACAAGGCAAGTACTGCATCAATATCCCCATTTTACAGATGAGGATATTAAATTTCAGTTCAGTTCAGTTCAGTCACTCAGTCGTGTCTGACTCTTTGCGACCCCATGAATTGCAGCACGCCAGGCCTCCCTGTCCATCACCAACTCCCAGAGTTCACTCAAACTCACGTCCATCGAGTCGGTGATGCCATCCAGCCATCTCATCCTCTGTCGTCCCCTTCTCCTCCTGCCCCCAGTCCCTCCCAGCATCAGAGTCTTTTCCAATGAGTCAACTCAGATGTTTAAATGAGTTGTCCAAGCTTTGTGGTAAGTTGTAGAACAAAGTTTGAATCCATCCAGGTCTTTTGATTTTCCCTAATGTTAAAAGCCCTGTAGCCTTTCTGGCTGTACCACATGAGCTCCAATGCTAAGAAAAAGATTTGGCCCTCCTCTGTCTGTCTTCCACTCTCACCTTTCTCATTGATCCAAGATTTCTCACTAGCTTGGAAAATGCCATTGTTCTAGTCATTTGGGCAACAAAAGTGCTAATTTCTCTAGGGAGATACTTCCCTTGCCTTTTGTTTGTTTGTTTGTTTGTTTAAGTGATAAGGATTTCACTCTAGGACCCCAGTGACATTGACCATGTTCTTGCCACCCAGAGAATCTTGGCATATGCTGTTCCCTCTGCCTGAAATGTTTTTTTTCTCCCCATTTTCTCCCTTTAACCCTGCTCATCATTTAGACCTCAGATCCACTGTGACTTTCTCATCAAGCTGCCCTGAACCCGTGTTGAGGTCAGTTCCCTTCCATGCCAATGAAGTCTCATAGCACTGCACTACTTTCCTTTGTGGCACACGGCTCAGTTTCCAAGTATTGATTAATCAGTGAGTTATTGGGTTAATACCAGCCTGTTCCCCTAGACCATAAGGTCTATAAGAGGGCAGAGATCACATTTCCTTGGGTCATGACTGAATCCTGGATTCCAAGCGTAAGTGAAAGTGAAAGGCTCTCAGTCGTGTCCGACTCTTTCCGACCCCATGGACTATATGATCCATGGAGTTCTCCAGGCCAGAATACTGGAGTGGGTAGCCTTTCCCTTCTCCAGGGGATCTTCCCAACCCAGGGATCGAACCCAGGTCTCCCGCATTACAGGCAGACTCTTTACCAGCTGAGCCACAGGGGAAGCATAGGGCTTGGAAAATAGATGCTCAACAGAATTTCCTAACTTGTGCTTTAAAGAGGTATAGCTTTCTGCTTGTAGCTGGTTAGAACTACAGAATCTTAGGCTCCATCCCAAACCTTTCTGAATCAGAACCTGCATTTTAACATGGTCTCCAGATGATTCCTGTGCATATTAATGACTGATCAGCACTGCAAAGGAAAAAGGAAGACAGACTGGCAGGCTGAGGGAGCCCAGTGGAATAAATCAGTCTTGAGTTCACCAATTAATTCAGTAAAATTATCTGAGCACCAACTATGTGCCTAGTACTATACTGGGCCCCGTGACTCTGGCGTGAACACAGTAGATGTGATGCCTGCCTTTATGGAACACTTCGTGCCTCTGGCTGGGCAGGGCATATAGAGCCATCAGAGCAGAGGGAGGAGATGCTTGTTGGCCTGGAGCCGGGGTAAGGAGGGCTTCCTACAGGCGGTGACTGGGAGCAGTGGGTAGAAAAGGCAACCTCATACTCGACGGAGCTTTTTCTCACATGTCACCAGGTTAGAGGCTGACAGATGGGTCAGGAAGTTCTTATAATAATCCAGCCTAGAAATGCAAGCTGGTCTTTATTCCCCTGTTGAGTCTCTCCTCCACTCTCTCCTGCAAGCCCTTCTACAAAACCTGCGAATCAAGTAATAGTCAAATCCCACAGCTTCCCTCTCCCAGGAGAGCCTCCCTTGCTCTTTCCTTATTCACATTCTGCCTCCCAATGTCAATTTCCCACCTTCTTCTCGACTCTGTTTTCTTCCCCCTTCCACCAATTCCCTTCCTAGCATTCCTCCGATATAGCATTATGTGGACTATAATGCAGTCATTAGAACTGATGTCTACAAAGACGGTAATAATACAGAACACACTTAGTTATAACAGGTAGCTGGGTGCAAAACTGCATGGACATATTACAAGTCTTATAAAAACAAAAACACTGTGTATTTTTTTTAAAGGCAAAACTCCAGAAGTATCAACCAATATTTATGTTTCCATGGGGACTTGGAAATACTTATTTAAAATTTCTCTATTTTTCATTATTTTATGACTGGGGATGCCTTTTATAAATAAAAAATACCACATATTAAAAACTTCTGCCATTTATTATGTCACTTTGGGCATAAATTAATTTGAGCATAAGTTAATTTCCCTGAGCTTCAGTTCTCGCATCTCTAAAATGGGTAGAAGAACTGTGCTCTCCACCTAGGGTGTTTTGAGATAGTGTTCACTGAGCCTAGAAGGACAGGAAAGGCTAAAATCATAGCAGTAGCATTATTGTGATCTGCTCATAATTTCTGGTTCAGTGCAGGTTGGGATCAAAGAACAGGACAAGTTAGATCCGGTTGGGACAGAGGTTGGAGACAAGAGGTCACTGTTTTGGAGTTCTGAATGTTTTAATTGTCTGTATGGCCTTGTAAGTCCTGTTCTATCTCTGGGATTTTGTTTTTTCAAATGTTGAAGAGGAACATGATCAACAGAACTTCCTGCCACAAGTCTGAAAGATACTATCTTAACTCCCCTGGAATTTACACTGTGTACGCTTCAACAGCGTTAAAAATTCTATTGGACAGGATGGGGAACACATGTATACCTGTGGCGGATTCATTTTGATATTTGGCAAAACTAATACAGTTATGTAAAGTTTAAAAAAAAAAAAAATTCTATTGGACAGATACTGTGAGCTCTTTCAAATCTTTCTTAGCCTCTGAAGTATGTTAACCTGTGAATAAAGGTCTATCTCTGTTAAGGTCAGGAGGCCTCATGTGTGTGTTAATCACCCAGTCGTGTCTGACTCTTTGAGACCTCATGGACTGCAGCCTGCCAGGCTCCTCTCTTCATGGAATTCTCCAGGCAAGAATATTGGAGTGGGTTGCCATTCCCTTCTCCAGGGGATCTTCCTGACCCAGGGATCAAACCTGGGTCTCCTGTACTGCAGGCAGATTCTTTACCTTCTGAGCCACCAGGGAAGAGTCATACTTGGTTCCAAAGAGCTACGAGGCTCCTCCTCTTCTGCTGACCACAGAGCAGTTCTTAGAGTTTCTCAGATTGTGTCCATTTTTTTTTTAAGCCATGTTAAATTTACATAACATTATAAATCAACTATACTTCAATAAAATTGAGAAGAAAAAAAATCATGAAAAAGATATCCCATGCCCTTGGATTGGAAAGTTTGATATTGTTAAAGTGGCCATACTACTCACCCAAGCAATCTACAGATTTAATGCAATCCCTGTCAAATTACCCACGGCATTTTTCACAGAACTAGAACAAATAATCCAAAAATGTATATGGAACTACAAAAGACCCAGAACTGCCCAAACAATTGTGAGAAAAAAGAACAAGGCAGGAGGCATAATCCTCCCAAATTTTAGACAATATAACAAAACTACAGTAATCAAAGTGGCATAATCTTGACACAAAAACAGACATATGGATCAATGGAGCAGAACAGAAATAAACCAGAAATAAACCCACACATCTATGAACAATTAATCCGCAATGAAGGAGGCAAGAATATATAATGGGGAAAAGTCTTTTCAGCAAGTGGTTTTGGGAGTGTTGCACAGTTGCATGCAAACCAATGCAGTTAGAACACACATCAGGGAAGCCCAGTGGAATATTAGTCAGCCATAAAAAATGAAATAATGTCATTTGCAGCAACATGGATGGACCTAGAAATTGTCATAGTGAGTGAAGTAAGCCAGACAGAGAAAGACAAATATTATACTGGATTGCTTACATGTGGAATCTGGGAAAAGGGTACAAATGAACTTATCTACAAAACAGAAATAGAGTCATAGGTGTAGAAAACAAACTTATTGTTATCAGGGGGTAATTAAGAGCATAAATTGGGAGATTGGAATTGACATATAAACACCACTCTATATAAAATAGATAAATAATAAGGATGACTATAAAGCACAGGAAACTCTACTCAATACTCTGTAATGGCCTACATGGGAAAAGAATGTTAAAAAAAGTGGATACATGTATGTATAACTGATCCACTTTGCTGTATACACTAAACTAGCACAACATTGTGTGTGTGTGTGTGTGTGTGTGTGTATGTATATATATAAGCTAAATCTACTGAGTATATGGCAGGGCCTTGGAAATTTTAAAACATTTAAATATATCTTGGTTTGTGAATGTCTCTTGAGGTACTGATTTTTATATGACAAAGATCTAGCTTTTTCTGTGCTGAATTAATAATTCACTTATGCTAATAACACAAAGAAATATTTAAAAAACAATATTGTACTAAGTAGAAAAAAAGCTAGTTTCAGGAAAAATAGATACTGTGATCCCATTTGGGTTAAATTTCCCCTATATAAATGCATGTCAACCATGTTAGACTATGCACTTCAAATTGCTAAGCAGTGGGTACTTTGGGGGTGGGATGTAAGTTTGATGAGTGAAGATTTTTGCTTTTTTCTTCTGCAAATGGTTCTTAAAAAAGATTTTTTTTTTCGGTGACCAAAACAGTAAACTCACAGGACATGAAGACTGGCAGAGGCAGTGCAGGAAGGGACTTAAGCTCAATGAATGTTTTATCAGCTGCCAGAGATGGGGTTCGGTTCTTCACCTGTATTCCTCATTTATACCTCATAACAAACCCTTGGAGGTAAGGGTCAGCAGTGCGACTTTGTGGATGAGGACGTTCAAGTTCTGACTCAGACACAGCCTATCTAAATCTCAAGTCCGTCCTCGTCAAGAGCATAACACCAAGAGTCTAATCCAAGGCCGCTTTGCGGATGGAGACGTGGAGCCCTCTGAGTCTCGCTCAGCTGGAGGTCAGCAGGTAGGAAGCCCCTCCTGGGCACTGTCTCCCTCTCCTGGCTTCTCACATCTGGAAGTCGTCATCTCCAGCCAATTTGCTCTTTATGGAGCAAGGGCTTGCAGTTTTGTTTCTCTGCTTCCAGATCTGGGCTGATGACAGTCTCATAATGAGGCAGCCGCTCCTTGAGGACCCAAGTCTGCACTTAGTTGCATTCTTTTACTCTTTTGTCTAGAGATGAAGTTGTCTTTGCTAATCAGCCTTCCTCGGAGAAGAGTGTGCCATCTGCACTTTTTGAGAAGAAGCACGTGAGCAGGAAGGAGCTGTAGAAAACAGCTCCTGTATGGTGATTAGACTCAACGTTGATCGACCAGTTAGGCAGAGACATCCACAGTGTTCATTCCTGGGGGCAGTGATAGTTTTGGGGTCTCCCATGCCTGGCTGGTCTACCCTGGGGATGGGGCAGCTCAGAAGGAGCCAGAAGGTACGAAATAAGAATTCAGATTAGATTCCTTAAATCTCAGACTTGGGAGGAATCACCTTAGCAGAGGTGATTCAATCTGAGTTCTGACCCATGTGAGGGGTCTCCCTGCATCTTCCCTGCCGAGTGGCCACCAGGCTCTGCTCCAGTGACGGGGAGCTCACTACCTCACAGAGGAGTGTGCTGCACTGAGGCACAGGTCTCACTCGGAGAATGCATTTGCTGGTGGTGTCAAGACCCGCTTCCCCTGCATCCCCATCCACAGGACTCTGAGGTGCAAGAACTGAAACCTTCACCCCGAACTAGTGTATGACTCAAGCTAAGGCCTCTAAAGCACTTGGGAGACCTGAGAGAATCCTTAGAATCTCGTCTCTCATTTCACAGACAGGGAAAAATGAAGTCCAGAGAGTGGATGTTTTATTAAATTTGAAGTCTCTTGACTCTCAGTTGAAATGCTAGGAGGATACACCTAATCTGCTTCTTCAATATAAAAAGAAACAAGAAGCCATTCCCTCAATCACAATTACCAAGATACCAGACATTTCTGTTCAAGGGCTCTGCCCAGCCCCTATTGAATCGTCACCACCCTCACCACCGCCATCGCTGTCATGGTAACAGTGACCATTCGCTGTGTGCTTCAGTATCCATCCAGTGTTTCACTCTGAGTGGCTCCTCCATAAGGACCTCATGGAGAGGGGTGAGGAATACCCCCCTGACAAAGGGAATCATCTGTCATGACAGCAGGCTTTTAAGTAGCTTCTCAAAGAAGAAAAGATGCGCTTCTTCCTGCCACGTCTCATCCTCTGGGGCTTCTAGTATCAGAACCAGGCTACTCTTCCTCTGCCTAAAAGGAAACGTCCATGAATGTGTGTGCGCACACACACACGTGCTTATACAGGTCCCTGGCGCATAGATACCCAAAAGGGAGCTCAGGGCTGGCTCCAGGTCTCAACTGGACTTACAGTCTCTGAGCACTTCATTCAGTTTCTCAAACAGACCCAAACCTGGTCCTGCTGCTCCTGTTTTCATGTGTATATATTACAGGTTATGATTAATGATTAGGGAGACCAAGCTTTCTAAAGCCCAGCTTGGATCTTATGTATTGCAATGTCTCTCCTACCCTACCCACCCCTTTTCTCCCTGCATACACAAGGACTCTCTCTCTCTCACACACACACACACACACACACATTCTCAGTCATGAACATACATATTCAAAAATGTCCAATGTCCTTTCATCACCTATAAAGTTCAAACACCCTAGCCTAGCAATAAGATATCTTATGATTAAGTCCCACTGCTTCCTTCCAACCTCATTTCCTCCATTCTCTGTCATCCTCCATCCAAAGTGGTCTCTTGTGCACCCCATCCAGGCCTTTCTGGGACAGTGCCACTGGTGAGAATACCATCTCCTATCCAACTGCCAAAGTCTAATTCAAATGCCACAAGGTCCATGATGTTCCCAGGACTCCTGCTGTAAAGGATCTCTCTCCTATCAGAGCTCTTAGGGCCATTTTCACAAATAGCCTCAAAATACCTATCGATCCAAGCAACTGATGTAGGTGCCTGAACTGTTAACAACCATCCCTCACTCGCCAGCCCAGGGGCTTATTTTTGGTGCACGTTTCCCTTCGGTTCATCCTACAGCCTTGGCAGCTCCATCTGCTCTTACAGGGACCACTACTCCCATCTTTTTGTTCCCTGCCTTCATGTTATCAGGTCCCATTAAAAAATAAAACAAAACACAACAATTGTAGTGAATTTGCATTGCTATTATTTTTTATTGGTGCTCGAAAAAATGTTTGACCAATTCTTAGAATAATATGCCTGACCATGTTGATAATGTTAAGTTAAATAAGGCATTTGATTATTGATTGCTTTATTTAAATCTTTCAGAGAATGCATGAGCTGACTGCTTTTTCTTTTCTTAATTTCCATTTTATAGATGAGGAAACCAACACTTGGAGAAGTCAAGTCACTTATGCAAATTAAATCACCCGCAGAATAAAAGAGATGAGACTTGAACCCAGGTATAGCTGACTCCAAAGCCCACAATCTGGGTCACAGAATAACCCAGAGATATTTAGTCACATAGATCAAATTGCCAACATACATTGGATCATTGAAAGAGCAAGAGAGTTCCTGAAAAACATCTACTTCTGCTTTCTTGACTATGCCAAAGCTTTTGACGGTGTGGATCACAGCAAACTGTGGAAAATTCTTCAAGAGATGGGAATACCAGACCACCTGACCTACCTCCTGAGAAATCTGTATGCAGGTCAAGAAGCAACAGTTAGAATTGGACATGGAACAATAGACTGTTTCCAAATTGGAAAAGGAGTACATCAAGGCTGTATATTGTCTCCCTGCTTATTTAATTTACATGCAGAGTACATCATGCAAAATGCAGGGCTGGATGAAGCACAAGCTGGAATCAAGATTGCTGGGAGAAATGTCAATAACCTCAGATACACAGATGACACCACCCTTATGGCAGAAAGTGAAGAACTAAAGAGTCTCTTGATGAAAGTCAAAGAGGAGAGAGAAAAAGTTGGTTTAAAACTCAACATTCAGAAAACTAAGATCATGGCATCTAGTCCCATCACTTCGTGGTCAATAGATGGAGTAACAGTGGAAACAGTAAGAAACTTTATTTTTTTGGGCTCCAAAATCACTGCAGATGGTGACTGCAGCCATGAAATTAAAAGATGCTTGCTCCTTGGAAGAAAAGCTATGACCAACCTAGAGAGCATATTCAAAAGCAAAGACATCACTTTGTCAACAAAGGTCCGTCTAGTCAAAGCTATGGTTTTTCCGTTAGTCATATATGGATGTGAGAGTTGGACTATCAAGAAAGCTGAGTGCTGAAGAATCAATGCTTTTGAACTATGGTGTTGGAGAAGACTTTTGAGAGTCCTTTGGACTGCAAGGAGATCCAACCAGTCTATCCGAAAAGAAATCAGTCCTGAATATTCATTGGAAGGACTGATGATAAAGCTGAAACTCCAATACTTTGGCCACCTGATGCGAAGAACTGACTCATTTGAAAAGACCCTGATGCTGGGAAAGATTGAAGGTGGGAGGAGAAGGGGACGACAGAGGATGAGATGGTTGGATGGCATCGCCGACTCAATGGACATGGGTTTGAGTAAGCTCCAGGAGTTGGTGATGGACAGGGAGGCCTGGTGTGCTGCAGTCCATGGGGTCGCAAAGAGTCGGACATGACTGAGCAACTGAACTGAACTGATTTAGTCACATGCAATTTACTATAAGGAGAGAGAGAGCTGTGAGGCCATTATTTAGAAATAAAAGCAAAACCAGGATTTATAACAGATCAGGAAGAAAAGAGCAAACAGATCAGGCAGTGTGAGATAGATGAATTGTGGTTTACAAGTTTGGGGTAAACTAGCTCCAGTGCTCTCGCCTGGAAACTCCCATGGATGGAGGAGCCTGGTGGGCTGCAGTCCATGGGGTCGCTAAGAGCCAGGCACGACTGAGCGACTTCACTTTCACTTTTCACTTTCATGCATTGGAGAAGGAAACGGCGGCCCACTCCAGTGTTCTTGCCTGGAGTATCCCAGGGACGGGGGAGCCTGGTGGGCTGCCGTCTCTGGGGTCACACAGAGTTGGACACGACTGAAGCAACTTAGCAGCAGCAGCAGCAGCTAATTGTATTACACAAAGAGGTCAACCTGAAGAGTCTGTCCTTGAGCTGGCTAAATACAGATATCAAAGGGACTCATTTTTATTATTTGTGGATCCTTCAGGAAACCTGGAGCATTTGGCTGGGAAGGGTGGCAGGGTATCTCTGTCCCCTCTATCAGCACCTCTCCCTTCAGCAGGCCAGGTCTCCCTTGCTTCCTTCATCAGAGCCTCTCCTTAGGTGCATACTGCCCCTTATCTCCCTAGAGACTGACTGATTTCTACGGCTTAAAGGACAAAATGTAGGTGGAGCCCTTAGCATGAGAAGCTGCCACACGGTCAGCAGATGTAGAGCTATTGTGCTAAGCTTTACAATCACGGGGCTGTTTATTATCTTTACACTTATTGTTACCAACAAAAAAACTGGTGGGTTTTGTTTTCCAGGATTCACTGATGTTTAGATTCCTTCTTTGGCCAGCTTCGGTAACTCACTTGCCTACCAGCACACTCAGGACTATTCATAGAGTGCATTGCTTTCGATTGATCGGCTCCATCTATTACAATTGTCCTGGCCACGGTGAATATACAGTTACGACAGAAATTTGTTCCAGACTATTGTCCCTTTGACACCTGTGGGCTCCCAGGGAATGGTGGCTGGGCTCCATCTGATTCAACTCCCTTGTTTGTCCAAGTGCTATCTTCCTTTATGAGCAGAAGTATCTCAAAGTGGGGGTCTTTCCTGAAGCATCTTTAGCCCCTACTCCATGATCATGCCTGCAGAGATGCTTAGGGGGTGTTCTTGGGCAGAATGAGGGAGGGGTTGCAAGCACCACTGTGCTGCCCTATTGCTGTACGCGATCGATGGTCAGCACGGACAGCCCCAGGGGGTGCGTGTCCGCCTCCCTGGGAAACCGCATCCCTTTAGCCGTGGCCACAGTGCTCTCCATGTGCCCTTTCATTCTTGTGCAACAACCCACCGTACCTGCTCCTTGCTTTCAACTAACTGACTGTAGTTCAGCACTTCCCATGACACTCCACAGTCTGAGCTTCCCTCTCCATCACTTTCCTAGGTCTTCCAACTGCCTCTGTCTCCCAAATAATCCTAAAACAGCTAGCATTGGCTGGGTACCTACTCTGTGGCAGATGCTTTACATCCAAAACCTCGCTGAATCCTCACAACAGCACAATAAGTAGGTCTGTGTGTTTGACCACCTATTTTACAGATGAGAAAACTGAGGCTCAGAGAAGGGATTTTACACACTGAAGAGAAATAACTGAATACAAACCCAGCTCTAACTAACACCAAAGTCCAGCAGTTTAGCTGTCTTCATGTAGAAACACTGATGTTTTCAGCTATTCAAGGAAAATTGCCCATATAGACTTGAATAGTAACAGGCAGTCACATACCCCTGAACTCAATTATACTCACAAAACTCCATGGCATTAGCTCTTCCTCTTCTAACCTTACACATACATTCAGTTTCTACAGAAGATACACCAGATCCCCTGTAAGGCAGAGAGCTGAGCAGGGCTTGGTGTGCAAACTGTTCATGATATAAATCATAGCCTTGATGACTGTACAAAGGAACAGGAAGATGAGGAAAAAAGAATAAATAAAAACTATATCAAAATATCTGACTCTTAGAAAAACAAAGACTTGAGAGATGCAAAGGAATGGGTCAGGAGGGTTTAAAAAATGAATCCTTAGTATAAGCGTGGCATTATAGTGAGTGCGTTAATAACAACAGTGGCCATTTTAAAGCACCTACTACATTACTCCTTGGAAGGAAAGTTATGACCAACCTAGACAGCATATTAAAAAGCAGAGACATTACTTTGCCAACAAAGGTCCATCTAGTCAAGGCTATGGTTTTTCCAGTGGTCATGTATGGATGTGAGAGTTGGACTATAAAGAAAGCTGAACACCAAAGAATTGATGCTTTTGAACTGTGGTGTTGGAGAAGACTCTTGAGAGTCCCTTGGACTGCAAGGAGATCCAACCAGTCCATCTTAAAGGAGATCAGTCCTGGGTGTTCATTGGAAGGACTGATGTTGAAGCTGAAACTCCAATACTTTGGCCACCAGATGCGAAGAGCTGACTCATTTGAAAAGACCCTGATGCTGGGAAAGATTGAAGGCAGGAGGAGAAGGGGACGATAGAGGATGAGATGGTAGGATGGCATCACCGACTCAATGGACATGGGTTTGGGTGAACTCCAGGAGTTGGTAATGGACAGGGAGGCCAGTGCATGGGGTCACAAAGAGTTGGACAGGACTGAGTGACTGAACTGAACCGAACATACTATGGACTTTTCATACCTTCTATATCATCCTTACAAGAAGCCAGCAAATCTTATCTCTATTCTTAGTACTATTTTATAAATGAGTAAATTAAAGCACTGAGAGGTGGAGCAAATTATCCGCGAACATACAGCCATTAAGTGGCAGAGCCAAAATTAGAATTCAAGTCTGTGTATGTCCATGGGCTGTATTCTTTCTGCTAGACCTGCTGCCTGCAATTCTGACATTTCTCACCTACTCTTCTTCACCTTCCAGTTGGAGCTGTGATATTATCTGCATTTACAGGTGAAAAGAAAGGGGCAGAACCATCATGTTGAAAAGGACCTGGAAACAGAAGTCTTGTTGGGAGAAAGAAAGCTGTTGTGGAGATGAGATCTGAGCTGGGCCTGAAAGGGCTGATGGGATTTGGTGAACAGACACTGGGAAGATGGCATCAAGGGAAAGGTCTTCATGATCCCAGGTATGGAGAGCTAAGAATGCAACACACAACAGAGAAAATTCTACTGGCCGGGGTGGCTGTGCCATTAGGCTGCTGGAAGGGGACTTGGCCAGAATCCTGCAGAGCCTAGCTAGAATTCTTGACTTTGGCAGATGGTTTGCTTTGAATTAAAGACGTTGACACTGTGGAGTTGTCTCTGCGAGAATTTAACCCTGACGAGAGGCACTGGGACTATTTTCAAGGGACCATGAGAAAGCAAGTCCACTCGCAGCAACTGTGAGGCTCCATGCTGTCTAGACACTAGCTCCGTGCAGTGTCCTGGAGTGTTTTGTAGCAATCTCTTCCAAACCCAGAGAAATAAAGTCCACAGCGCCTTTGGGAGACAAAGTGGCACTTGTTCCCCACCATCTAATCTGAACAGTCCTTTGCTGACTAATTGAATTACTCGAGCCCGCAAACTGATAGACAGCTGCTAAAAATGGTTATTGCATTATTAATTCGCTCCAGCAATTTCACATTAAACCTATACTGTTAATAATTTTTCCCCTTCTATTTCTTCCCTCTTAATTAGACTATTTAAAACTTTGAAGGGATAGTCTTCCCATGCTAAATGGAAGCATCGGGCAAATTACATTTTTGATTGAATACTTCTCTGATAGGCCAGCAAATGAGACTGTTGAGTTGTTAATTATTGTCAGAGTTCCACACGACACCTGCTAATGAGGCAGTCAATCTCAGCTGTCAGCCCCCGAATATTAATGGAGGCCAATGGGATGTACTGGGAAAGACGCTCGCCGGAGGGCCAGGGGGTCCATTTCATTGGCCCGTACCTGAAAGGATGGTGACTTCCTGGGGCTAGGGCTAATGGGAATTTGTGATGAGTGTACAAAAGGGTAGAAAGTAATACAGAGCTGAGGTCAGCCAGAATGGCTCCATGGCACCAGGTGGGCACCCCTGGGATGGCACAGGTGGTTGGTATTCAGCATTTATCACTACTGGCCAGGCTAGGCTGTGCATTTGGATTTTTTTGGGAGGGTGGGGTGGGGGGGATGCTGGGCATGAAGAAGTAACTATTGAGTAGTCAGGAGAAGGTACACATCTCAAGACTGCAGATCTGGGCTCAGGATGACCTAGCCTCAGGCTCCAAGCCCGCCATCTTGGCATTTAGTCCTGACTTCAGCACCAGCCATGCTGAAGAGACAGGTCAGGTCAGGTTTCACTCAGGAAAACCAGGGGTGACAAAGAGGGGATGCCATCCAAGACTGGGCACCACAGAACCATATATTTAGTCTGCCACCAAGCAGAAGCTCAGTAGAAGGGCAAAGAAGGGAGAAGAATTGGATTTGATTCAACAAATATTTACTGAGTATTTTGTATGCATGATAAAAACTTAAGTTCCCTGTGCAAACTCCCAGGGCAGACATTTTTGGGGAATCATCACTGACTTTACTTCTGCTGCACGGCTGTCCACTCCCCGCTCCCCCCACTAGAATGCTTCCCTAAGGCTCTGCTTTGCCTTCCCTAATGCTTCAGGAACTCTTTCCCTTCTCCATCCCCATTTCTCCTGCCCTCATCCTGGCTCACTGGGCTGCTGTCCCAATCTAACTGTTACTGACCCTTCACTCTCTCACCCTCTCCTGCTCAGAGCTCTTGGACATCCTCTCCTGCTCCTCCTCCAGCTGACTCTGTTCCTCAAACACTCCAGTCCGGCTTCCTGCCTCCCCGCTCTGAGCTTCTGTTTCACCATCTTTGAATCAGGCATCCACTTGCCGTGGCATTTGGCAAGGATCTAGTTAACACATGTTAATTCCTATCTCTCTGAGTCTCTTTTCTAAGTTGCATCATTCCAACTGATGTTGAATCTTTACCCTTCAGTCTACCTGCCTATACTTTTGATTCTATTCATTTTAGGATGATACAGGTAAGGGTTGAGAATGAGGGTGCAAACACTGGCCTCTCAAGGATATGACATCCTGGCAACAGACTGGGGGTTGATCCCTAGAATGGAGACACCCCTCCCATAACATGGAAGAAGGCATGAAAGTGGATTCCCAACCTGGGAAGGGCAGTGCGCAAGGAGTTTGTGAATTCAAACAGGCTGATTTTCAGCTTTCACTTTGCAACACTGTAGGGGTCAGAGTCACAAAAAGAAAACAATGGAATTTAACTCCTAAATATATACACTTACCACTTCGCTAACAGAATAAAGTTAGTGTTAGTTGCTCAGTTGTGTCTGACTCTGCAACCCCATGGACTGTAGCCCACCAGGCTCCTCCGTCCATGAGATTCTCCAGGCAAGAACACTGGAGTGGGTTGCCATTTCCTTCTCTAGGGGATCTTCCCGACCCAGGGATCAAACCTGGGTCTCCTGCATTGCAGGCAGATTCTTTACTGTCTGAGCCATCAGGGAAACCCAACAGAAGAACTGAGACCACAGATGCTTGTTGACAGCATGCTAGGTACCAGACACCGTTCTAGGTGTCTAGGATTCCATGTATGACAAAACAGGTAAGATCTCTTCCTACCAGGAGCTTATATCCCAACTTGGGAGGCAGTGAGCAGTAAGTAAATCAATACATGCATATATACATACAGCAATTTCAGATAATGATAAGGGATATGGAGACTATATCTCTTATGGCATGAGAGTGATGGTGGGGCAGGCATATGCAGGGTTAAGCAATGTTAGGGAAATATCAAGAGCTAGATGTGAGCCAGGATTTCAGTGAAGAGAAGCCAGCTCAGTGAACAATGCTCAAGGAGAGCATGACAGGCAGAGGTGGCGTGTAAAAAGGGCATTTAGAGGCAAGTTGCAGGGATAGAAATAATGCTGGTTTAGCTGAGTCACGATTATGAGGGGTGGGAGGTGGGTAGAGTGCGTTTGAGTTTAGAGAGGTAGAACCTCAGAGGCCATGATGATAAGCTTGGATTTGGTGCCAAGGTCACTGGGAAGCCTTTGTAGGATTTAAGTGGTGGAATGCTTTTAAGTGCTTTTACAGATTCCTGTGCAGCAGCGTCCCCAACCCTTTTGGCACCAGGGGCCGGTTTCATGGAAGACAATTTTTCCATGAATTTTCTGGGGGTGGGGGGATGGTTTCTAGATGATTCGAGCACATTACACTTATTGTGCCCTTTATTTCTCATCTGATAATCTGTCAGGAGGTACAGGTCCATGGTCCAGAGGTTGGGAACATCTGCTTTAGAGCACTTTATAGATGAAATCTGGAGCCAGTGACATGCAACAATGAAGTAGATACAGCCACCACCTTCTTAGAGTTCCAACAGTGAAGACAGACACATTGCCAGGTGTCCGATACAACATAAGGACAAACAGACCTAGGGTGGCCCTCAATGGCTGCTCTTTCTTTCTCCTATAGTAATAGACATTTGTTGGAGTGAGGGGTGATTCCCAGGAGGCGCCTGTGGCACAGAACCCCAACTGCCAGTGCAGGAGGCATGAAAGTCTCAGGTTTGATCTCTGGGTGGGGAAGATCCCCAGGAGGAGGGCATGGTAACCCACTCCAGTATTCTTGCCTGGAAGATCCCACGGACAGAGGAGCCTGGCAGGCTACAGTCCATTGGGTCGCAAAGAGTCGGACACAACTGAAGCGACTTAGCACTCACCCACACACAATAGATATTTTAGCTCAATTTTTGGCTTCCCAGAATAAACGTCACGTTGCCCAGTCTTCCTTGAAGGCTGGGTGTGGCCAGCAGAGCCTCGTTGGCCAATGGGGTTTATGTGGAGCGAGTTTACTGCAGCTCTTCCTCGGGAAGCAACTGGCTTTATGTAGTGCTTTCTTCCCATGCCCCCATCCTCTGCTCACGGCGTGGATGCAGTGTCTTTCTTCCCATGCCCCCATCCTCTGCTCATGGCTTGGATGCAGTGTCTGGAGTGCCAGCTCGGAGCCCTCCAATGAGAGCTGGATCTCAGGATGGAGGGCAGAAAGCAGGCAGGAGTCTGAATCTATGAGCGTCCCTAGAGTACAGAGCTTACCATTCCGCCCTGCAACCTCCCTCTGAACTTTCACCCAGCAGAAATCCCACCTCCATCGCATGCAGAAACAGGCTTTATTTTGGGTCTCTGCTATTGCAGACTCAGAACCACCTGTGCTAGTAAAGGGGTGGGGAGAGACCGTTCATGGGCGTTCGGAGACACAGGGGCTGATTTCAGCCTCTTTAAAACAAACTGCCTGCATTTACCCCAAGCTTCCCTCCTAGCTGCTGCTTATTACCTGCTCTCCACTCCTTCCAGCTCCGTGCTGCAGGAATGGGTAAGACTAGCTGTTTCCAAGACCTCATGATGGTCTTATTTGTGCTTTCTTGCCTCCTCTCAGGCCCATTTTAGACAGACAGGAGAGAAGCCAGAGCGAAGGTGGACTCAAGGCTGTCCCTCCCCGCAGAGAAGCCGGCGATTCTGTCTCCTGTTTGTGAGACAGGCAGGCCAAGACAAGTCTGGATGACAAACCAGAGCACTTGAGCAATTAAACCAGAGCATTCATTTTACAAGGCGGGAGGAGAGGGCCAGATGAAAACAGGACCTAGCTAATGCTAACAGGAGACAGCAGTCCTCTGGAAGCTGCTACTTACTGGCAAAGAGCATTCCTGAATTTGACTAGGAAAAAGAAAGTCAAGGAAAATTCACCATTGACTAAAATATCACCATTTAAACGCCATAGGTGGAACATACCAATTACACTGGAATCCACATGAATCTGTGCAAGATGTCAGACAAGACAAAACATAATGCTGAGACGGTCTGACTGTTCTGGACTGCCCTGTCTTCTAGTTAAATAATGTCTTCAGGCAGAAGTAACAGTCAAAGAATGGAACAGAAGGTGCATAGCAAGCACTGCCAATCAACCAATCTGAACGTGGCAGGGTCCCAGAGCCTTCTCTAAGAAAGTGTAAGTCCTTTATTTTCTGGATCAAGGAGCTATCTGGGGAGTCCTTGCAGAGGGGCTGGGGTCACCAGGGGCACCTGGGGCTCAGGAAGCAGATATTCAAAAACTGCTCTGAACCCACTTCAGTATTTTTACAGCTGCCACTGCGCACTGTTCCTTACCTGCTGAAGATCAGCCCCGCTTCCACAAATGAGAAACTATTGCTCCAAAGAGATGCCTTGATGCCTTGGATCAAAGAAGCCCGATTTCTTTTCTCAACAGCCACAGAGGTGCCAATGTTCTGCAAGTTTTCTTCCAAGCCCCATAAAGGGCCCTGGAGTACCCATCAAAAGCAGTGCCAGCTGCAGCTAATACCCACAAAACACTTTGCAATTAACGGAGCTGCGTGTGCCGTTAAGACAACCTTATGGGGAAGGCAATACCCCCCAACTAAGCCTCGGAGCATGATGGAGTTAGCCAGGCTGCTAAACACCTACGTGATGGCCTTGTAAAGAAACCAAAAGTGGCTTTTGAATTCATTTAGCTCCGCAGGCTGAGGCATGATGCAAATGATGGCTGGCCCATCGTTCTCTGTTGACATTTATGCGCACCCTGGAACACGGTGCCTGTTGGGGAAATCGGTCTGGTTTCCTAGAGTCAGGCTGTTACCCACGCACAGTCCAGCTCTTTTCCTGTCCTGGCTGTGCAAACTTGAGGACATGCCTTAACTTCTCTGAGCTTTTATTTTTTCTCATTTACAAAGAAGTTTGGGGGATAATACCCCACTAGGTTGTTGTTAAGAGTGATTACAAAAGGTATCATTTCCCTTAGCAGTTTTCATGCCTATGCCGGCCAAACACACACATTACACTTCAAATAAAACAGATCCTGGACTGGATTCCAAGAAGGGCATCCCACTGTCTTCTAGAGATAGTGAAAGTGAAGTCGCTCAGTCGTGTCCGACTCTTCGCCACCCCATGGATAGTAGCCAACCAAGCCCCTCCGTCCATGGGATTTTCCAGGCAAGAATACTGGAGTGGGTTGCCATTTCCTTCTCCAGGGGATCTTCCCAACCCAGGGATTGAACCCGGGTCTCCTGCATTGTAGGCAGACGCTTTACCATCTGAGCCACCAGGGAAGGCCTCTGTCCTCTGCATAAGGGGATTAAGGCTGAGAGATCCCAGGGTTTAAGAGAAGGGGTTTCAGAGTTTTGCATACCTGAATTTGAGTCCCATTTCTGCTATTTTACAATCACTGTGTGATCCTGGGCAAGAAATTTAAGCTCTCTGTGCCTCGCTGCCTTCATCTTTAATTAAGAGGTAACACTGCCAAGCACATAGGAATGCTGTAAGAATTAAATAACACAATGTGTGGGCCTAGCAAACAGAAGACACTGAGTAATAAATGTGAGCTTTTTGAGAGATGTCCTTTACTCCCAAAGCACGTTCCTCCTTGGGTCACAAGACTTTGGGATGAACCAAGAAAAAAATAAAGCTTCTCCTCCCACAGTCTAGAGCACTGTCTTGCCCTTGGGGAAAACCAGGTTCAGGTCCCATCCCCACCCTTTGGGCTGGTGACACAGTACTACCACCTGCTATTTCAGTGTTATCACCTGCAAGGTAAGGAAGTGACTCTTCCTCTCTTGGGGGATACACACACCCTACGTTATTGTTTGAGGTGTTAATTAGCTTATATATTTATAAAATGCATATTCATACTTATCATGTTCCAGAAACTATCTTCACACTTAACTGTGACTCATTAAACTTAATTTTCAGAGCAATCCTTTGAGGTAAATACTATAATTATCCCCATTTTGCATAAATGAAAAACCAAGAAGAAGACATTGAGTAACTCGCCCAAGACCACATCTTAGTGAATGGCAGACCTGGGGTTCCTCTGGCTACAGGCTGACGTTCCAAATCACCAAGCCGTGGGACACCACCATCGCTACCGCCACCACCACCGCGTCAGCAGTTATTAGCACAACAAGATTTATCCTGAGCTGATGAGACACCAAGCACATTCTTGCATGACCTCACTTTATTCTGATGATAACCCTATCTGATGGGTTAAGGGACTTGCTCAAAGTTGCTGAGTTAGCGAGTGTCAGTGCTGACAACGAAGTCAAGTCTTTCTGGTCCCAAAGCCCACCCTCGCACGCACTTTACAAAACTGTTGAAACTGGATGCACTTAGCACATCACCAGGCACATATCTGACAGTCTCCAGGAAGCCTTTCTCTCTTCAAGGAATTTTCAAGCTGTAAACGTTAGATTTTCTGATAGCCCTTAAGCCCTTTGGTATCAATCTTTCCACTCTGTCTAATTTGAAGGGTGAATCTCGGATAACAAATGAACCCACACGTGTCTCCATCTTGTTCTCATTTAGCGCAGCTCTGCCCAGGGCCTGGCACCTTGTCTGTGTCTTTGGAAAGGAAGATGGGTAGTGGAGCCCTGCCTGTCTCCTCAGGGGCTGGAAAAAGCACTGAGTGTGAGGACGCAGGTCTTCAACTCCAGGCATCTGAACATAAGAGAAGGTGTGAATGGCCCATCCCTGTTTGGAGAGTGCGTGTCAGACATCTGATCTGCTTTCATTTTATAAGCATAGGCCTGGTATCTCACGGAAGCATGTTGGGCTCAGTTGATTCTACGATCGACAGTGACCTTGTTTCTGTCTCTGACCATCCCACACACTGAGCCAGAATAATGGTTCCTGAATGGAAATCCCATCATTTTCTCTTTTCCTTAAAATCTTCCATGACTCCCAAGTTCTCTCAGGAAAAACAAAAAACAGGAACTCTGAATATAATCTTCATGGTTGGTCCCTGGAACAACCACTTTCTCCTCACTTCCTTCTTCCCCAGCCTCCCCTACCCTCTACCATTAACCTTCATATAGGCATCCAGAACACCTTGCCTTTCCCATAATGTCTATATTTTCCCTTTGCTTTTTTTTAATCCCCAACTTTTCCTTCATATGTCAACTGGAGGCCCCACTGTTCTCTGGGAAGTCAACCCAGATAATTCAAATTGGTCCCCTAATCTTGCATTTATGAGAACTATCTATTACTGGGTTGGCCAAAAAGTTCATTTGGGTTTTTTGGTAACATTTTATGGAAAAACCCAAACAAACTTTTTGGCCAACCCAATATTCTTCCAACAAGGCCACGGGCTAGGTGTAGTTTTCCACCCTGTACCTCAGTGACCCGGTGGGTGAACACTCCATAAATATTTATTGGTTGAATAAATATATAAATGAGCATTTCCAAAGGTTAACAAATACCTTTGCTTTTGGAGGCTGGGTAGAAAGAAACATATTTAAGATTTAGAACAAGATAAAGGTGCAAATGGAATTGAAGTTTAAAGATAAATTAATAATAGTTGCTGTTCTCTGACTCCTAGTTGATCCTGGTACTGTATTTCATTTTTTTATAAGGATTTGTTATTTTTTACTGAACTGTCAAGCGACGTGACAAACTCAGCTGCAAAGAGAAACACATCTTTTCTGCCCTCAGAAAGCTCACAGTCTAACTGGGGAGGCAGATACACTAAAACAAAGCTCACAAAATATATTTTGACTTTTGGAGCCTATACCAAGCCAATTTTCTTGGCACACATCATTTCTAATTTTCTTAGCAATCTACAAGACAAGCATTTACCCCATTTTTACAGATGAGGAAACTGAAGTACACGGAGATTTGTGTAGATTTGTGTAACTTGGTTTATTTAATCTAGGTAACTCTCTGCTCAGTCATGCAAAGCAGTGACAGAAATATGAACTGGTCCTCCTTAACACTGCTTTCGTGCTATATTCCCTTAATTCACACTCCACTCTGCTGTAAAACATTTGAACAGCACTTTGTACATTTGCCATCATTTGTATGCATATTACCTCATTTCAGTCTCACAAAGCATTCTTTCCTATGGAGACAAGGATACTATTACAATCCTCCATTTACAGACAGGAAAATTGAGACCCTTGAGAGGCTGGATGACAACCTCCCAAGTCACATATTCGTGCAAACGGGAACAGAAAACAGGTTTCTTGGTGGGGGAGAGCGTATTCTTTGTCACTTGACAAATACAACCTCCAAAATCATGCCCCTTCAACTCCAAACACGTGATTCCACGTGTCCACAAGAAACACTGACATTTTTTTTCTCACGGCAGATCCATGGTACTGCGCTATGGCTGGGTGGTGGCAGCTTTATAACCCCTGGGGGCCCCAACAATCCCCCGTGTCCCCAAGCAGTGCTTACATTAAGCTTGCTTTCAGGCGCTCTTCCATTGCTCCCCTTTCCGCTGATGCATGGAAGGGCTCTGGAGACCATGGTCAGCTCTTGGCCCCATTTGAGGACAGCCCATTGGTGCAAACCACAGCACGTTATGAGGGCCTCCATCTTTTATCACTAGATTGTTCTGCAGATGGATAGCAATTCATTACTTTAAGTACACAGGGGGATAATTCCAGAGAAGAATTGATCATCTCTCTTCGATACTTCTTGCTATTATAAAAGAAAAAAGAAGAACATCCCCAGGAAAGGATTCTCTCTGCCCCTTGTCGTTTCTCAAAGTTTCATTTCCTTAATTCAACTCAATAATCATTTACTTAATATATATATATATTTTTTTTGCTGTGTGCCCAGCGGTGTTAAGACTTGAAGGACCCAAAAGCCTAGAACAAAGATAAACATGATTGGGACCCTTCCTCTTAGGTTATACCACCTGCAGACACACACACACACACACACACACACACACACACACACACACACACACACCAATGCTGCCCTGCTGCTCTGAGGTCCCCTCCTGAGCCAGCCAGTGGAATGTGCCAACTTGGAGTAAGATAACTACACTCAGGCCCTCAGGGCTGGTAAGTTCAGTTGAAGCCTTGACCCTTGATCATTGGCCATAGCTAACCATCCTCTCAGCTCAAGTTGAACTCCATCTGAACTCATCTCTCTAAGCTCCCGAGACAGAGCCTCCTGTCGAACTGGTCGCTCTTCTCTGAGTTTTGACTTCCAACCTCCCTTTGGGTCTATGGCTTCTCATTCTCCTGCCAGCTTTTATGACATCTTTGCCCTGGACGCCTTGGATGTCAGACCCAGATAGCCCCCAGGGTCTAGGATACTGGCCCTATCCTGCCTCCAGCCTCACACAGCTTATTTTAGGAAGGTGTGCCTGCAGTGAATGCCTTTCTTGCACAAACCGAGACACTGATTTATTGTCCTGAAGCACATGTACACACTCCACCCATCAGGGACAACTTGTGAGGACTCCCCCTGAGCAGGGTTCTTTTCTGCACTGAAGAAGCTAGACAGAGACCAAGGGTGTGGGATTTAGAGAACACTTCCAGGTACAGATGGCTCAGTCCATAAAGAATCTGCCAGCAATGCAGGAGTCCTGAGTTCGATCCCTGGGTCAGGAAGATCCCCTGGAGAAGGAAATGGCAACCCACTCTAGTATTCTTGCCTGAAGAACCCCATGGACAGAGGAGCCTGGTGGGATAACAGTCCATGGGGTCGCAAGAGTCAGACACGACTTAGTGACTGAACAACCACCACACTACAGAGAGAAGACTGAAACAATGAGAGGCCAAGTTCAGCTTTAATACAACAAGAACTCGGGGAACAGTCAGGAGGCCTTGCTCAGAGGCAACAGCCACAGAAGACCAGGCACTTGGCCTGTAGCTGCCAAATAGGAAATAACAATTCCAAGTCTTTATATTCATAACTTTCCTCTTCACTGCCCTGCACCCTCTCCTGGATGGTTACACACGACAGGAATGGCAGCCTGTTTCCACAGGGGAATTGAGAGTCAGAACTATATAATGAATGAAGTTCTTGAGTTTCCTAACCATTTTAAATCTCTGCCTACTATGTGCCACATCCTGCTGCCTGGGTACAAACTTGGGAGAAAAAGGTAAAACAGCCATAATCCTAAACATGAAGGAGCTCACAGATGGGAGGGCAGGGCAAGTAGAAAAAGTGCATAATAAAGTCTATATTCATGTGGAGTCTGAGGAGGAAGGGAATAGACTGAAGGACCTAACCTCATGGAACGCAGGGGTTGGAGTCCACGCTTGGAGTAAGGCAAGCAGACAGACACTCATTCTTGCCGCTGCCACCTTCATTTCTGGCCAAACCTACACGACTGGACCCCTAAGTGGTCTAGTTACGTGAGCGTGCTTGCTGTTTAACCCACACTGCTAGAGAAGCCTGATTCAAATGTTCTAAGATTGGATTTTGGAGATGGTTATACAAGCCTGTAAATTTACCAAAAGTTGCCAAAATGTACACTTACAATGGGTGAGTATTATGGTATGTAAATTATATCTCAGGAAAGCTCTTTAAAGAGGCAAATTCATCTTCCGGATACACTTGTGACTGTGTAGTTCTGCAGATCAAGATCATCAATGCTTCCCTAATCTCTTCAAGATAAAAATCCATACTTCTGGCCTGGTGTTCAGCACACAAACACTACAGCAGACAGGCTTAGCCCACTTGGTGCCTTCTGCTCTAACTGCACTGGTCTTGCACACGGCCATGTGTGTTCCACTCAACTCAGTGCACTCTATGCCTTTCCATCCTATTTCATCCCATGTCATCCCAGGTCACAGGATTTTGTTTGTCTGTTTCATGTATAGCACTTTCTTTAGCAATGTGTGGCTCTATGACAGGTGTTGAGCATAAAGAATCGAAGAAAACAGATTTCTGCCCTCACAGAGTTCACAAACTCACGTGTGCAATGTGAAGACAGATACAAAACAGGCAAATAGAACCAAACAGTGGACTTATGCAGTGCTTACTATATGCTGGACACTGTTCTCAGTGCTATGACATATATGAGTTCATGTCATTTTTTTATAAGTACTCTATTAGGGAAGGTACTGTAGTTATTTCCATTTAAGAGATGAAGGAACTAAAGCAAAAAGGGATTAGGCAAATTGTTTAAGGTCACACTTGTAATAGGTGGCAGAGCTGAAATTCAAAGGCCAGAAGCATCCAGGCTTTTGGGTCCATGCTTCTGACCTCCACACCATAGGCTCACAGATCAGAGGAGGAGACATCTCAGTTAGTTTTGGGAGAGCAAATACAATCTGCCCTATGACTCCCCAGGTGATGCCAGTGGTAAAGAATCCACCTGCCCGCACCAGAGACTTAAGAGATGTGCATTTGATCTCTGTGTTGGGGAGATTTCCTGGAGGAGGAAATGGCAACCCATTCCAGTATTTTTGCCTAGAAAATCCCATGCACAGCTACAGTCCATAGGGCCACAAAGAGTCAGACACGACTGAGGGGCTGAGCACAAAACATGGAAGGGGAGATCAAATGAAAACCAGGTGAAAAGATGCAAATGTGTAGAGGGAGATGTGTGTGGGGAACCATGACCAACTTGATACGGCCGGAATGTAAAGAGAGAAAGCAGCAACGCCGGTTGGGGATGAGGCTTGAGATGCTATGAGGGACTCGATTACATCAGGTGGAGGAGCTGCAGAGGTTTCAGCGCTTCTGTCTCCAAGAACTAGAAAAATACGACTGAAATCAGCTCAGTCCATAAAGACATGAAGTGTTGCTTGTATTACAGGGTCAGAGATAGGGAGAGTTTCAGAGTTGTTCCGTTCAGCAGCGTGACGTGCTATCAGGACCCAGGGTTCCATCTCTCCACTCTGATAAAGTCAGTGCTGGCTTATCTCTCAAAGGACTCGCTTCGTGGCCTCAAGCAGGCAGAACATTTTCAGGCTTCCTGGTCAGACATGGCAGAGTCTGAGGTCAGAAAGTAACCATCATTTATGGTGTGTCCTTCAGGAGCAAGGACACATTTTTCCAGACCATTGCTTGATCCCCACTATATCTCACTGCCCAGGAGGTTCACATGCCAACCCTGATCAAACTGGCAAGAAGAATCCATCATATTGGCTTAGACTAATCATGGTTAGGTCTCAGAAAGGGATGGGGCTCACATTTCCCTGAATCACAGGGTGGATATTTGTATCAAATCCCAGTTCATGAGCAAAGAAAGGAGGACTGGATGTCAAGTACACAGTCAGTGTTTCTAAGAGAAAAACAGCCTTTTTCCTGAAGATGGAGGTGGGGAGTGGGAAAGAGCAGGGCATTCCAAGTAAAGACACAACCGAACTGATGATTAGAAGCAATCTTTCATACGTGCATCGCCTTTTACCACTCCAGCTTGCATTCACATCCCATCCTTCCCCTCCCCGCTCCCTAGTTTCCTCCTATCTTCTACCCTCCTTCCTTCCACTTTTCTTCTATTGAACACAGATCAGATCAGATCAGAAGCTCAGTCGTGTCTGACTCTTTGCGACCCCATGAATCGCAAACCCACTAATATTTATTGTTCGTTCAATATTATTCTTAGTTCCAGGATCACAGTCCTGAACCAGACACACAGAGCTCCTGTCTGCATTTTCTATAACCACAGGTCTTTGTCTCCCTTTAGTTCATCCCCATGTACCCTCTTCCTGTATGAAGCTTTTTATGAACACTTCAGCCCACAGTGATCTCTCTCTTCTATCCAGAGTTTTTACCATCCCTGAGGCTGCTTGCCAATTCACGCAGAACCTAGTGTGAGAAAATGCGAAGATGTCTCGTGGGAGATTCTGGACATTAAAAGCATCTTAGAACTAGACAGCGTCTGTTTATTTCCCTCACCCCCAACCTAAACTCCTTTCTCCTACTTTCACTCTCTTTTAACTTCTCTGATAACGATTATTGGTTTTTTTGGTAGCCAGAGGGAAAAATTAATAAATTTCTCAGCTGCAAAATTTTCTTGAAATCTAATAAAGATCTTTGTTAGCACTGGGATGAAAGATGAAGACAATAAAACAGAAGCAGGGAAGGAGGAGAAGGCAACCTGTGGGGTTGGGGCTGAGGATCCAAGCTGTCTACTCGAGAATGACCAGGGAATTGAGCCTTTGAGAAAGGGACAAGGATCTCACCTCAAGGTCTTGAGCCGGGAAGGTTATGGGGCAGGAAGAGGGCACGTGAGAGTAGGGAGTGGCCCAAGACCTCTGCAGACCAGAGGATTTATGTATTATCTTTATCTGCAAAGTCTTTTCACCACCCCACTCCCATCTCCATACTTGCAATGGGGAGCCCAGCGTCAATCCACCTGAGGGACGGCCACAAGTATGCATCTGGCCAAAAATAGGACCGCGGTATATCTCAAGATGGGAAGACTCAGGACAACCCTCTCTAATGCGCATTAAGCCAATGCAGAATATGGGGACTGAAGAGGAATGATGCTACTTTAGTAATTATGGGCTGCTGCTGCTAAGTCGCTTCAGTCGTGTCCGACTCTGCGTGACCCCACAGACGGCAGCCCACCAAACTCCTCCGTCCGTGGGGTTTTCCAGGCAAGAGTACTGGAGTGGGATGCCATCGCCTTCTCCGAATTATGGGCTAACTGCTATCATTTCTTTGAAAGAGATACTGTCCAGTGTGACCTGGGAAGGCAGTGGGTAAACTGCAGAGGGATTGTGGAATCAGACAGTTCTGGATTTGACTCACTGAACCATTATCTGCCATCTGTGTGGTGTTGGTAAGTCCCTTCATTTCTGGTGGACATAGTTTCTTATTGCATCAAATGGGATGGATCTGTGTTTGTTCTACCTCTATGGGCTGTTTGAGGAACAAACGGGATAATGAATGTGGAAATCTCCTGGAGATGTCTGAGTTGGAAGATGAGATTGGTATTTCTTCTGGGAAGACACTTCTCAGTTCCCAAAGGGACCAGTAACAGATCTCACTGAGTAATTAATGCGTAAACAACTTTGATTTTCCATCTCAATCACTTTCTGTCTCTGCCTCTGTGTAGCCCAGATCTCTAGGCTCTCTTCTTAAAGAGATGGGCTGCATGTTTTTGTAACTCTTGCAGATATACAAAAAGAGATTTCTTTAGTTAAAATGTAGCCATCAGACACATGGACACATTTTCAAAGAACATAGTTTTGATTCAGGCAGGGTTTTTATGTTCCTGGTCAGACTAAAGAATCTTTTCCTATGAAACATTGGAGAGTAAGGCGCTGACCAGATTGCCCATTACTCTAAACACTGCAGTGGTATTTTCTACAAACAAAAATAGTCTCACACATAACAACAGAATCTTCAAAATCAGGAAATTAATACTGACGCATTACTACCATCTTGCCAAATGTCCCCAAATGGACTTTAGAGGCAACAGTGTAAGTCAGAACCACGTGTTGCCTTTCTCTGTCATGTCTTTAAATCTTCAAAAAGGATGTGTCCTCATGTTTTTTTCTTATCTTTTCACAGCCTTTAAGCTTTTGAATACCATTCTCTTTCAGTTTAGGTTTGTCTGTTTCTTCACGATCAGACTCAGATAATGCATCTCTGGAAAAGAGTATCACAGGAGTCATGTGTCTTCAGGACATCCTATCAGAGGTACAGGATTTTGGTTTGTCCCATTTAGGGTGATCCACACTTTATTCACTCAATTAAGGTATCATCTGCCAGTTTTCTGTAAAGTAACTCTTTCCCCTCTGTAATTATTAAGTGTTTTGTGGAGAGGTACTTTGAAACTATGTAAATATGGCTTTTTATGTCCATCTCATTCATTAATGTACATTAGTACTGATTGGTGGTTTCCTGTGTTATTAACTATACATCACTATAGTGATTTATTGTGATGCTCAAATTGTACCAAATTTGGCGGGTGGAAGTTTCTTCAAGCTGGCTCCTATGTCCTTTAGAATGTCTCCATCATTCTAACTTAAGATGTTTTATTTTCCTTGCCTTAGCCCTGTAATCAACCATTTCTTCAAAGAGCTGGGACTCCTGTTAGTGGAGGTGGTATACAGAAGCCAAGATCTTGACATTAGGCATACTCATTGCTACTGTGTGCTGGGGTGGGAGACTGGTCCCCAGACCCTTCACCTTCAGTAGGCAGAGTTTAACCTATGCTTCTGTGTGTGTATAAAAGAGACAGAGATGAAGAGAGAGGTATGGTGACTTCTATTTGTATTACAACAACCATATTTGACTAATATGTCTCAAAACATATTCCAGTAAACTTAATAAATACTCTGTGAAAAAAAATGATGTAAGGTCAATTGCATCTGGCCAACATTGGACTTCCATGAGGTTTGAATATGCTCCTATGCTTGGTGACCATCCAAAAATAGCATGCAGTACATAGCATCTATTTATATGTTAGTCCCAGTCTGGAATTCTTTTTTATTGCTTCTTGGTGATATTTTATATCTATATATAGATATATACATATAATAAAATTTGTAGAGTTCTCTCCAATGTACTTATCATCACTGTTTAAAAATATACTAGAGATATATTAATCCTCTCTCTCATTTTCTCTCTCACCCCTGCTCCATAGAATACTGGAATCTTCTTGTCCTTTGGAGGAGGAAGAAAAGATGATGAGCCGAGACTGCACCAGAAGCAGGGCAGGTTCCAGAGCCTGGGAGAAGCTGGGTGCAGGGTCACGCTGTGCTCAGTTCCACAACGTGTAAATGTCCAAGAGGAGGGAGGGCGAAGCCAACCTCCGCAGCTTCCAGGTGGATACAGTGAGGGTTCCAGAGGTTTTTACTGTTTAGTCATTAGAGTCACAGACTTTGCCTTCAGATGGATTTGAGCTTGGATGTTGGATTTCCTTCTGAGAAGGATGTGAGAGTTTAGGTAAAATAGTAGTACCTATCTCATGCTGCCTTTGAGAGGATTAGAAATGGCAGTTACATAAAACTCAGTCCACTGCTGAGCATCTGGTAAACGCTCAATAAATGGCAAGTTTTGTTTTGTTCTCTTTCTTCCCTGTTTTGTGGTGGCTGTTATTTCAGCATCCGTTGGGAGTTTGAATGGTCTCCCAGGGAGGTCTATAAAAGAATATGTAAGGCAATCAGGAATGAAGGGGATAACTCTAGGAGGAGGGTCCAAGATTTCTCAATCTCGGCACTAATGGCATTTCAGGCTTTTCCACTCTTCATTAGGAGTGGCTGTGCTGTGGACTACAGGATATTTAGCAGTATTCCTGACCTCCACCCACGAGGCACCAGTTGCGCCTTCCCATTTGTGGTAAATAAAACTGTTCCCAGACAGTGCCAACTGTCCCGGGGGGTGGGTTGCTGTTCAGTCACTAAGTCAGGTTCCACTCTCTGCGACCCCAAGGATTGCAGCACGCCAGGCTTCCCTGTCCTTCACTATCTTCTGGAGTTTCCTCAAACTCATGTCCATTGAATCAGTGATGCCATCCAATCATCTCATCCTCTGTCGACCCTTCTCCTCCTGCCCTCAATCTTTCCCAGCATCAGGGTTTTTCCCCAATGGGGAAGGAGGCAAAAGTGTCCCTGGTTAAGAACCACTGGGCTAAAGGAAGCTATCTACCAATGAGCTGAGGAGTGGCTAGGATGTGACCGCCCTCCCTCCCCACAAAAAACTGATTCAATATATGTGGCTGTTCAGTGATGGAGAGAGATAGGTGGATAGAGAGGAGGAGGAACATGATTAAGAAAGGATGATACTTACTTAAAAGTATCATTATTTATTTTTAATAAGATATGATTGGACATGTTTAAATACTGGGTAAAAAATGGCCAGTACTGGAAGATTGTCATGGCAGTTGCTGTTTTCATTTGATAAGCATCCTTTCTGCTGTATTCTGATCAATCACCCAGTTTTCTTTCTCCTTCTCTTGCCTTTATTTCCAGAATTACCTCTTTCTGACTTCATATGGCTGGGGTGGTGGGGGTGGAGGAAAGGGACAGATACATAAATAAGCATGCTGCCATAGCAGCCGGGCCATAGAACATGCCCGACTCAACCAATCAGTAACAATAACTGATCCAGCGAAGGGTGCATGCATCTGTCTGGGATCTTATACAACACATGGAGAAAGAGACATTTATGCTCAAGATGTAAAAATATGTCTGCAGAGTTCCTGGTGTTTACATCTCATGCCTTAATACCTTATGCAGGATATGGACATAATGTGGTCAACACAGAGGCTGGAGGTGAGATAAGAAAGGGAGGGGTAGAGAGAGAGCACTCAAGCTCTGTTTCTGCAGGTACTTCCACGTGTGAGCCCATCTCTATCATAAGAACCACTGAATTCCCGTTTACAGTGAAGCTGGTTAAAGTTGTTTTTGTCACTGACTACGAAGACAGCCTGGCTCCATTGCAAAGAGACAGGGGAGTGTATAATCAATAGTATGCGGTCCTCCAATAAACTAGAGCGCTTGGGATCCAGAGACCAGGCAGAAGAATTTGCCTTAGACAGAAGAGGGCCATCATGTCCTGGAAGTCAGTGGGAGAGGGGAAATCATAGACGAAGCTCAGCTATTTATTTGATGCAAAAGCTCAGGAAGGCACCACAGACTGGTCCGTGTGCAGGTTGTCACCAGCAAGTTATATACGATCTCACTTTTCTCTCTTCTACACAAAGAAAAACATTCCAGAATTCAAGCAAGGACTAATATTTTGCTTATCACTTTGAACTCACTGTATTAAAAAAAATCCCTCCCAGAGATAAATCATTTTCAAACTGAAGTTATTTGACTATTATTATCATTTTGCATTGTACCTAAATTCTGGGTTGAGACTGCACTTTCAAATATTGCAAACAAGAGTAACATGAGTAATTTGTCTGTTTTTAGGGACGGGGGAGCCTGGTGGGCTGCCGTCTATGGGGTCGCACAGAGTCAGACACAACTGAAGCAACTTAGCAGCAGCAGCAGCAGTGTTACATTTCTTGTAATTTACCCTCAAATTTATCTGGACAAAACTTTGGGCAGGGCTACCATAATTGAGAGTTACTGCATTGAGAAATAATGATAAGATGCAAACATTTCATTAACTGTCTGTAATGACCTGTTCCATTTTTACATTTTCTTTTATTGTTTTTAAATGTTCAAAGTCATCTTTAATATTTGAACAATTCTATAAACTCTCTGTATCCTTGATTTAAAAAATCAGTGTTGCTACTTACTTAAAATAGATAATCAATAAGAACCTACTGTATAGCACAGGGTACTACATTCAAAACTCTGTAATAACCCACATGGGAAAAGAATCTGAAAAGGAATAAATATATGCATGAAGTGAAAGTTCCTCAGTCGTGTCTGACTCTGTGATCCCATGGATTATAGCCCACCAGGATCCTCTGTCCATGGAATTCTCCAGGCAAGAATACTGGAGTGGGCAGCCATTCCCTTCTCTAGGGGATCTTTCCAACCTGGGAATGGAACCCCGGTCTCTTGGACTGCCAGCAGATTCTTTACTGTCTGAGCCACTAGGAAAGCCTAGATATGCGCATTTGTATAACTAAATCACTTGCTGTATACCTGTAACTAACAACGTTGTAAATCAACTATACTTTACTCTTAATACTGTTGCACTTCTGCAAACAGAACTTGAGAGCCATCTGGAATAATCCAATCATCACCATCACTGGATGGAGGATTATAGATGGTGTATATCTGACTACTTATTAATTATCACTAGTTCATTCTGAGTTTCATTCTTACTGAGCTCCCATGCAGCCGCAGAATCCTTCTGAACATCACCCGTAGAAAGTATAAGACAGGCCTGAAAGATGCAGCTTATTTGCTATTGTTGAGTGTGTTAAAAGTCCTTGAGGTTTGTTCCGGTTCAATTCCTGGTGAAGAAGAAATGGCTCTGAGGTTGTGGTCAGGCTGAGAAGGACCCCGGAGCATCTGTGAGCATCTGGTGCTCTATTGCAGCATCCTTGTTCTCGCATTAAGTAGGGGTGAGATGTGATGAGAAACCCAGGCTGTGAGGCTTCAGGCTTTTATCTCTGGCGATGACATGGGCAGTGTGACATCCAGGGTAATGAACTGCCCTCTTTGCAGAAATGAATAAGTTGTGGTCGGTGATGCAATGATCAATTTGCTCCATGGCGTTAAGCTGCCCATTCATCATCTGCACCTGCTGTCAGGAGCCCAGGGCCGCTGATATTGGTCTCAAGCCTCTGCCTCAGCCCGCTAAGCAAGAGCCTTTGGAGCCACCTCCCCAAGGCTCAAGGCTGCTTTTGATTACAACCTCCAGTGAAGGGCCTGATTCCTGCCCAATCACTGGTGACCCTGGAGAAAAGGGCATCTGTGCTGGCCTGGGTCATGAAGATGCAGCTCAATAAAATGCAGAGGGCACCTTAATAGGACCCAGATGGCCTGTTCCGCTGCTCAGCATGTGATGGTTCAATAGCTGTATGACATCTCTGTGCCCCAGCTTCTCTATTTTAAAAGGATGGGATGAGCAGTTCCCTTCTCAGATCTCCTCCATCTCCGGCCCAGTAGGTCCTCCACAAACATCTGCAACTGGCAGGACACCTATGATTTTAACTCTTCCCATTCATCAAGGCAAATAACAACATTGATTGTGTGTGCTAAGTTGCTTCGGTCATGTGTGACTCTTTGCAACCACATGGACTGTAGCCCGCCAGGCTCCTCTGTCCATGGGATTCTCCAGGCAAGAATATTGGAGTGGGTTGCCATGCCCTCCTCCAGGGGATCTTCAGGACCCAGGGATTGAACCCATGTCTCCGGAGTCTCCTGCATTGGCAGGCATGTTCTTTTCCGCTAGTGCCACCTGGGAAGTCCCAACAACATTGATTAACTGCTGATTATTTGGTGTTGGTGAATTGGTTCATTGATTTTTCACAGCTGAAAAGAGGGTATAATTATCATGTTCTGTTGATGAGGAAACTGAGGCCCAGCAAGGTTAAGTGAGGTGCTCAAAAAAACAGAGAGGATGTGTTAGAGTCAGAATTGAATTCAAATTTGTTTGACTCCAAAACCCTTGCCCTTTTTACAAGGAATCGTTTTGGCTTGAGCGTAGGCCATTAAGAGGCTCGAACCAAGCCGATTTCCCAATCATACTGCAGGTAGCAGGCGCTTCAGGGCCCAGTGTCTGCTTAGAGGAAGGCGGGGAGGCCCAGAGCAACCTGGGAGGAGACACTAATTTTTGCAGCTCCAACTGCCAGTTTGAATTTCCAAGCCCTTGGTTAGGATCCAAGTGATGGAGTTGGTGGTCAGCCAATAAGAATGATGAGAGGATTTTCAGTGCCCCTGGGGTAGCTGCTGCCTCTAGGATTCGGCCATCCCTGGATATCCATGGGGGACTGGTTCCATGATTCCCTCGGAGGCCAAAATCCAAGGATGCTCAAGTCCCTTATATAAAATGGTGTAGTATTTGCTTATAACCTATGTACATCCTCCCACCTATTTTAAATCATCTCTAGATTAATTATAATACTCAGGATAATGTAAATGCTATGTAAATAGTTGTAAACACAATGTGAATATTATGCAATAGTTGCCGCATGCAGCAAATTCAAGTTCACTTTCTGAAAGTTTATGGAAACTTTGTGGAATTTTTTTTTCAAATGTTTCTGATCTGTTGTTGGCAGAACCCGTGGTTGGCAGAACTCACAGATGCAGAGTGAATGCTGATCATAACATGATTGCTACTTTTTTCCCTTAACAAACACGTTTGGTGTCCTGTACTGAGTGTGTGCTGAGCAGCAGGCCCTATACCAGTTCTTAGTGCTGTGTGGCCGATACTCCACCATGTAGGCCTTCTAACTACCTGATGAGGCTAACGGTTCACAGTTCTGAGTGCGGAAACTGAAGCTCAGAGATGACAAGATACTTGCCTAAGTTCATTTAGCTCATTCATGGCAGAGGAACCATCAATTACCTGGCAGGTATTTCTGCCAATTCTGGTGGGGTGTACAGGGTCACAAAATGGGCTCAGAGCCAGGACTCTTGTGCTAATCCACTTTTTTTTTTTCCTTTCAGTAAAGACATTTATTACCAAGCTATAAATTTGAGATGGGCAGGTGGGGTGGAAGGGCCACGTGGCGACCTTTTGGGTGGCTGCTCTCTCTCTTGTCTTCCAGGATCTGGATTCTAAGTTCCTCCTCAGGGCGCTCCTTGGCTCGGACCACCTTTGACTGCAGGTAAAAGGAGCCACCAATAGATCTGTCGTTCACCTTGAACAGGAATTCATAGCTCTTCTAGATCTCCCTGGGACTCAGCTTGGAGATGCTGAGAATCTGCTGTGCCTCCCATAGGCTGAGGCTGGGGAGGCTGGAGGCAGCTGCAGACCAGTGTCTGGCATGTCCCTAGGTGCCGGCTGCTGCCTGGCTGGCTGCAAACGCCTGCTGCAGGGCCTGGGCTAAGGCCCTGCCCACCACCTGCACACCCATCACAATGATTTGCACCAGGCCAGGGTGTTCCAGCTTCCTGGCCCTGTGGCCCAAATATACTCTTGATCTGCCCACTATCTGAGCCTGGATGGGTCACATTTCCTCCCACATGTGTGGCTGAGGCTCTGACGGAGGTGGATTAGTATAAGCATAGATCTGGACTCCCCTCTGCTCTGATCTAACTGACGTGGTCCTAGGCAAGTTGCTTCCCCTTTTTGAGCCTCAGTTTTCCTTCTATAAGATGGGCCAGTTTTATATATTCTATGGGACTGGAGAGAGTTACTGACTTTGACAGCTATTTATTTATTTTTCCAGTCTATTCTGTATCAAGCACTATTGCTATGGATATCATGGTCAGCAAGATTAAAAAAAAAAATCCCAGCTCACACAGGACTTGCAGTTTAATGGGGGATCTTAATAAGAAACCACAGTCAAATGTGACATACACTCTGGTGGAGAAGGACAAAGGCTTCTTCCCAGAGACGTTGGTCCAGAACTTTCCAATCCTTGTTGTACATTCCTGCTACCTGGGAGCTTTTAAACAATGCCACCAGCTGAGTGCCACCTCAGACCAAGCCAACCGGAATTCCTGAAGGTAGGACCTAGAGTATTACTTTTTACTTTTTATGTTAACATAATTTAGACATACAGAACAGTTGTAAGAAGAAATCTAAACTCTTGCCAACTTGTGTTTAATATTGTACTAGAGGTTCTAGTCAGAGAAGCAGGACAAGAAAAAAAAAGACATCCAGATTAGAAAACAAATAAAAGTATCTCTATTTGCAGATGACATGATTTTGCATATAGAAAATCCTAATGAAAACACATGCACATACACACACACACACACACACGACTGATAAATGAGTTCAGCAAGACTTCAGGATACAAGGTCAGAGTCCAAAAACCAACTGTATTTCTACAGACTAGCAATGAACAATTTGCAAACGATCATCCCACTCGTAAGCATATACCCAGAGAAAACCAAGGAGTGGATAGAGAAGATGTGGTACATACACACAGTGGAGTGTTACTCAGTCACAAAAAGAAACGGAACTGGGTCACTTGTAGAGACGAGGATGAACCCAGAGAGCATCATACAGAGTGAAACAAGTCAGAAAGAGAAAAACAGACATCCCATATTAATGCATGTATGTGGAATCTAGAAGACTGGTACAGAGGATTCTGTTTGCAAAGCCGGAATAAAGGCAAAGACGCAGAGATCAAATGTATGGACACCAAGGTGGGAGGAGTGGGTGGGAGGAACTGAGAGATTGGAATCGACACACACACACACTATTGACAATATGTATAAAACAGATAACTGGTGAGAGCATACTATAGCACAGGGAACCCCAAGGCATTGTGATGACCTGAGTGGGGAGGAAGACCAAGGGAGGGGTACATGGACATGTATGGCTGATTCATACACGTACGGGCCTCCCTATGGCCCAGCTGGTAGAGAATCTGCCCGCAGTGCAGAAGACCTGGGCTCGGCCCCTGGGTTGGGAAGATCCCTGGAGAAGGGAAAGGCTACTACCCACTCCAGTATTCTGGCCTGGAGAATTCCAGGGACTGTATAGCCCATGGGGTTGCAAAGAATCGGACATGACTGAGCGACTTTCACTTTCATGACTGATTCATTTCTCTACACAGTAGAAACTAACACAACATTAGCAACTGTACTCCAATAAAAATTAGTTTAAAAAACAATAAGAAAATTAAATTAAGGCAAATTTCTACATTATCAAAAAGAATAAAATAAATACAACAAAAGAAGTGCAAGGCTTGCACACTGAAAACTAAAACAATGCTGAAGGAAATTAAAGCAGATCTAAATAAATGGAAAAACATTCTAAGTTCTTGGATTAAAATATTTCACGCTGTTAAAATGGAAATGCTCCCCAAACTGATCTACAGGCTCAATACAGTCTTTATAAAATCCCAGTTGCATTACTTTTGGCAGAAATTGATAAGCTCATCCTATTCATATGGAAATACAAAGAACTTGGAAAAGTCAAAACAATCTTGTAAAAGAACAAAGTTGGAGGACTCATATACCCTAAGTGTTTTTCTTTTTTTTTTTTTTCTGTTTCTTCCTTCCTTTTCCTCATCCTTCCGCCCTCTGTGTAAACACACACCACACACATATCCACACACACTATGCAATTGTCCTAACTGCCCTTAGTATTTGAATGGTATATACACACACACACACTTCTTTCTGGACTGCTTGAGAATAAGTTAAAGATGTGGTGTCTCAAATACTTCAATGACCATTGTCTAAACAGAAAGATATTGCCTTTTATAAATAATAATACAGTTATCAACATCAGGAAATTATCATCGATACAGTGCTATCACCTAATTAACGTTTCTGCGAGTGACTCATCAATGTTCTTTTTACTTGTATTTTTTTTTTTTTAATTTATTGGAGGATAATTGCTATACTGGTTTCTGCCATACATCAACATGAATCAGCCATGGGCATACATATGTCCCCTCGCTCCTGAACTCCGTCTCCATCTCGCATCCCATCCCACCCCTCTAGGTTGTCACAGAGCGCTGGGTTGAATTCCCTGTGTCCCACCGGAATTTGCTATCCACGTGGCAATATATGTTTCCATGCTGCTCTCTCCATTCGTCCCACCCTCTCCTTTCCACATGGCGTCCACAAGTCTGCTTTCTGTCTGTGTCTCCACTGCAGCCCTGCAAATAGGTTCATCAGTAACATCTTTCTAGATTCCGCACACATGTATTAATATACAATTCTGCCTTCCTCTTTCTGAGGTACTGCATTCCGTACAATAGGCTCTAGGTTCATGCACCTCATTAGGCCTGACTCAAATGCATTCTTTTTTATAGCTGAGTAATATTCCACTGCATGCATGTACCACAATTTCTATATCCATTCGTCAGTGGACACCCAGGTTGCTCACCTCTTCTAGGTATTGTAATAAAAGTGCTGCCACAAACTCTGGTGCACATGTGTCTCTTTCAACAACAGTGTTCTCAGGGTGTATCTCCAGGAGTGGGATTTCGGGGTCATACGGTAGCTCTATTCCCAGTTATTTGAAAAGAAACTCCATACTGTTCTCCATAGTGGCTATATCAATTAACATTCCCACACACGGGGCAAGAGGGTTCCCTTTTCTCCATACCCTCTCCAGCATTTACTGTTTGTAGAAATTTAAATGATGGCCATTCTGACCGCTGTGAGGTGATACTACACTGTGGTTTTGATTTGCATTTCTTGAATAATGAGTGATGCTGAGCATCTTTTCATATGTTTGTTGGCCATCTGTCTTCTGTGAAGAAATGTCTGTTCAGGTCTTCTGCCCATTTTTTGATTGGGTTGTTCGTTTTTCTGGTACTGAGCTGCATGAGCTGCTTGTATATTTTGGCAATTAATCCTTTGTCAGTTGTTTCATTTGCAATTATTTTCTCCCATTCTGAGGGTTGTCTTTTAATCTTGTTTATTGTTTTCTTTGCTGTGAAAAAGCGTTTAAGTTTAATTAAGTCCCACTTGTTTCCTTCTGTTTGTATTCCTATTACTCCAGAAGGTGGGTCAAACAGGATCTTGCTGTGATGGATGTCAAGAGTGTACTGCCTATATTTTTCTTTAAGAGCTATATAGTTTCTGGCCTTACATTTAAAGCTTTAACCCATTTTGAATTTATTTTTGTTACAATGTTATAAAGTGTTCTAGTTTCATTCTTTTACATGGGCTGTCCAGTTTTCCTAGCTTATTGAAGAGGCTGTCTTTTCTCCATTGTATATTTTTGTTTCCCTTGTCAAAAATAAGGTGCCCATAGGTGCATGGGTTTATCTCTGGGCTTTATATCTTGTTCCACTGGTCTAGTCTGTTTTTTTGCCAATACCGTACTGTCTTAACACTGTAGCTTTGTGGTATAGTCTGAAACCAGGAAGGTTGGTCCCTCCAGCTCCATTCTTCTTTCTCAAGATTGCTTTGAGACTGTTATTTGAGGTCTTTTGTGTTTCTGTACAAATTGTGAAAATTTTTATTCTAGTTTGGTGAAAAATACCATTGGTAATTTGACAGGGATTGCATTGAATCTGTAGAGTATTTTGGTAGTATCATCATTTTCACAATGAATTCATCCATTGTGTGAGAATATGGCATATCTCTCCATCTGTTCGAGTCACTGATTTCTTTCATCACTGTCTTATAGTTGAATGTTCTTTATAACAAAAGAACATCCCAGCTTGGCGAGAATCTTCTCACAATGCAGAGGCAGAGCAAACCATCACATTGAATACTTTACATATATTAAAATTTTATTTGTCAGTTATGCCTCAATAAATCTAAATCTAAATATATATATATCAGTGTACGTGCTATACTCTGTTGCCATAGTCTCTTTGCACTCCTTTAACCTAGAAAGTTCCTCACTGGGCTTTGTTTGTTGTAACCCTGATGTTCTTGAAGGTACAGATCAGCTATTTGGTAGAACAGGCCCTCAATCTGGGTGCATCTCAAGCTTCTTCACGGTTAGACACAGCTAGTGCGGTTTTGGCAGAAGTGCCCTGGAAGTGATGTCATGGCCTTCTCAGTGCATCACGCCAGGAGGTTCTTATGGGGAGCCACCCTGAGATGATGTGAATATTCTACCCTTCTTCAAACATTCACCCACTAATTCTATCCAAGATTTCTAAAAGCTCACCAGCTTTGATGCATGGAGCCAGATGTGAGAGCCACTCACCTAACCCAATATAAAGAAGTAAGACCTGGCCTCCTGGAAGAGGATTTTTACATTGAGGCCTAAAAGATGTGGAGGAATAGTCCTACTCATTGTAAACTGGTGAGTGGGGGGTGGGGTGGGGTGCAGATGTTCTATGTTCAAAATAAGCCAGGAGACAAGCAAGCCTAGAGGATATCTAGAAATGAACCAAGGCCAGATGGCCAGGCACAGAATGCAAGGTAGGAAGAAGGCTGAAGGTGCAGGTGGGGGACACACAAGGAGCTTGAATTTCTTATAAGAGTGAGGAGAGACTGACCATACAATGGGTTTAATCAGAACAACAACATACCTGGGTTTTTGTTTTGGAAAAAAATGCTCTTTGACTACCATGTGGGGCATTGATTTGAGGGTGTCCAGAGTGAAGGCGCTTACTCCTTGGAAGGGAAGTTATGACCAACCTAGATAGCATATTCAAAAGCAGAGACATTCCTTTGCCAACAAAGGTCCATCTAGTCAAGGCTATGGTTTTTCCAGTGGTCATGTATGGATGTGAGAGTTGGACTGTGAAGAAAGCTGAGCGCCGAAGAATTGATGCTTTTGAACTGTGGTGTTGGAGAAGACTCTTGAGAGTCCCTTGGACTGCAAGGAGATCCAACCAGTCCATTCTAAAGGAGATCAATCCTGGGATTTCTTTGGAAGGAATGATGCTAAAGCTGAAACTCCAGTACTTTGGCCACCTCATGTGAAGAGCTGACTCATTGGAAAGGACTCTGATGCTGGGAAGGATTGGGGGCAGGAGGAGAAGGGGATGACAGAGGATGAGATGGCTGGATGGCATCACCGACTCGATTGACGTGAATTTGAGTGAACTCCGGGAGTTGGTGATGGACAGGGAGGCCTGGCGTGCTGCAATTCATGGGGTCACAAAGAGTCAGACATGACTGAGTGACTGAACTGAACTGAGAGTGAAGGCAGGAGGTACAGCGAGGAGATGACATCAGTGTCTAGAGAGGGGAAGTGGTGACCTGTACAGTGGAGAGGGGATCACCAAAAGCAGTAGTGCCATGAAAGGGTGAGTGTTAGATTCTGTGGACATACACAGAGAAAAGGGTTTCTACCCAGGGCTTGTGGGACCTGAGAAGGCTTCCTGGAGGAGGTGGCATATGCTAAATCCTGTTGATGAGAGAAGGCAGCTGGATGAAGGGTCACGAGGAACAAGACAGAATGGGGAACTCAAAAGCACTCAAGAAGGTTGGAGCCTCTAGCGGGAAACATGGGGATGTGATGTGAAAGAGAAGCAGGACTAGATCACCAAGGGTGAGCCCTGATAAGAAATTCGGGCTTTATCTTCTTGGCAACAGGCAAAAGGAGCGATGGAGGGGTCTAGATCAGGTTTGGTAACCTCAAAGCATTCGCTCCAGCTGCACATAGAAGGTGACTCCGAGGGCAGGGGTTTAGAGAGGCAGGAAGAAAGTCTGAGAGACTGGTTGGCCAATAGTGTGGAGGTAATAGGTGCAAGGTGTGGGCACAGACCCTGCTCCTCACGTGAAGGCTCTCATCCTAACTCATAATTCAGGGAGGACCACCAGGCAGACCAATCTAGGTCTTTCCAAAAAAGCTCTAACTGGGGTCTTGCCCCCAAACCTTTGGGAGGACAGGTTAAAAGAAGAAAACCTCTTCCCAAGCAGAAAGAGAGGGCAGAAAACAGCCTGTTGGCTGGGGATGGGGAGACAGAAAGAGCTGGGGACTCGTTCGGCTCCAGAATGAAGACAAATGGGTAGCAGGTTCCCGAGAACACATCCTTTCTCTGGAACACTTGCCTCTCCATCAGGGCCCCGCACAGCCTGTCAGGTGGGAGCGGTGCTTTTGTGCGTGTTCGGGCTGTGCTCCCGTTGCCATGGCAATGGGGCCATAAGTCATGTCTGCTGCTGCTGCACAGAGGCGCTGTGATTTATGCCTGCCTGGCTGGGCTTGTAAACTTTTTTTTTAATGTGCAAAATCCGTCACAGCAAGGGAGGGTGATGTGTCTCTGGCTCACTCTGGAGGTGCGGGCTGCTGTCAGACCTGCCTGTGATGCTTCTCCTGGCCCCAGAGATGAGCCGCCAGACCCATACAGCCCAGCTGGGCCCTGCAGAGCTCTGGACCCTACTGAGGAGGGTCCCAAAAGGGACCTGAGGCTGATGCTCTCCTCTGGGGCCAGGGGTTTGCCCCATTTCTGAGACTAAATCTCCCTCTTGTCTCCCCTAAGTTGAAGCATGCCTGCTTCTGTCTGCATGCTTCAATTTCTGGTCTAATAACTTGCATTATACCCCAGCCTCTTTAGAACCAGATCTCTAGAAGAGGCTGGGGTGGAATGCAAATTATTAATGAATGTGATTTTCAAATCATACCTCCTCAGCCTCAATGTTCTCATCTGTTCAGTGGGGCTAATACAACCATCTAAAGTACAGCTTCTCAACCTTGTTGTTGTTCAGTCATCAAGTCGGATCCGACTCTTTGCAGCCCCATGGACTGCAGGATGCCAGGCTTCCATGTTCTTCACCCTCTCCTGGGGTTTGCTCAAATTCATATCCATTGAGTCGGTGACTTGGGCACTACTGAAATTTGGGGTTGGATAATTCTTTATTAGAGGGGCTGTTCTGTGCATAGCAAGACGTTTAGCAACTTTCCCAGACTCTACCCACTAGATGCCTGTAGCACCTTCCCAGAAGTGGCTATCAGAAATCTTCACACAGAGACTGTCAAAAGTCCCCTGCAGAGGCGACAAAACCACCCGTTTTAAAGCCCATTTTACAGATGAGGAAAATGAGGCTTTCCCCTTGGACCTCAGTTTTCCTGGGCAACCACAATCTCTCCCCAAAGACTAGGGCCCTGTGGGACAGATGGACTGACAGATTTCCTGTCATGCCTTCCAGAGGCTGTGCTCACCCTGCTGGACTGGGCAGGCGCACAGATGGCTCAACCACCCCCAGCACCTGTGCACCCTGTGTGCAAATGGAGATCCGTGTCACACGTCCTGTCAGGCTCTTCCATTTCAATGTATTTAAGTCATTCCTGTTTTACAGAGGACGGTGGAAGGGCTGGAAGGCACCTAGAAGGGAGGAGGTGGGAGAGACACAAGGCAGAGCCGTAGCCCTGCTCCAGGAACTCTGTACCGAGGTGTCTGCCATGGCTTGCAAGACTGGCTGGGCTGGCCATTCATGTGTCCCTGTAAATCATTCTCTTCCATTTCTTATTCTTTTTTTTTTTTTTCACTTTACTTTCCACTTTCTTGGTACAATATATATACCATAAAGGGCATCCCCAGGTGGTGCTAATGGTAAAGAACCTGCTTGCAGGAGATGCAGAAAACACAGATTCGATCCCTGTGTCAGGAACATCTCCTGGATGAGGGCATGTTAACCCATCCCAGTGTTCTTGCCTAGAAAATCCCATGGACAGAGGAGCCTGGCAGGCTACAGTTCCACGGGGTCGCAAAGAGTTGGATATGACTAAAGTGACTTAGCCTGCTCATACCCGCCTATAGAGTAAAATTGACTATCCATTTTTAAGCATATACATCAGGGACATACAGCACATTCGTGTGGTTGCACTCTCTATCTCCAGAACTTTTTACCTTGCAAAACTGAAATTCTGCACATAACAAGCAAGAAACCCCAGCCCCACCTCCCAGCCCCTGCAACAGACATTCTACTTTCTGTCTCTATGGTTTCTGACTACTCCAAGTGCCTCACACAAGGAGACTGTACAGTATTTGTCTTTTTGTGACTGGCTTATTTTAGTTAGTGTAATGCCCTCAAGGTTCATCCATGTTGGATGACTGGATGGATGGATTGATGGACGTAAGGTTCACGCACATGTCAGAATCCACTTCCTGTTTAAGGCCAAATAACATCCCGTTGAATGTGTACACCACATTTTGCTTACTGCAAATAATGGACAATAGAAGCCCACGGACAGGACTTCCCTGGAGGTCCAGTGGCTAAGAATCTGCTTTGCAATGCAGGGGACACCAGTTCGATCCGTGGTCCAGGAAGATCCCACATGCCACAGGGCAACTTAACCTGTGTACCACAGCTACTGAAGCCCACACACCCTAGAGTCTGCACTCCACCACAAGAGAAGCCTCCAAAACGAGAAGCCTGTGCACTCTAGAGTAGCCTCCACTTGCCGCAGCTAGAGAAAGACCCTGTGAAGCAATTTAGACCCAGCACAGCCAAAATAAATAAATACATAATTTTTTTTATTTGACACTTTGTTGCTTCTACATTTTCTTAATAGTTATTGTGAATAACACTGCTATGCACTTCTTATTCCTTTTTGAAGTAATTTTGAGCCACACTCCAACAACCATCCTCATGCAGTTACTGAGCACTTACTGAATGCAAAGCACTAAGAAGGGAAAGTGGAGTTTACTAATGGCATGAATCACAATCCCTTCTGAATGAAGGGCAAGAGTTTATAAAGAGCCTAATAAGAAATTCCGAGAGTGGATTAAGTCTGAGCTAATTTTAATTATAAATGTAACGTTATAATGACAATAATTGCCACTATTTTGGTTCCAAACACAGCATGCATCAACTCACATGATTCTCAGCAGCAATCCTACAGGGAAGGTGCAGTTAACTCTACTTTGCAAAGGTGGACACAGAGGCAGAGGGAGGCCTAATAACTTGCCCCGGCTTCCTCCCCAGATAGTGAGTGGCTAAAATGGGATCTGAACACTAGAGCATATGCTGCTAAGGACTGAGTTGCTGGGCTGAGTTGAAGAGTTTCAAAGGCTGAGTGGCCACAAAGATTCTCCTTTCTCTCACTACTTTTCCTCTTTGCTGCTTCGTCTCCTCTGCCAGTTCCAAGTGATTTTAGAGCTCAACTCAGTCAGGATGTGTTCCCTCTCTGGAATATTCAAGCACGCCCATCCTATCTCAACCCTGCACCCCTGTGCTTTCTGCGTCATCAGGGGGTAGAATGCGGAGCTCAGTGGCCAGATGGACTGATTAATAAGCCAGCAGGATAGAAGCCAGCTTCCCCCTCATCCCAGAGAATGTGTATGAGGCCCTGAGAACCCAGTCCCTCTTTCTCTGTTGTCTGGGTTAACACGGGTAGCCTCTGAGCCTCACCGGGCTAATGTGGTATTACCTGAAGGGGGTCTCAAGGAAGCTTGGTCCTGAGCCTGCATCTATAAGAGTTACATAGTGTTGGGGAGATGGTGGTGTGCAAGCTTCACTTCCTACAGATTCATGATGTTCATTAATATAATAATATCCCTTGGAAAAGCTTCCACCAATGAAATCAATACAGCAACTTCCTTTATCATAGGATTTCTCAAACCTTTCAAATTAGAGAAACCTCCTTTTTTTTTTTTTTTTTTTTTTGGTTACATTTAGTAACTCCAAACTATGGCTGTTATTTGGAACCACTCTGAGACAATGGATTTTTATAATACAATACAATGAATACTGTGAGACAGGAAGTTTTTATGAGGCTGTTTGGTACTAAGGATATTTCCATGTAAGGGGATTGAGTGATGCCTGAAGACGGCCTAAAGATTTTTTTTTTTTTTTTTGAGCAATTTATTGGTAAATGGCAACCCACTCCTGTATTCTTGCCTGCAGGATCCCATGAACAGAGGAGTCTGGTGGGCTGCAGTCTATGGGGTCACAAAGAGTCGGACATGACTTAGTGAGTAAACAACAACAACAATCGATGATATCTTCATGACTGTGCCAACATAACCACATCGGATTGGGGCATCAAAACATCCCATATCCTTCCTCTGAGCCACTTACTTGCCTAGGAGTAGGAACACAGAGATGCTTAAGATTCAGTTCTTAACCTCCAGAAAGACACAGATTACCAGCAGAGGGCAAAATGGGGGTACCCTTCTACAACTGACCAAATGCAAGGGCCATGTGGTGGTGGTGGTTTAGTCGCTAAGTCGTGTCTGACTCTTATGACCACATGGACTATAGCCCTCCAGGCTCCTCTCTCCATGGGATTCTCAAGGCAAGAATACTGGAGTGGGTTGCCATTTCCTTCTCCAGGGGATCTTCCCAACCCAGGATTGAACCCCGGTCTCCTGCATTGCAGGGATGGTGGAGCCTGGTGGGCTGCCATCTGTGGGGTCACACAGAGTCGGACACGACTGAAGCGACTTAGCAGCAGCAGCAGCAGCAGCTCCTGCATTGTAGGCAGATTCTTTACTGACTGAGCTACAAGGGCAATATCAGTTCAGTTCAGTTCAGTAGCTCAGTCATGTCCAACTCTTTCCGACCCCATGAATTGCAGCACGCCAGGCCTCCCTGTCCATCACCAACTCCCGGAGTTCACTCAAACTCACATCCATCAAGTCGGTGATGCCATCCAGCCATCTCATCCTCTGTCATCCCCTTCTCCTCCTGCCCCCAATCCCTCCCAGCATGCTGTCCTGTAATTAAAGAAGAAACGTACTAGCAGCATGAACACAGCAATGAGGGCGCCATGATTCTGGTGGATGGAAGGACAGGATGTTCCAGAAAGGCTGCTCGGAGGAGGTAGCATTTCTGCAAGACAGTGATGAATGAGAAGTAGTGTGCCAGGGACACAGGGGACAATTCAGGAAGCAGGATGACAAGGCTAGGAGATACGAAAGCATATTTTGCATTTTGAAGACATGGCAGACAGGAACATGGTGGCAAGCGAGATCCCAGAGAGCCTGACAGCCAGAATCTGAAGTGCTAAGAGGGGATGGGTACCTGTGAAATGGTTTGGCCTTTGACCCTGAGGCTGTGTGGGCAGGTGGTGTGGTTCTGAATGCTTCCAGCAGAAGAGAGGCATGACCTTACCTGTGTTTGGGTTGGACTGAGCGTATACAGAGCAGCGTGCAGCAGGGAGGCAGTGAATCTCTTTAGGAGGGTCTGAGCCTAGAGTTTATGCTGGATCGCTTTCATTTGTTTCTCTCCCTGCCCCCTCAGCTCACCCATACCTGGCTTTGTGGCTCAAGGAGGCTGGCTTTGATGGACCACCTCAATGAACTCTCTTGCATGGGTACCCCTTGGGTCAGCAAATGGGAGACACCAGCAGAAAGTGTGGTGGGAGGTGGCTGAGCAAGGTTGGGACATCTATCCCTCTGACTTCTCTCCTGTCTGTGTCCCTGACTACAGGTCACAGCTTCCCTTAGGCAGTGGTCTCCATGGGATTCCCTCTCCATGTGCTGGCAACCTACCCCTCACCTAGGACCACTGCTCCCAGCCACAGGGTACTGAATATCTGCTTTCTAGGACTTCCCCCCACAACTTTCTGCAAAGCCTTGTGTGAAACCTTTCACACTTGAGCAAACTGTATGCTTCCTGCTGGGGCCCTTGATATCGGTTTCCCTAGTGAAAAGAAAAAAAAAAAAAAGGAATTAATGCTCATATCCAGATTAATTCATGACTCACTGAAATATCCAATGATCTTTCTAACCAGCCTGCATGCTGTGTGTGTGTGTGTGTGTGTTTGTGTGTGCATGTACAAGGGCAGATTGGCATTTATCTGGCAGAGTAAGACACCCTAATGGGAAACAAATGGTCCTACCTAGCCCTGATAAGTGGGTCTTAGAAGGCAGAATGTTTGCTCAGCTTAGCTTATTTTGGTGATGACTGCCCGGAGCTGCTGCCTGCAGAATCTAAAGCCTGGACCGCTTAGGTCAGACGAGAGCAGGGATTTCTAAGGGAACAGTGTGACCACACACCTGGAGGCTAAGCGATACCTACAGGTAGAGGTTGCTGTAGCAATTTAGAACCACCCATGTAATGGCCGGGGGATGGGGAGGAAGATGACTCAGAAGGTCACATCCAGTTGTGAGCGTATAATTGTTTGAACCTGTCTTTTGAAACTCTAAGAAACAGTTCAAGGCTTCTGTGATATGAGTGGTTTGTTTACAGCTTAAATTAGAGCATGCCATTTTTAATACAAGTGACAATGGGAGTGCCAGACAGAATCTAGGAAGTACCTACACGGAAGCCTCAACTCTGCCTCTAGCAGAGAAATCTATTTCAGGAAACTTACTGGCACCAAGATGAGAGTATCCAAATATACCCTCTGAGATAACAGATAGATGGATAAAAACAGAGAGATGGAGTAAGACGGCCCAGTTTCCAATTCATCCTCCACATCCCCATCCACTTGACTATCTTTCTCCTGCATCTCGGCAACCAGAAAAATCTCTCTTCATTTTACAGGTGCAAACGATCATCATATCTTCAGACACAAAAGCAGAAGGACCTCTAAATACCATCAAGTTCAGAGGTGGTAAATACCTGACCCATCTGTCACCACTCCCATCTGCTGAAGTCAGGCCTCATCAGTCAATCCTAACAATCTTTCCAGCTGAGTCAGTCTGTAGCATCAGAAATCTTCCAAGCTTAACATCCAAGGCAGCCCCGCCCATTTGCCTGAGTTGGCACCTAAGAGGTCTTCTCTAATTTAGTCCAACCTCTTGGGTAGATGGATGCACCGAAGCCCAGGGAGGATTTTCAAGACAAGGGTTGGAGTCGCTGTTTGGCTTATGGTCCCCCGACTCCCTTCCATGCTTGTCTCTCTGCTTTGTGATCCTGTTCCCTCATTGTAGATGACTAAGCCAGAGGTCAGCTCCTAACTCAAGCCAGGCCAATAAGATTCCTTCTCTAGGATTCTTCAAACTGCAGCTCAAGGAAGAGAAGCATTCACTGTTTGGTGGTAAGAACATGAGAGCCTTAGAAACTCACTGTTATCACAACCCAACCATGGGAGTGGGAGTGGGGAGGAACGAAGCCATCGGGGAATGATGCAGAGAGGAAAGACAGAATTCTAATGCCACATAATTCACTCAACTTCCTTCATCCCTCCGGCCAAGCTGATCTTTCACCCTTCCCATGGCAGCCTTCCAACACAGTTGCCATTAAGCTAATTTGAATTAGGTTTCTTTTTCCTGGAGCCAAAAACATCTGACTAATAAAGAGCAGAAAGGATTTCCATGCAGCATGGGGGTGGGGGGCAACATGGTGGCATGCTGGATAGAGTAAAGGTCTTGAGATCAGAAGCTTTGTGTTCAAATTGCAACTCACTCTCTTACCAGTGGTTCTACTTAAGACCTTAGAACATCAGCTTCTTAATCTGTAAAATGGGGGAAGGGGAGAATAAAAATAGCCTTGACTTTAGAAGATGACTGTAAGGCTCACATGTAAGATGCTATATAAAAGCCTCTGCCCAGTCAAGCGAGACCAAAACGCTGCCTATGCCTGTCTTCAGTGTGAAATCAGGACTGAAACCCAGGCGTCTTGACTCTCAGCCCAGGGAGCTTGCCAAAAAAAAAAAAAAAATCATACTTTTATATGTCTTTCTCCCTTCTCTCTCTCTCTTTCCCCACTGAAAGATCTGTGGTCCCATTTTAACATTAGAAGTCCCATTTGAAAAGTGTTTAACTTCTAATGCAGATATAACAAGTCGTTTCTCAGTTTCACTGTATCTGCAAAGCCTTCTATAATTCAACATCAAATATTTATTATTACATTTATTAAACTTTTAATAATTTAGCATCTCCTGCATGTAAGAGAGAAGCTTAGCTAACTGGTTGCCCTTTATCCAACCTGGGTCACTTCAATATTTATATTCCAAAGTCTCCATTTGAGTTTCATTTAGAAGAGGCTGCGCCGTGGGCCGTCCACCCCAGCTGACAGTCGACGTCTGCTACGGCCTCCCCAGTGGCAAAGACTAACAGAAATCTGGTGCCGGATGGTGTTTGAGGAGATTTACCGAGGCTGGGCAGAAACACATCCTAATAGACTTCAGTTTTATTATGATTGCTAAACTAAAATGGGGGAAAATATACGACTCTGGGCTCACTGGCTGAGTGACAGCCAGTGAGGCTGGGAAGAGATGTGGGTAGAGCTCAGATCCATTTGTTGCGGAGTGCAAAGCTCTTTATGTTAATGCTTCTCAGAGGAGCTTCACATGCCTAAAGACGGGAGGGAGGTGGTGGTACAAGGCAAATTCCAACATCCAAATCCCATGAGTCCATCTGTGAGTGCTAAACAGATGCCCTATTGCCCCCAAAGTCTCCCCTGACCCCGTTTCATATTTCACCTTCCACTTGAATGGAACAGACTTCCACACACACTCAGTGGATTCAATGGTCAGCAAAGATGAGGACAGACAGTCCAATGCATGGATCCCTCAGTCTCACAGAGAACCCCTGCATTAGCAGCCTGGGGGTGCACAAGCCTGATGTTGACCCAAAAATCCACACTTGTGGCAGTTGTCCTGAGTGTGTCTGTGCTGTCGTGTCCAACTCTTTGCGACTCATGGCTCTTTTGTCCATGAGATTTCCCAGGCAAGGATACTGGAGTGGCTTGCCATTTCCTCCTCCAGGGGATCTTAGCCAACATTTACTGAGCATTCACCCTACAACTTGAGTTCAAATTCTGATTCTGCCACACACTGCCTGTAACCTGTTGGGTAAATGGTTTAAACTTCTGGTGCCTCAGTTTCCTCCTCTATGAATGGTATAGTAACTCCATCATTGAGTCATTGTGGAGAAATCAGAATGAACCCACCTAAAGTTTAGACAGGGCCTGATCCAAAATAAATGCTTAATACATGTGAGCCATGATTATCTATGACTGTGGTGCTGAGAGTTGAAGTGTGTTCTCTTGTTCAACCGGCAAAAACATCCCAAGGTACAACAGCAATCATCATTCCCATTTGCAGTTAGGAAACCGAGGCTCACAAAGCTTAAATACACTGCCCGAGGTCAGCTGCTAAGTGGTGGAGATGGAATCAGAACTCGGGGAGTTTGATTCCAGAGCCTTCACTATTCCCTCTGCCCAAATCTCCCTTCTTCTGTGTTTCAAGCAGGTAAGTGAGCTGCCTACTGAAGTTCTCATGCCCTTTGGGAAAAGAATGTCTACGTGAGTAACTGGTGTGAAGGGAAAAGCACCTGGGTCCTGAGACTGTCTAATAAGGGCTGCAGAAGCCCACCTGTGTTTCAACATCTCCCTGGTGAGGGAAGTATGCTTCTTGGTTCCCTACCATGCAAATACACACACACACACGCGCGCGCGTGCGCACACACACTCATTTACAAAATCTGTTGAAGTTGTAGCGAAGTTAAAGGCAAGAAATGTGAATTCTACTTCTTGAGTATGTTTATCCATTATTAATCATAGTACATACACGAGGAGACTGAGGCACAGAGAGGTTATACAACTTGTCCACAGCCACACAGCCAGTAAGTGGCAGAACCAGGATTTGAGTCTGAAGACTGAGTCAAGACTCCATGCTCCTCCTCTCTAGAGAGCATCTGGGGTACCAAACCACACAAGGCCTGCATCAAGACTCTGCTCACCTGAGGCTCAGCAGCCCTGGGCCTTCCTGTCCAGGTGTCAAAGGGTAAAACACCACCTGCCCTGGGGGAGCCTCATCGCTGCCTACCCCCCACCCCCTGCTGCCCTGCTGCTCTGACCCCTCGCCTCTGCTGCTGAGGTCTTCGGTGATCAAAAGGAAAGCAGGGGCCCTTCTGGGTCTGCTTCCAGGCCACAAACTACATCTTTCATCACCTTAACCCAACTGGGTCAGATGATTACTTCCTTATTTGTACTAAAATGCTGTCCAGAACTTCCCACCCATAGAATACCAGCTACACGTTAGGGTGTTGTACTAGTTACTCTATGTACATGACATTGATTCTAACAACAACCCTCTGAAGGAAACACAACAGTCTCTACCTTCTAGATTCAGAAATGAAAGTTGGAAGAGGTGAATTGACTTGGCCCAGGGAGTTCAGGGAGCAATTGCGGTGTCAAGATTCATATCCAAATCTGCAGGAGTCCAAGAAACACTCACTTTCCCACACCTTCTTCTCTTTCTGGTCCTTACATTTCCAGAGCCTACCACACAAGGAAGAAGCTAGAGTGCTTTTGATGAGGATTTCACCCTAGAATGGATGGCACAAGTTTCTAGAACACACTGTACCTGACCAGGTATACTGTCTGGGCAAAAGGCAGACTCTGATATCTGTACCAACCACACAGGAGTACCTGCTGGGACCCTGAATGGTGAATATGCTCTCCTTTACCATAAAGGAGGCTGAGCACTGAAAAACTGATGCTTTCAAATTGTGGTGCTGGAGAAGACTCTTGAGAGTTGCTTGGACAGCAAGGAGATCGAACCAGTCAACCCTAAAGGAAATCAACCCTGAATACTCACTGGAAGGATTGATGCTGAAGCCAAAGCCCCAATACTTTGGCCACCTGATGCTGGGAAAGAGTGAGGACAAGAGGAGAAGGGGGCTACAGAGGATGAGATAATTGGATAGCATCACCGACTCAAAGAACATGAGCTTGAGTGAACTCCAGGAGATAGTGAAGGGCAGGGAATCTGGTGTGCTGCAGTTCATGGGGTCACAAAGAGTCACACATGACTTAGCAACTGAACAACAGCAAGTGCCCCCAGAATCTCTGCTGACTGTCTCAGCCAGGCATCCAGAGCTGAGGAAAGACAAGGAGAGGGAGAAGGCAGTTTGAGGTTCCATGCCGTCTCTTCTCACTGAATCCTCTGCCACGTGCCCCTTGGCATTACCTGCCGGACACACTGACCTGGAGCCTGGAAGCTCCCTCATCAGGCGTGTCTCTCCAAGACCCCATGTCTTGTCTACACATCTGTGGGTTTTTCCTTTTTCATTGTTGTTGTTCAGCATCCATTCGCTGCCTGTCCTGATTCCCCTCATCCTACCTGCAATCTCAATCCACGTGGTAAAGGTCCCCCATCCTCGCTGGCTTGAGAGTGGGTCAGTGACCCAGGTGTGGCTAATTTTCGTCATTTATTTGAGATATTGGCATTAGTGTTAGTCACTTAGTCACGTCTGACTCTTTGCAACTCCATAGACTGCAGCCTGAAAGGCTCCTCCATCTATGGAATTCTCCAGGAAATAATACTGGAGTGGGGTGCCATTCCCTTCTCCAGGGGATCTTCCCAACCCAGGGATTGAACCTGGGTCTCCTGTATTGCAACCAGATTCTCTACCATCTAAGCCATCTGCTGCTGCTGCTAAGTCGCTTCAGTCGTGTCCAACTCTGTGCAACCCCATAGATGGAAGCCCACCAGGCTCTCCCATCCCTGGGATTCTCCAGGCAAGAACACTGGAGTGGGTTGCCATTTCCTTCTCCAATGCGTGAAAGTGAAAAGTGAAAGTGAAGTCGCTCAGTCGTGTCCAACTCTTAGCGACCCCATGGACTGCGGCCTACCAGGCTGCCCCATCCATGGGATTTTCCAGGCAAGAGTACTGGAGTGGGTTGCCATTGCCTTCTCTATCTAAGCCATCAAGGAAGCTTAAATATCGTCAAATATGACAAACAGAGGCATCATAGCCAAGAGGCAAGCAGCATGGAGTCATAATTCAGATCTTCAGGACTCAAATCCTGGTTCTGCCACTTCTTGGCTGTGTGACTATGGGCAAGTTACATAACCTCTCTGTGCCTCAGTTTCCTCATCCAGTTAATAAGGGTAAAGATGAAATGAGCTCATTTCAGCAACTACTTGGGAAGCGCCGCACAAGGAGGAGCTCTCACTGCTGTCGCTCAGTACCAGGACTGCTGCTTAAATCATAAGGAAACAGGGCATCTCTTTGCCCTGGCAATGCCTGGCTGAGGCTGCGAGCCTGGAGTTGTTGGTAAGAGTGTGCCCAACAATGATATTAACACAGAGGAAGACAGAGGTGAGGGATGGGAGAGAGACAGAAATGCTGAGGCCCAGCAACTTTATAGAGCCTATAAATCCTGCTGGACTCAAAGCCGTTGCCACCCTGGAATTTTCAAGTTTTTCCATCCTTTGTTTTTTATGGAAGCCAGATGAGCTTTAGCTTGTTTTGCTGCCAGGATGCAAACGTCAGCGGACACTAGAACCACCTGAGGAGTAGTTAAACCAGATTACTGCTTAAACAAGATTACAGGGCCCACCTCTGAAACATCTGATTCAGGTCTTGACTGATGTATGCATTTCCTACGGCTGCTGGAACAAATCGTCACAAATCGGGATGGCTTAAAACTATCAGAACTCCGAAATCAGTATCACTATGTATTCTTGTCTGGAAAATCCCATGGACAAGAGGAGCCTGGTGGGCTGCTGTCCATAGGGTTGCACAGAGTTGGACACGACTGAAGCGACTTAGCATGCCATGCATTGGAGAAGGAAATGGCAACCCACTCCAGTATTCTTGCCTGGAGAATCCCAGGGACAGAGGAGCCTGGTGGGCTGCTGTCTATGGGGTCACACAGAGTTGGACATGAATGAGGCAGCAGTACCAGGCCAAAGCCAAGGTGTTGGCAAGGCTGCCCCACCCCCCCACCGCTGCCTGCCCCTGTGAGGTCCTAGAGGAGAAGATGCCCCGTGCCTCTCCCAGCTCCTGGCGGCTCCTGGCACCCCCTTCTGTGGTTGTCTCGCTCTAGTCTCAGATTCCCTCTCCACATTGTCATCTCCTCTGGGTGTATTACATGCCCTTCTACTTCCCTCCTATGAGGGCACCTGTAATGGTATTTGAGGCCCATCCAGATAATCCAGGATAATCAACTTTCTTTAAGATTCTTAACTAAATCCCATCTGCAAAGACCATTTCTTTCCCAAATAAGGGAACATTTACGGGCTCCAGGGATTAGAAACTGACCCCGTCGGGGGTCACTGCCACTGTACCACAGTTGGAGTCAAAGAACCTGCTTCTAACAAGGTTGCAGGTGATGCTGAGAATACACACTTGCAGAACCAGCGGCCCGACGGCATCCTGCTGAGACTTGGCAGTTTGGCTCAGAGGCCTTCTCCTCCATGAAGCGGGTCCTTCAACTCCCAGGTGAGTTAAACCACCGGCTTCCTTGGGTCCTTTCTCTGCCCTGAACTTCCCCTCTAACTTCTTCAACAGTCACAAAGTAGAACATGTTTCGTTTGCAATTTTGTCTCATTTAACGCACCAAGATCTCTGTCTTAACATTTCTCTATCTTCGATACTTAGCCTGGCACACGGTAAGTGAAAGTGAAGGCGTAAGTCACTCAGTCGTGCCTGACTTTATAACTCCATGGACTGTAGACTGTCAGGATCCTCTGTCCATGGGATTTTCCAGGCAAGAATACTGGAGTGGGTAGCCACTCCCTTCTCCAGGGCATCTTCCAGATCCAGGGATCGAACCCAGGTCTCCTGCATTACAGGTAGATTCTTTATTGTCTGAGCCACCAGGGAAGCCCAGAAACATCTAGCCAGTCTCCCTGCAGGGAGTCAAGCTCCGGCCTCCCACATGACAGGCAAGGATACTCACCACTATACTAATGAGGAAGCACAAGGTAGGTGTTAAATAAATTTTTAGTGCTTGAAAAAAAATTTTTTTTTAGTGCTTGGAATTGAGAGGTCAAAAGAACAAGGAACTCTTCTAAATTCCATTGAGAACCAATTCAATGTGAAAATTGTCACCAAGTGAGCCATGCTGGCTTGCATTCTGATGTCCCATTATTCTTTCAGTGTTGTACGGGAATTAACAGTATTTCACCATTTCATTTTCATTGACTTGAGATCATAGAAAAATCGCTGAGGGGCTCCAAAAGCTGGGCTTTGTGGATGATTATTATTCCAACCATAATAGCAACTCTTGCGTCTCTCTTCTAAGAAGAATCAGCTCTCGGTGAAACTATGAAGAAGGCCCACTGTGTAGCAATAAGTGCTGTTTGCCATGCTTCTCTCCCCAAGAGTATCTTTTATTTCATCTCTCAAGTCAAGTTTCTTATTCAGCGCTCCTCGCTGCACCATGCAGTCCCTGAAAGCCTAGGTGGGCCTTATTCATCGCTGTATTCCTATGGCACCTGGCACAGTGCCTGGCACACAGGAGGGGCCCAGATGAGGTTTTCAGAATTGAAAGGAATCTGCACGCAATTTAAATTTAACTCGAGTTCGCTTCTCCACCTTTGTAGCTGACATCATTAGTGTTTCGAATGCTAAAGCTCTCATTCCCAGCAACTTCCTGCTGGAACAGGCCAGAGAATGGGCGCTGTCCAGGGGAGAGTTCTTTTCTTTGGCCCTTCAACCCTTCAGACTTGAAAGCCATCCCTCCCACCTTAAATTCCACACAGCTGAATCTGTCCACAATTCAAGGTTAATTGCCAATGTTTCTCTCCTGCACATCTTTTCTGATTCCTTTGGTCAGGAATTTTTCCTTCATTTCCAATCCCAAGGCACTCTGTGTACACTGCTTCAATTATTCTGCAAATACCCCATATCCATAAAGCCACGGGACCTACTATACTAAACAAGATTTTATATATTCATTTAAATCTTCCTCAAGCCCCATGACAAAGGGGTTAATGCAAATTCTCAATACCAAGACCTTATTGATTTTAAGATGCACCATAGATTAGATGAAGCCTTTCAGCAAAAGAAAGAGAAAGAATTAAAGAGAGAATAGAATGCACTATACTATGCCACAATAACAACATAATAACAACAAATGCTTCTAGAGAGTTCGGAGAAGGCAATGGCACTCCACTCCAGTACTCTTGCCTGGAAAATCCCATGGGTGGAGGAGCCTGGTAGGCTACAGTCCATGAGGGGTCGCTAAGAGTCGGACACGACTGAGCCACTTCACTTTCACTTTTCACTTTCACACATTCGAGAAGGAAAAGGCAACCCACTCCAGTGTTCTTGCCTGGAGAATCCCAGGGATGGGAGAGCCTGGTGGGCTTCCATCTATGGGGTCGCACAGAGTTGGACACAACTGAAGCAACTTAGCAGCAGCAGCAGCTAGAGAGTTCACCATGTTCCAAACTCAGTGCTTTACAAGGATGGTAACTGTAGCCATGAAATTAAAAGATGCTTGCTCCTTGGAAGGAAAGCAATGGCAACCTTAGACAGTTTATTAAAAAGCAGAAACATCACTTTGCCGACAAAGGTCCATATAATCAAAGCCATGGCTTTCCCAGTAGTCATGTATGGATGTGAGAGTTGGACCATAAAGAAGGCTGAGTGCCAAAGAATTGATGCTTTCAACTGTGGTGTTGGAGAATATTCTTGAGAGTTCCTTGGACAGCAAGCAGATCAAACCAGCCAGTCCTAAAGGAAATAACCCTGAATGTTCTTTGGAAGGACTGATGTTGAAGGTGAGACTCCAATACTCTGGCCATCTGATGCAAAGAGCCCACTCACTGGAAAAGACCCTGATGCTGGGAAAGATTGAGGGCAGGAGAAAAAGGGGATGACAGAGGATGAGATGGTTGGATGGCATCACTGACTCAATGAACATGAGTTTGAGCAAACTCGGGGAGATGGTGAAGGACAGAGAAGCCTGACCTGCTGCTGTCCATGGCGTCGCAAAGAGACAGACACAACTGAGCAACTGAACAACAACATGCCTTTTAATTCTCACCACTCTCTTATCCAGCACAGACAGTCTTCTATCTGTGTTATCCACGGGGCCACCAGAGCTTCGGATAAGCTCTTGCAGCAAGCAAGTGGGAGACCCGGGACTGGAACTCGGGTAGTTCAGTTGGGCTCTACAGTCTCTGCTTTTTGAAGAATGAACTACCTTACATAACAGACTGCATCTTTAATCAAAATATGCCATACATAGAGAAAAATGTGCAAATTATATCGACACAAATAGATGAATTTTTACAGAATGAAAACACCCATACAACCACCACCCAGATCAACAGATCAAATATTGCCAGTATACTTCCCTTAAATCACTATGCCCTCCATCACCCCAAGGTAATCCCTACTTTATTTCTAATATCATAGTTTAGTCTTTACTGTTTTTGATCCTTATTTAACCATAATATTTATTTGTGTCTGGCTTCCATAATTCAGCCTTATATTTGTGAAATTCATCAGTGGTGATGTGTGTAAGGGTTGTATTCATTAATATTCAGCATCAATAACATTCCATTGTTTTGTTTTATTTATCTGTTTTTGTTGTTGTTGTTATTGACAGGCATCTGCATTTTCCCCCTAGTTTTTTGGCAGTACAAATGAATACTATTATTACTATTCTTGAACATATTATTTGTGGTCTTCCCAGGTGGCGCTAGTGGTAAAGAACCAGCCTGCCAATGCAGGAGACTAGGAGACGTGGGTTTGATCCCTGGGTTGGGAAGATCCCCCAGAAGAGGGCAAGGCAACCCACTCCAGTATTCTTGCCTGGAGAATCCCATGGACAGAGGAGCCTGGCAAACTGCAGTCCATAGGGTTGCAAAGAGTAGGCCATGACTGAATCATCTTAGCATGCACGCACAGACACGCGCATCTATAGGATAGGGGCTTCTCAGGTGGCACCGGTGGTAAAGAACCAGCCTGCCAATGCAGGAGACATAAAAGACATGGGTTCTATGCCTGGATTGGGAAGATCCCTGGGAGGAGGGCATGGCAACCCACTCCAGTATTCTTGCCTGGGGAATCCCATGGACAGAGGAGCCTGGAGGGCTACAGTCCATAGGATCGCCGAGTCCAACAGAACTGAAGCATCATAGTGCGTGCACACACATACATGCACACACACACACATCTATAGGATAAGTAGATACTCAACTTTAATAGATACAGCCCTGTAGATTTGCACAGTGGTCACACTAACTTACATCCCCACTATAAAGGTATGGGAGTTCCAGTTTTTCTATATCTTTACCAACATTTGTCATCATCAAATTTTTTAAAATTTAGACACCCAGGTGAGTTGAGCCTGTACTTTTTGAGTCTAACTTGCTCTGTCTCTCCTAATGTGAGATTCCATAAATTCATATCTGCCCATAAATTCCATAAATTCATATAAATTCAACCCTGTCATGGATTTAAAACCAAAACAAAAAAATCAAATAAGAAAGCAGCTTTAAATTTTCCCTCCCAATCCTATCCAAATGCTTATCTTTTCCTTCCTCACTCTGCTTTTTTTCCTTTAATCTCACAGTTGTGATTCTGTGGCATATTATTGGCTATCTATAATTATGATCTGTTATTTATTAATTTCTAACATAGCATATGACTGAAACTTATTAATTCTTTAAACGTCTGTGATATGCTTGCTCGGGCAATGTCATGTCAAACAAGGTTTATTAGTGAAGCTCGGAAAACTCAACCTACAGAGCACAGATTCTTTTGAATGGTGATGATTACAATCTTTCATCCACCCTTGCAATGAAACTGAACGTGAGAAGAAAGATGAAGGTAAGACTTAAAAGGCTGTCTGCAACTGCAAGCCCAGACAAAGACACGTGGGCACCCCAAACAAGATAAAAATTTAGTGACCTAATCAAACCAACATTCTTCAAATATTTGAAGTATATTTTGAACATTCTTCAAAGGGTTGAGAAGGAGGACCCCAAACTGCAAAACAGTATCCTTTCTCCCATCCTGAAAATTCTGATCTGGTCCTAACTTGATGAAGGCACACCCTCCGTGTAACCAGGCACAGCTTTCTTAGCAGTTCAGAAACATCTAATTGTTATCGGTTCATGACCTTTGAAGGTCTCACCCCCTTCAACTTACTACAGTATTCCTTTCAATTACTATAAAATTTTCCCTGAAATAAATTCTAGTCTATACTTTTCTCAATTTTGTTTTAGTATTTCCAAAGATGTTTTAAAGTCCTTGGAAGTTGATGTTCTGGTCCTCTCCATGTCTGGCTTGCTGTTGAATGTAATAATTCAAATTGAAGGAGAAAAGGCAACTGAATTATCCTGCAGACCGTGGTCACTCTCAGCAGTATGACATAGCATGCAAACTTCCTGACTCAGCCTTCCCCATCGTGACCAGTTTCTACTTGAACTCTACTGTCAGAAGAATTGAATGCATCTAAAATTGATAAGCCTGTACTTTTGGAAGTATATTATGTACCAGTATTTACACATATTATTTAATCATTACAACAATTCTTAGGCGGTATTTCAATGATATCAAACCAGTCGATCCTAAAGGATATCAACCCTGAATATTCACTGGAAGGACTTATGCTGAAGCTGAAGCTCCAATACTTTGGCCACCTGATGTGAAGAGCTGACTCACTGGAAAAGACTCTGATGCTGGGAAAGACTGAGGACAGAAGGAGAAGGGGACAACAGAGGATAAAATGGTTAGATGGCATCATGGACTCAATGGACATGAGTTTGAGCAAACTTGGGGAGATAGTGAGTACAGGAAAGCCTGGCGTGCTGCAATCCAAGGGCTCACAGAGTTGGACACGTCTGAACAACAACAACAATTTCAATGAAATAGTTAAGAATATGGGTTCAGGAGGTGGGGAGATGGCAGGCTGAAGTTTGGCTTCACCACTTCCTAGTGAAGGTATCACCTATATACCTCAGACTTTCTTCTTTTTAATTTGTAAAATAAAAATAACAATAGCATTATTTTGGGGGTTGATGTAAGACTATAATGAGATAATGCTAGTGAAGCGTTTAGGAATGATCAGTGGGGGTGAGTTATGATTATTACTCCATACTGTGACGATATTACTATCCTCATTTTGCAAAGAGGTGGAAAGTTAGTAAGTTGAACTTGACCAGGGTCATATAGCTCATCCATGGTAGAGAAGCAATTCCAAGTCAGACTTGGTCAACTCCAGAATGAGTGTTGAACCATCAGCCAGTCTGACATCTATAGCTTCAGTGAAACTACAAATTCAATGTCAACAGTACAGAACTCCGAGGAAGTCTGGTAGAGACCTTTCAGTTGATTTGAGACAAGGTCACAAGGCCTCTTCAAGAAGAATCCTTCAATCAGATGCTCTTTTCTCCATTTTTGAAATATGTAATACTGAGTGACCTTAGCACTGAAGGCTTACTGATGCTTTATTGAAGTTACACTGACCTCAGTTCTAACAAAAACAGAAACCATGATAATTTGCCATGAATCAATTTGTATGTACATGAAACCATCTTAGTTTTTAGTAATTATCACTTCATTTTCTAAATATTATCTGTTTAATTTTCTATCTTTTAAAAATTACTTCTTTGGAGAAACACCAATAAAAAATCACGTTGTGTCCATCCCTTCATGAAAGGCTGAGAAGGTGAGTCTCCCTATCAAGATGCCACAGACATCAATAGCATCTTAAGTGAAAAGGCAGCTGTGCAGTGGTAGAATACCAAGCACTGGAAGTACGGGGCCATGCCTCCACGTTCCAGTTCAGGAGCTCATAAGCTGTGTACAAACCAGTTCCAAAAGCAAAATCAGAGTCCATTTTTTGCTACATTCAAACGCTAGAATTCTTCAACTAATCAAATCAGGAGGGGGAGGGGATAAAAACCTACACTAGAACGCTCCAGAATAGTGCTAGATTCAGATCTAAGATCACCTGTTTAATTAAATCAATAAACATTTAGTAGATGTCCAATATGGATGGGGAACTGGGAATTAAAAAGTGAAGTAAGTTATTTTCTTTGACCTTGAGGGATTCACTACATAATAGCACAGAACGATATGTAAGCAACTAATTAGAACACAGTAGAGTAAGTCTATAATGAAATTAACTACAAGGTACAAAATGTGGAAAGAAAGATGTAGTCTCCATCGTTTCATGAGTAAAGAGCAAATTCATTTGACCTGGACATTTCTCTCCTATTGATTAGCCCAGAGTCTGTTTCTAGTATCAGAGTCAAAAGAGAAAGCACTTCATCTTCCAATATTTTACCTTCACGACTTTTCAATATACTATTAAGTAATGGTCTTTTATAAGAGAAGACCATTAAAGATCCCAGAATGAGCTAGATAATGTGTTAACCTCTTTCATGTTTTATATAAGCCCCAAAGGAAAGTAATAATGTTGAAATACAGAGGCACTGAGGCCCACCATGGAGGTCAATTTCAGGAGTGTGGAGCATGGCACACTGGATATGTTTCTTATATACCAACTAGGAGCTGCCTGCTTTAACATCATGAAGAGCACTTTTCCACAGGAGTTCTGAGATGCTGAAAGGGAGGGCCTCCCAGGGCTCTAAGAAGCCCATGGTATGGGTGCTGGAGATGACTTCCCTACCTGACATCTGCGGGGTCTTCTGTGACGAGCACGTCAGTCTTGCAGCTGGCCAGTGGGTTGATGGACAGCTCCACAGGGGGCACCACGAAGCTTTTGCTGACAGGAAGCCAGAGTCCTTGGCCCAAGCTGAAAGTAGACCTGCAATGTAAGAGTTTCCATTGGGGGACTCCCTAGGAAGCAGAGAAAAAAACAGGAAAAGGGGGCCCCTCCTCCCATTCCTTCTAGAACCTTCTCTAACTTGCGGGCCCAACTGAATCACCTGCATGCTTCAAGGCTTGATGTTGGCCAACTTTGCCCAGACATGGATGGTCATTTTCTCCCTCTGTTAATTATTTAGCACGTGCATTACTCTATATTGCTAGTCATGTTTTCCTGAGTTTAGGTCTTGATTCCTAATTAGCAGTGGGCTTTGTGAAAACAGGGACTATTTCAGCTCTGCATTCCCAAGCAGGCCTGATAGGGAGCAGAAGGACATAAAGTGACTGGCAGGGGCAGCCTGCACAAAGGTGAAGAGTATGCACTCTGAATCAATTTCAACCAAAATTGGATTCCCAGTTCTGCCCCTTAATTTGCTGTATGTCTTCATCAGTTTAAGTACAAAGTTTTCACACAAGATTTCATGGTAGTGGCAGGAAGAGATTCTATGGCTAGAGAATATTTTTAAACCACTGGACTAGATAATCAGTAATGTCTCCTCCAGTTCAAGTATCTGAATCTATTAAGTCTAGATGCCAGACAAATGGAAATCAGATTCCCATAGCAACCTGGACCATTGTATCCCAGAAATGCACAGGTTCAATTAACTAAGGATGTATAACTATACCTCCCCATCAGACTGTTCCCCAACAGAACTGTCAACTCACCTGAGGATCTTTTCAGGGGCTTGCTCCCCTGTCACCAGATCATAGCCCCTCTCCAGTGTTGTGTATGGCCAGGGACTGTGGGAAAAAATTGAGAAAGGGAAAGAAAAAGAGAGAAGAGGTGGTATTAGTCAGAAGCAGATGCAATTCATATGTGGACACTGCTGAAGAACTGCTACAAATTATCAAATTTTGCAGAGGTAATGTTTGGATAAGTCTATTTATAGTATACCAGTCTCCATTTCACAGAAGGACTCAGCATTTCAAAGTCCTCTTGGTCCCTTTTGGAGCTTACACATAAAATATGTGATTCTTCTTCACTAGTCCACTCAAGAGTGTCCTTTGATTACTTATGGTTTGGGAGGGTGAGCTCCACTTAGCATTTGTTCTCTAGAAGATCTGTCATCAGTCATGTACTGATGGGATTCATCCGGAAATAGGATTCACTTCCCCAGGAACACAACCACTGCAAAAGAAGTGTCGTCCATGGGGAGCAGTGGAGGCCCCGACGTGCCTGCCTCACCTGATGCTCTTTGCTACTCACCCTTCACTCTGTCCCCAGTCACTGCGCACACACAGGTGTCTGTGAGCCGGGTCAGGGGCATAGCCTTCGTGGCAGCTGCAGTCTCCTGTAAGCCAAAAGAGGAAAGGGTCTTGTGAAACACTGCCGGCCCCGAACAGCCTTCTCTCCTTGTTTTCTTGGAACATAAAGTGAGCTGCCTCGTTTTAGCAAAGGCCATGGAAAGAGAATGTTCTAGCCCATCTGCCACTGTGGTTAACAGAGTTCATTCATTGTTCATTCACTCACTTATTCACTCGGCAAGCCCTGGCCACCCTCCCCGGAGCTCTCTGCTCAGCACTGGGGATGCAGAGGTCAAAGGTGCAACCCAGGTGCTGAAGGAGCTCGTGACTAAATGAGACAGAGAGTGAGCTGGTGGCTACACATGGATGCCCTGTTTTCAGATATTTAGATTATGATAAAGTACTCTTGTGCTAAAAGTGTAATCAGAAAATTGAATTCTCTCCACCTGAATGAACAATTCACGTTCATTTATAAGCCCCAAATCAAATGCCACCTCTTCCAAATATAATACTTCTGATTTCCTCTTGAGGAAAAATTGTTTCCGTTTACCATCTCCAGAATTTATTTTGTTTTGTTGTCGGTGGTCTTATTGGTTTTACTTGCCTCTTTCCCCTCCCCTCATTTTCCCGCTTGTCCCCTTCCCTTCCATCTACCAAGCCATCCATCCTTCCATGTATCCATGTGTTATCCTTTTCTGGCCATGCCTTATATGGGCTGGACACAGCCTCGCTAGCGTCCACTGCTGCCTTAAGTATAGTTTCTCATTGGCCAAGTTCATTCTGGGTGCACATGTCCTGTTTCCTGATGTATCTTCAGAGTTCATTTCTGGAAGAGTCCTGCCTTCCTGCTACTATTGGGCTTGCTTCACTGCTCACTCCTTAAGGTTGGGAAAAAATGTTTTGATTCAATTAGTTGTTAGATTTTCCTAAGATGTAGTTGTAGAATGTTCCCAGATGCTTTACCAAAAATAGATTCTATTAAAAAAAAGCTTGTGAAATACTGTGCCATTCCTTAGAGCCAGTCAAGTATGACTGCGATTCTTCAGTCCTACAGTCATTCTGGTTGGCTTGACCAAGTATTTTCAAATCACATTTCATGGAAATATCTAGCTTAATGTCGGAGATTCAGACTTTGAAACTTTCAGATTTTAATGTTCCTTAAGACATTTCATTTTGAAATCTCCTTAATAATAAAAACAATGAAGGCTAAACACGCAGATATTACACGCTAGATCTGAGGACACTGGAGAGCTCTGTTGCATTAATTCTGGTGGCCAGATAAATGGATTTTATGCAGTCCTCATTAAAAAAAAATTCTCTTATCATCTTTGTTTCACTGAATAGGATCCTGAGACTGAGAGATGAGGTGCTAACAAGCTCATGCTTTTTACAACTTCGAGTCTTATGAATCAGTTTTCTCAACCTTGCGCAATCAAAACAAAGCACAGCAGTGAACGCGAGGCCAGAGTAACACAGGTTCTAAAACTATCGCCCATTAACTCCTTTTAAAAAATGTTTGTATTCATCAAATAGCCTTATTGTTTCCCCTGATTCATTATCAGTGTGAGGCATTTGACCTTATGCAAAGGATTCTGAGTGTTAACACTTTCGTTCATTTTATATATTTCAATGCTGCTTAATCTTTGTATACTCAGCATCAGCAAGTATCTGGCAAACAGCCTGGGCTTAATAAATGTTGGTTAAACTAAAAGGGTAGTAAGATATAATGTGGAGAAAAGAATAGATCAGAGGGAATGTTCAAAATATTTAGAACAAGACTGTTGAAAGACAAAGAGAGAAAGAGAAACAGAGAGAGAGAGAAGAGAAGAGAGAGAGAGAGAGATCGATGTACCTCTCCTCTCCTCTGGATACCTAGTAAATAAGAGGGGGCTGCTTGCAGGCAGGGCGCTCTCTGTAATTCTCCCCTCCAATAACATCCCCAAGGGTCTTCCACTGAATGCCAGTGCTGCAAATATGTGCAACCTAATGGATTGACTGTTGCCGGAGGTTAGGAAAACGGAGGGAAAGAGCGGAGATCCTTGCGATTTGGATCAGAATAATCAACCCGAGGGGGAGGAGGAGGAGTCACTAATGATGTGTTAAAATGCAACAGTCCCTTCATGAAATATTCACCACTTTAAGCACGTCTAATATTAAAGATTAAAAGTCCTGGGATTTGTCCTCGAGACTCCCAGGCCTGATTTATGATCTGCCACAAGCCACAGGCTTCATGATTCATTACAGGAGAGGTAAAGTGGTTACCTCTGGCACAGAGACGGGAAGTTGGGCAGGGGTGAGCCAGGAGCTGGTGGGGCAGGGGGCTCTTCTCCATGGAAGGGTTGAGGTTCCTGTCTCTCCTATCAGTGACTCCGGACAGGGCGCAGGTCATTTTTCCTCCCCTTCTCTCGCTTTGGGAATATTAGTGAGAATGAGAAATCTATACAGAAAAAAAGGGCACTGCCATATTTTTCTCTTTCTTTCGTGTGTGCTTACTAGGCAACTTTCCCCTGCCTTGGAATGGATCATTAATTACTACGGCTCGTTATACAACAAATGTGTATTTTGCAAATGAGAAGTATCCACCCTGGAGGCTGCCTGGAGAACAGGAAGTGAGGGAAGGGGAAAAGCAGGAGTGCTGGCCCGGGTTCCAATCCTCACTTTCTCTCTCCCCAGATGTATGGTCTTGGGGAAGAGGTCACTTCACCATCTGGGTCTCAGTTGTCTCAACGATACAGTGAGAATGCCAGTTCAGCCAATCACTCAGAGCTGATGCAAGAAGCAGCTGAAGGAGGGAAGTGCGCCACCGATGGCTCAGGCAGGCAGTGAGTAGCTGCTCATAAACTTCCTCCTCTTTCCCTTCCAAGATGGCAACTGGCTTCTGACGTATGCTTGCACATTAGCTGGAGGGATACTGGATAGGTACTCTCCTCCATGCTGGGACTTAGTTTCCTTACCTGCAAAATGGAAGCTTGGAATAGATGTTCATCAATTCCAGGCACCAGGGAGAACCAGTCATTTACATTGCCTTTCCAAATTGCTCACCTCTAGCTTTCTGGACACTCCTTGTTTTAACCTTAACTTTGATCACTCTTAGCAGCTGGGCTGTGTGTCTCTGGCAGGATTTCCCTCAATGCCATGGCTATTGGCTTTATTGACCACCCCCACCCTTTCCCATTTTGCTGGCTCAGCGAACTCTCCACATTCACAACTAAGCATTACCTTCTTGCAAGATGCCAGTCTCTGACAGCAGGACTTGAGGGTTAACCCCTTCCCTGGGTGAGTCCCATACTCAATCCTGCCTTTGTATCCAGGGTGGCCAGACTGCTGAAGGTCAGCTCTCCAGGGACACGTGCTAACTTGCTTTTCCTATGCTGACTGTGAATGTCCAGGCTCCCTGACTTCTGTTACTACAGCAGATGCTCCTTAGAAAAAGTGATGGCTGCCATTCTGCTCACCACTGCATCCAGCATCTGCTGCCCTGCCTGGCACATAAAGAAATCCAGGCGTACACTTCAAAATGGAGATCCCAGGTGGCTCAGGAGTAAAGGATCCACCTGCCAAGCAGGAGACGTGGGTTCAATCCCTGGGTCAGGAAGACCCCCTGGAGAAGGAAATGGCAACCCACTCCAATATTCCTGCCTGGCAAATCACATGGAAAGATGAGCCTGGTTGACTACAGCCCATGGGGTCACAAAGAGCAGGATGCAACTTAGCGATCAGTTCAGTTCAGTCACTCAGCCTTGTCCAACTCTTTGTAACCCATGAATTGCAGCAGACTAGGCCTCCCTGTCCCAGAGAAGGCAATGGCAACCCATTCCAGTACTCTTGCCTGGAAAATCCGATGGACTGAGAAGCCTGGTGGGCTCCAGTCCATGGGGTCGCTAAGAGCCAGACACGACTGAGGGACTTCACTTTCACTTTTCACTTTCATGCATTGGAGAACACTCCAGTGTTCTTGCCTGGAGAATCCCAGAGATGGGGGAGCCTGGTGGGCTTCCATCTATGGAAGTCGCACAGAGTCGGACATGACTGAAGCGACTTAGCAGCAGCAGCAGTAGGCCTCCCTGTCCATCACCAACTCCTGGAGTTCACTCAGACTCACATCCATTGAGTCAGTGATGCCATCCAGCCATCTCATCCTCTGTCGTCCCCTTCTCCTCCTGCCCCCAATCCCTCCAAGAATCAGAGTCTTTTCCAATGAGTCAACTCTTCGCATGAGGTGGCCAAAGTACTGGAGTTTTAGCTTTAGCATCATTCCTTCCAAAGAACACCCAGGACTGATATCCTTTAGAATGGACTGGTTGGATCTCCTTGCAGTCCAAGGGACTCTCAAGAGTCTTCTCCAACAATTCTTCGGCACACAGCTTTCTTCACAGTCCAACTCTCACATCCATACATGACTACTGGAAAAACCATAGCCTTGACTAGATGGACCTTTGTTGGCAAAGTAATGCCTCTGCTTTTCAATACACTATCTAGGTTGGTCAAAACTTTCCTTCCAAGGAGCAAGCGTCTTTTAATTTCATGGCTGCAATCACCATCTGCTGTGATTTTGGAGCCCAGAAAAATAAAGTCAACCATTGTTTCCACTGTTTCCCCATCTATTTGCCATGAAGTGATGGGACCAGATGCCATGATCTTCATTTTCTGAATGTTGAGCTTTAAGCCAACTTTAACACTCTCCTCTTTCACTTTCATCAAGAGGCTTTTTAGTTCCTCTTCACTTTCTGCCATAAGAGTGGTGTCATCTGCATATCTGAGGTTATCGATATTTCTCCCAGCAATCTTGATTCCAGCTTGTGCTTCTTCCAGCCCAGCATTTCTCATGATGTATTCTGCATATAAGTTAAATAAGCAGGGTGACAATATACAGCCTTGACGTACTCCTTTTCCTATTTGGAACCAGTCTGTTGTTCCATGTCCAGTTCTAACTGTTGCTTCCTGACCTGCATATAGCTTTCTCAAGAGGCAGGTCAGGTGCTCTGGTATTCCCATCTCTTTCAGAATTTTCCACAGTTTATTGTGATCCACACAGTCAAAGGCTTTGGCATAGTCAATAAAGCAGAAATAGATGCTTTTCTGGAACTCTCTAGCTTTTTCAATGATCCAGCAGATGTTGGCAAGTTGATCTCTTGTTCCTCTGCCTTTTCTAAATCCAGCTTGAACATCTGGAAGTTCATGGTTCATGTATTGCTGAAGCCTGGCTTGGAGAATTTTGAGCATTACTTTACTAGTGTGTCAGATGAGTGCAATTGTGCAGTAGTTTGAGCATTCTTTGGCATTGCCTTTTTTTGGGGGATTGGAATGAAAACTGACCTTTTCCAGTCCTGTGGCACTGCTGAGTTTTCCAAATTTGCTGGCATATTGAGTGCTGCACTTTCACAGCATCATCTTTCAGGATTTGAAATAGCTCAACTGGAATTCCATCACCTCCACTAGCTTTGTTCGTAGTGATGCTTTCTAAGGCCCACTTGACTTCACATTCCAGGATGTCTGGCTCTAGGTGAGTGATCACACCATCATGATTATCTTGGTCGTGAAGATCTTTTTTGGACAGTTCTTCTGTGTATTCTTGCCACCTCTTCTTAGTATCTTCTGATTCTGCTAGGTCCATACCATTTCTGTCCTTTATCGAGCCCATCTTTGCCTGAAATGTTCCTTTGGTATCTCTAATTTTCTTGAAGAAATCTCTAGTCTTTCCCATTCTGTTGTTTTCCTCTATTTCTTTGCATTGATCGCTGAGGAAGGCTTTCTTATCTCTTCTTGCTATTCTTCAGAACTCTGCATTCAGAGGCTTATATCTTTCCTTTTCTCCTTTGCTTATCACTTCTCTTCTTTTCACAGCTATTTGTAAGGCCTCCTCAGACAGCCATTTTGCTTTTTTGCATTTCTTTTCTATGGGGATGGCCTTGATCCCTGTCTCCTATACAATGTCACGAACCTCTGTCCATAGTTCATCAGGTACTCTGTCTATCAGATCTAGTCCCTTAAATCTATTTCTCACTTCCACTGTATAATCATAAGGGATTTGATTTAGGTCATATCTGAATGATCTAGTGGTTTTCCCTACTTTCTTCAATTTCAGTCTGAATTTGGCAATAAGAGGTTCATGATCTGAGCCACAGTCAGCTCCCGGTCTTGTTTTTGCGGACTGTATAAAGCTTCTCCATCTTTGGCTGCAAAGAATATAATCAATCTGATTTCGGTGTTGACCATCTGGTGATGTCCATGTGTAGAGTCTTCTCTTGTGTTGTTGGAAGAGGGTGTTTGCTATGACCAGTGCGTTCTCTTGGCAAAACTCTATTAGCCTTTGCCCTGCTTCATTCCATATTCCAAGGCTATATTTGCCTGTTACTCCAAGTGCTTCTTGACTTCCTACTTTTGCATTCCAGTCCCCTATAATGAAAAGGACATCTTTTTTGGGTGTCAGTTCTAAAAGGTCTTGTAGGTCTTCACAGAACCATTCAACTTCAGCTTCTTCAGCATTACTGGTTGGGGCATAGACTTGGATTACTGTGATATTGAATGGTTTGCCTTGGAAACGAACAGAGATCATTCTGTCATTTTTGAGATTGCATCCAAATACTGCATTTCAGACTCTTTTGTTGACCATGATGGCTACTCCGTTTCTTCTAAGGGATTCCTGCCCACAGTAGTAGATATAATTGTCATCTGAGTTGAATTCACTCATTCCTGTCTATTTTAGTTCGCTGATTCCTAGAATGTTGATGTTCACTCTTGCCATCTCCTGTTTGACCACTTCCAATTTGCCTTAGCCACTAAACAACAACAAATACTTCACAATAGTAATGCCTATGTCAAAGGGACAGGGACATTTTTTGCCTGTTTCTCCTACTAAACTAGGAGTCTCTTGATTGCAAAAATCTTTTCTTAATCATCTCCATATCGTAGTAGTTATATCTTATCTGATGAACGGTTGGAAACTTATTTGCTGAATGGATGAATGAATGACTGGATGAATTAGTGAATATATAAATATACTGCAATTATCATGAATTCAGGCTGAATTCATTTAGAATACTGATGATTTTGCTGAAGACTAGAAGAAGACTTTCTTACATCCATGACAGGTATTTGCCAAGGAAATGGAAAGGGTAAACACAAAAGTTGATGAAATGGCTACAATAGAATTTCTGTTTCACATCAGAGCAGAGGAAGCTCGTACAGCTCATCTAGTTCAAATCTTCCCAGCTTCACCTTCCAGACAGGGAAACTCTGGCTCAGAATGTGAAGACATTTAGCCAAGTAAGTGGACTAGCCTCTTAACAAATCAAGATTAGCACCCAGGACTCTTGGCTATTACTCCAGCATCCTTTCCACTACACTGGTGCTCTCAATACTTAAATACATCCAGTAACATGCTCCTGATTTTTTTCCTTTATATGCCTTTGACATTTCTGAGTTTCCTACAATGAGAATGTATTACAGAAACTATTTTTTAAAATATAATGATTTAAAGTATCCTGAATGCATTAAAAACATGAATTTACAAGTGATTGATAATGTAGACCTTAAAAAGGTTTACTCTCTTTATTCAAGTGGCTCCTATAAGGGAATCTGATTGAGTGTGTTTTCATAGTGCTCGTTAGTGTGGGTGTGTATATGTGCACGTGCACGCATGCTCAGTCGTGTTCAACTCTTTGCGACCCCATAGACTGTAGCCCATCAGGCTCTCTGTCCATAGAATTTTCCAGGTAAGAATACTGGAGCAGGTCGCCATTTCTTTCTTCAGGTGATCTTTCTGACCCAGGGATCGAGCCCACATCTCTTGCATCTCCTGCATTGGCAGGTGGGTCCTTTTACCAGTTACTGAGCCACCTAGTAACTAGCAACTGTGTGCTAGGTACTGCTGCTGCTGCTGCTAAGTCGCTTCAGTCGTGTCCAACTCCGTGTGACCCTATAGACGGCAGCCCACCAGGCTCCCCCGTCCCTGGGATTCTTATTATTGGTCTGGTACTCCCATCTCCTTAAGAATTTTCCACAGTTCGCCATGATCCACACAGTCAAAGGCTTTTGCATAGTCAAATAAAGCAGAAGTAGATGTTTTTCTGGAACTCTCTTGCTTTTTCTTATGATCCAACAGATGTTGGCAATTTGATCTCTGGTACTAAGGGTTAAAAAAACAACTGGGTCATTACTTGTAGAAGGAAATATAGGTCTGAGGCACATCAGACAGCTTTTGTTATACTGACGCTGTGTAACAAAACCCACAGAATTTTATTATCAGTAACTCTAAGCAGTCTTCCGCTCTGTTCCACCTCTGGGTGGACTGATCCAGCTGGGACTCAGCTGCACTTGGCTCCAAGTTCAGTTGCTTCCACTCTGCTCTGTGTGACCTGCATGCTCCTTGGACCAGCCACTGCTTGGAATGTGGTTTTCTCATGGTAAAAGGCAGGGATGTAAGACAGTAAGGCTGGCCACAGCACTTTCCAAACTTCATTTCCTATCATTTCTGACTTCATTTCATATCATATCTGCTACCAACCCACTGTCCAGAGCAACTCTTGAGCCAAGCCTGAAGACAGGGTTGGGAAGAAATCTCACTTTTCTCACTATCAAGCAAGCCAAGGATGTAAATGCATAATAGTACTCTAGAGAGATGAGGACTTGACAATAATTCAGTCTACCATGGGAAAAATGTTCCTGCAGCACCCCCTGATCTCCTATGTCTATGCCCTCTTCCACACTCTCTTAAACTCTGTCCCCTTAGAGAGAGCCATCACATGTCTTGGGAAGGAGTCCGAGAGATCCTAGCCTTGGCTGTTTGCCTCTCTGTTCACAAGCTTGGCCAGCTTAGTCACCCTCTCTGAGCCTCAGCTTCATGTCACTTAAAGGAGTCAAATGGTATCTTCCTTCCAGTGTTGTCATGGATGTCATAAGATGCTACAGAAAAACCCGACTGAACTTTGTGGCCAACCCTATACTTGGGTAAGACTGGTACATAGTAGATGCTCAATTAACAGAAGGTCTGATGCATCCCTGAAGCTTATCGCTACTACCTAGAAATCAACCCAATAACCCTTCATCACATGGGTAATATAATTCAATGCAGTCACTATATAAAGTATCTACTTCTGAACGGGAGATATTTGGAAAAGTAATTCCTAACCGTTAGTTTTCTTTGAATTTTGGAAATCATCAGGATGCCGTGGACGATTTTGGAAATCATCAGTGCAGGTAGTTTGAAGGAGCTTCCTCTTCTCTAACCTGTGTTTTCTCACTCATGAGAATCGTCAAATTAAAGGCAGCACCCCTTGCTCTTGCCCTTGTGGTTATGTTTATTGTTGTGATGTTTGTGATTAGAAACTTCACAGCAGGAGCTTTGAAGACCTGACTCCACGACCTTAGGCATGTGACCCGTTGAGTCTGAGCTTCAGTTTCTTGATTTTACAGTGAGGCCAGACAGCCTGACTCCCGGTACTAGTCATGAGCGTGGTCCACGAGATGACACGTAATGACATATGTCAAGCGTCTTCACCACTCCTAGCACAAAGCAGGCCCCCGGTCATGTTATGCCCAGCCTGTCTCCCCTACCACATGCCTGGCCAGGTGACACGGAAGGGTAGACGCCCCAGGTGGCCCAGTCGGAGTCAGAACAGGAAAGGATGCTGTGCACACTTGTTCTGAGGGTCCAGGGAAATGCCTTTTCAAGCTGCAGTGACAAGTAGAGTGAATGGGAAAATGAACAGCAGCCAGTGTCCCTGGCCTGTGATGATAAGTGATGACTGAGTCGGAAGCAAGTGAAAATGGAATCATAAGGGGATGATAGGGTGGGAGGAAGGGAGCCAGCCAGTGGGGCGGGATTAGGAAGAAGTTTTTACACTCATCTGGCACTCTCACAGGTGGGGGACCAGCTCCTCTGAGCTGTGGGGTCTGGAGAAGGTGGTCCCTCTGGCTGATGCCCTCATCAGTACCTGTGTCCTTCAGTAGAAGAGGCCATAGATGAGGGCAACATGTTTTTCAGGGAACATGGGGACCAGCTTGGAGATTATTTCATCCAAGTTGCCCCAAACAGATGGATAAAGAAACTGAGGTTCCTTTGGCTTGGCAAAGGGCGCACCTTAAAATTGAGACCATCGTTCATCTAGAGAACATTTATTCTTTCCATTAAAACAAGATGCTAGATTGGCCCCTCCAGTCTAGGAAAAAAGGGGGCTTCCCTGGTGGCTCACCTGTAAAGAATCAGCCTGCAATGCAGGGGCCATTACTGATAGGCATCTGTGTTTTGTTTTTTTTCGCCCTCAGCTTTTTGGCATTACAAATGAATGCTACTATTACTATCCTTGAATGCATTATCTTTGGCAATCTAAACCTACAGGATGGACTTCCCACGTGGCACTGCTGGTAAGGAACCTGCCTGCCAAGGCAGGAGATGTAAGAGACACGGGTTCAACCCCCGAGGAGGGCATGGCAACCGACTCCAGTATTCTTGCCTGGAGAATCCCCATGGAAAGAAGAGCCTTGTGGGCTACAGTCCATAGCATTGCAGAGTCAGACATGACTGAAGCAACTTAGCACTCATGCACAGGTCCACGGAAAAAAATTAACCAAACCAAACCAAAACAAGTGACATAGCTAATGATATATTCAGCGAGAAGAAATACACCACAGACTGCACAAAGGACTTTTCAAATGCATCACTGATCTTCCAGCAGAAAGGTGATACCAGCCTCATTACCAATTAGGAAACAAACTCAGAGCAGCGAAGCCACTTGATGAAGTTCATGCATCTGTGTGGCAGATCCAGGACAAAACAAGGGGATTCCAGGGTGCACACTCTAAACCATTTCACCAGTCCACTGGCTTCATGATGATAATGAAGGCACTATCAACTTTGAAGTGGTTTAGGAGAGCCCCACACAAGAGAAACTCAGATTGCTCATAATTGAGGGGTTCTGTTTTTCCCTACCCAAGAGTTTATGGAGTGAGACTGCATGTAACATAAAATGAGATCTCTATAAATGGGGCTTAAGAGACCTAAAGAGTAACTATTTTAAAAACCAGTACAATTCATCTATAGCTGATAATAAACCCTTGGCTTTTTGGAGATGTGGGGGAATGAATACAGGACCTCACACAGAGCAGAAGAGGCTCAGACATTACTTTGCTGACAAAGGTCTATCAAAGCTATGGTTTTTCCAGTAGTTATGTATGGGTGTGAGAGCTGGACTATAAAGAAGGCTGAGCGCCAAAGAATTGATGCTTTTGAACTGTGGTGCTGGAGAAGACTCTTGAGAGTCCCTTGGACTGCTAGGAGAACAAACCAGTCAACCCTAAAGGAAATCAGTCCTGACTACCCTTGGAAGGACTGATGCTGAAGCTGAAACTCCAATACTTTGGCCACCTCATGTGAAGAACTGACTCAATGGAAAAAACCCTGATGCTGGGAAAGATTGAAGGCAGGAGGAGAAGGGGATGACAGAGGATGAGAAGGTTGGATGGCATCACCAACTCAATGTACTTGAGTTTGAGCGAGCTCCGGGAGTTGGTGATAGACAGGGAAGACTGGTGTGCTGCAGACCAAGGGGTTACAAAGAGTCAGACACCACTGAGTGACTGAACTGAACTGAATCCACATAGCACCTGAATCCCACTAATTCTACCTCTTTTTTGTCACTTGAACCCATTCCTTCCCAGCTCTCCCTGGTGCCGGCCCTGGACATTGCCCATGTGCACCACTGAAAAAGTCTTCTCACTGGAGACCTACTTTCAGTGTCTGCCCACAACCTGAGTGGTGGCCAGTTACCTTCTCAGAGAACACCGCACCCACGTCTCATCTCAGAAGCTCCCCAGGGGCTTCCAGGTCCTTTCACAATAGCGTTCATAAGCCCTGGCAAACTACACAGTCCTTCATAACTGGCCTAGCCAATCCTCCCCCTTACCAGTTACTCTCCCTCCCTGCACCTTTCCTGTTCTAACTGCCCCTGGGTTTCCTGATAAGAACAGGGCTGTGTGAGGACCTACTTCTTGCGGTGGGTCTGCCCTGACCCTTCTTCTTGAGAAAAGCAGAGCCAGAGAAGTGAGAGAAATGTGCTCAACAGACGAGAGACAAGTGCTTGAGAGGAATTAGGAAATGAAGGGAAAAGCAAGTGGCAAAATAATTGTCTAGTGAGGGAATGAGATCATTTGGGCAGTTTTGAATACAAGCAGTATCACCAGGGAATACATTTTACAGTGCTGACCCCTATGCAAACTTGGGCAAATCACTCCATTTATCCAGACCTCAGTCTTCCCATCTGTAAAATGAGTAACTAGTACTCAGAGAAGCGACTTAGCAGCAGCAGCAGTACTCAGAGATCCCCAAATTGCCTTCCAAATCTTGTTCAGATTCCAGTTCTTGGTTCTATCTCTAACATGCTCTGGTATTGTGACCCGAGGTCAGCATTTCCTAAGGGGTTGGACCTGGAGGCAGGCTCTGTATGGGAGGCTCAGGAGTTCGGAGAATAGAGGCTTGAGAGTCAGAGAAACACCACTGGAGTGAAATCACAAGACATAATTCAGACCTTTATGAAGTGAAGAGGACTTTAGAAGTTAACTCAGCCAAATGTGCTGCGTGATCTCAAGCAGGTCTCCCCACTCCCTGTGACTCAGTTTCTCTATCTGTACAGTGAGGAGGTCGGCCTTGATGACATCCTAAGCAACCTTGGGTGGGTATCTCTGATGCCCTCCCTTTTCTTTTAAGCTGCTGGAGTGAGACATGCAGGCCTTATTCTTCCCAAAGCATTTGAGACAAACATGGATGCCTGCATCTCAGCTGCCTTGTTGCCTTTCCTAATTGTGCCTTTGAGAAGAAGAAGAAGAAGAAGAAAAAAGCACAGAAGCCAAAAGGTGGCGGTGACACAGGCTGGTGACCGGGTCTGACGGAGACCACAGTCCTTAATCCCAGCTACACAGGGACTAACTGGCTGTTGACCCAGCTCACGTGGGCAGACCCATGTGGGATATCTGGAGCTCTGAAAGGCCACCAGCCAGGCCATGCTAGGACCCCCCCTGCACGGTCTTAGCCATAGTGACTCCTCTCCACTGGCTCCATCCTCTCTCTTCCCAGCCTCCTCCATCCCTGAGTGCCTCCCCACCCGCCGCCCACCCACCCCCACAAATATCTACAAATAAGGGTCTGGGGGAAAGCATGGAAGTAAGAGACTCCCTTAAAATTATGGCAGATGGAGGAGGGTGAAAACAATCTAAAAGCCTGGAACAGATAGAGACACAGACATCTCTGATAACCAGAACAAATCTGATTCTAATTAAGCAGCATGGGATTCCTAACAGGCATGCACAGAGCTAGCCCTGCTGGGCGAGGGGCTGCCATCCACCACTCCTCCACCCCAGAGCCTGCATCATCCGAACTCCTCAGATCAGCCTGGAATGGGTTAGAGGGGTGGGGGGGGGGGGCGGGTCAAGGGTCATAGCCCCAGGAAAGGGAAAGAGCATCAATCTGGAATCAAAGCAACCTGCGGCTGAACCTTCGGTCTCCTGCTCACGGACTGAGTGGTCTGGATATTTTACCACACTTCTCTGTGCCTCTGTTTCTTTATCAGAAAATGGACATCTTAAACCCAGCTTCAAAAACCGTCACAAGGGTTGGAGAGACCATATTAAAAACAAGGAGCGCATCAGCAGCCGTGACTGCGGCTTTCGGCGTGTGAAGTTGTCACTAGCGTCACGACCACTCCTGCCAGCACTGGCGCCACCCCAGCACAGCAGCACCCCGATGCTGCTGTCCAGGCTGCACTCCCAGGCTGTGTTGTCTCCCTGGCCTGGTGCCCTTGGCACCTCGAGGCTGCGACTCTTCTCCTGGGCTTACTGTTGGGCTAGATCCTTTATTTCCCCTCCCGCCTGCTCTTTGTTCATCTCTGGTACAGACTGGACTTCTTCAGACTATCTTTCCTTCTCTGTACAATCCCTCTGTGCCTAGCACGGGTGGGATTCGTGCACAGAGATGAATCCACCTGAGTCTCTGCCTTCACACAGTGACTCTTGAGTGGGGAGACTGAGAAGAAAATATATTACCATGAGGTGCGTTTCAGACTGGAGCGGGGAGTGTGTGCAAAGAGCTATAGGACCCAGAAGAAGGAGCTTAAATTCTGCCCCTAGGCCAGAGGCTCACCAGTGAAGAGGAGGGTGATAATAAGAGGGAACCCTGAGACTTCTCTATGCAGATTCACTCATGTGACCCTCACAAGCCTATAAAGTAGGTTCTCTTCTCAAACCCACCTTACAGATGAGGAGACTGAGACCCAGAGGGGCTAAGTAACTTGCTTACCTAGAGTCACAGGGCAAAGAGGATTGGAATCTAGGGGGCTGGTTCCAGAGACTGTGAGGCTGTCCCAGGCTGCACTGCCTCTCTTTAAAGGGGAAAAAGGAGTTTTCAAGAAGAGGAAAGGATGGGTGTGGAGGCAGGTCAGAGAGTAAATGGGACATCACAGCCCTTTTGTCACTCCAGACCAGCAGGAACACTGGATCAGCTGGATCAGGCAGTGAGAAATCCCATCCTGGTTATACACGTGCAGGGAAACAGCCCCTGGAAACCTCAGTATCCTCTCTCATAAATAGTCATTCCCCAAAGATAAATCCAGGCGTTATGCATGGGGAGAGGTGGTTTAAAGCAGAGAAGACAAGAACTGGGCTTAGAACAGGCTTCAAACTCTGCACTTGTCCCCTAATGGCTCTGTGGCTTTGTATAATTTCTGGTCTCTGGCCAAGGCTTGGTTTCCTCAGTCCTATAATGATGTTAATCAGGCCTTCTCCTCACACTGAACACCACCAAGAATGCTTTGCCTGGTGTGGGCTCCAGAATCATCACCTGCTACTGTCATGGCTATTATTAGGACACTGGTTGTTTTAGTGTCCTCCCCTGACCATAATTCTTATCCTGGGTCCCTAGGTTGTAATTTGGGGAAAAGACAAGGTTAAAATGTGTGCTCAGCTGCCTCAATCGTGTCCAACTCTTTGCGACCCCATGGACTGTAGCTAGCCAGGCTCCTCTGTGCTAGGGATTTCCCAGGCAAGAACACTGCAGTGCCTTTTTCTACTCCAGGGATCTTCCCAACCCAGGGATCAAACCCAAGTCTCTTGTATCTCCTGCACTGGCAGGTGGATTCTTTACCACTGAGCCACCAGGGAGGCCCATATGGCTCTCATTAAGCATGCATTAATCCATTCAACTATTCTGTGAATCAGATGCTAATGTCCTGGTTTTACAGATGAGGAAACGGAAACTCTCAGAGGTTAAATGACTGACTTCCAGATGACACAGTGGGAACACAACAGGGTCTGGATCCGAACCCCTTTCTGTGTGACTCTGGAGTCAGCACTCCCCAACACTATACCAGGCAAGATGGAGAACTTCAACATGACCCTCTAACTCACTCAAAACAATCCGCCTTGGTGGCTCTCCCTGGCCACCCACCACACTGAGCTGGAGCTTACAGGTGCAGGGAGAACACAAAGCCTGGGGAGGTAGTTCTGCCACGGAACCCTCAGCTCTGTTTCCCCACTGGTTAACGAGTGGCCTTGCTCAAGCCCTTTCATCTCTCTGAGCCTCATCCTGTCTCCCAGAAGATGAGGAACATATGCCCCATCCTCTCCCATTCACAAGGATGCTGTGAGGATAAAATATAGACTCATCCCATTCAGAACACATGGAGATTAATAATGCAGTCGTCCCCCCGCCTGCACAAAGCCTGAAACAGCAAAATGAAATATACAAAATAAATTAAGCAGAGGGTAATTACTCATTTTGCAAAAGAGTTCTTCACTCCACAAAAAAAAAAAAAAAGATGCATTGATGTTTTTCCCCAAGCATCAGCTATCTTTGTGAGTTTAAAGTCAAATTTCATTTATAGAATTAAAACAAAAGAGTAATGAGTTTTCAGGCATGCACAGGGTACAGTGGGCTGCACGCATGCATCGTGCCCTCTGCCTGCGCCATCCTCGCCAGACTGCAAGGCGGTCCAGACACTCACAAGCACTGACTCTGGCCTTCTCCCAACCGGAAACTGGGGGAAATGGAGAGAACCAGGGGAGGGCATATGACATCTGTACTCTGCTTCAGAGGAGTCCCTTCCTCAAACTTAGCCTCAGCTCTAGGCAGGTGAGCAGAGTAAGCTTCCTGGGACATTGGAAGATTGTCCTCTCCAGTTCCTTCCATCTGGAATACCGTGCCATTCTATATCATGGGTACAATCAGCAGGACCCAACTCACTTTCGCTCTGCGACCCTCACTCCTGATTAAATTCACGTGCACGCTTTTGCTCTCACCTCTGCCTCTCCCTGTCTCTCTTCTGTTCTGTGATTCGCTCTTTCCATCCATCTCTGTCTCCATTTCCCATCCTTAGTGCCTTTGCTGCTGCCTCTGTCTCTCTCTTTGGTCTCTGCTTCTCTGTTCTGGCCCCTCCCTCTGTTGCATATCCATCCACTGTCTGTCTGTCTGCCTCTTTTTCTCTGTATCCCTCTGCACTGAAAAGAACTGAATTTGAGTCAGAGGCTCAAGTGAAATCCCCAGACTCACTTTCATCTCCCCTTCTTCAAAATAAGAGATAAAAAGGACGATCTGCCTGCTTCAAGGGTTAATGCAAAGATGAAGAAGACATAAGGCATGGTGTGTAAAGGTGCCTGGAACAAGGAAGATGTTCATATCCTGCTTGTTCCAGATAACTTCCTTTTCTGCCTCTTTCCCTTGATTTCTCTCATCCTCCTGTTCCCTTCTTTCCTTTCCCATCCATCCCACTCCCTTTGCCCACCTCCCTTGCCAGCACATGAGCACACAAACCACTCCTTCCCCTGCTCACCCCCACCCCAGGCAGCCTCCACTTTCTAGCAAGAGCTTAGGTGCAGGAGAGCATCCTTCTCACTCCTAAGACGCACATCCTTCTACAAAACATGTTTAAGCCGCATTGACTGGTATACGGGGGAGACTCGTCATGAGACACTAAAATGAAGCAATGTGAGTCCAAGCGGCCTGCCCCACTAGGGTTAGGCTTCACCGTCACATCCATATGTGGTCATTTGAGAAACTGCAGCATCGGTTCATACTGCACAGGGTGAGGCAGCTGACCTTGCTTGACTCGAGGGGGGCAACTTGAATTCCTGGATGTCCCATTCTTATGGATAGTCTTGGTATGTTCTGTAGAAAAGCTACACATTTCCCTCACTCCCTGGCAGGTACACACACATACCTACTATTCAGAGACCTTTAACCACCTTAACATTGAAACGAAGGCTGCCTTCAGTCAAGAGAGAGGAGAGAGACAGTGTGGTGTGGTGGGCTGGCTCCCTATAGGTGGCATCGAATAACCAGAAACGGCCATTGCTGCTGCTAAATGCAGTGTTTTAAATGGCTTCATGGAGACCCTTTCTGCTCTATCATCATGCCTTCCATTCCATCATGATTAAGTCTTTTGTGGGTTAAGCAGTACCCACACTTAGGGTTCATTTTGCCCTTGATTCAATAATTCCCATTTATTGAACATGTATATTTGCCATATAATGTAACAGGTACTTTCTACTGATTATAATTGTCACAATAATGTAGCAAAGGTGAATATCTTTTTGTCTGATGAAAAACAGCCAGAAACTGAGGCTTGGGGAAAATTAAGCAATTTGCTTAAAACTGTACCAGTTTCGCTATAGAGGCAAAGCCAAGATTTTAACCCAGATCTGCCTGATTTCAAAGCCTTCACTCTCACAGTTTTGTTCTGACTGCCTCTCTAAACACAAAACTGAGCCCACTCGGAGGGCAGCTTGATTACCAGCAAAGAGACGGTGGTGGCAGTGTCTGGTCCACCTCCCTCCCTGGAGACCGACTCAATTTTGAGGCTCAGTTGATGTTTGCAGAAGAAAGACATGAATGGAGGTTATGGGGAGCTCACCAGGTTCCCGCTGCCCAGCACTGAAGCCCTTCCATGCATGAATGAATGGATCTATCACGAGCATGCAAGATGAGCCTGGAAAGCAATGCCAAGAGCCGACATGGTCTGCACAGTTTGTAAAAGACTCCTGGAGGCACTGGGTCAAATTACAGCTGGGGGCCTATTTCCCAAGGGTAAAATATTTTGATGGTTTAAAAATGTTCTCAAGAGGTGAGGAAGTCAAGCATCAGCAGGGTGATCGGGAGACCTCTGCTCTGCCATTAACTTGACCCGGGCAAGATGCTGACCCAAGGTCAAGGGTGATGACCCACCCTTATCAGCTATAGAAGGAGTGGATGGCCTAGGTGGTTGACACGGTTCCTCCCAGCTCTGCCCCACTTTGTTCTGGACTCCTACCCCCATCCCCCACTTGCCCAGGCAGGAGAGTCTTCTCAGGACTGGAGAGGCCACTGTCATGACTGAATCCTTATCCTCCCCAAGTTTAAAGGGACACCTGAGTTTGCAAGTTCAAAGGCATCCCTTGAGAATGACATCTTAGATTCTGTGCAGCTCCTTACTCGGCTGGCTCTTGTTCCAGCCCTGTGTGGCAGAGTGGCCGGGAGAGCTCTGTCCAGCCCCCTTCACTTGTGATCATATTTGTTTCCCTGCTTCCTTCCTTTCTCATCCTGGGGCATGGGTGTCTGTAACAGAATGAAGGTTTGCGTCACCCCAGATTCCTGTGTCAAAGCCCTAATTCCCAGTGTGGTGATGCTTGGAGACGGGCCTTTAGGAGACAATTACAGTAGATGAATTCATGAAAGCAGGGCCCCCGGGATGGGGTCAGTGGTCTCAGAAGAGGTACAGAGAGATCTCACTCTCCCTCTGCATGCACACACTGAGGCAAGGCCAGGTGCAGACACGGTGACCAGTTGAGACATCGGTCGTCTGCAAATTCAGTTCAGGGCAGCTTGATGTTGGGCCTCTCAGCCTCTAGAACCGTGAAAAATACATTCCTACTGTTCAAGCCACCCAGTCTGTGATGTTTTGTCATGATGGCCCAAGACAGCAGACTAAGACAGATCATCCTCTCCTGGGTCTCTTCTTCTTTAGGGAAGTGTGAAAACTGCTCGGGGAGCTCATGCACACCTGATGTCAAAGCCTGAAGCCAGCTCATTAGACGGAAAACCCCAAGGGACAGTGGCTTCCTTTGCTCACTATCGCCAGTCCTGGGCATGATGCCTGGCACGTAACTGGTGCTAAATATTATGATATATATTTAATAATCATATATAATAATGATTACATACTAAATGATAACTGTAATGAGTGAAATGCGCTATCTAGATTCTGACCACTTTTTTTCCATTTCCACGGCTATCACCCTGGCCCAGTTACCAGCATCTCTGACCTAGATCATCCCATTAGTCTTCCTGTTAGCTTCCCTGCTACCACTCTTGTCTCTGGCCCCATATAATTTTCTCAATAGAGTGGCCAGATTAATCTTCTTAAATATGCTAGATGATGTCCGTTCTCTACTCAGAATTTTCTGTGGCTTCCCCTTGCATTCAGGATGAAAGGTCATCTTTTAAAAAGTTCTACAGAGGCTGTGGTCCTCTGATCCCTCTCTGTTCCCATCTCCTAGTGTGCAGGGAAGCCCTGACACATTCTCCCCACCATCATCCTCAAATATGTGAGGCAAAGTCCACCCCCAGGGCCTTTGAACCGGCTGCCTCCTCCACCTGGACTCTGTTCTCCCCAGTTACCCACAAAGCCTGCTTCTCCCTCGCCTCCCTAGCCATGCCTGCCTTGAACAGGCTACTGGAATTAACACCCATGCCTCTCTTCCGCATTCACAGCCTTGCCTCCTGTTGTTTTTGTTCAGTTACTCAGTTGTGTCCATCTCTTCATGACCCCATGGACTGCAGCACACCAGGTTTACCAGGCCTCCCTATCTCCTGGAGCTTCCTTAAACACATCTATGTCCATTGAGTCGAAGATGCCATCCAACCATCTCGTCCTCTGTTGTCCCCTTCTCCTCCTGCCCTCAATCTTTCCTAGCATCAGAGTCTTTTTTGATGAGTTGGCTCTTCGCAGCAGGTGGCCAAAGTATTGGAGCTTCAGCTTCAGCATCAATCCTTCCAATGAATATTCAGGACTGATTTCCTTTAGAATTGACTGGGTTGATCTCCTTGCTTTCCAAAGGACTCTCAAGAGTCTTATCCAATACTACAGTTCAAAAGCATCAATTCTTTGGCACTCAGTCTTCTTTATGATCCAACTCTCACATCCATACATGACTACTGGAAACCCCATAGGTTTGACTAGACAGACCTTTGTTGGCAAAGTAATGTCTCTGCTTTTTAATAAGCTGTCTAGGTTCCTGTAGTCTTTCTTTTTCAATAATACATCAACTTTAACATAGGATGCTATTTATTTAATACTACCTATATTCTAATCATTTGACCCTACCAGAATGTGAGCTCCATGATGGCAGCAACTTTTATCTATTCTTTTCATTCTGACACTGGCTGACATCCTGCTTAAATTAGGTGCTTGATAAATACTGGCTGAATGTTAAATGAACCATTCCAAAAAGGAAAGCATAAACACCAAACCAAATTCTTTAACTCTGACGCCAAAGCATTCAATCAGTCGACTAGATCAGGAGTTGACTCTTTTTTTTCTAAAGGGTCAGAAAATAAATATGTTAGGTTTTGCAAGCCCTAGAGTCATGACTACTGAACTCTGCTATTGTAACTGTAAATAGTCATAGGCAATATGTCAATGAACATGGATGTGTTTCAATAAAACTTGATGAAAAAGGGCAGTTAGCTGGTAAACTGTAGTTTGCTGACCCCACACTTGACCAATGGCTTCCCTGGTGGTTCAGACAACAAAGAATCCACCTTCAATGCAGGAGATCCAGGTTTGATCTCTGGGTCTGGAAGATACCCTAGAGAAGTGAACGGCTACCCACTCCAGTATTCCTGCCTAGAGAGTTCCACTGACAGAGGAGCCTGGTGGGCTACAGTCCATGGGGGTGCAAAGAGTTGGACACAACTTAGCGACTAACACTTTCACTTCTTTCACTTTGACACCGATAGACCAAGCTCCACTGGGCCAGGCAGCGTGTCTGGTTTTGGCCACTGTTAAATCTCAGTTTACAGCACTGTCCTCAGCATAGGCCTGTCGCTCCTAAATACATTAAGTGAAATGAAATACATATGAAACATAATTTTACTCTTCCCTCTCTGTCACAGCTGTCTAACTGAACTTGCCACAATAATAGAAATGTTCTTAGATGCACAGTCACTAATCACATGTGACTACTGCGTAGTTGAAATGTGGGAACTGGATTAATATTTTACTTTAGGCACATATGGCTATTTGCTACTGTATATATTGGACAATGTAGGTTTATCACAGTTATTCTTAGTTTCATGTCCAACTCTGGTCTCTCCCCCTCCAAAAAGGCATCCCCGACTGCTCAGGCTCATAGTAATTGCCTTTTTAAAAAACTGTCCTCTAATACTCATTTTATTCAATTCATGCTTTGAGCATGGCTAGAATAATAGCTAACATTTGTTAAGTCTTGTGTACCAGACACTGTGCTAAATGCTTAACATGCTTTATCTCGTTCAGTCCACATAACCATCCTCTGAGGATTGCTATGCAGATATTATTACCACCATTTACCATTGAGAAAAACAGAGGTTAAGAAAGGGTCAGAAATATCCAAAGTTGTGCAGATTCAAAGTGAAGGGGCTGGAATTTGGATCCCCAGTCCTACCAAACCCAGAGCTCAAGTTTGTGACCATCACATGATGTTTGTTGAGAGCTGGAATGTGTGACGGTCTCAGCTTCCATGTGTATATTCCTTCAAGGGATCGGGAAGCACGAGGGATCCTGTTTCTGCACCCTCTGGAGCCAGTTGGACCTGGCATTGGCTTTCAGTGCAGATTTTTAGCACATAGAATTTCAGAGCTGGAGATCACTTAGAGAAAATCTAATGTAAGCTTCTCTTTTATTAAATAGAGAAACTGAGGCCCAGAGAATAAATGGCATGAGAAAGGTCACACCTCGAGTGAAAGTAGCAGAGCCAGAAGCCCATGGGATTTTCACTTCCAGTGTTTCTTCTTTCATTCACTCATTCCATTAGTCATTATTAAACATCAGTGCGCTAGACAATGGGACAAAGTAGGAAATAATATAGACACAATCCTTGACTTTTTATAGCATACAGACTCAGATAACTAGGATTTGAACACAGAACTACACAAACAAATACAGAGTAGCTATGCATTGTAGCACAGGCTAGTGGTTAAGAGGATAAACTCTGAAACCAGACTTCTGAAATTCTAGTCTAAACTCTACTATTTCCTAGACATGTGACTTTGGGAAAATCCATTCACTTACACATGATTTAGCTTACTCGTGTGTAAAATGGTGATAGTCATATAGCATTGCACTAATTCTAAGACACACAACTTTCCACATTTTAATATTTCTGAAAAATAAAGACTTGTATTATTAGAAACTTATGGTTATTAGTGGCAGCATTTTTCCTGAATAGTGCATAAAATCTTGGTACATACATCTGTCTGCACCTTGATTTAGTTAAAATATGACTCTATCTATCCCATAGGGTTACTGAGAGGATTAAATGAGATAATCCACATGAGTTGCTTAGAAAAGCTGACACATACTTTGTGCTGTTTAATGTGCATTATTATTATTACTATCATTGTATTTACTATAAAGAAAAAAAATAGAGTGTGCAAATGGAGCTTCAGACATGGAGGGGTAACTGAGTCTAGAAAGTTAACAGAAACATCCTTGAGGGAGGGACATCGGCACTGAAACAAGGACATGGGAGAGTGAAGAAAGTGAAGACTGGGAACTGTAAGGCGTGGGGTGGGTGGAGGGCAGACTGCCGTGCACACACCTGGATGGGAAAGTCCAGGTATAGACGCTGAGCATTCGCCTCTCGTTGGTACCATCCTTCTAGAGGTAATGATCAGAGGTGCATCTCAGGTTATCTTTCTCTGTGCAACTTTACGGGGCTTCCCTGGTGAGTCAGACAGTCAAGAATCTGTGTGCAATGTGGGAGACCCTGGGTTCAAAACCTGGGTCAGGAAGATCCCCTGGAGGAGGGCATGGCAACCTACTCCAGTCTTCTTGCCTGGAGAATCCCATGGACAGAGGAGCCTGGAAGGCTACAGTCTGAGGGGTTGCAAAGAGTCGACACGGCTGAGTGACCAAGCACAGCACACATGCAGCTTTATAATATGAGGTTCTCACAGCTTCCTTCCTCCAAGTTCAGAAGTAAAGGCTCCCTTGGACTTTCAGCAGGACCGGCATGTCCCAATGAGAAAAAATTTTTCCAAGTCTCTTTTTTAGTCACGTCTAATCTTCCTGTCCTTCCCAGTACTGCAGCAGGCAATCCTGTGGCTTGCTGTCATGGGTTCTCTGAAATTTTATGACTTCATCACAATGGCACCCCACTCCAGTACTCTTGCCTGGAAAACCCCATGGATGGAGGAACCTGGTAGGCTGCAGTCCATGGGGTCGCTAAGAGTCAGACATGACTGAGCAATTTCATGTTCATTTTCACTTTCACGCATTGGAGAAGGAAATGGCAACCCACTCCAGGGTTCTTGCCAGGAGAATCCCAGGGGCGGGGGAGCCTGGTGGGCTGCCGTATATGGGGTCGCACAGAGTCAGACATGACTGAAGCGACTTAGCAGCAGCAGCATCTTTTGACACAGGTTGTCCTTTTCCAAGGACCTCAACCCTCTTCCGTATCATAACATTTTATAATACATTTAAACCAAATAAAGCAAGACTCCCAAAGAAAGATTAAAAACAGTTTCCCTGAAACTCAGAAATCTCAGTTTTACTTCTCCATTCTGTGTGTTTCCCCCATCCCCACCCCAAGCTGGCCCTTTTCCCCAAGTTAATTTATCCTGTAAATTCTTTGTCCAGAGGATTCGTGCTTGCCTCTGAGAATTCTCTGCAAATACATATCAGAGACAGAATACCAGAATGCCTATCCCTACTTAAGACTAAGCAAACTCTCTCACACACTCTCAGTACAGGAGCTCCTCACTCAGTCTGGGTCCAAATCCCCGCTGAGATACTTGTAAATACATGGCCTGGGAATGTCAATCAGTTACTACAACACACAGTATGAGAAATGGAAGCAGTGACAGCGGCCTAGAAGTTTAGTCATCAAGACCAAGTGAGTCACTAAATCAGCCTCAGCTTGATACTTGATAAACAGTAAGTGCATACTAAATAGTAGATGCTGCTCTTGTATTCAAGCACCTCTTGATGCCTGCCTGCCTGGGGAGTCATTTCAGTTGCGTCTGACTCTCTGCAACCCTATGGACTATAGCCTGCCAGGTTCTTCTGTCCACGAGACTCTCCAGGCAAGAATACTAGAGTGGGTAGCCATGTTCTGCTCCAGGGGATCTTCCCGACCTAGGGATCAAACCCCCATCTCCTACACTGCAGGCAGATTCTTTACCACTGAGCCACCGGGAAGCCTGTACCTCTTGATATCTCACCTCAATTCTATAACACCTCTCTTAACTGTAGGCAATACCTAGTCATTGTCTAATACCTTCATCTGCTGTAGACAGATAGTGAATGCATCACATGGATCAATCTGATGTGATAAATGGGCTTTTATGATTAACATTCACGTCATGGAATTTAAGCAGAAAAAGCTTGGTTTGTTGTTCTAACGTCTTTTGTTGCAAACAGCGCAGGAAAGTTTGATTTCAGTATCTAGTATGTCTGAATAATAAGGCATTGGGTTCATTAATTTACATTCATTTTGGATGAGTTTTGTTTAACTCAGGTTCTAGTAAAGTTCAGGACCAAGGAACGGTGAGGTAGAGAGCACTATGGATTCTGAGGGTCACTGACTCACTTTATGAAGGACTGATTTACCAGTTGAGGTCCACTGGGGTAACAGCATAGTTGGATATGGACTGATTCCAACCAGATTAAGGACAGAGCTCATTTTGAGTTCAGAAAAGACTAGTGATACCCAGCTCAAGGGAGAAGGTATCTTTCAGCAGAGAATTGTCCAAGATAAAAAAATTTTTAGCCAAAATACACTTAACCAAATGTCACTGTCAGCACCCTTAGAGCTATTCATGGTTTTGATACCAGAGCCCCACTCAACCCACTGACCTAGCCTTGACGTTTTAGCAACTGAAATGTTCCTCTCATTCATTTATTCACTCACTCAAGAAAAGATGTATTCATGCAGGAACTGTTTCTGTCCCTGATACACAGCGATAAACAAGAAGAGCAAAGGCCAGTTCTTTATAAAACATATGTTTTCATATAAAAATTTCTTCTCTCTGGTCTGCCAGAGTTGGCTCTCTTTGGACAGATCTCAACTTATTTAACTGCACATCCCACTGAGCACCATCCAATGTAAACCCGTCATATCTACTATATTACCTAGACACCTCTCATGTTATAATCCTCTCTGTTGCAGGCATATTCTTCTTCTCTTTGAATTCTTGGTCTTTACAACTTCATAAAGTCCTTATGTCCCTTTAAACATTAATAATACAGGGACCAGCAAATAACAGAAACAATCTGTAAACATTGTAAACATTTAGTATACTGTAAGACATGTGTAGGACATGACTACATACATTTTCATTTCAAATTCAATTGCAAGTGAAAAGTGGATGCTGAAGGCATGAAAATAAACCGTGTATGACAGCGAACATGACTGACATCTGTATCAATTTGAAAAGAAAATTCAATCTGCTTTAAATGCCATTTACAAATTGTTTCAATCATACTTATGTTCTAAGTTATTAGTACTTGAAAGGTCATAGAAACATGAATTTTGAGTTGGAAAGTATCTTAGGAATCATTCAGGGCTGTAATTCGTATCTTGCCACTAATTTACTCAGTGACACCAAGCAACTTGCTTAGCCTTCATGACCCTCAATAGATCAGACTAGATGATCGCTAGGGACCCTTCTTGCATTCAGATTATGTTTCCACTAATCTCTTTTTTGAAAAGAAAGAAAATGAAATTCACAGGATGTGACATACCCAAGGTTAAATGACAAATCTGTGGCAAAGCTGCCACTAGAATTGAGAATCTATGATTTTTTATTGCACACATTTAAAAGTCACACAAGGACTAAATGAAAAGCCAGTAGTTGGAACGTTCAGATTTTTGTAAGTTTCTCTATTAGGTGGTCAGATCCCAGAGGCAGGGACTATATCTTATTTTCTTTTCACATAATCTAGCACAATTGTACATTGCTGAAAAAAAGATGTTTCAGTAAATAGTTATTAAATTAACCGAAATATTTATTTAGTTAATGAAGTGAATATACTATAGGCTGAAAAACTGATAATAAAAATAGCAGCAGACACTGTGTTGAGTGCCTGCCATAAATTAGGTACCATGCCAAATGCCTTTTAAATGTGATTTTTCATCTTATTCTCACAACAGCTATGCAAAATAGGAATTATTTGCCTCATTTTTATATATGTAAAAATGAGGTTCAGAGATGTTAAATGACCTGCCAAAGTCAGTAAATGGAGAAGCAAGGCTTTGAACCTAGTTAAATCAGACCCCAAAGGATATTCCAGTTCTACCCTGATTCAGTAAATGCTTGCATGAATAAATGAATAGATGAATGAATTAGTGACTAAATGAGTTAGTGTTTTGTAGTTACCTGCCTCATGTGGTTTGAGGCCATAGTGCTGAAGATTTTGTATACAGAATTCAGCATGATACCACCCATGTGTTTCCCTGGTGGCTCAGACAGTAAAGAGTCTGCCTGCAATGCGGGAGAGCCAGGTTCAATCCCCGGGTCAGGAAGATCCCTTGGGGAAGGAAATGGCAATCCACTCCAGCATTGTTGCCTGGAAAATCCCATGGAGGGACAAGCCTGGCAGGCTAGAGTCCATGGGATTACAAAGAATTGGACACGACAGAGTGACTCACACACACACACACATACATACTCACACACCCATGGGCAGAAATTTAATAAAACTGTTTCACAGTAAGATTCACCCATGATGATATTCTTTTCCTTGTGCTCAGTCTTCAGTTCTGTCTGACCCTTTGCAACTGGAGCCTGCCAGGCTCCTCTGTCCATGGAATTTTCCAGGCAAGAATACTGGAATGGGTTGCCACTTCCTACTCCAAGGGATTTTTTCCAACCCAGGGATTGGAAACTCTTGTGTCTCTGCATTGGCAGGCAGATTCTTTATCACTAGCACCACTTAGTAAGCCCCAGGTGCTGCTGCTGCTGCTAAGTCACATCAGTCGTGTTCAACTCTGTGCGACCTCAAAGACGACAGCCTACCAGGCTCCACCATAACTGGGATTCTCCAGGCAAGAGTACTGGAGTGGCATGACATCAGTTCAGTTCAGTTCAGTTGCTTAATCATGTCTGACTCTCCGTGACCCCATGAACTGCAGCACACCAGGCCTCCCTGTCCATCACCAACTCCCGGAGTTTACTTAAACCCATGTCCATTGAGTCGGCGATGCCATCCAACCATCTCATCCTCTGTCGTCCCCTTCTCCTCCTGCCTTCAATCTTTTCCAGCGTCAGGGTCTTTACAAATGAGTTAGTTCTTTGCATCATGTGGCCAAAGTATTGGAGTTTCAGCTTCAAAATCAGTCCTTCCAATGAATATTCAGGACTGATTTCCTTTAGGATGGGTAGGTTGGATCTCCTTGCAGTTCAAGGGACTCTCAAGAGTCTTCTCCAACACCACAGTTCAAAAGCATGGATTCTTCAGCACTCAGCTTTCTTTATAGTCCAACTCTCACATCCACACACGACTAATGGAAAAACCATAGCTTTGACTAGAATGGACCTTTGTTGACAAAGTAATGTCTCTGCTTTTTAATATGGTGTCTAGGTTGGTCATATCTTTTCTTCCAAGGAGTAAGCGTCTTTTATTTTCATGGCTGCAGTCACCATCTGCAGTGATTTTGGAGTCCAAAAAAATAAAGTCTGCCACTATTTCCCCATCTATTTGCCATAAAGTGATGGGACCAGAGGCCATGACCTTGGTTTTCTGAATGTTAAGTTTTAAGCCAACTTTTTCACTCTCCTCTTTCACTTTCATCAAGAGACTCTTTAGTTCTTCTTCGCTTTCTGCCATAAGGGTGGTGTCATCTACATATCTGAGGTTATTGATATTTCTCCCGGCAATCTTGATTCCAGCTTGTGCTTCATCCAGCCTAGCGTTTCTCATGATGTACTCTGCATATAAGTTAAATAAGAAGAGTGACAATATACAGCCTTGATGTACTCCTTTCCCTATTTGGAACCTGTCTGTTGTTCCATGTCCAGTTCTAATTGTTGCTTCCTGTCCTGCATATAGATTTCTCAAGAGGCAGGTCAGGTGGTCTGGTATTACCATTTCTTGAAGAATTTTCCAGAGTTTGTTGTGGTCCACACAGTCAAAGGCTTTGGTCCACACAGTCAAAGGCTTTGGCAACAAAGCAGATGTTTTTCTGGAACTCTCTTGCTTTTTTGATGATCCAGCAGATGTTGGCAATTGGATCTCTGGTTCCTCTGCCTTTTCTAAATCCAGCTTGAACATCTGGAAGTTCATGGTTCATGTACTGTTGAAGCCTAGCTTGGAGAATTTTGAGTGTTACTTTACTAGCATGTGAGATGAGTGCAATTGTGTGGTAGTTTGAGCATTTTTTGGCATTGCCTTTCTTTGGGATTGGAATGAAAACTGACCTTTTCCAGTCCTGTGGCCACTGCTGAGTTTTCCAAATTTGCTCCAAATTTGCTCCAAATTTGGCATATTGAGTGCAGCACTATCCCAGCATCATCTTTTAGGACTTGAACTAGCTCAACTGGAATTCCATCACCTCCACTAGCTTTGTTCGTGTATGTATATGACATCAGATGCAATTATTCTTTTTAAAATTATTTTTATTGAGGTAACATTGGTTTGAGAATCCCTTGGACAGCAAGGAGATCAAATCAGTCAATTCTAAAGGAAATCAACCCTGACTATTCATTGTAAGGGCTTCCTATGTAGCTCAGTTGGTAAAGTATCTGCCTGAAATGCAGGAGACCTGGGTTCAATTTCTGGGTCAGGAAGTTCCCCTGGAGAAGGAAATGGCAACCCACTCCAGTATTCTTGCATGGAGAATCCCATGCATATAGGAGCCTGGCAGGCTACAGTTCATGGGATGGCAAGAGCTGGACACAACTTGGCATTATCTTTATTCATTATAAGCACTGATGCTGAAGCTTCACTACTCTGGCCACCTGATGAGAGGAGCCAACTCATTGGAAAAGACCCTGATGCTGGGTAAGATAGAGGGCAGAACAAGAAGGGGATGACAGTGGACGAGATGGTTGGATGGCATCATTGACTCAATGGACATGAGCTTGAGCAAACCCTGGGAGATGCGAAGGACAGGGAAGCCTGCTTGTTGCAGTCCATGGGGTCACAAAGAGTTGCGCATGACTGAGAGACTGAACAATAACCACCACCACATTGGTTTGTAAGATTATATTTTTTTTTCATGGGTATATTACAGTATTTCTACTCCTGTATAAACTACAATGTGCTCACCACCAAAAATTTTGTTTCTATCTATCACTATACAGTTGACCCCCTTTACCCATGCTACCCTCCCCATTCTTAAGGTCACAGCCTGGTCATTTGAACTGTATGGTGCCACATTAGATACGACCATAGCACATAGTCCTTGAACATTAATTTTCTGTCTTCAGACCTGAACGGTAATGGTAGATTATTCTGGAAGGAAGACTAATGCCACCCTCTGGCAACATTCTCAAGCCTTCTCTGAGCCGTCCCTGAGATCCCTGTTTGCCCTCATCTATGACTGGTTTGTTCTCATCCCATCCACTCTTATGATGGTCAATATTTAATGATTGGTTTTCAAAGAAAAAAAGCCATGATTTGTAACATTTACCAATTTTATTGGTATAAATACCCTTATCATAGCCAATTTTCAAGCTACTTGCTGGACAGAACTGGACAAAGACTTAGGGTGAGATGACAACATTCAACTCTCATGAGTTCACTGAAAATAATGAAAGGAAGAAAGAGAGGGCAGTAGGGAGAGAGAAAGGAAGGGATTTCTCTCCCTATGCTCCTTCAAAAAAATTGTATTCACCAATTTTCAGTTTCTTCCTCCATATCCACTCCCATATAAACTCAGATTAACTCCATACCAGCCAGCTCCAGCACAGTTTAGATCCAGTTCCATAAGAAGCCCTGCAGGCTGTATTACATTTTTGAAATTTCTGGAAAAAAAGTCAAAAAATTAAGCATAGCTGAGCTGGGCTATGGCACAGGGCCAGGAAATCTGGACCAGGCTCATCCTCGCATCACGGCCAGAACGCATTCTTCACCAGCACTATCTCCCCACCTCCCCGCTCCTTCCTGGTCATTTGGGAGGAATGATTCTTCTTACTGACACATTCATGAAAGCACTAATGATGATGATCAGTACTTGGATTCCAGGACTTGGTTCAGCCTTATAGGACCCACACACAGAAGGAGGGCTTCGTTGAAGGGAAGCTAAGCCACTTTTGACAGATCTGAGATCTGAATAGGCACAGGGCTTGGGGGTTTAGTTTTTCCATGACTTCTCCCACATTCTCATTCTTGGTGGAAGCCAAAGAAGAGAACACCCAGCTGTTCCCTTGAACAGTTAGATGTTCCATAAAACAACTGGACAGGTAGAGGGCAAGCTTCCCTTTTTCAGTGGCCAATGTAGTCTTACTAAACTCCCTGGTGCTTTTCAGAATCTTCAGATCCTCCTCCTTCCGTGAGTTCTCTCCACCCCACCTTCCGAACCTCATCTCCTCCATCTCCCCTAGTTCTCTTCTTCCGCCTCATGTACAGCACATTCTACAGATGCAAGTAGCTATGCTGCTCTCTGGTTTGGGGAATTATTGTAGACTTACTTCCCCTTTTTCTCCATTGCGGGGAGCAAGCTCTGCCCGTGGCAAAGGTCATGAGGAAGGAGGCTTGGCATACACAAAGGCAGGATCAAGCCTCAGGAGTCTCCCTGGAAATTCTCGAGCATCTACCCCCAAAACCAGAGTCTGCCTACTTTCTGCTTTGTGCTTTCACCTACACCTCTGACTTTATGGGGGGCTGTCCCCCACTACCTCTCTCTGAAAAAAGAGTTAGCTTACAGCTCCAGTTAACAACTCCTGGGTGTGACAGTGTTTCAACCTACAAACTCCTTTAGAAATCCTCTAGCCTGCCTGAATAGGTTTTTCCGGCCACATGTGATTGCTCAGAGCCTCCCAACTGTAAGAGGCATGAGATGTTCTAAACTGTCTAAATACAGAGTCCTTTGAGCAGGTAAAAGATTGATTAGAAATTGTATTGGTGAAGGGTTTTTCACTTGCTGGGCCAATGTTTGCTGCTAAGTCTCCATATCCCTTACCTGCTGTGTCCCTGGCAGTGTATTGATTAATATAATTGGTGTAAATAGTAGCTTTAATGTTTGTAACCTGGGACCCTTGAGTTAATTCTTTTTCTTGTTATAGCCCACCACACCTTTGCTCTGTAGGAATGCAACTTTATCTAATGCTTTTGGAGGGTGGCGCTTGGCTAATCACCTTTAGAGAAAAATAAGTTTTCTGAAGAAAGGGTCTTAAAATGTTAACAGGCCTCCAGGCCAGAAGATGATGCAAATCACCTAAACTTTTGCATATGATAAGTTTGCAGGAAGAAAGTCTGGCTTACTGCATGACTCTACCCCTTCCCCCATTATCCTCTATGCATAACTTAAGGTATAAAAACTACTTTGGAAAATAAAGTGTGGGCCTTGTTCACTGAAACTTGGTCTCCCCATGTCAGTCTTTCTCTTACCTTCTGGCTGAATTATTCAGCCTCTTTTCTCCACTGAATTTCCTCACTGAGCTATCCTTATTTAACCACTCTTTATATCCTTAATTAACGTTTAATTAAGCAATTGTTTCCTGATCCTCGCTGACGCCGTCCCCGCTTCGAATTCCCTGGATCCACTGGGGCTGGACCCCGGCACTCCATCATCAAGATTCCTCTGCTAAAGCACCTTTTACTCATACTTCCTACTGACTCTACAAGGCTCAGCTAAAAGGTCATCTTCTCCATGATGGATCTCCTGAAATCCCCATCTAGAATACATTTCTCCGTTTATTCCAGGCATGAGATACTCTATAAATGGTTGTTCTTGATTTATTCCACATTGTGTCTTTTATAATAGCTGTAGAGGAGCCTATTATTTTTATCCCTGTGAAAATATGAAATCCATGAAGGCAGGAACATTGTCCAATTTGTCCATGATTTCCCATGGCACTTACCACGCAAGACTTATGAGTTGTGGAATTAAGAAAATCTTGCTTGAATGAATTTAACAAATTGAAATAAATTTTACATAGTGGGTTTGAGTCAAGCCCCATGAAAATATATTCAGGGGACTTACACTCCTATTTCCACTCCTTACCTGTAGTCCCATCTGTTTATGTCTGGAGTGATTTGTGAGAGCAAGGTGGTCTGCTGGACAGTGAGCTGGGAAGAATTCGGGCATAAATGATACAGTGGTAAGCTTAAAGGAGTTTAGATTTTAACATCCTAGAGAAGTGTCCAAATAATAACTCATGTTTTTAATCAAGATTTTAGGTAGAGGACAAGGCTTCCTTTTTCAAAGGCCAAAAGAGAACTTTAGTGATACTGCAGAAGTCATCATTTTATGGAGAGGAGATCAGAGGTAATTAAGTAAATAGAGTTTTGAAAAGTAGATAATTAAAGGGCAAAAAGAAATTTTCAGGTAGAGAAAGGAATCTTCTGAACTTTAGTCCGAAGGCAAAACTTTGCATGGGGTGTTGGGGTGGGGCTATTAAGAGTATGAGCAGAGAGGAGAATGCAAAGAGGCAATGTTCTTGGGGATGCCTGTGGCTGAATGGAGGGTGAGACCCTCTCCAGGAGTCCCCAGCCTCCGGATCTAACACCTGATGATCTCAGATGGAGCTGATTTAATAATAATTGAAATAAAGCACACAATAAATGTAGCATGCTGGAGTCATCCCCAAACCATTCCTCTCCCTCCATGGAAACTGCCCTCCAGGAAATCAGTCCCTGGTGCCCAAAAGGTTGGGGACCGCTGCAGCTGGTCTGGCTACTGGACAGCTCCAGGAGACCCAATTTCTCTAGTGCTGTAAAATATTTAATTTGAGTTTATATTTAAGTGGATATGGAGGAAGAAGTTGAAAATTGGTGAATAAAAATTTTCGAAAGAGCATGGGGTCAGACATTTTCTTCCTCCCCCGCTTCATCCTTTCTTTATTTTTTGTGAACAAATCATCTGTCAGCATAATGCTGAATTTTAAAGATACACAGAAAAGCAAGACGCATGCTTTGAATTCCCCTGTGCTATGCTATGCTTAATCCCTCAGTTGTGTCTGACTCTTTACAACCCCATGGGCTATAGCCCACCAGGCTCCTCTGTTCATGGGGATTCTCCAGGTATTAATACTGGAATGGGTTGCCATGCCCTCCTCCAGGGGATCTTCCCAACCCAGGGATCGAGCCCAGGTCTCCTGCATTGTAGGCATATTCTTTACTGTCTGAGCCACCAGGGAAGCCCAAGAATACTGGAGTGGGTAGCTTATCCCTTCTCCAGGGGAACTTCCCAACCCAGGAATCAAACCGGGGTCTCCAGCATTGCAGGCAGATTCTTACCAGATGAGCTACCAGAGAAGCCCTTGAATCCCCCTACCCAGCCCCTACAAAAGTTTACAGTCTGGTAATAGATCCAGATAAGGAAAGAACAATGATTCTGCCTAGGGACAAGGACTGTGACTTAGGGACTATGGAGGCTATCAGATCAGAGAAGAGGAGCCCTCAATGTGGTCACAGCAGGGGTGGTGACAGATGAATGCCTCTGGGAGGAAGGGCGTTTGGGCTGCATGAAATGGAAATGAAAAGCATCCCTGGTCTCCAGCCAAAGGAGGAGAAACACATTTAAAGGGGGAGGAAACAGCCTTTGAAGGGGACGCAGGCATGAGAAGGCATGATGCCTTCGAGGAACTATGGGTATCAATGTACCTAGAAATTGTGCTAGGTGACAAATAGTGGCAGAGATGAAGTGATAACAGTGAGCCTGTGAACAACATTACAGGCCAGAACAGAGATATCCAAGTTGAAGCTAATTCTTTCTAGAGCTGTGGCTATCTTTCTGTACACTAATTATTGTCCTGGGCATATCTTCTCTTCTTGTTTCCAACTTCCAGTCTGATGAAATAAATAAAGAAAGAAATGTGAGTGTGGTTTGGTCAAGATTAATGAATTAATAGATATGTCTGCCCGGGCCTCTTGGTGTTTGTTTAGAACCCAAGAGGACTATTTGGGAGGAAGAGCGTTTAGAGCTCTAGAGCTTTGCTGTAGCTAGGGTAGTCCTGGGATCAGAAGCATCAGCAGGAGCTGGCAGCCTTTGAGAGATGTGGAATGTAAGATTTCTTCTAGACCTGCTGAGGGCTGGAGAAGCATTGGGTAGGAACTGAGTATCCTGAGCTTGAATTCTGGTTCTGCCTCCTGCTGGCTGCGTGACTTTGGTCCTTTCTTACCTTTCTTCTCTGCGCATCAGTATCATCAGTGACAAAGTTAAGGTCAATCCAGTGGATTCCTGTGACATTCTCAGCTCTAAGGGGTGAATGTATATGTGTGGGTGTTATTCTTGGGAATACTGATGGGAAAGTTGATCATTTTCAAACTGACTAACACACACTTGCTCCCTGGATGATCCACTCTTTGGAATTATGTCTTCAAGCCTGTAGGTAGTGAAAAATATCCTCAGAAATCATGGGCTTGTACCTGAAGGCAGATCAACTGGAAAATCAGAAGGTCAGACCATCAGGCACTCACCACTCTGTCTAGCTGAGGCTTCATAGAAGGAGAAAAGAAGTGGATCCTTTCCATTCCTTCCTACCTCCCATCTTGTCTACTTTTTAAGGAAAGAAAAAAGAGGCAGAATCTACATGACTAGCTCCAGAAGCACATAATTCCATGGGGTTTTCCTGGTTGTTGCATGAGGATAATCAAGTGTGTGGGGGTGTGTGTGCATGCATGTGTGTGCTGTGGGTACAGGGAGACTGCTTAGGGTGACAATGCCTTCAAGTATAAACGTTTTAATTAAGAGAAAGAAGATCTAGCTGTCTGATCCAATGGTACACTAGAGCTACATTTCATTTTCTAAATAGCTTCCCCAGTAGATCTATGTAAAGGCTGCAAAAATACATCTGAACAGGCTTCCACCTAAAAAATAAGGATGGAATGATGGCTAGCTAGCCAAATCCTTGCCTTACTCTGCAGAGACCAGGGGGCTAGCCTGGAGAAGCCCTTTCCTTACTCCCAAACTGCTGCCCATTGGAGAAGTGCTTGAGAATCTGGGTTGAGAAAGCGCACTCCTGACCTGGGCCACTGAGCTACTGAGACCCCTTACTCCACAGCATCAGTGCAGTGAGATTTCCAGGCAAGATAGTCAGCATCTTGTTAATGGAGAGAGGGGTGAAACTGCAGAGAAAAGATGCCAGTATAAGTTTTAGGTTATACTAAGTCCTTCCCATAGGACTGGGAAGAAGGAGAACGAGCTTCATTGCTAACTTGCTCTGTGATCTTGGCAAATCGCCTAACTCCTAGTTCCCTGTTTGTGGACATTAATAACTATTATTGGGCAGCAATTATGAATAAGATGTCCACTTACTAACCACTGACTGTAAATAATGTGGTGTATTCCAAGTTAATACTATCTATATACAGTTGACTCACAAATTTCTACCTCCAGCTAAGAACCTATTCTTTGAATAAGACTTTTGGATCCCAATGCTTATTTTTCATGTTTCACCTGGGAAGCATTCTCCCTGTAGACACATCAAGGCCATTGTCACAAGAGGAACAAGTGGGCTAATATCCTCACATGTCTGCAGATATGCTAGAAGGCCAAGGAGTACCTGTGGTTATGACCAGCCTTCTCCTTGGGGAAAACGCTCTTGACTAGTACAACACGTCACCACGAGGTTTAGAAGTGGATTTTTCACCATACTCTTCAGAGGGTCACCTTACTTCTACACGTTGGGGTTTGATACTGTTGCCTCCCTCCACTATTCATGGTCCACCCTCAGTGGAAAGTGCTGGTGAAGCTGTTTGCACATCACTTTACAGCATCTGAGTTTGGAAGGTGGGAGGAGGAGTGCAAGTTGACTTGAGAAGCTTTTATACAAATTAGCTCAATCATAGCCCCACAAAGCAGGTACTGCATCATTATCCCCATTTTACAGATGAGGACACTAAATGTATAGAGGCTGAAATGATTTGCCCAAGATATGCGGTAAGTGCTAGAAACAGGGTTTGAATCCAGGTGTTCTGTTTTTCTGACATCAATAATTGTAGCCTTGGGAATTTCCTGGTGGTCCAGTGGCTAAGACTCCACACTCCCAAAGCAGGGAGCCAAGGTTCGATCCCTGGTCAGAAAACTAGATCTCACATGCTGCAACTAAGATCTGCTGTGGCCAAATAAATAAGTAACAAATAGCTATAAAAGGAGAGTTTGTTAAAACTCATAAAACCATACAACACAAAGACTGAACATTAATGTCCCCAAATAAAACATTATATATGTGTATATATATGTACATAATACACATATATGTATTATACACACAATTTAGAAGTATAGGACGTGCAAGGAAAGAACGTAGACTGTGACCACAAAATCTGTCTGTACTACAGAGATACGGTACAACCTGAAGATGGGCAAGAGACAAGACTGAATATCCCAGGTGCTGCAAATAAGATCCGGCGCAGCCAAATAAACAAATATATTTTTTTTAAGTACAATTAAAAAAAAAAAAAAGAATAACAGCACCCTTGAATACCCTCTAAGCTGATTTGCCACACGGCAGCCAGAGTGGTCCTGTTACTGTGTAGGTCAAGCTGCTTCTGTGCTCAGAATCCTCCAGTGGATTTCACCTCACTCAGAGTAACATCCAAAGTCCTCATCCTCCTATACAAGGCCCTGCAACCTCCTCTCATCATCCACGCCCTCTCCCCACCACCAGCCTTCTGCTTTTCCGGTTTGCTTCCTACCTCCTCTCCCCGCTCCCCTCCAACCCCACTGGTCTTTCTGCGAGTGCTGACCCCATGGCATGCTCCTGTGCCTGCTGCAGAGGCGCTGCCCGTGCATCCCCTCAGCCTAGAATGCTTTCCCCCAGAGAGAATCATGGCTTTTACCATCACCAGCTTAAGGTGTTTTAAAGTGTCTGTTCTTTAGCAAAGGTTACCGCCTTGGAGAAGCTGTCCCTGGCCACTGTCTCTGTCATGACAGCCCCACACCTGCTCCAGGGGGCACCCCCAAGCTTTGTGCCCTTATCCAGCATTTCTCACCCTCTGGCAGCATCCGCCTTTCCCCATTTGTCTACCATAGCCCAGTCCAACAGAACACTCTGCAATGATGCTACTGTTCCGAGTTCTCCAAGGGTACCACCAGTCACATTAGCTATGGAGCATATGAAACACAGCTAACACAATGGAGAAAGTGTTTAATTTCAATGAACTTAAACTTAAATAGCCACACGTAGCTAGTGGCTGCCTTCTCAGGCAATGCAGATTTAATCTCTCTGCAGAATATAAGTGTAATTCAGTTCAGTTCAGTTCAGTCGCTCAGTCATGTCTGACTCTTTGCAACCCCATGAATCGCAGCACACCAGGCCACCCTGTCCATTACCAACTCCTGGAGTTTACCCAAACTCATGTCCATCAAGTCGGTGATGCCATCCAGCCATCTCACCCTCTGTGGTTCCCTTCTCCTCCTGCCCCCAGTCCCTCCCAGAATCAGGGTCTTTTCCAATGAGTCAACTCTTCCCATGAGGTGGCCAAATTATTGGAGTTTCAGCTTCAGAATCAGTCCTTGCAATGAACACCCAGGACTGATCTCCTTTAGGATGGACAGGTTGATCTCCTTGCAGTCCAAGGGACTCTCAAGAGTCTTCTCCAACACCACAGTTCAAAAGCATCAGTTCTTCGGTGCTCAGCTTTCTTTACAGTCCAACTCTCACATCCATACACGAACACTGGAAAAACCATAGCCTTCACTAGACAGACCTTTGTGGCAAAGTAATATCTCTGCTTTTCAATATGCTATCTAGGTTGGTCATAACTATCCTTCCAAGAAAGAAGCGTCTTTTAATTTTATGGCTGCAATCACCATCTGCAGTGATTTTGGAGCTCAAAAAAATAAAATCTGACACTGTTTCCACTGTTTCCCCATCTATTTCCCATAAAGTAATGGGACCAGATGCCATGATCCTCATTTTCTGAATGTTAAACTTTAAGCCAAATTTTCACTCTCCTCTTTCACTTTCATCAAGAGTCTTTTTAGTTCCTCTTCATTTTCTCCCATAAGAGTGGTATCATCTGCATATCTCAGGTTATTGATATTTCTCCCGGCAATCTTGATTCCAGCTTGTGCTTCTTCCAGCCCAGCATTTCTCATGATGTGCTCTGCATATAAGTTAAATAAGCAGGGTGACAATATACAGCCTTGACGTACTCCTTTTCCTATTTGGAACCAGTCCTTTGTTCCATGTCCAGTTCTAACTGTTGCTTCCTGATCTGCATATAGGTTTCACAAGAGGCAGGTCAGGTGGTCTGGTATTTCCATCTCTTGAAGAGTTTTCCACAGTTTATTGTGGTCCACACAGTTAAAGGCTTTGGCATAATCAATAAAGCATAAATAGATGTTTATCAGATGTTGGCAATTTGATCTCTGATTCCCCTGCCTTTTCTAAAACCAGCTTGAACATCTGGAAGTTCACGGTTCACGTATTGCTGAAGCCTGGCTTGGAGAATTTTGAGTATTACTTTACTATTGAGAGAGATGAGTGCAATTGTGTGATAGTTTGAGCATTCTTTGGCATTACCTTTCTTTGGGATTGGAATGAAAACTGACCTTTTCCAGACACTGCTGAGTTTTCCAAATTTGCTGGCATATTGAGTGCAGCACTTTCACAGCATCATCTTTCAGAACTTGAAATAGCTCAACTGGAATTCCATCACCTCCATTAGCTTTGTTCATAGTGATGCTTTCTAAGGCCCACTTGACTTCACATTCCAGGATGTCTGGCTCTAGGTCAGTGATCACACCATCATCATTATCTGGGTTGTGAAGATCTTTTTTCTACAGTTCTCCTGTGTATTCTTGCCATATCTTCTGCTTCTGTTAGGTCCATACTATTTCTGTCCTTTATCAAGCCCATTGTTGCATGAAATGTTCCCTTGGTATCTCTAATTTTGTTGAAGAGATCTCTAGTCTTTCCCATTCTGTTATTTTCCTCTATTTCGTTGCATTTATCACTGAGGAAGGCTTTCTTATCTCTCCTTGCTATTCTTTGGAACTCTGCATTCAAATGGGAATACCTTTCCTTTTCTCCTTTGTTTTAGCTTCTATTCTTTTCACAGCTATTTGTAAGGCCTCCTCAGACAGCCATTTTGCTTTTTTGCATTTCTTTTCCATGGGGATGGTCTTGATCCCTGTCTCCTGTACAATGTCACAAACCTCCTTCCATAGTTCATCAGGTACTCTGTCTATCAGATCTAGTCCCTTAAATCTATTTCTCACTTCCACTGTATAATCATAAGGGATTTGATTTAGGTCATACCTGAATGGTCTAGTGGTTTTTCCTACATTCTTCAATTTAAGTCTGAATTTGGCAATAAGGAGTTCATGATCTGAGCCACAGTCAGCTCCCAGTCTTGTTTTTGCGGACTGTATAAAGCTTCTCCATCTTTGGCTGCAAAGAATATAATCAAGCTGATTTTGGTGTTGACCATCTGGTGATGTCCATGTGTAGAGTCTTCTCTTGTGTTGTTGGAAGAGGGTGTTTGCTATGACCAGTGTATTCTCTTGGCAAAACTCTTTTAGCCTTTGCCCTGCTTCATTCTGTATTCCAAGGCCAAATTTGCCTGTTACTTCAGGTGTTTCTTGACTTCCTACTTTTGCATTCCAGTCCCCTATAATGAAAAGGACATCTTTTTTGGGTGTTAGTTCTAAAAGGTCTTGTAGGTCTACATAGAACCGTTCAACTTCAGCTTCTTCAGCGTTACGGGTTGGGGCATAGACTTGGATTACTGTGATATTGTATGGTTTGCCTTGGAAAAGAACAGAGATCATTCTGTCATTTTTGAGATTGCACCCAAGTACTGCATTTCAGACTCTTTTGTTGACCATGATGGCTACTCCAGTTCTTCTAAGGGATTCCTGCCCACAGTAGTAGATATAATGGTCATCTGAGTTAAATTCACCCATTCCAGTCCATTTGAGTTCGCTGATTCCTAGAATGTCAACGTTCATTCTTGCCATCTCCTGTTTGACCACTTCCAATTTGCCTTGATTCGTGGACCTGACATTCCAGGTTCCTATGCAATATTGCTCTTTATAGCATCAGACCTTGCTTCTATCACCAGTCACATCCACAGCTGGGTATTGTTGTTGCTTTGGCTCCATCCCTTCATTCTTTCTGGAGTTATCTCTCCACTGATCTCCAGTAGTATATTGGGCACCTACTGACCTGGGGAGTTCCCCTTTCAGTATCCTATCATTGTGCCTTTTCATACTGTTCATGGGGTTCTCAAGGCAAGAATACTGAAGTAGTTTGCCATTCCTTTCTCCAGTGGACCACATTTTTTGTTCACTGCTATGTCCCAAGTGCCTAGAAAACTGTCCAACTACTCAATATGTGTCAGTCAAAAGAATGAATGAAGGAATCTACTTGAAGCTCTCCATACATTATCTCATTTAATCCCAACAACAGAGTTGTGGGTTAGACAATATTTTCATGCTCTAGTATTCAGAGAAAGGAAGTGTCTTGCTAAAAAATGGCCAGTTAGCTTGGACCTGATAGCCAACATTTCTCCTTTTAAGGTAAAAAAAAAAAAAAAGTTCTGGGGATCTAGTGTACAGAATAGTCAATAATACTGTTGTATCTTGAAAACTCCTGAGTGAGTAGATCTTAAATGTTATCACCATATACACACAAAGAAGGTAAGAATGTGAGGTGTAGAGGCGTTAAGGAACCTTATTATGGTAATCATTTTGCCCTATATATATGGATTAAATCATCACATTTTACACCTAAAACTTAAACAACTTTATGTGCCAATTATACTTCAATAAAGATGAAAAAATGATAAAGAACACCCAGCAAGGAAGAGGTAGATAGGATCTGAGCTCAGGGCTGTCTGGTGACATGCAGACTCTTTGCTTTCCTGAAATTGGACTAGGCATTTTCTGTGGTCCTTTCTGAGATGCTGTGGTTTTACCAGAATCTGCTTTCCTGCCAGCCAATGACAGCACATAGTTTAACCACCAATGAGACTGATGGACACTTTGCATAAAGCCCCTCATCAATCACTCAGAAGCCACGATTCTTTGGACGGAAGGAGTGCAGACCCTTTGAGGCCCATACCTTCTCCGCTCCCCAGCCCTGCCCATGGCTCACCAGTTTCTGGGTCGCAGAGCTGCTCACAGGCATCTGTGGTCCTCTGTCCGCAAAGGTCCCTCACCCACGGGGAGGTGGCATTGATCTGGTAATACAGGGACAGCTTGGCTGGGTTTAACCAGTCGGAGATGTCCAGGTAGCTCCCTTCACTCACCACAAAGCTGCTCCCTGTAGGGGGAGAGAGAGAAAGACAGCTACTTTCTGCATGATTTTCAGACACAGGTGTCTTGCTGCTGATGTACAGGGCAGGAAAGGAGACAGGTGCATACAGCCACTCCCCTCACCACAGGTCCTCCGTTGTCGCAGATCTACACACCTTCACAGAGCATTTACAGCGTGCAAGTTATGGTGTGAGCGACGGACGGAGACAGACAAGTCAGACATGAGAGACAGTTCTGCCGAGTGCTTGAGAGCCAGGCCCTCAAGACTGAGAGAGACCTGAGTTCAAATCCCAGATTGGCATTACCAGCCCTAGACTCTGGGGAAGCCACTCACTCCCTCTGGGTCTTGGCCGCGTCGTCTGTAAATGGGAATACTAACAGAGCCCACCCCGGTGTTGTGAAAATGAAATAAATTAATGTGGATAAAGTGCTTAGCCAGTGCCGGATTTGTCCTAGGAAAGAATGATTGAGTGCATTAAGTTCCCTGCATACAAACAAGTTCTGTTCCCAGAGCACGCTTGTAAGTCCAGTTTGTTCATAAGTCCAACAGGGTGAGCCTTGTACCCAACTTTTACAGATGATGATATTCACGTGAACTAACTGATATGACTGGACATGTGAACGCACGTTCGCATCTTTGAAAGTTCGCAACTTGAAGGTTCGTTTATAGAAGACTTACTGTATTAAAATATAAAATACAAAAAGTTTTTGTTTCTGCCACCCATGCATCTCCCTTGAAATGGGTCACTAATGGCCCACAGGGGACAGGCAGATGACATCCATGGGGAATACTGGCTGAGTGTAAAGGAAATAGCATGGTGGCCCCCTGGCTTAGGTTGTTTTATTTTATTGTATGAGGGATAGAGAAAGAGGGTGAGAGAGAAAAGGATGATTCAAAAGATCTGTAGCACCTCCAAAACAAAAAGCAGCACCCATGCAATGGAAAATGCCTTAATGCTGGGAAACAATAAGGAAAGGTGGAGCTTGGGGTGAGCTGGGTGCTGCGGGCTCTATTCACAGGGAGCACCTGCAGCCCAGCTCCAGCCAGCTCAGGTCAAATGGGTCTAAAGGTAAGTGGTGCTAGGTTTTCATCAGAAGAGGCAGAAAATTCAGATTTTTGCTGTGATCAACCAGTTTGAAAATGATGGTTGAAATTTGTTCTTTAAAGCTTATGTAGGCCAAACAAAAGACTCTAACTTGGCAATCTAGGCTCCAAAATTGCTCCTTTTTAACATGCATATACACAGACACATATATACAGACAGCCATATGTGGATTAACACACATATATACACACGCATATGTGTGTATTCATGCTAAGTTGCTCAGTCGTGTTTGACTCTTTGGAACCCTATGGACTGTAGCCCTCCAGGCTCCTCTGTCCATGGGATTCTCCAGACAAGAATACTGGAGTGGGTTGCATTTCCTTCTCCAGGGGATCTTCCCAAATCAGGGACTGAATGTAAGTCTCTTGCATCTCCTGCACTGGCAGGCAGGTTCTTCATCACTAGCACCACCTGGGAAGCCCACATACACGTGAACTACATACATATTTTCTTTGGGGTCATGTAACAGAAGTCCACTGAAGGTGATGGCACGTTAGGCATGAACAGTGTATATGTGTAGCAATACAGTGCAAGTGGAATTTCATGGGGGGAAAGAGGGATAAAAATAGTTCAAATAGGATCACAAATAGGCTTCACAAAGCTGGACACAGAACCACAAAGTGGTTCTAGATTTATGGCAGGCCTAGAGACCTCAGCAGGAGGAGATTTTAAATTGTTTCAAAATTAGCATGACTCAGCTTCTCTCCCTGCATTGCCTTCTCTCTATATCACTATCAAGTGAAAAAAAAAATCTTTCATGAATGCAATTTAAATTTTCCAAAGAAGGACTCAGTTAATAGACTTCCTGTGGATTTGGCAGCAACCTGTCAGGTCACATCAGACCCTGCCAGCTAACCAATGTCAGGCTCATCTGGGCTCTGGTACCCAGCTGTGGGCCAATGAAGTGAGCAGAGAGCGAGGACCACTTCAGATACTACCTGGCTGCCAGGAGCTAAGATACTCTGAAAAGGATGCAAGCATGGCAGGCAATGTTGTCTTCTCTAATTCACACACACGGTATAATTTATATCATCATATAGAAAGAGTTTCTAAATAAAAGCACAGCGGACAACATGGTTTTGATGAGGATGAAGAGGACTCTGTGTGAAAAGCATAAGGAGTAGATGGCATCAGGCTCAGAGATAAGGGAATGACCACATTTGAAGTTAGCCTTCAAATCCTTGGCAGCTAAAGGGAATAAAAAAAAAAAAAAAGAAAAAAGAAGAACAAGAAGAAGAAGTCTGCTGGATTCCATATTTCAAATTTTCTGGCAAGGGATGATATGCAAATCTATCTACAAAGCCATATTTTCCCCTCTGGAACTAAGCCCGAGCAGAAACATGTCACATGGGTCCATGTGCAAGGCACTGAACGTCAGTATCAACTACAGATTTTTCTTTTGAAAAGCACAGTCATGCTGTTTAAATGGATAATTCTTGTATTTATTCTCACTAAAGACTGAGGGATGGATATTGAATTATGTCCCAGGGCTGAGTTTGGCTAATCCCACTAGTTTAGGGAAGTGACACAGCACGGGGATGAAGAGAACAGAGCTGGCAAGACAGGTATTGAGATCTTCAGTCTGCTACCTACTGGTTCTGTAAGCTTGGACAAGAAAACACATCTCTGTCAAAGCCTAAGAAAGAGGTAGATATTGATTTTCCTTTCACAGGGTTGGAAAAAAAAAAAAAAGATAAAGACTAAATGAGACAATGCATTTGTCTTGGGTCAGGTTCACCAGAAATCAGACTCGAAGTCAGACAGTGGGATGCAGGAGGTTTTGGGGGGTGTTCTCTTGTTGGGACATGAGCAAAGTGGGATTGGGCAGAGGGAGAAGCGGGATTGCATGCAGTTACAGCTGAGGCCATGGGAAGCACTGGAGCAGAGACGGTCCTTTAGACTTGTGATCCAAATCAAGACAAAGGTGTTAGGTCTTTGTATCTCCAACACTAACCATCATAGGGGCAGAGACATCCCTGGGAAGGGATCAAAGTTCCAGTGAAGTACTCCTTTTCAATGGAGGGCATTTCTCCAAGAAAGACTCAGAGTGCTCAACCGTCAACATTTCAGGCAGCTGGAGGGATGAGTACCCGTGTTCTAATAAGCGATTTGGAAGCAGTGTCAGAACATCCACTACAGCATGTGAAGTCCCTGGCACACGGCGAAATCTCAACTTGCTGGAGCTATTTTGACTACTATTTAAATTTCTTCTGATCTTGGAAGCTCTGAAGGCACTACTGATTAACAGATCTTTTCAAATATGAGAAACATGATTCTCTTCGGAAGTGACTCACCCAAAAGCAAGTTGTCCTCAAAGTCTTTAAAAAAGATAATATGTTGGTTTTAATGACAGAAGGGAGTTACTATCCTTTGAACATACTATTGGGTCCATATCCTGGGATGAGCATTCACTTAATCTTTAGAAGAACCTGGCAGGATAAGTATGGCCACCTTTTACAGACAGACCACATAAGGTTCAGAGAGACAGATTGATTTAGTCAAATTTGCACAACCAGTAAGTGGCCAAAGTAGAAACTTAATCCAAGTTTTTCAGCATCCAAAGCTAGGGCATGCCCATTATCCCAGATTATCTCGAGAATCGAGGCTGTGGTTGGGTGTCAGGCAGAGTTGCCTTCCTTGGTCCTTCTACTCCTCTTTAGGTAGTCTTTACCTCCCCCTTCAGTGTGTTCCTATCGTGTTGAAGGGCTTCTGCTTTCTCTGATACACTGTGACTTCCTGCAGGAAAGAAGTCATGATTCATTCATCAGTCCTTATCAATCCAGCCCCCAGTAAAAGATATGGCACATACTAGGAGTTTGGTGAGTATCTGTTGAATGAAATAATGAAATTAAAGTCCCATGCTTGACTAGAGAAAGTGTAGCTCACTTTATGATGGAATTAGGAAGCAGATATGCTTCTGCCTTGATCCCGAAACTTATTTTTTTTTTCCATCCTGTGGGGCTTCTCAGGTGGCTCTAGTGGTAAACAGCCCACCTTCTGATGCAGGAGACATAAGAGACTCAGGTTCGATCCCTGGGTTGGGAAGACCCCTTGGAGGAGGATATGGCAACCCCCCCACCCAGTATTCTTGCCTGGAGGATCTCATGGACAGAGGAGTCTGGTGGGCTACAGGCCATAGTGTCGTACAGAGTCGGACATGCATGTGGCGACTTAGCATGCACGTGTGCATGCACGCATGGGAGTCAGAATGCAAGACTAGCCCTTCAGAGTCTCCCTAATTGCAAACCAAAACTTGAAATCTGCCATCATGGCTTCTGAGCTCTTGTTCACCCAGAGAACTGAACTTCTGCTGTGGATGATGAAAGTAGAGATGCTAGAGGGACTCAGTATGAAGGGGCAAGGATATGTACCAGAAAGCGGCCACATGAGAGTGAGAGAAAGTGACTGAGAAGTCTAATCAAGGGGTAAACCATGTCCATTCACCCAACACTCATTAAACCGCTCCGAGTAAGAAATAGACATAAAGATTCAAAGACAGACTGACTCCAGCAAAACTGTGGAATAACAAGGGAGATCAAATGTATGCAGTGGGTGCTCAGTGGCTCAGTCGTGTCTGACTCTTTGTGACCCCACGGACTGTAGCCTGCCAGGCTCTGCTGTCCATGGGATTCTCCAAGCAAGAATACTGGAGTGGGTAGCCACTCCTTTCTCCAGGGGATCTTCACAAACCAGGGATTAAATCCGGGTCTCCTTCATTGTAGGTGGATTGTTTACCATCTGAGCCACCAGGGAAGCCCAATGTATGCAGAGGTAGATACAATATCCTCCATAAGGAGACCCCAGTTTGATTGCTGGGCCAGAAAGACTTGTTGGAGAAGGGATAGGCTACCCACTCCAGTATTCTTGGCTTCCCTTGTGGCTCAGCTGGTAGAGAATCTGCCTCCAATGCGGGAGACCTGGGTTTGATCTCTGGAGAAGGGAAAGGCTACCCACTCCAGTTTTCTGGCCTGGATAATTCCATGGACTATATAATCCATGGGGTTGCAAAGAGTTGGACACGACTGAGTGACTATCACTTTCATTTCCCACAAAAACATCTATATCTGTTTCATTGACTACACTAAAGCCTTTGACTGTGTGAGTCACAACAAACTGTGGAAAATTCTTCAAGAGATGGGAATACCAGACCACCTTACCTGCCTCCTGAAAAATCTCTATGCAGGTCAAGAAGCAACAGTTAGAACTGGACATGGAACAATGGCCTGGTTCACAATTGGAAAAGGAGTACATCAAGGCTGTATATTGTCATCCTGCTTATTTAACTTATATGCAGAGTACATCATGAGAAATGTCAGGCTGAATGAATCATAAACTAGAATCAAGGTTGCCAAGAGAAATATCAACAACTTCAGATATGCAGACGATACCAGCCTTATGGCAGAAAGTGAAGAGGAACTAAAGAGCCTGTTGATGAAGGTGAAACAGGAGAGTGAAAAAGTTGACTTAAAACTCAGCATTCAAAAAAACTAACATCATGGGATCTTGTCCCATCACTTCATGGCAAGTAAATGGGGAAACAATGGAAACAGAGGTAGATTTTATTTTCTTGGGCTCAAAATCACCACGGATGGTGACTGAAATTAAAAGACGCCTACTCCTTGGAAGCAAAGCTGTGACAAACCTAGACAGCATATTAAAAAGCAGAGACATCACTTTGCTGACAAAGTTCCATCTAGTCAAAACTATGGTTTTTCCAGTAGTTGTGTATAGATGTGAGAGTTGGAACATAAAGAAGGTTGAGTGATGAAAAATTGATGCTTTTGAAATGTGGTGCTGGAGAAGACCCTTGAGAGTTCCTTGGACTGCAAGGAGATCAAACCAGTAAACCCTAAAGGAAATCAACCCTGAATATGCATTGGAAGGACTGGTGTTGGAGCTGAATCTCTAATACTTTGGCCACCTGATGCAAAAAGCTGATCTACTGGAAAAGACCCTGATCCTGGGACAAATTGAGGGTAAGAGGAGAAAGGGGCAACAGAGGACAAGATGGTTGGATGGCATCACTGACTTAATGGACATGATTTTAAGCAAACTCTGGGAGACAGAGAAGGACAGGGAAGCCTGGCATGCTGTAGTCCATGGAGTTGCAAGAATCAGACATGACTTAGTGACTAAACACCAAAAGAGTGCTGTGAGAACTGCCTGAAAGTGATGAGCATGTAGATATAAAGTGAAAGTGAAGTCGCTCAGTCGTGTCCGACTCTCTGCGACCCCATGGACTGTAGCCTACCAGGCTCCTCCATCCATGGGATTTTCCAGGCAAGAGTACTGGAGTGGGTTGCCATTTCCTTCTCCAGAGGATCTTCCCAACCCCAGGGATTGAAGCCGAGTCTCTCGCATTGTAGGCAGACGCCTTACCGTCTGGGCCACCAGGGAAGTCAAGTAGATATAAGGCAAAGGTAAAGGGGGAATCGGAGAGGAATTCAAAGTGTAGCTTAAAGACTACACTTCGAAGAAGTGCAATAAAGCTACACTTTGAAGAATGCAATAGAGATCAACAAACTAGACGAAAGTTGAGGTGGAATTTGCTTCTGAAGACTTGTGTTCAGATCCGGCTCGATGCCTCTTAATCTCTTTAATAATTACAAAGTAGCTGACTCAACTAACAGCTGTATATGCTGTCAAAGATTCATTCACTCATACCTTTGTCCATTTAACAAATAAAGCACCTATTAAGTGTTATTTCCTATCCTTATGCTCTGGATGAGCAAAATATGGTGTCCGCCCATGAGAACTTATTGTCCAGGAAGGAAGAGAGGAAGTTCAAGGCGGCAAATCTTATGAAAAACTACATCTTTCAATTCTCCTTTTCTTATCTTCCCATCTAGATTGTGAATTTCTTGAAGACCACGCCTTATATAACTATAGTCACCAGAGTGCTTACAGTGTAGTGGAGGTTCTGAAGGTGTGTGTGTTGGTGTTGGGGTGTGTGTGTGTAGAATGAGGGTGGGCGAATGGAGAGAGTCGTAAGTCACAGAAGAGCAAGCAATTCTCCCTGGGTAAATTCTAGCAGTACTTCGAGAATAAATCCATAGGAAAGGAATAAAAACACCTTTCTCCAGGTGTTTCATACACCTTTAGCTTTCCGATGGACCCCTACTTTATTTTCTTGACTTAGGATCAAAAATATCCCTGTTTGGATGCTCTGAGATTCTTCTTCATGCTCACATCAATTTCCTCAGAGAGCAATGACTCTGAAATGAATCTCTTCCAAAATCTCAACTTCAAAATGTCATGTTTCCTTATTTTTAAATATATACATATTTTTCTCCCCCTGGCTGTAGGAATATACATCATCTAATTAGCCAAATGGATTTTCAGTTCAGCCCAATCGTTTCCTTATCTCGCATCTGAAGCTCAGCATTGCTCAGGGGACCGCACGGGCATGGAGGTCCTTATTAACTCTGATCTTCAATTACATCGATTATAAGCCTGCTCCTGTAATTGTGCAGCATAGATCAGGGGTGAGCCGGGGAGCTCAGGACACTCCATGGTGGAGTCGGGAGAGCCAGAGGCACATCAGCCCCCAAAGACAGAAAGCTACGGATGAGAACTAAAAATACCCCGGAAGGAGGTGTCACCAGACAGAACTGCCTGGGGAGCCAGACAGCACTGCAAATCCCTTTCGTGACACCTCCCATCATGACAAGACCTCCGAAAACCGTAGAGAGAAGATTTGAAAAGAAGGCTCTGGTCACGGTGGACAATGAGGAGCCAAAGAGGGAAGGACTGCACGGCTGAAAGATGGTCTTCACGAATGAAGCTCAGGGAACTCTTTTAGCCCAACGTTTTCAGCTCTCCCTTCTGTCCCCTCTTTCTTTGGGTGTCATACAATCACAGGTTTCCTTCTCTCTGTTACATCATGTAACTCCATGATGACCCCATCTGACTTGGACCTGGGGGGACTGTCTTTCCAGGCACAGAAGGGAAGACAAATTATGGGGGAGCAGAAATGAGGAGCCCATCTCACCTTCAGCCCCACAAGATCCCTGAAAAATGCACTCCATCCTACCTCACCCTTGACCCCCCATCCACAGAGCCCCAAGCCAGGCCTGAATGCTTTCTGCCACCAGCCTTGGACTGAACACTACTTAAGGGGTGATCACTCTGTAAACATGAGGTTAAAAACAACAGCTCGAGGGTTTGTGAGAGTGAGCAGAGACCGCATGGTAGCTGGGGGTACTCAGTCTTGGGGAGACAGCAACAGCTCCTCTAGGGTCATGGGGTAGGAGGGTGGGGGCTGCGGGGGGTTGGTTCTTGTACAGTCACCTCTGAAAAGGGAATCTGCCACAAACTTCAATGCCTAACCTGAACTTCTCCTGGCCGCTCTTGTTCTTTCTGTCATTCTGTTCTCTTCTCCTTGGATCAACTTCAACCTGTTTCTCTGGAATGTCTCTACCTGTCATGGGCTGAGTTGAGTCCACCCTGAAATTCCTTAGTTGAAGTTCTAAAGTCTAGTGCCTCAGAATGCGACTGTACTTGATGACACGACCTTTTAATTTTTTTTTTTTTAATTATTATTATTATTGTGGAAAAAGTCACATAAAACATACTATTTTAACCACACTTAACTGGTCAGTTCAGGGGCACCAAGTATATTCACAGTATCATGCACCTCTCATCATCATCCATCTCCGAATTTTTAACCTTCCTAAACTCCCCAGTTTAGCTAGTGTCTGCATTCAACACCCCTTCTCACCCCACCCATGTCTGGGGCATCTATCAATGTACTTTCAGACCATGAATTTGACTATTCTAGGCACCTCACATTGTAGTTTAGTTGCTAAGTCGTGTCCAACTCTTTTGCGACCCCATGGACTATAGCCCACCAGGCTTCTCTGGCCATGGGGTTTCCCAGGCAAGAATACTGGAGTGAGTTGCCATTTCCTTCTCCAGGGGATCTTCCTGACCCAGGGGTCAACCCCGAGTCTCCTGCATTGGCAGGCAAAATCTTTACCACCGAGCCACCAGGGAAGTCAAGGTATCTCATATGGGTGGAATCAAATAGTATTTGTCTGTACCTCATGTCTATTGCAACCCACTCCAGTGTTCTTGCCTGGAGAATCCCAGGGACAGAGGAGCTTAGTGGCCTGCCATCTATGGGGACTCACAGAGTCGGACACGACTGAAGCAACTTAGCAGCAGCAGCATGTCTATTGTAATGACAGGATCTTTAAAGAGATAATTATGGTTAAATGAAGTCATGAGGGTGAGCCTACATTCTATTAAAACTGCAGATGTCCTTCCAAGAAAAAGAGATTAGGATACAAACACCCACAGAAGGAAGACCATGTGAAGATCAGGGAGAAGACAGCCATCAGACAGCCATCACCAAGCCCAGGAGAGAGGTCCTTAAAAGAAACTGACCCTGACAACACCTTGATCTCGAATGTTAGCCTCCAGAACCGTGAGGAAATAAATGTCTGTTGTTTCAGCCACATCACCTGTGGAACTCTCTTATGTCAGCCTGAGCAAACTGATGTATTACCTCTTTTTTGACAGCGACTTATCTTTTAAGCCTGGCATTTGCTCGATTTAATAACTTTTTATTTTGTGTCATGGGTCCCTATGGATCATTTCTCAGAATAAAATTTTCAAATATATAAAACATAATGCATAGTATTATAGAGGAAACCAATAACTGAAATACAGTTCTATCTGTGGGCCCCATGGGGGTTCATGGGGTCCAGGATACAAACCCTCATTTGAGCGAAGCTATTTTCATTCATTCCACAGGTGCCCAGTCCACTGCCTGACCTGGTTCCTAGCACTCCCAACATCACTGGATGGGAGAGGGAACAGCAGTTTGGTTGTGAAAGTGAAAAGTGAAAATGAAAGTCACTCAGTCATATCCAGCTCTCTGCGACCCCATGGACTGTAGTCCATGGAATTCTCTAGGCCAGAATACTGGAATGGGTAGCCTTTCCCTTCTCCAGGGGATCTTTTCAACCCAGAGAAAGAACCCAGGTTACCCGCATTGCAGGCGGATTCTTTAGCAGCTGAGCCACAATGGAAGCCCACTATACGTAAAATAGGTAAACAGTAGTGGCCTACTATATAGCAGGGAACTATACGCAATATCTTTTGCATGTGTGCATGCTAAGTCGCTTCAGCTGTGCCTGATTCTTTGAGACCCTATGGACTATAGCCCCCTAGGCCCCTCTGTGCATGGGATTCTCCAGGTAAGAATACTGGAGTGGGTTGTCATGCCCTCCTCTGGGGACCTTCCTGATCCAGGGATCTCTTATGTCTCCTGCATTGGCAGGCAGGTTCTTTACCACTAGCACCACCTGGGATGGCTTCTCTGGTGGCTCAGACAGTAAAGAATCTGCCTGCAATGCAGGACACCTAGGTTCCATCCCTGGGTTGGGAAGATTCCCTGGAGGAGGGCATGGTCACCCACTCCAGTATTCTTGCTTGGAGAATTCCCATGGACAGAGGAGCCTGGTGGGCTAACAGTCCATGGGGTCACAAAGAGTCAGACAAGACTGAGCAACTAAATACGACACAGCACAGTACCACCTGGGAAGCCCCATTATCGTGCAATAACCTATAATGGAAAATAATCTGAAAAATAATACTAACTGTTCACTTTGCCATACACTTGAAACTAACACAACATTGCAAATTAATGAGGCTTCAATAAAAGTTAAATTAAAAAAGAATAAAAGAGTAGATTCCATGGAAGAAAGATGTCATAAGCTAGAGATCCTTCAATGAGAAGATGAAACGTTAATATATTTGTGAGGCCCATGTCATATAAGAGACACTGAAGAATCCATCACTAGATGTCCCAGAAAAGGAAGCATGGATATAGACAGCCCACCGGTATTCTATGTTAGAAAAAGACATACTTCCAAATAAACTTGTTTCAAAGTGTTGCTCCCTCTCCCCATATAGAGGTCAGGCAATTGTGTTTCTACCACTTTCTGTCTTCCCCATCTCAAATTGTGATCAAAGTCTGGCTAAAACAGATTGCCACAGAATTCCACAGGCTTTTACATATCCCGGCTCTTGCTTCAAAGTTGAGTTAGGGGTGTTTGAGTCTGAACAAAAGAGGTTTGAAGTGTTGAAATCTCAAAAAATTATTTCTCTCCCCAGGGATATAACAATTTGGTATCAAGCTAGGCAGCAGGGAAAAATAACAAAGTCATAAAACACTTCTCGTTTTTCTTTAAGTAACTTAAAATTTTAAAGAATAATTGTGGAGATTAAAGGCAGCTATTTACTTTTACTTTAATAATTCAGTTATTTTGTCTCCCTTTTTTTTTTAATGTCTTAATTAATTCATTGGGAATTTATGCATCAAACCTAATCTTGGTATCAGATTTCTTTTTGATCTAAGATCAGTGCTTCTTGAATGAACCTGATAGACAGTTGCTCAGAAAACTCAAAGATCCTTTAGCTCTGCTTTGCTAATATTGAAAAACTTTCTTCTCTGTCAGTTGCTCACATAAGCCATGAACTTGGGTGGAAGGCAAAGGTCTGGACTTTGGAGTCAAACAAGCATGGATTACATCCTAGCCCAGGCATTCAATAACTGTGTGACCTTGGAACAAATCACTTAATCTTGGCAGGGCTCCTCAATTTCCGTATCTATACAACAGGAATAGTTGTTTCATGGAGCTTCTCTGACTACTAAATAAAATATATTTGAATTGCCTAAGGACAGGACTGTGCCTGGCTAGGGCCTCTGCATTCACTATTCCAGGGAATAAAACTTACACAGCAAAAATGCATTCTATGCATAATTATATTAATACTTCTATCCATGTGTTCAGTCGCTCAGTTGCGTCTGACTCTGTGCCCCCATGGACTGGAGTCTGCCAGACTTCTATGTCCATAGAATTTATTCAGGCAGGAATCCTGTCCTGAATATTCTTTGGAAGGACTGATGCTGAAGCTGAAATTCCAATACTTTGGCCACCTGATGTGAAGAACTGACTCCTTAGAAAAGACCCTGATGCTGGGAAAGACCGAAGGCAGGAAGAGAAGGGGACAACAGAGGATGAGATGGTTGGATGACATCACCAACTTGATGGACATGAGTTTGAGCAAGCTCTGGGAGTTGGTGGTGGACAGGGAAGTGTGGCGTGCTGCAGTCCATGGGGTCGCAAAGAGCCGGACATGACTGAGTAACAGAACTGAGCTGAAGAATCCTGTAGTGGGCTCCCATTTCCTACTCCAGGGGATCTTCCTGATTCAGGGATCAAACCCATGTCTCTTGCATCTCCTGCACTGGCAGATGGATTCTTGTCCACTAGCACCATGTGGGAAGCCCTTGTCTATCAATTTATGTTATTGTGTATTTCATATATACAACTGTATAATTGAGTGTGTCTATGTATATATGCTTGCATATGTTTGCTGCTGCTGCTGCTAAGTCGCTTCAGTCGTATCCAACTCTGTGCGACCCCATAGACGGCAGCCCACCAGGCTCCCCCATCCCTGGGATTCTCCAGGCAAGAACACTGGGGTGGGTTGCCATTTCCTTCTCCAATTCATGAAAGTGAAAAGTGAAAGTGAAGTCGCCCAGTCGTGTCCGACTCCTAGTGACCCTGTGGACTGCAGCCTACCAGACTCCTCCATCCATGGGATTTGCTAGGCAAGAGTACTGGAGTGGGTTGCCACTGCCTTCTCTGCATATGTTTACATACACATAAACACAGATAATTCTGTGAAAAATTGTATCCTATGTAGATGTTACTCCTGGAGTTGTGCAACATGGTAGTCTTGCCTGGGAAAGAGTCAGATAATAGCTTTATTTAAAAAAAGAAAAACTTTCTGCCATCTACCCAAGGATGCTCATTTCCTCTGTGTGGATTCATGGCTTATCTCAATAGCACCTCCTCTGATTTTTTCAATTTCCTGGGGCAAGTTGGGTAGGGCAGGAACAAGCGCTACTACCTTAAGATATGTTGCAGGAACTCTGCTCAATAATTTGACCTATATGGGAAACAATATTTTTTTAAAAAAGTGGGTAGATGTATGACTGATTCACTTTGTTGTATAACAGAAACTAACACAATATCGTAAATCAACTGTGTGCGTGCTCAGTCGCTTCAGTTGTGTCGAACTCTTTGTGACTCTATGGACTGTAGCCTGCCAAGCTCCTCTGTCCATGGGATTCTCCACACAAGCATACTGGAGTGGACTGCCATGCCCTCCTCCGGGGAATTTTCCCGAGCCAGGTTCAGAAATTAACTATACTCCAACAAAAAACTGTTCAAAAAAAGATGTGTTTCAGAAGTGAGGTAACAATGTAGAGGCCCTAGAGAAATGCCTGGCACATGTTAGGTTCAAAAAATGTGTAATGAAAATACAAAATGTGTGGCTAAGGCATGACTAACTGGATGAATTAACAAATGCATGAATGCCCCGCGTGATTTTCCAGATCCAGCAGTTTAACTATGTTCCATGACCCATTTCCCCCTTCTTCTAGTCCACCCTTTTCACGAAATATGCTTCTTTTTGCCTTTCCTAAGGAAGCTGCATGAATGTCAGGGGCTGTTTGGCAAAGACGACTCAAAACTGCGAGCACTAAGAATAACCATATTAGCAATTCCTCCCAGATCTGTTTCATTACTACGCTGTGGGTTCGATGCCAATCGACCAAATCAGGGCCAGGCACCTGCCTGCTTTTGAGTCTCTCACTGTCACTGCTTGCACGCATGCACGCACGCATGTGTGTATGCGTTCCTTTCTCTCCAGATCGCTTACCCTACCTTCTCTTCTCTTCTGAATTCAGTGGGAAAACCACAGACCTTGGAATTGGCAAACCTGAATTCAAAAAGTGCCCTTCCCACTTATTCTTTGGATAACCTTGTGTGTTAGTTGCTCAGCCGTGTCCAACTCTGCAACCCCATGGACTGTGCCTGCCAGGCTCCTTTGTCCGTGGAATTCTCCAGGCAAGAATCCTGGAGTGGGTTGTCATTCCCTTTTCCAGGGGATCATCCCAACCCAGGGATGGAACCGGAGTCTCCTGCACAGCATGGCAGATTTTTTAACCATCTGAACCACCAGGGAAGCCCTTGAATAACCTTGGGATCTGATTAATATTCCGTTTCTCAGCTTCCTCATCTAAAAGAAGATGAATAATATTTACCTTGTAGCATTTGCAGGAATATCACATGTGACCATGTGCGCCTTTTCAAATGGACATGTTCTTTATCACTGCTGCTGCTATTAATCTAACTGATCCTAGAAATAACTCTCGAGGGTAAATGTTACTTTTAGCCCCACTTTACAGACAAGGAAATTGAAACTGAAGGGTGTCAAAGGTACATGTTTTAAATTGCACAGCTACAAAGCTGACTGATTTGATTCCAAATCAGAACTCATCCCATCTGTCTCTGGGTCTAGAGCTCTGGCTGTAACACCAGGTTATCTTCTATTCCCCTCACTTCAGGGAAAACCAATCCGTACTACTAAGATGCGGACTGCGTGTGTGTGTGTGTGTGAGAGAGAGACAGAGAGAGTGTGTGTGTGTGTGTGTGCGCGCGCACGTGTGAGTGAGATTTTTGGCTTCTGTCAGTATCCATCTCTTACTATTTCTCTAAGTACAGAGCTTCTCTTGGTAGCTGTTGAGACATAAATCAGACCATGCTGAGAGTGCGTATGTGCTAGCGAGAGAGAAATGGCAGAGGGAAGGTGACATAATATTGTAATTCAATACTTAATATCTCCAAAGACATGTAATACATCCTCTTGATATTTCCAGAATATATTTTCTGGAAACTGGACAATAATTCAAATTAATGCTAAGCCTAAATCTAATTGTTTTATGACGCTACAGAGCACTACATGGGGCAAGGCTTCCAAAAACCAGAGGTTCCAACAGTCATGTTGATGGAACAGGTTTCAGACTCTGGCACAGATGAGAACAGCTGCCTAAATATACAATACTGGTACCTGGAGCAACATTACAAAGGAGGCTCGGCTTCGTTCCACGCTAGGCACGCCTACTATGAATTCTGGGCAAGATAAGGAGAGAAAGGGTAAGATTTGTATTTGAGGACCAGATGAAGGTCTTGAGGTTCAAACGAGATAAAGGCTGACTGAGATCTACTTTTCCGGTAGATGTCATGTGAACCGTGAGTTCTTCCACTCTGTCCCCAGAAGGAGGGGGTTGGGATGCAGCTTCAGGGAGCCAGGTTCTGGAGTCACACAGGACTAGTTGGAGCCCCAACCCTGCCAGCGACGGACTTACGCCAGTTACCTGACTTTGTGAGCCTCAGGGCTCCTCTTCTATCAAATGTGGACAACAATAACTACCACACCCTCCACACACCACACTGAGATGTCACAGTCAATGCAGAAAGCAAGCTGCTGAAGAATATATGGAATCTGATGTCAAGTTTGAAATGAACAAGCAGTAATTTAGCATGTGTGTGTGTGTGTGTGTGTGCATATGTGTATGTATGAATATTTGACAGTATAGGAATAGTAAAAATTCTGGAAAGGTCTACATTGAAAGAGTTGTCAACCAAACAGATCAAGGCCAGGAATATGAATAAAGGCATATTTAACACTTACGTCACTCATTCTTGTATTACTTTTCATACTAAGAGCGCTGCTGCTGCTACAATTACTATTGGAAATAGCAGTATATCAACAACTTCAGAAGACTTAGAGAAGGATAAAAGTAATACAGTCAATCCTAAAGGAAATCAACCCTGAATATTCATTGGCAGGGCTGAGGCTGAAGCTGAAGCACCAATACTTTGGCCACCTGATGTGAAGAGCCGACTCACTGGAAAAGATTGAAGGCTGGAGGAGAAGGGGACGACAGAGGATGAGATGCTCGGAGGGCATCACTAACTCAGTGGACATGAGTTTGAGCAAACTCTGGGAGGTGGTGAAGGACAGGGAAGCCTGGCATGCTGCAGTCCATGGTGCCACAAAAAGCTGGACACCACAGAGCGATTGAACAACAACAAAATGCATATATTAATAATATTGACTCAGACACATAGTAGGTGGCCGAAACGTGCTTCCTAATTCCTTGTTTGTCATTGATAACTAAGGAATGTGTTCTCCTTCCTTTGAACTAGGAGGAGCACTGGGTAAAGAAAGGCAGCAACTGACTAACTGGCTCTGCTCCTGCTTCCATGCATGACCTTCTTAGCTCATCCACCCCTTTGCCTTTGCTCAGGTTGTTCCCATATCCTGGAGCATCCTCCTCACCTTACCTGTCCTCCCAGACCCAGCCACAGTCAATTCATCTTTCCTGGTTCTCTCTCCTGGAAGTGGCCTATCCATCTGCCTCAGTGGCCTGGCATATGCAGCTCTCCACTTACATGATTCTCACTATGAATGGATTTGAGTTCAGCACACCCTTACTGAGTATTCCCCATGTGACAAGGTTTAGGCAGGCTGATGTCTTTGGAAGAGATTGAACTATCCAAGGGACCACCCATGTTTAACTCATCTTCAAATTGTGGTTCCTTAGCACAGTGTGTTTGGCACTTAGCAGGTAACCAGTAAACATTTTGGATGAGTGGATGGAAGGACAGACGGATGAAGTGACAAATGGTGTTTTCAACTCTTTGAAGAACACTGCCTCAGATGTTACCTGAGAACAAAAGAAGGAGATCAAATGAGTCAATCCTAAAGGAAATCCACTGTGAATGTTCATCGGAAGGACTGATGCTGAAGCTGAAGCTGCAACACATTGACCACCTGATGTGAAGAGCTGACTCACTGGAAAAAGACCCTGATGCTAAGAAAGATGGAAAGCAAAAGGAGAAGGCGGCAGCAGAGGAGGAGGTGGTTGGATGGCATCATCGACCTAATGGACATGAGTTGGAGCAAACTCTGGGAGATGGTAAAGGACAAGGAAGCTTGGTGTGCTGAAATCCGTGGGGTTGCAGAGAGTCAGACATGACTTAGCGACTGAACGAGACCACAGTTTTCCCCCTATACTTTCCAATGGTGCTTCAAATTCCACCTGAGACTGACTAATGAGTCTTAGCAACAGGCAATGTTTGCTTAGCATTTAACACACTGTGTAAAGACTTTACACCCAATATCTTATTTGATACTCACAGTAAGAGGGCTTGGGGATTCTGGAGTCAGACAGATTGTGAGTATGGGCAAACTTACTGCCAGCTTTGGGACTCAATTTCCCCATTTGAATAGAATTAAAATAATAACAATAACTACCTCTAGGGTTACTGTCAGGAAGAAGAAATTTAAGGAATGAAAAAAAAAAAAATGAGAGTAGTTGGTATTCGTTTATACTCTATCTACATGCATATTTGTTCCACAAAGTTATTCTCATTCCCATGTCATATATGAAGATACTGAAGGCAGAAAAGAAAGTTTACTGCCCAAGTCCACATAATTGTTTAATTAGAAACCTGGCATTGAGTCCAGATACCCAGACTCTAGGTACTGTGTTTCATCTAAAACTGGCACTTTACTTTTCAGCAGTCGGTGGAGTTTAAGTCTGAACTCGTTTGTTCACATGGTTGGCAAAAGTTTATTGAGCACCATACATATGCCAGGCCTGATTGTAAGAACTGGGTATTCAGCAGGGAACACAAAAGACGCAGCCCTACAGCACTTGGCTATAGAGAGTGTACAAGAGCATTAAACAAGGAAATGCACCAACATGTACAGGACTACAAGTGAGAAGGAGCGCTGCAGAGAAAGAAGCTCACGGACTGCTGTGAAGACCCGGCGGGCTCTGTGTGCGCGGGGCAGGGGGCAGGAGGAGGGAAACGGAAATGAAGTTTCTTGCAAGTAATAATAATAATGTGAAGTTCTAAGGCAGAAAATTGTTTGGTTCTATTTTTGATTGAACCAGCAGTATAGCAAATGATGTAAAGTAGGTGATGTGTAAGATTTGGCATGTATTTTTGCTTTTGCTTTGAAACTTAATTGTCTGCTAAGTGTTTGAAAGAGCACAGTTAAATACCCAAACTAGGATTCTGTGTCTGAACCCAACCCCACAGCGTAGTTGACAGTTTACACAACAGGATCAGGTTTTACCAAAGGCCACAAAACAGACCAAACACAGACTAAACATAATTTCACTTTTGCAAAGACCTAGTCAATTTTCTCTCTCCTTTTTTGTTGTTAAAATCATTTAGATGATGATACCCTTCTGTCTTTTTATAGATGGAGAATCCAGTGCGGTGTTTAAGAGCAGGACCATGGAGTCAGGCAGCCAGTTTTCATGTTCCAGCTGGGCCACAAACTAACCCAGTGATAACAATCCAGTTAAATGGGCCTTGGTTCCTCGGCTATAAAACTGTGGATAATAATCTCACAGGAATGTGGGCGGTAATGTATGCAAATTAAATTTCCCTTGTTTCAAATTACTCACTTTTAATGTAAATGAGGTCATCTATGTAAAGTCCTTAAAACAGTACCTGGCACATAATAAATGCTTAATTAGTGTTAGCTATTCTTATACAATTTCCACTTACATATATTTGATAACCCTGTTGTGGAATACAAGGGAATGTTGCCTTGTTCAAAATTAGTTTGGCAAAAACAAACATAATAATAGGAACTCCTGCTTAAGCTTTGAATGTAAGTGCAAACAAAAGCTGGTTCTGTGACTCATTTCTATTTTCTGAATTGCCTGTTCTTCTGTGGACCTCAGTCAGGAGTCAGTCTTTAGCCAGGCCATGGGTACATGCACATCAGATTGTGTGTGTGTTTCAACAAGAACACACAGCTCCTGTTGCTTCCAAGGGCTGCAAAGAAAGGACATTAAAAGTGAGTGATTTGAAACAACTGAAATTTAATTAAAAACAAAATTAAAAGTTGTTCCAAGCCCAGCGCTTCAGCCAGAAAGACTCAGAGGAAATTAGTAAGTGCTACTAATAGCTGGATCCAATTCACAAACCTCCATGAAGAGAGTCGGAGGAGAGAAGACGCATACTCTTTAGATGAAACAATTAAAGATCACTTCTGAGAAATAATCATGAACAGTATCCCAGGGCAAAAAGGAACATTATTCGCTGGTATGTTTCTTTGTGACTTTCTCATTTCCATTATGGGAAAGTGCCCTGAGATTTCCCCAAGTAGCATCTTCTATGGTAATGGAGAGGGACATTGATTTTAAAAAGCAGACTTAAATGAGTGGGAGATGGAGGGGGGAATTCTTAAAAAAAAATCATTGTCATTCACTGCCTGAAATTCCACCTTACCAATTCATTTATCCTTTGAAATTTCAAATACTCAGCTTGCTTAGTAAAATTCTCATTCCTCTCAAATTATGGATCTCAAACAATGAGCTGACAAGTGTAGTTGGGAACTGGGTGCCAGGATGGTTACATGAACTGGTTTCTGGGGTGCCACTGCGGATGGAATAAGAGTGGGCGATGTAGCTGTGTCTGAGATGGACTTGGAAGGCATGTATCAGTTTTAGGGCAGCTTGGAGAAAGGCAGAGGAAAGGAAGCCATGGGAGGAGCCAGGGAGATACAGGAATTGAGCTGAGGATAGTAAATGAGGGGAGGAGGTAGATGTCAGGGACAAAGGGACCCAAGTAGTGATGCTGAAAGCTGTCATGAACGGTAGCCAGCCAGAAATGGGGTGACCCCGCTTAATTTAAACCCAGTGTGGGTGGACAGGAAATGCCTCTGAACAAAGGAATGCTCAGGAGAGCCCAACTCTGCTGAGCATCAGATGGAAAGGCAAAAGAATGCCTGCGCCATGAAAGACCTGGTTCCTGCCCACCCGTACAGCTTCACCTCATCCCTGCCCATCCAACCATTTTGACCCTGTCCCAGCTTCTCTGTCACTCAAGCGGCTTTGGATTTGCTGTTCCCTCTGCCTGAAACACCTACCCCGCCCCACACCCAGCTTGTTCCCTTCACATCTCAGTTTAAAAGCCCTCTTCTCAGAGAGACCTTCTCTGACCACCCTATCTGAGATAACATTCCAATTCTCCTCTTTGTTTTAATTATTTTATACTGTTTTAATTATTTTCACAGCAGCTCTCATTTCTTTCATTGCCTGGACATATTCTATTATTTTGCTAATTTCCTTTGGTGTCTGTCTCCCGCTGAGAATGAAAGCATTATGAAGGCAGGAGCCTTTGAAATGCTTTTTCTTTTTCCAAGATAGCATTTCTACTGCTCCAGGCCACAGAAGGATCAGGAAATAAATATCTGTTCCACAAGCGAGTATGTTCTAGAAAGATTAAGACATTGTAGGTAAAACGTCTAGCACACTGCACTGCCATGTTAGTTGCACATGATGACTTGCAGTCGATTATTTTCATAATTAGCCAATATTATATTGATCTGGATTCTAATAGTGTGCTTGATTCTGGAAGGAGAAGGATGGTGGCGTGAGAAATGTCTGGAAGGGCTCCAAATTCCAATCTGCTGTCTCCCAGTGTGTTTGGAATTCCTGAGACTCCGTAAGCACGTGCTGGTTGTATAGATGGATCTTATTTGGAAAGTGAGGATGGGAAGAGTGTGACACTGGATGTGGCTGAGGGCTGACTCAGCAGATTGATAAGGGAAAGGGGGAAAGCTGAGATCAATTTCCTTTTGCACAAACTAGTCTCATTCCATCCTCAAACAAATTCTTTGAGGAAGTTGATGAATCCATCCAAGCCCAACCTACCCTTAATGATCACCTCAACCTCTCCCTTCTCCAAGAATTCATTGAGATTTATTTTAGTAAGAATTCCCTCTTCTATTTCTGGTGTAGGTTTGGAAACTATGCAGCTAATGTTTCTGGGGCTCAAGACGGGTGTTAAAGAGGCTATCCCGCTGTTAGATCAGGAGATCTAATTCTGGATTTCAAATGAAAATTGTAATAGGGATCATCACCAAATAACACAGTAAATGTCTCAAACTGACTTTTGAGATCTGCTGCTGTTTTTGTTTGTTTCGATGTCTTGAATGGCTAAGAGATCGACCATATACAGAGCTCCCACTCTGTGATGGATACTGTGACAAATTTGGAGGCTATCACGGTGGAGGAGAGAGATCCCACCTGAAAGTACTGCACGGTTCAGTGGGGGTAACCGGACAGGCAGCTTTCCACAGCCCATCATCAAGGTTGTGATGAAGATGAAACAGAGAAGACGAAGCTGGGGCCCTTGTCTCCCCTGCAAAGTCAAGGTGGCCACATCTGAGCTGAATGTTAAAGCACAGAAGAAGGCAGCAGCTAGGGGAGTGGAGGGAAAAGAGGATTTAGGTAAAATGAAAGGAGTGGCTGTAAAGGAAAAATAAAAGAGAACCTGGACCTTCAGGAAACAGCCATCTCATTTGGCTGCAGTGCTAAAGAAACGGGAAATAAGCAAAGATAAGGCTGAACATATTTTCCACTCTCACATTCTACAATTCAGAAAACTGTCAAGCTGGCTGCTTTGCCACATGGCCACGGTGTGGCCTCACCCCTTCGTTCTCTCTCTCGAGGAAGCAGAAGCTGCCATTGTTAATTGATTCCATATTTCAAGTGTGACACCAGTTCCGGTGGCTGGGCCCCTGGGCCTCGCTTCAGGCCTCTGCTTCCACGGCAGGCCCCATGCCCCACACTGAAGTTTCTGTAGGAAAGGCCACCCCTAGAGCCTTCGCACTCACCGGTCTCGTCAGCACCTGTGTGGGGGCCGAGATTGATCGCTCTCTCCATCCTGACCCAAAGGCCACAGTGAAACTTCACCTGAAATATTACTCAAATGATTCAAACCTTTAGAAGCTCAGCCTTCAGAGAGCTGGCAAATTAATTGTGCTCACAGACCACAGTGACATCTCTTGCAAATAATTTCCATCCAGGTAGGATTTGTAAAGGTCCTAAGACCATGTGTTCTTCAAAGTTGCTTGCATTTTTCTTTCTTTCTCCCTCCCCCCCCCCCCCCCCCCCCCCACAAACATAATCAAGAGGTGGGCATCCATTCTTGATCTCACGTAGGAAAGCTGGTGCATGAGCAGAATAGTAATAATAAGTAGCTTTTGGGTATATGTACCGCAACCAGGCTCTTGCATTTAACAACCACTTAATTCTCATGATTCCGGTCTGATTTCTGATGCATTAGCACCCTTGTTTTTTGAAGTAGCCTCACAGGAAAGGTGAAGCTAGAACTGGACTGCGCATTCTGCTGTTAATGTTCATGCTCCCCACAGCTTGGCCAAAGTGCTCTTACTTTGATGTTTGGGGTCACCAACCTCTAAGGGATCCCAGGAAGTGGTGCCAAGCAGCCTTTGACTCTTCCCCTCCTCGGCTCCTCCTTACAATGAACTGCTAAGCTTCCTTGCTGCAGTTGTATGCTGCTGCTGCTGCTGCTAAGTCACTTCAGTTGTGTCTGACTCTGTGCGACCCCAGAGACGGCAGCCCACCACGCTCCCCTGTCCCTGGGACTCTCCAGGCGAGAGCACTGGAGTGGGTTGCCATTGCCTTCTCCAGCTCCAGTTGTATAGGACTCCTTTATCTTCACTCTCACGTCTCTCTTTTTTTTTTCCCACATTATTGGCTGCCCTGGGTCTTTGTTGCAGCATCCGGGCTTCCTAGCTGTGGTACATGGGCTCCAGAGGATGCGGGCTCAGTTGCCGCACATGAGTTTGGTTGCCATGTGTATGTGGGATACTGGACTTCCTGGGAGGCGCAGTGGTCAAGAAGCTACCTGCCAATGCAGGAGATGCAAGAGACGTGGGTTTGATTCCTGGGTCTGGAAGATCCCCTGGAGTAGGAAATTGCAACCTGCTCCAGTACTCTTACCTGGAAAATTCCATGGACAGAGGAACCTGGTGAGCTACAGTCCAGGCTGAGCACACGTGTACACAGACACACATACGTGGGATATTAGTTCCCCAACCAGGGATTGAACCCATGTCTCCTGTGTTGGAAGGCAGATTTTTAACCACAGACCACTGGGAAGTCCTTCAGTCTCACTTCTTGTTCAGACATTAGCAGACAGACTAAATGTAACAACCCCCTAATAAGTTGCTTGCCTTCTGTCTTGGCCCCTCAGACTCAGCTTCTGCACCGTGGTCAGTCCATCCACAGGTCTGTATTGAATTCTGAGCGTGAACTGGAAATTCCACAAGAATAAGACACCTAGAGCCCTTGCTCTTAGGGGTTTAAAGTAGCCTTATCAGAGGCTGTTGTTTTCCAAGTCTCAACTGTGCCAAGACCTTGTCCAGTGCTTCACATATAATCATTCTATTGTACTTGGAGGTGATTTACCGTTATCAAAGATGAGCAAACAAAAGGTTTAGAAATTAACTAACTAATTCCATGCTACACAGCTAGGGAATATCGGAGACAGGTATTGAACTCAGAGTGTGTGAATCTACAGCCCAGACTCTTAACCAAATTAGAGATCAAATAAGCAATGGTGAATGTGTTAAGCGCAGAAAAAAAAGTTCAGGATCATTTCACAGGGAGACCTAACTTACAACAGGAGAGACTGATGAAGATGATGATGTCAATAAAAACTAGTATTACCCAGTATTTCCTATCTGCCAAACATTCTACTAAATATCAGTGAGATATTATCTCATTTAAATTTCCTAAGCAGGAATTATTAATATTATACCCACCCTACAGATTAAAAAATACACCAGAGGTTTAAGTAACATTTTGCAACATCAAATAACTATTAGTAGAACCAGCAGTTGAGCCCAGATATATCTGACTCTATAGCCTGAGCTCTGAATTAACATATCGCATTGCCTTTTAAGCAACACAAAAGCTTAACACTTTAAGCTATTCACATGTCCTTGCTTAAAGCTCTTTAGCAGCTTCATGACCCTTAAGCCTGACACAGAAACCTCTGCTTTTCTCACTTGCTCCTTCTTTTAGACTTGTGCAAGCCTCATGCATCCCCAGATGCTCTGGATTCTCTCTGCTCTCCTGCCACACCTCTGCTCATACTCTTGCCTCTACTGGGAAGGTCATCCTTCTTGTCCTCTTTCTCTCTCTCCATCTCCAACAGAGTATAGAGTCTTACTTCAATCCCTGTCCATCCAGCTTCCTCTGATGGGACAAATCCAAGGCAAAACAAATCCTCTGGCTCCCTGAACGTTTACCCAGATCTGTCCAGTGGAAAACACCAGGCTTCCCTGGCAACCTTGCTGACTCTTATCTGTATGTCCCTTCTGGTCCAGATTATGATATGCCTTCTATCACTGTCTTTGACTTTATAGATATTCTGTCACTTTAAATAGTAAGTGTAATCCCTTTGGGGGGCAAGCTTAGCATTTACAGAGCATCTATTCGAGGCTATTTTCATACTACTTTCTATTTCAACCTCATCAACACCCTGTGCAGTAGAGGCGAAAAGCTGTACTTTTATAGATGGTGAAGCTGATAGTTCCGAGATGTGAGGTGACTTGTCCAAGATCCATAGTTAGTAAGTGGAGGAGTCCAGATTTGTGCTGGAGGGTTTCTGCTAACCCTGGAGAAGGAAATGGCAACCCACTCCAGTGTTCTTGCCTGGAGAATTCCATGAGCAGAGGAGCCTGACAGGCCACAGTTCATGGGGTCGCAAAGAGTCGGACATGACTGAGCAACTAACACTAAGGCTTTCTGCTTCTACGTCTTGCATCCTTTCCCTACTTCAGGTTCCTGCAGAGCTGATAGTATCTGAGTGAGTTCCAGAGTGTGGGTCCTGGCACTGAGCAGACAGCAGTGTCAGATGGCAGTCCTGCTTGGAGGATTCACTGGTAAAGTCCAAATGAGAATCAGGGTGAGATCAGGGGAGGGAAGCCAGGGAAACTTCAGGAGTAGTCCAGGCTCTGGGGATGGTTCCAGCTAAGGGTGAGATGCCCAGGGACTTTAGCGGAGCTTCAGGAAGTTGCCAACAACTCCCCTCCCTCCAAAACAATAAATAAATAAATAGAAAGAAAAACAAACCAAGGCGATGCCGCTGTAGATATATTTGGCTTAGATAATCTAGAGGGGTGGCTAGGGAGGAAAGCCAAACAGCAAGGCTCTCCTGGGCAGAGACTGGGGGTGGATAGGGTGGGGGTGGTGAGGAATGAGCAGGGGGAGGCAGAGACGCAGAGGGGAGGAACAGGTTTTAATGATTCCCCCCATCTCATCATTTCCTTCTGAATACGATGCATCCTCCCCCTCTCACACTCTCACTGGCATCTGAGATGCTCAAGGGCCCTCGGCAGCTGAAGCTGGGAGTTAGAGACCGAGAGGCATCTTTTCCACCGCAGCCCTGCTACCCACTGCTTTCTGCTTCACACTAGCATCCTGGGGAGCCCATGGTCCCAGCACAAGCTTGGCTATGATCCTTCTAAGCTTTCTTCAAATGGCAACTTGTGGGCTGTGAAAGGTTTGCTCAGCTGCTTCTGCTCCCAAGATCCCTGCTCAGGAGGCTGCCTGGCTACAGACTGTCCCAAAAAAGAGTAGAAAAACAGAGGACTGAGATGCTAAGGGGATTGTTTCATAAAGACTCCGGAGGCCACAAACCCAGTGGGAAGAGTAAAGGGGGACTTTGAACCCCAGTATTTCTCATTCTACTGTTAGAATATGAGACCAGGGAGGAATTTTAAGTACCACCTTTTCCCATTTCTCCCATTTTACAATGTCAAAACCTAGAAAAAGTCTAGAGAAATAGAGAGTTGCCCAAAGTCCAGGTGAATCTGTGGACTAGCTAGAACCCGATCTTGTCATTGAATAATTCTCTGTCTACCACATCTCATGGTTGCTCATTTGTAACGATTCTGCCCATCCCCTTACTGCCTGTGTGATGCTGAAGTGGTCACATAAACTCCCTCAGCTTTAGTTTCCCTTAAATTTACAATGGGGAAAATGCCTGGATCTACTACATGAGGTAGATTCCATGTTGCAATTCCCCTGGTGGCTCAAACGGTAAAGAATCTGCCTGCAATGCAAGAGCCTCGGGTTCCATACTTGGGTCAGGAAGATCCCCTGGAGAAGGAAATGGCAACCCACTTCAGTATTCTTGCCTAGAGAATTCCATGGACAGAGGAGCCTGGTGGGCTACAACCATGGGGTCGCAAAGAATTGGACACAACTGAGCAACTAACACATTACATGTGGTAATAGAATTAAATGAGGTAATGCTTTGCAAAGCATTCAGCATGAGGCCCGGTGCTTAGCAATGTTCTGTAAATGTTACCAATTCACAGTGATGTTACTACCACAATCACAATCAATTGCTGGAAGGCTTAAACAACAGGATGCAGTGACAAGTGTCCATGACCAATCCCCCCCCCCCCCCCCGCCCCGGGAAGCCTGTGTCATACATCACCCACCTCCAGGGAACATCAGTGGCTCAAGACCCAACTCAGGTAGCGCCTCCTGCCTCCTCCAGACATCCTCTCCTTGGCACCCCATCTCCAGCCTGGGCTACTTGGCTGGCCCTCCTCTGTTTCTCAGAGAACCCAGTGTGTGCCCCCTGGAGATGTACCACACTGCTTGCCTATGCCATCTTCTTGGCAGTGTCTTGCTGCCACCAAGTTGGGGGAGGCCAGAGATGGTGTTTTATCTCTCTCTGCTGCCCCAGCCTATGAGCAGGCTGCGGAGGCTGATGAACTATATTTGTTGACCACAGGAAGCAGGGAGGAAGGAAGAAAACAGACACTATATATGAATCCGGAATAGGTGTTGCTATAACTGAATTTTTAACTATTTAATTTCTTCCTTGGGGCCAAGTTAAGCCTCTCTAAAACTGTACCTTCTACTTACCTGGCCATACCCATGAAGATCTCTTCCCAACTTCTTTATCATCTTCATAAATAATAAAACACTGAACAAACAGAAAGGGAAGGCACACCATTCTTATCATCAGATCTGTTCTCACAGCTGGCCAAGTACTTCCACACTCATCAACCTCACTGACAATGATTTGAGGCAAGGAGCATCACTATCGCTTTTAGATGAGAAAAATAAGAATCAGGGCAGGTGAATGAATATGCCCAAGGTCACAAAGGAGAAATCAGAAGAAATGGCAATAGAACTCACACCCCTTGGGCCACAGGGCAGCGCACCTGACCTCTGTGCCACACACCCTTCTCTACCCTAGCACTGCACCCTTGCCGCAATGCTGCACCACTTTGTAAACACCACGCCAAGAATTATAGAGCATCCAACTCTACATCCTTTAGCTCCATCCCGTCAAAGCTCCCACCTGCCTTTCTCTCTTCCTAGTCAAAAAGTCAAAGTGGCCTTCTGCTCTCAGCAGCGGAATAGAATTATTTAATGCAAATAAATTAAAATGCCCTACCCCTTGCCACCACTCTCTGCCCCCAGTTCCTACTAATATATTTTTGGACTCGACCTGCTATCAAAACACAGAAATTAGTCTCCAATTTTAGATGTCAAACTCAGTTATCCCTTCTGTTAAGAAGGGAAATTAGTAACAATTCATCCTGGTAGGAAGCCAAGCTAACATTGTAGCACAATATGTCATTAAAAATCCCAGCCCAACTATCTGTTGTGATATCGTTAAAAGCTTGAGCATGTTCAGCTTAGAATGGTTCTATGGTTCTATGGGCTTTGTTCTCTCTCAAGTCCCCTGTCATCTTTAACCTGGGTATCAGTTACTATTTAAGGATTTGACGCATTTTTTCCTTCCATGGTTTTGTGGATTTAGACTTTTCTAATGAAGAGAGTTGATGAAAGAAAAAAAAAAAAAAAAAAGGATTCCACTCTAGGGGGCCTCCACAGCTCCCAGCACCAGCTCCAGGCCATTGCTAAGCAAGCTGTCCATTAAGTACAAGAAGAGGGAAAAGGGAAAAAGTTTTCACAGTTTATAATTATATTACCAGTTTCATTACAGATCTCATTTTAATTCTGACTGAAACCTCGCCTTGCCTTCTCCCGCACTCTCTCACGTACAGTTATTAACTCTGGGGTGGAGTTCAGCCTGTTCTTCCTGATTTCAGCATATTAATATGGTTTATTGGCATTCCATTGCCACCTCCTCCCTGGGTGTTCTGAATCTCAGCTCAATTTATAGTTTCCCTTCTTCCTGGGCTCTGGGATAAAGCCTGTTTCCTTGTGGTATTGGGGAACAGGGGGCATGATGTGAGTTTGATTGGAGCTTCTTATCTTTGGGGATGGGAACAAAACCTTGGGGAGTGAAGTCAATTATAAGAAGAGGAGGCAGCCTCAGATTTCATGCACTGTCGTGTATCAGAACGTAGCTTCTCAGGGCCTCTGCATCCACCTGCCTGCCTTCATTCATTTCTCTCCCATCATTGTCATATTGTATACCTACGGAGTCAGAATCTCCGTTAGGCTTCACAGTAACTCAGGACATGAATACATGGTGGCTTTGCCCTGGAGGAAATTTCAGTCTGGCTATTACAATCACTTCATTTATTTATTTATTTATTTATTTTAATTTTATTTTATTTTTAGACTTTACATAACTGTATTAGTTTTGCCAAATATCAAAATGAATCCACCACAGGTATACACGTGTTCCCCATCCTGAACCCTCCTCCCTCCTCCCTCCCCATTCCATCCCTCTGGGTCATCCCAGTGCACCAGCCCCAAGCATCCAGTATCGTGCATCGAACCTGGACTGGTAACTCCTTTCATACATGATATTTTACATGTTTCAATGCCATTCTCCCAAATCTTCCCACCCTCTCCCTCTCCCACAGAGTCCATAAGACTGTTCTATACATCAGTGTCTCTTTTGCTGTCTCTTACACAGGGTTATTGTTACCATCTTTCTAAATTCCATATATATGCGTTAGTATACTGTATTGGTGTTTTCCTTTCTGGCTTACTTCACTCTGTATAATAGGCTCCAGTTTCATCCACCTCATTAGAACTGATTCAAATGTATTCTTTTTAATGGCTGAGTAATACTCCATTGTGTATATGTACCACAGCTTTCTTATCCATTCATCTGCTGATGGACATCTAGGTTGCTTCCATGTCCTGGCTATTATAAACAGTGCTGCGATGAACATTGGGGTACTCGTGTCTCTTTCCCTTCTGGTTTCCTCAGTGTGTATGCCCAGCAGTGGGATTGCTGGATCATAAGGCAGGTCTATTTCCAGTTTTTTTCTACCAAAGCTTTGGAGGAGCATGCTGTTTTGGCTGCTGTCCTAGGTGCTGAATATAATGTGCAGAACAAACAAAGGCGATGTCAATCCTTAAGGAGCTCACAACTTAGGGGGTGAGCCCAACATTAACTAGGTAAAAATATGATTACAAACAGAAAAGCATGCAATCAAAGAACAGAGCAGGGCTCAAGGAGAATGAATAGTTGTGGGCCCAACAGAGGCTATGATATGAAAAAGGGAGGTCAATCACTGTTGAGTAAATGAAATTTGTCTCAAGGAAAGTGAGGAGGTGAGAGCAATTTTCTGCAAGTGAGAACAACATGTGCAAAGGCCTTGAGGCAGGAGACAACCAAAGATATTCAAGGAAACAATTGGAGAGAGACTGGTAAAAGGTGAGGTTAGAGAGGAAGGTGGGGCCTGATTTTGCTGGAACTTAAAGGCCATGTTGAAGCATTCAGTCTTTATAACAAGTACAATAAGAAGTACTTAAACAGTTTTATGGGAGGATGCAACATGTTGAGATTTTCCATTTTAAAAGATAGCTCTGTTTTCAATGTTGTGAAAAGACTGCAGAGGTGCTTGATTTAATACAGGAGGCCAGTTCTTAGGATCATGGTAGTTGTAACAATGACATACATAACAATAACAGTGATGGAAATTAGACCATGGGGTTATTAGAAAGGTACAAATATAGTTCTATGCAATTTTCAAGGAAGGGGCGATTATATCTGATGGGTGTTTTCTTTGAAGAAGTTTTGGGGGTTTTGTTGAAGAAGTTTTTCTGGAGAAAGGAGAAAATCAGATATGAGGAGGCTTGCACTACATGGAAATGAGAACATACAAGGCTAAGCAGTTCATCTGTCTAAACACCATTAAGTGTGTGCAAAGGAAAAGGCAGAGGTCATCCTGAAGAGCACCTTTACACATGAACATGCTCCATGGTACCCAAAGGTCTGAAATAAAAATGGAATATTACAAAACGAAGCTCCAGATGACCCCAGAGAGCAAGATGACCAAGAACCTACTCTCTTTAGACAAGTTGCTTGGTGGTTTGTGACTAAGCAGTCACCTTCAGTGTGGTGTAATTTCCACTTCCAAGAACTGAAACGACTTCTCCCATGTATTCAAATCACTGCATATGTGCTCTGAAGTCAATTAGGAACCTCATTCCTCATTAATGGCACGGCCACACATTAGTTCACTCTCTTGGGTGGAAAGGCATAAAGCAGGGGTGCAAGCAAATAAATGTAGAGCAAGATTCATTGTATATAATATTGTGTTCAAAAGCAGCTACACATGGGGCATATTAATGAACCAGGGCATCCTGATGATGAATGTTTCAACTTGGTGATGTCATAGGCTGGTAAGGAACCCATAATCCCCAATTTCACAATCACAGGGAACAGAGAAGACAGGAATACTACCTCAGTCCAACCCAAAAGTTAATGCCAAGACATTGCTGCTGCTGCTGCTGCTGCTAAGTTGCTTCAGTCGTGTCTGACTCTGTGCGACCCCACAGACAGCAGCCCAACCAGGCTTCCCTGTCCCTGGGATTCTCCAGGCAAGAACACTGGAGTGGGTTGCCATTTCCTTCTCCAATGCATGAAAGGGAAGAGTGAAAGTGAAGTCGCTCAGTCGTGTCCGACTCTTAGCGACCCCATGGACTGTAGCCTACCAGGCTCCTCTGTCCACGGGATTTTCCAGGCAAGAGTACTGGAGTGAGGTGCCATTGCTTTTTCTGCCAAGACATTAACTTGACCTTAATGAATAGATACTTTTGCAGGGATATTTATGCCGAATGAGCATATCAACATGAAAGAACACAGTTTGTGTTTAGGTTACAATGAAAGTGTTAAGTTACTCAGCTATGTCTGACTCTTTGCAACCCCATGGATTATAGCCCACAGGCTCCTCTGTCCATGGGATTTTCCAGGCAAGAATACTGGAGTGAGTAGCCATTCCCTTCTCCAGGGGATCTTCCTGACCCAGGGATAGAACCCAGGTCTCCTACATTGCAGGCAGATTCCTTACCATCTGAACCACCAGGGAAGCATGGTGGCTTCCATGATATGCTCACCAATGAGCAAATCAACATAAAAGAACAAAGCCTGTGTTCCATAGAGGGGTATATTTAGTCAAGAGACATCACTGGCCATAACCCATCCCTGAGTCTCACTCCCTTTCTGAGCCTAGTCAAAGAATGAGTGATACTCAGGGATGAAGCAGTAAAGAATAAACAAACATACTCCAAAGGCCCTAAGACTTTTAATGTTTTAAAAATTTATATTCTGGTAAAATGGCTCCAATTTAAACTATTTGGTACCATAGCCAAACATATTCCTTTACTTTTCTTATGTGGCTTCATAGAAATGTGGTCATCTATTTTCAGGAAATTCCCTATGATGGGGAACTCATTACCTTGCAATGACCCCATTCTGATATTAAAAAGTATTATCACAACTACTAACATTAATACAATTTATTGAGCCATTACTAGATCTCAGGTACTGAGCTAAAAGTCTTATGAGCATTATTTCATTTATTCTTCACAATAACTCTATGAGATAAATACTACTATTATCCCCTCCTTTATAGATGAGACTAAAGCTTAGAAAGTGGAGATATTTTCAGACTAATACTCAATTTTCTCCCATCTCTGACCACCCTCATAACCCATATAGCTCTAATTTTGCTTCCTGGGGATTTTCAGAACAAGCCTGCTCCCTTTTCAAGACAAATAATAACTGTCATGGTCATTTTTGTGAAGGCATGGCACATAAAAAAAGCATGGATAATTGGTTTAGGTTGGCTTGGGCTTGCATAGCTTGCTTTACTTCTGTGCATTAATCTGGCTAAATCTCTTAACATCTCTAAAACCTACCTTCCATGTATGCAAAAAGAGGATGCTAAATCCTGACCCACAGTTCTGCTTTGAGAATTAAATTAGTAACTTTATGTAAGGTGTTTTAAACACTGCATATTCATAACAGATATGCTCAATAATTTCAAGTTCACTTTTTGTCTGAGTTCCTTAAACACTTCTTACAGAATGATTTTCTTCCATCATTTCCTTAAGAAGCCATTACATATTGACAATGTTTCTCCAGTCTCTTGGCTGCAAGTCCTTTATCTTGGATGTCTTTCAATATATCATTGACCTTCTTAAAGTACAATTGCCAGAACAAAACAGAACAGAAAACTCTAGGCATAGTGGTATCTATCTACACTAGAGTGGAACCATTTCACCTGTTTAATCTAGACAACTTATTCCTTTAAAAGTTGTGTCTTCTACTGGATTATTATACAGCCAGGATCTTGGGTGAATATATCCTAACATATACTGGAAGCCCCAAGAATTAAAGAAACTAACATCTCAACTCATATTAGCTCTTAATGTTAACCAATATCTATTTATCGATAATGCTACCTGTAGGGTAATTTAGATGAAGCCCAAATCCATGTGATTAGAGCTGCTTTGTTATGAAGCATGGGGACCACTCACATGATATTCAGTGTTATTGGCAATCACTGGAATTGCACTATGAGGCAGCTCCATAAATTAGCATGGATCAAGTCAAAGATGGAAGAAAACAAAGCCCCTAATGAGGGCTGCAAAAGGTCTCAAAGAGTTATTGCCCTGTTAGATGAAAGGAAAGTAACACTTACAGAAATATTGATGCAGCTTTCAAACTTCTGATAAGGTACCTCCTTGAGTTCTTGTTAAGACCATTAATACTTGGGATCTACTCATAGAGAATATGGTTCACTAGCTCTGGGGATCATGAGACATTCGGGTTGTCTAACCCAAATGCAGATCATTTACAGGTCACAGCTGAAAAATCAATGCCAAATCCAGTCAATTTGGACACACACCTAGCCCATCTCTTCACTAGGTGCTTAGCAGAGCAAAAAGCCACCAGTGGCCTTGAGAAGGCCCAGACAAAGGAAAGGGTGATATTTGCCAAGGGCTTGGATGGGGACTCTGTTAGTATTTATTGCTCTTGCCAGCTGGGCTCTGGACAAGTACTATATCATACTGACCTTTTTGTGTAATGGGCAGAAAGTATCAAGTACAACTATGTTGTAACACAAGTACAGAATCCATTATTTCCCCCCTGAAGACCAAACCCATTACTCAGCCACCTTCAACACTTCAGCACCATGGACAGCCCAAAGGCACACGGTTGACTGAGCACTCTAAGAAAGGGTTGGTGGCAGTTTGGCAGCTTAAGCTTCATGGGGAAAGGTAAGAACGGTGAGAGCTGCCTTGGCCATGGTCCTTGAGTGGCCTTGTCTTGATAGATTCTCTCCCATTTGATGGGGGTTGCCCTCACCATGACAGCCCTCATTATGACAGTGTTACTGTTTATAACTCAGCCAGTGGCCTTAGGTGGGGGGCTATATTTCTATTTGGCTGTATAAATATATGTTTAAAAAACCACTGATTTATATACATGTAATATACATATTACATGTATATAAATTTATGTATTTACGTATGCTGTATCTGGCTGCGTTTACAAATATTAATGCCAAGTGATGATAAGGGGTCAAGGAAATAGGTGCCATTGTCATCACTTCTCCTCCTGCCTCTGCAAAACATTCATCATATCATATTTCCAGAAATCAGAGTTAGAACCTCTACCAACTTCAATACAAATGTCTTTTTTTTTTTTTCCCTTTGTTAGATCATGTCCCACCCTCATGGAAAGCAGATTTTTTTAGAAAGCATATAGTTGGGAGATAGGAAAATCAAAGGATCACCCTATCCTTGAAGAAAATGGCAAAACTATTGTGATATCAGAATGAGGCCAGAGATAAGTCAGACAGAGAAAGACAAATACTGTATGATAGCACTTTGATTTGAAATCTAAAAAAGACAACAAATGAGTGACAATAACAGAAAAGAAACAGACTCACAGATAGAGAGGAAAAAAAAACAAAAAACAAAACAGTGGTTACCAGAGGGGAAAGGAAAAGGGGAAGGGGAAAGATAATGGGAGGGGATTGAGAGGTATGAAGTACTACATACAAAATATATAAGCCATAAGGATATACAGTATGACACAGGGAACACAGACAATATTTTACAATAACTGTAAATGGAATGTTGTCTTTAAAAATTGTTAATTACTATGGTGTACACCTGAATCCTTCATAATATTGCACAACTATACATCAATGAGAATCCCATGGATGGAGGAGCCTGGTGGGCTGCATTCCATGGGGTCGCAAAGAGTCGGACATGACCGAGCGGACTTCCCTTTCACTTTTCACTTTCATGCATTGGAGAAGGTAATGGCAAGCCACTCCAGTGTTCTTGCCTGGAGAATCCCAGGGACGGAGGAGCCTGGTGGGCTGCCGTCTATGGGGTCGCACAGAGTCGGACATGACTGGGGTGACTTAGCAGCATACATCAATAAAAATAATTCTACAAATTTAAAGTAGGGGCTAGTTCACTATGGTGAAGTAGGAGCAATCACAGGACACTTTAGTAGAAGTCAAGGTGTTTCAGGGAAAGGAGGTGGACGTTCCTCTTTTGACAGAACACACTGAACAAATTGGTGCTATGCTGTAAACATTGTAACTTAAAAATTATAGATAAAATTGAGTTGCAATGGAATAAGGGTGACAAATATACAGTAAGGCTCTCAAAAACATCTAATATATATCCAACCAGTAAAAGATTAAAAAAAATAATGGTACTCATACGCTGCTAAGTCAGAAGGGTGGTTATCCATGGGAGGGGATTCACTGGGAGGGCGTGTAAGGAAGCTGATGGTTCTGGTAATGTTTTATGTTTGATCTGGGTGAATTCATGTAAAAATTCATTAAGCTGCATACTTAATATGTCTTCTTTATTATATTTATGATAACTTTTAATACATTTAAAAATAAGAATAATACTAATAAGGACCTACTGCATAAGACAGAGAACTTCATTCAACAGTCTGTAATAACCTATATGGGAAAAGAATCTGAAAACGAATGGTGTGTGTGTGCATAATTCAGTTTGCTGTACACTTGAGACTAACACAAGATTGTAAATCCACTATACTCCAATAAAGATTAATAATAAAAAAGAAGATGTGGTAGATGCAAACAACAGGATAATACTCAGTCATAAAAATAGAAGGAAATAATGCCATTTGTATCAAAATGAATGCAACCAGAGATACTCATCCTATGGCAATTAAGTCAGAAAGACAAATATCATTTGATATCACCTACATATGAAATCTAAAATACAAATGAACTTATCTATAAAACACAAACAGACTCATGGATATAGAAAACAGATTGTTAGTTGCCAAGAGGGAGGAGATAGGGAAAGCAAGGAGCTGGGAGGTGGGGTTAGCAGATGCAAACTCATATATAGAATGGACAAGCAACAAGATCCTACTGTATACAGGGAACTATATAGAGCATCCTGTGATAAGCCATAATGGAAACGAATATTAAAAATGTATGCGCATATGTATTCTAAGTTGCTTCAGTCATGTCTGACTCCTTGTGACGCTATGGACTGTAGCCTGCCAGGCTCCTCTCTCCATGAGGATTCTCCAGGCAAGAATACTGAAGTGGGTTGCCATGCCCTCCTCCAGGGGATCTTACCAACCTAGAGGTCTCTTACCTCTCCTGCATTGACAGGCAGATTCTTTACCACTAGCGCCACCTGGGAAGCCCCATAAAAATGTGTGTGTGCATGTGTGTATACATGATTTTATATATATATATATATATATATATATATCTTTGCTGTACAGCAAAATTTAACACAACATTGTATATCAACTATACTTCATTAAAAATAAACTCTTTTCCCAAATGGAAGCGTATAGAGAAAAGCAATTCCTCTGTAATGTGTAACAAGGAAAAGTTATGATATATGTGTTGTAAATTGTAAAAAAATAAGTAAATAACAATAATGCCAAGTGTTTGGGGAAACACATCACATCCTGCTGGATGTACAGAAACTGGAACCATTTTCTGGAGGGCACTTTAGCAATAGATATCAAGCACCTTAATCAGTTTCTTGGACCATGCTTTGCGAATGACTACAGCAACTACCGTGTCTCATTAATTCAAATTAATTGGGTGAAGAGTAAACGGTAGGATATAATATGCTTGTAAAGTACATTTACAGGGAATGAGATATGAGTATAATCCAGGACACTCAAGGAAGTTTCCACAAAGCTCATACAGTCTTCTTTGTCATAGTTTTTAATGAGCAAAGACTATTTTTCTGGTGGGGGGGGGCGGTAGGGGTGAGTGGTATATTTAGTTAGGAATAGCAAACTCTGGGAGATAGTAAAGGACAGGGAAGCCTGGCATTCTGTGGCCCACGGGGTTGCAAAGAGTTGGACATGACTGAGTGATTCAACAACAACAGCAGCAGCAGGATGCACAAGCTTGATAAGAAACAGTAGGTTCTCTGAGGCACTAGATCTTTCTGCAAACTCACGTCTGAATTCTTTATTAACAAACCTTATCCTTGCCCATGGAATAAAAGCAGTCTTTAGTTGTATTAAATAACACAGGATTCTAAATGATGAAGACGTCTTTTAAGGTCTTTGGATGCTCTCTCTAGTTTTGGCAACCTAATTCTGAGGTTGGGCATGTTCAAGGGGGGGAATGTTCATGGGAAACATTCGACTGGACAGGAGTGCCAGGTGCCTAGCAGGAGTGGGGTATCTCTAACGCTCAGCTCTTACCGTCTGCAATGAAGTGCTCGGGCACGTGCAGAGTCACCTTCACCGTGAGTGGACAGGACATCTGGCTGCCACACACCATGGCCAGGATGCAGGAGCTCACGGCAATCAGCGTCAGGGCCGTCTTGTTCACTGGGCTTTTCAGCAAACCTAGTAAGAGGAACACACACAAAGATACCTAAGTCCACAAGGTGAGGAAACAGGAAGAGCCTGGGGCTTGGGAACCCTGTTGTTTTCCAAATGGGAAGCAGGAAAAAGAAACCACAGTCCCCAGTCTCTGTGCTTGCAATGACAACTCTTGGTCACTTGTTGAGTCTTTTTTTTTATCTTTCAATTGTATTTTTCTTTAAGTTTTAATTGAATCTATTACAATACTTTTTTTTTTTTTTTTTAATATTCTATTCTTTTGGCCATGAGGCATGTGAGATCTCAGCTCCCGGACAAGGGATTGAACCTGCACCCCCTGCATGGGAAGGCAAAGCCTTAACCACTGTACTGCCAGGAAGCCCCTTTTTTGGATCTTTAACCCATTGCAAAACAGGTCGATTATCCCTTTTGGTATAAATGAAAAGAAACAAATTTCCTCAAAATTGTGGCAATTCTCACTCCTCCCCTCCCAATTAGACTGATCATTCTTAATATTTAGATGATATTAAATTTTCTACTCTCTTTAGAAGCAATTGAGAAGATGCTGTGTTGTTGAACTCATAGGGCCAAGGGGAAGGAGCATGGGCTTTGGAGTTTGACCATTATGAGTTCAAACCTGGGCTTCAGTCCTCACTGGCTGTGGTTTCATTTTTGAACCTCAGTTTTCTTGTGTGAATGATGAGGATAATAATAAAAGTTCACAAGTGCTTGTGATTATCACGTGGCATGATGTATATATAAGGTCTGTCATCTAGAACAGTTTTACATACTTGAGGCTGAGGTTGAGGCTGATCAGTTCAAGTTTATGTGAGACACACACAGAGCAGAATAAGAATAGTTCTTGCTCTTCAAAAGCTTACAGGCTAGGGGCAAAGGCAGGCTTGTGCATGCACGCTAAATTGCTTCAGTTGTGTCTGACTCTTTGTGACCCTATGGACTGTAGCCCACCAGGCTCCTCTGTCCATGGGATTCTCCAGGCAAGAATATTGGAGTGGGTTGCCATGCCCTCCTCCAGGGAGGAGGGAATCTTCCCAACACAGGGACTGAACCTGCATCTCTTACATCTCCTGCATTGGCAGACAGGTTCTTTACCACTAACACCACCTGGGAAGCCCAAAGTCAAGCTTATCCACAGCTAATTAGAATCCAAGGCAAGTTGTGCTAAGAGCTACTAGAGAGGACATAGGATAGCAGCGGGGGAGGGCGGGGAAGTTGCTTGAGAAAACTAAAGCCAACTTCATGGATGCAGTAGAATGAGTAGATAGATTGGATCTGCATGGCAAGGAGAGCCAGCAAAGAAATTCTGTGGACTATGTCCTGAGCACACTGGATCTCATTATTTAGGCTCTACTATTCACATTTAATTTCAAGGCTTTGATTACCATTTCTAAAGCAATGTTTCCCAAATTTCTATTATCCTCTGGACTCTTATCTGGAGCAAACCTTTATGCCCAAACCTCCCAGACATCTTTCTCTGGAAATCCCCCAAGTATGACAAAATGACATGTTCAACATTGGACACGTTATCTTCTCCTAAAAGCCTCCTCTTATCCTGGTCTCTGCAAAGCACTGAAAGCACCATCATTTAAACTGGCCAGAAACCTAGATGTCACCTTTCAGTCTTCTGTCTTCCTCCTTCACAGCATTTAAAAAGCACACGGTCCTCTGTATTCTATGCCCTTAGCATTTTCACCTTTACCCCGCATCTCTTCTGTTGTTTGTTTCTTGTGAGATGAGGGAGGTATGGGCACATTTTCGCTCCCCACTCCCTGGTGGAACCCCTTGAGCTGTTATACAGCATCTGGCCATAGGATGTGGTCCATGCTGATCAGCCTGGCAGATGTCTGGGGCTCACGGTGGGCCCCTCCACTCATGCCTTCTGTGACTCTCGCCTACCCAGCTAGCCCAGGTGCTGGCAGGGTTAAGCACCACAGTGATGCCACAGCGAGCACTCTCCATCATGTTCCTATTAGCACGGGAGTTATTTCTAGAAGTTAAGCCCACTTGTTTTCTAGTCTCCCATCCCTCACTGAGATTAATTATAAATGCGAATTCCTCTCCCTCTAGAGAGACAGATTTGTCTACATTTGCTGGGTTTCTTAAAATATCTTATTCAAACACCAGAATCTAGTAACTTGATGGTAAACTCCTTGAGGGAAGGCACTGTCTTCTGCTCATCACTGTGTCCTGATGCTGAGTGCAATGTCTGGAATACGTAAATAGATTAAAAGCAGGTTTAGTCACTCAGTCGTGTCCGACTCTTGTGACCCCCACGGACTGTAGCCTGCCATGCTCCTCTGTCCATGGGATTCTCCAAGGCAAGAATACTGGAATGGTTGCCATTTCCTTCTTCAGGGGATCTTCCCGACCCAGAGATTGAACCTGGGTCTCCTGCATCACAATCAAACTCTTAACCAAGAATGGCTCTTTATGAGCCACCAGGGAAGCCCATATGGTAGCATCTTAGTCAATGCATCATCTGGTAGCATCTCAGTCAATGCATTATAACTTCCAGAAGTGATGATAACAAATCAGCAACCAGGCCCTGGCAGTGACCTATCAAAAAGCACAGCAACCATACACAGTCGACACTTAGATGGATGGACCTAATGTATACCCTGACAGCCCACTTTGGGATTCCTGTATGAATATCTGTTTTTACTAATAACCAGTGAGCTTCTTGAGGGAAGGGATCCCACCTTCACCATCTTTATGTCTCTCCTGCCAAGTTCACTGCCTAGAACCTAGAAATTACTTCATTTAAAATAAGGGCTTTATCTTTATTGCCAGTCTTAGAATAAGGCATGGGGTTTCCCTGGAAGCTCAGTTGATAAAGAATCTGCCTGCAATGCAGGAGACCTGTTTCAATTCCTGGGTCTGGAAGGTCCCCTGGAGAAGGGATAGGCTACCCACTCTAGTATTCTTGGGCTTTTCTTGTGGCTCAGATGGTAAAGAATCCACTTGCAATGCAGGAGACCTGGGTTCAGTCCTTGGGTTGGGAAGATCCCCTGAAGGAGGGCATGGCAACCCACTCTAGTATTGTCTGGAGAATCACCATAGACAGAGGAGCCTGGTGGGCTACAGTTCATGGGGTCACAAAGAGTTGGACAAGACTGAGCGACTGAGCACAGTGCACAGAACGAGGCATAGCCTGTGGCAGGGACAATTCATTATCTGTGGTTCCTATAGTTAGTGAATACTAGTTAAATAGGGGAGTGGTTTAGATGGTTCTGGTGTCAGAAGATAGAAAATCTCTAAACTTAAAAAAGGACCACATAAAAAACATACTTTTTTCCTCTCATCTGGGACCACAAGAAGCTGTTTCAAACTTTGGTGTTATCAACTGCTTCATAACTAAACAGAAGAATCAAGTTAACATCAATGTTTTCTACCAGAAAGGGTATGTAGGTATTTTCTTAAAAAGTCAACATATTACAACTAGCCTGGGTATTTAACAAGCCTCTCCCCATCCTGCCCCCAGATATGAGTTAGGAGCAGCACTGAGCTTCCACTCCAGGCTCCATAGAGGCTGTTCTGAGAGAAATAACATGTGAAGATGAAGCTGACATAAATAAACTCTTGGGAAGGTGAACCAGGTCCAGAGTGTAAGCTATAAAAAGTGCCTAGAGGCACCTGGCTCTGGGGATGTGGACACCCTGGAAGGAAAACGGTGCCCTGTGGGTGGTCCAGAGGGCACTTCTCAGACTGGTTGTTGCAGCAATAGCAATGGCTGTAATCAAACATTCTGCCCACTAATTAGCCAGTTATGGATATACCACCCAGGCTCCCAGGGGCTGATTTCTGGCTGGGGGAAGAGAGTCGAGGAGCAGGAGAGGAACTGCTTGCACTAGCTCCCTGGGCCCATGCTGGGCCCTCCATTTAAACCTTCAGAGTAATCCAGGGTCTTTAAGAGTCAATAGGGGACTTCCTGGAGAAGGCAATGGCACCCCACTCCAGTACTCTTGCCTGGAGAATCCCAGGGACGGGGGAGCCTGGTGGGCTGCCGTCTATGGGGTCACACAGAGTTGAAAACAACTGAAGTGACTTAGCAGCAGCAGCAGCAGCAGGGGACTTCCTTGGTGGCCCGGTGGTTAAGAATCTGACTGCCAATGCAGGGGACACGGGTTCAATCCCTGGCCTGGGAGGATTCCACATGCTGTGGGGCAACTGAGCCCATGCACTGGAACAAATGCACTGCAACAACCTGAGTGCAGCAACTGCTGAGCCATGTGCCTAGAGCCTGTACTCTGCACAAAGGAAGCCACCGCCATGAGAAGCTCCTACTCGCTGCAACTAGAGAGTCCATGCACAGCAGTGAGGACCCAGCACAGCCAAAATTAAATATTTTTTTAAAAAAGAGTCAAGGGGTGAGGAGTAGGAGTAAAGTCATATTAGCTTGTTGGTCGTTAGTTTTCTTATCTGGAGAATAGGAATAAAATGACCTTTCCTTCAAGAGTGTTGTAAGACATGAGACAGCAAATGTCAGATGACCAGCACAGTTTCTGGCATAAGATAGACCCTTGGTAAAACGGTCATTTCCAAGCCAGACATTGGTGTTTATCTAATAACTGATAGCAGAAATCGGACTTATTTATCTCTTTGTAAAACCCATTATCAGAACATACGAGGAACTGAATGATTCTTTACAGAAACTGAAGCCACACAGCGAGGAGCGCGCAGGGAGAGTTTTAAGAAGCAGAAGGAGTGGAAGAGAGAATGCAAATGAACAGCATCCTGGGGTAGCATTTACTCAGAGAAAGCCTGAAACACCACAGATGTCTCTCAAGTCCGGGAAGAAGAAAGCACGCACGTCAAGTCTGCACTCGGGCCAGATGCCCATGGAGCAGCCACCAGGGCTTGGCGGGTTTCCATGGCAACGGCCCTGGCAGAAACTTCACTATGGGATGCAAACAGAGGTGACTTTTTAAAGAACTCCTGGAACAACAGACTGGTTCCAAATAGGAAAAGGAGTACATCAAGGCTGTATATTGTCACCCTGTTTATTTAACTTATATGCAGAGTACATCATGAGAAACGCTGGACTGGAAGAAACACAAGCTGGAATCAAGATTGCCGGGAGAAATATCAATAACCTCAGATATGCAGATGACACCACCCTTATGGCAGAAAGTGAAGAGGAACTCAAAAGCCTCTTGATGAAAGTGAAAGTGGAGAGTGAAAAAGTTGGCTTAAAGCTCAACATTCAGAAAACGAAGATCATGGCATCCGGTCCCATCACTTCATGGGAAATAGATGGGGAAACAGTGTCAGAATTTATTTTTTGGGGCTCCAAAATCACTGCAGATGGTGACTGCAGCCATGAAATTAAAAGACGCCTACTTCTTGGAAGGAAAGTTATGACCAACCTAGATAGCATATTCAAAAGCAGAGACATTACTTTGCCAGCAAAGGTTCATCTAGTCAAGGCTATGGTTTTTCCTGTGGTCATGTACACATGTGAGAGTTGGACTGTGAAGAAGGCTGAGCGCCAAAGAATTGATGCTTTTGAACTATGCTGTTGGAGAAGACTCTTGAGAATCCCTTGGACTGCAAGGAGATCCTACCAGTCCATTCTGAAGGAGATCAGCCCTGGGATTTCTTTGGAAGGAATGATGCTAAAGCTGAAACTCCAGTACTTTGGCCACCTCATGTGAAGAGTTGACTCATTGGAAAAGCCTCTGATGCTGGGAGGGATTGGGGGCAGGAGGAGAAGGGGACGACAGAGGATGAGATGGCTGGATGGCATCACTGACTCGATGGACGTGAGTCTCAGTGAATTCCGGGAGTTGGTGATAGACAGGGAGGCCTGGCGTGCTGTGATTCATGGGGTCGCAAAGAGTCAGACATGACTGACCGACTGATCTGATCTGATCTGGCCTAGGGAACTGATGATCAGAACTTAGCTCTGAGTCGGGACTGTAGACAGTGGCAAGGTAGAAACTCTCTCTCCCATAATACACAACTCCTCCTCACCCAGGCTCTGCACTGCAGTGCAGGAGGCAAAGGCCTGGAGGGAAGAGAACCTCCGTTTGTTAGCTGGTTTCTGTTGTCCAGGAGCTATGCCTAACACTTTCATCCATCCATCCACCCATCCATCTTTCCAACAAGTTTTTATTGAATACCAACTCTTCCCTCACACTGTTCTAGTCAAGGGGGAAAAACAGTAAAGAAAACAGCCAATGTGCTTGAAGCTAACATTTTAGAGGAGAATTATCTCGTTCAGTCCTTAGAGCAAACTGCTATTACTCTCTCTGTTTTGCACAGAACAGTGGGGCTGAGTAATAAAAGCCAAAGGTCATGTCAACTGCATGTGGCAGAGTCAGGATTAGAACTGGTTCTTTTTTTTTTTTTTTTCCATTTATGTTTTAAAATTAATTTTATTGAGTATAGCTGGTTTACCATGTTGTGTTAGTTTCCGCTGTATAGTAAAGTGAATCAATTACACATTACACATATCCACTCTTTCTGAGGTTCTTTCCCCATACAGGTCATTACAGAGTACCTTTTCTTTTTCTTTAACTGAAGCATAGTTGATTGATTTGCAGCATTGTGCCAATCGACAGCACAGTGACTCAGTTATACATCATATACATTTCTTTTATATTCATTTCCATTATAGTTTATCACGGAGTATCGAATATATCACTGTGCTCCATGGGAGCGTCTTGCTGTCTATCCATTCAAAATGTAATAGTTTGCCTTTACCAGCACTGACCTTCCAGTCAAACCCTCTCCCTCCCCACGCCCCCAGCCCCCCGGCTTGGCAACCACAAGTCCGTCCTGTGTGTCCCTGAGTCTGTTTCCGTTTTTTAGAGAGGTTCATTTGTGCCATATTTTAGATTCCACATACAAGCGGTATCGTATGGTACCCATCTTTCTCTGACTTACTTCTCCTAGTATGATTATCTCCAGTTGCATCTGTGTTGCTGCTAGACCCAGTTCTTTCCACCCTCTCCTCCATAACCCGGCTACCTCCCACTTCACCACAGAATAAGGGTCCCCAGACGGCATCATGCCGTTGTGGAAAGAGTATGGTCTTAAGAGCCAGACATGCCTACCCTGGCTTAACCACAGAAATCTGTGTGTCATTTCCCCTTTCCCCTAACCCTGAGAAGACACAAGGTCTCCATCTGAATAAAGAAAAAAAAATAAGAACAATGGTCTTTCAGAACTGATATGAAGATAAACTAAGATGATGCTTGTAATTGGCTAAAAAAAAACTCAATAAATGAGAGCTCCACGTCAGAATGTGAGGCAAGGGCCACAGTTAGCCCTTGGTTACATTCCAGTTTGTAGATCCCTCCTCAGCACTTGCCAGGGAGAAAACTGCATTGTGGGAATAGAATTTCCCCAGGGTGTACTGAGACTGGAGAAAGTTAGTAATCGAATTTCCCTTCCATTCTCCCTTTCTCTTACGCCTCAACTCTTCTCATGGCAGCAGAGAATGGCATAAAATGCATTGCTTGAGAAATTCAACTGGAAATAATGGCATTGTTGATCCACCTGCTGCCTATAATTTGGGGTTTGATTGATTCTCAGTTTGGAAATGCCTGGTTGAGAGAGGAAAATAAAATTTACGTTAAACTTGGATTGAATCAATCACATTTTACAATGAAGAAAATATATCTAACCCCATCAGACCACTGTGTGTGGAAAACCTAAGGCTGCTATACTGCCACCGATTCCTGCCACCTGGTATCCCGGGGGACGAGAGGCTGGATCCGAAGCTGAGAAGTCATTTCTTTCTTTAAGTGGCACATGGAACTGTAGTGAGGGACAGGGATTCTAGGAACCCAGAAATTAGGGTGAAGGAGGCCCCAAAATAGAAATGCCACTTAGAACAAAACAAAGAGGTTTGGTTTAAGATTCTGGATATACAGATTTAAAGCCAAACTCTTCCCTTTTAGTAGCTTCTAACTTTTGGCTAGTTACCAACAAAGTCAGAACCTCGGTCCTCTAATCTATAAAACGACAATGGTAATCTCCAACTGGTAGACAAGCTGTGTGGGCTAAATGCGAGACTGTGATTATAACACTGAACACACATACTTAGGGATCTATATACACTCTTGATGTCATTCCTTTCATCTCAATTCCTTAAAACCCCACCGCCCAACACTCGGCATCTACATGGATATCGAGAGGTCGTGTGATGCTCTGGCTCAAGCTGGAATTCTGGCTTTTACATCTACCTGCTGGTGCCCATGGGCAAGTCACCTTACTTCTCTAAGCCTCAATGTCCTTATCTGGGAATTGATTCATTCAATAAGAAGTTATTTAATGTGCATCTACTCTCTGCCTGCCAACGCAGGAGATGCAAGAGTCACAGGTTCTAACCCTGAGGTTGCGAAGATCCTTTGGAGGAGGACATGGCAACCCACTCCAGTATTCTTGCCTGGAAAACTCCATGGGCAGAGGAGCCTGGCAGGCTACAGTCCACATGGCCACAAAGAGTCAGACATGACTGAGCAACTGAACACACATACATGTGTGTTCACACACACGTGTTAGGCATCACTTGTTATTCTCTTCTATGATTCCAGTGTCTATAAGCACATCTGGATATATTAGGTGCTCAATAAAGATCTACTGAATGAAAGAGTGAATGAATGCTTAAACGTTGTTCCCCTTTCTACCAGGAGGTGTCAGCATTAGAATATTGCTATTGGTACTTTTCTAGTCACATGTATTCATTTACTTTCTCAGGCAAAGATCGGTCCCTGCCTAGACGGAAATCATACAAAAAAAAAAAAAAAAAAAAAAAAAAAGGCTGTGAGAAGCTGCCAAGCCTCCTGCATGTCAGGGTGACCACCGCAGATTGATGGGGTGCCCCAGTAACCTCACTGACAAGCTCATGGTCTTCCTGGCACGCCTGAGCTCCTGGGCCTCTATGCTTCCCTGTGTATTTCTGGAAACTAAAATGGGGACATGGCTGCCAAGCTCAGGTGTCACACTGGAGGCAGGAGGAAAGAATATCTGAAACTGGGGCTTTCTGAGAACTCTGGGGAAGGCGGCCTCCTTTCCTCAGCCCACCTGGTGTCTGGGTTCTGCACACAGTACGACAGTGTGATGTGTCAGCATGGGGCATCCTTTCCCCTGTCTTGCCCACCAGGGCCCGAGTCGCTCCTCAGCCTGCCCCCTTTCTATTTCTGCCGTGAACTAGTTTCCTAAGTTCTCTGGCTCTCTGAATGTGGCACTCTCAAATCCAAAGTACATCCATTTGTACTTTCCCCAGCCTCCTATCTTCCCTAGGATTTTTCTTTAGAAGATCTGTGCAAGGGTTCATCCAGCTTTTGCATACTTCCAGAGACAGCTTCCCTGGTGGCTCAGAGGTTAAAGCATCTGCCTGCAATGTGGGAGACCCGGGTTCAATCCCTGGGTTAGGAAGATCCCCTGGAGAAGGAAATGGTAACCCACTCCAGTATTCTTGCCTGGAGAATCCCATGGACAGAGGAGCCTGGCAGGCTACAGTCCACGGGGTCTCAAAGAGTTGGACACAACTGAGTGACTTCACTTCACTTCACTTCACTTCAGAGACAGCAAACTCACCCCCTAGGAGGCAGCAATTCTGTATTCAGATACTTGTTCTAAACAGTCCTCGAATCTCACTCTGTGAGCCCACTTCTGCCATCCAAGCCAAAGAGGATGCACTAAGATTTCCTCCTGCAGGCAGCTATTTGGTTAAAGGTCAAAATACAGTTGCCTCGAGTCTTCCTCTGCCACACCAGATATTGCTAGCCTTACTTTATTTCTCTAAAGTCATACTTTGAGTCTCTTTATTACACTTCACATAGATTTGCTTTTTCTACAATGGCTTTACTAGCAAAGATTGTCATCATCCTCATTAACCAACATTCAGAAAAAAATCAGCTTTGTGCCAGACAATATAATTAGCCATTTTCACCTAATATCTCACATTCACAGAAACCTCATGAGAGGTCTACTATTCCCTTTTCCCCACTTTACAAATGGGAAAACTGATGCCACCACTTGCTAAAGGCCACACAGGTCAAAGGTAGTAGGGCTGAAATTTTTAAAAACCTAACTTGAGAGCCCAAGTACTCAACCATTACCTTCCACGACTTCTCTATCAGCATGGTAGATGTGATGTGAGCAGAAACTAATCAACCCTGTTAATTCCCTGACAGACCTCAGTTGCCCTTGGGCCTATGGGGACTATGGGTGGATTCTTAGTGGCTTGGTTGTCCCACCTGATATTGACCATAGGTCTTCCCGGGGACCTTAGCATCAGCGGAGGGAAGCTTATCAGAAGGGTAGGTGGTGGGAGGGGCATGCTAGATGGCTGTTTTCCTTCCTCTCTGAGCCTGGGAAAATAGTTCAGTTGAGCCGAGTGGAGCTGACTGTTATCCACGAGGTCCCTGGGGAGCCCTTGGGGCTGGCTGTGCCCTGACGATGAGGAAGGGATCTGCAGTGCAGGCCTGGACCACCCTGTTGGTGAGACAGGCACTGACAGCAGACGTGGAATGGGCTCCACACAGCTGGCTGTTTGATTTCGCTGCTGCCCCCACCCCCCTGCCCCCACCTTGAAGTTGCCTTCATGGTTCAGGAACAGCAACTTCAGGAACTCATGTATTCCAGGTGAACTCATGTATTCCAGGGGAATAACCTGACCCAGAGTCTAGTGCTCTTTCATAACTATTGATCCAGGTCTCACTGATGAGATGGGAAGGTAGGATTAGAACATCCGGATCCACTGATCACACAGTGTACCTAAATGCCCATAGAGCTGGTGCAATATTGCCCACAAAATAAAATGTATCTTGAAAAGAAAAAAAAATTGATTTTCAAAAAATTCTAGGACATGCTACATTCTACAATCACCTCTTAAAGTGCTAGGGTATATATCTGGCATTAAAATGTTTTAAAAGGTCTACATTAAATTCTCTTTAGAAGAATTTAACCCAATGTTTCCCCAAAGTGTTGCTATACTGGAGAATCAATGTTCTGTGGAACAAAGTAGGGAAACAAATGAGCTAGTTGAATAGTTAATACAAAGGTCGCTGTTAGGAAAATCAGCGGTTCCCAATAATTAACTGTAGCTCCTATGCCTGTTCAGTTCAGTCGTTCAGTCATGTCTGCCTCTTTGCGACCCCATGAACTGCAGCATGCCAGGCCACCCTGTCCATCACCAACTCCCAGAGTTTACCCAAACTCATGTCCATTGAGTCAGTGATACCATCCAGCCACCTCATCCTCTGTTGTCCCCTTCTCCTCCTGCCTTCAATCTTTCCCAGTAACATGGTCTTTTCAAATGAGTCAGCTCTTCACATCAGGTGACCAAAGTATTGGAGTTTCAGCTTCAACATCAGTCCTTCCAGTGAACACTCAGGACTGATATCCTTTAGGATGGACTGGTTGGATCTCCTTGCAGTCCAAGGGACTCTCAAGAGTCTTCTCCAACACCACAGTTCAAAAGCATCAATTCTTCGGCACTCAGCTTTCTTCACAGTCCAACTCTCACATCCATACATGACCACAGGAAAAACCATAGGCTTGACCAGATGGACCTTTGTTGGCAAAGCAATGTCTCTGCTTTTTAATATGCTGTCTAGGTTGGTCATAACTTTCCTTCCAAGGAGTAAGAATCTTTTAATTTCATGGCTGCAATCACCATCTGTAGGGATTTTGGAGCCCAGAAAAATAAAGTCAGCCACTGTTTCCATTGTTTCCCCATCTATTTCCCATGAAGTGTTGGGACCAGATGCCATGATCTTCGTTTTCTGAATGTTGAGCTTTAAGCCAACTTTTTCACTCTCCACTTTCACTTTCATCAAGAGGCTCTTTAGTTTTTCACTTTCTGCCATAAAGGTGGTATCATCTGCATATCTGAGGTTATTGATATTTCTCCCGGCAATCTTGATTCCAGCTTGTGGTTTTCCCAGCCCAGCATTTCTCATGATGTACTCTGCATAGAAGTTAAATAAGCAGGGTGACAATATACAGCCTTGACATACTCCTTTTCCTGTTTGGAACCAGTCTGTTGTTCCATGTCCAGTTCTAACTGTTGCCTCCTGACCTGCATACAGGTTTCTCAAGAGGCAGGTCAGGTGGTCTGGTATTCCCATCTCTTTTAGAATTTTCCATAGTTTATTGTGATCCACACAGTCAAAGGCTTTGGCATAGTCAATAAAGCAGAAGTAGATGTTTTTCTGGAACTCTCTTGCTTTTTCAATGATCCAGCGGATGTTGGCAAGTTGATCTCTTGTTCCTCTGCCTTTTCTAAATCCAGCTTGAGCATCCAGAAGTTCACGGCTCACATATTGCTGAAGCCTGGCTTGGAGAATTTTGAGCATTACTTTACTAGCGTGTGAGATAAGTGCAGTTGTGCAGTAGTTTGAGCATCCTTTGCTTGGCACTGGGTTATAATTTTTACTTGCATTTGCCTGCTTAAACTTTTCAACAGGCTTGAAAAGCAGAAATTATGATCTCTTTCTGAAAATGGAAAAGATAAGACTTAACCACTGGAAAGAGATGGAGGACACTTTCATAGTCAGTCTCATCTGACTACAAGGTCTATAGTTGCCTGGCTCCCAAGTGTTGATGGAAAATGTAGTTTTATATTAACACAAAGAGGTACTTGTGCCCCCATGTTCAGAGCAGCATTATTTACAAAGGAGACATGGAAACTGCCTAACCGTTCAGCCACAGATAATGACGTTGCAAGACATGCACACACACAGAAGAATTTTATTTAGCTATAAAAAACAAGGAAATCCTGCCATTTGACAACATGCAGGGTCTCTGAGGACATATGGCTAAGTGAAATAAGTCAGATGGAGAAAACTAAATACCATATGATCTCATGTATCTATGGAATCTAGGAGAAAAAAAAAAAAACACACCATGAAAAAAAGAGACCAGATTTTTAGTTACCATGGATAGTGGGTGGAAAGAGAGAGAATTGGAAGGCTGGTGAACAAAAGATACAAACTTCCGGTCGTGAGTACTTGTGATAAACAAGTACTAGAGATGTTTGTACAATATGATGACGTGCAGTTAACCCTGATGCATAATATACAGAAAAGTATTAAGAGGGTAAATCCTAGAAGTGCTTATCACAAGGAAAACACATGTTTTCCTCATCTTTTGTTGTTTCTTTTTATTGTATCTATTTGAGATGATGGATGCTAAGTAAACTTATTACAATAATCATTTTGCAAAACATGTAAATCAACCATTTTGCCACACACTTTAAATTTATACCGTGATGTACCTCAATTATATGTCAATAAAGCCAGAAAAATGTGTTTTTTTTTTTGTTTTTTTTTTTTTTTTAAGGAAAATGGACTTTAAGAGTCACAGGAAAATACATTCAAGGAAGGAAAAGAGGCAGGTACAAGAGGCCATTGTAGAAGGTTAAATACTATTCATCTGCAATTTAACAGGCCGATGGAATGCATTAGGGAAAGGAAAAAGATGCTGTATTCCGTAGGTAAAATTGCAGTGTGTGAATGAGAAATTGTGTAGATGATTCAAAAGAACTAAAGTCCTAGAAACACTCAGAAATAAATGGGAATGAAGGAGGGAGAAAAGGTCACGTTTGAGTCTTAGATTCACAGGTGATCATCAGCGGGTACTGACTTATAAAAGAAAAAAAAAATTCAGATACTGGTGCTTGATCCCGGAGGTCACCCTCTTAGACTGCAGGCTGTTTAGCTGCATGTCCACCCTCAGCCCATACCACCCATGCAAAGGGGCACGGCAAGAACAATGGAGACCATGCAGTGGGTGCAAAGGCACAGAACAAAAAGCAGCCACACGTTTCCATGGTTACCAAGGAAGATCAGGGCCAACCATCTCCCTTCTTCATAAAAGACACATTTCTAGCTGCTTTTCCTTGGAGCTTGCCAAAAAAGTCACTCTTCCATTCTCTTAGAAGATACTACTGAAAAAAAAAAAAAAAAAGATACTACTGGACTTTGGTTGAAGGTTTGTGAAAGCAGGAGGAGAGAAATGCTGTTTTTTATGCATTTCATATTTACTAGGTCTGCTCTGGTAGTTTTACTGCCAGAAATTCTTTTATTTCACATGTCTACTGTCAGCTCTAGGCAATGGGGATGTTATTTGACACTGGAGGAAATGGAAACTCAGAGAGTTTCATCGACTTGCCCAAAGGCTCAGAACTTGCAAGGTGGCAGGGATGGAATAGGAACCAAGACCTATTGACCTTCAAACTCAATATCTCCTCCACTGCACCACACTTCCTCTAAAGGAAGAGAGCTTTCTCAAATCTCCATGTGTCTCCCTCCTCACCTCTTTCTCCTGACTCTCAGATTGTACCTGAGAAATGGTGGAGAATACGGCTCAGCCTGATGTTCTATAAACTCTCTGCCAGAGTTATATTTGCCCGTCCCTTTCCTCAACTCAGGCTGCATGTATTGCCCACAACGATCTGTTGTCCTGCCTACTCTTCTTAACATGCCAAAGGGAGATCAACTTCTTAAGACCAGAGAACTCCCATCTCCTGGAAGTCTGCCCTAACCACTGCAACCCACAGGAAACCCAAACTCCTCTTCAATCTTAAACCATATGTATTATCTGTTCTAAATTTGACTTACAGCAGCTCAGGATCACAGGGGACTCAAAGGGCTTTGAGGGTCAAAGAGCTTTGATCCTAACATGTAACATGGTGTGAGCAACATCTATAGGCAGTTTCCTACAAGGTTTCTCATCGTGGCCGTCCACCTTGAACTTGAACATCACCTGGAAACTCATTAGCTCAAAAGAAACCCACTTAATTGCCGCTACTGATGATAATCTTTTCCTTTTAAAGCGTTCACTATGTATAATATGTTGTGCAAAGTATTTTAGATATTACTTGATTCAATCAGTCATAAAGTTTTGTGAGCTCTTCATTTTGCAAATAAGAGAAATGAGTTTAGCCCAAGGCTAGAAGGCTACTGAGCCCCAAAGCCAGAATCCAAATCTGGATCTAGATTCTGAAGCCCTTAATAGTGCACCATGCAGCCTTCCCTTTACTGTTAACCTCCAGGGTAAGGGCCATGTCACCACAAACTGAAAATCTACTCATAGAAAACTATAATTTGAAAAGATGCATGCTTCCCTATGTTCACAGAAGTACTATTTACATTATCCAAGACACAGAAACAACCTAGACAGATGGAAAGATAAAGGAGATGTGGTGTATATATAAACAATGGAATACTAGCCATAAAAGAATGAAATGTAGCAACACGGATGGACCTAGAGAAGTGAAGGAAGTAAAGCACGTCAGGCAGAGAAAGACAAATACCATATGATGTTACTTACATGCAGAATCTAAAATATGACACAAATGAACTTATTCATAAAACAGAAACAGACTCAAAGACACAGAGAAGAGACTTGTGGTTTCCAAGGGGGTGGGAGGTGGTCGAGGAATGGTTTGGGAGTTTGTGGTTAACAGATGAAAGCTATCATATATGCAATGAGTCAACAACAAGGCCCTACTGTTTAGCACAGGGAACTATGTTCAATACCGTCTGATAAACCATAAGGCAATAGAATATGAAAAACAAACGTATACACACACACACACACACACACACACACACATATATAAAGTGTATCACCTTGCTGTACACCAGAAACTAACACACTTTGTAAATCAACTATGTGTGTGTGCATGGTAAGTCACTGCAGCCGTGTCAGACTCCTTGTGACCCTATGGACTATAGCCTGCCAGGTTCCTCTGTCCATGGGACTCTCTAGGCAGGAATACTGGAGTGGGTTGTATGCCCTCCTCCCAGGGATCTTCTTGACCCAGGGATAGAACCCTCATCCCTGGCAGGCATGTTCTTTACCACTAGCACTACCTGAGAAGCCCACAATCAACTATACTTCAATAAAATAAATTTTTAAAAGTCTACTCCTAGAGTGATAACCAGCTGAACCTGTCCCTTTCCTCCACAGGTCCACAAATCAGTCTCCGCCTCTCCTCTCCAAGGCAGCACTTTGGTTCTGAAGTTGGAGAATAGATTCCCTGTCCTTTTGTTCCAAACACATATTCTGTCCTTGACTTTCACATGTAGAAGATAATCATGGAGCCAAGAAACAGGGCTGGAGGAATAGCTTTAGATGAGTTAGTCTAATCCAGCATGTTGAAGGATACCAGGAAGACAACAGCCTTGCCCAGGGTCACATTGCCCACAGCCAGACCTAGATTCCACCTGTGCCAGCTCCCAGGGCAATATTTCTCAGTTCACCACTTGCGACGGTGGCTGACTTTGCCTACCTTAACTCATGTTTCAGACGCTGCTGCCTTGCCCCTATAGTGAAGATGACGCATCTTGTGGGACTCTGTTCCTGGGACACTGTTCATAGCTGCTCACATGTTAGCTGGGTTCAGGTAAGGTAAGTTGGTCAATGTCAACACACAATCAAAATGAACCACGTCCAAGTACTCCCACAAAACAACCTCGACAAACTGGTGCACAGTGTAAAGGACAGCAGATTAAAGAATGGGGACTTTGAAGGCAGACAAACTTGCTTTCATTTTTTTTCTCATTGAACTTCAGGAACCATTCAATATCACAGTAATCCAAGTCTATGCCCCAACCTGTATCACTGAAGAAGCTGAAGTTGAACGGTTCTATGAAGACCTACAAGACCTTTTAGAACTAACACCCAAAAAAGATGTCCTTTTCATTATAGGGGACTGGAATGCAAAAGTAGGAAGTCAAGAAACACCTGGAGTAACAGGCACATTTGGCCTTGGAATATGGAATGAAGCAGGGCAAAGACTAATAGAGTTTTGCCAAGAAAATGCACTGGTCATAACAAACACCCTCTTCCAACAACACAAGGGAAGACTCGATACATGGACATCACCAGATGGTCAACACCGAAATCAGATTGATTATATTCTTTGTAGCCAAAGGTGGAGAAACTCTATACAGTCAGCAAAAACAAGACCAGGAGCTGATTGTGGCTCAGACCATGAACTCCTTATTGCCAAATTCAGACTTAAATTGAAGAAAGTAGGGAAAACCATCAGACCATTCAGGTATCATCTAAATCAAATCTCTTATGATTATACAGTGGAAGTGAGAAATAGATTTAAGGGCCTCGATCTGATAGATAGAGTGCCTGATGAACTATGGAATGAGGTTCGTGACATTGTACAGGAGACAGAGATCAAGACCATTCCCATGGAAAAGAATGCAAAAAAGCAAAATGGCTGTCTGGGGAGGCCTTACAAATAGCTGTGAAGAGAAGAGAAGTGAAAAGCAAAGGAGAAAAGGAAAGATATAAACATCTGAATGCAGAGTTCCAAAGAATAGCAAGAAGAGATAAAGCCTTCTTCAGTGATCAATGCAAAGAAATAGAGGAAAATAACAGAATGGGAAAGACTAGGGATCTCTTCAAGAAAATCAGAGATACCAAAGGAACATTTCATGCAAAGATGTGCTCGATAAAGGACAGAAATGGTATAGACCTAACAGAAGCAGGAGATATTAAGAAGAGATGGCAAGAATACACAGAAGAACTGTACAAAAAAGATCTTCATGACCCAGATAATCACGATGGTGTGATCACTGACCTAGAGCCAGTCATTCTGGAATGTGACATCAAGTGGGCCTTAGAAAGCATCACAATGAACAAAGCTACTGGAGGTGATGGAATTCCAGTTGAGCTATTCCAAATCCTGAAAGATGATGCTGTGAAAGTGCTGCACTCAATATGCCAGCAAATTTGGAAAACTCAGCAGTGGCCACAGGACTGGAAAAGGTCAGTTTTCATTCCAATCCCAAAGAAAGGCAATGCCAAAGAATGCTCAAACTACCGCACAATTGCACTCATCTCACACGCTAGTAAAGTAATGCTCAAAATTCTCCAAGCCAGGCTTCAGCAATATGTTAACCGTGAACTTACTGATGTTCAAGCTGGTTTTAGAAAGGGCAGAGGAACCAGAGATCAAATTGCCAACATCTGCTGGATCATGGGAAAAGCAAGAGAGTTCCAGAAAATCATCTATTTCTGCTTTATTGCCTATGCCAAACCCTCTGACTGTATGGATCACAATAAACTGTGGAAAATTCTGAAAGAGATGGGAATACCAGACCACCTGATCTGCCTCTTGAGAAATTTGTATGCAGGTCAGGAAGCAACAGTTAGAACTGGACATGGAACAACAGACTGGTTCCAAATAGGAAAAGGAGTACGTCAAGGCTGTATATTGTCAGCCTGCTTATTTAACTTCTATGCAGAGTACATCATGAGAAACGCTGGACTGGAAGAAACACAAGCTGGAATCAAGATTGCTGGGAGAAATATCAATAACCTCAGATATGCAGATGACACCACCCTCATGGCAGAAAGTGAAGAGGAACTAAAAAGCCTCTTGATGAAAGTGAAAGAGGAGAGTGAAAAAGTTGGCCTAAAGCTCAACATTCAGAAAACTAAGATCATGGCATCTGGTCCCACCACTTCATGGGAAATAGATGGGGAAACAGTGGAAACAGTGTCAGACTTTATTTTTCTGGGCTCCAAAATCACTACAGATGGTGATTGCAGCCATGAAATTAAAAGATGCTTACTCCTTGGAAGGAAAGTTATGACCAACCTAGATAGCATATTGAAAAGCAGAGACATTCATTACTTTGCCAACAAAGCTTCGTCTAGTCAAGGCTATGGTTTTTCCTGTGGTCATGTACAGATGTGAGAGTTGTACTGTGAAGAAGGCTGAGTGCTAAAGAATTGATGCTTTTGAACTGTTGTGTTGGAGAAGACTCTTGAGAGTCCCTTGGACTGCAAGGAGATCCAACCAGTCCATTCTGAAGGAGATCAGCCCTGGGATTTCTTTGGAAGGAATGATGCTGAAGCTGAAACTGCAGTACTTTGGCCACCTCATGCGAAGAGTTGACTCATTAGAAAAGACTCTGGTGCTGGGAGGGATTGGGGGAAGAGGAGAAGGGGACGACAGAGGATGAGATGGCTGGATGGCATCACTGACTCGATGGACGTGAGTCTGAGTGAACTCTGGGAGTTGGTGATGGACAGGGAGGCCTGGCGTGCTGCGATTCATGAGGTCGCAAAGAGTTGGACATGACTGAGCGACTGATGTGATCTGATCTTCAGGATGTCTCATTATCCTAATCCATAAAATATGAATGGCATCTATTCCACAGGGTCATTAGAAAGATGAAATAAGAAAATACACATTGCAGAGCAGGTGCTCATGCACAGCAGTGTTCTTCACCATCATCACCATCATCATCGTTACATACAAGGCCAATAAATATAGAAACTGACCTTTGAGCCCAGATAACTGTGGAAATTCAGGGTGGCTCAGAAGTGGGAGAAAGATCATGTGGCCGGCAGAGTAATGACTTTCCTCTAGAGGAAGGGTCACAGACACACAGAGGAGTACTACCCACTATGTGCTAACGCCTCCTGTTTAGACCACTAACATTTCAGCAAAAGCATGTTGCACTGTGTTTAGGCAGCCATCTGGAGATAAACAGCTTTGCCATAAGACTTTTGAGGAGACAGTATAAAAGAGGACAAAAGAAGAAAAAAGGAGGGAGGGGAAAACATGTTCCTGTGAAGAGTTTCTGCCCAGAAACATTTCCATACAGAGGCATCACAGTATTTTGGGCTGACATCCTAGACCTAAACCTCTCGAACCTGCTGGGTGAAATATGCCACCTCCAACAGAACCAAAGTGGTCTCAGCCCAGGGACCAGGCTGGAACTTATCTTTAGTGACAAGGATGGGCCTGCAGAGAGCTCTGTTCTAGGTTGCTAGGGACAAAGCGGGATATTGCTCTGCCACCTTCAGAAAAACCTCTCCCCTCTCTGGACTCTGTCTCCCTCCATATAACAGGAGATATCCACTCATTCAAGGGATATTTATTGAGAGTCCACTCTCCAATGAGCTCTGTGAGCAGGGGATCCAGAGCTCAGAGTCATTAGGGGTCTCAATACCCACTGGGACAGCAGGCCCCGAAGCAGAGAAACTAATGCAAGAGGATCACCATGGTGCTGGAAGTCAGCCAGGTTTGGAGAACCTGCGAGTTGAGGCTTGCAACATGGGAAGTCAGCCAGGTAGGAAAACAGGGCATGTGGGCCAGGAGAATGGGAACAGCAAGGGTGAACAGGGCAAGGTACATAAACTGGAGGAACAGGAGCTACAGGTACTTGTAAACTGCAGGCAGAAGAAGCCAGATAGTTAGGTAGGCTCCTATCTAGGAAGTCTTGGTTCATGGCCTCAGAGAGTGGGCTTTATCCAAGAAAATGTTGCCAGTCCTTCTAGGCCAGCCCCTCTGGCCCTGTGCAAACCTGAACCATCTCCTCATTCATTCATTTTGTCCACAAAGATGGGCTAGGTACCTACTAAGTGCCAGACATTGTGCTGGGGGTGCTGCATAATCTCCAGTGACTTCATAATCTCAAGGGGTGGGATCCAAAGATATTGTGACAAAGGATGAGATTTGCAACTGTCCCTCTGGAGTGGAGGACCAGTGGCCCTGGCTTAAAGGCACAAACCTTATTCTGCAAAGACACTCTGTAATACACCAGATGTTTACACCAGAGGAGGCTGAGGAGCATCCTGGATAGAATTTGAGAACCTGAAGCTTGGTGATAAATCATTCTTGAAGTCTAGAGCTGCCTGAAATGAAAGAAGGATCTGACTTTGGAGAAGAGCAGTAGTCATGTATGGATGTGAGAGTTGGACTGGTGAAGAAGGCTGAGCACCAAAGAATTGATGCTTTTGAACTGTGGCATTGGAGAAGACTCTTGAGAGTCCCTTGAACTGCAAGGAGATCAAACCAGTCCGTCCTAAAGGAAATCAGTCCTGAATGTTCATTGGAAGGACTGATGTTGAAGCTTAAACTCCAATACTTTGGCTACCTGATGCGAAGAACTGATTCATTTGAAAAGACCCTGATGTTGGGAAAGATTTAAGGTGGGAGGACAAGGGGATGACAGAGGATGAGATGGGTGGATGGCATCACCGACTCAATGGATATGAGTTTGAGTAAGCTCCTGGAGTTAGTGATGGACAGGGATGCCTGGCGTGCTGCAGTTCATGGGGTCGCAAAGAGTCGGACATGACTGACAGACTGAACTGAACTGAACTGAAAGAGGGCTTCTCTTGTGGCTCAGCTGGTAGAGAATCTGCCTGCAATGCGGGAGACCTAGGTTTGATCCCTTGGTTGGGAAGATCCCCTGGAGAAGGCAATGGCTACTCACTCCAGTATTCTGGCCTGGAGAATTCCACGGACTATATTGTATAGTTTATGAGGTCGCAAAGAGTCAGACACGACTGAGCGACTTTCACTTCAGTCACAAATAGGGCAAGGGGACCAAGGTAAGCAGCTTCTAAAAGAGCTCCCAGTGGTCTCTGCCTCTTGGTATTCAAACCCAGGTATAATCCCCTCCCCTTACAGTCTAACTTTCATCAAATGGACTGTAGCAAAATTGTAGAATGTCACTTCCAAGAGTACGGTAGGTACCAATGATTGTGACTTTTCTTTTTTCTTACACTCTCTGGCTCTTCTCACTTTCTTGCTCTGGTGAAACCATATGCTTTGTTGGGAGCTGCCCCATAGAGAGGCCCACACGACAGGGAAAGGAGGCTGACCCCTCTTACAAGCTTATAAGAAGCTGGGGAGCAAGCCCTTCCCCAGCGGAGCCTGGAGAGGAGATCACAGCTGTGGTTGAAGACTTCACTGCAATCTCATGAGAAACCCTGGGCTGGAGGACCAGTCAATGGTGCCTGGATCCCTGACCCAGAGAACAAATGTTGGTTGAGATAGTGAGGGGATATCCGTTGGCTGTTTTAACCTGCTAATGCTGCGATAATCTGTTACACGGGAACAAATATGTGATCCTGGGCTAACTTGAATGAATGACCGACAGAGGCTGAAAAGTCTTCATTGGTAGCAGGAAACTCGGAGTCCTTGAGATTGAGAAGGGACCTCCACCCACTGCAAAAAGGTTCCCTGAGCATTCAGTGTGTGCTAAGCCCCCAGCAAGTCGCAGGGCTCACCAAACAGGCAGTACAGCCCCAGCCTGGAGGGACACAGGTAGGTGAGAAGGTTGGGAGAAGATGTGATTGCATGGTGCCTGGGTAGCTGTTTCCCTAAACTTCTCACAACCTGGGGAGAGCTGAGAGGAAGCAGCTGCTGAAGTGTGCTTGACAAAATTAGGGCAGGCTTCACCGGGGAGAACCTTCTTTTTTCTCTCTACCCCAGCCTCTCCCTTTCCCTCCCGCCCCTCCCCACACCCCTCTCGCATCTCTCTCTCTCCATAAGATCCTGCGTTCACATAATGTTCCCAGAAGTGAAGTTGGTGACATGGAAGACTTGAGAGCTTGATAATCAGACATATTAAGCTTGAAAGCCAACTCAATAATTTCTCAACACTGCAAGCTTGGGAGATCAATGAGAAGAAGAAAAAAAAAGGAGTTTAAGATCATAGCCCTGAAACTTCCCTGGCGGTCCAGTGGTTAAGACTCTGGACTCCCACGTCAGGGGACCAAGTTTGATCCGTGGTCAGGAAACTAAGATCCCGCATGCTGCAAGGTGCAGTCAAAGAAAAAAAAATGAAAAAAGTTAGATGCACAGCCCGTAACTTCCCACAGAGCTGGGGTCAACCACACTGCCCATTAGTTGAAGCTGCTGGTTCAATGTGGTCTTCATTGTCCCAGAGTATAAAATAGGAATAAAGTGCCTACTTCACAAGTTGCTTGAGCAAAAGCAAATGTTCAGCCCAGTGACTGATAATAAGGCTTGATAACTGTTAGCCAGTAACTCCGAGAAAGTTACCTAATTTCTTTACGTCTCTTTATGCGTGTTGGTAAGGTTCGCACACCTCGTTTGGTATACACTGAGTGTTCTTAGCTGCTCTCGCCATTAATATTATCAGCAGAGGCCATAGACTCAACAATTTGTCATGCTTCCCCCTAGACTAAGGGCTGACCAGCGATGGTGCATTCAAGTCACACATCCTTGTGTATTTATAAAAAAGTTCCGTATCCCACCCCCAGAGGCACTTGGTTCCTTGGGCTGGAATGGAAGAGCACAGATTATTTCTGCAGCAGGAGCTGTGCAGAGGCATCACTCTGGTAGAGATGGCAGGGACACCAATAGTTCCCTAAGTAACTGTAATTCAGGTAATACACACACCTGCAACTTCCTGCACATGCCACTGAATTTATGGGACAGCAATAAGAGTAACAACATCAGCACATATTTGTTTATAAAATGTCCATATCTGAAAGAGCTAAAATAGAAGCCCTACTCAGTTTTATAGAAATCTATGCATATATGCAAGGACGTGAATATATGTATAAGTGTATAAGAATTGAGACTAGGAGGTAGGTATGTTTAGAGTAGAAGTAACAACAGCCCTGGGAATCATAACTATGAATTTCTTCTTTCACTTCAATCGTCAACCAGGGCCAGCATTAGCAATGCTGCTTTCTTCTTGGTTTTCCAGTAGTCAGCAGCTCCAAGAATGGAGAATACCATTGCACACGTCAGCAGGGTTCACTTTCCCAGATTTGCCAGTTTCCAGCTATATGACTTTGGAATGCTCACTTCTGTTTTTGTACTATCTGCTTCCTCAAATGATAAAATGGGCATAATAATGTTTCGGTTGGTCCTACTTCAAGTCTAATGTTGGGGACAGACCTTCCCCCTCTTCTTCCCTTTTCTCCCTTCCTGGGTATTTCCAACTACAAAAGACAGGGCACATCCAAAGTCCATTTTTTTTTTTTACAGACTAATCCTCCAATTGGCTATTTGCCAGGTTTTCTAGGAAAATCCTATAACTAGGAGAGATGAGTGTAAACCTGCCATCTCCTCCCATGAAATTCCATCTTCTTCAAGGACATGGACATTGCCTTATACTCTCCACCACTGGACCCGGTACCGAGTAGTTGCTAAACTAATGTTTGGTTAATGAACAAATGAATAAATGAGTGAACAGAAGAGTTTCTAACCAATGACTTGGAGAGAAGGAGCAGCTTTCATGGGAACTTTCCAACTAGGGAAAACAAAATCTAAGCATTATCTCCTTGGTGAAGAGAATAAGGGGCCCATGAGTTTCAGCTGATGTATCACTTTGTCTTCTAGTAAATAATAACAGCTACCATGGCTAAGCACAGTCCTAGACTAACGGGCTTCCATGGAGTTATCTCATTTGATCCTTCTAACATTCTGTGATGGAGTTACTATTACTATACCATCTCACAGTGGAAAAAAACTGAATCCCTATGAATTCAACTGCCTTCCTAACATCACAGAGCTAATAAAACTTAAACTGGATGATGGCTGATCCCACATTGACGCCCTCAAAACTCTGTCACATTGCCTCCCAGGTGACAGCCTTCTCACTCGTGAGAGGAGACCTCCCATGCCGCCATAGCCACCTCTCCAGCACTGTGGGACAGAGGGACCAACACAGAAACAGATGTGGCCTCCGCACTCGTGAATTTCCCAGTCTGCTCAGGGTGGGTACTCATAGAGGTAGACATATCATGTGCATGCCGATTCACGCTAGAGTGGAGAGGCACAGAGTGGGATGAGGAATCTCTTTGAGAAAGGGGCGGTTAAGTCCGGTCCTGATGAGGGTAGGGAGGAAGGGTGTTCTGAGCAGCACAGTGGAGGTTCCGGGGTGGAATGCAGTGGAATGCAGTGAAATGAGGACGTGAGATGAGGGTGGACAGGTGGGCAGGGACATGCAAGGCTCTAAAGGCCAAGGTAAGGAGTTTGCTCTTAACCAGTAGGAGCAGGAGAAACACTAACAGGTACTGGGAAGGAAAGGATGTGAGGGAGTTACGGGTTATGCTGCTCAGTCTGGCTGCCAGCGGACAGTGGCATCATGACCGGAGGGCGGTGAGGAGTAAGAGGTTGTAAGTAATGACTTGATTGTGGGGGCAACACTGGGGATGGAGAAAAGTCATCAAATGCAAAGCACATCTGAAGTCAGAGCTCCTGGCTTGTGATGGATCAGAAAGGGGAAGGGATAAATAGGGTTTTGATGACTATACCCAAACTCTGTAGAAGAATTTCTTCTACAGGTCATTTCATTGCCAGAGAGAAGTACAGATATTTTGTACAACACACAGAACTTCCTAGTAAGAGGATGCTGTGTTCTTCTTGACTCAGGGCTAAAGACAGTATTTCCTACCCTCCTGTCCAGTTTTGTTTATTCATGTATCATTCAACTGTTTGTTTATTCTTTAACACATAAGTACCTAGTTTCTATATTTTCTATATGGGCCAAACTGCGAGATACAGAGAAAAATGAGATAGTAATCCTTAGGGGGTATATCAGGGCTTACCCGGTGGATCTGTGGTAAAAAATCTGCCGGCAATGCAGTAGATGCAGGAGAAGTGGGTTCCATCTGTGGGTCAAGACAATCCCCTGGAGGAGGAAATAGAAACCCACTCCAGTATTCTTGCCTGGGAAATTCTATGGACAGAGCAGCCTGGCGGGGTATAGTCCATGGGGTGGCAAAGAGTCAGATGTGACTGAGCGATTGAGCATGAGCACGTGTAGAGACGCTGGAGGCACATCTTGGTTGGTCGTGGGATGGGAGCAATAGTGTACTGGAACTGGCTCTAGCCAAATCAAGAGAGCCAGTTGTTAAATATTCAGGGATGCCGCTTGGCAGCTGCTAAATCTATGATTTGAAACCGGACATGGTAGGAGAATGTACACCATAGTGAAAGTCACTCAGTCATGTCCGACTTTTTTGGAACCCCATAGAAATCCACGGAATTCTCCAGGCTAGAATACTGGAGTGGGTAGCCTTTCCCTTCCCCAGGGGATCTTCCCAACCTAGGGATCAAACCCAGGTCTCCCGCATTGCAGACAAATTCTTTACCAGCTGAGCCACAAGGGCAGCCCAATGTACACCACAGGTATTTAGTTCAGTGCAGTTGCTCAGTCGTGTCTGACTCTCTGCGACCCCATAGACTGCAGCACGCCAGGCTTCCTGTCCATCACCAACTCTCGAAGCCTACTCAAACTCATGTCCATCGTGTTGATGATGCCATCCAACCATCTCATCTTCTCTCGTCCCCTTCTCTTCCCGCCTTCAGTCTTTCCCAGCATCAGAGTCTTTTCCAATGAGTTGGTTCTTCACATCAGGTGGCCAAACTATTGGAGTTTCAGCTTCAGCATCAGTCCTTCCAATGAATATTCAGGACCGATTTCCTTTAGGATGGACAGGTTGGATCTCCTTGCAGCCCAAGGGACTCTCAAGAGTCTTCTCCCACACCACAGTTCAAAAGCATCAGTTCTTTGGCACTCAGCTTTCTTTATAGTCCAACTCTCATACCCATACATGACTACTGGAAAAACCCTAACCTTGACTAGATGGACCTTTGTCGGTAAAGTAATGTCTCTGTTTTTGAATATGCTGTCTAGGTTGGTCATAGTTTGTCTTCAAATGAGCAAGTGCCTTTTAATTTCATGGCTGCAGTCACTATCTGAAGTGGTTTTGGAGGCCCCAAAATAAATTATCTCACTCTTTCCATTGTTTCCTCATCTATTTGCCATGAAGTGATGGGACTGGATGCCATGATCTTAGTTTTCTGAATGTTGAGTTTTAAGCCAACTTTTTCACTCTCCTCTTTCACTTTCATCAAGAGGCTCTTTAGTTTCTCTTTGCTTTCTGCTATAAGGGTGGTGTCATCTACATATCTGAGGTTACTGATATTTCTCCCAGCAATCTTGATTCTAGCTTCTGTTTCATCCAACCTGGCATTTCTCATGATGTACTCTGCATATAAGTTAAATAAGCAGGGTGACAATATACAGCCTTGACATACTCTTTTACCAATTTGGAAGCAGTATGTTGTTCCATGTCTAGTTCTAACCGTTGCAAATGCTATAAACATAGCACATATTATTTATATATATATATATATATATATATAGCTTGTATAGATATAGGCAAATGCTATAAATGAAGCTATTTAGATTTTTTTTTTCTTCAGAGAGCCAGCTTGCCAGTATACCAGTGAGGTAGAGCAGGTTGCCTCAATGGGGCTGCCAGTCTTGAAGTTTCCTCCTCCAAGTTCAGAGAAGTCAGAAGTATGTGCAGAAGTCTAGGTCACAGTTACAGAGTACAGTGAACTCTAAGTATTTTCAGGCCAGACCACAGATGCTAGGATTGACACCTTTATCTTGCTGTGAACACTTCCTGGAGTTCAGGATTAGGCAACTTATCTATCTATAACTTTACCACTTGACCGTCATGCCCTGACTTTGAACTGGAGACAGTGTGGTGGCTCAGATGGTAAAGCATCCACCTGCAGTGCAGGAGACTGGAGTTTGATCCCTGAGTTGGAAAGATCCCCTGGAGAAGGGAATGGCTGCTCACTCCAGTATTCTTGCCTGGGAAATCCCATGGACAGAGGAGCCTGCTGGGCTACAGTCCATGGGGTCACAAAGAGTCGGATATGACTGAGCGACTAACACTTTCATTTTTCATACATACTATAGATACAGGCTTAGAAGTGCTGTGCACAGTGCCCTGTACCGACACAATTCCATTTTTCTTTTTAAGGAAGGATAGCACACCCACGAGTCCATCCTCAGCACCCCCAGAAAATTCTGCTTTGCTGATCTGAAGTTCAGTTTTATTATTTCTAACATTTTTACATGGGCTCATCGGAGAGAGGTGGCCTGTCTCTTTCTAACTGATGTCTTTACATAGAGATGATTTAAACCTAGCTTAAGTGTCTATCTTGAGCCCTCAGCACAGGGGAGGGAGTCAGGTCGGTAAATTCTGATGTTAGTGGGAGGCTAACATTATGTGACTTGTTGATAAAATTATTGATGCCAGTCTGGACTTTGGCTTCTATTTTCTGAACAAAGAAATAAATTCTATCATCCTTGAATTTTCAATGGGAGGATGAAGAGGGAGAGAAGTCCTTCAACTCAGTCCTCAGAAGACTTTCTTAACCCTGGGCAAGGAAAGAGGAGGGAAGGAACATTTGGAGCCACCTAGTCTAATAGCTTCGCTACCCACATTATTACGTTTCAACTTCACTCAGACACTGTCAGTGCTTCTACAGATCAGGGAAGCTGTGTTACTTGCCCGAAGTCTTGGAGGTGGTAAGTGGTGGAGCTGGGACTTTACATAGGTTGGAGTTCAAGAATGCTGCTGCTGCTGCTGCTGAGTTGCTTCAGTCGTGTAAATGGCAGCCCAGCAGGCTCCGCCGTCCCTGGGATTCTCCAGGCAAGAACAATGGAGTGGGTTGCCATTTCCCTCTCCAATGCATGAAAGTGGAAAGCGAAAGTGAAGTTGCTCAGTCGTGTCTGACTCTTTGCGACCCCATGGACTGCAGCCCACCAGGCTCCTCTGTCCATGGGATTTTCCAGGCAAGAGTACTGGAGTGGGGCGCCATTGCCTTCTCTGGTTCAAGAATGAGCCCTTCCTTGTCCAGCATGTTGATCTCTGCACAGCAAGGAGCACGACTCCATTTGGGGCCACTGCCATCAGGATTGGCTCTACAGGGAGGGTGCTGAGTGACCCAGCCTGCCCCCAGCACAATGCTCATGGGCTTCTCAAGGTGTCAGCCACCCCTGTGTACCTGGCTGATCCAGACACCATTAGAGCATCTTCTCACCATGCACGCACACAGGGCCACCACTACTTTCAGCCACTCTTGAACCACTCAGCAATACCCAGCTCCTAGAAAGCAGCTCTCTTTCAATCACATCCTTGCCTTATTGAGCTGATCCAGCTTTGCTTGCTCCCTAGCTCAGCATCCTCTGCAGGGCTTGTTCTAAATATGGGTCTCTGGTTCTACCATAAAAAACTACTGAATAAGACTCTCTGGGATAGGGTCCAGAAACCTGATATTTAAATTTTCTTTCCCTCCCAGAATTGTCCACCATTGTTCCTGCAGACGGAAAATCAAAGAAAGGTTGTTTTAAAACCATATAAAGATGTGGTACTTATATATAATTGGAATATTACTCAGCTATAAAAAAAACAAATTTGTTAGTTGAACTGAAGTGGACGAACCTAGAACCTGTTATGGAGAGTGAAGTAAGTCAGAGAGAGAAAAATAAATGTCATATATTAAGGCATATATATGGAATCTACAAAAATAGTACTGATGAGCCTATCTGCAGGGAAGTAGTGGAGACACAGATGTACAGAATGGACTTGTGGACAGAAGAGAGGAAGAAGAGGGCAGGGCAAATTGAGAGGGTAACGTTGATATAGACACACTATTATGTGTAAAATAGACAGCTAGTGGGAGGCCGCTAGCAACACAGGGAGCCCAGCCTGGTGCTCTATGATGACCTAGAGGGTGGGATGGAGAGAGGAGGCAGGGTCAAGGGAGAGGGGATCTATATTTACATCTATGTCTATATCTGTATCTATATAATTGTGGCTGATCTGCCTTGTTGTATGGCAGAAACCAAAACAACATTGTAAAGCAATTATCCTCCAATTAAAAAAAATAATAAGGATGCATTGTACAACACAGGGGATCTAGCCAATGTTTTATAATAACTATAACTGGAGTATAACCTTTAAAATCATGAATTATTATACAGTACAACTGTAATTTATGTAATATTGCACATCAACTGCACTTCAAGTAAAAAATATGATGTATATTTATAAAATCATAGAGAGATGAGCTATGCAGTCAATCAAATCTATACTGAAGCCCCAAGCCATGCCGTTGGGTGTCTGTGGATGCTGACGCCTTCAGAGCAATGGTGATGGTGTGTGTATGAGCATGAATGTGTGTGTGCGTGTGTGTGTGTGCACGTGTAAGTGCGTGTGCTTGCATACCTGCCCATGCACTTTCAGCACGCTGTACGGAAACACAGAAGACGTATATCTTTAGAATTGGCTTCATAAAGGATATTTATGTGTAGTGAATGTAATACTGTTCATATTTCTCATATCTAACAGGTTAATTAGGTTTGGAGACAAGACTGGAAACTTAATCCATATTCATAATCCTATCAATTTGCAGGAAGAGTATGTAACTTTTTGAGGGGCTGGCCTTGGCTACAAACCACCACTTTTCCTAGCGCCATAGCTCAGGCACACCAGGGCAGAGGGCAGATAGAATGCCATGTGCAGCCTTCGAAGCAAAACAGCCCTGCTGTATTCTCTTACTTCAAGTGCATTCTATATAAGTACACTTTTCATGGAATAGCCTTGGAACCCGACCACATTAGTTTGCACAGATTTTACTGCTACTGCTAAGTCACTTCAGGCGTGTCCTACTCTGTGCGACCCCATAGACAGCAGCCCACCAGGCTCCCCCGTCCCTGGGATTCTCCAGGCAAGAACATTGGAGTGGGTTGCCATTTCCTTCTCCAATGCATGAAAGTGAAAAGTGAAAGTGAAGTGGCTCAGTTGTGCCCCACTCTTCATGACCCCTATACCTGCTATGTGAGGCAGAGTTCTAATTCAAATACGTTGCACAGTTGAGTGCCAGCTAGGGCTATTCTTAGAACTAACCACACTTTGTGACCTTGTCACCCTTAAGGTACATTTTTTTTCAGGCTGAAGACCCAGGGCTCATCTGGGGTCCTGGCGAGCACCTCAATAGTACTGAGATGTTTTTGATCCACTAGGCGGCAAGTCAACTTTTGTGGGCTAGCCTGGAAACTTTGCCACTGTTTATGTGCTTGTTTTCTATGAGGAAGCACACTCTGCATGCCCAAAGATCTTATAAACAAATTGCTGGCTAGCCAGTGGGCTGCTCTGTTGATCTCCTAGGGGTTGCAGCAAAAACTTACCCAGGGGGTTATGAGCTACAGGACCACAGGAGCTGGATAAAGGCGATGCAGGCTGAGAGCTATAAATAGTGTGCCAAGTGACCCTAACAAGCTCTTCTATCCACTGGGGCTGCTCCAACAGCTTTCTCTTTCGAATACATGAAAGCAGCTGAAAGGATTGTTTTCCCAAGAGCTTTTTGGCTGCCCTGAGCGTGCCAAGGGACTTTGCTGTTTCTAATTATCTCCCTTTATGTTCAGGCCGAAACTTGTTAATACAATAAAGCTGCATTTCCAGGACGCGCTCACAACGCAGAAACATCTCAAGGTGTTTTACAAGCAGAAGATCATGTTAAATCAAATCAAATACCAATTAAAGATTAACAGCGGTGTGAGAGAGCTGTTATCACGGTCCAGCCAGAGCCGCTGGGATGGCGGGGGTTTCCTCCAACGTGGTGTGGTCCAGCTCCCATCCAGATTGCTATTTTAGGATCTACTCGGCAAAACGGTCTTTGACTGAGTCCCAAGGTCCCAGAGTATCAACACTGGAAAGATGTTAAATATCATCCTGCTGCTGCTGCTGCTAAGTCTCTTCAGTCGTATCTGACTCTGTGAGACCCCATAGACAGCAGCCCACCAGGCTCCCCCGTCCCTGGGATTCTCCAGGCAAGAACAATGGAGTGGGTTGCCATTTCCTTCTCCAGTGCATGAAAGTGAAAAGTGAAAGTGAAGTCGCTCAGTTGTGTCTGACTCTTCACAATCCCATGGACTGCAGCCTACCAGGCTCCTCCGCCCATGAGATTTTCCAGGCAAGAGTACTGGAATGGGGTGCCATCGCCTTCTCTGAAATATCATCCTGGCTGAGCCTTATTATTAAAATGGGGAAACTGAGGTCTAGAGAGAAGGGGTGACCAGTCTCAGCCAGAGTCAAGAGTCCAAGCTACTTGAGATGTTCCCAAAAACCCCTTGTTGTCGACATAGAACCCCATCTGGTTGCTTCCCAACACCTAGGAATTTTTTCCTCTGATTTCCACTTAAAGTAGCTCAACAGTAGCTACCAATATATATATTCTTCTGGAATCTCAGAATGTGATCTTATTTAGAAAAACAAGTGTGTGCAGATGCATTTAAGTGGAGGATCTCAAAATGACATCATCCTTGATGTAGGATAGGTCCATACATCCTGATAATGGCCGGAGTCCTTAAAAGACAAAGACAGATGGAGATCTGAGACTTTCAGAGGAGAAGGTCATGTGAAGACAGAGGCAGAGACTGCAGTGGAGCATCTACAAGATAAGAAATGCCGAGGAGTGTCATCAGCCAGTGGGAGCCAGGATACAGGCATGGAATTGGATGCTCCCTCTGAACTTCCCGAAGAAGTTCGCTCGGGCAACACCTTGACCTTGGGCTTCTAGCCTCTAGAACTGTAGGAGTATGTGTGTTTCTGTTGTTTAAAGCCACCCAGTTTGAGGTAACTTGTTACAGCAACCACAGGAAACTAATACTGGCCTCATCCTGAGATGTCCCTCGCCTCTTCCATGCAGTGAGGACCTGCTTTTCTTTTAAGATCCTGTTTTAATGTTGCCACCAGCCTGTGTTGGAGCCTTCCTGCTCCTCTGATTAGAATGGATCCCAACTTTCCGGTGTTCCTAAGTGTACACAGCCATCAAGCTCATCTCAGCATCTGGAACTTGCCATTTGTGTTACTTGTCCTTCCCTCCCGGCAAATTCTAGGGCAGCTAGACAACAGACCGCATCTGATTCAGTTGTGGGCCCCAGACGCAGTTACACTCATACACGTGTTTAGGATATTTCTACAGAGTTAATGTGAATATAAATGAATGACTTAATCCATGTTCTTTTCCTTCCTTTCCAGTTATAGAAACCTATATCTATCGCATGGTACGGACCCTGTATGGAACAACCATATGGACCCTGTATGAACCCTGTATAGGACAACTGATTGGTTCAAGATCGGGAAAGGAGTCTGACAGGGCTGTCTGCTGTCACCCTGCTTGTTTAATCTATACACTGAGCACATCATGAGACATGCCAGGCTGGTTGAGTCACAAGCTGGAATCAAGACAGGTGGGAAAAACAACAGCAACCTCAGATATGCAGATAATACCACTCTAATGGCAGGAAAAAAAAAAAAAAACAACCTAAAGAGTCTCTTGATAAGGGTGAAGGAGGAGAGTAAAAGAGCCGGCTTAAGACTATATATATATATATATATATATATATATATAAACTAAGATCATGGGCATACACCAGGTTGACCCCAAAGCTGTCTCATACCTGGGCTTGAAATTCTCTAAGTATTTTTTAATAGACTTCAGGTTAGGGGAGCAGGAAAGGTTAGTAAGAGGGCATGGAGATGCAGTGGGGCTTCCCAGGTGCCTCACTGGTAAAGAACACACCTGCCAATGCAGGAGACAAGGGTTCGATCCCTAGGTCAGGAAGATTCCCCAGAGGAGGAAATAGCAACATATTCCAGTACTCTTGCTTGGAAAATGCCATGGACAGATGAGCCTGGCAGGCTATAGTCCATGGGGTCACAAATAGTCAGAACATCCCATCCCATTACTGCATGGCAAAGAGAAGGGGAAAAGGTGGAAGTAGTGACAGATTTCCTCTTCCTGGGCTCCAAAATCACTATGGACAGTGACTGCAGCCATGAAATCAGGAGACAATTGCTTCTTGGCAGGAAAGTGATGACAAACCCAGACAGTGTGTCAAAAAGCAGAGACATTACTCTGCCGACAAAGTCAGAGTATAGTCAAGGCTATGGTCTTCCCAGTGGTCATGCATGGTTGTGAGAGCTGGACTGTAAAGAAGGCAGAATGCCAAAGAATTGATGCCTTCCAACTGTGGTGTTGGAGAAGACTCCTGAGAGTCCCTTGGACAGCAAGGAGATCAAGCCAGTCAATCTTAAGGGAGATCAAACCGTAATGTTCAATAGAAGGACTGATGCTCAAGCTGAAGCTCCAGTATTTTGGTCATCCGATACAAATAGATAACTCATTGGAAAAGTCCCTGTTGCTGGGAAAGATCGAGGGCAGAAGGAGAAGAGGGTGGCAGAGGATGAGATGGTTGGACGGCATCACCAATGCAACGAACATGAAATTGGGCAAACTCCGGGAGATGGTGAGGGCCAGGGAGGCCTGGCGTGCTGCAGTTCATGGGGTCGCAAAGAGTCAGACACGACTGGGCAACTGAACACCACCACCTCCTACTGCATCTCCATGAGTGTGCATGCATGCTTAGTTGCTCAGTCGTGTCTATTTGTGACTGCATGGACTATGGCCTGCCAGGCTCCTCTGTCCATGGAATTCTCCAGGAAAGAAGACTGGAATGGATTGCCATTTCCTCCCCCAGGGGATCTTCCTGACCCAGGGATCAAGCCCATGTCTCCTGCATTGGCAGGGCGATTCTTTACCACTGATCCATCTGGGAAGCCCCATTGCATCTCCATGTCCCCCCACTCACCTTTCTTGCTCCCCTAACTGGAAGTCTACTAAAAAATAAACTTAGAGAATTTCAGACCCAGGTATGAGGCAGCTCTGGGGTCAACCTGGCGTACACCTCGCTTCTATCACTTTTTAGTAACCGAACCTCTATGCGCTTCAGAGCTCTCATCTTTGAAACGTATGTAGGAGATTAAGTGAGTTAATGCAGTAAATCTGGACAATTACGCTTTCAGACAAAACACCATCACCCAATTTTACAGATTAAGATCTTGAATCCAAGAGGAGTGAATTGCTGGGGGCGGCACAGTCAGAGAGTGCCATTCAGGTCTTGAACGTCAGACTAGCATACAAGTCCATACTCTTGAACAACATATTACACAGAATCCCAGGCTCTCTGCTACCCCAACAAGATGCCCCTAATCCACGTGCTGAGTGACAAAAATTATTCTATTGTTTTCCAGAATGAAGGTTCCCCTGAATAACAGCGCATATCCTTGAATTTACCTCGCTCCGTCTTTTGGCTCCTTGGGAGGCCTCTAAATTCGTATCTAATACAGTCTTCTGAGTCTCAGCTGGTTTGAGACACTGTGAATCGTGATGTTGGGCATATGAAAACAAATGCCTTCTACCCAAAGCATCATCTTTCAATTACAGATCACTCTCCCAATTTGGAAGCGCTTCCCTTTGGATGCAGCTATCTCGCAGTCTGGTTAGAACTGGGAAGGAATTGAGAGAAAGGACATGGGGAGAGAGAGATGGGGGGACACTGAGACAGAGAGAGGGGGAGGAGAAAGACAATGGAAGCATCCATTTGAACAGATGACGCTCATCTTGTTCAAGGCTCTTGTGGCAGAGTCTCAGGGGCCAAGTTCCCCTGGGTCTACAGGCTGGCACCCAGGAAAGTGGCACTGGAGTTGTGGAATTTTGTGGCACAGACACAGTGCAACTTCTTTTTTTTTTTTAAACCGTGGATGAAATCAAGGTAGAAGTTAAGTGGCTTCTCCAACCAGTTGGCAAGGTAACGGCAGAATCTGGATCTCTGACTTCTAACTCTTGTTCTGTAGTAGACAGAGGGTTAGGTATCCAAAACAAAAAAACAAACTGGATGTACAGACTAAGGGGATTTTGCAGGGAAGACAAAAGAGCCTTAAGATGTGAAAGAAGGAAAAAGAGAAAAAGAAGGAATAAAGAGATGGAAGTAAAACAAGACATCTATGAAGGAGAAGAAAAGAGATGAGAAACAAAAGATGAGGCAGGAGAGGTGTGAGAAAACAGAAAAAGGGAAAGACAATACAGTGAGGGAGAAATTCAGATACAGGGCCATTACAGAAATAAATTTACCTCGCTCCGTCTTTTGGCTCCTTGGGAGGCCTCTAAATTCGTATCTAATACAGTCTTCCGAGTCTCAGCTGGTTTGAGACACTGTGAATCGTGATGTTGGGCATATCGTCGCTGACTGATGAAGATGCTTTAGCACTCTGTCATGCTTGTATCCAGCTCCTTCCCCAGGCCCCCAGCCCTCTCTGATTGAACTTGGTTGATCTCTCCCACCCACTCCTATTCCCTGCTCAGCTTTCTGCCTCCAGGGATACCTTGACCACTCCTTTTCTCCATCCTGCTACTGCTACTGCTAAGTTGCTTCAGTCGTGTCTGACTCTGTGTGACCCCACAGACGGCAGCCCACCAGGCTCCCCCGTCCCTGGGATTCTCTAGGCAAGAACACTGGAGCGAGTTGCCATTTCCTTCTCCAGTGCATGAAAGTGAAAAGTGAAAGTGAAGTCACTCAGTCGTGTCCGACTCTTTGCAACCCCATGGACTGCAGCCTACGAGGCTCCTCTGCCCATGGGATTTTCCAGGCAAGAGTACTGGAGTGGGGTGCCATTGCCTTCTCCGTTTCTCCACCCTACTCCTGGATATCCCTAGGTTCGTTTCCCCTAATCCTCTAAGCTCCCCTCTCCTTTAAAAATCCTCCTCTCTGCTTTTCCTATCATCCACCTTCCATTCCAGACACAGTTGGAAGGCTCTCTTCTGTGTTCCTGTAACACCCCAGAAACCGCCATCATATTATTTATCACAATGGACTTTATATCTCAGTTTTAATGGTATCCTGCTTCCCCCAGCAGACTAAATTTCCCAGGGCCAGGAAGGAGGTTGGATCCATCTTCTATCTCCAGCACCCACCACAGGATAAGCATGCACTGCACCCCCAGCGCAGAACTGATAAGTGCCTGACTGATGCTTGGACAAAATGCTCCTGCTCTCAGAGTGAGAAAAAAAAGTCTACAACCACTGGGGGGCGCACTTGGGTAACTGCAGCAATAGACCCTGGGGGAGGAGATCGAATTTCTCTCCACCAAACACCTCTGAGAAACAAAGGCAAGAGCGATTTGAAACTGGAGAAATCCTGCCAGAGTTCACCAGGTGAGGCTGAGAATGGAACAGAGCCTGTCCTGGTGGATTAAAGACTAAAATGAAAGTCTGAAGAATTGGACTCGAGTCCGTGGAACTGGTGAGCTCTCTGGCTTGGGGCATTATTCATCTCGGAAGGGCAACAGCTCCCTGCACACCAGCGCAGGTGAGGCCATTATCATCACTGGCCTCACCTGCCAGGAAAAACAGGATGAGTACCAAAGAATTCTGATCTGTCGGGGGTTGGGGAGGGGAGAACAACAACAACTTCACAATACAGGGAGTGGGGTTATGCGGGATTCTTATTCTAATTGGGAACATTTACCGCACACCTACTATGTCAAACATGATTTCAGACGCTAGTAATACAGGTGTTAGCGAGTCACTGCTGCTGATCGCCACTCAAGAGGGGAGCAGAGACATACAAGACTAGCCATGATTTTAAAGAAGCGACAAGCACTAGATGGTAAGAGAGATATAGGTAATGTGCCATGGGGACGCTTTGTCTGGAGGGATCAGGGTGAGCATCCCAAAGTTGATATTTATTCCAATCAGACCTAGCAGGACAGTCTGGCTTTATCCGATGGAGCGGGATTGACGACGCAACCTAGGCTGACCGAACGGTACCAGCAAACAGCAGCAGGTGAAGACGTGCAGGGTGCGTTTGTGGGTGTTTGGGCAGAAGACAGAATGGAATCTTAGGCTAGAGAGGCCACTCTGACTAAAATTAACAACAGGTAATAGGTGGCTCAGACAGTAAAGAATCTGCCTTCAATGCAGGAGACCTGGGTTTCATCCCTGGGTCAGGAAGATCCCCCAGAGAAGGGAATCGCTACACATTCCAGTAGTCTTGTCTGGATGATTCCATGGTCAGAGGAGCCTGGTGGGCTATAGTTCATGGGGTCGGAAACAGTTGGAAACACAATGAAGTGACTAACACTTTCAATGGCAATCAGAACAGGAAAGGAAGGAAGGGAAAAGGGTGGGTGGGGATGGCTGCAGCTGCAGGGACAGGATGATAAAGCAGAATGCCGAAGATGGGACTGCACACGTCTCAGTGAGTGCCACATATGTATACACACATATGTGTATCTGGGGTTAAGTAACATATGTAAGGTAAGGAAACAGCAGAGCCAGGATCTACGCTCAGGCTGTCCATCTCCAAAGTCAGGGCTTCCCATGCCCTGCTACACTTCACCCAACGTCAGGCTAAGAAGTGGAGAATTGATTACGAAGGCCAAGAGGGAGCCGCCACGGTTATATGCGGGAATGACGCGACTCAACAAATGCTTGCAGAAGATGACTCTGGTGTCACGCGTACCCCATCAGCTTTGGGCAATTCCTACTTCTGTATTTTCTAATGAAGCCCCTTCTGGGGTGAGTAGGGGTGGACATGGTCCATTTGTAGCAGTCCCCAAGTGTCCCAGAGGAGCCCTGGACGGGCTCAGTCCCTCTGACAAACGCTCCAGCCTCCTGCAGCCCCTGGGGGTGATTTATCAGAGCAGCGTCAACGCCTCTGCCCAGCAGCCTGTGATCCAAGGCTGGCAGCCCAGGCTGGGGTTTTTAATTAGCTGAGAGAGGGAAGAGTCAGGCCCTTTAGGATGGAGAGAAAGAGAGACACCCAGACGGCTCATAAATCCAGATCCAAGGGTCCAGCGGCTGGCGTCTGGCACGGGGCAGGGAGGAAGGGAAGAACAGACTGACTGGCTAGCTTTTCAGCCTTTTCATGGTCTCCTTTGCTTTCTGGTTCAGATACTGCAGGGGGTGGTGGGAAACTGTGCCGCCTTTTACACAGCAACCCCTGGGGAGGCACCCTTTTCTAGCTTGGCTGTACGACCAAAACCCAGGGACCGTCATTTCTAGTTCCATCTCTACTGCTCACTTGCTGTGCAATTTGAGACCAAAACTACAACACAAAAGCTTACAGGCTTTGGAGTCAGATGTGAGCTGAAACCTCTGCACTGTGATGCTTATTTTAACTGTGACTCGAGCGAACTGCTTTTTTCTCTCTGAGCTTCGGTCTCCTCACCTACAAAGGCAGAAGATCATCTTGTGTGGCAAAGACTAAATGAGAACACAGGTAAAGTGCATGGTGTGTAATGGATGCTCAATAAATGACAGCTCTTTTTAAACCTATTTTCTTCTCTCTTGGCCTCAGTTTCCCCATATGTAAAATGCAAAGTTGTGCCATATGACTTATAAGGGTTTTTCTAGCACTGATTTTTTCTGGGTATTCTTATCTGGATGTGTGTGTGTGCTTAGCCGCTCAGTTGTGTCTGACTCTTTGTGACTCTATGAACTGTAGCCCGCCAGGCTCCTCTGTCCTTTGAATTTTCCAGGTGAGAAATACTAAAGCAGGTTGCCACTTCCTCCTCCAGGGGATCTTTCCAACCCAAGGATGGAACCCACATCTCCTGCATCGATAGTTGGATTCTCTACCACTGGAGAGTCGGACACGACTGAGTGACTGAACTGAGCTGAACTGAGCCACCTGGGATACAAAAAGAGGAACCCAAATCTGGGAGGAGGGAGCTTATCTAGGAAGGAGGTTGCAAATTTACTCCTTGCAGGGGTCCAGAGGCAGGGCTGGGGCTAAGATAAGGAAAAAACCTTGAGCAAGGCATATTTCATGCCAGTGAAGCAAGACGGTTCTGAGAGTCAGAGCTACTGGCTGCCTCCATAGTGAGTGAGCTCCCTGCATCCAGAGAAAAGCAAAAGTTGGCCAACATTCTGAAGCTGATGCTCTGAAAGAAATTTAAACATCGGAGTAGGGGGGAGGGACCAGAACTTTTCCTTTAAGTTCTTTACCTGCAGTGAAAATATCATGAAGTAATGCTTGGCGGTATATAAACTTGCCGTATTGCTCATCATTTAACTCTCACTACCCAGTGGATAGGGACAACTAGCACCCACACCTTCAGTCAGGACACTCAAGATGCAGCGAGTGAAGTCACTTGTTCAAGGTTGCACCCACAGAGAAGAGGCAGAGCAAGGCCAAGAGCTCTGGTGAACCTGACTCTCAAGCCCCTCTCTTTTTGTTTCACAGCCGGGTTCCCACCTCTGATTCCACAACGGATGGCAGCCCCAGCCTGGCTGATATTGATTGCAGCTGTCCCTTCCTTCCTCCCCAGCCCGTCTCTGTCCCCCGACTGCTCCCCCACAAGTATTTACGCTGGGCTGCCTGGTAACAAACGGCTCGTTACCATGCGGAAGGCGACAGCCAGGCGATTAGTGAAATTTGTTACCCATGCGTCTCTGAACAAAATTAAATTAAAAGTGCTGCTTCGCTGTCAAGATAAGGGCCAAGCTGCTGAGATAATTTTTCACTCTCAAACACTCAATTACCCAGTGAGGCTGGATCAGATACAATCAAAGGGGAAAAAAAGAAGGAAAAGGAAGAAAAAAAAAACACAGAAAACAAACAGAGGCAGGACCTCCAGGAACAGATGTAAGAGTTGTTATCACTCCCTCTGGCCAGAGATGTTAAAGAGGCTGTTGCCATGGTGATGGGGCTGGACCACATGAGGCAGGTAGGTGGGTGTGGCCTCTGACTACATCCTGTAATAAAGGAGATGCTCTCCATCCCCACCACCCCTGCCTTAAGCCAGACAGTGTCATTTCTCACCTGAGTTATTGCAATAGTCTCCAACCTGCTCTCTCTCACCCCATCCCTGTCCCCCTCTTTCCCAGCTTCTACAAAAGCTAGAGTGACCTTTCTACCACATATCAAAACATCACTTCTCTGCTGAAATCCTTTGATGGCTTCCCATTGTCATCAGGATAAAGTCCAAAGCACCCAGCCAGTGTCACCTCTAGCTGTCTGCTCCTGAAAGTTTATATTTCAATGAAACTAAGAAGACGTATCCTTCCTTCCCTTCTTCCTTGTTTTCAACAGAAATTATTTTGAGGTCTTACAGATGCCAGGCATTTCGCTTGACCCCACTCTATTCATCGTCCCTTCTGTATGAAATCTTCTCCCACCTTTTTCCCTTCAACAATTCCATCCTGTTTTTCAGAACTCAGCCTAAATGTTTCCCACGCCAGCATTTCTGCTCTGTTCCCACCAAGCTGGTCCGGTGCTCTTTCTCCATGCCATCATGGAATTCATCACCAGCCTTTATCACAGCCTTTTCATTCTACTGTAACTGCCCATCTGATCCTTTCCCCCACTGGACTGTGTGATGCACAGGGCAAAGACCAGGCCTCACTTGTCAACATCTAACTCTAAACCTCCTCAGCCATCAGCATACAACTCACAGTATGTTACCTTACCTTTGCTAAAAACAAAACAGAAAGTGCTCTCAATTAGAATCACAGAATTGTACAGCCCAGAGGACATCATAAAATTATAATCTATTTGACTGGGGCTTCCTTAGTGGTCCAGTGGTTAAGAATCTGCCTGCCAATACAGGGGACATGGGTTCGATCCCTGGTCCAAGAATATCCTATATGCCACAGGTCAGCCAAGCCCATGCACCACAGGTACTGAGCCCATGCTCAAGAGCCCGCTGCAACTCCTGAGCCACATGCCCAACTCCTGAAGCCTTCACACTCTAGAGACTGTGCTCCAGAACAAGAAGAACCACCGTGGTGGGGAGCCCTTGCATCACAACTAGAGGCAGCCCACAGGCAGCAACGAAGACCAAGCACAGCCAAAAATAAGCAAGCAAATAAATCTATGTGATTACTGAAAGATTATAGGCAGAAACGGAGGCCACTGAATTTGGCGTGGATCTGGTATTCTCCATTATATCTTGGTCACTGCCAGACTGAACATGTCTTGAGTGTATGGATCATCAGTCTCACCAACGGAAGAGCTTTGATAAAAACTCAGAGATGCCCAGGCTCCACCTCAAACCTACTAAATAAAACTCTAGGTTGAAACCCAAAGGTAGGTCTCTGTTTTAAAAGCGCAAACATGTTACCCATGTACATAGGGTTGGGAACCATGCTAAAAAAGGAAAGTAACTTTACTCGAAACACCATCCAAGGACAGAGTACAAAGAGATCACTCTCATGATCCAGGATCTGTTCCACCTGGATATTTAATTTTGATTCTTTTTTACCCTCTTTATTCTTCTCCATTATATAAAGATGAATTGCATTCATGCCTCCAGTGTTCCCAAGACCAGACACACAGTGGTTTGAATGAACACGGGAAGAGGCATAGACAACATTTTCCAAGATTCCAAATGATCCTTGGAGATGGTCTGACCTAGGTACTTTATACTAGTGTATAGAGAAGTGGGCAAGTTTATCCATCACCTAGCATTTTCCAGGAACTGTGCTGAGTGTTTTACTTGCATTGTTCCATTTCAACCTCAAAACCACTCTTGGAAGAAACTACAATTATGACTTTACAAAGCTGAAAAAAACAGGAGCCAGTGGGTTAAACTGATCTTCCCAAGATCGCTCTGCAAAGATTCACAACCACCTGTTTATTTCTAAAGAACATGAGCTAACCATTGCACACTGGTACAATTACCTCTAGCAAAACCACTCAATTCAAATTCCTTTAGAGAACAGGCAGAGTATTCATGATAAACATGATTCACCCACATATATTTTTTAAATGAACTGTTATGTTTGTCCTCTAAGTAATCACTGTGGTTTATGAATTCTGCCCTTCTTAAAAAATCATTCTCAATTATTTGGCTGCATAATATTCCATCAAGTTGATGCACTGTAATTTGCTTAGCCATTTTTCTATTGTTGGACATTCAAGCTCATTCTAATTTTTCAATATTTCAGATTATGCTACAATGAGTATCTTCAGGTTTAGAGCGTCATGAAAAATGAGTAGTGTTATGGAAAAAATATGGTCATGATATAATGTTGAGTAAAAAGAACACCAATGCAAATGGGTATGTCGGTTACAGTAACAATGATGAGAAAAGATATATGCAAATGGGGATGAGAAAAAATGAAATAAGCTCTTTTAAGGTTCTTATTTGTTTTTGTTTTCTTCTACTAGTATTATTACATGATTCTACATTGGTGAAAAATGATTAAAAAAAACAAAACAATAAGCATACCATTCCCAATGTTGTTGAAGCACCTCAGTTCCTTGAGCATTTTCACAGTGGAGAGATGAGCTTAGGAGTCAGTGGTATTGACTCTTTCCATGGACAACAGCCAGAGGAGGAGCGTCTCAAAGGCTGGAACCATGTCCTTTTTCATTGGCCGAGCCATAAGCAACGCAGTATCTTAGTTCCCTGACCAGGGATTGAACCCACACCCTCTGCAGTCAATGCATAGAATCGTAACCACTGGACCACCAGGGAATTCTCTGAAGCCACGTTTTATTAACATGTCTTATTTCTTATTAACCCTTGATTTCCAAGAAAGCCATGCTGTTCCTGAAATCTATAATGTGTGTTCAATGAATAAGAGCATAGAGTTTCAGAGCTTGAGGAGGCCTCAGATATAATTTACTCAAACACTACACCCTAGCTGAATGGATTGAAAGCCAAAGAGACTTGCCCAAGGTTCTCCAGCATCTGAGGGCAAGAACAAGTCTTGACCACGCTTTTCCCCAAATCTACTCTAATTAGAAGAGACAAATGGTTAGCAAATTTGCTCAACAGGAGCCACAAAGGAAGAGTCCTTTTCCAGTCCAACACAGAATGGGTTTGACTCTGTGAACCTGAGTTAGTTTCAGATCTCCCCTGAATCCCTATGTTCCCTAGCCTCTAAGCTGTTCTCATGACAAATGCCTCAGAGCTGGGACATCTGTTTCCTCCTCATAGAGTGCCAGGTGGTTTGATTGTACCTGAGATACTGAGAGAAGGACATTTCCAGCCTAGAATCCATGACTGAGCAGAACACCCTGGAACTCTTCTGTTGCCAGTCTACATCGCCCCCTAGCACAGCCAATTCCTCTTGCATCTTCATTTACCATCTAGTAGAGCTCTGAATTCTTCAATGACCTGCAAGACTCTCCCATGCCCTATACACCTTCTGTACATCCCCTCTTCTTAAACGCGGCTGGATCTATAAATATGACGGGATATCACTCCATGATTAAACGATGTTATCTGAGAAAACTGAAAGGATTCTTTTCAGATATAATTAAAGTCCAGAAGCAGCTGACTGAGTTAATCATATAGGAGTTTACCCTGGGTGGGTCTGGCCAAATCAAATGAGTCTAAAGAGATGCTCTTCAACAGCCCTTAAGGAAGCCATGCTGTGAACTGCCATGGGGGTGACCTGTAAGAACTGGGAATGGTCCTGCCCACAGCAGCTACAGAGCAGGCATGTCAGTCATGCGGGAAACAAATCCCCCCAACGACTACACCAGCTTGGAAGAAGGCCGTGAGCCTCAGCTGAGATCAAAGCCCTAAGCCGATGCCTCGATTTGAGACTCTGAGTAAAGAGCCTGAAAGTAATGTAACTGGAGTGTTGAGCAGCAGAACTACTGTGGGATAATAAATGTATGTTGTTTGGAGCTGCTAAGTTTGTTCGCTAAGCAGAAACAGACAGTGATGCATAGCCACAGAGTGCTGACTCCTACTCCTTTTCCCCCATCAGACCTCTCCTGGGTGCAGAGCTGGCTGGCAGTGTCTGCATCTGGATGTCCTGCAGGCACCCCAAGGCAGCGGCTCTACAAACTCATCCATTCCCCCCCTCCTCGCCCCTTAAGCCTGCCTCTCCCAGCTTCCTTGGCTCTGTGATGCTCTCCACCCCCCACACCAGAATCCAACCCGTGTCTTCAGCAGTCCTCACAGGCTCACCTTACAGCCAATCGGTCACCAACTCTAACTGTACTTTAACACGTCCCCAGAAGCTACTCCCCCCATGCTCCCCCAGAGGGCCCCCGCCACTACCACAACATTCTCCTTTATAACTGGTCTGCCCCGCCTCCAGTTCTTCCTCCACTGCTGAGAGAGTGATCTTTTTTAAAACAGGCACAGGAGGATGCAACTCTCTTCCAAAACCTTCCGGCACTCCCCATTTCACATAGGTTCAAGTTCAGGCTCTCTCCTGCTCACTTGGACAGGTGTTTTCTGAAGCACACGGCCACCTGCCAGCTATCGTTAGGTTCCAGCATTACTATGGGCTCCTCAAAGATGCCTTTTGTGACTTTCCCCACGAAAGGATGTCCCCCCTATATTTTCTTCGGTGGCACGTCTCACAGTGTGACGTGATATATACCTTTACGTGTTTATTCGTGAGGCCCTCCTTCTCTCCCCATTTCTCTCTAGCGAGATTCACGAGGGCAGTCCCCTGATCGGTCTGTTTGCTACTCTATACCCTATCCTTAGCGTACAGCCTCAACACCATTAGACACTTAGTAAACATTAGTTGATTCAATGAACGGAGAGAGGAATGAACTTGACAATCAAAGTCTCTCTTGATCTGAGTCAACTCACCCTTCCCAGCCTTGTTCAAATTATCTTCATTCATATACCTTGTACTCTAGTGACATAGGGCTTCCCTGGTGGCTCAGATGGTAAAGAATCTGCCTTCAATGCAAGAGAAATGGATTCAATCCCTGGGTCAGAAAGATCCCCTGGAGAAGGGAATGGCAACCCACTCCAGTATTCTTGCCTAGAGAATCTCATGGACAGAGGAGCCTGGTGGACTACGGTTCATGGGCTCACAAAGAGTTGGATACAGCTGAGCAACTAGCACTTTCACTAGTGACATATGACTCTGTCGGATTATCATGCAAATCCTGTAAAGTGGGATTCTTACCTCCATTTTATTTATTTATTTTAATTAAAAAAAGTTTTTTGGCCTCACCATGTGGCATGTGGAGTCTTAGTCCCCTGACCTGGGATTGAACCCATGTCCCTTTCAGTGGAAGTTCAGAGTCTTAATCCCTGAACTGTGAGGGAAGTCCCCTCACCTTCATTGTTTAGAAAAAGAAATTGAAACCTGGAAAGTCAACTAACTTGTCCAAGGTCACCTAAACTAACGGTCAGGGCTGCATAAGGTTGGGCATACACGCATCTCATAGTGCGCTGGGCACACAGTCAGCAGTCACAGCCAGTGGTTTCAGTTCTGTATCCAGGAAAGGGTTTGCAGGGGAGGAGAACCCTTGCCGGCTGCAGGACTGCAAGGGAAGTGAAAGACAGAGTGCTCACGCCCGGATGGGAAGCAGGGAGTCCCAATCCCTCAGCGGAAGGAAAGGGGGCCGGAGGAGGGGATCCTGCTGAGTCCAGCTGAAAAACAAGAAAGCGAGGGAGACTGATTATTCCTTCTTGCCAGTGTAAGCAACTAAAACGACATGTTTGCTTTATCGCCTTTGGTCTCCCATTTGATTCCTGACAGCTGCCTCCCTCCCTTGGACGCCAGGCGGTCAGGTGCTGAGCTGGCTGGCATCGCTAAGGAGGAGGAGAAAGAAGCACAATTTGAACAGTATTTCATGGACCGTCACGAGCACGGGGAGGGAGTTTTTGAAGCTGTCTGGCTCCCTCCACACATTCAAGGAATCCTTGTTTGCCAAGCCGCTTGATGTCTGCAGGTTGAAGACAGGTAGTCTGGGAGGGACCTTTAAGAGTGAAAACAATGGCAACAAAAAACCAACGTCTGTTTTCTCTGAGGTTTGAGGGAAGGGAGAGAAGAGAGACATTAGACGGGGGTTTATGAGCCTATAACAATTTCTGAATGCATACTTTTCTCTCACATCTTGTCAAACAGGGCCAAATGCAGGCATAGATCAAAGCTGTGTTTCTGCATTTTACTGTTCTTTCAGTAAGAAAAATCCAAGCTCCCGATCTCATTTCTTCATGAGAGAAACCAGAATATCTCTAGAAAGCCTGCAGAGCCTGGTGAAACCTTCTGGAGGAAGGTATCTATATATCACAGATCACAAACTGCTAACTACCCAGGCAAGAGCTGGGCTTCCCCAGTGGCTCAGAGGTAAAGAACCCGCCTGCCAATGCAGGAGCCACAGGAGATGCAGGTTCAGTCCCTGGGTTGGGAAGATCCCCTGGAGGATTCTTGCCTGGAGAATCCCATGGACAGAGGAGCCTGGCGGGCTACAGTCCATAGGGTCACAAAGAGTCAGACACGACGGAAGCGACTGAGAATGCACACACAGGGCAAGAGTTATGGCAAGAAGGAAAGGGTTTAAAAGTCTGTAAGATTCTCCTAGAGGCTAATACTACGGTATGGTGACACCAGATTTGGGGAGCACGTGGAATGAGGCTCAAGACTCCATCCTGTAACTTACTGACTTTTTGACCTTGGAGAAATTCCTCTGCCGGGTTTTACTGTCATTCTTTTGCATATAGAGACAAGGACAGTAAAAGATCACAGAGAATGATTGGTGAATATGCAACAGACCTGGCAAAAAAGCAACAATAAATGGTCCCTCTGAGTTGTCATTCCTCTTAGAACTGGGAGTCAAGTTCCTGGCATGGGAAAAGGGGCACACAATCAGTAGGAGGTAATGCCAGAATAAGAACAGGCATGGAGTATTAGCTAATATGTCAGGGGAATTGTACAGCGTTTTTTTCTCAAACCTGGCCAAAAATTAGAATTGAAAGAGAATTTTATACCAGATCCCTTGGCCAGATATTCCCATATAATGTCTGAAATAACTTGTTTATTTAGAACTAGTTTCTTTTTTTTTCTTTTTTTTTTTTTTTTAGTTTTCCGAGTGATTCTGAGGTTTAATTAGGTCAGAGAACTACCCTGCCTCTGACAGCCTTTCTGAACCACACAGCTGAGGACACCTGATCCACTGTTGGCTCTGACCTGACCCAGATCCTAGGACACAGCGGTCCTTCAAGCGGGTAACACCAGAGTCTCCATCCTCCTACGCAGACCCTAAATATCCAGCCTCCCCAGCTGACCTTGTCTTCTGTTTCTGAAGAGAGATGCTCTGAGTCCAAATTTGCTTTGTCCCAGATCTAGTGCTCTGTCCTCTGGGAAAGATTCTGGATTGCTCAGACTATTTCTAGAAGAAAAATTCTTTGCCCTCTGGTTTGTATAATATTAATAGCTTATTTCTTACTTATTTAACAATGGGCTCTGAGGGGGAAAGGGAAGCCTGCATTGTACTGCTTGTCAATGCCCATGGTATAAATACTTCTTCCACAGCTGCTTATAAGCTACTGATGTGACATCACTCACAGCGGAGCTGGAAAGGATGAGCAATGCCGGCTCTCACAACTGCTATGGGTTGGAGCCAGTGCAGCACTGGAAGATCTCTTTGTCACATACTTTTTCCTCCCTGATCAAATAACAGGACCCCCAGCGGTGGCGGAGCCCTGGGAGCATTGGTCCTTACGGTGGCTGCCCCGCCCCGCCCCCCACGGGATACTGCAGTAACTTTTCAGTGTGCGAGCTACTTCTGACCAGCCCTGTTTTTGGTCCTAGTTCCTCCCGGGCTGATGCTCTCTGGAGGGTCACAGAGTTCACACCAGGATATTCTCAGGGGTCTGATCAGGCTTTCAGCACCAGCACAGACGTGGGAACCGACCCCCTCGGTACAGACCTGGCACAGGCACTGGGGGATGCGCCGCACACGCGCATCTGAACATACAATGATCTGAGCAGATTCTGAGGTCAAAGAACTTAACTCCAAATATCAGCTCCCCTTACCTGGTGGTAATCTCAAGTAAGTGACTTCTCTAAGTCCCAGTTTCCACAGCTGAAAAAACAGAGGTAAGAACAATCCCTTCCCAGGAATTGCCCTGGCGGTCCCATGGTTAGGACTCTGCACTTCCATTACAGGGGACATGGGTTTGATTCCTGGTTGGGGAACTGAGATCCCACCAGCAGTTTGGTATGACCAAAAAAAAAAGTCCCTTGGGACTTCCTTGGTGGTCCAGTAGTTAAGAACCCTTATCCCCTTGCAACACAGGGGATGTGGGTTCGGTCCCTGGTCGAGGAACTAAGATCCCACATACCCTAGAACAACTAAGCCCGTTCGCAGAATCCACTGAGCTCCAGTGCTCTAGAGTTCTTGCCCCACAACTAGAGAGCCTGCGTGCCACTATGGCAGGCCTCACCTGATGCAGCAAGGACCTGATGAAGCCAAATACACAGACACAAACCCTGCCTGTGATATTACTTGGAATTCTATAAGATGGTTCATACAAAGAGCACAGACACGCACAGAGAGCATTCAGTCAATCAAGCATGGCTTTGCTTTGCTTTTCCTCTTTCTCCCTCCTTGTGCCTATGTTTCCATCATGACTGGTATTACTGAGAACTCAGAGGGCATCAAGTTCTACCTCACTGATTGACAGATAGGAAATTGAGGTCCAGAGCCTTGCTCAGTCCTCAGAATCAGACAAGGGTGCACCCGGGGTCGGAGGCCAAGGTCTAAGCCCTCCAGTAGCTTCACTACATTCTCTTGTGTGGCTCCTCCTCCTCTGTTCCTGCCTCCCTCCTTTTCTCACAAGCTCACGGGCACTACCTCTCTCTGGCACTCCGCCGGTCCTAACCTGCCCTGCTTTCCCTCTGCCCAGGTCTGCACTCTAGGATGACTGATAAACCTACCTGATAAACTCTGATGCTTTCCTCTCTGGGGCTGCCATCTAATCCTTTGTCTTAAGCTCCAGTCATTCTGTCCTTAGTAGGGATCCCTGTTGGTAGGGAGAGTAGGTCAGTTGGACAGAGGAGGTTGACAGAAATAAGGACCCTGGAGCCTTGCTTCTCTCTCCAAGGCACCCTGCTACACACCCGAGATCCCAGGACCATCTGTTCCACATCCCCTCCACAGCCTGGGTTTGTAGCACTCTTCCCAGGTTACTCTAGCTACAAAGGCTTACAGGATGATTAAACACCAATCGCTCTGTCTTTAGTGTTTACACTTTTCTGAGCAGCAGGTCCTAGAGGTGCAACCTGCAGGCTGGAAGAGGACACCTTGCAGATGTCCCAGGGAAAGAGGCTGTCTTTAGCAAGGGACAAGGATAGGAGGAAAGAAAATCATGTCTCAACATCCCAAGAGGCCAGGCCCACCAAGTCTACATTCTAACCTAAAATGTTCTTTTTCCCACCTAGAAGCAAGACCAACTTGCAGACCAACACATTGGAAAAAGGCCACAGAGCTGTGCCGAGCGCAAGCCAGTCATTTGCTGCACTTAACTGGTTACCATTTAGTGAGCACGGACCGTGTGGTAGGTATGCTCTGCTAAGCATGTCCTTTGCATACTTTACTTCCTTTAAGCCCTGCAAAAAGCCTAAGGAAGAGTAGAAGGACTAATCCCAGACTTGTTTTCCTTTACCCAGGGGAAACTGAGGCCCAGAGAAGGAAAGTGACTCAGCCTAAGCCACACAGCTAGGGAATAGCAGAGCAAGGATCTGGACCCCTGAGTGTTGATTCTGAAACCCCATGATGTGGTGAGAAATGCTGGGTAAAGGATTGGATAGGTGTCCCAATGGTCAGGGCATGGCCCCTGCTTATTTCCCCAGCCCAGCTGCCATCATTCTCAAATCCACAGCCTTCTGGCATCTCTCTCATCCCCAGCCCCAGGGCACCATGCACCTCTGCTCTCATACTCAGCAGGTACCGTTCTGTTGATGTTCAGCTTCACTCTGCTCTGTTCCCATTTCCTGGAGTCTCTGCTCTATCGGGGCATTCTCAGATTATATTTCAGAACAGTCTCCTTCCCTCAATCCCCAAAGGCCTCCTTTTCTGTAGATGTGGCTTGAACTTGCCCTTACTTGTCCACTTACTCTAAAACACAATTCAACTGTGTGTGTGTGTGTGTGTGTGTGTGTGTGTGTGTGTGTGTGTGTTAGCAGGGGAAAATCAAAACGAAAAAAATTCACACATCAGACTTCCTTGGCTGTTCAGCGCTTAAGACTCTGGGCTTCCAGTGCAGGGGGTGCAGGTTCGATTCCCGGTCAGGGAACAAAGATCCCACAGGCCGCGCTATGCAGCCAAAAGAAAAGGAAAAGTAACTCACACATCCATCCAAAGCTTTGCTTACAATTCAAGAGTTCTTATCACTACAGAAAAGCTCAGCTTAAGGATAATCAAATTAAACCAAGAAACTAAAACAAAAACCAAGCAAACCCAGGGAGCATTCACATCCTGTTCTCTTTGCTGGTGAACTAAGCACTGAAGCTTAGCGGGAAGTGCATGCAGTTGGGAACGAGATAACCTGGGTTTCTAGAACTGGCTGAGCACTGAAGAGACAGAGAGAGACCTGCCCAAGGCCCCATGGCCACCTGCGCAGAACTGGGCTGGGAGGTTCTTGCCAGGCGCTTGTGCTGCTGGACTCAGTGGCAGCTTATGCTCTGTCTCCTGCTCAGCACTGTGCCTGGGGCTGGACGCACCATCTGCACCTCTCATCTGGACCTTCGGTTACACATGCGCTTACCCTCATCAGCGTCACTCCTCTGTGGGAGCTGCATCCCCCTCCCAAGGAGGTTACAACCACCTTGGGGCTGGGAGCCCAGGTCCTGCTGCCCAGAAACACGCTTAGTCAGGTTGTTCAGTCCCTAGACATAGGTTAGACTACAATGAGCTTCAGATTCGACGACAGGAGTTATAAATATCCTCATTTTGCAAAACTTAGAAAAACTGAGGCCCAAAGAGGGCACTTGCTGGCCAAGGGGTCACTGAGTGAGTGAGTGGCAGGGCTACAGACTTCACTACCCATCTCCTGACAGTGAGTCTAGCGTCCTCTGCTAGGGCCATCTCTCCTTAATTAAGGTGAAATTCGGACAAGCAGGAAGCTACCATCTCCAATCACCTCATTAGTTAATGCTATCAAACACCTAAAAAAGTGGTGGACTGATTAGTTATTTACTTGACCCAACATAGAACTCAGCTTGACAAAGCCACTCCCTTAGGCAGCAGGACCATGAACGGCATGAGATCAGATTCCTTTCACAAAATGTTGTGGGATCGCACTCCTGCTTCCTGGACCAGTCCTATAGTTACCTGTATGATGGGGATGTTTAGGGTAGGGGGTCAGCAAACTGTAAGGTCACTGGTGAAATCTGGACCAGCATCCGTTTTTGGAAATAAAGTTTGATTAGGACACATGTTGGAGAAGGCAATGGCACCCCACTCCAGTACTCTTGCCTGGAAAATCCTATGGACAGAGGAGCCTGGTAGGCTGCAGTCCATGAGGTCGCTAAGAGTCGGACACGACTGAGCGACTTCATTTTCACTTTTCACTTTCATGCATTGGAGAAGGAAATGGCAACCCACTCCAGTGTTCTTGCCTGAAGAATCCCAGGGATGGGGGAGCCTGGTGGGCTGCCGTCTATGGGGTCGCACAGAGTCGGACACGACTGAAGCAACTTAGCAGCAGCAGGACACATGTAGGTTCATTCCTCTATGTATTGTCTGTGGCAGCTTTCAAGGTACAGCGGTAGCGTTAAGTAGTCCCAATGGTGACTGCACGTTCTGCAAAGCTGAAAATGTTCAGTGCTTCACCATTTACAGATAAAGGTTGCTGACTCTTGATTTAGGAAATCCCACCATCTAATATGTTTATGTTTTGATATAATACAAGCTCCGTGAGGGCAGGGCTTTTAAAAACTGTTTGGTTTCTGTTACCATGGCCTAGAACATGGTCAGACACATAGTTGGTGCTTGACAAATAGCTGAGATATTGTGGGAAGCGGGGAGGAAAGCAGGGAGAAAGGCTTCACTAGAAAATGTCGGAAAGAGCAAGGGAGAGGCTACAAGAGGCAGTAAGTAGAGAGAAGGAAAACAGTGGAGACACAGAAGAGAACAAAAAATGAGATGGACAATGTATGGGAAAACCCACTACAATACTGTAAAGTAATTAGCCTCCAATTAAAATAAATTAATTAAAAAAAAAAGACGGAGGAATGAGAAGAATGCAGTGAAAGATGATGGAGGGAAGAAGAGAGGAAAGGGGAGAGGAAAAAAAAAGAGAGATGAAAACAAACAAGCAAACAGATCCAGAACCCAGACGAAGAGGAGGAGGAGGAGGAGGTGGTGGGAACCAGAGCAGGCGTGAGAGGCCTGGCCGTCAGCAACAGAAGGGAGGAGAGGGACGGAGCAGCGTCGGCACTGACTGGGCAGGAGGGCTGGGAAGGAAGGTGTGTGTGTGTCTGGGGGGCGGTGGGCAATGCATCACAGCCCTGGCATTCTCACCATCCGGAAGACACAGCACAGTCTCTCGGAGGGTATTGAGCTCCTGGGCCATGTTCTTTATCTCAAGTCCTGTGGCTTGCTTTTGATTTTCTTTTTGAACTCCAATTTATGAGGGACACAGTCAATGAAGGATATCTTCCCAATTAGCTGTAAATAGCCCAGTTCTTTGGAGAAGACTCATTGACTTCCCCAGCCCTAATTCTTGCTGTTATAATGGGGGAGGGAGAAGACAGGTCAAGAATCATCCATCACCAGCTTCTAAGTCTCCACTGCAGCAGATTCCAGAGGGCTGAGGCATGGAAAGAGTGAGAGCTAAGTGTATTCTAGTGTCTGCAGAGTCCAAGATACCTCTCCAGGTGCTGTGTCCAGGGAGACACTCCCCTTAGGGGGCCTTTTCAGTGAAAGGCACCAGGGATATGGAGATACAGAAAACAACAGTGAGAACTGTACGGACATTAATAAGGCCCACCTTTCATGGCTAAATACTCCACTGCATCTGTGTGTGTATATACATACATACACGACACATCTTTATCCACTCCTCTGCTGATGGATATTTACGTCGCTTCCATGTCATGGCTATCGTAAACAGTGCTGATATGAACACTGGGGTATACTTATCTTTTCAGATTACAGTTTTCTCCAGATATATACCCAGGAGGGGGATGGCTGGATCATAAATCGCCAGTCCCTCAGTCGTGTCTGACTCTTAGATCCTATGGATGCTAGCCTGCCGGACTCCTCTGCCCATGGGGTTCTCCAGGCTGGATTATATGGAAGTCCTATTTTTAGTAGGAGGGATAAATTCAGAGATTGGGGTTGACAGAGACACACTACTATCTGCAACAGAGACTAATAAGAACCTACTATAGAGCACAGAGAGTTCTACTTAATTCTCTGTAATGACCTACATGGGAGTAGCATCTGAAAAAAGAGTGGATACACGTATGTATACAGAATTCATTTTGCTGAACACCTGAAACTAATACAATATTGTAAATCAACTATATGCCCGTAAGAATTAATTAAAACAAAACAAACAAAAAATAATACCTAAGCAAAATGGCTGTCTGAGGAAGCCTTACAAATAGCTGTGAAAAGAAGAGAAGTGAGAAGCAAATGAGAAAAGGAAAGATATACCCATCTGAATGCAGAGTTCCAAAGAATAGCAAGGAGACATAAGAAAGCCTTCCTCAGTGACCAATACAAAGAAATAGAGGAAAACAATAGAATGGGAAAGACTAGAGATCTCTTCAAGAAAATGAGAGCTACCAAGGGAACATTTCATGCAAAGATGGGCTCAATAAAGGACAGAAATAGTATGGACCTAACAGAAGCAAGAGATATTAAGAAGAGGTGGCAAGAATACACAGAAGAACTATACAAAAAAGATCCTCATGACCCAGATAATCACGATGGTGTGATCACTCACCTAGAGCCAGACATCCTGGAATATGAAATCAAGTGGGCCTTAGGAAGCATCACTACAAACAAAGCTAATGGAGGTGATGGAATTCCAGTTGAGCTATTTTAAATCCTAAAAGATGATGCTGTGAAAGTGCTGCACTCAATATGCCAGCAAATTTGGAAAGCTCAGCAGTGGCCACAGGACTGGAAAAAGTCAGTTTTCATTCCAATCCCAAAGAAAGGCAATGCCAAAGAATGCTTAAACTACTGCACAATTGCACACATCTTACATGCCAGTAAAGTAATGCTCAAAATTCTCCAAGCCAGGCTTCAGCAATAGGTGAACTGTGAACTTCCAGATGTTCAAGCTGGTTTTAGAAAAGGTGGAGGAACCAGAGATCAAATTGCTAACATCCGCTGTATCACTGAAAAAGCAAGAGACTTCTAGAAAAACATCTACTTCTGCTTTATTGACTATGTCAAAGCCTTTGACTGTGGGATCACAATAAACTGCAGAAAATTCTGAAAGAGATGGGAATACCAGACCACCTGACCTCCCTCTTGAGAAACCTGTATGCAGGTCAGGAAGCAACAGTTAGAACTGGACATGGAACAACAGACTGGTTCCAAATAGGAAAAGGAGTATGTCAAGGCTGTATATTGTCACCCTGCTTATTTAACTTCTATGCAGAGTACATCATAAGAAATGCTGGACTGGAAGAAGCACAAGCTGGAATCAAGATTGCTGGGAGAAATATCAGTAACCTCAGATATGCAGATGATACCACCCTTATGGCAGAAAGCGAAGAAGAACTAAAGAGCCTCTTGATGAAAGTGAAAGAGTAGAGTGAAAAAGTTGGCTTAATGCTCAACATTCAGAAAACTAACATCATGGCATCCAGTCCCATCACTTCATGGCAAATAGATGGAGAAAGAGTGGAAACATTGGTTGACTTTATTTTTCTGGGCTCCAAAATCACAGAAGATGGTGATTGCAGCCATGAAATTAAAAGACGCTTACTCCTTGAAAGGAAAGTTATGACAAACCTGGACAGCATATTAAAAAGCAGAGACGTTACTTTGTCAATAAAGGTCCATCTAGTCAAGGCTATGGTTTTTCCAGTGATCATGTATGGATGTGAGAGTTGAACTATAAAGAAAGCTAAGTGCAGAAGAATTAATGCTTTTCAACTGTGGTGTTGGAGAAGACTCTTGAGAGTCCCTTGGACTGCAAGGAGATCCAACCAGTCCATCCTAAAGGAGATCAGTCCTGTGTGATCATTGTAAGGACTGATGTTGAAGCTGAAACTCCAATACTTTGGCCACCTGATGCGAAAAGCTGACTCATTTGAAAAGACCCTGATGCTGGGGAAGATTGAGGGCAGGGGGAGAAGGGGATGACAGAGGATGAGATGGTTGGATGGCATCACGGACTCAATGGATGTTGAGTTTGGGTAAACTCTGGGAGTTGGTGATGGACAGGGAGGCCTGCTGTGCTGCGGTTCATGGGATTGCAAAGAGTCAGACATGACTGAGCAACTGAAATGAACTTAACTATTTGCCCTTAGCATCTACCAGGCACCATGATACTTTTTAATGCAACAGAAGAAAATTCATCTCCAAATCTATGAGGCAGGTCCAATGCCCATTACACAGAAGAGAAAACTGAGGGATACGAAGGTAGATAACTTGCCCAAGGCTCAAGGCACCCAGAGAAGCAACATGATCTGTGCCCTTTGACTGTCCATCATGCATGGGTGGAATCCTTTTATGCAATTTGGGGGACTAGGGAGCACAGATGGCCACATACCTAGATTAGTTGCCGTCATGTTCACGAGGGAACCTCCATCCTCTCCAGGGCGTGCTCCAAGCTCATGGATATGCCCTTAATCACTTGCTGGGAATACATGCTTGCACCCTAAATTCCCTCCAAGGTTGCAATCTTGAACTTGCTACTTTGTTGTCCTTAAAAAGCACTCATGGTTGAGGAATTATATTCCCAGGTGATGGCCTGAAATGTGCTCTATTTCAGAGCATATTTTACCACAGTGAGCCGTGGACCTCAGAGCACATTTTACCACAGTGAAATTTGCACATTTTACACACAGTGAAAGCAGATTTTACCACAGTGAACCTTGGACCTCAGCCACAAGGTCTAAGCCCTGTAACGGGGTCCTGCCTCAGCATTTTTATGTCTTCTTACATTGAGTGTCATCATGAGAAAAAAATTATGCACTCAAGCATCAATACCGATTCTCTCTGTAGAAAACACAAAACATTGTCTAGAGAGTCGCAGGGAGTCCTGTTTACAGGAACCAACAGGACAACTCCGTCTGGTCTCTATATCAGGTAAATAGGATCTCCGGGGCCAGTGCCGGTTTTACCCGCTCAGACTCTGTGCATCTTACTGCTGAGCATGTTCCATTTTGCACTTTGGTTGCTAAGAATCTCCGAGTTAAGCTATCAGCCCCTTAGAATACGCAACACAGCATGGTGCGGATTACCGTGCACACATCTGAGCGGAGTTGGAATCATTTTCCTTACTCTGATTTTCCTTTCGATTTGATTTTTTATTGTGATGGATTAAAAAAAGAAACGTATAAACTTACAAAACCATCTCCAAATCCTCTGAGGACTAGGGCAAGACAGAGAGAAATAGAGAATGGGTAGACAGGGTATCGGATGCCAGGTTCAGGATTAACTGGACTGGGACCAGGTTGAAGAAGAAGATTTAGAGTCTGTCATGAAGCACAAAGCTGCTTCCCAGATTTCCCCCCTACAAACCCTGGTTCGGGAACCTTCTCCTGGATTCCGTTACCTTTGCTGCGGCGACGGCTGCGGTACTGCTCCGTGTAGAACGTCAGCTGCGTTTCATCGTCTGCCTCTGACCCGGACGTCCCCTTGGTTCTCCCAAAGCTGATGCCCCCTGTGCAAGAAGCACAATCCATCAGTCACTGCAGGCCTCCAGAAGTGAAATCCCACATCCATCCCGAAGACCAGCAGCCCCACCCCCAAGTGACCCAAGTCTCTGTAAATCCCAATTGATCCAGGAGTTGGCATGATTTATGGAAGGAGTTCAGGCTCTGCAGTGATGTGGGCCTGGGTTCTCACCACAGCTTGGCAGCCTCGGGGCTGTGTGACCTTGAGGAGATGCCTCCCTTTTCTGAGTCCTGGGTCCTTTCCTTCTAAAGTAGGGAGAAAGCTATTAATCTTATGGGGTTGCTCTGAAGATTAAAGGAGGTACGACGTGTAAACTCCCTGGTCCTGGGTGGGTACCAGGTAATTGATAGGCGCACTGTTGCTTTGTATGATAGATCTGCCTCTAAAAAAGCATTCCAGGTGAGTTAATTTCACACACACATTTCAGTCCAGTGCTTACTCTACGCCAGGCCCAGAGCCAGACTCCGGGGAAACAAAGAGAGATACCGCCCGGTCCTTGCCAGCCAGTGGATCATAAGCTAGTCATGGGGACAAATGGATCCTAAGGAGCCTTTAACCTAATTCATGGCCATGTTTCCCACACAGTGAGATGCTGGGAATACAGGAGAGAGCAATTCATCCCAACACGGAGGACCTGGGAAGGCTTTATGGGCAGGGGTAGATTTAGGGCAGGGCTGGAAGGATGGATGGGCTTCAGGAGCAGAAACTGGATATGGGAGGAGGGGTAAGAGCTGGAGCATCCCTGGCAGGGGAGGGGAGTGTGGGTGGGAGGAGGAGGCGCTGCAGCAGAGTGCTGACTGGGCAGGGTCTGCCGGTGCCCCTCAGGGGAAGCCCCTGAGTGCCACACTGAGCACCCTGGAGCTTAATTTGGGATGTCACTGAAGGTTCAAGAGGGAACGCAGACTGTGCTTTAAGCACGAGGTGTCAAGCGCTGTGTGATGAGCTTTGCAGCCATCATCTCACCCCAAATGCAAAGCCCTCTTGGGAGGAAAGCATCATGACGCCCACTTGACAGATGAAGGAACCAGGGTCCAGAAAAGGAAAGTGATTTGAGAACAGGGAGTGAAGTCAGACTTGGTATGTGGGTGTGACTGATGGCCAAGCTCAAGTTTTTAACCAGTGTCGCATCGCCTCTCAGTGTAACGCTCTGTAAAATGGGAACAAAATCGAATACGTGTCCTGCTCCTTCCTGGAGGCGGTGTGTTGCAATGGACGGAGGAAAGAAAGGGACAAGAACATCTGATCACTGTTCCCACGTGTCTTCAGCCACGGGCTGCCCCTGCCCTTTAGCGCAAATCCCCCCAATTCCCAGCAACTAAGAGCTGGACCTGAAGATGGCAGGGGACCCCAGAGTCAACCAGATGCAATTCCCCCATGTAAGGGCTCTTTTTCAAAATGGAGTTGGCAGAAGCCCCACGGAGATTCTGGAAGCAGTGGAAGAACAGAGGTCTCAGAGGCCAGTAGGCTTTAAAATTGCCATTAAAATATTTTACTGTTATAGAAAAGGGAAGAAGGGAGGAAGGAGGAAGGGAGGGAGGGAGGCAGAGAGCTGGAAGGAGGGAGAGAGAGAGAGGGTCTTTGGTTCACCCACACATAATGTTTGGCCAAGGGGAAAATGAGGGCATGAGATGAAATAGCTGCCTTATGGACAGGAAGCATCTGTCACGCTTCCTGCTGTGTTCAGGCAGCAGAGAAAAAGGAAGGGATTTGCCTGCCAGGAGTCTACCCCATGCCCTTTAATGCCACTGCAGTATTTTTAACCATCCCAGCTAAACCCTCTCTCCCTTCCTCTCTCCTCTTCTTTCTCATCTTTGCTCCTTTCCCAAACAAACGGCATGTTATGGTGAATGGGGCAAGACAGGCTTCAGGCAGGAGTCTTTCATACTGGGACAGCCTAGCTGTGATGGGGGCAGCGGGAAGTGGAGGCTGGAACAGTCACCAGGCAATAGTAAGAAAAGCCAACCCTTCCGTAGCGCTGGCTCTCTGCTGGGCACAGTTCTAAACCCTTGGCTTGCATTGCCTTGTTTAATCTTTGCAATAACCCTAGGAAGTAGGTCAGAGAAGACAATGGCACCCCACTCCAGTACTCTTGCCTGAAAAATCCCATGGATGGAGGAGCCTGGTAGGCTACAATCCACGGGGCTGAGAAGAGTTGGACATGACTGAGCGACTTCACTTTCACTTTTCACTTTCATGCATTGGAGAAGGAAGTGGCAACCCACTCCAGTGTTCTTGCCTGGAGAATCCCAGGGGCAGCGGAGCCTGGTGGGCTGCCATCTATGGGGTCACACAGAGTCGGACACAACTGAAGCGACTTAGCAGCAGCAGCAGGAAGTAGGTGAATACTTTCCTTCCCATTTTAATGGGTGAAGAAATGAAGGCAGGAGGAAATTTAGTAATCTGCCCAGGGTCACACAGCTGGGAAGTTGTAGACCCACAATTCAAATCCAGCTGGTGGCTGCCATCTCTTCCTCTGGTCCCTAGGCTGATGTATAATAAAATATGAGTAAAGACTTCATTTAATGTCCACAGTCATCCCTGTAAGGAAGGCATTATGAACCTTGTTTTGCAGATGAATAAGCCATTCCTCAGAGAGGTGATGAGAGGTGCTGAGTGAGGGAGCTGGAGTGAAATGAGGTCTGCCTGCAAAGCCTGCCTCACAGCTAACCTAATGTGGGGACGTGCATGTGTTTGTGTGTGTGCGTGTGAGTGTGTGTGTGTGTGTGCATGTGTATGAGTGTGCACATGTGTGTGAGTGTGTGTGGTGTGTGCATGAGTGTGAGTGTGGTGTGTGTGTGTGGTGTGTGCATATGTGTGCTATGCACGTAAGTGTGTGTGTGGAGTGTGCGTGCGTGTGTGTGCAGGTGTGTGAGTGTGTGCATATGTGTGTTTGTGTGTGTGTGGTGTGCACAGAGGAAGCAAAACTTGGTGATCTGACCTCTGAGGATTAGCAGGGCTGTCACTTGTCCCCAGCATCAGAGCACATTTTACACTTTTTACAGCTCCTCTGTGGAACCTCAGCATGTCTACTATCAGCAGGAACTCTGATGAGGCTCATGTAGATCCTGCATCTCCATCATTCCACATGTCCACATACTCTGAGACCATGCTCCTGGCTTCTCCGGGACCCTGCTCTGTTCCCACACCCCTGACCCTCACCTCCCTCCTGTAGGTATCAAGGTACCGTGTTCAGAACAGGAGCTGACGCCAAGAGAGCCTACCTCTCCATCAACCTGCCCCCCCTCCAAATATAACACGAGCCACACATGCAACTGTAAGTGTTCTATTAGCCACATGAAAAAAGTAAAAAAGTAAACAGATAAAATTCATTTTCAGAATATGTTTGAGTTGACCAATATATTCAAAATATCATCTTAACTTCTTATTTCCATAAAATTATCACTGGGCTTCCTAGATGGTGCTACTGGTAAAGAATCCGCCTGCCAATGCAGGAGACGTAAGAGACACAGGTTCGATCCCTGGGTTGGGAAGATCCCCTGGAGGAGGAAATAGCACCCCACTCCAATATCCTTACCTGGAGAATCCCATGGACAGAGGAGCCTGGCGGGCTACAGTCCATGAGGTTGCAAAGAGGTGGACATGACTGAGCATCTAAGCCACACACATTTGCTTCTTCTGGGCTTCCCTGATGGTTCAAATGGTAAAGAATCTGCCTGCAATGCAGGTAGACCAGAGTTCAATGCCTAGGTCAGGAAGATCCCTGGGAGAAGAGAATGGATGCCAACTCCAGTGTTCTTGAAAATTTTTATATAACTTTCACAAGTGTTCAAAGTCCAGTGTATATTTTATACTCACAGAACATCTCAACCACAGAGGAGCCACATTTCAAGCCCCCATCATATCAGCACATCCTGGGGCACTTAAATGACACTTATTCCAGAATATAATTAAGGGCCCGAATCCGGAGATATGAATAAGCCACAGGCCCCACTAAGGTGCTTCATTTTTTTTTTCTTTTAATGAGACTTGAATAAAAAATGGTGTGGCTCAGATCCCATTAAAAGACAACAGTCATTGTCTCTACCCTCAGGCACTGAAAGGCAAGTAGGTTTCTAGATTGGTTTAATCTAAGAGTCATGAGAGGCAACGCATGTCTGTACAAAGACATTAGTGTACTGGAGTCAGATATGAGTTCTAACTCCACATCCCAGTGATGAGCTGGGAGGGGAGGCTTGGGGAAGCCACCCAACCACTCTGCATTCTTCTTTAAAAAAAGGGGACAGTAACTCTCAGCTCCTACAGTCATTATGAGGAAAATGATACGCTGTATGTAAACAGTTAGCACAGAGACCAAAGAAGTGCGAGTAAGGGCACATTCCTCATTAATTCAACACTCGCCTGAGCTCAGGAGACGGAATGGAGATGCCCCTGGGTGGGAGGGGTGACTCCCTGCCTTCTGTGACATTGTAAGAAGGTGGCAGCCACCCAAGGTATATAGCCTCCGAGTGTCCAAAGAAGTTACAAGGGGCCACGGGCCAATTACAGACTGCCTTGGAGATGATTCAGACAAATGGAAAAGGGCCCCCTCTGCTAGCATTTTAAGATGAAATTGGTGATACAGTGAACTAAAGTGCAGCCATTAATTATACAGGGCTGTGCAAGTATTTCTATTTAGGGGCTGAGAGAAAGTGAGAACGCTCAGAGGCTGGCGACAGGGAAGGAGAGGAGACAGCAGTTCCTCTGCCTTGTCCCTCAGGCCCCTGGTCTTCCCGGTCCTGAGTGACCTGGGATGGAGCATGAAGAAGACCGTCAAAGCACCATCCGTGGTGGGATAAGCACTGCTCTGGCACCTTCTGTACAATTACCCATCCACACTTCATACAGCGTCTGAGAGGTAAGAATCCATTTTATCGAGGGGCAAACTCAGATGGTAAAGAATCTGCCTGCAATGCAGGAGACCCAGGTTCTATCCCTGGGTCAGGAAGATTCCCTGGAGAAGAAAATGGCAACCCACTCCATTATTCTTGCCTGGAGAATCCCATGGACAGAGCAGCCTGGTGAGCTACAGTCCATGGGGTCTCAAAGAGTCGGACATGACTGAGCAACTAACAAACCGACCTTCAGAACCTCAACACTGCTTATCTAAGATCACGCAAGTGACAAGCTCTGAACCTGGCTTCTGTCTGATTCAGCCTCTTTGGTGGTCCAGTGGTTGAGAATCCACCTGTCAATGCAGGGGACATGAGTTCAATCCCTGGTCCAAGACGATTCTACATGCCCCAGGGCAATTAAGCAAGAGCACACAGCTACTAAACCCGAGTACCCCAGAGCCCATGCTCACAGTAAGAGAAGCCACCAGAATGAGAGGCCCATGCAGCATAACTAGAGGGCAGCCCCCACTCTCCGCCTAGAGAAAGCCCTGGCACAGCAGCCAAGACCCAGCACAGCCAAAACAAGAAAAACATCCCTTCGTCATCAGAGAAATGCAGACCAAAGGCACACTGAGGTAGATACCACTTCACATGCACTAAGCTGGCCACAGTCGAATTGATGAGAAAATAACGGGTGCCGGAAAAGGATATAGAGAAATCGGAACCCATATACATTGCTAGTGGGAATGCACAATGGTGCAAAAACGGTGGGAAACAGTTTATTCATTAGCTCCTCAAGATGTTAAACATACCAAACTACCACATAACCCAGGAACTCTGCCCCTCAGCATATTTGACAGAACTGGAGAGGGCCTTCAAGTAAACACTGGTACATGAATATTTAGAGCAGCACCACTTACTACAGCCTATAGTGGAAACAACCCAAATGTCCATCAGCTGATGGACAGATAAACAAATATGGTGCATTCATACGATGGAATATTATCGAGCCACACAAAGCAATGTCGACATGCTACACCATGGGTGGGCACTGCATACAACATGGGTGGACCTTGTGTGCAACATTTTGTAACTTAGCAAAACATTTTGCCAAGTGAAAGACACCAGACATAGAAAGGCTTATGTTACATGATTCCAGGTAGAGAAAACCTCTGAAATAAGTAAACACGTAGAGACAGAAAACAGTGATCATCAGGGCTGGGCAGAGAGAAGAGAGGAACAGGGAGTTGTTGCTACTGAGTACGGGGTTTCCTTTCGATATATTGCCAATGTCTCAGAACTAAATGGGGCTGACAGTCGCAGCACCCTGGGGATGTATTAAATGGCAAGAATTACACACCTTTAAATCGTTCATCATTATTTTATGTTACATGAATTTTACCTCAATAAATAAAATGTTGAAAAAAAGAGCAAGAGAGAGAGACACACCCTCTGTTTGCTCTGTAACATCACACGACTCATGATAAAGCCACGGGATGGGGAATTGTGAGGGCAGAGTGGAGACAGTGCTAGTGTTAAGTTGCTTCAGTTGTGTCTGACTCTTTGTGACCCCGTGGACTGCAGCCCACCAGGCTCCTCTGTCCATGGGATTCTCCAGGCAAGAATACTGGAGTGGGTTGCCGTGCCCTCCCAGATCTTCCCAACCCGGGGATCGAACCCCACTCTCTTATGTCTCATCCACTGGCAGGTGGGTCCTTAACCACTAGCTCCACCTGGAGCCGGCACAGAGCCACAATAAAAGACCCAGGCTCAGGCACCTTGAGTCCTGAACCCAGAGTTTGAGGTTACAGGGTGTGATCCGTCAGTCTGTCCTTGACCCAGTGGTCACCTCAAATAATCACAACACCCATTTGTGTGTTCATTCATCCAACACTAAGTGCCCACTCTGTTGCAAACACTGTTCGGAGCCCTGAGGGAGGAAAAGCAACGAATAAAACAGACAAAGCTTCCCAACTTCTTGACATTTCCTTTTGGATAAGGAAGCAATTCAAATATTCCAAGCATGACGCTGAGCTCTCTGCATGGGAATTATCTCAAATTTGCTGACAAATAAACTGAGACATTCATAAGTTTTTAGAGGCTTCTTTCTAAAATGACATAGATAATTGGTGGCAAAGAGAGACCTGACTCCAGGTTTGCTCTGGAACAAACCAGGGCATCTGAACAACTTGAAAGCCAAATTGTGGAAAAGGCTGGAGCAGTTGTTAGCATGAACAGTCTTTCCTGGGCCTGAGAATTAACTCACCGCAAATCTGCTTTCTCGCACTGGGCTGCCCTGTCCACAAACCTGCTCTGCCAGCCCCTGGTAGGCCCACCCCGCCACACTCTATCTCCCGCGCTCTTGGTATCATGATGGATGGTGGTGACATGTTAAATTATTCAGACTCCGTGTCTTCCTCGAGCTGGTGACAGCGATATTGCATTTTTAGATTGCCCAGAACTGTGCTAGATAGAAAAATATGTAGCTTGGAAATGCAAAACCCATCTGACCCCCAACTGTCCAAGGAATACAAATGGTACCAGTCGTGGGAAGAGGACAAAAGTAGCTAAACTTCCCGTGCCCCCTAAACCACACAGCTCACAATTGCTCTGAGCTCTAGGGCTAAACCACAGACGTTCGTGGAGGTGCTCTGACCACAACTGCTACCTGTCATCAGGTACCACTAAGGGCCAGGCACTTCACTCAGAGGTGACTACACATACTCCTAGTCCTCCATTGTGAAAACAGAGCCTGGGAGAGACGGCACTCCTTCTCTGTAATCACACAGCCAGGAAGTGGCAGGACCTGAATTTGAACCCAGGTTTATCTGACCCACAGAGAAGATTCTGTAGCATGACTGGGACTCATGCTGAACTTTTTAAAAAGTTTACTTATTTATTTGGCTGTGCTGGGTCTTCACTGCCGTGCGGGCTTTTTCTCTCCTTGAGGCTAGTGGGGGCTTCCCTCTAGTTGCAGGCCATGGGCTTACTGCAGTGGCTTGTCTTGCTGCTGAGCTCAGACTCTGGAGCACAGGCTCAGGAGCTGTAGTGCACGGGCTGAGTGGTATCACGGCATGCAGGATCTTCTCAGACCAGGGATATACGTCAGGTCTCCTGCACTGGCAGGTGGAGTCTTCACCACTGAGCCGCCAGGGAAGCCCCTCATGCTGGAATTTTAAAAATTGATATTTATGGCTAAAAATATCTTTATGGTAAAGGAAAATTAAACATGATTGCTTGTAATTTCAGAAAAATGTGCTTGCTGTGCTTAGCCACTCAGTCGTGTCTGACTCTTTGTAAACTTACGGACTGTAGCCCGCCAGGCTCCTCTGTCCATGGGGATTCTCCAGGCAAGAAGACTGGAGTGGGTTGCCATGCCCTCCTCCAGGGGATCTTCCCAACCCAGGGATTGAATCCAGGCCTCCCGCATTGCAGGCGAATTCTTTACCAGCTGAGCTACCAGGGAAGCCCCTCAGGAAAAATTAAAAAAATATATATAAATATGTGTGTGTGTGTGTGTGTGTGTATAACTTAGAAGCCCATTTATAGGGGACTATTTAAAAACGGTGGCATATTTCTAACACAGACTTTCATGAGATCATTAGATACAGTGATGTAAACCTCTATTTATTGACATGCAAACCTCTTCATGATATACTGTTGGGTGGAAAAGCATGCAGACAATAAATCAAGTTTTTAAGTTTAAGTGTTAGTCACTTAGTCGTGTCCGACTCTGCGGGACCCCATGGACTGTAGCCCCCAGGCTCCTCTGTCTGTGGAAATCTCCACGCAAGAATATTGGAGTGGGTTCCCATTACCTTCTCCAGGGGATCTTCCCGACCTAGGGATTGAACCTGGGTCTCCTGCATTGCAGGCACGTTCTTTACTGCCTGAGCCATCAGGCAGACAATGCAAAGAGGAATTTTACTTGTGTACATTTATACACACTTACTGATTTTTAGTCTGAATTCCACTGAGTGTGTGTAATAAAAAAATAAATAGATTTTAATTTAAAAAATAAAGAAGAGGAAAGTAAAAGTCATTCTGAGATGTTCATGATCTAGGGTTATGAACCAAGCTTAAAAAAGCATATGGCAAAACTCTAAGTGCAAAACAATCCTACTCTGTTTTAAAATACACATACACATAAAATATGTAAATATATGCATATATATGTACATATACACACACATGCGTGATAAGATACTGAAAGAAATATATTAAGGTGCTCTAGTGGTTATTCCCTGGGTAATAAAATTTGGAGTATTTAAAAAAATTTTTCTTATTATTGCTTATCTGCATTTTATAATTTCCCTCCAGTGAACATCTAATGCTTAGTCATTGTAAAACGTAATAAAAGTTACATTTATTTTAAAAAATAGATTGTCTTTATTGCTTCAGCTTAAGCTATTCCTCATTTGACCTTTAGTGTTATATGACCATGTAGACCTAGCGATTATTCCACTATCCACGAAAAGATAAATCTCAATCTATCCCCAGATTTTGGCTTAAATAACTGCCTTTGGAGAAGCTTTCTAATTAAGCTTAACTCAGCTTATCTCATGAAAGTATAGCTTTGTCTCTAGAATATCCCATTGTTTCCTGGGAGGGGTGGGGTGGGGGAGGGAGGGGCTGGATATTCCAAAGTTATCCATAACAAAATCTCTCCATCCACATTCTCTTTGAAAATGTGACTTCTGCCTCTCCCCTATCAAAGGTAGCAGCTAATGTCTCTCTCCTTGAATGTAGGCTGCCTTAGTTATGTGTTTTTAATAAAGAGACTTGACTCTGCAAAAACTTCTAGGACTGGATAATAAAAGGCGAGACAGTTTCTGCCTGGCTCTCTTGATACACTGATTCTCTAGATACTTACTCCGTCTTTGTAAACCTGCTCCTGCATTGTGATAAGTCTTAGCCACAAGGAGAGGCCAATTTTAAGTGCTTCAGTCAATGGTCACAGCTGAGTCCAGCTTTCAAGACATCTTGAAGTGTCTTAGTGCAGGTGGAAAAAATGTGAGAGAGGCTTCTAGTTGATTCTAGCCTCCAGCCATCTGGGTCACCCACAAGTGACCCAGCTTGACCATTGTGAAGTTAAGACTACCTTCTCTTTGTTTATAAATTTTTGATTCTAGAACCCATGAGCATAATAAGATCGTTGTTGTCTTAAGGACCTCAATTTGGGTATATTATGCAGCAGCAGGTAACCAGAACACTCCCCTTGTCTAGTCCTAGAAAAATATCCATACTCCTTTCAATCTGTCCCCATATGGCAACCCTGGGCAATGGAAAGATGAACCGGGTGTCCCAGAGACCCAAGTTCTAAAGCTGTCCTTTTACCAACAAACTGTAAGATCTTTAAAAGGCATTACCACCTAGTAAATGCTACATACCAACCCTTTACTTTCTTCCCACAGATAGTAATTCATTTGATTCTCACAATAACTGGATGAGGTAGTTATCCGCATTTGAAAGGTAAAGAGATTGAGTCAAAGACACTGTAGATGACTTTCTCAAGGTCAAATAGCTCATAAATGGCAGAGACTAAATACAGTGGCGGGCCCAAAAGGCACAATAGGATAAAGGAGCAGATTCGGGTTTGTGAGGTTGGCCAAGAATGAAACTCCCCATAATTTGCCCTCTAGATTCTGTCAATGGAAAAGGAAATGGCAACCCACTCCAGTGTTCTTGCCTGGAGAATCCCATGGATGGAGAAGCCTGGTGGGCTGCAGTCCATGGGGTCGCACAGAGTCGGATACGACTGAAGAGACTTAGCAGCAGCAGCAGCAGATTCTGTCAAGTGCTTTGGAATCACAGGCTCAGTTTGTTCCATGGCCCCATACAATGGCTTTTCAGCTGCTTGAAGATTGCTCATGTGCCCATTTATAATCCTTCCACCCAGGCAAAATATTCCTGCTAACACCTTCATTCTTTATATGATACATTTTATAAAAATTATGATTTTTCAGATTACAGATTCAATGCACATTTATTGTAGAAAATTAGAAATAAAAAATAAAAAAGCACAAAGAAGAAAATAATAACCAAGTCCAATATTATCACTACCAGTTGATCTTTCCTTTTAGTTTTTTTACCTTTCTTATGCATATGTTTTTACAACTGGATTTTATTGTCTTGTATTCATGTCTTACATGAATACATCTTGTGAGTTTTGTTCAAAATATCTAAGCATATATTGATTTATTCACTGACGTCAGAAATATATATTGGGATCAAATTATATGCTTGGCATTTTTGCTATTACATAAATTATATATATCAAATGTGTGTGCATATGCACACATCTATATCTGTGTGTGTGTGTGTGCGTGTGTGTGTGCACGTGCATGCACGCTCAGTTGCTTCAGTTGTGTCCGACTCTGTGACTCTATGGACTGTAGCCTGCCAGGCTCCTCTGTTCATGGGATTTTCCAGGCAAGAATACGGGAGTGGGTTGCTATGCCCTCCTTCAGGCAATCTTCCAGACCCAGGGATCGAATCTGCATCTACTACGGCTCCTGCATTGCAGGCAGATTCTTGACCACTGAGCCACCAGGGAAGTCCCATTATCGATATCTGCACCTAGATTTATATGTATTCAATATAATCATCTATACATATATAGATGCCTATAATGACCAAAGTGTTAATAGCGATTTTCCCTGCATACTGAGATTTTCTTTTTGTTTACTTTTCTTAATGAATTGAGATTGCTTGTGGAATTAAAATAAAGCTAAATAAAATATATCACATTACCCCATGTCATTAAACATTGACCCCAATATCATTTAATGCCTCAAATATATTCTACTCTATCAATGTATTATATTTTAATCAATTCTCTGTTGTTTAAATTTTATATTATTTCCAATTTTTCACTACAATATTGCATCATGCACTCCTAAAGATAAACCCTTCTACACATCCCTAAGCAGCCATGTGTAGAATTTTCTTGAGATTAAAGAGATGAATTGGTGGGTCAAAGGGCATTGAGTTAGCTAAAGGTTTTTTGATCCATATTGTCAAGATGTTCTCCTGAAAGGTTATACCAACTTCACCCTGATCAGCTGTATACAGGAGCAATTATTTCACTATTTCTGTAACACTGAGGATTGCATCATTGTTTTCCAATCTTATTCATTTTGATGTGCACCCCAAATTTCAAATTCATTTTGTCAGATTCTTTTCAACACAGTCCAGTGCACTCAACTCCTTTTTGAACTTCTGTGTCCAGAACTAGGCATGATAATCCAGATGTGTTCTGACCTACACCAAGCAGAAAAGGACTATTACCTCACTTTCTCTGAACAGGAGACTTCTAATAATGCAGCCCAGGGCTGCTTCCACTTTATTGGCAGCTGACTTGTATTCAATATGCCCTTGCTTCTTGTTCACATGCACTGCAAATAAATCTGGTCTATCCCATCATATACTTGCAAATTTTATTTTTCTAAAACCAAAGTAAAGAACGTTCCATATTATCAAATTGTACCTGTATATTTTGGCCCTTTTTTTCTAGTGTCTCAGATATTTTTGGTCCTAAATACGTGATCTCATGTTTTCTCTATTCCATAACTATGAAAAGGATCAGGAGGTAAGAAAAGGAATGAAGAGTTACTGAGTGTCTACAGCATGTCAAGTTACAGACTAGACGTTTATGTAAGTTAAAATCATATAGTACATTTAAGAGTATAATGAAGTTGATGTTGATATCTTCATTTCAAATATTAGGAACCTGAGGTGTACAGGGATTATTTGTCTTTGGCAAGTCCATACAGCCAATACAGACAAGAGATGGATTGGCAAGTCTAATAGCCAATAGATGGATTGGCAAGTGGTCCTTGCTATTATTCCCTGGGTTCCAAGCCAGGCTTTTGCTTATTTAAGGAAAGGACATCAATGTCAATATTTATAGATATCTATGTAATGGTATCTCCTGTGCAACAAATCTATCCAAAGTAGAACTGCAGTTTACCTGGCATGATTTATTCTCAGTGAACCCAAGATGGCTCCTAGAGCTCCCAACTTCTGACCCCACAACTTATTATATAAATCTGACCAACTGATCTTATTGCCCTTGAGAATCAAAGTCAAGTTCCAAACATGCTTTGCCACTTATTTGAAATCAGAATATGTTCTTCCAGAAGTCTGCAAGTTTCTCTGCCTACCTTGATTCCTTGAAGAGAATAAGTAACTGTTATTCTGAAAATATATCTTCATATTATTTTAGTTCTGGAAAAGTAATTTCCTTGGGTTTGGAGACTGAACTTGAGGAATGCACTCCAAAATAAATACCTAGTACCTCCTCTTGCGGTAGAACCTCACTCCTTTTGAAATATCTTTATTCTCCCTTTACAGTTTTCAGATTTTTTTTCTTAATATAAGTGACATGTCTGACAGATTCAGAATGAATTTAGTTTTCCACCTTCATCTGGTAATAAGGTTTCAGTTGTTTCATCCAACGAGACAATCATTTTCTTGTTCTTATTGTTCCAAAAGCAATTTTAAAAGCTTGTTTTATTTCTGCTTATTTTCTTTCAAATTTGCCCACCATGCACTGACAAATTTGAAGTCTCATCCTTTCTGGGAGTATTTATAAGTTTGGGCTAAACTGTTACACGTTCTTGGACTTTTTTGCATCTGTTAGTCTCCTGCACATACAGTTTCCTCTTCTATGCTTCCCAAATTCTTCCTTCGTTGTAATTCTCTGTGATTATTTGCTCAGAGTTTCATTTTTCAGAGTCTTCCTCTCTGTAATACATCTATTTTATTTTAGCGTCTCTGTCATAGAACCAGAAAAATCTATCCTCTGACATTAAAATATTACGTGTATATGTGTTCATAAATTCTTGGTTATAATTTTTCATCTCTAGAAATAGAAATGTTATTTCTTGGTTTAATAATATCCAGTGCTGGCAAGGGTTTTATGAAACGATCATTTTCCTAAATTGCTGCAAGCAGTGCAAATTTGTACAACCCTTTTGGGAAGCCATTTGGCAATACAAAAAAGAGCCTTAAAAAATGTCCAACCCTTTTGACCCACTTCTGGGAATTTACCCTAAGGAAATCACCCTAAATATAGGAAAGGCTTTATACAGCATTATGCCCATTGAAATGCTATTTATAAATATAGAAAAGTGAAAAATCATTTTATTACATGTCCAGCTTGAGGGGGAGTAATTAATTATTCTGGAATATTAAAAGGGTGTTGATGATGATCAGATGTATAAAATATTTGTGTTGAACATTAATTTTGAGAAAGGGGGGTAAAGAAACATAAATTCTATATCATAAAATGATAATCATTGAATATAGTAGAGATTCTCCCGATGGCATAAGAGAATAAGGTATTATTAAACAGCAGGCCAACCCTCTTTCAGATAACAAGAATAAATTTTGGAACAACAACAACAAAAAGAAAACCAGCAAAAGAAAACAGAACCACTAGCAGAGGGTTCTGGAAAACAAATAAAAGCATGTATGCTTTAGGAAGGAGTTGAAACTTAAGAGACAGTAGGCAGCACTGGGTAACCTTTCTATGTTTCAGACTTTGTCCTGAGGGTAGATCACAGTTTCAGTGTGGCTCAGGCCAACAGAAACACCAGGACAAAGACTGCTATTATACTGGACTGAGGACTCAGCGAATCAGTCAACACTACCAAGGAATAAGAGCAAGATCCAAGAAAAAAAGGAAAGACCTAGAGAAGGGTCTTGTAATCTGTGTGCTATCTCTGCCCACATTCCTAGCTGCCACTGAACCATGGTACGGATAAGGCAGACTCCAATCAGCTCAGCTGGAGAAAGAAATAATAGTAATAACTGAGATTTAAGCTGTTGCTCACCACAGGCAAAACAAGTGGAGTTGGTCAAGTTCATTGTCTGCAAAACAACATTCAAATTCTTTGGAGAAACAGAATCCAAGAATTTTCATACAATAAATTCACAATTTCTAGAATTAAATCCAAAATTATTTAACATATGGTGACCCAGGAAATTTTTATCCATTCCCAAGGGAAAAGACAATCAGTGAAGGCCAACCTAAGGTGATCCAGATGAACAAGAACCTTAAGATAACTACTATAATTGTGCTCAATGGGATAAAAAAGAAGATAATTATAGCAAATAGAAAATAGAAAAATTATGAGCAGGAAAATTATACATACAGCAAATGAAGGTTTGTAGAAGCAAAAAACTAAATGTGTAATTAAAAAAAAAAAACCACTGGATGGGCTAAACAGAATGGAAATAACAGAGGAAAGAATCATTGGTCTTAAAAACAGATTAATAGAAATTCTCTAACTGAAGAAGAGAGACACGAAAAATTGAAAAAAAAAAAAAAAAGCAAAAGTGTTTAAGGGACCCAAGGCACAATATCAAAAGTTCTAAATATAGAGTCACAGAAGGCAGAGAGAGAACATAATAATAACTTTAGAAAGTAATAATGGTTGAAATGTACCAAATTTAGTATAATATATGAACTAGCAAATCCATAAAGTTGAAGGAACATGATAAATATGAGGGAAAAAAGCCTATCCTTATAGTCAAACAGCTAAAAATCAAATACAGACTCATCTTTGTTCTAGCCATTTCAATATGGCAAGAAAAAGAAATAAAAACATAGATTATAAAGGAAAAAATGACACAATATTTTTTTGCAGATGACATGACTGTTTAGAAAAAGAATCACAAAATATTCCAAAACAACTATTAGAATAAATGACTGGCTTGAATGATGAAAGTTTAACATAAGAACGTTAATTGTATTTACATATATAGGCAACAAACAATTGGAAAATAAAATTTAAAAACACTTCTATGCAACAGTACAAGAAACTCTAAACTACTTATTAATAAGTTTAGAAAAAGGCATGAAAGATCTCTTCAATGAAAACAACATAAAATTGCAAAAGGAAATTAAAGAAAACCTTAATAAATGGAGAAACATATCACATTTGTGGGTTGCAAGAGTCAATATTGTAAAGATGCCACATACCCTCAGATTATCTATAGGTTAAATGAAATACTACTTACAATCCCAGAAGCTTTTTTTTTGGGGGGGGGTAGAAATTGACAAGGTGATTTTAAAATTTATATGGAGCACAAATAATCTCAAATAGCCAAGCGATATTAAAGTAGGATGGAATTGAAGGACGTATGCTGCCTGTTTTCTAGGTTTATAACTAGTAACCAAGACACTGCATTATTGGCTAAAGGATAGGTCTATATATCAATGCAGCAGCACAGAGAGTTCAGAAATGTACACAACTGATTTTTCATAATGTTGCCAAAGGAAAAGTCTTCTCTACAAATGGTGCTGGAACAACTGGAGAGCCATATGCTAGAGGAAATGAGCACAGATCCTTAGTTCATGCTGTATATACATATTAACACAAAATGGATCCTAGAACTAAGTGTAAATACTAAAACTGTTAGCCTTCTAATAGAAAATAGGAAATATGTCTTTGTGACATTGGAGTAGGCAGAGATCTTAGATAGGGAATTAAATGCATGAACAGTAAAATAAGAGATATATAAATTTGACTTTATACAAATAAAAAAATCTTCTGAAGATATCACTAAGACAAGACAAGCCATACAATGGGAGAAATTGTCATACGTATATCTGAGAAAGGGCTTGTATCCATAATATATGAAGTCTCCTTACAATTCTATAAAAAGGACACAAAAAACTCAGTTAAAAAATTGGCAAGTTACTTAAAGAAATACCTCAACAAAACAAATCTCAGAATGGAAGCCAGTACATAAAAAGAGGCTTAAACTCTTTATTCCTCAGGGAAATACAATTAAATCACAATGAGATACCACTACACAACTATTAGAATAGCTATTAAAAAAAAAAAAAATCTAGCCATTCCAATGGTTGCATAGTGGTATCTCATTGTGATTTAATGGGCCTTACCAGTTTTGACAAAGTTTTCAAGCACATGAAACTCTCAAATCATGCTGATGAGAATGTGCATCAAGCATTTAATTTGAAAAAATATGTATTTCTTGAAAAGTTAAACCCACAACAACCATATGACCAGGATATTCCATTCCTTGTTATTTACTACAGAGAAAGGAAAACATAAGTTCACACAAAGAACTGTGCATGAACATTCACAGTGACTTTATATACAGTAGCACAAAACTGCCATCAACACCAATGTCCATCAACAGGTAAATATATAAAGCATATCCATATAATGGAATAATGGCCAACATTTTAGAAAAGAACTTATGGTTTATGCAAAATAGATGAATTCCAAGGTAACTAAGTAGAGTGAAAGATATCACACAGAAAGAATACACACTGCAACATCGCATTTACATGAAATTCTAGAAAAGGCAAATTCAGCCTACAGGGACAGAAAGCGGATCTGTGGTTGCCTGATATTGTGGATGGAAAGGATACATTGTAAAATGTGGCAAGGAATCTTTTGGAGGTGATGAAAATGTTCACTGTTTTATATTGCGTTGGCCAAAATGCCCATTTGGGTTTTTCCATAACACCTTATGGAGAACCTGAATAAATGTCTTGGCCAACCCAATACATCTCCAAAACTCAATGAACTGTGCACTCTAAATGGATGCAGTTTATTGTACGTAAAATATACCTTAGTTTATTTGAAAACTGCACACAAAAAATATAAATCACGCTTGAAAATAAACTAGAGCAAAATTTAAATGTTGGCACTATTTGAATAATGGGATAACAGAAAATTTTTATTTTTCTGGTTGCACTTTTAGAAATTTTAGAAATGTGCTTTAATGAACACAAATCATTTTAAATTGAAAAAATGAACAAGTTTATGACATGTATTAGATTAAAATCAGCCTCCTGTTCCTGGTTCAATGTATGACTAATATACACATTTTTGTTTAAAACATATTGTTTCTAAAGAATACTCTTTTTGTTGGTCAGAATGAAGGGCAAAGAGGTAATCCAAGAGGATTAGTGTTCTCCTTTCTCCTCTACATTTCAGGCGTGAAACCGGAGAAGAGACAATTCAGTAATTTATCATAAACAGCATTTTGAGCAGAATAAGTCTTCCTGTAGCTAGCTGAAGAACTGAGGCCTTCACTGCTGCATTAGTTCTGAACTGTTTTGTGTATTCAGAATTCATTATACATCCATCATCGAAGATCCAAAAATGATTGGGTTTGGAGACAGGATACCTGAGTTTGAGTCTTGGTTCTTTAATTCTGTTTTACTGTGGTGGCTTAACACACCTCTCATTGAGAAGGAAGATCTTCTACCTTTGAATGGGTGGGCTTGTTCCTACTCTGACAACAGAATGGTGGAGGTGAGGCTTACAACTTCCAAGGCTCAGTCATAAAAGGCCATGAAGTTCCGGCTGGTGCTCTTGGGAGGGTTGCACTGAGAGAAGTCAGTCACCATCCAAGAAATCTGACTACCCAGGGAGTACCATGTTGGAGAGACCACCTGTAGAACCAACACAGCCACTAGCCTGGTTGAGCTCCTAGTCAATTAGAAGCATCACCTGCCAGCCACGCAAGTGGCCCATTTGGCTGACTCTACAGATGACTGTATCCCCATCTGGTGCTTGGCTGTAGCTGCAAGGAAGACTAAGCAAGAGCTGCCCCAGACAAGTCCTTCCCAAATCCCTGACCCACAAACCTGTGGATAAAATAAAATTGTAGTTGTTTTTAGCCACAATATTTGGGGGTAACTTTTTATGGAACAATACCTGTAATAGGGATTGTGGGTGAAGGACTTGATGTCTTTAAACTCTTACCTCTTAACATCTCTGATGGAATATCGTCTACTGCTACTGTAATAGCTGAAAAGGATCACGTGAACCTTGAAGCTCTGAGCAAATATGTGTAGCTTTATTTAATGCACTTCTGTATATGTTTACTCAACACACTATTTGAATATCTAAGGGATCTTCCTGACTCAGGGATCGAACCTGGGTCTCCCGCACTGCAGGCAGACACTTTACCCTCTGAGCCACCAAGGAAGCCCCAATTGAATACCTATTATATGTCAAGTCTGTGTGGTAGGCTAGGGGTATAACCATTAATAAGATACAGTCAGAGTCAAATAACTCAGATTTGGATAGAGGAAGTAGTCAAGAAACCAGGTGATGGAATGAAGTGTAGAAAGGCCACCCTATAGGTCAGTGCAGGAACTATGGGAATACATCATAGTAGGGACTTGCTCCTGTGATCCTGGGAGTGGCAGAGAGAACAGTCAGGATTTTGGATTAGATGTGTGGGGACAAGTGAGGTATGAGAGGGGAGGAAAGACACTGCATATGAGACACAGAGTATCTAGCTTACTCAGCAGTGAATGAGCTTAAACTAAGAAAAGAATGTGGAATGTTGTACAGAGGAAGGTTGGTTTTTGTTCTTTTTTTTGGTGACCTATGTAAATCTTGGTGAAAAAAAGATTTCACAATGTGGCACGATAGAGGCACTGTAAAATCTGCCTTCCATGCATCTGTTTGGGCACACAATAACTAGAGAAACAAATAATCAAGAACAATAGACTACATAATTACTACCCTTAAATAACCTATGTCACTTTGGACAAGTAAGCTGGAGACAAGACTAAGGGTACAAGATTTCATGAGAAACTTATTCTGCTCAACACGAGGATAGAGCACGGTGAGACTAGGAGGCAACCATGGAAACCTGGCTCCAAAATCTTTGCAAAGCCCCTCTTTCCCAGTCAGAGTTACCCAGGGATAGGCCTGCCTCCCTAGACCTGATGGTTGTGCCAGCTGGTCTTCCTTGACCCTCAGGTGATCATGATCACACTCATGAAGTGTTTAGGGGCAAAGGGGCTGGGGGAGGGGAGAATCGAAGCATCAGCAAAAAATAAAAAAAAGTGACCCTCCTGCCGGGGTCCAGCCGCGGCTGATCCAGGGAGTTCGAAGTGGGGACGGCGTCGGTGAGGATCAGGATACAATAGCTTCAATTAGATATTAATTAGAGATATAAAGAGTAATAGAGTGAGGATAGCTCAGTAGGAAAATTCAGTGGAGAAAAGAGGCTGAGTAGCTTGGTTTACGTGGGAGACCAATAAAACTTCAAGACAAGAAGTTTGCACCACTTACGTAGGCCGCAGGCGTCCTTCCGTTCTCCCGAAGGAGAGGAGACACTGAGGCTTCCCCGGTCGGATCTTAGAAGCCCAGGCATAATTAGTAAGCATGGCGGGTTCCACGTTCCAGATGGAGACTCAGCCAGAATTTGAGAGAGAGAGAGAGACATGGGGAGACCAGTCTTTCAAGGAACTGATCCCAATTCTTTATTTTCCATGGTCTACTTTTATACACTGAGATGTTATGCAAAAGTCACGCGGGGTCAGCAGTCCTGACTTTTATCAAAGTCAGGTGCTTCATACAAATGTATACAGAGGTCTTAGGGGTGTTACATCATCTTCTGGCCGGGGGGCCTGCTGACAATTTATGACCCTCTCCTTGTGACAGCGGTCAGTCAACCAGGACACTTATTTCTCCAGGGGTGATTATTCTTAAAACAGACGCCACCCAAATAAAGTTACATTCCTATAGGGTGAGGGTATAGTGGGTTTTAGTTAAGGAAAGAATTTACTTAGCCTAAGGTCTAACGTGATTTATATCAAAGATTAATACTTATTTCTTCTATATATTCATTAATGTGTGTAAGGCCAGGGGATGTGGAGACTTAGCAGTAAACATTGGCTCAACAAATGAAAAACCCTTCACCAATACAATTTTTAATCAGCCCACTATACTTATACTAATGGTTTTCTAACTTTTCTAAGGAACCTGTTTTTAGAAGGTTTAAAGCATCTCGTGCCTCTCATGGTTGGGAGGCTGTGAGCAAACACATGTGGCCGGACAAGCCTGTCAGGCAGGCTAGAGAACCTTCAGAGGAGTTTGTAGGTTAAAACACTCTTGTCACACCCAGGAACTATTAACTGGAGCTCTAAGTTAACTCCTTCTCCAAAAGAGATGGTGGGGGACAGCCCCCAGTATAGTCAGAGGTGTAGATGAGAGCACAAAGTAGTAAAGCAGGCAGGCTCTGGTTATGGGGGTAGATGCTCAAGGATTTCCAGGGGGACTCCTGAGGCTCAATCCCGCCTTTGCGTATGTCGAGCCTCCTTCCTCATGACCTTTGCCATGGGCCGAGTGCTTCACTCTGGCCCCCAACATCTCCCCCTTTTTTATTTCTTAAAACAGCCAGATGCAGCTCAGTCGCGAGCTTCCAAATACTCTGCCGAAGAATCCTGACAATACAAGGAAGTTTTCCCAAAACTCGAGTCTTTGACTCGGGAGTCAGCGTTTGTACCAAGATATACATCACATCCTTCCAAGTGAGGTCATAAAGCATAGTATCACCCTTAAAAGCTCTAATATATTTTTCTGGGTCCTCTAAATAGTCTCCCAGATCCTCCTTGATTCTTTGTATTTCTTGATAAGAGAAAGGCTTATTAACTCTCACAGACTGATTATTTCTCCCGGTGGGTGTTTCAACTAAAGGGAGAGAAAGGGAGGGCTCCATATTCATGAAAACAGAGGCATGGACCTTGCCCAGTATATCCCTTCCCAAAAGGGGTGAGGGAGATTCTGGCACAATCAGAAACTCGTGTGAAAACAGCACAGAATCCCAGTTGCAAGATAAAGAATAACTGAAATTATACCTTCTGGTTCGTCCAGACAGTCCCATTATGGAAGCGGATGGGGAAGAAAGTGGGCCAGGGGCTTCAGTAAACACAGAAAAAGTTGCCCCAGTATCTAAAAGGAAATTGACGGATTGGCCCCCTGTAACTATTAATACCCGGGGTTCCTCAGGTGTAATTAGGACTGGAGCTTGTGTGGGGACCCCCTGGCACCTTCAGTCCTGATTGTCTTGAGAGTCTGACCCCAGAGCCCTCCCATTCACCATTTAATTAGGTCCATTTAACAACTCCACAATGTCAACAGAATAAGCAGAAAGGCCTGCTATCAACGTGTAATGTCAGGTGTCTCAGAGGTGAGAGTGGAATAACTGATTCACCATCAGCTCTTGCGTCTCTATACCTGGCGCTCTGCTCTTAAGCCACCTGTCGACAGTATGATAACATTGCGAATGGTGATGGGGGGTGAAGACAGTGAGGTTCTCAGAGCAATCAAAACATCAGGCAGGTGAAGAGGAGAGAGGAGGGGACCTGTTTGGAATGAGGAACCTCAGTTTCCCCTTCATTGCGAAAGGTCTATTACTCTCCACGGCAGAGACAAAAAGCGTGCTAAGTTGCTTCAGTCATGTCCAACTCTTCACAACTCCATGAACTACAGCCTGCTAGGCTCCTCTGTCCATGGGATTCTCCAGGCAAGACTACTGGAGTGGGTTGAAATGTCCTCCTTCAGGGGATCTTCCCAAACCAGGGATCGAACCCGTGTCTCTTACATCTCTTGCATTGGCAGGCGAGTTCTTTACCACTAGCCCCACTTGGGAAGTGCCAGAGACAAGAAGGGCTCCTGACAAATGCCAAATTTAATGAGCTCAGATTCATGTGAAATGGACTCAATGCAATTTGCTATTTGCACTCCTTCTTTTCTCTCTTGAATAAGCTTGCAGTTTAAGACAGCTTATGGATTGGAGGAGGGGCAGGAAGTAAAGTTAATAAAAGAGGAAGAAAAAGAAAAATCAAGCAGCTGTGATACCCAGAGTGGTGCCAAGATGGTCGTTTTAGGAAAGAGTGGGGGACTTTCTTGAGGGCAGGAAGATTCTCCCATAACATCTCAAAATGTAGGTAGGGGCTTTACCCCTGTCTTAGCTCTTGGTGTGGAACCAGGCACATAGAAGGTGCCAACAAAGGTTGGCCAGAAAGAATAAACCTGGAGGAGCTGTCCTTGCCATCATCCCTAAGGTGTGATGCTGCAGAGGCTTTGAAGGGACAGTTGTTCAGTTTAATCCTATTTGCTGAGATATCAGCCTTTTAATTTCAGAAATACTCCACCATGCCCTAGGAGCCTGTTCTGTCCATTCCCTCTGCTATCACACCCACCTGAGCCCTCCCACATGCCCACCCCAGTAGAAGACAGCATCTTTTCAAAGCAGACACCACACTGTGCCTTTCTTCAGACATGACCATCCCCGGTGACCTTTGCATCCCTCTGAATGTAAGATCCCATCCAAAGTTGCCTGCATCTTTGACAACTGGGAAGAAGGCAAGTGAAATTCCATTGTAAAAATACTGCTATACAAAAAAATCACATTATTTGCAACATCTCTCCATCTCCCCCAATGGCACAGGTGTCAGGGAATTTTATTATTCAAAAAAGGATTCACTGGTAAGTTACACAGACTCATTAACCAAGACCTAGGATTCCTGAGTTCTCATTCCTGGTTTCTATCAAAGTTGCCATGTGGCTTAAAGTCAGTCATTTAACTTCCCTGCTTTCTTAAATAAATAAATAAATAATTACTTATATATGGACACACACACACACACACATATATATATATAATTTATACACAGACACTTCCCCATATATTTGGCAAAGTTACTACTCAGTTCAGATGAGAAACTCTCACATGGCCAAGTCAAAATTCTTGGTTGGTCTTCCCCAACCTGCTACTCTGTCAGGCTCCTCATCTTCTTAACAGAATAACAACAAGATCTTTAGTCATGCACTTACTCGGGCCGTAACATGCAGCCATCCCCGGGTTCTTTCTTTCTCTCCTAGACAGCAGCCAATCCAGCCTCATTTCTTTCTGTCCTCCTTGTCACTCACAGGAAATTATCCACCTGGGCCATTTTTCATCCAACATATTCACCTTGTTCTTTCCTCAGGGTCATGACATAGCTCTTTCCTCATCTGGAAATGTCCTTCTCTAGTTCATACAGTCCTTTCCTCCAATGTCACGTCCACAGGAAAACTTCCCTGACTACCCGCCTGAGATACTCTTCTCCTTCTACTCCCACATGCTTTATTTTTCTTCATAACATTTACTAATATCTGCAATGGTGCCATGTCTGTGTCACCTCCCTCTTGTACCAAATAGCACTGTCAGGAGATTAGAATCTCTGTTCTCCCATCACCACACTCTGTACCTAGTCCAGCTCTGGCATATAGCACACACTCGATAAATATTTGTGGAATGAATGAATAGGTAATGCATGCACATGCACACACACACACACACACACACACACACACACAAAACATGTGGGAAAGTTCAAAGCTGCACAGCTGAAGGGAAAATTATACATTATGGCTGTGCCCGCCCACTCCAAAGAGAAGATTTACGTGTAGGGTTTGGAAATCTCTTGCAAACACCTGTATGTTTCAACACATATACAGTGAGGAACACCTCACCCATTTGGTTCTGTAAGGAACACTCTGAGGAAATGAAAGAAAAGGAAGAAATGCATTTTGTTTTGCTAGGCACGGGGTGTTATTTCCTAATTTGCTCAGGAGCGCCTTCAGGCTGAGGGGATGAGAGTACCAAGGTGAGGTGCAATCAGGACCGGAAGGCCCTCTGGAGGACCACGCGTGAGGCGCAACCAGGACCGAAAGGCCCTCTGGAGGACGACATGTGCTTGTGTTGGGGAGGGAAAGTAGGGGCAGGAGCGGGAAGTGGCCTCCAGAGTCCCTACTCGCCTGCCAACACCTCCTTCACCCACTGCTTCCAGAATTTTCACTCCACAGTTAATAACAACGCCTACCCTTCCAAGTGATGACGGAACACGTGATGGGAACTCAGCCTCTTCTTTGTTGTGTGATTTTTGAGAAAGTTACTTAACATCTTTGACTCTTCTCTACATTTTTTAAAAACCTTGTGTAATACGAAAAACAGATGAGGGTGGGGCACACACCGACTGCCGCCTCACTAGTTCTTCTCCAAGATAAGGTACTTGTAACACACATGAGGGGGTCCCATTATAACTCTGAATTTCCCCAGAAGCTGATGGAGCCTGACTGCTTTCTGTGGGTAGATACTGCTGGGCGGAGGTGAAGACATAAATAGCACTGTAACATGAAAAGGCAATTTCCCAACACAGCATAGCTATTACTTCACATTAAAGGAAATATTTGTATTCAAAGATTATGTAATGGTGAAATGCTGAACAATTACCATTACAAAATATTTTGGCTTCTATTGGGTATGGAGGAGAGAAGAAAAACCCTGAAATAGAAGATGGTGGTGGCTCATAGGAAAATTTTATCATTTCTCTTTTGAATGACAAGACTCCACATTCCCACACACGTTCTGAACACTTCCGGCAAAATGAGTCATCATGTTATGCCAGCAAGTATTTGTTAAGCCTCTACTATATGCCTGTTTCTAGATCTAGTTCTCAGACCTGAACCCACTGACCAAAGAAGGGCCTGCCTACCCATGAAGAAGGCTGCAGCAACACAGCCAGTGTGTACAGTACTGGCTCCTCCAGGCCTGTATCAGGGGGCTTATGGCCATTTATCTAGGTAACCATGTAGGTAAGCAGAATATCGGGATTATTCAAAGACAGTTGAATACAAGTTGACATTGATATACAGGGACTCAAGACATACTTAGAGTGGGGGTATTTATGGACCACCAGAGCCTTCACTTAACAAATGGAATCTTCACTTAAGTCTATTTCACAGTAAGATGATCATTTTCCCAGGCCCCAGGTGGATAATCTACATGGATATATGTAGTAGTTGGCAGAATCCTCCTCCCATTGTTTCCTTGGTCTCTATGGTAAACTATCACAGTGGGAGAGGCAAGTGGAATCATCTCCATCTACAGCAGAAAGAGGAAAGCAAGGCCAGCATCATGTCCAGAGAATCACTGATGTGTAAGTGGTACTCCTAAAGACCTTAAGGATGTAGGGTAGTAGTCTCCATCATATCTCCATGTAATTCATCAACCCCATCCTGTAAAAACCCAGATGGGTCCAGTTGAATGGAAGTGAGCAACCACACACTCAAACAAATTATAGGATTAATTGCAGCTGCCAGATGTGATGTCTAGGCTACAGCCAATTAACACAGCCTTGGACATGTCGTCTGTGGCCATTGATCTGGAAAATAAGTTTTTTCCCATCCCTCTCAAAGAAGGATCAGAAGTGGTTTCCGTTCACAAGGGGTGGGCACCGCTCCACATTTACAGTCTTACCCCAGGGCTATATTAACTACCCAACCCTCTGTCCTAACAGTCTGAAGGGACATGGACCACCTGGACTTTTTGCAGAATAATACATCAGCCCACTATGTTGATGTATCCTGCTAACTGGATCAGAAGAACAAAAAGGGGAAAGCACATTCAAGAGCTTGGTAGGATGTATGTACTACAAAAAGTACGAGATGGATCCTATGAAGAAATGGGAACTTGCCACATCAGTGAAGACTTTAGGCGTCTGTGGGCTGTGGTATGTCATATATCTGTTCTAAAATAAAGAAGAGATTCCTGCAACTTACATTTCACAAACCCAGGGAGAAAGCAGAATGTTTGGTAGGCCTCCTTGGGTTCTGAAAGCAGCATACAAAATACTTGGGGATATTAGCCTGGCCCATTTTCCCAGTAGCATGGGAGGCCAACAGCTCTGAGTAGATCACAGGGCAGAGAAAGGATCTGCAGCAGGTCAGGCTGAACTACAAACAACCCTGGCATTTGTTTCATGTGATCCAGTGGACCCTATCATAGCAGAGTCATCGGTGGTCATAAATACTCTGGAGTTTGTGGCAGGTGCCAATTAGGAGACTCATAGTGTAGACAGACATCTGCCAAGCTTCTGGAGTAAGGCCCAGCCATCTGCATCACAGAGCTATGCATTTGTGGGGGACAGGGGAGTGAGGAGTTCCTGGTATGCTATGGACCCAGAGAAGCCAGAGTTGTCTACCGTGAGCTGGGTTCTGTCAGATCCACCAGGTCACGTGGAAGAGATGCTATGAGATGAAAGCAGCACATTGAGGATCAGGCCCAAGCAAGTTCAGACGGCACAGGAAACTGTTAGGAAACTGCTACTAAAACTAGCCTGGGGAATTCAGGAGGAGCCAAAAGAGGGAGGATATGACCAACCTCCCAGAGCCCCTGTCGTCAGAATCCATCCTGGCTGAGAGATGTGCATGTCATTCCAAAGGACCCTGAGTCAGACTACAGGCCAATCAAGGTGACTGGCCAGAGGCAACCTGGAAACTAATCCCATTACCATAAAACCTGAGACTGTAAGCCACATGGCAGAGCAGTTCTCCTGGGTTCCCTTCTCTTGCTGCTCTCTATCTAAATGTCCCTTTTCCAATAGCCTCTTCTTTGTCAGCACGTGTATCTCCTGGGACAATTCATTACTGAGTGTTAGAAAAGAGTGCACTCTCAGGCCCTGGAAAGGGCCCCCTTCCTGCTACAAAACTACATAAGCAGATGCCCAGATCCCATGTCTTCTACCACTGGCACCCTTCCTGCCACTTATGTAAGTGGTGGGGGTTGGGGGAGGCATGGGGGTGGAAGGCCAAGCTGATTTCACAAAGAGATATTGGCTTCACATATATGGATACAGACCCGAAATGGACCAAGCTGCTCTGTGTCTGACTCTTTGCAGCCCCGTGGATTATACAGTCCATGGAATTCCCCCAGGCCAGAATACCGGAGTGGGTAGCCTTTCCCTTCTTCAGGGGATCTTCCCAACCCAGGGATTGAACCCAGGTCTCCCTCATTGTAGGCAGATTCTTTAGCATCTGGGCCATAGGAGAAGCCCCAAGATGACCACTTGCACATGAAGGATAGACTTTGAGGGGTACACCTGACCATCTACTTTGTGGGGAAATAGGTGAGGTTCAAAGTGAGATGTAAGTGGATGGATGACTTGATTGGCTTGTCAGGGGCCTTGGCAGAGAAAGACAAGAAGATCCCCTTGCCTTGCTTGTTCGGCAACAACAAAACCCTTTGAGAAGTCAGTGAGGCACTCCTGCCTGGGGTCGTCAATGAGTGGAGGGCTTACTGAGGAGAAGGAAAACCTGGGAGACTGCAGAACTTGTTCCTTCACTGTCAGAGGTACAGACACATGCCACAGCTCGGCAATCCATACTACACTTGGCCCAGCTCCTCGGGCCTGCCTGCAAAGCTTTCAAGCCTCAATCTCATTTAACCTGATTTTGACTCCTCATGTAAAACAGAATAGTACCAAAAAACAGACCAGATGAGTAATATCAAGCTCCAAAGGGGATGGAATCAGGGACCAGCAGGGTCCCTCTGGCCCTAAGATGCCATGACAAAGGAGCCAAGGATGGGAATAATTTGCTAGTACAGTGGGTCTCTCACTCACTGAAGCATCAGAATCACATGGAAAGCTGTTAAACACAGATTGCAGGTCTCCACCCTGGAGTGGTGGAAGAGCAGGGTCTGAGAATCTCTGTCAAGTTGTCAGGGGACGCTGATGCTGCCAGTAGAAATAACCCTTTGAGAGTCTCTGCTGGGGACTCAGAGACCAACCTTGAGAGCTCCATCACCCCCTACTCTAGCAGCCAGCTTCAATGACGGAGGCCATGTGGGTTGTAGTTAAGAGCCTGGACCTTGGAGTTCAACTGATCTGAGTTCAAATCCAGACTCTGTCACTGATCAGCTATATGAGCTGTGACAAGTGAATTTTACCATATGAACCTCAATTTTCCCGTCTGTAAAATGGGGAACCATGATAATATCAACCTTGAACTTTACAGAATACTGTAAAGGTTTCATTAGGATATTTTGAAAAAAAAAAATAGGCACAGTGCTTAGCACATAGTAGCCCTTGGTAAATGAGCATACCGTGTTAGCAGTTAAAACACTGGCCAAACATAAGAAATTACTTTCTACTGACATCTAGACTTTATTCTTCCATTCAAATTTTCATTTTCTGGGACTCAAGAGAGGTAACAACATTAGAAGAAAAGCAAAGAAAAGATACTTTGTAATGGGGTCAATAACTCCCTGTTCCACCTCTCCTCAGTCCTGTTCTCCAAGGTCAGGTGTTTAAATTCAGACTGATTCCTTTTAAAGTTAACAAAACACTAGCATCACGTGCTGACACTGTATGCTCATTTGCCAAGGGCTTACTATGTGCTACGCACCATGCCTATTTCTTTCCTTTTTTTAAATTTAAATTTATTTATTTTAATTGGAGGCTAATTAATTTACAATATCGTATTGGTTTTGCCATACATCAACATGAATCCGCCATATCCCGATAAAACCTTTACACCTGTAAAATTAAAGGTTAAAGTTCAGATTGAATACCAGACCACCTGACCTGCCTCTTGAGAAACCTGTATGCAGGTCAGGAAGCAACAGTTAGAACTTGACATGGAAAAACAGACTGGTTCCAAATAGGAAAAGGAGTATGTCAAGGCTGTATATTGTCACCCTGCTTATTTGACTTATATGCAGAGTACATCATGAGAAATGCTGGGCTGGAAGAAGCACAAGCTGGAATCAAGATTGCTGGGAGAAATGTCAATAACCTCAGATATGCAGATGACACCACCCTTATGGCAGAAAGCGAAGAAGAACTAAAGAGCCTCTTGATGAAAGTGAAAGAGGAGAGTGAAAAAGCTGGCTTAAAGCTCAACATTCAGAAAACTAAGATCATGGCATCCGGTCCCATCACTTCATGCAAATATATGGAGAAACAGAGGAAACAGTGGCAGACTGTATTTTGGGGGGCTCCAAAATCACTGCAGATGGTGATTGCAGCCATGAAATTAAAATTAAAATTTCCTTACTCCTTGGAAGGAAATTTATGACCAACCTAGATAGCATATTAAAAAGCAGAGATATTACTTTGCCAACAAAAGTCCATCTAGTCAAGGCTATGGTTTTTCCAGTAGTCATGTATGGATGTGAGTTGGACTATAAAGAAAGCTGAGTGCTGAAGAATTGATGCTTTTGAACTGTGGTGTTGGAGAAGACTCTTGAGAGTCCCTTGGACCGCAAGGAGATCCAACCAGTCCATCCTCAAGGAAATCAGTCCTGAATGTTCATTGGAAGGACTGATGTTGAAGCTGAAACTCCAATACTGTGGCCACCTGATGGAAAGAGCTGACTCATCTGAAAAGACCCTGATGCTGGGAAAGATTGAAGGCAAGAGGAGAAGGGGACAACAGAGGATGAGATGGCTGGATGGCATCACCGACTTGATGGACATGAGTTTGAGTAAACTCCCGGAGTTGGTGATGGACAGGAAGGCCTGGCGTGCTGCAATTCATGGGGTCGCAAAAAGTCAGACACGACTGAGCGACTGAACTGCACTGCTTCCTTGGGAATCATTCCCCTGTTCTCCTTGTCCATACTGCCAGATGAGGGGGAGTGGTCACAGTCTTGTGTCCACAGGCCTGTCTGTGCTTTGTAGGCTGATATAGCCACAGCAGTTAACACAATGCCTGGCACAAAACACTCGCACAAGCAGTATTGTTTGAAATTAAATTTATGTAAATTAAGGAGCCAGGATTTGGGATCCAGTTCTGTCTCCAGGTCATCGTGGCCTTGGGTAAGCTCCTAACACCCAAAGCTCAGTTTCTCACTTGTTAAAAAGGAGATTTCCCAGGCGTCTTCTAGCTTAAGGCTATAGTTATAGTGTCATGAACAGAGGTCCAAACTGCCTGTCAGAAAAGCAGGACTAGGGGTTCAGATTTGCCACTAACTCAGGGCGGAGAATTCATTTCCCTTCCCTGTCCCTCAGTTTTCTCATCTGTACTATGGGATGATTTATAAGTACCCAGCTCCCATTCCATAGTCCTGAACTTCTGGAATATTTTATTGTAGGTCTCTTTGGGGTTCAAGGTCAAGGCCTTTCAGGCGTATTTCAAGTGATAAATAAAGAGTGTTTCCTTTTATCCTGAAGTGGTCACATTTTAGTGAAGGCCCCTTGGATCTTACTGGATGAAATCTCCCAGAATAAGGCACAGTAATAATGATCATTAATATTGCATGTAATCATTAAAGTAAGTAGCATCATATTACCCTCAACTCAGATGTTATCTTTTAGCTGAGAGTCTTCTGATGCTTTCGCAAGGCAAAGCAGGATTGCTATTTGAGCTACTCACGTTAAGCTTCCTGGCTTAACCTAAGGGAGGTGACACATGGTAGGGAAGACACACGGGACTGGCTGTAAAAGCCGTGTCTTCAGCATCAGGTTCTTTTACTCTCTAGGTGTGTGACCCTGGGCCAGTGACTCAACCTCTCTGGGTCTCCGTCCCCTTAGCTGGGAATGTTTCTCTGGCTCACATCACATGGCTGTTGCAACAATCATCTAAGATAATGGATGTGAAAATTTGTTGTAAACTGTTAAGCTCTCTGCAAACACAAGGCATTGCCATTATAGTAATAAAAAGCAAATGGCACATGAATATTTCACAAGCATGGACTGGGACCAGTTATTTGTAAAGTATTCCCATCTAATGGGGTTTTATAAGTACACACACCCTCTCCTTATTACAGACTTCCTAATAATCTCTTCCCAAATCTTCAAACTCCCTTTGTCTCTCCATAGTTTCTTCTTAATGTCCCCTTACTTTCCTAACTATTTATTACTGAACTCTGGGTCTCATCTGGGGAGATGGCTAGAAAAATACACACATAAATATTTTGTACAGAGACATAAACACAATGAAGCCAGGACATTTCAATTCTAAACTAAGATATCAAAAAATATACATCTTCTTTGTAGGTCTGTCAGACCTATTCATATTAGTGATACTTAGTCTAAGATTAGGTTTCACAACTCATCCCCAAATGTTGCCTCAAATCCTTTCACACGTGGCATTAATGTGGGGTGGGAAGAAATGAAACACGCTCGGTGCAATTTTTTCCTTTTTATTCCTCTTAAAAAAAAGTAGAAGAGTTTTACAAAGCCTTTGGAGTCTCTCTTGGCTAAAAAGGAAATCCTTTTGCCATTAGCTGATCCTGCAGAGTGAGCTCGCTAGCTGCAAGATCATGATGAGGGTAAGCATTAATTAAATCTAACTGCAAGAGAATAATTATGTACACATATCCGTCAGGGTAAGTTGTCACTACCCAGTAACAAACTTGGATACGAACTCCACCAGCAGAACTGTCAGGCGGCTGTTAAAAGGATATAAATGTGTCCCAAAAGGATCATTTCATTTAGGGGGGGAGAAATTGGATTGCAAAGGATTAATGAGGCGAGTGGTTTGTGTTTTCAATTGGATGTAAAATGCAAACCGAGTAAGTTGTGATATCATCATTTAACCTTAATGTTTAGCTACATTTGGATTTCTAACACGTGGTTAAGACAGTTAGACCTCGTACATCCAACCAACATTTTCCATCCTGAAATGAGATTAAAGGCTAGGTCTTTGTAAGCCACACTGTGCCAAAGTTTACAACAAAATCATAATATCTAGTTGACACAGATGGCATATTCTTAATAATAATCAGGCAAGAAAATGAATGCAAGCCCCATTAGGGTGATTGAGTTGTTTAGACGCTAAGTTGTGTCTGACTCTCTGTGACCCCATGGCCTAGAGTCCACCAGCCTCCTCTGTCTATGAGATTTCCCAGGCAAGAATAATGGAGTGGGTTGCCCTTTCCTTCTCTCCAGGGCATCAGGAAGATTTTTTACCACTGAGCCACATGAGAAGCCCACCAGGGTGATTAGAGGATTTCAAAGGGTCTGTTTCCATGACTGACTTTATTTTCTGCCAAATTTTAGTCTAACCTCTGAGGCCTGTCTATGTGTAGAGATCACACAGGTGATGGGAAATCAGGACTTGGAAGCAGGCACTAAAAAAAGGGAGAGAGTTTCAATGTGGGAGAAAGGACATCAGTGTTGGAAGCAGACACATCTAAGTTGATATCCAGGCTCCATCACTGACATGACCATGTGAGCTTGGGCAACATACTTTATGTCTCTGAACATCAATTCCTTTTACAAAATAAGGGTTAAAGAAAGGAAGGTGGTTACAAGGATACATATGAAAGCACCTAGAATGGTGACTGGCCCAAAGCAGGCGGCCACAAATTGCAGTTGCTTCCTATCTGATATATGCCCCAAAGCAGGAGACAGAAGAAAAACAAATTACAACCTCAGTATCTTTCCTGTTGAATTGTCACCTTGGCTGAGGGAATCATGGGTAAGGATGGTTTCTAGCCAAAGCAACAAAGAAGAAGCCTGGCTGGTTTCACGTTAGATTTGGTGAACAACTATCATGGTCAACACCAAGGTCATTTCCTCCAGTACATTTAATTTGTAATTGTACTTGAATGTTTTCTTGCTTGCTTGATTTCCTCCTACATATCTTGAGCCCTGCTGGGGTAGGGACCTTGTCTCTCTGGTTTCTACTGCAGTCTTGGGACCTAGCATGGCACCTTGTACTTGGTAGGCAGTCTGTTGAAAGAATGAAAGATAGTGAGGTTGGAGGCCCTGGGCAGGACCATAGCTGGAGAGGCAGGAATCCAGGAAATGGGAATCAGCAGCAGCACCTATAGAGAGCAGTTAGGCAGCGTCTCATCCTACGGCAAGAATCGCAGTGCCACGGCGATGACCTGATGCACCAGGCTGTGCTGAGACCAAAGAAGACGCTCTTCTCCAGAACGAGGCCAGAGGAAGTCAGATAAAGACAAGTGCTATATGGTATCACTTACATGTGAAATCTGAAAAAGACAACAACCTAGGGACTATAATGGAAAAGAAACAGACTCACAGATACAGAGAACAAGCCAGTGGTCACCAGTGGGGAGAAGGAAGGGAGGCAGGGCAATATAGGGGTAGCAGACTGAGAGATATAAACTGCTGCTGCTGCTGCTAAGTCGCTTAAGTCGTGTCCGACTCTGTGTAACCCCATAGACGGCAGCCCACCAGGCTCCCCTGTCCCTGGGATTCTCCAGGCAAGAACACTGGAGTGGGTTGCCATTTCCTTCTCCAATGCATGAAAGTGAAAAGTGAAAGTGAAGTCGCTCAGTCCTATCTGACTCTTAGCGACCCCATGGACTGCAGCCTACCGGGCTCCTCCGCCCATGGGGAGGCAAGAGTACTGGAGTGGGGTGCCATTGCCTTCTCCGGAGATATAAACTACTATGGGAAAAATAAATAAGATAGTACGCTATACTGTACAGCACTGGGGAACACAGACCGTATTTTATAATAAGGATAAATGGAGTAAAACCTTTAAAAATTATCAATCACTATTTGTACACCTGAAACACATATAATATTGTATATCAATTAAAACAAAGGAAGGAATTTGAAAAATAAAGCAAATAATGGAGAAAAATAATTTTTACAAAAGCAGAGACCGTCCCGGAGACCCTGGAGCCGCTAGGGTGTTGCAGCAATCAGTGCCATTCCTAGTCTCGGACTCGCAAGTCCTTACGGAGCTACTGTCCTGCAGGCCTGCCCAAACGCGCAACTTCTTCTTCACGACTTTTTCCCATTTGGGAATCTACGATGGCTGCTGTTAATGTCACATCATTCTATGAAGGGGATTCCACTGACCTTTCCCAGCACCTCCTTGGGAGGTAACCAGACTGACGCAGATACAGCAGGGCGTCAGAAACTACAGCGATCCCCTGTGCGCCTTCTCAACTAGACTATACACAGGTAATCTAGAGAAAGGCTTCCTGGTTCCAGAAGCTATTCTGTGAAAATGGACTATGTCTTTGGCCTTAAGGAAAAAAATGTGAGGAATATGAATTGAAACAAAACACTATTAGTTTTTCTTGACAGTGACCATTTTTCTGAAAAGATTCTCCTTCAACCACAACTTCCCCTGTACCCTCGTCTCCTCAATAAAAGCAAAACCAAAATAAAATCAGCACACATAGATCGCTCCTTCCTACCCCCACTGCTGATTGAAAGAAACCTTTCAGAGGCATAAAAATGAACCCACATTTAGTCATAAATGTTGCAAAGTTACATTATCACTGAATATAAAACAAAATTTCAGGAAACTGGACCAAAGCCAGAACATTCAGGTCATAAGATGTCAAAACCATTAAGCAAATTTCTCACTTCTTGAGAAAAATCTTTAAACTCTGAATTATTGGGGACAGGATTTTATATATACCCATTTTATTGTATTTTTAAGAGTGCAGTTCAATTGGTCCATATTATTAGAAGCATTTTGCTTACTTGATCTAATTAGAATACTTCTATTAAAAACTCCCAGTTTGATCAGGTATTCATCAACATACTCTGCTCCTCTCAATTTTTTGTTCATATGTTTTAAATTTGTGTTGTTCGCACATGTAAGTACACATTTTATTTGTCTCCTAGTGAACCATTCCTTTTATGATTAATTAATGACACTTTTTATTCCTAAGGATTTTTTTTGTTCCTTCTTACTGTTATAGTTTATTTTGCCATATATTTATACTTCTCCCCAAGGTTTCATTTGATTAGCATTTGCCTAGTATAGGTTTACCTTTTCCTTCACTGTCAAACTTTCTGTGTCTTTACGTTCTAAGATCTTTGGTAAAAAGCACATAAGTAGATTTGTGTAATATAATCAAGCTCTGAATTGAAATATAAAAATTACATTTATTATGATTACTGATGCTTCAGAGCTGTTTTCCACCAAGTGATCTTTCATTTCTTCCTTGCTCCTGTTTTCTCTTTATTTTTTTAATGAATTTTTATTGAAGTATAGTTGCTTTATAATATTGTGTTAGTTTCTGCTGTATAGCAAAGTGAATTAGCTCTACCTATATATATATATATATATTTCTTCTGTTTTTGGATTCCCTTCTCATTTAGGTCACTAGGGAGCATTGAGTAGTGCTTCCTGTGCTACACAGTAGGTTCTCATTAATTATCTACTTTATACATAGTAACAAGAGTATATATACATCAATCCAAACTTCCTGATACATCCCACATCCCTCTTCCTACTTAGTATCCATACTTTTTTTTTCTTTTTACTTTTATCCCATCCCATTGCCCACCTGGAGTCACCAAAACATTAGCTTTTAAAATCAAAGCCTCTTCCAAAATCAACGATTTTTGCATTTCCTCCTCATTCCTTACAATTGAGGAGTTGCCTTTCTTCATTTTTAAGATAAATTTGTGTGGTTTTTTTTTTAATGTTATATTTTACCCAACACCTGTGTGTGTGTGTCTGTGTAATAGGAAGGCCCTCGCCAGCTTCCTTTCCACATGTGAACGAGAGCTTCTGTCATAAAAACACTTTTTTGTTGTTTTGCTTTTAAAAGCATATATGCTAGAGTTGAGACTTTTCTCCAAAAACAAAAAATTTATGTATTGAAGCCCAATACATAAATCTAGAATAGGAGTTTGATGAAAGACCCCTACCTACACAGCGATGCCCCACTATGCCCACTCATCCCTGGAACGTCTATTTGGAGCACAGCTTAAAAACTCCTGCTAATGGCTGTGAACTCCACATCAGAACCTCACTATTTCACCATGTCTTTCTCAAACACGGGAGAACACAAAGCCAAAGCCTTCTCTTTGTAATTTTCTAAATACGTAACTCATTTGAAAACAGTCGGATTAGAAAAGCGCACGAGCTGCCAGTTCCTACCTACGTTTTATCCAAATTCCCCAGTGTCAATCCTTACATATGTAATACGGTCCACATGCTATTACATGTTCAAATGGCATGAAATGAGGACAGTTTTGTGGCACTCCATTCCCCGGTCTGCTAGTTTCTCTCTATGGCAGGGCACATCTACAAGCCAGCTGCATCAGATGAACCTGAGATTTGCTTCCCTCTCTGGTGAACTAAGAGAACATAAGAAATTGTCTCCCCTCTACTGTGTGCCTGGGAGCCTGGGGCAACAATGGCTTTGGAACATCCAGGATTCACCTGACATCACACATCAATTAGATACTCATGGGGGATGCTGCATCAAGGATTCTCTGAGTCCAAATCTGAGATGCTCCCTTATACCAGGGATCGTGGGCCAAATCTGGCCCAATGCCTGTTTTTGTATGGCCCAGGAGTTAAGAACAGCTCTGACATCTTTAAGTGGTAAAAACAAATCAAAAGAAGAATACATTAAGATGTGAAAATGATATGAAATTCACATTTCAGTGTCAAATAAATTCCATTCTTCTCATTAACAGAACTTTGTTACCAAAGATGGCTTTTTATTATTATATTTTAAATTTCATCAATCAAAATTTGTAGACAAAATTTTCTCATTGTATAGGTATCTACACAGTATCTTGAAGCTTGCCTCTTGGTCAGAAAGGCCTAAAATGTTTTCCAACTGGCCCTTTACTGAGTCATTTTACTGATCTGCCATTAGACCATAGGCCCTTGCAAGGATGGAGCCAAGATACAAATGTATTGCCCTTCTAGACATCACAAGCTAGGCTGTATCTAACCATGGCTTAGTATCATGAAGTCTTTGTCCCTGTTGAACAGGGGCAAAGTAGCAGAGGTTCAAACAGTCTTTTTTTTTTTTTTATATTTGGAGATAGTGTCTTTATTTTTTTTTTTTAATTTTATTTTATTTTTAAACTTTACATAACTGTATTAGGTGAGTTCTGAAAAGGATTAGAATCGGGAGAATTGGTTCTCCCATCATCATCTCTGCTGCATTATAAAGTTTCCTTCATTTATATATGTCTCAATTTTTCCATCGGCAAATTAGAAATAATTATGCTGAGGTTGTGAAGATCAGTCCAGGCTTTAATATAAAACAGAGGTTTCATAAAATATCAGCGCCTGTAGGTTGCAAAAGTCATTCTAAAAAAAAAAAAAGCCATCCTAATATTTAGCCTCTTCTGCAAGAGATGTACTCTATTTCTACCCCCTGGATCTAAGGTGGCCTCACAACTTGCTTTTGAATAAGTGAATGAAGTAGAAAGGACGAAGTGTCTTCCGAGTTGAAGCCTCAAAAGGCCCTGAAGCTCTTGTTCCTGATACTTTTGGAACCCATGTGAACCAGCCTTGGAGAGCTGGCTGACTGTAGGTACGGGACCAAGGGCAGGTGAGCTCACCCTAACCAGACCAGGACTGCTCAGCTGAGCGCAGGCCAAATGCTTGACTTGAATTGAGAACCAAAAACGTGGTTTCTGTTTTAAGCCACAAAATTTTAGGCTGTTTATTATGCTATAAGGGCTTTTCCTGGTGGCTCAGTGGTGAAGAATCCACCTGCCAACGTAGGAGATGTGGGTTTGATCCCTGGGTCGGGAAGATTCCCTGGAGGAGGAAATGGCATCCCACTTCAGTATTCTTGCCTGGAAAATCCAATGGATAGAGAAGCCTGGCAGGATACAGTCTGTCTATTGGGTCGCAAAAAGTAGGATACAACTGAGCTACTAAACACACACACACATGTTCTTCTATAACTCTAAGTGACACGGTACTATACCATATACTGATGAAAAAAAATATCCTAGAGTTACATCCCCAGGCCCCACCAAGACCTGGTCCAGAGCTTTCTCTTTGAGTTACCTGTAGTCTCCTCTCTACCCAGCGAGACCAGACAGAATGGACTGAGAGCCCTACACATATTTCAGACAGCCAAGGAAAACCACCTGGAGGAGACATACACTTTTAGGAATGCAAAGTTCTCTGAAAGATACATCAGGGAAGATTTATGGAGGCAGCTGTGTGCTCTGATTATAAATCAGCTCTCCCAGGCCTCCATCCAACCCCACCTGGGCATTACCAGGTTGTGGCGGTGCTGGCTCCGGGAGCACTGGTGGAAGGGCCATGTGGTCCAGAAAAAGGAAAGCCGGAGCCCCAAGGGAAAGGCTTCTTCTTCCAATTTGCATTTTACGCCCTGTGTTTGAAGGTGTCAAGGCTCTGACTTCAGGATGCTGCTAATCTACAGAGCAGCATGCCTATAGATTAGCTAAATGCTAATCTACAGGCAAATAGATTGCTACATGTAGCAATGCTAATCTAAAATGCCTACTAAAAGAGCATGTTAGTAAGTATTCTAGCACATTCTCACAATAGCCTCAAGGAACAAGAATAGCAGGTATTGTCCCATCTCCAGGTGCTGTGGATGGAATCCTGAGAAGTGATGTAGTTTCTCTGAGGACCTCCTGCACTTGAGAGCTGGTGTTCAAACCTGGGTTTCTGGACTCCAAATACTGAACTTTTCACTAGACAACAATGCTCACAATCAGATTTACAGATCAAAGACCATTTGAGATGGAGCAGACGTGGACATGATTTAGCCTATCACCTCTGCCTTCCAAACAACGATTAGGTGCTTACTAGGTTTAGTGTGGGCCGCTGAGCTTTTTACATACATTAAGTCTAATCCTCACAGCCTCCCTATTAGGTGGCCAACTGTGTGATCTGCAGATTAAGTGGTGACTACTTTGCACAATAAATAACTTCTCAGAGTTGAGGGAGCCAGAGGAAGAATGCAGTGTAGAGCCACATGGATCTAACAGCAGAACCTGAGCTTGCTTCTACACAGCTTTATAGACGGGGACACTGGTGCCTGGAGAGTAGAAAGTCTTGTCCAAGATCATGCAGCCCATGTGATGACTTTCCCATTAATTCATCAAGCATTAATTGAACATCTGCTATTTGTCAAGATTCGTTTAGTTACGGGAATCACAGGCATGACCTGGGACATAGTCATTGTGCTTCAGGAGGTTAATTAAGGGAGAAGAGAAGTGGCCTTAAATTACTCTCATCAAAGGTGACAAATGACAAATATCATAAGAAAGATAAAGAAGTGGTTACCAAAGTGAAGAAGAACTAAAGAGCCTCTTGATGAAACTGAACAAGGAGAGTGAAAAAGTTGCTTAAAGCTCAACATTCAGAAAACTAAGATGATGGCATTCAGTCCCATCACTTCATGGCAAATAGATGAGGAAACAGTGAGAGACTTTATTTTTCTGGGCTCCAAAATCACTGCAGATGGTGATTGCAGCCATGAAATTAAAAGACACTTACTCCTTGGAAGGAAAGCTATGACCAACCTGGACAGCATATTAAAAAGCAGAGACATTACTTTGCCAGCAAAGGTCTATCTAGTCAAGGCTATGGTTTTCCAGTGGTCATGTATGGATGTGACAGTTAGACTATAAAGAAAGCTGAGCGCAGAAGAATTGATGCTTTTGAACTGTGGTGTTGGAGAAGACTCTTGAGAGTCCCTTGGATGCAAGGAGATCCAACCAGTCCATCCTAAAGGAGATCAGTCCTGGGTGTTCATTGGAAGGACTGATGTTGAAGCTGAAGCTCCAATACTTTGGCCACCTGATGTGAGGAGCTGACTCATTGGAAAAGACCCTGATGCTGGGAAAGATTGAGGGCAGGAGGAGAAGGGGACGACAGAGGATGAGATGGTTGGATGGCATCACTTACTCAATGGACATGGGTTTGGGTGGATTCCGGGAGTTGGTGATGGACAAGGAGGCCTGGCGTGCTGCAGTTCATGGGGTCGCAAAGAGTCAGACATGACTGAGCAACTGAACTGAACTGAACTGAACTGAACCACAATTTGGAGGAAGTATGCGTGACTTTCATGTGAGAAAAATTTGGAAAGATTTCCCAAAGAAAGTAGCTTTAAGGTTTTGTTTGGAAAGAACAGCAGGGTTATTTCTAGGTAGCTGGGGTCTATTCAGTCTTCTTTCTATTTCTGTAACTATCTATCTCATGGTTTATAAACACCCCAGGCCAGTTCACACCACATTCTTATGTATTCCTTGTGGCACAGATGTCTAATTCCTTGTTTTATGCTCTAAATGATGAAGTGCTGGTTGGCAGAGATCTGGCTGGCACATCCTACAATTGTATAACACAGCAAAAAAAAGCTGGATGAGCCTTGAAAATGCACAGAGTGCTGGACAATGACATAACCACTGGGTTTGCTGATCCTCCGGCCATAGCACTGGCACCCCAGGGCAAGAAGGAGCTTGTAAGGGGCAGTCTTGACTCCTTGTTAGCTAAGAAGGAAATGCCTCACTTTCCAGAAGCTGTAGCTCCTGACTACCCTCACAGCAGCACTGATGATTCAGAAACACCTGCCAATGTAAAGGAACCACACCACTTCCTTATAGTATTCAGACTAGGCTGATAGAATTTCACAGCTAAGAGATCGCATCCAGACTAGCTAAGACCAAAACTACTGTCATCTGGAGACTGAAATATGGACTCTGTCTGGGCTCTGGATTCACAGTTCCATAGTCTACTAGCTGGGTACACTTGGGATAGTCATTTAAACTACTTAAGTTTAAATTTCTTATTTTGTTGTTCTTCAGTCACTAACTCATATTACACTCTTTGTGACTCCATGGACTGCAGCATGCCAGGCTTACCTGTCCTTCACTATCCCCCGGAGTTTGTTCAAATTCATGTCTATTGAGTTAGTGATGCCATCTAACCATCTCACCCTCTGCTGTTCCCTTCTCCTCCTGCCCTCAATCTTTACCAGCATCAGGGTCTTTTCCAGTGAGTCAGCTCTTTGCATCAGGTGGCCAAAGTTTTAGAGCATCAGCATTACTCCTTCCAATAAATATTCACGGTTGACTTCCTTAGGGATTGACTGGTTTGATCTCCTTGCTGTTCAATGGACTCCCAAGAGTCTTCTCCAGCACCACAATTCAAGAGTATCAGTTCTTATAGAATGCTGTTAATCATAAGCCTTATTTAATGAGATTTGGGGGGTTTTTAAATGAGATAATATATGATGAGCACAATACTAGGAACATACTAAATGCAAAGTAACTGCTAGTTGTACCATATTTCCTTAACCCTTTGTATTCCAGGAGGCTCCCAACTGTCTCTCTTTATTCATCCATGCATCCATATATCCATCCGCCTATTCATGTATTCTCCCATTCAGCCAATTGCTATTCTATGCCAGTTCTATGTTGGGCATTTGGGCTGCAGAGAGACATAAATCACTGTCCTTCTCATCATGGGACTGTCAGAGTTGAGAAGGGAAGCAGGTGTGTCCTGTAATGAGGGGTCTAATAGAAGGTAGCATGGGGGCTACAAGTGCTGAGACAGAGGAGAAGTTCACTCAGTCTGGATGAGCGCTGAGGGTGGGCAGGAACTGGGGTCTTACTAGAGAAGATTTTGAAACCAGAATTTGATGCATAAGTAGCAGTTGGCTGCTCAGAGAAGGGCGGGCAGGGTGGTGGGGGTGCTTTCAGGGAGAGTATGAAGATTACACAGAGCTGGAATCCAAGGCGTGCTGCAGAAGGGAATGACGGTCTGTGTGCTGGAGGCTGCAGAACACAGTGGTCTGGGACTTGGGCGGAGCCAGAGGCAGGCTGAGGGCAGGCTGGGATGGAGGCTTGTGCAGAAGGCTCCAGTGACTTCCTCATCCTGTTAAACAGCGTGTCATTCATCCCACAGACTCTTACTTCTAAACCTGGGTGAATGTATCCCTAATGGGATACTGACAAATATAATGATATTGGCATTCTCACTGTCCTGATAATGACATTGACAAATATAAAAGTAATAATAAAACAGTAGTGATAACACTGCTATATTTAAAATGGGTAACCAAGAAGGTCCTACTGTACAGCACAGGGAACTCTGCTCAATGGTATGTGGCAGCCTGGATGGAAGGAGTGTCTCGGGGAGAATGGATACATGTATATATATGTACGGCTGAGTCCCTTCGTCATTCACTGGAAACTATCACATTGTTAACTGGCTGGCTAAACGCCAAAATAAAATTAAAAGTTTAAAAAACGCAGTAGTGATAAAAGCAGTAAATGATAAAATAGTAGAATCTATCTGCTCAATGTGCACATTTGCCTGGCTCTGTGCTCAACGCTTTACAGGCACTATTTCACTGGGTCCTTTGGCGACCCACTGAAGATGGTACCTGACTATCCCAGTATAACCAGCACAAGTATGATTCTTCTTTCTGGGACTAAGGGCTTGAGAAAATATTAAACAATTTAACTGACAAATAAAAGTGGCTCAGTAGTAAAGAATCTGCCTGCCAATGCAGGAGACACAGGTTCAATCCCTGGGTCAGGAAGATCCCCTGGAGAAGGAAATGGCAACCCACTCCACTATTCTTGCCCGGAGAATCCCATGGACAGAGGAGCCTGCTGGGCTATAGTCCATGGGGTTGTGAAGAGTTGGGCATGACTTAAAAACTAAATAGCAACAACAAAGTACAATAAATCTGCACATAATAAAACAGATGGGCATGGATGTTTTTAGATGGAATCTGGAATTTGGGGCTTATGCTGAAGCTTTGTGAGCACAGCTGCATTCCCTTTGGGGGTATGTGTTGACTCTCATCCACCTCTAAAATGACTCTGCTGGAAAAGCTTCAGAAGCCCCTCAGTACCAGTGACAGAGTATCAGGAAAATGTGCCAGGTAGGAGAGTGACATGGTCTGATTTAGCATGCTTTCAAAAGACCACTTCACCTGCCAGGTGGAAGATGGCTTTGTGGATGAAGAGGCTGCCACAGCAATCAGGATAAGGGATGATAAAACCTCAACCAAGTTGCAGGCAATGGCCGGGCAAAAGGAAATGGATGTGTGAGCCCAGAGGTCAAATGAGCAGGACCCTGACAACGATGATACAGCTAGCTACACTTGATTGAGGGTCACCCACGAGTCAGACACCGGGCCAAGCATTTTGCAGGTGCTACTTCACAACCCACATGTGACTTAGGCATTATTAGCACTAATTTTGGAGAAGGCAATGGCACCACACTACAGTACTCTTGCCTGGAAAATCCCATGGACCAAGAAGCCTGGTAGGCTGCAGTCCATGGGGTCACAAAGAGTCGGACACGACTGAGCAACTTCATTGTCACTTTTCACTTTCATGCACTGGAGAAGGAAATGGCAACCCACTCCAGTATTATTGCCTGGAGAATCCCAGGGACAGGGGAGCCTGGGGCTTTGCCGTCTATGGGGTCGCACAGAGTCAGACACGACTGAAGCGACTTAGCAGCAGCAGCAGCACTAATTTATAGATAAGAAAACAGAGGCTAAAAACCACTTCTTCATTTACTTAATTAAGATCATTCAGTTAGACAGTGGTGAAATTAAATTTCAAACACAAACTCCCACTTTTAAAGACCACTACCTAGACTGCATGAACCTCAGCAAGCCCTTCCTCGCATCCGTAACAATTTCCCTCTGCTTTATTTGAACATCCATAACTCCTTTTCAGGCTTCCCTGGTGGCTCAGAGGGTAAAGAATCTGCCTGCAATGCAGGGGACCCGGGTGGATCCCTGGGTTGGGAAGATCCCCTTGAGGAGGGCATGGCAACCCACTTTAGTATTCTTGCCTGGAGAATCCCATGGACAGAGGAGCCTAGTGGGTTACAGTCCATGGGGTTGCAAAGAGTCGGAGATGACTAAGTGACTAACACGTTTCACTTTATTTTTCTACCTCCATTTTATTGCACGTGGATGCCTGGGAGTGACGACCCAACAGCTGCCTCATAAAACCCTGCTGCAGACGAGAGGATAGCACTGGGACCTCCCCGCCTTCCTTTGTCTGCCTGCAGACGATGCAGTCAGCATCTGCCAGGTCTCTCAGGGGGAAGCCCTAACTGCCAAACCACACTGGAGCCGCTTTTAACCGTGTGTTCAACTCCATGACACAGGTTCCAGGCTACCCATTCCATCTGCTGGGACCCGCTGAGCACCAGGGGCTGGGCGCAGAGCCTAATGAAGTAGGGAGAGGCCAGGTGCCCTCACTCTCGGCCAGAAGGCCCACGGCCACTTGAGCGGCAGAGGAGAGACAGAGTGAAAGACCAGGGGTTTTGACCATCATATCTGGCATTGTTGATGGTCAGTGGAAGCCAATGGAGTACTTCCAAAATTATGTTTCTATGGATGCTTCTGTGCTGCAAGATGTTCATGCACGTTCCAAGGGGGAAAATAGTCTGCGGTCAAGATGGTTTTTACAGACGACGAGCTAAACAAATCTGCCCAGCTTTCTGCATGGCAGGACTTCCTGGGGTCTTTCAGAGACTAAAACGTGTTTGGGAATTTACGAGAGAAAGAGGGAGTGTGCAGAATTTCCAGAATTTTTACTGACAGTGGATTTCTTCTATTCAAGAAAAGTTGGAGGACTTGTGGCAGAAAGGCTGTGAGTTCGGAAGTTCAGGGCTGGCATGTAGTAGCCCTCCTGTCTCAGGAAAAAAACCCTTATCTAATAGTGCCAGCAAAACCATGAGCACAATGTTATTAAGCCATTTTGAAAATCGCTTTAACAGCATCCACTTGAACATGTTTCATGTGCTATCCATCAGTGAGTCTACCTCTAGGGGAAACAGGATTCCCAGGAGACCCATACCCGGCGGTTTTACTTTATCCTGGATCCCTCTTCTACCATCAATTTGAAGGTTATAAAACTGAGCCACTTTCCAACGATCTTTGAGGTTAATGCACTCATTTATTCAACAAATATTTATTAAGCACTTTCTATGTATGAGGTTTATGAATATGAAGCTTCTATTTTAGAGAGGAAAATAGTAAATGAGCAAGCAAATAAAAGTGATTTTAGGCCTGTAATATCAGGGAAGGAATGAAAAATGATTATGTAACAGATAGTAGCAGGTTGGGGATGGAAAGGAGTAAAAATCTGGGTACCTGTGTTTGGGCAGTCAGGGACAGGGATTCTGAGGAGCTGGCATTTGAGTTAAGACCTGAAAGGTGAGAAGGGATGCCCCAGGGTGACATCTGGGGGACAAAGGAGGCACGGTGAGGAGAAGCACAGCAAGTTCTCAGACTGTATAGTGCGGTCCCATTTGTTGTGTTCTTGGGACATAAAAATCATTACGTCTGAAGCACAGGGAAATGCCAAGTGAGTGAAGAGGGCAGAAGAAGATGTAGATGGAACAGGGCCTGCATGCCAAGGCAAGGAGTTTGGATTGTGTTCTAAAGATAACAGGATGTAGACACTGGGGAGAACAGTGTGGAGGTTCCTTAAAAAACTAAAAACAGAAGTGCCATATGACCTTGCAATCCCACTCTTGGGCATATACCAGAGACAACCATAATTCCAGAAGATTCTTGCACCCCAGTGTTCATTGCACCACCATTTAGGTTGCCACACAACCTAAATGTCCATCAAAAGAGGAATGGATAAAGAAGATGTGGCATACACACACACACACACACACACACACACACATGGAATATTAGTCATAAAAAGGAACAAAATCATGCCACTTGCAGACACGTGGATGGACCTAGACACTGGCATACAGAGTGAAATAAGTCATAAAGAGAAAAACAAATATTGCATATATATAGGATCTAGAAAAATGGTACAGATAAACCTGTTTGCAAAACAAAAATACAGACACAGACACAGAGGAAAAAACACATAGACACCAAGAGCAGAAAGAGTGGATGGGATGAACTGGGAGACTGGGATTTAGAGAAGGAAATGGCAACCCACTCTAGTATTCTGGCCTGTGAAATCCCATGAACAGAGGAGCCTGGTGGGCTACTGTCCATGGGGTCGCAAGAGTTGGAAACAACTTAGCGATTAAACCACTGCCAACACCATATACACTATTCTGTATAAAATATATAACGAATGAGAATCTACTCTATAGCACAAGAATCTCTATGCTCTGTGGTGACCTAACTGGGAATCAAGATTGCTGGAAGAAATAACAATCTCAGATATGCAAATAATACCACTTTAATGGCAGAAAGTGAAGAGGAACTAGAGAGCCTCTTGATGAAGGTGAAAGAGGTGAGTGAAAAAACTGGCTTAAAACTCAACATTTGAAAAACTAAGATCTTGACATCCAGTCCCATCACTTCATGGCAAATAGATGGAGGAAAAGTGGAAACAGTGACAGATTTTATTTTCTTGGGCTCCAAAATCACTGTGAATGGTGACTGTAGCCATGAAATTAAAAGATGCTTGCTCCTTGGAAGAATAGGTATGACAAACCTAGACAGCATATTAAAAAGCACAGACATCACTTTGCTGACAAATGTCAATATAATCAAAGCTATGATTTTTTCCAATAGCCATGTATGGACAGGAGAGTTGGACCATAAAGAAGACGGAGTACCAAAGAATTGATGCTTTTGAACTGTGGTACTGCAGAAGACCCTTGAGAGTCCCTTGCACTGCAAGGAGATCAAACCAGTCAATCCTAAAAGAAATAACCCTGAACATTCACTGGAAAGACTGATGTTGAAGTTGAAGCTCCAATCCTTTGGCCACCTGCTGCAAAAAGCCAGTTCTTTGGAAAAGACTCTGATTCTGGGAAATATTGAGGGCAAGAGGAGAAGGGGGTGACAGAGGATCAGACGGTTGGATGGCATCATTAACTGAATGGACATAAGTTTGAGCAAACTCAGGGAGATTGTGAAGGACAGGGAAGCCTGGTGTGCTGCAGTTCATGGGGTTGCAAAGGGTCAGACAGGACTTAGTGACCGAACAAGAACTGGCAAGAGATGGTGTTGTGTTAGTCCTCAGTCCTGTCTGACTCTTTGGACCCCCCAAGACTGGCCTGCCAGGCTCCTCTGTCCATAGAATTCTCCATGCAAGAATACTGGAATTGGTTGCCATTCCCCTCTCCAGATTGTCCTGACCAAAGGATCAAACCAGGGTCTCCTGCACTGCAGGCAGATTCTTTACTGTCTGAGCATCAAAACAGAAGGGATATATGTATATATAAGGCTGATTCACTTCACTGTACACCAGAAACTAATGCAACATTGTAAATCAACTATACACTAATAAAAACTAAAGAAGAAATAAATATAAGGGAACCACTGAATAATTTTAAGTGGAAGAGTGACCTTATCTTATTTAAAAGATTACTCTGGCTTGCTTTGGGAAGAACCTCAGGAGGATACAGTCATAAGCAGGAGGTAAGAAGTGGCAATGGTCACAATGGTGACTAACATATCTGGGACAAATTTGAAATATATTTAAGGGAAAAAAATGAATTTCTACCTGTATGAGTTCTCTTAGTCCCCATCTAACTTATAAATTACAATGAGTTGATATTCAATTATGGTCTAAGCCAAATAATAGATTTCACTAACAATCTAATTCTGAAATTCAAGAAAGGAAAACAGAATCCAACACGAAGGCCAAGTTTTTTTCCAAAAAAAAGTTTGACATGGCATTGCTTATAATTGTGAAATAATTAGAAATAACCAAAATGCCTAACAAGGGCTTCCCTGGTGGCTCAGATGGTAAAGAATCCATCTTCAATGTGGAAGACCTGGGTTTGATCCCTGAGTTGGGAAGGTCCCCAGGAGGAGGGCATGGCAACCCAATACAGTATTCTTACCTGAAGAATCCCCATGGACAGAGGAGCCTGGTGGGCTACAGTCTATGGGGTCACAAAGAGTTGGACACAACAGAGCGACTAAGCACAGCCCAAATGCCTAACAGAAGAGGCCTCCTTAAGACAGTTATGGTGCATAAAAGAGATGGTTATTGGAAGAAAGCATTGACATAAAAAGTGTTAAGGATATGACATTAAGGAAAGGAATTCAGATTGATGGTGGAGAGCAGTGAAGTTATGGACTTGGCGTCAAGTGTATTTATGGGGACTGTATTTGTAGAGAGAATATGGGTAGGAGATTCTTGGTGAATGCTGGAGCAATAAAGATGGACAGTTAAAGCTGAGTGGAATTACAAGTGATCTTGAATGCTCAAGTCATGACAAATACAAGAGAGCATTTTTCAGTTCCTAATATACATAAGCTAAGAGCTCCAAGGCAGTCTACATTCTTCATTTCATCAGATGTTTACAACAATCCTCTGATGTAGGGGTCAGCATCCCCATTCTACAGAAGAAGAACTGGAGGCTCAGAGACATCCAATGACTCTTCCAAAGCTAAGCAAGTTGACACCAATGGGGTTGGGTTAGTGCTCAGACATTGCTAGCCTCAAAGTAACTAATCTTTATCATTACCCAATGGTTCAACCTGGGGTCTACCACATGAATTCCAAAAAGGAACTCAATCCTCAACCTCTGTCTCAATTTATGACCTTGGCTAAATGTGTAGATCTTAGTTTTTCACTGGATACAGGAATTCACAGGATTAAGATCTAGAGAATAACAAGTGTCTACCATGCGTGCAGACACTAATTTAGTTTCAGAAACACAAAGATGATTCCAATAATAAGATACTTCCTGCCTTCAAAGAACTCTGTCTAGCTAAGGAGGGAGCCAGACATAAGCAAATAACATTACACAAAAATGGAGTCAGTCTTTAACACATGGATAAAGATGTGAGAGAATTCACACTTGGGAGAATTCAGGGTGAACTGTGATGGTGACTATCAGTGATCTCTTTGCCAATATACACCATGCATATTAAGCTTGGAAAGACAGGGAGGACTTCACTGGGATAGAATCTAATGGTTTAGTGGGAAAAAAAAGTTTGAGACTCAGACTGTTCAGTTCTTCCTGGCTCTGATACTTACTAGAGTGTCCCTCTGGGTGACTCTGTGCCTTAGTGACAGCATCTGTAAAATGGGCATCACCATGGTACCTGTTACTGACCATCAAATGAGATAGGCAAAGCATTTAGCCCCCTGCCTGGAGTAAGAAAGTGTTAATAACTGCCGATAAACATTCATCGGGGCTAGACAGGAATTTTTCACAGACAGAAAACGCTATGAAGTGGAAACACATGGATTTAGAAGAACAGCACAGAGACTGGAGCTCTGTGGTGGCCTCAAAGGCCATTTTCATAAGCGGAAACATTTTTGTAGACAATGGACAATCTCTGAAGCCATGGAAGGAGGAGAGTGACATAATCAGAACCAAGTTATAGGCACTAGAGAAGTAAGAGTCAAGAGGAAGAATGACTGGCTGGAGATCGTGGCGTGGACAGGAGGATGAAGTTGAGTTTGGGAGGTTAGGCAATGATGGGGGTGGCGGTTGCCCCAGACACAAAGTCACCCGTGAGGTCAGAGGAAGAAGGAGATGGGGATGATGCTGATGATGATAATGACGGGGAGGAAAGGGAGAAGGAAGAGGGACAGATCTCTTTTTTGATTGTATGCTGGCTGGCACTGTGCTGAGATGTTATGGCAAGCCAGGCAGAGACGAGTGGCTTGGAAAAGTGAAGAAACTGCCCCAAAGTGTTAGGTAACAGCAGAACCAAAATTTGAATCTAGTCTATCTATCTTACAGAACTCCTACTTTGACCACTAGATTCTCTGGGCAATTAAAGAGGGGGTCCAAACCCTGCTCTGTGGCCCAGTCTGAGAATGTCTCCCATGAGAACATCCTGACTATCTCACAGTCTCCAAAATGACAGCAGCTACACTTAGCGTGTATCCCGCTGCTCTGCTGCTGTGCTGGCCACCGGCCACAGATTGATGCTAATCTTCCCAACCACTCTAGGAGATGGCAATTCGTTCCCATTCTCAGAGGACGACGCTGGGGTCCAGAGAGGGGACCTTTACACCCAGGGACACAGGTCCTTTCTCTGCAGGGCCTCGGATGAGATGACTTCTCGGGGAGACAGTGGCGTGGGTTCTGTGAGCAGAGGGAAGCCGGGGGAAGAGGGCACCGTTCTTCCTGGCACCTTCAGAACCTGGGCAGAGCCGGTGGACATCCTGGCCAGAGATGCCCGGGGGACCTACCTCGGGGCCTGCTTCTCCTCTTCCGCCTCCCTGCTGAGATGCTGCGTGGTGCTGACTGCAGCTGACCGATCTCGATGGGCGTGTTCGCGCGGAAACTCTCCTTGAACTTCTGCATCAGGGACTCCACTGGCTCCTGCGTCGCCTCAGCTGCTGCTACAGGGTGGGCAATGGGACTAAAGTTAGGGCTTGGCCCACCCTCAGGCCCTGAAGAATTGGGCTTGGGCCCCCCACCCCCTGTGTGTCTGGAGATCCCTCCCAGACCCAGTGATGATGCAGGAGTCACGGAGACCAGGAGAGATGAATCTGATACCCTGCACACTTATTGATGCAACACCTACTGTGTTTTTAAGGGCACCGCCCCCATGCCCTTGAGATATGATGGTGAACACCATCCATAATTCAAAGAATCCACAGCTTGGTAGGACACATATCCAGGCATTGCCAACACCTTGCAACACTCCTGTGATAGGAGAATATAGAGTACTCTAGGAGCACCAAGAAGGTCGGCTCACCCATCCTAGGAGTCAAGGTGGGCTTCTTGGAGGAGACAATACCTCCACCAAGACCTTAAACAAGATTAGGAATTAGGAAATAATACAGAATCAGGGTGGAATTGCTGAAAAGATTTGGGATAAGAAAGTGCCCTGGGTGGAAGGAGAAGCATGTGCACAGACCTGAAGCCAGAAAGAACACAGTGCTTGAGTAAATGAAAGAAGTTCCGTGTGGCTGCTGTGGAGCCTGGGCAGAGCAGATGAGGCAGCAGAGGCCAGATCACCTTGAAAGCCACCTTGCGGAGTTAAATATTTTTATCCCATAGGCAAAAAGTGATTGTTGAAAGGTTTTAAAGAAGAAATTGGTATGTTCCAGTTAAGTCCCTGTGATAACAATTGCTAACCAGAGTGTGGAGTACACGCACAGAGGCTTTCGCAGGAGCCAGCCAGAGACAAGGAAGCCCGGACCAGAACAGTGGCAGGAAGGGTGGACAGCAGCCCTGGGGCGAACATCATTTCAGGAGACTGGTGGCTGAGCTGGTAAAGAATACACCTGCAACATGGGAGACCTGAGTTCGATCCCTGGCTTGGGAAGATCCCCTGGTGAAGGGAACAGCTACCCACTCCAGTATTCTGGCCTGGAGAATTCCATGGACTGTGTAGTCCATGGGGTTGCAGAGTCAGACACGACTGAGCGACTTTCACACACACATACTATGGTGCTGTGATATACACAGTGCTTGGTACAAGAGCCCCATTTCACTAAGGGAAGCTGAGGTTCTCCCCAGACAAGGCATACAACTTGCTCTAAGCTACCAAACAGTGGAGTCAAGCCTTCTAAACCCTACTCCAATGTTCCATTTGTTTCAATACCCTCCAAGGAGCTTCCAGTAGCCACATTTTCAGAAATTTCTAAATTGAGTCTGGTAGAAAGTTACAGGCAATGGAGAGAGTGATGTCAAAAGGGCAGAGGGGGAAAAAAAGTTGAAGATAAAAGTGAAAAGAAAAAAACAAAACACAGAAGAACTTGAGAAGGAAGCAGAGAGCCAACATAAAAGAAGAGGAGAGGAAATGAGAAAGAAGAAAAGGAGATTGGCTGAATGGTCTCTGGGCCTTTGTTCTGAGAAATCCCCAAAGACAGTCCAGACTTTGAAATCTTCAGACTCAGCCCTCCCTCTACTGACGTCTCCAGAGGCCGGGAAAGTTCTTCAGTTTAAGCCACCTGCTGTCTGATGACAAGGAACAGGATGTGCCAAAGATTCCTGTTTCTTTGATGGGCCTTTTCCAGAGTGGACAAAGAAGGCTTCTGAACATCCCAACACCAATTTTAAGGAGATCCTGTTTTCTCAGGAAGTTTTATCAGCTTAGACACAGATGTGTTTGCAGGGTAGCTCCTTCCCAGAGGGCTGGTTTGGGTATCAGACGCTGAGAAACCTCATCTTCAGGGACATAGAGGGGAATCTAAGCTTGCTAAGGAAAAGACAATGGACAATACAAGTGGCCCTGTGGTAGCACAGTGTACACATATGCCTTTCTTGATGTCCGTATCCCCAGGTACCTCAGTTAAGTCTACTTAAAGGTGAGCCAAGAAGAAAGTCCCAAACACAGGTCCACTACTCCAAGCCTATGATACAGAATCCTCCAGCAAAAGCCTACAATCCCTTCTGAGAAGTATAGTCACACCCAATCCCGATGCTTTAAACCTGGAAAGGAGACTGATCTACACAAAACTGCCAGAATTGGGCTATCCTGTGATCCAAAGTCCAGAGCAAGTCACGGTTGGGAATCCACCAAGGTTGGGGGCAGGCGGGGACCCATACATATCTGTCAAGATCCATGGATTCATTCATCTCCACACTCATCCATTCCTTCTACGCTATTTTCATAAAATATGTCTTGGTCTGCTTGGGCTTACATAACAAAAATCATAGACTGGATAATGTAAACTGGTCAGAGTCTCATTTGAAGATGGCTCCTTCTTACTGTTTTGTCCATGTGGGCTTTTCTCAGTGTATCCATGCTGAGAGGGAAGTGGGGAGAGAAAGAGAGAGAGAGAAAGGGAGATGTCTTCCTCTTCTTATGAGGACACAAACCCTATTTAATTAGGACCCCAACCTTATTTTCTCACTGAATTTTAATGACCTATCAAAAGCCTTGTCTCCAATACACTCACACTGGGGGTTAGGGTGTCAATATGTGAATTGTGGAATACACAGATCAGTCTATAGTGGACTGCATTTGGAGATGGGGCCTTTAGAATGTAATTAAGATTAAGGAGATCATAAAATCAGGGCCCTAATCATATAGCACGGTGGTCTTAGAAGAACAGAAAGATTCCCCCCATCCCCAGTGAGGACACCAAGAGAGGGTGGCCATTTACATGGCATAAAGAAAGCCTTCACTAGAACCCGACCCTGCTGACGCCCTCCAGAACTGGGGAAAAGTAAATGCCTGTTGTTTAAGCCACCCAGTGTATGGTGTTCTGCTATGGCGGGTCTAGTCACACTGGGGGTTAAGGCTTCAGCATATGCATTTGAGGGGGACATAAACTTTTGGTCCAGAACAGGGTATGACGGCAGAAACAACAACAAAGAAAACTGCTCAGTGGTGCTCACCATGTGGACAGGAAGGCCAACAGTAATGCCATGGATGACAGGAGAAACACAGCATTTGCAAGTGATACGTACCGAAAAGGACAAGTGAAAGATGAGCAATCCCACTGCTGGGCATACACACCGAGGAAACCAGATCGGAAAGAGACACGTGTACCCCGATGTTCATCGCGGCACTGTTTATAATAGCCAGGACATGGAAGCAGCCTAGATGCCCATCAGCAGACGAATGGATAAGAAAGCTGTGGTACATATACACAATGGAGCATTACTCAGCCATTAAAAAGAATACATTTGAATCAGTTCTAATGAGTGGATGAAACTGGAGCCTATTATACACAGTGAAGTAAGCCAGAAAGAAAAACACCAATACAGTATACTAACACATATATATGGAATTTAGAAAGATGGTAATGATAACCCTGTGTGCGAGACAGCAAAAGAGACACAGATGTATAGAACAGTCTTTTGCACTCTGTGGGAGATGGAGAGGGTGGGATGATTTGGGAGAATGGCATTGAAACATGTATAATATCATATAAGAAACGAATCGCCAGTCCAGGTTCAATGCATGATACAGGATACTTGGGGCTGGTGCACTGGGATGACCCAGAGGGATGGTATGGGGAGGGACGTGGGAGGGGGGTTCAGGATGGGGAACACGTGTATACCCGTGGTGGATTCATGTTGATATATGGCAAAATCAATACAATATTGTAAAGTAATTAGCCTCCAATTAAAATAAATAAATTTATATTTAAAAAAACAGGCTATGCTGGAGGACTATGCCTTTGTCTAGGAAAGCCATAGAAACTGTTTCAAGGACGTGAGCAGCATGACTAAGCTCTGGCAAGAGTATGAGTTAATCAGGTGAAAAGGGAGCTGCCGGTGGGGCTGAAGGGGAAAAAAGCAGAGGAGTCAGAAGAAAGAGTCTAAACAAAGACCCCATGGGGAGCAGAAATGTGGAAGGGGCTCCAATCACCACTGCAGCTGAAATGCTGAAAGCAAGTGGTGTGACATCATCTAGAGAGGTAGGAAACCCCAATACTAACACTAACCTTGACCTTCACCCTAACCCTCACTCTTCTGGGTCTTATTAAGGAGAACACGGTGAAGGTTTTAGGTGGCAGATCTTCACTGAGGGAAGATGGCTCTGGTGGTAGCAAGAAGAATTCACTGGGGAAGGTCAGAAATAGAAGTGAGAAGGCTAAGTAGGAAGGTGGCGTCAGAGCACAGAAGTCTGTATATGAGATGTACACGATCTAACCCATGTATGAGATGCTAGACTAGCAGAGGTGGAGACAGAAATAAAGGAGATGGATCAGGAGAGAGCAGAGACAGAAATGGCAGAGTGGTAGAGACAGAGCAAGGGGGAAATGTGAGAGCTATTTTGTAGGTATAACTCCTACAGGAGGGGTGACTGACTGGAAAGGGAGGATAAGGGAGAGGGAGGTGGAGAGGATGACTCCGGTTCTGGCAGAACAAGGTACCTTTCAATGAGAGGAGAGACATCGGAAGAGGAATGAAAGTGAGTTTAGTTTTAGGGAAGAGTACTTGATGCCTCCCAGATGTCTGAGTGGAGAAAGGTTGAGTAGATGTGGGTCTTGTACTCACCAGAGAGAAACTGGACTCTACAGAGGCTCTACACACACATTCTTTGAAACAGGTAGAAAGGGAGTGTGTGTAATGATTAAGAACATTAGCTTCTGACACAGTGCAGGCTATGGAACACAGAACCACTCCTGGCCTGCACTATCTGCTCTCTCTTTTACCCCTAGACTCATCTTCCAACCACAGGTTCATTCTGCTCCTTTCTGTTTCGTGGAGGCAGACCCTCAACGGGCTACTTTGCAGGTCTTCATTATCTGGCTACTGGTTGAGTTCTCCCAGGGAGATGGCCTGGAAGGATCTGGGAGGAGAAGGTTTGAGGGAATCTCTTCCCTTGCTCCTTTCCTGTTTCCACATCATATTTCTGATAGAGACTGGGGCCCTTAGGGCTTCTCTCGTGGCTCAGATGGTAAACAATCCGCCTGAAATGCAGGAGACCTGGGTTCGATCCCTGGGTTGGGATGAACCCCTGGAGAAAAGAATGGCAACCCACTTCAGTATTACTGCCCGGAGAATCCCAGGGACAGAGAAACGAGGCTAGCTACAGTCCATGGGGTCACAAAGAGTCATCAAATGACTGACCTCCACAATTGTAACTTCTGCCACGGCCCCTTTTCCACAACCAGTTCTCAGAGACTCTAATAAAACCATGCCATCTCCCTGCCCCTTCAGTTCTCAGAATTGGTAGTGGGCTTCCTGATACTTATTTTTTCCTGGTTCCTCCCCATTGATTCTCTGCATTCTGACTTTTCTCTATAAATAGTCACTTCGTTGAATTTCTCCTAAAAATCTCATTGGAGGATGCCTTCTTTGCCCAGCTGGAACCTCGACTGATACATCATCCCTTTTCATCGTGGCTCTGACATTCAGCAACTCCAAAAGGTCAGCCTCTTTCTAGCCTGTTATTTCTGCTTTCCTTTCTCCTAAGCTGATGCCGATCTGACCAGCTGGGAGCAGAGGAAGATACACAGAGAGGCAAGGTTTGCTCCCCTGGGCTGCAGGGGTATCTGATCTCGACCATAGCAAATCCTATCCATCTGTTTGGCTGCTCTTGCCTTGGTGACGGTGCCAGGAGCCCAGACAGGCTTAGAGCGGGAAGTGCTTATGCAAACCCCTCCATGGCCTCTTTCATCCTCGGTAACACTCTCTCCCGCCCCCGTCCCTCTCAATCCCATCCAGTAGCTCTATCAATATCAATATATCAAGTTGTCCAAACAAGCCACATTACCTCCTGGTACCCGCTGAGCTCTGCCTCCCCAGAGCAGCAAAATGCTCACCCGTTGCCTGGATGAATGCAACAGATGGTACTTAATCTGAGCATCGCGGCAGGCCCGGGAAAGGGAGGGGGAAGAGGGGGAAGCGGCCTCTTTCTAATTGACATATGAGAGATTGTCAAGCTTAATGGGAATGAACCACTGGGGCCCGAGGAGACTGAAGCCCCAGCCCCCAAGCCAAGATGGAGAAAAGAGAACAGGAAAAAGGTGCAGGGAGGAGGGAGATGAAGCAAGAATGGAAAGGAAAGCTGTGCTCTGGAATCAAGGTCAGGGTGTGGAAACGGAGAGATAGAAGAGTGGAAAGGAGATGAGAGAGCTGGAAAAACAATAAAGAGAAGGTAAAGGGAAGGATACGGATAGGGGAGGAGACAGAGACAGTGAGAGGAGGGTGAAGACAAGGCAGACCCGAGTGCCTCTGCAAAAGCATAAAGGTTGTGTTGGTTTTCAGACACCAGGCAAGCTTCAGCCTGATACACCACCCTACAGCACAGGCACCGCCTGCCCTGTCTACAGTGGTATTCACCAAGGCCATGTTCAAACACTCATGCACTCTTCTCTCTGCAACACAGACTGTGAGGTCTACCACTGAAACTTGTCTGGGTTTGGGTTCAAGTTCCTGTATCAGCTTTATCATCATCCTCTTAATATTTCTAGATTCATCCAGTCTATTTATAAAGAAAACTCACGATTCTTGAAAAATTCACCAACTCTCTGCCAGGCAAGGAGGCTGACTTTTTTTTTTTTTTTTTATGTTTGCTCACTTATTCCTCCTAACAGCTTTGAAAAGTGTTATTAGATATTTCGAAATGAGGAAATTGAGGCCTGGAGAAGTTAAATAGTCTCCGAGGGTCACACCCTTGAAAATGGCAGAGTTGGGATTTAGACTCAGGTTATGACTGGTGGCTCAGATAGTGAAGAATCTCCCTGCAATGCAGGAGACCCAGGTTCAGTCCCTGAGTCTGGAAGATCCCCTGGAGAAGGGAATGGCTACCCACTCCAGTATTCTTGCCTGGGGAATCCCACGGACAGAGGAGCCTGGCGGGCTACAGTCCATGGGCTGCAGAGTCAGACAGGACTGAGGGACTAACACCTCACCTTCACTATGACTCAGAACCTGGCTCCATTCACTGTTCCACCCTACACATACCCTTCCTGGCCTGCCTGGTGGACAGACATGGATATCCTAGTCTTTGAGTTTGGAGATGACTTCTCTGAGCCTGGATGCTTCTCTGACAGCTTATCCACCCATCTTAAATCAACTGGACATGAGTCCCCTGCAATTTGGTCCTGGCTGGTGCCAGGGGCTTGCCTTGGCTACAGTCAGACCTGCTTTGCGAAGGAACCTTGCTCAGTGTCGATGCTCAAGACTGTCCAGCCTGGAGGGCCTAGACTCAGCTCATGCCCCATGCTGTCAGTTCTGTCACCTACAGAACTGCGTTCAGAGAACCAACCAACAGGCAGGCACCACTTGTCCACACTGCCTCGTGCAATGTGTGAGAAAGTCTCCCCGAGTTCCAGTGTCAGCTCTGCCAGTGAATGATGGAGACACTCCCTTCTCATTTACAACCCTCAGTTTCTCTAAACGTCTGCAGGGTCTGGGGGAGGATTAAATGTAATTATGTACATAAACTGTCTAACAGAGCTTCTAGAATGCAGTAAGTGATCAACCCAGCTCCCTCTTGCTCTTCAGCTTCATGACTGCTCAGTTCATTCATCTATCCACCCATCCATCCATTTATTCATTCACTGTGAAAGGCATCCGCGATATAAGATACCTAGTTTGAAAATTACTTTAGGTATATATTCCCCCTTTTACTCAGATGTGAAAATAGAGGCACCAAGACATAAAGTCATCAAAAAATGTCAGCAGCGGAACAAGGTGGGGCACTGAAGTCTCCAAGTTCTGCATCCAGTTTCCCCAAAGTATAGAATAATATTCATCTCACACCTTGTGATGGTCAATTTTATGTGTCAACTTCACAAAGCTGTAATACCCAGCTATTTAGCCAAACATCTCCCTAGATGTTTCTGTGAAGACATTATTTAGATGAGATTAATACTTTAATTAGTAAATTTTGAGTAAGATGGCCCTCTCTAATGTAGATGGGCTTCATCCAGTTAGTTGAAGGCCTCACCAGAAAAAGGAAGAAAGGAACTTCTTTCGAGAAGAAAGGAACTCTGCTAGCAGACTGCCTTCAGACCTGAGCTGCAAAAACTCTTCCCTGGATTTCTAGTCTCCTGAGTGAGTGAGCGAAAGTCGCTCAGTCATGTCCGACTTGTTGCGACCCCATGGACTGTAGCCCACCAGGCTCCTCTGTCCATGGAATTCTCTAGGCAAGAATATTGGAGTGGGTTGCCATTCCCTTCTCCAGGGGATCTTCCAGAGCCAGGGATCAAACCCAGGTCTCCTGCATTGCAGGCAGACTCTTTACATCTGAGCCACCAGAGAAGCCCCCTCTAACCTCCTAGCCTACCCTGAAAACATTGGACCTGTCAGTCTCCACAACACATGAGAAGATTCCTTAAATCTCAACAGATTGATAGATAAATAGGATGTATCTAACCAATAGATGATGTATGGATATGAATATGGATATGAATATAGATATATAGGGCTTCCCAGGTGGCACTAGTGGTAAAGAACCTGCCTGCCAATGCAGGAGACACAAGGGACACGAGTTCCATCCCTGCGTCAGGAGGATCCCCTGGAGAAAGAAATGGCAATCTATTCCATTATTCTTGCCTGGAAAATCCCCATGGACAAAGGAGCCTGGCGGGCTACAGTCCATGGGGTCGCAGAGTTGGACACTGATCGACTAAGCACAGCACAGCACAGGCAATCAGAGAAGACATCCCAAACATGAAGAACACTTCGGCTAGGAAGATCTGGTAGAGATGGAAAGAACCATCAAATTTGGAAGGTGTGAGAATCCAGTTCCAGAATCCAACATTCCCTCTCATATAGGAATCATCTTTTCAATAAATAAAGAAGTAGCAAAGAAAACAGCCAGGGTCCCCTAACCAGCTGAGAATGCTCCATGACTAAATTTAAAACTCACGTACACATTTTTTTTTTTTTTAAATGACCAGCTCTTCCCAATTCTCAGGGGTAAAAACTGATGGATAGAATTCTCTCACTTTTTAGTTTTCTCTTCCACGAATGTTCTTAAACCTTTGGTGCCTGGCACAACTTATCTTCAAACAAGTGCCTGCAGACAAGACAAATGAACAAACAGCAACAAATACAAATTGAAAAGCTTGGGACTAGCCTTTTCTTATATATATGATCTTGGGTCTGTCAGTTAGTACTGCAGACTTGTAAGGTGGTAATAATTTCTGCTGGAGAACTGCACTGAGTTTGAATGATGGAATTAAATACAGTGATATTTTCCTCTGCTCTGTTAAAAACACAATACCTTCAAGGTTCCAAGTTCCTAGCCAGAACACAGATGGTCTCAAAGATTCCTTCCAGCTCCATGGCCTTGTAGTTATAAATGTAAATGAAATGTGCTTTCAACAAGATGAACACAATAACCACAGGCTTAACTGCATGCTAGTCTGCAAAGCACTTTTCATCTCTCTCAACTAACTCCATCTTCATGTCTGTGTGTGTGTTTGTTATTTGCTCAGTCATGTCTGACTCTTTGCAACCCCACAGACTGTAGCCCACCAGGCTCCTCTGTCCACGGAATTCTCCAGGGCAAAATACTGGACTGGGTAGCCATTCCTTTCTACAAGGGATCATCCTGACTCTGGGGTCAAACCTAGGTCACTCCTGCATTGCAGGCAGATTCTTCACTGTCTGAGCCACCAGAGAAGCCCAATGCTGTCTTTACTACATAAGGACCTTAGAGGAAGAGGAGTTTTCCAGAGCATGGGCTGGAGTTTATACTGGAAATCAACAAGTCCTGTTCAAAGGGAGAAAGGATCAAGCAACTAGACAGGCCAGGCCAGAGACTTCTTGGTCACCTTATTAACACCTTGGTAGCAAGGCATGGCTATGGAAAGGCTTCAGAACTAGCCACAGTTTGGAATGTTAGCTATGTTTCTCATTAGCTGCGATACTTGGGTAAATTGCTTAACTACTCAGAGCCTCTGCTTCTCCAAGTGTTAAAATGGGGTTTGCAATTTCAACTTCATAGAGCTGTTTTTGGATTAAATGAGATGTTAAAAATGCTTATCACAGTGCCTGATACAGAGTAAGCATTTTAAAGATGAGACTTAATATTGTTACTGCCAAAAAGATCTTAGACCATCAGTCACAGCAAATCCAAATCTTCTACCCAATCCCAGATGGTGTGTGTGTGCCTAGAATCTGATGGAACAAACTCAGAGACACTAGTCAGATTCTCATCCTTTTCCTAACTGCAAAGGAAGGCCATGTATGTGGCTAAGCACTCCTCAGCACTAGAGGGCCACCCATACTCCACAACTGGAATTCTTCATCTGACACCATACTTGGGTGGTAAATCCTAAGCTGGGCATTAGGGATATAGTAATAAATTGAAATATAGAGCCTTCTTTCAGGGAAGGCATAGGCAACCCACTCCAGTACTCTTGCCTAGAAAATCCCATGGACAGAGGAGCCTGATGGGCTGCAGTTCATGGGGTCATGAAGAGTCAGACACGACTGAGTGACTTCACTTTCCCTTTTCACTTTCATGCATTGGAGAAGGAAATGGCAACCCACTCCAGTGTTCTTGCCTGGAGAATCCCAGGGACAGGGGAGCCTGGTGGGCTCCCGTCTACGGGGTTGCACAGAGTCAGACACAACTGAAGCGACTTAGCAGCAGTAGCAGCAGCAGAACCAGAGCCTTCTTTAAAACACAACACTGTTTAGTGAAAGAGACAAATAGAGGTAAGAAAAATATACGGTACTAAGTGCCCAGTGATGAGATGGCTGAAAATGAGTTTTCTAATTCCTTTTGCAAGTGGAAAAGCTATAGAGAATTCCCAGCGGAGCTGTGAACTTGGCTGACACTTAAAAAAGGCAGAACTAGGTAAAGAGGATGACAAAAGAGTAGAATCAGCAGGGAAAAGGGAGAAGGCGATGGCACACCACTCCAGTACTCTTGCCTGGAGAATCCCATGGACAGAGGAGCCTGGTAGGCTGCAGTCCATGGGGTTGCTAAGAGTCAGAAACGACTGAGCAACTTCACTTTCACTTTTCACTTTCATGCATTGGAGAAGGAAATGGCAACCCACTCCAGTGTTCTTGCCTGGAGAATTTCAGGGACAGAGAAGTCTGGTGGGCTGCCATCTATGGGGTCACGCAGAGTCGGACACGACTGAAGCGACTTAGCAGCAGCAGCAGCGGCAAGGAAAAGGGGGGAAAGAAATGTAGAGAAAATCGTATACAGTTTGGTTTTTCAAGAGCTTCAAGTGAAAGGTGATTGTACAAAGAACATCCATCTTTGAGCAAGGAAGGTGGGCCTGGCTCTTTCTGAGGACTCCTATCTCCCTTCCCAGTTCAGTTCAGTTCAGTCGCTCAGTCTTGTCTGACTCTGTAACCCCATGGACTGCAGCACACCAGGCCTCCCTGTCGATCACCAACTCCCAGAGCTCACTCAAACTCATGTCCATCGAGTCGGTGATGCCATCCAACCATCTCATCCTTTGTCAGCCCCTTCTCCTTCCACCTTTACTCTTTCCCATCATCAGGGTCTTTTCAAATGAGTCACTATGTCACATCAGGTGACCATGGTTCAAAAGGTCCATTTCTTTTGAGAGCCCTGCTACCCAGTTTCACTAATCTTTCCTATGCCTTTTTTATTTATCTCAGACACCCAAGGTGTAGCGAGGGCATGCAGTTTAGGAATCTGATAGACATGCATTTAACCTTCACTCTATCACTTGTTCATTACAGGACTCCACACCTCTAAGCCCCAGTTCTCCATAAGTAAAACCTTGAGCATAAGTCTGCTCAGGAACTGTGAAGTTTTGTTTCTTTGGGCTTCCCAGGTGGCACTAGCAGCAAAGAATCCGCCTGCCAGTGCAGGAGACTTAAGAGACATGGGTTTTGATCCCTGGGTCAGGAAGATCCCCTGGAGCAGGGCATGGAAACCCACACCAGTATTCTTGCCTGGAGAATCCCATAGACAGAGGAGCCTGGTGGGCTTTGGTCCATAGAGTTGCACAGGGTTGCAAGAGTTGCAGAGAGACTTCACAAGCACATTTGTTTGTTTACTTATTTTGGTTAAGTAACCCTAAGCACTCAATAAAGTATAGCCTTTATTATCATTCTTGTTAGTCAGCTTAAGTGAGATAAGCTTACAGAAGGCCTTGCACTGGGTCCAAACTTAATACAAACTAGGTTCTCCATTTCCCTATTGGGTAACTCATTACCTGTGACAAAGGATGGTGGATGTTAACTCCCTACTGTGCTCTGATGTATAAATCTGACCATCATCTCTGACTTTAGCTACTCCCAGGGCTTGCACCCCATGTCAGCCAAACCCCATGGCTACACCTGAGATTTTCCCGGCCATAATCCAGGACCTGTGTGTGGCTACTATTTCCATTAAGCCTGGAAATCAAGCCTCTGCTCACAGTCCTCCATCTATTCTTATATCTTGCCATTTCATGCTCATCAGGTGTGTGCTTTGACCTGCAATATCCTGAATGTAAGCCATGCTGTGGCAAACATGGGATTTTGTATATGTATATAGAAAGAGAGGGAAAGACAGAGAGACAGATCTGTTGCTCATGAAGCTCTAGTTCCACCATTTTTAGCCCAGAGCAGAGGATGCTGAGCCAAAGACAAGAGGATGCTATCTTTCTGGCAGCTGGTTGGCATGGAAGGGAGAATCCCACTCTCTTACTCCTATTCCCTTCCTTCCCCCAAATTTTACCTCCTCCTGGTCTTAGTTTTCCCCCAGAGAGTTAGCTTGGATGTTTCTGGTTGATTCATTACTGAGAGTCACCTAAATGCAGCATCGTAACTTGCCAAGAAACCTCATTAGCCATATAATCATAAGAACAATGACAGTTACCATTCTGGAGTGTTTATAATGCACCAGGTACCATGTGAAAGTAAACAAGCCCTGGTTGGATATAATTCTCCTAATGACTATGGTAAATGAACTTCACCACTCCTTGCACCCACCTATTGTTTTAACTTCGTTGTGGATTGAGTGCACTTCATTGTCCTTTGATTTGCATTCAGTTCTGTGACTTGTTTTGTCTGAGAGTATGTCGGTAGATGTCGGTGTGCACCAGTTATGAACACAGGCTTCAAGAGGCATCACGTATGCAGGCTCACACATGTACACCTGCCACCTTCATGAGGAAGATGTGTCTCAGGGAGCCTACTGGTCCAAGAAAGGTGATGGACATAGAGTAGATTCATAGCTTTTTATCATGGAGTGGACTCACTCTACTCCTATAGCTCAGGTCATTGACACCAGCCAATCTGTAGATGCTAAGCCATCCATCCACGATGAGCAAAACACTCCATCTAATCCACAGACACTTGACAAATCACTGTTTATTACTGGATGCCACTGAGGTTTCACAGCTGTTTTTTATGTAGCTTTATTGTGGCAATGACTGACAGATGCATTTCCATCTTACAACTGGGTAAGGGAAACACAACAAGGTTAATTAATTTCCAAGGGTCAGATAGCCTATAAATAGCAGAGCTAGGCAAACAGCTTCACATACCACACCATGGCTTGTTTTGGAATGGGACCAATAAACATGGTTTAATGAACTGACTTTCACACTGGAGCAGATGAAAGGAATCCCTTATCAGTCAGCATCCCTTTAGACCATATTAACGATAGTGAGAATAATCTCAGAAATAACCACCACCTGAAACTGAGGTGTCCGTCTCCAGTGGCAATATGGGTGATAACATATCCATTCAGAGCTTCCAGGGTTGGGCTATGCTTGCTTAATGAAGGGAAAAACCATTTCACAGTGTATACTCAGTTCAGTCAGTTCAGTCGCTCAGTCATGTCCGACTCTTTGTGACCCCATGAACCACAGCATGCCAAGCCTCCCTGTCCATCACCAACTCCCAGAGTCCACCCAAACCCATGTCAATTGAGTCGGTGATGCCATCCAGCATCTCATCCTCTGTCATCCCCTTCTGCTCCTGCCTTCAATCTTTCCCAGCATCAGGGTCTTTTTAAATGAGTCAGGTCTTCACATCAGGTGGTCAAAATACTGGAGTTTCAGCTTCAGCATCAGTCCTTCCAACGAACACCCAGGACTGACTAGGAATCAAATGAGAGGCATGAAAAATACACCCAGTGACACAGGTGCATAACTGACCCACGCTGATGTGGAAGAGTGGATGGTGGATACTCCCGGTGACACAGGGGCATTATTGACCCATCCTGATGTGGAAGAGCAGATGGTGGAACCTGGATGCTTCTTACCTCTTCAACTGGCAGATTTTCCACCCATGTTCCTTTAAGGACAAATTTTCCCAGTACAAAAAGGTGGTTATAAATTTAAACACATGTAAGTCTACTGTAGCAAATGGAGGGGTTTTGGAGTGAAAAGAATGCATCTGCATTATAAATATGTCCTATTTCTCAATATTAAACTCTTAAAAATAGACTGGCTAAATATATAGACAATAATAGATTGAAGCTGAGTCGGCGTTACTATAAGGCTCTGGATTTTCCATTTACTGACTTATAATTTCAGCTTCCCATTTCTACATGACAGTTAGAGCAGGCTTGCTTTATTATGCATGATGATATGCAACCGCCACACAAAAATGCAAGCACACTAGAGAGCAACCCCAGTGGGAGGGGATAGCAGGGAATCCTGAATGGAAAACTCAGAAGATCTAGAGGAAGAAGACCAGATCTTCACCTCCAGCCCAGCTGCCGCATGACTTTGAACACCTCAACAGGCTTCTCTGAGCCTCAGAAAATAAAACTTCCTGTGAGATTCATGGGAGATAGTACACATACAAAGTAAGACAAGACCACATGCTAAAATCATGATGTAAAATTATTTTATCATCATACTGAGGTTCAAACCCTGAACTTCTTAACATCTGCTCATCCTTGAGCACAATGGCCATGCCTCTCTGAACCTTGGTTATTTTTTCATGTAGTAAATAGAGATGAGGGTATCTATAAGAAATATTTAAATAAGCATACTAGGTATACCATAAACTCATACTTGTTGACTTGTTGAGTGTTTATGCCACTCACCACCAGCGTGGAAAGTAGGTGACATTAGTATTTCCATATAGAGCAGAGGCTGACCTGGAGTCCAAGATGGCCTAACTCTGATCTTAACTACTGCTGCAAATGAAGAGAGAAACACAAGAAGGATGTGGGAGAAGCAGAGAAGGAATCAGTCTGTGGAATGGTGGGGCTGTCCCAGGCACCTCTGGAGAGCTGCACAGGCTCACATATGCATCTTAGGAACTATTTTTATTCCACAGCTAGATAATCCTGAATTATCTTCCTCTTTCTTATTTAGTCCTGGTTAAACTGGCTCAGCTAAGTATTATGGATGCCTCTTTTTCTTTCTATCCTTTTCCCAGGAAGCAGCCAAAAAAACTGAGCGAAGGCAGGAGAGAGAGCTGGAAATCATGTCTTTAGTGGAGCAGAACAAATTCCCCCTCTGATGTTTTTTGGTGAAATAATAGAGATCCATCCTAGGGAGCCATCTGTACAGGGAGCCTGTGTGCACGGGCGGATGGGTCTTGAGGAACACTCTCATTTTGCTAGATGTGCACAGTGAAGTAGAGAAATGCGATAAAAGAAAGAGGCAGAAAGGCGGTGATAGAACTCCCCAACTCAGCTCATCCAGTCGCAACCCTGGAAGGGGGCTCACACACCAGTCACCGTTCTGATAAGGGGTACTGCAGGATTACAAACAACACTTGCTATTTCTCCCCTGAGTCGGCCTCTCCTTCTTCACAGTTCAGCTCTTATCAGTCACATTCTGATTTAAATCTCTAGAATATGGACCCTGCATACCTGGATTAGATGTGCGTGTCCAGGGACCTCCCTGATGGTCCGGTGGCTGAGATTCCATGCTCCCGGTGCAGGGGGCCTGGGTTATATCCTGCAGGCCACAGCTAAAGGTTCCATGTGCTGCAGGGAAGACTGAAGATCCTACATGCCACAACAAGACTGGGTGCAGCCAAATAAATCAATATTTTAAAAAGACGTGGGTGTCCAAGGAGGTCTTCTGGAGTCTGCACCAGTAACATACATTTTATAAACACACATTCAGCTTGGTGTCCTTTCTCCCTCTCTTGTCACTTCCATTCACTAGTTTGGGCATCAGAGATTTCAATGTAAGTTAATGGTAAGGTGACCATTGAGAGAAGAATAGCAATCTCTACTGTGCATTGCCCAGACCCCACCTAGAGAAATGTATTGAGATCTAAATGTTACATCAAGGATATAATTAGCAAAGTAGAACAGATGCAGATATGAGAAGCTAGACTAATATGAAAGCTTGTAATGGAATCATAAGGAACAATGAGACACTATAAATAAGTTAAGCAAGCTGCCTTTGACTATGTGAAGGGCTGTAGTATTACTAGTACTTATAATATCAATGTTTAACATCCTTATTACTGTAACTATGCCCCATGCACCACGATACATGCAATATATGCATAATAACCACAAGGGCTTTTTTGTTTGTTTGTATATTTGGTGCTTACACTGGGCCAGGTACCTGCTAAAGAACTTTGCAGATGTAAGTTCATGTAATTCTCAATGATGCTGTGAAGTAAACTCTACTCAACTCTAATTTACAGATGGAAAAACTGACTCTCAGGCACTTGAGGTTCTTAAGACAGGTTTCTCAATCTTAGCATTATTGACATTTGGAGCTGGATAACTCTTTGTTGTGGGAACCATATGTTGTCATATGTATGCTGTAGGATATTTAACAGCATCCTTGGCCATTGCAAATTAGATGCTAGCAGTCCCCTCATGCAGCCATGAAATTAAAAGACGCTTACTCCTTGGAAGGAAAGTTATGACCAACCTAGATAGCATATTCAAAAGCAGAGACATCACTTTGCCAACAAAGGTTCGTCTAGTCGAGGCTATAGTTTTTCCTGTGGTCATGTATGGATGTGAGAGTTGGACTGTGAAGAAGGCTGAGCGCCGAAGAATTGATGCTTTTGAACGGTGGTGTTGGAGAAGGCTCGAGAGTCCCTTGGACTGCAAGGAGATCCAACCAGTCCATTCTGAAGGAGATCAGCCCTGGGATTTCTTTGGAAGGAATGATGCTAAAGCTGAAACTCCAGTACTTTGGCCACCTCATGCGAAGAGTTGACTCACTGGAAAAGACTCTGATGCTGGGAGGGATTGGGGGCAAGAGGAGAAGGGGACGACAGAGGATGAGATGGCTGGATGGCATCACTGACTTGATGGACGTGAGTCTGAGTGAACTTCGGGAGTTGGTGATGGACAGGGAGGCCTGGTGTGCTGCAATTCATGGGGTCGCAAAGAGTCAGACATGACTGAGCGACTGATCTGAGTCCCCTCGTTGAGTTGTAATAACCTAAGAAGGCAATGGCAACCCATTCCAGTACTCTTGTCTGGAAAATCCCATGGATGGAAGAGCCTGGTGGGCTGCAGTCCATGGGGTTGCGAAGAGTTGGACACGACTGAGCAACTTCACTTTCACTTTTCATTTTCATGCATTGGAGAAGGAAATGGTAACCCACTCCAGTGTTCTTGCCTGGAGAATCCCAGGGATGGAGGAGTCTGTTGGGCTGCCGTCTATGGGGTCGCACAGAGTCAGACATGACTGAAGCGACTTAGCAGCAGCAGCAGCAAAGTATGTCCAGATATGTCTCACTACTTCTTGAGGGGCAAAGTCACCCCTGCTTGAGAACCTCTAGACTAAGGTAACCTAGATGGTAAGTGGGGTTCCTGGGATTCAAATGCAGATCAGTCTGGCACCAAGAGCCATGCTCTTAAGAATAATAATATCAATAACCATCATAATAGCAATACTCATTATTTTATGAGCCCACACATGACAAATCTTTCTAACTATGGAAAGAAGAGCTAACGGAGGTGGCAAGTCCTCTGAAACTAGGAGTAAGTAGGCAGAAGTGTCACATTCCAAAAATAATACAGAAGAGATTCAAGTATTAAAAAGGAAAGGTGAACTAAAAGCCAGGCAGCCCAACGATAACCCAAAAATCCATTATTCAGTGAATTTACAACTTGAGGTTCTCATTTTAATTCTAAGTCCCTTTCAATAATTACAGAGGAAGAAACCAATCATAATTTGAATTATCTTATCCTCAGTAGAAACCCAAAGAAATTTGCCTTGTACTTATACTTAGGAGATTGGGAAGGTGCCGTTCCTAATCTCCTTTTTTCAGCCCTCTGACACACACACAGATACAAACCCTTTTGTCCACACATCTGGGCTCAGAAACAATTGGTCCATCATCTGGTTCTAAGTAGAAGAAACTGGAGATATAATATAGCAAGTCATCAGCTGGGCAGTAAACTGGCAAGTCTCCACTGGTGTGTAATAAACTCATGGTGCCTGAGAAAGAAAGACATTGACAAGAGGGAAGACCACAGACTCCCACCTGCCTCCTTCCATGCCCAGAGCACCTACCTCCTGAGCTGTCAGTCAGTCAGTTCAGTCGCTCAGTCATGTCTGACTCTTTGTGACCCCATGGACTGCAGGACGCCAGGCTTCCCTGTTCATCATCAACTCCTGGACCTTGTTCAAACTCATGACCATTGAGTCAGTGATGCCACCCAACCATCTCATCCTCTGTTGTCCCCTTCTCCTCCCAACTTCAATCTTTTCCAGCATCAGCGTCTTTTCCAAGGAGTCATTTCCTCGCATCAGGTGGCCAAAGTATTGGAGTTTCAGCTTCAGCACCAGTCCTTCTAATGAATATTCAAGACTGATTTCCTTCAGGATGGACAGATTTGATCTCCTTTCAGTCCAAGGGACTCTCAAGAGTCTTCCCCAAATGGAACACAAAGGAAGAAAGTAGAAGAAAGAATATACATCTCCAGCAATTACAGACTAGAATGACCAAAGGTTCATGGATACGAGTAGGAGCAAACTTGCATGAAGCAGATCATCCAGGTGATATTTTAGAGACCCTTCCCAAAGACCTTACAACGCAATAAATTACACCAAGATGTTGTTAAATTAAAGCTGGACTAAGGTGGATTGGGCATCAAAACAAATTATTCAATTAACTGGTGATTCAAGCAAAAAAAAAAAAAATTAAGAGGAGGATGTGGAGTTCACACCTAGAAGGCCAAGTAGAGAGAGACAGCTACCTTCTGATAATTTTAGCCTTCCCCTGCAAAGCACAGGGACTGAAACTATACTTAGATGCTGGGTATGGTATATCAAGAAGGATGAGAGGGTTTTCCCAGGTGGCATATACAAAGAGCATCTTCATTTCAAAACATGATGAGTCACTTAGTATGGCTAGAGTTCAGTGATCCTAGAGGGATGCTGCTACACATAAGGTGAGAAAGATGCAATGACCACATCAGGAAGGGACAAGGGACCTGAATACCAAGTTAAGCACCTGAACTTTAGTCTATATAGTAGGGAAGATCACTTGTACGTATGGATTTTGATCAGAAGAGTGGCACTGTCAGAGGAATACCTAAGATCAATGTGACTGTCAGTGTGGAAGAGGGTTCCTAGGGAAAATAATACATAATGACAGTACCGATAAAAAGAGTTGAGATGTATCGAGCCACTCAGCATGTGCCGGTAACTGTGCTAAGCATTTTATCTAAATTTTCCAATTTAATACTCACAACAAACATATGGGGTAAGCACTTTGATAAAGCTTTTTGTAGAAGAAAAGATTAAGCTTAGAATTCAAATTGTGTTCAGGATCCTAATACTTGACACTGATGGCGTCAAGATACTACCCCAAGTTCAATTCTAGCGTCTATACATTTGAGAAGTCTCTGTGAGTGCAGACAAAGGAAAATACAGACCTCAACTGGACAATGTCGAAGGAAATAGAAAACAAGATTTATACTTGAAAACATACATATTCAGGGCATAGAAATGGATAGGAATGATTGGATTTAGATCTAAACTGGAGGCTCTGAGAGAAGTCTTGTTGCATCCTAGCTGTTCTCCTTGGGAATGATATATAACTCTATGGTTTCAGGGTTAACTACATCCTGATAGGGTCAAAGGTTGCCTAAATGTTCCCCTTTTCAATTATAAAAGGATGACTTGTCACTGATGCTTTTCTTACCAGGATCAGCTTGTCTACAGAACTAAATTAAACCATATGTTGCTGCTGCTGCTAAGTCGCTTCAGTCGTGTCCGACCCTGTGCGACCACATAGACGGCAGCCCACCGGGCTCCCCCATCCCTGGGATTCTCCAGGCAAGAACACTGGAGTGGGTTGCCATTTCCTTCTCCAATGCATGAAAGTGAAAAGTGAAAATTAAGTCACTCAGTGGTGTCCGACTCTTCACGACCCCATGGACTGCAGCCTACCAGGCTCCTCCATCCATGGGAGTTTCCAGGCAAGAGTACTGGAGTGGGTTGCCATTGCCTTCTCTGAAAAATATGTTACAGAAATGGAAAAAAAAAGGTCATGGCATGAAAAGATTTCATCTCACCATCATCCAAGGGAGCGGCAACAGCAGGGCAGAAACTGTTGGGAAGGACCATGACCCAGACTCTGGGATTTGGGCAGGACTAGACGGTGCAGGCAGACAGCCAAGGAGGGCACTGGCTTCACGAGCAGAAGGGTTTGCAGATGACTGAACTTGAAACTTAAGTAAACACAACTCATACAAATATTTATACTTACCTGATCAGTGAACGTATCATGAATGTCTCTGTGGCTCTGGCTCATTAGTAAGTTCAATTCTTCAAGTTTCACTGCTCTTCCTAAATATCACGAATGCTGCCCACTCTGAACTCCACTGTTTCCCCATCCTCAGCAAAGTCTGGATCCATTTTCTCACTCTTATCTTTCTCAATGTGCCTGACCCTCCCTACCTTATCCTTCAGTCACAGCCCTCATTCACTTCCAAGCTAATTGTTTCCACCGATGTGTGCAAACCAACCATTTATGGGAAATGTCACAGGATGTTAATTTCATGTGGAATTGGGTAACTGCAAAAAGTGCCTTCTTTTTCATTATATAGAATAAGTATTATATTAATAGTGCCATTTTCAATTAGAACCACAATTGCAGGCCTGTCATCCACTAACTGTAGGTTATTTCTCACGAAGTATTTTTCTGAACAGTTTTCTTTCTAAATCCCTTGCATCATCATAATTAAGATAATGCAGCATAAGTATAAACACATAATGGAGGCTCAAACATCACCATGGACTATCCAACTAGTGCTACATACTTATTGAAATTTCTCAAGCAAAAAGGAAGAAGTGTTGGAGTCACTACGGAGGTAGAGGAATGAAGACTGATGAAATTAGCAGGAACAAGACAAAGCAGTCCAGAAAACTTGGCCAGAGCCCACGTCAGGGGAGCTGAGCTTGCCTGAGTACTTCTATAAGGCAACCAGAAAGCATACTCAAAGCTTCGGAACATTGAGAAAAATCTTGTCAAGCATCTATCATGTTGGGTGCTTCACATGGATCATCTGATTTACTCCTCAAGGCAACTCCACAAAGTTTGTTTTTTTATTGCCATTTTACAGATGAAGGAACTGAGAGCCTAAAATTTAAGGAAAGAAAGGGCAAGCTGAGATTTAATACTCGATTCTAGCATTAGCCAGTTACTGCCATTAAGAACCACTCCAATTTTTTTTTTTTCATTCAAGATTGTACTTATTCATGTGCCTGTGGGTCAAAGGAACCCTGGTGACTCAGACAGTCAAGAATCTGCTTCCAGTGCAGGAGACCCAGGTTTGATCCCTAGGTTGGGAAGATCCCCTGGAGAAGGGAATGGTTACCACTCTAGTATTCTTGCCTGGAGAGTTCCATGAACAGGGGAGCCTGGCAGGCTACAGGCCATGAGGTTGCAAAAAGTCAGACATGAATGAGCGACTTTCACTGTGGGTCAAATGAGGGTCAGATTATTCAGGCTGGGGTTCGCTTGGCTGCAAAACAATAGGTTGAGTTCAGGTCTGCTCCACAGGCTTCGCATCCTCTTTGGACCAGCGAGTTAATGGGACACTGAGGAAAGCACAAGAAAGAAACGCCTCTGTGCAAGCATATTTCAGGCTTTTTTGGGTGTCACAAGTGCCAACACCTCACTGGTCAAGTAAGTCAGATACACAAGCTCAGCTTCAATAGGACAGGAAAATATTCCCGACTCACAGTGGTAGATGGAAAGTGAATATATGCTCAATAATCATCTGAGCTATCACATCTAAAAATCTTACAAGTTTCAATAACACCGTGAAAACCATACCACTATGAGTCCAAGTTTCTGTAGGGAGTCATGTCAAAGGGAGATGGCCATGGTGACACAGAAGTGGTAGCAAGTAAGTGACCTGGAGTTTTCCTCATCTGTATAAAAGGCATAATATTGGCAAATCTTCTTAGGAAGGCTTTTGGAAGGTGACTGAGACGCCTCTGCTATGCTTAGTTGCTCAGTCATGTTCAACTCTTTGTGACTCCATGGACTGCAGCCTGCCAGGCTCCTCTGTGCATGGGGATTCTCCAGGCAAGAAGAATGGAGTGGGTTGCCATGCCATCTTCCAGGGGATCTTCCCAACCCAGGGATTGAACCCAGGTCTCCCGTATTGCAGGAGGATTCTTTACCATCTGAGCTACCAGGGAAGCCCAAGAATACTGGAGTAGGTACCTGATCCCTTCTCCAGGGAATCCTCACGTCCCAGGAATCAAACCGGAGTCTCCTGCATTACACGTGGATTCTTTACCAGTTGAGCTACCAGGGAAGCAAGATGTCTATATAGAGTTTAAAAAAAAAAAAAAAAAAAAAAACAGGATGCTTCTTTGTGTGCTCATATTCTATTGCATTGCTCAGTTTTACTTTTCTTTATCAAATATATCACTGCTGCCAATGTGTTATATATTTATTTTCTTACTTGTTCCCACTTGTTGCTGCTGCTTAGTTGCTTAGTCATCTCTGACTCTCTGAGGCCGCATGGACTGTAGCCTGCCAGGCTCCTCTGCCCAAGGAATTTTCGAGGCAAGAATACTAGAGTGGGGTGCCATTTCCTTCTCTAGGGGATCTTCCTGACCCAGGGATCGAACCCACATCTCCTGTGTCTCCTGCATTGGCAGGCACATTCTTTATCAGTAGTACCATCTGGGAAGCCCGGTCCCCTCTTAACCATTCCAAATGTTAGCTAAATAAATAAAAAGATAGTCTTATTTTGTTAACTGTCATATCACTCGTGCTTAAGGTACTGACTAAAATGTAGTACACACTCTCTCTATATTTTTTTTAGTACATGGAATGCAACATTGTTAACTCAACTTTATAAATACTCTGTGCATGTAACACAACAAACTCAACCTGTGCCAGTTTTGAGCTCTGAGGAGGGGACAACGTTGTTTTGAGAGGTACAGGGGAACGGTCATGATGATGACAATGGTGGCTATGGTTTGATGTTGCTATTAAATTTAATGAAAATTAAAGATCACTGGACTTGGAATAAAAAAGTACTGATGACTCGGTTACACATCCTTACAGTTGTGTTGCTTTGGAAGATCTCGTAACCTCAGCAATTCTCAGTGATCTCATCTATGTAATTGGTTTGCATATATAGACTTTGCCAAAGTATCTCAAGTTCCCAATATAATCTCTTAAAGTGTCTGGCAAAAAGTAGGTAGCTATCAGGTTGAAAATGAGGATGGTGATGGTCAAGATGATGAGCAATTTTCTTACAGGTTTTCCTGGGAAAAGTATATAAAACAACTGTTGTAAACGTAGGCAGAATTAAACTTTCAACAGGTATAGCAGAGGACTGGGCGTTAAAAGCTGAAGAAATGTTCATGGAATAAGACACTTCAGAACTGACACCCGCAGACCACATTAGATTCATATATGGAGAGATGGTAGAGGAAAGTCCCAGAACAGGAAAATAAAACAAGCAAATCTCCAGAGAGAGAGATAAGGGCAGAGGTAACAGTTGCAGCTGTCCAAACAATGTTCATACTGCTTTTAGAAATTTTTGATTTATCTAAGCAATTCCAGATTCATGAGTTGATCTCTACAGTAACCATGTATAATATACAGAAGAGTTATCATCACTATGTTACAGGTGAGAAAACAAGAGGTTCAAAGACAGTGCATAATTTAGCTCTGCAGCTGGATGAGAAACTGAAAATCTAGTTGAGACCCCAAAGTGACACGTATCAGACAGCAAAATGAGTTTAAGATAGATCACTCCAGTAGCTCATGTGAACAGTGGGTCGCTAGATACCAGTAAGCGAACCATTTAACTCCTCAGTTCCATCAGGGGAATGACAAATGATATTTTTTTTTACATTTTTAAAAAATGGAAGTATATTTGATTTACAATACTGTCTTAGTTTCAAATGTACAGCAAAGTGATTTAGTTACATGTATGCGTGTGTGTTATAGTTATATCTATGCAAATATAAAATTATATATATTTAATGAACTGAACTGAACTATATATAACATATTCATATATAAATTTGTATTTACATATATTCTTTTTCAGATTCTCTATTATAGGTTATGACAAGATTTGAATATAGTTCCCTCTGGTATACAATAAGTGCTTGTTGTCTATTTTATATCCAGTAACATGTGTCTGTTAATTCCAAACTCCTATTCATCCCTCCCCCACCCTTTGGTAACCATAAGTTTGCTTTCTGTGTCTGTTCATCTTTTTATGTTCCATAAGTTCATTAGTGACAGTTTTCTAGATTTCACATTCAACTGATATCACATAGTATTTGTCTTTGTCTGACTTACATCACTTAGTATGATAATCTCTAGGTCCATCCATGTTGCTACAAATGGCATTATTTCATTCCTTTTTAGAGTACTATTCCACCGTGGTGTGTGTGCATCACACCTTCTTTATCCATTCATCTCCTATGGACACTTGGGTCCCTTCCATATCTTAGCTACTATAAACAGTGCTGCTATGAACACTGGGGTGCACACGCCTTTGCAAATTACAGTTTCTCTGTGGCCCAGGATGACGAGCCAAAGAAAACCAGCATGAGGATGAAGAACAAAATAGCTGTTCAAAGAAGGACTCTAAGATAGGCTGTGTGAGCTCAAATCATGGCCCCTCCACTTTCCAGCTACGAGATCCTGGACACCTTCCTTAAGATTTCTAAGGCTTAGTTTCTTTACCTGTAAAACAGGGATGATAATCATATAATAATACACACTGTAAAAGTGGGTAAAATAGCACATTGTAAGTGCCATGTAAGTGTCAGCCATCAAGCTTGTCTGAAGATCTGAAGAACAGGGCTGCCTGGAAGGGTGAAGGCATCGCACCAGAAGGACGTTGGAGGAATCATGAGAGTGACGGACAAAGTGAGCCAACACGGGAAACAGGGATGCCGCCACCCATATGAAGGGCCGCAGAGGAGCATGCTTAGGAATGGGAGCTGGTCTGAGAAGACCATGAACATGCGCTCACACAGTGAGCTAGCTCTAACTCCACCTGGGTCACTGAAGCTAGGTCATGTCATGACCATGCCAATCAAGCCAGACCTTCCCTGACCTTTCTATGTTTCCCACCTTCTCATGCACACTCCAGCCCCAGAGAGGCTGGAAAAAAACAGATAAATGCTGGAGAGGAGGCAAGTGAGAAAGAGAAAGCAAGCAAGCGTTGCTGACCATCTTCGGCTGCCAAGATAACTCCAGCCCTAATCAGGGGAACCACAGAGAGACTCTCCTTTTAGTGGAGACTGAAGAGCTGGTTATTACAAGCCACTGGATAGCCCGGAACTGAGACAGTCTTTTGTTACATTAAGTCAGTGTTGGTCTTTAATTACCTAATGGTCACCAGAAAAGCCACTGTGTATTTCTACAGGGGCAGAGAAGAAACTAATATCGTAATATTATTCAACAAGTACAAAGGGGTTAGAAGACAAAACGAAAGATGCTTTGTGACTGTATCCTATGGGGGCACTACCGGGCAGCACATGACATTACAACTCTGTAATACATTTTCTTTATACTTAATAAAGCTTTTTCCACTCTAACTAGGACTTCCTTTTTGTTTTTAATAAAATCATCACAACATATTCGGATAAAAATTACTTAGCAGGGAAGTGGAAGAATTTGACTTGAGTTTGCATTCCCCAACTCATGAATCATTCTCCATACAAGTAGGCAATCAATATATGCAATTTATGGTTGTAAATAATGTATTTTTCCTTTAACTCAAACATAGGTTAACCGTTAAGTCTTTCTTCCACTGGACTAGGTATTTTTTCTGTGTTCTCTCATTTTATCATATAGAGTCCTAGTTCTTATAACACTGCTTGTATTTGCAATGATTGAAAGGAAAGTTATGACCAACCTAGACAGCATATTAAAAAGCAGAGACATTACTTTGTCAACAAAGGTCCATCTAGTCAAGGCTATGGTTTTTCCAGTAGTCATGTATGGATGTGAAAGTTGGATTATAAAGAAAGCTGAGCGCTGAAGAACTGATGCTTTTGAACTGTGGTGTTGGAGAAGACTCTTGAGTGTCCTTTGGACTGCAAGGAGATCCAGCCAGTCCATCCTAAGGAGAGCAGTCCTGGGTGTTCATTGGAAGGACTGATGTTGAAGTTGAAACTCCAATACTTTGGCCACCTGATGCAAAGAACTGACTCATTGGAAAAGACCCTGATGCTGGGAAAGATTGAGGGCAGGAGGAGAAGGGGACAACAGAAGATGAGATGGTTATATGGTATCACTGACTCAATGGACATGGGTTTGGGTAAACTCCGGGAGTTGGTGATGGACAGGGAGGCCTGGCGTGCTGTGGTTCACGGGGTTGCAAAGAGTTAGACATGACTGAGCGACTGAGCTGAACTGATAACTGTTATCTCTCCCAGTTGGAAATGAGCTCCATATTGGGGAAGACCATGTTTGTATCATTTACTACTACATTTGTATTATTTACCACTATTGTCCAATCTTTCTCCAGCGCAAAGTGCCTGGTACAGAGTAGGCATTTGGTGTACATCAGTTAAGTGAATGAATGGGTGAATTAATTAACAGAGATTTACCCGTTTGAGTTTCGAAGCACTGGTTTCAAAATAACTGGTTTAATATATGTAGTTCTATCTTGAAATACATTCCCAACTAACATGTCACTTGGTTAGGTTTTAAAATCAGTATATTAGAAGTATTACCATTTGGAAGTACATAAAACCTTCAAAATATCATTTATAGATGGCTGAACTGCATCCCAGAGAATGGGGACGACACCTGAGACAGGGTCAGGATGGGATGGCAAGTGGCCATCCTCCTCTTGATGCTCTTTGTCCTGCATCCAGTTGGCTGAAGAACCTTCTAGTCCTGTGTAACTGACAGTTTTCATGGATTCACACTCCACAGCATCATCCAGTGAGACTGTCACTGGGTATCAGTGAAAAGTAAAGAGAAGCCTGGAGGAAGCTTTCATTCTGGCATTAATAAACGTGTGACAGAAACCTCAGCCTAATGTTGTGTGAAATTTGGGAAGGATAAATAATCAAGTCAAAACAGATCTTCAGCCTCCAGGTCTCCCTAGACCCCTGCCCCCAACTCTGCTAGGCAACCAGTGGGTCCTGAAGTGAGTCATTCATGACTGGGTTTGAATGAAACATCTTTATGAAGCAGGGGGCTGAGCCCAAGGAGGGGAGGTTCCTTCAAGCTTGGGGAAGCTACTTTGTCATCTGGTGTCAGGCTTTGATAGAATTGTCCTGGTGCATGCCTCAGGCCTCTTGTGCCAATTCTGCTGGGATCTTCCCTTTGGCCCCACTGGGCTTCTTTTTCTTAGAAGGACAGATGATGATGGCCAAGGTTGACTCATTGCCTCCCCTATATTGACACTGAACTCAGCATATACATGGATTGTCTTTTACATCCCATGATAATCCTATGAGTTAAATAACTTCTTATTATAGGCATTTTACAGATGAAGAAACTGAGGCTCAGGAAAGTTTCACAAACTCCCCCAAGGTCACAGGGTCTGCATGAGGTAGAAGAACTACTAGAACATACAGTCTGAGTTCAGAGCCCACGTGGACAACCACTATGCTTCATAAGTCCCACTGCCCACATGGTGGCCGTGCAATAGCTCGGGGAGATGATGGCCGCCTCCTCCAAGTGCCTTCTTTCTGCTGCCCTACGCTCCCACATCTGTCCTGCCATTTGCATTTGCACTCACTCAGAATGCGTACGTGTTTGCTGAATACCTACCACGTGTCTTAAATGATTTGGGTCCATTACCACTCAACACTGATACATAAACATGTATCAGTCTGGTAGACAGAGTGTCTGATGAACTATGGATGAAGGTTCATAACACTGTGCAGGAGGTGGTAATCAAAATCATCCCCAAGAAAACGAAATGCAAAAAGGGAAAATGGCTGTCTGGGGAGGCCCTACACACAGCTGAGAAAAGAAGAGCCGGGAAAGACAAAGGCGAAAAGGAAAGATATACCACCTGAATGCAGAGTTCCACAGAATAGCAAGGAGAGATAAGAAAGCCTTCCTGAGAGAACAATGCAAAGAAATAGAGGAAAAGAATAGAATGGGAAAGACTAGAGATCTCGTCAAGAAAATTAGAGATACCAAGGGAACATTTCATGCAAAGATGGGCACAATAAAGGACAGAAATGGTACGAACCTAACAGAAGCACAAGATATTAAGAAGAGGTGGCAAGTATACACAGAAGAACTGTACAAAAAGATCTTAATGACCCCGATAACCACAATGGTGTAATCACTCACCTACAGCCAGTCAACCTGGAATGTGAAGTCAAGTGGGCCTTAGGAAGCATCAATATGAACAAAGCTAGTGGAAGTGATGGAATTCCAGTTGAGCTATTTCAAATCCTAAAAGATGATGCTGTCAATATGTCAGCAAATTTGGAAAACTCAGCAGTGGCCAAAGGATTGGAAGAGGTCAGTTTTCATTCCAATCCCAAAGAAGGGCAATGCCAAAGAATGTTCAAACTACCACACAACTGCACTCATTTCACATGCTAGCAAGGTAATGCTCAAAATCCTTCAAGTTAAGCTTCAAACGTACATGAACCAAGAACTTTCAGATTTACAAGCTGGATTTAGAAAAACCAGAGGAACCAGAAATCAAATTGCCAACATCCACTGGACCACAGAAAAAGCAAGACAATTCCCAAAAACATCTACTTCTGCTTTATTGACTACACTAAAGCCTTTGACTATGTGGATCACAACAAACGGTGGAAAATTCTTAAAGAGATGAGAATATTAGACCACCTTACCTGCCTCCTGAGAAACCTGTATGCAGGTCAAGAAACAACAATTAGAAACGGACGTGGAACAAGGCACTGGATCAAAATTGGGAAAGGAATATATCAAGGCTGTATCTTGTTTACCCTGCTTATTTGACTTGTATGCAGAAATGTCATCATGCGAATGTCAGAAATTAATCATGTAAAATGTCAGGCTGGATGAAGCATAAGCTGGAATCAAGATTGCTGGGAGAAATATCAATAACCTCAGATATGCAGATGACACTACTCTGATGGCAGAAAGCAACAGTGAAAGTGAAAGTCATTCAGCCGTATCTGACTCTGAACTATACAGTCCATGGAATTCTCCAGGCCAGAATACTGGAGTGGGTAGCCGTTCCCTTCTCCAGGAGAATGTCCCACCCAGGGATCGAACCCAGGTCTCCCACATTGCAAGCAGATTCTTTACCAGCTGAACCACAAAAGAAGCCCAAGACAAAAAGCAATGAGGGACTAAACAGCCTCTTGATGAAGGTGAAAGAGGAGAGTCAAAAGGCTGGCTTAAAACTCAACATTCAGAAAACTAAGATCACGGCATCTGGTCCCATCACTTCATGGCAAATAGATGGGGAAACAATGGAAACAGTGACAGACTTTATTTTCTTGGGCTCCAAAATCACTGGACAGTGGACAGTGATTGCAGCCATGAAATTAAAAAACAGTTGCTTCTTGGAAGAAAAGCTATGACAAACCTAGACAACATATTAAAAAGCAGAGACATTACTTTGTTGACAAAGGTCCGTCTAGTCAAAGCTATGGTCTTTCCAGTAGTCATATATGGATGTGAGAGTTGGACCATAAAGAAGGCTAATCACCAAAGAGCTGATGCTTTTGAACTGTGATGTTGGAGAAGACTCTTGAGAGTCCCTTGGATTGCAAGGAGATCAAACCAGGCAATCCTAAAGGAAATCAGTCCTGAATGTTCCTTAGAAAGACTGATGCTGAAGCTGAAACTGCAATGCATTGGCCACCTGATGCAAAGGGCTGACTCACTGGAAAAGCCCCTGATGATGGGAAAGATTGAGGGCAGGAGAAGGGGATGACAGAGGATGAGACGGTTGGATGGCATCACTGACTCAATGGACATGAGTTTGAGTAAACTCCAGGAGATGGTAAAGGACAGGGAAGCCTGATGTGCTGCAGTCCATGGGGTCACAAAGAGTTGGACATGACTGACTGAAAGATAACAACACTCAACACTTGACTTCAACCTCTGATAAGGAGGTGTTATTACCCTTGATTCACAGATGAGCAGACAGAAGCTCAGGGAGGTGGGAAAGCTACTGTGTGAGCAAGAGGGGGTGGGCAGGGCTCCTTTCCCAGTGCCCCAGAAGAGCTCTGCATGGCTGTCCTAAAGAAGAGATTTCCTTACCTCTCAGCTGGTAATTTCCTGCCCCTCTCTCACAGAACACAGCCCTGCACAGCTGGACTGCTCGACAGTTACTCCTGGGAATGAACTATTTGTGCCATGAAGTTGTGGGTTTCTAAGAGCCAGGGCCACACCTGTTCCCTCAATATTCTCCTCAAGACCTTAGCTCATCATAGTTAGTTCAAATTTCAGGGGCAAAATGCTGCCCCTTTTCTCCACACATTCAGCTGGTTATTTGCTGAGGAAGTCACTTCACACTTCTTGAACTCTCCTCTCCATGTCTATCAGGATGGGATAGTACTACCTCCCCATAAAACTGGTTGGAAGATGAAGAAAATTGGAAAATGGTTATAAAAGCTTCAGTATGATGCCTAACACAAACTAAGAAACCAGTTGTTGTTTTTTTTCTAAAAGCTATTGTCATAGGAACATTTGTACTTGAAGCATTGCTTATCTGAGGTTTCTAAATCTTTTGACCACAATGACAAAGTAAAAATTATCTCTTTAGCACGTATAATCCTTATAACAAAGAGTTGTTAACTTAGGTAACTGGTTACCCAATGCACAGGCATTAGGTCTTATCAATACAATAAATAACAATGTTGATAATAATATGAAATGCACAATACTCTACAGCTTTAGTGCATGTTCCTTTAGTAACAGTGGACTGGAAAAGAGGGAGATGGAGATGTAGATATGGAGTCTGAAGGGTCAAGTCACAAGGAGCCGCCCAGGGCATCTGGGGCTGTTCCTCTTGCCCTGAAATCTTCTTGTAATTTCCACCGTCTCTCATTCCCCCTAATCTCACCCTCTCTGATCCATCCTCCCCTCTGCAGTCCATTCAATCTGCCACGATGCAAATGGGATCTTTGATTCACCAGTTTAAAGACCTTTAGTAGTTCTCCCCACAGCCCTTAGAACAAAGTCAAGTGCTTGTACCGCTTTGCCAGGAAAGCCCTTTATAACCTGGTCCACAACAGCCTCCTCACCATTTGCTTCTATATGTTCCTTTGTGATCCACATCTGGCCAAACCAAATTTTGCACAGCATCTTCCCATGCCTGGTTTTCTCTTGGCTAAGTGTTACTTGTCTTTCAGTTCTTCAATCAGCTCTCTGCTGTTTAGACCCCCTCTGCTGACACTCTGAACCAGCCCCCATAAAACAGCACATTGTTGTTCAGTTGCTGAGTTGTGCTCCATCCATTTGTGACCCCATGAACTACAGTCCCCCAAGCCCTCTGTCCACGGGATTTCCTAGGCAAGAATACTGGAGTGGGCTGCCATTTCCTTTTTCAGGGGATCGTCCCAACCCAGGGATCAAACTTGCATCTCCTGCATTAGCAGGTAAATTCTTTACCACTGAGCCACCAGGGAGGCCCTAAACAGCCCATAGTGCTAGCTAATTCGTCTCTTACAATATGTCCTTATTTTTCAATATCTTCTCCACAAACTGCAAACTCCTGTAGAATCAAACAAGAGAGCCCATGTCTAAAAGCCCAAGCCAGTACCGGGCACATAATACTGTTTGACTCCTCTCTCAGCCTCAGTTTCATCAAAGGCAAATGATGTTGAAAACATCCATTCTTCCTGCTACAGTAGATTGATGGAAAGATAAAAGGACACACATGAGAAATTTCTATTCAAACTTCCAATCCTGGTTCACATAGTAGACATTTGTTTTAGGGTTTTATTTTTTAATTTAGAAAGATAGCCTATCGAAAAGATACATGCATCCCAATGTTCATTAGCAGTATTATTTACAGTTGCCAAGATATGGAAGCAGCCTAAGTGTCCATCAACAGAAGAATGGATAAAGAAGCTGTGATACACACACACACACACACACACACACACACAACCACACACACTATGCACACACACACGTGTGGATACTACTCAGCTACAAAAATAATGAAAAATTGCCATCTGCAGCAACGTGGATGACTTGGAGGCCATTATGCTAAGTGAACTAAGTCAGAGAAAGACCAGTACTGCATGATATCACTTATATGTGGGATCTAAACAGTACAACAAAAGAGTGAATGAGTAAAACATACAAAGCAGCAGACTCAGACACACAGAACCAACTAGTGGTTACCAGTGGGGAGAGGGAGGGGCATCACAGGGCTGGGAGAGTGAAGAGCCAAACCACTGGTGTAAGACAGGCTCAAGGATGTATTGTACAACGCAGGGAACACAGCCAACATTCGGTAATACTGTAAATGGAAAGTAAAATTTAAAACTTATGTAAAATTTTAAAACAGAAAAATAAAAATACTTTTTTAAAAAGATAGAAAGATAACCTAAAAAGGTAAAACCACACTAAATCAAAACATACCAGTGGATTTTGAGAGGCAGGATTGGCAGAGAAAAATACTATCTGTTGGACTCGGAGAAATCCCCAAATTTCATGACAAGTGCACTATGCTATCTATATCTTTCTCCACATCTGTCAGTCTATCTATCTCATTCTGACCACATTATTTTTTCCTGAAAACATCTTTCCTTTATTGCTAAACTCTTGTGAGTTTGAGAAATGAAATCCATATAGTTCTGAGCCAATTATAATTAAATCATAAAACACTATTTAGCAATTACATATTTTAATATGTTAGAGATTTTGGAGTGACTTAAATAATTTCCCTAAAACTACTCTGCTTTCCTTCCTTTGTTTCAACCACCTTCCCCAAATACAACATCACACTAAGGAAAGGACCAATTGCCCAAAGCAAATTGTAGTAAATGCTGAACATAATATCAAGGGAAGATTTTTTGAGAGGTTGAAAATTTAGCAGAAATACTAAATTACTGTCTCTCTTGAACCTGCATGTGGTGGACCAAACAGACTATGAGTCAGAAAAACAAAACAAAATCACCTATTTAGTAAATATTAATCATCCATTATATACTATGCTCTGAACAACGAAGACATTAACCCTATTCTCATGGGAGTTATATTCCAGAAAGGGAGCTAAATGTCAACTCAAGTCATCTCGTGAGGGGCAGTTCCTGTACAGGAGGTTGTGTGAGCAACAGGGAAACCTGATGTGATCTGGGAGGTCAGTAAACACTTTCCTGAGGATAGAATATTAGATCTGGCATCTGACATGGCCTTTATCCTAAAAACAATGGAGTTTAGTCCTGAGAGTAGTACGAGTTTATCTACATTTTAGAAATATATTAGCTAAATAACTTTGAGTAGAAAGGCCCGCAGGGCAGTGGGCAGCATGTCCTTGGTTAAAGGACCATTAACCAAACCCACTAACCACTAACCAAGTCTGCTTCTTTGAGACTCAATTTCCTCACATCTAAAATAAGGGTTACAAACCTACTTTTTCTTTCTTTTTTTTTTTTTTAAGAATAACTTTGCTATTTTATATATTTTTCCAGTTTTATTGAGATATACTCTTGAGAATCCCTTGGACTTCAAGGGGATCAAACCAGTCAGATCTGAAGGAAATCAACCCTGAATATTCACTGGAAGGACTGATGTTGACGCACCAATACTTGGACCACCTGAAGCAAAGAGCTGGCTCATTAGAAAAGATCCTGATGCTGGGAAAGATTAAAGGAAAAAGGAAAAGGAGATGGCAAGAGAATGAGATGGTTAGAGGGCATCAGCAACTCAATGGACATGAATTTGAGCAAACTCTGGGAGACAGTGAAGGACAGGGAAGCCTGGTGTGCTTCAGTCCATGGGGTCACAAAAAGTTAGACATGACTGGGTGACTGAACAGAAACAGATATACTACATAAGTTTAAGGTGTACAACATAATGCCCTGATATATGTTGCAAAATGATCACCACAGTAAGTCTAATAAACACCCATCACCTCACATAGTTATATTTTTTTCCTTGGGATAAGAACTTACACGATCTAGCAACTTTCAAATATACAATTAGGTATTGTTAACTACAGTCACCATGCTATGTATCACACTCCCAGAATAACTGGGAGTTATTATAACTGGGAGTTTTTTTTTTTAATTTTATTTTATTGAAGTAGGGTTGATTTACAATGTTTAGCTTCAGATGTACAGCAAAGTGATTCAGCTTCACGTATGTGTGTGTGTGTGTGTGTGTATATATATATATGTAGTTTTTCAGTTGCTTTTCCCTTGTAAGTTATTACAAAATAGGGAGTATAGTTCCCCGTGCTATACAGTAGGTCCTTGTTGGTGCAAACCTTCAGCCTCACATTCAGACTTGCAGGGAACACCTAAGGGGATCATGGGAGGGGCTAAGACGATGGTGGGACGAGCTAAGATGATAGTGGGAGGAGCTCTGAAGATGATGGAGAAGAAAAGATGAGTGTGCAACCACTTTACAACTTGTGCACATTTAATTAATAGAGATAAAAGCTGCTTTATCAATATCTTCATTTCCACAAGAAGATACATAGTGTGACAGCCTGTGGTTACAGTCCTTCATATGGGGATTCTCAGATGATACTTGGAGGTGGGGACTCCACATCCTGGAAAATTTAATGTATCCTAAGTTAGAGCCCTTTCCTTAGGAAAATGCTTAGTGGAAGATACTGTTCTATAACACCCCCCACCCCTGCCGGTTTCTGGGCACATGCGCCATAAAGTCCATCCAAAAACCTCAGGCTAGTCCCTCCAGGGGTAAAGAAAGCATTCAGTCACCATAGCAGCTTCTTTCTAACTTGTCAAACTGGAAGCCATAGTAAAACATGCATTTTAAATTATCCAACTGGACATAAGCTGCATGAAGCAATACTAATATGATATACTATACTTTTTTTCTTCTCTCTTACTCTACCCTTCTCTTATTTCATCATAGTTTGCTTTTCCATATTTTTAAATGCTGACCATGACTCAATAAATTGAGCCTAAGCTGCAGTTTAGAAAAGTGTTTCAAGAATAGCAAGCATGCTTCTGAGTTCTGCCTCTGTCAATTAATTGCTGGTGTGATCTTGGACGATACATAGCCTCTTGGAGCCTCAATTCCCTCAACTGTGAAATGGGGATAATAATGCCTATTCTAAGAGCTGGGAGAATTAAGGTAATACCATGGGAAATCACCACATAGATTTCCTGGCACAGAATAGCTGTTCAATAAATGGTAGCGATTATAAATAGAGGCGGCTAATGGGGGAATTAGAGCATAGCTAAATCCCTTCTGCCTCAAGGGGAAAAGAAGGAAGAAGAAGGAAAAAAAAACATCTCATTCATTTTCTCCCCAGGGGGTCTGTCTTCCCAAAGTAGCTATTTACTGCGGGGAGGGGAACTAGGTCCAAATGCCGGTGTTTGCTGTGACAGGATTTATAAATAAGTAAAATGCTTCATCAAACATTTATAGTTGTGTGTGAGAGTCAAAAAAAAGGCACGTGGGCTTGGGGCTTATTTATAGTGACTCCCTGTTTTCTCTCTCCAGCACAATTTCACAGCTTAGCTTTCATTTGCTTGTGATTGTTCTTGGATGAACTTCACTTCCAAGCAGAAGGTATTAATTATTAAAACAGAGACCAGAAAAAAGCAGCCCAGGATGCTCCCCCAAACATTGACAGGATGAAGCTGCAGGAGGCAGCCACCAAAAGAAGGGCCTGGCATCACGAGCACGTGCTTTCTCGGGGAGCCAACCCGTGGCAGAGCGCATTTTAACAATCTGAGGACGCCTGCTACGTGTTGTGTGGGGGCCACGCCGGCCCTGGTCGGGGGACAGGCATGTCAAAAATGAATCAGACAGTTTCTAACACACCTTCTGGTGAAGGGAGGGAGCTCCCAGCCCAAGGAGGGAGGAGGTGTGTAAACATCAAACTACAAGACAAGGAAGCCAAGCATCTCTGCATGAAGCTTGCTGGGAACGGGGAACAGGAGCCCATCATCTTAGGAGGCAGCATGCTCTGGAAGACGAACATCTTTGGGACCAGGCCATCTGAGTCTCAAATTCCTGCTCCAATGCATTCTGAATCTGATTTTGGGTGTATTGCGGTCATTCCATCTGTGACACAGGTGTGATAAAACCTCCCTGGCAAAGGGCACTGCCTAGGAATAAATATGAAAAGTCATGAGAGCTGACAGACAAACTGTAAACATTCATTAAATGGGAAATATTAATAATGAGTGCTATTTAGCACATTTGCTGAGCTTCCATGGTAGCTGACGGTAAAGCATCTGCCTACAATGCGGGAGACCTGGGTTTGATCCCTGGGTCGGGAAGATCCCCTGGAGAAGGAAATGGCAACCCACTCCAGTATTCATGTCTGGAAAATCCCACAGACCGAGGAGCCTGGTGGGCTACAGTCCATGGGGTCACAAAGAGTCGGACACGCTGAGCGACTTCACTTTCTTTCTTTCACTTTCTTGTTGCTGTTAAGTTGCTAAGTTGTGTACGACTCTTTGTGACCCCATGGAAGGTAGCCCTCTAGGCTCCTCTGTCCATGGGATTTTTCAGGCAAAAATACTGGAGTGGGTTGCGATTCCCTTCTCCAGGGAATCTTTCTCACCCAGGGAATGAACCCACGTCTCCAGCATTGGCAGGTGGATTCTTTACTGCTGTGCCACAAGGGAAGCCCATTTAGCACATCAGATCAGTCGCTCAGTCATGTCCGACTCTTTGCCACCCCATGAATCGCAGCATGCCAGGCCTCCCTGTCCATCACCAACTCCCAGAGTTCACTGAGACTCACATCCATCGAGTCAGCGATGCCATCCAGCCATCTCATCCTCTGTCATCCCCTTCTCCTCTTGCCCCCAATCCCTCCCACATCAGAGTCTTTTCCAGTGAGTCAACTCTTCGCATGAGGTGGCCAAAGTACTGGAGTTTCAGCTTTAGCATCATTCCTTCCAAAGAAATCCCAGGGCTGATCTCCTTCAGAATGGACTGGTTGGATCTCCTTGCAGTCCAAGGGACTCTCAAGAGTCTTCTCCAACACCACAGTTCAAAAGCATCAATTCTTCGGCGCTCAGCCTTCTTCACAGTCCAACTCTCACATCCATACATTTAGCACATAGTAGATGCTAAATAAACAATGCTTTTCATCCTCCTTTCCTCTGCATGGACTACAGGTTGCCCTCACCTTCTACTCACTCCAACTACAGTATGCCTGATACAATCCCAGTCAGGACACCCTCCATACCTAACCTCAGCTTCCATCAGCCTCGGAGTTTGTCCATTAATGTACTGATTGAGCAATTGCTATTCATTAATATTGATTCATTAACATGATTAACATGAGCACCTGCTACATGCTAATGCTGGTGCAGGCACTGGGAATTCAAAAAAGACACATAAACCCCTACCTTCCTGAACCTTCTCATGGGGAAAGATGGCAATAAAGACATCAATCAGTCAAATATAGGCTATGTTAGATGGTGCTAAACACTGACGAGAAAGATAAGGCAGGGAAGAACAGGGCTTGCTGGGAAAGGGGGTGCTATTTTAAACCAGGAGGCCTGGAGAGTCTTATGGAGAAAGTAACGTCTGGACAGAGACCTGAAGAGGTCATGAAGTAGCCAGGTGGGCACGCAAGGGAAGAGTTCCAGCAGAGGAACAGCAGGGGAGCATCCTTGGCCTCTGAGCACCTCCCACTTTGGTCCTCCAGAAGGAGGGAGGGAGTAGAGTGATTTGACTTTGTAAAATAATTCTGGCTTTCCCCCACAGTGATTTAAGCAATCCCACTTGACTATGTGATGTTTAACCAGTGCCCAGAGTAGACTGTGGGCTTCCCAGGAAGGTGGCTCTAGAGAAGAATCTACCTGCCAATGCAGGAGATACAGATTCTGTCCTGGGTTGAGAAGATGCTCTGGAGTAGGAAATGCCAACCCACTTCAGTATTCTTGCCTGGAAAATTACTTGGACAGAGGAGCCTGGCAGACTACAGTCCATGGGGCCATAAAGAGTTGGGCATGACTGAGTGATCGAGCACATGGGGCATGGACACGATAGATTCCACATTTACAAAGAGACAGGAGTCTGGCTGTGTCCCTGCTGCTGGTTCCACAGAGCAGGGAGTGTGGATCTGAACGTGACTCAGAGGTGTTCATGACCACACTGTCTTCACTAGCCAAAGCATGCTCGGGCCCCGGACGCTAAAAGGATATGCGCTCTCAGCAACATCCAAGACCACTAACTTTGGAGTAATCTCTGATGACATTAGGACCTTCGAAGGAATTCAAACCCAGCAAAGCCAAAATAAATAAATAAGAGCACAGAACGAAAAAGGAAACGTAGAATAGAAACAGTTCTTTCATCACAACCAACTGAAATGCTCACAGGGATGTGATGTTCACCAGAGTGCAAGAAAGAGGGCAACTGTCCCGTACTAAGAGTAAAGGCTAGAGCAAACCTGCTTCCCCAGGTTCCGGGCCTAACTGCGGCCTAGAGAAAGGCTGTTCAACCTCTCTGCGCATGAATCCATCCACCTGTAAAACAGGAATTATTTCCAAGAATTGACATTAGGGTAAGGCGAGTTAATCCAGGTACATGTTTAGCACTGTACCTGGCTTAGAGTAAAAGATCATAAAGATGAGTGTTTGGGAGATTGGATACATACATTTTGGTAAATTCATGTAACCAAACACTGCACTGCAATATAAGAGAATGAATTATTGGTACCAGTAGCAACATGGATGCATCTGGCACATGATATGTTGAATAAAAAGAAGCCAGACACAAGAGTGCACCCATGTAGGATCCCGTATATATAAAGAACAGGAAAAACCAACTGATGGTAAAAGTCAGAATATTGGGTACTTTTGAGAGCCCACCTTACAGCTGCCCACGAGAACTTCCTGTGATGATAAAGTTGTTCACATTCTGTACTGTTCAAGGCAGTAGGCACCATACAAAAACAAAGGTACGCATGACTACTAAGGATCTGAAATGTGGTCTATGCGACCAAGGACCTGGACATTTGAGTTTAATCAAGTATAATTAATTTAAACGGCCACATATAGCTAGTGGCCAGAGCTGAGAGAGCCCAGTCTGAATCTTCACCTGGACGCTGGTGACATGACTATAGGCATATACTAGGAAAACATATCAAGGATACACTTAAGATTTGTGCCATTTACAGGCCATACAGGAATTATCCTTCAAAAGTGAGTAAGGATTATTAACCTAACTGCACTACCTCATCCGGTCCTCACAAGCTCAAGCAATGCAGGGAGAAGCCCTACTGTGCCCATTTCTGCAGTGGCCACACTGAGGTGGTCCTGATTTGCCCGTAGTGCTGTAGCTTACAGATGGCAGGTAGGCAGCAAGCTCACCCAAGCCCTTCACAGATGGGAAAAAAGGCATCACAAAGTGACCTGCTGAGATGATCCCATTCAACAACTGATTCATTCAACGCACATTTTTCAAGCACCTGCTAAGTGCGAGGCAGTGTTCCAGGTGCCTGGAATGAAGCAGAGGACAAAGCAGGGATAAGTGCTGGCTTTCCTGGAGATCATACCAGACATCTTTGCTCACCTCACTCTGGCCACCTTACTATGGACCAGATCAACTGAAATCAGACTCAGCTAAGCATCTATTAGTTATCAGATAACCCCAGATATCATTCCTGATACCCTCTGAGCTCAATAGCCACTTGTGTTCTGAGTCCTTTCATTTATAAGACAAAGGATGAAAGAATGCATCCTAGAGAAATACTATATAAAAGAAAGAAAAAAAAGGACCATCAGCAATACAGATATTAGTGATTTAATGATAAAAAAATCAACTCCCTACAAAAAATAAATAATCGTAAACTTTATTCACTTAGCAATGCAGTCCTCCAACATAAAAAAACACAAATTGTCAGAAATAAGAGAATTAACTAGTCTACCAGTCCAGATTTTGATTGGGAAGATTTTAGGACTTCTGTCTCAGAAAGAAGAACCGAAAAAAGGAAAAAAAAATATATATGGCAGATGAATATTGGGACACAGAAATTTTGGTCAATAAAATTTAACAGGCAAGATTAATGATTATACATGACTATTTTGTCTGATAATTAAGAGATGTATGATGTTTCTCAAACACACAGGAATCATTGATAAAAGTAGCCATGGACTAGGGTACAAAGCAAATCTCAGCAGAGAAGTAAGGATAGTATCCACATCATATTTTCTGACAAAGTATATTAAAATTAGAGTCATATAAAAGAGCTTTTTAAAAACGTATGTTCAGAAATTTAAACAAAAACAAAAAAAATTTAAACAAAAAGCATTCAAAAACAAAGAAATCTGTAAAATATTTAGGACTAAAGAGCAACATGTACATTACAGAGCAAATCCTGACATCTAGAGATTAAAACAATACTTAGAAGATAGTTAACTATTTAATGCAAACATCAGTAAGAGAAAAAGATTGAAAATTAATGACCTAGGCTTTTGATTCAATTGTTTAAAAGAGAATACTAGAGTAATAATAAAGGATATAGAACGTACTTGTAGTTGCCACGAGAGGATGGGTGGGGGAGGGATGGACTGGGAGTTTGGGATTAGCAGATGTAACCTATTATATACAGAATGGAGAAACAACAAGATCCTAGTGGACAGCATAGGGACCACAGTCAATATCTTGTAATAAAACATAATGGAAAAGAGTATGACAAAGAATGAACATATATGTATAACTGAATCACTTTGATGTACAGAAGTTAACACAATATTGTAAATCAACTATAGTTCAATAAATTTAAAAAAGGATATGCAAAGAATAAAATTAAGATAACATAAAAAAGAAATAACATCAAGTTTCAACAAACTGTGGCCAAATTAAAAAATATTAATACAATAGATATAACACAAAAATGACTGAGAGAAGATGCCCAAATAATCCCACATCTCGAATTAAAATGAGGGCATAATTATAGGTACTGCTTTATTCACTATGCCAAAGCCTTTGACTGTGTGGATTACAACAAACTATGGAAAATTCTTTAAGAGATGGGAATATCAGACCACCTGACCTGCCTCCTGAGAAATCCGTATGCAGGTCAAGAAGCAACAGTTAGAACTGGACGTGGAACAAAAGGCTGGTTCCAAGGTGGGAAAGGAATATTTCAAGGCTGCATATTGTCACACTGCTTATTTAACTTAAATGCAGAGTACATCATGTGAAATGCCGAGCTGGATGAAGCACAAGTTGGAATCAAGATTGCTGAGAGAAATATCATTAACCTTAGATATGCAGATGACACCACCCTTATGACAGAAGGCAAAGAAGAACTAAAGAGCCTCTTGATGAAAGTGAAAGAGGAAAGTATAAAAGTTGGCTTGAAACTCAACATTCAGAAAACTAAGATCTGGTCCCATCACTTCATGGGAAATAGATGGGGAAACAATGGAAACAGTGACAGACTTTATTTTTTTAATCACTGCAGATGGTAATGGCAGCCATGAAATTAAAAGATGCTTCTTCCTTGGAAGAAAAGCTATGACCAACATAGAGAGCATGTTAAAAAGCAGAGACATTACTTTGCCAACAAAGGTCAGTCTAGTCAAAGGTTTTCCAGTGGTCATGTATGGATGTGAAAGTTGGACTATAAAGAAATGTGAGCACCGAAGAATTGATGTTTTTGAACTGTGCTGTGGGAGAAGACTCTTGAGAGTCCCTTGGACTGCAAGGAGATCCAACCAATCCATCCTAAAGGAAATTAGTCTTGAATATTCATTGCAAGGACTGATGCTGAAGCTCCAATACTTTGGTCACCTGATATGAAGAACTGACTCATTGGAAAAGACCCTGACGCTGGGAAAGATTGGGGGCAGGAGGAGAAGGGGACGCCAAAGGATGAGATGGTTGGATGGCATCACTGACCTGATGGGCATGAGTTTGAGCAAGCTCCAGGAGTTGGTGATGGACAGGGAGGCCTGGTGTGCTGCAGTCCATGGGGTCGCAAAGAGTCAGACACCACTGAGTGACTGAACTGAACTGAGAGATGTGAGATATCTATACCAAGTCGTACATATTACATACATATATATACACACATATTTATTTATAACACAAAACATTATGTCCATAATGGTATAACACAGATAAAAATCAATGATTCTAAGTTGTCTCCAAAACCACAAGTTATTTAAGAAGAAATAAATGACTGAAATAGGCATATAAATATCTGAATCAGTAGACAGAATTTACCATCTAACATAAAGATGGACACAAATATCAGGCCCAGAGAGTAACAGTTTTAAGCATATGTATTTAGTCGCTCAGTCTTGCCCAATTCTGCCACCCATGACTATAGTCCACCAGGTTCCTCTGTCCATGGGGATTCTCCAGGCAAGAATACTGGAGTGGGATGCCACACCCTCATCCAGGGGATCTTCCCAACCCAGGGATCAAAGCCAGGTCTCCTGCACTGCAGGCAAATTCTTTACCATCTGAGCCACCAGGGAAGCCCAGGTTTAAGCATTAATTCTAACAAATGTTAGAATTTCACACAGTAATTACGCATTTGAGTATGTTTAACAGCATGACAGAATAAGAGGAAAGGCTGTTTAAACTCATATTTTATAAAGCTAGGATAATGTTGGTACTGAAACTTGTCTAAGGTATTAGAAAATGTAAGGATGGTTTACTAATACTAATATACATGTATATATGTAGAACGTATATGTATATAGAGACACTACACAATCAGGTTAAAAGGGAAAATACAACCATCTCACTTGATACAGAAAGGCTATTTAGTAACATGTAACCCCAAATCATAATTTTTTAAATTAATATGCTAAAGCTAGAAGAGAAATTTCCTTATTAAAAGCTTACCAACTGCATTGCCGCACTTCCCTGGTGGCTCAGCAGGTAAAGAATCCACCCGCAGTGTGGGAGACCTGGGTTTGATCCCTGGGTTGGGAAGATTCCCTGGAGAAGGGAAAAGCTACCCACTCCAGTAGAACTGCCTGGAGAATTCCATAGAGAAGCCTGGCAAGCTATATAGTTCATAGGGTCACAAAGAGTTGGACAGGACTCAGAAACTTAAAAAAAAAAAAAAAAACTTTGCTATGTGATTATCTATGAAAGTGAAAGTGAAGTCACTCAGTTGTGTCCGACTCTTTGCGACCCCATGGACTGTAGCCTACCAGGCTCCTCTGTCTATGGGATTTTCCAGGCAACAGTCCTCGAGTGGGGTGCCATATCTACGGAACACTACAGAAACATAACGCATAATGGAAGGGTTTTAGTATTCTTCCCCTTAAAGTCATGAACAAAAATGACTGCAAAAGGAGAAGAGAAAACAAAGATAAGATAGTATACAGATTTTCAAAGTGACTGTTAATGGTATAGAATATGATTTTTTTACACAGGAAAATCCATAGGTAAAAAAAATAATAAAATAATTACTCATATTTTGGGATTCAATGAAAAACCAGAATATCTATACACAGGAAAGCAAAAATTAAGATATACAATAAAAATGAAAAGATACAATTTGCAATAATAATAGAAAGTGGGGATGCTCCTGGAAGTTAAATATAATAAACGGTAGGATAGGTGTATGGATAAAGTTTCTAAAATTCTATTCAAAGACATAAAAGAAGACAAAGAAAGAGACCTGTTATTTCAAGGACGGGCAGTCTGAGTTTTGTGAGTTTTGCAAAAAAGTGAAGTCGCTCAGTCGTGTCCAACTCTTTGGGACCCCATGGACTGTAGCCTACCAGGCTCCTCCCTCCATGGGATTCTCCAGGCAAGAGTACTGGAGTGGGTTGTCATTTCCTTCTCCAGGGGATCTTCCCACCCCAGGGATCGAACCCTGGTCTCCTGCATTCTAGGCAGACGCTTTAACCTCTGAGCCACCAGGGAACCAATCTGTAAATTTTATGTAATCACTATACCAATCACAGCAAAATGTTTCCTAAAATGGGAGAAATTTATCTTAAAATTCACCCAGAAGAGTAAAGAGAGAAGAGCAGTTAAGATATTTAAGTGAAAACAGTGAGGGGCCCTGCCCTATCTGATACCATTATAAAATTATAAGACATAAAATTTTAATAATTAAAAGCAGAATGTTGCTAGAGCACGGATCAATAAGTAGGCCAGTAAAAAGGAAGCAATCTCAGAAACTGTCCTCTACACACAGAAACTTGTTATATGACAGTGATGTTATGAACCAGTGGAGTAAAGACGCAGAGATGGACTCTTAGGGGAGCTGACATAAAAACCAGCTATCCACGTGAAGCATAAAGCCATTAGTCTCTAAATCATACCATATACAAACAAACCCATATCTAAAGACTCATGTATCAAGCCAAATCTTAAGAATTTAGAATAAAATAAGTGAAAGTGAAAGTCACTCAGTAGCGTCAGACTCTTTGTGAGCCCATGGACTATACAGTCCATGGAATCCTCCAGGTCAGAATACTGGAGTGGGTAGCCCTTCCCTTCTCCAGGGGATCTTCCTAAAAAATATAGGAACATTACTAAAACATGTCGAGAGTGAAAGACTTTTTTCCATCATTCACAAGAAATATGAACTAGAAATAAAAATAACTTTTATAGCATTGTAGTGAAAATTATAAAAATGAGGAAATTACTCTAACAAAATTAATGTATAAGTCATAGATTGGAAGAAAGTATTTTCAAATGACAAAGGGTAACTTATTTTTCTTAATTTGATTATTATCAATAAGAAAACATAACCGACTAGAAAAATGTGCTATTTGGATATAAATGTGGAAATTGACAGAAAAATAAGCTTTAATAAAAGATATTAGCAATCTCTAACATGCAAATTAAATAACCATTAGAATCATAATTTCATTTGAAGGACAAATATAAGCTGTTGATAATAAGTATTGCTAGAGCTTGGGAAAACATGAATTATATACACTGCTGGCCTGAGTGTGATAAAATATAAAATTTTAAAGCACGGGAGACCAGCCCAGATATGATCATGAAGTAAAAGAATAAACATTCAAATAGAAGGGAAACATCAAGTGTAGGGAAGTGAGGAATGCAAGCAATGGAGAAAATTATTTAACTGTTTAATTTAGCATTTTATTTATAAAAATATATCTGATGTACAGTGGCTGACTTTATTTTTCTGGGCTCCAAAATCACTGCGGATGGTGACTGCAGCCATGAAATTAAAAGACGCTTGCTCCTTGGAAGGAAAGTTATGACAAACCTAGATGGCATATTAAAAAGCAGAGACATTACTTTGCCAACAAAGGTCTGTCTAGTCAAGGTTATGGTTTTTCTAGTAGTCATGTATGGATGTGAGAGTTGGATTATAAAGAAAACTGAACACCAAAGAATTGATGCTTTTGAACTGTGGTGTTGGAGAAGACTCTTGAGAGTCCCTTGGACTGTAAGGAGATCCAGCCAGTCCATTCTAAAGGAGATCAGTCCTGGGTGTTCATTGGAGGGACTGATGTTGAAGCTGAAACTTGAATACTTTGGCCACCTGATGCGAAGAGCTGACTCATTTGAAAAGACCCTGATGCTGGGAAAGATTGGGGGCAGGAGGAGAAGGGGACGACAGAGGATGAAATGATTGGATGGCATCTCCGACTCAATGGACATAGGTTTGGGTAAACTCTGGGAGTTGGTGATGGACAGGGAGGCCTGGCATGCTGCGGTTCATGGGGTCGCAAAGAGTCGGACACGACTGAGTGACTGAACTGATGTATACCACAAAATATTTATATTTGTTCTAATTCAGTGGTAAGACTATATATGTAGTATATATACGACATATCTTGTTGTTCAGTCACTATGTTGTGTCCAATTCTTTGTGACTCCGTGGACCACAGTCTGCCAGACTCCTCTGTCTATGGAATTTTCCAGGCAAGAATACTGGAGTCCCCATTTCTGTCTCCAGGGAATCTTCCTGGAGCAGGGGTTGAACCCACGTCTTCTGCATTGGCAGGTGAATTCTTTACCACTGAACCATCAGGGAAGCCATATATATATATGTATTTATATATTTATATCATGTATATACATATATTGTATTATACACTGTTACATGGTTAAAATACACTTCATTACATGATCTAAAATAAAATATACTTTCAGAGAATTTTAAAGAAAGATATAATCCACAAGAAAGAGCTACAGATATAAGGATATAAAGATCAACCCAAGGGAAAGAGCACTAATCGAAAGTAACAGAAAAACGAACACTTCCTAGAGTTGCAGCTTCATATGAGACTCTGAGCATCCCAGCAGACAACACAGAGAAGAGAAATTAGTTACAAGCTTCAGACATCCATAAGATTAAAATAATCACCTGGCCAGAGAACTCAGGTATCTTGGTTCTGATTTCTGAGGTCAAAGTTCATGTCTGCTGCCCTGGGTTAGTTATTAAACAATACCCTCAACTGGTTTAATTGAGGGTATTAAACAAGTTTAATTTCTGAGAGGAAAATTTCTGAGATCCTCTCAGAAATACGAGTGGATTGTGGCAAGGGCTAATGATAAAAATGGTCCCTGGGCAGGCCAAGCCATGGAATTACACAGTGCATATTTTTGTCATTCAATCACAGTTATGTCTGACTTTTTACAATCCCATGCACTACAGTATGCCAGGCTTCCCTGTCCTTCACCACCTCCTGTAGTTTGTTCAAACTCGTGTCCATTGAATCCATGATGCCATCCGACCATCTCATCCTCTGTCACCCCTCTCCCTCTCCTGTCCTCAATCTTTCCCAGCATCAGTGTCTTTTCCAATGAGGCAGCTCTTCAAATCAGGTGGCCAAAGTATTGGATGGAGCTTCAGCTTTAGCATCAGTCCTTCCAATGAATATTCAGGACCTTTAAAGATTGACCAGTTTGATCTCCCTGCTGTCTAACAGACTCTCAAGAGTCTTCTCCAGCACCACAGTTAGAAAGCATCAGTTCTTTGGTGCTCAGCCTCCTTTATGGTCCAGCTCTGACATCCGTACATGACTAGTAGAAAAACCATAGCTTTGACTTTACATAACATTTGCCATTAAAGTGACGTCTCTACAATGTCGAGGTTGGGCATAGCTTTTCTTTCAAGGAGCAAGCATCTTTTAATTTCATGGCTGCAGCTCCGTCCTCAGTGAATTTGGAGCCCAACATCTGCCACTGTTCCCACGTTTCCCCATCTATTAGAGCTTTTTAAATACTTACAGTGAGCTGTATTTTATGATTGCCTTTCATGTATGAGAAGATTAAGGGGAAAAGAGGTAAACAGCTTGCCTCTGCCCCACAGCTATCAAGTGGAAAAGCCTGGAAGAGAACTTAGACAGTCTGGCTCCCCATTACTCTGTCTTAACGGCATTATAGCAAAGCCAGTTACATAAAAGTCATTTCGTGATCTTAAAAGTCCCGGTGTGTGGCTGCCTGAAGGTCTGCCTTTTCCAGCAACTGAAACCAGGGCTCATGACTCCTAGTTCTGTCCGGGAATTATTTGACTGACTGATGAAGCCGTAAATCTATTTTTGCCACAAAATTGGAAGATATCTTGAATTTTGCAAATCATTTTAGGGGACCACTCAAGCATGAAACAACTCAAACACTAAAATCCCCCTACTTTGGAGAGAAGTGAACAAACGGTATATCCTCATTCAGTGGACCATGGGTATAAATTCTCACCACTGAGTACCCTTAATTAGGGAGTATTGCAAGTGTAATTAACAGAGAGCACACAATAAGTACTCGTGTGCACAGCAGTGGTAACTGTTACTGTTATGTTATATGCAGCCATCTCCTGACTGTTCTCCCAGCTTCTGCATCTATGCCCTGCAGTCTCTACACTCCACCATCATAAATTTGAACTCACTGCTGCCTTCTTCTACACTCTCCAGTGTCTGCAGATCACACTTAGAAAACCCCAGCTCTTCGCCATCACCCCTAGGGCCTGGTGTGATCTGGCCCCGCATGAAGTGTCTAATCTCACAGCCTATACTTCTCCCCCTTTCTCATTCTGCTCCATCCCCACTGTGCCCGCATCATTGGAACCTATCTCAAAGCTTTGGGAGTCATGCTCTCAGACTGGCCATCTTCTCTGTAATAACAGAGCCCTAACTCTTCGCGCTTTATGCCCCTACCCACCATTCACTTATCACTGCCCCGCACTGAAGTGTGTACAGGTGGATTCCTGGGATTAATGTTTGTCTTTCCCCCACTGCCCTATTAGAATGTAGCTCCTGAGCACAAGGACTTGTCAATTTTGATGGTTGCTCTGTCCCCTCCATCTGAAGTGTGCCTGGCACACAGGAGGCACTTAGTGAGTGTTGAAGAAAAGGAGGGGGAGGAAGCATTCAGTTAGGATTTATGACTGATTCTTGGACAGAGTTTTAGACATAACCATGTGCTCGACCCTGACAGCATCATAGGGTAGACTGGATTCACCCCCAGCTCCTAAGGACAAGAAAAAAATGTGTCTGAAATGCCAGGGGATATTGTTGACAAAAACTGGAAATGCCCCTCATCAACTGCTTGGGACACAACAAGAAGTGACACCATGGATGTCCCGTAGGGCAAGGTTCAGCCTGGCACCAGACTCCTCACACTTAGATCTAATTAACAAGAACCCAGAGAAGGAGCCCACCGGGGAATCAGAGCACTCAACACTGCAAAAACAGCATCTGCAGGGGGACAGGGCTGGGCCCAGCTGGCAACACCAGTGGCACTGGCCCTAATTAAGCTGTTAGATCGCACCCGCTGCAGCCAGGATGCCCCTGGACCACCATCCACAGACGGGGCCGTCCAGCGGGGAGGCTGATGGCCGAGCCACTCCAGGCTTCTCAGAGCCCTTTTGTCCCTCTCCTTCCCCTATTTTTGTCAACATGGTAGGCAAGACTGAGACTCCCCAGTTAAGAGGAGTAACAGATAAATTCACAGGCGCACAACACTTTACAGTCTACTTAACTCCATTCAGTCCAGTTCAGCCGCTCAGTCGTGTCCGACTTTGTACCCCTTGGAGGGCAGCACACCAGGCTTCCCTGTCCATCACCAACTCCCAGAGCTTGCTCAAACTCATGTCCATCGAGTCGGTGATGCCATCCAACCATCTGATCCTCTGTCGTCCCCTTCTCCTCCTGCCTTCAGTCTTTCCCAGCATCAGGGTCTTTTCAAGTGAGTCAGTTTTTCATATCAGGTGGCCAATGTATTGAAGCTTCAGCTTCAACATCAGTCTTTCCAATGAATATTCAGGGTTGATTTCCTTTAGGATGGACTCGTTTGATCTCCCTGCAGTCAAAGGGACTCTCAAGAGTCTTCTCCAGCACCACAGTTCAAAGGCATCAATTCTTTAGCGCTCAGCTTTCTTTATGGTCCAACTCTCACATCCATACATGACTACTGGAAAACCATAGCTTTGACTAGATGGATCTTTGTCGGCAAAATAATGTCTCTGCTTTTTAATATGCTGTCTAGGCTGGTCATAGCTTTTCTTCTAAGGAGCAAGCAACTTTTAATTTCATGGCTGCAGTTACCATCTGCAGTGATTTTACAGTCCAAGAAAATAAAGTCTCTTATTGTTTCCATTGCTTCCCCATCTACTTGCCATGAAGTGATGGGCAAAGGATGCCATGATCTTAGTTTTTGAATGTTGAGTTTTAAGCCAGCCTTTTCACTCTCCTCTTTTACTTTCATCAAGAGGCTCTTTTAGTTCCTCTTCGCTTTCTACCATAAGGGTGTGTAAACTCCACTAGCTTATCTGTTTATTCAACCAATAAGTATGAGGACTTACTGGATGTCAGGAAATATTCCAAATGCTGGGACAGATCTCCCAATTCCAACTCTCTCTCTCTCTCTCTTTTTTTTTTTAAGATTTTTTTGATGTGGACCTTTTTTTAAAAGTCTTTGTTGAATGATACAACATTTTTTCTGTTTCACATTTTTGGTTTTTGGCAGTGAGGCCAGTGGGATCTCAGCTCCCTGACTGAGGGTCAAACCCAGGCCCCCAACATTAGAAAGTGAAGTATTAGTCACTGGGCTACCAGGGAAGTCCCACAGATTCCAACTCTCTTGGAGTTTATTTTCTAGTTTGGGAAAGGCAACATTGTATATGTGTATGGTATATATGTGAAGTGAAGTGAAAGTCATGAAGTCATGTCCAACTCTTTGTGATCCCATGGACTATATAGCCTGCCAGGCTCCTCTGTCTGTGGAATTCTCCAGGTAAAAAATACTGGAGTGAGTTGCCATTTCCTTCTCTAGGGGATTTTCCTGACCCAGGGATCAAACCCAGGTCTCCTGAATTGGCAGGTGGATTCTTTACCATCTGAGCCATCAGGGAAGCCATATATATATCATGCTACATATGTGTGTGTGTGTGTGTGTGTGTGTGTGTATGTGTATATATATATATACAGTGTGTGTGTGTGTATATATATACACACATATACCTGTATATAAGTATGCATCCAATATATGTGTGTATAAATATCACATGAAATAAACATATCAGATATTTTATCTGTACCACCAGCTAGAGATAATCAAGCTCGCATATTATTATACTATGTGTATCTCCCACATGATGAACAGACTTCCCAAGAGCTGAAAAGGACTATGGGGTGGGAGACACCATTCTAATACAGAAGCCCATGGTTTGTAATGATAGGAAGAGAGACAAGGTTTATTCTCCTGGCTCCAAAAAGATGGTCTCTTGTCTTCTTGCCATGCATTCATGCACTCTCCTTTGCCCTCTCTTTCTTTCTTTCCCTCCGCAAAGCAAGGTGCAAGGGAAGGACCCCAGGGGTGCCCCTTCCCCAACTGCCTGCTGCAACCAAGGTTGCTGGGGAAGGGGAGTGACGGGATCTTCCTGACTCTCATGTCCCTAACCCCAGATTTCCCTCCCTGACTCACTGCAGATGCATCACTCACATCTGTGGAAAATCGGTGGTTAAGGACTTACTTTACTCTCCTCCACTTATATTTCACCATCTCCTCACCTCAGACACCTCCACCCTCTTTACCTTTCCTCTTACAGATATAGGACTGCTTCCTAGGTGGCTCAGTCATTAAAAAAAAAAAAAATCCATCTGCCAATGCAGGAGAGGCAGGAGACTAAAGTTTGATCCCTGGATTGGGAAGATCCCCTGGAGGAGGAAATGGCAACCCACTCCAGTATTCTCTCCTGGAGAACCCCATGGACAGAGGAGCCTGGCGGGCTACAGTCCATAGGGTTGCAGAGTTGGACATAACTGAGCAACTGAGCACCCACACATGCACAAGAGTACAGGAAGCAGGAAGAGAACAGGAAGCCCCTCAGAGATCACCGGGACTCATTTATCCGATGGGGGAACTGAGGTCCGGAGTAGGGCGGCCAAGTCAAGTCACATGGCACATCTGTAAGAAGAGCTCAGAGTCCACTCGGGAGGTCCACTCCCAGAAAAACCCCGTGGTGTCCACCAGCGAGTGCCAACTCCTCATGTCTCACCTGGATCACAGCGGTCATCTGCCTCAGTCTCCCTGCCGTTATTCTAATCCACGCTTATTGCGCCACTTCAGTAGTCCTCCTGGGAAGGAAAGTAACTGGGCATGGTTGAGCAAAAGTTTTCTTCACTGCTCAGCGTGTTGCAGGCAAAGTCCAAGGTCCCTGTGATCTGGCCTCTGTGTCCAACGCTAGTCTGCTCCTGCTGTTCACGCCCCCTTGCTCCAGCCACTCTGGACTTCCTACAGCTCCTGGAATGTACCATCTTTTCTTAGGTGCCTCAAGGACTTTCCCCTTGCCCCTTGGGTTAACTGATGAGGTTCTTATCTACCAGATGACACCTTTCCAGGGAAGCCTTCCCTGGCACCCTTGGCACAGTTAAATGCTCCTCTAATATCTGTTCATCTCTACATTTCAGCACCTTTTCAGGCAATAATTTATGGATCTCTCACTATGCATGAAGCACCATTCTAAATACCTTACATGGCACATCTCATTTAATCCTCATAGAGATTTTTCAAAAGGGTATTCCAATGTACCTGTTTCAGAAATGGGGAAACTGCAGCCCAGAGAGGTTAAGTAACTTGCCCCAGGTCACAGAGCTGGTGAATGTCAGAGCTAAGATTGTACACTGGCCCCACTCTCAAATATATGGCATGCTGCTGTGAATACCTGTTGAGCTAAATCTCTCACATACAGGAACCATCAAACACGTTCATCCCCAGAGAACCCCAGCATTTGGTCCAGTGACTCAAGTCTCCGCATGGAGTGTATACTGTGCAAGTGGCCACTGAATGAATGAGACACTTCTCTCTTGCTTTTTGGATTTTTCATTTGCTTGCTTTGTTTTAATAGCATGCTAGAGAGCAGGATGGGAGAAGGCAATGGCACCCCACTCCAGTACTCTTGCCTGGAAAATCCCATGGATGGAGGAGCCTGGTGGGCTGCAGTCCTTGGGGTCGCTAAGAGTCGGGCACGACTAGCCACTTCACTTTCACTTTTCACTTTCATGCGTTGGAGAAGGAAATGGAACCCACTCCAGTGTTCGTGCCTGGAGAATCCCAGGGACGGCGGAGCCTGGTGGGCTGCCGTCTATGGGGTCGCACAGAGTCGGACATGACTGAAGCGACTTAGCAGCAGAGAGTGGGATGGTGCAGTGGCTGTAAAATGCAGATTCTGGAGCCCAACAGTCAGAGACATGGGTACCAAGCGTAGATCTATTACATGTTACAGCTTGAAACAGTTCATCTCTCTGAGTCCCATTTTTCCTGGTCTGTAAAATGGGGCTCATGATGATACCATGTAGGGTATTCATAAGGATTAAACAAAGAAATTTTTCAAAATTGCACAGTGGTCTTCCATGGTGGTCCAGTGGCTAAAACTCCACGCACTCAATGCAGGGGGCTGGGTTTGACCTGTGATCAGAGAACTAGATTCTATGTACTGCAACTAAAAGATTCAGCTTGACATAACTAAGAGCTCACATGCCAAAAGCAAAATGGAAAATTCTCTATGCCACAGCTAAGACCTGGCACAACCAAATATATCATAAATAAATATTTTTTAAAAGTGCACAGCCTAGTTCCTGGACCTCTATAGATTGCAGGTACTCAATGAGCATTTGCTATGATGGCCATTCATTCAGTGTGCTCCATCTCTTGCCTGTCCCTCTCTCTTTCCCCTACATCTCCCCTTAATCAAGAGCAAGGCTCATGTGGGGTCTGGCAGGCCAGGAGGGGGCCCGGGCCACTCTGGCCTGCTAAGCCTGGCGCCCTCCTTGCCCACTCCACACAGCCACCTTCCAGCTGTGAAATAGACTCCCTGCTCCACCAGGCCCAGAGCTGTCAGGGGGCTGCCAATTTCACAGTTCACGAGGCTGCTGTTCCCCCCTGATTAATGGGGTGCCAGCAGCCATGGGCAGGGCCAAGACACCAGTCACACAGGGCACTCTCCTCCCACTCCACCCCTGCCTCCCAGGGAGGAGAGAGCGGGCAGACCTCATGCATATTTATGCAGGGAGAGAAATGGTTCTGTGTTGCCTGCCTTCCCAGAAAATAAATTTCACCCAAGTCCCGTGCATTTCCCTCAGTGAACTTGGAAAGCTCTGGGGAAGAAAAGCGCGCACACACCACACACACACATACACAAATACACGCATGTGTGCGCATGCACCCAGCTATGAAAACCCAAAAACACTTTACACCAGTGATGTGTGAGCAGGGATTCTCATGACAAGGCTGACCCAGAGGACACAGGAGCTATTAAAGCCTGGAGCTCGGATAAGGCTATTTGGAAATTAATTCCATTCTAGCCTGTAACCCTAAGGGAATTAGAACAGATAAGGTCCAGACTCAGGTGGGAAACTCAAGGAGCACTCTGCCACCTTCGAAGGAACTGTTTTCTGTCGATGCCATCCCTCAGCTCAGGCACAGCTGCTTCCCTTCCTGTGACAGGCAAGCCACAGTCAGCATAGCCGGTGCCCATCCTAATGATGCTGGAAGAAAAGCTGCCATCTCGGGAAGACCCAACCCTTCTGTGCTCGATACCACACCTCTGGAAAGACACTAGCTTGCTGTGCCTCGGTTTCTCCATCTGTGTGTAACAGAGTGCCCTGTCTCCCTCCCTGTGTCCCAGTCACACTGGCCTTCCAGGTCATGGGATGGGCTAGGCTCTTTCTTTGCAGAAATTCTTCCACTGCCTCTTCAGCCCCTCATTGGGGCAAACACTGTGCATCCTTCTGACTTCAGTTTAACTCTTCCTTCCTCAGAAAGGGCTTCCTGAACAGCCAAACTGAGGCCAAGTCTCCCTCTCTCCTCCCCCAGAGCACTCAGCACATTTCCTTCCTGGTGGGTCCATGGTGGCCAGTAACTGACAATTCAGTTCACGTTCCAAGTCTTGTCTTCCCATTGCAGGCTCCATTGTCCAGTCATGTCCAACTCTTTGCAACCCCATAGACTGTGGCCCGCCAGGCTCCTCTGTCCATGGAATTTTCCAGGCAAGAATACTGGAGCAGGTCGCCATTTATTCCCATTAAAGGACAATCTCTCTGAGGGCAGGGTCATGCCAGCCACTTTTGCTACTGCTTTAATGACTCTTTGGTGAATGAATGAACAAATGAAATGCTGAGCAGTTGTTAGAACTAAATAAAGCAACCTACAAAGTGCCTCATCTATTTGCAGAAGACTCTCAATAGGATAATAACTAACATGAGTGGAGCCTTTGTCTGTAAAAAGCACTCCTCTAAGCCCTGTGACATGTTTTAACCCATTTAGTCTAACAACAACTCAAGGATGCCAACTCTGACTTTCCCCATTTTAAAAGACGAGGACAATGAGAGACGGCGACATTTACTCCTATGTCATCGTTATGCATGCCTAGTAGATCTCAGAAAGTACTAACATCAGGAGTCAACCAAGGCAGCCTTGCTCCAGAACCACACGCCTAACCACCAGGCTCTAGAGAGACCTTAGCTTCCTCCCTGCACCTTCCCTCTCGGTCCTTCTCAGCCCTAAATACCTGGGTTAGAGCCTCCCTCTCCCACGGACTCTTTCCTTATTTGCCAGCCCCATTCTCTTAATTCTGGGAACTCACATCCTCCTTCCCTGAACCCCTGCATAGACAACTGAGGTTACAAAAGGCCACCCTTGACATCAGGACAGTCTCCACCATGCTCTGGCCCTTTTGAAGGATGGGGCAGACCTCATTTTCTTACAAGGTGAGGACACAGAATCCTGCAGCAAGGACAATCAGATCCCTCAGGAAAAAAGGAACCTCCCAGGAGGTTCACCTGTAAGGATACCAAGGTCACCTTCTTCCCGACACCCTGACAAGTTAAGAGCTGGATGAGGGTGCAGAGGTCTCATGGTGCAGCTGATTGTGCACAGTTATTCTGAGCCCCAGGGAGGAGGAGGAGGAGTCAACTCAGGCCACACATGTTACCCCCACTGCTTCCTCTCCTCCAGAGGAGAGCCTTGGGCACCACGAGCAGCCATTGCCAAGGACACAGATGGATGAGAGGGAGGTGCGCTGAGCCCAAGCAGGGTGCCTGTCTGTCCACTGGGCGAAGCCGCTTTCCGGAGGGGTGATGAACAGCGCCAATCAGGCAGCACTTAACGTAATTATAATGAAGTGGATGCATCTGGTCTCCGAAGGCTTCATTCACAAGGGAAATGATGAGGAAGTGATCTCTCTCTCTGCTGACCTCCTTGGGACACTTGGGAATAATCCTGGAGCCAGGAGGTTATAAAAAGAAGCTTGAGACTGGTCTCTGCCACCTATTACAGTTAGAATGTGAGAGACTGGCGCCCCTTTTCTCTTAGCATCATTTCCGTCCAAGGAAGTATGAGGAGATAAGGATTTGCATGAAAGAAAGGCTTCTTCTCTTCCTCTTAAAGACCTGCTGGTTTTTCTAATAACTTCTCCCCCCTATACACACACCATTAGTCATGCCAACTAGGCATGTGGCACTGATTTCTGGCTCAGATTCCACTGGCCCCATGCCATATGTGTATCCCAGCCCAGGGAACATGGTGCAAGTGAAACAGGCTGGGATCTAGGACCCGGGACCCTTCCTTGCAGTGCTCGTATCCAGATAAACATCTCCTCAAGCAATACAAGACAAAGAAACTCTAAGACACTAAAAATAACTGCATGCATACACAGTTGGGGCAAATTATGGACAAGAAGATACAAAGAGATCAGAAACCCAGCTGCCACTTCTGAAGAGTGGGAGCAAAAACAGGGCACTGTGCAAGCCCTCTGCACACACCACCACCAAAGGGTGGGCAAGCCGCCTAAGCCACTCTTGTGGCCCGAGCCCTAGACCTCCGCCTCTTCTCACCCTATATAAGGAACCAGTCTGCCCTTTCCTGGGGAGCGAACAAGGGGACCTATCTTGTTTTTGCTCCCCCTTGCTGCAGCAGAGGCCCCAGTAAAGCCTTGCCTGAATTTCTTGTCTGGTGGTGGTGTTATTCAGTCACTAAGCTGTGTCCGACTCTGTGCGACCCCACAGACTGCAGCACGTCAGGCTTCCCTGTCCTTCACCATCTACTAGAATTTGTTCAGATTCATGTCCATTGAGTCGGTGATGCCATCCAACCATCTCATCCTGTCTGGTCCCCTTCTCCTCCTGCCCTCAATCTTTCCCAGCATCAGGGTCTTTTCCAATGACTTGGCTTTTCACATCAGGTGGCCAAAGTATTGCAGCTTCAGCTTCAGCATCTTGCCTGCTTCAGCATTCCTGCCAATGAATACTCAGGGTTGATTTCTTTAAGATTGACTGGTTTGATCTCCTTGCTGTCCAAGGGACTCTCAAGAGTCTTCTCCAACACCATAGTTCAAATGCATCAATTCTTTGGTGCTCTGCCTTCTTTATGGTCCAACTCTCACATCCATATATGACTACTGGAAAAACCGTAGCTCTGATCATATGGATCTTTGTCAGCAAAGTGGTGTCTCTGCTTTTCAACACACTGTCTAGGTTTGTCATAGATTTTCTCCCAAGGAGCAAGCAACTTTTAATTTCATAGCTTCAGTCACTGTCTGCAGTAATTTTGAAGCCCAAGAAGATAAAATCTGTCACTGCTTCCACCTTTTCCCCTTCTATTTGCCATGAAGTAATGAGACTGGATGCCATGATTTTAGTTTTTTTAATGTTGAATTTCTTGCCTGGCCTCATCAATTTCTATTGATTGGGAAAATTCAAGAACCTTAGTATCAAAAAGGGTAGGAATTTATCAGCAAAGTTCCAAGCTGCTCACTGTACAGATGGGAAGACTGAAGTTCAAGAAGGAAATAAGACTTTTCCAAGATCATTAATATGTAAGGCAAGTGGCCTTTGCACAAACCTGTTCACATATTATTGGATTTCATTCTCAAAACCACCCTAGGAATCTGACACAATTATTAAATCAGTTTCACAGAGGAGGAATCTGAGACTTAAAGAGGTTACTTAACTTGCCTAAGATTGAGGTGTTATGTGGGGACATCTGCCCCTCTCCAAAACCATCCCCCAGCTGCTGGCTAGTTCTTAGAGGGGCGTGCCATTGGAGTTGTGCTGTGGTTTGAACACTGAAAGATTTCGGTAGGCCAAAAGTTGATTAAATCCCATCTTCTTTTACATGCTCCAGGGGGGTGCTGGGTACTGAAAGAGAGCCTGTGGTGAATGCTTTTATAAAATAAAGACACTTAGGAAAATAATCTGTCACTCTCTGATTTATCTCTTCACTAAGCTGAGCTACTCACAAACCAGGTTCTTCTGGAGCAAGCACACCAGCCCTGCTCTGAGCAGATGGACTCCCCGCCGTTCTGGACAGGATGCTATGCTTTGAGGCACCAAACCCACAGATGCCTGCTTTAGCGTGAATACATGCGGGTGCTTCATCACCCAGAGGGCGCCTTGCTGGTGACTCTGAGATTCCACCATCTCAGCAAAGCGGATGGAACCAGAGCTCCCCATCTGGGCAGAAAAGGCGGACAGCCTCGGATTTGTGGGTGAATGGTGGTGTGGCCTGGTGTGAGGATTTGCCCATTAGGACTTTCAACATCGAATGTGACAGATCCTCTCATGCGTTATTTGAAGAGGAGACGCAAGGAGATAGAGACAAACAGTGTGTATCTCGCAAGGAACAGAGGGGAGCCAGGAGCAGAAGCTGTGAGGCAGTCAAAGCAAGCGGTGGGCATGCACAGCCTAGGAGATAAGGAGGCCATTAGCAGATGGAGGCAAAAGAATCTCAGATACTCTTTCATGAATTTAGAAGAGCTAAAGGATGGCAGAAACAAGGTGCCAATTTTTATTATATCCTAACAATGGCTTTTTCTCCATGAAGCCTGAAACTGTTTTATGATTATTCCTGGACCCCGTGTTCTCCAACTTAAAGGCAGCAGAGAACTGGTGAGAAATGAGCATTTCAAGGTCATGCAGGCTTAGGTACAAATCCTGGCATGTGATCTGGGACCAATTTTCTGAGCTCGCCCAGCCCCTCCTGGCTCATCTGAAAACGGGGGGCAATTAGAGGTACCACACCAAACTTTTTGAGGATTAAATGTACACATATTTAGTAAGTGTTGATCACAGAGCTTGGTCCACACAGGTTAGCTAACGTTACTCCCATTGCAACTAAAAAGAAACCTGCATTAGCTAAACCAAGTAGTCCATTCTTTGAAACTTAAACAAGCTGAAGAAAACACTTGATGTCAGCCATGCATTGACTCATTTTCTCATTCAATTTATCCACTCATTTGAGAAGTTATTTGTCATCTTCTGTGTGCCAGACAATGCTCTAAACAAGTGAAAAGCATTGCAAAAAAAAAAAAAAAACAGACAAAATACCTGGTCGAGGCAGACAATAGACACACAAACATGTGTGATGATCAAAGGGTGAGCCCTGATGCTATGACGAGGAAGGCCTCAGTGACAGGGTGAGATATAAGGAAACCATGCAGACAGCCAGGGGAAGAACTGTTCAGCGATGCAAAGACCCTGAGGTGGCTCCCTCAAAACAAACCCTTATGGAGGATGATAAAAAAAATATAACAATGGAAGACCAACATGACCGCTGCCCTCTGCATGTGTAGTGTGTTAGCTTACAGAAAGGATTCACTGCTACCATCGCTTGGTTCTCCCACATGCTTATGAAATTGGCTTTACCAATGTGCGGACTGAAGCTTGCAGCAGGGTTTCACAAACTTGATCCTCCTGACATTGTGGGCTGGGCGATTCTTTACTGTCAGGATTTGTCCTGTGCATGGCAGGGTGTTCACCAGCATCCCTGATCCCCAGGACTAAACACCAGTAGCATTCTCTACCCCTTCTCCAGTCGTGACAAACCAATGTTTCCAGACATTGTCAAATGTTTCCAGGAAGGGAAAACCACCCCTAGTTGAGAACCACTGGTTTACAGAAATGAAGTGACTGGTCCAAGGTCTCAAATTAATGCGAGCAGATTAGGTGAGATTCTGACCTGCTTTTCAGTGTCTCTGTGATCCAGTGTATTCTCCCGCTGTCTTTCTCCTACTGGGACTTCGTCTTCCTGAATGTTCCCAGCACAGGATCTTTGCACTTGCTAGTCCCTCTGCCTGAAAAGCTCTTTCCTCATATATTCACAAGGCTTACTTTTTCATCTACTATAGATTTGTCCTCATCGACTTAGATCTACTATAGATCTAAGTGTATAACTACTAGTCCTTCATCTACTATAGGTCACCTCATTGCTGAGATCTTTCCTGCAGGTCCTAATTCCCTTCCTTTTGTTTCTTTCCCACTGTAATCATAATGGTTTTATATTATATATAATATGGGCATGCTGAGTTGCTTTAGTCATGTCTGATTCTTTGCAACCCCATGGACTATAGCCTGCCAGGCTCCTCTGTCCATGGGATTCTCCAGGCAAGAATACTGGAGTGGGTTACCATTTCCTCCTCCAGGGGATCTTCCTGACCCAGGGATCAAACCGCTGTCTCTTAAGTCTCCTAAAGGCAACTTCTTTTCCACTAGCACCATCTGGGAAGCCCATATAATATACAAGACTGTATATAATTTATTCATATAAAATAGACATTTATAAAATAGTTATATTTTTATTTAATTATGTATCTTATATATTTTCTCCTTTGTTTATTTATGGTCTTTCCATACTCAATAGAAAGCTCAACAAAATAGATTTGTACATATTTTATTCACTGCTTTATTCTCACCCTAATTAGTGTCTGATGGGCCTCCCTGGTGGCTCAGTGGTAAAGAATCTGCCTGCCAATGCTAGAGAAGCGGATTCGATCCCCAGGTTGGGGAGATCCCTTGGAGAAGGAAATGAGAATCCAGTTCAGTATTCTTGTCTGGGAAATTCCATGGATAAACGGGCCTGGCAGACTACAATCCATGGGATCACAAAGAGCTGAACACGATTGAGCAACTAGACAACAACAATTAGTGCCTGATACGTAGGAAGTGGCAGCCCACTCCAGTGTTCTTGCCTGGAGAATCCCAGGGGCGGGGGAGCCTGGTGGGCTGCCGACTATGGGGTCGCACAGAGTTGGACACGACTACAGCGACTTAGCAGCAGCACGTAGTAGGTACTTAATTAAAGCTTGCTGAATTAATGAATGAAAATGTAGATGGAAAAATGTTTCCTTATTTAACACATGTTTCCTGAGACTTCCTGACACAGGGGTGTTGCACTAAACATATATCAGGAACTTTAAAACATTCAGACCGTTTTACTCAGTAATTCTACTCCTGGGAATATACCCTGAGGAAATAAACCAGAATGGTGCAAAACAAATCTAAGTACAAAATGTTTGTTGCTGACGAAAACAAAATGGCAAGGGAGAAAAAAAGGCAACTGAGATGTTCATCAATAAATCAGCTATGAGATAGTTTTACAGCAGAATGATAAACATACTGAAATATTTATGATATTTAATAAAAGTATAAGATAGAAAATTATATAGGTTTTTCTTTCAATATGTAAAAGAAGAGAAAATGAAACAAGGAAACACGGTAAAACGTTACTGTGGCAATTTGAAGAGGTATTCTGAAAAATGATCATTTATACTTTATTTTTTTAAGCTTTCTAAATTTAGCATCTATAACTTTTATAACTAGGAAGTATTAGGACAAATAAGGATCGATCTTAATTGTGGGTAGACATAGCGATTTATTGCACCCCCGAGTGGACAAAGAAACCAAAGCGGGATGAGTCCCCATGGGAGACCTGAGGCTGAGCAACCTGGGCTCTGTGATACTCAGACCTCAAACAAGTGACTTCCAGCCATTTCAAGGGAGGCCAGGACGGGAGGTAGAGAGTCCCTTGATTGCTGGGAAATTGCTCCAGCTCTGATCAATCAGGGAACAGCCTCTCCAGCCCCCGACATTTATCAAACCTCCTTCACCCTCATCTGTCACCGTGCGGTGGGGCTGCCTCCGGGCACAGTCTAATCAAGTCCGGATGCCCCAAGGGTCCCTGGAGACAGAGAGGAGGGGCCTGTGAGGGAGCATGGAGAGAGGGCGGGCAGGGAGGCAGGGAGAGGATCACAAGGCAGGAGGGGGAGAGCAAGTGTTCAGAGAACGCCCGTTTGTTTTGCTATCACAGCAATTAATGCTGGGAAGTGACATTTTAAGGGGCTCTGGTGACAGCATTGGTGACATTCCTGTTGGTGATCCCATGACAAATCTCTGTCTATATCTTATTTTAGAGAGTGTGGAGACAGCTCAGAGGACGGCTGTCTGGGGATGCTGAGCTCCTGTCTGTTGGAGGCACTGCTCCCTTCTGCTTTGCCAAGCCTAGACAATCAGGCACCAGGGCCAAGGTCCGGGAGGGGCAGGGTTTAGAAATCAAAGTCATAAAACTTTGTTGCAGAGTCAGGCTCTCATCTGCCATAGCCTCGTTAACTCCGCTACGTGATATGATGAATTGGAGCAAAAATGAGTTTTCTAACATTTTACAAGTGATCAGCTGCAGTTCAAAGAAAAAGAAAAGAAAAAACTGTCTAAATTCTGGATACTTTCTAGGCTAACTAGTTTTAAAGAACCTATATTTTCAAACACATCTTAGCTCTCTTTGTTCAAATGTTACAGCCTGAGAATTAGAAGGGATTGCTCAAATTGTGTCTAAATCTCCAACACTGCTACACCATCCTTAACAAATGGCTACTCAATCCTCTGTGAATACTTCCAAAGACTAGGAGTTTATGACCTTTAAAATTAAGAAGGGGAGGCAATGTGGATGTAACAAGTTGCTTGCCAAATGATATTCAGGATACTGCAGGGATAAATACAGTGTGGCCAAATGCAGACAGCAGTGAACCTGAACTCAAGAGATGTAGGTTTCAGTAGAGCTTCGCCCCCACACTGGCTCTGTACTGTGGGGTTTGAGTGGTTTCATTTCTCTGAGCCGAGTAAGGTTCCTTCCTTCTCTCTCAAAAAGGTTCAGTAACACCCAGGGTTTATCATATACTGTTTATGAAGCCATTCTATACATGTTCAAAGACTATATAAAATAAAGCGGCTATTACTGTTTTATACCCCTCTAAACTGTGACCTTCTAGGAAAGAAGCATTTCCCATTTTGCTCTGTATCTTCTGCATTAAATACGGTGCCTTGCACACAGTAGGTGCTCAAGGTGCTCAGTAAAGATCTGTTAAATACATGAATAGTGAGTGGGTGAATGGCTGAGTAGTAAGGGGGAGGTGTACCCAAAGAGAAGATGCAGGAACTATACTGTCAGCTGTCTGCAAATGGCTGATAAAGGTGCCCAGGAGCCAGAAGGTACAGCAAACAGGCCCTGGAACAGTTTCCACTGCAGATTTCAAACAGTGCTTTCAACAAGGAGAGGGGAGAGGCAGTTAGGTATAAAGACATCAGGGTAGGCTGGTGGAAGAAAGTCATATTCAAAGCTTTCGTCTTTGTGTGCTGCAGAGCTGGAATCCCAGTGTACAGCCCAGTTTGAAACGATGCTGCCTATCTTGCTTTCCACTGATCCCTGGTAGCCCAGGAAGCACCCTGAAGGTGATGTCAAAATAAGAGCCGCTGTTAGGAAGGACTTTCCCCAAGCTGTCTGAGAAGCTCTTTCTGGGCCCTTGGGACAGCTGGGAAGAGGAAGGTGTTGAGTTGTGGCTTAAAGAATGGGTGGTCTTTCCCAGGCGGGGAGCAGAGGTGGGGAGGGGGTAGAAGCAAAAATAAACAAGGGAAGAAGACAAAAGAGACACAAAGTTCCTTTGGGAGGGCAGGTGGTGAAGTTTCAAGAGATGATGGTGCAGGGGGGTTGGTGAAACCTCCACTGGGCTGGCCACAAGGACAGAGGGGCAAGACACAAAGTCGCCGCGCACCGCTGCCTGTCTCGGGCGCCATTCCTCGTTCCTCCACCAACCGCTCACCTTGAATCTAATGACAGTCAGCCTTCACCTCTCCAGGCAAGAAACCCCTCCGGAAGCCGTCACAGACCCAGCACTTAGGGGTCACCTCCTTGTGGATACCCCAGCACAACACAGCCCCTGAGGCTGAAAGGACTTTGAACTTCAGGCGATAATCCCCTCATAAACTGTGAAATCAACTCAGGGGTTCAGACCAACATCAAAGAGATGGCAAAGAAGAACAGAAAATGATCAGAGCACGCCACATGTAATACAGGAAGGATTCTTTTGCCAAACTTATTGTAGACACAGATATACACTCATTCACAAGAACATGTGTCTCCAAAGAAGACATGCTGATGGCCACCAGGCAAGGAAAAGATGCTCAATGTCACCAACTATTAGAGAAAGGCAAATCTAAACCGCAATGAGGTGTCACCTCACTTTGGTCAGAATGGTCATCATCAGAAAAGTCCACAAATAATAAATGCTGGAGATGATGTGGAGAAAAGGGAACCCTCCTACACTGTTAATTAGAACATAAATTAGGATAGCCACTATGGAAAACAGTATAGAGGTTCTGTAAAAAAAAAAAAAAAAAAAACTAAAAACAGACTCCTGTGATTCATCAATACTACTCCTGCGTATATATCCAGAAAAGATGAAAACTCTAATTTAAAAGAGATATACACACACCCCAGTGTTCTATTGTAAACAGCAGCACTGTTTACAATAGGCAAGTCATGGAAGCAACCTAAGCGTCCATCAACAGATGGATGGATAAAGAAGAAGTGGGAAATGTATATACAATGGAATATTACTCAGCCATCAAAGAAGGAAACAATGCCATTTGCAGCAACATGGATAGACCTAGAAACTGTCATACTAAGTCAAGTAAATCAGACACAGACAAATATCATATGATGTCACAAATATCATAAATGTCTATGTGGAATCTAAAATATAATACAAATGAACTTATTCACAAAATTCACAGACACAGAAAACAAACTTATGGTTAACAAAGCGGAAGGCTTTGGAGGAGAGATAATTTAGGAGTTTGGGATTAACAGATACACACTACTATACATAAAATAAACAAGGACCTACTGTATAGCAAGGGAATTATATTCAATATCTTGTAATAACATATAATGAAAAAGAATGTGGAAAAGCAGAAACATACATGCATGTGTATAACTGAATCACGTTGCCCTACATCTGAAACACTGTAAATCAGCTATGATTTTAAAAAAGCACATGTGTGTGGTCACAGTGCAAAATATGTTTCTCATTGTGGTCAACACTTAATGAACACAACAGTAAGATACAGCTTGCTAGCATTCTAAGCCCATGTTTTCTCTCTTCTGATCAAATAAGTTGACAGGATTATATCGTGTTATCTTCAGAATATGCTTGGGTTTGGGACATGCTTGAGAAGTCCTTGGGAGCATGCTTGGGAATGAGACAAAGCTGAGTTCAAATGCCAATGTCTTAACTTCTGGCTCTGTAATTTTGAGATGAGCTCTAAAGTTTGATATGAATAATTTCTTTCTTATGAGATGCATGGGAAGATTCAGTAAGTTGCTGATTTGAAAATACTAAACACAGTATGTATAGTTCAGAAAAAGGATAAAGGATCCATGCAAAGGTTACCAGCCTATGGAAAGACACTAAGATAACCATCTGCCTCTTCACTCATATATCTATTCCTCCATCTATTGACTCAACACATATTTCAACATCTATTATGCAGGCATGGAATTAAAAGACGCTTGCCCCTTGAAAATTATGACAAACCTAGACAAAGCATATTAAAAAGCAGAGACATCATTTTTTCCAACAAAGGCCATGTCGTCAAAGATATGGTTTTTCCAGGAGTCAGATACAGATGTGAGAGTTGGACCATAAAGAAGACTGAGTGCCAAAGAATTGATGCTTCCAAACTGTAGTACTGGAGAAGACTCTTGAGAGTCCCTTGGACTGCAAAGAGAGCAAACCAGTCAATGCTAAAGGAAATCAACCCTGAATATTCATTGGAAGGAGTAATACTGAAGCTGAAGTGCCAATACTTTGGCCACCTGACGCAAAGAGCTGACTCATTGGAAAAGACCCTGATGCTGGGAGAGATTGAAGGCAGGAAGAGAGAGGGCAACAGAGGATAAGATGGTTGAATGACATCACCAACTCCATGAACAGAAGTTTGAGATGTGGTGAAGAACAGGGAAGCCTGGGGCGCTGCAGCTCAGAGGGTGGAAGAGAGTCACACATGACTTAGCAACAACAACGGAAAATGTGCCAGTCATTCTGTTAGGCACAGAACAACGCAAACAGATCTGGACCATGGTCTCACAGAATCCTGAGTCTAATCAGAGAAGCAAAACATTTAATAAATTAATCCAAATAATTTTTAAAAACGTACCATTACAGAAAACAAAAGAGAAGAACTCATAGGGAAAAGAGCTTTGTCTGAAGAAGTAGGATTTACGCTGAGACCAGAATGATGAGGCGGAATCACCCATGACAGATTAGGGGAGGAAAGGGAGGAATTTTTTTCGCAGACAAGGACAATAACAGCATATGCAAATGGTCTGTGGTGGGAGAAACTTAGCAAGTTTGCAGAACAGAGAGGAGGCCATGGAGGCTAAGCACAGAGGGTAGGGATCAAGAGCAGTGAGAATTCCGCAAAACTTTAAGCATGAAACAGCTATGGCCAGATGATCATAACAGAGTGAATGCTGTGTATGGAAGTGGAGGATAGGCATGCAAGCAGGAAGGTATGTGAGGATGAGGTGTTTTGAAAACATTAGGAAGACGGATGTGGCCTGAAGAGGGGATGTATGAGCAGAGGTGAAGACGAGGAAGCTGGAAACAGACTACCATCTCTGAGTTAAGAAATCTGAACACCCAGGTAAGGCATCGAATAAGGTGTTGACTAGGAAAGAGCTCTGAAATTTTAGAAAGCGCCACCCAAAAGTCACATTTGCATGGCATTCACAGGGGATGTCAGAAGAGTTAATCAACAGCTCCTCAGTTCCCTGTCACCCTAGAGTGCTTTATTGACACCAAACATGAGTTCCCTACACCCTTGGGGACCACTCAAAACATTCCAAAAAACTGTGATCTCCCTGCTGCAAAATCCCTTCTGCCGATTTAGAAGTTCAGAATCACTGTGCAGTGGCATCCTGCCTTGGAGAACAGATGCTAGTTGCCTATTTTTCCTCCCGAATCTGAGAGTGAAGCTAGCTCATGGGCTCTAGGCTCCAGCTACATCCCCGGGACAGCAGGAGCTCGGCACCTTCCCAAAGATCATATAATTCAGTGTGAGGTCCTGTGTTCACATCCTGGCTCGGCCCCTTAGCATGACAGCTCACGTGCCAGAGTTTTGACATGGCTCAGCTACTTTCCCCTGCATGACTGGACACATCGTTTAACCCTTCTCAGCTTCAGTCTCCTGCTCTGTAAGGTGGGGCAGTATGACTGCATAACCCTTAGGGCTGTTGAGATGTGTAACTGACATAATTCCTAGAAAGTTCCCAGGCAGTGGTTACCACAAGTGGAGGTTAGCTGTCATCTGCAGCAACAGCAGCAGCTCTGGCTTCCTAGTCACCTCTTTCATCTAGCTTCCCCTCGGGGTTCACTACAAATAGCTCAATGAGAGAATGTATAAGACGGCAGCTGCACTCCTATAGGGACTCAAGAAAGTCCCGCCTACTCCATTCTCTCCACAAGGGTCCCATTTACCCTGAAACCTTCTGATCTGCAATTCTGAGCAACAGTAAGTTTTAGCCTACTGGTCCATGTCAGAGAGACTGTGACCCCTCCCCATGTATCAAATGTGGACCACTGCTTGTATCTGATGCCATTTCTTTTTTTTCTTTTCCTACCTTAGGTCCTGAACCGAAGTGGGACAGAGAAGCCAAGCCTTTATTTGGCATTGCTTCACCTAAGAATCATTGCTCGAGTAACCATGAAGACTGACTTCTGACACAGAAAATAATTTGGACCAATCAGAAAAGAAAATCAAAAGTGAAAATTGCATATTTAAAATAAAGGCAACTATTATATATATATATATATATATATATATATATATATATCTATATATAAAGCCCAGAAAGGTCCATGAATAGTATAGGAATTGTCAAGGTGATGGGGCAGTGGGTGGTTTGTGCGGATTTGTATAGAAGATGTACAGGCCCCCTTGAGAGCACAAAACAAATTCTAAAGTGAATGCTTGTGGTGGTACTTCCCCAAATTGTAAATGTGTAATCTGTAATTGTAAGTGTGTAATGTGCACCCTTTAATACAGAGATTCTGCTTTTAGGCATCTGTTTTATAGAAATAGCCTTAAATTTTGCAAAAATATGTATGTTTGTGTATGTGTGTGTGTGTGTGTGTGTGTGTGTGTGTACGAGGATATATACTGACTCATTGTGAGTGCAGCAAATTGAGATGATGGTCAGCAAAAATGAAAAGCAGAGTAAATGCTGGTGTGACTGGTGTGTTCCAATCCTGGAATCTTATAGAGCTTTCCAAAAGAAGATAGGCGTGCAGGGTTGACTCGGAAAGATGCTTTTCATGCACTGTTTGGTAAACTATGAAACTGCTGCAAAATGATATGCATGGCTGAGATAGCCCTATTACTGTATATCTGGGTGCAAAATGCATATATCTTATCTATACCATATACATAAAACACATACATTCCATATGTAGGTATGCTGGAAAATATGCTAGAAGATTATAAATCAAACTATTTTCAATGATTAGCCTTTGGGTCCCATTAGTGGGATGCGGTAGCGAGACAATGGAAGGGTTTTTAGTTCTTGTTTTATGCAACTCACACCCCTTCCTTCCTCCCTCCCTGTTTTCTTTCTTTTCTCTCTCCCTTTCCTTCTCTCACTCCTTCCCTCCACTTCTCTCACATCCTTCTATTACAAATAGTATGCATTTCTTTTCCGATAATAAAACAAAATTAAGAAAACCCAATATCCATTCAGCCATCCCCTACTCTGTCCCTTGATAAAGTGATAAATCTGTTATTTTAATTTCCTTGAGCTTCCATGCATAATATTCAGGAAAGGGAAACATAAATTTAAGCACGGATAAGGAGAATTGGAATTAAAATGCATCAAGTTTCTGTTATGGACCCAACGCAATGCTGAGTAGTCACATATTGACATGATTAAATTCCCAGCAACTGGCTAAGGTGATATGAAGGGTGATGCTCGCAATACCTTAGAATGTCTAAAGTACAGGAATTAACCAGCAAGATGAGCTTCCAGCCATTATCCTGGGGAAGCACTCTAAAGCTGACCTGTTCCTAGATGGCATGGACCTCAGGAGGGTCCTTGGGAGGGGGTGTGATGGCCAGACAGCAGGAGGGCATGGGAGTGGGACATTCAGGGCAACAAGCTTCTTAATGACTGGCATAGAAGAATTTCAGGGCTTAACAAAGGGTATGTTCACATGGGTATGTATTGGCTGAAAGTCAGCCTGCTCAGTATAGTGCTCTTGGGGTATCGGAATCCAGGCTTTGTCTCTTGATAAAGAAAGTTTCTCCCTCTGCCTCCAGGTTATCCCCCTATTACCTGAAGGTCCAAGCTGCAAATAACAGGAGGTGCTCAAATATGATGAAGTAGTTTGAATCTAAGGACAAATTTTAAATGTGAGAGGTGTAGGTGGGGCTAGCCCTTAGCAATATCATTTCATCCCCTCTGGGAATGACTTTTATAGGACTTGCCCAGCTCCTGATACCTGTCTGCTCTGGACAAAATACATAGTTGTTCCATCCCTGGGATTCTCCAGGCAAGAACACTGGAGTGGGTTGCCATTTCCTTCTCCAGTGCATCAAAGTGAAAAGTGAAAGAGAAGTTGCTCAGTTGTTTCCAACTCTTAGTGACCCCATGGACTGCAGCCTACCAGTCTCCTCCGCCCATGGGATTTTCCAGGCAAGAGTACTGGAGTGGGGGTGCCACTGCCTTCTCCTATAGTTGTTCCCAGGTCCCCCCAGAAAGAAAGAATCTAATGAGTCTCTCCAAGAACCACCCAAGGCAACAGGAAGCATATTCAGCCTGAGCTGCTGCTGCTGTATGTTCCACAATCTGCCAGCAGAACTGTCCCTCTTCTGTCCAGGCAAGGAGGTCCCAGGAGCTCAGAGGCCACAGCACAGCAACCACAGCCCCTAGCCACCACCTTCGCATGGACAGGGTGACCAGTAGTATCCTGCCTGGACCCAGGGAAAATGCGTCTCCTACTTTCTTCTTGCCCACACGTCTTCCTTCCCCACCCTTATCAGATCTAAGGGCAGCTGGGTAGAATATTAAATGAAGTGCTTGGTTTTATTCCTGACTGTACTTCATTTTAAAACAGTCAGAGAATAACATGATCAGATGAAAATGGGTGAGATGAAGGCATGAGTTTGCAGGTGGCGAAGAGGTTCACCAGGACCACGCAGCCAGTGCAGACAAGAGCAGGGCCCTGAGTCCACCTGCTCATCCCCACCCCACCAGGCCGCCTTACAAGGACTGGGTCTTATTTCTCATGCATTCACCACTCGTTCTCTTTAGATTTCTCTTGCATGCGTCTCATCTGAAGTTGATTTCAGAAAATAAGCGTCTGGTTTTGTTATCGTTTAGATAGAGTTCTGCGTGAAAGAAAGCACAAGGGACGAAGTTATCTTTAAGATGTGCTGCAGTGTGAAGCTGGGAGTGTGCAGACTCTGCAGGACCCAATGAGGAGAGGAGATCAGAGCACCTCCCCTCTCTCAGGAGTGCATCCCTGTATCCTCTGGATCCAGCATGATTCAGTCCCCTGCGCAGGCTCTGTCATTCACGAATCAGGAACGCATGGTTTGCGCACATGAATATCGGATACGTCTGACAACTGAAAGGGCAAGCCTGGGGATTCTCTTTAAGGAACACAAGACCTGGAAGGCCCCACCCGCAGTGAAATGGGCAGTCAGCACGATGCCACATGGGCCACTGAGCACGATAGCTATCAACAGCCGGGGTGCTCTCTGGCCAAGAGGTCGGGGCTCTCACCTGGACTCCGCCACGCCCTGGGAGAGGCCGGGATGGGTCAGGCTGCAGCTTCCATTTCCCAGGAGGCTTACTGGAATTTCTTTCTAAAATAATGTTTACACTGATTTGTTCCCCCCCCTCCCATAACACTAATCAGCCGTAATTATACATATGTTCCCTTCCTTTTGAGCCCGACTTACCCCTCATACCACCCCTCTAGTTCATCACAGAGCTCCAGACTGGGCTCCCTGTGTTACACAGCAACTTTTCATCAGCTATTCATTTTACACAAGACATATATATATAGAGAGAGGATGAAGATGAGATGGTGGGATGAGATGACAGAGGAAGAGATGGTTGGATGGCATCACCGACTCGATGGACATGAGTTTGAGCAAGCTCCAGGAGTTGGTGATGGATAGGGAAGTCTGGCATGTTGCAGTCCATGGGGTCGCAAAGAGTCAGACACAACTGTGACTGAACTGATTTGTTGATGCTATTTTCTCCATTCGTCCCACCTTCTCCTTCCTCCGTGGTGTCCAAAAGTCCATTCTCTACCTCTGTGCCTCCATTCCTTCCCTGAAAATAGGTTCGTCAATACCATCTTTCTAGATTCCATATGTATGCTTTAGTATACTGTATTTGCTTTCCTCTTTCTGACTTACTCCACTTTGTATAACAGACTCTAGGTTAACCCTCAACCAGGGGCTGCTCTCTGCTGGGTTCTGGCCATCACTACTGATGGCCTCGGTCAACATTTTGGTTTCTAGAGTCCCCACATTTGAGGACAGTGAGATAGCTCAAGGCCTGGAACTGAGAACTTGGGGCTCTAGCCAACGCTTGGATTTATTCAACTGACCAAATCATTCAGCCAACAGGCATTTTCAGAGCACCTATTAGGCATTAGTTACTGTGCTGGACATTAGTGAAACTGCCCTTGCTTTCAAAAGTCACAGGGCTGGGATGCAGACCATGATGACTAGAGTCAATAATACTCTATTGTATATTTGAAATTTGCTAAGAGAGTCAAGTTCTCATCAAAAGAAAAATGTTGTCATGCTGTGAGGCCATGGAAGTTAACTAGGCATTGTGGTGATCATTTCTCAACACAGACAAATACTGAATCATTGTATACCTGGAATTAATGCAAGACTGCATGTTAATTATACCTCAATAAAAAAAAGAAATAAATTAAAAAAAAAAGTCTCTACATCTAGAGTAGGAGACGGAAAGAGAAACTGATTATTATTGAACAGTGGTAAGTGATAAGCTAAAAGTAATCACAGCCCACTCCAGGAACTGAAGGAGGCTGTAGACCTCTCCTCTTGGCCAGGCTGGGGAAGACTGTAGTGTGAAAAACAAATCCCACTCTGGGGAAACTTCTTCGGGGTTTGCAATGCATTTATTATTTGAGCCCCACAGCAAAACTATGACGGGCAGAAGAAGAAGTTAGTCACTCAGTCGTGTCCAACTCTTTGCGACCCCATGGGTTGTAGCCCACCAGGCTCCTCTATGCATGGACTTCTCCAGGCAAGAATACTGGAGTGGGTAGCCATTCCCTTCTCCAGGGATCCTCCTGACCCAGGGATTGAACCCCGGTCTCCTGCATTACAGGCAGATTGTTTACCATCTGAGCTACCAGGGAAGCCCATGAGATAGGCAAACTGGCTGCTAATTCACCCATTTTCCATATAAACACAGTAGGGCTTAATAAATTAGGCTGCAAAAAGTCCACATTTAGGAAAATGGGATGATGCTTTTGTCATGTCCAAGTGACTTTCTTCTTTAGACAAGAGAAGCAGGGTGCTATGACCTGATGGCATGGCTCCTGAATAACCTCAGTCTCTTGGGCCATCTTTCTTCTCTGACATTCGCTGGACATTCTTTACACGAGAGGCACTGTGCTAGGCAGTGCTGTGAAGAATGAAACCAATGCAGACTGTTCTTGTTCTAAGATGAAAAGTCACACAAAAAATGATAAATAATGTTTGACAAAGTGAAGAATTGAGGAGACTGTCAGTAAACCAACAGTTCAAAGACAGAAGAGATCACGGCGGAGAAGGGAAATGGTGTGGACATTCCTGGGCACTGAGCAAACAATGGCAGCTGGCACCTAGAGGGAGGCAGGCAGGGAACAGGGAGATGGATTAGGGAGCAACTTAGGAACCCAGCGAAGACCGAGGGCCTGAGGTCTACAGAGACGGCTCTCAGGGATTCGGCAGGTACCATATCCTAGGCCTTGTGCTAGGTACTTGGTATACATTGATTTTTATATTTAATCCTTCCAAAAATCCTTCAATGAGGAGTCTGAGACTTGGAAGACTGAATTTCCATTTTTGTAGGTCGTTCAGCAAACAAAGGAGACAAGATTTGAACTCAGGTCCAAACAACTCCAAAACTGTTCTCTTACTTACTGTACCACTCTCTTCCCTCCCTAGGTTTCTAAGCTTGACAAAAATGTCTCCTTTTTAAGAAATTCCTAAAGTTCCTATTTTCCACTGAGCATCATGGAAAGATGGATCTGAGAGGAAGGACCTTGAGTGCAGGAGGAAAGAATGTTAAGTTCACAGCTCAGGACTGGTCCGAGCAGTTCTCTTGGCTCACAAACAGGAGTAGTTCTAACACTAGAGCCTCTGGGCCAAACCTTGAACATATCACCATCACCAGGGTCATAAAGACCATATGGGGGGAAAAGGCAGAATAGTAATTCCATAGCATTTACCTAAAGGAAAAATAGCCAAATCTCATCTATAAACAAACTGGAGGCATAGACACTGAAAAAAGACAAATATAAGCACATCCTGTACTCAGGTCCAAATAATCAATCGTCCTCCAACAGAACAATGAGAAGGGGTCTTTGCAATAGCATATATGAAAAAGAGAGAGAGGTTTTAATCATCAAAAAGTCAACCACAAGTCAGCAACAGCTGCAAAAAAACAAATGTGACTCAAGCTGCATGAACAGAAGCATAACACCAGGCAAAAAGGAGGTGAAAATTGCATTTTTCTCAACACAGGAGCATTCCCACATTGAGGAAGAGAGTGTCACTTCTGGTGTTACACTCCAAGACTTGAAAAATTAGAATCTCCATCTAGAGGCCAGTGACCAGAATGGTGAAATGTCTGAAAATATGTCACATCAGAGCGGCAGAAGAAACTGGGATTATTTGTTGATATTGATTTCTAAAAGTTACCAGGTGCCTTTTTTTCTCCCTGTTGTCATATTTCTCAAGAGCTGTCTTGGAGAAGGAAATTTCAGATTCAGTTTCTGATATGTAGAGCCAGAGAAACAGACTGCAACTCAGTCTAAGGAAAAACCTTCCAACAATAGGGTCTGCAAGTGAGATGAGCTCTCTCTTGAGTAGTGAGAAGGCCAGCCAGGGAGGCAATCAAGAAACACTAAAAGATGCTGGACTACATAACTTCTAACGTTCCTAAAAACTCTAATTCCAAGAATACTGACAGTCTTATTTTTTGCCCCCCTCACCACCACCAAAGAATCAAGAAGAGAGAAACTCTGAAAACCCAACAGAAGTTGGCCATAAGTCAAAAATGGCTTATCCCAGAAAACACTTCCTGTGTTCTCCTACCATCCAGCTCCTGCGCCTCTCCCCAGCTCGCTAAAATGACCCCGCAGGAAGGTGGGATGCAACAAGACTCACCTTTCTTCTCGAAGTCACCCTTCTCTTCCCCTGGTCGGCCCAGGCTGTCCAGACTGTGAGTCACCTGGCTGCCGAACTCGTCCTCACGGGAGACGTGGTTGGCCCGCCGGGGCAGGTCGTCCTCCTCTTCGTAGTCATAGTCATCCAGGATGGGCGTCTCGCGGATGGGCACACCGATGACCGAGTTATGCGCCTGCAGCCGGGAGGAGCGGAAGCTTTCCCGGGCCGGCGGGCCCAGCAGCACCGACGGGATGTAGTGAATCTCGTGGGTGGCTTCCGTGCTGGCGCTCTTCTGGGGGATGCGACGCCGCTTCTGCCAGCGCCGCTGGGCGTACAGCGCCACCGTGAACACCAGCAGCAGCAACAGCAGGGCAATGAGGCCACCCTGGAGCGGGAGGGAAGAAGGACACGCAAGTGGACCCCTGTTCTTTGGGCTGGAGTGCCAGAGAGGGGTCGCTGTCCACCACACGCAGCCCACAATCCCTGGGTTTGGCTCTCGGAGCCTCCGGAGCCCGCGGAGTGACACCGGTTCCAAACCTGGCTTTCTCACCAACAAGCTGTGTGACCTTGGAGAAACTGCTTCACCTCTCTGAGCCTTGCTTTTCACTTGTATAATGGTCAGCAAGAACCCCTGCCCTTCCTTCTTCAGGAAGTCCCCACGAGGAACAAATGAGCTGAGTGATGAGCATGTCAGAGAGATGCATGCCGCTAAATACTAGGGTGGTGGCTTCACATCTAGAGTGTCTGAGTCCCGACTCTGCCTCTCACCAGCTGAGTGACCCCAGGACATTTGAACACACCCTCTCAGCCTTGCTTCCTCCTCTCTAGAAAGAATCCACGGAGGGCTCAAGGGACAGCAGTCTTTCTTCCATCCTGCTAGGAATACACAAGTCAAACAATTTCTGTATCATCTATACACTAGCCTTTTTAATGTTGATTACCCACAGGGCGTGTGGGACAAAGTAGGTGCTTCATAAATATTTGTTGAATGAATGAATGAACACATGCGCTCTTCTAGGGCTCCTTTCATCAGGAATTTAAGGCACACTGCAGTTTATTTTTCTCTAATACATCCAACTGTTAAATATTTGGTTGAGTCTGCATACCATACATTAAATTGAAATAGGTAAAGTGTTTACAAATGGATCTTACATGATTCATGAGACTCATGAAATACTCTGCTCCGTGAGCTCCTCCAGGCCAGGGGTGTTTCTAAAGCCCATCTATGTTGCCCAGAGCACCTGTCAAAGGCCCAGGTGGAAGATCTGTATTCTCCTCGCCTGCCTTCTTTCACTCTGTAAGAAGCATCTCCATTGAGCAGGACTAGCCCCTTGGATAGCTGCTTCTCTTCTGTATATACTGTGCTTTCTGCCTGGGAGATTCCAGGCCACTATGTGGAGTCCCTGCTGTGTAACCCCAAGAGTTGGGGAGGACCATGCCTGTGGTTAGGAGGAGAGGGGTAAAGAAATCAAGAGACTCTGAAGCTCAGATGCTGAGTAGCAGAGCAAGCTCTGAGCCTCAGAGTGTGAGTGTGAGAGTGTGTGTGTATGTGTTTGGCTTTTTAGCTTTAAAACCTGTATTCTTTCGACCATACCCATTGGCTGATTATTCTGCCTTAACTCATTAAAGGCAAGGGCAATTTCTGAAAACCACTTGTATAACATCTAGCAAAGATGACAGATGTTAACTAACCCTGAACAGATTATCTTGGTGGGGAGATGACTGCGGTTAAGCATACCTGTTTAGGCTAAGAAGAACATCATTTACTAAAATGATTCAGCCGTCCTGTGGACTAAAAATCATGATTCTTTTTTTCCAGTCCTTCAGCTCTCTAAGCTAGAATTCATCACCTCCATGGGGAGTGGGTGGCGAGCGGGCTTGGAGGTGGCCAGGGTTGCAGGCATGGCTAGCCCTGTTTTGACTCTGGCAATGAGTTACTGTGGGATCCCCAGGAAGGTTTCTCTGGATGTCAGAACTCAGAAGTAAATATACAAACCAAACAAAGCTCTAAGTATATGTATTTCTGTGTGTGGGTGGGCACAGTCTGTCAAGTGTGCATGAAATGTGTGTGTGTGTGGCACCACTGGAGCCCCAGAAAAATAAGCACACACCCCTTTCTCCTCCACAGAACATATAATAGAGACTGTTCTAGGTCTAGAAGTCATGTGTGATGTGGTATTGTCAGTTTTTTTGCATCAGAGATAAGAAAGGCAAGCGACAGAGGGTGGAGTGTGGACGGAAGAGATGCTAAGAAAAATGAGTGAGGAGAAAAAGGAGGCAAGAAGAACCCTATCACTTCATACAAAAAACAGCAGACCCACCCCTTACTATTTTTAATGTTATTTTATTTAATCTTCAAGACAATCCTCTGTGATAAGGGATTATAGGTTCCATTCCATAAATGAAATGAGGAAAAGTCAGAGAGGTTACGTAATTGCTTAAAGTCACACAGGCTTTGACCCTAGGTCCAGCTGGGAATAAAAAGCCAAAATGTGGTGGAGCAGGAATGTGAACCCAGCTCTTAACTGTGTAGCCAGTGGCTACTGCACAGCGACTCTACAGCCCAAAGGGAAGGGAAGGAAAAGTGAGAAAGATGGTGAGGGTGCACAAAGAAAAAGGGAACCCCAGGAAGGGAAGGGAAAATGTGGTTTTCAAATCCAGGATTCAGTAGGCACGTCTCAAGGCAGCCTCTGCAGTAAAGACTTTTTACTCCATGGTTGCCTGATTCACCCCTTCTCATCTTTGGATGTTTCATTCTCTGTAACCCTCCCTGCAGACCTTCCCTGCTCCCAGAGCCCTTCATCCCCACTCTGCCCACTCCAATTATGGGTGTGTGGCCCTGTTCTCATACCCAGAACCAAAACTGACCTGGGAAAGATGAGGCTTAACCAACCTGTAAACAGGCAATTACCGTATCACATCATATTGGCTCTCTTCCCCCATCAAATCCCAACTACCCTCCCAGGTCACCCATGCAGTGCAGGATCGGCTCATAAAGCACCTCGGGGAACTCCTGTATTGTGCACAGAGGCCAAGAGCTGACCTCAGAGTGACACAGTTTTAGTCCAGGTTCTCCTACTTAGAGGCTGTGTGACCTCGACTAGGTCACTGCCTTTCAGAGCCTTGGTTTCCTCATGGGTTATATGAAGGCGGTATTCAGTAGCACCTCAATGGATCACTGTGAGGCTAAGTGAGATGCCCATAGAGTACTTAGTGTTGTGTGGGGCACATGTAACTGCTCACAGCTACTGCTATTGCCAACAGCATTCAGGAAGTACATATTTAATGCTGAATGAATAAACGAATGATTGATCTTTTGCCCCTAATGGCTTTCCTGGTGACTCAGACAGTAAAGAATCTGCCTGCAGTGTGGGAGACCCAGGTTTCATCCCTAGGTTGGGAAGATCCCCTGAAGAAGAGAATGGCTATCCACTCCAGTATTCTTGCCTGGAGAATTCCACAGACAGAGGAGCCTTGTGGGCTATATATAGTCCATGGGGCTGCAAAGAGTCATACACAACTGAACAAGTAACACACGATTTTACCTCTGCCCCAGGATGCTCATTCTGCAAAACTTGTCATGGATTCCCAAACCCTTCTCAATGTAGACCAAACACTTCAGTGAAAGTGAAAAGTGAAAGTGAAATCGCTCAGTCATGTCTGACTCTTTGTCACCCCCATGGACTGTAAACTACCAGGCTCCTCCGTCCATGGGATTTTCCAGGAAAGAGTACTGAAGTGGGTTGCCATTTCCTTCTCCAGGGGATCTTCCCAACCTAGGGATCGAACCCAGGTCTCCTGCACTGCAGGCAGATGCTTTACCATCTGAGCCACCAGGGAAGCTGAACACTTCGACATGCTCTCTCATTTAGCTTCACACCTGTGCGTGTTAGGCATCCCTGTCCTATGTTATGTGAGGAAAGAGGCCCAAAGGCAGGAGGCTGTTGACGCAGGTAGTGTGGCTGAACTTCATCATGGATTCACAGTTCTGCTTGGGGTGGGAAGGGCCAGGTGCTCAAGGTGTAATCAGCCTCACTTCTGGTTCCTCAACTTACCTGGGCAACTTCAGACACAGATTCCCCAGCACAGAGAACCCCCAGGAGGAGGCAGCAGAGGGAGACCCCCCACCTCCCTCCTTCCACTGTGATGGAAGCTGAGCTTGGGAACTTTAGCTTCATGATCTGCCGACTCATTTGATGTAGCCCCAAGCCAGTGGCTCCAACCCTTTTATTGGGGTACAGGCTGCTTGACCCTCATTCCCCAGCCTGTCCTGATCTTTGCTCCCACCAGCTAAGCTCTCAGCTAATCCAATGGCCATATGGCTTCCATTCTAGATCAGGATTTCACTGTGAAAACTTGGGCCAAAGAGAATTCCAGGGATCAAGGGCTCACAGTGCCACTGACCCACTGAAACAGACACCCCCCAGGCTGGGCTCCTAAAGGGCTCCGGGGGCCTCACCCAAGACGCAGCAGCAGCCCAGGTGATGTTTCTAGCACCACTGACCAGCCCTACCTTCCTTCCTAGACCCTAAAGCAGTGGTGGGTTAGGCTCAGGGCAGGCAGGAAAAGGTTCTGAATTCAAGTTCACTCGTGTGATCTTGAATTTCCTTGTTCACCCACTGTGTGATCTCAGATTTCCTCGATGCCCTCCAGACCCTCAGTTCACTCATCTGTAAACTGGACTTGGTACTACTTGGAATAGTATAGCGCACAGTAGGGCCAAAGGCTGGGGATCAGAGAGACTTCTTTATAATCTCACGCTATCACATAAAAACTAGGCAATCTTGGACAAAGGGCTGAACCTCTCTGAATCACAATTTTCTCATTCACAAAATTGTGTAAAAAGTGTCCTTACCCAGGGAGGTTAGATGTGAATTCATGGATGTGACGTGTGGTGCTCAGGGCCTAGCACATGGAGACCCACGACACTCATTCGTGGCGCCCACAAGGTTGTCGTGTAAATGAAATCGGGACAGTGCTGTGACGGCCCCTGCACACTGAAGTGTGCTGTGCACAAGCAAAACGTTGCAAGAGAAGTGTGTGGCCACCTCTGTCCTAGCGGGACGTCCCACCCAAAGAAAGCAGAAGAGTGACTCAGGGTCAGGCCTCCATCCTCCAGGACAGGTCCAGGCCGCTGCGCTGCTCCACTCCTGAGGGTCTGGACCCCCACGTCCCGGCGGTCTTCCTTCAGGGCAAGCAAACAAAAGCAGGAGCTGTCGCTGGAAAGGGGGGCAGGGCCAGAGTGTGCAGCCACTGAGTCAGCCTGCCAAGAGCAAACACAGATCCAGCAGGGGAGAAACCGCTGCAGGGCGAGCAGGGAGTGCAGGAGGGAGAGGAGGACGCGGGCAGAAGGCTGTGGATTGTTAGAAAGCAAGTTAAGAAGAATCCGAGGCTCGAGGGGGTGGCAAGCTGAGGTCCTGTTGGCCTCAGGGACAACCTGATGCCAAATCCGATTTGGACAATGTATTCCCTCTAGGGCAGCCCGAGACCAACAAGATCGGAGAAGCAGCAGCAAGTCCCAGAAATAAAAATCCCAGTCTGTTGGTTAGGGGTCAGTTTCTGTGAGACTGCAAAAAGCACAAGCCTTGGGTGATGACTTTTACCTTCTTCTTATGGGGCTGAAGATTTCACTAAACTGCCAGGCAGGAAGTGGAAAAGAGAGGGGAGAAGGAGTGTGTGTTCCCATTTGTTCTGGAATGTTCCCTACCAGGAGTCTCTCTAGAGCAGGATCTGCCCACTTCTCTTCTTCTCTTACTGACACTGGGTCTCAGCACTCTCAGTGGAGCCAGGCCTGGGTGAGGGTGGGTGATGTCAAGGGCAAACTGACATGATGGGGTAACCAGGTATCGCTGGGGCATTCAGGCCGGTGTGGGGGTCCCTGTCCCTGCTTGCCCTTGGCCATGACAAGCTGGCTAAGACAGTCCGCTTCCTTGTGCTACAACAGGCTCACCTACAAAATGTGCTGGTTGGTCCCAATGTGAAAGATCAAGTAAGGCTAAGGACGAAACAAGACAATAAAAGATTAGGATGAAAGGTCTGGCTCCACCGATAAACACCGGCCTCGGCCCTTCAGTTGCTCTAGTCCTCCATTCCAAATCCAGTCCTTCCATGTCCTTCCCCTTCGCTTGAAGCCCTTTCCTGACTCTGCTCCCTCCCACTCTCAGAATAATGCCCACATCCCCAGCCTGGCACCCAAGTCCCTTCGTGTCTAGGTCTCTGCTTCCTTCTCAAGCCTCCCCTACCCCCAAGTCCTACCTCATATCCAGTCCAGGAGTTGTGCTACGTCGTTAGTGTCCCCTTAGATTGCAATGCTCTGAGAGCTTCCCCAAGGGCTCCTCCCTCAGTCCAGAGCTCTCAGTCACTCATTCCCTGTAGCGGTTCCCACCCAGAACTGCAGAAAGCGGTTTTACTTGGAAATAGAGTCTTTGCATTTGTGATTAATTGAGATGAGGGCATACTGGACTGGGTGGGCCCTAAATCCAGGGACTGGTGTCCTTACAGGAAGGAAGGAGCAAGGACCTACTGAATAGCACAGGGGACCCTGCTCAACGTTATGCAGCAGTCTGGGTGGGAAGGGAGTTGGGGAGAGAATGGATACATGCATAGGTTTGGCTGAGTCACTGCTGGGCACCTGAAACTATCATCACGACATTGTTAATTGGCTACACTCTAAAATAAGATTTAAAGTTTTTAAAAAGGAAGGAAGGGACACACACACACACACACACACACACACACAGCCATATAGTGATAGAGACAGAGACCGGCTGGATGCCTTTATGAGCTAAGGAAAACCAGAGATTGCTCGCAACCATCAGAAGCTACTGGGAGGCATGGGACATATTCTCAGATTCTCCCTCAGACCCTCCAAATGAGCAGACCCCAATGCATCTTGATCTGGGGCTTCTGGCCCCCTGAACCCCAAGAGAATAATTTCCCATTGTTTTAAGCACCTGCCCCCAAACCCAGTGTATCGTGATTAACTATGACAGCCTGGGAAACGGATACACTCATCTTCATCTGCTCATCTCAATGCACCCAGCCATCTCAGCTTGGCCATTACCTCCTCGGGGAGCATCTTTTCCTCTGCAAGCTGGAATGAGGTTGTGCCCTCCTACTGCTCAAATCCCATGGCTGTCAGTTATCCAGCTCCACTGCTACAACCTAACAGTCTGGTTGACCATTTTCCCACTGGAGTTTCTAAGCTTTCATTTATCCAGCCTAAAACTTAGAGCTTGGCCCAGAAAGGTGCTTAATGAACACCCAGAAGCCTAAAACCTGCCCTGACTTTGCCAGAGGAATGTAAATCTGGCAGCCCTGGTACCAGCTCTGACTTCAGTGTCCAGAGGACCTCTTATCAGACCTGGGACGGCCCCTCCTTGCGGCTCTGCCTTTATCCCAGTGCTCAAGCCTCCAGCTGGTTTGCTTACATACACGATATCAAACACGGAAAAACACGCAGAGGTGAAACATTCAAAGCACCCTCAAAACCACCCCACTGAGAGAGCCTTCTGAAAAGTCAAACTTAGAACCCCATAGAGCCTGGCCCCATTTTTATCTATTTTTCCTGTTAGAATATCCAGGCATGGGAGAAGGAGCCAGAGAAAGGAAAGAAAAGGATAATGTGAGAAATGCTTTATTTGACAATGTGTCATTCGGAAACTGATTATTTCTGTCTTCGGCCTTTTTAATATTCCCTCACAACGGCCAAGCCGCAAAAGGATTTGGTATTCTAAGACTGGATTTATAATACTCTGTTTGGCGGTGATAAGAACACGGGCCTTTAATCCTCGGAGCTGTGAACATGCATATTCTCCCAAGTAATGTCCTTCCCTTCCCGTCACTTGTGTCTGGTCCCAACAGCTAGCCCCAGCATGGCTGAGGCCTGCTGACCCACTGGGGGTTCTCCTGGCCATATGCTGGGTGACAGTTAATCAGCAAAAGGGCTGGGCCTTCAAGTTCTCTGGGACGTCTTCTTCCAGGCTTCAGACTGTGCATAAACTGGAGGGAGTATAAGAGAACTGTCCAAACCCTTAGTGCTACAGATGAGGAAACAGGCTCAGGGAGTGAAAGTGACTTGCCCAAGATCACAGAACATCCTGAAATGGGCTTTGGAGGCAGAATATGCAGCCAGCACTCCCCAAAGCCGCTAAGAAATCATGACTCCTGATAGCTTGATCTACAAAATAGTTTCTTTCTCCAAACGTTCTTTCTCTCCATCCTTTGCCCCATCACAAGTGCCTCTCACCATGTCAGTGCAGCCTGAACGACCTCCCAGGCTTTATTCCAGCTCCCTCACTGTTCTCAACCCATCTTCTATTATAACTAAGGCACAGCTGGAAACAAGGCCCCTCCCCACCGAGTAAGCTGGGAAGTCCTGCAGTGTGACAGTTCAAGTTCATCAACCACTTAAATCTCAAAATGTATGGCTTTGAGACACCTTTCTCAAAACGTGTGCTTCCCCCATCGGTGCCCCCAACTCTTCCGAGTGCCGACTGTAGGGTGGGCACCAGGCCAAGTATCCGACCACCTGGGAGCTCACGGTTCCTATTCGGTGCTCTGGAATCTCCTCTGCCTGAAAGGTTGCTCTCACTGCTATCCCTCACCTCCACATCTGTAAGCTGACATACCAGGCGGGTTTCAAGGCTGCCTCCAATATACTTTCTGTGGGGAACTCCTCGGGGGCTTCCCCATCTGCAGCCTTAGCCAGAAGGAATTGCTCTACCTTCTGGATCCCCAGAATATTTTGTCTCAACCCTCACTTCAGGAACTTCAGCATTTTCTGGCTTGTATTAGAGCTTTAGCATTCCCTACATTGTCTTAGAGTTACTGATGCTCAAGCTCCCCTACTGCTGAGATGATTATACCCAGAGCACAGATGGAAAAGCAGAGGCTCAGGAGACAGACTTGCTTGAGAACACACAATAAGGTGGCAAATGCATGCGACAAGGCCTCCCAGCAGGGCCGCTTCCAGGGAAACTGCAGGCCCGCTCTCTCACAGACTGGGGACGGCCACTGGGCCTTGAGGAGAATTAGATGATGACACAGGCCAGAACCATATTGCCAAAGGCCTGGTTAGTCTTTAGGCATTAAGGATCCGAGACTTATTTTTTTTCAGCAACAGAGTGGCACGATCACACTGTGTGGGGAGACTAGAACCTGGGAGACCAGTGAGTTAGCCATTCATAATCATGTAGGACCTGGACTGGGGGGCAATTTTGCCCTGCAAGAGACACTTGGTAATGGACACATTTTTGGTTGTCACAACTGGGTAAAAGGTATGACTGGCATTTAATGGTAGAGGCTGGGAAATCTGTCAGCTTCCTACATGGATGCTTACAGGATGGCCAGGAACAACAGAGAATTGCCTCTTTCAATAATGTGCAGAGATGGAAGAAGGCCTGGCCTAAGGGAGAAATGATAAGACCTGAGATTAGGGCAGCTGAAGTGAGTAGTTAGCTAATGGGGTAGAAATAAGATACACCATGGGATGGAAAGCCTTGGAGTTTGATTGGCAGGAAAGGGAGAGAGAGAGTGTGCAGCATGACGGTGAGCTGTGGATCCTGTCACTGCATCCGAGATGAATCTATCTGTGTGTGAACTTTTCCCTAGGTAAGCTCCCAGAAGGTTATGAAAGATCCCAGCACAAAATCAAATGAAATAAGTTTACGCCTGTGAACAATTAGAGTGGATAAATGCATAACAAAGATTTGCATATACATATTATATACATGTACCTATGTATCCATGTGTATAAAAATACATTGAGACCTATCTTTATGTATCTATAGTTGGCTATATTTATGTAGAGTTATCTCTTTGCCTCTAGACAGATATAGAGTGACCTATTTAAGGAGGTTCCATTATAGAAAATGAAACTTTTTTCTTTTAAACTAATCATCTACTTACAATGTGTCTACTAGCAACCCTATTTTATTTCCCAAGATAATGCCGAAGGAATAAAGTGAAAATGCAGAAGCTTTTTGGAACACACTCCCCATCCAGCTCTAATCTCCTTAATTATCTTTAGATCAGATCAGAAACCTTCAGTGATCATTCTGAACCCTTTAGCAATTCATCAAGGAGAAAACTAATGAACATTGAGCCAGACAGACATGGATTTGGCTGTTCTATCTTTCCTGTGAGTGTCTGGTCCGTTGCTTGCGTTTCCTCAGTTTTCTCATCTGTAAATTGGGTTACTAACACCTAACTCAGAGGGTTTGGGGAGGATTACATGACACTGCATTATAGAACATACTGACCATAATGGTTTGCAAGTTATGGGTCTCAAGAAATATTAGAATCCTTGGTATTAATGCAAGGTCTTATTTCCTGAAAAAAATCAGATACAAGGTAATAGTGAAGCTGCCAAACTCCCTCCATTAAAGTATGAGGTGGTCTCTGTACAGTTTCCCAAAGAATTCTCCTGATCACCCTGCTCTCCTCCTATAGATTTCAAGCTGTGTGACCTTGACCATGGTCCCTCCCCATTTTGGGGCGAGTAGATAAGATCAGCTGGTGTCTAACAGTCCTTCCAGCTCCAATATTCTAGAACAGAAAGGAAAAGGCAAACGTGGAGGCATCTGTGGCCAGGTGAAATATATATCTAATCACGACATCCTGCCTCACATTTCAGTTGTATAAGCATAAACTAACTACACCAGTGAGCCCGCCAGTGCCCCTCGCACCATCTCACACAGCTGTGCTTTCGCGCATGTTGTTCACTCTGCATGAAATGCCTGTGCGCTGCCGCACTACCCTCCCCACCGCCGCCCAACTCCTGCTGATTGTCTAGTCCTTTAAACCTCAGTTCTTGGGTCATGAGTTCTCAACAAGCCTTTGTGAAACCTGCAGTCTCTGGCTTGTTAAACGGTCACCTGTTAGGACCCTCAGCGACTCCTCCTTCTGTCTGCCAACTACCCTCTTATCACCTGAGTGCCCCTGGAGAGCATCCTTAATCAACTCTGTGTACCCAAGACCAAGCCCCAGGTCCAATCCTGAGTAGATCTCATTATGTGTTGATCGTATTTCCACAGTGAGAGGCAGTGAAGGGAAGGCCAGGGTTTTATTTATTTCTGAATAAATTTGAATGGTACATGGTACACAGTAGATCTTCAATTACTTCTTGGAAAAATTAATGAATGAATCCATTATAAATGCCTCTTGGAGGGTAGGTGACTAACGTATACCTACATCTGTTTGGCAAGTCTCCATCTGTGTGGGAGAGAGAAGAGTGAAAACAATTCATAGGAGGCATTTAGCACAAATCAGTATCCTTCTCCACATCCTCGGACGGCCTCTCAAGTTCTGTAGGAAATTCCACTCTGAAGATGGACGAATGGAGAGGGGGGCAGAAAGCATCTTTCAGAGGACCGATTTTTTTCTCCTATTCTTTGAGTCATGAACATAAACAGATGAATCCAGGTAACTACGGAGGAGCCGTGCACTCATTCACTGATTCACCCAGGGAAGGGCATGTCTGGAATCAGGCAGGTTCAAGTTCTTACTCTGCCACTTTCTAGTGATGTGACCTTCTCTCAGTGAGACTGTTTTTTATACTTCTAATGTGAAATAATACTATTCACCAAAATGGGCTGTTGTGAGGATTAGATAAGGTGATATATGTAAAATATGTCATCTAGTCCTGGACCTATTAAAATACATTCAATAGAGGACTGTTGTTGGCTTAATTATTATTACTAATATTGTCAAGCTCCATCCCTGAGCTAAACCTTCTGCCTGGATTTGGGAACACACAGATAAGGCCTCAAGAACTTGCAGTCAGTTTGGGGAAATAGATAAGTGAGCAGATAATGACTGCAATGCCTTGTTTGATAAGCTCTACTCCAGAAGGACACATGGTAAGAAGCAAAAGTTTTGATAGCTTCTGAGTGCAAAACATAGAAGGGGTGTGAAACAAGCCTCCCTTGCTGTTCCAATTACAGTCAAGTTCAAAGGTGGAGGAGTGGGCTGGCCTGCTGAGTCCAGTCACACCCAAAACATGACAGAAAGCCTGGCTAACCAACTATGCAGCCTGCTGACCACCAGGGCTCTGGAGGTGACGGCCCGGGTTCTGGTTCCTGTGCTGTCGTGTACTGGCTGTGGGCTTTTAGGTGGGTCACTGTCCTTTTCTGAGCCTCAGTCTCACTGGAAAGTTGAGCAGAGCAGTCTTCACAGAACGGGGCTATCGTGAGCATTAAACCAGCAAATGCACAAAGACGGATTCAAGATAATGTTTAGAACACAGCCAGTGGTCAAAAAATGGTGGTGTAAAAAATTTTGAGGAAAGCTGCCTTGAGAAAGAAATCAGATAACTTAGATCCTAGCTCCAGCCCTGTCCCCTTACAAACTAAGGAAGTTTGCAGAAAGCTCACTGGTCCTCATGTGCATTTTTTTTTTTTAACAAGGTGGCCATAGCAACTTCGTGAGCAAAGTGTTCTTCATGTAACAGACAAGGCAAGCCAGCCTCCAAGAGGTGACTGTGCCAAGGTGGTAGACTCAATTAGAGGCAGGACACACACTTGTTCCAGAATCCAAAGTCTGTAATGATCCCGAAGCTTTCAGTTTGCCCCTCCGGTCGGTGGTACCCGGAGCCTGTGTCCTTTGCTTAGGGCATCATTCACAGGGAATGTGTCTCAGACACACAAAGTCCATGGAGAGACTCCTATTACCATGCCAACCATAAACCAACAACCCAGTCCTCTGAGGTTGAAAGAAGGGCTCAGACTGGCAAGGGTGCCAGAGGCTATGGACAAACTGTTCAATACTTAATCTAACGAACTAACTTTTGTACAGGGAGCTTCCCACGTGAGCTGGCTTCTTGAGAAACCTGGGGTGGGGAAAGGAAGTGTGTGCAGATGCTGGTCTGCAAATAGCACATAATATCATCAGTGAAGACCTCCCTTTTCTCACCTGGTAGATGTACCCCACCCTCTTGTGTCCATCAGAGCATCTCTTTGTCCTTTCCTTTCTTTAACTTTCTTCAGAGCACTTACTCTCCCCATTGTTGTACATTAACGTGTTAACTTTGCTTATGGCTCTAATGGAACAGCCCATACGTAAGGTTTGGTTTATTACTTCATTGTCAGTGCTGAGAGCAGCACTCAGTGCTTTGTTGATGCTTACTAAATATCTTTTGGATGGATAGATGGGTGGATGGATCGATGTATAAGTGGATAAATGAGTGGGTAGATAGATGACTCCACAAATGTCCTGGAAGCCCCAAAATGGAAAGGGCCGGGTCTAAATCATCTTTGAGTCCTGTCCTAGGGCTAGAAGACTGGAAGATATTTAGTGAATTCATACACACACACACACACACACACACACACACACACAAACTCCTGATAATCCCCTCCTAGATTAGGGAAGGGACACTGTTCTATGGGTTATTAAAAAGCAAACAGGACTACAGTCTGGCTACTTCTCCCTGCTTTAGGGGCAAAGAGAAGGAGTTGGTCTGCACTGCAACCCTGTTTAATCATTTATTCACTTTTAAATGCTCAGGAGACAATGAACCAGAAAGCAAAGAGGTGAGGGGATGTGTGACCCAATTATTCATGCACAGTCGCCTTCCACAGAGAGCAAACTGATAGCTATACCTGTTTGCCATTCCCAGTGCTACGTCTGCATGGACATAACAGGACTTTAAGTGAAAAGGGACATCCACGATGCAGCATCAGGTCTGGCCTGTCACTGAGCAGCCGGACAGCCCTGGGCCCACCACTTCCCCTTTCTGAGCCTCGGTTTCCTCATCTTTAAAAAGATCACAGTAACAGGCACCTTTTCCTCTTTATGTAAGGCCTCCATTAAGAGTCAAATTTATAAAAGAACATCCTATGTTGTGAACTGACTTGCACATACCAATGTTTAGGAAAATAAGTGTTGAAGAAGGAAGAAAGCCAACAGCAGCAGGAACTCGGGCAGAGAGTGACTAAAGTCACAGAAAAAGCTGCAGATGCAGAGACTTTCTAATCTCCCCAGTGTCTCCATCGTTTACCCACCAACCTTCCTCAAAACCTATTATGAGTCACACACCAGGGGTCTCTTGGAGACACTCTTTTGCTGCTGTTTCCCAGCACTGGGTTGGAGCTGTTAGCTGTCTGGAAGGCAGGCTGTGATGGCCTGGCAATCTCCTACTGGGCCTGATCATGAAACCCCAGGAAAGGCAGTTACGAAGGGCAGAGGGTCAAGCACAAGATGCCAACCAATGAGAAGGGAGAAGAAGGGAGCTCAGCGGGAGGCTGGTCCGAACAACGACAGAGGCAGGAAGCAAAATAACCCAGAACTCTCCGTGCACCCGTTAGGACTGACCTAGGATGATTCACCCTCTCCTTTTTGAGTTTCTACTCCATCTCCCGAGTTTTCAGAAACAGAGGATCCAGCATTTCCTGAGTACACCGAGTTAGCAGAGGGAATTGCCAGCCACCTCCTGCCTTATTCTCAGTCACCCTTCTTCCCTCGGGGATGCTCTCCACCCCAGCCAACACTCGGGCAACCCAGGGCACAGGCTGCAGAGGGGCTGGGAGGTGATGCTTTCCTTTCTTGTTCAGGGAACATCCCACCCGAAACACTGATAACCTCCCCTAACCTCCACCGCGAGCGTGAAGCCCCTCAGCACGTGTTGTCTGAGACCCTGCTGTCACAAGGTGGGCTGTTCCCCCAATCCCGCCCTAAGATATTTTGTATCTATATCCTTCCAAGGTCCACCCTCAGCTCGGCTTCCAAGAGTGTGCCTGTCCTTAGCTCAAGTCCAGGGACCCAAAATCCCAGCATCTCCAGCCTAAAGGAGTCACTGCCAGCTCCCCCAGACCAGCCACCCAAGAAGATGCATCATTCAGGGGGCAACGAGAGTATGAGGCTGGAAGGGTAAGTGTGGGAGCGGCCCAGAGCTGCGTAAAGAGGAACTGGACGCAGCTCAACCGAGTGACTAGGTCGCAGAGTCACCTCCTTCCCATTCTGGGGAGGGCCTGAACTCAGCCCAACACAACGAGCCTGGATTCCTGGCCCCTCCAGAGCCCTGTGCGTTCTGAACCAACCAGAGCACCCTGCAGGAACAGTGGACGTGGAAGGGGACTGCCCCATAGAAAGGCCCTGTTTCCGAATATCGTCTTACCCATGAGCCTCCAAGGATGCTGGGGCTAGTGGTTCCCGAGGTGGCTGTAAAGGTCACCACAAACTGGGCGGCTCGGGCCCCACGGCCCGGTGCCCAGCGCGCAGTCCACAGACTGTCCTCAGCCCTTCTTCTGTTACTATCACCACACGCACCAAAACTGTATGCCTCTCTTTCCTTTATAGGCAACTTTTTTTTCTTGCATTTCTCTTTCTCACTCTGAAAGCTTTTATATCCCCCTGCCTTTTTATCCGCACTGCTGAAATTATGCCACAGTGCAACTAGGTGTAGAGTTTTATTGCTTTTTCTTTCCCTTTTGGTTCTCAGTGGGCACTTTCGATCTGAATAGTAGTTCCTTTCTTCCACACAGGGAGGAATTCTGGCATGACTCCTTCCCTCCCATTGTCTGTGACTGGTTTCTGGGGCTCCTCCCCTTTTGCTCTCAACACACAAATATTCTAGGGGCTTGGCCAGGGTCCCTTGCTCGTCACACCTCCCTGGGTTCACGGCTGCATGCCCTTCCAGGAGGCAGAGAGCAGGCTGGCAGTGGAACTCCAGAGGAAACCAGGGATGGGCCAAAATTCTGGAAGGATGCCCTGTTTTCAGCTTCTCTCAAGCAACTGGTCCTCACTCAGAAGCAGGATGTCGTGGAAAACTGTTGGACCTAAACCAGTATCAGGCTCAGTGGACGCCAGAAGTCTAGAACTTAATTCTCTTAATGAGATTTTTGGGCAAGTCACTCAACCTTCTTTTTCCATCAAATGGCAACAATGATTTATTTCCCCTGATTCCCCGGGTGGTTTGGAGAACCAAGCGGAAAGATGCAAAGAGGCTCTGAAAATTACTAAGTGCTGGGCTCAGTGGTAAAGAATCCACTTGCCAATGCAGCAGACACAGGTTCAATTCCTGATCTGGGAAAGTCCCACATTCCATGGAGTAACTAAGCCCATGTGCCACAACTACTGAGCCTGTGCTCTAGAGTCCAGGAGCTGGAACTACTGAAGCCCACATGCCACAATACTGAAGCCCACAACCTGCGCTCCACAACAAGAGAAGCCTTCTTAATGAGAAGCCCGCACACCACAACAGAGAGCAGCCAACACTCGCTGCAACTAGAGAAAAGCCTGAGCAGCAGTGAAGACCCAGAACAGCCACAAGCAAATAAACGAAGTCATATATAAAAAAGAAAATTACTAATTGCAATTTACATACAAGCATATGTATGTACGTGATACTCATGCATGAAATTTGAAACATACTCTCAAAGCTCTCACTGCATTATAAAGATGGAAACCTACTAAATACGTCTCTGCTCATCCTTCGAGACCCAGTTGAAACATCCCTGTTACTGTTTATCTGACTCAGCACCTGAAATAATTGGCTTGAATTTAGAACCACGCAGGGCACAGCCACACTGACTGAGTAGTGGACGCTGAGACTGACCAAGGAAGACGACAGTTTCATGTTTCCCTTCCTATTTTCATTCTGGACCATAGAGGCTTGCTGAGTGTAACAGGGAGAAAATGACCTAACGTCTTACATTTCTGTCTGTATCTCTTGTCACAAAACATATATAGGTTAATGCATGCAAATGAAAAGTGCATATAAGAGGACTCCACTGTTACAAGAGCTTCTTCTATCTGTCTTGCGAACTGGAGACCCCTCCTTCCCTATAGGATTCCATTTGGAGCAATGGCTCCCTGCTAAAGCGCTGATGGACTCTCTCGGTAACAGAAGGTGTCTTTGCAGTGCTGAGAGCTAGGCAGCAGGAAGGAGGGTTATAGGAGAAGTAACGGGCAGAGGGCAAGAGGCAGGGCCACCCCTCTTGCCCCAGATCAGAGAAGGCGGCAGTGGTACCCAGCTGTCTGCAACCAGGCTGCAAAGGAAGCTGTGGGCAGGGAGAGGTGATGTCTGGGTTGGAGGGTGAGACTAATAACTCAGCAGAGACCATACAGACATGCCTGGCATGGAGACCAGTGCCCCTGCCCCCACGTCCCCTTTCTCCTCCCGGTCTCCCAGTGCCAGCTAAATTCTGCTTATTTAGCCACCTGTCTCAGGCCATCCTTAGGCCATGCTCAGCAGGGGCTGGAGAGAAACACAGCGGTGGCAAATGCTCTCACCTTTTTAGACCAGAAGCTCGCTTACCAGCTGTCAGAAAAGAAAGAAAGGAACTCAGAGATCTTCACGTTAGCCAACATTATTATAATTATAACTGCATATGAACAGTCTCTTTTTAAAAAAATCTTAATTGGTCACTAATTTATAGGGAAAAAAAACATAAAAAAAAAGAACTCTTCCAGTTCAAGTAGGAGTTAGGAGTCTGAAATTTCTAGGGTTCCACGGAACAGAATCAGAAAAAAGTACACTTTCATGTTGTAAAGGGAAATATTAAGACATTCATTGACATCAACAAATTAATTGCATTAAATCTTCACAGGGGATCTGAGGTTTGTGCTAATATTCTTATTTTCCAGGTATGATTATGTCATTGGCTCCAGGTCACGAAATGTGTCTATGGCAGACTCATGATCAGAACCCCAGAACCCAGACCTGTAAGATTCAGTAGAAAATCTGGGAGGGTTTCTTCCACCCTCCGGGAAAAATCTCTTCCTATCTAAAAGCATGCTACTATAACTACAAGCAAACAATATAAACCACCACCACGGCAGCAAAATAGCGTCAGTCGCACAGCACTTAGGTTTAAAAGCCTCTCCCAGCCGCCCTCCCTCCTCTGAGCATCTAGCTGAGCACCGCACGGCTGGGGACGGGCAAGGCGAGGGCGGCACTTGCCTTACAAGCAAAATGCAAAGGGATGCCAAAAACGTAGCAATCAGGATAAACCATATTTTAATACAATATTTTAGAAAATCAAAATGAATGCATTCCTGAGATTTTTGGACAACCTTTTCAATTCTGCACGCAAGATGAGTGAAGCACTCATTCCCCTCCTCCGGCCCCAGCCCTGCAATGTAAAGCTCTCTGAAATGGGGAGAGAAATATTTCTTGGTACCAATTTCATTTTGAGGAAGATGAGCAAATCACATTTCTAGGGAACTAAAGGCAGGTCCTGGTCCTCCAGTTGCAGGCCTCTCAATCTTGGGAACTGGGTGACGTAGGTGTGATGTGGGTTTAATGGGTCCCGTTATACACACCCCAAAACCGAGGCACATGGTAGCCAATCGAGCTTCCTGAGGACCAGGGCAACCGTGTGGCAGAGCTCAGCAGTAAACCCAGTTCTGATAGGATTTCAGACTCCGCACCGCCTCCCATCATTACCAAAACATGAAGAGTATGTTTCTGGATGAGACACAGAAGCGTGGAGGAGGGGCTGAGTGCCCCTGCAGATGACCACAGTCCTGAAGCAGTGCCAACTGCTCCATGCTTGCCCACCCTGGGGAGGTGCCAGAGTGGCTGTCCTGGGCAGCAAGCAGTGAGCTGGGGAGAAGGCAGCAGTGGTCAAGCAATGGAAGGAATGCAGCCAGCCTGCTGGGCAGTTGATTTGCCCCAAAATGTCATAAGCAAAGGTGAGGGGGCTCGGGTTAGGATATGGGCTCCTGGGGGGCTGGCTCTTACACTTGAGTCTCCCTCTGAGTTGTACTGGAAGCTCCGTGAGAGCAGGGGTGTTATCTGCTCACTGTTTGATATCTTCGGTGCCTGAAACAATGCCTAACACACAGCAGGGGCTTGACAATAGACAAGATAACGGGTGAATTTCAGGCTTTGAAATTCAGTCCAGTAGAGTGAGTCCTGGACTCTCAGCTCTTCCACTGACCCCACACAAGGGCCAACTTGTCTCTGCCTCAGTGTCCTCACCTGTTAAATAAATACAGTGAACCTCATGGATGTGTTGGGAGACAAAGGTGAGTTAATACAGGTCCAGGTCCAGTGTCTGACACCTCATGTGTGTGTGTGTGCTAAGTCACTTCAATCGTGTCCAACTCTGTGATCCCACAGACTGTAGCCCACCAGGCTCCTCTGTCCACGGGATTCTCCAGGCAAGAATACTGGAGGGGGCTGCCATGGCCTCCTGCAGGGGATCTTCTCAACCCAGGGATCAGACCAGTGTCTCTTATATCTCCCCAATTTTTTTACCACTGACCCAGTTGGGAAGCCTCTGGCACCTCCTAAGTCTACATAAATGTTAGGCAAAAGAACAATAAGAAGAGTTAGCCCCCAAAAGCAAACAAAGTGGAGACAGCTGATATATTCCTTTTGAGGCGGACACTGGTTTACTGCTGGATTTGGATGAGGGACTGCAGAGCAATCCCTGAACCACGGAGGCAGGGAGACCAGCGCTGTCAGGCACCTTCTCCCTAGCAGGCCCTGCCTTCCCCACTTTACCTACACTATTTCACTTAATCCTTACAAATGTGTGAAGAGGCTTCTACCATTATCCTCTTCTCCCACATGGAGGCTCAGAGGGAGGAGGCAATTTGTTGAAGGTGGTTAGAAGGGAATTTGTTCAAGGTTTGGTCAATGAGGCCAACTAGCTGTGAAGGTCAAGCTCCACCGGCTGCTGTGCCAGGCTGTGACCTACCTGACTCTCCTTCTCTGTGTGCCCATCTGCAGTGGAGGGAGTCAGAGAGGATATGGGGGCACCAGGCCTCCCCCCTCCAGCACTCAGGGGAAACAGACAGTCGTGTTTCCCAGAGAGCCCGGGCAAGGGCTACCCCTGCTCATGGCTTTGAGAAGGTGGCAAAGTGAAACCTCACCATCTCACAGAGCTGCCAGTACCTGCCCCACACTCCCTAAAGGAGCCCATGGTGGCTCAGATGGTAAAGAGTCTGCCTGCAGTGCACGAGACCCAGGATTCAATCCCTGTGTCGGGAAGACCCCTGGAGGAGGAAATGGCAACCCACTCTGGTATTCCTGCCTGGAGCATCCCATGGACGGAGAAGCCTAGCAGGCTACAGTTCATGGGGTTGCAAAGAGTTGGACACAACTGAGCAACTTCACTTCCTAGAGGGAGCAAAGAGGTATTTTAGCAAAAATACTCTCACCCCCACCCAGAACAGGAAGGGAAGGCAAAGGCAAAGGCTCTGGACAGAGGACCACTGGTTCACAGGTACCCCCTCAGTACCCTGGCCCAGCCCTGTGTGTCCATGTCCTGGGAACTGGGGCTGGGCTCCCCTGCAAGCCCGCACTGAGGGACCGACAGAGCTCAAACCCAGGTCGGCCTGACTCTGGGAGGCCTGTGAGTGATGCAGGTCAATTGCCTGCTCTTCTCAGAGCCTCACCTATGAAAGAGGGGATGTGCCCGGTGGTCTGTGAGGGTCCTCCTAGGGATGGACATCTTATGAGTCTATGAACGGATAAGGCCACTGTCAACATCCCCGGCTCTGGCCCAGCCTGTTGTTCAATCTCTTCTTCAGGGATGAAAGACTCATTACTTCTTGGAGGCAAAACACTTTGGAAAAAAATTCTGAGTGACTCCCTCTCTCTCTGATGAGCTGTGTGACTTAAGAGACTGACTTTTCTTCTCTGATTCTTAATCAGTAGAGAAACAAGGATGTTGGTGTCCACCTGGAAGGACTGCTGTAAGGACTAAAGGAGCTAAAGTGGCTGAAGGTCCTGCTACCCGGTAGCTCTGGCTATTATTCTCCACATTGCAAGCTGCCACTCTCCCAAATAGAAAGAAACTTAAAGGGGGAAAAACACTCTATTCACATGCAGATCCTGAACTTCCAGTGTCTCCCAGATGTGAGATGTTCCACAGTACTCCAGGATCCATCAGGGAGGGAACGCTTTTTTGTGAACCTTAGGTGCATCACTTTATCAGTGTGAAAACTGAGGCCCAGAGCACGTATCTGCCTTGCCTGAGGTCACACAGGCAGCAAGGCAGCCGCAGACGCAGGATTCCCGAATCCCGGGCTCACCATCTTTCTATGGGGTTAACAGAGGCTCTCCTAACCTTGGCTGATCCTAGAGGCAGTGCTGAGGGGCTTCCCGAGTGGCTCAGTGGTGAAGAATCCACCTGCCAATGCAGGAGACACGGTCTCCTGGTCTCAGATCAGACCAGATCCCTGGTCTGGGAAGATGCCACATTCCGTGCAGCAACTAAGTTATGCACCACAACCACTGAGCTTGTGCTCTAGAGCCCGGGAATTGCAACTACTGAGCCCATGTGTGGAACTGCAGAAGCCCACATACCCTACAGCCCGTGTTCTGCAACAGGAGGAGCCGGCACACTGAGCCGGCACGCCACAACTAGAGAGCAGCCCCCAGCTCTCGCAACTAGACCCAGCAAAGCCAAAAATAAGTAAGTAAATAAAAATAAAAGTCCTGTCTGACTCTTTGTGACCCCATGGACTATACCCTCCATGGAATTCTCCAGACCAGAGTGCTGGAGTGGGTAGCCTTTCCCTTCTCCAGGGGATCTTGCCAACCCAGGGATCGAACCCAGGTCTCCCACATTGCAAGTGGATTCTTTACCAGCTGAGCCACAAGGGAAGCCCAAAAATACTGGAGTGGGTAGCCTATCCCTTCTCCAGGGGATCTTCCCAACCCAGGAATCGAACTGGAATCTCCTGCACTGCGGGCAGATTTTTTACCAACTGAGCTATCAGGGAAGCCAAATAAAATAAAATTTATTTTTCAAATAAAATACTTAAAAAAAAAAAGGCAGCACTGAGTCCTCCCCATCAAGCCAGCCAGTGCTCCCTGAAGCCGGACACTGGGCTGGGCGGGACACTGGGAGCCCAGAGCAGAGTGAGAAGTGGCCCCTCCTCCCAGGGGAGGACAGTGGGGCAGGGCAGCAGGAGGAGTTAGGGAAATCACAGCCTCCAGCATGTGATTCTCCCTCCCTGCTTTGTCCTCCCCATCAAGCCAGCCAGTGCTCCCTGAAGCCGGACACCGGGCTGGGGCGGGACACTGGGAGCCCAGAGCAGAGTGAGAAGTGGCCCCTCCTCCCAAGGGAGGACAGTGGGGCGGGGCAGCAGGAGGAGATAGGGAAACCACAGCTTCCAGCATGTGATTCTCCCTCCCTGCTTTGTTCCTCCTCTCTCTGTAAAAGGCCTGGCGAAGAAGACAGATGTTGACAACATCTGGGCCTCGGTGGTTGGGCAGCAAGTGGCTCCCGGCTGCCACCGGAGAAAAGACACTGTCAGCGTGAGGAACGATAATCAAGAGCTCACGTCTGCAGAGCCTTCCCTCCTGTTTCAGAGGACGTCCCCACCCCACCTCACTCCCATTCATCAGCCCCAGTGAGCACTACAGACAGCAGCTGTCTGAAGGCCAGGCAGGACCGTTCCCTCTGCTTAGAAGGCAAGAGCAAGGCTCCTGGAAGTTAAGCTTCCTGCCCCAAATCACAGAGCTCACACAGCAGCCAGGGCCCAAACCTCAAGTCCCAAGACTCCTGGAAGAGTGCTCCCTCTCTGTGCTGGGCTAAGGCTTGGGCCGTAAGTGAACACAAATATGAGTGCAGCCCTCTCTGTACATTTAAAGCGAACATTCAAAGAGCGCAGACCAGGTGCCAGGCACGGGATCACACGGTTAGTAGGCTTACCCATTAACCCTCTCAACATTATGAGCTGACTACTATTTTTATCCTTCTTTTCTGGATATGAAGTTGAGAGAGGTCAAGTAACCTGGCCTATGGTCACAGTGGTGACTAAGATGAGCCGCTGGTAAAGTAGGAGCTTCAGAGACTTGGGGGGAAGAATTGGGGACACAGGATTCCTGGCCCTGCTATCCTCAAAAACTGTGTAACTCTCTTGGTAGGAGGCTGAGCTGGGATTTGAATCTCAAAGCCAGGCAACTTTGGGTGTGGCTGTGTGTATGAGGGTGGAGGGGAACGGGGGAGTTTTCAAAGAAGAGGGACTGAGTCTTGAAGAGTAGGATCCTGCCAGGATAAAGGAAAGGACGTCAGAGGCTGAAGCAATGCCCTCCATGGCTTATGCATGGCATGTTCCCAGAATGTGAGGCTGCGGTGGTTGGAGCCCAGACAGGGAGGGAGAAGGGAAGGAGATGTGGTGGGGATAAAATACAAAGCCTGACAGCAGACGGCCAAGAGACGAGGCAGTGAGAATCATCCAGGGCGGTCGTGGTAAATTCAGAGCAGATGCTTGAACTGCCCTTGGCTGTGCCGCTTATAGACCTGACCCTCTGTCACTCATGAACCAGGTCTCTCTCTAGAATAACAATTTCTAAAAGGATCTCGAGAGCTTATCCAGTCTAAGCCCAGTTTTGCAAATGGGAGTCTAAGGTCCACAAAAGGAAAGGCTTTGCCCAAACTCATTTAGCACATCAGGGATGGAAGTCAGGATGGAACTTGCCTCCCCTGCAGACACTGTTCAGCCTAGTTTTCTGCATATCACAAGGTTTTAGCACAAGGCCCACACCGCTCCTCGACTGCCTGAGTCCCAGTTACACTTCTCCTTCCCATCTGAGCCCTTCTGGGAGGCCCTTTGTCCACCGTGAAAGAGCCACTCCAGATGAGAGGGAGAAAAGGACAATTCGCTTTATGCCAGCTGCTCTTTCCGAGCCTAAGGCCATTCAAAACCAGTGGGGCCTTCAGCTCTGACATGAACTGAGTCCAGTAAACAGAACTCCATGGAGGTGACTGTGTCCTTTTGATGCTTTTCGGGGTTGACACAGTAGCTCCTCAGAGTCTGCGTGACTCACGAGTTCTCTCTAATGGATTCGTCCGGGTACACTTTCAGCTGGAAGAAACTCTAACAGCTGCACCTCTATCAGCGAGGAGTACCTACTAAAGCATCCATCCGGTTTCATTCACGCTCGAGGTCATTTTGACTTTTGTATGACTTCAAGCAGTGGGTATCTTGTGAAGAAGGGGCCTAAACACAAATACTTACAGAGAACGTGCAGGGGAGGGAGCAGTGTACAATAAAAGGGACGAAAGGGAGTGGTGGCGACTGTGGGCAAAGGAGAGCACACGTGACCTTTCTGAAGGGCCATCTGCTACTGAAATCCAGCCCACTGTTGCCATTCAAGAGTGAGGACCTGTTGTACACAGAGCAGGCAATTTTGCATACACACACACTCAATCTATACTTTCATTGTGAAATCTGATTTTCAAATTTGGGGCAACCGATCTTTTTTTTTTTTTTTTTTTTTAATTGAGTGCCTACCATGGACGAAACAAGACACATCTATGGCTTAGAGACAGTCTTGGGCTCCCAGTTTACAAACTCTGTTCTACAGGGTCCAATTAGTTTCATTTAACATGGAGCTAACTTTGACATTTGCATTACTATAAATCCTCTTAGAGAGTGTTTCCTGTGCAGAATGGTTCCCCTGAACTCAGCTGACATCCTCTGGAGCATTCCTATAGACTGCTGGACTGAAAATTGGCAAGTTTCCACCTAGAGGCTGTAACGTATAAATAGATCTCAAACCTCCATCCCTTTTACACTCTGCTGGTGGATATAATTGAGTTTCTCTCTGTATCAAATGAGTTCTGAGTTCTTAGTACTTGATGTACTTAATGGAGGAAAGTCGGGAGGAGTCTGGAAAAGCAAGAATAACACGGAAACAGAACAGGGATGTGCAGGCCGGAGACATCATAAAGGTTTTATCGCCTCTTGTTAGAAGAGAAAAGCAGGAGTGATGTAATCATCTCACCCTCTGCGAAATCGAGACTTCATGGGACCCTGCCCAGCAACAGACATATGTGTGGCCTGGAGACACAGATCCTCCATAGCAGCTGCCAGGAGTTGACTTTGATTCCCCATAGGAGGCAAGTGGCCCAGGAATAGTTGGAAGTGATATCTAGCTGGGAAACCTGCTCTCCCAGGAACATGATAAGGTGTCGTCCCTGTGGGGGGTTCCCCAACACATGTCATGTGGACCCTCTTGGTGTGTGGGACCCACCAGGCAAGGCTAAGGTTGCCCAGAGCAAGACTCAGTGTCAGAACCTCACAGGGGTTCTCACATGCCCCCTCTGTGTGGCCCTGAAGAAGGGAGATACTAACTCCAGGCTTCTAGCTTGCCTGCTGACTCATTCATTCTTCCACCTATTTGTCCATTCCTCAGATATTGAGTGATTCATCATCACCCTTATCATCACCATCACCATAAACAGCACTGCCATTTATTTAGAGTCTTCTATTTTTCAGGCACTTTGCATTTGCATTGATAAGTCTCTTCATTTCTACAAGAAAGCTGCAAGAAAAGTATTGCTATGTCCTTTTACTGGTGAGGAAACCAAAGCTCAGCTGGGTCATGAGATATTGTCAAAGCAAGGTATCTTAGAGGTGGCAGAGCTGGGGTGTGGAACTAAGTTGTCTGACACCCTGCCCCCCCCCACCCCCAGACTGTGGTTTTCTCAGTGCAAAACATTACCTTTGTTAATAAAATAGCATTTTATGGTGCATTGGAAAAAAACTTTTTGATCCTCATAACTGAGAGTAGGCCTAACCATACTCATTTTCTAGAAATAGGAATGAGCCTCAGACAAGTTAAGTGACTTGCCAGAAGTCACACAGCGATCGTGTGGGTCTTAAACATAAGTCTTCTTCCTTCAAGCCCAGAATTCTTCAAAACGAAATGTAAACCCCCCCATATGGTGGTGATGACGTCACTCATAGTCATGGAAGCCGTCAGTTATTGACCCTTCACTGTGTGGCAGAAGTCCTGCCAAGCACTCAAATGGCACCGACTCATTCAATCCTCACGACCACCCTATAAAGTCAGTGTAGTAATTACCAAATAGAGAGACTAGGATCAAAGAGGTAAACAACTCTTGCCTATCTCTTTACACAGCTAGTAAAGAGCAGAGCTGGCATTTATACCCAGGTTTGTCTGCCCAAATTCTTAACCCCACCCATGATGGGCAAGGTAGGCCTTGTGAGGGATATTAAAGCTGAATCTGTCAAAGACTTTAAGGTGCCCATCCGATATGCATTCTCTCCTTCTTGCTGAGATTTTACTTACATGGGGACACTTTCAGCTAACAACTGCATCGGACTCAGATGGCCCCGTTCTGGCCAATGAGATATCGAGTATAAGTGTCATGAGGGACACCCCAAAAGCGCCTTACAGGGAGCTGCTTCAGCTAGCGGGTATGCTTCACGTTCCCTTTCTTTTTTCCCCTTCCGGCTGCTCAAGACTCAGACTTTCCTGAAGTCATCTTGGACTGTGAGGATGGATGGAAGATGGAAAAATTTTTAAAAAGGAACAAGAGATGGAGGAAGGAAGGGGAGAGAGGAAGGAATGGCTAAGTCCTTGAAGACATCACAGAGCTGCTCTGCCAGGCCTGACTGTCCTCTCATCAGACTCATTCTAAATAAGAGAAAAAATAAATTTCATCTTGTTTCAAGTGCTGGTATTTTGTCTTTCTTTTTTTTTATTTTATTTTTTAACTTTACAATATTGTATTGGTTTTGCCATATATCAACATGAATCCGCCACAGGTATACACGTGTTCCCCATCCTGAACCCTCCTCCCTCCTCCCTCCCCGTACCATCCCTCTGGGTCGTCCCAGTGCTCCATGCAGCCAGACCTGATGTCAATTGATACAGATCTGCCCTCAAGTAGCTCTCAGTCCTGTAGGGGAGACGAAAATGCAGCAAACTGATCACCAAGATACAAGAAGGGGTCTGCAGCTCCAAGCGGAGGTGAGCAAAGGGCTCCGTTCGTCTCCCGCGGGCTCTGCCATCACGGCCCTGAGAGCAGAACCTCTGGGCTGGGGCACACTCTCTGTGCAATGGCAAAGGATAAGCTGTCCATTCTGAAAGGCGACACATCCATTTCAATTAGAGGTGCCCAGTGCCAGGATTGTAACCCATTAATCCTGCCCATCTGAAGGCTGATTAGTCGGAATATTTGGGTGAATGGATAATAAGAGGCTAATGAGGCTGCTATCTGGATGCTGCTGCACGTCTTTTTTTGACACAATATTGCGGATGTGTTTGCAGCGCCTGTGACTAATCTGTGAGTGGCGGGAGGCCCAGTTTGCAGAGCAGCAGAGGGCTGCGGTTCAGGGGACTGGAGTCTCAGCAGCTGGCGCTGGCTCTGGCTGGTCCTTGGCATCTGTGTTTGAACCCAGGTGGCCCAGGCGCCTCCTCCAACTGCCCCTCTGCCTCCTAAGAAGCGGAGCCCTGCAAGTGTAGCCAAGGAAGCTGGACACAGGCCGGGAGGTGGGTGGTCTCTGCCAGGGCTTCTGATCCCCCCGAATCCACTCAAGCAAGTCTCTTCCAGTCTATGGCATTCAATTTACTCATTTGAAAGACTCACAAACATTTTTTTTTTAATCGAGGTAGTAACTTATCATGGGATCTACTCTTTCAATAAACTTTTAAGTGTACAATACAGTATTGTTAACAATACTATTATATAGTATATAACAAATCTGCTATACAGCAGATCTCTAGAACTCACTCCTTTTGCAAGACTAGAAATGTATACCCATTGAATAGTAATGGCTCATTTTCCCTTCCCCCAGCCACTGGCAACCACCATTCTATTATACTCTCTGCCTCTATGAGTCTGACAATTTTAGAGACCATATTTAAGCGGAACCATGCACTATTCTGGAGAAGGAAACAGCAACCTACTCCAGTACTCTTGCCTGGAAAATCACATGGATGGAGGAGCCTGGTGGGCTATATCCCATAAGGTCAAAAAGAGTCAGACATGACTGACTGAATAACACATGTACTATTTCCCTTTCTCTGTCTGGCTTATTTCTCTTATAGCACACTGTCCTCCAGGTTCATCTGTGCTGCTGCATAAAGTAGGATTTCCTTCTTTTTAAAGGCTTAATAATATTCCATTGCTGGGCTTCCCTGGTGGCTCAGAGGTAAAGAATCCGCCTGCAATGCGGGAGTCGCAGGAGACACAGGTTTGATTCCTGGGTCAGGAAGATCCCCTGGAGGAGTGCATGGCAACCCTCTCCAGCATTCTTGCCTGGGAATCCCACGGACAGAGGAGTCTGGTGGGCTACTGTCCATGGGGTTGCAAAGACCTGAAGCAACTTGGGATGCATGCAGTATTCTATGACACACACATACATGGATATTCCATTTTGTATCTATGTCTATATATCACCCAGTCACCTGCCAAAGCCAAAGGACATGTAGGTTGTTCCTACATCTCAGCTACCAGGATTATGAACAGAGCTGCAATAATCTTGAACCAGACTTACTTTACCTCCTGGAATCTGCACATAACTCTCTCTGGTGCATTCTTCCCACCACTGTTTGCCTCGCTAACTTCTTCCTGTTCTTTAGATTACTGCTTCCATCTAAAAAATCTTCTCCAGCCACGACTTGCCTGGGACTGTCTATGCTACACAGCATCCTGTGCTTCTGGCCTCCTGACAATCAACACACTCTCTCACAGCTGTGTGCCTCCCCGTCCATTCGCCTCTAAGCTTCCTGAGGGCAGGGGCCACGTCCAATGGCTCACAAGTACATCCTCAGTGCTGGCACAGTGCACAGCACAGACACAAGAGAACAAGGTGCTTTTCTAAAGCCTTGTTCGGTCCATGCGGCTGAACGGAGTAGGAGGCAGATGGAATGTAGGGCTGAAAAAAAAAATCACTTTGCAAACCTCCAAATTGATATACAAATGTAAGGAATTAGGGGTAATGAAAAAGTCCTTGAAAGTACAGAAAGAAAGCATTTCAATTCTTTAAGAGCTTCACACTTGCTCAATGTGTCACCAATAATTATCCTGGCTTTCCCTTCCCTCGTTCGCTGTAATTAAGACAGAGTGTCCGTGTGAGTAGAGGAGCCAAGGCCTGCAGCCGCAGCAGTCATGCAGGGTGCAGATCTAGCACCATGGCATACTGAAGGCACGGCCTTGGACAAGTCCTGCACCCGCTTTGGGACTTGGGGTCCTCCTCTGTGCCACAGAATGAAAATCTCCACCCTCAAGCTCACGGGTTGTTGTGAAAATCAGAGTTAATGTGTGTACAATGGCTTGGGATCTGCAAAATGCTATGAAAGAGTCACTTTAATAGCTTCCTGCTGGTGTCTCTAGCGAACAGCGGATATTAGAGCTTAGATGTCCGATCTCTAGACGCTGGGGAAGAGGACAGAGGTAGAGGAGAGGGTGGGGTGTCTGATGCATTTCTTCACTGAATTCACCACGCACTGAGCATCTATTCTATGCTGAGCAAAGTGCTGCTCTAGACGCTGAGGAATAAGAGGTGAGTGAAACATGCCCTTCCCTCCAGGACCTTCACTTTGGTGGTTGGGGGTAAGGGGCGCAGGCAGGTGAAGAAATGGTTACTATATGGCAGGTGCCTCTGCAGAGCTGTGAGCTGCAGGGATGAAGGGAAAGTGGGCCCTGCCCCTGATGCAACGGTTTGGACCTGATCCTGAAGGAACTTCTGCAACAGTTGAAGGTGTGTGAGTTCTATCTTGTGAGGGGTTTTGAGCATGAAAACGACCAGGTCAGATTTAGCAGCTGAAAGGTCATTCTGGAAACAGGCAAAGAGGGGAAAGCACTGATAAACGAGACTGACAGGACTCTTCTCGGAACTTTGGAGAGAAAAATGAAAGAAGAAAAACTGTAGCAGAAGGAAAGAGAAATAAGAGTCAGAAAGGAATGTTAATTGAAAATGTGACGAGAGAATGTCTAATAAGAAACTTGTAAAGATAAAGATAGAAAAAGCAAAGATTAATGGTTTGCCTCCTCACCTTAAAGGCTTGCTGAGGCCATCCGCTGCCTACGCTGTTCATCACTCAGGTGGCACTCCTGGCCGTGGGACAGAAACCTATGCAAACAGACTCTCCATCATGGAAGGAGATGCAAGAAACAGAGAGAAAACAGAGGCATGGGTTCTGATCCCAGTTCTGGTCCATCTGCCCTGAGCGAGGCAGGGACGTTACTTCCTCTGACCTGCAGCACCTACATCACAGAGGGGAGAAGGTCAAAGGAAAGGACAGGTGAAGGACATCCCACTCAGTTCCTGGGACACAGGAGCGCTTCCACGTCCTTCTCTTTCATCTAACCTTTGCCTCACTCCAGACCCCTGACCAGCAAACAACACTGAGCACCCACTAGGTACCAGGCACGCAGGAAGGTGATGCCTCGTATGTGGTTTTGCTCAAGGAACAGACTGTGTCTCACTGGGGACTCAGCACTGCGGTGAAGTAGGAAGGGAAAGGTCATCCCTGTTGTGCAGATACAGGACCTGAAGCCAAGGGAACAGAAAAGACTCCCTGTCCAAAGCTTGGGGCTTTGGATGAACCCAAACCCCTCCTCCCCAGTTACGGCCAGGTCCTGGCCCAGTGATCAGAGGAGGGTCCTGGGGTGCAGAGGAGCCTCTCCCTAGTGCCAGCGGATGCAGGCAGAGCCCTAGTGTGTGCTGCTATTCCCAGGCCCAGGGACCCACAACAAGGCTTCCGCCTCCTGTGCTGTCTTCTCCTCCTGGACAAAACCTCAGCAATGTATGCTTATGCCTCTTTTGCAAAGACTCATCTGTGGGAATCTAAGGAAAATGACTTCATCCTTTTAAACCTTGGTTTCCTCATCAGCAAACCGAGAAAATCCTCTCTAATCCTGTTGAATTCACAAGAGACCAAATTAAAATCATATATAAGAATATACGTGAAAGTGTTCCCATGGTACAAACATACTTTGGTAAGACTACTTTTAACCAGAACCACAAGAAATAAACTATGTTCCCTCAACTGTCAAGGCTTTTAAGACCATCTTAATTTTCTTTGGATCTCAAATGCTTTCCAGAGTCTGCTGGAGCTTAAGACTTGTGAGAGCAGAGAGACATGTTATCCATCCTGAATAACACTGTAATAATAATACCTAGAACAGTGCCTAATATTGAGCATTTAGTCAATAAAATATGAATAAATGGACTGAAATGATTAAGTAATAATAGATGAATGGATGGATGGATGGCTGAATGAAAAGGGACATATTTTAACTTCAAGACACTGTTATATTTTGAAATGAAGTGTATATGTGTGTGTGTGTGTGTATTTATGTATGTGTGTGCTCAGTCACTCAGTTATGTCTGACTCATGGACTGTAGCCCACCAGGATCCTCTGTGGGACTTCCTAGGCAAGAATACTGAAATGGGGTGCTATTTCTTTCTCCAGGGATCTTCCAAACCCAGGGATCAAACCCACGTCTCTTGCACCTCCTGCATTTGCAGGCAGATTCCTTACCACTAGTGCCACCTGAGAAGCCCTTGTATATGCATACGTATGTACATATAGAGTTATCCGTCCATATCTGTGATACAGAGGGCTGACTACATCACACCATTTAATAGAAGGAACTTGACCACCTGGGGAGTTTGGTATCCACAGTGGTCCTGTAATCAGCCCCCTGCAGATACCAAGGGATGGATATGTACAGACACACACCTCCCAGCTAGAAAGAGTCTCAAGGACAAGGTAACTAGACTCTACAGTTTGTAGAAAGGGAAAATGAGGTGAAGGGATGGGAAGGGGCACTGGCCCATGGGCACCAGTGAACAAGTGGCTGAGCAGTGAACCCTGCGGTTCCAGGAAACACACCCTGGACGGGAGGGTCCCAGTCATGGTCCTTCCTCTGCCCCTACTTTCATGAGTACTTCTGGGAAAAACCCTTCCACTCCTCACTCATGGTTTTTGTGTTTTGTTTTGTTTTGTTTTGTTTTCATTTCTGAAGGTATTATATACTGGCCAAAGAGTGAAACAATGTCTCTAATGAAATAACTTTCCCTCTCTGTAATATGTCTTTGTGTTCTGGGTCCTTGGGGAGTTTCCAGTGTAGGAGAAGGGCTGAGCTAGTTTCTTTTTCCTTAAGTTCCCTGAATTCATATTTCTTTTTTTAAAAAAGCCTGTTTGGAAGAAAATGTAGGTAGACAAGGCAAGAAAAGCAATGTGGAATGCCTTGGGTGTGGGATAATTTGTCCTGCCATGGTCCTGGAGCTTGTCTTTTTTCTGACCATGCAGAACAAGGAAGTAAGTGCCCACACCCAGGGTAAGGGGAGCTGCGTCCTCACAGCAGAGGCCAGGCTGCAGCCGCAGGCCAGCAGCTGCCCGCACCCCTAAGGGACTGGCCCTGCGACCGTGCTGAACTGCCCTTCTAGAATTAAAGCCTCATTTCTGAGAAGGCTGTGCCATCTTCCTTCCTGAGGCATCTCAGGCACTTGGCGCAAGGCCCTGGGGTGCAGCAGGAGATCCCGAGACACAACCCAGGTGAGTGACTGTTAAAGCCACAAGTCCCTTATCTGTACGCGGCATGGCTTATAAAGCCCTTTATATATACACAGTCTAATTTTCCCTCTCAGACGCCCCTGTCCAAGAGCCTTAATTCTCTGCATTCCTCAGACAAGGCAACTGAAGTTCAAAGGGGCTCAGGGGTATTCAGGTAAACAGACTCATACCAGTCTATTTAGCTAACACTGTTGTGTGCCAGGCTCTGAATACATCTAGGAGAACAGGATGGAGGCTCTGAAGTCACAGCGTTCTCTGCCCTGCAGGGCTGCAGACAGGAGGAGGGGCCCTTGACCATACGGAGTCAGGTGTTATGGTCGAAACAAGCTGAAGACGATCTGCCCACACTTGAGATGGTTATACAATTCAGAGAGTGAGGATGAAAGCCAAGCTGGCTTCACGGAGAAGCTGAGACTTGAACTGACTTATAAACAATGAATAGCAATGACTCCGGCTTAAGTAGAATGAAATAAAGAGGAGTGAGTGTCCAGCTGGAGGGTACCCTATGCCTGAAGGCCTTCTGGTTAAAACATCGTGGAGCATTTCAGATGCTATAAGCACTGCACAAAGTTTAGCCCAGACATAAATGTGAGGTTGGGAGTGGCTGGGAATGCCCCAGCTGTCTCAGATATGAGTCGAGGGAGCTAGGGCTTAACCCAGAAGGGAATCAGAGCCGTGAACACTGCGAGCAGAGGATGCATGGCTCCTGAATAACTACACAATCATGTGTTTGACCAAGAAGCAGAAAGGCAGCATGTATTACAGACCCCCCAAAGGACCCCAAGGACAGAATGCCAACATTCTGCCTCTAAGTTCACAGCCAGCAGCCCCCACAGCCCGCATGAACCACTCTGTGCTGTGTCCCCCCATTAGCATCACTTAAGACCATTTTGGCCAAAGGCTTTCAAACTTCATTTTGGAGCAGAACCCTTTGTTCAAAGTAAATTTATACTCAAAATCCAACATACAGGGACTTCCCTGGTGGTCCCGTGGCTAAAACTCTGCACTGCCAATGCAGGAGGCCCAGGTTCAATCCCTGGTTGAGGAACTAGACCCCACATGCCACAACCAAGACCCGGTGCAGCCAATTAAATTAAATAAATCAGATACTTCTTAAAATCATCCAACATACTAAATCTACATGAGGAATGCTTGTGCAGAAATGAGGGTATTTGTTATACGTCTCCACTCTCCGCTACCTTCCTCCCTGGTCCAGAAGCACACCCACAAATCCCTAGAGTCCCAAGGAGCATGACTTAAAAACCACTGATCTCACCTTTTTAAATGGAGAGACTGAGGCCCGGACTGAAGACACACGTGCTCAAGCAGCAACACTTCCCGGAAACAGCTGGAGCCGGAACCCAGTCCTGGACTCCCAGGCCGACACCTCTGCTGCTGCCCTCCTTGCCATCTCTGTCCCAGCTTGCTGAGATGCCAGCTCCAGGGGCCCTTGAGGTGGTGTTCCCTCCAGAGAACGTCTCCGCCTCCTCACCCCGTTTCTCCCTCACCTTGAGAAGCGACTCAGGAACCACCCACACTAGGTGCCAGCTCTTGGAAGCAGATGTATCGGCCTCCTGTGACCCGGCAGACAGTCTCAGAGCCTCGGGCTTCTCCTCTGCAGGCTGCCCACGCAGGGGCCTCTGAGTCCAGGGGGACCGGGAGGCTTCCTCGGAAACACACACACACACACGCAGAGGCCTCTGAGTCCAGGAGGCTGCCTCAGAAACATCACACACATAGACATACACACACACATACATACATACATACAAACGGGCCTCTGAATCCTGGGACCAGGAGGCTTCCTTGGAAACATCACACACACATGCACATATAAATACAGACACACTCAGACACACATACACACAGACACACACGCATGCAGGAGCCTCTGAGTCCAGGGGGACCAGAAGGCTTCCTTGGAGAGAGAGACACACACACACACACACACACACACTTTAATGCTGCAGTCCTGGGAACTAGCAAAGTCTACAGTGGGCAAGGAGTCAGGAGACTGAGTTTGAGTGCTGGTTCTGTTCCCTTCAAGCTGGCTGATCTTGTCTGACACAAGTTTCTTTGTCCCTTGAGGTCTTCCCACTCCCTCTCCACCACCTCACTAGTCTGATTGACGATCAAGTGAGATAATGAAGGTGGAAGGGTTGATAAACTGTGAAGTGGTTCATATATGGAAGGAATGATTTTGTTCGATGTTTTTGATCATTTTCCTTGGCCAGGACATCTTCATCAATTTCAATTAATCCTGAACAAGTATTTCTATTTGCCCATTAATTTGTTAACGGATGCTTTTTAAAAAGATTTTTTCTCATCATTATTTGATCCTGACTTCTACCCAAAGATTTCATTTATTCACTTATTCATTCAACAAATGCTCAAGAGCATCTACTATGTGCCAAACACCCACTCTGTTGGCCTTCCCAAGCTCACAGTCTCATGAGGGGCACAGACACTAAGGACCCTGTGGGCAGTGGTGGGATGCAGGAAACAGACTGATGCAAACCCTTAAGGGCATATCCCACTGCCTTGGGGTGAAGAGTAACCAAAGGCTTCCGGGAGGAAGTGATGTTTAAGCTAACATCTGAAGGCTGTATTGCAGTAATCCAGGAGAAAGGAATGGGATGGAGACAAAAGAGGGAAGCAGAGGACCACCAGGATGGAGAGAAGAGCAGGTGGAAGGAGGCTCAAGGGGTTCAGTGTGGCTGGATCAGGCAGGGAGGGACCAGGGATGAGACTGGGTTAGGAATAAGCACAGGTCCAAGCCTGACTTCCCTGTAGCTCAAACGGTAAAGAAACAGCCTGCAAGGCAGGAGACCCAGGTTCGATCCCTGGGTCAGGAAGATCCTTTAGAGAAGGGAATGGCAACCCACTCCAGTATTCTTGCCTGGAAAATCCCATGAACAGAGAGCCTGGTGGGTTACACTCCGTGGGATCGCAAAGCGTCAGACACTAGCAACTAACACCATTACTACTAAAGTCTGAATGGTTCTGTAAGTAAAACTAAGAAATCGGAGCAATCCCAGAATCCTTATCTTAGAGAAGAAAGTGAGAAAAACGGAGATGAAGCGACTTGCCCAAGGTCATAAATAGGAGGCAGACTGTCAACCCAGGCCTGTCCCTCTGCCTGTAACTCTACCACCTCAGATGTCTGAGTGGCTCATCTACTCTTTCCTCATTCACAAACCTAGCCAATGAAATCTTCTCCGAGACACGTCTCCTGGCCATCTTCTTTAAAACAGAACCACCTGTCAACATCTAGCCCATGACCCTAATTCATTTTTCTTCATTACACTTCATTACACTCATTATATCTTTCTTCGTTACACTTATTACATAAATCACAAACACATAATATAGTATAAAAATGTGTTTTTGTGTATTATCTTCTTCTCTCACCAAAATGTAAGTTCCATGAAGATAAGGACTTGACTGAGTTCATGCTAAATAATGGTACCCATAACAGCACCTGGCATGTAGAAGGAATGCAATAAGCTCTAAGTGAATGAAATTCACTCACGCATTCATTCATTCAACTTAAAATCCTTGCTCTGATTTTCAGTGCATATTTCACTCCTAGTGACACGATAGCATTGGAAGGAAAACAACACAACGGGATGTTACTCGAGAAAGTCCGTGTGGGCTGTTTACAGTAGCCAGGACCTGGAAGCACCCTGTCCATCAGCAGATGAATGAACAAAGAAGCTGTGGTACATACACACAATGGAATATTACTCAGCTATGAAAAGCAGCACATTTGAATCCGTTCTAATGAGGTGGATGGAACTGGAGCCTATTATACAGAGTGAAGTATGTCAGAAAGAGAAACACCAGTACAGTGTATTAATGCATATATATGGAATTCAGAAAAGATGGTAATGACGATCCTGTATTCAAGGCAGCAAAAGAGACACAGATATAAAGAACAGACTTTTGGATGGTGGGAGAAGGTGAGGGTGGGATGATTTGAGAGAAAAGCACTGAAGCATGTATATTACCATATGTGAAATAGATGACCAGTGCAGTTCCGATGCATGAAGCAGGGCACTCAAAGCTGGTGCTCTGGGACAACTCAGAGGGATGGGGTGGGAAAGGAGGTGGGAGGGGGTTTCAGGATGGAGGAACACATGTGCACCCACGGCTAATTCATACTGATGTATGGCAAAAACCACAATATTGTAATTATCCTCCAATGAAAAAATTAATTTAAAAAAGGAGGAATGAGAAATATGGAAAGGAGAGAAAATAGAATAAACCATGAAGTGCTGTGTTGAAAAAAAAAGAAAGTCCGTGCTGCACAATGTAGAGCGTGAACTCAGTACAGCCACACCTGGAGGCCAGGAGAACGGAGAAGGGCCTCCTGCACTAATGTTCACCAGGGAAGATGCTGGTCTAGACGAGGGAGCAGCGAGAGGCATGGAGAAGCAAATAGTTCCAAACCAGCCTCTGATAAAATTGCACCCTTATGGGTGGAAGGAGATGTATCTTTGGAAAAGGAAACAGGTTTTGTACTGCTTAACGATGGTGGGGGAGAATGCTTAAATCGTGTGGAAGTTAAGGCCAGGCTCACCTAATGGTCAGAGAGGCAGATACCTGAGGCAGAGCCTGACATCTGAGGGGTTGGAGGCTGACCTCTGGATAGCACGCCTCACCTCCCTAGTCTCTGCACACTCCTGCCCATCTGTGGCCAAGAGTGAAGAGGCAGAACTCAAAGGTGGTGGGTTTCGTTACAAGAAAACCTGGACAGAAATTAAGGAGGAGTTGCAAGTACCTCAGTCAGCTGCATTAATTCATATGTTCATTCATTCATTCATATGTTCAGTCATTCATTGAACTAAATGCCTCTGATACCCTCAAAGAACCAGGGACAGACCTGGCACAGAGGACCGAGTGATCGACAGGACAGAGCTGGTCTGCATCCACATGGTATGAGGGGCCTGGTGTTTCCCTGACTACCCTATCTGCACAGTTCAGTTCAGTTGCTCAGTCGTGTCCGACTCTTTGCAACCCCATGAACCGCAGCACGCCAGGCCTCTCTGTCCATCACCAACTCCCAGAGTCCACCCAAACCCATGTCCATCGAGTCAGTGATGCCATCCAGCCATTTCATCCTCTGTTGTCCCCTTCTTCCGCCCTCAATCTTTCCCAGCATCGGGGTCTTTTCAAATGAGTCAGCTCTTCGCATCAGGTGGCCAAAGTATTAGAGTTTCAGCTTCAACACCAGTTCTTCACGAAAATCAAATCACTGCTACCTTGTTAGAGTGTTTTGCATTTGCCAGGGACTAGCCGTGCCCTGTACCATTTACTCAGCAACTCTGTAAGTCCGTAATCATCACTCTCATTTGTCAAATAAGGGAGTGGAGGCTCTGAGAGGGTTAGGAATGCACCAGAGTGGAGGCAGCCTGGGATGTGGGAGTACAGGTTTAAACCCATGTCAGGTTTTTCGTCCAACGCCCTTCAGGGTCCTGGGCAGCCTCATCCCTTTGCAGGAGTCGGGCTGTGAACTCAGACAGCCCTGGGGTGAACCCAGGCATCACACAATATGCCCCAGCACACCAACAACAGGGCCTGGCTGTGGGAGAGTGCTGTATGAGAGTAACCATCGTCAGTGTGGTTACTGTTAAAAGGCAAGTTACTTCATCTCTGAGCCACAGCATCCTCCTCTGGGAAGTGGGGACCCGAAAGCTTCAGAGTTTAATGAGAATTACAAAGACGTAAAGAGAGAGCGCAGACTGGGTCCCATTTAACTGTCCATCCCACTGGGCGGTCGTCAATAGCAGAGCCAGAGCCCCTGACCGTGGCTGAAGGGCATTTCTGCAGTCCTGAAGGACAGACCCGGACCTGGACCTGGAAGGGGCCTCTTGATGAGGTTGCTTTACTCCCCATTCCTGGGCTGCTGATTCCTAGGGCTCTGGCACTCTTTGGGAGCAGTTCAGCCAGGCTCACTTGCTCTCCAGCAAAGGAAGGTGGAGGAGGGGTGAGAGGAGGAGCTGGGACACAGCCCAGGAATAGCAATGCCCTTCAGGATGCCCTGCAGCCATTTGCGCTCCAGGCTGGGGACCAGCCCCAAGGAGACCTCTGTGGCCATCATCAAGCACGTTCCCCTGCTGCCGAAAGGCTCCCCTGGGCTAAAGAAAGTGCCAGCGTGGCAGGAATCCAGCGACTCCTGACCAGGCGGGCGTTTCCCCAAAGGGAAAACGCACCACCACTTAGTCGGGGACTGCTATGCCAGCCATCCAACTCCTCCTCTGCCTGTGCACCCCGTTCTTATTCTTAGCACGTGTCTCAAACAAGCAGGGATTACCTGCTCCAGGTAATATAAGAAAGGGGAAGCTTGAGAAGGTCAACAGCAGTCACCATCTGTGTCCCTCTGATCAGCAATGTCTGGTGTTTGGGCCGAAGTAGCCATGAAGGGGAAATCAGGGCACAGTGTGGGAGCAACTGGGTCTGTAATGACCCCAACTCCACCTGCTGGCCTTGAGTACTAGAATGAGGCTGAACATAAAGCTCAGTTGGTAAAGAATCTGCCTGCAATGCAGGAGACCCCAGTTTGATTCCTGGGCCAGGAAGATACCCTGGAGAAGCAAACGGCTACCCACTCCAGTATTCTGGCCTGGACAATGCCATGGACTGTATAGTCCATAGGGTCGCAAAGAGTTGGACAGGACTTAGAGGCTTTCACTTTCACCTCAGGGACAACTGGCCTAGGAAACCCAGTTGACTGATCCCCCCTCCTGATTTCTGTTGGGTAGCCTCGCCAGCACACACTCAGGTTTTTCATCTGCTTGGACAGGCCAACTTCAGGAGACAGTCTGAACTGCTGCGGTCTATTTCACAGGTCTTGAGTAGCCCCTGCAGTCATCACTTTGCCTCTTTAGGCCTCAAATTTTCCCATCTGTCAAATGAGAGCATGACTAGCTATCTCCAAAGGATGGTGTGTGGAATACAGGACAAGAGACAGACATGGAAGCACCTAGTAAGTATCAGTCAGATAAGTGGTGGTAATGGAAGAGACAGAGTGATACTGAAGTTAATGCTCATTCATTGAGCATTTATCATGCACCAGACCCTGCTCTGGAGAAGGAAATGGCAACCCACTCCAGTGTTCTTGCCTAGTGAATCCTGTGGACAGAGGAGCCTGGTGGGCTGCCGTCTATGGGGTCGCACAGAGTCGGACATGACTGAAGCGACTTAGCAGCGGCAGCAGACCCTGCTCTAAACACATGAACAGTGATTAATATCTCTAAGTAGAACTTGTTATTACTGATGCATGCATGTGTGCTAAGTCGCTTTAGTCATATCTGACTCTTTGCAACCCTAAGGACTATTGCCCCCCAGGTTCCTCTGTCCATGGGATTCTCCAGGCAAGAACACTGCAGTGGTTTTCCATGTCCTCCTCCAGGAGATCTTCCTGACCTAGGGATCAAACCAGTGTCTCTCATGTCTCCTGGACTGGCAGGCTCTTTACCACTAGCACCACCTGGGAAGAATTGATATACTGCCTTAAATTCACTTGACACTTTGGCTCCCATGTTTTTGTAGGGATGACTGCCACAAAGCTCAATATTTCTAGGTCATTTAACCTGACCAATAGGTCTTGTGCTTCTAAAAGGGCCAAGCCCAGGGTTACAGAATGAGGAGACCCATATGGGGATTACAGTTCCTGGTCATAGAGCTGAAAGTGAAAGTGACTTAGTCAAGTCCAACTCTTTGAGATCCCATGGAATAGTCCATGGGATTCTCCAGGTCAGAATACTGGAGTGGGTAGCCATGTCCTCCTCCAGGGGATCTTCCCAACCCAGGGGTCAAACCCAGGTCTACTCATTGCAGGCAAATTCTTTACCAGCTGAGCCACAAGGGAAGCCTAAGAATACGGGAGTGGGTAGTCTATCCCTTCTCCAGCGGATCTTCCTGACCCAGGAATTGAACCGGGGTCTCCTGCATTGCAGGAGGATTCTTCAATAACTGAGCAATCAGGGAAGCCTGATCATAGAGCTGACCATCAACTTATTAAAACAAAGGCGTGGCTGCCTACCAAACTATAAAGTAGTGAATTTAACTTATTTTTCCATAAGAACTGACAATAATAGTTTTATAATGAGTATGTATGTAACTGACCTAAGAAATGTTTCATATACTAAAAACTATTTGCCTTTAATGTAATGGATGTGTGCAAAAATGTTCTGTTCCATTCCATTCCATTCTTTTACACTCTGGTCTATCATTTTCTATCCTTTTCTATTCTGTTTCATTCTATGCTATTCTATCCTAATCCATTCCATTCTCTTCCACTGAATCTATGCTTTTATATTCTGGTCTGTCATTTTCTATCCTTTTCCATTCTATTTCATTCCATTCTGGTCTGTTACAATTTTCTATTTCATTTCATTCTATTTTTTTTTTTTTACATTCTCTATGATATCTCTTAAAAATGTTAGTTTCAAGCCACTCAAAATTTTATGAGCCATTAAATGGTTTTGACCTATTTTTGAAAAAGTACTCATATAAAGAAACTGTTCGTTCCAGTTGTTTATATCTGATACACTCTCTTGAAATTAATTAGAAACATAGCTAATACTAGTATCTTAATAATCATTAAACAAACACTTGGAATTACTCTGGCTGCAAAGGGTCAGAGGGCCCAGAACTGACTCACTGGCTACCTCTACTTTTCTAAAAGCCTAATAATCGGTGAGGATGATTTAGGGCTGATGCAAAGATGCAAAGAGCCCCTCAACCCATAGGTTTTCAGAGGAAGGATGGGAGGCATATGATTTAAATTGCTGATTAATTCAGTTCATTTGTATATACTTGTCAGATGCTTATGTGTGCCAAGGCAAGCTCTAGGATTCTTGCCATGCCAAGTTCCATGCCTGAGTAAAATGATTCTTACCCTTATGAGGTTTTATCAAATGTCCAACTTGTACTAAAGCACTTTACACACGGCCTCACCTTAAACCCTCCCTGTTCTCTGAGAGACCATTGGCATTGTACCCATTTCACAGATGAAGAGACAGGATCAGATGCAGCCCCTGGTCATACAGTGACACACGTTAGAGCCGTGATTTAAATTCATGCTGGTACAGGGAGGGAGGTGGGAGGGGGGTTCAGGATGGGGAACACATGTACACCCATGGCGGATTCATGTTGATATATGGCAAAACCAATACAATATTGTAAAGTAAAAAAATAAATAAATAAAAATTAAGGTATAATTAGTATACAAATAAATAAATAAATAAATTCAGGTTGTTTTCATCCCAGATTCTCTGGTCTGGACTGGAACAATCTGAGAAAGTGTCTCAGAGGAGGTGCTTTCTGAGATGACTTTATTTGTAGAGGTGAAGAAAAGCCTTTCCCCTGCCTCTCAAAAAAGAGACCAGGGTGAGCAAAATACAGGAAGAAGGCTTGAGCTACAAGGTGTGTTGGGAGAACATGGAGAAGCCAAATTTGGTTGGAGTACAGACTGCATGAGAGAAAGAGAGAGAATTTCAGTGGCGCTTGGAAGCTACACAGAGCAGGGGGAGGGAAAAAGCAAAGCGGCTGGGCTGTGGCTGGTGGGGGCCTTGGGGGCAAGTCCCAGGCTGAAGGGCAGGGTTGGCAGGCCTCTGGCAGAAATTAAGCTTCAGCCTTGATGTGGGAAGGGCACGGCTCACGGCAGCAACAAATTACTTCTTCAGAAGCACACAGTCCAAAGATGGCCATCTCTCCAGGGGAAAAAAACACATATTTGGTCTGAATTAAATTTATGTCCACAGAAATAAAATTCTCCCACTCGGATCACTAAAAGCACCCTCTCACTTTCTCGGTTTCATCTGATGCTTACATCTGGCCTGTGAGGTAGATAGGCAGAGACGCTCATTTTCTCTGTGTGATGATGGGTGTCAAGACTCAGGGCTTCGTAGCCTCACCCAGGACTCCTGTTGCAGCTGGGTGCTTCCTCTTCCCCTGTCTTCCAGGGAACCCAATCTTCTTTCCTTCTGCAGAGGCTGCTGCCAACATGGGGCAGCACAAACATTGATTGCTAGAATCCTGAGGCATCTGCTTCTGGCATCAGCCTCAAAAACACCACTACTTCCTGAAGGTTATTAGACAGCAACTTCATCACCAAGAAACCTCCTGGAGAGATTCATGTACATCTCCCTTCCCTGTCAGTGGATCTGCACTCAGCCCAATTCTGAGTGACAAGACTGACTTCAACCTATGAGAATAGGAGTCTTTCTGAGGGTGGGGATTTGGGAATAGTGGGACAGGAGAAAGGGACCTGTTATTTACTGAGTTCTACAATGTGTTATGCATGATGGATAACTCATTCAATCGTGAAACCTCATCATTTTTATAGGCTGAGATTCCCACCCCAAGAGCAAAGCATCTGAGGCTTAGAGAGGTTAGAAAACTTGTCAAGATCATACAACCATGCAAAAAGCTGGGTTGGAACTTGGGTCTGTGTGTTCACAAAGTTCATTTCACCATATCATGACATATCTTGATTAAAGAAACAATGATGAGAAATCAAGACTGTGTTAAACTGGCATTAAAAAGGAGACAGGATAAAAGGAAAATGGGGACAGAGGGAAAAGAATGAATAAGAGAAACGTATCATTTAATTCTTTCTCACATGAATACTACTATCCCATCACTACTGCTATACCTTAGACCCTCTCACTTTCTAAGTTAGCTTCACATTCAACAGCATATTTAATCCTCACAAAAAGGATGAGCAGAAAGATGCATACCACTTGCTCTGCATTTTAGAGATGGAGAGACTGTGCTTCAGAGAGATAAAAGTAATTTTTGAAATATACTCAGTTACAAAGATGGAATGATACACAATTTGAGAAAAGTGTAGCCTAAAAATGGGAAGATTTTGAGCAATATGCCTTGCCATGTTTTTATAGCACTACTCATGGTAAGAAAAACATTTTTCTCCAGCTTTATTGAGATATAATTGAGAAGCAATATTGTGTAGATTTAAGAACCCCTATATATTGTTGGTGGGAATGAAAATTGGTACAGCTATTATGGAAAGCAGCATGGAAATTACTCAAAAAATTACAAATAGAACTACCATAGAATATAGCAATCCCACTTCTAAGTATACATCTGAAGGAAATGAAATCACTTTCTTGAAGATGTATCTGTACTCCTCTGCTCATTGCAGTATTACTCACAATAGCCAACACATGGAATAAAACAGTTTTCAAAGGGACCCACTCAACATATTCTCACTCACACATACACACACACAACAACAACATTTCAGAAGCAAGATTGGTCCTTACTTTCTACAATCAATTCTGATATTCTCCACTGTATTCTATTCTATTCCATTCTATTTTGTTGCAGGCAATGCTGGTCCTGACTCATTAAATGGGTTGAATAGCTTACTAATGAGGCAAACACAGGAGTTTGGAAATGAACCATGGACTATAAGGGCATGAAAGCATGAGAATCAGCTCAAAGGATCCAAAGGACTCCCACGTGGAAGAAAAAAATAGACTCATGCTTTACCATTAGAGATGGCAGAACTATGACCAAAGAGTGGAAAATGAGCACAAATTTTAGGTCAACATAAAGAGGTCTTTCTAAATGGGCAACACGGTCCCAAAATAGAAAGATCACCTTGGAAAGTAGTGAGCTCCCTGGCATTAGAGCCATACAAGCTGAAGCTTGACGGTCAGTTGACAGGGATGCTGTAGATAGAATTGAAGGTGACCCCCAAGTTTCTTTCTAGGCTAGAAATACAATTTAGCATCTTTTTTTCTCATTTTTCTCCCTATGGCAGCAGCTGTCACAGAAAAGTTGACTTTGATGTCAGAGGACACAGAGGGAAAACAGAGATGCTGAACTGCGGTTCCTCTGGCAAACCGGGAAAAGAAACACAGCTCCCTCCACTCTCAGAAAACAGGAGGGATGAGGAGCAAAATAGCAGACTAGTGGAGGAGTCAAGATATGAGAGAGTAAGGAAATCAAAGAAGAGGAGAGAAGTGTTTGAGTCCTATGCTGCTCTCTCCTCAGTGTGAGACTCACCCTCAGTCTCCCCAGCTAAGCAGTGGGGATACAGTTGAACTACATCTCCAAGGACTATTTCTGTCTCAGGTTCCAGGTACTCCTGTTGCCTTACTCCTGGGTTCCCTTGTCACCACTCATGATGCCATCTCAGCAGATAAAGAAGGTGAAGGGAAGAAGAGGGAGCAGCCCAGGCTCTTCTTTGGAGGAAAGAAATGAGGAACAGTTATGGTCCATCTCCATGCCTTGTGCTGACTTAGAGACTCACATCCCATCAAATGTGTGGGGCAGAGAGTTCAATTCATTAATTTTGGTGGTAGAGGGAGGCTGACAGGCCTGGTGCTGACATGAATAATGATGGATCACCAGGAAAGGGCCCAGCAAAATCTGGAGCTTAATCAGACTCGGCGAGTCTCCCTGGGCATTAATGTAGGCCAAGTGCTTTCCAGCCAATCAGACCCAATTTCAATTTAATGTTGCAAACAGTTACCACGCAGCTCAGGCTCTCAACAGCTCAGCCTGGGACTCAAACTGGGTTACTCGTTTGTTGCCTTTTCCTGCTCATTTGGAAGCACCTGCCTGGCCATTGTCTGCATGATGGCTTCCAGCAGGGGAGGCGGCAAGAACACACACAGGGCCATGCAAAGCCCCAAGGGGACGCCCCGCTCCATCGCTTTGTACTTTCGTTTCTAAAGTCTATTCTGCGCTTGCTTATGAAGACCTGCTGTTTCTCCACAGCCTGCAGGACAGAACTCAAGTCCCTGCAATCAGACTGTTCTAGTCTCACCCCCCGCCACGCTTCCCCAGGCAACCTGGGCCTCAGTCACAGCAACTCACTTCCACTCCCGAAAAAGTGCCGTGCCCTCGCACCTCGGAGCCTCTGTGTGTCTGCCTGTGCCGTGCCCTCTGCCTGGAACGCCTTTATTTGCTCTCTCTGTTCTCCGCCTCACCTCTATCTACCCTCCTTTCATCCAGAGGACATCGGCCACAGAAAAAGACCTGTGCTAAATTAGCAGAGCCTTGAGGGGCAGGGCGTGTCTATTTCACCTTTTGCCCAGAGTAGAGGGCTCAAAAAACAAACAAACAAAAAAAAGTAGAATTGATGAATGAATGAAGGGGTAACTTTGGATATCTCTTTTTTTTTTTTTTAAGATTCTTTTTTTTATGTGGACCACTTTTTGAAGGCTTTATTGAATTTATTACAATATTGCTTCTGTTTTTATTTTATTTATTTATTTATTTTTTTTACAAGCTGGATTTATTTTTTTTTTAATTTTATTTTATTTTTAGACTTTACATAACTGTATTAGTTTTGCCAAATATCAAAATGAATCCGCCACAGGTATACATGTGTTCCCCATCCCGAACCCCCCCTCCCTCCTCCCTCCCCATTCCATCCCTCTGGGTCGTCCCAGTGCACCAGCCCCAAGCATCCAGTATCGTGCATCGAACCTGGACTGGCAACTCGTTTCATACATGATATTTTACATGTTTCAATGCCATTCTCCCAAATCTTCCCACCCTCTCCCTCTCTCACAGAGTCCATAAGACTATTCTATACATCAGTGTCTGTTTTTGGCCATGAAGCAGGTGGGATCTTAGCTGCCCAACCAGAGACTGAACCCAAACACTGGAAGGTTAAGTCTTAACCACGGGGCCACTAGGGAAGTCCCCTGGATGAGACATTTCAAGTTTCCAATCCCCTGTTTTCTCAGATGTAAGATGAGAAAAATAATAAAACTAGCTCTGATGCAGATATTCGTGTTGCTACTCATAAAGGATGCTTTCCTTTGCACCCGCACACTTTCCACTTCCCCCAAGATATGATTTTGGAATTCTTGTGGCTTTGGATGAAGGGATTAGGCATGGCCCAACTTTATCTCTGAGGACCATGTTGCAGCTCCAAAGCTATCTTCCCCTTCAGCAGGATACATGAGTGCAGAGCAAAGAGAGGCCAGTGGTCCTGCCCTACCCACAGCTCCATGCACTGGGTCTTAAGCTCCCCTGAGCAGCTCTCATGTGAACAGAGGGTAAGAGGGTTAATATAATTAAGGGAATTCCCACTTGTCTTCTGAGGACCCATCTTTAGATGCAAACCTCATCATTCCAGTCCACTTCCTAGTAAATAAATGCCAAAATTGAGGCAAGAGCTGAAACAATGTGGTCTGAGTTTCATAACTCACTTTCTCGTAACATATGTTATATATACATATATATATGAATGAGAGAATGACAGTGGTCCATACCATACATGGTGTCGGGAAAACATGAATATTCTTTAGAAGAATTAAAGATCAGAAATTGTGATTTCTTCAGTTGGTCTTTAAATTTAGTCACCAAAATGGAGGAATAGAAAGGTCTGGATAAGTGACACTGCATAGGAGGAGGCAGGGGAAATGTCACTGTTCTTCATCATTAATTTTCTGTATGACCTTGGGCCATTCATTTCTCTCTGAACTTCAGTTTTCAATCTGTGAAATTAACCTTGCTCAGGTCAACAAAAATACCGCATACCTATCTTGTGCCTTCCAGACATGGAGTTACCGATACTGGTGCAAATAACACATAGCTTACATTGACTAGGAAGACTGAATTTGAAAGTATTTCCTTCATTCTGGATTCCACACATTGTGTGCTACAGAAGTACTCTGTAGCTCTTCTCATTGTGTGTGTGCAAGTGTGTATGTGTGCACGTACATATGTAGGTAGTATCACTCCAGTGAGTGAGTGGAAACATGAGGACAACATGATTTTCCTCTCTCAGCAACTGTTTAGTATGAGTGAGATGGTATTTGAGACCCTACAGACAGAACAGTGAACATAACCAAGTCTCTGCTTTCATAAAACTTACAGACTAGTGATGAAAGTATCACCTATACAGCGGAAAATGAAGAACCCTGGGCTTTCTCACTCACTTAATGGAAGCATAATTAGAGGTGGGCTTTCAGTCACAAATAGAAACTAAGACAAGTTGAGGCTGTGTCCAGCAGAAATCAGACCAACAGTAGTTTGGATTCGTGCTTGTTCAGTACCTAGGTCAGCACCCTGTCTAGTAGCCGTGCTTTGGGCATTGCTGAGGCAGCTGATCTGTTCAGTTTGACTTGGCCTAAAAGACTTTGCAGATCCTCAAAGTTCATGTGGTGCATATGCAGGACCCGACTCCACTTTCCTAGCTAAGTCTGAATTGTCTACATCACCAAAGGTTTCCCTAATAAATGACCCAGCCAAGTCGCCTGCTTAAACATTGTGGATTCAAAAGTCAGAAAAACATTTAATACCACATTATTCGAACTGTGGTGTTGGAGAAGACTCTTAAGAGTGCCTTGGACTGCAAGGAGATCCAACCAGTCCATTCTGAAGGAGATCAGCCCTGGGATTTCTTTGGAGGGAACGATGCTGAAGCTGAAACTCCAGTACTTTGGCTACCTCATGCGAAGAGTTGACTCATTGGAAAAAACTCTGATGCTGGGAGGGATTGGGGCAGGAGGAGAAGGGGACGACAGAGGATGAGATGGCTGGATGGCATCACTGACTCGATGGACGTGAGTCTCAGTGAACTCCGGGAGTTGGTGATGGACAGGAAGGCCTGGCGTGCTGTGATTCATGGGGTCGCAGAGTCGGACACGACTGAGCGACTGAACTGAACTGAACTATTCCCCCAAAAAGACCTTGGAAGATTCTCTCCTCATTCTTACCTATGCTTTCTATATTTTCCACCACCTGTAGCCCTAAAGTGTGCATTTGACTGGAAATGTATCACTCAAGGCACCTGTGGTGGAGTGAAATTGGTCCCATTCAATTTCAGCTAGCAGCAGGCAAGGAGGGGAGAATGTTCAGTTGTGGGAAGACCCACACTTTTTGCTTTTCTTAAGGCCATGTTTGGAAAGAATGGCTTTTGTTGTTGTTCTGCTAGAGAATGTTGTCATAATTTTGCTGAAGACTTGTGGCTAAGCATAGCCATTGGATATGGTCTTCAAATATCAGAATAGGAAAAAAAAAAAAAAAAAACTTTGTTCTTTTGTAACAAGGACCTGGTTTTCCCTTGAGATACTACATGATTGATACCCCTTCAACACTCTCAGTCTACATGGTCTGGCTCTGGCTCACCTCAATCTAAGTCCAGGGGCGGCTACCTGACCCAGAGGTGACTAGTTGGAGCATCACAGTAACTTGTTCAGGGCTTGTGGTGGGCAGAGTAATGTCCTCAATAGGCCTACATCTTTATTCCTGTAACCTGTGAATATGTTAGGCTACATGGCAAAGGAGAATTAAGGTTGTAGATAGAGTTAAGGTTGCCAGACAACTGACTTTTTAATAGGCAGATTTTCTTTGGCTTCTCCTATGGCTCAGTGGATAAAGAATCTGCCTGCAAAGCAGAAGACACAAGAGATGCAGGTTCGATCCCTGGGCCAGGAAGATCCCCTGGAGAAGGAAACAGCAACACTCCAGTGTTCTTGCCTGGAGAATCCCATGGACAGAGGAGCCTGGCAGGCTACAGTCCAACAAAGAGTTGGGCACAACTGAGAGACTTAACACTTTCACTTTCTTTGATTATATAAACAAGTCCAATATAGTCCTTATAAAATGGGAGAGGGAAGAAGAGGAAGTCAGTGTGATATAGTGTGAGAAAAACTCGGCTCATTTTTGTTGGCTTTGCAGATGGAAGAAGGGGGCCACAAGTCAAAGAGAGTGGGCAGCCTCTACAAGCTGGTAAGGGAGAAGAAACAAGGTCTCCCATAGACCCTTCAGAAGAAACATAGATCTTCCACCAATAGTGTGATTGTAACTCAGTGAGAACCGTTTTGAATTTATGAACTACAGAACTATAAGATAATCAAAGTGTATTATTCTAAGCCACTAAGTTTATAATTTTTTTTACAGCATCAACAGAAAACTAACGTAAGGATACACATATGAGCAGATGATAGTTTGTCCAGCCACTAAACTTAAAAATAAGAAGCACTCTCTCTCCTTCCTGGCTGTGCTAAAGTGTTAGTCGCTCAGTTGTGTCTGAATCTTTGTGATCCCATGAACTGTAGCCTGCAAGGCTCCCTTGTCCATGGTGTTTCCCAGATCAGAATACTGGAGTGGGTTGCCAAGCCCTTCTCCGGGGACCTTCCTGACGAAAAGGTCAAACCTGGGTCACCTGCATTGCAGGCAGATTCTTTACTGTCTGAGCCACCAGGGAAGCCCCGAGAATACTGGAGTGGGCTGCCATGCCCTCCTCCAGGGGATCTTCCTGACCCAGGGATTGAGCCCATGTCTCTTATGTCTCCTGCGTTAGCAGGTGGGTTCTTTATCACTAGCTCCACCTGGGAAGCCCATTTCTAAAGTACAAAATGATCTTACCATGACCTGGGGAAAGTCTGTCCAAGAACTGAAGCCTACCCAGAGGAAACCAGAGTGAAGGGACAGAGACATATTTCTGATATTAGATCTCACCATCTCTAAGCTAAAGGCAACTTCAGATACTTCAGTTCCTTGAGGAAGCAAAGACCTTATTTATCCTTTAGCCAGTTTGAGTTGGATTTATATCACTTGGCGGGGGGGAACTTCTTAACACAGGCACGGTGGAGTGAATACCACCTCTTGAAATATCCTATTCCAATTCTGGATACTTTTGCTATTGTGTCTTTCTAAAATAGAGCTGGGATCGGCTGCCATGGGACTTCTCCCCACTGTTCCTATGTCTGAAGGCCACACGGGACAAATTTAACTCCCACCTCCCCTCCAGAGATATTCAGGATTTAAAATAGTAATCCCCACCGAGATTCCCAAGTCTTCTCTTCTCCAGGCTAAATCCTCCCAGTCATCCTCAGAACTGTGGTAACATGGTTTTGCACGCTTTCACTACCCTGTGGTTAATCTTCCCTGGATGCACTCGATTCTGATTATGCTTTTCTTTTTTTAAAAAAAGAGATAATACCACAACGACAGACAATATGCCAGGAAATGACTAAGCAGATCGGCACATCCCTGTTTTAGGTGAGACCGTATATTGGTGAAATCTAAATTGAAAAAAAAAAAAAAAACCTTTTGTTGTTGTTATTAAACACTGTTACTTACACTTCACTCAGCTTATTGTCCAATAAAATCCACCTGTGTTTTCCCAAGGTGCTCCTGAGTCATTTCTCCACCACTCTCCCCACTATATTTACAGTTCTTTTTTTTCCTGATGTGGTTCTCTTTTTTTTTAATCTTTATTGAATTTGTTACAATATTATTTCTATTTTATGTTTTTCTTTTCTTTTGGCTGCAATGCATATGGGATCTTAGCTTCCCAACCAGGGATTGAACCCACACCCCCAGCCCTGGAAGCCAAAGTCCTAACCACTGGACCACCAGGGAAGTCCCTACTCAGTTCTGACAAACAGTGTTCTGAAGCATACATAGGTCTTCCAACTTATACCTATCATATTTCATCTTGGAGAACACCATGGAATGAGCAAAACACAGGGGTTCAACTCAGATGAGCCTGGACTCAAGTCCTGGTTTCATCACTAATAGTTATATGACCTTGAATGACTCCATAATTTCCCCCAATCTTAGCTTCCTCATGATAAAATAATAATAGTGCCTTCCCTATAGGGCCATTGTAGAAATAAACAAGATAATGTATGGAAAGTGCTTGGCATCCTGCCTGGCATGTACTAAGCTCTTAGAAAACGGTACCTATTATTACATTCAATCAGAAAAAAAAAAAAATAGGTCAGAGCTTTCAAGCTCAGGATTGTCTTCTTCCATGTGTGCAAACAGAAAAGTCAGTGCCAGGAGAGAGGCAGAGACAGAGGAGGAGGGAGAAGAGGAAGTCCAGCTGCCCTTCCCTATACTCCTGGCACACATGCAAGTCAAAGACAAGCACTCCTAGAAGACAGGATATCCAAACTCCCCACCCCTGGGAGAGCTGGACTTGAAGAGTTTGTTTTCAAACTGGGACCTAGTAGGCAGGAAGCATATAAATTGCCTTAAAGAAAATTAAATACATTCCTGCAAATCATAAACACAGTGGGGAAATGAAGGTGTCTGGAAGTGGAAACCTCCGAACAAAAACTTCAGGCAGGGTTTGGAACCCCTGAGCCCATCTCCCCCACTTACAAGAAAGGAATGTGACAGAAAGTGAGTGTTTGGCTCTGTCTCAACCAGCAGATCTGTTTCAGAACTACTGAAAGTCAAGGTCATATTTGTTTTTTTTTTCCCTCTTCTGGGCCACAAAGAAAGCCCAATTTGTCTTTCTCCAGAAGAAATTCAGAAAAGGATTTGAGTGTAGATGGTTATTTGAAAAGTGATTCCAGGAAATGCTGGTGGGGAAGCAAGGAAATCAAAGGGGGAAGGGAAGAGGGGCAATAAAGGATGGTTAATTAAATCAGATACCATCGTGCAGGGGTCCCCAACCTTTGGGATCTAATGCCTAATGATCTGAGGAGGAGCTGATGCAATAACAATAGAAATAAAGTGCACCATGAATATAATGCACTTGAATCATCCTGAAACCATCCCACCTACCTGCCCTGGTGTTTGGAAGAAATTTATCTTTCAGTGGTGCCGAAAATGTTGGAACTGCTGCCACACAGGACCCCAGGAGGTCTGTCCCTCTGGAGTGGCAGGGCCAGGGGGAATGTATCAACCACCCTCTAACAATCATCAAGTAAGGGCTGCCGCTGAGGAGCTGAGGACTCCCTGGCATTCTAGCCTGCCTCCAGCCTGGGCAGAGCATTCCTAAGGGCTGAGGACTCCCTGGCATTCCAGCCTGCCTCCAGCCTGGGCAGAGCATCCCTAAGGGCTGAGGACTCCCTGGCATTCCAGCCTGCCTCCAGCCTGGGCAGAGCATCCCTAAGGGCTGAGGACTCCCTGGCATTCCAGCCTGCCTCCAGCCTGGGCAGAGCATCCCTAAGAGCTGAGGACTCCCTGGCATTCCAGCCTGCCTCCAGCCTGGGCAGAGCATCCCTAAGGGCTGAGGACTCCCTGGCATTCTAGCCTGCCTCCAGCCTGGGCAGAGCATTCCTAAGGGCTGAGGACTCCCTGGCATTCTAGCCTGCCTCCAGCCTGGGCAGAGCATCCCTAAGGGCTGAGGACTCCCTGGCATTCCAGCCTGCCTCCAGCCTGGGGAGAGCATTCCTAAGGGCTGAGGACTCCCTGGCATTCCAGCCTGCCTCCAGCCTGGGGAGAGCATTCCTAAGGGCTGAGGACTCCCTGGCAGTCCAGCCTGCCTCCAGCCTGGGCAGAGCATTCCTAAGGGCTGAGGACTCCCTGGCAGTCCAGCCTGCCTCCAGCCTGGGCAGAGCATTCCTAAGGGCTGAGGACTCCCTGGCATTCCAGCCTGCCTCCAGCCTGGGCAGAGCATCCCTAAGAGCTGAGGACTCCCTGGCATTCTAGCCTGCCTCCAGCCTGGGCAGAGCATCCCTAAGAGCTGAGGACTCCCTGGCATTCCAGCCTGCCTCCAGCCTGGGCAGAGCATCCCTAAGAGCTGAGGACTCCCTGGCATTCTAGCCTGCCTCCAGCCTGGGCAGAGCATCCCTCAGCTGCCAGAGAGCCTCCAGCCAGAAGCACAGGTTCTGGCCCTGGGAGTCGAGCCAGCACGCACGGAAGGGGTCAGTGCTGAGGGCCTCTGAGCTGGACACCAACAGGGACTGCTACGAAGTTCGAACGGTAATGAGGCCGAGTCTCTGAATGAGCCTAAAGCTACCGACCAGCAGACGAACCAACCCACTAATCAATTAAGAAACAATCATTAATACTGTGTTGCTATTCCAAGATGTTTAAGATAAAGAGAAAACATTTGAGTGCGTCATCATTCTACTGATGCAAGTAAGCCACATCCTTACACAACAGCTCCTCCTAATCAGAGATAATTCTAAGCAAAATGAGTAGAAGTCCCCCAATATTTTCATGGGTAGGAAATTTCCTAATGTCCTTAGGCTCTTGCAAGCTATTTTCTGTTTGGAAGAATTCTTGCTACTCTCAACCCTTCAAGGATCATCTCAAAGGTCACCTCCTCCATGAGATCTGCTCCAGGGGATAAACAAGATGAACTGGCATGTTTAACTCCCAGTGACCCACATCAGATACGCCCAGATGTGCCAGGCACAGGCAGCTTATTCACATTCCAGCATTTCCCCTCCCCGAGCTTCGAGTCAGCTGTATTTTATCAATCTAGATCTTATGGAATCTTGCCAAGGATTCAAGCTGCTCTATGACTGCTCAAAGCTAAGATACAGGCAAAAGAAGGCTTGGTAACTCCCTTCCTCCCTAAATTCCAGGGGACCCAGTAGTAAACATACACAGAAAGGAAAAAAAAAAAAGCATACATACAACATATAATACACATATAGCACAAATACATGAACAAAAGCACAGACATTATCTGGCTACCTGCTTCCTCCAGTAGGTGTATTTTAAGATGAAATCTGGAGAAAATATTAGGCAAGTTAGGTATTATCACATTGCTCCATGCTGACCTTTTCCTAGCAGAGTTAAAAGAGCCTCCCTCAGTCTCAGAGTGATGGTTACTGGCAGCGCCATGGCAATGCCAATTAGATCGCCCCATGTTGAGAGGAAGTCTCAGGCCAGTGAGGACACCGCAGCTCCTTTCTCCATGACCCCTGCCCTGACTCAAGTCTCCCACCTAGAAAAGAGGTCACCGTTAATAAATGTGCACCCTTTTCCTTCTTCCTTTCTTGTCTCCCTTTTCTCCCTTTATATTTTTGTTTTTATTTTGCCTCACAATTCCTTTTCTCCATTGCAGTAATAAGCCACTGCAGGCAAGACCCGCTGATGAACGATAAAATCAGTGGGGGAAACTTCATGAAGAAACAGGATATTTCCAGAGTCGCCAAGTATCTCTCCCAAATAGCGATTAATTATGGCAGTGGTTCTAACAAATACCCACACATTCTTTGACACCTCTCTCTCCAGCAGGTGGCTCTTAGCCCCTCTCTCCTTGCATGTGCTGTTAGGAAACTTGCTTCTAATAACAGTATGGCAAAAGAAAGATATAAACTTTAGAGTGCAGAAACTTGGCAGACACCCTCTCACAGAAGTGTTCAAGGTTACCACCATCAGTTATAAACTGTTGATGTCACATACCTGCTGATATGAAATGACAAGAAGACCACTTGGCCGTTCTTCCCCCAGTCTATAATTCCAGTCTAACTATGAGAAAGCATCAGACAGATCCAAATACAGGAACATCCTGTAAAATACCTGACCCAGTACTCTTCAGAGGGTCCAAGAAGACTATAAACAAGAAAGGCTGAGGAGAAGATGACTAGGGAGACAGGATAACTAAAGGCAATAAGGGACCAGGCCTTGGGTCCTGAAACAGACCAAGGGCATCAGTGGGAAAACTGGCGAAACAGGAATAAGTATCCGACTCGATGGACATGAGTTTGAGTGAACCCCAGGAGTTGGTGATGGACAGGGAGGCCTGGCGTGCTGCGATTCATGGGGTCGCAAAGAGTCGGACATGACTGAGCAACTGAACTGAACTGAAACAGTGTTGCATCAATATTAAACTCCGTTTTGACAAAGGTGCCATTGTCACGAAAGATTAGGGGAAACTGGCTTAAAGGTATAGGGAAATTATATGTGTGTTCTTTGCAGCTCTTCTGCAAATCTACAATTATTTCCAACTATAAGTTGAAGACCACCAAAGCAAACAAAACCCAGGGGAAAAAAATAACCAACCCCATCTCTCAGTGGTATTGTAGAAAAGCCATGGGGTAGGATAGGATACTAGAGAGATCCACCCTGCGCCTGGTGCCCACCTGCTCACCGACTCCAGCCTTGAGTAAGTTTCCCTTTCAGGGCAGTGCCTCCCTCTGTGACAGGATGGGGACTGCAGGGTGAGTTGTACTCAGGTCACGCTCACAGGGCATGGCCTTGGTGGTGTGTGGCTGTCCCACACACATCCTGTGCCCCCTCGCCCACCACTAACTTCTCCAAATTTCCAGCCCAAGCAGATCCACTTTTGTCTGTTACATATCAGGTATCCACATAACATTTCATTTAGATGAAAGTTTCTGGTGTAAAATGTTGAGAAGTACCAGACTCAATCACTAATAAGGTTCTTTCCTACACTGACATTCACCTTTCCCTGCCAAGTCTTCCCTGAAATAACTACAAAGGACTTAAACACTTCCTTTCTTCTCTGTTCTATGAGCTTTTCACAGAAGCCATGTCTGCATACCTAGCTTGCTCAGTCCCCAGTCCTCGTTCTGGGACAGAATAGTCAGGTATGCACGCTCAGTCGTGTACAACTCTTTGTGATCCCATGGACTGTAGCCCACCAGGCTCCTCTGTCCATGGGACTCCCCAGGCAAGAATACTGGAGTGGGTTGACATGCCCTCCTCCAGGGGATCTTCCTGACCCAGGGTTTGAACCCATGTTTCTTATGTCTCCTGCACTGGCAGGCAGGTTCTTTACCACTGCACCACCTGGGAAGTCCCACAGAGTAGTCAGTATCAGGTGAATTGGTGCTGAATAGGAAGCTATGAATCTAATAACCTCTGGGAAAGGAAATAAGTGTGGAACACATCCCTGACCCCAAGGTCTTGCTAATATCAGCTACTGCAAAGAGATCTTGACAAAGAGGCAGAAGTTGTCGATTATTGACTGATGTCCAAATCCATGGCACAATTTAAGACCTACATGAACTTTCCCTTTCCCCAGGAAGTTTCCCTTGATCCCTGCAGCTGGAAGTGACCCCTTTCTCCTCTGTGTTCTTACCATCTTTGGTCTGTGCCTGACATGGTGCTACCATGTCATCTTCCTTGAATATTTCTCTCAATAGCCCTACCCAACGATAATGGAAACCTGGAGGGACTGATGCTGAAGCTGAAGCTCCAATACTTTGGCCACATGATGCGAAGAGCTGAGTCACTGGAAATGACTGTGATGCTGGGAAAGATTGAGGGCAAGAGGAGAAGGGGACGACAGAGGATGAGATGGTTGAATGGCATCACCGCCTCAATGGACATGAATTTGAGCAAATTCCAGGAGATGGTGAAAGACAGGGAAGCCTGGCGTGCTGAAGTCCATAGGGTCACAAAAAGTCGGACACAACTGAGCAACTGAACAACAGCCCGCAATGCTACAGCGCCTTATGCATATAAGACACTCCATAGAAGCTGAAGAAGTGAATGAACCAGCTCCAGGCCTCCTCGTTTCAAAGAAATCTAAACAAGACTCCAAGACATCTGGGTTTGAATTCCAGCTCCTATTCTATGACCTTAGAAACGTCACTGAATGTCCCTGGGGACTCAGTCTCAACTTGGCCTCTGTTTATAGGGCTGTTAATAAACTCTACAGATCAGATCACACAATCCCAGGCGTCTGACACCGTATATGACACATAGTGAGAGGCTGTTCAAGAAATATTAGTTGCATGAATAACTAAATTGTAGCCTCTCTGAATTTGGTTTCTTCATCTGTAAAGGAACAATACAAACACCTACCTTGGGCCTCCGTGGTGAGATTAAGTAGCAGAGCACAGTCGTACGTTCAGCACAGCGCCTAGTGCATGGCAACTGCTCAATAAATGTTTGTTCCTCTTCTAGTCTTTCCTCATCAGGTATTCTCTCCAATGAGGGGACCCACTTAAGCACTTCTCCCAGCCGTGTGCTTCATTACAGAGGCCAAATTAAGAATACGAGGTGCTTACACTAGAGAAAAAGCAAAAGATGCTAGACCATGGAGTGCAGCATGGGGTGTAATGTATGCACAGTAGCTCTGCTAAGAAAACATCCAGGCCCCCAGTCGGGAGACGAAAGCAGCACTATTAGCATAACAGGTGTCTTTGCAACAAGAATGACACTTTAAAGACAAATCCCCTCAATGCATTTCCCGAACGCAGGAGTGCATATTTAATTACACTTAATGCTATCTTTTCCCTCTAGCTCTGTGCATGGAGGGGACACATCCCTCCACAGAGTTGGGAAGATTTTTATAGACATGGCTGGAATCCAAAACTGCTTCCTAGCTTCAGTGCCCAAAGGAAGCACAGCAACAGTGGAGCTTCAGGGAAGGCGCCCTGGGCTTGCTGTGTTTGCTTGAAGAGCACAGAGCTGAGACACAAAACTGTGGAATGGGAAGAGGGGAATGCACCGGAACCCAGGAGAGCTCAGGTTCTCCGTGTGAAAGGCCTCACACCGATCCATGTTATGAATTAGTTTTAATTCACATGGTAAACAAAATGGTATGTATAACCCTCATTCTCATTTTTCTAGAAGAAAACTGAGGTTTAGAGGACTTGAGTGATTCCAAGGTCATAGAGGGCTTCCCAGGTGGTGCTAGTGATAAAGAACCCGCCTGCCAATGCAGGAGACATAAGAGACGCGGGTTCGATCCCTGGATCAAGAAGATCCCCTGGAGGAGGGCATGACAATCTACTCCAGTATTCTTGCCTGGAGAATCCCATGGACAGAGGAGCTTGGTGGGTTACAGTCCATTGAGTCACAGAGTCGGGCATGGCTGAAGTGACTTAGCATGCACCCACGCAAGGTCACAAAGCTGATGGTGGAGGATCTCAGAGTTTCACTCAAACCTGTCTGGACCCCAGCCCAGGTGTCTTCCTCCTTATTCACTATGTCAGAGGCTCTCACTCACTCAGTGGGCACATGCTCTGCGAGCATGCATCGGATCACCCGTTTCCCTTACGTCATCTCACGGAACCCTTCTCCTGTTTGGCAACACCTTTTTCTCTGTTTCACAGAAGAGAAAACTCAGGCTCAAGTAAATCAACTTGCTCAAAGTCATAAGTAGAGGGGATCGAAAGTTTGGGATTTACATCCAAATTTGTCCATCTTTTATCCTCAATGTCACACTAACTTACTGTGTGAGTTTGAAGGAGTGAATTTCTTTCACTGGGCATTGATTTTCCTCCCTTAAAAATGAAACTCTTATAAGCAGAGATTTAAAGGTCCCTCGATCCTTTAATATGCCATAATTGCACATGCTTCTCCGACATGAGTTCTTCCCTATTTGCCACCACAGGCATCCCTAACCTTCCTACTGTCCCCAGGGGATTCTGAGATAGCTGGTAAAAGGAGATTTGACTTTATCTGTGTAGCTATCTCTGTGGTTTTCGATATAATGAACCCTTCTGAGCCTCAAGCAGGGCTAACAATAATAATAACAGCTATAATATCAAAGTCTAAATACCGAGGATGGTTTTGAAGATAAAATGTGATAGTAGATATGCGAACATTGTCTTGAAACTGCCAAAGCACTGTACAAATATTAGTTAACATCAACAGTATGATGACTGCTAGGGTAAAATATATTCTTTGAGGATAATTAAAATCTATAGTCACACAGAGTTGATGCGTGAAAATGTAAATGGCCCTCACTGGCTTCCACATAAGAATTCCTGTGTTTTACAGGATCTGCTCTTCAAAATTCCTCACTCAGCTTTTAATAGATATTAACAGATATCTGTTACAAATGGATACTCGGAGCATTTCAGGAAGAATGAAGGGGTGCTACTGAAGCACAGCAGCTCACGGCTTCAACCTTGGACTTCTGTGACCCTGAGTCAAAGCCTGAGCTCCATCACTTCTAACAAAAGCACGTGCTGCTCTGAGCCTCACAGGTAACAAACAGGCAGTGACCAAAAGCCTCCTCACTGGACTCTCATGGCGATACGATAAAGTAAGAGTGTGGAAAGCAACCAGCACGGTTCCTGGCACATAAAAAGACTCCGCAGACTCTGCCTTTACTAATAACAAAGCGGTATCAACGCACAAACTGCAGCAGCTGAAAGGCTGGGGCCAGGCACATGGGCACACAGAAGTGCACCAGGAGGAAAGGCACTCAGGTGTTCCCTTTCAATGCCTCTTACTCAGATGCCCTGGCTCTGACACGTACCCTTTCACACGACCGTTAAAGGGTGAAAAACGCATTTGCTTAAAACCCATCTGCTTTTTTATAACTTCCAGAGACCAAAATCTGCATGAGCAGCAGTTCTCTGCTGCTCCTAATTAATTCCTAAACAAAGAGCGCTCCGGCAGCAGCACCGTTTATGAAGCCAGTTGACCTCCTGGTGCAGAAATGATGATACAGATGTTGTTGCTGCTTCACAACCTCATTTGTCACTTTACACCACTTGGGCAGGCCAGCCATGTCGTCGCCTTCTGAGGGGCAATAGGTGGTCCCCAGGGTGTCTCTGAGACCTCTGCTGTCACCTCCCATGGCTGCTGGACTTCCTGCCCTCAGGGACCTCCCACCAGCAGCCTGGGGTGGGACAAGCCAGAGAAAACATCAGCTTGGGCTTTGCTTTATCTAAGAGATTCCCAAGGTGAGGACTCCCTAATCTGCATAGGGTTTGGGAGGCTACAGGTAGTCACAATCACCACGAACTGAGCATCTGTTATGTGCTGGGTGCTATCCTGGCATTCTGCCTGGGTCATCTTACTTCATTCAACACAGTCTTTTAAGACATGAGTTACTGTTCTCAGTGTACGGTCTGGGAAACGGGATACTGGAGATAAGAAAAAGAGTTTGCACAACTTCAGATCTGCCCGGCACAGGGCACTTCCTACTGACGAGGCACCAAGGACTTCACTGTGCTCCCACCACCATAAGGATCTGTCAGGTAAGACGTTTCCTAGGTCATGTAGGTCGTAACTGGAGAAACAGGAGCCTAACAAGGGGTGGGGCTCTCCTCTAACATAACTGTTCTCTCAGTCTCACTGGTCTTAACATGCAAACAGGGAGAGCATGGGCTTCAGGCTCAGAGTCTACGACTCAGGCTACCTGTGACTTTGGGCAATCTCAGTTTTATCATCCATCAAATGGGCATAGTCTTACACATCTCATCTACGAATAATCACGGACAGGGAGTCTTATAAATGTTAATGAAGTAGTGTGTGGCAGTGTCTCTGCTAGCATATAAAAGGCTAGCAGGGTCTATAATTACTCTCATATAAATGTTGTAACCTCCTAAGTGGAAGCTGTCACCCTCAGCACCTCTTGCTGCAGCTTGAGAATCTGTACCTAGTGCTATAATGTTGCCAAAAGTTAACAACTGTAATGCATGACAAGATCCAATCGTCCATTTCCCAATCAATTCATCTAACATTTCACTGAGCTGCTACTGGCACCCACTCCAGTGCTCTTGCCTGGAAAATCCCATGGATGGCGGAGCCTGGTGGGCTGAGGTCCATGGGGTCGCTAAGCGTTGGACACGACTGAGCGACTTCAACTTTCACTTTTCCCTTTCACGCATTGGAGAAGGAAATGGCGGCCCACTCCAGTGTTCTTGCCTAGAGAATCCCAGGGACGGGGGAGCCTGGTGGGCTTCTGTCTATGGGATCGCACAGAGTCGGACACAACTGAAGCAACTTAGCAGCAGCAGTATATGCAGACACTCTGAAAACCTCACTCCAGTCTTCTCTCCCCTTTCCATCCCATCTCCTTTCTGCTTTGTGATCACTTCCTCCCCTCTTGCTTTTTCCCTTTTGTCCCAGGAATAAGAGCCCAGGAAAAGGAAAATATTTATTCCAGCTTCTGTCACCCCTCAGTCATTGTCGGCTGGAGAGACAACCACAATTCTCTACTATATTAGTTTGATGAAGCTGCCATAACAGAATTCCCCGGACAGGGTGGCTTGAACAGAAGTGTATTCTCCCACAATTCTGGAGGCTGGAAGTCCACAGCTTAGGGACTGGCAGGGGCGGTTCCTGGCAAGGATGCCCTGTGGACGGCCACCCTCACGTTTTGTACTCACATGGCCTCTCACCAGGCCCTTGCTTCGCAGGCGTCTCTTTCTCTCCTTATAAGGACACCAATCCTATTAAATTAGGGTCTCGCTCTCATGACTTCATTTAACCTTAATTACCCTCTTAGAAGCCCATGTTCCAAGTACAGTCACAGTGGAGGATAGGACTGCAGCATATGAATTTTGGGGACGGGGACACGATCTGGTCTATAATATTTGCCCTTCTGACTCTCAAAACAAAAGGGCAGGCAGAGTATCCATCCCCAAATTTCACTGTGGACCTTAAATCACCTGCTACAGGACTTCAGGCAGCCAGCCACCAATGGTCCCACCTACCTAGTTCTGGCAGGGGTCCAGAGACTTTCTGTTTCGGCACTGACCAACTCTGTGACCCTAAGCCAGCCCCTTCTTTGAGGCTTGGCCTGCTCTGCTACAAAAGGGCATAAAAACGGACACCTACTTAATAGATGGTCAAGTTTTCATGAGATGTGAAATGGCAATATGTCCTATTACCATTAATGGGTCAATGGTGTGAGAGCTTTAAGAACAACTGCAAATCACCAAGAAACTTCTCTGTATCATATACCAAGCTTGCATTTACCATGGATGCGTCCCTATCTGGCAATGATTTTATTACAGGAGATACAGTTGTCATGCCTGTCTCCCATTTGAAGCAATCTAGGCTCAGAGAGGGCAAGTAGCAAGACCAGGATCACACAGCTAGCAAAAGCCCGACAGACAGAGGTCCAACTGATCACCATCTCTTCTCAGCCACGGCGCTGTAATTACTGTGTCGGCACTGACCTGCCCTGCAGGTGAGCTTCCTTTACCTGAGACTATCTGCAATAAAGGGAAGGGGGTCTCCTCCACATCTCCTCCAGGGGCTCCGTGCACCATCTCAACAAAGCCCCAGGCACAGACACCAACATATTTCACTCCCTATTAAGGGAGGCCGAGACAGGGCAGGCCTCTAGATGCTTCATTAGGGGAACATCAAGACACATAAGGACTGTAATAAAACAGGAGCTGAAGAGGGGGCCCGTGGGGAAAGCCCAGAGCCGCTCTGGCTCGTGCCCTTGCAGAATTTGAGAGCAGGGAGGGAGGGCTGGGGCACAGAGGGTCAAGGGCAGGGGCGGGTGAGATGGGGATGCTAGGAAAGGGCTTTACAAGCAGGGAGTCAGATGCAGGGTCTAGACCCCAGCTTGGCCTCCCTCCAGCTGTGTGACTTTGAACAAGCCCACTAAATTTGATGTACCCCAACATTTCAGCATGTAAGATGGTGATAACAATGCCTGCATGGCAGGGATTTGTGAGAACTAAATTATAATTTTAAAAATTAAGGAGCCGAGGCTGTGGTTGACCCACTGCTGGTCTCAATGAGCTGCAGGTTAGTGCTTCTTCACCTTTGCTATCAGCCAACATTAGGACAGAACTTGTCATAATGCAAATTCCCAGAACTCCACACGAGGTGTTCAGATCTGGTAGGTCTGAGGCAGGACCCAGGAAACTGCCTTTTAAACAAACAGCCAAGGTAATTCTGATGGAGAAAAGAGATCTGGCTCCACATCTAGTAAAGTGCCAAAAGTAAACAGCAGAACTTAATAATACTAGGCAATTAAGAAAATTTCTAATGCATAGAGTGGTAAAGCAAGGGCTTTAGAATCAAGACACTTGGTTTCCAATTTTACATTGCTTATATTGGATGAAAAGCTTATCATCTATGGATTTCAGCCTCTTCCCATGTGATACAAACTACCCTACAGAATTCTTTTAACAATTAAGTAAAATAATGCACGTAAAGCTCCAAGCATAATCTCTGGCGTATAGTAAGTGCTTGGTATTATTCCTGTACAAATTCATTTTCGCCTAACACTTGAAAGGAACTTGCAATAACCCCATAACTGTGGAAACCCAGGGGTGGAAACAAAGGCACAAAAAAATTTTCTACCTAATTCCAACCTCACATTTTGTTTAATCAAGCAATTTATAGTGGGGCAAAAATAATTTGTGGTTTTAAATGCTTTGATACACGCAGGCACTGCAATCGTGATAAATCATCTCCAACATATGCCCAGATCCTCGAAGTGACAGATGACAAACAAAAGCAGGACAAGGTCCTCCATCACAGGCGGAATCATTGAGTTAATGGAAGAATTATTGCCTCTGAAATCCACTCCAGTCCTATTGAGGGGAATGTTCCAATTTATCAAAGCCAAATGAACATTAATTGCAGCAGTCTGCTAAGTTTTCCAGCCGCTATGACCTTCATTGAATTTTAATCCAAAACAGATAAGATTTCCTTCCACACAAGAGGAAACAACACAATTAGCTCAAAATGACAGCTAGATTACGAAGCAGGCGCACACAACCAGAGCACACACACATTCACACTCCCGCACACGCCCCCCTCCCCCCATGAAAATATTGATTCTGCCCGACTTAAGATTCAGCACCAAGGAGGTGGGCAGAAAAAAAGGTAAATACAGACAATCACTCATCTGCATAGACTCCCCTCCCTTCATTCACGAGAGAAATTTTGGAGGCAGAAGGCAAGATGGAGAAGGTGGCAGGCAGTAACAGAGACAGAATTTCTGTTAACTACTGTAATTAATGTTATGTCTCATCGGGGAGAGATTAGGAAAAAACAGAGAGGGAAGGAAGAAAAAACAAGTATTATTTTGCTATTAAAGACGCCCTTGAGCTGGGGAACATTAGCAGCACAAGTTTGAATTGGGTAATTGTCGGACTGTACCGGTGCATCTGCAGGCAGCATGATTCCCACAGTGAAGTGAAATACGCTTGTGCCGAACCTGGGTGTTTACAGCTCCCACGGCACAGAATGAGGGGTCGTCTGCTTAGTTCAGACCACGGCTGGGGGAGGTTTAGAAAGTGTGGTGCCGTAGAGGCGACGGATACACACACACTCACACACACACACACTGACAGTCAGAGATCTATCTGTAGACAGAAAGGCCAGCTCTGTCACTGACCTGCCGCATGACTTTCACCAAGCCCCTCTTTGAGACCTATAGACGTAGTTTCTGTATTTTCTTTCACTCTAAAATGAAGGAGTTGGACTAGAGGAGTTTTATAAGAGCTGTTTTTACTTGAGGAGGGGGGGGACCCTAAGTCAGAAATATGTAATTTCATCACTTTGAAAGGTGTTACTTTCCTCCACAGTCCAAGGTAAGTCCTGCCTTAACAATACACAGAGTCAGGTACTAATTAAATGATCATGGCGATGGGCCCCCAAAACATATTGGGTTGGCCAAAAAGTTAGTTTGGGTTTTTGTACCATCTTATGGAAAAACCCAAAAGAACTTTCTGGGCAACCCAATGTTACAGAGGAGAGTGATCACTTGGAATCAGAAATTTAAGTTTAATTCTGGGCTCAGGCACTGGCTGCGTGATATTAGAAAGAGAGTGATATTAGAAGAGAGTGGCCTTCACTGTCGAGCCTTTGGTTTTATCACCGGTGAAACAGAAACCAGAAGAGCAGCAGTGTTAATGAAACTGATGATACAACATCTGTGGAGAGTTTACACATGTGACTTCATTTAATTCCAGGTGGTAAAAACTGTATCATATTTTACAGAAGGGGAAACTGAGGCATGGGGCGCAGTAACTTAGCCACTGTCACACTGAGAGTTCAGGGCTAAGACCAGGGTCTAACCCAGGCAGTCCTGTTCCAGATGCAATACCCCTTTAGCTCTTTTATACTGAAATCATTACAGACCAGCTTCCAGGTGGCTCAGTGGTAATGAATCCACCTTCCAAGCAGGAGACGTGGATTTGGACCCTGGGTCGGAAAGATCCCCTGGAGAAGAAAATGCCAGCCCACTCCAGTGTTCTTGCCGGAGAAATCCCATGGACAGAAGAGGCGGGTGAGCTTCATTCCATGGGGTCTCAAAGAGTTCCGACATGATTTAGGGACTAAACGACAACAACAAATTATAGACTCATGAGAAGTTGCAAAGTTAGTACAGAGAGTTCCTGTACAGTCTTTACTCAGTTCCCCCTAAAGGTAACATGTCTCATAACAAAATACAGCTGGTCCTCTTTATCTGCAGGTTCTGCATTCATGGATTCAACCAATCCTCTGTTAGCTCAATCCACAGATGTAGAACCCATGGATACAGAGCACCAACTTCACTACATCATTTTTTCTAAAGAATTTGAGCATCCATGAATTTTGGGTTCTATAGGAGGGTCCTATAACCAATCTCCCATGGATACAGATGGACAGCTGTAGAATAATCAAAACCTGGAAGCTAATAATGATCGCACCTCATCACTAAACTACACACTATATTTAGATTTCACTAGGTTTTCCACCGATGTTCTCTTTTTGGCCTAAGGTCTAATCCAGGATCCTAAATGACGTTATTTTTTTTTTTTAATTTTGTATGCTTTTCTTTTTTTAAATATTTTGGCCAAGTCACATAGCATGTAGAATCTTAGTTCTTAAACAAGGAATTGAACTCGCATCCCCTGCATTGGAAGCACTGAGTCTCAACCACTGGACTGGCAGGGAAGTCCTAGCATTATTATCAATTTTTTTTGAGTCTACCTGCTGTTGCTGCTGCTGCTAAGTTGCTTCAGCCGTGTCCAACCCTGTGCGACCCCACAGACGGCAGCCCACCAGGCTCCCCCTTCCCTGGGATCCTCCAGGCAAGAACATTGGCGTGGGTTGCCATTTCCTTCTCCAATGCATGAAAGTGAAAAGTGAAAGTGAAGTCACTCAGTCGTGTCCGACTCTTAGAGACCCCATGGACTGCAGCCCACCAGGCTCCTCCATCCATAGTCTTCTCTTATTTATGATAATCCCTCGGTCTTCCCTGCCTTTCATGATCTTAACACTTGTGAAGAGTTCTGGTCAGCTGTTCTGTACCATGCCCCTCACTTCGTGTGCTCAGTTTTGTCTGACTCTTCGCAACGCCATGGACTGTAGCCTACCAGGCTCCTCTGTCCCTGGAATCTTCCTGGCAAGAATACTAGAACAGGTTGCCATTTTCTGCTCCCGGGGATTCTCCTGACACAGGGATTGAACCCTCCTCTCTTGCATTGGCAGGCAGATTCTTGACCATTAGCACCACCTGGAAAGCCCATACTTGTGGTGCATGGGGTTAGTTGTTCAGCAGCATGTGGGAATCTTCCCAGATCAGGACACAACCCAAGTCTCCTGCATGGACTGAGCCACCAAGGAAGCTCTTTTCTCATGCTGAGAATCACGTTACGCCGTTTTTGACAAGGAAGGCAAAGAAATGTCTCTGTGCCCTTTTTCAATCCTTCCTAACAGGGGATTCAGGTTGTTGATATGTCTTATTCCTAGTTATGTTAACTTGGGTCACTTGGTTAAGGTGATGTAGTGGGTGGAAACCCACAAGATATGTCTACATCCTAATGCCGAGAATCTGTGAGTGTTACCTTATTTTTACAGCTGTAATTAACTCAGGGATCTTGAAAGGAGGAGATGGTTCTGAATGATCCAGGTGAATCCTCAAAACACTGACACATGTCCTTATGAGAGACACAGAAGAGAGGACACAGAGGAGAAGGTGAGATGCAGATGAAAGAAGAAACTGAAGTTATGTTGCCACAAGCCAGGGAATGAAGGAGCCACCATAACCTGGAAGCAGCAAGGACTGGCTTGTCCCCCAGAACCCCGGAGAGCATGAGACCGGGATGTCACCTTGATTTTGGACTTCTGGCCTCCAAAACTGCAAAAGCATCAGTTTTCTGTTGTTTTAAGCCCCGCAGTGTTTGGTTATTTGTCATAGCAGCCCTAGGCAACCAGTGCAGGTGGTATCTGCCAGATTATTCCACTGTAAAGTCACTAGTTTCTTTTTGTAATTAATACACATCCAGGAGGGTGTGTTAATTCTTTGAGACTGCAAACATCCTCCTGCTTCTTGAGGTTTCACCCATTAATTTTAGTATACATCGGTGGATCTTGTCGGCAGTAATTATTACAGTGGTGATGGTCTAATGGTGATTTTCTAGTTCCTTCTTTCCTTCTACATTTATTAAGTAGAATCCCACTGTAACAAAGAGCTATGTCTTCTATCCCATTTAGTTACTTAGTCAATTATTTATATCAGTATTTTGGAGTCAATATTCTTAATGACTCCTACTCAACCTGGTTCAAAGGATGCTTTCCAAGGCCAAACCCAGTGGCCTGCCCAGGGGTCAGGGGCACTGGCAGCAGCAGCCCTGGGGGCTGCGGCGTCCCCTTGGAGGAGGTCACCATTAGCCCTACCATAGAGACCGAAGACTCCAGGACTGGGCCGCCTCTGGCCAAACTACAGGGAGGGGGCACAACCCCACCCATCAGCAGAAAACTGGATTAAAGATTTGCTGAGCATAGCCCTGCCCGCCAGAGCAAGACCCAGTTTTCCCCACAGCCAGTCCTTCCCATAAGGAAGCTTGCACAAGCCTCTTATCCTCAGGCATCAGAAGGCAGACAGACTGAAAACCACAATCACAGAAAACCAAAATGATCACATGGATCACAGCCTTGAGTAACTCAGTGAAACTCTGGACCATGCCATGCAGGACCAACAAAGATGGACGGTCCATGGTGGGGAGTTTTGACAAAACATGGTCCAGTGGGGAAGGGAATGGCAAATCACTTCAGTGTTCTTGCCTTGAGGACCCCATGAACGGTATGAAAATGGTGAATTGGAAGGAATTTTTAGAAGCCAAAAGAAAGGTATCTTCTCAGAGCACCATTCTAAGACACCCCATGTGTATTTTATCATTTATTTCTCCCATGAGTTTCATGAATGAGTGATCCACAGCCTCCCTGGAAATTCAAGAGAAAGTAAGAATCACAGAATTTCAGCAATACGTCTAAGGTCAAACAGCAATACAGGAACGATTTGAATCCACACCTGTCTGTCTCCAAACACATATTGCTTGCTTCCACCAGACCAAGCTGCCTTCTGAAGATGGGGAGAGGGAGGAATTAACTGGAGAGAGAGGTATAAGGGCCAGTGAACCAAAAGCTAAGCCCACCTTGGTTTTTACTGCAGATGGACTCAAGGCATGGGGGAGGGGAGTAAACAGTGGGAACAAGGCACCCCATTTGTGCACACACTCCATTCATTCATTCCCTGTCATGAGAACACACCAAAAGCAAGACGCTTTTCTCCACAGCCCATCCTTCCCATTGGAAAGCTTGCACAAGCCTCTTTAAGATACGAAAGCCAAAAGCCCCAGGCTCGCTCCTCTTTCGTTTTTTGGCTGTGCTGGGTCTTCACTGTGGCACTGAGCCTTCTCTTGTTGTGGTGCATGGGATCTCTAGTTGTGGCACTGGGCTTAGTGGCCCCAAGGCATGTGGGATCCTAGTTCCCAAACCAGGGATTGAACCCACATCCCCATGTTGAGAGATGAAATCTTAACCACTGAACCACCAGGGAAGTCCTTAGCCCCAGGTTCTTGAAGGAAATGGGGACAAGAGGCTGGAAGAAAAAGCAAGTAGCAAGTAGCCGTGGACAGGACATTCTCCTTGAGTTTTTCTGCCAGCCCATCTGGCCTCTCCCCACATTGCCGCTCTAAAGGATCTGGATCTTCCTGCCTCTCACTTCCAGGACATGGCACTGCAACCCCACCCTGCTTCACCTCTGCCGCCTCTTCTCAGAGGTGCTGGCCCAGGAGCCCCACTCAGACCCTCCCCGTCTCTGCTGGGAGTTGCCCTCATCTTCCAGACTTCCTCCTCAGCCTTCTCCTCACTCTGAGCGCCCCCTGTTCACCCCTTCAGCCCACCCTCCATGGCTCTTTCTGGGGACTGGATTCGGTTTGGTCCTGCTCACTCCCCTACTTCTCTTTCCCTGTTTACCTCTGCCGTTTCCTCCTTCCCTGCCTCTGCTTTCACTGCTAAGTCCTTTTCTGTCTATTCTTGCCGATTTCCCTTTCTTTTTCTACATCTCCCTCATTGCCCTTGGCTCCCTTTTTCTGTTTCATTTCTCTCCACTGCTGGTAGCTTCTATACATCTGGTACACAATAGTCACTCAATAAATATTGGTGAATGTCTGTTTTTTTTTTTTTTGATCTGTGTATCTCTCCTCCACCTCTGTCTCACATTGTGCAGATCTTTTTTCTTATGCATGTTCTCATCCTGCATTTATTTTTGGCTCCAGGCCCTGTTTTTTAGATGAATCTCAGGGATGCCACGTCAACCCTCTTCATCTGGGCTGGACCGTCAGCTCAGACAAATGGAGTTGATAGATGGAGAATGTCCATTTTCTGACCTCATTTTTCTCCATCTGTAAAATGAAGGTTGGGGTATCTTCCATTGCTGTTTGTAATTGTCCACACACTCATTCTCCATATAGGACTGCACACTCCTGCCACTGGCCTCGGGCATGGCCACAGGACATGCTCTGGACCACAGAATGTGAGAGAACACATATCTAAGCATTTGTTTCAAGAGCCAGAATAGATGTCTGCCCGCTCTCCCGTTCATTCCCTCTGCCATGAAAACCAAACGTCTCAGGCTAGGGCTCCCCGTCAGCCTCAGTTGCAGAAGGAGAAGACAGAAGATCTGAGCCACCACGACGGTGGCTGCTGACATAGAACGTGCATGAGAACTAGGGCACTGGTGGTCAGTCGCTGAGATTCAGGATGATCTGTCCATAGAAAAGTAAGCAAACGCTGACATCTCAAGAATTGGATGCCACAAGGGCTAAGGTGTTTCCAGCTCCAATACTTCAACCAAACTGTATCGTACTATAGCTTTGAGCAAAAACCTAGCCAAGTTGCTTTCCTGTGCATGATCTCAGTTCAATGTGACGATTTTAACTTTATTTCCATTTTGCAAGTGTCCTAACAAGCAGTTCAGAGGTGAAGGTTTATCCAAATCTCTACAGCTGACATGAGGCACAGTCTAAACTTGAAACCAGACATACTGACAACACCCTCTGCTCATACTCCTTCCCTGCTCTGCACCCCTACATGTTGTGGGAGACAGACCGTATTTCCTTCAGGATGGAAGCCATGCCTTATTCTCCCAACCTTCCCATAAGCCCAGAGATCCTGCAGGCTTTTAGTGAATCTTTGTTGTTGAGGCAAGTCATGGACAAACTTCAAGGTTCATGTGATGTACATTTTTTAAAAACAACCAAAAAAAAGGATTTGTGATTTTTAAAATTTCAAGAAAAATGTTTTCTGGGGGAAAATGTGATTCATGAGGCATGGTACACATATAAAAATGTACTTGAGATGTTTGTACTTCCAAACTTCATCTTGTCTTGGCAACATATAGAAGCTTGAGGATCTCAACTCACAGACAGGATAATAAGGCTGGGAAGAGAACTGGGCCCGCACAAGGTCACGGAGCGTGTGCACAGCAGCACCGGGACAGCCAAGTCCCAGGCCAGGGTTCTTTGTGTGGCTCAGAGGGTAAGGCATCTGCCTGCAATGCAGGAGACCTGGCTTCGATCCCTGGAGAAGGAAATGGCAACCCACTCCAGTATACTTGCCTGGAGAATCCCATGGACAGAGGAGCCTGGTGGGCTACAGTCCACAGGGTTGCAAAGAGTCAACACGACTGAGCGACTTTACTTTCACTTTCAATAATGCTGAGAAGAGAATGGGACCTGCACAAGGTCACGGAGCGTGTGAGCGGCAGCGCCGGGACAGCCAAGTCCCAGGCCAGGGTTCTTTGTGCTACGTGTATCACATGGTCTTCCTACTACTCGATTTTCCTGCCATCTTTTAAAAAAATATCCCTCTTAGTCGAGATGTTTCCCCTTCTACTCTGTCTGCTCTCTGGAAGGCTTTGTGTTCTCCCATGCTGGTTGACCTGTGCATCCTTCACTAATGTTAAATGAAGTGAAAGTTGTTCAGTCATGTCCGACTCTTTGTGACCCCATGGGCTCTCCAGGCCAGAATACTGGAGTGGGTTGCCATGCCCTCCCCCAGGGGATCTTCCCAACCCAGGGATCGAACCCAGGTCTCCCACATTGCAGGTGGACTCTTTTGCCAGCTGAGCCACCATGTAAATAGCACAGCAATAATGCTTATTGTTATAAGTTGAATTGTGCCCCCCGCCCCCTGCCAAAAAAAAAATGTTGGACTCTAAATCCCCAGTACCTCAGAACGTGACCTTATATGAATATTAGATATTTACATACATAATCAAGTTATGATGATGTCATTAGGTGGACCTCAATCCAATATAACCTGTATCCTTATAAAAAGGAGAAAATTTGCTTAATTATGTTGAATTGGTTCATGGTGCTTTTCGGGTCTACTATATCCTTCTACTTCTCTGCATATTCCGTCTACTAATTTTGGAGAGTTTGATACTGAAATTCCAACTAAAAGATCTTAATTTATCTGCTTAAAAAATTGTAATACACAGTGGAACTATATATAACTTTGTTCTGTATTTTTCAAGTCTCCTATAAATATGTTGTCATACTTTCATAATTTAAACAATTAAAAAAGGGGAAAAAAAGAAAATCTGGACATAGAGACAGACTTCTACCATGGAGAATACTATGAAGAATAGAGTCATCCTGCCACCAGCCCAGGTGCCTTGACCAAAAGTTAGGGGAGAGGTCTGGAGCAGATCCACATCGTGGTCTGCCCACATCTTGATCTCAGAGCTCTGTCCTCCAAGACAGTGAGGCAACACATTTCAGTTGTTTAAGTCCCTCAGGCTGTGATGCACGGTGGTAGCAGCCATGGGAAATGCAGGCTTGTAAGCAGCAGAGTCTCCCCATGGATGACAGGCTGACTACACATCAGGCTCTGGCACAGGGCCGTCACGTGCGCCACCTCGGCTGATCCTCACGCAGCATCCGTGGGCAGGTACCTCCATCCTCACCCCACTGTTGATGACTAAACAGAAGCAGCAGAGAGAAGGAACGTGCCCAAGTCCCAAGGCCAGTAAGTCAGCTCCAGTCCTTGGGGTCCCAGGTCTACAGTCCTTGCAGGGCAGTTACATTCTTTACACCTACATTTCCTCAAAAGTGTAACAGGAGTTACGACACCTACTGAATTAGGATTATCATAGGATTAAATGAGTTAATCTGGCAATGACTACAACACTGAAGTGAAGTGAAAGTCATTCAGTCGTGTCCAACTCTTTGCGACCCCATCGGCTAACAGTCCACTGAATTCTCTAGGCCAAGATACTGGAGTGAGTAGCCTATCCCTTCTCCAGCAGATCACCCTGACCCAGGAATTGAACTGGGGTCTCCTGCATTGCAGGCAGATTTTTTACCAACTGAGCTATCAGTGAAGCCCGACCTTAACACTAACCAAGCATTATAAAAGTGCTTGTTAGCATTATGATAAGATCCTTTGCTGTCTTATTTTCTCATAAATTTTCTAGTTATTGTTTCTCTTAACATATGATCCCCAAAAGTAAACACAATATTTCAAGTCTAACTTAGAACCTTCTAAAACTTAGTTGTTTAGAAAACTAGTTTTTCAGGAATACAACTTACAGTGTAGGATCCACTTTTTTTTTTTAATTTAAATTTATTTATTTTAATTACAGGCTAATTACAATATTGTATTGGTTTTGCCATACATCAACATGAATCTGCCACAGGTGTACACGTGTTCCCAATCCTGAACCCCCCTCCCACCTCCCTCCCCATACCATCCCTCTATAATTGCAGAGTTGGCTTGTTCTGAGCCTATGGTTGATTTTGTTAAAGCCTTTTTTCTTTTTTTTTTTTCCATTTTTCCAGCAGATAGGATTTTCATTGTTGGGTTTAGTGGGTACAGAAAGCACTGCATGATTGAATGAGTCAATCAATGGACTAAGGAATGCATCATATGCTGTGAGTGAGTAAACACAACAGTTGGGGAAATGATCAAAAGCCATTTTTCCACAGAAAGCTTTAAAAAGTATGATCCCTATATCACACAGATCCTTTAAACAAAGCTACTGATCGAGAATGGTAATAATTTCTAAGATTTATGTGGCAGTTTCTAATCCTCAAAGTATTTTCCTATGATTATTATTACATAGAATCATAGATCTTCTAAGTTTGAAGGAACTACAATAGTCTTCTAATTTAACGATTATTTCTCTCAAAATCCTGACAGATAGGGCTTCGAGCCTTTGCTTGCATACCCCCAGAGTCAAGGAACTCACTACCTATGACCCAGTCCCCTCCATTGCTGGAGAACATTGAAAGGTTGGTCCTCTGTAACCACACACCCGCCCCCACTAGTACCCACCAGTACAAATCTCTGCTATTTTCTGTGGGCCAGTCCCTTTGAAAGAAACGTCCTCAAATGTCTTCTTTTTCACACATCAGATCAAACATTTCCTTCATCCTTTTGCTCAAAACATTTTGGCAACAGTATTCATTACTGTGGTCTCTACAGCTAACGCTTTAATATGAGGTATCACTTTGTAAGCACTTACTGAATCTCGGGCCCTGAACCACACAGAATCATGTCAAGGGCAAAGACTCTTATTACTCTCTGCAGACAAGTTGGGATTCCAGCACTGGTGCGCACTGGTGAGTGAACTTCAGCAAGTTACAAAATCTCACTGACTCCCAGGTTCCTCATCTGTAAACGAGGGACAAGAGCAGTGCCTATCTTATAGAAAGTGAGCGAGGAAGTCGCTCAGTTGTGTCCGACTCTTTGTGACCCCATGGACTGTACAGTCCATGGAATTCTTCAGGCCAGAATACTGGAGTGGATAGCCTTTCCCTTCTCCAGGGGATCTTCCCAGCCCAGGGAGCGAACCCAGGTGTCCCTCATTGCAGGCGAATTCTTTACCTGCTGAGCCACAGGGGACAGCCCAGTCTTATACAGGGGCCAGAACAATTCAATGGATGATGCACATGTTACTACATTGTGCCTGACATCAAACTTTAAAAGTTGGGTCCTTTACAAGCTCTTGGTGAGAGTAGCCATTAGTTTTATTATGCAGAACCTTTGCATGTATGACCTTATTCAGTACTTTGAAAAAAAAAAAAACCTAAGAATTAGAAAATATTACCCCAGTTTTACAGATGATGAGTTTGACGTGGCCAAGGCCATAGAGAGATAACTGTTTAACCTTGGCATTGACACCCAAGTCATAACCCCTCTTAGTAACATGTTCATAGATTCCAAATAAGGTGGGGGTCTATGCATGAATTTGTCCATAATATTTTATACTTTAAGTCAGCAACTAATGCAGAGAGAAGAGAAAGGATGGTCTATAGATAAAAGGCAGAGGACCCACCTCTACAAACGAAATATTGGCTTTGCCATTTAACCTTGACCAGCTCACACTGGTAGCTATTGATAAGTATTAGCAGTTCAGGATCCACAACTATGAAATAAACATAATAACAGTGTCCACCTTAGGATATGTTGTGAGGATTAAATTTAACAATGCATATAAATCAAACATTACCTGGCATGTTGTAAGTTCTCAATAAATGCCAGGTATTGTGAATATTTCTCTAGATCAGATAGCAAGATAGCAGAGAAAACAAGACAAAATCCAACATCTCTTGTCCTACGTTAGAGTATTTTAAACACTGTTGCAGCCGTAATAGTAGTAACCACTATTATTATGCACCTATGATGTGCCAGATGGATATTGGGTACTATTTATATGTTTCTTATGTTCTTCTCACTCATCCTGTGAGACTGGAAGGATCAGTTGTTTTATAAAGAAACTGAGGCTCAAAGAGGAGAGGGGAGTCCCCAGAGTAAAACCATCAGGAAGCAGGAAGCAAGAAAGACAGTGTCTTCCAAACCTCTGCTCTGTTCTCTGCCTCCATCATTCTCCCTGCACGCCTGAGGCAGGCATGTGACTGCTCAGGGTAGCTGAAGCTAAAGCCACAGACTAGATGAATGACCCCCTACTCTCGTCCTCTGCCCAGGCGTCCACAAAGTACCTCCTTGTTGCCTGACCCTTGGGATATTAATAGTCAGATGATGCAACCTCCTGGGATAAAGCAGACGCTCAACAAGCTGGAAAGGGCATTCTGGTTCCACTCCAGGAGGCATGGGTTGTCGCAGGTTCCAGTGACTGAGCTGGAGCTGGTTGCTCTGCATGGGTGGGCAGGATATTTATGCCAAAGTAAGTGGATGAAAAACACTGACCTGGACCGCCAGATTTCTCTGAGATGTGACTGGATGGTTTGGTCTTCTCCCAAACCATCTCAGATCTTCACTGGAGATAATGACAGTGCAGAGCTTGACAGAGGGAGAGTCACAGTGTCCTGAACAGCCCTGTGACATGAGTTTGGAGTCTTGGAAAATCCTGGCCCCAACAGAGCCAGCAGGAGACCTGGGTTCGACCTCTGGGTGGGGAAGATCCCCTGGAGAAGGAAATGGCAACCCACTCCAATATTCTTGCCTGGAGAATTCCATAGACAAGCTTGGTGGGCTACAGTCCATGGGGTCATAAAGAGTTGGAAATGACTAAGTAACTAACTTTCACTTTTCACTTTCAGCCTTAGGCAAGTCAAAGGAACTCACTTAGTCTCAAATTTTTCATCTGTGAAATGGGAGGGCAGAACCCAGCCACCAAGAATGACGTTTTTATTTATTTATTCCGTCACTCATTCACTCATTTATTTATTAAGCTGTGCTGGGTTTTAGTTGCAGCCTTTGGGTCTTCCATCTTCCTTGAGGCACGTGGTATCTTTAGTTCCAGAAGAAATCTTAGCTGGGGCATGGAGAGTCTACTGCGGGCCCCCTTCTGGAAGCAGCAATTCTTAACCACTTGACTATCAGGGAAGTCCCATGAATGCCATTTTAAATGTTTAGGATTTTTAAATTTTTTTTAATTAAAGGAAGAAAAAACCTTTTTAAATTAAAAAGATGGGGAAGGTGGGAGTGGGGAGAAGCAAACACTGCTTTTTGTTTTTGCTGAATTATCTGTGGCCAGGATGGCAAGGACAGAATCTGAGCCACAGAATCTGAGACGCCTGGATGGGGAGTCCTAGCTTGCATCTGGACCTCAGTTTATCCATCTGCAAAATGAATTGCCTCCATAATAAAAGTGTGTGTGCGTGTGCTAAGTTGCTTTAGTTGTGTCCGACTCTTTATGACTGTAGCCTGGTGGGCTACAGTTCATGGGGATTCTCCACTCAAGAATACTGGAGTGGGTTGCCATGCCCTCCTCCAGGGGATCTTCCCGACTTGGGGATCGAACCCAATTCTCTTAGGTTTCCTGTATTGGTAGGCAGGTTCTTTACCGCTAGTGCCACCTGGCAAGCCCAGATAATAAAAGTGTACCAAATACTAAAAAGCTAATGCCCTTACATGCCAGGCTCCTCTGACACAAGTGCTCTGTTACACAGTATTAGCATAACCCTTATTTTTATAGACGATAAAACAGGGGGCGGAAGGGTTAAATACGTTGCCCAACATCACCCAGAGTGTCCGTGGCAGAGTGGAACTTTACACCCAGGCACTGGAGCTCAGGTACGAATGCATGTCACCTCCCTCTAAATAGAGGGCAGGGGTCTCTGAGGACATCCCCGCCCTGAGAGGCTGGGCTGCCATCAGCGGATGCCAAGGAACCCACTGTGTTCCTGGATGTGACTCTGTCTGCTGAGGGGTAAGGTGAGGATGGGAAATATCAAAATATTGGAGCCCTGAAGGGGGAAAGAACTGGTGGGACCACAGGGTGGAAGGCCTAAGCCACCCCAGCTAGCAGGCAGGGAGGGTCTGGAGAGCCAACCTCTGCACAACCTACTCCACCAGCCACATCCTTGATTACAGGGAAATTCAAGAGACATTTTAGGTCTTGGTGAATTCTTTCCAAGCTAAACTCACTGAGCAGAAAAAAAAACTGAGGATCACTGACAGTTTTTGGGGAGAGGTCTGATTTAGTATCATTAACATTGGGTGTGGAAACAGAGAAAGTCCACGCAGGACTAGTATTATCATTTGTATAATTCTGTCAAAGCCCCTGGGTTATGGGAGTAAATGCTATGGTGAAACAGAAAATGCTTAATAAATATGAATCCAAACCGAGTCTCACTCCCAGACATTCAAAGAAGAGTTGCACCCTGTCCAGTCTTCTTCACATCAGATGGCACCCCAGGCTGCACGAGGTGCTCAGCAAGCACCCGAGAAGTGCCTGCAAACTTGCAACCCAGAGTCAGCATGCAGGCACCCACTTGGCCTGGCATGTGGCTGCAACACTCGCTAAATATAAAAATGGGAAAAGTCTATCACACTCATTCCATGAATAACACAAAGGCCTTGATTTGTTCCTCCACGTGATGAGCATGCGTTAGGTCCAAATTTAACGTGGCTGTCTGGCTGCGGTATGTGCGTGTTTTTCCAAAAACAGAAAACTTCCAAGCACTTACTCAGCCCTAATGAGAATGTCTCATGCACAGTAAGGGTCGAAGAGGGGCCTGGAGCACAGAGACCAAAAGGTCAGCTCCGCTGCATCGCAGGTTCTTGGTAAGTACCACTGATGACTGAATGAAAGGCAGAAAGTAAGGGCTGGCTCATAGCCCCATTCTGCTGAGTGACCTTAGACCAACCACTTCACCTCTCTGAGCCCTACCTTCCTCACATGTAGGCTAGGAATGACATTTCCTACACTTGTGTGTCTGTGCTAAAGGTAAAAAAGGAGAAAATACTGTAAGAGTGGCCTGAGGAGTGAAAAGCACCAGACTTGAGTTCAGTTGTAGCTATTATCTGATCTTTCCTGGAGCCAATTAGACCCTGTACATTCTTCACTTTGATTCCTTTTTTCAATTTACAGTACAAAGCCATTAATTACAGCTTTTCAAATCCATCGTTAATGTGAGTCTACATACATCATAGACTTACCATTCCAGTGATTTCTGCCCTGGCATCCTTCTTTAAGGAGGCAGCAGCCTCAGAGTTCCAGATCCTGGGGCCAACAGAGATGGGAGGCCACTTCACTTCTCTGTGTCCGTAACTTCATCTCTAACATGGAGGTGGCATGCCTGACTTCTTGGTGAGAATGCAATGAAATAATGCCCATGAATGCCCCCAGTGCAGGGCTTGACACATGGTCAATAAATTCTTGCATTGAAAAAGGGAGTGTAGAGAATAGTTGAGTTTCTATAGCCAGACACACCACACTTGGGTTCAAATACCCAAGAGCAGCTCCATCTCTTCCTAGCTATGTGACTTTGGGCTAGTTTCTCTGCTCTCTGACTCAGTATTCACAAATATAAGTGAGGGTAATGGGGCGGCGCAGAGGGGAGATGGTGTGTAATAGCCCTGGCTATGCAGAGTCCAGCTCCAGGGGCCACCATGCACGGTCTACACTGAAGAGGGTGTTGTGAGGGTTAAAACACATCAAGGGTGCTTGGGAAAGGGCAGCCCCACTCCAGTTTTGTTTGCTCAGTCATTCTTGGAAAGGCCAGTTGCGCTGGAGCGCTGAACCTCAGCCCTCAGCCAGGCAGGCTGAGCACGTGGCAGATGTTAAACAGCTATTCCCAGAGATGTCGGCCAAAAGGCCAAGGAGCTGGAGACCCTTTATTTTCTCCTCTGAAGCACAATTAGCTTGTCACAGCTGACAGATGATGGACGAGTATACATCAGTCCAAGTGACACCGTAGAATCCACCTGACCTTCTGTTTATCATTCTGACCTCTCGTACTTAGCCAGCTCCTTCCCTCCACCTGCTGGCAATCCCTTGCCTCCTGCCATGGTCTCTCCACCTTGCCCTCCCCATCACCGCCCCCCCAACTCCCTGAAGCCCCCTCCTGGGTTCCCGCTCACTCACCATCACAGAAATGTGGAGAATATGCATCTGCTCCTCTACGATCTCCGAGGGCTCCCGGAGCGTGGGGGCGGTGGCCTGGGCCAGCTGCCCGGAGCTGCTCATGGACACGTGGAAGTACAGGGTGCCGTTCTCCAGCCACTGCTGCCGCCAGTGGACCAGCGAGATGTCCGCAGCTGTGCCCGACATCTCTGCAAGACAAGAGGCAAGGCGCTGGGTGAGCGGCGGGCCTGGCCTCGGCATGCCAGGCAGGAGAGGAGCCACACACATTCGGGAGCTCCAAAGGCATCTACCCTGTGCTGGATGCCTTTCCCAGCACCAAATCTATGAGCCAGAGCCACTCTGCTTCACACCTGAAACTATCACAACGTGGTTAATTGACTGTACGCCAGTACAAAGGGAAAAGCTAAAAAAAAAAAAAAATCCATGAGCCAGAGATTGTCACTTCCATTTACAGGCCAGTCAGCTTGTAGCACGGCTATCCCAGAACAACAGAGTGGCAGAAGCAGGATTTGAACCCAGGTCTGCCCGGTGCCCCTTCGACAGCACCATGCATGATAGCAGAACTCATTCCACTCCAAAGGTGGAGACAAGCTAAGCAAGAGGTGAAGAAGGTGTGTACGTCCTTCTGAGACCATGGAACTATAAGCAGGTGAAGGAAGGGCCTGAATGGGAAGAGGGGGAGCTCAGAGTGTGAACTCTTCAGAAGCTCAGCTGGAAATGCTCATGGCAGAAATGCAGAACCTCAGAGCTGGGAAGGCCCAAAAGAATATCTGGCCCAGCTGAGGGGCTCAGGATCGTCCTCTATGGGAAAGGAGCTTGGCGAGTGAGTTGTTCTGAGCCATTTCTCCTGCTGCACTCAGCGCAGCTCCACTCCCCTCCTCACGTTGCGTAGATAGTACTCTCAAACAAGGAAGTACTGGCACCAAGACTTCCATGGCTGAAAAATACTCAAAAACCCACTTCCCCACTCCAGTGATCTCATATAACCAATGGGAAGTTAGGACTTTCTAGTCAGTTGTAAGGTCACCTAACTTGAACTTCCTAACTCTCGCTTCTAGGCTGTTTTTCCCTCTGAAGATGCTTTGAAAATAAGAAATATCACTTTAGCAGTACTTCCATTCAGTGTAATTGTACCAACATAGCTTCTTGATAAGAAGGGCAAGGACATAATGGTACCAAAAGCATTCTTTCACTGGAATCTACAATCTTTCCATCGTGCTGTCTACTAAAGGGAGATGTCCCTGAAAATATTTTGAAGGACAAGGCCAATCAGCATGTCCTATGAATAGAGGGGAAGGGTGATGGGGTTCTTGGAGAATTACCAGATCTTTCTTCAAATCAGTTACTGTAGAAAAGAGAAGCAATCAATCCGTCCATAGACAAGTAGCCTTAATAGTGTATGAGGCTTGGACCTCTGGACCACGCTATGGAGCAGACCTAGAGACAGCATTCCCCTAGCCCCAAGAGGCTTCCTGTTCACACACACACGAACACGTGAGCTTGAGGAGGACTGATGAGGAAGACGTGTTAGACCTTCTTATCCAGCCAGCTCTCCCCAGTCCCCATCATGTCTGCTCACACTGAGCTAAAACCAGTCACCTTGAAGCAATGAGACAATGATATCCGTTCACCAAATGCTACTGATTTATTCCTGCATCGTCCATTCCCCCGCCCCCATAGACTCTAACTCCTTCAGATTCACAATCAAAAGTCAGGGGAAGAGCATCTGCCACTTAATAAATGCTATAAAAAGTTAGCTATTAATATTTATTATCATTATTATTATTAATAAGGACAGGATCTAATTCACCCTTCAGCTGCTTAAAAAAAAAAAACAAAACACTTGAGACATTCTTGATTGCCTGCTTTCTCTCCCACTCCTCATCCAGCCCATCAGGAAATCTTTCAAAAGGCACCTGAAACGCAGCACTTCCCAGCTCCTCTACTGTACCACCTGAGCCAAGACACCCTCCTTTCTTGCCTGGCTTACTGCAAAGGCTTCTTCTTAAAAAAAAAAAAAACTTTGTTTATTTATATATGTATTTTTGGCTGCACTGGCCTGTGTTGCTGTGCGTGGGCTTTCTCCAGTTGCGGCGAGCTGGGTTCACTCTCACGGTGCGGGGTGCAGGTTCCTTACTGAAGTGGCTTCTCCTGCTGCAGACCACGGGCTCTAGAGCACACATGCTTCAGTAGTTGTTGCACAAGGATGAAGTTGCCCCACGACATGGGGGATCTTCCAGGACCAAGGATTGAACTGGTGTCCCCTGCACTGGCACGCAGATGCTCAACCACTGGACCACCAGGGAAGTCCTGCAAAGGACTCTTCACTTGACTCTCTTCTTCCACCCTGGCCTGTCTATTCTCAACCAGAAGCCAGAGGAATCCTGCCACAGCCTGAGTCAGCTCACGTCACTCATCCGCTCTAAACCAACAGCCTCCTACCGCATCCCAAAGCAAGGGCAAAGCAGCTGATACAGAGTGAGTTACTCATCCAAGGGAAACCCTGCCTGGGGTTCCCTTGCTGCATGCAGAGTGGAGCAGAGCTGGAGATGGTCCCAGGAGTGCACCAGCTCCTACAACTGAGAACCGAAGGGCCCCAGAGCTCGCCTTGCAGCCCCGGGGAGCAGACTGGAGGCACAGTGCCTTGTCTATGAGGCAGGTCTCTCCTCAGTACCTCCTCTCCCCCACTGCCAGCCTCAGCACCCGCAGACTTGGCAGCAGCTCCTCTGGCAGCCGGCCAGTTGGGCCAGGGCAACGTGAAGACACGCTGGTGAATGGCCTTGCTTGGTGCCTTGCTCATTTTTCTCTCGGTGCATCAGAGCCAGAACCAGATGTCCAGGGAACCCAGGGACTGGGCTTTACCTCTGGAAATTGCTGTCGCTCATTAAGCAGCTCAAGAAAGAGGATCTGCATGCTGTTGGCTGGGTGGGCACTTACTGCGCTCAGAGTCCTTGAAATGGCACCAGCAGTGAGCCCTGGGGGCAGCCACATCAGGCCAACACAGCCGGGTACAGAACGAAGCAGAGGCAGGGTTGGGGAAGGCTTGCTGAAATCTGTGCCTCTTATTCCTGGGGCTCATCTGGCCCATTCCTGAAAGCCCATCACTAAAGCAGCTTGCCATCCCCATGTTCAGACTAGAACACAGAGGGTCACATGGGGTTAGGCACTTGTTTAAGGTCACTGGTGAACTGATACCCAGCTGGACCCAGTGGACTGCCAGTCCATGTCAATGTCTACTGTGCAGTTGTTCTTACAGCACCTTCCTTTTCCTTGTGACTAAATTAGCCCAAGGACCAAAACCAGATTGAGCTCTTTGTTTGCTATGGCGATGACTGCACAGTCAGCAGACAGCAAACGTTAAATGATAATAACAGTGTGTGAAACACAGTCAATATTGAATCACAGAGAATGGCTCCGGCCATACGCTATTACAAAGAAGAAGAAAAAAACTGCTCTTGGGCGGGGACAAGGGGCATGAAACCTCGGAGGGAAAACTGCCTTAGCGGAAGCAGAAGGTCTCAGTCATTCGTTCTGGCGTTCATTTATTCACATGTTTCTTTGCTTAGTCATTCGACACACCTTACTGAGGACCTGCTCGATGGCAGGTGGCTTAGCAGCCCAGAATTTGGAGTGAAATGAGGCACAGGTTTGCCTTCAGGACACTCACAGTCCTTTAACAGCAGGAACTGTGATGCTGCCCTACGTCACTGCCCACACACGTGCACATTCTCCTTTTAATGTGGCCCGGGAACCGTGCAGCATCCTGCGCCACCGCCTACATCACTCCCTCAGCATGCTCGCCAGCCCTCAGGACTTACAACTGCTCCCCTTCCGTAGTGCATATGTACTTTCTGTCACGTCTCTCTGGAACTCTCCACCCAAACCTCGGAAGCTGCCTTCCTCCCAGTTTTTGTCTCTCAGTCCAACTAGCACCTACTCAGAGAGGCCATGCTGCTCTTACCTCTTTGTAACCCCGTGGACTACACAGTCCATGGGATTCTCCAGGCCAGAATACTGGAGTGGGAAGCCATTCCCTTCACCAGGGGATCTTCCCAACCCAGAGATTGAACCCACATCACCCGCATTGCAGGTGGATTCTTTACCAGCTGAGCTACCAGGGAAGCCCCTTACCTAAGGTACGCCTCTTCAAAACTACAATTTGAAAACATCCATGCACCCCTATGTTCATAGCAGCACTATTCACAAAAGCCAAGACACGGAAGCAACATCAGTTCAGTTCAGTCACTCAGTCATGTCCGACTCTTTGCGACCCCATGAATTACAGCACGCCAGGCCTCCCTGTCCATCACTAACTCCCAGAGTTCACTCGAACTCACGTCCATCAAGTTGGTGATGCCATCCAGCCATCTCATCCTCTGTCGTCCCCTTCTCCTCCTGCCCCCAGTCCCTCCCAGCATCAGGGTCTTTTCCAATGAGTAAACTCTTCTCATGAGGTGGCCCAAGTACTGGAGTTTCAGCTTTAGCATCATTCCTTCCAAAGAACACCCAGGACTGAAGCAACATAAATGTCCATTAATAGATGAATGGATAAAGAAGATGTGGTGTATATATACACAATGGAATATTACTTAGCCATTCAAAGAAGAAAATAATGCCATGTGCAAAAATATGGATAAACCTAGAGATCATACTAAGTAAGATAGACAAAGACAAATATCATATGATATCACTTATATGTGGAATATAAAAAAAGGTACAAATGAATTTTTTTTAATAGGACAGAAGGAGATTCACAGATGTAGAAAACAAACTTATGGTTATCAAAAGGGAAAAGTGAGGGGAGGGATAAATTAGGAGTTTGGAATTAACATACACACACTACTATATACAAAAAAAGATAAATAACAAGGACCTACTGTATAGCACAGGGAACTATACCCAGCAGTTTGTAATAACCTATAAGGGAAAAGAGTCTGAAAATACGTGTATAAAACTGAATCACTGTGCTATAGACCTGGAACTAACACTACGCTGTAAATCAACCATACTTCAATGTTTTAAAGAAGATAATAAATTACTGCTCTCCAGACACATCCATTCTCCACTATATCACCATTACACACACTTTCCATGGAACTTATTACTATTAGAAATTTATTCCATGTGTTTTCTTCAACATGCATTTAATACTTGTCTCTCCAGGATGCCTGGAACCTTATATGTCTTATTCCTGTCATATTTTCAAGTACTTGAGCATATGTAAGAGCTCAATAAAAATCAGATTGCTGATAATGAACACACATACATATACATACACTCATACACATATCCATAATAAGGTGATGAAAGTCATGTTCAGTCTCACAAGGAAATTACAAAGAAAGTCAAGGTCCATTATTGGGACTTGATCATGGGACGGGACTCTCCTAGCTTTGAGACCAAGAACGTCTTCAAAACGTAGTGACAGGAGCGTTGCAGAGGACAGGTATCTTGGTAGCCCTTGAAGGACAGGAAGAGGCAGAGAGAGGGGCTGGGTGGCTGGTGTCTCAGGGCGGTGAAGCCCAATGCGCAAGGAGGCAGGCAGAAGAATGTCAGGCTGGGAATGTGGTTCAGACACAGTTAAGGGCACTGAATGTTTGGCAACAGGGTATATAGTCTTTTAGCATGCAGTAGGGAATCAGTGGAGTGGACCTGATCTGAGAGCTGGTCCTGAGTCCATTAAAAACGGGTCAAAGAAACAGTAGCATAACCTAGGCTCGTTCTTGAAATTCCCTGCTGATTGATTTTCCAATTGCATTTTCCCTCTCCTCTTCCCCTGCTCCCTCCATATAAACATTTCATTGAAGTCTTCAAGTCATATTACAATCAAACTTAAAGCAAAAGGGGGACTAAACGCATTTGGTCGGGAACCAAGACGATTCCCATAAAGGCAGATTATGCTGACATGATGAATATAAAATGAAACAGCAGATATTAAAGTAGGAGAATGGTGCACCATGCCTTCCGGCGGTAGACTGACTTCAGTGCCTGTCTCCCTCCCAGCCCAGCGAGCTTAGTTTTATATTGGAATCATAAAGAAACCCAGGGATTACCTCTTCACCTTTCACTGTTCTCCCCACATGGGCTACAACTCGTGAAATATTCAACAGGCTCAAATCCCCTCTACCACCCGCTAAAGCCAAGTGAGAGGATCAGCCTTCATCAGTGATTCTGGAAAGACCTCTATCCTGTCTCAGCAGCCACAGATGCCTTTCAGCCTCCTGGAAAAGAAATAAAAAAATCCCGAAGGCGTGTTGTGGTTTTAATTGGCTTGTTCTTCCTAATCTATGGCACTCATTGTATTTTTATTTAATTCCTGAAGGTCATTATGAAAATAAGCAGCTCTTCTGATCACCAGCCATCTTGGTAACATCTCCCAAGTGGCTAACTAACCGGTCCTCAGATTCCACAGCACCAGCTGACCCTCTGGCAGATTATTCACAGAAGGCCAGAGAGCGCTTCTGATGAGTTTGCAAATGGTCTCTGTCTCGCTGGGGAGCAGGGTGATGGGGGTGTTGAGGGGGCCAGACATTATGTGGGATGAACTCACTGCCTAGGCAGAGGGAACTGGGGAAGGTAGGGACACCGACTTCACGCAGCCCTGCAATTAGCTGTTCCAGCCTCCATGGGCGGTCACTTCTATGCAGTAAGTCCTGCTGACTGGGCTTGGGAAGCAGACCTCAAGTACACGCGCCTCACTGTCATCTCTACAATGTCAGTCTCTACATTGTCACCTCTACGGTGGCTGCCTTATTGCCAACCTTTATCATCTCTCCTGTGGACTGCTTCAGGTGGCTCTGGGCCAGTCAGGGTCTCATCCGAAAAGAGAAGAAACATAAGCTGATCGAGATGTGTTTAATAATGTGATCATTTACAAAGGCTTTGCAAGTGAACTGGGCCTCCCTGGTGGCTCAGTCAGTAAAGAATCCGCCTATGAATGCAGGAGACCTGGGGTTGATCCCTAGGTTGGGAAGATCTCCTGGAGAAGGGAAATGGCCACCCACTCCAGTATTCTTGCCTGGAGAACTCCATGGGCAGAGGACCCTGGTGGACTACAGGCCAGGAGGTCACAGAGTCAGACACGACTTAGGGACTAACACAACACTAGCATTCTCAGAGAAACAGAAGCAACAGAACATAAACAAACATGTAGAAAGAGACTCATGATGAAGGGCTGGCTCACATGATGATGGAGGCTAAGAAGTCCCACAGTGCACCATATTCCAGCTGAAGACCCAGGAGAGCCAGTGGCATGGCTCCAGGCGAAACCCAAAGGCTTGAGAACTAGGAGAGTCAAAGGTGTAAGTACCAGTCTGAGCTAAAGGCCTGAAAACCAAGACGAGTAACATCAGCGGGCAGGAGAAGATGGACGTCCTGGCTCAAGCAGAGCACAAACCAGGACTTCCGCCACCTTTTGGTTCTATTCGGCCCCGATGGGACTAGATGAGGCCCACCTGCACTCACAAAGGCTTTCTCCTTACTTAGTCCAACTATTTAAATGCTAATCTCTCCTAGAAACACCCTCAGAGACAAGCCCAGAAGAAATGTTTTGCCAGCACTGGAAATCCCTGAGCCCAGTCAAGTTGACAAATTAATCATCACAGGTAGGTTGAAGGTCAACCAATGATGAAGCTCCCCAGAGTTGGCAAAGCAGAGTGTTGTTACCATTCTAGGCCAGAGGGGGCGAAAGGAGGGTGGGTTATAACAGCCTAAAAGAGCCACAGCTGTAGAAAAGGGCTGCCGGGCAGCTGCTGTGCCATTCACGTAGCATAATCAAGGACAATAACCCAAGTGCTGGCAAGGCATGATCCAGCATGGAGGTCACGACTCAGCACTGAGGTCGCCTACCTTCTAAAGTTAATCTGCAAGTGCCTAAATATGGGCCAAGCTCACACAAACACTCAGGGTGCTCCATACAGGTGGGCTCCCCAAGGTACACAGCAGGGAGGAAAAGCATGGGGAGTGGATCATATGGAGACTTTGGGCAAATGGAGACTTCCTAGCAACCCCAACTGGTATCCTTGCCCCCAGGCTTCCTTCCTTCCAGCCATCCTGCAAATGGCTACCAAGATTACATGCCTAATTTGTAAATGTGCTCATGCCATTTCTTTGCCAAAAACCATCCAATGGCTCTTGATTCCCATCAGGAAGAAAACTAATTTCACCAGCCGGCCACCTGCATTTCTCCTCTGCCTTACCTTATTTCACACCTTTGTTTGCACTTATGTGTTAAATCTCATCAAATTCTTATGTGATCCTCCACATACACAATGTTGTTTCCTAATTCTACATCTTTGGGTAGCTTTTTCAGAGTTTGGGATAGCCTGTCCTACTGAACCCCATCCCTCACTCCAGAAGACTTCCTTGACCCCCATGGAACACCCTCTTTATGTTTCCATAAAGAGGAAATATTGCATGCTGCATAAGATCACAGACTGGAGACCAACTGCTTGATTTTGAATTCCAGTTGCCCCGTGTTCAAGTTGTACGTCTTTGGAGAAGCTTTATAGCTTCTTCAAGCTTCAACTATCAAATCTGAATAACATCAATTAGTACCTGCTTCATAGGGTTGTTGTGAGAATTCAATGAGATGATACAAATAAACAAGCTTTTAACATTAATCTTGATCGTCAGTAAGCATTCTGCAGTTCCATTTCTTACACATTACTTCATATATACTGCTCTAGCATCTTATTTTAACATGGCATTTATCTATGTTAAAATGATTTGTTTATACAGCTGACTTCTCTCACTGCACTTTGGTACAAGGACACACAACAGCTACATGAGTGTCCTTGTGACCAACACAGTAGCCAAATATAAAGAAGAAGGTTAAGTCTTTGGTGAGCTGAATTGAGCTGCCCCATATCTGAATTCAGATGGACATTCCCAGAAGACAGAGAGAGGAAATGGCAACTCAGGATGTCAATGCTGGCTTAATTTTCAGGTAACTACTCTATAGAAATTTATTCAACATCTGGCTCAAGTTTAAGCACCCTGAAGAATGCAAATGAAGAGAAAGATAGACCTTCTAACTTTCAAGGGGCTTGCATTCTCATGGAAAGGCAGAGGAAGTTTATATAGAAAATATACAATCTTAAGATTCTGTTCAGGCATAAGTATATGCATATACAGCTGGAAAGAAGTACACTGGAACATCAAGAATGGGGGGATCAGAGGTGATTTTAATCGTTATGATTCATTTTTCTCTACGCTTTCTACATGGAATATATATTACCTCTGTAGCAGATGCAAATACATGCTCGCTTTAAAATTCATTTAGTCAACCAACCTTTTCTGAGATCTGGCATTGAGGAAGTCTATCCTCAGGAGCTCAGTCCAAGGAACAGAAAAAGCATGCTATGAGTAGCTATAAATCAAAGCAGGAAGCTTAGAGCAGAGGATACGACTTGTGGCAGAATCTAGAAAGTATTCAGAGAGGAGTCTTACAGGATGGACAAAATTTCAACTGGTGCCCAGGGATCAGGGGGAGTTTAGAACGGAGGAGTGGCACAGAGACAAGAAGGTGGGAACACTGCACACATGCGGGGGGAGGATGCCCGAAGAACATGCAGAATCTTTTCACTGCAGAGGAGACGGAGAGATTGACACAGCATTCTGCAGAGAGTAGAATGAAAAGGGGGTTACTATCAGACTGATTATATTCTTTGCATCCAAAGATGGAGAAGCTCTATACAGTCAGTAAAAACAAGACTGGGAGCTGACTGTGGCTCAGATCATGGACTCCTTATTACCAAATTCATACTTAAACTGAAGAAAGTAGGGAAAACCACTAAACCATTCAGGTATGACCTAAATCAAATCCCTTATGATTATAGAGTGAAAGTGAGAAATAGATTTAAGGAACTAGATCTGATAGAGTGCCTGATGAACTATGGACAGAGGTTCGTGACATTGTACAGGAGACAGGGATCAGGACCATCCCCATGGAAAAGAAATACAAAAAGGCTAAATAATTGTCTGAGGAGGCTTACAAATAGCTGAGGAAAGAAGAGAAGAAAAGGAGAAAAAGAAAGATATTCCCATCTGAATGCAGAGTTCCAAAGAATAGCAAGGAGAGATAAGCACACCTTCCTCAGTGATCCGTGCAAAGAAATAGAGGAAAACAACAAAATGGGAAAGACTAGAGATCTCTTCAAGGAAATTAGAGATACCAAGGGAACATGTCATGCAAAGATAGGCTCGATAAAGGACAGAAATGGTATGGACCTAACAGAAGCAGAAGATATTAAGAAGAGGTGGCAAGAATACACTGGAGAACTGTACAAAAAAGAGCTTCAAGACACAGATAATCACAATGGTGTGATCACTGACCTAGAGCCAGACATCCTGGAATGTGAAGTAAAGTGGGCCTTAGAAAGCATCACTATGAACAAAGTTAGTGGAGGTGATGGAATTCCAGTGGAGCTATTTCAAATCCTGAATGATGATGCTGTGAAAGTGCTGCACTCAATATGCCAGCAAATTTGGAAAACTCAGCAGTGGCCACAGGACTGGAAAAGGTCAGTTTTCATTCCAATCCCAAAGAAAGGAAATTCCAAAGAATGCTTAAACTACCGCACAATTGCACTCATCTCACACGCCAGTAAAGTAATGCTCAAAATTCTCCAAGCCAGGCTTCAGCAATACATGAACTGTGAATTTCCAGATGTTCAAGCTGGTTTTAGAAAAGGCAGAGGAACCAGAGATCAAATTGCCAACATCTGCTGGATCATCGAAAAAGCAAGAGAGTTCCAGAGAAACATTTATTTCTGCTTTATTGACTATGCCAAAGCCTTTGGCTGTGTGGATCACAATAACCTGTGGAAAATTCTGAAAGAGATGAGAATACCAGACCACCTGACTTGCCTCTTGAGAAACCTGTATGCAGGTCAGGAAGCAACAGTTGGAACTGGACATGGAACAATAGACTGGTTCCAAATAGGAAAAGGAGTCCGTCAAGGCTGTATATTGTTACCCTGCTTATTTAATTTATATGCAGAGTACATCATGAGAAACGCTGGGCTGGAAGAAGCACAAGCTGGAATCAAGATTGCTGGGAGAAATATCAATAACCTCAGATATGCAGATGACACTACTCTTATGGCAGAAAGTGAAGAGGAACTAAAAAGCCTCTTGATGAAAGTGAAAGAGGAGAGTGAAAAAGTTGGCTTAAAGCCCAACATTCAGAAAATGAAGATCATGGCATCCGGTCCCATCACTTAATGGGAAATAGATGGGGAAATAGTGGAAACAGTGTCAGACTTTATTTTTTGGGGCTCCCAAATCACTGCAGATGGTGACTGCAGCCATGAAATTAAAAGACACTTACTCCTTGGAAGTAAAGTTATATCATATAGATAGCATATAGTTATAGCATGTAGACAGCATATTCAAAAGCAGAGCTATTACTTTGCCAACAAAGGTCAGTCTAGTCAAAGCTATGGTTTTTCCAGTAGTCATGTATGGATGTGAGAGTTGGACTGTGAAGAAAGCTGAGCACCAAAGAATTGATGCTTTTGAACTGTGGTGTTGGAGAAGACTCTTGAGAGTCCCTTGGACTGCAAGGAGGTCCAACCAGTCCATTCTAAAGGAGATCAGTCCTGGGTGTTCATTGGAAGGACTGATGCTGAAGCTGAAACTCCAATTCTTTGGCCACCTCATGCAAAGAGCTGACTCATTGGAGAAGACCCTGATGCTGGGAGGAATTGGGGGCAGGAGGAGAAGGGGACAACAGAGGATGAGATGGCTGGATGGCATCACCGACTCAATGGACATGAGTTTGGGTGAACTCCGGGAGTTGGTGATGGACAGGGAGGCCTGGCGTGCTGCGTTTCATGGGGTTGCAAAGAGTCGGACACGACTGAGTGAGTGAACTGAACTGAAGCTAAACCTATGGGCATCTCCCAGCAGAATAAAAAGTGTTGGATCCCACTTGGAACACCTTTATGCAATCAGACTAAGTTCTAGTTTAGAGCCTAATGAAGCTCTTCAAATGCTATAAATTAAAAGGGATGGATGAATGGATGGAAGAATGGATGGGTAAATAGATGGATGTGTGGTGGATACATGAGTGGGTGGTTGGATGGATGGATATATTCCAATATTTTTTACTTCATCAATAATCACACAGCTTGGGTAGTGAAAGGAACACTGAATTTGGAGTTGAAAGCCTAGGTTTGAGGGGTAACTGCACCAACTGGCCAGTTTATCTCAGGACAAATCACAAAGCTTCTATGATTTTCTTTATTTGCAGTGTGTGTGTGTGGGGGGGGGGGTAGTCATGATCTGTCCTAGTTGTATCATATCTAATGTAGAATTGAGAGGAAAGAAGGTCATACCTAGCAATGTGCTTAGAAATCTGTGAAGTCCCATGGCTAATCTTGAAAGCAAATGCAATCATGATTCCCCTCATTCAACAATGTACCTTACCATAATTATTTATTGACTGTCTAAAACGTGCCAGGCACAGTGTGAGGCTTTGTGGATAGACTGGATGAAACGATGCATGTGCTGCCTCCACAGACCTTCCCTTCTAGTCTGGATTTTCCTCAGTTGCCACTAAGCAGCAACAGCAGCACCATTTCCTCTTGCTTCCATCCATTCATTCATCCACGTATCCATTCACAGCAGAGGACTGTGTCTGTCTCAGTAACTGCCATGCTCAGGGTTTAGCTTGCAGCAGGGGTTCCATAAATACTTGTTGCATAAATGCACCACTCGATGCACATAAGTTTCCTGCCCTCGAGTCATCAAGGAGAGCAGGAAAGGGAAAATCAGGAGAGAGTACCACCTGATGCCAGAAGCGAGTATGCAAAGGATGCCACGGGGACATGCATGAGAGGTGGGTTAACGCTCCGCATTCATCAAAGGTTTGGATGGGGCCAGCGGGCTGAGTGTCTAAGCTGGGCACTTTGTCGGTCGATGAGCTCCTGATGTCAGGTGAGGTTAAACGCCTGCAGGATGGCATCGTTCCTGTGCTAGGTTTGAGAGGCCCCTCGGCAGGGATAGAAGGTAGAGAGACAGCAGGGGCTGTGACCCAGCCTGGTCCTGCAGCAGCAGCGCAGAAGAGAGTCTCCGGGGAACCCCGGTGCTCCTCCCTTCCAGCCCGCGTCTGTCAGCGCTCATCTCTGACTCTGCCTCCAATCTGCCCACCCCACCTCCTTTGGGAACTGCGCCTTTTACTCAAAACTGTTTTCCCCAGCCACTCGGTGGAGGTAAATAACATAGTTATACCCGGTTAAATAAGGGAGGGGAACAGAAGAATTAAGAGATATTGGCAAGGGAAAAAAGCATATCGTTTCAGATTAGATTTGAAAATAGACAGAGGCTTGATGGAGCTGATTCTCATTACCCTTGGTTATTCTCTCCTGGACCATTTTCCTCCCTCCTTGCTGCATCTTTTCGCCTGTTGTCATTTAGCTTTCGTTATGCACCCTCAGTTTCTTTGTGGTTGCTATTTCTTTTGTTTCTTAAGACAAAAAAAAAAAAAAAAATTCACACAGTCAGTGCATGTTTCTCCCTGCTCTCCTCCCCCATCTCACAACGCTGCACATGGATCCTGAGGACAGGGACGCTCACCAAGGCCCACATGCGAGGCGCTAAGCGAGGGGCTTTGGTCCACTGCCTTGGCAGCCCCCATGGGAAACCCACACAGATACAGTAGGTAGCATAATGCCCCCACTTTTTTAGATGAGATATTTGAGGCCCAAAAAGGTTCCACAGATCTTCCATTTAGGTAAGTGGTGGAGTGTGAATTCAAGCTCTGGTTTTCTGATTCCAAACCCAGTGTTCTCTGGAGTAGGGCTGAGAAAAGGAATTTGCACATTTAGTAGAAAGACTGAGAGATCAAGTCCCCATGGGGGTGGAGTGTTTAGGGAGAGACAGAAGTACCAGGGCAGGCATCCTCCTAGGTAAGATGCTCCATCTGCACATCCCATCATATATAATTATTTACAAGGGTTAAGTGGTGCACCCTCTGTTTTTAAGATGGAAAGTGAGGAACAGGGAGCATTTTCTGTCTTACAGTGAGTGAATGTAAGACCACCTTGCTCCTTCCTATAGTTTACTGGGTGACCTTCCACAAGTTAAGTTTATCTAGTATCTATGCTTCCCTGGCCTTATATGGAAAATGGGAATCATGGGACTTCCCTGGTTGTCCAGTGGTAAAGACTCTGCGCAGGGGGCACAGCTTTGATCCCTGGCTGGGGAACTTAGATCTGCATGCAACATGATGCAGACAAAAAAAAAAAAAAGAAAATAGGAATCCTAAGTGCAATCTCTTGTGATCATTGTGAGAATTAAGGGAGACAAAGTCCTGGGAAAAGCCAGCACAGCACTTAGCATACGTACATTTCCTGTCACTTGTCTGCCTTCTCTTCACTCTTCTATCCCGCCACTGGCAAGACAAGAGGAATCGGGTTGCTTTGAGAGCAATGGAGGATGACACAGATTCAAATATAGGAAAAAAGAAGGCAGAGGTCACAGAGACAAAACTTCTTGTTTCACTTGAAAAGTTTTCAAGACCCTTCTGTCTGGTTCCTACTGGCTATGAGTTGGAGTCATAGAAAAATCACAACAGGAAAAGAGTCCAAAGGGACGGTAATCAATGATCTAGTCTACCATTGTACTGATTTGGATCATGAAGACCAGAGAAACATAGCAATTTGCCTGAAGACACATAGTTTCACAATCCTGTGCTATTCATGGATTACGGTGGGGTCTGGGGGGGTGGACAGAGACAAGGATTCACAGCAGGGCGGGGTGGTGGTGGGGAGACAGAGATTTACAGAGGTGAGACGTGGAACCTTCCTGACTTCCTGCACAAGGGGAGAGAGTACAGAAACCCCTCCTACCTCCAGGGCTCCCTTAGCCCCTCTGGAAGATGTTACCAGGATGGTTCCTTATCTGTTGCTGGGTTTGACTTGTCAACCCCCAGCACATTCACTTCAACCCACAGGTGCCTCCACCCCACCATGAGTACCACTGCTGGATTCCAACCAGACAGGTCACAAAATGTGATGAGGGAGAGCATCGCACTGTGCAGTGCTGTGGGTTAGGGGGGAAAATGATACCTTAAAACCCGGCAACCAAACAGATGAATAGACCAGACCTACCTGCCAGGGATGCCACCTGTGATTTGCGGCAAGATGGGAGAGGTTGGACAGCAAGGAATGTCTTCACGTGATGGATTCATTCCAGGGCCAGACACTGAACTAAACCCATTGCCTCTGTGCTCCAAGCCACAGTCCAACATCCCAGTCTTTGTTCATGCTGCCTCCTGACTGAGCTGCCCTCATACAAGGGTCCCTGACCTCTGAGATCTAGTGCCTGATAATCTGACGTACAGCTGATGTAATAATAGTAGAAATAAAGAGCACAATAAATATAATGTACTTGAATCATCCCGAAACCATCCCCCTGACCCTGGTGCATGGAAAAACTCTCGCCAAGAAAACCAGTGCCTGGTGCCAAAAAGCTTGGGGACCGCTGTGCTAATCTCTTCTTCCACACACAGACATTATCCACCTTACAAAAGCCAGCCAAACTGATCCCTCTAAAGAGCCCTGATCCAAATGCCCTCCCCTCCTCTGAGCTCTGAACCCCTCCGCCAGGTTTCCACCCCTCCCATGATTCTCTAAGCTCACCTGTCCATACTTCTCGTTTCTTTTGCTAGGTTATGAGATTCTTCTGAACCAGGAAGGACTATTATCTCCTCTGACTTCCTCTTGGTAGCTTAGCACTTTTTGCAATAGCACCTGCTTCATAAATATGCGCTGACATAAGATTAAAACAGAGGCCCCAAGAGAATGAGACTCCCTGGTCCAATTCACAGATGGAGGTGCTGAGACACAGCGGGTGCCCAAAGTGCTTGGAGACATGGGGACCCAGAAGGAGAAGGAACCAGGGAATAGTCTCCTATCCTAAGAGCAAGGGGTTCACCTGCACCCCAACTCTCACCCCCACCGCACTCCACAGGCCCCACGGCATCTACCGGAACAGCAACCACTTGGATCCTATGGCATCTGACGGTCAGACCATGACATGTGAACATCTTGTGTTTCACCTGTGCCTTCAGTTGCATCACTGCCTCCCTGTCCCCCTGCCTTCATAAGTATAACTCCGTGCTCTTGTTCACACCATTTCTCTCCCTCAGCTGTTCTTCTCACTGCTTTGTGTGAGCCTAATCTTTAGAACTCAGCTGCAACTAAACCAATCTGTCAATGGTCCTCCTCCTAACCTCTTCACCAGTGTAAGGTGACAATGCAGATCTTCCCTCCACCCATCAAGAGATGAGTCTATTTCTCCTCCCCTTGAATCAGAGTTGGCTGCACGATTTTCTTTGGCCAAACGGGCGATGCCAAAAATGACACAGGCAGGAACTTGAAAAGTGTCTGTGAACCAGGGTCTTGCTTTCTTTTGCTGCTCCTGAAAACCCTGAAACTCCCATGGGAAGAAGCCCAGGCTAGTCTGCTGCTAACTACCAGACCTGCGAGAGAATCCACCCTGGTTCACCCAGCTGCCAGCAAACCTGCCAGCTGACCAGGTGAACGTGAGACAACCTGGAGGAGGCCTGCCAAGAGCAGCAGCAGGACTGCCTGCCTAAGCTCAGCCTAAGCCACCAGTTCACGTAATTACGAACTACAAACTGCTTTATGTGTTAAGTGTGGGTGTGTTTGTTATGCAGCAGTAGCTGACTAGAAGAACAATTCAGACGTCTCGTCCTTCGTGAAGCCACCCACCCTCCCTCTGGAGCTGAGTTGGGGGCCCCTCTCACTGCTTCCTTTCATTGCTGTGCTATCACATTGCATTGTAATTATCAATTGAGTTATTTCACACATTGCTTACCTTCTGCTACCCAAGTCTCTGGGCTTCTTTACAAAAGCCTAGCCTCCCCTTGCTGCCTGCTGTCTCAAGCTCTTGCTCAGAATAGGTGCTCAAAACATATGTAAGACAGAACAAATGGATACAGAACACTTCTCAGAGCTTGCGATCCTACCATATCCCCCCAGCCCCTCCTCCTCCTAATCAAAATCTCCATGGCCCTGATTTGAGAGAGTAAGTGGGTATTGATTGGCTCTGACTGCATAGCTTCGGGAGCATACTCTGCCTCTATATTCCTTAAATAAGCCCCGTGCCTGTTCGGTGTGTTCGCAGCAGCCTTGATTGCAATTCAGCCTTTACCCCATTACTCTTATTTATAACGCGGCAGAGCACAGAGCCCCAGGCCGTCAGCAGAATGATTACAGGACCCTTTTGACTTGCAATTCCACACCATTCAGAACAATTTAAACCTGCCACAGATGGTGCCCTGTGGCAGGAAGAGGACCGTGAGAGGAGGCCAGGCTGGGGCTAAGGAGGAGAATAGGACGCTCTTGATTTTCTGACTGCATCAGTGGAGAAAAAGGCTCAGGATGTCCTATGTTCTTCTGGACCAGGGTAGGGAGCTCCCAAATCATGATAAATCATGGACTTCTCCCACAGGGTCAGGCCCAGGGGTCCCTCTGACTGCTGCTGGACTCCTTTTTATTTGACTTAAATTCCAGCCTCCTCGGTAAAAGGACAGAATGTGGCCCCCAAATCACCAGACCACCAGTCAGAAAAGAAGAATTCCACTCCGGTCTTGGCTCTGTGACCCTAGGTGAGACCTCAGCCTTCTCATCTGTCAAATGGGAGGACTGATCCTTCCACCCTAACTCCTTCACTAGAAGATTGGAAGAAGGGGGAAATTCATGGAGAGATATTTTGAATAAAACGTTGTCTGTGCCAAGTTCACATTGTGATTAATATTATTAAACCTGATGGAAGATGACTGCAAAACTGAAACAAAGGGGCTCTAGGAGAAAGACTACAATTACTTCCCACGTGTTAACACGCCAGCTCCCTAATACAGCACAGGATGAGGGCTAGGTCTTTGAAACTAACCACCTGGGTTCCCACCTCTGCCACTCTATGAGTTGAGCAACCTTGCAGAAGTCACCTAACTTCTCAAGGTCTCATTTTCCTCATATAAACTGGGGGGAAAATGTCATAATAATCACTAGAGTGTGGCTGGCAGGAAGGCACAGACTACACTCTTTCATCACTGTGTCCCAGCGCCTAGAACAGTGCCTGCTGTAACGCAGCCACTTACTCTAATAACATAATGGAATGATGGACATTTATTAAGTGCTTATGATGTGCAAAGCTCTGTTTCCAGCCGTTTGCACATTTTATCACATTACATCCTCCCAACATCTCTATGGCTTGCAAATAACAATAAATCCACATATGGAGGGTTGAGATAATGCGTCTGCACAAGGCCTGACACCAGCCTTACTCGGTGAGGGCTGTAACAAAGCATGCTGCTCCTGCCACCGCCTCTTCTGCGCTACACAAATATGCTGCCCTTCTGCCAATTCACGTGGAGGTTTGGGGTTACTTGCCCTGAAGCTCCGGGGGCCTGTCTTTGACTGTAAATTTCTGGAGAATAAGAATCACAGTCTGTCCAATCACCCCTTCTGGGTACTGTGGTTTCAGCCTAGAATAGCATCTGGAGGTGGGACTACGAACCAAAATCTCTGAAGTATCACACCTCCCCACCCGCTTACCCTACTGCTGGCCCCACTTCCGGAACCACAGAAACTCAACTCAGACAGAGCCAGCTCAGCCTTCGCCGCAGCAGACCCTATGCTGGTGCTTTCAGACACCACTTTCCTGAGTCCCTACTTCTCCTGTAGAGTCAAGAAAACAAACTCAGAGAGGACAGGGAATTGTCCCAAGCTTTCGAACTGTGGTGCTGGAGTAGACTCTTGAGAGTCCCTTGGACAGAAAGGAGATCAAACTAGTCAATTCTAAAGGAAATCAACCCTGACTACTCATCGAAAGGACTGATGCTAAAGCTGAAGTTCCAATACTTTGGCCACCTGATACAAAGAGCCAACTCACTGGAAAAGACCTTGATGCTGGGAAAGATTGAGGGCAGGAGGAGAAGGGGGCAACAGAGGATGAGATGGTTGGGTGGCATCACTGACTCAATGGATATGAGTTTAAACAAACTCCAAGAGATGTGAAAGACAGGAAAACCCTGCGTGCTATAGTTCATGGGGTCTCAAAGAGTTAGACATGACTTAGTGGTCAAAAACAAAAATAGTAAACCAGGAATTGGGCCAGCAAGAATCCAGCCTCTGGACATCAAGGACAGACTCTTGTGCTCCACATGCCAGATTCTGAGCAGCTTCTGGCTTCACCAATGACCTGCTTCCCTTTCTGAACCTCACTTTTCTCACCTATAAAATGGGAGTGGCCACACCATCCTAAGAGGCTGTTCAGAGGATTTACTAGAGAATGCTGTTAGTAGAAGTGGTGCCTGGACCATACTCTCTATCTTATTGTGAACTGTCTTGCTATCAAACATAAACAACCATGTCTCCCACTCCATGGTTTTTATGGGGTGTTCTCATGCACACGGGCCAGTTCTATCACACAATAATTATAAATGGAAAGTGGGAGCAGTGTTGTTCACCCCCCTGGTGCCCCATGCACTCATCCTATGCACCTCCATGACTTTTTATCTTTTCTGAATTTTGCTCTTTAATGACCACTTGGTGGTTTAACTCCGACCACCGTCATCACCACCCAGGTTCCTGTCCACAGAGTGATACATTAGGGATACACTAGAAAAAGCCATGTTACCAGAATGTCCTTGTGATGAGCAGGTGTGCCCATCATGAGGCCAACCAGGACTCATGACGTGGGAAGTGGGGACAAGGTTCGATAACTATCTGTAGAGAATATAATGGGAATCAGCCCAGGGGAGTCTTCGGAATGCAGGAAGTCAAGTTTGCACAACCTCAAAGGACCTGAAGAGATGCCCAGTCGGGTGACATGTCATCTCAGCGTGTCATGAGGCACGGATACCTCCTCATGAACGTCTGCCCTGCTGTACTTCCTGGAAGGCACCCACATCTCCCTGCATACACACGCATGTGTTCTCACGCAGTCGTTTTCCCATGCATGTACATGAATAGACAGACTGAAGCATTCATGTATGAATACAGACCCCAACACAGAATATACCAGGCTGTGTGTAGAATCATATGTACACCCTGCAGAACTGCTCCCTTCCTTACACTAGCATCGTGAGTAGCCATGCACACAGGCACATCCATGCATCCTGTGACACATGTAAACGGGCATCTCCAAGAACATACGCACACACACATGTGCACCCTCTGACAACATGGCAAACACAGGCATGTGCAAGGCCTCACACATGCACACTCTCACTGTGTGTTCACCCCATGTGCACACTGCCGTGTATGCTCCATCCTACACATCCTCACACATGTATGTGCACTGGTATCTTACTCGTAGGTGCAGATGGCTGCATTCATGGGCAGAAATTCACATGTGTGCTCGAGCGTGGTGCACATACCCAGGATAGAGTTACTTCCAGCCTGAGGACACACCCCAGCCCTCACTCGTGTCTTCATATAGCTGACATATCTGGGAAAGGCCCTCTCAGCCCCAAGAATATCCCTGGATCTGTCCTCCAAGAGGCCTGGTTTTCACTCAACGAGAAAGACCGAATCATCGCCTGCCCTAGGGTCTCTGAAAGCTATCTTCTCTTTTCTAGCATGACTGACAGGCCCTCGTGGAGCAAAGGAGAGCTGAACAGACTCTGTCCCTCAGCTGTCCATCCACTTAATCCTTTCTGATTTTGTTCCAGGGGAAAAAAAATTCCTATTTCAGCCCACAGTCTGATGCCCTTGAAAGAGAAAGACTCACATGAGGCAGACAGAGGCCACTGATGCCAGACCCCGGGCGGCCCTGATGACATTCCCGTGGGGCTCTGACTCCGTGGACTCTGCAGGCAGCTTGGTTGGCAAGCCAAAGCCAGTGCCCTGCATGCAGGGCCTGGAGAGTCCAGAGCAGAAATAATGTGCTCTGATCCCCCTTACGCTATTCTGATAGCTGCACGATGCTCGGCACCATCACACACTGAACTCATCTGAGCCTCAGAATATTCTCCATGGAGCTATCCACAAGTCCATTCTACAGAGGCAAGATTGGGCTTCCCAAAGGTGAAGCACTTACCAAGGTGCCATGGCAGCCAATAGGGAGCAGGCATGGTGATGTGAATTCGGGTCTTCCGGCCCCAAAGCACTTTCTAGACTCAGGGGAACTGGAAGCAAGAGGGCCAGCTCTAGGTTATTGCCTGAAACCTTGCTGACTTCCAGTGCCCTTTCAGGAGACCCTTTCCAGAGAAGAGCACCCAGGGAATCAGACAAAAAGGCAAGTAAGGATAACACATTTGGGGGGAAGGAGGAAAGGGGTAAGGAAGGAGAATAGGATAGTTTGGGAAGAGAAGGAGGAAGCGAAGTTGGGGATGAAGGGAAAGAGCTGAAGAGGCGGTCGAGTCCATCTTCCTTCTCATAATGTCTGCTGAGCACCTTCCCACTCTTGAGTCCTGTGAGAGCTGTGGTGGGATTCTCCTCCAGGGAACTCCCAGAGGAGCATGGGGGCAAGGTCTCTTTCATGTTAAAGTGGGTTCAGCTGTTTCAAAAATATTTGCACAATTACTTTCCAAATCAGCAAGGAAGGAGAAATGCAAAATGACCTTAACACACCTCCCCTGTTCTGGGCCATAAATCTGCTCACAACAACAAGCATTAATTGCCCATCAACACTTTCACACATAAGCTCACAATCCATTATAAATTCATAGATATATGTGTATGTCTATACATATGGATGCATATATATTATACACACACACACACACACACACACACACACGCATCTGGCTCAGACAAATGACACTAAGCAGAGATCACATAGGATTTCAACCAGAGGCACCATTCAGACCACACGACCAAGTGCCTGGTCCTCGCTCTAAAACGTTCATTCCTCTCACTGCCCCTCTTACTGTAGCTGCATCTACGACCTGAGATGGCTGGCTGATCTTGACAGTACTGGCTGTTTAGCAGAGGAGAACACAGCTGGACAGCCCCTGGGAGATAATCCAGAGATCGCAACACTTCACTGAGGTCAGAAGAGGTGAAGAGTCTTGGCCAAGGTCACTGTACAATAAACGTCTGGACCGGGATGAGGGCCTGCCCTTCTGACCTCCAAATCAATGCTCTTTTCTGAATGTGCCCTGTGACAGGCAATGCATTTTCAAGATGAGAAAACCTCACCTTGAGGTCACTGACCCAAAAGGAGGAACAGATATGAGAGAGCTCCTCTCCTAGACAAGGGTGAAAGGGCTAGAGAGGAAGTGATCCTTCCATCTCTGGAGCAACAGGTTTAAAACAAAAACAAAAACAGATGAGCCAACTGAGGCCCAAGGAGAGGAAAGGATATGCCTGAGATAAAATGGAGATAAAATGGCATCCAGTCCCATCTCTTCATGGCAAATAGATGGGGGAAAAAATGGAAACAGTAACAGAATTTATTTTCTTGGGCTCCAAAATCACTGCAGACAGTGACTGCAGCCATGAAATTAAAAGATGCTTGCTCCTTGGAAGAAAAGCTATGACAATCCTAGACAGCATATTAAAAAGCAGAGATGTCACTTTGCTGACAAAGGTCCGTCTAGTCAAAGCTATGGTTTTTCCAGTAGTCATGTACGGACGTGAGAGTTGGACCATAAAGAAGGCTGAGTGCCAAAGAATTGATGCTTTTGAACTGTGGTGTTGGAACAGACTCTTGAGAGTCCCTTGGACAGCAAGGAGATCAGAACAGCCAATCATAAAGGAAATCAACCCTGAATATTCATTGGAAGGACTGATGCTGAAGCTGAAGCTCCTATACTTTGGCCACCTGATGCAAAGAGCTGACTCATTGGGAAAGATCCTAATCCTGGGAAAGATTGAAGGCAGAAGGTGACAGAGGATGAGATGGTGGGATGACATCACTGAACATGGCTCAATGAACATGACTCTGAGCAAACTCCGGGAGATAGTGAAGGACAGGGAAGCCTGGAGTGCTGCAGTCCATGGGGTTGCAAAGAATCGTACATGACTGAGCGACTGAACAACAACAAAAATGGAGCAGGTTTCTCCAGCAAAATCTGGGCTCCTTTCCCAAAGAATCTACTCTGAGCAGCACTGGAAGCCATTGAGTATTGAGGCTAAAAAGCAAAGAGGTGGAGACAGGCACACCAGTAGCTTGGCTCCAGACGTGTCACTTACCAGTCCGAGATCTCTGACCAGAGCCAGCTCAGGGTGTATGGCTTAAGGTCACACTGGGCTTAGTTAAGCTTAGTTAAGGCTCTGCTCTCACCAGGTTGAAAGTGTTAATAATTTGTGAACAAGGTGCCTCACATTCTCACTTCAGAGGGTCATAGCTTTGACACTTCCCCTTTATCGGCCTTAGTGTCCTCAATGCTGAATGAGTTAGTCGTGATGGAGCTAATTTGGCAGTGTATGGACTCGACACGGTCTGTGCCTTGCCTGCATCCTCCTTGGCACACGTCTTCCCAGTACAGGCTGATAGATCTTTCTCCTAAAGATACCCGTACTCCACCCGGGTCCTTCCTAACCCTTGTGCAGAGGCCAGAAGTGCCAGGCAGTTCTACTATCCTCCACCTGCTTCCCCCATCATCTATGTCATAGCCCTTAGCCAGCGACAGATGGGAGGTGGGGAATACATGCCCCAGCTTGGGATGATCTTTGGTGTATTCTAGACTACTGGGCTTCCCTTGTAGCTCAGTTGGTAAAGAATCTGCCTGCAATCCAGGAGACCTGGGTTCAATTCCTAGGTCAGGAAGTTCCCCTGGAGAAGGAAATGGTGGCCCACTCCAGTGTTCTTGCCTGGAGAATCCCTTGGACAGGAACCTGGCAGGCTATACAGTCCATGGGGTCGCAAGAGTCGAACACGACTGAGCGACTAAAGCACCACCAGACTATCCCCTAGAGTTCTTCAGTGGGCTGGAGTCCCTGATTGCCCACAGGAGCCCCTGCTCAGCTATACACCTTTCACTGGGTCCTTGCCTGCATCTGCCTCATTTGCCCTCTTGGGGCTTATTGGGACCACTTCCCAAATATATTACTTGCCCTCATCCCCTTGTCCCAGGGTCTGCTTCTAGAGGAGCCTAATTTAAGACAGAGCTGCCATGAGCCTCATAAAGATACTGCACGTAAAGTACTTAATGAAGCATCAGGCATAGATTCAAACCCTCAATAAATGGTAGGCTTACCACTACCTCCCCCCAAAGCTACTTTATGAGAAGATATGAGGAAGATGACAGAACATTATAACTGATCTCTAAATGTATCCTTCTAATGAAATCACCTCTGCAGACCCTGCTTGTGACCAGTCAGGAATGATGTTCATGACCCCACGTCCCACCAGAGGCAGACGCCAGTCATTCTGGCTCCTAGGACCCAACACCAAGGGAAAGCTCAAGGAATCACCAGGCTCCCTTCCTGGCCTCAGCAGCAAAAGGGAAGCACAAACCCACCCAGAACCTCAGAGCTTAGAAACTGAGCATTGTGTCTACTCTTTGTTTAACAGATGCAGAAACTGAAGGACAGAAATATGCCCAAATATGCCAAATGAACGTGTGAAGGGCACTTTCAGAAGAAGAACTCAGGTGGTCTGTCACCTATTCTAATAAACCTCATTATTCATGATTTATTCTTTCCTTTTAATTGCCCTATGTGCACACACATACATACTAGAAAGTAAGCTCCACAGCTGCAGGGACTTTTGCCCGTTTTGTTCACTGCTGTGTCCCCCAGGAACCTAATGGAATGCCTAGCATATATTAAGTGCTCATTAATATGTATTAACTGAGCAAATGCCCTTCCCATGAAACCCACCGTATATCCCTGCTGAAGTTCTTTCTGGCTTTCCTCGGGAGAAAAATTCCAAAGGGCTTCTGAGTTGGCCCCCTTATGATCAGAATAATGTGGTTAAAATGGGGACCTGGAGCCAGACCACCAAGGGGACCCCTGACTCCACTAGTTAGCATCTACAAGACTTTGGGCAAGTTATTGACCCTGAGTCTCCCCATCTTTAAATAAGACAGCTGACTGCATTCATCAAAGGAAGTGCCGAAGGTGAAGCGCCAAGCCCAGGGTCAACATACAGTGCAGACCAGCTATCACTAAGGTAGCGAGAAAAGTCCCCTCGCCTCCAAGGCCTCCCTCTTGCTGCCAATATAGTAAGGACACCTTCCAAAATGTGAGGGGATGCACTGATGCTGGTGCAGAGGATGAGTGCACACCTGCCCGTTTTTATCAAATTAATGAACAGAAAATAACGACCTGAGAAATTTATAGCCTCCTCCTGTGGCTTCCGGCCCTCCCACTGACCCCCAGGAGAAAATATCCGTGAGGGGCTGGCTGCAGTGTCTCTAACAAGCCAAAGAGAGCAGCCCTCGGGCTCAAATCCCCTTGGCTGCTAGTCCCAGGGGCTAGAACATAACCTCATTGCTTTGCTTTCATTGTACTTATTTTTATAGTGGCCTTCTAATTTTAGAATATGATGCTCGTTTTCCATTTGTCATCATGATATTTAAGTTTCCATTTATAATACATGTATCACTTTAGGAAAAATAAAGAAGAGAATGCAGATGTGGCCACAGTGACGATGATATTCCTGAAATGATGAAGATTGGGAGTTTTGGTCTAGACTTGGCTCATAAGTCTCCCTAGAACAGGGGCAATGGGTTCAGGGTTTCGTACCCAACCCTGTCACTCACTTATGTGTTATGACTTTGAATGGACCTGTCCCCTGACAGAGCCTCCATCCTCCAATCTCTGAAATGAAGAGATCAGAAGTCTGAGAGCTCTGAACCTTTTTGAAATGTGTTGAATCCTTTCAGGATTCCAATAAAAACTGGAACAAATCCGTGCAAAACGCATCAAGGCCTTGTGGCCCCCCCACCTGTCTTCATCATGTCTCACTCCCAATGAAAGTTTGCAGACTCCAGAGACTGCTGGCATCCCTTTGTTTACTAACGTGGTTTCGCCTTTTATATCATTTCCCCTCTCCCTACCCAACTCCAGACAAAGGAAATAAAGCCACCGATAAGCTCCCTTAATTAGAAGGTTCCCTGGTGGATCAGACTGCCCACAATGCAGGAGACCTGGGTAAATCCCTGGGTTGGGAGGATCCCCTGGAGAAGGGAATGACTACCCACTCCAGTATTCTTGCCTGGATAATTCCATGAAAAGAGGAGCCTGGCAGGTTACAGTCCTTGGGGTCACAAAGAGACACAACTGAGTGACTAACAACACGTTGTGTAACACGGGGAACTCTGCTCAGTGTTATGTGGCAGCCTGGATGGGAGGGGAGTCTAGGGGAGGACGGATGCATGTATGTGTACGGCTGAGTCCCTTCGCTGTCCCTTCACCTGAAACTGTCGAAACACTGTTCATCAGCTACGTGCGTGTGTGCTCAGTCGTGTCTCACTCTTGGCGACACCATGGACTGTAGCCCACCAAGCTTCTCTGTCCATTGGATTTCCCAAGAATACTAGAGTGGGTTGCCACTTCCTTCTCCAGAGGATCTTCCCAACCCAGGGATCGAACCTGCGTCTGCTGTGTCTCCTGCATTGGTAGAGGGATTTTTTTTTTTTTTTTTTTTTTTACCACTGTGCCACCAGGGAAACAGGTTAAGCAGCTATACTCCAATATAAAATAAAAGGTTTAAAAAAAAAAAGGCCCCTCGTTTAGAAACCTGACTCGCTGCAGAGCTAACACACAGCCCTGGGTGCCAGTGTACCTCCTTTGCCCCTCTGTCTGCACTGAAGTCCCCTGGGTGGGGTTGGATGGAACGGGTCTTGGGAAGGACAGGTGTGTGGTTACGGCAGACCTTCAGGATGCTGGATCCCGGTGGCTCAGTTGGTAAAGAATCTGCCCGCAATGCAGGAGACCAGGGTTCGATGCTTGGGTCAGGAAGGTCCCCTGGAGGAGGCCATGGCATCCCACTCCAGTATCCTTGCCTGGAGAATCCCATGGACAGAGGAGCCTGGTGGGCAACAGTCCATGGGGCTGCAAGAGTCGGACACAACTAAACCACCACAGGACACTGGAAGCCTGGGCTTTGGTGCTGACCTGACTCTTCTCTTTGGATTATTTCATATCTCCCGAGCTCTAGCCCCAAGGAGCCTGTGAGCACAGGACTTCCAAGAGCAGTCAGACCTCCCCCTGCTGCAGGGAGGCCTCAGGGTGGTGGGAGTAGCATTCGGCTCATCAGTGCATCGGAGTGAGAAACGCAGCTCCAAAACCGTGCGAATGACAGAGCGGTAATACACAAGGGGTGATGATTAACTCTATCTGAAGGGGCAAGCGCGGTAAGTCTCCTGGACAGACGGCGCCCCAGTGCAGCCATGAAGAGTGGACAGATGTTTGCCAGGTGAAGATAACAGGAAAAGCTTTTTGGACACAAAAGTGCAAAACCCATGCTGAAGGAAAACAAGTCCTCGGGTGCCCCTGGCTCATGACACTGGGGACATGGACTGCCGGGTGACCTTGCAAAGTCACGGAGACCTAAACCTCCGCCATCGCCCAGTCCCGACAGGTGTCAGACACAGGATGATCTCAGTGTGAACCACATGGTCATCTGTGATGAGAAAGCTCCGGATAGAGTCATCACCTGCACTGCAGACCAGGGCCTGCCTGTCTCCTGGCAAATCGGAAAAGTGTATCTAGGTCTTGAAAGCCAGACCAGACAAGACCCGTCTTCTCAAGGTTTTAAACGTTCTCTGGAACTTTCTTTTTTCCTTTGTGCCTCAACACTGATGTCGCTGCTTCTTAAATGCTCCTTTCACCCCTCTCTTCCTGCAAATCCCTTCCTTGTCGGGAACAACAACAACAAAAAAAGTATGTATCACTTCCCTAACTAACAGGCAAAGGCTTTTAACAGGTTTCTAATGCACTGCTAGACAAGGCCTTAAGGCTTGAATCCCCAAGGACACCTCTCTGAAAAGGATAGAGGAGCTGTAGCTACTAGGGCTTTAGATTTTATTGTTTTCATAAAACACAGCTAAGAATGTGTCTGTCTCACTCACAGGCAGACACACACAGAGTGAGTCTGCCTACCCGCACCCTGAATGTTTAAGTGAAGTGACATACAGATGGAAGCCTAATTTATTCTGAACAAACAGCATCCCAGGGAAACCAGAGTCTGACTTAGCGATGAAGATACAAGGTTCAAAGAACAAAGAACGGGTATCGGTGGTCAAACCTGAAGTTCATTTCCATCTCCCAAAACCTCATTTAAACCGCTTTTACCAAGATCTAAATATCGCTCCCCCACTTTACCAAGGCTCCATGGCCCTACAGCTGCCCTGTTAGTTCCACAGGGTTTCCTGAATCATGCTGTACTTGGCTCTGACCTAAGTAGGATTATTTAAGGACAAATGCTTTCAGATCTTTTCTGGTCTCCAAAGCCTTGCCCTAACCTTTGATATTTTTATAGGTGATGGCTCAGATTCTTGCCGATTCACATTCCACCAGATTGTCCCCTAAGACCACCTGAGTCAGTTAAGAAAACTGTTGGGAATTGGTTCCAACAGAAGGACCCAAGAACGATCTGAAATTCAGATCCTACAATAGGTGCATGAGAGAAGAATTTCTCAGCTGGGTACCTTGGGAATGGCTCCTTCAAAACACACCCATAACATGAGTAACAAACACTTACTCCAACATACCCTGATGTTTTCCATCTAAATTCAAAAAGTATTTTTGTTAGAGTCATACATGCTGACACCTTCCTAAATGACCTAGGTACTTCACAAAGTTTTATGAACTTGAAAATATTATACAAAGTAGGTTTCTCCCCTTTTCTGTATTTTAAAGAATAAGCACAGAAATACTTAAGAAATCCTTATGGAATCCTAAGTAGTGAAACGGTAGAGCCTGTCTTCCAGTTTCAAGAATAGCAACCCAGGAGAATTGTCTTTGTACTCGACCAAGGTGCTAAGACAGTGAAGTTCAATTGCTTCACCAGCTTCCCCCAAATGCCAACCGTGGCCCATGGATGGGAGGCTGACAAGCACGTGGCTCTGGAGCCAGCCTGGATTACAATCCCACCTGGACTTCTCACCAGACATGTGAACTTGGACAAATCCCTCTAACTCTATAAAACTCAGATTCCTCATCTTAAAAAAAAAAAAAAATAGGATCATATCACTTTCCTCCCCAGGGCTGCTGTGATCTGTGCAACATCTGGCAAACAGAAGTTCTCGGCAAATATTATTTCTTTCTTCACAACTTTGTACTTATTTCTTTGAACTCTTGAGCAGAACTTCTCACTGCACTTTCAGTTCCCTAAATTCAGTCCAGTGGGCCAGCTCTCCCTAACTCTGACCTAAGATCCATCTTTGCTAGAGGACTTCTTAATTTGAATCTCCCACTCACTGTGGGAAGATGGCACCAATAGGTAATATCAACTGAGGGCTGGCTATGTGCTCAGAACTTCTAAGTGATCTAAATGAATTATTTATTTCATATCACCTTCACAACAGTATTAGGAGGAAGATACTCGCACCAATCCCATCATGCTGTTGTTCAGTCGCTAAGTTGTGTCTGACTCTGCAACTCCATGGACGGCAGCCCACCAGGCTCCTCTGTTCTCCACTGTCTCCCAAAGTTTGCCCAAATTCATGTGCATTGAGTCAGTGATGCTATCTAACCATCTCATCCTCTGCCGCCCCATCATACGAATGATAAAAATCAAACAGACATAAAAAAGTGCTAAAAGATTTGATCACTAATTGCAAATCACGCACTGTCTGGAAATCCAGCCCATGCAATTAACCACTCCTCTGTAATGGCTCCCCTGACTGTGGGCTTTGAAATCAGGCAGCATTGTGAAGTGTGTAGGCTCCGAAAGAGACTACCCAAGTACAACTAAGTTCCTACACATGAACCTTCAAGTTGTGAACTTTCAAAGATACAAAAGTGCGTTTGTAAGTTAGCTCACGTGTCTGGAGTGTACTGTCACGTGTGTGCAACCTCTACACGGGGCTGCACTTCTGTGTGCTTTACTGAGCAGTACTGTGTGGAGTAGGGTTTCCCACGTGATTCAGGGGTAAAGAATCCACCGGCCAGTGTAGGAGACACAGGAGACTCGGGTTTGATCCCTGGGTCAGGAAGATTCCCTGGAGTACTGGAAGAGGCACTCCACTCCAATATTCTTGCCTGGAAAATTCCATGGACAGAGGAGCCTGGGGGCCTACAGTCCATGGGGTCACAGAGAGTGAGATACGACTGAGCGTGCACGCATATGTGGGCTGTATAGAGCACAGAAACTTTATTTCAAGCCCAGGATGTCTGGAACCAAGTACAAAAGCAGTAGTGATATAGCTGGTACTATGGTACTTTTCAGGGTACTGTACTGTAAGATTAAAAATGTTTTGTTTCTGTGTTTGTTTTTTAGGCCTTATTTGTGCGAAAACTATTATGAACCTATTGCAGTACAGTACTGCAGATGGTGACTGCAGCCATGAAATTAAAAGACGCTTACCCCTTGGAAGGAAAGTTATGACCAACCTAGATAGCATATTCAAAAGCAGAGACATAACTTTGCCAACAAAGGTCCATCTACTCAAGGCTATGGTTTTTCCAGTGGTCATGTATGGATGTGAGAGTTGGACTGTGAAGAAGGCTGAGCGCCGAAGAATTGATGCTTTTGAACTGTGGTATTGGAGAAGACTCTTGAGAGTCCTTTGAACTATAAGGAGATACAACCAGTCCATTCTGAAGGAGATCAGCCCTGGGATTTCTTTGGAAGGAATGATGCTAAAGCTGAAACTCCAGTACTTTGGCCACCTCATGCGAAGAGTTGACTCACTGGAAAAGACTCTGATGCTGGGAGGGATTGGGGGCAGGAGGAGAAGGGGACGACAGAGGATGAGATGGCTGGATGGCATCACTGACTCGATGGACGTGAGTCTGAGTGAACTCTGGGAGTTAGTGATGGACAGGGAGGCCTGGTGTGCTGCGATTCATGGGGTCGCAAAGAGTCGGTCACGACTGAGCGACTGAACTGAACTGAACTGAACTATATAGTCAACTGTGTTAGCTGGGTACCTAGGCTAACTTTGTGGGGCTTAGAAACACACTCTTGGAATGGAACTGATTCATATGTAGGAGATTTACTGCACCTCCAGGCACGCCACTTCCCTCACTCTGCACTTGGGGATCTCAGCCATCAACTAGGGGTTGATGGACCCCTAGTTGAAGGAAGGACAGGAGGTATGGCAGGCTTTCTCTCTATGGCAGGGTCTTCACTCTCTCTCTCTCAAAAGAGCCTCTCAGGGAGCTGGAGGGAGACGAGGCCCTGGAAGGGATGATGCTGTTGGTCCCTGGACCGCAGTACACTCAGTGTTCAGGAAGCAGCCCAGAGCCCCGCCTGGAGGGACACAGAACAACGCTCTCCTAGTTGCCTGCCTCCTGTGTCCCTGCCCACAAGAACAGCTGGGCATAGACTCCCTAAAACCCGCACACTGCTGGGCCTCCTGCTTCCAGGCTTCCTAGTGGGCACTATGGGGAGGAGAAACAACCACAGACCAGTGTGAGGCTCGCGGCTCCGTGGCAGACAGACAGCTGGTGGGATCCGAGGGTAATGTGGACTCCAGCCTGGAGATCCTTTTGCCTCTGAGGCCAAGAGAGGTCAGAAGCTGCCCAAGAGTCCGTGAAAGACAGAGGGGAGCAGAGTGGAGCTCAGGAGGGTCCCAGGGCTCTGCGGGTCTCCCTTGGCTCCAGGATCATGACCACGGAGCCCCGGCTCTGTTTGCCGCTCCCTCTGTTGCTTCTTCGTCCTTTGTCACTCTGTGCCTTCCCATTTCCCCTTCCCCTCTATGGTCCATCCACTGTCATCAGGCTGCCTCCTCTGTTTCACCCCATTTCTCCCCTTCTCCCCCTGCTTCTCCCTCTCTCTTACACACTTGCACACACACATACACATAATCCCATCTCCCTCAGAGTGCTGAAGTGAAACCATTCTGGAGCCTTTTATGTTGCTGAAATAGCCCTAGACCCCTAAATGGGATTTCCAAGCCTCAGGGAGCATCCTCCGTATACACCTCCGTATACAGTTCTGCCTCCATATACACCATACACCGCCCCCACCCACCATAAGCCCGTGGCCCATCGAATACCAGCTCTGAAAAGGCACTCAGGGCCGGCTCTATTCGGCTGTCACTCACCGCTGCATCAGGAGAGCCTAAAACACGCCTGGCAAACAGCAGCTGTTCAGTACAGATGCATTGAATGAACACATTCATGAATGTAAGTTCGTGACCCCATTTTACAGGTGGGGAAACCAAAGTTCCGAGACAGCTGAGTCTCCTGTCCAGCATCACTCTGTGAGTTAGCAACAGAACCAGGATTTTGCCTGTCATCTCATTTCTTACTCCCCAGCTATCATGCTATTGTCAAACCCAGTCCTTTTTTACAAGACGCTTCAGTGCCCTGTGATCCTGTGATCCTCCAGGGAGGGGCAGCACTTCCATCCACTGCCAGTCATCAACCCCTTGCAGAGACCACCCACCTCCCCCACTTGCCTTGGGAGAACCACAGGGAGGACTCCCCAGAGAGAGCTGGCCCTGAAGACAGGAGCAGCCCTCCTGGCCATGGCACTGGCAGTGTCCCTGACACTCGGTGAAATGAGGCCAAGTGCAGCCCTTAGCTGTCCACTCCAGAGAGCGGCCGTGACCCAGGGCGGAGAGCCACCAGGACTGGGTGTGTGGAGGTGGTTGAACCCCTGGTCAGAGGTGCTGGGACCTCAGCAAGGTCCCAGATCCAAGGTGGCCCAGAATCTCTCTGCTTTCTTTCGGATTCCTGTTGGAACCACAGTGGAGTGCAGACAGAATGGAGCTGCCGGGCCAAGTTACAGGATGCTCACTAGCGAGGCTGCATGGCCCAGGGTAAGGGCAGTATCTCTGGGGCCAGCCTGACTGAGTTCAATTCCCTCCTCGGCCACTCACTGGTCTGTGTGCCTTTCAAAGCAGCTCGTGTTCTCTAGGCCTCAATGTTCCCATCTATAAAATGGGGATGTTATAATAATGCTTCTATCCCTGAATTTTGTGAGACTGAGATACACTATCATGTATAACATGCTTACAACTTACAACTTGGGCATAAAAAATCTATATCTTATAAATGTTAGCTATTATCATCACTGTTCATCTGAATATAACAGGACCACAGTCATCTCACAGCTTAGGTTACTCGAAACTCCCCAGGCTTCCGCTAAGGCTTGGTCTGTCTTAGACTTTCCTGCTTCCTGGCCGAAGGAAGAAGACAGTTGAGAGACTCAGCAGATTTTGAAGAGCCTCTGGTACAAGAGAGGCCAGAATCCCAAAATGAAAGTGAAAGTCGCTCAGTCATGTCTGACTCTTTGAGACCCCATGGACTATGCAGTCCATGGAATTCTCCAGGCCAGAATACTGGAGTGGGTAGCCGTTCCCTTCTCCAGGGGATCTTCCCAACAGAGAGATCAAACCCAGGTCTCCCGCATGGCAGTTGGATCCTTTACCAGCTGAGCCACCAGGGAAGCCCTGAACCAAGGTCAGGGCCAATTTAGTCGTGCTGTACTCTCCGAGAGACGTGTCACCTTTATCTGTTTTCCCAGCGTGGGGCACCAGGTAAAAGTGAGTGTTAGTTGCTCAGTCTTGTCTGACTCTTGGCAACCCCATGGACTGTAGCCCACCAGGCTCCTCTGTCCATGGAATTCTCTAGGCAAGAATACTGGAGTGGGTTGCCATGTCCTTCTCTAGGGGATCTTCCCAACCCAGGGACTGAACCTGGCTCTCCTGCATTGCAGGCAGATTCTTTACCATCTGAGCCATGAGGGAGGCATGGGTGCTAACTCAATCATGAACATGACTCTGGCAGGGATTCAGCACACAGGTATGCAATATACTCCTCTTGTGATGAAAACGTGGGGGCCTCCAGTGGAAAAGGAGGTGCCCACGATCACCCAGGACTGCCCAAGCCAAACGATAACCTAAATCCTGCGTCTCAGCCACTGGCTGCCACGTCTTCCTCCCAGGTGCCCTGGGAAAGGCCCAGGGTTACAGAAGCCCCCGGACCTCACTGTGACAAAGCACTTTGTGAAAACACAGTACTGCAGAAAGACCAACCCCGGTGCTGGTTCTGCTGCTGTGAGGGGCGGGGCTCAATCTGTCACTCGGGGAGGCAAGTTAAGGCAGCTTGTGTTTTACACAGGGTACCACTTAGAGAACTGCTTTTTCCAAAGGCTCTTGGGAAAGTTCCTTCTCTTGCAAAGGGTAAGCCTTTTTGCTCTAAGAGAACCATTTATTCCGATAAGATTGAAGTAAGCATTAAGGGCCGTGCTCTTCTCTGAACATGATTTTTATTAAATATGTAGTGAAGCCTTGTAATGAGTTGTTTTATGCAGATCTACAGTTGCACCTTCATGTGACAAATACTGGATGTAATTTCACCCATATTTTAACCCAGTGCTTTCTCCTGGCAGCACAGGGAGGCATCCAGCCTAGCAGAGGAAAAAAACAAAAACAAAAACCTAGATTCTATCAATTTATAATTGTTAAGCCTCAGATAAGTTACTGTCCTGTGAAATGGGACTAAGAAATTCATCCCAGTCCACTTTCAGTGTGAGTGAGGAGTCTGAGTTTCCGCTTGTTAGTGGTCCCAACTTCACATATGAGGCCAGGAGATCTGGACCTGAGTTAAAGCGCCTGAGACCCACAGGACACTGGGTGGCACGCACGGGCTGCCTGATTTCCAGCCCCACAGTCTCTCTCCTACCTCCTGCGTTCGAGGATCTGATGCAATGAAAGCCGACTTAAATAGGGATTGCTTTAAATAAGCCTTCTGGTCCTCTTACCCACAAAACGAGGGCAGTGAAAATATTGACTTCATGAGGCAGCTGCTGCTGCTAAGTCACTTCAGTCGTGTCCGACTCTGTGTGACCCCATAGGCGGCAGCCCACCAGGCTCCCCCGTCCCTGGGATTCTCCAGGCAAGAACACTGGAGTGGGCTGCCATTTCCTTCTCCAATGCATGAAAGTAAAAAGTGAAAGTAAAGTCGCTCAGTCATGTCTGACTCTTAGCGACCCCATGGACTGCAGCCCACCAGGCTCCTCCGTCCATGGGATTTTCCAGGCAAGAGTACTGGAGTGGGGTGCCATTGCCTTCAGGGAGAGTCAAATTAAGCCACCAGGTGAGCTTGTTCGGTAGGTGGGGGAGACACGCACTGATTTAAGAGATCGCAAAGGTTGTTTCCCCTACTTATTTAGCCCCAGTAAGGACTGGTGGGGCCCACATGCGGTCTCATTGATAAGATGGCTCGTTATGTCAACCTTGCAAACGAAGAGTAAAATCACAGTGATCCATGAGATCAAATTGCCCAAATGCCATCCTGTTATCTCACTGGTGCCTGCCTATCTTCTCAAAGCTGCGAGACCACCAGATTCCAGACCTCTGGCTACGTGACCATCCCTTCAGAGAATTTTTCATTGGTGGGGTATAAGAAGGATTCCATCACAAAAGGGAGGACGCTGGTCCTCCTTAAGGGCCGGTCACCCTCTTTTCCCTGTAATAAACTTCCCTTTTCTTGCCTGACTGCCCAGCTCACTCTCTTTTTCTCTGCACTCGCCTTACCAGGACCACTGGGATTCTCCTCAAAATGCCTGTTTCCTAGGCCTACCTTCACTGGCCTCAAACAGGAATCCAGCAGGGGCCAAGGTATCAGTGGCCACCTGGGCTGACTTTGTGGCCTAGTCTGACAGTCATCACCCAAGACTGTTCTGCATGTCTCTCAGTGGGAAAGATGGAAAGACTTTTCCATATAAGATCATATTTACTTCTTAGAATCAACCAGTTAGGAAACAGAGAGGTTAAGCAAGGCCACAGAGCTAAGAAGTGGTAGCTCTGGACTTCATATTCCAGGAAGGTCTAACTGTAAAGTCCATGTTGACCCTATATTATCACTCTGCCCCTCTTTACTGATGAGATCCAGCACCTCTGCTTCCTTGCAAGGCACTTAGGAGAGTGAAACCTCTCCTGTGTTCTCAGACTCTGGACAGCTCTGGGAGATGTATGAATCACCCCTTTCAGAACTCTCTGGATTCCTGACCTAAAGCCTAACCTAGGACTCAGATGGTCCCTCCCCCACCCCAAGCTCCCCATAGGGGCCACCCACCAACACCACATCACAGAAAGAACAGCAGCCCATTTCCTCTTTGCCTCCCTTCCTGAAATAAACACAACAGCAGGAATGAAGAACTCCTCTGGAAATCAAAATGTGAAGAGTGCAGAGGCAGTTCAGGCTGCTGGGCAGCCTGACATCCCTGCTCCTCATTTTCTCCCCCACATTCCTGACACGTAAAAATGCCTGTCTCCTCCACCGCTCTGTCAAGCAGGGACACGCACTGTACTCCGTCAAGTTTCCTTCACTTAATGTCAGACACAGACAGGAGGAAAGCAAAGTCCTAGCCCAGCTGCTGAGAGGCACACAGCCGCTTCAATCCATCGAAGGAGACCTGGCTATGAGAGGCACCCAGGGTGTGAGCGCAGGTGCTGGGGCTTTTGGCAATGGCATCCCCTCTCCGGGTCTCCTCATCTGTGAAATGGGGTTAAAGTTCCCAAACCACAAGGCCCAGCGCTTCACACAGCGTGAGGCATACAACGGGTGCTCAATGAATATTTATAGATCCAACGGAGGAACTGATGAGTCCCTAGGCAATGATTCAGTGACACGCCTAGATCAGAACCAGGTCAAGAGCAGGTGCTCAACAAAACAGCTGTGACGCTGGGAAAACCCCTTGTACCTCTCTAGCTACAGTTCTCGATCTGACTTCCCTGGTCCTCTAAACGACCCAGAACTTCACAATCTCCTCCCCACCCCTGCCCCTGCTCGGGCATCCAACGTCGAGTTCCCTGCTCGATGAATGAATGACCTCATGAAATCATTTAGGCTAAGGTGCCACCCGCTGCTAGTGACTAATTCAGATGGGTGGCACCAAGTCACAGGTCCCGTCTGCCTTTCCGTCATTGTCATGAACAGCCAATTCTAAGGGAGAAGGGGTCAGTGCTGTGACCACATTAGGAGATAGGGGTAGAGTGGAGCCTGGGCTAGAATCAAATCACAGAGGCAAAACCAAGCAAACCACCCTCTCTAGCAGGCCGGGTTCCGATGTCTCAGAGCCGGACTTCTCCACCTTGGAACTCCTGGCATTTGGAGCCGGATCATTCTTTGTTGTGGGGAACCTCCTGTGCTAGGTGGGATACTGGGGAGCATCCCTGGCTTCCACCTACTAAATGCCAGCAGCATCTGCCCCTCCACAGGTTGTGACAACCAAAAATGTCTCCAAACATGGCCAAGTGTCCCCAGGGGGACAAAATTGCCTCCTGGAGAAACCACTGGTCTAGAGTAAAAATAATAAAAATGTACCACCCCAATAATACAGATCAGTCCTGGGTGTTCACTGGAAGGACTAATGTTGAAGCTGAAACTCCAATACTTTGGCCACCTGATGCGAAGACCTGACTCATTGGAAAAGACCCTGATGCTGGGAAAGATTGAAGGCGGGAGGAGAAGGGGATGACAGAGGATGAGATGGTTGGATGGCATCACCGACTCAATGGACATGGGCTTGAATGAACTCCGGGAGTTGGTGTTGGACAGGGAGGCCTGGCATGCTGCAATTCATGGGGTCACAAAGAGTCAGACACGACTGAGTGACTGAACTGAACTAAATAATACAGAACTAATCTGCAGGGTCTTGAACACACCATGGCATCTCTTACCACCTGAAAATTCTGTTCCCTGTGTCTGGTGTCTCCTCCCCCTGTCCTGTCCCTGCCTCCGCCACCTGGCTAACCTCTACTGCTCCCCACTCCCAGGCCAGCTCCTCAACCAAATCTTCCACAGCCTCCTAAAACCACAGCAGCAGAAAGATGCTTCCACGCGTGCAAGCAAGTTGTGCTCACTCAGTCACTCTGTGGTTATCTCTCTGCGCCCCTGAAGGAAGCCTTGCATTCCTGGAGGGCAGGGGTCCTGCCTTAATCATGCTTTAAATCCTGAGCTTCTAACGCCATGGCCTGGGTCTGAATAAATAAAGGCAGGAGCAGAACACTGACGCTTGATGATTGCCTACGACGTGTCAGACCCACTGGGCATCTTATGTCAACACGTCCTCATGGTGTCCAGGCGCTTTACAGTCTATTATCACCACACACGTCTAGTGAGTAAAGACCTCCTGGAGAGCGGGGAGGACTCACCCAGCGTCACACAGGCAGTGAATGGCACCACAGGGCATGTGGACTCGAGCCTGCGTGGCTCCCACTCCACCAACCTGACCTGTCTTTCACTCATGAGTTCACCTGTCTGCTTCCCATGACAGCCGAATGACAGAGCCCTCTGCCGTAGCTCCTTGGGCTCCAAAAGCACGCTACTGCTTCCTCTCACACTAGGGCCCCCCACCCTGCTGGCTCTGGGCGGTGGGGCGGCAGGCAGAGGGATGTGGGTGGTGTTCACGGTGCGTCCTGACCCCAGCACCACACAGGCACAGGTGGGCTCTAGCTCAGAAGCGGGGTTTCTCCCCAGCTCTGCTTTCTAAGCAGAGGATGCAGGCGTCTTCAACATGCTCTCCTGTCTCTGACGGTGTTATTACACTCCTTCAACCTACCCAGTAATGGGGACCTTCGGGGGCTAGAATAGAAACAATGATTTTTTTCTCCTCTCTCCTAGAGTCAAGACCAGAATTTAATAAAGGAAAAAAAAAAAATACTAAGGTATTCCAATTCCTCCTCTCTGCAGGTTTTTTTTTTTTTTTTTTTTTTTTAATTTAGTTTTAGGTGTGATGTTACATTGCCAGTCCTGAGGGCTGAAGTTTATCCATTCCCATAATAGGTCTAAGGCAGACACAGAGTGAGCCATTTTTATGCACACACACACAGCTTGAAAAATAAAACAATTTATCTTTCAAAAACAAAGAAATCAGCTGCAATAAACTGATCTGGGCACAGTCTGCTTGCCCCGTCTCTTGATTCCTGAAGCCACATTCTCAAATGCAAACTGACATTCCAGGCAATCAATTAAGGCCTTCCCTCTGGCCAAGCACCACACCACCGTTTGATCCTTCCTGCTTTCACTAAGTGCCTGGGATGCACTTCTTGGTTCTGGCCCTTCCCAGGCTGAGTCTCTTCAGAGAACACGAACATTAGCTTCCAAAATCTTTTATGGCTTTGCCAACCTTCCCATGTCCCAGTGGGAGGCCCCCAACCCTGCAGAACACCATCCTGCCTCCTGCCTCATCCTGAATCACCAGCACTGCATGCAGAAAGAGAAGTTGGGAGGAGTGGGGAAGATTCCATGACGACAAAGAAACCTTCAGTATTAGAAGTCAACGTGATTTCAGTGTGAAATACATCCAGGATTGACTCTCATTCCAATATTAGATATGTTGCTCATATGGAAGCATGTAAGAGACATTCTAATTATTTTTTTTTCTTCATGTGCATTTTTCCTTTCTGTCTTTTCATTGTTGGAAGGTAGATATATAACATATACACTTTGCAGATGAGGAAATAAAGGCTCAAAGTAAAACTGAGTTGAATCTACTGGCATTTAACTCAATTCACATAATCAAACAATATTTACTAACAGCCTAACTATCAGCTGAATACCACGGTAGACCCAGGGGTCACAAAATGGAACAAGACAGACATGGCCATGTGCCCTTCTACCTGGGGAGAAACATGTGCCAATCAGACATATGGTGCCCACAGCCATACAGAAAGCAAGTGGTGGGGTACGTACAGTGAGGCTGTGGTGGCTGAAGGAGGAGACCCACCCCTGGAATGATCTTGCAGGCTCATGGGAGGCTGCACCAACTCCACCGAGAGCTGTAAGGTCAGGAGGGTTTTCAAGGAGAACAAGAACAGAAGTATTGCATCCAGAGGAAGCAGCTGTATTCACACAGGAAAAAGTAGTGAATATGGTTCCTTCAAAGAACTGGATGACATGGTGTATGGCTGGTATCTAGGTTTGAGGGAGCAGGCACAAGGCACGCAGGCGATGAGGCTGGAGAGATGAACAGAAGTCTGGATCCTGCCAGGCCTTGCAGGCCACGATAGGGTTGAGAATTTCCCCTGATAGCCTGAAAGGAGCTTCCGCAGAGATTTAAGCACCTTAAAGAGAAATGAGATTTGTAGGTCAGCCCTCTGTCTACCTGCAGAAGGGAGAGACTGGATCTGAAGGTGGTTGGAGGGGGTTAGGAGTGGCGTTGAAGAAAATTTATAGCAGGAGGCAGGACCTGTCCTGGGTGACGTACAGCTAGAGAAGCAAGGGTGCCTTGGGCATCCTGAGGGAAAAAAAAGGGCTGAGCACACTGCATGTGTGTTTCAGGAGCAATAAACTTGAGAGGGCAGGAGTGAGATGTTGCTGGAACAGCTAGTTGGTGAGAGACTGCGGCATCATCCATGTAATGTATTTAATAATAAAGTAGGCAGACAAGAGACGCCATCTGAAGTGTAGATTCCTGGCCCTGGTCCCTCAGGGAGAGACCAGTGACAGGCCAAGCTCTGTCCAGTCCAGCACAGACTGGCCTGCCCTTCCAGAAGAAAGCACAAGACTGCTCTGGATTATCACATGACAGGTCTGGGCCAGAGTGCAGGGGCTTGCCTCTCACCTCCTGGCCCCACCGCACAGACAACACATCCCTCCCCCCACCTCCTCTGTTGCCATGTGCTCTCCAGGCCTGCTCTCTGATGTCTGTGGGAGCAGCCTGCTCAGCTGGTCCAGAGTCTGAGCTGGGATGACCTAGACAGATCATGTGACCGAGAGCCGGGCACTCGGGACCGGAACCCCACTCTCCTTACTGGGTTCAGAGGCTCCTCTTCCCCTCTCCCACCAGGCTCTGTAATGATGAAGGGTAGGTCATCAATTCCCCTTCTAATTACCTGCTGTGTGTCCCCATGGAGACTGATAAGGAAGTAATTAGGATGGACATGCGGGGATTATAGGAAGAGAAAATGTTCCACTGTCAAGATAAGACCACTTGCCCACTACCCCCTTCCCTGATAAATGACTGAGCAGGACTGGGGGATTTTTAGAGACAGAGAAGCCGAAAGGGGAATCGGGGAAATGGAATGGAAGAAGTGGGGTGGAAATGTAACATGTCAGAGCAGGAGGGGCCCTGAACTCTCTCATCCAGTTCAGGAGCCTCAACCTCCAAGCCTTCGGACACCAGCGTGTGTTCAGCTGCTCCGTGGTGTCTGACTCTCTGCAACACCACGGACTGGAGTCCACCAGGCTCCTCTGTCCATGGAATTTTCCAGGCAAGTTTCCATGGCAAGGGTTGCCATTCCCTACTCCACTTTGGACCCCAGGCTGGCATTTAAATGAGGGAAGCAGAATGGATGGGGGAAAAGTCAGCAACACATACATGATGATAAATGACAAGTGACACTCAGCCTTAGGGACAGGGACTCCATATCCCTTTCAGAGGAGTCAACACAGCGGCACCCTGGCAGTGCATGGCACCATTGCCACGCAGGAAAGAAGCCCAGTGTTGGCAGCTCTTCTCATTTTTCCAAGAGAACCTGGAAATCCAGCTGTTGTGTGAAATTTTTCTTTTTTTTTTTTTTTCCATTTTGGAAACCTATCCACTTAAAAAAAAAAAAAATTATTTTATGAGCCAAGCAAAATGATATCTGCACGCCAGATGTGGCCTGTGGGCAGCCAGCTTGAGATCGCTAATTTTAGTCCAATGCCTTCTTTACAGACACGGAGACTAAACAGACATCCGGAGTCAAAAAGGACCTTGCCCATGGTCACAGAGCAAGTTTATGGTGGGGCCAAGGTTCAAACAAACTTTTCTAACTCCCATCCTCCCACTTTTCACAATACTAAAAGCTGGCGGCTGATCATAGATCACAGGAAAAAAAAAACAGGCATGTTAATAACACCAATGAAAGAACATTCTACAGCAGGAAATGAAGAAATCGCTCCCAGTGGCGGCAGTAGGGGAAGGAGGAAGGGTAGACAAAAGGCTTCATATGGAAGGGACTGAACCGCGTACTGTTTTCATATGAGAATCTTGGAGCAACCCCTTCTACATTGGAGGGCTGAGATTGAGGATATGGGCACAACCCCAACCCTTGAAGCAGCTGGGTGGTAGACTGGAGTAGGGGGGGCAGACCCATGAAGCGATACGGGTGATAGAGTGCCTCAAGTGTCAAGAAAGGATCTTCAGAGAAACGAGGCCAACAAAAGAGGTGTGATGATGACAACAAGATTTCCCAAGATAAAATGACACTTAGGATGGAGTGTGAAGGATAAACAGATTCCCAGTGGATAGGGGTGATAAATTATAGGTAAAACATCAAGGACTGGGACATCTGAGACCAAGAGGAGGGCATGGATTCCAGGCAAAGGGAGCATATGAGGAATGATCCTGAGATGCAAAGGCAGGGGAGCATATGTATTGCGAAGTGGAGGTCATTTTAGCTACAGGGTTTGTTCGGGAAGGTGGCCTAGAGTGGCAGGGCTGAAGAGCGAAGTCAAGCCCACATCTGACGAGGCCAAGTGTGCGAAGCAAAGAAGGACGTATGTATCAGGTAGGGAATGCGCAGCTGCTGAAGGTCTGTGAATAAAGAATGGAGGTACTGACATTATCAGTGTGTTGTCTAGGGAAGAGTCACCAGGTAATATGTATACAGTGAACTGGAGGATAAAAATCTGATGCAGAAGCCCCTTGGAAGGTTGCTTAAGAACTCACAGGTCCTTGTTCAATAACTGTTGAGCAACTCTCATGTTCCAGGAGCTATGCTAAGAGCTGGCGATCCAGCAATGAAGAAAGCAACTACTCAATACACACACGGCACACTCAGCTTGCACCCAGCACCCTTTGAGAAGAGGGTTTCAGCCTCATTCACTTGAAAGCCAAGCACAGAGCTTGACATAGAATAAGGGCTCAGTAACGTTTGCTCCATTTACGTGGACAGGCCCAAAGGATAAACTGAAGGACCGAATTTGAGTAACTCCAGCAGAGCTCAGTTAGAACCAGACATAGAATAATGTTTACTGGTTCAAAATTGGGAAAGGAGTACATCAAGGCTGAATATTGTCACCCTGCTTATTTAACTTATATGCAGGGTACATCATGAGAAATGCTGGGCTGGAGGAAGCACAAGCTGAAATCAAGATTGTAGGGAGAAATATCAAAAACCTCAGATATGCAGAGGACACCACCCTTATGACAGAAGGCAAAGAAGAACTAAAGAGCCTCTTGATGAAGGTGAAAGAAGAGAGTGAAAATGATGACTTAAAACTCAACATTCACAAAGCTAAGATCATGGTATCTGGTCCCATCACTTCATGGAAAACAGATGGGGAAACAATGGAAACAGTGACAGACTTTATTTACTTGCGCTCCAAAATCACTGCAGATGGAGGCTACAGCGATGAAATTAAAAGATGCTTGCTCCTTGGAAGAAAAGCTATGATCAACCTAGATAGTGTATTAAAAATCAGAGATATTACTTTGCTGACAAAGGTCCACCTAGTCAAAGCTATGGTTTTTCCAGTAGTCATGTATGGATGTGAGAGGTGGACCATAAAGCAGGCTGAATGGATGCTTTTGAACTGTGGTGTCAGAGAAGACTCTTGAGAGTCCCTTGGACTGCAAGGAGATTCAACCAGTCCATCCTAAAGGAAATCAGTCCTAAATATTCATTGGAAGGACTGATGCTGAAGCTGGAGCTCCACTACTTTGACCATTTGATGTGAAGAACTGACTCACTGGAAAAGACCCTGATGCTGGGGAAGATTGAAGACAGGAGGAGAGGAGTACGGCACAGCATGAGATGGTTGAATGGCATCACTGACTCAAAGAACATGAGTTTTAGCAAGCTCTGAGAGTTGGTGACGGACAGGAAGCCTGGCATGCTGCAGTCCAGGGGGTCGCAAAGAGTTGGACACAACTGAGCGACTGAACAAGAACAGCAAGCAGAGCTCAGAGGCATGGGTAAGAGAGAAGATACACAGTGGAGATCAGCAAAGATCTCTGATTCTTAGATCAGGATTCTGAACCTGTCTTGGGACTCTGTAATTGTTTGCAACCCTGAACAATTTCCTTTTCTGGCCTGGGCGTGAGTTTCCACATCTACAAAATTGAGGTGCTTGAGCTAGTTCAAGCTTCTATGTCCCAAAGGTCATATGTGAAACTGAAAACATGATAAAATGGGGTAGATTGAGATGGAGGAATAGAGTATAACGTGCAAAATCTCCAAGTCTGGAAAAACAGGGTGTCGAGAAGAGGAAGGGGAGGAAAGACAGATATGGTAACCACTGGGGCTACTCAGAGATGTGGAGCTGGATATCTGCCCATTTCCAGAATCACTTCTGAACCTTGCTTGACCTGCTCATGGAAAGACCTCAGGTTGAATGGCCATTGATGTTTCCCCTCACTTGCATTATTATAATTACTGAGCTCATTGGTAGTCTGAACACTGCAGAAAAGCACTTTCCAGATGACTGTTCATTAATCCCTCACCACCCCTGGGCATGGTAGAGACTGCAGAGCAGCCTCATTTTTCATCCCAGGGAAATGGGCACAGAGAGGAGCTAAAGAGTCACTCAACCAGGCGGATGCTGAGTCAGGACTGGAACTTGGGTCTTTTTCCAGCCATTCATCACCAGCCCTGGGGTGGATCCAGCCAGAGAGGCACCAAGTGATTGAATAAATAAGCAATGAGTTGCTGCAGGGAGAAAGGGATGGCGAATCCTCTCCAGAGTGGGAGACGAACAGGAGTCTCATGGAGAGAAAAAGAAGAGTAGATGCCCCTTGGAGACTGAAAGGGAAACTGAAGGCCTTGGGTACCATCCCAAGGAGTCTGGGGCTTAAGAGATGTGTCATCTAAGAAAAGTAACCTCTGCTAAGAGGGTCATGGAAGGTTCACCTCCAGTTGGAGAAGCAGAAAGACTTACAGGAAGAGAAGGTATTTGAATTGATTGTCCTGAAACAACAAGTCACACACACACACAAAGAGCAGATACAGGAAGTTAGATTCGCAACTCTGAGCAAACGGCAGCTGCTCTGCCTTCTCCAGGTTAAGGAGTAAATTTGTCCAACTCCTGCTTCCAAGTTTCTCATTCTTTAATGTGCATTTAGGGTCCCTGTTACTAGTGGGTAAGGGTGAATCAGAACTGGGCTTTGAAGGAGCAGAGGAGAGGAAAGGAGAACCATCCGGAAAGGGGGAGAAGAAAACCTGTTGTTTTAAATCAATTAAATGACAGGGGAGGGGATCAGGAAGGAAGGAGAAAAGAGTGGCCACAAGCACTTACATCTCCAAGATCACTTGGCAAGAGGTGAAAGCTCTCAGGACTCCATGCAAAGTGGGCCCTGCTCGGTTGCCGCTGAGGTCATAAATGCAGGGCCCAGAAAAGCCAGGAGGTTGTAATGATAATAGCTGCCGCTGATTGTTTACTGTGTTCCAGGAATGGCACTGGACACTTCAACAATAACGGACATGATGACCATTTTCAAGCACACACTGCCTTGGGAGACTGTGCTGGGCCCTTCTTGTGCGTGAGCGCTTTTAATCCTCAACCTGCCCTGTGAAGCGTCAACTACTATCACTGCTGCTGCTGAGTCTGCTGCTAAGGCGCTTCAGTCGTGTCCGACTCTGTGCGACCCCAGAGACGGCAGCCCACCAGGCTCCCCCGTCCCTGGGATTCTCCAGGCAAGAACACTGGAGTGGGTTGCCATTTCCTTCTCCACTATCACTGCTAAATCGAAGCAAAGAAACTGGGGCTCCGAGAGGTCATGGAGTTTCCCCAAGGTCATCAGTGGCTGGCACAACAGGGACTCAAGCCCAGGACTCAGTGACCCCACAACCCTCTCTGCACCCAGTGGAGCACTCATTTATTTGCACCTACGGTTTTTTCATTAGAAACCTCTCACGCTCAGTCATGTCTGACTCTTTGCGACCCCATGAACTATAGCACGCTAGGCTCCTCTCTCCATGAGATTCTCCAAGCAAGAATACTGGGATGGGTTGCCATTTCCTCCTTCAGAGGATCTTCCCAACCCAGGGATCAAACCCACCTCACGTGCGTTGAAGGCAGATTCTTTACCAGTGCCACCTGGGCTTCAGCGCTTTTCCATTACCAGGGGCATAAGATGATGTGACCAGGGGCATAAGCTAGAGACCCTGAAGGAGAGATCCCCAATGAGCCTGGCTGCTCCCCCTTCATATCCTCCTGCCAGGATTGCTCCAGCCAAGGAGGAATGATCCTGAGGCCATAAGGTGGTAAATAACCCTTCACTGTTCTAGACACTCTGCCCAAGGCTTCAGGAAACCCAACTGGCATGGTTAAGATGACCCCAGCTGAGTCAGAGAAAGGGAGCTGGAGACAGACGGAAACACAGAGCACAACTTTTCACCCTGAGCCCCTCTCCGAAGCCCCTCTAGGTTGGTTTCTGGAGGACTCGCTGGGGATGGACGCCGGCCTAGAGCACAGAAGAGAAGAGAAAGGAGCAACACCTTTGACTCTGGGCATGAATGCAGTCAACAGCCCACAGACCCCAACTGGACTTCAACACCTCAACTTGACCTTTAGTGTAAAACCCTGGCTCCACCCAAATAACCTTTTCTCTGCCCACTCTTCACCAGCCCCCTTCTCTGTGTCAGCCACCAAGAATACAAGTAGGGAGAGAGAACACTGCAGAGATGGTTCACGTTCCATCCCACTCCATCGAAAACATAATCTTCTCTCAGCAGGAAGAGAACCTCCCCCCCAAGCTTAGCTAGGCAATTTCCACCTTCCCTTGGAGCTGGTTTTAACTACACACCTGAGTCCTGGATACAGGAATGGAAATGGAAATTAGCTTAACTTGCAGAAAATCCCTGAGACGAAAGGGGCATACCCTTCTCCTGGACTTTTCTCCTTCACGTGGCTAGAATTTGGAAACAGTGGATGTTGCTGGGATAGCCAAGTTGGTGTGGCTAAGTCACTTCAGTCATGTCCAATTCTTTGTGACCACATGGACTGTAGCCCGCCAGGCTCCTCAGTCCATGGGATTTTCCAGGCAAGAATACTAGAGTAGATTGCCATGCCTCCCTCCAGGGGATCTTCCCGATCTACTGATCGAAGCTGCGACTCTTATATTCCCTGCATTGGTAGGCAGGTCCTTTACCATGAGCGCCACCTGGAAGCCCAGGCTGGTCTAGGAGGTGAATTTGGGAACGCAGCCCATGCACAACAAAGGAAGAAGGTAAAAAGGACCCTAGGTGTCCTACCGCATGAAACACCTGCAATAGAAGCAAACATTGATCTTGTGTAAGCCGCCGGGATGTTGCATTTCCTGTCACTCCTAGCTGAATCGATACCAACACACAGAGAAAGAATTAGATCATGGAGACTGTAAGTATCTTGATTGCAGCAGTCACATTTCCTATGTCTTATGTTTATCCCCAAACAGTGTGGATTAATAAAAAGAAACAAAGGCTTGGGAGACAGACTAGAATTACAGTAGGTTTCTCCCACTTACTAGACAGCTTAATTTACCAGGCCTCTGCGTTCTCATCCATTAAATGGGGCTCTGAGGATTAAATGAGGTAAGCCATACTCCAATGGAGGAAGCTTCGGCTGTGTCTGTCTTGATTATTGGCATATTTATCCAGCAAAGCTGGCAAAAAGTTATTGGCACTTGGTGAACGCTGGATAAAGAACTGAGGAATAAATGGGCAGTGTGCACCAAACACGTGCTCCATCATGGATGTACCTGGAACACTATTAACACCAACACAGTCCCAGTATACTTTCCCATCGGATCTTCTGAGGATAGACCAAAAGCCTAAGGACGATACAGGGGGAGGGGAGGAAGGTAGGACTGTAACTTAAATGTCTGAGTTTGGCTGCAAAAACACTTAAGAAGGGTCTCTTTGCCCTTTTAAAGCTGGAAAGCAGAAAGATAATTATCTTCCTCTTTCAACAACCTTCTGAGAACCTTTCTCCTCAACAACCGCTCCATTTATGCTCCATTTGATTTTCACACATATTCTAAGATGCTAATTTTCTTTCAGACTTCACCAGGCAGGCTTCTCAGCTTCTAACCAAAAGGGACAGAACCCAGAAAGCTAGAAAATATGAGGCCCAGTATGGCAGAGGGGACGAGCTCCCTGCCACCAAGGAGCCTGTAGTCTTAACACAAAATGTGAAGAGGAGAAGAAAGGAGCTCCTTTTTGGTTTTCGAGGACCTGCTTTGTCTCATAATAAAAGGACACAACTACTTATCAGATATCTATGCTATGGCAGGCTCTGCGCCAGATGTCTTTCCACGTGCTCTCTTATAACCTTTACAACAAGCCTACAAGGATGCAGGCTCATTCTACTTAATGGATGGGAAAAAAAGTGGAGGAAATGGAGGTTTCAAGGGCTTAACCCCTTAAGCCCAAGGCAAGAGCTGATGCCTGCCCATGCACAGATGGGTGTATGAATATTTATAACAGCATATTCACAATGACCAAAAGGCCACCCAAGTGTCCATCAACTGATAAATGATCAACTACATATGGTATATGCATACAATGGAATATTCTATTACATTAGTCACTCAGTTGTGTCCAAATATTTGCAACCCTAAAGACTGTAGCCCACCAGGCTCCTCTCTCCATGGAATTCTCCAGGCAAGCATACTAGAGTGGGTAGCCATTCCCTGTCCCCGTCCAGGGATCAAATCTGCATCTCCTGCACTGAAGGCAGATTCTTTACTGTCTGAGCCATGAGGGAAGCCCAGTGGAATATTAAATTGTTTTAAAAAGGAATTTACTGACACATATTACAACATGGGTGAGCCTTGAAAGTAGCATGCTAAGTCAAAGAAGCCAGTCATAAAATACCACATATTATACCACATATTTGGAGGAGGATGCTGGGAAAAATTGAGGGCAGGAGGAGAAGGAGGGACAGAGGATGAGATGGTTGGGTGGTATCATCAACTCAGTGGACACGAGTTTGAGCAAATTCTGGGAGATGCTGAAGGACAGGGAAGTCTGGCGTGTTGCAGTCCGTGGGGTCACAAAGAGTCAGACACGACCAACAACACGGTAACCTACCCCAGTATTCCTACCAAGAGAGTCCCATGGGCAGAAGGGCCGGAGGGCTACAGTCCGTGGTGATGCAAAGAGCTGGGCATGACTGAAGCAACTGAGCATGCACAAACATGCACACCACATACTGTATGATTCCATACATATGAAACGTCCAGAGAGCAGGTCACTGGTTCCTTAGGGAGGTGTTCACTAAAGGGAATGGGGTTTCTCTTTGAAATGATGCAAAGATCTAAGACCGACCAATGATGGCTGTGCATATCTGTGAACATACTAAAATCCATTAAACTGCACATTCTAAATGGGTGAATTATAGCATGTGACATATATCTCAATAAAGCATGTTTTTTAAGCTGATGGCTGAAACCATGTCCAGAAGGTTTCCAGTTCCTGTTTATGCCACCGCATCACCTGGCCCTTGGCCTGCACCACTTCACTGAATTTTGGGAATGGTTCTGTGAGGTGTGGACAACTGTTCTCCCATAAGTGAGGAAACTGAGAGCCGGAGAGGAAACATAATGTATTCTCTTTCCAAAGGAAAATTTAATTTACAGAGAAGAAAATTGACTTTCTCAACATCTCCATATAGAAGGTACCTAACTAGTTTATTATAAACAGAATCTGAGACCCAGAACAGATCCTAAAATGATCTAACCCAGTAATTTTCAAATGGCCCAAAGTGCCCTCCCTTAAAGATGCCCAGGAAGGTCTTCTAGGAGACTGCAGGGCAATTGGGAGGATCAACAGAGCAGTGTTTAAATTCTATTTTACACACTGAGCTTCCAGAGAAGACTTCAGTGAAAAATTCTAAGACCATTTAGAAGTCACTGATCTTGTCCAACTTGCCCATTTTAAACATGCTGCTGCTAAGTCGCTTCAGTCATGTCCAACTCTGTGTGACCCCATAGACGGCAGCCCACCATGCTCTGCCGTCCCCAGGATTCTCCAGGCAAGAACACTGGAGCAGGTTGTCATTTCCTTCTCCAATGCATGAAAGTGAAAAGTGAAAGTGAAGTTGCTCAGTCGTGTTCCAGTCTTGTGACCCCATGGACTGCAGCCCACCAGGCTCCTCTGTCCATGGGATTTTCCAGGCAAGAGTACTGGAGTGGGGTGCCATTGCCTTCTCTGATTTTAAACATAAGATAATACAAATGGGAGAGAAAGAAAGGTCTCTTTGAGTGACACGCTGAGTTAATATTAGGGCTGGGCAAGGGGCCAGTTTTCCTTCCCCTCCAAATCGCACATTCCTCCTGGCCCAGATTAATGGCCTGGAGCAAGAAGATGAGGTTCGAGAACTTGACTCTACTCACCAACTCATGTTCCAAACCACAGGTCAGCAAGCTCTTCTGTAAAGGGCCAGATAGTAAGTATTTTTGACTTCGCTGACCACGGTCTCTTTAGCAGTCCACTTGCCACTCAAGTGGGAAAGCAGCCGCAGACAACATGTAAAAAGGGGTGTGGCTTGTTCCAATAAAACAGGTGGGGCAGGGAGGCATCATTTGCTGACACCTGCCCTGGATCCCTCGCCGTCAGTCACGTCTCTCCGCAGGGATGGAAGGGGCAGCACGTGATAGAGGAAGCGGCCCCTCCCCAGTGCCTTTGCTACCACCACCGATGGTAGCAGTGAGGTTGGGAAAGAACACAGTGCAGAGCCAGGCAGCTCTGCTTTCAGGTCCAGACTTTCAGTCATTCACCTGGGAGACAAGGCTAACTTCTGGCTCCTTGAGCCATTTCTGTATCTGCAACAGGGGGACAACAGTGTTCACTCTAGGAGACTCTGCAAGGAGTGCTCTAAGTGGTGGGCTACCCTGTTGGCTCAGTGATGAAGAATCCTCCTGCTAATGCAGGAGACCTGGGTTCGACTGCTGGGTTGGGAAGATCCCCTGAAGATGGAAATGGTAACCCACTGCAGTATTCTTGCCTGGGAGTCCCATGGAAAGAGAAGCCTGGCAGGCTACAGTCCATGGGGTCACAAGAGTTGGACTCCGATTGACTAAGCAACAGCAACAACCAACTGGAAGCAGTAAGTCAGGGTTTCCTTTGACAGTGGGGAGAATTACAGTATCAGCAAAGCCAGCCTCACTCTCTGCCTTCATCTCCTAAAATGCTACTTCTGCCCAGCTGGGTCCCGGCACTCCCCCAGCATCAGCCACAGTGCCTGTCCTGCTAAGCTCCTCTTACACATGCCGCTGCTCTATGCTCACCACTGCCTCTCCCCGGAATTCCCGCCCCTAGACCTTCCTGCAGTTCATCCTCCTCACTTTCCTAGTCTCTGTTCAAGTGCCACTTGTTGGCAGAGTTTTCCTGGTAATACTGTCTAAAATAATAACCACTGTTTTACCCTGTACCCCAGGCATTCCATCACATTACCCCACTTTATTTTCTTCACAGCCCTTGCTGCTACCTTAAATGCCAAAGCTACGCATTTATTTACTTGTTTATTGTCTGTTTATCGCTATGTTCCATAAAGATCTTACTGGATCCTTCTGGTTTTCTAGAATCAAAATGGTGGCTGGAACATAGTAGGTACTCAGTAAACATTTGTGGAAAGAAAAAGAAAAATGCTACACTGCTACACTTTTCTGAACTGAATTCACCTTAAGCTCCTACATTTGGGAAGTACTAGGCTTGAATACAATACAAACACCCCCGTGTTAGGAAGGTCAGTCTAACGCTATACCGCTCAGTCAGGTACAGACTTACTTGGCACTCAGAAATCCTGTTTGGAAAGCTCTGGTCTCTAATGACATTAATTGCCAAGAGCTAGCATTACACTCAGAATGCAGAAAGCCCATCCCATTAATCTCCATATTAAATTAAACCTGCAAAGGACCTTTAGCTCCCCTCCACTTACATTTTGTTGACAGAGAAACTGAGGCTAAGAAAGCAGAATGGACTTTCTCACAGTCTTTGGTACTTAATGAGGAACCACTTAAACCAGTCAAGTAATAAAATTCCAGCACCATAAGGTCCTTTAAAACCACCCCATCTGATAATACAGATGAGAGACCTCAGAGCAAGAGAAAATAAAAATGGACGTGACCAAGGTCACACAGCATGTCAGTGGTAGAATAAAGACTAGAACCCACGTCTGTCTGTACCCAGACTTCCACTCCCCATGCTGCTCGCTGGAGAGAAAAAGGAAAGAAAGAAAAGGAAAAGAAATTATTCCAGGCACACACTTAGCAATGCTCATAAATCCTGACAATATTAACAACACACGACAACTTCGTTGAACAAATTGGCAGCCAGTGTAGGCAGCTTTAGGAGACAAGAGGTCTTGGAGGGTAAAAAAAAAAGACCACCAGGAACACAGAAATCTTCCCATTCTGCTCTTTTCTAAGTCTTTCTGTAAAACAAGGGCTCAGCTGGAGATACTGCGGTACAGTAAGAGTTTGAAAGAAGTACACACACACACACACACACACACACACACACACACACACACGAGCTCCCAAGAGACTGCATGCGGCATAATCTATTCGTAAGATGTCACTCATCTTTTATACAAATTAACCACCACCCCCCTCATGCCGAGATTAATTTGCTCTTTGTTTCCTTGACATTCAGCTGAGGAGATCAGAAAAGAATTAAAGAAAGTTCTTCAGGAGGTGAAAGGGGAAGTCAGGGCTTCGGGTTGGGGGAGCTTCCCTGGGGCTTCAGATGGTAGAGAATGCACGCACAGTGCGGGAGACCTGGGTTCAATCCCTGGGCTGGGAAGAGCCCCTGAAAGAGGGTGTAGCAACCCACTCCAGTATTCGTGCCTAGAGAATCCCCAGGGACAGAGGAGCCTGGCAGGCTAGCCCATGGGGTCACAAAGAGCTGGACACAACTGAGCGACTACGCACAGCGCAGGGCTCCAGGTCCTAGAAGCCTGGGTCATCAGCACTTGCTGCATTGCTTTCCCAGGGGGACAAAGATGAAGCTTGCCCACATCCTTTTTTTGCTCCATCCTGTCTCCAGATACTGATGAGTAATAATAATATCTCAAGTCTACTCCATGCCTCGTGTGTCCTGACTGCTTTGCAAGCATCCTACCAAATCCCAACTCACTGCCATCAAGGTCCAGCCAGCTCAGTCTTCAACAAGGGTTCCAGCCTCATGGAGGATGTTTGATTCTTCATCCCCCAGCCACATGGCTTCCAGAAGTAAAGGAAGCCATCCCCATCACTCCTCCTGCTTCCCAGGTGGATTCTCGTCCCTTTGTTCTGTGCTCAGAAGGCCCAGGTCCCCCTGTGTCTGTACCCTCCGTGGAGACATGTCACATCATTCTCCCACAACTGGAAGCTTGAGCTGCTGTGACAAGCTCTGCCATGAATGGTGAATTTGAAAAGAAATGCAGGACTTCCCCGGTGGTCAAGTAGTTAAGACACTGCACTTCCAATTCAGGGTGCTTGGGTTCAATCCCTGGTTGGGGAACTAAGATCCTACATGCCCCATGGTGTGGCCAACAAATAAATAAATAAAAAAGAAATGCAAAACACTAATTCCACACTCAAAAGTATGGACCTTCCATTTCCCCCCTTATCTGTGTATCTGTTGCCATTTGTATGAATAAATAAGCCATCTAACATTATTTTTGGAAAGAGGAGCAATATAAATAAATACATAAGAATAAAGAATGCTAACGTTGAATTAATGAAGATGGGTTTTTAAAATACATATATGCAAATCACACTTAATGTGAGGAATCCAAGGAATGATACACATTCTTCCTGAACCTCTACTCCATGCAAAAAATTACCGTGAATTCCTACATGAGTTCCTGTTTTACAGATGGGTCTACAGAGTGCAATGGGAGGCAGGCAGACAGAAGTTAAATGGCTCCTTCAAGGAATAAAAATTGTTTAATTACATGGCAATAACCTGTGACTTCTGGGTTCCAGAGATCAAAATCCCTGCACACTAGGCCCATCCAAACAATCCTGGTGAACTTATTAATATAACAGGGAGCAAAGGAAAGAGAGAGCACTGCTCTGTGTTTATTCCGTACCATATGTTGTACAAGACCATGGGCATGATGATGCCTGGCACCAGATGAGGCGATTTGCAAGCACTGTTTAATCCTGTTCTCTTAAAAACCCTATGAAGTAAAAGTAGCATACCCGTTTTTCAGATGAGGATATGTGAAGATGAGAGTGAGAAAGTGAGTTTCTGGAGGCAGAAAAGCTGGTAAACCTAGTCGGTACATACGTCTAACTCTAACATGTGTAACTTTCACCATTGAGACTCCCTCTTAATGAAGAAGTCAGGTAATGATGGGGGAAGTAGGAGGGAATAAATTCTCTTCAACTAATCAAGGAGGAAATGGCAACCCACTCCAGTACTCTTGCCTGGAAAATCCCTTGGACAGAGGAGCCTGGTGGGCTGCAGTCCATGGGGTCGTGAAGAGTCGGACATGACTGAACAGCTTCACTTTCACGCGTTGGAGAAGGAAATGGCAACCCACTCTGGTGTTTTTGCCTGGAGAATCCCAGGGATGGCAGAGCCTGTGGGCTGCCATCTATGGGGTCGCACAGAGTCGGACACAACTGAAGCGACTTAGCAGCAGCAGCAATCAAGGAGGAGAGACTCTGTTTTATGTGAAAAACACCGTGTATGGCACACTGAGTGAGCTCAGAGTCAAGGGGGGGAGCAGAAGCGCACACACGAGTCCTAATATCCAAGAAGCCTGCAGAGCAATGGCTGACCAATGCTCGTGACCATGGGGAAGCTGACCTACTGGATACAGCAAGTTGGCTCATCTTTCCCCATGTTAGCAAAAGTCCATCTGAATCTGTTCTTGTTTATATGAAAATAAAACCAATAGAGAACTGATGCCTGTCTACCTTTCTATCTAGCTATAATTTTACAATGTGAAATACTTTCAAGTCATCCTCTCATCTTCACAGACTACCTGGAGAGAACAGGAGGGTTAGGAGAGATTTGCATTTTGCAAGTAAGACAGTGAGCTACCAGCCCTGTGTAATAGCTGCCTTTAAAAATATATAATTATTTTCTATTCACATTACCTTTTAGGACACCTAATATTTTGAATCATCAACATAACTTTAATGGATATGTCCCTCCCCTATCTTTTAATTCCTCAAAATGAAACATGCCCACTAATTCCTTCTTAGATCTACACCAAAGGAGACAAGCACTCCCAACCATAAGCTCTTCTCCATTTAGCTGCCCAGCCATCCCTCCATCCACCCACCCACCCACCCATCCATCCATCCATCCATCCATCTACCCAGATTAAAATCTATCCAATTTTTTTTTCAGATGGAGTACTTTGTGATGGGTACTCATAAGACATGGTCCACGCCCTACAGGACTTGGCAATTAGTCGTAATATACTCTGAGACAGAGAAGAAAGTGACAGAGAGCCTTGAGGGTAAGAAAGAGAGATCTATCTCTGTGCACAAGAAGTTAACGGAAAGGGGGAGAGCATGGTAGACTTCACTGCAGAGAAGTGCGCTCACTCACTATGCACCCAGTATGTATCAGGCACCATACTAGGTGTGTTTCATTTATCATCATACTTTTCACAATAAAATACTTTGATCATATGAGATACCTACTGGGGGAAGGCGTGTCTTCTCTCCTCCACCCCCATCATGACCACTAATCTCCCAAGTTTTATCTCTTAAATGTTTTGGTGAGGCCTATGACTATGATTGGACCACCTTCAGTTGCAGACTGGGCCACTGAAATGAAAGAGCGCCCCCCTCCCTTTTCTACCTCTCCTGACACCAGAGACCAATGGACAAATTCAATCCAGCAGCTCTCAGGGCTCTCCCTCGTCAACCAGGAGAGTTCACACAGCTCTCCAGAGACAGCTAGACCCCGCAGTCTAGACCGGTGGAGAGGTGATGATGGAGGACTTGTAGACCCCACTTGGGGCTGCTGCTTAAGCTTCTGGCTTCATCCCAGCCTCCCATATGGGCACGGCAAAGTATCCTTCTCCAGGTGCTCTTGAATCCTTCAGGATAAGAAGTGACAGAAATGTCAGGACCCAGGCACTGCTGGGTTCCTTGCTACCAAATTGCCAACATCCCCAGTCACTTTTCTCTTAGCAGTTGGTATTAGTATTTCCCATTTTTCCAACGAGGATTCCAAGGCTCAGAGAGGGCAGTGGATTTTGTTTCAGGTCACAGCTCTTTTAAGGGATAGAGTCAGGATAGGCATGCAGATGAGTCTAACTTCACAACCACCATTCTTCCCACTAAGTTGGAGATGGGATTTGAAGGATACAGATGGTCTCTGAATTATAGAGGCAAGAGGAGCAATGCTAACCCTCTCCTACCCCCAAAGATCCACTGAGATATCTCACACTCACACACACACTATCTGCTGCTGCCACATCCCCAATGTCATCACACCAGCAGAGAAACACCAGGCTTTCTCTTGGAGAAACTTTTTTCTTTGTTAAGAAGAAAGAATCCAACAGCTTCCTCGAGACCCATTTTTCATACAATTAATGTCAGGCCTCCCATGTTTCCTAATGAAATCTGACACTAACAGAGAAAAATGGATACATTAATATTGAGTTCATTAGTAAATAGATTATCCAAATGTTTGGGGTGAGGGGAGGAGGAAGGTGAAGGAAGAACGAGAAAGAGGGGAGAGAGGCACACAGACCGACTCCGCTATTCTGACAAGAGCCTCTCCGAGGACCAGACGCTGATCAAATATTTATGGATTTTAATGCACTGATCTGTTAAGTCTGGAAATATTCTCTATTACCAAAAAATAATTTTTTAAAGAGAGAGAGAGAGGAAGACAACCTGATGCTCTAGCATTGCACTGAGATGGGAACTAAAGCTTGCCAAGAAGAAAATGGGGCCCAGAGAGAAACTTTTGTTCTGGGGTGCACAGATGTCAGATCTCCAGAGACAGCTTACCCTATCCCTCACTCACATACCTCCAAGGCCAATAGAAAGACACGTGGAAAAGAGAGACGGTGTGGCCATGCAGGGAGAGATAGTAGGCTGGCAGGAAGAGAGGTTGTAAAAGAAAAATACCTGTGTATCATGTTAGATTCTCCCCCTGCCCCAAAGAATCCATCTGTTGTCTCATGGTCACCAGTCTCTTTCATGCTAAGCCCTGTGTGGGGAATGAAGCCAAAACAGCCGCAGAAATATGTAGTCCCAACACACAGAGCAGAAGGGTCTCGGTCGCTACCTTGGACAGCTCCCCTTACTTCCTGCCTCTGTAAAACTGTTAGTCGCCCAGTCGTGTCCAACTCTTTGCGACCCCGTGGACTGTAGCCCACCAGGCTCCTCTGTCCATGGGATTCTCCAGGCAAGAATACTGGAGTCTGTAGCCATTCACTCTCCGGGGGATCTTCCTGACCCTGGGATAGAACCCCAATTTCCTGCATTGCAGGTGGATTCTTGACTGTCTAAGCCACCAGGGAAGTGCAAAGGAGAGGCTGATGGCAGTCTTAGACTGCTTCACAGAATCCCTGCCTCTGTGGTCAAATGAGGTGACAGGCAGGGAACCCTTAATATAAACTCTAAAGTACTATAAAAGGCATGACGGTGCTGTTTTTGGAAGAGATCCCTAGCCTTTTATGTCTATATGATGAGCTGGGGAGTAAATGCAAAAGGAGCCAGGACAGCCATCCCAGCTCTGCTAGCTATTATCTGTGACCTTGAGAGGCTATTGCATGTGACCTTCATCCCTCTGTGTCTCAGCTCTACCACCAGCAACACAGCCAGCCTGGACCACTGCTCGATGACCCTTCAGGAACTTCACACAGCCTGGTGCCTCTGACATCTCAGAGGAGACTTCAGGAGGAGGCTGGCCATGGTGCTGGCTTCTCTAAGAGAACCAAGACTACCCTCAGTTAAGTTTGGAGTGGAGAGAGAGGGGGGATTAGACGGGCTCTCAGAACTACTGCAGCTCTCCCATTTGGTGAGATGGGACATTTTGTGTCTCTTAAAAGTCCTTGAGCAAGGAAATTTCATGTCATGCTCTGAGGAGAAAACAACTTAATAAAAGCGAGGACAGAAAGAAAGAAGGAAATAGTCCAGGTAGAAATGGGCCCTGGAGAGAGTCAGCATTCATGAATCAAATAGTTTCTTCTCTGGTCGCTGCCTTTCAGCTCTGTTATGGGCACTTTATTCACTGAGATAGGAATGATCTGCCAAAACATTTTTACACACAAGAGACAGAGATACACAGACAGATGGTGAGAGACAGAGGCAGACACAGCCTCCAAGCTAAAGCCAGGAACTTTCCTGTTCTTTGTGAGCAGGAGGTTAAGAAAACAAAAAGAGGAAGAAAAGACAAGCACGTAAAGCAGCAAACAATCAGGGAGAAAAGACAATGCCATGTTCAGAGCAAGGTCTTTGTATTCCAAAAAAGCAGTGGAGTTTCTTTAAACAGCAAGATGAATCCTTTCATATGGGCCTTTTGCATGTGGGTCTCTTGCCACCCAATGTATCAGCAGAGAGAGAAATGCATGGAAAGGAGGCAGACAGTGAAGGGGAGGATACAAAGCAGGAACCAGAAATGCATTTTGCGCCCCAAATCTCCTAATGTGACTTGCTGGCTCTATTATGACAAAGCGAGAGGTCTCCAAGGAGTTCATTTCACGTCTCATCCATCCCGAGAGTAATGGGAAAATCCCGCCCTGTTTCTGCAAAATATCAGCACACGCTGTGTGCCACAGACACTCAATTCCATTAGACATAATGGAACAAGACTGTCCCAGAAGTTGTTTTCAATTGCTTGAGTGCATCCTGCATTTAGAGAAACAAGAACCTATGAGCTGTCTGACTCAAGAGGAAGTGGGGACCTGGGTTTGTAACAATGGCCACGGCTATTTTCTGGTATGGATGGCTAGCTGGACACCTGGTCAGATATCACCTCTCCCCATGGCTGAAGAGGTCATCTTCCATGTCTCCATTCCACGACATCTCTTACAGAGCAGCACACAGCTATTCACTAACTGCTGGTAACCAAACACAGGTCCCTGATCAGCCCCCACTCACCATGACAAGTCCATTCTGTGGGTGCCGTGATCAGGTTCTGAGCTGTGAGAACGCATCAGCTAAAGGGCCAGATGGTCAGGAGTTTGAATCCCCTATCCTGCCACTCTGAGCTGCTTGACTGTTGGCAAGTCACTTAGCCCCGCTGAAACTCAGTTTCATCAGGTGAAAAATGAAACAGAAAGGATACGTGCTTGGTGAGATAATTCGACTTAATGTGGCAAGGACAGTGGAAAGCCTGGGGGGAAGCATAGAGAACTTGGGAAAGGCTAGTTTGCAGTGAACTGGAGCTTCTTCCCAGAGTGAGTCTTGTCTCTGGATCCCCCTCCTCTGTGTAGGCTGCGAGTTGGGTTTTCAGTGCTAGAAAGAGGAGCTCAGGGACCCCTTGTTTAACTCCCGGTGCTGCCACTGATTCACCAGAACATTAGGTCATTGTTTCCCCCTGCGTGGGTGGACTTGGCATGAAGTTTAACAATTTTCAGGCTGTGTTTTTAGAACAGAAGTATTTCTTCCAACACAGCTTTACCCTAGAAGTACAAGTAGATCATGCATAGCAAATGAGAGTATGGGTGTTTCTGTGGGCCACCCTTATACCTGTGCCTCATCTTCAGAAGCATCTCTCCTGGAGAACCCCAGACCACTGTGGACTACAACTGAGGAAAAAACACTGTCTTAGTGACCCCGAGGTCCTGTCTAAGGACAGCTGCTGAGATCACAGAGGAGTGGTGCTGTGGGAATTTCAGGAGCTTGGTGTGCTGGACAGATCTTTCCTGACTTCCACTTCCAAAGCTGGCTTCTGATCAGGATGCTCCTTCACCCTCATCACAAAAAAGCCAAGACAGGAAGAGCTGATACGAGAGATCAAGCTTTAGGAAATGAGAGGCAGCCAAAAGGAATTCTGTCCACTGTCATTTCATTCCCACACAGGGACAGTGGATCTCCTAAGTGGCCGGCCACCCCTGTGCAGGGCTGCTGCTGCTGCTAAGTTGCTTCAGCCGTGTCCGGCCCTATGCAACCCCATAGATGGCAGCCCACCAGGCTCCGCCGTCCCTGGGATTCTCCAGGCAAGAACACTGGAGTGGGTTGCCATTTCCTTCTCCAATGCATGAAAGTGAAAAGTGAAAAGTGAAATTGAAGTCACTCAGTCGTGTCCAACTCTTAGTGACCCCATGGACTGCAGCCCACCAGGCTCCTCTGCCCATGGGATTTTCCAGGCAAGAGTATTGGAAACACACAAATATCATTATTGTTTGTATTTGTTTCCTCTGACTGCTATGAGAATTTACCACGAATCTGACAACTTAACCAATAGAGATTTATTCTCTCACATTTCTGGAAGCCAAAAAAATCCAACATCTGTTTCACTGGGCCCAAAGCAAGGTGTCAGGAGGGCACACATCCTCTGGAGGTTCTAGGGGAGAAATTGCTCCTTGCTTCTTCCAGCTTCTGGGTGCTGCCAGCATTCCTGGGCTTATGGCCGTGTCACTCAATCTTGGCCTCCTCCACTTCCATCTAAAGGCAAGTCTCCTTCTGCCTCCCTCTTACCAGGATGCTTGTGATGACTTTTAGGTCTCATTTAGGTAAAACAGTATAATCTCCCCATCTCAAGATCACCAGTTTAAGTAGACTTGTAAAGACCTTTCTTCCTCATAAGGTAACATTCACAGGTTTCAGGAATTATGATGTGGAATTGTGTGCCTGTGGGGAGGGGTGGGGTGGGGGGAAGGCATTATTCAGTCCACCATACTGATGTTCTTTGTTCATAGTCACAGAGCAAACTTCAGGGATGCAGACAAGTACACCTGACAAACACCTTGAAAGCTTTTTAAACTCTGCAAACAGTATCTCCAGGGCCCCTTTGTAGCTTTGCTCATCTGCTCCTTTTGTTGAAACTACACTCAGCCTACTCACCCTTGAGAATCTGTTTGAAAATAACTCATCCAAGAAGATTTCTCAAGTCACCCCAGTGCTTTAACTCACTTTTACTGGGAGAGATCCACAGAGAACAGTGGCTGGACTTTCATGACGTCACTGGGAAGTGGTATCCACAGATAATGTTTGTGCAGAACTAAGACTCAGGCATTGGGCTGATGCTTCAATGAGTAACCTCATTGCATCCTCACAACAGCCTCTGAGGTAGATCTTCCTGTTTCCATGCCCATTTACATGATGGGGATACCGAGACTTGGAGAGATTAAGTTTCCATGCCCATTTACAGGGATGGGGATACCGAGACTTGGAGAGATTAAGTAATTTAACATGCCCAAGATGGATCAACCAACCAGGGGTGGAAAGAACATTCCTGTCCCACCCACATACATGGTCTCAGGATCCCAGCTCTCAGTACAACCTATACTGCCTACTTCCCTGCTCACTGCCTTCCTCCTGGGCCCTTTCTACTCTGTATTAGTTGGTTCTACACCAATTTTATCTTTCCTTCTAAGATGTGCCTTTCTTAAAGGCTGAACTAGGGCTTTCTGCTTCCCAGGTGGCACTAGTGGTAAAGAACCCACCTGCTGATGTAGGAGACATGAAAGACAGGAGTTTGACTCCTGGGTTGGGAAGATCCCCTGGAGGAGGGCATGCAACCCACTCCCGTATTCTTGCCTGGAGAATCCCATGGACAGAGGAGTCTGGCGGGCTACAGTCCCAAGGGTCACAAAGAGTTGGACACGACTGAAGCGACTTAGCCCACACAGCACAGTGCTTTCTGCAGGTTTGTACGCCTCCTACCCCTGGCCGAATCCCTGGTGCCATGAATAAATTAATAAGGGAAAAATAAATAAAAAGAGAAAATTAAGGAAGAAGAGATCAAGGAAGGCAGGGAAAACAGGAGAAAGCAGAAAGGGGAAGGAGGAGGGGTGAAGGGCTGCAACTACTCGGAAAGTATCACCCAGAGATTCTGCCACTTTGATGTTACTCCAAAAATTCCTGAAGCAGGAAAAGTAACTCCCAAGGTGGCCCCGTCATTAGTTCTAGTAGAGAGACAGACAGAAAGAGGGAGAAACGGAATAAGAGAAGTGGGACAGGTGAAGAGAGACAGAGGAGACAGAGCTCCAGCTTAGCATGACTGAGAAAACAAGTCAGAAAAACTACACAACCGTCTACACAAACACTTGGAGGGAAAACCCGTCCCCCAAAGCGACATTAGCAAGAGACAATTAAACCCTATACCGTGGTACAGCTAAGAAGACTTCAAAGCCCTCTGCATATGGAAATTAATCCTGCAGGCAGGGTGGGAGCTAGGACACCTTGTGCTGTGGGCGATGAAAGAAAGCACAGGCTGAGAGGAGGGGCTGGAGCGGTAATGAGCCGAGAACCCCAGAGACCCTGGCCCACCCCAGCTTCCTCCACCCTCAGGACCCCAGGAGCCCCCAAAGGAAAAGGGCCATGCTCACTCCCATCATCACAGACGTCTGGGGAAGCTGGGTGGATCCTGGAGGACAGCGGTGTTCCCGGGTGGCCGTGCTAATCTCTGTGCATACACCACCACCAGCCCCCTAGTGACACTCAGGGAACACCTCTCCCTGCGCGGAAGCCCCTGAGTGACACACAGGAACATGTCTCCCTGAGTGGAAGCCCTCTTTCCTTCCCACACCTCCCCCTCCTTCTGGGTGATTTATTTTGTTTTCACTTCTTCATCTCTCCCAGCCTGAAGCAAAGGAAAGAGGAGAGAAGGAACACGGGTTTCAACTCTAGACCTAAGAGTAATGAAAAGCATGAGGCAAGAGGAGCCGAGGGGAGGGGAGCAGCAGGGAGGGGGACTCTGAGCAATCCTAGTACCAGCGCTGCCCTCCTATCGCCCATTCCTCCTAAGGGCTCCAACGCGCTCTTCATCCAAACATAAATTAGTTTTATTTATTTATTTCTCCAGAATGTGGAGAGCCACGCTGACGCATGCAGCCTGCACAAGGGTGGAGGACATTTTCCCTCCCATCCCTACCCCAGGGCATGGACAGGCTGCGGTTGAATGAAGAGAGCCAGGACCCTAAGGGAGCTGGGGCAACAGTTGGGAAGGTCCATCAAAATCAAAGACGCCGCCCCTGTGTTCTGCCTTGGAGCTCTGCTTGCTGCAACACGAAGGAGCCAACCAAGGGACGGCTCTGTGGAGCCACACTTGGATATGCCTGTTTACTTCTCTTTGTTACACATCCGTCCATAAGATGGATGAGTCTCACAGAGACTCGCCTGGGTCTAGTGAATCTTCCAGCCTGCAAAGCTGGCCCTTAATTACTGTTGTTTGTTGTTCAGTTGCTAAGTCATATCTGACTCTTCGCAACCCCATGGACTGCAGCATGTCAGGCTTCCCTGTCCCTCACTGTCTCCCAGAGCTGCTCAAATTCATGTCCATTGAGTCAATGATGCTATCCATCCATCTCATGCTCTGTCATCTCTTTCTCCTCCTGCCCTCAATCTTTCCCAGAATCTGGGTCTTTTCCAATGAGTCAGCACTTTGCATCAGGTTGCCAAAGTATTGGAACGTCAGCTTCAGCAACAGTGTTGTCAATGAATATTCAGGGTCGATTTCCTTTAGGATTGACTGGTTTGTTCTCCTTGTAGTCCAAGGGACTCTCAGGAGTCTTCTCTAGCACCAGCCCTTAACACTCACTCTTAGTTAAGTGCTGAAGAATTGATGCTTTTGAACTGTGGTGTTGGAGAAGACTCTTGAGAGTCCCTTGGACTGCAAGGAGATCCTAAAGGAGATCAGTCCTGGGTGTTCATTGGGAAGGACAGATGTTGAAGCTGAAACTCAAATACTTTGGCCACCTGATGCGAAGGGCTGACAACTTTGAAAAGACCCTGATGCTGGGAGGGATTGAGGCAGGAGGAGAAGGTGACGACAGAGAATGAGATGGTTGGATGGCATCCCTGACTCAAGGGACATGGGTTTGGGTGGGCTCCGGGAGTTTGTGATGGACAGGGAGGCCCGGCGTGCTGTGGTTCATGGAGTCGCAAAGAGTCGAACACGACTGAGTGGCTAAAGTGAACTTTTAGTTATTACTATATTTTACATTCATTTTATTCATGCAACCAGTATATGCTGAGTGCCTAATATGTGTCAGACGTAGACTAGGTTCCAGGTGCTCAGTGGAGAAGAAGAAACAGAGAGACAAAACCCTTGCCCTCATGGATGTATACGTTACAAAGAGAAGTAGACAGACAGAAGTAAGCGGGTGTGAATCCTAGTCACAGCTGCTTTGTGAGAGCTCCCCAGGTACCGTGCACAATCTTAAGTGTTTCAGATGTAGTAAATCATCTCACTCTCACAAAATTCCTGGATGAGAGAGGAGGAAACTGTGACTCAGAGACTACAGACTTGCCTAAGGTAGCACAGCTGTGAGGGGGCAGAGCTGGATGTTCAAACCCAGGCGGGCTGGCTTTTATCCAAAAATCAAAACAAAGCAAAACACGACCTGCTATATAAACGCAGGGAACTGTATTTAGTATCTCGTATCGATGAATGAAATGAAAAAGAATTATAATGAAAAGGCATCTGTAAAAGAAGGTCTGTGTGTGTGTGCATATAATCATTTTGCTGTACGCCTGAAATATTGTAAACCAACTCTTCTTATAAACTTGAGAATACTCCCTGGGCCAGGAAGATCCCCTAGAGAAGGAAATGGCAACCCACTCCAGTATTCTTGCCTGGAGAACCCCATGGACAGAGGAGCCTGGTGGTCTACAGTCCATGGGGTCGCAAGAGTTGGACATGACTGAGTAAACCACCACCATTCTTATAAAAATTAAAAACAAAAATTTTTAAGTGCATGGTTACAATTGGTATTAAGTACCAGAGGAAATAAACAGGATTCAGTGATAGAGAATAATTGAGGCAGGGAAGGTTTTGGACAGGATGGTCAGGGAGGGCTTCTCAGAGGAGGTGACATTTAAAGAGAAGGAGGTGATCCCTGTGAGCCTGGCGGGCTGCCGTCTATGGGGTCACACAGAGTTGGACACGACTGATGTGACTTAGCAGCAGCAGCAGCACCCATTATGCAGGTCTTCTTGTGGTTCCTGCTCTGGCCTGTATTTCAGTCTTCATTCTGCAGTTAGGTAAACTGATGGGCAGAGAAAGGAAAGGAGGAGAAGGCATGATGGCACCAGACATCTTCTAGATTTATCTTGTCCAGTCTCCTGTGGGGGTGTTAGGATGTTTGCCCAAAGCTACACGGCCCGTGGGTGCTACAGTCAAGACTACATTCATGCACACTCATCTTATGTCCAAGGCAGTACCCTATTCCACCAGTGTTCTAGGCACTTTTTCAAAGGATTTGCAAATATCAAATCAAGGTAAAGCACAGAAAACTAGGAAACTGCACATGACCAATATAGCATGTTTTAGTTTCTTCAAGTAGAACCCAAATCTACATATCCTGCCAAGCCTTGAAGTTGACCACCTAGTTACACAGCATTTTCCCACCAATCAGCCAGACTAACGTGCTCACCTGCACTCACTCTCTAGAATTCTATTATCATAGTGCAGGAAGGGCTGCCCAGTTCCCTCATTTTGCAGACACGGAAACTGAAACCAAGCCAAGAACAGAAGCTTGGCTTACTGATAAATCATTAAGCAGAAATAAACAATTAAATTGCCTTCATATGTTGAGGAAGAATATACGTGCCTTGGATTTTTCTCCTCCATCTCTTTCTCTTGTCAGTGATGTGAATGAATTTGCCCTAAGCAATCTCTGTATTCTCAAGGGGGTATAAATACAACCAGGGTATTGAAATCACATAAGACTTGGGTTCAAACTCTATCACTGCCAACTTTGACGAATTTATTTAACTTCTCTGAGCTTAAGTTTCATCATCTGTAAAATGGGGACACTCATACCTACATATTTAAGGTTGGGATGAGGATTAACAGGGAGTCATGAAAAGAACTGGGCATGATGCTGACATTCTGTGCTCAATACAGGTGCATTTCCTTTAACTTTGGGGAAAATGAAATGCAGGGTAACTGACTGAGGTCAGGGATGCAGTTAAGTATCAAACTGGCTGGAGCTTATGAGAACCACCAACCTACAGCCTTGCAGGGTATCCCACTGCTCCGGTGGTATGTGCTACCTGAGGCTGGGTGACCCGATGCATCTGGTGCCCATGGACATCCATGGAGCAGTTTGGGAGTGGTAACTGTGGAATATTTAACAGAGGTGCAGTCAAGGAGAAAAGGCACATGGAACACGGCTCCAGAATCATTCAGGGGATGCCAGTTGAGAAGCACTCTCTATAATGACTAACAGGCTTCAGGGAGAGGCAAATTTTTTGAGTGTGACACTTTTACAAATTACTACCTAAACACATTATGCTGATAGCTCACTTGTAAATGGCTCTCAATCATCACAGGGGCGCTTCCAGCTCAGTGTCTCCTGTGCTCTCACCACCACCCTGGGAGGTTTTCTGTTACCCAGGAGTTAGCTGCATGTGGAGTGCTCCTTACCCTCTCATGACAGTCCTCTCTGTCGGTCCTACCACTGGTCCCATTATATCAGTGAGAAAACCATGGTTCAGAGAGGTTAATAATTTTCTCAAAATCACACAGCTACTTAGGGAAGGTCTTCTGCTTTGTCTAGTGTGATTCTCTTTTCCCACCATACTCAACGCTTTGTGTTAGTCACTCAGTCGTATCCAACTCTGTGCAACCCCAAGGACTGTAGCCCACCAGGCTCTTCTGCCCATGGAATTCTCTAGGCAAGAATACTGGAGTGGGCTGCCATTCCTTTCTCCTAGACATCTTCCTGACTCAGAGATTGAACCCAGGTCTCCTGCATTACAGGCAGATTCTTTACTATCTGAGCCACCAAGGAAGCCACATTCAATGCTTTATCCTTTATATATACATATGCCTTTCTGGAAATTAAAAAAAAAAAAAGTAATAAAAAGTGAGAAGATAATGGCTATAGCCATGCAAAGACAGATGCAATTTCTCAAGGGCAGAGAAGGTGTGAATCACTAAAAGGAAACAAAAAGGTACATCTGACCTCACGCTTCTCAGGCAAAGCACTTAGCACCAGATGACAAGGGCAGAAGAGGCCCAGGGGCCTAGGGGTTACACGTCCAGCTTTCTGAAAACTAAAATGCCATAGTCATTTAGATTCCAAAGCCCTGTGTGTGCTGCTTAGCTGGAACCTAGAGGAAATGAAAAAAAATGCTAATCAGAGAGTCTATTACCAGATCAGGAGATTACACTTAACTTACATTCTCATTACTCTTAATGTTTCCAACCAATCTTAGAATCAGCAAAGGAGCACAATCTATTTATATTTAAGTAGGCAGGTAACTGGGGAGGCCTGCTCAGCCTGGGCATTCAGGTCAACCCTGCTCCCAGGATGAGGAGGATTAAGCAATTTGGACAAAGGCAAAATGAAGCAGGGAGTCAAGGCAGTGTGGTCCAGCCTTTTCGATCTAAAATTCATCATGACTGAAGACAAAAAATACTGGTGATTAGCTGTGTCTCCCTTTAAACTCGACATATTCTCACTTCAGTTCTCCACTCTTTCACATCCAAGTGATCCAGGAAGGGCTGGACAATGTCCGTTACATGCTTATTTCTCCAAATGCATTCTGCGGGACCCTACACTTGTAAGACATTAATAGGAAGTAAAGTCTTCTATGTCCAAGTAAACTTAGGAAATATTGAGACAAGCAAAGAGAAATGGGTCTATTTCCCGTAAAGCTATTCAAAGTGTATTTCCTTGAGATGCTGGTTTGTAATATGAATCTCTAATATGTCTGTATATGCGTGTGTTTGGGTGTAGATACCCACTTGTCCACACTTATTCTGGACTAGAGCTTGAAAATTCTTGGTTTCGATCATTTCAGCTTTACTCTTCTGTGGGAAGAAAGAGAGAAGCAAGCAAAGACCTCCAAGTTTTTATTTTACAAGTGCCAGACACTCTGTGTAAAGCCAAGGGCTTCACTGCTATGACATTAAGTTGGAATATTTCATTAATAACTGATCTCTTAATTCATGTTTTATGATCCTGTCAGCAATAGAAGCACTTGTCTCTGCTGAAAAGAAAGTGTGTGTAGCTTCTAATCGTGAGCCTTCCCTCCCTCTGCCCCATTAACTTGGAAGGAAGAATCACTGGAAAAGGTGGACGAAAGTCAAAACAATTGAGTTGTCTCTTTATGGATTTATCGAGTGGCAACTGGTGCCATAGAGAGAGCTAGGCGGGAGCGGCGAAGCATGCCGGGAAGGCCATTGATCATCAGGCACCTGGGTCAAAAAGGATTTTATCTTCTGTCCTCAAATCTAAATGGCACACTGGAACACAGATGCAGCGGACGGGGGCAGAGAGCACTGGCGGACACTCAGTCCTCCCGTCACCGGCCCCTCCCATGGAGAGGTCGCCAAGGTCACTGCAGGGTAAAAGAACCCCATTTGGGAGAAGGTAAGATGGGGTTACCTTTATTGCTGAGCATCTATCACAGACTAAATTCTGAGGATGCAGACAAATGAGACATGACCTCTGCTTCTGGAGCCCACTGTTTAATGTGAGGGATGACGGACAAGTGAACACCAGTGGGTCAGAGGAGGTGATGAAAGGAAACAGTTCCCGGGCTCATAAGGGGCCAGGAAGGACCAGGAAAGGAGATGGTTATGCCCCCTCCAGGATGTGGAACTCGATTCCCCATCCTGCAGTTCAGGCTACACTTGCGACTGGCTTCTAATTAAGAGAGTAGAGGAAATAGACAACTGCTGCACACGACTGTAACCAGATGATCAGGACACCAGCAGGCTGAGATCAGGTACTCTCTGATGCAACAGGATGACAAGGGCCCTTCACCTCTGCGCTGATCATGAGAAAACACACACAAACCCCAAATGAGGGAAATTCTAGAAAACACCTGACCAGTTTTTTTAAACAACTGTTAAGAAAGAATGGAAGGAAGGAGGAATGGAGGAAGGGAGGGAGGGAGGAAGGAAAAAGGAAGAAATTGTCACATATCAAAGGAAACCAAGGAGACACAGTCATTAAAAGCAACATGGAGATATGGCTTGGGTCCCAGGAAAGAAAAAAGGACACTGGCGGAAATCACACGAAATCCGAATAATGTCTGTAAGTTTAGTTAACGGCAATGTACAAAGGTTGATTGCTTAGTTTTGACAAATATACCAAAGGTTGACATCTTTGTAAGATGTCAACCTTAGGGGAAGCTGGGTAAAGGGTATATGGAATGTCTCTGTACTATCTTTGCCAATTTTCTATATATCTAAGACCGTTCCAAAATTAAAAATCAAAGATAATAAAAAGCTATGGCGCTTATGAAGGGTTTGGGGAGACTGATTACTCCTGTAAGGCAGTTTGAAGGAAAGGAATAAAAATCCTAGGAAGACACTGTTGTCAGAGGAAAATGTGTGTACAGAATGATGATCTGTTCAGAGCACTTGTGTGCCTGCTATGGCAGGAGGGCTTGTAGCACAGTGGGAATGACGCAGAGTATCAGACAACAGCACAAAGAACCTTCTAGTTCAGGCAGAGGATGATAGTGAGGTGACGAAGGATTAGAGCAGAGAAAACCTGTCATATATGAACAAAACATCAAGAAGGCAGGAGAGTTGGCAAAGACAACCAGCAAGTCTTGTTTAATCTGAAAGCAGCAAAATGGGGAAATCAGCAAGTAAAATCAGTGAAGGCATCCTACGTGGGTCCAGCTCCGATGTGACTTCTAAGCTGAGTGGCAGATGGAGAAAGTGAAGTGCTTCTCATACTTGGAGGCCTTGAAAGCATGAAGATCACAAACATGGAAGCTTGTTTGTTCTGCTTGAACACCTGGTATTTACTCTGCAACTCAGAGAATTTGGGGGAGGATTCGGGCAGCTGAACACAACTGAGTCACAAACATTAAAATAAACTCATGATGGCAAATTGATCACTAGATAATGAAGAAGCAGTGGGCTTTGAGGGACCAGATCATGGCAAACCCAACTCAAAAACCTTAAAACCGACCCAGTGTCTTCAGAGTAAAGCCCAAACACCTAAGCCTAGTATTCAACGTCTATTATATCTGCAGTAAATTACCTTTATATCTCACTTTCTTCCTTGTTGTTTCACTACAGATAGCCCAACTCCACATCCTACAAAAATAAAACAAATTTGAATTTCCAATTCCTGTGCCCTTGTGTAATTTGTTCTCTTAGCATGAGCTGCCTTGACTTGAGCCCAAATCCTAATACTTTATGCACATGTCACTGCCTCCATGAAGGTCTCCCTAACCACAGAGTAAAAACTGTTTCAATTTTCTACATTCCAGCTTTCTTATGTACCTCTTTCAGGATTTATTCCATTCTACTATGTCTTTGGTTGGCTGGGAGCATACACGACCATGGCTTAATGGGTATCTATATTCCCACTACCCCTTACACACAGGTGTTCAGGTAAAGTGTTGGGTGGCTGCTCAACACTCAATCCCTAACCACATCTCTCAATAAAGAATGGAAAAGCTCACTTTCCCAGATTCCACTGCAAATAGAGGTGGCCATGCGACTCACTTTTGGCTAATGAATCACAAGGTGAAACCTTTGAAGGCACTTCTGAAAAAGACTTTTCTTTTAATAGAGGAAATAGCTCACAAGGAGAGCTGTTTTCTGCCTGCCCTGCCTTCATTCTTGCTTTAAATTATATATTGTTTCATAAATCTTGGGGTGCTACAGCCGCCTGGAAACTCCAAGGAGAAGATCAAAACGGCCAGAGAGATTCCAACGCTGGGTACGAGAGTCTTGAGCTGCAAAGCCACCAATCTACAGACTTTTTGTCACGTGAGATAACTAAACGTCCTCCCCTCGCTAAGCCTCCAGGATACAGGTAAAACTATCCTAAGAAAGGTGGTGCAATGGTAAAGAACCCACCAGCCAATGCAAGAGAAACAGGTTCAATCCCTGGGCAGGAAGATCCCCTGGAGGAGGGAATAACTACTCACACCAGTATTCGTGCCTGGAGAATTCCATGGACAGAGGAGCCTGGTGGGCTACTGTCCATGTGGTCATAAAGAGTCACATACAACTGAGCATGCATGCATGCATCCTAAGCAAGACACTACCTAATATCTTTTTTAGTTGAACTGAATGTGAGAATGTTCTATCATTTGAGTTCCTCTAAGAGGAAAACCTGAACTTCTCAATGTGTGTCCTTCAGAGAAAGGCAGTCACTTGCAGCTCCAAATCTACGCCTCCAGCCCTGGATGAAGAGAACGCAGCGTGTGACCCGGATAACAATTACTCTGTCATGTGAATTTCTAATCTGGCCCAGGAAACGCTACCCAAGGCCAAGTCATTGTCCCCTTATGACTTCATCTATGCTTAAATGTCAAGTGCTGATTCTCACCACACTTCCCCTGAGAGGATTTAGTAGTTTAATGAGGAACACGGGCTGTCATCTGCATCCCAGGACTTGTGACACTGGAGAGGCATTATCTCCACCAACGTGGAACCTCCTACACATTAAACACACAGAGGTCAAATAAAATATCCTGCTCACATTCCACAGCCCAAGAGTCAGAGAGCCGAGTTAACATTCCCAGAGAGAACCAACAGTTGGCAACAGTTGCTGAGCGTCTAACACACAGGAGTCTGGGCACCAAGAGGGTGGTTGACAAAGATGGACAAAAAGGGACAAGAAAATTAACAACTGGCGAACTGGAAACCTCATCCCAAGTGCTTTATCTTTGGTGAGTCTTCTAATCCTCAGTATATTTAAGGCTCGATATACCCATATTTCCTGTGGTCATGTATGGATGTGAGAGTTGGACTGTGAAGAAGGCTGAGCGCCGAAGAATTGATGCCTTTGAACTGTGGTGTTGGAGAAGACTCCTGAGAGTCCCTTGGACTGCAAGGAGATCCAACCAGTCCATTCTGAAGGAGATCAACCCTGGGTGTTCTTTGGAAGGAATGATGCTAAAGCTGAAACTCCAGTACTTTGGCCACCTCATGCGAAGAGTTGACTCATTGGAAAAGACTCTGATGCTGGGAGGGATTGGGGACAGGAGGAGAAGGGGACGACAGAGGATGAGATGGCTGGATGGCATCACCGACTTGATGGACGTGAGTCTGAGTGAACTCCGGGAGTTGGTGATGGACAGGGAGGCCTGGCATGCTGTGATTCATGGGGTCGCAGAGTCGGACATGACTGAGCAACTGAACTGAACTGATACCCACATTATAGAAATGAAGCTCAGAAATTAAGTAGATTATTCAAAACAGCATCACTAAACCAAAAGTTGGAAAACCCCCAAATGTCCACCAGCAGATAAGTGGGTAAACCAAACAGGGTATATCCATAAAATGAAATGCCATTCAGCCAAAAAGTTATTAAGTCCTCATATATGCTACAACTTGGATGATGTTTAAAGACATTATGCTATTAATATATGAAAGAAATCAGACACAAAAGGCCAGATACTGAATGGTTCTACTTACGGTAAATATCTAGAATAGGTCAATTCAGAGAGACAGAAAGAGGATTAACAGTATCAGGAACTGGGATGTGAGTCTGTGTGTGCACGCACCCACGTGTATATGTGTGAATTGAGGAGTTATTGCTTAATGGTTGCCGAGTTTCTGTTCGGGGTTAGGGTTTTGGAAAGAGACAGTTGTGGTGGTCGTCAACACTGTGAAAGCAACTAATGCCACTGAATTAACTGCACCTGAAAAATGGTTAAAATAACAAACCACATGCTACACACGTGCAGATACATAACCACGATTCGAAAAACTCACATTATTACTAAACGTTTTGACAACTCAAAATTTAGTATCTTTGGGGAATTCCCTGGAGGTCCAACAGTTAGGACTTTCACCACCAGGTGCCTCCGCCTGATCCCTGGTCAGGGAATTAAGATCCTGCATGCTTCACAGCCAAAAACAAATAAAAAAATCTCTGACTCCAAAGTCTGTAAGCTTTCCAGAAAACCATATAAGAGGTTCTCAGAGATTTAATCCATTGCTGTCCAGTAGAACTTTTTTTGAAAACGGAAAATGCTATATCTGCACTTTCCAATATGGTTACTACTGACCACATATAGTTAAATAAATACATTGTAATTATTTACTTAATGCATTTTACTAAATTATTAAAAAATTATTTAATACATTTTAAGCATTTAAATTTACATAATAGCCACTTGTTGAGCACTACAGATCAAGTGAAGCATGGATGACTAAGGAAACAGTGTAACAAAATGGTGATGCCCTGATGATTGAAAAGAAAAAATTCTTTCATATTAAGACCTCAGGATTAAAAAAAAAAAAATGTAGACCCACTCAAAGCTTCAAAGATTATCAGCATAGCCTCCAATCTGTCTCTTTGATTTTGGTTCATCTCTACCTCCAATCCATCAGGAAAATCAATCTTAATAACAGCATATCTGATTGTGTCACCTGCTTTATAAAAACTCGACTAAATAGGAATGCATATACTAAGTGGAAGAAGCCAACCTGAATATACTGTATGCTGTAGGATTCCAACTACATGACATTCTGGAGAAGGCCAAACTATGGAGACAGGAAAATGATGAGTGGTTGCCCGGGATTCAGGGAAGGAGGGAGGGAGGACCGGGTAGAACACAGAGGATTTTTAGGGCAGTAAATCTACTCTGTATGAATAAAAAGGGTTGATACATGTTTTGCCAAAACCCACAAAACATACGAGACCAGGAGTGAACTTCAATGCCAACTGTGGACACTGGGTGATAATGGTGTGTCAATGCAAATCCATCAGTTGAAAACGTACTGCTCAGGTGGGGGATATTGGGAGTGGGGGATCCTGGAGGTAGAAGTGGGAATAGGGCATATATGGAACTCTGCTTGCTGCTCACTTTTTCTATAAACCTAAAATGGTTCTAAAAAGTAAAGTCAATTAAGGGGAAAAAAAAAAACACACTAAAAAGTAAAATACCATTAAAATTCACTGATCTCCTGGCTCCTTCCTCTCCTCCAGTCCCTTTCTCATTGTTCCAGAGATTCATGTCTTATGCCAGCTCCCTAAACTCACCAGCAACTTGTCACCAGAGACTCTGTCTACATATGCTATTTCCTCTGAGCTGAATGCTCCTCACCTCTACTACAGCTGCTTGGCTCATATCTTTTAAAAGCTGGAATCCCCCTCTTTGAACATTTTGTTGAGCCATGAAAACTGAGTTAACGACTCCCTCCTTTGCTGGTCATGCACTGAATAAATACCACAGCTTTTATCCTTGTTTTGTTACTGATCTTCTCTTCTAAGTCTCTCTGGGTTGCTCCAGGGTAAAGTTTTATTCCTCCCCACCAGATCTGCATGATCTGGCCCCAGGCAAACCCTTGAGGTCCTACCACTCCCTCCCTCCAGCCAAGCACTGGCCTTCTCATCATACTAGAACGCATGCACAACTCCTCCAGCTGCCGGCTGGCTTCCCTCTGCTGGAACCCACTCCCCAACTAACTCAGCCCCCTCAAAGTGAGCTCAGACTCCACCTCTTGAGGAAGCCTTCCCTGACTTCCCAGCCATCCCAGCTACATTGCTGTTGTTCAGTCGCTTAGTCGTATCTGACTCTTTGAGAGCCCACGGACTGCAGCACGCCAGGTTTCCCTGTCCTTCACCATCTCCCAGAGTTTGCTCAAGCTCATGGCCATTGAGTCAGTGACGTTACCCAACCATCTCATCCTCGCCCGCTTCTCCTCCTATCCTCAATCTTTCCCAGCATCAGGGTCTTTTCCAATGAGTCAGCTCTTCACATCAGGTGGTCAAAATATCGGAGCTTCAGTATCAGTCATTCCAATGAATATTCAGGGTTGATTTCCTTTAGGACTGACTGCTTTGATCTTCTTGTCCAAGGGACTCTCAAGAGTCTTCTCCAGCACAATGCAAAAGCATCAGTTCTTTGGTGCTCAGTCTTCTTTACTGTCCAGCTCTCACATCCATACATGACTACTGGAAAAGCCAGTTTTGACTCTATGGACCTTTGTTGGCAAAGTGATGTCTTTGCTTTTTAATGAACTTTCTAGTTTGGTCATAGTTTTTCTTCCAAGGAGCAAGCGTCTTTTAATATCATAGCTGCAGTCACCATCTGCAATGATTTTGGAGCCCAAGAAAATAAAATCTGTCACTGTTTCCACTTTTTCCCCTTCTAACTGCTATGAAGTGATGGGACTGGATGCCATGATTATAGTTTCTTGAATGCTGAATTTTAAAGCCAGGTTTTTCACTCTCCTCTTTCACCCTCATCAAGAGGCTCTTTTGGAGAAGGCAATGGCAACCCACTCCAGTACTCTTGCCTGGAAAATCCCATGGACGGAGGAGCCTGGTGGGCTGCAGTCCATGGGGTCGCTAAGAGTCGGACACGACTGAGCGACTTCACTTGCACTTTTCACTTTCATGCGTTGGAGAAGGAAATGGCAACCCACTCCAGTGTTCTTGCCTAGAGAATCTCAGGGACGGGGAGCCTGGTGGGCTGCCGTCTATGGGGTTACACAGAGTCGGACACGACTGAAGTGACTTAGCAGCAAGAGGCTCTTTAGTTCCTCGTCACTTTCTGCCACTAGAGAACTGATTCAAATGTATTTTTTTAATGGCTGAGTAATACTCCACTGTGTATAAGTACCACAGCTTTCTTATCCATTCATCTGCTGATGGACATCTAGGTTGCTTCCATGTCCTGGCTATTATAAAGAGTGTTGCGATGAACATTGGGGTACACATGTCTCTTTCAATTCTGGTTTCCTCAGTGTGTATGCCCAGCACTGGAATTGCTAGGTCGTATGGCAGTTCTATTTCCAGTTTTTCAAGGAATCTCCACACTGTTCTCCATAGTGGCTGTACTAGTTTGCATTCCCACTAACAGTGTAAGGGGGAACACGTGTACGCCCGTGGCAGATACACGTTGATGAATGGCAAAACCAATACAATATTGTAAAGTAAAAAATAAATACATAAATAAAATAAAAATAAAAAAATAGAAAATAAATAAATCTTTTACAAAAAAAAAAAAAAAAGAGGCTCTTTAGTTCCTCTTCACTTTCTGCCACTAGAGTGGTATCCCAATTTTACATTCTCAAAATATTCAATGCCTTCTCTATCAAGTCATTTACTAAAAATGTGTCTAAATACTTACTTATAAAAGTATTTGTCTAATTCTTATCTCCTTCAGGCTTTAAGCTTCTATCCTGTTGTCCTTTTTTTCTCTCTCTGTTTTATCTACGGTTCCTGCATATCAGAAGTTCCCAGTACATATGTGAATAAAGAAGCTAATTCCTTTATCCTCCAGGGACCCCTCCAGGGTCCAGGTGCATGCTAATTATTATTTGTAAAGTAACTATTTCTTTTATCTCTCAGGGTCACAATGAGTTCCTGACACAGAATGAGTGGTCAGCAAATTCAGTATTTGTTGCGTGAATGAATGAACGAGAAGTTCAGGAATCCTTGCATAAATGAATTGTTCCATTCCTTTGCAGTAGAAGCTATTCAGCACCATTTATCTTTCAGACTGAAGAGGCTACTACAAGTGTGTACACAAAAAAATGTTCTGAGTACGATGACAACAGCTCTTTTCATACCAAACATTTTCCAAGCCTGCGTTCTCACCTTACTCTCTCAGTACTGTCGGTGTTGGGTGGTAGAAACTCACTTCTAGAAATGGGTGAGGAAGTTCACGGAGAGAATCCGACCTGCCACGGACAACACAGTGGGCGAGGAGCCAGCCAGTTGCCAGGCTACTGCACAGGGTGAGGACAGAGGCTGAGAAGCTGCCAGGACAGGGAAGCAAACAAGCCCTCTGATTCCTGGGGCCAGAGCTGGATGGGGAGAGACAGAATGGACCCTGATTACAATCTAAGGGGGATTCTTCTGCTGAAAGAGTGTTGATTGGATTGTGCTGAAATGCCAGAGTCTGTGGGCAATCAAACACCCTCTGGCTACCTCTTAGCAGCTGGAATTAGAAATTTGGAGGCAGAGGCTAGCCTGCTGTTGGGGGGCAAGCTGGGGGACACAGAAGCAGCTCAGCTTCAGACTACAGCTAAACTGGTGGATGATAGACTTATCCATTCAGAGCACTGCTCAAAAGAATTCTCCCCCCAAATCAGAACAGGGGAGCAGTTTGTCCTGGGGGTTAGGGGACAGAGGAGTAATGGAAAAAACCCTTGCAACCGCAGAGTATGCAATAGGTTACCAAGTGTTATAATTTCTAGTCTCATTAGATCATCCCCCAAATCCCACTGAAATGAGTGTTAGAATCCCCATTTTAAAGATGCACACACCTAGGTTAGGAGATGGAAAGTGTCATGCTCAAAGTTATAAAGGTAGCACTGAAGCAAGAATTCCAAGTCTGCCCTAGTCTCTCTCCAAGAACCCTGTAATCAATCCAAAGCAAGAGTCTCCAATATGAAGTCAAAATCTCAAAATACTCAGAGGGGTTAGATTTTCCCAGGAAGATGATCACAAATCTGTTTCTTCCCAGATGCCTACTATGTACCAGCAGGCACTCCATATGGGCCTATATGGATGAGACTATCATCTCATATTTGATAGGTTGACACTGAGTGATGTTCTGAGAGGTGAAGCCACCTACTAAAAGCGGCACAGCTAGCAATGAACAGACTAAGGTCTTTAGATTTCATTCTGAGAATGAGGAGCAACAGTGATGCAGAAAGTCAGCTCCTTTACCTTTTCTCAAGAAATATGGTGGGACTGGCTCTACAGTACAATGAAGCAGTGATACCATGTCTGTTCAAACTGATTTTCCATTTCAATGGACCTCCATGTGACTGAGGTTGCTTAAAAAAATAAAAGCAAAGTTGAAGTATGTCAAGAGTGGTTAGGAAAGGGGGGCATTTAGATAAAAGATGAGAGAAGGTAAAGACTATCTCTTACCATCTCGGGAAAGATGAATGGAATTGAATATGAACTGAATATGAAGCATGTCCTGGTGGGGCTCGATTACTCATTAGGCACTGGGGCCAGAGCCCACAGAACTTTTAGGAACCAATAAAAAGTGTTTTAACTTTAAACCAGAAGCAAAAATAACGTTTAGTTCAAAGGAAACATTTCAATCTATAGTATTAATATCATCTTTATACAAACATAAGTGTAAAATTTGGAAAATAAGTGATAACATATATTTTTAATGTTATAGAGGAACAGCCCACAAAGGCCAAAGTGCCTAGTTTCTCAAAAGTCATAAAGCTGCCCTGTGTATTGACCATGTTATTACACAACCTTGGCCATTGAATGTGGAGCTAACCTGCCGCCCAAGGAGTCGTGAAGAGGTGGACACTCTTTAGTGACTAAACAACAAACAGCTAACAAGGATTAGTGGGATTTGGGAAGAGTTTTCAGCTAGGTCCTGATAGACTCTTGCACGGAATTATCACAGGTAGAGCTGAGGTTCTGAGCATTACCAAGAGAATTGGAATTATGCTCCTGGGTACATGCAGGCACATCCCCTTTGGCTATGCCAATCAGAGAAGGATGAATTAAAGTTACCTTCGCTTTATTATTTTCTCCATTTCAAAAATTACACCTATTATGGGTCTGTAGAACCTAATGGGACCCTGGAGATTGGAATCGATACCTAATCTATGATTAAGCAGGTCTTTAATGCCTAACCCAAATCCTGACTATTCTAGCTACACCTTTAATTTTGCTTTTTAAGTCTGAAGATCAACAAATGTTGTTTCCCTGGCATTGCTGCTAGGATTTCCTTCTAATAAGGTCCTTCCAGAAGTCTGAGTGTGTAACCTCTTGAATGAACAGAACACCTGAATGGCAGTAAGAAGACACAGACTGTACTAACAAATCCATCATGTAACTGTGTGATCTGGACAAGTCACTTCCCCTTCTGGGCCCTCATTTCCTAGATCTGAAAAAGGAGAGTTACTGGCATATGTAAACTTGCAAGACCTTTTAACGCTGAATGTTTAGGATATTACGGATGATCCTATCATAGATCCACTTAGAGTAAAGTCAGTGTTATGTGAGGATCTATCATGCTAGGTGTTTAAGAAGACTTCTATCTATTAATAGCTCGCCTAAAAGTCAAGATATGCCTGTTAGTTTCTGCACAAGCAGTATCACTTTTAAGAATTTGCAGAGGGACAGTAAGGGTCAGGTAGATTAGGTAATACACACACACACAGAGCAAGTCAGGGGCAATGCCAGGTCCAAGCCCTGGGGACAGTACAGGGGTGGGGGCAAGGCTATACCCCCTGCTTGAGTTGTCACATTATAAACACCTCCGTCCTGGAGTTAGAAACTCTCCTTCTGGGCATGACAAGCTGAATGAGAAATTCCATTTCCTTTCCCATCATTTGAATGAGAAAGGGGCCAACATTAAAATGGGGGCAATTGTCTTTACGTCACCCTGGGCACCACTTCTAATCACAAACTTGCAGACCAACGGCCTCCTGTGGCACTGATATGGTGTGTGGAAATTGTCATATAATTTACCACAGGCAGTGCCTGAAAGTGACTTTTCAGCATCTGCTCTCTAGTAGTCCCAAGAGCAGGCAAATGAAGAAAGCTCCTGTGGCTGCTGGAGAAACGTAATCTCCTCCAGTTGCATCCAACAGCCTCTCCTTAAACTCCTCAAACAGATCCCTTTGCTCCGTTTCCCTCATCCCATCACGCCTCTCTCTACCCCTGATATTGAAACTGTATTCACCCTTCAAAAGTTCCCTTCATAAGTCCCACTGTGCTCTAAGAACCTGCCTATCACAACTCACTCCCCACTGCCCCATCTGTGAACTGGGAGGAGTTAAGTATGGCTCGGCTTCACCCCAAACACAATTACTCTATGGGTACACCCAGGCTGTTCTCTGATGTCTGTCATAGCTCTTTTTATCCATGCAACAGAAGGCACAGATTCAGGGATAAACACAGGCTAATGTATCACTGAAATCAATGTAATATAATGTAATCAATCTCATATTCTGGACCCTGTGGTTACTGTCCCAGCTCTTGCCCTTAGTCCAGCCCCTTCCTGCCACTGGAGCCTCAGATTCACCATCTGTAAAATCGGAGGAAGGTACTTAAACCTTGATGAGCTGTTTTGAGAAAGAAAGCAAAATACGGTTGCAGGCAATGATATGCAATATACATGCCAGGAATAATTATTATTGTGACTCCAAAAGAAACAACCAGTGTGCTAAAGAAAATAACGAAATAAAGTTGATATTCCTTTTTCTGTGATTCAAGAAAGGCAAACACTTTCTTTGAGGTGTACCTAGTATATGCTGAGATAAGGGTTGAGTTATTCAACTATGAATTAAAAGATACCATTAAACACATATACACCCTTCGAGGTTCCAGATTAGAATGCCATCAAAATGGCATACAAAGAATTAGCCTATATGTCTAAACTTTGTTGAATCACATGGCTCTTAAAAGCTTTGGGTCCCTGTCTGAAGAGTGGGAGTCCTTTAGTGAATACCCAGCACAGTGTCAGTATATAGTCAGTATTTGTGAAATTACGGCATGATTATTTAACAAGAACTTCAGTACCGCAGCACAGATTTGAGCTGGGCTCTCTGATGATAATAAGTTGAGGAAAGAAGACAAGAACTTAAATCCTAGCCTGTCAGAGGCAGAAGAGTGACCTCAGGGATTATGGATTCCATTCTGACCTGGCCGCTCTGTCTTGATATGAGCATATATAAGTGACTTCACTGCTCTGAGCATCAGTTTCCCTGAAGTCAGGAGGGAGGGATATGATGGCTATATAAACCAAGGGCAACTTGATAAAGAACAAAATACAGAAGTAGGATTTAGAAAGTCAAATAAGGGTGGACAGCAGCTTTTCTCGGCAGGGAACAAGAGAAAGTGGATGCAAACCCATTGGCTCTGACAAATTGCTAAACATGAAGTAGTAAAAAAATTGATGAATGTCTTTATGACTCATTGACTCTCAGGGCATGTGGGTAGCTGTCCAGCACTCAGAGATCCTTGGATTACACTCTGAGGTTAGGACCATATTCATTTCATCTTTCATGTATCTGTCAAACATTTATAGACTATGTCTGGCCCTGTGCTAAGCATGCTTACTGGAAAAAAAAATTAGTAATCCTGGCTCTTACAGAACTTCCAGTGTAGTAGCTAAGAGAATTAAATAATTTAAGAGAACTGAAGCATAACTTAGAAATCAGGAGTCCAGGGAATATGGGAATATACAACGGGGGACACCTAAACTAGCTGGTTGTCTGAGCGCATTCCCCATTTGAAATATTGTCCAAGTTAGAATTGAAGGATGACTCGAAGGTTGTCAGTTAAAGAACAGAAACTATACCAGAGAAAGGGAAGAGCAAGGCTGCTGGAGACACAGAGGTAAATAAGACATGATCCCTGCCCTCACAGCGCTGCCAGTCTAGTGGATAGAGTATAGTCTGAGCTGTACAGACAACCAGAATCACATGGACTTCCTTTCCAGTCTATGATTCTGCATCCGTCTTCGGTGGGCCAGGTATGGTGCAGTGGACGGTGAGACCAAGCATCCAACCTGATTTCAAGGCTTGGCCCCATTGGCAGCCCTTTGTGTGACCATGAACGGTGCCCTTCCCTCTCCAGCCTTGCTCTTCCCACCTGTAAAAGAAAAGGCTATCCCAGGCCATCGTGTATACCTTTCTGCACTGAGAAGTCTATGCTCCAGGATGACTTAGCAGTTCTCAGGATTCACTTTTTACTTCTCATGGAATCATAGTTTTGTTGTTTTTTCCTACTCTTTCTTCCACATTATGGCCCTTTATGTGGAATGGGTGACATTATTTATTTCTCATATCCTCAGGACTTAAATCCCTGAATTATTCTAAATCTTGCTCAGGCCTGACATCACAAATAAATTCTCCATCCCAGGGGCAAGGAGATAAATGAGGGCTGCCACGCCTGTGACCTCCATCAGGGATCTGGCTCCACCACTGACCCAGGGAAAATATGATCCCAAGTCAGGCTGGGGGAAAGGAGGACGCACACACACACACACACACACACACACACACACACACACTTAAAGGTGGGCATTTGTAAAAAGACAAAAGAAATAGCTTCCCTCTGGATGCATCTCAAAGACTCCCAGCAAATTGAGGGGACTGAATTTTGGATCTTTGCTTCTCATTCTCAATAGGAAGGAGCCAGCCAAGCCAGGCAGAGCAGAAACTCCCAAACCTGGGGTCACGCAGTGCTGACTTGGAGCTCTGCCCCATTCAAATCTGTGTGATCTCAGCCAGTGATTGCATTTGCTCTGAGACCTGGTTTCCCCAGCTGGGAAGTGAAGCCACTATCATTTCCTCAAGGAATAGCTGTAAGGATAAACAAAGCTTCGTAATGAAGAGTAGCTAAAGCTCAAGCAAGGTGGAGCTCCACGGAAAGCTGGCAGGAACTGTCTGTGGCTCCTCACATGGGGACTTCCCCAGCCCTCAAGTAAAGAAGGGACGGCTCAGTCCAGTTTACACACAGGAATACACTCAGCGCTGAGTGTAAATTTTAGCTCCACCCATCTTTAAGACTCTGAACCCTCTGAGCCGCATATCTTCATCTGTAAAAAGTAGTACCTACTTAAGGTTGTTTTGAGGATGAAAGAAGATCCTGTGTATCAAGTATGGCACCTGGCCCTTGACATGTGCATAGTAAATGATGCTAGCAAAAATGCAGGATCTCATTGGCTTCTACGTGATCCCTATCTGCTGGGTATCCTCCATGCGCTCTGCCCTGTCCCCAAACCATCTTCTGTGATGCCCTTTGCCCCAGGAGCCTGACTCGTCTCCAGATCATATCTCCCAGGTTCTCTTGCCTTCAGCTTCCAGGTGGGTTCTGCTCAGGAGATCAGCGGGCAGCAGGGTATTTATCACCCTGTCTCCCTCCCTGTTGAACTATGCTCCCAAGAGTGACTGGGGTTACTCTCTGGCTACTCCCTATAAGCAGGCCCTCTTCCTAGCATCAATGTTCCTTCCTTCTGATTCCTTTGTGGTGGCAAGAGCTTCCCTTTTGAAATGAGGAGTCTGGCTCCTATTTTTGATGTTTAATTGCAGACAGTTTTTAAGCCTCACCTCTCCTTCTGCCCTCTGTGCTCTGTATCTGGACAAGCTGGTAAGAACACCTGTATGCTCCCTCCTTTCGGCACTGGCTGCATATTCAAACCCTGCAAGGCTCTGCCCATGCCTGGGAATTCTCACGCCAGCCCTGCCCTTGAACCACAATCAAAACCCAAGCTAGAGGACTTCCCTGCAGGTCCAATGATTAAGTCTTTGCCTTCCAATGCAGTGGGTGTGGGTTCAATCCCTAGTCAAGGATCTAAGATCCCACATGTCTCATGTTCAAAAATCCAAAACATAAAACAGAAGCTGTGTTGTAGCAAAATTCAATAAAGACATTAAAAATAGTCCACACCAAAACAAAAATCTTAAAAAAAAAAAAAAAAAAAAACTAGCCAGTTTTATATGGTTACCCAAGGGGACAGGTCGGGGAAAGGGATGCATTGGGAGTTGGAGACTGGCATGTATACACTATTATATTTAAAACATATAACAACAAGGACCAACTGTATAGCACAGGGAACTCTGGTACAATATTCTGCAATAACCTAAATGGGAAGAAAATCTGAAAAAGGATACATATATAACTGACTCAACTTTGCTGTATACCTGAAACTAACACAATATTAAAAATTGACTATGTGCTTAGTTGCTCAGTTGTGTCTGACTCTTTGAGATTCCATGGATCACAGTCCACCAGGTTCCTCTGTCCATGGGGATTCTGCAGGCAAGAATACTGGAGAGGGTTGCCATGCCCTTCTCCAGGGGATCTTCCCAATCCAGGGATCGAATCCAGGTCTCTCGCATTGCAGGCGGATTCTTTACCATCTGAGCCACCAGGGAAGCCCCAAATTGACTATCAGCAAATATAAAATAAAATTTTTAAGAGAGAAAAAACTTTTCATAAAAAATAAATTTTAAAAATGTAAGAAAATACTGAACTTAAAAAAAAAATGCCAATCCCTTTTACTGGCTCTCAAACCATTTGGACCTATTAAGGGGCCTTTCTGGCTCACCACAAAGAATTCAATTATGTGAATAATCGAGAGAGAGAGAGAGAGTGTGTGTGTGACCATCAGTCTCCCACCAAAGCTGGGTGGGAATTCCTCTTGCTTTTGCAGGGAGACCAAGGCACCCTGGATGCTAGTCTACAAAGCCTTAGGACCCCTGGCACACCCTCCATGAAACTCTTGACCTCTTCTGAGTATTTTCAGAAGAAAGCCGTCTGCTTTGTCCCAGGACCTGGACTGATGTAACACTGAAGGTCCAGGAGCACGTTCATTCATCAAGCATCTGTTCATCACCTACTTGGACAAGTTACACTGGGTCTGAGGGGAACAAGTATTGGAGGATAGCTTTACAGCATGAAAAAATAAACGATTACTTTATGCCCATTATCTTATTTCATTCTCTCCACAGCCCTGCAATATTGTCATCCTCACTATTGTTTTATAAGTAAACTGAAGCACAAAAGAAATAAGAAAATTGGTCAAGGTAACACAGTTTTTACATGGTTAAGGGGAGACAAGAATCTAGGATTGACTTCACTCCAACCCTCCTCCGCTCTTTGCACAGACAAGGCACAGAGGACAGGAAGAACGTGGCAGGAGACACATGCAGAGCGTGCACTGAAAGTTAAGCAAATAAAGGGGCCTTTCTGAATATATTTGAGGGCCTTAGAAAAGGCCCAAGTGCCAGGCCTGCACATAAGAGTAGGATCTGGACATATGACATGAAGAAGAGTGGAAAGAGTCCAGGGCTACCTGAAGAGGATAACTTAACACTACTGGGGACACAAGGTGGAGATGTGGGCCGGGGACACTGCGACATCGAGGGCATTATGCTAAATGAATGAAACTATGAGCCAAGCCACGTAGGGCCACCCAAGAGGGACAGGTCATGCAGCAGAGGTCTGACACAACGTGGTCCACTGGAGAAGGCAATGGCTAACCATTTCAGTATTCTTGCCTTGAGAACCCCATGAACAGCATGAAAAGGCAAAATGATAGGATACTGAAAGAGCAACTACCCAGGTCGATAGATACCCAATATGCTACTGGAGAAGAGTGGAGAAATAACACCAGAAAGAATGAAGGGATGGAGCCAAAGCAAAAGCAATACCCAGTTGTGGATCTGACTGATGATGGACGTAAAGTCCGATGCTGTAAAAAAAACAATATTGCATAGGAACCTGGAATGTTGGGTCTATGCCTCAAGGTAAATAGCAAGAGGTCAAACAGGAGATGGCAAGAGTGAAGGTCGACATTCTAGGAATCAGTGAACCAAAATGGACTGGAATGGGTGAATTTAACTCAGATGGCCATTGTATCAACCACTGTGGGCAAGAATCCCTTAGAAGAAATGGAGTAGCCATCATAGTCAACAAAAGAGTCCAAAATGCAGCACTAGGGTGCAATCTCAAAAATGACAGAATGATCTCTGTTTATCTCCAAGGCAAACCATTCAATATCACAGTAATCCAAGTCTATGCCCCAACCAGTAATGCTGAAGAGGGTGAAGTTGAATGGTTGGATGAAGACCTACAAGACCTTCTAGAACTACCACCAAAAAAAGATGTCCTTTTCATTATAGGGGACTGGAATGAAAAAGTAGGAAGTTAAGAGATCTTTGAAGTAATTTTGGCCTTGGAGTACAAACTGAAGCAGTGCAAAGGCTAACAGAGTTTGCCAAGAAAACACACTGGTCATGGCAAACACCCTCTTCCAAAAACACAAGAGAAGACTCTACACATGGACATCACCAGATGGTCGACACCGAAATCAGTTTAACTATATTCTTTGAAGCCAAAGATGGAGAAGCTCTATACAGTCAGCAAAAACAAGACTAGGATCTGACTGTGGCTCAGATCATGAACTCCTTATTGCCAAATTCAGACTGAAATTAAAGAAAGTGGGGAAACCACTAGACCATTCATGTATGACCTAAATCAAATCCCTCATGACTATAGAGTGGAAGTGAGAAATAGATTTAAGGGACTAGATTTGATAGACAGAGTGCCTGATGAACTATGGATGGAGGTTCATGACATTGAACAAGAGACAGGGATCAAGACCATCCCCATGGAAAAGAAATGCAAAAAGGCTAAATGATTGTCTGAGGAGGCCTTACAAATAGCTGAGGGAAGAAGAGAAATGAAAGGCAAAGGAGAAAAGGGAAGTTATACCCATCTGATGCAGAGTTCCAAAGAATAGCACAGAGAGAGAAGAAAGCCTTCCTCAGTGATCAATACAAAGAAATAGAGGAAAACAATAAAATAGGAAAAACTAGACATCTCTTCAAGAAAATTAGAGATACCAAGGGAACATTTCATGAAAAGATGGGCACAATAAAGGACAGAAATGGCATGGACCTAACAGAAGCAGAAGATATTAAGAAGAGGTGGCAAGAATATACAGAAGAACTGTATAAACAAGATTTTCATGACCCAGATAATCACGATGGTGTGATCACTCACCTAGAGCTGGACATCCTGGAATGTGAAGTCAAGCGGGCCTTACGAAGCATCACTACGAATAAAGCTAGTGGAGGTGATGGAATTCCAGTTGAGCTATTTCAAATCCTAAAAGCTGATGCTGTGAAAATGCTGCACTCAATATGCCAGCAAATTTGGAAAACTCAGCAGTGGCCACAGGACTGGAAAAAGTCAGTTTTCATTCCAATTGCAAAGAAAGGAAATGCCAAAGAGTGTTCAAACTACTGCACAATTGCTCTCATCTCACAGGATAGCTAAGTTATGCTCAAAATGTCCAAGCCAGGCTTCAACAGTATGTGAATCATTAATTTCCAAATGTTCAAGCTGGATTTAGAAAAGGTAGAAGAACCAGAGATCAAATTGCCAACATCTGTTGGATCATCGAAACAGGAAGAGAGTTGCAGAAAAACACCTACTTCTGTTTTATTGATTACACCAAAGGCTTTGACTGTGTGGATCACAACAAACTGTAGAAAATTCTTAAAGAGATGAAAATACCAGACCATCTTACCTGCCTCCTGAGAAATCTGTATGTAGGTCAGGAAGTAACAGTTAGAACTGTACATGGAACAACAGACTGGTTCCAATAGGGAAAGGAGTCCATCAAGGCTGTATATTGTCACCCTGCTTATTTAACTTCTATGCAGGGTATATCATGCAAAAAGCCAGGCTGGATGAAGCACAAGCTGGAATCAAGATTGCTGGGAGAAATACCAAAAACCTCAGATATGCAGATGACACCACCTTTATGGCAGAAAGCAAAGAACAACTAAAAAGCCTCTTGAAGAAAGTGAAAGAGGAGAGTGAAAAAGTTGGCTTAAAACTCAACATTCAGAAAACTAAGATCATGGCATCCAGTCCCATCACTTCAAGGCAAATAGATGGGGAAACAATGGAAAGAGTGAGAAACTTTATTTTTGGGAGCTCCAAAATCACTGCAGATGGTGATTGCAGCCATGAAATTAAAAGACAACTTCTGCTTGGAAGAAAAGCTATGACCAACCTAGACAGTATATTAAAAAGCAGAGACATTCATTACTTTGCCAACAAAGATCCATCTAGTCAAGGCTATGGTTTTTCCAGTGGTCATGTATGGATGTGAGAGTTGGACTATAAAGAAAGCTAAGCACTGAAGAATTGATGCTTTTGAACTGTGGTGCTGGAGAAGACTCTTGAGAGTCTCTTGGACAGCAAAGAGATCCAACCAGTCCATCCTAAAGGAAATCAGTCATGAATATTCATTGGAAGGACTGATGTTGAAGCTGAAACTCCAATACTTTGGCCACCTGATGTGAAGAGCTGACTCACTGGAAAAGACCTTGATGCTGGGAAAGATTGAAAGTGAGAGGAAAAGGGGATGACAGAGGAGGAGATGGTTGGATGGCATCACCGACTCAATGGACATGAGTTTGAGCAAGCTCTGGGAGTTGGTGATGGACAGGGAGGCCTGGTGTGCTGCAGTCCATGGGGTCGCAAAGAGTTGGACAGGACTGAGCCACTGACCTGAACTGAAGCTAAATGAAATGTCAGACAGAGAATAACAAATACTGTATGAAATCCCTAATAAGTGATATTATTTGAATAACATATCATAGTATTTGAATAACAAATACTTTATGATATCCCTAAAAAAATACAACTAGAGAATAAAAAAAAAAGAAGCAAACTTTTATATTTATAAAGAAAAACTAGAGCTTACCAGTGGGGAGAGGGCAATGGGGAGGGGCAATACATGGGCGGGCGGTGGGAGTATTATAGGATTAAACAAAATCGCATGTGAAACTTCTGAAAATTGTAAAGCACTATAGGATTTAAAGAATCTTCCATTCAATAATATACATGTATAATTTTAAAATAAATTTATATAAATAGATACACACACACACATATAAAACAACAGCAACCAAAAATTCAGCCCCAAGGGCTCATTTTGCAGGCCATAGGGGACAGTTTGCAGACTCCAGTCTGGTATTATAGATGGGAGGTTAAACCAAGAAAACAGGTTAGGTGGGTCTTTCTTTCCTTGAGCAGAGAAAAACACGAGCCTTTTGAACTTGTCTGAATTCTCTGACAAGTTTAATCAAGTACTGAATAAAAGGCAGGATGATTTACTTAGTTTTTCCAAATGCCATTGATGAGGTACCTCCTGCAAGACTACAGACAAAGATAAACAGCTGGGGGATGGGGTATAAAATGTGGTTGCAGAAGAGGAGACAGTGAAGCCTCAAGGAGTGAAGGTCTGGGAGCTTCGAAGTAGCCAAAAAACGCTAGTTGAGGAAGCACAAGAAAACCACCCTAGACTAACAGATGTGGCTGGGCTCAAACCTGGACTACGAGGCGTTTCAGGAACTCTGAGCCCCAACACTGAAGCATCAAGGACCCTGTAAAGAGGCTCAAAAAATAAGAAACCCAGCATCGATGGACTCTCTCCACTTCTGTCATGACACTGCTCCTGGACCAGTTAACATTACTCACAGCATATTTCAAAGTAACAACTCCCAAACCTCAGGGACTTAAAGGATCAAGGTGGATGTTCCACTCAGGCTAGATGTCCATCCCATGTTAGCAGAGGACCTTGACTCATTAGTCTCTCAATGACCCAGGCAGAGAGGGCGGCCACCATGTCAAATGCTGACCACGTCCACGTGAGAAGGAAAGACAGAATTCTGGAGGGTCTTTCCCTGACAGGTAAACTCTTTGACCCATGAGTGGCATATATCACTTCTACTCACAATTTAGTTATTGGAGACATGCAAAGAGTAGTAAGCCAGCATGTGCAGGCCAAGCATGAACCCAGAAAGGACAGGCATCAGAAAGGCTTGACAAAACAGCACTCACAGTTTGGCCAACAGAACCTCCAAGGAAGCCTGCCATGTTCCGATGACGTGGGAGGCTGGGAAGCCTCTGAGCTTTCTAGCAAAGACAGCAGGCAGCTGGGATTCACGGCGGAAGGCACCAGCCCGGGAGGTGGAGGTACCCCTCCCTGCCATGTGTATGCGATGTTCTCTGAGCTCCTTCTCAGCGCTTTCCCAGCAGTCCCTCAGCAAGATGTGACAAGTCACACAGCACTCTGCCTGCTCTGTGTGCCCAACATGTTACATAGCTTAGCCCATGTTCTGCAGTTATCCCAGGCCTCTGCTCATTTCCCCTTGTAAACTCCTTGAGGGTAGAGGCCCTAACTCATGTTGCAAAACCTAGCCTACTTCTTTACACCCTGGAGGCACTCATGGCATGTTTATTTAAAAAATGAACGGGTTAAAATTTTCAAAAATGATGACTTCCAAGTCTCAGCCCAGCCAACTGTGAGGATATCCCAATGAAGGTATACAACAATAGCGATGATGTCAGTGATCAGCCAATAATATAAATATAAGAAAATAGCATTTATAGAACTCTTCCTAATTTACAAATCCTTTTCACCTTTGTTCTCTCTTGATGTTCCCATTAACCTTGTGTGGAAAGCAGAGCAAAAATTGTCATCAGTATCTTAAAAATGAGGAAATCAAGGTTCCCAAGAGGTTAACAGGACTTTCCCCAAGGTCATCTAGCTAGTTAAACTGGAGCTGGGCATTTTTGGCCCATGATCTTTCCATAGGAATTTTTCTCCTCTCCCTAACTCCTCCCATAACAAAGGAATAAGCCCTTATTGTAAGAGGTAGACCCAGGTTTTCCCTGCATCTTGCAGGTTAGACACCTGAGCCATCCTCTTGACCTTGCCCTTGATCTTGGGGTCTGAACTCTCCATCCCCCACCACAGCCACCCACATCGCCTTCCTGCTCCAGGAACCCCAGCTCTCAGGGAACACCTGCTCTGAACTACAAATAGCATCAACTACACCTTCTTCAGTGAGTTCTGCAATTAGCCGGGACATGATCAGAGTGGAATGAAAGCTCAGACTTAAGAGTTTTCACTACTTTTCCATTTGTGTGTTTTAGAGCAACAATGATGAACACAAACCATCTACAATAATAAGAAGTCATATTACTGTATGGGTTTCTTGGGATAATTTTCTGTAATAGTGCTTTCAATGAAGCAGGGCCAGTCACCCATCTCACAGTGAAGAGCATGAGGTCTGTAGAGAGTAAGTGATGGGAAAGGCAGTCGGGTGACTGAGCCAGTGCCCTGGGAGTCAACTTGATCTGGTTCGAGTTGGTTCTGCCACTTACAATCCCTGGGACCTTCTGCTCCTCACTGACACCTCTAGGCCTCTAATCCTTTCTCTGCGAAGGAGGGACACTTTGCTGATCCTCTTAGAGTCCTTGTAAAGAAAACAAGAGGATGCATATGAAGCTCTTGCAGCAGTCCTGCTCAGGATAAACCCTGAGAGCATGAATTATTCCCTGGTGTCTGCCTTCCTTCTAGTTGGGAGGCTACTAAAGGCTGAAGTCCTTTCTGCTCATTCACAGCTGATTCCCCAGAATGTAACACAGCACCTGAGCTATGGTCACTGCTTATCAACTCTTGCAATTATTATGGAACTTGAGTTCACATAGACATTTATCTGCAATCACTGAGGCTCTTGCTTCTCAGATATATAGAACTTGGCTAACTCTCACCTGATGTTATTTTTAGGTTCAGTTAGAATCATGGAAACCTTGAGGAAGAAAGGACCTTAAGCCAGCCTCATCCATCTGCAAAAGTCATCTCTGCAAGGCCCTGTTTTCCTTTCTTACAGTGAGTTCTGTACCACAACCCTCCACACAGCACGCAGTACGTGCTCTTGTAACAAACAAGTTCCAGTTGTAATTCTTCAGTTTCTCACTTGCTAAAGAGATAGCAACCTAACCACAAGAAAAATCAAGGTGGTTTAAAAGTGTCTTTCCTGTAGATAACAATCTGGACATGGACATGACTTAAGCAGCAAGTTAGGGACCAGGGATTCACAAAAGTAGTGTAATATTTATGAAATGACTCTTCATTGACTTTGGAAGAGAACAATCATTGACAAGAATAAATGTGAGAGATTTAGAACTCTTATCAAAAAGGGGTATGGGGAAATAGATCATGAGCACACAAACACACATGCAGAAACACACACACACATTCACAATTATGAATATCATACCCAATACAAACTAAAGAAGGCATCCACTGAAACAGAAAACAAGAGTCATAGGAGTTTTTGGTTTTTATTTTTTAAGCTGCTATAGATAACCACAAGCTGGAATCCAGATTGCCAGGAGAAATATCAATAACCTCAGGTATGCAGATGACACCACTCTTATGGCAGAAAGTGAAGAACTAAAGAGCCTCTTGATGAAAGTAAAAGAGGAGAGTGAAAAAGTTGGCTTTAAACTCAACATTAAGAAAACTAAGATCCTGGCATCTGGTTCCATCACTTCATGGCAAAGAGATGGGGAAACAATGGAAATGGTGAGGGACTTTGTTTTTTGGGTCTCCAAAATCACTGCAAGAGTGACTGCAGTCATGAAATAAAAGACACTTGCTCCTAGAAAGAAAAGCCATGACCAATCTAGACAGCATATTAAAGAGCAGAGACATTACTTTGCCAACAAAGGTCCGTTGTCTAGTCAAAGGTGTGGTTTTTCCACTAGTTATGTATGGATGTGAGAGTTGGACTATAAAGAAAGCTGAGTGCCAAAGAACTGATGCTTTTGAACTGTGATGTTGGAGAAGACTCTTGAAAATCCCTTGGACTGCAAGGAGATTAAACCAGTCAATCCTAAAGGAAATCAGTCCTGAATATTCATTTCAAAAACTGATGCTGAAGCTCCAATACTCTGGCCACCTGATGTTAAGAACAGACTCATTGGAAAAGACCCAGGTGCTGGGAAAGATTGAAGGCGGGAGGAGAAGGAGAAGACAGAGGATGAGATGGTTGGATGGCATCACCACCATGATGGACAGGAGTTTGAGTAAGCTCCGGGAGTTGATGATGGACAGGGAAGCCTGGAAAGTTGTAGTCCATGGGGTCACAAAGAGTCAGACACAACTGAGTGACTGAACTGAACTGAGAGATAACCAATATACTAAATAATGAAATAATGACCTCTTCTAATCTGGTGGGGAGAACTGCCAGAGGAGATTCTCATACATGGTTTCCATTACGGAGCTTGTACCTCATTCCGTAGTTTTTAGACTAGACTAATCCCATGTGTTTTGGAAGGGAAAGCATATGATTGTATCTTCCTTCTCAGTTTCCCCAATGTGTAACATAATGTTTTCAAACAATCACTGGGTTAAGGGCACAGCTGGGTGGGAGATAGTACCCTAACCCTGTATTTTTTTAAACTTTTTATTTTATATTGTAAAGTAGCTGATCTTAACCCTATATCAAGAGAGAAAGTAAACAGCTCTCTTTTGTCTACACTAATCCACAGAACTGCATGGCTCCTCAGGGACAAGAATGATTGTCATGTGCTGTTTAAGAGCTCTGATTTGAAAAACTTGTACATAAAAATAACACACATTTTTAACATGTTAGTTTATAAGCATAAAATCCCATTATCACAAAGCCACAGCCAGCCAAGTCTCCAAGGATTACTGTACATTTAGCACAGGAGGAAGCCTAATCATTTGTAGGCTTAAGAAATGCCCCAGACCTTGATTGCAGGTGTCGACCCAGAATAGTCCTGGCTGAACTTAGGTCAAGTAAAATTGGGAAAATCTATATAAATCATCATTTACTTAGGAGAAACTAAAGTGCTGTTAATGAAGACAGAAAATCTTACAATAAACGCTGGGTAATACTTGCCAACAAAAGCACAGGCCAGCTTGGATTAATGAATTCTCTAAGTGTTCTTCCCTGCCATGGCTCTTTGTTAAAATTGGGAGAGTGCTATTCAAACGTAAAGTTCTTGTTGTTGTTGTTAATATTATTTTCTTTTTCCAGGCACCAGTGATCCTGACTGCTCTTGGACTCTCTTGGGAAATGAGTCTGTATGTAACGTGATTATAATGATTCATTATATTTGTGTAGGGTTTTGCGGCTTGGAAAGCAGTTTCCCATCCATTATTAATATTATCATTATTAATAATAATAGCTACCATTTATCGTGAGCTTTTTAGGGGCCAGGCACTGTTTAGTGAACAGTAAGCACAGTATCTCTAATCCTTACAATAACCCTAAATGGAGGTTGTAACATTGGTTCTATCTGGAAAGAAACCAGGGCCCCTAAAAGTTAAATAACTAGCCTAAGATGACATTGCTCATAAGTGGTGACGGTGAGTGTGTTAGTCGCTCAGGCATGTCCAACTCTTTGCAAACTCATGGACTGGGGTAGAGACAAGAATGAAACTCTTGCCTGCCTGACCCCAGATCCAGGCCATTTTCACACTAAATATGGCATTTCGTGTGACCTGAAAGTTGTTGTTTCGTTGCTCAGTTATGTCCAACTTTTGTGACCCCATGGACTGTAGCCCACCAGGTTCCTCAGTCCATGGGATTCCCCAGGCAAGAGTGCTGGAGCAGGTTGCCATTTCCTCCTTCAGGGGAACTTCCTGACCCAGGACTCGAACCCTCATCTCCTGCATTGGCACCGAGCCACCTGGGAAGCCTGACCAAGGTTACCTGTTAACTATTATCTCTCATCCTTTTAGACTAAACACTCTCGGAGGGCAGGACAGGTATCCTGTTTGGAGTCCTAATACGCTACCAAGCACGCAACTTGGAATACTGTCAACAAATGACGACTAGCTGCTGAAAGAATGAATAATTGAGCGAGTGAGGGAATTCTTACACCTCTTCAGAGGCAAGGAGATGACTTGATAGGCTTGCTGTTAATAAATAGGGATGCTGAAACTCTAAGAGGTGAAGAGACAGCCCCCAAGGGCACAGGGCTGTGAGGCGCTCGGTGCCAGGGTCCCATTCTCAACCCCGTAACTCTCAGTGTTCCCGGCCATCCACAGACCCAGGCTGCCCTCTTACTGCAGAGAAGCAGGTGCCTTTGCTGTGGCATGGCGTGGTAGAAAGGAGCTGCAGGCCAGACGTGAGCTCAGGTGAGTTGCCCGCCCTCCCGCCAGGCGCCCACCCTGCTCTCAGCCCAGACCAGAAGCCCACGAGTGATTGTGGACGTAAACTTGGAGGCTCCCGCTTGGGGGTGGATGAGGATATGGAGGGTAGCAGATGCAGAGCGGACAGTTCAGGCAGCCGAATTCAATTTGAGGGAATGTGGTTCAGTGCTTTCCATTAGCAACACTCCTAAGAAAATCAGAATTCCCAGGACTCAAGAAAAAGGGAAGGTGGGGGAACATTTTCATCCTGTGCAGTAAATGGAAAGCAAATCAATCATACTCTGCTCTCTCCCTGGGCCCAGCAATGCCTCAATAAACACCAAAGGCCCAGGGTCCCTGAGCCACAGTCCACCCCTCAGGGTGGCGGAGAGATAGACAAGGACCAGGACAAGAAACAGAGCCACAAATTAAAATAAATAAACTAATTTTAAAAAAAGAAGTGTAAACACAAAGAGGCCTCAAAACTAGTAAGGCTGAAAAAAATAAAAGCCTGCTGAGAACACCATTAATAAAAAAAGAAAGAAACAGAGCCACAAATTAAAATAAATTAATTAATTTTAAAAAAAGAAGTGTAAACACAAAGAGGTCCCAAAACTAGTAAGGCTGAAAAAAAAAAAGCCTTCTGAGAACACCATAAAAAAAGAAAAAGAAATGGAGACGCAAAAGGCCTAGGCCATGTTCCATCATCCAAAGAAACCTCTACAGTTCAGAAAACATTTCAACTACATTTGGTCACTTGATTCTCACAAAATACTTATGAAGTAGGTGCTATCGGAATTCCTATTTTATAAATAAGAAATGGAATGGGAATGATGAAGTGACAGGCTCAATATCAAACAACTGAGAAAGTGGCTGGAATTTGAACCCAGGTCCCTTGAGCCCCATAGGCCAAACTTAAATTCTACATTAGCAAATGGCTGTCACACCCCAAGAGAACACCAAGACTAAATCCAGCCAAACATACTCCTCACACCCAATTGGGAGTCTTCTATCCCAACACAATGGCATCCCAATGTAGAAATGAAAAGAGCCAATTGTTGCCGTTTGATGGCTAAGTCACGTCCAACTCTTTGCAACCCATGGAGTGCAGCGTACCAGGCTTCCCTGTCATCCACTATCTCTTGGAGTTTGCTCAAGTTCATGTCCATTGAGTTGGTGATGCCTACATATTATATATATATATATATATATATATATATATATATATATGCCAACATGGCAACATCACTCCCTGCCTCACCTCCCCCACCCAAGCAAACCTTGAACAAAAATAGCAATGCTTTAAATCCCCATAAGAGTGTCCTGTCACCTGCTGGCAGGAAGGTAGGGAACCATGTTTCCATGGAGGACTGACTGAAAGGCAATGAAGTACAGTGGTTAAACATGTGAACTCAGGAGCCAGATGATACGAACTTGAATCCCAGCTCACCCTTGATAGCTGTACGACTTTGAGCAAGACCTGTAAATTCCTCGTGCCCCAATTTCTTGATCTGGAAAACCAGCAAAGCAGTGTACCTCACCCAACAGGGTTGTTGTAAGGATTAATGAGATAATACCTGAAGCACTTAGACAGTGTCTGGAAGATGGAAAGCATTTCATAAAATTTTGTTATTATCATCACTAGATGTCAAAGCACTGATGGATCATAGGATGCAAAGTCAGGGAGGCCCTTGCAGACTCACCTAGTCTAATTTTCTGATTCCGCAGAGGAGAAAACTGAGACTGGGAAAAAGGAAGCCGCTCCTCCCATCCCCCTATCAGAACACTCAGGGAACCAGCAACGGCTTCCTGTGCCCAGATGGGGGACTTCTGTTGCAAATGCACGCCTTTCTCAAAGTCTCATATTCTCACTGGACTGTTCTCCTGCAAAGAGCCTCCCTTCTCTTGTTTGTGAGAGGCGGTGGGGCAGCCTTGGCTGAGCAGGGTTTTCAGGGAATCCTTAATGGTACTTGGCAAAGCAGCTACTGATATTTCCAACATCTTGTTGAACATCCTTGATCCAAGAGCTGCATGAGGCCAGGCTGCAGTCCCCAGGGCCCATGTAGGCACATTGACTTCCAGCCAATGCAATGACTCAAAGGCTGATTAGGTCCTTGGTGGATCAGCCTTGTGCCTGGCTTTCCTCTCTCTTTCAGATGTCCCTTGGTCATTTCATGGCTCATCGACTCTGTCCCCCAAAGGGTGAGGAAGGAGGGGAGAGCTTCTAAGCACTGATCAAACACTGGTACTAGTTAGCAACCCTTACCAAGGCTTCCAGGGCAATGGCTGTATCTGCAAACAACAACCCCATTCATATGGACATTCGAGAATTGAGGGATGTTTCCATAAACACAAGCTAGTATTCTAGAATTGGAGGGTGCAAATCCTGAGTGCTGCCACTTATTAGTTATAGAATGCAGGCAACTCTCTCTATCTCATTAAGCCTCAGTTTCTCCATCTGTAAACTGGGAAGAGTAATAGTACCTACTTGCAAACATTGCAAGAAATGCATGTGCTGACAAATGCAAAACACACAGCACGATGCCTGTCACATAGCAAGTACTGAATAATATTATGAAAAATATTTGTAATATGCTCTTCCTAATGTATGATCGCTGAGGAAGGCATGCTTATCTCTCCTTACTATTCTTTGGAACTCTTCATTCAGATGCTTATATCTTTCCTTTTCTCCTTTGCTTTTCACTTCTCTTCTTTTCACAGCTATTTCTAAAGCCTCCCCAGACAGCCATTTTGCTTTTTTGCATTTCTTTTCCATGGGGATGGTCTTGATCCCTGTCTCCCATACAATGTCACAAACCTCCATCCATAGTTCATCAGGCACTCTATCTATCAGATCTAGTCCCTTAAAGCTATTTCTCACCTCCACTGTATAATCATAAGGGATTTGATTTAGGTCATACCTGAATTGTCTAGTGGTTTTCCCTACTTTCTTCAATTTAAGCCTGAATTTGGCAATAAGGAGTTCATGATATGAGCCACAGTCAGCTCCCAGTCTTGTTTTTGCTGACTGTATAGAGCTTTTCCATCTTTAGCTGCAAAGAATATAATCAATCTATTTCAGTGTTGACCATCTGGTGATGTCCATGTGTAGAGTCTTCTCTTGTGTTGTTGGAAGAGGGTGTTTGCTATGACCAGTGCGTTCTCTTGGCAAAACTCTATTAGTCTTTGCCCTCTTCATTCCATATTCCAAGGCCAAATTTGCCTGTTACTCCAGGTGTTTCTTGACTTCCTACTTTTGCATTCCAAACTGCTATAATGAAAAGGACATCTTTTTTGGGTGTTAGTTCTAAAAGGTCTTGTAGGTCTTCATAGAACCATTCAACTTCAGCTTCTTCAGGGTTACTGGTTGGGGCATAGACTTGGATTACTGTGATACTGAATGGTTTGCCTGGAAATGAACAGAGATCTTTCTGTCATTTTTGAGATTGCATCCAAGTACTGCATTTCAGACTCTTTTGTTGACCATGATGGCTACTCCATTTCTTCTAAGGGATTCCTGCCCGCAATAGTAGATATAATGGTCATCTGAGTTAAATTCACCCATTCCAGTCCATTTTAGTTTGCTGATTCCTAGACTGTCGATGTTCACTCTTGCCATCTCCTGTTTGACCACTTCCAATTTGCCTTGATTCATGGACCTGCCATTCCAGGTTCCTATGCAATACTGCTCTTTACAGCATCAGACCTTGCTTCTGTCACAAGTCACATCCACAACTGGGTATTGCTTTTGCTTTGGCTCCATCCCTTCATTCTTTCTGGACTTATTTCTCCACTGATCTCCAGTAGCATATTAGGCACCTACCAACCTGGGGAGTTCCTCCTTCAGTATCCTATCATTGTGCCTTTTCATACTGTTCATGGGGTTCTCAAGGCAAGAATACTGAAGTGGTTTGCCATTCCCTTTTCCAGTGGACCACATTCTGTCAGAATGAACTGTGAACTTCCAGATGTTCAAGCTGGTTTCAGAAAAGGCAGAGGAACCAGAGATCAAATTGCCAACATCTGCTGGATCATCGAAAAAGTAAGAGAATTCCAGAAAAACATCTATTTCTGCTTTATGGACTATGCCAATGCCTTTGACTGTGTGGATCACAATAAACTGTGGAAAATTCTGAAAGAGATGGGCATACCAGACCACCTGATCTGCCTCTTGAGAAACCTGTATGCAGGTCAGGAAGCAACAGTTAGAACTGGACATGGAACAACAGACTGGTTCCAAATAGGAAAAGGAGTATGTCAAGGCTGTATATTGTCACCCTGCTTATTAAACTTATATGCAGAGTACATCATGAGAAATGCTGGGCTGGAAGAAGCACAAGCTGGAATCAAGATTGCCGGGAGAAATATCAATCACCTCAGATATGCAGATGACACCACCCTTATGGCAGAAAGTGAAGAGGAACTCAAAAGCCTCTTGATGAAAGTGAAAGTGGAGAGTGAAAAAGTTGGCTTAAAGTTCAACATTCAGAAAAATAAGATCATGGCATCTGGTCCCATCACTTCATGGGAAATAGATGGAAACAGTGGAAACTGTGTCAGACTTTATTTTTTTGGGCTCCAAAATCACTGCAGATGGTGACTGCAGCCATGAAATTAAAAGATGCTTACTCCTTGGAAGGAAAGTTATGACCAATCTAGATAGCATATTCAAAAGCAGAGACATTACTTTGCCAACAAAGGTCCGTCTAGTCAAGGCTATGGTTTTTCCAGTGGTCATGTATGGATGTGAGAGTTGGACTGTGAAGAAAGCTGAGTGCTGAAGAATTGATGCTTTTGAACTGTGGTGTTGGAGAAGACTCTTGAGAGTCCCTTGGACTGCAAGGAGATCCAACCCTTCCGAAGGAGATCAGCCCTGGGATTTCTATGGAAGGAATGATGCTAAAGCTGAAACTCCAGTACTTTGGCCACTTCATGAGAAGAGTTGACTTATTGGAAAAGACTCTGATGCTGGGAGGGATTGGGGCAGGAGGAGAAGGGGACAACAGAGGATGAGATGGCTGGATGGCATCACCGACACGATGGACATGGGTTTGAGTGAACTCCGGGAGTTGGTGATGGACAGGGAGGCCTGGCATGCTGCAATTCATGGGGTAGCAAAGAGTTGGACATGACTGAGCAACTGAACTGAACTGAATGGAATGTATGATCTAAATCCCAAAGTTCTGCAGCTCACCACTTCTTCCCTGATAACTTCTGACTGATGTTGCCTGCCTGAAGGAATACCTTGCAAATTTATCCAGCAGGTTCCTGTTTGCAAGCACATTGGAACAAACAAGTATAAAGTGAAAATTTGAATGTGGAGCCAGATTTCCTCTCAATTGCCATGGTTATAACACTTCAAAGTTGTAGCATTACATCTGGTGAAAAACTCAGTTGCTCAGTAGTGTCAGACTCTTTGCAACCCCAGGAACTGTAGCCCACCAAGATCCTCTGTTCATGGAATTCTCCAGGGAAGTATACTAGAGTGGGTAGCCATTCTCTTCTCCAGGAGATCTTCCCAAGCTAGGGATCGAACCCTAGTCTCTCCTGCATTATGGCTGGTAAACCACTGAATTTCTCTGAGATGCAGTTTTCTCATTTCTCCATTGGAGATGATGGTATTCCCTGATTTACCACCTCAAAGTCAATGTGGGAAAAGGCTGATATATCCATTTTTGCTGTATCAATAGCATTGTTATTATTATTGGAAGAGCATACTCATGATTATTGTGTGCTATGCATGAGCCATATATTTAAAAATTTACCTGGCTTTAGGCACAAATGGAAAAGTTACTGTTAGTCTTTCCATTTAACTACATCTCATAAAGAACCTGGTTAAAATATCACCTCTATAGTTCTCTCTGATGCCCACTTGCTGTTAGCCTGGCTTTCATTCCCTTGGCTGTTAATGTGATCTTTAACATTTTATCATCTGTTATTTGGGCATATCCTTATCTGCACGAGGTGCTCAAACCAAGGGCAGAGCTGTCTTCACTTCTGCCTCCCTGCTATCTCACATGGCGCCTTGCATTTAACAGACATCAGTAAATTACTGTCCATTGCAGGGAAAAACCATCAGGTCAAAGGATGGGATGCCAGCCTGATGAACTGCGCTGGTATGGTGTTAGAAGCATCTGCCCAGAAAGGTCTCTTTTGAAGGCGAAATGTGATTACAGAGAGGCTGAGATTATCAAGAGTTCTTAGAAGGAATCCAGGTGGGAAATCAGAGAACAAACTGGAACGTCTTCCTGCCTTCATAATGAGGAAGAAAGGAAATTAATGATGACTCTGAGGTGGCAAAGATCCTGAACCCATCTTTGATAGTCTGTCTTTTGCCAGAAAATTAAAAAAAAAAAAAAAAAAGCTGGGGGGAGGGGGAGTGAGGCAAGCAAATGTGGACAATTAGGAAGTAATTAAGTTCTCACAGAAACAGCTATGACAGAAAGCAGTTAAGGGAATTCTTAGCAATTTGGGGGAAAACACAAATCAGCAGGTTGGACAGCATGTATCCTAAGGTGTTCCCGGGATGAGCTAATGTAGTTACTGAAGCACTTAATTCATTTCTGAAAATTCATGGTAGAAGAACAGTAGAACATACACCTAAATTTTTTAAAACATTAAATGTCATATTGATCTTTAAGGCCGAAGGGGAAAAATACATGAAGTAGTAGCTTTAAGAGCTAAGAGAGGGGGAAAATACATCTAGTTGGTATGTAACAGGCATTCTCAGACAGAGCATCTGCTTCAATCACCCACTCGCAAGCCAGGCTTGGAATGTTCCCATTTTCCAGACCACAAAACCAGACCTCAAGAGGGAGAAGCAGATTGTCCACTAATTCCTATCTGAGCTGGAATTCAATCTCAGTCTCTGTCTTGCTCTAGCAGGGTCTATGTCTTACTGTTTTTATTGTCCTTCTACAGCAAAGATTAACAAATTGGACACAGCCCAGAGAAACAAAGGAATTATGAGGCTGCATAAGGCCGGGGTTATTAAAATAAAAAAAAAGCACCAATCACAGCCCACAAACATGATAGCTTTTCAATAGAATTACAAAGACGGTGGATGAAAAGATCACAAGATGACTTAATCTGGACCACAGTAACTCAAAAACATTTCTCGCAAAATTAATTCAAATGGACCAGGAGAGGCTGCATAACTGCAAGGCTCAAAAATTAGCTCAATGGCAGTAAACAAAGGATAATGGTGGAACTAACTCAAATACAAGGGAAGGCGCCAAGTCTGGTGGTGCTGAAAGCCCATCACAATGTCATTTTATGATCCTCCTGTCTGGCCAGAAATGCACAGCAGGACTGGGTGAAGAGTCTTGTTGAATGAAGCCTCAATGGAGGCCTGGGTTAACAGAAGTTAGGTCCAGATAAGGACTAGTTTCCTTTTTCATCATTCAATTCAGTCACTCAGTTGTGTCCGACTCTTTGTAACCCAATGGACTGCAGCACACCAGGCTTCCCTGTCCATCACCAATTCCCAGAGCTTACTCAAACTCATGTCCATTGAGTCAGGGATGCCATCCAACCATCTCATCCTCTGTGGTCCCCTTCTCCCACCTTCAATCTTTCCCAGCATCAGGGTCTTTACCAATGAGTCAGTTCTTCACATCAGGTGGCCAAAGTATTGGAGTTTCAGCTTCAGCATCAGTCCTTCCAATGAATTTTCAAGACTGATTTCCTTTAGGATGGACTGGTTGGATCTCCTTGCTGTCCAAGGGACCCTCAAGAGTCTTCTCCAACAACACAGTTCAAAAGCATCAACTCTTCGGTGCTCAGTTGTCTTTATAGAAAAGAGATGGGCATACCAGACCACCTGACCTGCTTCCTGAGAAATCTGTATGCAGGTCAAGAAGCAACAGTAAGAACTGGACATGGAACAACAGACTGGTTCCAAATAGGAAAAGGAGTACATCAAGGCTGTATATTGTCACCCTGCTTATTTAACTTATATGCAGAGTACATCATGAGAAATGCTGGACTGGATGAAGCACAAGCTAGAATCAAGATTTCTGGGAGAAATATTAATAACTTCAGATATGCAGATGACACCACACTTATGGCAGAAAGTGAACTAAAGAGCCTTTTGATGAAAGTGAAAGAGGAGAGTAAAAAAAGTTGGCTTAAATATCAACATTTATTCTCATCATTAGCACCGACTAAAGAGGAGCTGTGGGCATAGCATAAAGGAGGAATTGGACTCAGTAGAAACCAGAGTATCTGGATATACCAAATACCACCAACCCAGAATTGGAGGCCCATTATGTCAGGTTCTGCCTAACCAATGTGGTCCCCACCCTGCCCTTTCCAGTTGACCAGCAGGCCAATCTTTAGAACCAATTCTTCCTCCTGATGGATGCCCCTGAGCCCTTGTCCTTACTGAGACTCAGGAGTTCACTCTGATCATGCTAGGCCAAACTCTCTTATCACAGTTCAGTTTTTGCAATAAGCATCTCCATGCAAAATTACATGACACACACTGTTAGGTCACAAAGAGAGGTGGACGAGGCAGGAGTCTTTGTCCCACCTTCCAGAAGCTCAAGCAAGAGGAAGATGTTTGAGAATTAGGGTTTACACAGTGCACTCATTTAATCTTACTTGAATTTGTGTTCAGAAGATTCACTGCCCTTCATCAAGGTTTAGGCATATTGTCCTAGGTCACAGAGTTATTAGCAAATACCAGAGCCAGCATTCAAATCTCTTTGGCACAAAAGCCCATGTTTTCTCCACTCTACTACACAAGCTCTCCACAACCATCTACCACTGCTATTCTGTACCACCAGTTCATGGCTGTAGGTCAAGGAAAAGAATAGCTTTCATGATTGAGCATCAGTTTTGCGCCAGACGTATTGCTTAGCACATGGTTTTATGCAAATTTCACAAATCCTATTAAAGAATCATCACTAATCTCATGCTGCACACAAGGAAAGGGGGGCTGCAAGATGCATCGAGTCACCCACAGCTTGTTAAGGACAGAAGTGAGAGGTTCAAGCTCGATTTTGTGCGCCCTATGTGCTATAAGAAGCCCACCATTTAGTGAGGATATGTATTAGCTTCCTGTTGCTGCTGTAACAAATTACTACAAACTAAGTGACATAAAGCAACACAAATTTCTGATTTTACAGTTCTGGAGGTCAGCCTCAAGTCCAAAACAGGTTTCACTGGACCACAACCAAGGTGTTGGCAGGAGTGCATTTCTTTCTGGAAGCTCTGGAGAAAACCCACTTGATTGCTTTTTCCAGCTCTTAGCTGCATCCCTTGGCTCCTGGCCCCTTCCTCCCTCATAAAAATCTCTTTTGACTCTCTCTTTGTATCTCCTTAGACTCTAAAGCTAGTGCTTCACCCTTAAAAGGAAATTATCTTGGGTTCATTCAGATAATCTGGGATAATCTTCCATCCCAAGGTTCTTTTTAATTTTTTTTTAATTGGAAGATAATTGCTTTACAATGAAGTGTTGGTTTCTGCCATACAACAATGTGAATTGGCCATAAGTATACATAGGCCCCTCTCTTTTGAACCTCCCTCCCAACCCCCACCCCACCCCACCCCCTAGGGTTGTCAGAGAGCACCAGATTGAGTCCCTGTGCTACATAGCAAATTTCCATCGGCACCTATTTTACACAGGGTAAAATACAGGCTTCAGTGCTCTCTAAACTCATCCCACTCTCCTTCCCCCGTTGGGTCCACAAGTCTGTTCTCTGTGTGCATGTCTAGTCCTGCTCTGCAAATAGGTTCATCAGCACTATTTTTCTAGATTCCACATATAAGCATTAATATATGATATTTGCTTTTCTGATTTACTTCATTCTGTACAACAGGCTCTCAGTTCATCCACCTCACAGGGACTCAAATCTGTTCCTTTTTATGGCTAATATTCCATTACACACACACACACACACACACACACACACACACACACACCCCACCACTTCTTTATCCATTCATCTGTCAATGGACATCTAGGTTGCTTCCACCCTGGCTATTGTAAATAGTGCTGCAATGAACATTAGGATACATGTATTTCTTTCAATTATGGTATTACCAGGGTATATGCCCAGTAGTGCATCCCGATTCTTAATATTTTAATCAGCCTGTAAAGTGACTTCTGCCACATTCCATAGCACACTCACAGGTTAGGGGATTCGGATGTAGATACCTTGGGAGGGGGCATTATTCAGCACACTGCAGGAGAGCTGAAGCACAGCTAACAATAGTAAAACTATAAATAATAAGTTCATTGTCCCAGAGAAGACACCTAAGTTCACAGAGGTAAAGTAAAACTTTGGGGACATGTGTACAAGTGGCAAAGGTAAAGGAAATCTAGCCAATCTAACTTCAAAGTCCATTTTTCCCCCTCTACCATAGCACATAGCCTCCAGGAAAATGTCACAGCTAGATAAACCATCTGCCAGAGTCAAACCCAGACAAGCAGCCAAATACAAATGAATAATCATCAGGGAAGGTTTCAAGACAGACTCAGTGATTCTCTGGATTGGCGGGAAATGACTGTGGAAGATCTGATGCTTTGCATCTTTGGAAATGCCAAGAAATGCATGTCTGGAGGTTAGTTGAAGGCTGATGTGTGTGGCTGAAGGCAACTAAATAAATAAACCAAAACAAAATATATTTTTTAAAGTTCTATTAGCAATCGGGCACAGTGGGAAAAACAACCTGGGCTAGGAAGTCAGACAAATAGAGATTCAAGTCCCAGCTCCCCTAATTCCAGCTATAAGCTGGTTGGGTCATGGCTCTGAACCAAGTTTCCTCATGTGAAAATAAGGACAGCAATGTCTTCTTGGAAAGAGCCAATGAGGTGCCCACTGTTACATCCAGCACAGAGTGGGAGCTTAATAAATGCCAGCATTTTCATTTTCTCTCCTTCTCTGTCTCGACTCAGGTGTAAGAGAAAGAAACAAAGACACTGGCTTTATTTGAAGAAAAGACTGCTAGCTGTGCAACTAATCTTTGAAAAACCAACCGCTCCTTTCTCTCGCCTGAGCTCCAGGCTAGGCTGAAGGCCGAGGAGACACAAGGCAGACAAAGGAGGAAAAGCAGGCGGGTGAGGAGGAAAGCTCAGCCATCCATCAGACCAAGAGGGGATAAATACAATGCATTATTCAGGGCGTGCTAGGTGGAGGGCTTCTGTCAGGATGGGGCAGGCGGTCTGCACAGGTCTCTGAACTCCTCAGGACTTGGCCAATCTCCAAGCGAGGCCACATGCCACCGCCCCTATTAGTCAGCTGTTTGCCAGCCCCTGCGAGCCCCTTGCCAGTTCCCTGGCTGGGAACTTCTCAGGAAACCCAGGGCTCCGAGCTGGGCAGGAGGTTAATCAAGCCACCTCCCCATTCTGGAAAGCCTTTTCTAAAACCCTGTTTTGGAAGCCATGCAAGTGCTGAACTGCAGGATACCAGATGCAGAAGGCAGTCAGGGCAAGACCCTCCTTACCTGTAAACAGAATCACTAATGGCTTGCAGAGGGTGTTTTGAAGGGTGATGGGCAGTGTCCTGAACCCACAAAGAAGCCCTTAAAGCTCCACTGCAATTGCAAATATCTATACCAATTTCCACTTTGGGTGTAAACTGGTACAGACATTTTTGAGGGCAATTCAGCGGTATCTATTCAAATTGAAAATAGTCATATTCTTTGACCTAGTAATAGTAGTCCTAGGTATCCAACCTACAGAATTACTCAGAGTAGAAAGCCTTTTATACAGAAAATTCACTGTAGCAAGCTTTTGATAGTGAAAGATGAGAAACAACACAAATGCCCATCAGTAGAAAAAGGCAGTGGATAAATTATACCCATACTACTGAACGAGGCCATTAGAAATAATGAGGTTGATCCAAATGTTCTGATATTGAAAGATTTCCAGTTATTTCTAAATGAAAAACATACACATGCAAGTCTCAGGAAAGAAGAGCCATAATCCTGCATATGGGTAAAACCACAGATGCATATTTGGGCTTGCACATGCATGTGAATATAAATAAAGAGAAAAGTAATTGGGATGGATCTATACCAAATAAACGGCGATTATCTCCAGGTAGAAAGGGAGATGGGGGATGCCAAGGGCAGACTGTTACTTTTTACTCCGTGTGATTTTATTTTCTTTATATTTTAACAAAGGAGTGGCTTTATATATTTATGTAACTTAGAAAGTATATGTTGAAAAAAATGAAACCTATTTCAACAGCTGATGGGAGCGGGAAGAGGCTTGACAGATGGATTTGACTCCTGCATTTCTCGGATCAGGAGAGCAGATAGAGACAGAGGGTGTGATCTACCCTACGTCACTTGGTGGGTTCAGAGAGTAGACCCAGGGCTCCTGGAATCCAATCCACAACTGTTCCCACCTCCTTCAAGGTCTAGAATCTTTGGGTCATGTTATGAAGGAAAAGTCCAACTAGATAGAGGGAGAATTTTAATTGCCATGAGACTCCCTGGGGGCAGCGTGTTGTAAGGGTCCTGCATCAGGATGCTATCTCTGTCAGTGGCCAGCCCATGGCCACAGCCATGTCACTTTTCCCCACTGTGACTCTGATTTCTCACCTGCAATGCGGGGGACACCACCTTTATCATGGAGATATTATAATCAGATATTAATTTCACTTCCTCCTATCTAAGCTATACTCTATTCCCTGCCCTTCTTTTGTCAGATGGATACCTCTCCTGGAAAAGTTGAGGGACAACCAGGTTGAATGCATCCCAAAGCTCAGGGTTTGAATTTCTGCTCCACCCTGGGCCCACCTGGTAGCATCTGAGAAAATCTGCAATACCCTCTACATTTTAGTCTGCACCCTTACTCCATCACCACCTGCAATTCTCTGGATGCCTTTGGATCTTTTCTACTTATCAGGAGGAAAAGTAAATACATCTTTGGGTCGAAATGCTGTCATCAGGAACAAAGGGGTTCCTTCTCCATCTCTGGGGTCTGGAGTCAAAGGGTCTGCCCAGAAATGGGCATATGAAGTTAGACACCTCTTGGAGGAGAAGAAGGGACCCAGGTTTCTGCAGCTGACAAGAAGGAGATTCACTAATCCAACTCAGGGAGAATAGCTTCAAGTTCATGGAGAGACATGGCCTTGACAAAGTGAGGTGGTAGTGGCTGGCTGGCTCCAAAAATATCTCCCCAACCAGCCTGTCTTACATGCCTGGAATTCCATCATTAATCCTTCCAGTTAAATTTTCCAAGGCCTTTGTTAGCATGTAAATGCTTCTCTTGGGAGGAATAATACAATTTAATCCTAGTGAACAAACATTTACTGACAGTTGCTTTAAACCAGGCGCTTGTGAGGCATAGTGGGGCATCCAAAGATGAATAGGATGTTTTCCTGTCCTCCAGGAGCTTATTGCTCATCAGAGCAGTAAGATGTGTGCCAAGCTTAAAACAAGGGAAACAACTCAAAAAAAAGGAGAAAGAAAGCGCCATAACTATCCTCTCTTCCGTATATTTCATCAAGAGCTCAACTACAGTACATATCACCTCAAGGGGTTTTGATCAAAATGGCTCAAGAGTTTGTATCTTTATTGGAAATATAATAGGTAGCCATGGATGTTTTCTGAGTGGTATGATTTTTTTAAGTATTTTTTTTACAAAGATCAATCTGACAGTTCTGTGGATGATGAGTAAAATGGCAAGGTTAGGGGTTGAAAAAAAAGATGAGAAGTTAATGTGAAAGATTTTAGAAAGTAAGAAACCATAGGTCATGAGAATACATAGTAGAAGATGAAGGAATCAATTCATGTTTTTATTCAATGGGTCTTTTACTGGGGGGGAGGGCACTGACCACATGCAAGGCAGTATGCTAGACCCTCAAAATAGAGGAAATGTGTTCTACCCTCCTTGAGCTTTGTGTTGACTGTGGGGGTCACAGAATAATCCAATGTCATAAAAAATACATATAAAATTCAGAAAGCATAATAAGGACTCTGGAGGAAAAGGTCACAGGAAGTTATGAAAGAACATTATGACCTGTTCTAGTTCAGGGGGATGCCATTGGGGAAGTCTTCATTGAAGGGCTGATACTTTGTTTGGATCAAAAGGATACATATGAAAAAAACTAGGTGAATAAAACACCACAGTCCATTCTGAAGGAGATCAGCCCTGGGATTTCTTTGGAAGGAATGATGCTAAAGCTGAAACTCCAGTACTTTGGCCACCTCATGCAAAGAGTTGACTCATTGGAAAAGACTCTGATGCTGGGAGGGATTGGGGGCAAGAGGAGAAGGGGACGACAGAGGATGAGATGGCTGGATGGCATCACTGACTCGATGGACGTGAGTCTGAGTGAACTCTGGGAGTTGGTGATGGACAGGGAGGCCTGGCGTGCTGCGATTCATGGGTTCGCAAAGAGTCGGACATGACTGAGCGACTGATCTGATCTGATCTGATCATCCCACTGGGATGGCTATAATCAGAAAGACAACAAGAACTTTTGGTAAGACTGTGGGGAAATCAGAACTCTCATGCACTGCACTGGACATTTTGAACAATTCATCATAGCAAATGATGGGAGTGATCACCGTTCCCAGAGTGGGGAGAAAATAAAGAGATGAGCATGGGAGGAGGGATGTGGTCCTGTGGTTCATAGGAAGAACTGAGATCAAGGTCAATGTGACTGGAGTGTTGGGAGGAAGGGAGAGTGATGATACCTAAGACTAGAAATGTAGGTAAGGGAAGACCACGGGTACCTTTAAGCCATTTTAAATAGCTTAATCTTTATCCTCGGAATGATGGGATATTGGTGGGGGTTCTTGGTGTGTTATACATTCACTTTGCTTGTACTGGGCAGCATAAATTGGAGGGAGTCACAAGGAGGGTATGGAGGGTATAGAGGGTGACCAGTTGCACAGGTCAGAGCAAGAGAAGAGGTCAGGTCAAGAGAGGGTGATGGGGGTTGTGTGTGTACATGGAGGGAACAGGCTATAACTATGATGTTTTGGGAGTCAATGACTGGGAGGATTTGAGTTCACCAACCAGAAGGAACAGCAGGTTTGGGCAAGAAGAACAAGTCTGTTCTGCAGAGACCTGTAGTTAGCACTTACTATGTATGAGAACTGAGCAAGGCATTTTTCCATCTGTATTACATTTAACGTCTCAAAGATACCAATGAGGTTGCTTTTATTATTCTCCCCCTGTTTAGGGAGGGAAACTGAGGCTCAGACAGGCTAAGTAACTGGCCCAAATACACCAAGCTGGTTAGAGGCAGCACAGGAATTCAAATCCAGGTTTGCCTGATGCCAAAGTTCTTTGCATCTTTGCTTCTAGACACCATAACTCTCCTAGAGCAGGATGGCAAAAAGACTTTCAACACATGCTCAGCTCTGGTCTTTGCATAGTGACTGCCTGGAGCACTGGGTTGAGATGAATTCTGAGCCAAAGCAGAGGCCAGCAAGAAAACAGACCATGATTGATCAGGAAAACAGACCATGAATAAGCAGGAATCTAAGTCATGGGCACAGAAAGGAGTGTGATGGGGAAAGCACACCGTATTTGCCGTTTCTGCTCTGGGAGTTCAAAGGAGTAACACAGTATTCTAGCTGAAAGAATTAGAAGTAGCCACTGGGATGTTCCAAGGTCAGTCTTCATTCCAATCCCAGAGAAAGGCAATGCCAAAGAATGTTCAAAACTGCCGTAAAATTGCTCTTATTTCATGTGCTAGCAAGGTAAGGCTCAAACTTCTTCAAGCTAGGGTTCAATAGTTTGTGAATCGAGAACTTCTGGATGAACATGCTGGTTTTAGAAAAGGCAGAGGAACCAGAGATCAAATTGCCAACATTCACTGGACCACAGAAAAGGCAAGAGAATTCCAGAAAACCATCTACTTCTGCTTCATTGACTATGCTAAAACACTTGACTATGTGGATCACAACAAACTGTGGAAAATCCTTCAAGAGATGGGAACACCAGACCACCTCACCTGCTTTCTGAGAAACCTGTATGCAGGTCATGAAGCAACAGTTAGAACTGGACATGGAACAACCGACTGATTCAAAATTGGGAAAGGAATATACCAAGGCTGTATACTATCCCTTGCCTATTTAACTTGTAATGCAGAGTACATCATGTGAAATGCCAGGCTGGATGAATCACAAGCTGGAATCAAGATTACCCAGAGAAATACAAACAGCCTCAGATATATAGATGATACCAGTCTAATGGAAGAAAGTGAAGAGGAACTGAAGAGCCTCTTGATGAGAGTGAAAGAGAGTGAAAAAGCTAGCTTAAAATTCAACTTTCAGAAAACTAAGATCATGGCATCCAGTCCCGTTACTTCAGCAAATAGATGGGAAAAAAGTGCAAACATTGGCAGATTTTATTTTGGGGGGCTCCAAAGTCACTAAGGATGGTGACTGAAGCCATGAAATTAAAAGACACTTGCTTCTTGAAAGAAAAGCTATGACAAACCTAGACGCCATATTAAAAAGCAAAGACATCATTTTGCCGACAAATGTCCTTATGGTGAAACCTATGGTTTTTCTAGTAGTCATGTACAGATGTGAGAGCTGGACCATAAAGAAGGCTGAGCACAGAAGAATTGATGCTTTCAAACTGTGGTGCTGGAGAAGACTCTTGAGAGTCTCTTGGACAGCAAGAAGATCAAACCAGTCAATCCTAAAGAAAATCAACCCTGAATATTCCTTGGAAGGACTGATGCTGAAGCTCCAATACTTTGGCCACTTGATGCAAAGAGCTGACTCATTAGGAAAGACCCTGATGCTGGGAAAGATTGAGGGCAGGAGGAGAAAGGGGAGACAGAAGATGAGATGGTTGGATAGCATCACCAACTCAATGGACATGAGTTTGAGCAAGCTCCGGGAGACACTGAAGGAAAGGGAAGCCCGGCGTGCTGAAGTCCATTGGATCACACAGTGTCAGACATGACTGAGCAACTGAACAGCAGCAAGTTTGGATGTCCCAGATAGAGCTAGTGGTAAAAGAATCTGCCTGCCAATGCAGGAGATGCAAGAGACTTGGGTTCGATCCTGGGGCCGGGAAGATCCCCCGGAGAAGAGAATGGCAACCTGCTCCAGGATTCTTGCCTGGAAAATTCCAAGGACAGTGGAGCCTGGTGGGCTACACAGAGAGTCGGACAGGACTGTGCACACAGGCACGCTGGTGAGGTACCTTTATACACAACAGACAGACCTCAAAAGCAGTAACCTGAGCAAAGGTGTCACAAAGAAGAGTGTACGATAAAAAAAAAAAGAAGAAGAAGAGTGTACGATAGATTAAGGGCCAAGAAACTTTTTGAGTAAAGAGTTAAATAATGAACAGGTTAGGCTTTGGAGCCCAGATAACCTGTCACAACCACTCAACTCTGCCACTGCAGCCAGAAAGCAGCCATAGACAATAAACAAACCAACAGGCATGACTGGTACCAATAAAACTATTTGTGAACACTGAAATTGGAATTTTGTATATTTTTTATGTATCATTAAATATCATTTTTCTTTTGATTTTCTTTCCTATTTAAAAATGCAAAAAGCATTCTTACAGGGAACTATATTTAATAGTCTGTGATAAGCCACAATAAAAAAGAATATGAAAAAGAATGCATACGTATGTATAACTGAGTCACTTTGCTGTACTGCAGTAGTTAACACTGTAAATACTGTAATTCAGCTATACTTATATACACTATCACATGTAAAGCAGCTAGCGGAAAGCTGCTGTATAGCACAGGGAGCTCAGCTCGGTGCTGTGATGACCTGGAGGGGTGGCATGGGGTGGGTGGGAGGTCCACAAGGGAAGGGATGTACGCATATTTCAGCTGAATCTGATTCACTTCAATATATAGCAGAAACTAACACATTGTAAAGCAATTATACTCCAATGAAAGTAATAATAAAAAGAAAATTTTAAAAAGGACTTAAAGAAAAAGAAGAAATAAATTTGAGCACAGACACACGGAGAAGGAAGATGAAGTCAGAATTTGGAGTGACGTGTCTACAAGCCAAGGAACACCAAGGATTGTGGGCAACCACCAGAAGCTCAGAGGGTCACCTAACAGACTGTTCTTCAGAGCCATTAAAAGAATTCAACCCTGCTGACACTTTGATTTTAACCTCTGGACTCCAGAACTGTGAGAGAATACATTTCTCTTGTTTTACATCTCCTAGTTTGTCATATTTCCTAGCATCCCTAGGAAATTATTACAGTGTAGATCCTTACATTTGTTTGTGCTGTTGCAGAACACAAATCGCTTATGACTAACTTTAATTGACATAAATGATACCATGCTATGAACCAGAAAAAAAAAGTAGCATTTACCATATTTCCTTAGAAAAACACTCTTCACTCACAAGTCATACAAAAAGAGGTGAGGGGCTATATTTGGCCGATAGGCCATAGTGTTCTGTTCCCTGTATTATGTGTATCCATTGAGAAGAGATCAAGAACTACATAATGATAGGCATCAGCCTAGTACTTGCCTATGGGTAGCTGAGGGCTGATTGGAAGGGATGATCAAAGAACTTTCCAGAGTAATAAAAATGTTCTTAGTTACATGGATGTAGACCTTTGTCAAAACTCATTGAAATGTACACTGAGAGTGAAACATTTCAGTGTATGTAAATTTAACCTCGACCTAACACTATTGCTTTGAACTGAAACACTGGGGAGAGGAGGCGGGTGACTGCATGGAGGGAGGTGCCATTTGAACAAGTCTTGAAGAGTGACTTCAGCCTCTAAGGTGGGGAAGAAAATGCTGAAGGGGAGTAGGGATAAGATTCAATCAGAGCTCAGACACTAGCCAAAAAATGGGGTGAAAAATTCAATCTGGCGAGAAGCAATGAAAGGATACCTACCATCCACACGTGGTATTCTCCGAAAGCTCCAGCTCAGAAATAATTGCCTTGCACAATAATTGGGGGATGCAGTCTGGGAGCTGATACAAGTGGAGCCGGGTGCAATTTGGGGAGATTTGCTACGCTTAGCTCCCTTCTATCAATTCCAGAGGCTCAGATGTTTCTGACCTGTTGCTTGGCGTATTGTGAAAACAGCTTTTATTTACTGCACTTCCATTAAAAGATGAAATCCACAAACAGGGGATCACAGGCCAGAAAATCACCATTTAAGTCTCTGCTTATCTACCGTCGACAGCCAAGAACCTGGTCTCCTCGGTGTCTGGGACCCAGCTTCAACCGCCAGCTTCAAGGATGCCTGGGAATATTCAGAGAGGAGCCCACATCTGGGTGGTAAAATTGGGCCCCTTAGCAGGGCTGGACTAAGTTACAAGGGTGGTCCTTGGAAGGTGAGGAGACAGTGTGGTCACGCAGGACCAGGCTGGGTTGCAAGAGGAGGGATGGATCAGAGTCTAGTTTCACCCAGAACTCAAGGTATCTTGGGAAGTCTGGGGACAGAGTGGCATGGCTCATCAAGGAAGTACTGGAATGAACTGGTGATTCAAAGACAAAAGTGAAACCCAAGATAACCTTCACTTAAACAAATCACGGGTCCTTTCTCATCATAACACATGACTGAGCCTAACCACATCAAGAGATTTCTGCTCAAGGGTCAGTTTTGCTGCCAGATGAATACTAGCACATGGTACTAGCACCTTCCCATCTCTGAGCCACACCTGTCCCATCTGTGAGAAGCGAAGAGCGAAGCAGCCAATCTAGTTCCACTCTACAGATCTTTCCATCCAACTCTGGTTCTCCAACTTGACAGATGACACTGAGCAAGTCATTTCCTGTGAACCTTGGGTACCACATTATACACTGAGAGGGCTGCAAGGTGACAAGTCTTGAAAAGCCCTCTCAGATTTGGAGTCTTCTGTTCTTGCCTGCTCAGAAGACCCGGAGCATTTATCTCACTGCTCTTATTAGATTGCACCTTGGATTACAGCTGAGCACTCATCATCCTTCCTATCCTGACTTCTCCTGGACTGAATGCTCCCCAAAGATACTAATTTTATAATTCTTAGCACAGACAATGGATGGACAGATGGTAGATGAAGAGGCAGAAGGATGGATGGGCCGATGGCCACAAGATTAATCAGTGGTATGATGAAAAACAGGGCAGATAAATGGATGACAGGGAACTAGGGGATATTGGAGAACAGAAAAATGAGAGGAAAGACCCACAGAAAATATCTCAGCACCTCCTTTACTACCATAGCTCAGTCCTAGGACACTGAGTACCCACTGTGATCAACCCCACTATATAAATTCTTTCTGAAGCTTTCTGAAGCCCTTTCTTCAGGAAAGAGACCATAACAATCCTTATATTTCTGAATAAGCACATGAATTATAAGTGCCCATCATGCCTATTAATACGCTGGGAAAAGAATATAGAATATGTGAGCACTTCACCTATTGCAAAGCATAACTCAGATCCAGAAAACCATGTCATATAAAGAATAAAGGAATTAATTAAAAAAAAAACTGTTTCTAGATTATGTGGTCCACGTGATAAACACTGAATAAGAAGCTTTAGGTGGAGAGAAATACTTGCAAATGGGGAGTGCCAGTAACTAGATTTCCCAGGAAAGAGCTTTGAAAGATGGAAAGGAGTCAGGCAGGGGATGAGCCCAGAGCAGACTGGGGAGACGCAAGGGTGGAAGGATGAACATACTGACAACTGCGTGATCAAGACCACGAAAGGCAGGAGTGTGCTAGAGGGTTGGGAGTAGCTCAGCAAGGGAAGTGCCAGGCGAGAGTGCATAAATCTGCCTGCCCTAGGAAACACAAGGAATTCTTGGCATCCAGGAGTTTTAATTCTTGCCTGAAAAGGCATGAGGATGAGGCTGAATTTCCTGCAGCAGCAGAGAATGGTCAGGAAGCTCTGGAGCCAGCTCTGGTGGGGCGAGGCTGGGGGTCGCTAACGCATGCAGAGTACAATCACACCTCGCCCACAGCGCCCAGTGCTCAGGCTAGTGGGGCACCCAGAACCCAGTCTCTTTCTCCACTGCCAGTTTGGAGTTGCTAAGGTTACCTTCTCAACTGCCTAATTAGAGAAGCTGTCACTCTTTGACAAAGATCAGGAGGGAAGGGAAAAAAATGAAAGCAGACATTTCATACTCTTAGACAAGAAGAAAATAATATAACTAGCTCCAGTCATAGTAACTCTGCCTGCAGCCAAAGAAGGCTGTGCTTATACCAGTACCACCCTCTGTCACCAGCCAGGAGAGCTGGGAATGGGCACCTAGTCTCAATTAACGGGGAGCCGCTGCCAGCTGCCAGCAAGGTTAAATGGGGTATAGGGGGCTTCAGTGTTCTCGCCTGGAGAATTCCATGGAAGGCTACAATCCATGGAGTTGCAAAGAGTCAGACACGACTGAGAGATGAACACAAGGGGCAAGTCAGGAAGAAGGGGGATTTGTACCCATTTTGCTGCTATGGTCTAGTGAGTCTCAGTGACCAAGAAACATGGCACTCTTCTTAACCAGCAGGCTACAACAAATTGACGCAGCCTTTGTACCATGTCAGGATCCACTGTTTTGGGGCCGACACTACTGGAACCCCAATGGAGCAGAAACTGCCTTCAGAAAGCATTTCTGGAGGAGAGCGCAGAGGGAGAGATGGGAAGAGAGATGGAACAGGAAGAGACCTGGGACACAGAGGAGAAGGCATGCTCCATGAGGTCACAGGATGCAAGATACCAGATGACTATTTCCCTCTCTGACACCGAGGGCCCGCCACTCTGAGATGCCAGCTCAATTCCTGAGCCACTGTGGGTCCCACAGGGAGCCTCTGCTCTGTAGAAACCCACGTGTGCTGTGGCACCCTCCTTTGCCCAGCCCCTGCCCTCATTTCCTCTTTCTGCAAACACACTTCATTCTTGCCCAGCCAAGACTACTTTCTCCCTGGGGGAGAGAAAGGAAGCATTTTCTGTTGTGTGCAAAAACAAAACAAAACAAAAAGTCCATTTATAATTAAATTACTTGCCACAAGAATGGGAGAAGGGGCTTTCCTGGCGGTCTAGTGGTTAAGAATCTACTTACTGATGCCGGGGACATGGGTTCGATCCCTGGTCCTGGAACATTGCATATGCCTTGGGGCAACTAAGCCTGTAAGGTACAACTACCGAAGGCCACGCCCCGAAAGCCTGTGCTCTGAAACAGAAGGAGCTTCAGCACACCACAAAGAAAAGTAGTCCCAGCTCATCGCAACCAGAGGAAGCCCCTGTGCAGCAACAAAGACCAAGGGAAGCCAAAGATACATGAAAAAGAATGGAAAAAGTGGAGGAGCACTAAGTCAGGAAGTTCAGGTTTCAGTCCTGACATCGCAACCAAGTCACTGCGTGACCCTAGTCACTCGCCTTCCCAGGGTCTCAGTCCACAACCTGCAGACGTCCTGGGCTAGGCTGGGGGTTACACAAGAAAACAGCACCATTCTCCTGCCCAAGAAAACGAGCCACTCGGGCTGGATCCACGCCTTTATTTAGAGATCCAGTCCTGCCCCTAGGAGAGAACCTGGTGTACAGAAGGTGTTCAGTTCAATAAATACTGAATACTCGGAGAATTATACTACACTCTGTATTTCTTCATTCCATATACATTTTTGGCACCTAATGAAAATATGATTCCTGTCTTTGCTGAGCTTATAGTTGAGCAGAAAAGATAAACCAAAAAAATGTATAATTAAAATCTGTGACTAATCGCTACCAGTAAGAAGAGCTAATATATAAAACAGGGAGACGGTGCACATTTCGTTACTTTCTCTTTACATCAAAAGAACAGATATTTCTAGTGTTAAACCTTTGGGGGGGGCAGTAAATTAGCAGCATGGCTAACTTAGCCATTGCTGTCAGTCACCTTCAGATAAGAATTTAAAAAACAACAACTATAAATAATAAATTTTGAGAAATGAAAAAACAGGGAGACAAGCTCTAACCTGAGAAAACAGGAAGGTTTCTCTGAAGGAGCAACATTAATCAAGGATCCGAAGATTCAGTAGGAGTCAGGCAGACAAAAGAAGCAAAGCAAATAGCCTGTGCAAAGGTCCAATTGCAGAGGGAGATTGTTACATTAGAGGGATTAAAAGACGCCCCACAGAGACGGAGAAGCAGAACACCAGGAGACGGGCAGGATGTAAACAGGGCTCAATCCAGAAGGTCCACACTTTAGCATCATTTCCCTAAGGCAAAGCCTTGCTCTGGAGGGAGACGCTGAGCACCGACTCCTCTGGGCATGCACTGGGGCATGAGTGCAGCAGGTCACGTGAAGGGCATCATCTTTGCCAGGCAAGTCAGAGGCTGCTCAGCCCAGTCCCTACTTCCCTGAAGGCCCCTCTCCTCTACCCAAGACTTAGATGCTCTGTTCTGCTGCAAAGGCCAAAGCTGAAGATGTTCCTGGAGATCACACAGTCCACTGGTACCCAAATGCATTTCATGGATCTCTGGGTTGTAGAGAGATGTTTTAAGGACTACTTGGGGAAGAGGAAGGGAAGTCCCATTGGGCAGGGCGTGAAGCATCCTCACCTCTACCTGAACTGAGCAATTCTTCTCTCCTCTTTTTCTCTTTTCTTTCTTTTCTTTTTTTTTTTTAAACAGTGGGTTGCCCAAGATTCTATTTGAATGAAAGCTTATGTGCTAAAAGAGGATCTGGAAAACCACAATGATCTTACAGATGAGAGCACCAAGGTCCCTGATGAGGACATGTGTCGTTTTCGCTACCCAGCAACCATTTTAGCATCAGCCCCTAGGTTCACTTTTCAAAATATAGCTCTCTCCAACACATACAACCTGCCAGGAATATCAGTCCAGGTGCCCTCTTCTTCCCTAGTTGAGGGATACATATGAGGCCACTGTGAGCCAACAGATGCTGAAGAGAGAGAGGCAAGGATGGATAACACTTGGAGCCCCTCTGTCCTGATGGAGACGCTCAGATGAGACTGGAGACAGGTTACTGCTTTCAGGATCCCCAGAGCTGCCCTTTCTGAGCCTGGGTCTTCAGCTGGTCCAACCCCCTGAGTCATCCCGTAAAGTTCTCTATGCTTAAATAAAGAGTTGAGTTCAACTGCTTATCACCCTGATACAGCTGGAGGACATATGGGGCTTGCTCAGGGCACTCAGGGAGCTAGAAATACCCCCGAGATTAGAAATCAGAGCTCTTCAACCACAGCCTGGGGCTGGCTCCCTGGGCGGGTAACAATTTGTACTCCATTTTAACGAGGTCCTCAGTTCCTGGTATTCCGCCTTGTCTTCCCAGCCTCTTTTCCGAAGTCTCATGAGGATAAGACAGTTGCTTACCTTCCTCCCGATACCCTTCAACAGAGCTCACAGGCTGCCCTGCCCTGGGGGTCGCTCGCCATAAATCTGACATCAGTCACTCCTCATTGGCCATAAGATAATTTATTGAACATGCAGAGAAACAAGTACAGATATTATTCCAGGAGCTGGAACCCAAGCCAAACAAAAACAAGATAAATTCTTAACTGCTTCCTGACTCTGCTTCTCCAGGTATGTGTATGTCTCTTTCCCACCTAAGCAAGGATTAAAGGAATCCTTTGCAATCTCCCCTGCTTCAGAAAGCATCTGTGAATATCCTGTTTCTACATCGCTCTTCCCTTTGCTCACAACCTAAAGGCAATTTAATTTCCTATGTGAAAGAAGCAGCGGAGGGGACGGGCGTTGGCAGGCGGGGGGGGGGGGGGGGGGTAGGGCTTTTGGTTTCTCCTCTTTCAGCTTGCTCACCCACTACAGAGCTGTTTCCTACAGTAGCAGAAGTCACTCCCAAGGCACTTGAAGGAGATGAAACACATGCGCCTAATTGCATTATACTGCAGTTTGACCAAGCGATCACTAACTTTATTGCAGAGAAAGAAAATGGAAATGACAGAGACAAATTTAACTCATCTATTCCCTAACCAAAACTCAGGACATCAGCTGGAGGGCAAAAGGAACAGAGGGGAATGCTCACGGGTCATTGAGGAAATGATTTCTCTGTGTTCTATAGGAGTCGAAGGGGGTATGGGTCCATTTCATCTTATCCAGCTTCAGACATCCTCCACTTTCCCAGTCTTCCCTGCTTGCCATTCTGGGAGCGAGGAGGAGGGATCTGTTAAACTCGCAGGTTTAGCCATTCATTTGTTCCCTCACTCCGTAACATTTACTGTAAGGACTACCTGTGGAGCAAATGCTCGGAGGAGCACAGTGCTGAACACAGTCCCTGTCCTTAAAAAGTCTTCAGCCTAGAGAAGCCAATGTGGACAAACAGATATCCAAGTACAGAGTATGTTGGGTGGGCAGAGAGGAATTGTGTGTGGCCTTTGGCCAGTAAGAGAGAAACAGCATGGGTAGAGGCGGAGTTGGCGGGGCCTCTCTGAGCAGTGGCTCTCAACCCCGGATGGATATTTGAATCCCTAGGCCACCCAAGAAGACAACGAACAGAAACAGCACAGTAATGCTTAGTTATCCTGATTTAATTAGCCTAGGGTAGCATCCAGGTTCGGAGAAGGCAATGGCACCCCACTCCAGTACTCTTGCCTGGAAAACCCCATGGACAGAGGAGCCTGGTAGGGTGCAGTCCATGGGGTCGCGAAGAGTCAGACATGACTGAAGCGACTTAGCAGCAGCAGCAGCAGCATCCAGGTTCTGTCTGACCTTTATTTTTCTGTAAGTTAATAGACTTTCATTTAAGAGCAGCTTTAGGTTTACAGAAAAAATGAAGAAAAACTACAGAGTTTCTACCTACCTCTTCTACACACACACACACAGACATTTCCATTATTTATATCTTGCATTACTATGGCACAATTGTTACAACTGATGAGACAATAAATATCAAAGTCCACGGTGTACATTAAGGTTCATCCTCTGTGACCTGCATTCTAGGAGTTCTGACAGATGTATAATAACGTGCCCATTGTTACTGCATCGTACATAAAAGTTTCCCTGGCATAAGAGGACCTGGAGTTCCACCTGTTTGCCTTGTCCTCCCCCGCCCCCCCCGCAAGCCCCTGACAACTGTTCTTTTTCTTGTTCTACAGTTTTGCCTCTTCCATAGCACATAACCTTTTCAGACTTCTTTTTCTTTTCAGCCTTTTCTGACTTCTTCAGTTTATTGATGTTGTTCAATCACTAAGTCATGTCTGACTCTTTATGATCCCATGGACTGCAGCACACCACGCTTCCCTGTCCTTCACTATCTCCCAGAGCTTGTTCAAACTCATGTCCATTGAGTCAGTGATGTCATCTAACTACCTCATCCTCTGTTGCCCCCTTCTCCTATCCTCAATCTATCCCAGCATCAGGGTCTTTAGCAATGAGTCAGCTCTTCGCATCAGGTGGCAAAGTATTGGAGCTTCTGCATCAGCACCAGTCCTTCCAATGAATATTCAGGGTTGATCTCCTTTAGGATGGACTGGTTTAATCTCTGTGCTGTCCAGGAGACTCTCAAGAGTCTTCTCCAGCAACACAATTCAAAAGCATCAATTCTTCTGCACTCAGCCTTCTTTATGGTCCAACTCTCACATCCATACATGACCACTGGGAAAACCATAGCTTTGACTAGACAGACCTTTGTCGGCAAAGTGATAGTTCTGCTTTTTAATACACTATCTAGGTTGGTCATAGCTTTTCTTCCAAGGAGCAAGCATCTTTTAATTTCATGCCTGCGGTCATGATGTACTACAGTTTATTTATCCTTCATCCATTAATGGACAGCCTGGCTTTTTCCAAGTTGTAGCAATTTTGAATAAAGCTGCTGTAAAAAATTTATGTTCAGGCTTTGGTGTAGATACAAGTTTTCAACTCATTTGAGTAAACACCAAGGAGTGCAAATGCTGGATCATATGGTAAGAGTATGTTTAGTTTTGTAAGAAACTGTCAAACTGTCTCTTAGTTAAACTAATCTAAATGGTCTAGGGTAGACTGCAGATCCCAGCATTTTTTAAAAGCTTCCCATGTATTCTAATGTGCAGCTAAGGTTGAGTATCTTGGGGACCTTAGTTGGTGACCATGCATTTCATTATAAGCACAGGAGGAAATCACCAGGAATTTAAGTAGAGAGGAGGCATGATTTGATGCACAAGTTTATGAAGGCCTCCTGATTACATCTGAGAAGAGCTTGGGAAGGGCTGGGTGGGGAGTAGGAGCGAGAATGAATCTGACAGTCAACATCACTAGTTATCAGAGAAATGCACATCAGAACTACAATGAAGTAGCACCTCGTATCAATGAAAATAGCCATTATTAAAAAGTCTACAAATAATAAATGTTGGAGAGGTTGTGCAGAAAAGGAAACCCTCCTACAGTGTTGATGGGAAAGTAAATTGGTGCAGCCACTATGGAAAACAGTAGGGAGGATCCACAGAAAACTAAAAATAGAATTACCATATGATACAGCAAGTCCACTCCTGGGTATATATCCAGACAAATCTCTAATCCAGAAAGATACATGCACTTCTATGTTCACAGCAGCACTATTCACAATATCCAAGACATGGAAACAACCTAACTGCCCACTGAAAGATGAATGGATGAAGAAGATTACATATTAATACATACCCAGTGAAATACCACCCAGCCATGAAAAATGAAATGGTGCCATCTGCAGCAGTATGGATGCAGCTAGAGATTATCATACTAAGTCCAAGTCAGAAAGACAAATACCACATGATACGACTTACATGTGGAAGCTAAAACATGACACAAATGGACCTAGCCACAAAGCAGAAACAGACTCACAGACAGAACAGACTCATGGTTGGGGGAGGGGAGGGTTGGGGGAGGGATGGAGTGCGAGGTCAGGGTTAGCAGATGTACGCTCTTATATACGGAATAGATCAACAATGAGGTCCTACTGTATAGCACAGGGAACTATATTCCTATGATGAATCACAATGGAAAAGAATATGAAAAAGAATGCATATATATAATTGAATAACTTTGCTGTACAGCAGAGATTAACACAACATTGTAAACCAACTGTACTTCCATTAAAAAAAGAAAAAAAGAATGACTCTGAGAGACCAGTTAGGAAACTACTCAATCACAGGTCAGAGATGAGAATAACTTGTTCTAGAGTTGAGACAGAAAGATAATGGATGCAATTCAAAAGATACTGGATGCTTGGGGCTGGTGCACTGGGACGACCCAAAGGGATGGTATGGGGAGGGAGGAGGGAGGAGGGTTCAGGATGGGGAACATGTGTATACCTGTGGCAGATTCATTTTGATATATGCCAAAACCAATATTGTAAAGTTAAAAATTAAATTAAATTTTAAAAAAAAGATATGTTGGGGGGGAATTAATAAGCTGTGGTTATAGGTTAAATATTGAAATGACAGGAAACAAAGAGAAATCCAAGGATTGTCAGGGCTATTTCCAATCCTTTCCAGAAGCAGGCTTAAGTCTACCATATGGATAGACACACAAGATGGCTATTTTCTTTTTTGTCTTCTCCCTTTCCCTTCACCTCTTTCTCTTCCTGTCCTTCTTCTTCATCATTTCTTTGTTTTGTTCTTTGCTTTTTGGCTTTTTTTTTTTTTTTTTTTTTTTTTTTTGAACAAGAAATCCTCTTGACTCAAGGCCAATTGATATTTTAAAGTTACGAAACTCTTGCAAGCTAATTGAGCATATGCCCTTAAGGTCGATCTCAAAGGGGCACATGATATTTAGGGGAAAAGGTAACTCGGCTCAGATGCCTTTGCTGTCAGTTACCGCCAAGGGTTGAAATTCGAGAAGGAATGATCTCCTAAGACAGTTTATCATTCTTGCAAGTTTTCTTCTGAAACTCTCCAGCAGATGTTTCTAATGCCTTGAGGGGAAAAAAAGCTTTAAAAAAGAGCTGATGGATTGTGCAAGAGCAGCAGAGGGGGTTGAGAAAGAGGAGCCCACCAGAGTTGCAGAAAAAGAGCTTTGAATATTTAGCAAAACAGAAATAAGACTCCCAGATCCTCTGAACCAGCTGCTCTCAAAAAACCGCTTCACACTGAAAATCAAGGTCACAGCCAAACATGCCCAAGATGGGCCAAATAATCATTGAGGCCTCTAAAGTCATGGAGGACATCTAGAATCACATTTGATGACAAGGCCAGGCAAGGAAGCAGCCCTGTGAGGAGGAGACAAGTCCTTACCAGGAGGAGGGTAGAGCTGCATCCTGCAAAACCCACCACACCTCCAGTCTCCTTCACTCCCACACCACCTTGGACCAGAGGTGAAGACCAGAGACAAACAATCCTGAGCTGTGCATGGTGCCATGTTGGTCAACAACGGGTGTGACCAGGGTAGGCAAACTGTAGTGACGTGTTCTCAGAGATACTAAAGAGAATTCAAGGCCATGGGGAGCAGAGAGACTAGGAGAGACATGGAGATTCACAGAGGAAGACAGAGAGACGCACACACAGAGCCCGGCTGGGAGAGAGAAGGAAAGAGACATTAAGAGCAAAGAGAGGTCCAAGAGGGAGGGGACATACGTACACCTATGGCTGCTTCATGTTGATGTTTGACAGAAAACAACAAAATAAAGCGATTATCCTTCAATTAAAAAATAAATAAATTGGGGGAAAAAAGACTAAAGAGAGAAAGACACAGAAGACAGAGGGAAAAGAGAAGAGGTTACAAATACTAAAGAGAAGGTGGGCATGATGGAAGACTGAGACTTCCTTGGTGGTCCAGTGGCTAAGACTCCATTGTTGCAAGACAGGGGGCCCAGGATCAATCCCCGTTCAGGGAACTAGATCCCACATGCTGCAACTAAGCGTCCGCATGCCACATCTAAAGATCCCACAAGCTGCAATAAAGACTGAAGATCCCCGGGTGCCTCAGCTAAGACCTGGCGCAGCCAGATAAATTTTTAAAATAAATAAGTAACTTAAAAAAAAAAAAAAAAAAAAAAAACAGGAAACTGAGGAGGAAAAGAGAAGAAGGAAAAAGCATGGGGCCGGAAAAGGAGAAATTACATTCCATTCTCATCCTATCAGTCACAGGACAGACTTTGCAAAAATCCCCTCTCAGAGAAACACCCATTAATCTTTCATGAAGCAAACTTGGAAACTCAAACCTGTACCTGGGTCTCACACGGGTCTGTCCACACCTGTCTCCCAGGAAATGAGAACTGCCGTTTTAGGACCCAGCTATGGGATGGACCTGCTCTGGGAAGGGAGGGAGACAATTAAGGTAGGAAGAAAAGGCATGACTTTGAAATGATCCATCAAGGGCCTGGAATTCCTACCAGTGAGTGTCATTAATGGATTAACCTAAGCCACTCTAGACTATAAGATGTACTGGGCTTTACAAAGGAAAGCTTATGAAGCAGTATTTTTGTCAACAAACTTTGGTGTGTCTTAAAAGTAAATTTCCATGAATTTCTTTCTTTAAAACTGAATGCCTTTGAGGTTTGTGCTTACACAGTCTTGCCCAAATATCAGTTCTACCGACTCTTTTTTTCCACCATGCTGCACAGTATGTGGATCTTCAGTTCCCCGACCAGGGATAGAACCAAGCCCCCTGCATTGGAAGTACAGTGTCTTAACCACTGGGCCACCAGGAAAGTCCCACTACCAACATTTATGTGATACCCATTCAATAACAGGCCCTGTACTAGGCACAGGATACAGAGAAGGTAACATTCTGTGCCTGCCCTCAAGAATCTCATAGGCAGTTCTGTATGCAACAGAATTTTCTGCAATGGTAGGCATGTCCTGTATTTGTGCTGTTCAATATGGTAGCCACTATCCACTTGTAGCTATTACTTAAATGTAAACTAAGTACCATTAAGTAAAATTTCAAACTGAGTCCCTGGGCCAGGCTAGCCACATGCAAGTGCTCTACAAGCCACACGTGGCTAGGGGTCTCTGTACTGGACTATGCAGGCAGAGGATGAGATAAGACACGGATGTAAATATTTCTGTATAAGTGAGATGGCATGAGAGAGATACAGGTTTCAGAATAAAGTTATTCAATCTGAATTAGGGGAGGAAGGAAAGAGGAAGAAAGAACAAGGATGGAAGTTTCCATAAAGTAACTTATTAAGGATAGACAGTATTCCACCATCAGAAATATAGGAGAACCAGGGCATCCATGGTAGAAGACCAGCTTGCGTTAAGTCATAGAAATGCAACTTTAGTAGAGCTTGCTTTCTTTTTTTCTAATTTATTTATCTTCAATTGAAGGATAATTGCTTTACAATATTGCTTTGGTTTCTGGAATATATTGACATGAATTAGTCATAGGGATACATAAGGAACTTGTTTTCTTCTTGTTGTTCAGTCATTAAGTCATGTCTGACTCTTTGTGACCCCATGGATTGTAGCCCGCCAGGCTCTTCAGTCCATGGGATTTCCCAGGTAAGAATACTGGAATGGGTACCCATTCCCTTCTCCAGGAGATCTTCTCAACCCAGGGTTCAAACTCACATGTCTTGCATTGGCAGGAAGATTCTTAACCACTGAGTCACCAGGGAAACCCAACCCAGTTTTCTAAGAGCCCAGTTTAGCTGAACTGTAGACAGAGGAACGGTGCAAGAGAAGGATAATTAAGGTGGGTTTGGTCCTCAGACACCAAGGAATTTGCTATTAATCCTATAAGCACTAGGGAGCCAGTGAGGATTCTAAGCAAAAGAGAAATGACCTTTGGGAATGAGCCTTCAGGTAGCATCAGTTCAGTTCAGTCGCTCAGTCGTGTCCGACTCTGTGACCCCATGAACTGCAGCACACCAGGCCTCCCTGTCTATCACCAACTCCAAGAGTTTACCCAAACCCATGTCCATTGAGTCGGTGATACCACCCAACCATCTCATCCTCTGTCATCCCCTTCTCCTCCTGCCCTCAATCTTTCCCAGTATCAGGGTCTTATGAAGTATCTACTCAAAGGGAGAAACTGAAGCAGTTTTGCAAGAGGCTGGGAGGGAGATGATGTGACAGGGACAAGGTGGAAAATGAGGGAGAAGCTGCTGCTACTGGATTACAAGACAGAGGGTTATACAGAAGCTTCGCTTTAGCCCAGATAAGAATGACATCTGAAAGTCTAACTACTCGTGGAAGGCAGATCCCTACAGTCACATCTGGAGCCAATGTCTTTGCCAAGAAGAATCATCCAAGGGATGTGAGCTTTTTCACTCCCACTTGCCAGCCCATTAACCTATACTTCAGGATCCCTTCCCCAGTGCCACCTCCACTGTGTCCCCTCATAAGCCACCAGGGGTGTATCATCCAGTGAGACTTGGGTAGGAAAAGAAAAAAAAAGGGGGGGGGGGAAGCAGAGAAAAGAGGAAAATGAAATAGAGAGAAGAGGTATTTAAAAAACATGTGCTGGGTAAGTCAAAACAAATTCCCAGCCATTCCTGCTAGAAGAGACTTTATAGGGCGAGACATCCCCAAAATGGGTTTTGAATTATGCTGTGCACCTCATAAAGCACAGGGACTCCTGGCGGCCTGCATGCCCGCACTGCCCTCTCATTACCTGACCAACCCTCCCTGGCAGGTGGGCAGGCTGGGATGCCCAGGGCCACGCCGGAAGCCCAGAGGAGGTGAGTGAACTGGGCTCTGCATTCAGAAGCAGCCCCAGCCTCTTGACTTTAGCAAAGCACGGGCCTCCTCTGCACCTGGTCTCCCTCTGTGCAATAAGAGAGCTGGTCTGGAGGCCTGAGGGCCCTGAGACTTCTAAACCTGGATGGCCTGCAGTGTTGGCTCAGGGATGGACAGACTTACAAAGTGCCCCAGGAAAGCTACATGGGTACAGAAGACAAAGAGGACTTGCAGGGAATCTCTGCTCTCATTTTCTCCTGAGGGGACGGAAAGATCAGGTGTCCTGGCCATTGGTGAAAAAAAATTGATAGGACTTAATATGGAAAAACTACCCTTGAGCAAAGGGATATTTGAAATGGTGTGCAGGAAGTCGGCCTGATCAGGGAGGTCAGCTGCAGCTCCATCTTGCTCTGTATCCCATGCTAGGTCACTGCAGTATTTGAACCATAGTTTCCTCACCTGCTAAAAAAAAAAAAAAAAAAAAAAGAAGTGTGGGGTGCCTTTCTTAAAAAGATATCCAAAAGGAAGGGGGCATCAGTGACAATTGATGTCCCAGGAGGGATAATGTTCCTAGAGGCTACAGACCTGAGTTCCTGATATAGCTCTGGGATTCCGTTTGAGTGTGCCTAGTCGCTCAGTCGTGTGCAACTCTTTGCAACCCCATGGACTGTAGCCCGACAGGCTCCTCTGTCCAGGAGACTCCCAGGCAAGAATACTGGAATGGGTTTGCCATGCCCTCTTCCAGGGGATCTTCCCAACCCAGGGATCAAACCCAGGTCTCCCGCATTATAGGCAGATTCTTTACCTTCTGAGCCACCAGGGAAGGCCATGAATACCAGAGTGGGTAGCCTATCCCTTCTTTAGGGGATCTTCTCAACCCAGGAATCGAACCGGGGTCTCCTGCGCTGCAGATGGATTCTTTTCCAGCTGAGCTACCAGGGAAGCCCAGGATTCAATTTAACCCTCTTTGAAACTAAAAAAAGTTTTCCAGTTTTACTGAGATACAATGGACATAAAACACTGTGTAAGTTTCAGGTATACATTGTGTTGACTTAATACAAGTATATATTGCAAAATGATTACCACCAGCTAACACCTTCATCACATAATTACCACTTTGTTTTTGTGGTGAGAAAAACAGCACAAAGATTTACTCTGTTAACAACTTTCAAGAATGGCAATACAGTATTGTGGACTCTAACCACCATGCTAAACAATAGATCCTTAGAACGCATTCATCTTATAACTGGAAACGTGTAATCTCTTATCAACAACCTGGCCAATCAGTAATCATCATTCTAGTCTGTTACTAAGAGTCTGGCATTTTTAGATTCTGAGTATCAGTGACATCATACACTATCTTTTTCTGCTGACTTATTTCACTTAGTATAATGCCCTCAAGGTCCATCCAACATTGTTGCAAATGGTAGGACTTCCTTCTTTCTCATAGCTGAATAATATTCTATTGTATGTATAAACCACCTCTTCTTGATCTGTTCATCCTTTGATGGATACTTAGATTGCTTCCATATCTTGGCTACTGTAAATAACACTGCAATGAACACAGGAGTGCATATATCTTTTCGAATTATTCTTTTCTTTAGATAAGCAGTCAGAAGTGGAATTGCTGGGTCATATGGTAGCTTTATTTTTAATTTCTTGAGGAATTTCCATGCTGTTTTCCATAGTGGCTGCAAAGATTTACATTCCCCACAAAAGTGCAATTGGGTCCCCTTTTATTCTTCTTTAAATCAGAGTTTTGGGCAAAATGCTAATGACTCAACCCCTAAAATTTCTGTGACATTAATGCCTCTGTCAATCTAAAACATATAAATTTCTAAAGCTTTCAGCTGGCCTTCTCTGCATTGACTGCCAGTTTAGCCATTGCTCTCCATTATTTTCATAAAACATCCTGAAGCTCCCAGGGCCTAGACACTGGCACTAGTCAGGTGTTTCCTCCCCAGTGTTCTTGGGATTTTGCTGTCAGTGGAGATGTTTTTTTTCTTCTTCTTCTTTTTTTTTTTTTTTTTTAACAGAGGTAGTTTGTTTCCCAAACCCATTTATGTCTGTTATGTTTCTTATATTTCTAAAATTTCATGAAATATTGTACAGAGTAAAAATTTATGAGCGTCAAAAGAAAGTGGCTTCTAGAGGGACTAAGCTGATCTTACGATAAAAATAAGGAAAGTCACTTAAATATTGCTATTGTGTTAGGTCAGGTGTGACAACTATAAAAATTTAGAAAGGAATCATAAAACTCAAGAAGACTCACTTGGCAAGCATCTTTAAGTCCTCAGCCCCCCCTTAATGAGACCACCAATGGAGATCATATTCAAAGCATTATGAGCATGGCTTCTGCAAGAAAGATGGCACGGGACTCCAATCAGCTGACCCAGACTCAAAGGAGAAGCCCAGGGCCTACATCAAATCGTTGGCAAAAGGATACACATTTATGAATTTTAAGTTAAAAAGGAAATGTTTAAGGTGCATTATTATTTTTTATGATTCCCTCCTTTAATAGACTTTTTCTATTAACTGACCAGCTGCCAATCTACATGGCATCATAAACGAGGGCTTCTGAAGAAGGCAACTCAATCTAAACCCAGGTAACCCTCTCCTGAATAGCCTGTCTCCCCACTCACATGAGAAAATAATTTAAGGAAGAAAGGAAAAACTGCTTTATCCATCATGTCAAACACTGTGCTAGAAAGACAGACATCCACCCTGGACTCATGACAATTGTCTCCTCTCTGGCTCCGCCCTGGCTGGGTCCAGTTTCTTCTTTTAGTTCTCCAGACAGAAAAATTATTATCTGATTCTCTCTCATATGTATCTATATGTATGTATATGCATATGTATGTATGTATATGCATCTATATGGGGATTCCCAGGTGGTTCAGCAGTAGAGAATCTGCCTGCCAATGCAGAGTCACAGAAAATGTGGGTTTGATCTTTGGGTAAGTAAGATCCCCTGGAGAAGGAAATGGCAACCCACTCCAATATTCTTGCCTGGAGAATCCCAAGGACAGAGGAGACTAGCGGGCTACAGTCCATGGAATTGCAGAGTTGGACACAACTGAGCACGCATGCACTCTGCTAAGTCGCTCCAGTCGTGTCCGACTCTGTGCAACCCCATAGATGGCAGCCCACCAGGCTCCCCCATCCCTGGGATTCTCCAGGCAAGAACACTGGAGTGGGTTGCCATTTCCTTCTCCAGTGCATGAAAGTGAAAAGTGAAAGTGAAGATGCTCAGTTGTGTCCGACTCTTAGCAACCCCATGGGCCACAGCCCACCAGTCTTCTCCATCCATGGGATCCTCCAGGCAAGAGTACTGGAGTGGGGTGCCATTGCCTTCTCCGGCACGCACTCTAAATGTATACATATATGTGTGTATATATAATACATATATTTGTATATATACATATATAAACACACGCTGTATATATTCAAGTACATATATTCACATTATATATATTCACCATATATATTCAGTGTGTGTGTGTGTATATATTCACACTATGTATGTATATATATTCAAGTAGGGTCAGTTAAGAGAACCGTCTGACTGTGGCCTGGAAGAAATCTGCAAGTAGATTCTGGGACCTAAACATGCCTGGAACTTGCTGAATATTGGAGTCTCTGTTTAGGTGAAGTCGACAACAACTCATACTCCCCAGATCTTTCACGGAAACCAAAAGTGTCCTAACAAAGAGATGGTTTCAATAATATCCCAGAGCTGCTTGCAAGAAACTTGCCAGATGACCTTGGACAAGTTGCTTCCTCTCTGCGAGACCACCACAAGTAGCTGTGCAGGCACAGAATTAGTGCTCGTTTCACTAGGACCCCAGCAACCCCTTCATCAGGATCACTTCTGGGGAATGAGATCCAATAGAGGAGAGACTTTCACTTTTTTCTCCATGTAATATTCCCGAATTGTTTGAATTTGTTATAACAAGCTTGTATTCCTTGCGTTGAAATCTAAAATTAAGGTTAAAAATTTAATAAGTATGCATGCACTCGTTGCTGGAGTTACAGATATTAAAGAGAGACGATGTCTAACTCGGGAAGTTTACAAGACTAGCAAGAGAGACAGACAATTAAACAATCACAATATTTCATGAAAACATGGACCGCAATGAAAATACAAAGTGCTCGGGAGAGAACTGTTCTTGAGGGAGCCAGCAAAGTCATCTTGGAAGCAGCAAAGTTGCATTCAGGCTGGATCTTAAAATAGGGGTAGGACTTCCCTGGTGGCTCAGATGGTAAAGAATCTGCCTGCAATGCAGGAGACCCAGGTTCGATCCCGGTGTCAGGAAGATCCCTTGAAGAAGGACATGGCAACCTCCAGTATTCTTGCCCGGAGAATTCTGTGGACAGAGGAGTCTGGCGGGCTACAGTCCATAGCGTCCCAGAGAGTCAGACACGACTGAATGACTAACACTTTCAGGAGTTATGAGGCAAAAAAGATATTTTTTATTGTATACATTAAAGCAAATCTTACAATTAAGTGGGCAAAATTTACATTTTAAACCAATATTTTTGCTTCAGTGGTTGGGTCAAATCAGTGTTTCCCAAAGTGTGGTTTGAGATGAATTTGGAAGGGACATGAACACTAAACTTGCTTTTACAGGCTGTCTTCCATTCATAGCAAGTTATTCTGGGGCTCCATTCGTGCGAGTGACACAAAGCTTCCCTTTAAAAATAAATACAGCTAATCCCATTTACTACGTGACCTTGTGCAATTGACTTGATCTCTTTGAATGGCCATATCTTCATCGGTAATCTGTAGATACTAAAAATACCCATGAAAGGGAATTTTTCTTTTTTTAATCAAAAAGTACAAGTGTTATTATCCCAATAGACTGTGAACTCCCTGCCTTTCTGTGCCCCCAAGGGACTTCACACAAGGTCTGGAGAATGACTGAATAATGACTGAAGGGCCCTCGCTCCAAACAAGGGGAACTTAACGTGAACCACAGGTTCAGGTGAGCCGGTTGAGTCTAAGGAACGTGAACAGAGTTCATCATCCATGCAAACCCCAGTAGATCCCAGTGATGGATGGGGGCTTTGCATTCAGAAGGCATCTAAAGCTGTGATTTAGTTGATGAGCAATATCTGATCACACACATTTTCCATTTATTCATTCCTTCATTCAACAAATATTTACTGAGTGCCTACTATGTGACAGGCACAGCTCTAGACACCTGGGAGTCCAGTAGTAGACAGGGCTAGAAGGTTCCTCCTCTTTCATGAGGTATCTTGTGCAGCCCAATATTCCCCAGCTTACTGAAGGAGACATGACTCTGACAATACTCAATGCTGTATGAGTCCCCAAAAGCAACTGTCATTTATATGAGACCTTAGGACTTCCCTGATGGTGCAGTGGAGAGGAATCCGCCTGTTAATGCAGAGGACATGGGTTCAATCCCTGGTCCAGGACGATTCCACAGGCTGGGGAGCAACTAAGCCCATGCGCCACAACTACTGAAGACTATGTGCCTAGAGCCCACGCTCTGCAACGAGATAAAGTGAAGTCGCTCAGTCATGTCCAACTCTTTGCAACCCCATGGACTGTAGCCTACCAGGCTCCTCCATCCATGGGATTTTCCAGGCAAGAGTACTGGAGTGGGTTGCCATTGCCTTCTCCAGAGGATCTTCCCAACCCAGGGATCAAACCTGGGTCCCCCGCATTGTAGGCAGATGCTTTACCATCTGAGCCACCAGGAAGCAACAAGAGAAGCCACTGCAAGGAGAAGCCGGCACACCTCAACGAAGCCACTCATCTCAATGAGACCACGTGCAGCAATGAAGACCCGGCACAGCCAAAAATAAATAAGTGAACATACAAGGCCACAGCCAGTGAATGGCAGAAACAGGACTAGAACCCAAGGCATGGGCCTCCCAATAGCACAGTTTGGAATTTAGCAGGCTTACCACACCTGCTTGGCTCTCCAAGGTCTGCAGCTGCCCTTTCTCAGCCACCAGCCTTGCCACCTGGGGTCTCTCTTGGGGAAGGGGTGGTCTTCTCCGCCCCAGCCAGGAACAGGTGAACTGGCCCATTCTCCAAAGGGTTCTGCAGTTTGGAGAGACGCTTCAGATGCCAGGAGAATAAAGTGGAGAAACGAAGGGAGGGAGGAAGGGATGGTAGGCATCTGGCTATCGGCAGAGTGGTAATTGGTTACTTGGGGTCGTCAGCTTCTCCAGTCTCCCTCCCTGGGGGAGGCTAGAGAGAAAGTAACTGAAGAAGGTTCCCTAACAAATTAGTGTGAGACTGGGCTGGAAATCTGAGTTGCACCTGGGTTCAGATTGGAGGGTTTGATCTTCAGACGCCCCAGAAAGGACACAGAGATGGAGGAAGAAAGGGAGGGAGGGAGTCAGCTTTATCCTGCTGCAGCAGCTTCCAGCCTCAGAAGCTCCTAAATGGAACCCTTCTCTTCCTCCTGGGCCCCTGCTAAGCAGAGGGGGCTGAGAAGACTCTCACATACCATGGGCTTTAATCTCATCACATGAGAAAGGACGGAAGTCCAGAAACTGAAAGGGACTTGACCACTGACACCCAGCGGAACTGGGACCAAACCCCAGGATTCCTGGCTCCTAGGCCTGACCACTGGATGGCCCAGCCCCTGGCTCCATGAGGTCTTTACTCACAGGATGTCCTGGGGATTGCCCTAAACACACTCCAGCTGCAAATAAAGCGGGGAGAGGATGTGTGCTAGGGATTAAGGTACAAGTCTGTTTATTTCTGTTTGTGTAACAGACATCTAGGTAGCATTTGCTGATCTATATGCTCTACAGACTGTAGCTCTTGGAATCCTGATAGCAATCTCCTAATAAGCAACCCAGTGAAGTGGGTCCCTGCAGGGTGGTACAGAATATCACCCGTCTCCCTCCCCATGTGCCGTTCATTTGGTCAGAAAACATCTACTCAACTATGCTTTCTATAATTGAGAAAACCAAAAAGATGAACAAGACACATTCCTTACCATCAAGGAGCTGTCAGGTAAAGGTGTTTTATTTATTTTCTTTAAATAAATGGGACTAAGCTATGAGGGGATAGTGTACCAGGGAAGACTTCTTGGGGGAGGTGATATTTGAGTTTTATGAGCAGGGAAGAAAATGAAATATGAACTCAGAGAACAGGCAATTTAAAACAAAACAAAACAATTTAGATTGTGAAAAAAAAAGCAGGATTGTCTCTTAAGAGCAATGAGAAACCAAGGCTTTCAACAGGACAGTGACAAGATCTAATTTGTTTTTTTGGAAAAGATCACTGTTTACTGTACAGAACAGGGTTGGCAAACTCTTTCTGTAAAGGAACAATTAGGAAATATTTTAAGTATTGCGGCCCAGATACTCATTGTTGCTGCTACTCAACTCTGCTTTGGCAAAATGAAAGTAACCAGACAATACATACCTGAGGGTATGAGTGTGACCGTGTTTCAATAAATCTTTATGGACACGACATTTGATATTCATATAATTGTTACATATCATGAAATAGTCTTCTTCTTTTGATTTTTTTTCCAATGATTTAAACAAGTAAATGGGTTTGCAGACCATACAAAAAACAGGCAGAAGCTAGACTTGGCCCATGAGCTATATATCAAACAGTATAAAGAAAGGATAATGAGAAGAGGTATGAAAAGCAGTTAGGAGACGGATGTAACAGCTCAAGGGAGCTTGGACAGAGGTGAGGCAGTAGGGCATTATGAGAGGTGAAGACGTTTGAGTCATTTTAGAAGTGAAACCAACAAGGTTGGCTGACTGAGAGAATGAGAGGCAAGGGAAGGGAAATACGGAAGATTATTTCATCGCTTGAATAAATGGGTGAATGATACTCTGGTTTTCTGAGATGGAGGAGATAGGGGTTCAGGGAACAAAGCATTCACTGGTAGTATACTCCCTCACAGCAGAGAGAAACACAGGGTCCCTGTAGGTTGCCAGATAAAATACTGGCTGTCCAGTTAAATTTGAATTTCTGATCATTGGAGAGTCATTTTTAGCATAACTACATCCCAAATATTGCATGGGACATATGGGAGGTAGTTATACTAGGCAAGTATTCATTGTCTGAAATTCAAGTTTAACTGGGCATTCTGCTTTTTATTTTTTGCACTTATTTTTGTGCACAAAATATGCCAACCCTACCAGGGGGGTATGAGCATTTGGTAGGGGGAGGGGTAAGGAGAAAGAAGAAAGAAAAAAGAAACCTCTACCTAAGCCTTGAAGGAAAAGAGAAGGCTCCTCAGAAGAGGTCATGGCTGAGCGAAGGCTAGGAGATGTCAGGGAGCAGGAAAGCATGCTCAGCAGAAGGAACATTTCCTTTCTGGAGTCAGTTAGGGGGGATACGCCTGGTCCCCCCCCGAAATCTGCCAGTCCCCAGTGAGGCAAGAGCCCCAGATGCCACCAGGAATGTCAGGACGTGAGCCTGCAGAGGTTCCCAGGGGCTACTGCACCCAAGCTATCCAGGCACATAGCAAGAATTTGGTACATCTGTTAAAGTACAGATTCCCAGGCCCCTCCTGAGTGCCTCCGTAGGTCTGGAAGGGAAAACCTGGCTTCTAAGGTGATTCTGATTTAATGGGCTTCCCTCGTAGCTCAGTCGGTAAAGAATCTGCTTGAAATGCAGGAGACCCAAGTTTGATTCCTGGGTGGGGAAGATCCCCTGGATAGGAAAAAGTGAACTAAGAAATATGGGACCTTTACCACCGACAACCCCTGGAAGACTACACAGTCGCTGCTGGCTCTGAAGACTTGAAAAGAGTAAACCAGGTAATCAGAGCAGAGGCAACAGAGAACAAGCCTACAGCCTCCCTGGGGCCTCCTGAGGAAGGGGACTTGGTTCACTGGAAGGCAGCATGGTGTCCAGCCTGCTTGTCCAATGCCCCTTGGGGCTCCCCAACAGTCCCTGGGCATCTGGCACCTGGTTCTCGGGGGTGATATCTTTCAGTTCCTGCAAGGAGACCAGCTGACTCCATGCCTCTCTGGGCCACCCTGCCCCCTTCCCCCCTCCTCCGCCCACAGCCACCACTGAAATGATTCCCCCAAATGCAGCTATTACTGTGACTGGAAATCTCTTTACTGCTGATTCTGCTAATGGAAATGTTCCTTCCTTTTTCGGCTGCTTGCAAAGCCACTCGTGACTTCCCCCCCGGGTGCCTGAGAGCAGGGCTTTGTCAGCCAGCTGCCACCAGAAGGGAGAGGGCTCTGCCCGACTCCCCGCCTCCCTCCCCAGCACCCACCTGCCTCAGGCTCAGCCTCCCAGCTTCTCTGGCCAAACTGTCCTCACACAACCCCGGAGTCCCCCGTTCCCGGGGTTCCCGGAGAGGGAGCAGAGATCAATGGTCAATTTCATCCTTTTTCCGCCTTGCTGCAGGAGTGGAAAGAGGGGGAAGGGAAAAGGGAATTTGCATTCATTATTTATTCATACCTCCACCTCCTTCCATAAAAAGGATTCCAGGTGGCTAAGAGGCACGGAGCACAAACTGTGCCAGACGCCGAGCTGGGTGCTCTGCACGTACCGTCTCCGTAAGGATCTTATGGCTTTCGTGTAAGTAAAACTGAGCATGGAGCCGGGCCTGGACTACAATTTCAGTGATGGGGGCGGGGGAACACTCCAAAAATAATGATGGAGCCACTCAGAGAACTGACTGCCATGCTACCTTCACGTTTTCATGGGCAGAGACTCAGAGATGTGGCATACTGAGTCTACAGTCGAAACGTACTGCCGCCAGGGTTTGACCCCAGTGCTTTGGGTCTTCGAGCTGGCATACCCCGTCAGAGGAGCTGGCCTAGAGGAGGCTGGATTTTGCTGGGACTTAGCTGTGCTGCATGTGTGCTAAGTCACTTCAGCCGCGTCCGACTCTGCGATCCTATGGACTATAACCTAACAGCCTCCTCTGTCCATGGGATTCTCCAGGCAAGAATACTGGAGTGGGTTGTCCCTGCCCTCCTCCAAGGGATCTTCCCAACCCAGGGATCTTACGTCTGATCTGCATAGGCAGGTAGGTTCTTTACCACTAGCGCCACCTGGAAAGCCGTAGGCTTAGCTGTGGAACCCTGAAAAATGCACTTACTTTTGCTAGGTAAATGAGGGTGTTGGGCTGGATCTCAAAGGCATTCTTTGAGCCAGTTCTAATATTTTAGGAGAACCATACACTATTTATTAGGATTTTTACAGCATCATATATAAATATTATATAGATCCCATATGTATAGATAATACAGAACAAATTGCATAATTTCATTTTCAAGGCGAGAATATTAAAATGGCACAATACTGCTAGAAGTACTAAGGCAACAAAAGTCAACTTGGGGTGAAGGGGAGAAATGACAAGGAGGTTTATGGAGTCAAACTGGGACTGTGAATCAGACAACAGATGCCTGAGAATTTCTAGAAAAAGAATGTAGAGCTTCTCTAAGTTCCTGGAAGGCCTAGGCAGTAGGTCCCCTAGTGTAACAGTACGTCCCTGAGAAAGGAAGTAGACTGAGGAGGAGGAAGGAGAGAGGTAGACAGCGGGTGGGGAAGGAGAAAAATCTAGAAGGCACAGCAGTCTCAGAACTTGCTCTTGGAGTAATCCAGCTGTAATGAGGGACAGCGAGAGAGAATGAGACACAGCTCGGCGCCCTCCTGGCAAACCAGCAAACCCTGGGCGATGCTGAGTCAGCTCCTGGCAGCCCAGAAACAAGGTGTGCAGTCCCTCGGGCCTGAGAGGCTGTCACACCTGAAGTTGCTCGATAAGAAACGTCTGCAACTTCTTGGTAACGAGAAGAGGAAGAGATAAGAAGTACAAGAGGTTGTCAAGGAGCTGAGAACTCAGGAGTACTGCTAATTCTGTGCCTCTCTGGAATGGCAGAGGGAGCACGGGGTTTGCAACCAGGCAGACCTGGGGCTGGACTCAGCTGTAGGACAGCTGTGTGATCCTGGGTATGTTCCTTAGCTCCTCTGGGCCTCCACGGTCACCTCCAACATGAGATGAGTCCTAGCTGTCTTTCAGCACTATGGGGAGGAGGAAATAAAATAACAGACATGCCAGCCCTGCATCCAGGACATAGTTGCTGCTGCTGCTGCTAAGTCGCTTCAGTCGTGTCCGACTCTGTGCGACCCCATAGACAGCAGCCCACCAGGCTCCCCCGTCCCTGGGATTCTCCAGGCAAGAACACTGGAGTGGGTTGCCATTTCCATCTCCAATGCATGAAAGTGAAAGTGAAGATGCTCAGTCGTGTCCAACTCTTAGCAACCCCATGGACCACAGCCTACCAGGCTCCTCTGTCCATGGGATTGTCCAGGCAAGAATACTGGAGTGGGTTGCCACTGCCTTCTCCCCAGGACACAGTAAGTGTTCAATAAATGGTCAGTCTTTTCACAGTCTACCTCATGCCAGAATGGTAAAGTCTGGAATACCAGCTCCCCCTACCCCAGTGGCCTAAGGTGGGAGGAAGACACATCAGACTTGGAGTCAGGAGACAGGACTTTCCCTGAGAACAGTCAGGGGCTCTCTGCTTGGCATAATGCAAAGTGCTCATTCATTACCTGGCTTCCGTGATTCTCAAGGAAAGGTCTTCCCTAAACCCAACTCTCTCTTCTAATCAAGTGGTCTCCTTACTCACCCTACAGACACTACTCAGAATGATAAGGAGGCAGGAGAAGGTAGAGGCAGTAGCTGCAAGAACTCAGAAGAGAGAAGGTTTCACGGAAGAGGTGGCATTTCAGCTCAGCCTGAATGGAGAAGTGGAGTTTCAACACCCCTCCAGTTCTGCACAGTGTGGATTCTGTGATGAGACTTGGCAACCCCAAGTTTCTAGTCATCTAAGATCCTTGAACACCTAGGATGTGCCAAGCACAGGGTGAGTCATTGCAGCCCCCGAGATGAAGGAAGGATGTTCTCTGCCTATGGAGATCCCAAACGAGCAGCACAAGACAGACAAATCCGTGAGCTCAGCTCTCCTTCTGCCCTAAGCCACCATCGATGCTCACCTGAACAGTCTCCTAGAGATCTTCCTCTCCCATCACTGCCCTCTGGACAGCAGCCTGAGCCATTCCTTTAAGATAGAAGTCAGATGGGGATACCTTCTGGCTTAAAGTCCTGCCTGGCTCTCCATGGGACTCACAACAAATGCCCAAATGCAATTTCCTCTCCTGTCCTTCCTGCCCACTCCCACTCACTTCACTCTGGCCATGCGGGCCTCCGTGCCAGCCCTTGAACACTCCGGGCGTGCTCTGGAGTCAGGTTTATGCTGGAGCCATTCTCTACCTGCGATACTCTTCCACATATGTGCTTGGAGACACTTTTGTGGCCCTCAAGTCCTAGTTCAATCCTAGTTCTCAATAAGCAATCTTTTGACTCTATAAGCCATCTTTTGATTCTATGTAATATTAAAACCGATTTCATCTCCAAAATGTCCATTTTCTTTTTTCCGTAGAGTCTATCACTTCTCACATACTACATAATTTTATGTATTATGTTTATTTTTATCATCTTCTCCCCAATAGACACACACCTAGACATACGCACACGCACACACATGTACTTGTGGATACGAGCTCTCTCAACACAGGGATCTAGGTCTCCTGTTCTCCCATACATCTTAAGTACCTGGAGCAGTTCCTGGCAAGCTCCAGGTAGTTCTAAGGCACCGGCCACTGTCACACCCAGTCTTTATATCACTAGTGGGCACCAAGGCCCAGAGTGTCCAACTTCAGTGCCAAGAGGTCAGGAAAGGCTTCAGAGGTAAGTTGATATTTGAATTCAGCCTTGAAAGGTAAGAAAGAATTTTCCCAGGGCCTTTGGGGCAGAGTTATAGAACAACGAGGAAGCGATCTTATCACAGGATAGTCTAAGCAGAGTCTGATCATGAACCTTGTAGCTTAATCAGAAGCTTGAAATTCATACTAAGAATAATGGGGAAGCAGCAAATTAGGAGACGACAGCCATGATCAGGTTTGGGCTTTGAATGAAATCCCTGTCTCCAAGTACAGAGGATGGATTAGGGAGGATAAGACCAGAGGAAGAGAGACCAGGGAGTTGACAGCTGAAATTGTAGTCAGGAGAAGTGTTGAGATCTGAGGCTGCCAGCGGCCTGACAGCAAGGATTGAGCAAGGGTGCCTTCTCAGGTGAAAACCCTAATGGTTTGTAACATACAACATCCTCGTCAATGTTTGACTCACAGAGGGGCTGCCTGCATGTTCTAGTATGCCAGTAAGGAAGCTTTCAATCCCGAATCTTACTTTGGGTAGTCACCACCCCCCTCCCAATCCGAAGAGAAGTCTTCATGGGGTGGGGGGTGGGGGCGGTGCTATTGTCCTAAAAAAAAAAAAAACAAACTGTAGACATCAGCGAGGAGCCAGGGAGAGGAGAGCAGAGCACAAGCAATGGGGAATAGAGCCAGTCCTGCCAAGCACCGCTGCCTGCCTCCTCCTGGGGCAGCGATGCTGCAACCTCTGCTGGGAGGAAAGACAAGCCAGCTCTCTCTCTCACGATAGTTAATCTTCTGTTGCCACTAGCTGGTCAGTATGAGAACTTGGGAAAGTATCAGTTTTGCAAAGGAAGCCTCTCTATAATGCTGCTCCACTTCAAGGTTAAACCTGGCTTTCTTTTCCTGGTAAACAGCAGGCTTCTGCTTACCCTCACTGGTAGCTAGACTGAAGAGCCATGAGGCTTCCTCCTTCCCCCAGCACAAAACCCACCGGCTCAGGCTCTCAGGAGAGACTAGAGCCAACCAACTGGACACCTGGGCAGGAGAACAAATTCGACTTCCCTAGAAGGAGCTCTTCCTCCTTAGATATTTTAGTTTTGGTTTGTTTTACAGGAAGAGGAGGAGAGTCTTGGGGCATCTTATGATCGTCAGCCAAGTTGCACACCTGAGATGGATCCAGCCCAGACCCACGTGTCAATGGTTAGTGTGATGAAGGAAACGGGGTGGGATTCAAGACCACAGGGTTTAAGTTTGAACAGCTGGCCCTTAGGTAGGCTTCTTCCCCTGTCTGGGCTCCAGTGTTACCATATAATATGGAGGGGGTGGGTTCAGTGCCCTCTGAGAGTCTGTGATGCTGTGAGCTCAAAACTGACGGTCATGGGACCAGTCTTCACGGCTGCACTCAAAGAAGCCACCGCTGTTCTCCATCATTCTCTCTCCCCAGCACATTCACACCAGCCCACGGCAGCCAATGTCTAGTCTACAGCCAGGCAAGGAGGTGAGAAGCAGGAGGCTTTGCCTGCCAGAGGCCTAGTCAAAACTACCGCTGGACTTGCTGTAAATTAAAATTATCGAATGATCTTGCAGCCTGAAGGCCCCATTCAGGAAAATGATGGGGCTCTGGATCACAAAAGCTTGCAGAGCTGTGCTGTCAAGCTGGCTGGGCCTCCTGACCCCCAAAACAGCAAATCTGGATGGTCTTGACTCAACCTGGGCCTCTGAGAGCTAAAATGGATCCTCCTCTCACCCTGCCCCAGCACACCCTCCATAACAAGGTATAATGGTCCCTTGCTATCGACGGAGAATTGATTCCAGGACCCAACCTGCTTCCAGAAATCTAGGGATGTGGCGGTCCTTTATATAAAATGGTGTAGTGCAGTCAGGTGGTTGAATCTTGAATGTAAAATCTATGGCCAGAGAGAGCAGATTGTACTTTTTGAGGGCAGATAATACACCTGTCTCTGCCCTAATTATTAAATAGACTTCATCAGATTTGAGCTGGCAAAGGAATGGAGACAGAAAGAGGGAAGAAAGCAGAAAGTGGAGGGGAAAAAACTCAGATCAGAGGCCACTGAACCAGCCCCCTTATTAACAATGTCCCAGAAACCTGGACCATCACAGCCAGATGGGACCTTGAAGTCTGAGTGCTACTGAAATATTTTAGTGATAAGGGGCCTGGAGGTTAAATAATATTTTTTAAACGTAACTTTGTTTAAAGACATCAAATTCACCCTCTGATCCACCCCACCTCTCATCTCTCCCTTTTACCCATACGGGGGGGGAGGGGGAGCACTGGAATTGATTTTAATGAATATTCTGTGGTCAGAAATCCATACAGAAAGCCCAGCTTATTCTATTTGGTTTTTCTTCCTACTTAATGACTGGCATCAACCTTCAGGATCAAACCTGAAACCAGAAAGGGCAGATAGCCTCAATGCCTCTGGTCCCTTCCCCCAAATGCCTGCCAAATAGTTGTGTGGTGCCTTGCTTGAAGGCTTCCTCCCATGAGAAGCCTGTCATCACTAAAGGTCAATGCTTGGTTGTCCAACACACCCTCCTGTCGTGTTGCCCTCCACACCCTTGGTATTTGCACCTTTAGGACATTGCTTAGAACCAGACAGGAAAAAAAAAAAAAAAAAAGCCCTCCTTAGGCTAGTGGCCTGTCCTCGGGCTAACCTCCTGTTGCTAGCAACCCTTCTATCTTAGTGCCCCGTCCCTCGGTCCTGGAGGTTTTTCTCTTTTTCTGTGTCCATTTTTGTCTGTATTTTAAGGAATCTTTGCAGAACTGACCAAGCTGGCATTTCAGAGCTTCTTCGTCTTCCCCTCAGGCCGATCAGCTTCCTGCAAGGAGCATCCTTTCGGGACAGTGCTTCAGGACACTGCCGGATCTACTTACGCAGATCCTTTTAAAGACACATTGCTGGATGGCTTTCCTTCTCGAGACACCCTCCCCCAAAGACAGAGCAATATTCCTCACCTGTGTGATTTATAACACAAGCAAATTAGTAACAGATGCTGGCAGTGAGCGGCTTACTCCGTTTTATCTCTTTTCCCCCTTTCACTGAATCAAGGCTGGTGGTAAACAGGCCAGCCCGGCCGCTATCAAGCACAGGAAGAAGGATGCCATTTCCCCGCCGGGGGGGGCATGAAAGCTAAATCCACAGGCGCGCTCTGGGGCTGCCTGGGGGCCAAGGAGAACTGCGTGATGCGCCTGTTCGCCTCAGAAGCCCCGCACTGACAGCTGTCCCTGTTCGAATTCTTTCTTTCCATGGGTCCTTCCTGACACCCCCATGCTACCAGCAAAGGAAAGGAGAGAGTGAGAAGCAAGAGGCGTCAAGTCAGGCTCAGAGCAGATCAGGGCACTTCAAGTTCATAGAATCTTTACACCAAAGGATTATTTTAGGGCTCATCCACCCACTCATATTACAGCATGAAAGAACTGAAGATCTGGGGATAAGTGACTTGTTCAAGGTCACAGTGGGCCACAGCTGAGAGTTCCAGGTCCTAACAGGTATCAAGTCCCCAAGCTGTACTGCAGCATTCAACATCTCCCCCAGCCCATCCTCCATGGCTCATCCTGTTTTTTCCTGTCCAGGAAGTGTCCCCAGCTTTCTCTGAGTCTCAAGAGATACCTTCCCTCCTTGATGTTACAGAAAGTGTCCTCTCGATCATTCCCTGGCACCACTGCATAGGATGCCCTCTGACATCCCATGAGTCATGAAACTTTGAGTTGGCAGGGTCATTGGAGGTCATTTAACTCATGCCTGATTCTCACACTCTCATACTTCAGCACACTAATGAAGCTAAGTTCCCTTAGGAAAGGTTCTTGTGTTGATCGTTGCGTTTCTCTTCAAGGCTCTGCTCTATGCCCTACATAAGTGCAACCAGCCCCTCGATGCATATTTGGCTCAAGATGGCTTGAGTTTAGCAATTACCAAGAATGTAGGTGTCTGGTGGACTGAGACTCCAGTCGCAGGTCTGCATTTACTCACACTGAGACCTTGGACTAGGCATCTGACCTCTCTAAAGAATGTTGCCTAATCTATAAAATGGGAATCAATTACAGCTGTGCCCCCTCCCCTATATTCCATGTGAGTAAATAATAAAAGGCAAGAGTAAAGCTCTTTGCACCACATTAAGGAGCAACAACTATCTGCTATTCCTTGATCAAGTTTAAGGAAATTCACTTTATCGGTGCCACCAACTCAGACTCTAAAGAAGAGGCCCAGACACAGAAACCTGGGGGAGGGGTGGTATTTCACCTCTGAGAGAACTTCCACCTACATAAAGCAGGCTGGAACATGAAGGGAAGATTAGAAACACGGAGAAGAATAGACCTGGAGAAAAGTCTTTTATGTCTGGGCACTCCCAATAATAGAGCCAATAGCTCAAACAAGAGAGGCAGAATGGAGGGAGGGCGGGCCAGGGATGCCACTGACTTTGGTGAGTAGGGATAGTAGAAACGGTGTGCAGATGAACTTGAAGGTCCCCCAACTGGACTGGGAGTAAAGTGGGAACTCGACCTTTCACCTTGTTCGCCCCCGCCTCTCCTTCAGGCCAGGGACAATTTACCACTACCAGCTCTAGGTCCACAACCCTAAGCGTGGCCCAAAGGCTTTGGCAGACACTATCACCCCCTAGTGGCGGCTCCACACACCCCACTGTCGGCCAGATTCAGCATTTACCGACTTTGCATGCACATCTGTGGCACACACCATCTCCAAATCGCTGGAACTGGCAACCTAAGAGTGAAAGACGCATTCAACTCGCCGGAGACAAACACGAGACAACGCTGTTTAGAAGGTCTGAGGACAGGAATGGTGGGATGGGGCTGCCTGGGGACCCTGGGGGAGATATGGCCATAAATGATTCATAGTACCTCCTCCTTTCACCCCTCATTTTCAGCCAGCCTGGCCCTCCCAGAGCTCACTGTGCGCTCTGTGTTTACACGCAAACAGTGGAAGACCAACACAAACAAAAAGCCCACGTCTCCCTACACAGCTCCTGCTATACTTGGCCATCTGGCGACTACCTCGCTAGCCAAATCCCTGGCAGGAGTGCCTTGAGCTGCCAGTCCAGGGCGCTGGGGGAGGAAGAGGAGGAGGAGGGGGCCCCTGAACCCCCAAAGGACTCCGAGCCACCAAGGAGGACGGCGCCCCGGCACTCCACAGCAGGCAGTCTCCGCCGGGCTCAGCCGCCTGCGTCAGAGAAGGCAGAAGGCTCCAAGTGGAGGGTACCAGGAGTCTCTCGGGCTGAAGCGTGGGTCCTGGGGGATTTGAGTCTTTCAGTTCCTCACTCAGCCTGCCCCAGTCTCCCTGGCATTCATTCCCTCTTGAAAGACAAAGTTTGAAAAGGCAGGGGCTGCCAGCTCCAGGAATTCTGGGATGACTCCTGTACCTGGGTGGACCCGGTCCTCACATCCGAGGGGAGCCGGAATGCTCTGGGTTCTTACCTCCAAGTCATGCCATACGCAATGTTCCCCGTTTCCCCCTCACTTGAACAGCTTTTTAGGGGGATTCCCACTCCCAACCTCTCTGGACAACCCAGAGTAGAGAGATCAGGAGGCTGGAGGGAGAAGGTTGGGACTGGAAGTGTAGAAGGCACACCTTCCATTTCTCTGGAAGGGTCCTTTCCTGCCTGGGGTCATAGGAGCTGGGCAGGAGCCCAAGATTAGCTCTTCAGCGTAAGGAACGCCAGCCCCATCGCCTTATTGGAAACAGGCATCCCACAAGTGCACGTGGGAAGGGTCACTGGGGTGTGCAAGCGTGTGTGTGAATGTGTATGTGTCCACGCAGGCGTGTGTATGCTTGAATTTGTGTGTGTGTCGAACGCAAGACACGCCGCCGCGGGAAGTCCCCCTGGGAACCTGCAAGGCGGTCTCCCGCCTAGCATCCCAGAAAGCATGGCAGGCTCAGGTTACAGCCAGCCTGGGAAAGGCACAAACTCAGACCACGAGAGGGCCTGGCACTCGCTCAGATCTCCAAAAGGCAAGCAGTAAAGGCATGGGGGGGGGGGGGGGTGCGAGGGGCGGTCTCTGGACAGAGGAGTCCGGTCCATTGATTACTCTTTGGGGGTTTTGGGGCGAGCAAAGAGTTAACCTCAGAGGTTCAAGCCCGGATCCTGTAGCCATGTGACCTCGAAGGCCCATCCCGAGGTGCCTGAGCCGAGCCGGACCCCGGTGAGGCCAAGGACCAGGGGACGGGGTATCTGGAGTCTGCGGCGAACCCCAGCGCCTTCCCGGAGCTGGCTTTGGCCAGACTCCGACAACCAATCGCACCCCGCGCCCCCAAGAGGGGAGGGGAGAGAGAGCGATGAGAGAGCGCGGGAGAGCGAAGGGGGAACAACATTTTTGTAAACGCTCTCCGAGATAATTAAGCTATCAATTACCCGGGTGGGAATCAGCTGTGCTTCCCGCAGCTCCGCGGAAGGGCCGACTCCTCCGGGATTCGCGCCGGGAACCAGCAGGCAGCAAGCTGCTGGCGAACTTTCTGATTAACTTTTCCGTTTGAGCCCCCACCCCCACCCCTTGCCGCTCTCCTCCCCAGGTCACACCTTTAAGTTATTATTATTAGCGCAGTGAGTGAGCTGCGAGGACTAACCTGCTCTCCATTGGGAGGGGTTAGGAAGGCGAATGCGACAAGGCGATGGAGGGAGAATCAGAAAGTAGAGACCTTGGGTTCTGAACCCCAGGGCTCAGACACCGCTCAATCCTCCCCGGCCGCATTTCACAGATGGCTAAAACTGAGGCCCAGAGGAAAGGAAGCGACTTGGCCAAGGTCAGCCAACCCACAGGGAAACCGAGTGTATGCGGACTGAGGGATTCTACATGGAGCTACTGCGCTCCGATTGTCTAGAAAACCTATCCCGAGGAGCAGAGCCAAGAACTCCTAGGCGAGAGCGAGGGGGCGGTAACCGCTGGCGGCCCACGGCCGTGCCCGGAGAAGCAGTGGGCGGGTGGACCCAGACCTGGCTTGCGAGCGGGATTCACCGCGGCCCCTAGCGCGAGTACTCGCATCAGCTGGGGTCTCGGCGTCCGGGATGGACCGCTGCAAAGCTCAACGTCGGCACTGAGAGACGGACCCCACTGCGAGAGGGCTGGCACGCCCCCCGGCTCCCGCCACGCGCTCATCCCAACCACCTGTACGCCCTCCGGGCCCCTCAGCTGCCCTCACTCGACCCCGAGCGGGGCAGCCCGGCGCGGGAATCCCCAGGGCGCCCCCACCCGTCCGGCTTCACTTAGGGGCTCCCGGGACCCCGCGAGTCCCGGCGCCAAGCCTTACCCAGGGTGAAGAAGGGCAGCTCCGTGTTGTCCAGGTCGTCCTGCACCGCGACGCGCCCCGGCAGCTCGTTACGCACAAAGAGCAGCAGGCGCGACTCGGCGGCGGTGCCCGCGGAGCCGGCGGAGCCCGGGGACGCGGCGGCGGCGGCGGCGGCCCCGGTCCCGGCCCCGGCGCGGGTGCCGCTCCAGCCGATGTCGCTCTCCCGCAGGGCAGGCAGCGTGGACACCGTGACGGTCTTGAGCCGGCAGGGGCTGTCGGGCTCCCGCGAGGCGGCGGCGGTGGCGCCGGCCAACAGGAGCAGGAGCAACAGCAGCGGCGGCGGGTGGAAGCCGAGCCTCAACCGCCCCCGGAGCCCCGAGCTGGGGCCGGGGCTGCGCCGGGCGCCGGCGGCGGCCATGGCGGGAGAGGCTGCGGGGCTGCGGGCGGCGGCGGTGGCGAAGGAGGAAGAAGAAGCGGCGGCGGCGGACGCCGAAGCGAACCGGGGCGCCGGAGCTAAGGAGCCGTGGGAGCCGCTCTCCAGCAGCCCCCAGCTCCGGGCTCCGCCTTCCGACCGGCCCTGGCCCGCCCCGCCGCACCGCCTCCCCGGGCCCCTCCGCCCGCCCCTTTCTCTGGCTCTCCCCCCGGCTCAGACCCGGAGCGTTTCGGAGGCTCCGCCCGGCCTCGTGCAAATCCCAGTCGCCCCCCCCCCCCCTCCCCGCGCCTCGCCTTTCCCAGGATCCCCCGATCCGCCCCGCACTATATTCTTGAGCCGCAGCACCCCTCTCCAGATTCCTAAAATTCGGGGACCCTGGGCGCTCCCCTAAGTCCACCTAATAACCCAGCTCTCCCAGCTTCACCCCAGCCCTCGCTCAACCCGGAGGCTGCACCTGGGGGTGCGCCGTAGCCCAGCCTTGCTCCAGGCCCCGCCTTCTGAGAGGTAGGGGGACGCCTCTGGATGGCCAGGACTGAACTTTGTCTCCCCTTGAAGCCCAATAACAAGTCCTGTACCCTTTCTCGAGTCCCGGAAATAATTCCTTGTGGTCTCAGAGGCCCCCTCCCCACCCGCTTGCCCACCACTCTGGTATTCATTCTCCCACCACTAGGACCCCACCTCTCGCATCTACCCAGGTCTCGGAGGGGGCACCGACAGCTGATGAACTCCCCCTCTAGCCCCCCGCCCCGTCCCCAACACGGACCCGGGCAGGATGTTCTGGCCCTCAGCCTGCGCCCGGCGAGCCAGCGCTTCTATTCTGGATGCCTGCTCCTAGCGTGGAGCTGCTCTACTTGGCTGCTCTGTGTGCGAAATTCCTGAAAAGGATGCGAGGTAGGGACCTACTACTCCCTCGGCTCCGGGCTCCCAAGGGCTCCTATACCTACTGCCTGAGCCCCAGAGGAGGGGTCTGTTCACCCACTCTTCACGCCCGCACCCGTCTTTTTTCTCCCAGATTCTAGTTGAACTGTAAACCGAGGTCCTCAGACACAGGGCAACCTTTTGGCCCCGGGTAGGTTCTCTCTGACCCACATACCTCGGATCCCCCAGGGAGTCATCCCGTCTATAGGGATGCTCCCCCCACGCCTCCACTCCCCCCCTTTTCTTCATCTTTTCTCTCTCTGTTCTCTCTTTCATCTCTCCAAATACACATTTCATTCTTACTTGTCTTGACTTTAATCTTATAAATGCTCCTTACCTATTATTTGTGAGCCATTTCCCATCTCCTGGGTTTTTTCTTTTTTTGCCTGTCTGTGCTTTTGGTGTGGTCTCCTCGCTTAGTCACTTCTCTCATCTTAGCTCTCCCCTCTTCTGCCTCTTTTCTCCTTCCTGTCTTTAACCCTTCATAGGAATGGCCTTTCTCCCTCTCCCATCACATTTTATTCACTTTTTCATGACTTTGAATAAAGGGAGAGGACTGAAAAGAAGGAAAAAATAAAAACCTGTGCTGTGACCTTGGACTTAATTATACTGTTTAGTAAGCATTCTCCAAGTGCTGGACCTGTACCTATGTAAACTTTTATACACAAACATGCTCTAGTGAGATGGGTATCATGATTCCCATTTTCTAGATGAGGAAACTGAGATCAGGAGGTCAGGGAGGTAAAGGGATGCCCCAAGGTTATACAGTGAATGAGCACAAGAGCTGAGATCTGAACTCCAAGCTCCAAAGCTTTGGCTGTTTCAACTGAATCACACTGTCCTCAGTGACCTTGGGAAAGCCCACCCATCAAAGATATTGTGAAAGGCATGTCTGCGTGAGCACATTTGGGCCTTTTTCAGCTCAGAGGCTTGTAAGGTATGCTTCTCCTGTCTCAGTTTACTAATCTGTGAACCTGGCGTGGGGGTGGGGTTAGAAATCTGGACTTTCAAGTCCTCAGATCCTAAATGGTCTCCTGCCGCCCTGGTGCCTGCTCCAGTTCATTTACTCCTCCAAAATATGTCGCCCTGGCTCCCTCAGTCTCTCCTTTGTACCCTTACAATCCGCCACTATCCTCTGCAATGGGGCTTTCTGATTTTCTATGCCCCTTTCTTCAAATATGCTGACATAGTCCATTTATAGAAGTGCACACCAGGAAAAAAGGGCTCCCTTATGTAAGGCAGAGTCTGTGCAAGTCCTTCATGGACCTCTGGTACAAAGGCCTGTCGAATGAGACCAACACTTTCATTCATTCATTCACCACTGAATATCTAGGGCTCCTACCAGGCACTATAAGGAGATCCAGAGATGGATAAACACAACTCCTGCCCTTGGAGAGCTTATAATGTTGGGGAGGGAGGTGTGGGGATGAGAGAGCACAGGAATATCTCAGACACCAGGCAGGCAGGCAGACGTGTGTTTCTTTTATCAGGTGCTCTGAAACATGTGCTTGGAGAAATCAAAGCTTCCCAGAGGAGGTGGCAATGAAATTGAGCCATGTAGGTCTAGCGGCATGGGAGTGGACATTCCAGGTTAAAGCTGGCATTTGGCATTCCTGGCAGCTGCTCAGTGTTTGAGTGAGTACCTTTCCTAGTTTAGAGGTTGCTTTACTCTGAACCAGAGTCCACTTCCCATGAAGAGGCTACAATTTCCAGCTACTTTCAGCTTCCACTGCAACTAGGGTTGAGCACGTGACTCAGAATTCACCAATCAGATTCACCCATGCCAGATGTTGGGAAAGAAGCTAGAATTAGGCAGAATCCAGTTGGGGACCAAGGTGATAACAGGTGGGGCAGTTACATCCAGATTTCAACACTAGTGGAAATGGTTCTAACACTGCTGCTTAGAGCACACTGTCATTTGGTGTCAAAAGTGTGAATTACCCTGTGGTACCCAGTGGTACCTGGCTCCATCAGCCATTTCTGTGATGTGACTTGGAGCGGTGCTGTTGACTTCACGGACTTCAGCCCGGATCCCGTGCCCTCCTGGAGATTCTGAGTAATATCATTACCGAATTCTGTTACTGCTTAAATGATCAGAAGTGATATCTGTTGCTTGCAACTAACACCCCTAACTGAGAAGAGAAAGTGCCAACCAGTGGAAGGCACCAAGGGCAAAGCTCACAGAGGGAAATAGAGGAAGTTCTTTAGAGATGGAAGTAGAGACAAAAAAGGCAGGCAAGGGATTTTCTGTTCATGTTGAGGAGAACCAACTTTATCAAGTAGGCAGTATTGAATGGGAACAGCTAGGAGAAGGCACTGGCAACCCACTCCAATACTCTTGCCTGGAAACTCCCATGGATGGAGGAGCCTGGTAGGCTGCAGTCCATGGGGTCGCTAAGAGTCAGACACGACTGAGCGACTTCACTTTTACTTTTCACTTTCATGCATTGGAGAAGGAAATGGCAACCCACTCCAGTATTTTTGCCTGGAGAATCCCAGGGACAGAGGAGCCTGATGGGCTGCTGTCTATGGGGTCGCACAGAGTCGGACACGACTGAAGCGACTTAACAGCAGCAGCAACAGGAAAATAATTCATACTTCTGAGCACATAGTCTGTAGCTTCAAAACTTTATGCCGAACATCAATGAATGATGAAAACAATTCCTGCCTTCTGGTGGTAGTGAGACTTCAGCAACTATTATGCAAAGTGCTTAACATAGTAGGTGCTCAATAAATTATAACTGCTGTTTTGATGTCTAATCTCAGCAACATCTGGAGGGAGGCGTGTTATCCCCACTTGATAGAGTCAGAGTTTGAGGCTCAGGGACGCTAAGGAACTTGACTCTGATCACGCAGTTACCAAGTGTTGGAACTCACATCTGTGTGACTCCTAAGTCCTCGCTTTCTCTGCAGCAGCACACCACCTTCCTGCCCCAAACCCCCACCTACCCTCAGGATGCTAGGACCTCCCTGTTCACACACTGATGCCCTGTCTTGTGGCCACTGATACCCCTTTTTTTGCCCTTCCCCTCTCTTGCTAAGTCACAGTTCGTTATTGATTTAATTAGTTACAATTCATGATTGATGTAATTTATTCTTCTCTAGGGTCCTTTCATACCCCCATCTCTGACTCCAGTGATCTGAAATTCCTTTTCATTCTTCCGAACCCCTTCCAGCACCCCAGCAAATGTTTCCTCTTGCTTCATCTTTCATATTTCATATTTGCCTTTCTAGGTTGCTTTGTAACTTTTTTTTCCTTTCTTTCTTCCCCCACCTTACTGTACTCTTTTTTTTTTTTTAACCTTCATGTAGTCAAAGCTATAGTTTTTCCAGAAGTCATGTATGAATGTGAGAGTTGGACCATAAAGAAGGCTGAGTCCTGAAGACTTGATGCTTTCAAGCTGGGTGCTGGAGAAGACTCTTTAGAGTCCCTTGGACAACAAGGAGATTAAGCCAGTCAATCCTAAGGGAAATCAACCCTGAAGAGGACATTGGACAGACTGATGCTGAAGCTCCAAAACTTTGGCCACCTCATGTGAAGAGCTGACTCAGTGGAAAAGACCCTGATAATGGGGAAGATTGAAGGCATGAGGAGAAGGGGATGGCAGAGATGGTTGGATGGTATCACTGACTTAATGGGCATGAGTTTCAGCAAGCTCTGGAAGGACAGAGAAGCCTGACCTGCTGCGGTTCATGGGGTCGCAAAGAGTTCGACACAACTGAGTGACTAAACAAAATTCATACCACATGACTGAGACAAGCTAGTGTGGTTGAAAAAGCAGAGACTGCAGAGAGACAGGCTTTGGTTTATATGTCATCTCTGCTATTTCCCTACTGGGTCAAATTACTCAATAATGCCCCTACTGCTGCTGCTGCTGCTAAGTCACTTCAGCCATGTCCGATTCTGTGCAACCCCATAGACAGCAGCCCACCAGGCTCCTCTGTCCCTGGGATTCTCCAGGTAAGAACACTGGAGTGGGTTGCCATTTCCTTCTCCAATGCATGAAAGTGAAAAGTAAAAGTGAAGTTGCTCAGTCGTGTCCGACCCTTAGCTACCCCATGGACTGCAGCCTACCAGCCTCCTCCGCCCATGGGATTTTCCAGGCAAGAGTACTGGAGTGTGGTGCCATTGCCTTCTCCGAATAATGCCCCTATTAGATCTTATTTGTGAAAGAAGGAAAGAAATACCCATTTCTCAGGATCATTGTGCAAATTAAATGAGGTCACATGTGTGAAAATGTCTAGCCCATATGAGGTTCTGTTAGCGTTATAAAGTAAATCCAAACATCTTCTGGTATCTCACTCCCTGTTTTCCTCTCTGGCTCCTTGTGTCAAGATCCTCTCCACCATCACTCTGTTCTGGCCAGATGCACCTCTTTCCTGTTCCTGGATTGTTTCATGCTCTTGTGTCCCCGGTGTTTTCCCAAAGGCTCTTCCTTCTGCCTGGAGGAAACGCCCTTCAGACTTCCCTAGTGACCTTTCACTGAAATGTAAGTCTTAGTGAATAAACACTTTCCTTAAGATGACTAAACCCCCAAGCTGACTTTCCTGTTATGCCCTTTCATCTCTCTCAATATGCACTCACTACATATTTTTAATTATTGCCCATTTATTAGTAGATTTTCTTTTTTAATGATTGTATGTGATTGTTTATTTGGGGTTGTGCTGGGTCTTCCTTGCTGTTCGGGCTTTTCTCTAGTTGCAGCAAGCAGGGGTTACTCTCATTATGCTGTGCAGGCTTCTCATTGTGGTGACTTCTCTCGTTGCAGAGGATGGGATCTAGGGCCCATGGGCTCAGCAGTTGCTGCTTCCACCCTCTAGAATGTATTCTCAGCAGTTGTGGTACACAGGCTTAGTTGCTCTGAGGCATGTGGGATCTTCCTGGATCGGGGTCAGGTGTGGAACCCGTGTCTCCTTCATTGGCAGGCGGATTCTTTACTACTGAGCCACCAGAGAAGTCCTAGTGTACTTTCTCGATGCATCTCCCCCTCTAGACTGGAAACTCCAAAAGATCAAAGTCTGTGAGTGTCTTGCTTACGACCCCAAGCTGGCCCTGTGGCTGACATAGCGTAGAGACACAAAATCAGTATTTTGTGAATGAATGATCACACATTCATTGACTTTTTACTTATAAGACAGGTATTAGAGTAGGCACCAGCCATAATTCTGCAGGGGAAAAGGGACCCATCCTTTTGGTTTTCCACAGTGAGTCGTCTGTCCTTCCTTCTCTCTGTTTATTCCTCCCTCCTTTCCACCTTTCCTTCTGTCCTTCTTCCCTCCCTTCGCAGATTTCCATGATCCAAGTGATCTCTTTTTAACAGTCTTTCCTCTGTAAGCTTCAAGACGATGTCTAGGACACAAACTCTGATTCAGGAGGAGAGCTTGTTATCTCCCGCTCCATCTCCACTCTGTCTAGGCTCAATCTTCCATCGATCCTCTTCGTACCTGCACATGCCCCCGTTTGTTTCTGTCGCCTCAGTCACGGCCCTCTCTGTAATTCAGGCATCCTTTTCATCCTGCCTTGCTCCCTGCGCCACGTTGAATCCATTTATCACTCCGCGCACTCCCCCCAGACACTCTCCTGCTTTAGGTCTGCCAACTCTGGCACCTTAAACCATGTGGAGCCCCATTCCATCAGCTGCTATAGGAGCAGTTACAAGATGAAGGCCCATGTTGGGGCTTTTCTTTTTATTGTCAATCTCTCCAAATTAGACCATTGTAAATATTTCTAATACTGCTGCTTCTTTACTTCCCTGGTGACTTAGACCCTAAAGACTCAGACCCTAAAGACGCCTGCAATGCAGAAGACCTAGGTTTGACCCCTGCTTCTTTGACTCAGAAACCTCTCTTTGATGTAAGCTCAAATTCATTTCTTTATCTCCCACTCGTTGGTTAGTTCCAGTGATTAACCTGTCTGAGCCTTAATTTTCCTTCTTTAAGTTGGGTGATGGGAAGGTTGAGTGAACCAGCAGGTATAAATGGAAGCACCCAGTACTTTCTGGCACATAGTAGGTCCTCAGTAACACTAGCTTGTTTTCACCTCCAAATATCTATTTATTTGGTCATTCTGTGACCCTTCTGTCTCTCTGCTTTCATCCCTCCATTTCCCATCTCCCTTTTCAGAACATTTCCACTCTATCTCATTTAGAGTGAACTTCCACCATTGTCTCTAACTTATCCTTCATGAAAAATGCAAGAATATTTTAATCACCATTGTCTTTCTTCATTCTACTTGTATCTGTTTGACTGATTTCTGCTTCAACCTAGGACTTCTCTGACTCTTTCCCTTAACGATTCTCAAATTTATTATCTTTTTCCTCCGACTTATACCTTTCACTACCTCCCACATTCTCCATCCCCAGTCCTCTAAATCAACCTCCTCTTGTTCCATGATTTACTGCAGTCATTTCAAATCCTTCTTACACCATCTAGCCAAAATTCTCACAACACTCCTTGAAAGTCTCTCTTTCCTCCTTCATCCTTTTGCATTTTCTTTCTCGAGTTCACTCATCTCTAATTCATCCCCATCATTCATTTGCTTGTGCCCAAATCCCTGTACCTCTTTGCCGACTTAATCATTTCACCTATCCGTGTTTCCTTCTTCCTGTGTTACACTCATCATCTTTCATCATTAACACATACTAATGGGTGATATTCCCCTGCATCTTTTTTTTTCCCCTTCTAAATCTTACTACTGGTATATTTTCAGGATCCTCTTTCTGGATTCCAATGGCTCTTCCTGTCTAGGACCCTGCTTTAGTGCTTTAGATTTTTTTTTTTTAATTGGAGAATAATTGCTTGCTTTACAATATTGTGTTGGTTTCTGCTACATCAACATGAATCAGCCACAGGTAGCTGCTTTAGTTTTTTAAAAAGCCTTGCAATATCTGCTCTATATTTATTCAAGCTGAACTGTGAACCTGGGGCATTAGAGTATATATTACTAATGAAAAGTGTAAGTTTTATTCTCTGCTAGTGAGTCCCAGGTCATTTTGCTTCCTGCAGCACATTGTACTGTTACATTTTGAACTGGTGAAGCTATTGGAAGCATAGAGTGACTATTAGTACAACATTTTCTGGGTGCCTACTATGAGTTAGGCGCAAAACAGTTTTTCTTATTTAATTCTCACAACCATCTGTGAGGTTGCAATTGTTAATCCTGGCTTTACATAGAGAGAATTGGGAACACATAGAAAACGTGCTCCCTGCAATCTGCTGGGCAATTTATGTTGAATAAAGTCCTTCCAATTTATTTGGGTTGAAATTCGAAACTAAGCCCCGCAAGCTGAGGGCAAGGGGAGACCAAAGAAAGAGGCGGACCCACCCCGCCCCACCCCCCGCCAGACTGTCAAGTGGCAGTGCTAACAAGACCCAAGGCTTGCCTTGGGTGCTGCAGGACAGGTCGATCTTTGCATCTGTCTGCCAGAGTCTTGAAAGTCTGCATAGAAGCCTTAACGGGGTTCAGTCACATACATCATTCAGCTTGTCTCTATAACACATTGCTCTCTAAAGGCTGTGTCCTTGACGTGGTTCTGGGAACAATGCATGAAATGTATTAATACATTTCAAAAAGAGGGAAGGGGGTTGAGGAGGCCAGGTCCAGCTTTCAGGTCAACTGGCAGTGACGTCTTTTCCACGACCTCCTCCAATAAGACAGTATAGTTTAAGGGTCAAGAGTTCCCACACTTTTGGAATGGGGATGATAACAGCCACTTTGCAAGGGTGTCCTTTGATAATTTGTCTTCCCTATTAACTTATAGTTACCACGAGGGCAGAAATCCTGACACTTTTGTCCTCTGCTACCTGGCATGTGTGAGGTCATCAATGATAACTTGTTAAATGAGTGAATGGATGTTAAAAGAATAGTCTTTTGCATAACATGGCACTGGTTTTGAATTTCAGCTCTGCCATTTAATACCCATGAGACCTTGCACACAGTAGGGAGAGAGCAGACCTTTTCTGTCTGTTTCTTTAAGTCTGTTGATGCACACACTTGCATGCATGTTGTTTTTAATTTTTAAGTAATCTTATTTAGCAACCTTTAGAGTCGGGGAAACCAGGGTTCCAATTCCAGCTCTCTCAGTTGCCAGCTTTGATGTCATTTAGTCATCTCTTCAAGCATCACTTTCTCATCTATACAATGAGAACAACGCGGTCTCTCTATTATACTCAAGGACAAACGCTAGGTCGGTTGATGATCTGGGGGTGAAACCCCAAGATGGCCTGTTTTCAAGCCTCCTGCACAGCTTATTACAGCCAGGGGTCCCATTGCCCTGACTCGCAGCTCCATGGCCTCCTTTCTCTGTTTATCCCACCATCTTAAGGAGCTTTCTGTAAACATAACTCCAAGGGCCTTTGCTCAGATGTATCTCAGGGATATGGAGGACATCCTCCACTCCTGACCCACTTACCAAGCTGTATTTGATGACAATTGTCTGAGAATCTGCAGACTCAGCAAAGCGGGGGCTCTGCAGGCTCTGAAAGTCTCCTTAAGGTCCAGATGCATTCCCTCTCTTTTAGGGAGGCTCTCAGGGAAATCTACTGGAAGTCCCTCATTTTGGCTCTAGGCACTATACATGATACATAGGTACTTTTCTTTCTTTCTTTTTTTTTAACTGAGACTCTGGTTTACAAACAGAAAAAGAAAAACATGTTTAAACCCCTAAGAGCCCTTTCTTCCTTTCTTCATCCCTCCCTCCCTTCTTCCCTCCTCTATCCCTTTCTTCCTCTTATCTCTCCTTCATGGAGGACTGTGGACTGCTATGCTCCAGGAATGTGGATACATGGATGATCAAAACTGAAATGGTCCCTGCATTCATGGAGCTAAAGAGAAGCAGAATATACCACTCTGAAACATGCCACATTGGCATACCGATTGCTTTGAATTAAAGTTGCTTAAGAAACAGCTAGTGCAGGACCGCCGATCCTCCCTTGTACCCTGAAAATAGGAAATTCATCTTCCATGTGAAAAGTACCCTGTCTCTACCAAGAGGTGTAGAGACATCCTCATCACCAGGGACAGGGAATTCAGGACAGAGAAGGCTGTGTAAACAAAGCTTGTTACTTCTTTACTAATAAGTTGCCCCAAGCCCAAACCCCCTGTTTTGTCAATTCTTTACCAATTTATTGTTTCTTTGTCTGAAAGGTATAGAAGCTGCCTGCTCTGGTCACTTCTTGGAGTCTCAGATTTTTATGAGCTTCCATACGTAAGAAATTAAATTAGTTTTTCTTTGTCTTATGCCAACTTAATTACTATACCAGCCAAAGAAACCAGAAGGGAAGAAGGGAGAGGTTTTCCTCCCTTATAGAGCTTACTGTCAGGTCAAGAGATTGACAAAAATAAATAATCAAAAATGAAGATAGTGGAGGAGAAAATGGGGAGATGCTACTCAACATAATAAATGGGTATAAAGTTTCAGTTATGCAATATTATTAAGTTCTAGTGATCTGTTGTGTGTGTGTTAGTTGCTCAATCGTGTCCAACTCTTTGCGACCCCATGGACTACAGTCTGCCAGGCTCATGTGTCCATGGAATTCTCCAGGCAAGAATACTAGTGTGGGTTGCCATTCTCTTCTCCAGGGGATCTTCCTGACCCAGAGATCAAACCTGGGTCTCCTGTATTGCAGGCAGATTCTTTATCATCTGAGCCACCAGGAAGCTATACAGCATTTGCTTAGAGTTAACGATACTATACTGTATTCATAAACATTTATGAGGAGGGTAGATCTCATGTTGACTCTTGTTACAATAAAAGAGTAGATGATTTTAAATGTTCTGTATTAGAAAAGAACATAGTTCTATGAATTTGAATGATGAGAGAGGTATTAATTTATATCTGAGGACCAGGCAATGCATCTCAGAAAATGTATAAATCAATTAGAAACAAGGAAGAATGAATAAGCATTGTTATGGGAACCGGGGTGAGGGGGGAAATCCAGGCGGAAAGAGCAGCAGGCGCAAAGACTCTGAGAGAGAACTTGGCAAATTCTATGAGCCAAACATCTGAAGTCATCATGGCTAGGCAGTAGAGAGGCAAGACTAGAAAAGGATAAAATGAGTCTAAGTAAGTTAGTATGGCTTAAATTATTCAGGTCTATGTAGGCCATGGCAAGGAGTTTGGATTTAGTTCTAATTTAAATGGAAAGCCATGGGCGATTTTACATAAGAGGATGGCATAGACAGATATATATTTTTTAAATGCTGCTTTGGCTTTAGGTAGAGATGGATTTGAGTAGTACAAGACAGAATGGCAGGAGTCTAGCCTGGAGTCTATCACCACTGCCCAGGTGTCAACCTCTCCAGGATGCAGACTTTTCCATTGTAACACCCCCCACCACACTGATAGTGGGTACTCACTATCTCTGTTGAAAACTGGTCCTGCTTTGGTTGGCTCTGACTAATAGAATGTACTGATTCAGTTTCCTCGTTGAATCTACCACAATGGATTCAAATTCCATATTTTGGGGGAAGCCACATGCCATAAGTTTCATGAAAATTCTCCAACTATTTGAAGGCCTCTACCTTCTCCCTTTCAAGGAATGCCTGGCCCTGTCATCTACCTCCACTGCTCTCTGTATGGGTATTAAAATAAAAACAACAACAAAAGCTAACAGTGACTTTCATTTACATTGAATACTTCGACATTTATCACCATAAATTTGACTTCCATAACCTTGTGAGCCAGTAGGGCAAGAGTTTTTAGCCTCAATTTATAAGTGTCAAGAATACTTCCACTGGTGGTCCGTGGTAGTCCAGTGGTTGGGGATCTGCCTGCCAAAGCAGGGAACGCAAGTTCAATCCCTGGTTGGGGAGGATCCTGCATGCCACAGGGCAACTGAGCCTGTGCTCCCCAGAGTCCGTGCTCCACAACAAGAGTGGCCACCACAATGAGAAGCCTGTGCTCATCACAGCTAGAGAGAGCTCATGTGCAGCAGCAAAGACCCAGCACAGCCAAAATAAATAATAAGTAAATAAAAATTGTACAAAAAGAATAAAAGTCAAGATGTGACTTACCCAAGTTTGGGCAGATACGTGGAACAATTGAGTCCTGAATCAAGTCCTTCAATGCCAAGTACAAGCTTCTTTTCACCCTAGAGTGACAGGCAGTATAGATGTAAAACAGCTCAATTGTTCTGGTATCAGATTGACTGTCTATGGTCAAGTCTGTGTCTATGACTTTGATGTTGCTGTGTGACCTTGGAAAATTTATTTAACCCCTCTGAACTTTCGTTTCTTCAACTGAAAACAACAAAAGTACCTACCTCACGGAGTTGGAAGAGGTTAAATGAGCTGATAGACTAAAATCATGAAGCAACGAAGCAGTGTCTAGCCTATGTTAATAATCAATAAACATAACCAATGCCGCCGCTGCTGCTAAGTCGCTTCAGTCGTGTCTGACCCTGTGCAACCCCATAGACGGCAGCCCACCAGGCTCTGCCGTCCTTGGGATTCTCCAGGCAAGAACACTGGAGTGGGTTGCCATTGCCTTCTCTGAAACATAACCAATAGATGTTAGCTATTATAGCATCTTAGGCCTTCTGGGTCTAAAATGACAGCAGTAAAATAAAGGTGGCTCTGGGTTTAGTATAAAGTATCTTGGTGTAGAGTACTAACTCCACCATAATGTCATGCATAAGGTATATAATCAGTGACCTGGTTTTTCATCTGTAAAGTGGGCATAAGCATACCTGGCTTACAAAGCTGTGAAAAGTAAATTCTGTAAACAATAAGAGAACTCACCTAGCACCAAGAACTCTGTACTCAGTATGTTAATTTTCCTCCTCTCCGCTTTGATTCAATACCCTTCTCCCAAGGCGGATTTCTCTGATGCTGCAGGCTGGGTTAGACACCCTGTTTTCTTTGCTCCTAACACCTTGCATCTACCTGGAGCAGAGCACAGAATATGCTGCAGTAAAAGCATCTGTTCCTCTGTCTCCACCTTTAACCTGGAGCTGCTGGATGTGCCAGGTACTGTTCCAAGCACTTTATAAATAATGCTGTATCTAATCTTTCTGTAACCCCAGGGAAGGTGCACTAGTGTGCACCTTTCTCTGTGTATCAGTTTAGGAAACTGAGGCAAGAGGAAGTTTGAATCATGCATCCCACATTGCACAGCCGGCATAGATGGGGAGCTCATTTCTCCTTCTGCTTGTTAGACTCTCAGTACCACCCATTCACCATCATTTCTATGTCGATATTTTCTCTACCACAGCTGATTCACGGATTGATTGATGGATTGCCTCCATCACTCAAATATAAGCTTTATTAGGAAAGGGATTTTTGCCTCTCTCATTCACTGCAGCGTATCCAGTCCGTAGGAGACATGCTGACAACTCAGGAGTTGCTCAATAAGTATTTGATGGATAAATTAACAAATGCATGCCTTTATTAACTATGGAATTTGTTTTGTAACTTAAAAAAACAATGGCCTATATCAATCTGTACTTAAACTGAAGATGGGCAGGGGACGAGGAAGTCTGCACAGAGATAGGATTCCCTTTGGCCCTGCACTGGACTCTCGATAGCATTGCTTCTCTCTGAGCAGCTGGCCAACAGCTGGTTCTCACCTTCTTCTTGGAAGGCAAGAGGGGTTTCACTCAAGATGACAGGGAATGGGAATGCAGAGGAAGCTGCACAGGGCAGAGATATACCGAAGTCGTGGCATTAAGCCTGGGGTTTGAGATGCCCACCAAGATTCACTGGGAAAAAATACTAGTTAAAAAAGTGTAATGTCTAGTATTTATCACCTCGGTCTACTGGTAGTTCATTCTCCCTGACATCCATGGAGAGTCTTAGGAGCTAATACCTTGTCGAACACCTACCTTGCCAATGCATTATGCACTTTTTAGTTAGTTTTAACTCTCACCTGTTATTCTCTAGTTTTTGTTGCTCTAGGTCTTATGTAAGCCATTAGCATGATATTTAAGTTGTTAAACCACCTTTCTGATCTACTCCCCTGCTATTTTTTTTTTTCTGTAACCTATGCCCTCATCAAAATAAGTGTCCTTACTATTCCTTGCACACACTTCAAACTCCCTGTTAACCTCTGTCTAGATTTTTCCCTAACTAGTACCCTGAATGCACAAATAGCATCCATCCTTCAGGGCCATTTCTGATTGTCATCATATCCTTTCTATGTAATAGCTGTTTCCCTTTACATGACCTTATTCTTTGTGTAAACTCATTTGTAGTCCTTAATATTTTCTATGACATATCCTATTTGCATTTAAGGCTGTGATGTTTTAGATTATTGCCAACAAATATTGACTCCTTTCTTCCTCTATGAGTAGAGTGTCTCCCCCAGAACGTGTTGATAATGACCTTGGCCACGTGACTCACATTGGCTAGTGAGGTACCAGCAGTCATGAGGTGCGCCCAGGATGTTGTAGTGGTGCTCTTTGTGCCTCTGCCATTATCATGAGAGCAATGCACTCTGTCGAGCTCACCGGTCATCTCTCACCCTATTGACACATATGACCGCACATCTGTACATAACCCATAGTTTGGAGACAAGCTTTGCCAGGCCAGCCTAAATCAGCAGGTTCCCCCAGCCAAACTTTAGATGGTTGCATGAGAGCAAGTGATTGCCATTTAAGCCACTGAGTTTAGAGCAGTTTTATTACACACCATGATTGTGATATCAACTGACTGGTACAGAGTTTTAACTCTTTTCCTCTACTCTGAGTTGCCTGAAGCTAGGGATAGTTTGATTCAGCTTTTTTTTTCATGCATGCAGAATTCCAAAACAGAAGCCTAATATATATCTTTTGAACAAATGAATGGATGAATAAATGAATGATTAGAGAGCTCTCAAGAGAGATTCAAGATTCAAGAATCGGGGACACTAATGTACTCATTAGCTCAACAAGAATTACTTGAATACTTATTCTGTGTCAGGCATCGTACAAGAGGAACAGTATTCAGTGCTAAAAAAGCCAGATTTGGCTTCTGGATGGTCCTTGGTGGCTTGGGAAGTCTTGAGACCCAGGAATTCATAATGCAGTCAATGTGCAAACTCTGATTATCCTTGAATCGCATGCGAGGGCAGCAAAATAATCAGAGAAGTGATAATGGATAGAAAAGAGCAGAAGATCCCTCTTTCTCTCTGCTGATTCCCATTATCTCGGGGTAAGAGCAAATCCCCAGACAGATTGGAGGAATTTGCATCCATTTGAGAAAATGAGTAGTAGAAGCTGACCCAAGGGTAAAATTGAAATCTCCAGGGACAGGTGCTGGTGGGCCATTTTCTGATTGCTGAATGACATCTCTGATCTTTCCACCTATTATGGAGAAGCTGTTGCCATGCTGAGCCTAAGTACTGTTATCATCTGTAAATCAAAAACCTGGATCCATGACATCTAGATCTGACAATGTGACCTCAGTGCCCTTTTCTGAGAGCGTTTCCTGATGATTAAGCATTTCTGTCACACTTTCCTGCCTACTGCACCTACTCACCCCAAAGGTGTGGCTAAGTCAGCTTGTTGCTGATGACTTCCATTTTGCAATGCAAGTGCTAAAATTCTTCAGTCATAGAAGATATCACCAGAGCCAAGCCTTAAGTCCAGCTGCCTTGCCACCAGCCTCTGGGGAGCAAAATGCATCCAGTATGTGCTTTAACACCACCTAAGGCTTTTTGTTTGTGTCTATGTTTTTGAAAGAGCAGGTGGCTAGTACAGATGGACTGTGAGAGAGAAAAGGCATCTATGCAAGGCTTAGAGAATGACACGCCAAGAAAAAAAAATGCATGGCTATTTCTAAATCTAGTGTCTCTTGGCCTGAAAGAATAAGTTGGAACTTTTTACTACCCTTAATACATGCCACTTTGATATGCTACTGCTGCTGCTGCTGCTAAGTCGCTTCAGTCATGTCTGACTCTGTGCGACCCCATAGACGGCAGCCCACCAGGCTCCCCCGTCCCCGGGATTCTCCAGGCAAGAACACTGGAGTGGGTTGCCATTTCCTTCTCCAGTGCATGAAAGTGAAAAGTGAAAGTGAAGTCGCTCAGTCGTGTCTGACTCTCAGCGACCCCATGGACTGCAGCCTACCAGGCTCCTCCATCCAAGGGATTTTCCAGGCAAGAGTACTGGAGTGGGGTGCCATTGCCTTCTCCTTTGATATGCTAGCAGACCTTAATGGGGACAATAGCCATAAGAAAATAAATATTTTGGTCAAGTAGACAGATACCAACAAACACCTATTTTCTAATCACTGTGCAATTTATAAATATGATAATGCCTGCATGGCATTTAGTACACTATTTAGCATCTGACAGCAACAACAAAAATAATGACAGTAACATTGATAGAGTCCCTGCAGTATACCAGGAAGTATGCTAAATGCTGTGAAGTCCTCATCTCACCTAACCCTTTCAACAGCTCTAAGAGCCGGGAACTATAAGCATTTCTATTTGTCATATGAGAAAACTAAAGCTAAAAAAGGTGAAATTCCCATCCAGAGTCACACACCTAACAAGTGACAAGGCCAGGATTAGATCTCAGGTCTCTTACCCCATGTCTCCTGGTTACAAGTACAACTCCATAGCCCCTCTCATAATCAACACTGGAATGGGGTGCAATGAATGGAAGCTGAAATCATCATCATCATTTTATTATAACCACAATTAGGTGTCATCAAAGAAGAGTCACTACATGAGGATATTTTCTGGAATGTTTCTACTGAAAGAAATGGCTGATTGAAAAGTAAGGATGCAAGTTTTAAGTGTGGCCTTTGGGGACTAACTGTAGGAGACAGGTAAAAAGGAAGGGAAAGGTCAAGTCTAAAATACTTGGCTCTTACTTCACGATATAGTAGCCTAGGCAAGGAACGCCTTGAATCATTGGGAAAATGAAATTCAGTAGGTTATATCGTGATCCTAATTCTTCACCTCTCCCTGTGTCTGCAGCCTTTGCCAGGTGTCTTTATTCTGCCTAAAAAGCCAGAGTCTATTTCCGTTCTCTTTGAAGCAGGGCGTGTCCACGTGACTTACTCTGACCAATAGAATGAGGCAGAGGCGAAGGGTGGGTCAGTTCTGAGCCTGGTGTGTTTCTGCGTTCTGTCTTATGCTCTGCAGTCACCAGGAAAAGCACCTGCCTGGGCTCGCCTGCTGGTCTCAGAAGGAAGGTGACAAACATGTGGAGCGGAGACTTCCCAGTTAAGGTGCGGCAACCAAGCTCAGCTTGAAGCTGAATCCCTGTCGGCTCACAGACACATTGATGAGTCTGGCCCAGATAGCAGACCTCCAACCAACCCAGTGGCATGCATGCTATACTGATCAATAGTGGTTTTAAGCCACTACATTTTGGGGTGGCTTATTAAGCAGTAATAGGTAACCAACACAGAGAATAATCAAAGATACTTATGCCCAGTGTCTGACACATAGCTGCTGCTGAATAAAGAATATTTCCCTTTCGTACCTCTTTAATCAATCAGAAGTTTCAGTTCCTGCCTCTGTGAAAGTCCCTTATTATGTTAAATCATCAGTCATGCAGGTGTAGGAAGGCAGTGCAGGGATCCCTTGTATCAGTGCTTCCACTCTGACTCCTTGCTGAGGTTGGGAAGCAAAGCAAGAGACAGCATGTGACCTTCCTGTACTGGGAGCTTGCAGCTCCACCATCAACATACTATGGCCTGACAGCCTCAGAGCAAGTTTTCCTCCAGTAATTATTTCCATTGCCATCATTGGTTGTTTCTATGTCAAAGTCACTTCCCCTCTTCACTCCTGATTTTTCATTTCTGTAAAAATGACAGTGTCTGATTTAGCTCTTGGAAGAGGACAGGGTGTTTAGGGAAGGATGGAGGCATGGAAGAAAAAGGCAAGGGAGGAAAGAAAGGAAATGCCTCACCCCAAACGGGTTTTACAAATGTAAAGCGCTAATGAGATTCGAAATAACAATAAATTATGCTTCCAAGGCTGAAACCTCACGTTTCTCACCATGAATATTCATCTCCATGATATCTTTTGAGGGAATAAAAATTGGGTGAAACAGCAATGCACATGTAGGTTTTTTTTTTTTTTTTTTTTGACTTCTCACTCTATTTTTATCTGGACCAAGGCAGGCCCTTGGATTGATATTGTCAGTACTGTATATTCTTTGTAGCTAGGATGCATGTCTCACTGGGTGTCCACGTGCAGACATCTTAAGTGGAAGATGCTTAAAATGTCAATAAAATGTAAGTTGAAAAGAAGTAGGAGGGGAAAGCTGAAGCTACTCTCTTTGTGGCTGGCAAACGGTCACAGATGGAATGTGGTTGTGACTTTGAGCTAGACAACCAGGAATCAGGACACGAGAACCCAATGCCTCTTTCATCAACTGTCATGGAAGAGCAGGAGGCTCTTGATGAGCTGTCTATGGAGGGATGTAGCTTGTGGTTGGAAGAGGTCTGCAATTGGCTCCCTAGCTCAGAGGAGCACTTGAACAGCAGTAGGCTTATGAGGGACTGTATATGTAGACACGATGCTATCAATCTGCTGAGGCTGCTGGGTGGATTAAACGACAGAAATGTGTCCTTGCACAGTTCTGGAGACTGGACGTTCAAGGTTCAGGAGCAACTGGATTAGTGTCCAGTAAGAGTTCTGTCCTTGGGTTGCAGATGGCTGCCTATTGTGTATCCCTCGTGTGTGTCTGTGGCTGAGGGGAGAAGGTAGAAGTGGGGGTGGGGGTGCAAAGAGAGAACAGGGGGAAGGGGACAGAGAGAGATTGAGAGAGAGAGAGATCGCTTCCTCTTAGGCTACCAATACTATTGAATTAGGGCCCCACAGTCATGACCTCACTTATCCTTAATTACATCTCAAAGGCTTTATTTCCAAGTACCACTACATTGGGGGTACGGTTTCAGTATGCAGATTTGTGCTCACTTGCTCAGTCTTGTCCCACTCTTTGCGACCCCATGGACTGTAGCCTGCCAACTCCTCTGTCTGTGGCATTTTCTAGGGGAGACACAATTGAGTGCATAGCATCCAGTATGGTCAAACTTGTCTGGGAAGGTGGCATGATTCCCAGTGTCCCCAAGGAGGAAAAAAATGGCTCATATTACCAGCTCTGATGTAATCATTGGCCTGTATTTCACAGCTGAGAGGCAGAATGTCAGTACTGATGACACCACCCCTGAGGGGCTGGGCGCAGGGGAATTAGGGGCAGAGACAGGAGAGGAGTGAGACAGGAATCACACGACTTAGCAAATCCCAGGAGAACAAGGAGGCCCAGAAGCTGTGAGCCAGAAGGCTTCCTTGCCCAGGGCTCTGACAAGCAGTTGGGTTTGCCTGAGTCAGCGATAAGGGGTCCCCGGAGACAGGAGAAGGGCCTCGGGGGACTGATGGATGCAGATGCACCCAGGGACCAGGAGGAACCCAGGTCAGTGGGCTGACGGGGTGGGAGTGGGAGGGAGAAGGTGGTAAGACGATAAATGTTGACATAGTAAGACTTCCCCCCAAATAGCTCTCCTGTCAAGTACAATTTTGCTTACAAACCTTTAGCAGCTTTTTGATTCCTTCAAAATAATGGTCTTAAGCTGGCATTTGTGGCTCTGTGTGCTTTAACTAACTCCTCTATCTTTTTGAGATGTCTGTCAGAGATAACATTCAAGGCTTGCTGATTTGAGATGGCCACTGTTCTGAGCCCTCTAGACCGAACCCAGGTCTCCAGCATTGCAGGCAGATTCTTTACCATCTGAGTCACCAGGGAAGCCCCTCGGTGCATATAAACTCACTTAATTCTCACAACTAGAGGAGATAGGAGTTACTGTCCTCATTTTACAGATGAAAAAAATGGGGTTCCTGGAAGTTAAGTGGCTCAGCTGAGGTCACAGAGTTAGTAAACAGTAGAGCTAGAATTCAAACTCAAAGCATCAAGCACCAGAGCCCGTGCTCATAAACAGTACACAATACGCTTGCTTCACACATTTTATGTGACAAAATCTCTGGCCTTCTCCCAAACACATCCTGTATTTTCTGTTCCTGGGGTGTTCAACATCATCCCATTCTCTGCAGATCCCAACTGTCATGAATATTCAAGACCAAATTCAAGGGGTGTCTCCTCCATGAAAACTTTCATGATCTCTCCTGCTGTAAGTGGCATCTCCCAATTCAACTCCCACTGAGCATTTTATCTTTTCTTCTCTTGTGGTGATAACCATTTGGGGACTGAAAAGAAAGTTAATATGACTGGAGTATAGCATGGCAAATAATCATCAGATATGGATGCCTCAGCACTCTCCTACAGACTGTGAGCGTCACGTGGGCATGGGGTAGGTGTGCTGGCATGCCTCACAATCCCTAGAACAGTGCTCTACTCTTAGTAGTTATATCAACTGGGATTAGGTTCAGTGGAAAGGAACAAAAAATCAAAACCAATGAATTTAATGATAGAAGTCTAGTTATCGTTCTCATAAAGCAAGTCTGTAGATAGGCAGCACAGAACTATTCTAGTAGTTCTTTGGTCATCAGGTACCCAGATTGCTTCTGTATTTTTACTTCTTAATCCCTAATGTGTGGTTTTGATCTTCCTGGTCCAAAATGGCTACTTGAGTTCCAGCCATCACATGCATGATCTAAGTAGTCAGACAGAATAAGAAAAGACTTCATAGGGATGCCACACAGCACTTCTTATATCTTACGGACCAGACTTTGCTACACAGTCATTCCTAACTGCTAAAGCACTGGGGATGTCTTTTTTAGTTATTTAGTTAGAGTTATGACCTTCCAGGTAAAAATGAGTACTATGTTATTAAGGAAGAAGGGATAAGAAGGTGTTGGAAATGACCAGCAATCTCATCAGAGTAGTTTCTCAGTAAATATTCAACAATCATTTTGTGAAACCTACTCTGTGCCAGTCCCTGTATTCACTAAGAATACAGAATTCAAAGAGAAAGCCAAGGTCCCTGCTTGCTAAGAATTTATGCTTTAGATGGGAAGATGGATAAAGCATGACTTCCCAAAAGTTTATGATGGAGGCTATGGCAAACCTAGACAGCATATTAAAAGGAAGCAGAGGCGTCATTTTGCCAACAAAGGTTCATATAGTCAAAATTATGGTTTTTCCAGTAGTCATGTAAGAATGTGCGAGTTGTACCATAAAGAAGGCTGAATGCCAAAGAGTTGATGCTTTTGAATTATGGTGCTGGAAAAGATCAAACCAGTCAATCCCAAAGGAAATCACTAAATATTCATTGGAAGGACTGATGCTGAAGCTAAGGCTCCAGTATTTTGGCTACCTGATGTGAAGAGCAGACTCATTGAAAAAGACCATGATGCTGGGAAAGATGGAAGGCAAAAGGAGAAGGTGTAGCAAAGGATGAGATGGCTAGATAGCATCACCAACTCAATGGACATGAATCTTAGCAAACTCTGGGAGACAGAGAAGGGCAGGGGAGCCTGGTGTCCATGAGGTTACAAACAGTTCAACAACAACAAATGGTACAATGCTCTAGAAGTCGTGAATGGATGAGATGTCGACTGACTGATGGAATGAATAAATTATTTGCAAACAAAGATAAAATAAGCCCCTTTTGTTCCATTCTAGTAGATACAGATGAACAGGGGATGAGGGAATATAAGTTTGGAAGAAAGAATATAGTCAAACCCACCATATTCTAAGCATAACTAGCCCATTTGTTATATTTTGGACAAATTAGTATCGCCAAACCTTAGTTTCTTCAATCTGTAAATGAAATAATATTAGTCTTTCATAGCGTTTGTGGGACAGCTGATACAGCACCCAGTAGGTGCTCAACAGATGTTGGCTTTTTAAATTGAAAGCCAAAGGGATGAAGTCTTTATTACATCACAGACCCTCTTCCCTTTTTGCTTCTGCCCTTTGACACCAGTAAGAGCCCTTCAGCTCTGACATGCCAGTTTGGATGAAGCTGAGATTGAATTTAATGTTTTTTTTTTTTTCCTTGAGTTGACATAAAGGGGTCTGAACCTTAATTACTAGTCATTGCCCTTCACACACAAAAAATGGTAACCCGCTCAGCCCTTCAAAGCATGCCCTTTGAAATGCTGAACTAGACAGTGAGCAGAAAGTATCTGCCAAAAGGCGTCTTTTCTTCCAGAGATAAAAGCAACTTGAAATGCATGTAAGTCTTGTGCCCTTGTTAATTAATCAGGGTTCGCATTAAAAGCTTAAACATCTTTGATGCAGGAAGCTTGGGAAGCTGGAACCTTTTTTCTGTTCTGTAGAGGGGAGGTGGGTGGACAGGGCAGCCCAAAGAGATGTGTGTGCAGAAGGAGTGGCGGACTTGATGACCTACTGCCTACCTGGATGGATGTAACAGGCAGAGGGGAGACCACTTCCAGAGTGAGAAGACCACCGTGTTCATGCAGGTTCTACCCATTCATTAAAGAGAAACGTGGGGCTCTGAGCTCCCCGTGCTCCTGACACAGCCTCCTTCTTGATGTTCATTCATTCGGTAGGAGTTTATAGTAGGAACTTCTGTTCATTCACACAGCATATGATTAGTAGGCTTCTACTATTCCATGCCAGCTTGGGGAGAGCTGTGCATAAGAAATAGTCCCTACCTTTGGAAGAGTGTGGCACAGCGGTTCTCAAAGGAGGGTGCTTCTGTTCCTAGGGGACCTTTGGCACCTTCTTGGTTGTCCTAATATGGTGACGTGAGGTGAGCATCTAGTGGGTAGAACCAGGCACGCAGCTTGGCATCCTCCCAGGCACAGAACAGCCCACAGCAGTTCTCCGGTCCAAACGATCCCGAGTGCCGAGGCTGAGTCAGTGGGAGAGCAAGCACTCCAACACGCAGTTTCAATCAAGCATAGTGAGTGCCGTGCTCCAGCAGGAGCAAGAAAGCGAGTGTCAGGGAAAGCCTCCCTGCAGAAGTGGTGGTATAAACTGAGATTCCGGAGATGAGTAAGAGCGAAAGGGGTGGGCAGGGCAGGAGAGGGAACAGCGTGGGTGAGAGCTCACAGGCAGGAGAGCTTGGAGCCACAAAGAACGCGAATGGTCAGTGAGACTGCAGGGGATGGTGAGAAGTGGAGAGGGACAGAGGTAAGGCCAGCAGGCTAACAGGGGCTGGGACTTGTGAGCTGTGCTTAGGAACCAGATTTTGTCTGAAGATGAACACAGGATGGCTGAAGGCTTTTAAACCCAAAAGCGACAAGTAGAAATTTGTTATGGGAAAACATATTGCTAGGCACTGTCCTACGTACTTGGGAGGAAATACAAGATCATCTGCGCCTTGGCAGCCTGATAGGCAAAATGAAAAAAAAAAAAAAATCAGAGAGCTCTGTGATACAATTGCATATAAAAGAAGACTTGAGACAGATTGGTTTCCATTTACAAGGCCAGAGGAAATCAGCCCTGGCTTAGTCAGTCAGTTTGGGCTGCTGGAATAGAATACATAGGTTTGTTTCTTTATTAACAGAGACTTATTTCTCACAGTTCTGCAGGCTTGAGTTACAAGTTCAAGGTGCTGGCAGATTCCATGAGCGCTCTTCCTCTCAGTGTGCAGATGATGAACTTCATCCCTGTCTTGATGTGCTAGAGAGAGGTCCGCTATGGTCTCTTATCCCCTTATAAAGGCACCCATATCCTCACGGGGGCTCCACCCACAAGACCTCATCCAAACTCACGCCCCAAAGGACCCACTTCCAAATTCCATCATTGTGAGGATTAGGGCTACAACATATGCATTTTGGGAGAGCACATTCAGTCCATAGGAAGACCCTTTGGGGATCAAAAGGAAGAAGTCATCTACGTGTTGGAACAAACTGGGGAAGGCGATTAATAGGCTGTGCAGGAGGAGATTAACATCATATATGCTGCTGCCACCAAGTCGCTTCAGTTGTGTCCGACTCTGTGCGACCCCATAGCAGCAGCTCACCAGGCTCCCTTGTCCCTGGGATTCTCCAGGCAAGAACACTGGAATGGGTTGCCATTTCCTTCTCCAATGCATGAAAGTGAAAAGTGAAAGTGAAGTTGCTCAGTCATGTCCGACTCTTAGTGACCTCATGGACTGCAGCCCACCAGGCTCCTCCATCCATGGGATTTTCCAGGCAAGAGTACTGGAGTGAGGTGCCATCTCCTCCTCTGAACATCATATATGGAGATCCCAAATCTAAAGGAAAGTTGGATACAAAGACATAAAGAAGTTGACTTTTGCCTACCACTTACTTTTGTGCAGACTAAACATCTTCCAGTTTAAATGCAACAGGTTAGCTCCTGCCACCCAGGTGTGCTACTTGTAATATTCTGCCCTCTCTTCCTTCCCAGCTTCCTTTCACCTGATGAACACCTTAGCCTGCAGGTCTCAGAGTAGACATCACCTTTTCTGGAAGTTTCTCCATGGAGTCCTCAGTCAAAGATTGGCATGGTTTAATGGTCAGTCATGCCATTAGATGATGACCTCCATGAGGGCAAGGACATGAGTTGTTGCCCATTGCTGTACCCTACTACTGAGCAGAAGCTTAGCAAAAAACAGGGGCTTCGTAATTGTTTATTGACTTGAGTTGGAAGCCAGGGACATACCAACAGGGTGGAATCTAATCTGAGGAGTGGTTCAGGGTGGGAGTTCCAGAATCAAAACTATGAACTCAGAGAGGGCCAGGGACCCTATTTATCTGGTGCCAGCTGAATGGTGTGGGGGTTGGCATGGGTGCTCAAAGTTTAGGGCTACCCCCAATAAAGTGCATCAAGTAGGCAGATACGGGAGAAATTACTTTTTTTCGGGAAGAGAGTGGAGCACTGGAAGTCCATGTGGATTAGGTAGTGTTTCTGCCTGGCCTGGAGGGATGATCAGGTGTGGTACCCCCACCACTGCACGGCTCTGTTCTCTCTGCCATGGCATATGTTGATCTTCTGAATTCTCCTCTGCACACCGCTGTCTCTGTCAGAGCACAGGTGCAGCTTAATGTTCAGAGTGTCACCTGGGTTACATCCCACAGAGGACACCTATCCTGTGCTGTTACGGGCTGGGGTCTCCAGGCACATGCATTCAAAGCACAAAGCACCTACAGCATATTCAACCTCATGCCCGTTATGCATTCATGATCATGAATAGTGTATGTGGATCCATAAAAACTTGCATTTCATTCAGAGGCCTAACTTTACAAAGGACTTCCACAACTAGAAACTTGTTTCCTTTGCATAGCAATATGAGGCAGGTGAGGAAGACGTTGTTGTGCTCACATTACAGATGAAGTGAAATGACTTCTCCAAGGCCACACAGCTATCCTTATGCAACTAGGGAAGGGACCCAAGGGTCATAACTGCCAATGAATCAGGCCCTCCCAATCCAGTGGAGGTGAGCTCTCTACTTGGTGAGAAAGTCCATTCAAATGTGTGAAGAACAGCTGCCAGTAAGTCTTAAACTATGATTGTTTGACATGGGAATGATTTTTAATTGTTATATCTTCCTGACTGACCAAAGAAATCAATTTCTTCAATTACAATTAGGTCCTTGTGTTTCTGTAATATGTGTAATGGTGCATTTTAGAAACAAATGAATAATTGGTGGTAACATGAACTCGCATTCATCTACAGGTAAAAGTATTTGGTTACATCAGTTCAGTTCAGTTCAGTCGCTCAGTCGTATCTGACTCTTTGCGACCCCATGAACCTCAGTACGCCAGGCCTCCCTGTCCATTACCAACTCCCGGAGCCTACCCAAACTCATGTCCATCAAATTGGTGATGCCATCCAGCCATCTCATCCTCTGTCGTCCCTTTCTCCTCCTGCCTTCAATCTTTCCCAGCATCAGGGTCTTTTCCAATGAGTCAGCTCTTTGCATCAGGTGGCCAAAGTATTGGAGTTTCAGCTTCAACATCAGTCCTTCCAACGAACCCCCAGGACTGATATCCTTTAGGATGGACTGGTTAGATCTCCTTGCAATCAAAGAGACTCTCAAGAGTCTTCTCCAACACCACAGTTCAAAAGCATCAATTCTTTGGTGTTCAGCTTTCTCTATAGTCAACTCTCACATCCATACATGACCACTGGAAAAACCATAGCCTTGATTAGATGGACTTTTGTTGGCAAAGTATTGTCTCTGCTTTTTAATATGCTGTCTAGGATGGTCATAACTTTTCTTCCAAGGAGTAAGCATCTTTTAATTTCATGGCTGCCATCACCAGCTGCAGTGATTTTGGAGCCCCCAAAAATAAAGTCAGCCACTGTTTCCACTGTTTACCCATCTATTTGCCATGACGTGATGGGACCAGATGCCATGGTCTTAGTTTTCTGAATGTTGAGCTTTAAGCCAACTTTTTCACTCTCCTCTTTCACTTTCATCAAGTTCCTCTTCACTTTCTGCCATAAGGGTGATGTCATCTGCATATCTGAGGTTATTGATATTTCTCCCAGCAATCTTGATTCCAGCTTGTGCTTCTTCCATCCCAGTGTTTCTCATGATGTACTCTGCATAGAAGTTAAATAAGCAGGGTGACAATATACAGCCTTGACGTACTGCTTTTCCTATTTGGAACCAGTCTGTTGTTCCATGTCCAGTTCTAACTGTTGCTTCCTGACCTGCATACAGGTTTCTCAAGAGGCAGGTCAGGTGGTCTGGTATTCCCATCTCTTTCAGAATTTTCCACAGTTTCTTGTGATCCACACAGTCAAAGGCTTTGGCATAGTCAATAAAGCAGAAATAGATTTTTTTCTGGAACTCTCTTGCTTTTTCGATCATTCGGCAGATGTTGGCAGTTTGATCTCTGGTTCCTCTGCCTTTTCTAAAACCGGCTTGAACATCTGGAAGTTCACGGTTCACATATTGCTGAAGTCATGAAATCAAGTGAAGTAAATAACTAAAGATCAAAATTCTTCAGGTAAACTTTCTTCTCTGAATGTAAGCATTAAGCTAAGTAACCAGAAGGTTAATATTTAGGTAATCTAGCTAATAACAAAGCAACTCTGTATATATATATATATATATATATATATATATATAAAACTATAAAACTCTAATTAGTTATGCTGTTGTATGGTGTCCTTACAAACCTTTCAACTCAAATTTGGAACAAACACATTCTCTTTGTTCCCTTCCCCAGACCCTCCCACACAGCTTTGTTTTCCTTGTTTCTTCTTTTCTCCCACCTGTTTCCTTCAAAGACTATTTTCTCTCTGTGAAGGTTTTCATAATAAAGCCACTGATAGTGCAGGCTCCTACTTCTGAAGAAGAAAGAAGTGCAGCTGTGATGAATTAATATAGCTAAGAAGAAAGTATGGCCATGAAATTCACTTTTGTGGTCTGCAGCCTCTCTGCATCATATGTTTTCGAGCACTCGTATAAAGAATTGCCTTTTTATGGTATTCACGTCCTTTATCTTTCACTCTCACTGCTTCATGCACACACGCACACACATACATGCACATGCACACACATGCTTGTAGAGACAAAGGCTGTCTCTACACAAACTTTGCCAAAACAGTGTTCTCCCACAGATAAATCACTTCCTTCTCAAGGAAGCAAATACCTTTGCCACATGGCTGGAGTGGGCAGGAGGGCTCTGCATACTGATCCATGAGCAGTCAGGAGAGATGCCCACACTGGACTGCCAGCACCAAGGCCCTTTTCTCAAGGTGACCTCCAAGATCAGCTCCAGGATGGTCTGAAGGGCCCTGTGTCAGGACACACATCTGATTACTGGTGGTAACCCTCCAGGATGACTTCTGTGATCTGCCCAAAGAGCAAAGCCCACACGTGCTTCCCAGAGAGAGTGTCAAAGCTAAGTGGAAGCCTCGGACAGATGAATTAGCTCCTGGAGATCCCATGGAGGGCATCCTGCTCCTTCCACAGTACTCAAGGGGAAAGGGATCCTAGACAACATACTGATAGGCTGAAAATATATGAATGTTGATATTTGCTTCCCCTATTGCACAAAGGAAGATAACACATAAACGGGTTAATTAATTCCTATGCAGAATTTAATTAGAGCATCTTTGTTCACTCTGCTTCAGCCAGAATCTCAATTATCCATCCTTATTTCCAGGATTTTTGAGCATGGGTGTAGATTTTCACTCAGGGCTCCCTGTATGAAGCTTGGGGTCTCAGTGATCTTCTGTGTGGCAGGGGTAGCCAATTTCAATGTGAAATTTTGATTACTTTGAAGTCATCCTATTATCAAAAGGAACAAGGACTCCTTTCAACACTCAAAAAGGCATTTTTTCCCACACACACTGCATGTGTATAATTATAGACAGGTTTTTTAGAAGTCCATATAGGAGTCAGGGCTGGGAACTTGGTGACTTTAACTCCCATAAGGTGAAGCAATGATAAGTGACTTGATTATGTAAGAGCTCATTCAATCATCACAACAACTCTCTAAGGTATGGATTGCTATTATTTGTATCAGCATTTGCCAGATAGAGAAACTGAGTCACAGAGAGGCTAAGGGGTTTGTCCAGAGACTTGAACCCAGGTGGTCTAGACTCTGGATCCATGCTCTCAGTCACTGTGCTTTTATGTTTCTGGACAATACTATAGCCTTTGTTGCAAGAACGCCAATATCAATTCTACTGGAATCATAGACTGACACAGATCATTCTTTTTGTAGGAACAATATTAGCTAGAATTATGTTGATTCTGAATAACTGAAGTCAGACCCATACCTAACATATGCAAAAGGGGGAAATAGAAGGGATGGCTATTGAAGAAGCCAGGGGCTGGAATACAGCTGGACATCAAAACAATGGGGGACTTCACTGGTGGTCCAGTAGTTAAGAATCCGCAGGGAACATGGGTTCGATCCCTGGTCCTGGAGGATTCCACAACTAAGCCCGTGAGCCACAACTATTGAGTCTGTGTATCACAACTCCTGAAGCCTACATGCCCTAGAGCCCCTGCTCTGTAACAAGAGAAGCCACCACAATGAGAAGCCCATGTGCTGCAACTAGAGAAAGCCCATGGGTAGCAATGAAGACCTAGCACGGCCAAAAATGATAAATAAATGAAATTAATTAATTTAGAAAAGCATATATATAGTATTTAAAAATAAGCAATGGGAACTAGGAACTGAAACAGCATCAGGACTCTCCTTGTCTCTTTTCCTAATTTCTTTCCACTATCACCTACACTTGCTTTCTTCATTCTGTCTGTTTGCAGAGGTGCATCCTGCAAATCCCTATTCCTAAGAGCAGAGAAGCACAGGGTCACATATTCTTAGCTTTGTTTTTCACACTCTTGGGCTCAAAGGGAGACTAGTCCAACATTTGCTCCTCATATGTCCACAGAGCACAATTTGAAAGTCATGACTATTGTTGTTATATCACAGAGGCCCTTGTGGCGGATAACAATTGACTTCTGTGTCTGGTGCTTGGACCAGCTCCCTCACTCTTTCCTACTCACATGCCTGAAGTAGGAGCAGCTGCCTTTTAATGCACCTGCATTACAAGAGTCTCCAATCCTTACTGGGCCAGTAAGGAGCTTCCTTGGACTTTTTCAAATCTGTAGTTCTTCCAGGTCTTCCTTGGTGGCTCAGTGGTAAAAAATCCACCTGCCAATGCAGGAAATGTGGGTTCAATCCCTGGGTCAGGACAATTCCATGGAAGAGGAAATGGCAACCCACTCTATTATACTTGCCTGAGAAATGCATGGACAGAGGAGACTGGTGGGCTATACAGTCTGTGGAGTTGCAAAGAGTTTAAATGACTAAGCAACTGAGGATGCATGCATGCAACGGTTTACCAGAATCTGATACTTGAAACAACATCAACAAGTAGGGAAAGTGGTTGCATGCGTGCCCGATCATTCAGTCGTGTCTGACTCTTTGTGAACCCATGGACTGTAGCCCACCAGGCTCCTCTGTCCATGGAATTTTCTGGGCAAGTATACTGGAGTTGCCGTTTCCTCCTCCAGGGGATCTTCCTGACCCAGGAATAGAACCTGGTTTCCAGGATTGCAGGTGGATTCTTTACCACTGTGCCACATGGGGTGCTTCCCAGGTGGTGTTAATGGTAAAGAACATATCTGCCAGTTTAGGAGACGTAAAGGACACAGGTTTGATCCCTGGGTCGGTAAGATCCCCTGGAGGAGGGCATGGCAACCCTCTCCGGTATTCCTGCCCAGAGAATTCCACGACAGAGGAGCCTGGTGAGCTAAGGCCCACAGGGCCACAAAGAGTCAGACAGGACTGAAGCGACTTAGCACACACGCAGGTGCCTCTTGGGGATCCCTGGTCAAGTAGCCACTAGTGCTCTTTTTCTTTCTAACAAATGAGGACGCAGAGTTTCAGAGAGCTGGCAATACTTATCCAATGTTGCATTGCTGTCAAGTGGTAGTTTGTTGTCAATGACTTTTTGTACAATGAAAGCAAAATTCAGAATCCAGCATTTAGTCTTGATTTACTCTGCACTGGAGAATCCAAAGGCAGAACACCTGATTTGAAGGTTAGGAGTCCGATCTCCCAACTTCTGGTCTCACCACAGACTATTTCTCCACCCTCGGAAGGACTTAGAACCATCCCTGGCTTCAGAATTTAACCTTTTTTCCTAGAATCATTCCTTTTTGGCACAGCACACATACAATTTCCTTTTATTATTTTCTATTTAGCTCTTTGTTTTTCCTGCCAACTCTGAATCCTGAAAAAGTGGCCAGCTTTGTAGATGTCAAAGCTATTGAATGTTCAGATTTCCCACACAGAAGTGATGAGCTTCCTTGCCTTGTCCCCTACCTTCTTTAAAGAGCATCTTCTCCACTTAGCAACCTATCAATCATTGTCATCAATGAATACATATGGGCACCCACTCCTCAGAGCTTCACACTGAGCTAGGCATGGCTCTCTGCAGGAGCTCATGCAACACATTTCCAAGGAAATTAGAACAGATCTCTTGGGTGAGTGGTGTCCTACAAATCATGAATATGTAGTTAACCAGCTGTACAGCCTCGCTCACTCTAAGACACAAAGGGTTGGTTTTAATTCTGAATTTAAAGCAAAATTATCCAGGTTGCATTTAAGACAGCCTCTTGATTCTCCAGGGGAAAAACACCAGCATGAGCTACTCAATGAAGATATTGCATCTCTGCCCCTAGAAACCTGTTCTGGTGCTGACTCTTTCAGTAGCCAGCATCCAAGCTGGTCCCCAGAGATCCTTACCACTTGATATTCATGTCATCGCATGGTTCCCTCCCACCATGAAGAGGGCTAACCTGGGTAACCAATAGGATATTTCAGAAGAGACAAAGTGCTACTTCTGAGGCTAGGTCATAAAAGACATTGCAGCTCATAGTCTTTCTTGAATTGCTTTTTGTTGTTATTGTTCCATTGCTAAGTCATGTCTGACTCTTTGAGACCCAGTGAACTGCAGCACACCAGGCTTCCCTGACTTTCACTATCTCCTGGAGTTTGCTCAAACTCATGTCCATTGAGTCGATGATGCCATCCAACCATCTCACCCTCTGTCATCCCCTTCTCCTTCTGCCCTCAATCTTTCCCCAGATCAGGGGCTTTTCCAATGAATTGGCTCTTCACATCAGGTGGCCAAAATATTGAAATTTCAGCCTTAGCATCAGGGCTTCCAAAGAATATTCAGGGTTGATGAATTGCTTACTCAGGGGAAAGATGACTGTCATGAAGATATTCAAGAAGCTCATGAAAGGGTCTATATAGGAAGAAACTGAGGCTTTCTGGAAAAAGCCAGCATCAACTTTCAGGCGCATGAATGAGCCACCAGTGAGCACCAATGAGCTGGAGTGCATTCTCCAGCCTTGGTCAAGCCTTCAGATGGTTGTAGCGATAGCTAACATCTTGACTGTAACCACGTGAGAGTTTTTGAGACACAACCTCAGCTGAGCTGCTGCCAAATTGCTGACCTGCAGAAACTGTGGGGTGTAAAAAATATTTATTATTACTTTAAGTCACAAAGTCCCTGGGGCAATATGTTATGCAGCAATAGATGACTAATACAGCTTGACTATTCTGCCCAAATCCCACTTTAGAGAGCTATCTTTATATAAGGGCTTCCCCGGTGGCTCAGTGGTAAAGAATCCATCTGCCAAGCAGGAGATGTGGGTTCAATCCTTGGGTTGGGAAAGGGCAACCCATTCCAGGATTCTTGCCTGGGCAATCCCACGGACAGAGGATCCTAGCAGGCAACAGTCCATGGGGTCACAAAAGGGTTGGACACGACTTAGTGACTAAACAACAATAACAAACTTTATATAACCCTTAATGAATGAGCACAGCTGAGCTAAATCAGTAACTAGTGGGTGCTGCTGTCAAAAAAGGAATAGAGGCTTGGGGGTTTTGTCAGCCACCATGAGCCAAGGATAAGTAGAAGGTGGAGGATGCGTGACTGAGGAAGAAGGACAAGAGGCAAGAGAGAGGCAGAGAAGAGAATCAAAATAAAACAAAAATGAGAAAGTAGCGTTGGATCCTAGAGGCTTCTTAGTGCCTCTTCTTGAGGTACTCGAAGCCAATTCTGAATTGCCAGGTCTCCGTGACGTTTCGGATCCTTTGATTTCAACCAACATAAGATACATTTCAACAGGTCCTGAGGCAAAAGTGCGTCGAAAAGTTATTAGAGCATCACTTTTCCAGATGTTGGGCTATTTACCTAGAGGAAAGTGCTCTGGACTTGATCTCTTAAGAGGCAGAGTTTCATGGAGGAAATAATATACATTTCTTGTCATCTCTTCATTTGAAAAGCAAACGGCTGAGAGAAAGTGACTGTCACACATTCCTTCTGTGATTTAAAGAGATAATGCCATCTCTTTTGTATCAAATGGAGACACAACTAAGAAAACTCTGTATTCTGTAGATGTCTGTTCACTCGTTTCTACAAAGCCCGCGGTCAAGAACAGAAAAGATCTACACGGCACTGGAACAATGATCTTTCCCTTCTGAAGCCCACGACTTGCATGATGGAGAGCTGGACAAGCAGGAGTGACGTCACAGCCCTCCACCGCTTCTCCATGTGGACCTGTCTCAGAGAAAGAGCACTTCCCTGTGGGGCCCTAAGTTGACCCACATATTTCTTTGGCATTAAGACTGAGCCCACTGTGTGCAAAGGATCTCTGGTTAGGAGCTTTTAATTTCCATAAAACAGTAAATCTGAATACTCAGGTTATGTTCCAGCTTCCTCCTCTGGGGAGAACTCACAAAAAGGAATCTCAACATGAGAAAAGTGGTGAGAGTTCCTTTTATTTTTCATTGCAAGAGGGTATACTAATAGACAGTACATATGTGCCTGAGAACAGGAGGTTCGTGGGGTACTCAAGGCCAGAGGAAGTCTGATTAGAAAGGCCAGGTACAGCTGAGGACATCTGCATGCAGGAGATGCGGGTGAACTCGCCATGCACAGGTCAAAAGGTGCCTGGTGAACCTGAAGACCAGAGGCAAAAAATGCAGCTTTGTGTTAATTTCCAAAGGGAGACTGATGGTATCTCCATCATGAATACTAAATGACGTCTCCTGCAAGGAATGTTTCATGCTTCCATAAACAGCCCACGCCTGTGTGATTTTATGGAAGAAATTCTCCATAATGGTGAGGGATTTCTACTTACAGGGAGTTCTTAAATGAGCTGCAATGATGAGTCTTCAATAAAAGAAGAAATGAAACATCAGAGACACTTACAGAGACAGTCTTGGAACATGTAGCCACCATCGTTTTTTGGTCTCTATGAAGGGCACGGCTGCCTTGTTTTTTGCTTCTGCTTCTCAGCCAGTAGATTTAAGATTTTAGGACCACCCTGGCATTGTTTACCTCTCCAGCCTCAACTTTGACCATTTCCTCGCCAAATCTATTCCAGATACACTGATCTATTGCTGTTTTCCACCTTCAAGCAAAGGCACATGGTATTCTATCTTGAATACTCCTCCAGACCTGTCTTTACCTGAGTTTTTCCTTGTCCCATAGCTCCACTGAGAGATCAGTGCCTCTGAGAAAGTGGTCATTTTCCCTTTTACACTCCATCCCCTAGTTGACTCTCCTGTGGGGTCTGTAATAGATCTTTGTCTTGCATTTTCTACCATGCAGCAGCTTTTGAGTGCATGTGTGTGTGTGTGTGCACATGCACACACACACACTCTGGTTAAGCAACGTCCTGCCTTGTTCCAATTTGGTTGGTTGTAGTCCCAGCCTCACCAACTGGGCACACCACTAACCAGGTGAAAGCTTGATTAGAAAGTCAAGAATGTGAGGAAGGAGATTTGCACAAACTCTCTGTCTCTGGTGAAGCTAACAGAAGCATCTGGGATTCAGGCCACAGCAAGGGGGGTCCTGACGTTCAGCACCCAGCATCAGTGGGATGTCCTGCCATCTTTGGTCAGGGGCCAGCAGGCTGAGGTTGGCTGGCATATTCCTGCACGATGGTTTGGGTGCTGTGTGCTGGACGAGCCTGGTGCTCTATGAGCCACCATCAGTTCACTCTTTTCCTCAATTCCTTTCCTGCTTAGATTACCTGGAAGAGTTGTTTTCAGCTGAGAACCCTGAATGAGGCAGCATTCCCTCTTTTGTGCCCCAAAAGCCCTCCCCAAATCCCCCTTTATGTTATGAGTTTGTCTGTCTGTCCTCGTATTTGTCTCACCCATTTCCTCAAGGCCAGTGGACCTTCTTTATAAGGATATCTCAGCTCTTATTGTGACACCTAGCAAGGTAAATATTGATTAAATAAGTACAAATGAAGGCTTTCTCCATATGCCTTTTGCTGTTTTCTGACTCAGGAGGACCCTTGTCAGCTATGCTGTCAGCTGGGACGCCTCATCTTCAGGGCACCGGGGTATCCTGAGGACTGGGTTAGGATCCAAGTGGGAGTGGACAGTTACCCAGAATAGCCAGGAAGGAAACAGAGGCCTTGAACCTTGAGAATTAGACAAGTTCATTACCAGGCAAACTCAGTCTCAGGGCCCTCTGCTGCATTCAAGAAGAGAGCGCAAGTTCATAGACAAGGAACAGGGAACCAAGAGCAGAGGGAAGAAACGGGCCTCCAAGCACAGTGTCAGGTGGGAGGGAGGTGAGCAGGGCTTACCTGGTGGTTGATTGGGGGTAGGCAGAGGGAAAGCAGCTGTACAATGATCTTGAGGTGGAATGTCTGGGCATGTGAGGGAATGGCAGGAAAGCTAGAGGTTCTGGGATGAGACCGGTCTTCAGCAGTTTAGCACAGAGAATCCAGGTTGCCTGGGAAAGTACTTTTGGCTTTCACCTGGAAAGCCACAACTCAATCTTGCATCAGCTTGAGCCTAAGATGCCTGCCAGAGGATTTTTTTCTGATCTTGGTGGCTGAGATGGTAAAAAATCCACCTGCAATATGGGAGACCTGGGTTCGATCATTGGATAAGAGAAGGGCATAGCAACCCACTCCAGTATTATTGCCTGGAGAATTCCATGGACCCAGGAGCCTGGTGGGCTACAGTCCATGGGGTTGCAAATAGTCAAACACAACTGAATCTCTAACATTTTCACTTTGAGGCTTGGTTTGGATCATTTAGCAGAACCTCAGACACCCCTGCTGTTTCTCTTCAAACGCTTGTAGCATTGGAGTATGGTTATCTGTTTACTTGCTTCTTTAATAATACTAATAACAATAATAGTTACTATTTACTAAATGTGAGGCACTTTTATGTACATTATTTATCTAATCCTTCCAAAAGCTCTAGGCTCTGTGATTCTCCCTAATCAGATGGTAAAAGTAAGGTCCAGAGAGGTCAAGTGACTAGCCTAAGTCTGCACAGCCAGTCAGTGGCAAAGAGAAAATGTGAACTCAACGTGTAAATTTCAGAGCCTCTACCCTTAAACACTAGGTTATATATCTCAGCTGACTCAACAAGTGTTCGTTTCCTTGCCCCTTTTGTGGTTCAAGAAGCCATAGGAGGATGCAGGATTGAGGAAAGGAAAGAAACTTGTCTGGAGGACACGGACCATGAACGGCAGAGCTGGAACCAGATTCCAGATCTCTTAGTTCATGCCAGATGATCATCTTGCTTTGAGAGAACAGTCTAGGAAGATAAGTTCAGCCCAAGTGGATGTGGGAGGAGGAAGAGAATACCAGTGCCTGATTCTCTAGACAGGCCAAATGCTAGGGCTCAACAGAAGATGGATTTTGCACAGAGACTTCACAAAGGCTGGTAATTGATGTCTCGTGAATCTTGACTAGCTGCTGACATCCAAAACCCGGCAAAGCCTGTAGAGTCTTGCTGCTCCATTTACCTGACATACCCATACGTCAGATGCTTCGAGGGGAAAATGCTTCTCATCTGCATTGGCTCCAGTCCCAAAAGGCTGAGATTTATGGGCAAGGGTTGAGACTGGCTCCGGGCCCTGAGTCAGTTGTCTCTATGTGGGGCGCAGCCCTCATTTCTTATTTCCCAGCTGAGAAGTAAAAGGACAGGAGACGCATGAAGTCTTGGACCTGGTCGTGTCTTCAGGATCCCCTTAGACGAGGACCTACCTGGTCCTCACAGTCATCGGGGGGCTTTGTGAAAAGCACACACTGTGACGCTCATTTGACTTCCTGGAGGCCTGGGTTTTGCAGTTTTCAATAGCATCTCAAGAAATGCAGATGATCAGGACGGGGGAGGAAACCCTGATCTAATTCAGCAGAATGACAGTCACATTTTACAGATGGGGCAACAGCACAGGAGGGGAGAAGGCAAGGAGCATAAGAAAGTGGCTAAAGCCTGAACTCTGTCATTCGCTTGCTTTGTGGCTTAGGAAGGGTTACCAAGTCTTCCCAAGCTCCGGTTTTTCACATTAAAAAAAACAAAAAACAAACAAAAAAAACGGACATAATCAGAGAACCTACAGCACTGTTGTAAGATATAAGTGTAAAGTTCTTAGCACAGTGCCTTGGCAAAGTAAATGTTGGCTCTTATTAACAAGTGGGGAAGCAGACAAATAATTGCAATCTAGCAGGATAAATAATTTTGATTTTTACTGCTGTGGCTGTTCCGTTTCTTTTATAAGTTTTTTTTTTTTTTTTTTTTTTTTTTTTTTTTTTTTTTTGGTGAGATTCAAGATTGCTCACTGTTCTTGTACTGCTTTTGTACCTTACTAGAGGAAATAGTTTCCTGGACCACAAGCTGACCTTCCCATACGTGTCTACACAGAAGAACTTCCTTTCTGTGACACAAATCTTCTTCTGTTCTCCAAGGAAAATCATCTCCCACAAGATCAGCCTGCAAAGCCCTAAGAAGACCCCACGGCTTGACCTGCCATCGAAGTCCCTCTGGCGTGGAGCATCTGAGAGTGTAGGCTTATCCCACTGCCCAGGGACACAGCAGCAAAGGCATGGATAATTCCCAGGGACACTGGCCCAAGGCCTGGCTCCAGGGCATCTCCAGCTCAAATTCCCTGGGTCCCCCTCTGGAAAGAGACCAAATGCAGAGAGCCAGCCAGGATGTGTGTGGCCCTGGATGTATATGCATATCTGTAATTGAATGCATGTATAGTGCTACATGAGAATATAAGTATTCTGCATGCTGAAGGAGAGGAGAGGGGCTAACAGTGTCCAGCACGAAGGAACCAGGATACCAAGTGGAGACAGAATTTGCATGAGCTGCTATGAGATGCTCCAGGCCATGTAAGGCAGGATTGTGACTGGGGGCCACGGGCACAGATTTTAAGCACTAAGGCGGTTTAGGAAAAGGGGGAGCTTTGGGGAGCCAGAGATATCTGGAAAGATTTTCCAGGTGTGAGGCATTAGGACATCATTCAGAAATGCCTCCTCTTAGCAGGAAGAAACAATAATTATGATAACAATGAGCACAACCATATATTAAGCATTCGCTCAATTCCAGGACACGTACTAAGTGCTTTACGAGCAACATCTGGTATGTTTCTCCCAAAACATGGGGTCAATGCCAGTACTATTATTCCTGCCTTATAGATTATAAGTGATTTTCAAGGCAAATGGCAAGATGAAATGTAACCTGAGACCATCTGATTCCCCAGCTGGCATTTTGTACAGCAAACACACCCAGTTTCTCTGAGTGTGGTTACAGCCCAAGAGACACGACTGATGCCACTGCTGCTCCCAGTGCAGAACCATGGCAGGACTGAAGGTGCCCACGATGGGCTACCCTTTATGCAGACATTTCACACTTGCCCAAAATGCCTTTTCATGCATCCTTGCCCTTGCTTCTCAACATCGTCCCCGAAGGAAGCTGTGATAGGATCATTCCTATTTTGCAGATTAAGACAGTGAAGCTCGGAATTTGCTTCTTGCTGTAAGAACACATTTAGTGACAGGCTGAAACAGGTGGTTCCAAAGGTCGCCCTTTTCCTTCAGCTTGATGTGGAAGTGCCCCGGGAATGAAGTACAATTGCACCTCTAAGAGGGTAAACTGAGGCAGAGAGCAGCCCATGTGTTGGCCTGGGTTCCCTCCTGACTGTCCTCTCTGCCTTGGCTGCCCTCCTCTGCATGCCTGCTGCAAGGTTCCTGGGTGTCTTGTAGACGAGAGAGGAGCCCCGGGGAGACCCAGCTCTCTAACCCACAAGCCTCAGTTCAGCGCTCGGCAGAGAGAGCTCACATGCCATTAATCACTGTTCTGTTTCCATAAATGTCATCATCCCCCTTCCCAGGCAAAGGCAGACACCCCTGAGGGAGAAACTCTAGAAGCAGAAGCTGGAGCATGTACCCCAGTGCCAGACAGGAAGGAAGGGGCGGAAGGTTACTGCAGTGTCAGAAAGAAAGTGAAATCTTTAGCACTCCTGCAGGGAAAGAGCTTTGCTTAGAGACCTGTCAGGCAACCAGAACTTCAGCCTCCAGGAGCAACTCACCCAGAATTAAATCCTGATGCCCTCTGTTGGTGTTTTCCAGTAATGGTAAAATTTTGGAGATTTAGAGAGGAACAAGAATTTGTGGGTCACAGACATAAACCCCATATTCACACAAACACACAGATTCACATACACCATGATTTTACCCTCAGGCTGCAAAATTAGAATCATAGGCCATCAGACTTGCAGAAGCTTTATAAATATCTGAGTCTTGTCCCTTATTCTTTACAAATGAAGAAACAGAGGCAGTCAGATAGAAAACCATTTTTCAAGGCAAAAATGTGCCACAGTCTTTACACAGGAAAGCTATGACAAACCTAGACAGCGTATTAAAAAGCAGAGGCATCACTTTGCCAACAAAGGTCCGTATAGTCAAAGCTGTGATTTTTCCAGTAGTCATATATGGATGTGTGTTGGACCATAAAGAAGGCTGAGTGCCAAAGAACTGATGCTTTCAAATTGTGCTGGAGAAGACTCTTGAGAGTCCCTTGGACAACAAGGAGATCAAACCAGTCCATCCTAAAGGAAATCAACCCTGAATATTCACTGGAAGGAGTGATGCTGAAGCTGAAATTCCAATACTTTGGCCCCCTGATGCAAAAGATTTGACTCACTGGAAAAGACTCTGATGCTGGGAAAGATTGAGGGCAGGAGGAGAAGGGGATGACAGAGGATGAGATGGTTGGGTGACATCATTGACTCAATAGACATGAGTTTGAACAAACTCCAGGAGATAATGAAGGACAGGGAAGCCTGGTGTGCTGCAGTTCATGGGGTTGCAAAAAGTTGGACATGACTTAGGGACTGAACAACAGCAACTTGACCCACACCATCACATCTAATCCTGATCACAACTCACACAGTGGCACCGTTCTCTCCCTTTCAGAGGAAGGAAGGAGGTAAAGAGAAGTCATGGAATGTTTCCAAAGTTAGTAAAGCTACTTTGGCAGGTGTAGGATGCTAATCCAGGCAACTTTGGCTCCAGAATGCATCCACACTGCCTTTCTAGTTAGTTAAAGCTTTAACTTGAATTTGGATCACCTAACCTTTAATTTTGTGACCTTTACACAAATGTGTGCAAAGTAGACACATTCAGTCTTTCCCTGTCCTCAAGGAGATACAATGAGCTGATGTTAGGCTCACGCCCTGGATATCACAATGGCATGTCCTGTTTTTTCCAATGAAAGACATCTTATTTTTGTGTTTTGAACAAATTGAGAGGTAGGTGTAGGAACCAAAAGAGAAAATCAGGCTATCCGCATTGTTACTGTCAAAGTTCTTAGATCATGTATATGGCTTTGGGTCTGTTGCCCTGGTGGGCCTACCAGCACTTTATCTCTGAATAAGTTGGAGATCCAACCAGTCCATTCTAAAGGAGATCAGCCCTGGGTGTTCTTTGGAAGGAATGATGCTAAAGCTGAAACTCCAGTACTTTGGCCACCTCATGTGAAGAGTTGACTCATTGGAAAAGACTCTGATACTGGGAGGGATTGGGGGCAGGAGGAGAAGGGGACGACAGAGATTGAGATGGCTGGATGGCATCACCGACTTGATGGACGTGAGTTTGAGTGAACATGGGGAGATGGTGATGGACAGGGAGGCCTGGCTTGCTGCGATTCATGGGGTCACATAGAGTTGGACACAACTGAGCGACTGAACTGAACTGACTGAGGTTAAGCTTATCTGCCCATTTGCTGGTACAGTGGGCAACCACAGGCCTCCACCCAGAGAGAACTGCTCAACCAAGCTTAGCACATGACAAAGGGCATCTAAGCAAATTCTCTTCCCTAAAGGCAGGCAGATCTGAAAAAAACAATAAAGACACACAGATCCACATTGAGCTTTGCATACCCATTTTTGGCATAGAACTCAACAATCAGATAAGCTACTTTCCTGGGGGTCATAGAAGGGCCATGATTATTATGCTAATTGAAGTTCCTTTACACAGAAATATGAGAAGTCAAGTGTAAGTCTTTCCATTTAACGCTATTATTTCAAGGGTCCGCTAATGGTGTATGAAACGCTTTGTGTTATCTGCAAAGTTTCCCAGGTAAGTTAAATGTAACTAATCCAGAGTGCACAGAACGGTCAGGGTCCCTAAGAGAACAACTTTTAAGCACCTGTGTAACTAGCATGTTATACGCTAGTTATCAATGAATATTTTTCTGTTTTCTTCCACATGTCCCCATAGGGACTTGAATTAAATCCACAACATGCACTTCTGAAGTTTAGACTGGCCTTCCCTTAATTACCAGAAATGAAAGGTCTGGCTCAAATGTAGATGAGTTCCATAGTTGACTCACGTTAGCTACATCGTGGCAGGAAGGACGGTTTTCAACATAAGCCCAACTTTCGCCTGCTTGGAATTCTCTGAAAAGCCTCCATTTAGGGGGTAACTTGTCAGACCCATTTCTTGTCATAAGCTGGAGGAAAATCAATCCCACTATTTGGGAGTTGGACTCAATCTGAAAGCAATAAGCTTGTCACATTTAATTATTTCACACTCCACTCACCAAGCCTTGAAAGTGTCAATTTCACCTGAGGGCTAAGGGGACCAGGGAAGAGAAATCTGACCAAGTGTGGGAAAACAATAAACTATGGTTAACAACAAGAGCAACCTTTGAAAGTTAGAAAAAAAAAATGTCCCCAATGAGGAACTGGAGGAGGGTTGGAAGAGAGAGATTTGCAGATTGATTGTCTTCTGATATTTTTGGTAAAAAATTAGAATTCTGGAAAAAACATGCTGAAAGGACCCTCAGAAATTATCAGATCAAACAGGTTTAGTTTATTGATGCAGTGACAAAGGCATCTCTGACATTTAATAATAATAGTAATAACAATAACAACAGCCACTATTATTTATTCAGCATTGATTATCTGTCAGTCACTTTTCCAAGGTCCCCCAGCCAGTCAGCAGGAGAAAAGGCCAGAAGCTAGACTTTCCAATTACTACTATTTTTATACTAAATTCTAAAGTAAGTGAGGGCCACAGAGAAAAGCCTGATAATTTTATATTTTATCCGCCTCAAATTCAAAGAATAGTGAAGGTTCAATGTTATCTGTTTAACTCTGGCATAGACTATAGCAATGAAATCACCTCCCACAGACTCAGGACTGATTTAGATGTTTTTTTTTTTTTTAAAGAAAGATGATCAGAGAAAACAGAAAGATAATAGCATGGTATAATGTCTTTGTTACTGAAAGGCTACAATATGAATGAAAACATATCCAAAACTTGTTATTTTCAGCATTTGGGATGATGGAGGCATGGGTGTTAAAACTATTAAACTGTAAGATCCAAGGTCTTGGAAAATGATGGTTTGTTCCAGGTTGATGCAGGGGACAAGAAAACAAGAGTTACAGTGTTCTTTTCTACACAAAATAAAGGAATTAATGAAAGTGTGTGTGTCCACTGAAATCTGTAATTTCCCCCAGTTCATGAGTAGAGAAAAGTAGAACAATCTAATATGTAAGTGATCTGATTTAGACAGATGTGGCCTTGCCTCTCACCTCTGCTACCTTCTCACTGTGTGACTTTGGCAAGTGATTCAACCTCTTTCTTTTAAAAATTTCAGTAACATATATACATACATACATATATATGTGATAAAATCTGCCATCTGAACCCTTTTTAAAATGCACGATTCATTGGCATTAGTTATGTTCACAGTGCTGTGTGCAGTCATCACCAATATTTATTTCCAAAGAGTATGACCGCAAACAGAAATTCTCTACCCATTCAATAATAACCTCTCACTCATTCTTCCTGCAGCCCCTGGTAACCTCTAGTCTATGCATTTTTGGCTTTTATGAATTTGCCTTATTGGAGAAGGCAATGGCACCCCACTCCAGTACTCTTGCCTGGAAAAATCCCATGGACAGAGGAGCCTGGCAGGCTACAATCCATGGGGTCGCAAAGAGTCGGACACAACTAAGCAACTTCACTTTCACTTATTCAACGTATGTCAAATCATATAATACTTGTGTTTTTTGTGTCTGGTTCAGGGCATTTAGAACTATGTTTTCAAGGTTCATCTATCTTGTAGCATGTGTCAAAGACTGAATGATATTCCATTGGATGAATATGCCACATTTTGTCTCCATTCATCCGTTGGTGAACAGTTAGTTGGGCTGTTTCCACCTTTTGACTGTTGTGAATCATAGTTGTTGGTTTGAAACCTCAGGAGCTTCCCAAGTGAAATCTGAAACTTACCCCTGTACACAGAGGGCCTGAAGAGACCAAAGAACGAGGCAGACCTTTCCAGGTTGGCAGGTGGTGGTGCAAGAAAACTTACATACATGTCTTGTCTTAAGCAGCCACAAGACAAGTCAGCCTCTGCACCTGCCTACCTGAGTCTTAAAAGTTTACATAGACATTCTAATGGGGTTCAGTTATGTATTCTGTACAGATGATCTCAACAACACATTGGTCTCTCAAGGCTGTGTACTTGGAAACAGCACCCACTGTGGGAACTGTGCACAGAATGCACATTTCAGCGACAGCAGCGGGTGAGGATCGCCTACATCCAACTCTTGGGTCAACTGCCAGTCATGGACTCTTGATTATCTCTCTCAACAGTTCTGTGATGAACACTGGAGTACAGGTATCTGTTTGAGTCCCTGTTTTAAATTCTTTGCGGTATATGCTTGGAAAGTAGTATTGCTGGGTCATATGGTAATCCAACTCAATGGACATGAATTTGAGCAAACTCCAGGAAACAGTGAAGGACAGGGAAGCCTGGTGTGCTGCAGTCCATGGGGTCTCGAAGAGTCCGACGCGACTTAGAGAATGGACAACAACGACGTGGTAATTCTAAGTTCCTCTCTTTGAGGAGCCACCACAGTTTTCCACAGCATCTGTACTGTTTTACATTCCCATTAGAAATGTACTACTGTTCCAATTTCTCCACATCCTTGCCAACCCTTGCTATTTTCTGGGTTTTTTTTTTTTAATTAAAAATTAAATTATAGTCATTCTTGGAGATGTGGTATCTCCTTGTGGTTTTGATTTGCATTTCCTTAATGAAGTAATTTGACCTCTTGGAAATTCAGGATCACCATTTACAAAATGGTTACAGTGATGCTTATCTTGTAGATTTCCTGGGTAGAATAAATAAGACTGTACTATCTGAAAGAGGAAAATCCAGTAGAGGGTCGATGATGACATTGATGCTGCTGTGGTGATGATGCCTTTGTACATCCCAATTGTTCCCTCCTTTTGGAATATCCTCTCTTATCATATTTCCAGGTTTTCAAATTACAGTTGTCTCTCAGTATATGCCAAGTATTGGGCTTCCCAGATGGCACTAGAGGTAAAGAACCTGCCTGCCAGTGCAGGAGATGGAAGAGGCACGAGTTTGATTCCTGAGTCAGGAAGATCCCCTGGAGGAAGAAATGCCAAACCACCCCAGTATTCTTGCCTAGAGAATCCCATGGACAGAGGAGCCTGGGAGGCTACCCTCCATAGGGTTGAAAAGAGTTGGACATTACTGAAGTGACTTCAAGCATGCATGTACACATATGCAGAGTATCTGTTCCAAGACCTCCCTCATACCAAAATCTGTGGATGCTTAAGTCCCTTATATGAAATAATATAGTCTGTGCATATAATGTATGCACGTCCTTTCATGTACTTAAAAGCATCCCTAGATTACTTATAAGACATACTACAATGTGAATAGCATGTAAATATTTGTAAATACAATGCAAATATTATGTAAACAGTTGTCAGTGCCTCAAGTTCAGGTTTTGTTTTTTGAAATTTTCTGGAATTTTCTCCCCGAAGTAGTTTTAATCTGTAGTTGGTTGAACCTGGTCCATATGGGTACCACATACTGGGGTGAGCCAAGGACCCACTGTATACCCAACCTCTGACCTGTCCACAGCAGTAAGAAGATACATGCTCAAAGTCAGAGAAGTGGCAAGCATCCAGGGAAATATCAGCATTTTCCCCTCCTTATCTTTGTTCACCAGAATTAAGAACTTTTTTCAGCCTTGTTTCATCTTTCATTTTAAATATTAATTAAATAGGGACACTTATTGAGAAGCCATCACCACTTTGTTTTTTCTTGAAACATTTTACTTTGTCTCCTATTTGATATGTAAGATATAAGTATTTTTATTCTAGTTTTAATCTATTAAGACAAGATTTGAGAAAGGATCAGATGGATACTTCTTGCAGCAAGGTGATGGTGTCGACTTAAAAAATAGTCACAACCTAAAAGTTGAAACTTATGCTTTATTTGTTGGAGATTTTAGGACTTAAGCCCAGGAGGGAGCATCTCAAGTAGCCCTGACAGAACTGCCCTAAGAAGGTGGGAGTGGGTGGGAGGAGTCAGGTTATACAGAAGTTTCTAAACAAAGGGCAGGTAGTCTCAACATCAAAAGTATTTTTGTGAATTAAAGAAAACCAAATACTTCAAGTTAAGGAATTTAGCTCTTTTCTGTGTATGGGAGGATGCAACAGTCTGGGCTTATTGAAATCATTTCTTTCATATGCATCTCCACTATCAGGGGCCAATAGCTTACATTTTCACATCCTGAACTCCTTACTGCTCACTGTGCAGAGTGGCTGCAGCCTGATGGCTGCCAGATTACAGGTGTTGTTCTCCTTTCTAAGCGCCCTCAGAGCTCAAAAATCCACATTTGGAGGGCCAGAGTTGCTCATGGCTGTGACATCCTTGTTTACTGATATGGTAGGAACACACTATTTCTCAGTGGGAACATCCCAGAACTTCTGGTAGGTATTTTAAATCACAAGATACAAAGACTCACAAGAGAGGGCAACTTTCTGGACTAGACCTTCAAGGATAAACATCTCTGAATAGGAGGCAGTGGTTTCTTATGGTCTTGCTTCTCCTCTGCCACTTCTGAGAACTTCCTAACTGCTCAGATTAATTAATGAGAAGATGAGTTAATATATTTGAAGCATTTAGATTAGCACCTATCACAAGGTAGGTGATGAGAAGTATTAGCTCTTATGACCGAGGAGTTCATCTTGGGTGGTTATGGTGTCAGAGCTACTGAAATGAGGAAAGATTACAAAGGATGCAATGGGAAAATTGTTCTTCAATAATTGATTTGTTGTTGTTGCTTAGTCACTTAGCTGCATCTGATTCTTTGTGACCCCATGGACGGTAGGCCACCAGGCTCCTATGTCCATTGGATTTTCCAGGCAAGAATATTGGGGTGGGTTTCCACTTTGTTTTCCAAAGGGTCTTTCTGACCCGGGGATCAAACCTGCGTCTCCTGCATTGCAGGCAGCGGCAGGCAGATTCTTTACCAATGAGTCCCCGGGGAAGCCCTTGATAATCAGTAGCCTGGGAAAATATTTCGAATTACTAGCTTGTTTTTACTTCACATTGCCTTACATATGGTGGCCACCCCCCTGGAACCAGGACTAGGGGCATTCCATTTTCACACCCTCAGGGAAGCGTTGTTCCAGCAGAGTAAAGACAGCAACAAGATTAATTCTTAGCCTTTGATTTTGGAGACTAGAACTTTCATAATATTTCAAAAGGAAAAGATTTTGAATTTCAGGATTCTAGACATTAAAAATAAGTGGTCCAAGATTTGCATAATGAATAAGTGCTGAATTTGTCCCTGCTGTGATGCCAGAGGCCACCATAAGGTAAAGACAACCATCTAAGATTCTGCAAAGACTAGATTTGGCCAAAGGTACAACTTACCATGGTCACACTTTCACGGAAAACTTGTATCACCTTTTGCTCAGAGAATTTATTGATCACTTTTTTCCCCCTGGCTGCACTGTTCAACTTGTGATATCTCAGTTTCCCAACTGGGGATTGAACCTGGGCCCCTGCAGTGGAAGTGCACATTCCTACCCACTGGACTGCCAGGTAATTCCTGACTACTTTTGAGAATAAGTGGTTTCTTCTGCCCCAAATTTCCTAGTAATTTGTTTGAACATTCCTTAGTGTATTGATCACTTAATACATTTTACTATATTAACTTGCACGCATAACTTTCCTCTCTTATTTTTAGGGCCCTGGAAAATAGCAACTGCAGCTTCTAAGTGTGATTATAGTAGATCTAAAATGTCATGGTGCAAATGAATCCCTTGAAGACTACTGATCTCCACCTACAGAGATTCTGATTCAGTTGATCTCTGATGGCACCTGGGAATCTATTAATATCTTATAAGCAATTATCCTAGGTGATCCTATTGTAAGTCTGGAGACCACATTAAAAAAAAATCACTGAAAATTGGTTCTTGCTTACAAAATGTATACAATAAACAAGGGCTGGATTAATGCAAGAGTAGACTAAGGGGTTAGCAACTTCAAGAACTGGTGTCTCTGTTGGGTTTTTATATCTGAAGAGATTCTCAGTGTGAGTGAAAAATGTTGCCTGTCGTTATCAGCAAACAAAGGATTTGCAGCCATCAAGTCACTACAACCACCCCCGAAGGCGAGCCTGGGGGGATCTCAGAGTGCAGACGAATGGGCTGCCCTCTGCCACGCTCTCTGCCTCTGCAGCTACCCTCGGTGGTGCGCCCTGATGGGACTCAGGATGGGAGTTCCCAGGGTACTGGCCCTAGGTAGCTGAGGTGCACCAAAGCAATGATTTCAATGAGCCCAGACTCTTGCATCTTCTCACTCTCAGAAAAGCACTAAATTCATTGACTTGCGATAACTGGTTTTCTCTATTTAACAGTAATCTTTTGATGTTCTGCCTACCTGGTCTTTGTTGCAAAACCCCCTGTTTATCCTGGCTCCTCCCTTACCTCTTTGCAGCAATCTCTCAGAGGTACCTGAGGGGCTGCATCCCAGGCTTAACTCCTCAGTTTTATCTGCCAAATAAAATAGAATTCTCAACTTTTTTAGGATGTGTGTGTCTGTGTGTGTGTGTGTGTGTGTGTGTGTGTGTTTCAGTCGACATTAGTAATGCATTGGGAGGGAAATAAAATGTGCTTTGGTTTAGTCAGTAAAGAATCTGCCTGCGGTGCAGGAGACCCAGGTTCAATCTCTGGGTAAGGAAGATCCCCTGAGAAGGAAATGGAAACCTACTCCAGTATTCTTGCCTGGAGGATTCCATAGAGAGAGGAGCCTGGCAGGTCCATGGGGTTGCAAAGAGTTGGACACGACTGAGCAACTAATAAAATGTGCTTAACTGACTGCCTCTCACATCAGTCAAATTCCTTGAATGCCTGGAATTTGTTTTCCATAATCCTGCCAGGTCATCTATCCAAGAGGAAACTGAGGCTCAGAGAGTCTATCTCTTGCTCAAAGTCAAGGAGCTAGAAAGTAGCATAACCAGTGTTCACATCCTGGCTGGTGTTATTTTTAAATGCATGCTCTTTCATTCCTCCAAGCCTCTGAGGTTACAGGACTCAGACACCAAGGTCCAGAAACAACCTCTTTTAGTGGTGCTGAGAAAGGCATTTGACTTCCGTGTGCCTTAATTTACCGTCTGCAAAATAAGGGCAGCACTACTTGATTAAACAGGGTGTATTGTAGAATTAATCAGTGGAGGTTTGGAATGGGAGGTGAAAATGTAAAAGCAGCATCTAATCAAGCCATCATTATTATGAACAATAATAACATTATCAACATTGGGTTCATAATTTAATCCTCGAAGCATTGACCCACCAGCTCTGATTATTATTATTGATAATTAATAAGGATAAGACAGGAGGTTAATGAGGCTTCTTCTTGGCTTCAAATCTTTACTGGGTAGGAAGAGAGAAAGATTAATTCTTTCCTTTATACCAAATGTAACTGGATTTGAATTTGTTGTCTATTTTTGTGTTTCTTTATCTCTCTCTTAAAATTCCCTGAGGCCCACTTAGCATAATGGAGTAAATGAGCCAGTCTGTAAAACTGCTTTTTAAAGCCCAAAGTGGTGGTGGCTACAACACGTGGTAGCCAAGACACTGGCTCATTAGGGACGCGTTCAGTCCCAAACTTGGCTATTTTCTGAAATTCAGAAGGAAATTCTTGAGAGGAATATAACCCCTATACACGTGAGCCTAGGTGTTAGGAAACCTCAGAGAGAGCTCTGGCTCCATGAATAACTCATCTGTGCCTTTAGCTGAATTGAAACACCTTCATGATCTGATCTACAGAACAGGGATGGACACCCTTTGTTCAGCTTGCAAAGCTGTTTCAAGGATCAAATAATGGGATGTGTATGAAAGTTCTGTTGGCCATTCGCTCAGTTTGCGATGATGGTCAGAAAGAGAAAGCAAAGACTGTGAATCCTAGCTGTTGTTGTTTAGTCACGTCTGACTCTTTTGTGACCCCATGAACTGTAGCCCACCAGTCTCCTCTGTCCCTGGGATTTCCCAGGCAAGAATATTGGAGTGGGTTGCCATTTCCTTCTTCAGAGGATTTTTCCAACCCAGAGACCAAACCCGAATCTACTGCATTGGCAGGCAGATTCTTTACCACTGAGCCACCAGGGAAGCCCATCCCACAATCTGTTAATAAAGCATGCAATTATATATCTATATCTATATCTATATCTATACACATATATACACATACATATATATATATACATGTATATATGTATGCATATATAAATATATACATATATACATATATATGTCTAAGATTCACAGGCTTCCCTGGTGGCTCAGTGATAAAGAATCCACCTGCCAATACAGGGGGCATGGGTTTGGTCCCTGGATCAGGAAGATCTTGGAGAAGGAAATGGCAACCCATTCTAGTACTCTTGCCTGGGAAATCCCATGGACAGAGGAAGCTGGCAGGCTACAGTCCTTGGGGTCACTAAACAGATGGACATGACTTAGTGACTAAACAACAACATTAACAGATTCACTAGTGAGTTATAAAATCAGAAGAATGACCTAGGTCTAACCTTTGGAACTAGCTACTCCACAGTGATGTCTATATTGCTTAAAAAGTCAGGCCACTCCACGCAGACAGCATCATCCTGGGCTGTAGTTATTTACCTGGCAACATGTCAGGTACGCAGCAGACCTCTCCATCCCCACCCCCCAACTCAGTGCAGCAGAGATCTGGGCACCTTGGTGACTTGCTTACAGAAAGTTGATTATTGAATACACATCTGGAATACAATTTGGCTAGAAAAGTGTCCCCACTCTCGCCTTTCCTTGATTCTAAACTCAGCCTCCATACAATATCATAGCAATTTGGGTAATTAGAAGTAGTTCCGTGATTAGATGCTTGAAGAGGAAATGCAGAAAATGGCCACAATTCTTCACCTTTCCCTATATCCATACCTTTTGCAATACAGCTTGGCTGCCCCTTCCATCAAGTGGTGAAACCTGTTTTTCCTATCCCCTAATGTGGTCTTGTGACCGACACTGGCTAAGAGAATATAATAGAAGTGACAGTGAAATGATTCTAAATCGAGGCCTAATGGAGTGTTTTGTTCACTTTCTTTGGAAACCTAATCATTGGCCTTGGTCGGTCAGAGTCCTTATGGAGGAGGGTCCAGCTAAGGGCATCTAAGAGCAATTTATAGTTGGCAGAGTTGATTAATGGACACACAACTGCTGGCAGATTCGCAAATAAGGCTAACTAATACAAGAAGGGTCACTCAGTTGATCCCAAACTCAAGAGAAATACTGGTAAAAGTATGTGTTTTAGGCCATTAAATTTGGGATGTTTTGTTAGGCAGCAGTTGCTAACTCATATAAATACACAATGGAAATCTTCAAGTACAACATTTCTCTCTGTAACTTTATAGAAAAAGAAAGGGAAAAACACTAACTTAGCATGAGTTTACCAGTAACCAGATTTTTCCAATGTCTAATCATAGTTTTTGAAGTTTTTAAACTGTGATGAAATGTCTAATTGTAGTTCTACTGTTTATAGAAGAAAAGATTTTGACTACCTATAGAGTTGAATGTAACAGGTCATGAAATGACCTCTTTATTTCAAGGATTCATTTTAAAGCAAAAATAAAAACTTTTATTGAGTACCTGATCTGTGTCATAAAGGTTGCTAGGTCCTGAGATTTGAAGTCAATTAAGGAATGCTTGACATTTCATCTTCAGTAAATTATTCTTTGGAAATCTGTTTTCAAATAGTCTCAGAAGTTAGACCATGTTAAGCTGGCCTCAGTGACCAATATAGACGGAAGTCACCATGTGTTTTCATTTGACTCTTTCTCCTTCACCTCTGATCAATTTTGTCATTTGAAAAGCAGAAGGCTGGGGCCAAGTTCTCTTCCATCTCTCTATTAATTGACATGAGAAAGCATCCTCATTTTCATTGTCAGACAGTACATAACTGATACAGAGACTTAAAAGATACCAATGAATTGGCTCAAAGAACTCATGAAAATAATGATGAAAATCTTGGACACTGAATTTCAGCTCCAGCATGTAAACGGTGAGCTAATCACTTCAATCTTAAAAAAAAAAAAAAAAAAAAAAAACAAGAAAAAGCTGGAAAAAGGGAAAACCAGACTGTTTTTGAACCCATTAGAGGACAGATGCTGCCTCTCTGAAATCTGAAGAAAGTCTCATCTAGAAAGATAGCTAGACTCCCTGTAAAAGCTGCTGGGGCCATACACCAGTAAGAATCTTGTAACAGTAATTTTGAGAATTGCTTGTGTCTGAGTATTGACTGGCATGAGAGCAAAAACTACCTGGGTACCACAGTCTCAGGGTACCAGCTACATTTTTAATGGGTTTTATCTTCAGGAACCCCACCAGATTCTCATTTTGAAGATGTGAGAAGAACCCTGTGTCAGTGGCAGGTAGATGGGAAAGAATAAGTAATACTTATGAAATATACCCAGAACCTGACTCCAGGTGAGTGCCCTATCCCAGTTGAGGAAAGAGGAAGGAAGGGCATTTCTATTACTCCAGCCCTTCCAGTATTCCTGTTTCACCTAAGGGGATAAGGAAGAGGAGCACAGTCCCTAGCAAATGGGATTCAAGAAGACTGATTGAGAAAGCTTCTGCTAGGGAAGGGACACAAGCAGAAAAACAAGGAAAAATAAATTTATAGCACAGGGGAGGCCTCTTGTAAGGTCACAGCCTAAGCCATACCCTCGGTGAAAGGGTGAATTTTAATGAAAAGATTCTAGAATGTTCCTATGATATGCTTAGTAGTGGCCCACAAAAGATAGCCACATCCTAATCCCCAGAAGCCTGTGAATATGTTGCCTTAATGGTAAAGAGGATCTGCAGGTATGATTGAGTTAAATTGTCTTGAGATTGAAGGTTATCTTGGATTTTCCTATCCTGATGGGTCTTAAATTTAATCACAAGGGTCCTTATCAGAGGGAGGCAAGAAGATGGAAGGAAGTAGGAGATGTGAAAAGAGAAGCACGATTGGAGTGTTTCTAGAAAAGGATCAACAGCTAAGAAATGCATGTGGACTCCAGATTGTAGAAGTCAGGTGAACAGATTCTTCCCAAGAGCTTCTAGAAGATACCAGCCTTGCTGATATCTGTACTTTAGCTTAGGGCCACAGATTTTAAACTTCTGACTTCCAGAACTATAATGGAATACATACGTGTTGTTTTAAGCTACTCAGTTCAGTTCAGTTCAGTTCAGTTGCTCAGTCGTGTCCAACTCTTTGTGACCTCATGAATCGCAGCACACCAGGACTCCCTGTCCATCACCAACTACTGGAGTTCGCTTAGACTCACGTCCATCGAGTCAGTGATGCCATCCAGCCATCTCATCCTCTGTCATCCCCTTCTCCTCCTGCGCCCAATCCCTCCCAGCATCAGAGTCTTTTCCAATGAGTCAACTTTTCGCATGCAGTGGCCAAAGTACCTGAGTTTCAGCTTTAGCATCATTCCTTCCAAAGAAATCCCAGGGCTGATCTCCTTCAGAATGGACTGGTTGGATCTCCTTGCAGTCCAAAGGACTCTCAAGAGTCTTCTCCAATACCACAGTTCAAAAGCCTCCATTCTTCGGTGCTCAGCTTTCTTCACAGTCCAACTCTCACATCCATACATGATCACTGGAAAAACCATAGCCTTGACTAGATTGACCTTTGTTGGCAAAGTAATGTCTCTGCTTTTGAATATGCTATCTAGGTTGGTCATAACTTTCCTTCCAAGGAGTAAGCGTCTTTTAATTTCATGGCTGAAGTCACCATCTGCGGTGATTTTGGAGCCCAGAAAATAAAGTCTGACACTGTTTCCACTGTTTCCCCATCTATTTCCCATGAAGTGATGGGACCAGATGCCATGATCTTCGTTTTCTGAATGTTGAGCTTTAAGCCAACTTTTTCACTCTCCACTTTCACTTTCATCAAGAGGCTTTTGAGTTCCTCTTCACTTTCTGCCATAAGGGTGGTGTCATCTGCATATCTGAGGTTATTGATATTTCTCCCAGCAATCTTGATTCCAGCTTGTGCTTCTTCCAGCCCAGCGTTTCTCATGATATACTCTGAATAGAAGTTAAATAAGCAGGGTGACAATATACAGCCTTGACATACTCCTTTTCCTATTTGGAACCAGTCTGTTGTTCCATGTCCAGTTCTTTTTTTTTAATTTAATTTAATTTTTTTTATTTTTAAACTTTACATAATTGTATTAGTTTTGCCAAATATCAAAATGAATATCCATGTCTATGTTCTAACTGTTGCTTCCTGACCTGCATATAGGTTTCTCAAGAGGCAGGTCAGGTGGTCTGGAATTCCCATCTCTTGAAGAATTTTCCATAGTTTATTGTGATCCACACAGTCAAAGGCTTTGGCATAGTCAATAAAGCAGAAATAGATGTTTTTCTGGAACTCTCTTGCTTTGTCGATGATCCAGCGGATGTTGGCAAAGCCATTAAGTCTTGTTAATTCATCACAGCAACAAAGGGAAACTAATATAAGTCCCCTCCCTTTACTCCCACACCAACGGGGTTATGGAATGATGACAGTGAATTATACCTGAAACAGCTGACAGACTCTTTTTGAGGAATAATATTTAGGGAAGTCTGAATTCAAGAATGGAGAAGGCAATGGCACCCCACTCCAGTACTCTTGCCTGGAAAATCCCATGGATGAAGGAGCCTGGTGGGCTGCTGTCTATGGGGTCGCAGAGAGTCAGACATGACTGAAGTGACTTAGCAGCAGCAGAATTCAAGAACGGGGACAAAAACAAGGACAGAGAGGAATTTGAAGCCTCTGGCATCTAGAGCTACACAAAATAGTAAACACACCCAAATCCTAGCCAGTTTATCCTCAATCCTCATGCTAAAGGCTTATTTGCCACAGTTCCTAATATTTGATACAATATATGTTCCTTTCAACAAAAAATTAGAGAACATGTCAAGAGGTCAGGACAAACAGTCTGAAGTGACAAAGCAAGCATCTGAATAGACTCAGATATGATCTAGATGTTTGAACTATAAGGGAATTTAAAATAACAGTAACTAATATGTTAGGGATCCGATGGAAAAAGTATACACCATGCAAGAACAGATAGGTAATGTAACTAGAGAGATGGAAACTGAGAAGAGTAGTTTAAGCCTAAAGCAAGCAGAAGAAAGTGAATAATATAAATCAGAATAAAAATCAATGAAATTGAAAATAGGGAATAAGTGGAGAAAATTCACAAAACTCAAAGCTGTTAGTTTTAAATAGTCAGTACAATTAATAAACCTCTAGCCTGGCTTCTCTCATATCTCAATTGGTAAAGAATCTGCCTGAAATGCAGGACAGCCCAGTTTAATTCCTGGGTCAAGAAGATCCACTGGAGAAGGGATAGGCTACCATTCCAGTATTCTTGGGTTTCCCTTGTAGCTCAGCTGGTGAAGAATGCACCTGCAATGCAGGAGACCTGGGTTTGATCCTTCAATCCCTGGGTTGGGAAGGTCCCCTGGAGAAGTGAAAGGCTACCCACTCCAGTATTCTGGCCAGTAGAATTCTATGGACTGTATAGTCCATGGGGTTGCAGAGCTGGACATGACTGAGCGACTTTCACTGCACTTCACTTCAGCCTGGCTAATGAATTAAAAAAGAGAAGAGACACAATCTTCCAATATCAGAAATGAAGGAAACATTATTACTACTGAGTCCATGGACATGCAAAGGAAAATAAGACTATGATGAGAACTGTATTGCCACAAATTTGATAATTTAGATGAAATGAGCAAATTCCTTGAAAGATAAAAACTACCAAAACTCAGAAAGAGAAATATATAACCTGAATATCTCTGTAACTATTAAATGAATTGGTTAAAGTAACCGTCCAAAAAAGAAACACCAGGCCCAGATGGTTTCACTGGTGAATTTTTACCAAACATGGAAGAATACCAATTCCTTATAATCTCTTTCAGTAAATAGAAGTTGGGGGTGGGAAGGGAATTTTCAAACTAAATTCATGAGTCTAACATTACTTTAATAAAAGAACAAGATAAAAAGAGATTATAAGAAGGAAGGGAAAACTGCAGACCAATAACATCTCATGGTCATAGATGTAGAAATCCTCAACCAAATATTAGCAAATAAATTCCAACATTGTATAAGAACTATTATATGCTATGACTCAGTGCAATTAATTCTAGGTATGTAAGGCTGGTTCAACATTTGAAATCAATGTGTGATTTCTATGTATCAGTCATATGAATGGACAAAAGGCATAGGATCGTATAAGATGACACCAAAAAAGCATTTGAAAAGTCCAATACTCATTCATGATTAAAAAAAAAAAAGTAAACCTCTCAGAACAATAGGAATAGAGGAAAACATGATCATGATAAAGGACAGCTGAAAAAAATCCTATAGCAACATCATACTTGATGGTGGGAGATAGGGCACTCTACTTTTAAGATACGGGACAAGGCAAGAAAATCTTCTCTCACGACTTCAATTCAACATCATAATGGGAATTCCATCTAGAGCAACCAGAATATAGTCATAAAAATATACAGATTGGAAAGGAAGAAATGCAACCATCTTTATGCTTCAGTGTCATCTAGAAAATGTCAAAGAATTGATTTTAAACAAAATTCCTGCAATTAGTAATTGAGCATAGCAAGATTTCAGGATACAAGTATAATATACAAAATCAACTGCTTTCCTATGCACCAGTAATGAATTGTACTACTAAAAATACCACTTATAATAGCACCCACAAAATGAAATATTGAGTATAAATCTAATAAAAATTTGTTCTAGTAGAGAATATGTGGAAAATACAGAACACTGTTTAATGAAAAATACAGAACGCTAATGAAAGAAATAAAAGCAGAACTAAATAAATGAAGAGATATTTCATTTTCACAGACTGGAACATTCAATATCGTTAAGATGTCAGTTTTCAACAGCTTGATCTATAGATCTAATTCAATCACAATCAAAATTTCAGCAGAGTATGATGCAGTTATTAGAAAATTCATTCTGAAGTTTATACGGAAAGGCAAAAGACCAAGAATCAGCAATACAACACTGGAGAAGAACAAAGTTTGAAGACTCTACTGCCTGATTTCAAGTCTTGTCAACCCACAGTAAACAAGACAGTGTGGAACTGGTGGAAGAAAACAAACGGCTGGAGCAATGGAACAGGAAAACCTGCAAAATAGACCCAGACAAATAAACTCAGCTTTTACAAAACTGAAAAGGCAATTTAAAGAAAAAGAAGTCTTTCAACAAATAGTGCTGGATCGGTTGTATACCCATGTGTAAAAAAAAAAATGCGCATGCACAGACTTTCCACAAAAATTAACTCAAAATAAATTATATGCCTGTTTAAATGTAAAATTATAAAACTTCTGGAAGCAAGAGAAAATCTACAGGACCCTGGATTTGAAGATGAGTTTTTAGATACAATAGAAAAGTTCAGTTCAGTCGCTCAGTCGTGTCTGGCTCTGCGACCCCATGAACCACAGCACGCCAGGCCTCTCTGTCCATCACCAACTGCCGGAGTTCACCCAAACCCATGTCCATTGAGTCGGTGATGCCATCCAACCATCTCATCCTCTGTCGTCCCCTTCTCCTCCTGCCATCAATCTTTCCCAGCATCAGGGTCTTTGCAAATGAGTCAGCTCTTCGCATCAGGTGGCCAAAGTATTGGAGTTTCCATAGCAGAAAAAATTGGTAAGTTGGACTCTATTAAGATTAAAAACGTTTTCCTGTAAGGGAGTTAAAAGACAAACCACAGATTGGGAGAAAATATTTACAAAACACAAGTCTGAACTTGTATTCAACATATACAAAGAACTATCCAAAACGGAACAAGAAAACAAACAAACTAATTTAAACATAGGAAAAAGATCTGAGCAAGCCTCACCAAAGAAGATGTACAGATGGCAAGGAAGCATATGAAAAGATGCTCAACGTAGCTTATCATTAGAGAAATGCAAATTAAAACAATTAGATGCCGCTATCTACCTATTAGAATGGCTGCAAACCAAAAAGCTAACAATAGCAATTTCTGGCAAGCATGCCAAGCAACAAGAACTATTGTTGGTATGAATGCAAAATGACACAAGCACTTAGCAGACAGTTGGGCAGTTTCCTACAGAACTAAGCGGGGTCTAAGCACACGTTTCAGAGATCTCACTGCTAGGTGTTTTACCCAGTGTTTAGAAACTTATGCCACACGGTAACTAACAGGCAAATATTTACAGAAGCTTTATTGATAATTGTCAAAAATTTATAGTAGCCAAGATGTCCTTCAGTATGTGAATGTATAAACAAATAGTGGTACATCTGTAAAATCGAATACCATCCAGCATTAAAGGGGAATGAGCTATTCATCCATTCAAAGATAAATCTTAAATTAATACTTCTAAGTGAAGGAAACAAGTCAAAAAAGGCTAGAGACTGTATGATTCCACTTGTATGATACTCTGGACAGGACAAATCTACAGAAATGGTCAACAGGTGGCTGTCAGGGATTTGAACGAGGAGGAGGAGCAAATAGGTGATACATAGAGTATATGTAAAAAAGTATATACGTAAAGTATATGTAAAAGTGTATATGTAACGTATATGTAAAAAAAGTGAAAGCAATTTCACTTTCACTTTTCACTTTCCTGCATTGGAGAAGGAAATGGCAACCCACTCCAGTGTTCTCGCCTGGAGAATCCCAGGGACGGGGGAGCCTGATGGGCTGCCATCTATGGGGTTGCACAAAGTCGGACATGACTGAGGTGACTTAGCAGCAGCAGCAGCAGCAGAGTATATTTTTTGGTTAGTGAAACTCTTCCCTGTGATACCCTAATGGTGGATATATGACCCTAAGTATTTGTGAAAACACATAGAAATTTACAACACGAAGAATGAACTTTAATTACACAAAATAAAAAAAAAATAATTTAGGAGTTTAGAGAATCCCAGAATGGGCTGCAGAATGTGACAAAAGAATCTAACTGTATTGTAAGTACATAGAACCACCTCACTGAAGTGGGGTGGAGGGAGGTGCTGACCTAGATAGCTTTGGAAATAAGTAGAATTCACTAAAGGCAATAGAAACTGTCCATAAACACTGTGCTCTAGTTGAAAAAGTTGTTTGCCATATAGGTACAAGTCTGCAATTTTGAAACCAGTACATACGCACACCGGAACTGAAAAGTTAAGCATCTGATGAGAGGTAGGAGGCGGGTTTCTCACTGTTAGAGGTGGAGGATACAGACAAGCAAGGAGAGGGGCTGGAATAATTCTTGCAGCCATGGATGAGAGCTAGCAACACCAGGATGAATTCATGTTTTGCTTAACATAGTTCAAATGACGACCTACGGAACTATTTACAGATACATGTATATACATGAGTTAGTTGTTGTTTAGTCACTAAGTCATGTCCAATTCTTTCACGATCCCTTGGATCTTAGCCTTCAAGGCTCCTCCGTCCATGGGATTTCCCAGGCAAGAATACTGGATTGGGTTGCCATTTGCTTCTCCAGGGGATCTCCCTAACCCAGGAATCAAACCTGTGTCTCCTGCATTAGCGCGCACAGACACACACACACATACATATTGCTTTTTCAGTTGAAGGACTTTATAAGCAATGACACCCTGGTAGTACTCATAGTGCCTGTATCTTGGTTTCTAACTCCATACTCCAGTAAAAGTAACTGGGGCCCCTTGAAGAAAAATCTTCTTCAAAGACAGAGGCAGGAAATGCACAAGGTGACATTAGAGCTTCTTGTGGTTCCAGAAATGAAACACACACACACACACACACATAAACACACAGACGTGCACACACACACACACACACAGAATAATGGGGATACATCAAAGAGACATAGGAGCCAATTGCTCCCAATGGTCAATGCTGGAACAAATTACACAGTGCAAGAAATTCATGTGTTACAGGTACCTCCCCAACCCCTACTTTATGAAAGTTTATCTGCCACTCGGTTTTTCACAAAAGATATAGATTAGTCTCTAACAGGGACTTCCCTGGTGGCTCAGACAGTAAAGCGTCTGCCTACAATGCAGGAGACCCAGGTTCGATCCCTGGGTTGGGAAGATTCCCTGGGGAAGGAAATGGCACCCCACTCCAGGACTCTTGCCTGGAAAATCCCATGGACGGAAGAGCCTGGTAGGCTACAGTCCACGGGGCCGCAAAGAGTCGGATGTGACTGAGCGACTTCACTTTCACTTTCTTTTGCTAACCAAAAGAAATCCAAAGAGGATTTCTGCTTTTATGACAAATGGTAAAAAACAAGGATGGCCTTCATTGTTTCTTTTTTGTTGCTGTTCATTTTTTTTTTTTTTTTTTCAGCAAGTCATCACAGAGGCAGTGGGCACACAAGAATGGTATCGCCAAGCTCCTGTGCTCAGCACCTCAGCATCAAGCCTGCATAGATTTGAAGGGTGTCTGTGAGCATCTGACCTTTATCTCCACATATTTGGTATCTGTTAGCAAGATGTGTCATAAGATATCTGCCTCTTCACTTACCGTTTTGGCATATGACATGTGTGATGGGCATGCTCTACTTTCAGAGAGTGGGGGAAACCTATATTAGATTATAGCCAGAAGTGTAAAATAAGAATCCATGAGTCCACACTGATTTAGACAAATGGTTGAGTAGATAATAAATGAGGGAATACAGATACATCTCCCACGCAGAAGAATTCCAACTAATTTTTGTGTCTACTCTGCCCTTACGTGTCCCCCCCATTCCTTAAAAGTGGGGTTCACATAATGACTGCCTTGCAAAGATTACAGTTTGAACGGAGATGGGGGGAGAGTAAATGTATAGTGGAGATGCAAGAAAAGCACTACCTTAGACATGCAATCAAGATGAACATTATGGGCAATAAGTCATGTTGATAAGAGGTACCCTTGGTATGAGGTGATGAGAGTGACACGTCTCCTCTGGGAGCTTACTCCTGGACACCCATAACCCCAGTCCAGTCATGGGAAAAATCCTCAGACAACCCCCAACTGAGGTACTCCTTATAGACTGTCAAGGTAACCAAAAACAAGGACAGTCTGAGAAATATCTCAGTGAAGAGGAGCCTAAGGAGACCGGAGGGACAAATGTAAGATGGGAGCCTGAAACAAAAAAAAAGGATATCAGGTGAAAACTAAGGAAATCTGGATACTCTATGCGAGCGTGCGTGCTAAGTTGCTTCAGTTGTGTCTGACCACATGGTTTGCGACCACATGGACTATAGCCCGCCAGGCTCCTCTGTCCATACATGTTAATAAAGAATCAGGTATTAATATTAGTTCATTAGTTGTGACATGCTAGTATGAGATGTTTGTAATAGGACAGCCTGACTGTGGGTTACAGGGGAATTCTACCATTTTCACATTTTTTTTCCTGTGAATTCTAAAAGTATTCTAAAATTTAATAAAGTTATTAAAAAAAAGTAATGGGCACAGTAGCAACCTTGGCGAGATGATTATTTTTTGTTAGAAGAGGAAGCCAGGGAAATCAGTGTAATGTATGGATATTGGGCATCAGCCTTAGACAGCCCTGCATTCCAGGATCAGCCCTGCTACTTTCTGGATGTGTGTTGCTAAGCATCTAATTCAATCTCTGTCTTCCTCATACGTTAATGAGTGCCATCTAATGATTACAGTTGAATTATAGAAGCATATGGCACATCGGCTATATAGCTGTCACGGAGCTGGTACTGCCATTCTCATTGTGACGTGACTCTTCTTGGTTTGGCTACTCAGGCTGATTATCAACACCCACTGTGTAGATGTCTGTGACATGTTTGGATGGCGATTGCATTAAGACAATGCTTCCTTGTATTCAACACCAAACCAACCTGCCATCATTCAAACACGTCCCCTCTTGGGGAGACAGAAAGCAGACGTTCCCAATAAAGATGCCAATTATTTCGTCAGGCTTCTCTGCAGACTTAAGAGTTTCTTTTCTCTTTATGTTCATGTAAGCTGGTCGTTTTATTATCACAACTGAAGGAGAGTTGCGGCTGGAATGTTCATTGTGCATGTTATAAATAATTGCTTGTTATTTTTCCTTTTTATAAAAACACTGATATTCAATATTAGAAAATTAATAACACTCTCATAATGAAAAAGAATTAAAAACCACCTACAATGCCAATGTTTAAGTTTTATAACCTGCTTCTTAAAACTAACATCTATCTTGTCAGTACACGCTCATCCTTGTATCCCTAAATAATGTCACAAAAATAACCTTTAATCGCTGCATAGAATTCCACATATAATGACTGCACCATAGGTTATTCATTCAAGTGCCTACTTTGGGATGTTTGGGGAGTTCCCTTTTATTATTTATTTATTTATTTTTAGATTATTAGTAGTTTGGTGATGAACGTTCCTGTAGTTAAATCACTGTATATGTTTTAATTACGTCTATTCTTTGTCATGGCTTTTCGGGGTTTGTTTTTTTTATTTACTTTTGGCCGTGCTGGGTTTTTGTTGTTGCACGGGTTTTTCTCTAGTTGTGAAGGTTGCAGGGCGGTGGGGGGGTGTATTACTCTCCAGTTGTGGGGTTCAGGCTTCTCATTGCGAGGGCTTCTCTTGTTGTGGAGCATGGGGTCTAGGGCGCACGGGCTTCAGTAGTTGGAGCTTTCAAGCTCTAGAGCCCAGGCTCGGTAGTTGGGGCGCATGGGCTTATTTGCTCCACGGCATGTAGGATCTTCTCGGACCAGGGCTCGAACCCTGTCTCCTGCACTGGCAGGCGGATTCTTTACTGCTTGAGCTGGTCGGCCTCTGGAGGAACTGAAAGCTGGTACTGCACTTGGGCCAGAGGAACGGCGAGAGGCAGGAGTGGAATGCAGAGAGTTTGAAATTGATACTTGGGTAATTTCGTGTAAAATGAAAAAAAAAAAATTGTATTTGTGTGAGATTGGATTTTGCATCTCAGTATCTACCCTTTTGCTTTATTCCGGCTATAAAGCTTCCAACCACAATGCCCTTTGTAGCTAGACGTGCTTGGAAAGAATTCCAGTCATGCCACATCCTAGTGGCATGACTTGTTGTATCCATCTGTAAAATGGGGGTGGCCTTGTGAGAACTAAGAGAGAAAATATATGTAGAGACCCTGGTGCACAACACAGGCTCAGTAAGCAATGGATTGCCTCCACCTGAGAGATGCTTGAATTTTTTTCCACAGCCCACACAGCAAGGCATTGTTCCTCTCAACTTTGGTCAATTTATAATATCTAGGCAATGTTTCCCTAATATCTAGGGTTGTATCATGGCAACCGACTCCAGTATTCTTGCCTGGAGAATCCCCATGGACTGAGGAGCCTGGCGGGCTTCAGGCCATGGGGTCGCAAAGAGTTGGACACGACTGAGTGACTAAGCTCAGCACAGCACAGCACAGGCAATGTTTTCCTTCTGAGAAAAGCAAAAAGACATTTTCTGCCTCTTCTGCTTTCTGCGTCCTCAAAGCCCCAGGCCCTTCTGAGACTCCTCTGACCCAAAGTCGCTTCCATTAGAATCAGGACTAGGACAATATCTGTCCCTGACAAACAAGGTTTTAATTCATCAGCAGCCCCCTGATACCTCGGTGTCCAAAACACTTTATCCGGCATTCTCTTCACCCGTACATGCAGGAGACCGAGAAGCCAAGATGCTCTGCAGGGTTTAAATCTGATAAGCCCTAGAAAATTCAACTCCAGCCCACCCCTCCCTTTTTCTTTTGGAGCTATTCATTTTCAAACAGCTTCAGTTTTATATCAGAAGGAGATGAAGAAAAGTACATAAGCTGGGCAGCCAGGCACATCAGGCTTCCACTCCACGGCTCTGTCGTTCACTGGTTCCCTGATCTCAGGCCAGGTAACTCATCTCCTCGAACCTCAGTTTCCTCACCTGCAGAGTGACGGTAATGACAGCTGGTTGGTAATCATTTCATGATTAATGCAAAACTCAGAGCCTAATGCCTGCACATAGCAGCGTCTCCCCATTTATGGGTTTGGTTCTGTTACCCATCACAACTTCCTTCACCATCCTTCTGCTAAAGTTACCTTGGAGAGAGAGACAGAAACTTTTCATTAGTACACACCCTATTGCGCCTTCCAGAATGCTTAAATGGTTAAAACTGTTGCCTAAAAACGTGCCTACTCAGACTCGTTTTTACTCAACTAGACTCATTCATTCATCCATTCACTCAGCTTGTGCCAGGAATTATGCCAATGAAAAATGCCAAAATGAACAAGACCTTCTCTGTCCTCAGGGAGCTCATAGCCTAGTGGAGGACAAGTAAACAGAAAATTATAATTCAGCAACAAAGAATCCATGTGATGATAGAGAAACGGATCAGGGCTTGGCAGGATACCTAACCAAGCCTTGCAGGGAACAGTGTCCTCAGAGAGGGCAACTGAGCTGAGCTGAGGATGAGCTAGTATAGATTAGGCTGATGTAAGTTAAATCATGTAGTCTTTAGGACAGCTCTGAAAAATACATACTTCCATTTTACACACGTGGAACCTAAGGCTCAGAGGGGCCAAGTTAGCCTAGCAGTGTGGGGACCTGATACAATCGGGGAGCCTGGCTCCAGAATACATGTACCTTGATGGTGAAAGTTCAAGCCCCATGTCAGGATCACTGCCCACTTATCAGAAGCTCTGTAGTACAATTTTCAGCTTCTTTTCAAATCCCTCCCCCCTCATCCTTTTTCACGCAGCTCTTCTTTTTCCACGGCTATGCTGGGGATTTAGAGAAGGCAGGGATTCAGCTTTGCTCCCGGCTGCCTAGCCCCATATGTGGGCTGCAGGAGCCTCAGCCACCTCCCAGCCATCATTCTTTCTTCCAGGGACAGAGTTATGGCCCCCGGGAGAGGTCTGTTCCACCAGAGTAGTCAGTTACTAATGAGCTTCATGCTGCTCCTCCGCCCCCGGCCGTTCTCCACCCCACATCTCCTAAGTCACCTTCATCCGGCAGCTGGAGACTGGTGGGAATCTGTGGGGGAGGGGATCACCCAGCCCAGGGGCTAGAGCACTGTCTCTAGATCCCTCGAGGATACCTGGGGTGTGAGCCAACCACAAAGGAGAGGAGGAGAGGGTCTCAGCCTCTTGGACCACTGCCCAGGACACAGAAGCCTGGTCTCCGTGAGTCAGGCCTGCGGGTCCTTCCCTTCTGGGGAAAGAGACATTTCTCGGATGCCCTCAAAACTCTGGTCCTTCTCTGCCAGAATCCCAGGGCCCATCTACTGAATCTGTACCTATCGTGTGATAGGATTATACAATAATATCATATGGATTCAAATTGGGATCTGGGAGAAGGCAATGGCAACCCACTCCAGTACTCTTGCCTGGACAATCCCAGGGATGGCGGAGCCTGGTAGGCTGCAGTCCATGGGGTCGCACAGAGTCAGACACGACTCAGGTGACTTAGCAGCAGCAGCAAATTGGGATCATCAATACCATAATAGCTACCATTTATTGGGAACTTGCTACATGCAAGGTATTTTTTAAAGTCTTTATTTTTATTATTGAAGTATAGTTGATTTACAGTTTTATGTCAGTTTCAGGTGTATAGCATAGTGACTCACTATTTTTACAGATTATAATCCATTAAATATTATTATAACGTAATGGCCACCATCCCCTGTGCCATATGTTATATCCTCATAGCTTATCTCTTTCATACATAGTAATTTGTATCTCTTAATCTCCTACTGCTGATTTGCCTCTCACCTTTGGTAATTGCTAGTTTGTTTTCTCTTCTTGGGACTTCCCTGGTGGGAGAAGTCTATTAGCAATGCAGGAGGCCTGGGTTCAATCCCTGGGTTGGGAAGATCCCCTGGAGAAGGGAATGGTTATCCACTCCAGTATTCTTGCCTGGAGAATTCCATAGACAGAGGAGCCTGGTGAGCTTTAGTCCATGGGGTTGCAAAAAAAGTTGGACAGGAATGAGCCACTAACACACTACATTTTTTCTATATTTGAGCCTGTTTCTGTTTTCCATGAATACTCATTTGTATTATTATTTAGATTCTACACACAAATGATATCCTACACGCAAGATATTCTTAAACACCTTATCCGAATTACTTCTTGTGCGGGTCACTGTAACCCATGAGGCAGATACAATTATTATCTCTATTCTATTAGGTTGGCCAAAAAGTTTGTTTTTTTAAAAAAAATTTTTTTTAAAGAGCGTAGGAAAAACTTGAATGAACTTTTTGGTCAACCCAATGCATGAGGTACTTAAGGCTCAGAGAGTTTAATAACTTGTCCTTCTTCCCACAGTGGAAAGTGATAGACCTAGGATTTCTCCCTAGCAGCCTGACTTCAGTGCCCTTGTCCCTCCCCACCAAGATGCAGGGAAGAGAGCTCACATTCCGAGCACGTACTGTGCGCCATGCACAAGGCTAAGGTCTGTGCAGGGTTATCTTAGCGGCTTCTCCCAGCCAGCCTACTATCCTTTTTTTTTAACAGCTGAAGACACTAAGATTCAGAGAGGTTAAGAGTTTCTCTAGGTCACAGAGTGAGTGACTGGCAGGTCTAGGATTAAAGTCCCAGGCAGCCTGACTCCTGAGTCCACCCTCCTGGCACCATGCTGTACCATCTGTGCTGGGTTCAACAGTGCTCCCACAGAGTTCATGTTCACCCAACCTAGAATGTGACCTTATTTGAAAGTGGGGTCTTTGCAGATAAAATCTGGTTAAAATTAGGTCACACTGGATTGGAGTAGACCTTAAGCCCAATGACGAGTGTTTTTATATATAAGAGAAAGGTGAACAAGAGTCAGACGCAAAGACATAGGCACAGATAGCCCTGTGAGATAGCCCTGTGAAGACAGAGGCAGAAATTGGAGTGATGTACCTACAAGCCAGAAAGTGAGAAGAACTAAAGAGCCTTTATTTTTTTAATTTAAGGATAATTTCTTTACAGAATTTTGTTGTTTTCTGTCAACCTCAACATGAATCAGCCATAGATATACATATATCCCCTCCCTTTTGAACCTCCCTCCCATCTCCCGCCCCATCCCACCCCTCTAGATTGATACAGAGCCCCTGTTTGAGTTTCCTGAGCCATACAGCAAATTCCCATTGGCTGTCTATTTTACATATGGTAATGTAAGTTTCCATGTTACTCTTTCTATACATCTCACCCTCTCCTTCCCTCTCCTCATGTCCATAATTCTATTCTAAAAAGCCTCTTGATGAGGGTGAAAGAGGAGAGTGAAAAAGCCGGCTTAGAACTCATTCAAAAAGAGAAGATCATGGCATCTGGTTCCATAAGTTCATGGCAAATGGATGGGGAAAAACTGGAAACAGTGGCAGATTTTCTTTTCTTGGGATCTACGATCACTGTAGAGAGTGACTGCAGCCATGAAATTAAAGAAGCTTGCTTCTTGGAAGTAAAGCTATGACAAAACCAGACAGCCTATTATAAAGCAAAGACATCATTTTGCTGACAAAGATCCATATTGTCAAAGCTATGTTTTCTCCAGTAGTCACATATGGATATGAGAGTTGGACCATAAAGAAAGCTGGGTGCCAAAAAAATGATGCTTTCAAATTACAGTGTTGGAGAAGACTCTTGAGAGTCCCTTGGACAAAAAGATGTTCAAACCAGTCAAAACTAAAGGAAATCAAGCCTGAATATTTTTTGGAAGGACGGATACTGAAGCTCCAGTACTTTGGCCACCTGCTGCGAAGAGCCAACTCATTAGAAAAGATCCTGATGCTGGGAAAGATTGAAGGCAGGGGGAGAAGAGGGTGACAGAAGATGAGATGATTGGATGGTATCACCAACTCAATGGACATGAGTTTGATCAAACTCTGGGAGACAGTGAAGGACAGGGAAGCCTGGCATGTTGCAGTCCATGAGGTCACAAAGAGTTGGGCATGACTTAGTGACTGAGCAACAACAACAACCTACAAGCCAAGGATTGCTGGTGAACACCAGAAGCTAGGAAGCTGTGAAGAAGGACTCTCCCTTAGAGCCTTTGAGGGGAGCATGGCCTTGCCAACAACTTGAGTTCAGACCTGTGAGAGAATAAATTTCTGTTGTATTAAGCCACCAAGTCTGTGGTGATTTTTTATGACAGCCCTAGGAAATCAACAAACCATCTGAGGACCACGTTATCTTCTTAAAAACAGGAGACTGGGTTTTGTGCTCTCCTGGAATACTTTTTGGTTTCAAGAATTATGATATACCTGTGGCGGATTCATTTTGATATTTGGCAAAACTAATACAATTATGTAAAGTTTAAAAAAAAAAAAGAATTATGATTCTATCAATCTTTGTTAAACCAAAGGAGTGTTCTGGAGCTCCTAAGGTGAATAATCCAGGGGAAACCAAGGCCATCAATGGGGCCTAGCAGCATGAATCCTTCCTTCACCATCCCATGGCATTCTCTGGAGCAGGGAAATGGACCTGAGGAGCAAGGCCTTGGATGAGTCAGTTAACTTCTTTGCCACAGTGTTCACATCTATGAAATGGGAGTAATTATATCCTTAATGTGCTTCCATGGTGGCTCAGACGGTAAAGAATCCACCTGCAGTGTGGAGACCTGGCTTCGATCCTTGGGTTGGGAAGATCCCCTGGAGGAGGGCATGGCAACCCACTCCAGTATCCTTGCCTGGAGAATCCCCATGGACAGAGGAGCCTGGTGAGCTGGAGTCCATGGGGTGGCAAAGAGTCAGACAGGACTGAGCACCTAAGCACACACACACACACACATACATGCTTGATATTGTAAGGGTTGGATAAGGTAGTGGAAATACATTATCTGATACATGGAAAGGAAAAATATATGCCTTAGTCACCCACTCCCATCTCAGGGATGTTTCTTTGAAGATGGTGGCATTTAATAAAAGACTGGAGAATTTATTTTTAATTGGAGAATATTTGCTTCACAATACTGTGTTGGTGTCTGCCATACATCAACATGAATCTCTACAGAAGGTGTTAGTCGCTCAGTCATGTCCAACTCTCTATGACCCCATGGACTGTAGCCTGAAAGCCTCTTCTGTCCATGGGATTTCCCACACAAGAATACTGGAGTGGGTAACCTTTCCCTTCTCCAGGGGATCTTACCAACGCAGGGATCGAACCCAGGTCTCCAGTACTGCAGACAGATTCTTTACCATCTGAGCCATGAGGGGAGGCACTATAGGAATCTCTGTAGGGGAGGGGCCAAAGCTATGTGGGGATTGAAAATGAGGGGCCCAGGGCAGCTTCAGTGGGTCTTATGGGGATGTCTGTACAGCTCCTCTTGGCAGGTAGGGGAGAGGTGTTCAGCAGGATTCAGGAGGTCGGTTCAACAACACATTTGCTGACCTTCTCCTGTGTCCTGGGTACTGGGCTAGATGCCATGGTAGGGAAAGAAACCCCCCAAAGCTGTGTGCCAGATGGGGGGTGGGGGGTTGCATGCTCGTCTGTGGAGTCTAGCTGTAGTTTTCTATATTTAGATTCTATCTTTGTCAAGCAAGAAGACTCGTTTGACAGGGCTCTGGTTTTTCATGTCTGAAAAGCCACTCATCCATAGAGCTCAGGGTTCGGGGGGAGAGGATAGGGGGTGGAGACCTGGCTTCTTCCCCCCACTCTGAGCAGATGGGATCAGAACAGGGCCTTTCCACATCTCCAGCCAAGATGCCCGAGCCTTGGCAGTGGGCCCAGGACACAGACAATGGGGACCAATGGCAGCTTCTCAGGCCTGGCTTTCCCTGGGCAAGAGGCTTCTCCTGGAGGCTGGCAAAGCCCCCTCTTCAGGCTTAAAAATGGGATTTGGGGAGAAGAAGGAGGGGGACTACATTGAGGCAACTCCTGACAGCTTATCCTGGAAAACTAGGACACAGCTTGTGGGATCCCAGCCCAGCGGCCCTGCCATCCGACCCTTCTTCTGTCTCTGCAAGGCCCATTGTCTAGGGAGACAGAGGCAGTGCTGGCCCAGGAGCCCTGGTCTGCTGGCTGCCGACAAGAGGATGGGCCAGAGGGTGGTCTGTGGGATGAGAGGCGGGGGAGGAGGGTCAGGCTGCAGGGTGGTGCAGTTGGTTGGAGTCTGACATTGCTCTTTATCAGTGAGGCAGGACGTGGAGGGGATGGGTAAGGACAGTCGGCCTCTGAGCACAGCTAAAACAGAAGAGATGTAGCAAGAGGTAGGGGAAGGGGCTCATTTGCCCGTGCATCTTAGACACAGCTCTGAAAAATGAAGGAATCAGGTCCTGAAGAGGCTTTCTGAGGTGCTTGAGCCCAGACTGCTGCCTTCAGAAAGATGAATTTTGAAACCACCCAGGGAGGATGGCTGAACGATAATCCCTCCATTTATCTCCTGTTGACTCTGCACTGCAGCCTGAGCCACTTTCCTTCCCCACAAGTCCTCAGCTTCCTCTCTTCCTAAGTAGATGGCTTACCTGTTCTTTGTCAAAATTAAGTCTGTCTGGCACCATCTCCTTCCACTTACTTTCTCTCTCTCAAAATGGGTTGATCTTCAGCCCAACAGACTGTAAGCTTCTCAAGGGCAGTCTTAAATGTGCTAGGCACGGTGTTAGGTATACCAAATGTATCTTTTAGGGGGATACTTTATTGAGTTTTCTGCTCAGCTTATGAAGGGCAGTGCATGCTGCTTGATAGATAAATACCTGCCAAACTACTCAGATGTGAATATGGACAATACAAGTAATTATCCCTTCTATGTTTGTATCCCACCCCCAACAACACACACATCGTAGTGAGTGTCAACAACTCAGTGTGTTAGGTTTTGTCCTACCTGGCTTTGCCACATGCTTGTATTAACATAGGTTTCTTTTTATTCTACTTCTTTACAAAAAAGCAATATCTTTTATGCCCATTTACTCCACATTTGACTTTTCCACTAACAATATATCACAGACTTTCCTTTCTGTCAATACACATATAAAATTCATCCTTTTAATAACTAAACAACTCTCCATAGGATAGATGCATAAGAATTATTCTACTATTGATGGACATTCAGGTTGTTTCCAGACTGTTTTATGTTATAATAAACAATTATCTAATAAAGATCTTCCACTCACAATTCATGTATACTACTGTGTTTAGTTCTGAATGTTGGATTCTTCCAAGTGGGATATCTGTGGTAAAGGTATACAGTTTTTAAATTTTATTAGCTCTTTCTAGTTTAATTTCTGAAAATGCTACAGCAATTTATATTCTCTCTGGCACTATAAGACATTTATTTTCCTACCCCCCTTGCCAGCTCCTAAATGGAATCAATCTTTAATTTTCGTGCATTGGTTGGACGGAAAATGTTATTTCATTGCTATTTTGATTTGTATTTCTCTAACATCTAGGGGAGCCTAATTCTAGTTTAGGCTTGTACTGGCATTAGGGTTTTCTCTTCTGATATTTGTCTGTCACATCCTTTGCCTTCTTCTGTTGGGATTTGTAATTGATGAGGAATCACATATAATACATATTATACATATATTATTTAATTTAATCTTTAGAATTATGGTTCCCAAATTGTGTCAAGGTTCCTGGTGGGTGAGGGGGTGGGGCAGTGCAGAAAACTCAAAGGGGCATGAAGAGATATTTAACACTTTAGAGAGGAACTCAGGGATATTTAAGGTCTGCCAAATACCCTGGATTATTTCAGTATCGGATCACGCTACAGTCCTTTCTATGATGCCACATACAGGAAGGCCCCTACATACAAACCTTCAGGTTGTGAGTTTTCAAAGACGTGAACGTGTGTTTGTAAGTCCACTCACATAAGTTAGTTCACATGTCTGGTGTACATTGTCGCGTGTGTGCCTCCTCTACAAGTGGCTGTGCTCTTGTGTGCTTTCGATACTGCGGAGAAGACAGTACTGCGGAGAAGGCAGTACTGCGGAGAAGACAGTACTGCGGAGAAGACAGTACTGCGGTATCTTTCTTTCAAGCTCAAGATGCCTGGAAACCCTACCATCTCCCACCTCCTGACCCTCCTCCAGGCAGTAACTCTTCTTACCTGTTCACTCAATCCTAGCCCCGTATGTCAGCTGTTTTACTATACTACTGTCCTTTTCAAGATCATATACTGCAAGATTAAAAATGTTTGTCTTATTTTTGTATTTGATTTTTATGCATTATTTGGGTGAAAAGTACTATAAATCTATTACAGTACAGTACTGTACAGCCAACCGTCTTAGTTGGATATCTAGGCTCACTCTGTTTGACTTAAGAACAAACTGGACTCTCAGAATGGAATTTGTGCATATGTGGGGGACTTACTTTACAGGTGATGCTGGGGTTTAGTGAGTTGCTGTAATACCAAAGCAACTAAATGCAAAGACCAAAGTGGAACAGGAAAGATGGATATCAGCATTCAAACTGATTGTGATTTAAAAAGTTGTACAGTGTCCATTGCCTTTCTTTGGGATTGGAATGAAAACTGACCTTTTCCAGTCCTGTGGCCACTGCTGAGTTTTCCAAATTTGCTGGCATATTGAGTGCAGCACAGTCACAGCATCATCTTTCAGGATTTGAAATAGCTCAACTGGAATGCCATCACCTCCACTAGCTTTGTTCATAGTGATGCTTTCTTTCCTTTTTTTTTTTTTTTTTAAAAACAACCACATTTTATTATACATTTTATTAGTTTACTATTCTGAGAATTGGTGGCTTTGGCTGGACTCTTTTTTTTTTTTAATTTTATTTTATTTTTAAACTTTACATAACTGTATTAGTTTTGCCAAATATCAAAATGAATCCGCCACAGGTATACATGTGTTCCCCATCCTGAACCCTCCTCCCTCCTCCCTTCCCATTCCATCCCTCTGGGTCGTCCCAGTGCACCAGCCCCAAGCATCCAGTATCGTGCATCGAACCTGGACTGGCAACTCGTTTCATACATGATATTTTACATGTTTCAATGCCATTCTCCCAAATCTTCCCACCCTCTCCCTCTCCAACAGAGTCCATAAGACTGTTCTATACATCAGTGTCTCTTTTGCTGTCTCATACACAGGGTTATTGTTACCATCTTTCTAAATTCCATATATATGCGTTAGTATACTGTATTGGTGTTTTTCTTTCTGGCTTACTTCACTCTGTATAATAGGCTCCAGTTTCATCCACCTCATTAGAACTGATTCAAATGTATTCTTTTTAATGGCTGAATAATACTCCATTGTGTATATGTACCATAGCTTTCTTATCCATTCATCTGCTGATGGACATCTAGGTTGCTTCCATGTCCTGGCTATTATAAACAGTGCTGCGATGAACATTGGGGTACACATGTCTCTTTCCCTTCTGGTTTCCTCAGTGTATATGCCCAGCAGCGGGATTGCTGGATCATAAGGCAGGTCTATTTCCAGTTTTTAAGGAATCTCCACACTGTTCTCCATAGCGGCTGGACTAGTTTGCATTCCCACCAACAGCGTAAGAGGGTTCCCTTTTCTCCACACCCTCTCCAGCATTTATTACTTGTAGACTTTTGAAATAGCTCAACTGGAATTCCATCACCTCCACTAGCTTTGTTCGTAGTGATGCTTTCTAAGGCCCACTTGACTTCACATTCCAAGATGTCTGGCTCTAGGTCAGTGATCACACCATCGTGATTATCTGGGTCATGAAGATCTTTTTTATACAGTTCTTCTGTGTATTCTTGCCATCTCTTCTTAACATCTTCTGCTTCTGTTAGGTCCATACCATTTCTGTCCTTTATCGAGCCCATCTTTGCATGAAATGCTCCCTTGGTATCTCTAATTTTCTTGAAGAGATCTCTAATCTTTCCCATTCTGTTGTTTTCCTCTATTTCTTTGCATTGATCGCTGAGGAAGGCTTTCTTATCTCTTCTTGCTATTCTTTGGAACTCTGCATTCAGATGTTTATATCTTTCCTTTTCTCCTTTGCTTTTCGCTTCTCTTCTTTTCACAGCTATTTGTAAGACCTCCCCAGACAGCCACTTTACTCTTTTGCATTTCTTTTCCATGGGGATGATCTTGATCCCTGTCTCCTGTACAATGTCACGAACCTCAGTCCGTAGTTCATCAGGCACTCTGTCTATCAGATCTAGGCCCTAAAATCTATTTCTCACTTCCACTGTATAATCATAAGGGATTTGATTTAGGTCATACCTGAAAGGTCTAGTGGTTTTCCCTACTTTCTTCAATTTAAGTCTGAATTTGGCAATAAGGAGTTCATGATATGAGTCACGGTCAGCTCCTGGTCTTGTTTTTGCTGACTGTATAGAGCTTCTCCATCTTTGGCTGCAAAGCGGATTCATTTTGATATTTGGCAAATCTAATACAGTTATGTAAAGTTTAAAAATAAAATAAAATTAAAAAAAAAAAAGAACATAATCAATCTGATTTCGGTGTTGACCATCCGGTGATGTCCATGTGTAGAGTCTTCTCTTGTGTTGTTGGAAGAGGGTGTTTGCTATGACCAGTGCATTTTCTTGGCAAAACTCTATTAGTCTTTGCCCTGCTTCATTCCGTATTCCAAGGCCAAATGTGCCTGTTACTCCAGGTGTTTCTTGACTTCCTATTTTTGCATTCCAGTCCCCTATAATGAAAAGGACATCTCTTTTTTGGGTGTTAGTTCTAAAAGGTCTTGTAGGTCTTCATAGAACCGTTCAACTTGAGCTTCTTCAGTGTTACTGGTTGGGGCATAGACTTGGATTACTGTGATATTGAATGGTTTGCCTTGGAAACGAACAGAGATCATTCTGTCATTTTTGAGATTGAATCCAAGTGCTCCATTTCAGACTCTTTTGTTGACCATGATGGGTACTCCATTTCTTCCTGCCCGCAGTAGTAGAGATAATGGTCATCTGAGTTAAATTCACCCATTCCAGTCCATTTGAGTTCGCTGATTCCTAGAATGTCAACGTTCACTCTTGCCATCTGTTTGACCACTTCCAATTTGCCTTGATTCATGGACCTGACATTCCAGGTTCCTATGCAATATTGCTCTTTACAGCATTGGACCTTGCTTCTATTACCAGTCACATCCACAACTGGGTATTGTTTTTGCTTTGGCTCCATCCCTTCGTTCTTTCTGGAGTTATTTCTCCACTGATCTCCAGTAGCACATTGGGCACCTACTGACCTGGGGAGTTCCTCTTTTAGTATCCTATCATTTTGATACTGGAAAAGGTCAGTTTTCATTCCAATCCCAAAGAAAGACAATGCCAAAGAATGCTCAAACTACCACACAATTGCACGCATCTTACACGCTAGTAAAGTAATGCTCAAAATTCTCCAAGCCAGGCTTCAGCAATACATGAACTGTGAACTTCCAGATGTTCAAGTTGGTTTTAGAAAAGGCAGAGGAACCAGAGATCAAATTGACAACAGCTGCTGGATCATTGAAAAGGCAAGAGAGTTCCAGAAAAACATCTATTTCTGCTTTATGGACTATGCCAAAGCCTTTGACTGTGTGGATCACAATAAACTGTGGAAAATTCTAAAAGAGATGGGAATACCAGACCACCTGACCTGCCTCTTGAGAAACCTATATGCAGGTCAGGAAGCAACAGTTAGAACTGGACATGGAACAACAGACTGGTTCCAAATAGGAAAAGGAGTATGTCAAGGCTGTATATTGTCACCCTGCTTATTTAACTTATATGCAGAGTACATCATGAGAAATGCTGGGCTGGAAGAAGCACAAGCTGGAATCAAGATTGCCGGGAGAAATATCAATAACCTCAGATATGCAGATGACACCACCCTTATGGCAGAAAGTGAAGAGGAACTGAAAAGCCTCTTGATGAAAGTGGAAGAGGAGAGTGAAAAAGTTGGCTTAAAGCTCAACATTCAGAAAACGAAGATCATGGCATCTGGTCCCATCACTTCATGGCAAATAGATGGGGAAACAGTGGAAACAGTGTCAGACTTTATTTTTTGGGATCCAAAATCACTGCAGATGGTGACTGCAGCCATGAAATTAAGAGACGCTTACTCCTTGGAAGAAAAGTTATGACCAACCTGGATAGTATACTGAAAAACAGAGACATTACTTTGCCAACAAAGTTTCGTCTAGTCAAGGCTATGGTTTTTCCAGTGGTCATGTATGGAAGTGAGAGCTGGACTGTGAAGAAAGCTGAGCGCCAAAGAATTGATGCTTTTGAACTGTGGTGTTGGAGAAGACTCTTGAGAGTCCCTTGGACTGCAAGGAGATCCATTCTGAAGGAGATCAGCCCTGGGATTTCTTTGGAAGGAATGATGCTAAAGCTGAAACTCCAACACTTTGGCCACTTCATGCGAAGAGTTGACTCATTGGCAAAGAGCCTGATGCTGGGAGGGATTGGGGGCAGAAGGAGAAGGGGACGACAGAAGATGATATGGCTGGATGGTATCACTGACTCAATGGACGTGAGTTCGAGTGAACTCCGGGAGTTGGTGATGGACAGGGAGGCCTGGCATGCTGCAATTCATGGGGTTGCAGAGTCGGACACGACTGAGCGACTGAACTGATCTGAACTGAACTGACAGTGTCCATAGGGGTTTCCCACGTGGTGCTAGTGGTAAAGATTCCACCTTTAATGCAGGAGCTGCAGGAGACACGGGCTCAATTCCTGGGTCTGGAAGATCCTCTGGGGCATGGCATGGCAACCCAATCCAGTATTCTTGCCTGGAGAATCCCAAGAACACAGGAACATGGTGGGTTACAGTCCACAGGGTCACAAAGGGGTGGACATGACTGAAACAATTCAGCATGTACACATGCACAGTGTCCATAGTGCCACATACCCTATCAATAATTTGGTGATTGTGTTTATTTAAAAATGAAACAATAAAATTATCTTTCTTTCAAATTATGTATATAAAATGATAGGACACACATACTTTTGAAATTGTTTGAACCCAACTACTCAACACATGGAACTCTTGGGTATTTATTTTGGCCTAGGGGCCCTGTGAAAAACTACTAAGATACTAAAGAATCTGTGAACCAAGCAGGTTTGGGACTCTCTGCTTTGGAACAAAACAGTGAGCTTGGTGAGGACATCTCTGTTTTGCATCTTTTTTTCACAGATGTGGAAACTGAGGCTCAGAGAGATTAATTGATTTATTCAAGATCAGAGACTTAGAAAGTGAGAGAATCAGAATTCTAACCTAAGTCTGCCTTGCTCATACCCTGAGCTTGTCTCGCTCCAGAAATCACATATGATTCAATCACTGATTCAAATCTTTATTGTGCCTGGAGTCTTAGAAGAAAGTGACCCTTCTTTTTTGAAGTGCAAGCCTCCAATACTGCCTTCAATCACACTATTGATTATTTCTTCTCTCTCTTATATCTTTCATCTCTCCCTCTCCACTGAATCCTTCCATAACCCATGGAAGTATTCACTTCTTATCTTAAAAGAAGTGGAGGAAGGAAGTCCCTTGTTAATCCTTTAAGCCATTATTCCACCATGATCCTTGACTGCACACTTCACAATTTGCTGGTATCTGTCCCTCTCTTCTCCTTGTGGCTCCACACTCATTGTAATCCAGCCTCCTGCACTCTGCTGATATGGCAGTTCCCAAGATCTTAGCAAATCTTTACAAATTTAGGCCTTTTTTCAGGATCCCCATCCAACCCGCCCTTGTGTATACTGCATGCACTCGGTTCTCGGTGCAAGCCCAGGACACATTGGCTCTGCAGGTCTGCCTCCAGGGTCTTTTCTCAACTCCAGACTCCTGTTAGTTTCCAGTTGACTTATGGGCACTCCGAAATGAATGAAGTTCTAAAAGGATTATGAATGTAAATCAATTTTCCTGATTGCCTCTGAACTCCACACCTCTCAACCTTAAATCCTCCTCTTCACCCACCTCCCACTTTTTTTTTCCATTTTCTGTTGTTGAATAAAAGTGCAAAAGTTTAAAAAAAGCCTCCAGAACTAGGCTTCAATAATCTCTTATATAATCTTGGGCAAGTTATTTTATCTCTTTGAGCCTGTTTGATCATCTGTAAAATGGAATAATAATAATAGTAATAATGCATTTTATGGCTATTATACAGATTAAATGAGAGGATTCACAGAAAGTATCTAACATAGACTTGACACTTGGTAGAAATATGAAGATAATGAAAGTGCTAATATTTCAGCATCACTTTTGTCAACATCATCATCACTATCATCTTCCCCACAAAAGACCTGTTCCTTTTTTCCCTGATAGAAAAAAAAATGCTTTAATGCAAAGAACACTGAGTTTGTAGTCAGAAAGACCTACATTCAAAACCTAACCCTACATCTACTCTGTGACTTTGGGCAAATCACTTTACCTCTTTGAGGTTCTGTGACCTCCTCCATAAAAGAGGATTCGTATCATTCCTCCATGATGGAGTGTCCAATGAGATAATAGGTGAGAAGATACTTTATACTATATATTGCAGCACAAAGGTACCTTTTAGCTAATGGTTTATTGTGTCCATTGGGCTACTATTCTCACAGGAGGAAGGTTCAAAGTCATCTCGACATCTGGCCTCTGCCTGTCCTTCCCTAACCTAAGGTCCAACAACCTCCTTTCAGTTCCTACGTTGCTTGTGCTGGTCTAAGACATGCCCTGGATCAAGGAACACTTCCTTGCGTTGTGTTTGCTCTGGGCTCACAGTTCACTTTCAACCCCCAGCAGGACCAGAGTATTAGCCCCACAGCCTCTGCCCCAGCATCTCTTCATAACACCACATGCTGTCTACTCACCCGATAAGGTTTTATAACAGAGTGAGTATACATTCTGAGTATCTCCAAATCTTAATGGGAAATTCTCCTGCAACTTTTCAGACACTTTATCTGCGATTAAATATTAACGTTTCCAACCAGCATATTTTTCATTGAAAAGTGTGAAATGTTACAAGATCCCCTCATGTTGTCTCTTCACACTGACTTCCTGAAGCCAGTGCCAGATTGGGAAGCTGATTGGAAACACAAAGAACATTAAAACGAGGAGAAGGGAGCACTGATGCTGGGGGCGGGGAAGCAGAAAGAATGCAGAGAGACCCCTTGATAGCTGCAGGGACCAGCTCGAAACTGTTCCTTTTTATCATGTCCTGATTGGCAGATACCTCACAAGGTTCCCAGATATCCTCTATCCAACTGTTGTGCCCCCCGAGATTTATTTATAGGGCTCACAAAACTGGGGTAGCAAAATGCAACTGTCAGGAAGATATTATAACCGGAATCTATTTTTAATGCAAAATCTTTAACCCACCAACTTATCCATCTTCAGAAAAAGGTTTTCCTGTCCAAACCCCTTGCATCAGAACTCGATGAAACGTACCAGGGAGAGGAAGGAGTCCGCTTTAACCGATAGCATTCACCGTTTTTTACGGTGCTATTCGTCTAAGTGACAAAGCCAGAAGGCAAACCTATACTTCTTTGTGACTTTTTATTGCTTTTTATCCCAGTGGGAACCAGCAGACGAGGAGGAAAAAAAAATCTTTTCGAATGGTGAAATGTACTTAAGATTTTTTTTCCAGAAAGAGGAAGGAAAAAAAATGACCAACAAATACGACTCGAGTTTGTTACAGTCTGGAGAAAAATGTTTTTGAAACTTGGCTCCTGCAAATACTCGGTGACTTCTGTGGACTCAGCTAGAACTGAAGGGTAAAAGTGAGACAAAAGGAAGAAGCTACTGTGACTTGCAGTCTAGCTTCCTATAAGAGAGCTTAAAACACAGAACTGTGTCCAGAGTGAGCTACTGGACAAGGTGGTGAGGTCCCCATCTGCAGAGGCATTCAAGTACCTGCCACTTGGTGGAGATGTTGTAAAGAGAAATAAAAAATAGGAGGACAGGTCAAGTCGAGAGCCTCTGTAAACTTTTTTTAGGTCTGAGAATCTATGATTTTTTAAGGTCAAGGGCAAGAAGAAGAAGGGTGAGCGAGTGTGGAGGTTTTGGTAGTAAAAATATAGAAGTTTTATTTTCTCTGTTTGATTCAAATAGAACTGAATTTTGATCACTTTACCAAGTAAAAGGGTATATATCCCATTTTACAACGGCGAGAGGGACTAATAATATTAACATTAGCAATAACCACAGTGGTAATAGTTAATTTATTTTTAGTGTTGGATGTGTGCCAAGTACTGTCTTACATGCTTTCCAAGCATTTTCTACTTCACTCCTCAGAATAACCCTATAAGGAAGAAACTGTAATTATTCCTCCCAATTTAGAGTTGCAGGAACTGAGATTTAAAGAGGTTGTGTAAGGTCACTAGAACCTCCTTTATAGATGGAAAAATTATAGCCCAGAGGACCAAATAATTTATCTAAAGTCTCAGAGCGTGTTCGAGGCAGAACAGTCAGAAAGGATTGGGGGAGTGAGGAGGAGCAAATTGGGAGATTGGGATTGACATATACACAGAACTATATATAAAATAGGAAAATAGTAAGGACTTACTGTATAGCATGGGGAGCACCACCCAATACTATGTAATGACCTACATGGGAAAATGATCCAAAAGGAAATGGATATATGTATATGTATAACTGATTCATTTTGTTGTACAGAAGAAAGCAATGCAACATTGTAAATCAACTATACTCTAATTTTTTTTTTCTTAAAAGGATGGGGAATTTGGAGTAAGAAGACCAGGGTCCTTAAGTTCTAGGTATCAAGTACAGTGAGGGTCCGTTATTGTACCAGGTACATTAAATCATTTCATTTCATAATAATTATGTGAGAATGGTATTTTTTAATCTCCCTTTTAGAGGCGAGGAAAATGAATATCAGAGAGGTTAGGTAACTTGTGTAACATAGCACAGCAGGGTGGGGGAAGGTTTGACAGTTTCACACTGATGGCTTTGTTAGTACACAGAGAACGTCCATACTTTAATCAGATCTCAGGAAGGTCATTAAGCAACTTTTAGCTTTGGTTTTTCTCATTTTGCAAAAGAGATAACATTACAAATGCCATTGTCAATTGTCCAGGGTTGGCATAGGTCCTAATAATGCAGACGGAATATATTGTGAATTACGTATAGTGTCTCTAATTATTGCAAGCACCGGCTCTTCTGATTATAAGCTGAGGGGGATCCTCTGAATTGTTATGGCTGTTTGATTTCTTTTGATTTTTGGTTCCTTAAAGCAGCAGCTGAGGGGCAAGACCTGGAGGTTCTAAAGTTGGGTCCAGGCTCTTTAGGTGCCAAGGCCTTGGTGGGCAGCAGCTCTGTATCTGTAAGCAGGTGAGAAGAGTAGATGCTGGTGGCCCTGCCTGGCACTGTACTTAACAGGTCTCAGAAAGCAGAGAGGCCGGAGGAAGATGCCCTTTGAATGAGACTGACATAATGGGGACCGCACCTCCTGAATCCTTTTCTGGGTTCTCCCTCACATGAGTGATGGGGTCTCTCTGGCCTCGTTTGCACCTGAGCAGTATTTGTGGCAGAGCTACTCTCTGCACATCTGCCTGAAGGTGCTTCTACTCTGGGCTCTTGCCCTTAAAGCTCTCCTAGGGTTTCCAGTCTGGAGGACAGACTCGGATGATCCTAACAGCATGCCTTCTTCCTCCTGGGTAGTCCTAAAATTACCCTTTAACATTTTTTTAAAAAAATTATTTTTGGCTGTACTAGGTCTTCACTATGGCTTGAGGACTTTCTCCAGTTGCAGCGAGTCGGGGCTACTCTGTAGTTGTGATGCTCAGGCTTCTCATCGCGGTGGCTTGTTGTGGTGGCCAGGTTTTACCTGCTCCATGGCATGTAGAATCTTCCCAGATCAGATATTGAACCTGTGTCTCCTGCATTGGCAGGTGGATTCTTACCCGCTGTACCACCAGGGAAGTCCTAAAAGTATCCTTTAATAAATTCTATATTGGATTGTTTTATCCCCCCTCAACATGTGACATCCATGGAGGGAAAAGCCAGACCTTGAGATTTTTCAAAGCACTTCAGTGTTCTACAGCACACAGAGCCCTGGAGCCAGGAGAAGATCTAACATTTGCCTCTTCTCTGCCATGAGATCTTGGGGAACTCATGTTCATTTGACAATTGCCTGTCTACAGAGGAGATGGGAATGTGGTAACAGAAGTGTGTGTGGGATGGAAGTGTGGGGTGCTGAGGTGCCCAGAGAGGGCACTTAGTCCTTTCTGGAGTGAAGAAGTACAGGTAGCAAAGGCTTCTGGAGGACGTGTGATGTAGCTGAACCTTGAGGGATGTGTTAAATTGACAGGTGGAGGAAGGGCATTCTGCAGAGGGATCAGTTTGTTTAAAGACACAGAGGGATGGTAAGAAGGCCTGGAGCATTCAGGGACCAAAAATCAGTAAATGTGTGCTAGAGTCGAAGATGCATCTTAAGTATGCTGAGGCCAGATCATGAAGAGCCTCGTGTGCCAACAGAAAAGTGTGTCTATCCTGACAGCGATGGGGAGGCATCAGAGAATGAGAACCCCTTAGAGGAGACGAGGTGCTTATACTGAAAAGGTGACTTTGGTTGCTGTTCAGAGGGCATATGGAAAGGGGAAGCAGAGACTAGGGCTGGCTAGGACACTAGCCTGTAACACCGGAAGAGGGTTGTTGCTGTTGAGTCACTAAGTTGTGTCCGCCTCTTTTCGATCCCATGGACTGCAACATGCCAGGCTCCCCTGTCCTTCACTACCTCCCAGAGTTTGCTAAAACTCTGGTGATGCTATCCAACTGTCTTATCCTCTGTCACCTGCTTCTTCTGTCCTCAGTCTTTCCTGGCATCAGGGTCTTTTTCAATGAGTCAGCTCTTTGCATCAAATTGGCCAAAGTACTGTAGCTTCAGCTTCCACATCCATCCTTCCAATGAATATTCAGGGTTGATTTCTTTTAGGATTGAGTGATTTGATCTCCTTGCACCCCAAGGGACTCTCAAGAGTCTTCTCCAGCTCAACAGTTCAAAAGCATCAATTCTTCTGTGCTCAGCCTTCTTTATGGTCCAACTCTCACATCGATACATGACTACTGGAAAAATCACAGCTTTGATTATACAGACCTTTTTTGGCAAAGTAATGTCTCTGGTTTTTAATACAGAGGATAGATGAGGCATAATCTCAGATAGGAGTGATGAAGAAGAAGAGTAGTTTCAGGGTACAACTTGCTTCTTTGGGCTCCACTTTCCTTGTCTATGAAACGTGGGGATCTCTGTGGTCCAAATCCTTCTTCATTTCACCATTAAATTTTCCTTTAATAACTTTTTTCCCCATAAACTCCCAATGTTTCAAGAGGTTATGTCTATTAAGTTACATTTATTAAGGGATAATTAGTTTTCCAATAAGTACCAATTTTAGTTGATATAATTCCCACCAAAAGCAATTAAAGTCTGTTTTTATTGGGGAAATATATGATTCCCGTTAGCATTTTTGAAATATGGAAAAGAGTTAGTGGACTGCCATTATACCCTTGGGCTCTTCTTGCCAGGGAGTGTGGAGCTGAGCTGGGGAGCCATTGGATAGGTAAGGGTCACCTCTGAAACTTTATGAGTCTAGGAAACAACCTTCTTTAACAAGTTCTTGGTGAGCTGGAAATCACTCTATAACTGTGAAGTATTGTTATAACTCAGTATGATTATGTAGACTCTCCCATAATACTAGATTTCAGACACATGAGGTAGAAAGGTGGGGACTACTATCATTTAATATATGAGAAACTGGAAACTTAAAGAAGTTGAACAATTGGTTTTAAAATGTCCATGGAATTCTCCAGGCCAGAATACTGGAGTGGGTAGCTGTTCCCTTCTCCAAGGAATCTTCCCAATCCAAGGATCGAACCCAGGTCTCCCACATTGCAGGCAGATTCTTTACCAGCTGAGCACCAGAGAAGCCCAAGAATACTGGAGTGGGTAGCCTATCCCTTCTCCATGGAATCTTCCTGGCCCAGGAATCGGACTGGGGTCTCTTGCATTGCAGGCGGATTCTTTACCAGCTGAGCTACCAGGGAAGCAATATATGAGAAACTGAAGACTTAAAGAAGTTGAACAATTGGTTTTAAAATGTCAGCAAACTAGCCAAAAAATAGCAATTGTTTCTTGACTTTCTTGGGTATCTGTTGATTTTACAGAATGCTTGAAGTTGTCCTCTCGCCACCTTCTCACACCCCCACTTAGTGGGCGATGATTCATTTTGAGGTACAAATGAGCAAGGAATCAAACAGTAGTGCAACAGGAAATTCAAAGGAGGCTGGTGGCACCTCATAATTAGAACTGACCTCAGGGATAAGGAACAGGAGATGTCACCCTGCCCCTTATCCCAGAGAGAACGCAGAGACAGTGATGAGCTGGCGAGATGCTGGCAGAGCAAAATCACGCACCATTAGAGAAAGGCATTTTGAGGGCATTCAGTTCAGCTCCCAAGAGGAAGGAGACTGAAGACAAGATTAAAAACCAGTAAATGAAGTGAAATTAAAGCCCTGAGCTAATTTGCAACAGATATGGAAAGAACAGATGGAGTCTGAGTTTAAATATCAAGGTGTACCTAAATACAACATATTTTAAATGGAACAAGCACATTGTGAGCTAATAGGTCTAGTATGATCCATTTATATATTACAGAAATAGCAACTCTGCCTCACCATTTTTTTTATTCTATTGTTGTTGTTATGTCACAAAGTCCTGTCCAGCTCTTTTTGGGACCCCATGGACTACAGCCTGCCAAGCTTGCCTGTTCCAACCCAGGGACTGAGACCACATCTTGAACCCACATTTCCTACTTGGCAGGTAGATTCTTTACCACTGAGCTACCTAGCAAGCCCTTTTTATCTATACATTGGGGTAAAAATAGCACCTGTCTTATGGTGATGTTTTAGACACTGTGAGTTAGAGTACATAGTGTTTAGAACCATGCTTGACATATAGTTAGTACCACAGAGATGTTTGTTCTCATGCTTATTACTATATTTAAACATTTCTATGCCCGTGACTAAATATAGGTTAGATCTGAAAGAGCAAACAGTGGCTCACTAGCAGTAAGAAGCAGGATAAAGATGCTGAAGGAGGCCCTTTTTTGGTTGCAGTTATTTGTGTATTTTATTTAGTATTCTTATAGTGATTATTTCTTTTGTGAGACTGTATTCATGGATTACATATTTAGAAACAAATTTGGCTTACTGGAAACTCTAAGAACATAATACAGTTCTGAAAATGCAAAGCCAACACATGAAATATTTTCTTTTACTTGTTTGTTCATGCGGTGAGTTCCCATTGCATGCCTATTTTGTGCTAGGTATTCTTTTAGGAACTAAAGTGATAAACAGAACAGACAAACCATCCTTGCTTTCCTGTGACAGGTGGAGACACAATGAATAAATAAGCAGAATATGTACTGTGTTAGGTGGAGACATGTTCACTGCTACCCATTGTTAGCCAGCAATGGATGTGCTCTGTGGAGAAAAGTAAAGACAGATGAGGGATGGGGAGGACCAAGAGGGTGAAGTGTTACAGTTTTAAATGAGAAGGACAGGAAAGTCCTCTCAGAGAGGAGGACTGACGTGTGTCAGGGAACCATGCAGCTCTTTGCTGGAAGAGCCTGTCAGGCATTATTACATTTAATCCTCTCAATAATCCTCACTGTGGGCTTCCTGGTGCCTCAGACAGTAAAGAATTTGCCTGCAATACAGGAGATCTGGGTTTGACCCCTGGGTCAGGAAAATCCCCTGGAGAAGGAAACGGCAACCCACTCCAGCGTTCTTGCCTGGGAAATCCCATGGACAGAAGAGCCTGGTGGGCTATGGTCCATGGGGTTGCAAAGAATTGAACACAATGAGCAACTAACACACATAATCCTCATCATAGGGAATGCAATTTGGTGCAGCCACTGTGGAAAACAGTATGGAGGTTCCTTAAAAAACTAAAAATAGAATTACCATATCCATCAATCGCACTCTTGCGTAAATATCCAGAAAAGATGAAACCTCCAATTCAAAAAAATACATGCACACCAATGTTCATAGGAGGACTATTCGCAATAGTCAAGACATAGAAGCAAGCTAAATGTCCATCAACAGATGAATGGATAAAAAAGATGTGTTATATATATATATATATATATATATATATATAAAATAGAATATTGTGCACTCCATGAACTATAGTCTGCCAGGCTCCTCTGTCCATAGAATTTTCCAGGTTAGAATACTGGAGTGGGTTGCCATTTCCTATCCCAGGGGATCATCCCAATCCTGGGATCTAACTAGCATCTCTTGCATCTCCTGTATTGGCAGGCAGATTCTTTACCACTGTGCCACCTGGGCCTATAATGGAATATTACTAGGCCATTAAAAAGAAAAATATTGCCATTTGCAGCAACATAGATGGACCTAGAGATTATCATACTAAGTGAAGTAAGTCAGATAAAGACAGATATTATATCATATCACTTATATGTGGAATCTAAAAAATAATACAAATGAATTTATATATAAAACAGACATAGACTAAGACATAGAAATTGTTACCACAGGGGAAAGGGAGCAGGGCAGGGTAACTGATGAAGTATGGGATTAGCAGATATAAACTATTATATATAAAGTAAACAACATGGTCCTACTGTGTAGCAAGGGAACCAAATTCAATATCTTGTAATAATCTATAATGGAAAATATTCTAAAAAATGTATGACTAAATCACTTTGCTCTGTACCTAAAACTAATGAAATAGTATAAATCAACTATACTTCAAAAAAATAATAACAATCCTCACTATAGCCCTGGGAGCTAGGTATTATTAGCATTCTCATTTACAGCTGGGGAAGCCGAGACTGGGCGAAAGTTGCCAGCTAGTACGTGGCTTACCTGAGACTCAGCCTGGTGCTCTTCCTAATGTCCCAATGGTTCCCTTCACCCTGGTCTAGCTTCAGAAGAACTTTTGAGTCTGGAGCAGTTTGGTGCAGCTTTAAGGCTGCACAGGAGCTATAGGTCTGCTGGAAAGTGTCCTCTCGTGCCCCCTCTGCTGCTTTTGCAGTGTTAGAAGGAGACACATGCCTTCTCTCTCCCTCCCTTTTCCTCCTTCATGCCTTTCCTTTCTGTCATGTCTCGTCCTGAGTCTAGGTAGGGCATGTGTGGGTAGAACACAGCAACTCATTTCAAACCTTCACACGAATCCCCATCTCTCAAATCTTGGCTCCCAAAGTCCCCCTGACACACTGGAGCATTAGCGGGAGGCAGAGTGATGATGTGGAAGAGGGTGGGGTTTGGTGACAGAAGACCAAACACCTGGCCAACACTCTCATGGGTCTCAGTTTCTGATTTTACTTGACCCAACTCACAGATCTATACTGCAGATCAAATGAGAAGAAAATAACTAAGATTCTGGCCACAGGTCCCAATGTGTGTGTTTGGGGTGGGGTGGGTAGGTGGGTTGCCCACACCAACAAGCAATTCCTGAATGCCACCCGGGTGTCCTACAATTCAGCTCAGTTCTGATGCATCTTCTTGGAGATAGTATTGGATTCCACAGGTTAATGGCTCAGTTATGCAAGACTGCTCTTCACTTTAGATGCCAATTGCAAGTCCAGATAGTCACCTGTGCTTCTGAGTGACTGACTATAGATTCAGAGGTGCTGATGATCCTGAACTTGGGTTGGATTAATTCACTAACTCTGGGAGATGTTGAGGGACTGTGTGCTGCCGTCCATGGGATCACAGAGTTGAACACGACTTAGTGACTGAACAACAACAATTCACTTGATTATCTCACAGGAACTCAAAAACTTACATTTGGTGAATAGATGGGGAAACAATGGAAACAGTGACAGACTATATTTTCTTGGGCTCTAAACTCATTGCAGACGATGACTACAACCATGAAATTAAAAGAAGCTTGCTCCTCAGAAGAAAAGCTATGACAAACCTAGGCAGCATAATAAAAAGCAGAGACATCACTTTGCCAACAAAGTCCATCTAGTCAAAGCCATGGTTTTTCCAGTAGTCATGTACGGATGTCAGAGTTGGACTTAAAGAAGGCTGAACGCTGAAGAAATGATAGCTTTTGAACTGTGGTGCTTGAGAGTCCCTTGGACAGCAAGGAGATTAAACCAGTCAATTCTAAAAGAAATCAACCCTGAATATTCATTGGAAGGACTGATGCTGAAACTGGAGCTTCAATACTTTGGTATCAGATGCAAAGAGCCAACTTAGTGGAAAAGACCCTGATGCTGGGAAAGATTGAAGGCAAGAGGAGAAGTGACCAGCAGAGAATGAGATAGTTGGATAGTGTCGCTGACTCAATGGACATGAGTTTGAGCAAACTCCAGGAGACAGTGAAGGACAGGGGAGCCTGGTGTTCTGGATGGGGTTGTAAAGAGTTGGACACGACTTAGGGTCTGAACATCAACGTGGGAACATCCAGATAGAAAAGATGCATGGAGCCAGGTATGATGACAGGGTGTGGAACTGCCATACCCTATCCAGGCACACAACTCTCTCTAAATCTCCAGGTGTTCACTGACCCAGAGGCTTTCCAAACAGCATCCTTTTGGGTTTTTATGAAGGCTTCATTCATAGACATGATTGATTAAATAATTGGTCACTGGTGATTGATTCAAGCTCAGGCCTCTCTCCCCTCCCTGGAAATCAGGAGGTCAAACAGATTATCTTCTATTCCTAGTTGGTTTCCCTGGAAACAAGCCCTCATCTTTAGGTGTTTTCCAGAAGTTACTTTCATTAATATAAACACAGTTGTGGTGGAAAAGGGCTTGTTACTAATAACAAGACACCCATTTCACCTTTATGGCTCTGAAGTGTTTTCAGAAGCTGATGATGAGAGACCAATGGTTATAACAAAAGATGCTCCCACTGCTCTCATCACTTGGGAAATTCCGAGGGTTTTGGGAGCAGTGAGACAGGAACTGTGGGCTGAAATCAAATATATATGAGAAATACATATTTGGACATCAAATGACCAAATATGTATTTATTATAAATCACAGCATTTCAATCATTTTGTTAGCAGCAATATATACCTGCTGCTGCTGCTGCTAAGTCGCCTCAGTCATGTCCAACTCTGTGTGACCCCATAGACGGCAGCCCACCAGGTTCCCCTGTCCCTGGGATTCTCCAGGAAAGAACACTGGAGTGGGTTGCCATTTCCTTCTCCAATGCATGAAAGTGAAAAGTGAAAATGAAGTCACTCAGTCGTGTCCCACTCCTAGCGACCCCATGGGCTGAAGCCTACCAGGCTCCTCTGCCCAAGAGATTTTCCAGGCAAGAGTACTGCAGTGGGGTGCCATTGCCTTCTCCAAATATATACCTAATATGCTAGATATTTAGATGGACCTACTAATGGTCCATTTGTCAGAGGTCTACACTGAGGCTTAAGTTCTGGATAGTAAATGTTGCCAGAACAATTGAAACAAGAGCTCATTTAGGGATGCAAATGCCCAGGTATCACTGCAATCATTTGATTTTCTAAAAACTTAACGGTGAGAGAGAAAACAATGAACACCTTGTTTCATATCTTGGAAGCTACCACGCTCCATGCCCACTCCATTTCCTCATCCAGCAGCACCAGTTACAACTGCATCACTTCACAGCTCTCGTCATTGCTCGCTGGGTAGTGTGCACACAGCAGCCAGCGTGAGGCTCCTAAGATACTAACCAGGCTCCTCCCCTGCTGAGCATCCTGCCATGGCTCCCCACTGCCCCCAAACTTTCCAACATGGCTTCAACATCTCTTGATGATGAGGTCCCTGCCAGCCTCTTCAGGAAGTGAAGTCTCTCATTCCTGTCTGACTCTTTGTGACCCCTATGGACTGTAGCCCTCCAGGCCCCTCTGTCCATGGGATTTTCCAGGCAAGAATTCTCGAGTGGGTTGTCACTTCCTCCTCCAACCTCTTCAGACACATCTCTTGTCATTATTCTCCATTTTCTGCCGACCACGACGAGGAACTTCAGCCCATCTGAGCTGCGTGTCTACAAGTAGCCATGCTTTTCCTCCTGTCCTGGACTTCTCCACATGCCCTTGCTTTTCCTAGAGAATACGTACTTCCCCACCCCAGCCCTGCTCCCACTCACCGCTGCGGAGGCTGGGAGTCTCGACCCCTCCTGTGCTGCCACCGCTCCTGCTCGTCCAGCCACAGCCCTTGTCACCTCCGATCATATTTGTCTGCAATTAGTACTTCGTAAGTTCCAATTAGATCCCAGGGTCCAGGGTCAGGGGGAGGGTCATTTCTGTCTGCTTCATTTGTTTAATACCCAGAATCTACTCACAGTTTCTGACATAGAGAAGATGTCCAAAACAGTAGAAAATAAGTATAAATGGCTGCTATTTATTGAATTCTTCCTGTGTAGCAGATACCATGCTAAGCACTTGACACAATTATCATTTAATTGTCCTAGTAAGGGCACTGATCCTTCAAAAACACTCGGTCCAGGACGTCAGAACAAGAAACTGCTGTGCTCAGCGTTAATTGTTTAGTAACTGGAATGTCTATTTGTCCCCAAAGGAGGGGGACACACACTGTCCAGGTGTGTGTGTGTGTGTGTGTGTGTGTGTATGTGTTTGTGCATGCACATGTGTGTGCTGTCTACCAAAGGGAATGAAATGATTTATCAACATGTTTTAGCTAACAGAATGGCTAAAATAGCTATGTTTAAGGTGACCATATAATTTATAGTCGAAATTGGGACACTAAGAATTGAAAGTAAGGCAATGGCACCCCGCTCCAGTACTCTTGCCTGGAAAATCCCATGGACCAAGGAGCCTGGTAGGCTGCAGTCCATGGGGTCGCTAAGAGTTGGACACGACTGAGTGACTTCACTTTCACTTCACTATTATTAAGTAACCAAATGGGTGATTTAAAGCAAAAACTTCAGTGTCCATCAGAATCACTTTTTGCTGAGTTCTCAAGAGATTCTGGGGAGGGGCATGACAATTCATATTTGTGACAAGTTACCAAGTGATTTTAAAAAGAAGTCAAGTGGCAGACAGGGGTTACAGAGAGACAGAGAGAGGAAGGAAAATAAACATACAAAGTAAAACCATTACAGAGCCTAGGATAAAAGGAAATGGCTTAATGTCTCTGTCTTCCTATCCTAGATTTATCTGCATTATTTATTTTTAGTTTTAAAGCAGTTGTTAAAATGTACTTTTTAAAAATACAAGATAGTATGCATCAATAATTCTCAAATTTTATTTTCTGCTAAACTAGTTCCAGGATATAATAAGTGATTCCTGAGGGAAAACTAGAGCTTCTGTGTGGCAGATAACATTTCTAGCATAAAGTCACTTAGAAGGTCTTCACAAGAAATTTGCATAATTAAAATTCAATTTTATTTATTCTGTGAATGCTTTAAAAAAATGTTTTCTCAGAGCACATTTATTATCATTTCATGAAACTAGACTTCCTTTACACCCAATTTGGGAAGTGACTGTGGAATCCAAAAGGTTTTGTAAAATGTAAACACCCATTTAGACTACACCAACATGAACATCTGGGTGATATTATCATACTTTGTAACACGCTTTATAATGCATAGGATAGTTTGCTTATCCCATAAACCCAGGAACTTGATGGAGAATGCATAATGGGCATGAAAACCAAGACTCAGAGAAGTTGTCAAAGATTACTTTCTTTCCAGGAAGAAAGGTCAGAAGCAAGATTTGAAGCTAGATTTTCTAGCTCCCTGACATCAGGCAGGTTGCAGGAAAAGGGAGGTGAAAAACTTGATTCAGAATATCAGGCAAAGAGATGTGTGCATTTCTGTGGCTAAAGAGAGCATCCTGAGAAAGCAAATCCCATCATAGCCAAGCTCATGCCAAGAAAAGTTACAAGATGTTCATCTGCTATTAGGGGGTAATGAGAAGAGGATAAAAAAGACTGTTAGGGCCCTGTGAGGACCAGAGAGCAGGTTCTGGCTGGATAATGTGTGAATGATATTCTGGTAATTAGATTGGCAAATAGATGCTGATATTTCTTTTTACTGCCTGGAACACAGCCCCCGGCACTGTGCCCCCCTCCTGCTGGAGCCAAACACAAGGTCCCAGCTGCTGTTAACAACTATCAGTCTTTTGTTTTCTCCCATTTCATTGCTGATCAGGTCATGCAGACACCTAATTTAACCGTTCAAGAGCTCAGGTTGCCACAGTAACCCCATAAAGGTGCTCAGGTTTTGCTGCTGAAGCTTCATCATCTGGATAGATTCCACTGGGTTCTTGTTGGGTTCTTGCTCTCCTCAAGAGATGAAGCAAAATTTAATATAAAAGGGATATTGCTAAAGGAGTAAGAAATTAGGTTGACTAATTGAATGCTTCCTTCATTTCCTTTCGACCAGGATGTCTGATTGGACCACTCAAAGAGAGTCCATCTCACCCACTTTTGTTTTTGTTGAGTTGCTATGTCCGATGTCTGGCTCTTCATGACTCCATGGACTGTGGCATGCCAGGCTTCCTTGTCCTTCACTGTCTGCTGGAGTTTGCTCAAATTCATATTCATTGAGTCAGTGATGTTATCCAACCCTCTCATCCTCTGTTGCCCCCTTCGCCTCCCACCCTCAACTTTTCCCAGCATCAGGGTCTTTTCCAATGAGTCAGCTCTTTGCATCAGGTGGCCAAAGTATTAGAGCTTCAGCTTCAGCGTCATTCCTTCTAATGAATATTCAAAGTTGAATTCTTTAGGATTGACCGGTTGATCCCCTTGCAGTCCAAGAAGGCATGGAGTCCAAGAAGGCATGGAGAAGGGACGTTCCGGTGAGATGTCTCTTAGTACACTGAGTAGAAAGAAGGCTAAGCTGAAACCTTCAGACTTCCTGCATAGTGTTCTTCCAGCAATAACTTTTATTCAAAATATTTAAGACTGATTCTTTTCAAACTGTATTCTTCAGAGACAAGGCTTTCAAGAAAAGTTAGAAAAAGTAGAGGAAGAGACAGGGTGACCCGTTCCTCAAAGGAAATCTGAACACAATTGCTCCAGAAGGTTTCAGAGAAAATTCCTTCTTCATGTTGGGACAGGTTTGGATTTCCTTGGGTATTAGGATGTTTGTCTGTGTGTTCAATGTGAACATGGGTAGAAATTATCATGCTTTTCTGAGCCAGCAGCCAGGAAAGTAAGGCCTTTCATTTTTTAACTCCACCAGACCCTCCTCAGGACACAGAGCATATAGACGTGAACAAAGACAAAATCCTGCTTCTAGAATGTGTAACATCTGCAGAACTGATGACATGCTCCCCGATTCCCCAATAATAAGCCCTTACAATGGTGGGGTGACTTCTGACATTACAAACGGCCCCGAAACCTCTTATCTCACTGGAGACACACAGCAGATCCCTCAAAGGGAGGTGGCGTATTATGTTCATTTCCTAAGAGAGCCTGTCATAGAGCATAAAGAGGAACAACCCAAATCTCTGATTCTTATTGAGAAATAGTGTCTGACTCTTATAAACCCGGAGCCCAGAGCAGCTTCTGGCATATGTATTTGACCGAATGCTGTGTGAACGGCGATGGTGGTGGTGGTGGTGGTGGTGGTGAATCTTTTATATCTGTCAGTGTTCTTCAGAGAAACAGAGCCAACTATACACGTGAAAGCACGAAGCTTACAGCAGCGATGCTGTGTATCTGAGTCTCACGTGTGGCAGCCACTCTGCCGTATAGGAAAGACCTACAGGTTACATATATATACACAGGGAGTTCTGGAAGACTTCCTGGAGGAGGTGCTCTAAGCTCAGATTTGGACTGATGAATCTAGAGTTTATCATTCAGGATAGAGGGAAGCGAATTCTGTCAGAGGCAGCAGCTTTTGAAAGTGAAAAAAATGGCATGAGGGTAGAGGGAGAACTGGGGAGTTTGGGGTCAGGTCATAAGAAGCCTGAATATGATAGGAGCTTGGGGTGTGGGCAGCAGAGGCTGGTGGAAGGTGTGAGATGGGGCTAACAATTTTCCTTGAGTTACAAATATGATTGTGAGGTTTGATAAATCCATCTAACACAATACTCTCTCTTCTTAGTGGGTTCTGACAGTCACATACCTGCCCCAAAGCACTTAGCATCAAATTCTCTGCACTGATTGTTACCTGTGCCCACAGCACAGGGAGGAGGGGCTCACAGTTGGAGCGACCTCATGGCCAATCATCCTGGGCAAACAGACAATACAATACCACCCCATCCCAACAAGGGGTCAGGCCCAGAGAGGACCAGGGCCTCACCAGAGGACGTTGAGATAGATGATGCGAAGGCCAGGGCAGAACCTTGGCTACTTCACACCAGAGGTTTTGCTCCTTCCCTCCCCAGGAGACATTGACAAGGGCTTCCCAGGTGGCACAATGATAAAGAATCTGCCTGCCAATGCAGGGGACTCAGGAGACATAGGTTCAATCCCTGCATCAGGAAGATCCCCTGGAGTAGGAAATGGCAACCCACTCTAATATTCTTGCCTGGAGAATCCCACGGACAGAGGAGCCTGATGGGCTACAGTCCATAGGGTCACAGAGAATTAAATATGACTGAACATGCTTGCAATAGGAGACATTTTTATTTTTCACAACCGGGGAAGAGCTACTGGCATCTGACGCGTGAGACTGAGGATGCTGCTAAGCTTCCTGGACGCACAGGACAGGTCCCCATGACAGAGCATAATCCAGCTCAAAATGCCCATCATGCTGAACTGAGAAACCTCACCCTACACCCTGCCTTGATGACGCTCCTGTTGCATGAAGTCCTTGGAAACCATCTGGCTTCCTTTCCAGCTGAGTAAATCGAGGTTCAGAGAAGACGAGTGACTTCTCCAAAGTCACACAGCGGAACTGAGACTATTGTCATGGCTTCATTAACTTCCAATTCAGCCCTCGAAATTATTGCTTCTCCCAGACTGAATATAAGTCAGGAGTCTGATGGGGGAGAGAAGAGTGATGCTCCCTAAAATGGCCAGGGGAACTTGTTCTGACCAAAGCTGCATAGCAGTCACTAGTATTCTCAGTTAGAGGAGGAAAAAACCCAGGCCCCAAAGGAACAAACGGTCATGCTCTTCACACAGGAAGTCAATAGATATTGACAGGGCACCTGGTTTTATGCAGGCACCTCGATGAACACTGATGATTCAACAAGGAACAAGGCACCGTCCCTGATCATGCACACAGGCAAAGAAACACTCTTCCCCCTGACACAAACTCTGATGATTCAGTGCTTGGAATCCAGGCTCTGAACTCAAATTAACTTCACACACTTCACCACATGCTAGCTGGTACACTTTAGGCAAGGAACTCGACCTCTCTAATCTTCTGTTTTCTCATCGCTATAATGGAAATCATAATAGTACTTCCCCCATAGGACTGTTTTGAGGACTGAATGAAGCAGTTGACGTAAAGCATTTAGCCTGGTGCTGAGAACAGTAGACAGAAGAAGTAGGAGAACTCGTAGCAGTCGTGGTTATAATTATTATTGACAGGAGCCTTGAATCCTTGTCTTTCTTCTCCCACTCTCAGCTAAGTCATCTTAGATAAGTTACTCTCAGTTTCTGGGTCTCAGCAAAATTAAGAGACTGGACCAGCTCTTTGTAGGCTATGAATCTTACCCTCTGTTCCCTAACTAAATGTTCTGGAAGGTCGCCATCCTGCCCAGCTCATGCTAATGTCCTCCGTGCACCCACATCGCCCACAGCCTGGTCAAGGTGGGGCTGGCAGGACCCCTGAGATTCAGCCAAGCAGCAACAGTGGTTCCAGGCAGACCAGGTTCCGGGCTGCCCACTGGCTGTGCCTGGCTGCTTGGAATGCATGTCAGCGCCAGCCTGCAGTGATCATGAACAAAGCCATTAGAGGGAAGACGGTCGTGTTTTTATTTTTAACAAAATGACTCATTCCCCCTCTGGCGCTGAGCTGTCGAAGGCTCAGGAGGAAGCAAGAGATGTTAGTGCAAGTTCAGGACACTTTCGCCCTGTTGGGAGCCAACGGCAGGGGATGCCACACACTTTTGCTCAGCCTAATAGGGCCTGGATAAAGGTGTTTAAACCAAGGAGGCTGTCTCAGGGCTGTGGATTTAAGGGCCAGGGGGAGGAAAGACAATTGTACAGCCAGTAAATGACGGTGGCAGAACTAGAACTCTAGCTAGGGGAGGGAAAAATTACTGATGGAACCTTAATGCTAGGTGCGACCAGGGGCTGAGGGGTTTCTGGGGCTTGCTTTCCAGATGTTGGCTTAAAGAGGAGCTTTTATTTATTTTTAAATTTTAAATCATTTTATTTTTTGGCCATACCACACAGCATGTAGGATCTTTGTCCCTTGACCAGGATGGAACCTGCACCCCTGCATTAGAAGCACGGAGTCTTAGCCACCAGACCACCAGGGAAGTCCCCAGGGGCTTTCAAATTGTGCTCTGCAGAGTCATGGGGGTTTTCTTGGAGCCCACTTTGTGGTTCTGGTCCTCTGCCGGGCTTCAACCAGAGTGTCTTGGCTTGTATCTATTTCAAATATTAAAATCTTAAGAGTTAACATAATTATTGGCTCCTTGCGATGTGCCAGGCATTGCACTAAACACTCAGTAGGTATGAAGTTATTTAGGTTCATAATAACCTTATGAAATATTTACAAATACTGTTGCTAGTTTACACTTCCGAAACTGAGGCTTAAAGCCAAGGTAAATCATTTGCCCTGAGTCACAAGGCTAATAGTCAGCTTTGCCAGAGCTGGAAATCAGACCTGTCTGTCTGCAAAGCCCATTTTCTTAACCACAATGCTTCATGGCCCCCCATGCTGGGCTTCCACATATGCTTTCATTTTCAAAAAGTGCTCCACGGTTATTTTAAAAGGAATAAAATAAAAGTTTGAAAGTGACTGATTAGATGTTCGGAGGTCCCTCCCAGCTCCGGATTTCCAACTTTTATGATTTACAGAAGGAAGAAAGCAGAGAGCTTGTTATAAAGGTTGGTGGTGGGAGACGAGACTAGTTCTGGGATAATAATAGCAGCTAATATCTGGGCGCTTAATAGGCCAGGCAATGCTCTAAGTCCTTCATACACATTAACTCACTTAATCTCTGCACCAGCACTCTGTAGTAGGTGGTGTTCTTATTATTCCCATTCCCAGATAAGAAAACACGGTATTGCAAGGTCACAACACATTCAAGGTCACACGAACGGAAGGTAACAGCTAGATTCCAGAGCCTGCACTCTTCACGGCTCTGCTGTTGAGATGCCTTAGTCTGGGTGGAAAACCACTTTCCTTAATATCAGCATTTATTTTTTAACATCACACCAATGCAAATTTATGTAAATAGACATGCAGATCAGCTGCTACTCTGGCATTGGTGCCAACTTCCCATCAGGGATGTTGATGCAACAAAATTTGACCATTGTTGCTGATCTGAGCTATCACAGTGGTAGACATTTCAATAATTCCCCACATTTCTCAGGCATGGAAGAAATAAATGCATGTTAGATAGCTATACGCCTGTATATGCTGCAATTTGGCATTTCTTTTCTTTTAGATATTTTTCAAACTGTGGAGAGTTGGTATCCATTGAAACCAAGATAATGTCTAGAACTGCATTTTCATACCGATTGATGTATCCTGCAAAGGAGGTCCCTCTTTTCAAGGGGCAGGGACTGAATGGAGGGGCTTGCTCAGAATATTCTCAGAAGTTGTGGGCCTGGATGATCCTTCTGTGCCTCCTGGCCCCTCCACCGTTGATTTTTCCTAACTCTGCAGCACTGCTTTCTTAGTTGAATGCAGGAAAGCTGGCGGTTTTCTCACAGAAAGAAAGCAAAAGGAAACCATGTCACGTGCCCCTTTACAAATGGACATGAGCTTCCACAGGAGAAGACCAGCAGCCTGATAGAGAGAGGAGAGCTAGGGTTCCTAGGGCAACTACTCTGCCTGGCATATCCCTGCGTTTTGGATAGGCTGACCATATTGTTTATCTTCCAAAGAAGGAAAAAGGGTGCTATTAATAATGTTATCTGGGGCAAACTGGTATGTGTGGTCAACCTGGCAGAAAAGATACTATTCATTTCATATTCAGTGTAGCCCCATAATGTAGGTGACTTTCTCCTTGTTCTGAATCTCAGGAAGGTGAGGCACACCTGGGGTCACAGAGCAAAGGCTTGGCAGAGCTGTCTGCTGATTCTACACACTTGAGTCAAAGCTGACATCAGAGACGGGATACTTGATATTCCAGCCACATAAGAGCTGACTCTAGAGACTGATGAGTTAAGCCTTTCTCATCCCCACCATATTCCCAGTCCTCGTCCTTGGCCATTGGTTCCGGGTGGGGCGCGATGACTGCGCTTCTCCAGCAGAGGGCAGTGTTGCCATGCCAGCCAAGACACAGGGCTCCGGGAAACCGGAAGGAGGCCCGGACTAAGCCGACGCGGTGGCCTGTGCAGCGTGCCTAAACCAGCCAACCTCACCCGGCTGCCTGCGTCCAGCTGCTTCCCTGGCTCCCATCCCCTTAAGGCTCACCGGGGATAAACCTGTTGTCCCTTCACCTGTCTATTGGCTCCCAAGATAAGACACCTGAACAAATTCAAGAGCCCAGGGAGAGTTTCCAGAGTGTTAAGGAGAACTATGGCCATTTTCTTGTTTGCTCTGAATCGCTCCAGCGCTGGAAGCTCTGTTGACATACGTGTTACCACTTAATCTTTCATAAGAAATCCTTTTCATGCGGAAGCTGAATTCTGGATCCACGCCAGTTTAGATAATTACACCCCCCTAGAAGACTGAAGCTCTTGAGGGCTGTACTCTTTCCAGCAAGAGTTAGGGGTTTCAAGGGTGGGGCTTAGGCCCCAGTGCGGGCGATGAAATGATCCCTGGATGAAGAAAGAGCAGGGTTTGATGACGAAAAGTAAGCCTCAAAGTGTTACCCACTAGGAGTTTCTTTCTTTTTTTCCTTCCCTTGGCCTCATTCAGAATGAGATTCATTTGTAGTTTTTGTCAGTAACTAGGAATTCAATTTTTGCTGTTTTAAAAGAAACCTGATTTACAGAGAGTGTGAAACAAAGCAGAAAATGATAAGAGGAGGCCAAAAAAAAAAAAATTAATAATAACTATTCAAATGGAAAAAGGAGAAAGAAAAAGTCCTTTTAACAATTTCTCTCGTCTAAAGTGGATGGGACAGTGTTTTTATATTAAGTTCAGCACTCTGTCAGGAGGGGATGACAATACCCTATGAACCTCACACTAAGAACTGCTGGTGATTTTATCCTCTCATGCTGGCACAGATCTTAATCAACCAGAAAGCCTCAAAATGACAAACAAACAAAAGACAGCTTTGCTCTCTGAGGTTCATTAGCTCAGGCCAAGGTTGAGAAGATGCAGTAGAAACAGGCGAGCTTGATAAGTCACTTTGTGGGTCATTCTCCCCTCCTGTTCCCAGCTGTCCACTTCTCCCTCCAGGAACCAGTAGCCTTTCTTGATGGTTTCCTGGAGCTCTCACTTCTCAGAGTCAGTGGGGAGAGGACTGCAGGCTGATGGAGCCAGTGGGGAGGACAGAGGGTTCTCCAGTGCGCTGGGTTATGCAGAGTCTAAAGTTATTTGCCTCTGCTTTCAAGGGCACTTGCCAGCATCCCAAGAATCACAGTAGACCCAGGACAAGCTCTATCCCCTCATCTTCCTTCCCAGTCTAGCTCCTTTGCCTCTGACCCTTCATCATGTTTAAAAAGCATTGCCATCTCCTGGACTGCTGGCTGGAAACCCCCAAGACACCTACCTATTATTCCCCTCTCTCTTTCTGTGATCAGTTTTCCAAGTCTTATCAAAGCATATCTTTTAAATTTCTCTTTCCCTCTCTCCGACAAGTCTTCTCTTCATAGTTCCAGGTCTGGTCTTGACATCTTCCCCTTTAGCTACTCTCCCCACCTCTCTATGCATGACAGTCAAAGTGAAAGTGAAGTCGCTCAGTTGTGTCCGACTCCTGCGACCCCATGGACTGTGACCCTCCAGGCTCCTCCATCCATGGGATTTTCTAGGCAAGAATACTGTAGTGGGTTGCCATTTCCTTCTCCAGGGGATCTTCCCAACCCAGGGACAGCCAAAGGAAATCTCCTTAAGCCCATTTCTGATGGTATAATTTCTCTCTAAAATCCTTCAGCAGCTCGCTACCACCTACAGGATCAAGTCCCAAATCCTTAGCCTGGCAACTAAGGTCCCTGATGAGCTGACCCTCTCTTGCCTTCCGGTCTCTGTTAGTATCCAAGGTCCCTGGAGTCCCTGGACTCCAGCTGTGCGGAGCCTCCCCTTGCCCCTCAGAACATTCTTCTCCAGACTCTCTGTGTTTTCTCAGCCCACCGCCTGTGCTCGTGTGGCTCCCTTGGCCTCGCTGCCCCATCCCTATTCTTGTCATACTTCAGCTTCAAGGTTAACTTCTTTTAAATAATAACAGGCTCCCTCCCCATAACATCTCCCCACATGGAAGTAAACTCCCCAGTTTTAACTTCCACAATATTTTACTTGCAACTCATTTTTAAGCCTTTTTATGCACATGTTTTCCCCTCTCCTCTTAAGTGTGCATTCCATGAAAAAAGGGAATCATCTTTATTCCACACATAGATTAATTCAGTGATTTTTTGGTATGGTAAATTTTAAATGGCAATTTGTTGAACAGATTAATGAATACTTTTGAGAGCCCATAAATGAAGGAGTGTATCAAAGTTGCATGGATGCATGAATAAATGATGTTGTGCATGGATGAATAAATGAATTTGTGTACTTATGCATTCAAATATATCTTGGGAGCCTACTATGCAAATTAATCCAGGAATAGATGAATCTTTACATGCATAAATGAATAAAAACATCCATGCATGAATCTGTGAATGAGTGACTGGCTTGCTGGATTTCTGATTCTGGGGATTGTCTCTCAGAGAAATGTGGGCAAAGATACTCTTACATCTCTTACTGCTGTTATGCTATACCTTCATCAACATTTCTCGAGTACAAGTTGGATTTTACTAATTAAGAGCCTTAACTATATTCATATCATGAACCAAACAAATCCATTTTTTTTTGTTTGTTTGTTTAGTGACCCTTTCGGTAAGTTGATATGCTTCTGCATTTTGAGCATAAACAATAAAATAATAATAATATAAGTGAAATTAATTCTAGTCAGTTTCCCAAGGCTTATTTTACATTTTAACTGGGCTTCCTATTCAGCTCTTAGATATTCATTCTTTTTATATTGCTTTAGCACCCACTAATTACCCAAGACGGGCGGGTCATGGTGGAGAGATGTGACAGAATGTGGTCCACTGGCGAAGGGAATGGCAAACCACTTCAGTATTCTTGCCTTGAGAATCCCATGAACAGTATGAAAAGGCAAAATGATAGGATACTGAAAGAGGAACTCCCCAGGTCAGTAGGTCCCAATATGCTACTGAAGATCAGTGGAGAAATAACTCCAGAAAGAATGAAGGGATGGAGCCAAAGCAAAAACAATACCCAGCTGTGGATGTGACTGGTGATAGAAGCAAGGTCCGATGCTGTAAAGAACAATATTGCATAGGAACCTGGAATGTCAGGTCCATGAATCAAGGCAAATTGGAAGTGGTCAAACAAGAGACGGAAAGAGTGAATGTTGACATTCTAGGAATCAGCGAACTCAAATGGACTGGAATGGGTGAATTTAACTCAGATGACCATTATATCTGCTACTGTGGGCAGGAATCCCTCAGAAGAAATGGAGTAGCCATCATGGTCAACAAAAGAGTCTGTAATGCAGTACTTGGATGCAATCTCAAAAACGACAGAATGATCTCTGTTCATTTCCAAGGCAAACCATCCAATATCACAGTAATCCAAGTCTATGCCCCAATCAGTAATGCTAAAGAAGCTGAAGTTGAATGATTCTATGAAGACCTACAAGACCTTTTACAACTAACACCCAAAAGAGATGTTCTTTTCATTATAGGGGACTGGAATGCAAAAGTAGGAAGTCAAGAAACACCTGGAGCAAATTTGGCCTTGGAATGCGGAATGAAGCAGGGCAAAGACTAACAGAGTTTTGCCAAGAAAATGCACTGGTTATAACAAACACCCTCTTCCAACAACACAAGAGAAGGCTCTACACATGGACACCACCAGATGGTCAACACTGAAATCAGATTGATTATGTTCTTTGCAGCCAAAGATGGAGAAGCTCTATACAGTCAACAAAAACAAGACCAGGAGTTGGCTGTGGCTCAGATCACGAACCCCTTATTACCAAATTCAGACTTAAATTGAAGAAAGTAGGGAAAACCACTAGACCATTCAGGTATGACCTAAATCAAATCCCTTATGATTACACAGTGGAAGTGAGAAATAGATTTAAGGGCCTAGATCTGATAGATAGAGTGCCTGATGAACTATAGAATGAGGTTCATGACATTGTACAGGAGACAGGGATCAAGACCATCCCCATGGAAAAGAAATGCAAAAGACCAAAATGGCTGTCTGGGGAGGTCTGACAAATAGCTGTGAAAAGAAGAGAAGCGAAAAGCAAAGGAGAAAAGGAAAGATATAAGCATCTGAATGCAGAGTTCCAAAGAATAGCAAGAAGAGATAAGAAAGCCTTCCTCAGCGATCAATGCAAAGAAATAGAGGAAAACAACAGAATGGGAAAGACTAAAGATCTCCTCAAGAAAATTAGAGATACCAAGGGAACATTTCATGCAAAGATGGGCTTGATAAAGGACAGAAATGGTATAGACCTAACAGAAGCAGAAGAGATTAAGAAGAGCTGGCAAGAATACACAGAAGAACTATACAAAAAAGATCTTTATGATCCAGATAATCACGATGGGGTGATCACTCATCTAGAGCCAGACATCCTGGAATGTGAAGTCAAGTGGGCCTTAGAAAGCATCACTACGAACAAAACTAGTGGAGGTGATGGAATCCCAGTTGATCCATTTCAAATCCTGAAAGATGATGCTGTGAAAGTGCTGCACTCAATATGCCAGCAAATTTGGAAAACTCAGCAGTGGCCACAGGACTGGAAAAGGTGAATTTTCATTCCAATCCTAAAGAAAGGCAATGCCAAAGAATGCTCAAACTACCGCACAATTGCACTCATCTCACATGCTAGTAAAGTAATGCTCAAAATTCTCCAAGCCAGGCTTCAGCAATACGTGAACTGTGAACTTCCTGATTTTCAAGCTGAGTTTAGAAAAGGCAGAGGAACCAGAGATCAAATTGCCAACATCTGCTGGATCATTGAAAAGGCAAGAGAGTTCCAGAAAAACATCTATTTCTGCTTTATTGACTATGCCAAAGCCTTTGACTGTGTGGATCACAAGAAACTGTGGAAAATTCTGAAAGAGATGGAAATACCAGACCACCTGATCTGCCTCTTGAGAAATCTGTATGCAGGTCAGGAAGCCACAGTTAGAACTGGACATGGAACAACGGACTGGTTCCAAATAGGAAAAGCAGTACGTCAAGGCTGTATATTGTCACCCTGCTTATCTAACTTATATGCAGAGTACATCATGAGAAATGCTGGATTGGAAGCAACACAAGCTGGAATCAAGATTGCCAGGAGAAATATCAATAACCTCAGATATGCAGATGACACCACCCTTATGGCAGAAAGTGAAGAGGAACTAAAGAGCCTCTTGATGAAAGTGAAAATGGAGAGTGAAAAAGTTGGCTTAAAGCTCAATATTCAGAAAATGAAGACCATGGCATCCGGTCCCATCACTTCATGGTAAATAGATGGAGAAACAGTGTCAGACTTTATTTTTTTGGGCTCCAAAATCACTGCAGATGGTGACTGCAGCCATGAGATTAAAAGACTCTTACTCCTTGAAAGGAAAGTTATGACTAACCTAGATAGCATATTGAAAAGCAGAGACATTACTTTGCCAACAAAGGTACGTCTAGTCAAGTCTATGGTTTTTCCTGTGGTCATGTATGGATGTGAGATTTGGACTGTGAAGAAAGCTGAGCACTGAAGAATTGATGCTTTTGAACTGTGGTGTTGGAGAAGACTCTTGAGAGTCCCTTGGACTGCAAGGAGATCCAACCAGTCCATTCTGAAGGACATCAGCCCTGGGTGTTCCTTGGAAGGAATGATGCTAAAGCTGAAACTCCAGTACTTTGGCCACCTCATGCGAAGAGTTGGCTCATTGGAAAAGACTCTGATGCTGGGAGGGATTGGGGGCAGGAGGAGAAGCGGACGACAGACGATGAGATGGCTGGTAGCATCACTGACTCGATGGACGTGAGTCTGAGTGAACTCCGGGAGCTGATTATGGACAGGGAGGCCTGGCGTGCTGTGATTCATGGGGTCACAAAGAGTCTGACAGGACTGAGCGACTGAACTGAACGAACTGAATTTCTGTTGAAGGTGGTCTCTGCTAACCCCAAGTCAAGACATCCTAAGATGGCAGGAGGGGAGATATTCTTCTCTTATTCTGCTCTTATACTGAAAAGTCCGTATAGTCAAAGCTGTGGTTTTTCCAATAGTCATGTACAGATGTGAGAGTAGGACCATAAAGAAGGCTGAACACTAAAGAATTGATGCTTTTGAACTGTGGTGTTGGAGAAGACTCTGAGAGTCCCTTGGACTGCAAGGAGATCCAACCAGTCAATCCTAAAGGAAATCAACCCTGAAAATTCACTAGAAAAACTGATGCTTAAGCTGAAGCTCTGATTCTTTGGCCACCAGAAGCAAAGATCTGACTCATTGGAAAAGACCCGGATGCCGGGAAAGATTGAGGACAGGAGAAGAAGGGGACGACAGAGGATGAGATGGTTGGATGGCATCACTGACTCAATGGACTTGAGTTTTAGCAAACTCTGGGTGACAGTGAAGAACAGGGAAGCCTGTGTGCTGCAGTCCATGGGGTCACAGAGAGTCAGACATGACTCAGTGACTGAACAACGAACAACGGTTTGTACTGAATTGGTTTGGCTCTTTCTCTGGAAAGGTACTGAATGATCAGTTTGTAAGTGTTTTTTAAGAATGGCATATTTACCTTTCTGTATCACACAGTGGCCGAAGTCTATGGGTTTCCCTTTAATCCACAGTAGAGATTATCTGCTCTTTAAGTCCTTGTTAGAGGATTTGATTGTGAATCGAATGAGAACCAGGCTTCTCAGGGGCTTGTTTACGATATCTGATGTTTGATAGAGAGAGTCTAATAGACATGCTAACTATCCATTCATCTCCACTCTCCACTAGAAAGGAAATACCTGAGTCACATTATCTCAGCCCATGGCAGAAATGCTTTCCCTGACTTATGACTTAATATTTTGCTCCTTGCCTTTACTGAGAGTCGATAAGAAAACTGCCCAGGAGAAAAAAGTGTGTCTGTACTGAAATTGTGCTTGAAGATTGGATCCACTATTGAACTCGTGGACTTCCAAGTCTCTATTTATATTATAGAAAGGGTCCTAAAATTAGATAATGTCCATACCATGAAGCTAAATAAGGAGCCTGGGGACTGTGCTCTACCGTGATGAAGATGACTCAGGGAAAGGTATGGCATAGTGATTGATGATAGATGTGGGCCATGTCTGACACAAGAAATGCCACTCTCTGTGACTGAGGACCTGGGGCCGGGCCCAGATCGTAAGGTGTTTATTAGGCAGAATGAACACGCAGTGGCCACTAATGTTTGCATGCCTGTTTGTCAGGCTTATCACCAGGTATCAGAGGTGGGAGTCCAGAGAGCTTTCCAGACGTCACAAAACTAGTGCCTTGTAAGTAAACACAGTGGGGCATTGCTGGAACATGGCTACAGTCATTAGTTTGTGCATCATCCGTGGCTATTTCCATGTTGTAAAGACAGAGGTGACAAGTTGCTATAGAGACCCAAATATTCACTATTTGGTCTGAGAGAAAAGGGCACTGGGACGGATCAAAGGACATGGGTTAGGATCCAAGTGTGCATGTGTTTGAAAACTCCCCATATCACTTGAAATGTAGTATCCTCAATTGTAAAACGAGACTAGTAATTCTGTCATTAGAGAGGCTTTTGCAGGATTGAACAAAAGAACACACGGGTGTAAATAATGAGCATGGTGCCAGCAGAGCCTCCATGAGTCAGGCATCGTGCTTTATCTTAGGGACCAGGGCAGGAGGGCACCTACAGTGGGGGCAGACACGGGCAGGATCTCTTCCAAACAAGCACCCGTGCTTCACTTTCTCTCCAGGAGAGTCACTCTTAGAAGAATATTCTCCAAAAGCCATGGCCAAGAGGAAGACCACTTTCCTGCCGGAAAGAAAAGCAAGGGACAAGGGAGGGGGGAATTGAGAATCCTCTGTCTGCCCTTCTTATTACACAGGAGCTAGACAGAGATAATCTCAGGTGGGGAAAGCATGGAGCACTTCTTCCAGGGCCTCATATGTCAGGTATGATTTTAATTTCAGATAATGTCCACACTAGATAAGACTCCCACTGGCAGTGTGAGCAGATCTTCTGGGGATGTCTGTGTCTGTGGCTGGCACCTGCCCCCGTTCCTCACCCCAGCTCCGAGCTAGGGGAGACCCTGCTGGGGTGAAGGTGCACTCTGCCTCACATTTCCTCTTTGTTTCCTGAAGCCAGATTCCTTGATGCAAATTTCCATCTGGGACTCCATGCTGCTCAGTCCTGTTATGACACAAGCAATGTCTGATATGTCTTCATTGCCACTGCTTAGTACCAGGATGGCCAGTGCACTCAGATCATTCAAATGAACTCGGTCCGTCCAATGACACAAGAGCAGAGGACAGAACTCCACCATATGGCACAGTGCAGACACACAAGTGATTTCACTTCCAATTAAATTGAACAAAACCGGGCTTGAGTCTTGCTGGGGATTATAACGATGACGATGAAAGCAGTGGTGGTGATGAAAAGACCGCAGCTACAACTTGGTGATCATGGTGAGGCTTTAAAAACCGGAATGTGTTACACCAGGAACTAGGTAAATGCTCCAAGACTGGTTTCCTGCTCACACATCCTGGGAGCTCTCAACTGAGATGACTATGTCCATAATGGAAATTATCCACATGGGGAGACAAAACTCTTCTCAATTAAAAGCTGAACCAATACCCAATAACCTCCAGTGATGAGCTCTGGTTAAAAAAAAATCTACTTGCAGAATGAGGTTAAGGAATAGAGGCTGGTTTATTTAACCCCCCTTTTAAAAAATTGAGTTTGGCTGGGACTTATCTAGTGGTACAGTGGCTAATTCACCACAGTTCCAAGGCAGGGGGGCCCAGGTTTGATCCCTGTTCAGGGAACTAGATCCCACATGCTGCTACTATATAGCCCACAATTTGAAGACCCCATATGCCACATCAAAAATCAAAGATCTGGCATGCCACAACCAAGACCCACCACAGCCAAATAGAATACTTCTAAAAATGGAGGTGACTGAGTCTGCAGAGGAGGTCACTCACTTGATTAGAGACACACATGAACTTGGCTTCCTCCAAGGAGACATAAATGCACCTATATTTCTTTACCCTTTGGGAGCAGGAAGGAACCCTGACCATGGCTAATTCAATGCCCTGCAGGTGGCCAACTAGATTGGCTATTCAAGGGTCCAGCAGAGATGGAAGCATGAGGGATGTGGTAGAAATTTTCCTCTCCTTACAATTCATTGTATTAGAACACTTTGTTCAGTGTTTGCAGGCATATTTTTTCCCTTTAATCCTCACAACAATCTTAGGAAATAAACAGAATCATTTTCCAGATGAGGAAATAGGTTCAAAGCAGTTGATGACTAGCCTGAAGTCACACAGCTAATAAATGGCTGAGCTCGATCTCAAGCTTTGCTTGACTCCAAAGCCCTTGCTTCTCCTGCAACACTCTTGCTATTCGATGTGTGACCTCTGAATCAGATACTCAGCATCACTCGGAAGCCTGCAAGCATTTCAGGAATGCAAGTGTCTCTGGCTCATTCCAGTCCTACTGAGCTGGAATCTGCATTTTAACCAGATCTCCAGGTGATCTGTCTGTGTGTAAAAGTAGAGCGGCACCACGCTAACAGTACTGCCTAGCTCCTGCCATTGTCTCTTCCCAGAAAACAAGACTATTCATCATGGTCACACCATGCATAGAAGCCTTCCCTGAACTTGGGAACCCCCAAGTGACTGGACTTATTCTGCCTGCTAAGGCCTGCCAGAGCACGGACTGAGTTTTCAGAGGTTCCTGGGCTGTATATTCATTGGTTGTCTTTACAGGAGCCAACGTGCCCAGTTCCTACTCTGTCTTCCTTTATTGCCATGCATCCCAGCAAAGGTTGGGGAGGTTTTATCCAAACATCCCAATGTGTGGCCATTCACACCCTCCAAGGAGGGGAGAGTCTGCTCTATTTCCCCATGAAGGAAAAAACAACAACAAAACTCACAGATGCTTTTGTGGAATCCTGTAAACCCTGAAGAAATGAAGTCCCAGTATAACCTAAAAATGAGTTGCTTCTGAATTGAAGCCATTTATTTTCCTTTTTCAATTTTGGTATAGTTTTGCTATTTCTCAGTGTAATTTCCTATGGCAGATTAAGATCCATAATGCTCCATGATACTGTGATTCGTGCACAAGAGGTATTTGAAATGAAAGATACATTTCTTGATACTTATTGCTCAGATACTTGATAAATGCTCTCTCACGGTAGCCTCAAAACAACACTCCAAAGATGGGAGAATTATTCTTATTTTATGGATGAAGGCAATAATCTCAGTCTCTGGTGATGCTCCCAATGCCAGTTTTCAAGCTTAGGTTGGTATTATTCCCAAGATGCATCTATTTGAGGTGAATGACAGGTAACATGTGAGGGGAAAAGGATGCCTAGAAATGAATAATACCTAGGGTCCTAAAATGACCATCTGATTTGAATACTTGAGATGGGGGTGGGGAGGATTAATGAATTTAACTGGTAGATGCTTTTAAACTTTTAAAAAGAAGTCATGTAAATATTAAAGGGTAGAAAGCAAATGTAGAGATTTTGAATACATTTAAGACCAGTAGAAGATTTGGTAAAAGTTTTGAGATCATGGATGGCTAGCTTTTCAATTCTGCCCTGAAGTCCTGGGGCTAGGCTCTTCTTCTTCTCTGCTGTTAACAGTCGCAGTGGCAGAAGCATCAGTGGTAATAGCCTAATAGCTACTGCATCAGTTATCTACACTGCATAGCCACTTATTGTCCAGCTTGGTGACTCACAAAATACACGTTTATTATTTCATAATTTCTGTGAGCCAGCAATCAGGACATGGACAGATGGGTGCCTGTGTGGTCTCACACAGGGCGCAGTTGTGCTGTTGGTTGGGCTATAGTCTCATTTCAAGGCTTCACTGGGGAAGAATCTCCTACTGGTTGTTGATGGGATTTGGTTCTTTATAGGCTGTTGGATTGAAAGTCTCAGGTCTTCACTGGCTGTTGGCCTGAGGCCACTCTAGCTCCTGGCTGCATGGATTTCTCCAACATGGCCATCTAAGTTTCATCTAAGTGTGTAAGCTGAGAAGCTAGTAGGGAGAGTCTAGTAAGACTGAAGTCACAGCCTTTCAAAACTTAATCATAGAAGTGATATCCTATCACATCTGCTGTATACTATTTGCTAGAAGCAAGCCACCAAGGGAGGGGTTGCATAAGGACTTGAATACCAAGGGCAGGGACAACTAGAAAGATGAACCTTGTACCTACTATTCACCAGGTGTCTCTGATGTGCCTTATTGTCGTTCAGTTGCTAAGTGGTGTCTGACTCTTTGCAACCCCATGGACTGCAGGCTTCCCTGTCCTTCACTATCTCCCAGAGCTTGCTCAAACTCATGTCCATTGAGTCAGTCCATCCAACCATCTCATCTTCTTTTGCCCCCTTCTCCTCCTGCCCTCAATCTTTCCTAGTATCCGGGTCTTTTCCAATGAGTCGGCTCTTCGCATCAGGTGGCCTAAGTATTGGAGCTTCTGCTTCAGCATCAGTCCTTCCAGTGAATATTCAGGGTTGATTTCCTTTAGGATTGACTGGTTTGATCTCCTTGCTGGCCAAAGGACTCTCAAGAGTCTTCTCCAGCACCACAGTTTGAAAGCATCAGTTCTTCAGAGTTCAGCCTCCTTTATGGTCCAACTCTCACATTCGTACATGACTACTGGAAAACCATAGCTTTGACTAGATGGACCTTTGTCAGAAAAGTGATGTTTCTGCTTTTTAATATGCTGTCTAGGTTTGTCATAACTTTCATTCCTAGGAGCAAGCATCTTTTAATTTAATAGCTACAGTCACCATCCACAGTGATTTGGGAGCCCAAGAAAATAAAATCTGCCAGTTTCTGTTTTTTCCCCCATCTATTTGCCATGAAGTGATGAGACCAGGTGATGCGCCTAGAATTCTGCTAATCACTTAATTTACATTATCTCATTTCATATTCACAGTTTTTAGTGTCAGTATAACTTACAATATCCATTTTATAGACAGAGTAACTGAGAAACATAAGGTGAAACAACTTATCTGAGATTACCTAAGTGGCAAGGTCAAGGTGAAAATTGTGGTTTGTGTAACACTGAAGTCCATGTTCTATTTTTTTTTTTTTAAATCAATGTTCTTAAGTGAAGTACTTGTTGGGAGCAGGGACCAGGGGCTTTTATCTAGCCAAGTTCTTGGAACTTAGAGGTCTAACACTCCTAGGGGGCTCAATTTAGGCAGACAGATACAAATCAGAGAAACATTTTAGTAAGTGGAAGAAGTGGGCATCTATTTACATGAATTACTGTTCATAGAAACATCTGATGTATGTGCATGTGTATGTGTTTAAATGTTATTGATAATTTTGTTTCTTTTTAAATTTTGGCTGTGCTAGATCTTTATTGTGATAAACGGGCTCAGTAGTTGTGGCATGTGGGCTTCCCTAGTTGCTGCCAATGTGCTTAATTGCCCCAAGACTTGGATTTTAGTTCCCTGAGTAGGGACTGAACCCACATCCCCTGCTTTGGAAGGTGGATACTTAACCCCTGGACCACAAGGCAAGTCCCAAAATGCCTAGTGTTGGCTGAAGCAGAAAGCAGGAGCCTCTGGGGAAGTAGGAAAGGAACCATTTCCCCATGCCCTCTTGATGCATCTTGCTCAGACACCTCTGAGATAGAGATTAGGGCTAGAAACTGGGGGAAAAAAAGCAAAAATTTAAAAGTTCCTGAACATAAACAGAATTATCTTGGGAGCCATGAGTCAAGGAATAGCACAGAATTGGCCTATAAAAGAGATAATGCTTTTTGTAAGGAACAGAAAATCATACTGGCTGTAAGTTGAGAAATAGGGTAGATTTCAACTTGACTTGTTTCATTAGCTCTATGGGGTCTTCAAGGCCCTGGTTTCTTCCTGTTTATTTCCTTTGTCTTCTAAAATGTTGATTTCACCCTAAAGCTGGCCCTATTTCTTGCCCATACATTGATCGTCAGAATGTCTGGGGCTCGAATGTCTCCTCATCCATATTTAGAGAATCTCTTGAGCAGTACAGTCAGCTCTGTCCAGAAACTCTCTGCAAACTGCTTCTCCCTCTTGCTTGCCTGAATTTCATCATATGTTCATATAATAATTGTGTGGGGATCATGCTGATTAGCTAGAGGAGACACATGCCTTATACTTAGATCCCTTTTCAACCCAGTTTGTTCCTGCCTTCTGTTTTTTGCAGGATTTGATTGAAACTGGCTGAGATTGAACATCGACTGCCTTAAGAATGAAAGTTCTCTCAGCTTGTCTGCAAATCTCTATCCCTAGACCTTCTTCATATCTGGACATGGGAGTCAGGAACAGCAAGGTTTGTTGAAAAGAACACTGAATATGGACTCAAAATTCTTCTGTCTTTGCCATTCTTCACTAAGTGATCTTAGGCATTCTGTAACTCGTTCTATTAACCTTAAACGTCAGATGAATTTTGAGCCACATGCTGTGCTAGGCTCTGTGGGAATGATAAGAACATGACAGATAATGGACATTCCCCTGATGGAACTTCTAGTGGGGACATAAGCCATAAACACACTGTTTTATTATAGGCTAAAGATTACATTTGAGAAAATATAGAATCCTGTGAGGGCACAAAAGGGGAGCTTGTATTGAATAAAATAATATTTAGTCAAAAAGATATATCAACCGTGGTTGAAAGGATGACTTCTGATGAAATGATCCAAGGAGTGGAATTAGCTCCGCAGGGATCCAAGGAGAGGAGAGCTCCCCAGGGAAGTTACTTAACAACATGGCCTCAGTTTACCTTCATGAGCTCCAAAATCACTGTGGATGGTGACTGCAGCCATGAATGTAAAAGACATTTGCTCCTTAGAAGGAAAGCTATGACAAACCTAGATGGTGTATTAAAAAGCAGAAACATCACTTTGCTGACAAAGGTCTGTATAGTCAAAGCTATGATTTTTCTAGTAGTCATGGATAAATGTGAGAATTGGATCATAAAGAAGGCTGAGAACCAAAGAATTGATGCTTTTGAACTGTGGTGCTGGAAAAGACTCTTGAGAGTCCCTTGGACTGTAAGGAGATGAAACCAGTCAGTCTTAATGGAAATCAACACTGAATATTCATTGGAAGGGTTGATGCTGAAATTCCAATACTTTGACCACCTGATGTGAAGGGCCAACTCATTGAAAAAACCCTGATGCTGGGAAAGACTGAAATCAAAAGAACAGTGCGGCAGAGGATGAGATGGTTAGATAGCATCTCTGATTCAATAGACAAGAATTTGAGCAAACTCCAGGAGATAGTGAAGGACAGAAAAGTCTGGCACACTGCAGTTCATGGGGTTTCAAGGAGTCAGACATGACTTGACAACTGAACAGAAACAACTATGGTCAGGGCAGGTTATGCTAAGTGATCCTGAAGGTTCTCCCCTTTATAAGACCTGATGCCGAGAAAGATAGAAGGCAAGAAGAGAAGGGGACGACAGAGGAGGAGATGGTTGGATGGCACCACCAACTCAATGGATATGAGTTTGAGCAAGCTCTGGGAGATGGTGAAGGACAGGGCAGCCTGGTGTGCTGTGGCCATGGGGTGACTGAAAAGTCGGACATGACTGAGTGACTGAACAAAGAAATGTACAACTAGCGAACTGTGGAAAAAGAATTTTGTAGGTATTCAGTTTGAAGGCATTGCGGTGTTGAAAGACTACTACTCCCCATCTGCACCCTGAGAGTTGTGGAGCAGTACTTCTCTGAGTAAACTTTCCCATAATTGTGATTATTTATGTGGTTATGAAATGTCTGCTCCCCCCTCTGTAACCTAAATACCATGTGCTTCTTCGCCATTGCTCTATAGATGTGTATCTTCAATGCATCCCAAGTAAGTGCTCAATACATTCATGAATGAATGACTTGATGCATGATTAAGACTCAAGAGGTCTGGAATTTAGTGCCGGATTTGTGGCTGACTGGGTATTTGGCTGTGGGCAAGTCACCTCCTTTCTTGGCCTCGGTCTACTGATTTTTGCAACAGAAAAAAAATGCATGTGAATGATCTCTGAAAGCCTTTTTAGCTCTAAGATGTTATGATCTAATGTCTTTTCTCTTTCAAAGGTAGCAAACCCATAGTTTTCTTACAAATAGGATATTAAACATCTTGGAATATGCGAGAGAGCGTGTTATTGGCAATAAATGAAATAGGTCCATAAAGCACTTACCAGACCCCTAGTAAATGTTTAGAAAGTGGCAGCCCTTTCTGCTCTGTGGTGGTTGATGGAATTTGAAATTCAGGTGCTTTGACTTATAATCTAGTGCTCCTCTAAATTTTGCTTGAATACACCCAGGCTTCTGATGCAAGCATGCTCCACAGGAACAAACATACACCAGGAACTCAGTATGTCAGTGGAATGTGTGAATGTCTTTTATAATGTAAAGTCAGAAAAATGTCACTAATAAAAATATCCCCAAATAGCACAAAGTGCAGCTCCAAAATTCCAAGCTGATACCTTCCTTTTTCCTATGTTTATACCCATCGTGGCTTAAATCCCCAACAGTGATTAAAAACATTACCCTTCCTCCAGCTGTACATGAAGAAATTGGTTCAGACGGTAAAGCGTCTGCCTGCAGTGTGGGAGACCCGGGTTTGATCCCTAGGTTGGGAAGATCCCCCGGAGAAGGCAATGGCAACCCACTCTAGGACTCTTGCCTGGAAAATTCCATGGACTGAGGAACCTGGTGGGCTACAGTCCATGGGGTTGCAAAGAGTCGGACATGACTGAGCAACTTCACTTTCACTTTCCTCCAGCTGATCATAAGGGCTGTGGGGTCCAGATCAAGTGAAATTTGTCTGCAATATAAATTGTTCAAATTAATCCAGATAATATCAGAATAAGACAGCAATGAAAGACATCCTGGAAGAAAAAAGAATTGAATAGAATGGGTAGAGCAGAGCAGAGTGGGTGAAGAGAAGTCCCAGAGCGCTGAGTGCACGTTAAGGAATGCACTTGAAGGCAGAGAACGTCAACGCCCTGGTGAAGATGACCACCAGGGCTGATACAGACTGGTTGTCGGTACGTGAAACACGGCATTATTTCAAATCAGTCAAGAGAAATACAGGGCACTAGACACCAGCACATTTTAAAAGGTATTATTTTCAGGGAGCGCCCATTAAAAACACAACCACTCCACTGTAATAAAGCGTGCTCCCTTGCAGTGGAGAGAGCGGTGACAGTGTGATCTATGGGCAGGGGGTGACCTGTGTTGATGCCAGTGTGCATCAGGCCACTTCACAGCCGCAGCACGGTGTGGGTTCTAATGGACAATGACCATGATGACCATGACATCACAGAAGTCTAAGTGACAGTGAGCATGATTTTTGTTCCCAGATAGGTTGGAGTGATAGTGTTTTTTAACCATTAACTTGACATTATGCAAATATATGTATATTACATGATAATTTTTAAAATGATTTTTAAGAGAATCAAATTCCAGAAATACAGTTGCTCCAGACAGAGCAAGTCTACTGCTTTTTCGTGTTTCTCTTCTTTCTCTCTTCTATTCATTAAGTTTGGGGGGATGGGCTTCTTAATGTGGAACTCTATATGGATTTAGGAGGTCAAGACACTCCCTGAAATTTCATAAAATTTGATACATGGGAGGAAATGCATTTTTTTTTTTTCTGGAGAGAGTGTCTCACATTCTTAAGGCGATGGGTAAGAGTATCCATCCCCTATCACTTCCATATTAAGAATCAATACATTCATTGGAAGTAACAATACACTGTGAAAAAAGCCATGCATTTTAAGAGTAAGACAGCCTTAGATTCTAGCCTCATAAATTTCTTGAACAAATCACTAAACATCTTGTATGCCTTAGACCCCTTCTTTTAAAAATGAGACAATATCAGACTTACAAGGTTATCATTTAAGTAAGATAATTAAATAAGCCAAATAAATGTTTTAGAGCATCTAAGCCAGGCTTCAGCAATATGTGAACCGTGAACTTACAGATGTTCAAGCTGGTTTTAGAAAAGGCAGAGGAACCAGAGATCAAACTGCCAACATCCGCTGGATCATGGAAAAAGCAAGAGAGTTCCAGAAAAATATCTATTTCTGCTTTATTGACTATGCCAAAGCCTTTGACTGTGTGGATCACAAGAAACTGTGGAAAATTCTCAAAGAGATGGGAATACCAGACCACCTGACCTGCCTCTTGAGAAACCTATATGCAGGTCAGGAAGCAACAGTTAGAACTGGACATGGAACAACAGATTGGTTCCAAATAGGAAAAGGAGTACGTCAAGGCTGTATATTGTCACCCTGCTTATTTAACTTATATGCAGAGTACATCATGAGAAATGCTGGGCTGGAAGAAGCACAAGCTGGAATCAAGATTGCCGTGAGAAATACCAATAACCTCAGATATGCAGATGACACCACCCTTATGGCAGAAAGTGAAGAGGAACTAAAAAGCCTCTTGATGAAAGTGAAAGAGGAGAGTGAAAAAGTTGGCTTAAAGCTCAACATTCAGAAAACGAAGATCATGGCATCTGGTCCCATTACTTCATGGGAAATAGATGGGGAAACAGTGGAAACAGTGTCAGAATTTATTTTTTGGGGCTCCAAAATCACTGCAGATGGTGATTGCAGCCATGAAATTAAGACTCTTACTCCTTGGAAGGAAAGTTATGACCAACCTAGATAGCATATTCAAAAGCAGAGACATTACTTTGCCAACAAAGGTCCATCTAGTCAAGGCTATGGTTTTTCCAGTGGTCATGTATGGATGTGAGAGTTGGACTGTGAAGAAAGCTGAGCACTGAAGAAGTGATACTTTTGAACTGTGGTGTTGGAGAAGACTCTTGAGCATCCCTTGGACTGCAAGGAGATTCAACCAGTCCATTTTGAAGGAGATCAGCCCTGGGATTTCTTTGGAAGGAATGATGCTAAAGCTGAAACTCCAATACTTTGGCCACCTCATGTGAAGAGTTGACTCATCGGAAAAGACTCTGATGCTGGGAGGGATTGAGGGAAGGAGGAGAAGGGGACAACAGAGGATGAGATGGCTGGATGGCATCACCGACTCAATGGACGGTTGAGTTTGAGTGAACTCCAGGAGTTGGTAATGGACAAGGAAGCCTGGCGTGCTGCAGTTCATGGGGTTGCAAAGAGTCCGCCACGACTGAGCGGCTGAACTGAACTGAGCTGAATCCAGTAACTATCATATCGTAGATACTCAGAAAGTGATTACTGACATTATCATTATGATTATTCTTGAGCATACTGTTTCCAGCAGCAAGGAACCAGGTCATGGTCCCTGATTGTCCCTTCAGAAGGTTCTATCTTATTTTATCTATACCGATCCACCTAGCCGTTGCTGCTGCTGCTAAGTCACTTCATTCGTGTCTGACTCGTAGTGACCCCATGGACGGTAGCCTACCAGGCTCCTCTATCCATGGGATTTTCCAGGCAAGAACACTGGAGTTGGGTGCCATTGCCTTCTCCGGATCCACCTGGCTACCCATCCACAACTTCATTTGGCCATACCTGTATTTCCTGCTTGGCTACTTTGTTGAAAAAACCTTCAGTTTTCCATCTCTCTATTTTGTCCACTGTACTTAGTCGCTCAGTCATATCCAATTCTTGGTGACCCCAGGGATTGCAGCCCCCCAGGCTCCTCTGTCCATGGGATTTTCCAGGAAGAATACTGGAGTGGGTTGCCATTCCCTTCTCCAGGGGATCTTCCTGATCCAGAGATCAAACTCACGTGTCTTAGCAGCTGCTGTATTGGCAGGCAGATTCTTTACCGTTAGTGTCACCTGGGAAGCCCCCATTTAGCCCACTAGCTTAACCTAAACCATTTCTGACAGAGAGAAACAGGACTGGGTTTATTAAAAAAAAAAAAAAAAAACCACTTTGATCTTTAATCATGGCTGAAGATAATTCCATCTGGTATTCATTATTACAGTGGTTTATATCCAGCAGCTGCAGCCCTTGACTCAGATAAATGCTTGCCCTGCATTATTACAATAAAACCAACACCAGAGAATGATATTTCCCTCCCTTTTTTGATGATATCATCACAGAGAATTAATGTTCTGGATTTTTTTTCCATTACTGATTCCTTGCATGAAATATGGACTAAGTCAAACCCCTGGTCGGATAGTTTCATCCACAATATTGAGGAGGAGGGTGGGAAATGCAGCCATTGAGCTCAACAGGTGAAACTAGAATGTGGAGTAATCAGTGGAGAATGATGTGTGTTCATAAAGAGAGGAGGCAGAAAGTATATTCCATTTAAAGCTTTCTCCTTAATCTAAGCTGTTCTGTGTCCTCTGTTTTAGTTGCTGGCATTTCTGTTCTCACTAGCACGGAGGTACACTTGCATCCATGCATGCTGAGTTGCTTCAGTTGTGTCTGAGTCTTTGCAACCCCATGGACTGTAGCCTGTCAGACTGCTCTGTCCATAGGATTCTCTAGGCAAGAATACTGGAGTGGGTTGCCGTCCCCTCCTCCAGGGGATCTGCCCAGCCCAGATATCGAACCCACATTTCCTGCATTGGCAGGCAGGTTCGTTACCGCTAGCGCCACCTGGGAAGCCCATGGAGGTGCACACTTTATTTTAGTAATGAACGCGTGTTGGAGCATTATTAAATGGTATTTGGCTAGAATACCTAAACACACAGAATACCTGAATCCCACTTTATACCCAAGTCCTGCTTTTCTTTGCAAGAATTCCCAAGGACAATAAACACATAAACAGTGACCAGAACATGAGAAATCAAACTTCCCCCTTCTTTTGGCAGTGCTTGTGCCAGAAATCCGAAATTGTTCTCTTTGCTAAACTGGACAGGAACACTTGGCTTAGAACTAAGGGTTAAATGGAAATGGCGAAGGAGAAAGGGAGATGATTTCTCCTGTTATGTCCAGTCTAACTCCTTTTTTTAAGTGTTTATTGACTTTGTTACAATCTTGTTTCTGTTTTATGTTTTGGTTTTTGGCCAAGAGGCATGTGGGATCTTGGCTGTACTGACCAGCGATCGAACCTGCACCCCTTGCATTGGAAGGTGAAGCTTTAACCACTGGACCACCACAGAAGTCCTGCAATCTAACTTTTAACTGTAGTCTAGTGGTTTTAAACCTTAGCCACATATTAGAATCACCTGGGAAACTTTTTAGAGCTCCGCAGCCTGGGGCTTCCCTGGCTCAGTGGTAGAGAATCCATCTGCCAATGCAGGAGACACAGGTTCTATCCCTGGTCGGGGAAGATCCCAGATCTTGGGATCTTGGAGCATCTTGGAGCAACTAAGCCTGTGTACCAAAACTCCTGAACTCCCAAGCTCTAGAGCCCATGCTCCATAAGAGAAGCGCCTGCAATGAGCAGCCCACACACTGCAATGAAGAGCAGCCCTTGCTCGCTGCAACTAGAGAGAAGCTACACAGCAACAAAGATCCAGCACCATCAAAAATAAATAAATAAAATTACTTAAAAAAAGAAAGTAGAAATTAAAAAAATAAGCACTGAGGCCCTGTTCCTACTTCCAAAGATTTTTTAAAAAATTATTTATTTATTTATTTTTTCAAAGATTTTGATTTAATTGGTCTGAGATATAGACTGGAGAATTAGGATTTGTAAAAGTTCTCACATGATTCTAACATGCAACCCAGGTTGAGAGTCATACTGTCTAAGCTAGTTGTCTGACACTTAAGTGACAATTCCCTGGAACAGTACTTCTCAAACTTTCATGTGTGTATGGATCATCTGGGATCTTATTAAAGTGCAGACTCTGCTTTAGTAACTCTGGAGTGGGGCCCAAGAATCTGAATTTCTACAAGCGTCCTGGTGCTGCTGCTGGCTCTGCGGGTTCAGGGACCATGCTTTGTGTACCAAGGTCCTAGGGTTATCGACAGGAAAGAGTGGGGGGGAGTTGCAAGCTTGATCAGCTACCTTATGGATCTGGCTGCAGTAAAAGAAAAGACTAGAAGAGACCATGGCAATTTGGTTCCTAATCCAGTCTTCTCTGGTGGCACAGCGGTGAAGACTCCGCCTGCAATGCAGGGGACGCAGGTTTGATCTCTGAGTCAGGAAGATCCCCTGGAGAAGGAAATGGCAACCCACTCCAGTATTCTTGCCTGGAGAATCCCATGGACAGAGGAGCCTGGTGGGGTATAGTCCATGGGGCCACAAAAGAGTTGGACACAACTTAGCCATTAAACAACAACACCCTGGGGTCCATTCTCCCTATCTCTGTCCTGAAGTCTGAAGTAAGCAGATTAGTAACGCTTTTCTTAAAGCAAGGGGGCAGCGGCAGGGAGGAGAAGGATATAGGAACATCTCTTCCCAACAATGTTTGCAGTGGTGAGCAGGCCAATATGAGCCTCATCCTTGACCCTTTACTCTTCTTCCCCTTTTTAGCCAATCCACGGCCAACTTTTGTTCATTCTCTAGAATATCCTCCTCTTTCTTCTCTTCACTTCAACTATAGGTATTGCATTTTGTTGTTTCATCATCTAAATTGTATGGTTTCCTCCGCTTTCTCTCTTGCCAAAATTTTCTACATGCTACTGCTAGGTTAATATTCTTAGGAGATGATTCTGTCATTTATATAACCTTATGTAAGATAAATTTGAAATCCCTTAGGCTGTCATATAAACCAAGCGCACTGTGTTCTCAAATAAGCTAGGTCCCAATCCCTCCAGACTTGCCATTTTTTGAATACTTTATACATGATTCCATTCATCCATTCATTCACTCATTCATTCAAAGAACATGACACCAGACAAGCAAAGAGTTGTAATATATTGTGATATCATCTGAGAGCATCAAGGAAGGCTTCATGAAGGAGGTAATATTTGAACTTGAGGCATTTATCTATCCATTTCAGGTAGATAAATGAATTTTGAGCCCAGACAGCAAATGCAAGATTTATTAGAGAGGCATAAAATGGCAGACGTTTTGGTGTTCAAAATGTACAAGCACTTTTGGTGTAGTTTTAGGAAGCTGTATGTAGGAATAGTAAGTGGACTCCGGCTGAGAAACTATGAAACATGAGATGTGTTTCAGGCAGCAGGGAATGGATAAGGATTTTATGCTCATGGAGAAACATTGAGATGTGACTGTCCCCCTTTGGCATTTGCCTCTGTTGTTCTCTCTCTCCCTGGAATATTCTTTTTCCTCTGTTTTCCCCAGTGAAGGTCTACTCACTTATGCTCTAGTTGAAATAACTTCCCCTGGCTTCATAGAATCAATCTTTCTTTTTACACTTTGGAGTCAAGTTATTTAGGTGACACATGTGTCTTTGCCTAGATTTTAATATATTTATACAGAAAATACTATACTTTATTAATCTTTGAGTCTCTTTACTCTTGAACATCTAGGCTTTCTCCTGGCACATGTTACTTGTTCAATAAACAGTTGTTGAACCAAATTAAATAGGATAGAAAAAGCCATGCCATCAATTACAGTTTAAGCATTCGCCATCTCTACTCTCCTTACATTTGACTTGAGTGTTGATCAAAGAGTATTTACTGACAAAACCATGTATTCACTCTAGTACTTCCTCCACAGAGACTTTGCTGCAGAGCAAAGGGTTGGGAGTTAAAAGGCCTCTTACATCACAGCCAAATTGATGGATCAATTTCTCCTGTCAGTGCTTCGAGTCCAGATGCTGGGTACCACCACAAAGCATAGCTGGGTCTTCTTATGCCAGGTGGGAATGAAGGAACAAAAGGCTAGAATTCCACCTGCCTTTGCTACGTGAGCTCTTCAGAAATGACACTGTCTACCAGGCCATTCAAGTGTACACAGCATTATAAGAGTAGTTATAATTTCTAGTGCACAGACCTCAATTCAGATGCTGCCATAAGCATGTCCTATAAAGTCTGCATGTACTATTTACAGCAGTCCTGCAAGGTAGTATTCCCTTTCCATAGATGGGAAGACTGAGGCCGTGGGTGGTTAAATAGCTTGCCGTGGTTGTGCAAATAGCACAGTAAGTGTTGGAACTGTGAATTAAGCCTAGGCGATCTGACTCCAAAGCCCAGGTCTTTAACCAATCTGCCACATCATCTCAAGGAACTAAAAAGGAGACTCTGAGAGTCAGGAAATGTGTTGGCAGGTACAGCGAGGGCATGAAGAACTTCATGCCAACTAGGAGTCTTTAAATCTGCACCCCCCCCTGCCCCACTCATTGTCATCAGCTCCCATCAATGCAATAGCAGAGGGGCACACCAGGGCATTTGAAACGTTCCTACTGATTGGAATTGAATAATTATTACCTTTTCTAGATTACAGATTCACTATCAGAAAGTAATAGCAGGAATGCTAAGCAAGATTAATGGCGATGTTTCATTATTTTTAATGCAAACTATTGATTTTAAAGCTGTGTAAGGTATGGCAGTTTATTACAATGAAACAATAAAATAGACTATATGAAATAATTGAGAATAATCTTTTCCCTTTTTTGCCGCGGCTATGGGACATAATGTGCTGTGCATGGGAAGGCATTTATGGTGAGCTCTATCCAGCGATGGCAGCTTAAGCACTCTATAAAGAAGCACTTTGGAAACAGAGTATTATAAATAATCGGCAATAAAGCTGGTAAATGGGCCTTTAATTTGGTTCCATTATGTCACAGGATCACAAGGACCAAGCATTGAAAACAGTAACTGCTGAGCAGAACACAGAGGTGAATACACCAAATGGCCTCAAGGTGGCCTCCTCACCGGGGAATTTTCAGGTAAGAGCTGAACCATTGGCATCTGATATGGGGTGATACCTTACATGTGAACCGATGTGTCTACATCAAGGGCACCCCTGCTCCCATCCTCGCTGGGCTTTGTTTCTCCTCCACTTTCATTCACTTTCTCCATTTCCAAAGTTAACAGTCAACACCTTCAGAAGCAATTTCTCTCTGACTCAATTCATTCTGCCCATTAGGATCTTGTTATTCAGTCGCCCTATCGTGTCCAACTCTATGCAACCCCGATGTATTGCAGCATGCCAGACTTCCCTGTCCCTCACCATCTCCCGACATTTGCTCATTTTCGTGTCCTTTCATCTATGATGCCATCCAGACATCTCATCCTCTGATGCCGTCTTCTCCTTTTGCCCTCAATCTTTCCCAGCATCAGGGACTTTTCCAATGAGTCGCCTGTTTGCATCTGATGACCAAAATACTAGAGCTTCAGCTTCAGCGTCAGTCCTTCCAATGAGCGTTCAGGATTGATTTCCTTCAAGATTGACTGGTGTGATATCCTTGCTGTCCAAGGGGTCAGGAGTCTTTTCCAGCACAGTTTGAAGGCATCAATTCTTTGGTGCTCAGTCAAGGAAGCTAGTTAAGTGGAAATGAACAGCTAGAAAAGTGGTTAGTGTGTAAAGGGAAGAGAGAATGTCATGGGATAGTTAGGGAATGGATGGGTAAGAGAGAGATGAGACAGAGCAGGAGGTTGGGTGCAGGGATAAGCTGTACAGCAGGTGTTCCCAGTCCTGGCTGTACATTTGAATCACCTGGAGAGCTTTATAAACTGATGCATGCTCACACTCCTCCCTGTGAAATTCAAAATGAATTGCTTTGGGGTAAGGCAGTAAGGAATCTGCCTGCAATGTGGAAGACCAAGGTTCGATCCCTGGGTTGGGAAGGTACTCTGGAGAAGGGAACAGCTACCCACTCCAGTATTCTTGCCTGGGGGCTACAGTCCATGAGGTTGCAAAGAATTGGACACGACTGAGTGACAAACACACAGCACAAGAAGAGGGCATCTGTAGTTTAAAACATCTCCCAAGCATTGAACAGCAAGGCTGAGTACTACTATCTCATGAGGTATCACATGGCCGGGTCCTGCCGCCTGTCCACCTTTACTTCTCTCCCTTTAGGGGTAGGCTGCTGACACCCTGCCCTCCTTGAGCACATTATAGAGTTTTTCAACTCCTACTCATCTTCAAAGCTTTACCTCTATTGTCAATCTCTCAGAATCCAGAGACCTCCCCTGACTGTCTCATACCAACCGAAGCCGGATGTCCTCTCTTACTGTCTCTTCTGCTGCTGCTGCTGCTAAGTCGCTTCAGTCGTGTCCGACTCTGTGTGACCCCATAGACGGCAGCCCACCAGGCTCCCCTGTCCTTGGGATTCTCCAGGCAAGAACACTGGAGTGGGTTGCCATCTCCTTCTCCAGTGCATGAAAGTGAAAAGTGAAAGGGAAGTCGCTCAGCCGTGTCCGACTCTAGCGACCCCATAGACTGCAGCCTGCCAGGCTCCTCTGTCCATGGGATTTTCCATGCAAGAGTACTGGAGTGGGGTGCCATTGCCTTCTCCGACTGTCTCTTCTAATAGTGTATATTTCTTAATTAGATAGTTCAAAGCTATATCTTTATTTTTGTGCTTTTTATTTACTTATTTCTCTACTGTGAGAGCAAGTCATTGCCCATTTTAATCACTGCTATATCTCCCAATCCCTTGTATAATATGCCTGCTGTATCCTGGGTACTAAACAACTGTTTGTAAAAGTGAATTAATAAAATAAAGGCTCCATGTGTCGGACTCGGTTGTAGAGTGGCAATTTTTGCAGTCATTGGAGGGGAACCGCCACTTTAGTGCTTTATCAGAGGCTCCAGAGTGCCCATGGAGGAAAGACTAGAGCAAAGCAGGGAAGGGACCCTAGTTAGAACATCATTTCGGCATTTCAGGAAAGAGATGGAGAGAGCAGACACATTTAGCCCTAGGTACCCAGCGCCCAGCTCTGTGCCTGGCAACAAACAACCCAAGAGTGTCTTGAAAGCGGAAAATGGAGAGCTAAATGAGTACTGATGGAAGAGAGCTTTTATACAGAGCAGATTGCCAAAGAGCAGGAGACCTCTGCATTCTCAAAGAGGGGAAAGGATGCAGAAAATGCGCACAGGGGTATGATAGATTAAATTTGTCAAATTCACAGCACCTTGGGCAGACGTTAAGAGTTTTCCAAGAGTCCTCAGCTGGTGCGTGTAGTGGGGGACAGCAGGTTAAGGCAGCTTGTGGCATTTTCTTTCTTTTCTTTGTTAGTAAAGGGAGAATTTAAATGAGTGTAACCTTTGATGATCTGGCGATTGTAAAAATCAACCTACCAAAGTTCAGGCAGTGTCAGACGCAGAGACACCCTTTCTGAACAGCTCATCTTCCCAGACCTTTCTCTGTCAAATGTCAAGGCCCAAATGAGCTTGTTTGGAAGGCAAATTACATGTTGCAAGCAGTCATTTTCCATAGTAGGTGACTTCTATTTTGAATAATTAAATAATACAGCAACTAAAATACCCTGGTCTTTAAGTCTAAACATAAGTGCATACATATATTTAAAAGTGTCCCCCCTAGTCCCAGCACATCAGGGACTTTAGGTCCTGAACCAGATATCAATAATAATCCACCAAAAACTAAGCACTATTTAAGGACTGCAATCTTTTTGATGTAAAGGCTGAGTTATGAGCATAATTTTAATAGGACAAGAGAATAGACAACAATTATTATTATTATTCTTTTCTGGAAGGGGAAGAAGCTCAGGACAAGGTACTATATGAAAGATTAAATTCATGGATAGGGCTTAATCTGTGAAAAAGCCAAGCCAACTGTGTTCAGTTGTCTGACTCTTTGCGACCCTTTGGACTATAAGCTGTCAGTGGCTCCTCTGTCCATGAGATTTTTCAGGCAAGAGTACTGGAGTGGGTTGCCGTTTCCTCCTCTAGGGGGTCTTCCTGATCCAGGGATCGAACCCACATCTCCAGCGTCTCCTGCATTGGCAGGCTGATTTTTTACCCACTGAGCTGTCAGAGACCAAAGGGAAATGGCTTCTGGAAAGGTGGGGCTATCCATATCCTCATCCTCATCCTCACCCTCTTATGTATCTGCACAACACAACCCTCACATTACATCACAGTTGAATATTCATAAAGCACAAATTTGAGTCAACCTGATCTGCATATAAGCAGAGCAGGCCATGCCACCGTCATTTAACATGTGAGGAAACTGAGGCTCAGAGAAATAAAGTGGTCTATCAGATAGTCCGGCTGGTAAGGAGTGAAGTCCAGAGACCACAGTCAGGGATGTTTTGCGTGTTCTGACAACTGGGAGACACTATGAAGTAAGGAAGGCAGTGGCTCAGATGGAGAAGCACCTGCCTGCAATGTTGAGCTCTGGGTTGGGAAGATCCCCAGGAGAAGGGAATGGCTGCCCATTCCAATATTCTTGCCTGGAGAATTCCATGGATAGAGGAGCCTGGTGGGCTACAGTCCATGGGGTCTCAAAGAGTTGGATGGGACTGAGTGAACTAACACTTTCACTTTTTTTTCAAAGAATATAGACTCAGAAAGAGTATGTTTGTGCCCTAACTCGCTAAAATTTATATTAAGATGTAAAACATCATGTATTAGGCTGACCTCAATTTCCATTTTTTTTCTCAAAGCTGGTTGAAAAGAACAAACTCTATACCTCGCTGTGTGGCCCTCAGCAAGTTAATTGCATCTTGACTCCTTGAACACTGCTTCCTAATTCAGGTACTCAAATCTCTCACCTGGAACTTGCCAGCAGTCTGTTCACTGATCTTCCAGTCTCTGGTCTGAAGCTCACTCATATCCAGCCATCACCATGCAATGGAAATCAGTTCAGTTCAGTCTCTCAGTTGTGTCCAGCTCTTTTTGACCCCATGGATTGCAGCATGCCAGGCTTCCCTGTCCTTCACCAACTCCTGGAGCTTACTCAAACTCATGTCCATCAAGTGAGAGATGCCATCCAACCAACTTATCCTCTGTCATCCCCGTCTCCTCCTGCCTTCAATCTCTCCCAACATCAGGGTCTTTTCTAATGAGTTGGCTCTTCACATCAGGTGTCCAAAGTATTGGAGCTTCAGCATCAGTCCTTCCAATGAATATTTAACACTGATTTCCTTTAGGATTGACTGGTTTGATCTCCTTGTAGTCCAAGGGACTCTCAAGAGTCTTAATCATTGTAAAACATCCACTTGATCCAGATCAAATCATGCCCTTTTGTAAGCATCACCCCCTAGTTAAATCCTAACTCTCCAAACCTACTCACAAAACCACCAAGATCTGGAACTGTCTACTTTTGAATTTGGCTTCTCCCAGTTTTTTTCAACTCCTGGAGCCTTAAGCTCTAGGTGTTCAATGAGTTAGAATGTGTAAAATGCTTAAGAACAGGATTTGGCACATTGTAAATGCTATAAGTGTTAGTTTCTACATTTCTATTACTCTTATTATTAGTATCCCGGTCCTTATCAGCACCTAGATTTCCCAACAAGCACATGTTCTCATTCTCTGTTCATTGATACATACCTTTCCTTTGTCTTGGAGAAGAAAATGGCAACCCGCTCCAGTACTCTTCCCTGGAGAGGTCTATGGACAGAGGAGCTTGGAGGGCTACAGTCCATGGGGTCGCAAAGAGTCAGATATGACTGAGCGATTTTCACTTCACTTTCCTTTGTCTGGTTGACTCCAGATCTGAAAAACTTAGCTCAGATGCAGCTCCCTCTGGAAAAAGTTATCAGCTTCATTCAGAGGAAAGCAGTGCCGGTTCCAATGCTCCATGCTTCTTAGAGAGACACGTTTACCAGCTTGTTTTGTAATTCTGTTATTTTTTCCCTAGATCATGCTTCTTCCCTGGCCAACAAAGACTTGCCATTTTCTCTGTAACTGTACTGAGCATGGTGCCTGGCACACGGCACATTCTCAGTATACAACAGATAAGAGGTCAGTGATGCAGCTGAGACAAAAAGAGTGGTTCTAGACGTCTGCTTTTTGAAGTACTGTGTTGGAGTTTTAAATAGCCTGTAAATTCCCTTCATTCTCTGTTCTTTCTTTAAAAACATTAATTGCAGATAAGCTGGCTATTTATTTCACTCAATTTTTAGCCACCATCTTCCACACCAGTTAGTAAGTGTGTAATAAATGGCAGTGGCTGTGATCTTGTAGCTCCCTGGGGATAAGGGCAGGCTGGCTGGGTGGCTTGGGGAAGGAACTAAAATAGATTAGCACCAAAGAGTCCCCACAGGGCCATTCCAGTCGATTAGGCTCTAAGTGTGAGGAGGAGCTACGTGTGCAACAGAGAAGGGAGCTAGCTTATTCATCACTGCAGTGCACAAGCAGAAACACACCTGCAAATACAACATACACTCACACACACATTCACACCTTATTTTAAAAGCCTTTGCTCAGGACTTCCCTGGTGGTCCAGTGGTTAAGAATCCACCTGCCAATGCAGGGGCAACAGGTTTGATCCCTGGGCTGGGAAGATCAGGGCCACTAAGCCCACAACTGCAGAAGTCCCGTGCTCTGAAACCTGTGCTCCGTGATAGGAGAGGCCACTGCAGTGAGAAGCCTGTGCACCACAGCTAGATAGTAGCCCCCACTTGCCACAACTAGCAAAAGCCCATGTGCAATAACCAAGACCCAGCACAGCCCCAAAATAAATAAAATTATTTAAAAAGTGTTTGTCCAGCTTCTGCTTTCCAACATCTATTTCACAAATACTTTTAGAACCTATCTGTGTACCAAACATTGGGTGAAGAACCCATAGTGAGCAAAACAGGATCCTTGTCCTCATGGAGTTTTCAGTCTCAAATGGAGACAAAGTTGAAATAAGTAGGTGAGTCCAGAGGTAAATGCTATGAGCTCATGATAATGATGAAGATGATGGTGATGACAAAATTAACGCTCATATGTTGGGTGCTTCCTGTAGAGGAGGCTCTGTGTTAAGCGACTAAGCGCATTGTGTGTCTTTTCTTGTGTAATCTTCCTGATGATGGTATGAGATATATACCACTATCCTAGCTTATAAAATGAGGAAACTGAGGCTCAGAAAAGTTGCATGTCTTGATGAGGTTCAGCTCTGACTCTGAATTAACTTTATTCTCTCCCAAAACCAAGTTTAGAGGAGATGAGAGTTGAAGGGAAAGAAAAGAGAATGCGAGGTAAAGAGATTAGGAAAAATTAGGGCACTTTTCTTCCAAAGGTAAACAAGTTAGGAGATTCCAGGAGATCAGAGCCACCCTTATATCCTGTGGGTAGAGGTGTGTCTGGGGCATCCCTGACAATGGCTATTATCAGACCAAACACAGCCATCCAAAAATCCAGCCACACAGAGTAAAGGCCTGGGCTCAGTCAGGCATGCAAAGATGCTCATGTTGCCATGCCAACAGCAACGGTACAGGTAGAGATATGTACCAGCACCGAGAGCTGGTGATTATTTGGGTTGGTGGAAGAGTTACCATCATGGTCTTAGAAAACTTACTCACCACAAGTAAGTTTTTGATGTGCGTGCAAACTGTTAAAAATCCTTGGTTTTCATGGCAGCTCTTCCTATATTTTTTAGGTTGGGGAAATGTGTAGGGGCCAGAGACTTGTCTGGAGTCTGATAAGCAGTCAAGGGCAGAAAAATGGGAGCACAATGCTTTCTGCTCTTTTCCTCTTCCTCTACGAAAGGAAGGTTTGTTTCTGCCCTGTGTTATGGCCAGCGCAGCCAAGAGTCTCCATGGCTCCCTGCGGTTTGGCCCGCGGTTACATTCCCTCCTGTTTCCTCTGTTTTTGTATTTTCACTCGGCCTGCCTACTGACAGGCGCAGAGGCCATCAGAGAGCCTGCTGGTCACACCTGCTCAGGCTGTACCTGCGCTCCGGGTGTCGGCAGTAGTTCTTGGAGTGGGCCTCTAGCCAAGGCCAACGTCAGCCCTGTATTGGGAGGGACTGGCCTTTAGATCCTGGCTGGCAGGCTCTGCACACTCTCCTTCTCTCTCTGTCCATCCTCCTCTGCCTTCTTGGCAGACCAGAAAGTCCCTGGTGAGAGGATTAGCTCTGGGGCAGTGATGCTTTGCTAATACATTCTGAAATTATATGTTCCTTAGAAAGTGTTCAATGATCAAAAGTATAGAAGTCAAACTATAAACTACCATGTTGTAAAGGAGGGTTATTTTCCAAAATAGCGAGAAAATAAAATACGTTATTTGCTTCTAATTTTAGAAAAATATCTTCTACCATATATTTTCAACATTTCATAGTGCTCTTTAATTTTGATTTTCCTCCACAATTAAGCATGAAGCCAATTGGATTAAGTACAAGTAAAGTCTAATGTAAAAAAAAAAAAAAAAGAACAATAAGAGCCAGCAAACAACCAGGTATCATGTATTGAAGACTTGCTATACGATTGGTAGATTTTTAAAATTTTCATTACAAATCTAGGATAAACATAATATTGTTGCAAATATGCAGATGAGAAAACAGAGACACCAACATGTTATATGAAAAAAGTGGAAGTGCTAGTCACTCAGCTGTGTGCGACTCTTTGTGTCCCCATGGGCTGTAGCCCGCCAGGCTCCTCTGTGCGTGGAATTCTCCAGGTAACAATAGTGGAGTGGGTAGCCATTCCCTTCTCCAGGGAATCTTTCCAGCCCAGGGATCAAACCTGGATTGCCTGCATTGCAGGCAGCTTCTTTACTGTCTGAGCTGCCAGGGAAGCCCAACATGCTATATAGCTCATCCCAAGTCACACAACTACTGAGAGGCAGAACTGGAATTTAAATCTAGATCAGTTAACTTCTGAGACTACTTTTATCCATCATCATGTATGTCGGATTCTCCTTAGAGTACATCAGAGTCAGCTAGATTGCTTGGTGACACACAGATTGCTGGGTCCAATCCTAGGGTTTCTCATTCAGTAAATCTGGGGTGGGGCTAGAGAATCTGTATCTCAAACAAGTTCCCAGGTGATACTACTGCTGTGGTCAGGACACTCTAGTTTGAAAAGCACTGCCTTACTGAGTGTCTAAATAGCATCTTTCATGACTATGTAATTGAATCCTTGCATAATGCATGAGAAAGTAATTTTATTATAATCCCCATTTTGTAGAGGACAGAAAAGCATTTTGCCTGAGGTCATCCAACCAGTAGGTGATAGAGCCTAAATTCAAAGCAGTCTGTGTTCAAAGCCCACACACATATTGAAGCATTATACTGGGGCGATTTAGAGCTTTTTTCCGATTGTATTAAGTTTAGTACATCTCTGCTTTTGCTACAAGTAGTGGCACTTACAGTTTTCTACGTTCCATTCACAATTATAAGACAGGAAGGACAAAATGCAATAAAAAAGGCAATCCCTTGGACAAACAAGCCCTGCTATTCAGAGAACATGGCAACATCGCCCACTATGCACCGTTGACTGGCATGCAGTGCCGCCAGGTGGTAGCTCAAAGTGCTGAATGATCAACGAATGCACAGAAGTCCAAAGTCAGTTTTATGTACTGTTGAGTAAAGTTAAAAAATAGTAGTAGGCAATCATTTCTCTTGACTTCAGTGTCTCGGCCCTCCTAAGCCCTGCGCTTCGGCCAGACCACCACGCTCTCTTGGTTTACAGGGCTAGCATCATGGTTGTTGTTGTTGCTCAGTCATTCCATTGAGTCTGACTCTTTGTGACCCCATGGACTGCAGCACATCGGGCTTCCCTGTCCACCATCTCCTGGAGTCTGCACAAACTCAGGTCCATTGAGTCAATGATGCCATCCAAGCATCTCATCCTCTGTCATCCCCTTCTCCTTCTGCCTTCAATCTTTCCCAGCATCAGGGCCTTTTCTAATGAGTCAGCTCTTTGCAGCATGTAGCCAAAGTATTGGAGTTTCAGCTTCAGCATCAGTCCTTCCAATGAATATTCAGGATTGATTTCCTTTACAATTGACTGGTTTGATCTTCTTGCAGTCCAAGGAACTCTAAAGAGCCTTCTCCAGCACCATAGTTTAAAAGGATCAGTTCTTCTGTGCTCAGCCTTCTTTATAGTCCAACTCTCACATCCATACATGACTGTTGGAAAAACCATAACTTTGACTAGATGGACCTTTGTTGGCAAATAATGTCTCTGCTTTTTAATATGCTGTCTAGATTTGTCATAGTTTTTCTTCCAAGGAGCAAGCATTTTTAAATTTAGTGGCTGCAGTCACCATCTGAAGTGATTTTGGAGCCCAAGAAAGTAAAGTCTGTCATTGTTTCCATTGTTTCCCCATCTATTCGTCATGAAGTGATGGGACTGGATGTCATGGACTTCATTTTTTGAATGTTGAGTTTTAAGCCAGCTACTTCACTCTCCTCTTTCACTTTCATCAAGAGGCTCTTTAGTTCTTCTTTGGTTTCTGCCATAAGGGTGGTGTTATGTGCATATATGAGGTTACTTATATTTTTTCCAGCAATCTTGATTCCAGCTTGTGCTTCAGCCAGCCTGGCATTTCACACGATGCAGTTTGCACAAATGATGTGCAGTCTGACAAATTCCTCCGACTACAGACCCACTTCTACTATGCACAAGCCAACCAAACTCAAGGAAAGGAAAGAAAAATGGAGAAAAGCATTACAAACTGCTAAGCACTTGAACTTGTTGTTGATCAGAAACTCTAGGTTAGTTGGTTAAAATGATTAGGCAAATCACTGTTTTTTTTTTACACATAGGGAAGAAGGAAAGTCATTTTGAAATCATTCATTTTTGCTTTGCTGAAGAAGATTAGAGGAATTTAAATTTTAGTTTAGCCCTGTATTTGGCCATGACAGAGAATCCTCCAGTCTCTCGGATCTGGATTAAATGAAATCAAATAAGATCATGCTTGGTAAACTGTAGAGTATAATGCCAGAGGGTGAGATTATTACGATGAAACACAGTGCAGTGAAATGGTCAGTTTAATAGCTTTGAAGGCAGACAAATTGAAGTATAAATGTCAGTTATTCTAACAGTGTAGTTTTAGAATGGAGATGAACCTCTCTGAGTCTCTTTTTTCTTAACTATGAAATAGAAATTATAATCCTATTGCATTAATTGGATTCTGGGATTGAATTGGAAAATAAAATATGGTTAAACAGATATTACAATTAGACATTATTTGGGAGTAATACTGGTTTGAAATTGTTTTAAATCAAGGAAATGTATAACTAGGATACAGAGACCAATGTACTTAAAGAAGAATAAAAGTTTGCTAGCCCAATCTGATTTTGCGCCAAAGTGACATGTGAAATACTATGAATGTTTCTTTTTGGCCCATATCTAACCTTATTCAAAATTTTAAATAACTTATAAAGTAAGAAACTGCTGAATGGTATGATAAGTATGGCTTTAAGACATCTGAAAGATTTAAAGTTATGCCCAATAGGCCCTCTCAGTCCCAATAGGACCTCTCAGAATCTTAAAGGCTTTTTTTTTTTTTTCCAAAAAATGCTTGGTCAAGAGAGGCATATCAAAACGACATAGTTGTTGTTTCTGCAAAATGAATTGGACATTTGATTTTACATTCTACATTAATATATCAGATCAGATCAGATGCTCAGTCGTGTCTGACTCTTTGTGACCCCATGAATTGCAGCACGCCAGGCCTCCCTGTCCATCACCAACTCCCGGAGTTCACTCAGACTCACGACCATTGAGTCAGTGATGCCATCCAGCCATCTCATCCTCTGTCCTCCCCTTCTCCTCTTGCCCCTAATCCTTCCCAGCATCAGAGTCTTTTCTAATGAGTCAACTCTTCGCATGAGGTGGCCAAAGTACTGGAGTTTCAGCTTTAGCATGATTCCTTCCAAAGAAACCCAGGGCTGATCTCATTCAGAATGGACTGGTTGGATCTCCTTGCAGTCCAAGGGACTCTCAAGAGTCTTCTCCAACACCACAGTTCAAAAGCATCAATTCTTCGGTGCTCAGCCTTCTTCACAGTCCAACTCTCACATCCATACATGACCACAGGAAAAACCATAGCCTTGACTAGACGAACCTTTGTTGGCAAAGTAATGTCTCTGCTTTTGAATATGCTATCTAGGTTGGTCATAACTTTCCTTCCAAGCAGTAAGAGTCTTTTAATTTCATTGCTGCAGTCACCATCGGCAGTGATTTTAGAGCCTCCAAAAATAAAGTCTGACACTGTTTCCACTGTTTCCCCATCTATTTCCCATGAAGCGATGGGACCGGATGCCATGATCTTTGTTTTCTGAATGTTGAGTTTTAAGCCAACTTTTTCACTCTCCACTTTCACTTTCATCAAGGGGCTTTTGAGTTCCTCTTCACTTTCTGCCATAAGGGTGGTGTCACCTCCATATCTGAGGTTATTGATATTTCTCCCGGCAATCTTGATTCCAGCTTGTGTTTCTTCCAGTCCAGCGTTTCTCATGATGTACTCTGCATATAAGTTAAATAAACACGGTGACAATATACAGCCTTGATGTACTCCTTTTCCTATTTGGAACCAGTCTGTTGTTCAGACTTAAATTGAAGAAAGTAGGGAAAACCACTAGACCATTCAGGTATGACCTAAATCAAATCCCTTATGATTATACAGTGGAAGTGAGAAATAGATTTAAGGGCCTAGATTTGATAGATAGAGTGCCTGATGAACTATGGAATGAGGTTCGTGACATTGTACAGGAGACAGGGATCAAGACCATCCCCATGGAAAAGCCCAAAGCAAAAACCCAAAATGGCTGTCTGGGGAGGCCTTACAAATAGCTGTGAAAAGAAGAGAAACAAAAAGTAAAGGAGAAAAGGAAAGATATAAACATCTGAATGCAGAGTTCCAAAGAATAGCAAGAAGAGATAAGAAAGCTTTCCTCAGTGATCAATGCAAAGAAATAGAAGAAAACAACAGAATGGGAAAGACTAGAGATCTCTTTAAGAAAATCAGAGATACCAAAGCAACATTTCATGCAAAGATGGGCTCGATAAAGGACAGAAATGGTATGGACTTAACAGAAGCAGAAGATATTAAGAGATGGCAAGAATACACAGAAGAACTGTACAAAAAAAATCTTCACAACCCAGATAATCATGATGGTATGATCACTGACCTAGAACCAGACATCCTGGAATGTAAAGTCAAGTGGGCCTTAGGAAGCATCACTACGAACAAAGCTAGTGGAGGTGATGGCATTCCAGTTGAGCTATTCCAAATCCTGAAAGATGATGCTTTGAAAGTGCTGCACTCAATATGCCAACAAATTTGGAAAACTCAGCAGTGGCCACAGGACTGGAAAAGGTCAGTTTTCATTCCAATCCCAAAGAAAGGCAACGCCAAAGAATGCTCAAACTACCACACAGTTGCACTCATCTTACACGCTAGTAAAGTAATGCTCAAAATTCTCCAAGCCAGGCTTCAGCAATATGTGAACCGTGAACTTCCAGATGTTCAAGCTGGTTTTAGAAAAGGCAGACGAACCAGAGATCAAATTGCCAACATCCGCTGGATCATGGAAAAAGCAAGAGAGTTCCAGAAAAACATCTATTTCTGCTTTATGGACTATGCCAAAGCCTTTGACTGTGTGGATCACAAGAAACTGTGGAAAATTCTGAAAGAGATGGCAATACCAGACCACCTGACCTGCCTCTTGAGAAACCTACATGCAGGTCAGGAAGCAACACTTGGAACTGGACATGGAACAACAGACTGGTTCCAAATAGGAAAAGGAGTACATTAATATATAGAAAGCCTATAAAGCTTTTAAGGGAGTTGTATCAAGAATGAGCCTCCAACTTCCATTAAAAGGTCCTGAGATTTCTCCTGTTTCTAAAAGGGCTTCAAGTCCCTGACTTCCAGTTGGCAAGAAATAGGCTAAGAAATTTACTCAGTTGCAAACCAACACTGTTTCTCATAAAACAGCAAAAACATCTCAGATGGTAAAGTGAAGATCCTGTGGGGATAGTCAAGCACTAAATGAATTAATGAACTTATTCAACATGCCCTGGAGGTCCTAGTTATAGCAATCAGACAAGAAAAATAAATAAAACGTACCCAAATTGGAAAGGAAGAAGTAAAATTGTCAATATTTGCAGATAATATGAGACTATATATAGAAATCCTAAAGATTCCACCAAAAAGCTATTATAACTAATAAATTAATTCAGTAAAGTTTCAGGGTACAAAATTAATACACAGAAATCTGCTGTACTTCTACCCATTAACAATGGCCTATCAGAAAAAGAAATTAAGAAAACAACCTCACTTACTATTGCATCAAAAAGAATGAAATACCTAGGAATAAATTTAAACAAGGAGGAGAAAAACTCTGAAAACTCTAAGACACTGATGAAAGAAACTGGAGACAGCACAAACAAATGGACAGATATAACATGTTCATGGAGTGAAAGAATTAATATTGTTAAGATGTCCATACTACCTAAAGCAACATGCCGACTCAATGCAATCCCTATCAAAATACCAATGGCATTTTAAATAGGACTAGAACAAATAATCCTAAAATGTATATGGAGCCACAAAAGACCCAGAAAGTCAAAGTAATGTTGAGAAAACAGAAAAATGCTGAAAATATCACACGCTCTGGTTTCAAACTATACTACAAAGCTATAGTAATCAAAACAGCATGGTAGTGGCACAAAAACATACACAGATCAAGAGAACAGAATAGAGAGCCTAGAAACAAACCCTTAAATTGTCAGTTAATATAGGGCAAAGGAAACAAGAATATACAATCAGCAAAGGACAACATCTTCAATAAATGATGCTGGGAAAACTGACAGCTACATGCAAAATAATCAAAATGGACTACTTTCTCATACCATATATGCAAATAAGCTCAAAGTGGGTTAAAGACTTAAATGTAAGTCCTGAAACCATAAACTCCTGGATGAAAACATAGGCAGTGTGCTCTTTGACACAGATCTTTGCAATTTGGGAGGGGGGTTCTATTTTCTCAGGCAAGGACAATGAATACAAAGATAAATGAGACTCTATCAAATTGAAAAAGCTTTTGTACAGTGAAGGAAATCATCAACAAAATGAAAAGGCAACCTTATGAATTGGAAAAGATATTTGCAAATTATATATCCAGTAAAGTGCTGATGTTTAAATTGAATAAAGAAAGTAAACAACTCAATATCAAAAAACCCAAACAATCCAATGAATAAAGGGACAGTGGACCTGAATACATCTTTCTCCATCAGTTCAGTTGCTCAGTCGTGTCTGACTCTTTGTGACCCCATGAATTGCAGCACGCCAGGCCTCCCTGGCAATCACCAACTCCTGGAGTTCACTCAGACTCACATCCGTCCAGTCGGTGATGCCATCCAGACATCTCATCCTCTGTCGTCCCCTTTTCCTCCTGCTCCCAATCCCTCCCAGCATCAGAGTCTTTTCCAGTGAGTCAACTCTTCGCATGAGGTGGCCAAAGTACTGGAGTTTCAGCTATAGCATCATTCCTTCCAAAGAACACCCAGGACTGGTCTCCTTTAGAATGGACTGGTTGGATCTCCTTGCAGTCCAAAGGCCTCTCAAGAGTCTTCTCCAATACCACAGTTCAAAAGCATCAATTCTTTGGTGCTCAGCTTTTTTCACAGTCCAACTCTCACATCCATACATGACCACTGGAAAAACCATAGCCTTGACTAAACAGACCTTTGTTGGCAAAGTAATGTCTCTGCTTTTGAATATGCTATCTAAGTTGGTCATAACTTTCCATCCACGTAGTAAGTGGAGACATACAAATGGCCAATAGACACATGAAAAGATGTTTAACATTACTAATCATCAGGAAATGCAAATCAAAACTCACAATAAGATATCACCTCACTCCTGTCAGAATATCTATCCTCAAAAAGAAAAAAAAAAGCAAATGTTGGTGAGGATGTAGAGAAAAACAAACCCCTGTGCCCTGCTGGTATGAGTGTAAATTGCTGCATCAACTATGGAAAACAGTATGGAGGTTCCTCAAAAAACTAAAAGTAGAGCTATCTTATAATCCATCAATTATACTCCCGGGTTTATACCTGAAGAAAATGAAAACACAAGTTCAAAAAGATACATGTACCCCAATATTCATAGCAGCATTACTTACAATAGCCAAGATATGGAATCAACCTAAGTGTCCATTGACAGATGAATGGATAAAGAAGATGTGCTATATATGTACATGATGGAATATTACTCACCCATAAAAAGAATAAAAATTTGCCATTTGCGACAACATGGATGGACATAGAAAATATAATGCTAAGTGAAAGAAGTCAGAGAAAGGTAAATACCAAATGTGAAATCACCTATATGTAAAATCTAAAAAACAAAACAAATGAACAAAACAGAAATAGACTTATTTTTATAGTTGTTGCCAGAGGGGGAGAAAGGGTAGAGATTTGGGCAAAATTGGTAAAAGTGATTAAGAGGTACAAAATTCCAGGTATACTATAAATAAGTCATGGGGATGTCAGATACAACATAAAGAAATATAGTCAGAAACACTGTAATACTTTTGCATGGTGAGAGATGGTTCCTAGACATAGTGTGGTGATCATTTTGTAATGTATTTAAATTTCAAGTCACTATGTTGTACTGAAACTAAAATAATATTGTATGTCAACCACATATCAATAAAAATACAAGCAAACAAATGAACAAATAAATAAAGGGAGTAGTGATTTGGGGAGCTACTTCTAGGGACTAAATGCAGAATCTATTCAAAGAACAGTAAATCTTCCAAAGTAAGGGGTCCTGACAGCATTTCCTCAGAATTGTGGCAGGTATGGCCTCCCTCTCCCTGTTAGGTGAGATTGTCCTTTGTGGTTATCCAGTCTCTAGTTAACCATTGTACACTGTGTCAGTGGGGTAAGATGCTGTCTTTATAGGCCACAAGTTTTTAGATAAAGAGTGATTCATGAGCAGATGTATCTGAGAAACCTCTTCACATCTGGACCTAAATTGTAAGATTCTAGGATTAGAGTCTGAGCCTACAATGGCTTTGGTCAGGGGCTCCTCCAATAGCTTCAGCAGAAAATAAAGGGAAAAGACAACTATTTCTGGAAGAAGATCTCTGATGGACACTCTTTGGCAGTTCTGTGCTAACAGACTGTGGGTCTATTTGTGTCTTGCTGCCATAAAGCCTCCAATATGGAGAGCCCTCTGGGACTATCTTTCCCTTTAGCAAAAGTTCCCAGATGGCTAAGGGTCTGCCACATTAAGTTCCTAAGGGTTGTCTTTCAACAGCTTGGAAAGCAATGCATTTCTGAGGTGCATCATATGCTTCCCTGATTCTTGAAATAGTGAAGCCAGAACATTAATTTTGTGTTTTCCTATGGTGGTGGGAATTCCCTGGAGTCCAGTGATTAAGAGTTTGCACTTCCACTGTAGCGGGTGAGGGTTCAGTCCCTGGTTGGGGAACTAAGAGCCTACATGCTGTGTGGCATGGCCAAAAAGTTAAAAAAAAAAAAAAAAAAAAAAGGTAATATTTTTAGAAACTGTGATAACACACAACAGAATTTTCCTTTTTAACTATTTTTAAGCATACGGTTCCAGAGAAGGCAATGGCACCCCACTCCAGTACTCTTGCCAGAAATATCCCATGGATGGAGGAGCCTGGTAGGCTGCAGTCCATGGGGTCGCTAAGAGTCAGACACGACTGAGTGACTTCCCTTTATGACTATGCCTTGGGCTTGCCAGGTGGCGCTGGTGTTAAAAAACCCACCTGCCAAAACAGGAAACATAAATGATGTGGGTTCAATCTCTGGGAGGAGAGAGCATGGCAACCCATTCCTGTATACTTGCTTGAAGATTCCCATGGACAGAGGAGCCTGACGAACTACAGTCCATAGGGTTGCAAACAGTCAGACATGACTGAAGCAGTTTAGCACGCATGCATGACTATGCCTTACTTATACTTCTTTTCCTAGAAGAGTTGATCTGATTTCCACCTATGAGCATCCTTCCCATCCACTAGAAACTGCTGAAATGCCACTTCTTTCATGAAGAATTTCTTGATTCTTTGTCTCCAACTAATTTAATAATAATATATAATTATCATGATAACAGCTATCATTTATCTACCAGTTGCCACGCACTCATTACTGTGCCTAAATGATGTAATTTTTAAAAAACAGAGAACTGTTGTCCTATTATTATTTGATGAGTTAGAAAGCTACAGGATTTTGCAACTGAGGAAAATGGGGTTTAGAGATTTAATACACCTGCTGTAGTCATAAAGCAAATGACACCTGTAAGCAAAAAAAGTCAGGAAGAGTCCCAAACGGTACTGTTACCAAATCAGACTGCTTTACATTCCACATATAAAGATCTGCCCAACCACATGGAAAGGATGATATTCTTTTCCCTGTCCTACCTATCCTAGGATATCTTGACTTTCCATACTAGCTTACCATGTGAGGCTCTATGAAAGTGAAAATCACTCAGTAGTGTCTGACTCTTTGTGACCCTATGGACTATACAGTGCATGGAGTTCTCCAGGCCAGAATAATGGAGTCAGCAGCCTTTCCCTTTTCCAGGGTATCTTCCCAAATCGGGGATCAAACCCAGGTCTCCTGCACTGCAGGCGGATTCTTGACCAGCTGAGCCACAAGGGAAGCCTGTGAGGCTATATAGTGGAGGGTTTAGAAAGTCAGTCTCTGGAATGAGACTGGTGGGGTTAAATGCTGACTCTCTCTTTATTCTGTTAGATCTTGGGCAAAGCACTCAATATCTCAGCACTTCAGTCTTTACCTATAAAACAGGGATAAGAGTAACATCCCTGTAGACATGTTGTGATTAGTAAATGTATTAATTCCTACCCAACACCTAAAACTGTGCTGGGCACGTAGTAACAACTTAGTAAATGTTAGCTATTATTATCTTATTCTTGTTTTCTTCCCTATTACTCACTCTACCACTCTCTCTTCTCGCCTTGATTTGAAATTTTAAAAAATTAACAATTTGGCCTCGATTGATGAAGCTGAAAAGTAAATAAATAGCAGGTGCAGGTGGAAAGCAGATGGAATTCACTCTGGGTTTCCCTTCCTGTTAGCTTTGGACAGATTTGCTGTTTACATAACTTGTTCTCTTTCTTTCCCCAAACATCCCCATTTAAGTGGGGTCTCTGGTTTGTTATTTAACTCACAAATTATCTCCACCCCTGTTCTCTCCAGCTATGCCACCTCATCCTTCCCCTTTACATTAATAACAGTTGCTATTTATAGAGTACTTACTCTGTGACATGCACACTCCATCTTTTCTTATACAATACTCACATGAACTGTAAGACATCAATATCATTATTCATAGATGAGGAAATTGGGATTTTAAAGAGGTAATCTAAGCTTCTGCTTGTGATTATTTTAATATTTATGCAATCTTAAAAGACAGAGGGACTTCCCTGGTGGCGCAGTGAATAGGAGTCTGCCTGCCAATGCAGGGGACACAGGGTCGATCCCTAGTCCAGGAAGATCCCACAAGCCACAGAGTAACTAAACCCCTGTGCTGCAACCACTGAAGCCTGCACACCTCAGGCTGTGTTCAACAACAAGAGATGCTGCCACCATGAGGAGCCCATGTACTGCAATGAAGAGTAGCCATTGCTTGTCACAACCAGAGAAAAACATGCAAAGAAACAAATACCAAGCACAGCCAAAACAGTAAATAAATAATACACAAAAAATACGAGAGGCTTCCATTTGTATACAGAAATTTTTATCTTCTGACATTCTCTCTTGTAGAAATGGAGAAACCACCATTTTTCACTGGATGTATTTTAAAAACAAACAAACAAAAATTGTAACTGAGTTAAAAGATAACTTTTAGAAAATAGGATCCAGGCTGGAGAATGTTTGATTTATCGGAAATATTGTCCTCCGTAGGCTAAAGGAGCTGCACCAATTGCAATAAGATGACCTCTTTTTCAATTGGTCTTGGGAGGAAATAAGTCAATAAGCAATGAGCCCCTCACCTAAAATATAAGGGCCTCGGGGAGCTGCTTCTGCTCTGAGGACAGGTGTAGGGATGAGGTTGCATACAAGTCTGAGGTATAACTATATACCAGCATTATTGCATTTGACATTGCACTCATCTTGCCATTGTGATGTCTTGATATCCAACCCTATTCCTCCAGCTCTCCCCAGGAGATAAATGTTGGGATAAGTGCATGTTCAGTCACATCTGACCCTTTGCGATCCCATGGACTGAGCCCACCAGGATCCTGCGTCCATGGAATTCTCCAGGCAAGAATACTGGAATGGGCTGTCATGACCTCCGCCAGGGAATCTTCCTGACCCAGGGACCGAACCTTGGTCTCCTGCATTTCCTGCACTGGCAAGTGGATCCTTTAGCACTGTGCCATCTGGGAAGCCAGTGTTGAGATAATATTCTTTAATTCTTTCTGCAGAATAACTTCCTTTGCTTTCTTAGAGGTTTTCTATTTCCTCATACCTATAATTGTATGTGACTTCACAAACTTTGTGGTTGGCTCTCGGCCTAAGTGTGAATGTATCAACCAACTTTTATCCAGGCTATGCTGGGCAACAAATCTTATCAACCTTCAAATCTTATCGACACGTATTTAATTCTTAAATTTCTTGGGGATTTTGAGTCAGTCACAGCTCTGCTGGACTTAGCTGTATTCTATATGTCTTCTCATTCTATGGTAAGCTGCTTCAGTCGTGTCTGACTCTGTGCTACCCCATAGACAGCAGCCCATCAGGCTCCCCCATCCCTGGGATTCTCCAGGCAAGAACACTGGAGCGGGTTGCCATTTCCTTCTCCAATGCATGAAAGTGAAAAGTGAAAGTGAAATCTCTCAGTCGTGTCCGACTCCTAGCGACCCCATGGACTGCAGCCTACCAGGCTCCTCCGTCCATGGGATTTTCCAGGCAAGAGTACTGGAGTGGGATGCCATTGCCGTCTATAACCCAGGCTAAAGGAGAAGCCACTATTTAGGATATGCTGTTCCCATAGAGGTGGCCCAGAATGAGACTCACATAATTCAAGAAATCAAATTGAAAGCTTCTGTGATAAGAGACTAACATCATGTTTGTTCAAATTACATTGGTTAGGATAGGACACTTGGCAAAGCCCCAAGGAAATGGGGCAGGAAAGCATGACAAGGCTGCAGAGTGAACAAATAACTGTGAACAAGTGATACACAACAATAAGGAACATTGGGTCTGCCATTTCAAGAGCCCATGGTTATCTGACTACCTCTTGTGTCACATTAAAAATTCTTAATAAAAACTCTGATTCACTTAGGATAGCCCAGACTATGGTTTAATTTTCCTGGACCAGGTATCCATCCTTGAGTCAAGCAACAGTGACCAGGAAAGAGGGGTATAATGACATTGCTGCTGCTGTTGCTAAGTCACTTCAGTCGTGTCCAACTCTATGCGACCCCAGAGACGGCAGCCCACGAGGCTCCCCTGTCCCTGGGATTCTCCAGGCAAGAACACTGGGGTGGGTTGCCATTTCCTTCTCCCGTGCATGAAAGGGAAAAGTGGAAGTGAAGTCGCTCAGTCGTGTCCGACTCTTAGCGACCCCATGGACTGCAGCCTACCAGGCTCCTCTGTCCATGGGATTTTCCAGGCAAGAGTACTGGAGTGGGGTGCCATTGCCTTCTCTGATAATGACATTATGTCAAAGGAAAAACAAGGGCTGTGACCAGAGATAAACTATTTAGGAAGGATGCATGGGAAAGGCATGCAAATTCACTGAACTTGAGTTAACTGAATGTTGAGCTATTGTTTTTTTTCATTATTATTATTAACTTCATTATTATCATCAGCTTCACTTTGCCACCTCTCTACCATCGTCACCCTCCTTAACATTATCGTCTTTATTACCCACACGGCTTTACCAACTTCATGCTCCTGTTCTTCACTACTTTGTCACCTTCAGCATCTGTACCACAATCAGCATCATCTTAACCCTCAGCATTGTCGTGTAGTATTCCTTTTAATACCTATTCTTTATCTTAACTGCTGTATATCACCCATGAAGTTTAGGATGGAATTAAATTCTCCCCCTGGCTCAAGGAGGTGGCATTGATTTCAACAAATCAACAAACTTAATGTTGCCCTGATGACAGCTATTATATGGTATTGTATTTATTCCCTCAGAATGGATTCGTGGCAAAAGTTGGTCCAAATAAGAGCCAGATTCGGAACTGTGTGGGTCCATCAGAAGAAGCAGATGACTTGTCTCTCATTAAACAAGTGTAACAAAATATGCAGTCCAAGATGCTGCTGGAAGCCACCTCATAACTATGAAAATACAACTTTAGGATGAAACCCACACTAAAGCAAGTAGAAACAGGAAACAGACAAGCTCCTAGTATTTTTCCCAGTAACATTGTTGCTCTATTGAATCAATCCTTACTGGTGGCTTACCTGTATGTGTACATTTTATGCATTTGATGGAATAAAATTCCTTTATTGTCTAAGTATGGATTTCTTTTTTTAACTACAAAAAGTGCCCCAAATTATATAACTAATGACTTCCACTAACTTCATCAAGATCAATATCAGTAATTCTACAGCTGCTACCATTTCCGTGACTGCCTCTACAACATCCCTGAAAGTCCTTAATTACATATCAAATTATAGATATGAAAGAAAGAAACATAGTGAGGAGATACTTTGTTTTCTGTTAATACTTTTTGGCATTTTGGGGAAAAAAACCTGTTTGCCTGCACCTTTCATATTAGTAAACTTATTGGTTGTAACAGCAATCTTAGGCATGCTTAATACATTTCTACTACAAAACTAATTGAGTGATTTTATATCTGGAAAAAAAATGTAAATATCCAGTGCTGAATGTATAGGCAGCAAGGCGGTGCGGTGTGGAGTGCCCTGGATCACCTTCCTTCTTGAGTAAGAATCCAGAAGCCAGCCTTCTAAGAGCGCCAGCCCCTAACTTGCATGTGACCTTGGGCAAGTTCTCTTCTTTTTCTTGACTTTGGTTTCTCCATCTATAAATTGATAGGGTTAGTCCATGTTCTCACTAAGGAGCCTTGGATTTTAAGGAGGATTTCAGACTTTCTGAGCCACGTGGAAATGCATTTTAATAGATTGAGTATTTCTGGACAAGTCATACATCTAAGTTTAGTAGCTTATAAGTTACTTATATTTTATAAAAGTATAATAGAATCATAGACTGTAAAAGCCAGAAAGGATCACCTAATCCAATTCCCTTACACCTGAGATAAGGAAACCAAGGCCCAGTGAAGTTAAGTGACTTACCCAAGGGCACTCAGGCAATCTCATGGCTTTGCCCTTTGCCCCTTCCTCACGACCTTTTCTGGAGATAATCTTGCCTTGCCATCTCTTCTAAGACTGAAACTTCCCAGGTGCTGTTATTTTCCCCCTCCCTCACATAATAAATGAACTACAAGACTATGAGCTCTTCCCAAACAAGGCTGTGATTTCACTATTGCTATAGCCTCCAGTTCTCCTAGTCTGACAGTCAAGGCATGTTGACCGAACGAACCTCAGCCACAAGTGACATCATTTTAATCATTAATCGGCTTTTAATCATTAATCGGCTTCTGAAATACTTTCCCTAAACTATTCCAGATGAGTCAGTTGGGTGACATTTTAACCTCTAAAGAATTAGGTTGGAATCACGAGAAGATCTGAGCTTGCATCCCGAGTATCTAGGAGATGTTAGGGAAAGACTAAGGAAGAGTTTCCATCTGCATTTCTCTACTACCAGCCCATGGTACCTGTCTCAAATTTGCCTTCCACTTCTGACACAGCTGCCAGGCAATCATTGCTAATGGATACCATGGTTATTTGATTGTTTTGCTGTGAGATCATCAGGGACAAATTGAGAGGGCAGCATCAACATATATACAGTGCCACGTGTAAAACAGCCAGTGGGAAGCTGCCGTGTGGCACAGGGAGCTCAGCTGGGTGCTGTGTGATGACCTAGAGGGATGGGAGGGAGGCTACAGAAGGAGAGGATATGTGTGTACATGCAGAAACTAACACAACATTGTGAAACAATTATATTCCAATTAAAAAAAAAATCTATTCACCTTCTTTGTCCTAAGCAAAGAGGAGCAGGTCCTCCATGACCTTTGCTGACCTCCTGAAACTAAGAATCCAAAGGGAGATTTTATTCTGTGATTATAAGCAATGACTCAAAGGGGCACCGTTTGAAAGTGGCTCCCTGGAGTGTCTCCTTTAGACGGGAATCTGTGAAAGAGGTCATCAGCTTATTCTGCTTTGAGTAACCTGTAGGGGTCACAGTAAGATCACGCACAAAGTCCCACATTCTCCTTGAAAGAAAAGACAAAAAAAATCTATGAATTTTCTGAGAAACCATACATTGGGATCTTTGCACAGAGCTAGAAACCCATCTCCTGCTCAATCTCCTTTCTGAAACTTGAAGTGAACAGACCAAGCTGAATATGGATGAGCTTGCATCTCTGTGACCTTCTTTACCTCTTTTCCTCTTTCAGATACAAGCAAGGTCATGGCTTCAGAACATGAATCTCACAGAATGTCCTTCCTGGAAGCCAGCATGTCAGGGAAGCAGCTGTGGAGTCATGGAAAGAGATTCAGGAGACCAGGGTTCAAGCTGTGATCCTGTCCCTTTCTGATCATATCACTCTGTCACTTAGTATCTGTTTTATTCATCTCCTAGGTGGGATAATCCCTATTTCACAGGGTGAGTGTGTCGGTTATGAGTTATATAAGTAAGATGTTTGGCCACAGTTGGTGCTTAACAAATAGTATCTGTGATTATTATTTATATTAACAGCCACCAGGTAGGGAGAAAGTATTGTTTAAGGCTATTAAACTCAAAAACAGTGTTTGCTTAAATTTAGGATATACAGAAATATCATTTGGGGAGCTTATTAAAACACAGATTCTAGACATTAGCTCCAGAGAGTCAGATTCAGTAGGAGTGAGTCTAAGAATCTACATTTTTAACATGAGCTCCAGGTGATTCTGATACAGGTGGCTCACAATCCATACTTTGAGTAAAATGTCATGAAGAGGAAAATGAGCAGCAAACAGGCTTAGCAAAGATTTGTTGATTCATTGATTGACTCATTGGGGACCCAAGCTCTCACCTATAGAGGAGTATGAACGTAAGCATCATTTTATCCCTGCAGTAATCAAGAAATCTCTCCATATGTCTAATTACATCCTTGCCTGCAGTAACCAAAGTCTGTTCTTTTTATTGAAAGTGAGAACAAGTGATCAGCAGTCCTGCCATAAAACTCTTTAGATATTTGCAGAGAGCGGTCATGTCATAACCTACAGTCTTCTCATGTTTTCAGAAAACTCTTTTATTTGCTGTAATTTCGAGTCACTACTAAGACTCAATAAATGATCTCTAATGAATAAAGTCCTGATAAAACAGAAATAAGGATCAAAGAATATCAGTGCTCACTGGGACCTTTGAGATTTTCTAACATGAATCTCTCATTTGACAGATGAGCTAATTAAGACCTAGAAGTCACATCATACATTTGTGACAGGATAGGGTTTAGACCCTGGGCTTCTTGTATTCCATTTCTTACTGCTATATGGTGTAGACTCTATATTTCACTTTAAATCAATGGGGACCTACCCTTTCCAAGGCCATGTGTTGACCTCTGTTGGGAATGAGGAGGTGTGTTGACCTAAGAGAATAGGCTCTGCACTAAAGATCACTGTCTGGTAGAGAAAACATAAAGCTACCAGGCTGTTGACCAATAACATAACCATTGTGAATTGTCCTTATTTTAATAAAATGAAAATTGGAGAAACTAGAGTGGGTGAGCAAATTGCCCAAAGATCAAAGAGTATCTGAAAGAGCCTGAACATGGTCTTCTAATTCATTCAATTAACAGATATTTATGACAGGCTTACTTATTACATGCCGGTCCTATACTAGGCATTTGCTATATCATAATGAATGGGATCTCCATCATGTCAGTGTAATGAGTCAAGCATGGAGCATAATGTGAAGTCCTAGGGCTTAGGGTCCAAAGTTCTCCTCCCTTTCTCTCTTTCAGCAAAGATGAACTGGTTTGCAGTCATCCCGGGACTCTCAAAAGGCAAAGGCAATTCCAGAGACCTCAGGCAAGGAAAGCAAAGATTTTTTCCTGCCTAACAAAAGTGAAGACATAAACCATGGAAAGTCAAATCAATTTTTCCTTAACTCTCTGGAAGCCCAGTGGCTAAGGACCCCAAAGATGGATGGCCTAGCTTCAGGCTGTAATTAAATTTGCCACAGTTATGTTCCCAGCAGTCAGACACCAGGGCCATGAGGGAAGGAAACACACCCTGGTGCCCCCTACCCGTGTTAAATGTTGAATTATCTCACAGTTGATAGTTCCCTAGATTCCTCGACCTTTAAATGCCGAACACTACATGCCTGTTGAATTTTAATCAATTTATTTTTTCCACTGGAAATGTCAGACTTCTGTATGGAATTACTTGGTGCTGCTGATGTGACAAAGACTCAAAGTTCAGTGTCTGAAGTCATGGAATTCCGAGGAACCAGCATGCATCAAGAGACATCATTTGCTGGCAGCGAAATAAGGGAGTGAGAGAACATATATTTTTCATTAGTTTTCATTTAGAGGTCCAGGACCTGAATTTATTTTGTCTTCTATCCTCAGCAGGAAGAAAACTACTCAGGCTTGCTAATCACCTGGACCATGTCACTAAGAAAGCTGAAGAGGGAATGTGATTTCTTATTCATAAGCCCACTGTGTGTCTGAAAATGTATTACTATTTAATCCTCACCCAAACTCTGTGATATAATAATTACAATTCTCATTTTACAGGAGAAATTGAGGTTTGAAGAAACTTGCCAGTTACTGCAGAGCTTGTGACAGAGCACAGTCGAAACAGTGGTCTTGGTGAGTCCAAAACTCACACTCTTGTTGTTACACCAACTGCCCTAAACTGAGTCAGTATTCCTTTACTCATCTTGCAGAATAATAATCAGTCTCCAGGTTAAGCTGAGTACAACTGGTTCACCTGATTTCCAACTGCTCTTGGCTTAACTGACCCAGAACCTTCACATTCATGCATTTTTACATCCACATAAATAACTTCTATAATATTTGTTGTCTGTGAAAAAATTGTGTCTCGCATGTTCATTAGTCTGATCACCAGGGGAGGTACCTGGCATGTAGTAGCTACTCAATACATATTTGTTGAATTTTTCTCTTTTTGCTGCTGTGCCTGTCTCTGTGGCCGTTTCTCTCTGTCTCTTTCTCTTTCTCTCTCTTGCCTCGATGTGTGTTCCAGCATTTATCTCTAGGTTAAGAAAATGCCAAACCAATCTTAGAAATTCTTGGATCTCCCCCTTCATTGAGCCATTCCTGTCTCTCTTGCTGGCTAAATAAAGCTAACATTTAAGTCACAGAACAGTTCCCAAGGTGATCATGGAGAAGCAGAACTCCACTAATCACTGACTAGTTTCACATGTTAAGAAAAGGCTGTTTGGTCAAGCCCACAGCTCCACAGCCCATGTTCCATTCACATGCCCACTTTCCGTCTATAGAACTATGTGCCCAGCAGGCTTAGCAGATTGAAAATTCCTAGGCAGGAGTGGACTTGTCCAGGACTGTCGCTGCACCCTGCTTCCATTTCTGCAGAGAGGAAGGTGCTAAAAGCTTATTGAAGCAGCTAACAGCAGACAGGCTTGGTACTCTTAGATGACTCCTTCAGCTGGTCTCCTGGGGAAAGAAACCTGCCAATGCCCCAACCCATTTTTGTAGCTTCATGTATAACCACTTTACACCTTCTGGTCAAAGGATTGAACTCAAATGCACACAGTGACTGAGCAAATAATATAAACGTGTATATCAGCTCAAGAGAATGAAACTAGATACTCCCTACAAAAAGGCCATATACTGTCAATGCCTAACACGAGCAGATTGTGCCCAGGGGAAGGATGCCCTGTGCTGCTATAGCTTCAAATGTTCAAAAGGATTCTGATAGCCAGTATATATACAACACCTGTCAAGCTTAACTACAATTTAAATATTCTAAAATTAGGTGTGGAATAGAGAGCTGTGGAAATCTCTCTTCCTGAGTCTTGGGGGCCTTGTTACCTGTGTTTGCTGACCCTTGGATTTCCTTCATGCTGTTCCCTTTCCCTAGAATTCCTGGCCCTCTGTTCCCATCTATACTCGTTCTGAGACACCACCTCCTCTGTGAAGCATTTCCCCACTTATAACGGACCTCTCTCTCCTCTGTGTTCCCAGGATATGTTTCATGAACTTTAATAAATGTAAAACGTTGTAGACTTTGAGTTCCTTGGATCTTACTCAAAGCTTCATTCTCTCCCTTCCCATACTATCCATCCTTAGGACTAATAGTAAATATCTTCTGAAGCCAAGTGAAAGTGAAGTGAAGTCACTCAGTCGTGTCTGACTCTTTGCGACCCCATAGACTGTAGTCCACCAGGCTCCTCCGTCCATGGGATTCTCCAGGCAAGAATAGTGGAGTGGGTTGCCATTTCCTTCTCCACGGAATCTTCCTGACCCAGGGATCGAACCCAGGTCTCCCGCACTGCAGGCCGATGCTTTAACCTCTGAGCCACCAGGGAAGCTCTTTGAAGCCAAGATGGAATGAATAAATTAGCTAGTAAGCAAATAAAAGTGTGGCCTAATAGAGCATGAATTTTGGAGGTGGACTTTGGTCTCTGGATTCCAGTTTTATGTCTGCCAGTTATCAAGTTTGTGATCTTGGAAATACTTCTCTTGTCGTCTGTAAAAGAAAGACAAAGATGTCTATACTGCAAGGTTGTTGTGATGATTAAGGAAAATGAACTTCTCCTATTGCAGTGTTTTTAAACATAGCTAATCATAAGAATCACTGAGCCGTTTATTATTAATCAAACAAGGCCCACCCATGGCATAGTGAATCCAAACCATTGGTGTAAGAACCTAGGGATGTATGTTCTAACCAGAAGGGATTAGAAAATCAAACACATTACTTGTTACCACTTCTATATTTCTAATAGCATCCTTCTGGATATCTCAAGGTAGTTCAAACTTTTGGGGTCATACTTACTGCCATTGTTTAAATTAAAATGGAACATACACTCATTCCTTTCCTTAGTCTGATGATGAGGCCATGTTCCAAGTAAAAGTAATCATTGCAGATTTACTGATAGGAGGCTTACCATTAAAGTTCTTTTAAAAAGTGTTTCCTTTTTCCTTTGGATCCCATTAAAATGTTAGCACCATAAGGACAGGCAATTCATCTTTTTTTGTTTGTTCTTATATACACAGAGCTTAGGACATACCTGCAACATAGGTGTGCATTTAATGTTTTTTGAATTAGATCAGATAACTCAGTTTGCCACACACATGTTCTAGGAATAGGCTGACATTTTGAATAGCAAATGGTTCTTCCACTTCAGTTCTCAATCCCAAACAGGACCTGGGGTAAAACTATGCTAAGAACACTTTAAATCACAGCTCAAAACCTCAGTAGCTAAAATTTTAGCTGAATACTTGATGGTTTTATTACTACCTGTTTATTTTCTCATTAATCACTTTATGGACTGTTTGTCTAAGCACACGCCTTCGTGATGTATAGAACCAAGGGGTGGATAAGAAAGATGGAAGTATTAGTATGGCCATTCACTGTGGCAGGCTGCAAGGAATGGTTCTATTGAAAAACAAGTAAGAAATCTTGAATTGTTCTTTGTTAAACCACACTGGAAATAAGTAGAGACAACTTATTTACTCAATTCCGATATTGGTCAAAAACAGCAAGAATTACAAATCGGAAAAATTTTTAAAAACACATTGTGTTGAATATACATGTCTATTTACACCATCCAAGGGAACAATGTTGTAATAAATCACTGATGAAATCAGGAGTTAACTTTAATTTTACAATTTATCAAAAAGAATTAAGTATACAGTAAAAGGAAATTGTCCTTTGCCAAATGAAGAAGAGGCAAAATAAGGATTAACTACCAGGTGGCCAAGACACAAAATTTCATATGTAAATAACTCCCAAACAAATAAATATATTAATATATAAATAAATAGTAAGAACAAATATCTTAGTTCAGGGAAATACTGACTACATAGCTGGATGGTATCATGGGGAAAGATAATGTAAGATTTCACAGTCATTTGAAATAAAATCCATTTATTTAATTCTTTCTATTATAGTACAATTCCTATGGTAGAATGTACCTTTTTTCTGATTTTAGATTTTTCCCTTTAAGAGAATTACACACCTATGCCTCACCTCCAAATACATTGGGCTTGGTCACCTGACTTACTTTGGCCAACGATATATTGGCAGAAATGCCATGAACAGAGGCTTTAAAAGTGCCTGCTCAGTTCGTTTTGGTCTCTTGTGTTTTTGCCACCTACCATGAGAAGACTAGGACTTCCCCAACAGTTTAGCAGATAAGGAATCTGCCTGTAATGCAGGAGACAGAGGAGATGTGGGTTTGATCCCTGGGTCTGGAAGATCTCCTGGAGGGGGAAATGGCAACCCATTCTGTATTCTTGCCTGAAAAATCCCATGAATAGAGGAACCTAGTGGGCTCCAGTCCAAAGGGCTGCAAAGAGTCAGACACAACTGAGCATGCACGTGCGCATGTGCGCGCGCACATACACACACACACACTCACACACTCACTCACACACACACCTGAGAAGACCATGCCCTGGATAGACTAAACCCAGAATGAAACAAGTGTGATATGAACGATACACAACCTATGGCAGAGTACCTACCCATCCTCTTGGTAGGAGACCCATAAACTAGTAAGTGAAAGAATCAGAATCATACATGATTTTGGTGTAAAACTACCACAATTTTGTGCAGCATCATCATAGTAATATCTGGCTGCTGTAGACCCCATAAACCTGCAACTGCTGCTGCTGCTGCTGCTGCTAAGTCGCTTCAGTCATGTCCAACTCTGTGCGACCCCATAGACGGCAGCCCCCCAGGCTCCCCTGTCCCTGGGATTCTCCAGGCAAGAACACTGGAGTGGGTTGCCATTTCCTTCTCCAATGCATGAAAGTGAAAGTGAAGCCACTCAGTCATGTCCGACTCTAAGCGACAACATGGACTGCAGCCTACCAGGCTCCTCCCATGGGATTTTCCAGGCAAGAGTACTGGCGTGGGGTGCCATTGCCTCCTCCTGCAACTGCTGAGGAAGACTAATATTGCTCAAGGTGGCCTTTGCTTCATGTGAATTTCTCCAACTCCTTGTATGTATGGAACTTGGGCTGTAAGAAGCAATGTATTTTATAGCATCTCTTGTAGAATCTCATGTAGCTGTCTGTGACATGCAGGATGGTACATATACAGAGACCAACCATGAACTCTAAATCTTAATGACACCTGTTATTACCTTGAACATTAGCTATAAATGGAACTTGGGTCATATTACATTGTGCTATTATGAAATAAATCTTTACTGGTAAGGAAAGTCTAGATTATACTGCTGTGATTAAAAAAAAAAAAATCTCAAAATGGAACTTTCCTACAGTGTTGGTAGGAATGTAAATTGGTACAGCCATTATGGAAAACAGTGTGGAGGCTCTTCAAAAAATTAAAGAAAGAGTCGCCATATGATCCAGCAATCTCACTCCTGGGCATACATCTGTAGAAAACTATAATTCAGAAAGATACATGCACATCTATGCTCATAGCAGCACTATTTACAACATCCAAGACTTGGAAGCAATCTAAATGTCTATCAACAGATGATTGGATAAAGAAGAAGTAGTGCATATATACCATCGGGTACTACTTAGCCACAAAAAAGAAAAAATTCATGCCATTTGCAGAAGCATGGATGGAGCTAGAGATTATCGTACTAAGTGAAACAAGTCAGAAAGAGGAAGACAAATACATAGAGAATCTAAAATATGACACAAATTAACTTATCTAGGAAACAGAAACAGATTCACAGACATAAATAACAGTCTTGTGGTTGCCAGGGAGCGGGTAGGGGAGAGCAACTGATTTGGAGTTTGGGATTAGTAGATGAATACTATTATATAGAGAGTGGATAAACAAGTGCCATCCCCACTGTATAGCACAGGGAACTACATTCAATATCCTGTGATAAGCCACAATGGAAAAAATATGCAAAAGAACATATATATATATATAACAATCATTTTGCTATATAGCAGAGATTAACACAATATTGTAAATCAACTACATTTCAATAAAATAAAATTTTGAAAAAGCTCTGTGGTTTAGAAAAACCCAGGTATATTTTTCAGTAAGAACAAAAATCTATCTGGTGACTCAGTGAAACAGGTGAATGGAGGCTTTGACATCCTACCGCTGTGCCATCTGGAATACGTGGCCTCCGCAGTCAATGTGGCAGATAAAGGGAAGTGCAAAAGGTCTTATATTGGCCATTAACCATTTCGTCTCAGAGTTGGTGCACAACACGTCCTCTCACAGTCCACTGACTAGTACTAGACACAAAGTCCTATCGGACCAGGCACAAGGCCGTGTGTGTGTATTAGGCACTCAGTCCTGTCCGACTCTTTGTGAGCCCACAGACTGTAGCTCACCAGGCTCCTCTGTCCATGGAATTCTCCAGGCAAGAATACTGGAACGAGAGGTGTAATTATTATCTTGTGGCTGAAAAAGAGTGGAACTGGATGTGGGTAAACATTGGTAATACCAACCACAAAATCATATTGTTCTAGTTTATTAAATGGAGAAGATAATCGGTGTTGTCACTGTGATAATGATAGTTATTGTGTCAAATATGACACATGACAAACTAGCTGATTGATACGTGAACACAATTTTTAAAAGTATCCTGGAATATGACTAGTGACAGATGTTAACACATTTAAAGTGAGTATCTCTATTAACACAAAAGAATATTCAGTAAGGGCTCACCCGCACTCTTGAGTGGTGAAAGCCTCTGAGGTACTACTGTCTATGCCTCTGTTTGGGGTAATGAACTTGTCTGATATAATTGGAATCCAACAGAGAAAAGGGCACAACCCTTTGAGCCCTTCTGGGAGTAGGACTCTGAAAGATATAGGTAGAAGGATGAAGCATTTTAAGTTTCTCCATAGATCTAAATGACTTTGGGGCAGATAAAACATCCCAAATTGCTCTGAAGCCATCCAAGCATTAAAAATTCCATGCAACAGAGAGCAATGCTAAACTGAAATAAGACACCATGTAGACACCCAGCCTGGGGGAGACAAAAACAACCACCTCTGCTCTAGAGGCCATGGTTGGGAGGAGGGGGGTCGGTCATGGGAGTGTGTAGCCAAGTCTCATAATGTATGATCTCAGTAATGTTTATCCACTTTCTAATGAGCTAGACTCTGCAATAAGACATCAGTACCCAAAGTACTGAAATTGTGAATTGGACAAAATAACCACGGGGATAATAAAACTATTTTATGGGCTTGGAAAAATAGAAAGCAGTGTTTCAAAATGAGTCATGCTATACAATCGGTAAGTCCATACAGGAAGAAAAATCGGTAATCGTTAGGGAGTTAATAAGAGAGAACTAGATGAAAACTGTGCCTTTGTGTCTTGGGCATGATTTTATTTCTAACTTCTCTATTGGGTTTAAAAAGTAAGAGCTGCCTGGGAAGTAACATTGTCCAGACATAACTCCCCGAAGTATCATTTTACTTTTGTTCTTCCAAGCAATTGAGTTAAATTTATGACTATCCCAAGTGGCCAGACACACCTCCTGAGTATAAGTGGACCACAAGGCTCCATTCTCCCATTTCAGCTCAGAGTCCTAGAAACCTGTTCAGTGATGCTTCTGTAAAACTTTCTGGTTTTGCTGTAAGGAACTGTGGATAGCAGAGATGACCATTCTTCAAAGGGTGAAAAAATATGAGATGACTCTAATACTGAGTTGAGAAACTCTGCTGTTATCATTGTTTAGTCACTAAGTTGTATCTGACTCTTTGTGACCCCATGGACTGTGGCCTGCCAGGCTTCTCTGTTCATGGAATTTTCCAAGCAAAAATACTGGAAGGGGGGTTGCACTTCCTACTCCAGAGAATCTTCCAACCCAGAGATCGAATCTGCATCTCCTGCATCGTCAGGCAGATTCTTTACCACTGAGCCACTGGGGAAGCCCTGAGAAACTCTGCATTCCATGAAAATAAAGTGACATATATGTCTGTCAATGTCTTAGAAGCTCACTGCCTTTAAGACTCTGGGATATCTGTTAGCTCTTCTTTATTGGCTGAGGGTAGATGGTGTACCTCAGAAGGAATCTACAATGTTTGTGTGAAATTTTTACAGGCTAACAGAGTGTCATTCTTGTACACAACATTCTGAGGTGAATTAGAACTTACATCATTTGTAGGTCATCTTGCATGAAATTGAAAACACATGAACCCAGAACTACACATAAACTCACACGTGTATACACACCCATGCATAGATAACTTCACTGTTGCTACTTAATGGCCTTATGCTCCTAGGAAACACTAGCTTCATTCTTTAATCTACCATGGGTTCCGGCCAAATGCAAGAATTTCTGTACTTTGAAGAGTAGAGCATTACAGCATTCACCTTTCTTCTAATTAGTAAGAAAAAGTAAAAGGTATCACATATATATGGAATTTAGAAAGAGGGTAGCAATAACCCTGTGTACGAGACAGCAAAAGAGACACTGATGTATAGAACAGTCTTATGGACTCTGTGGGAGAGGGAGAGAGTGGGAAGATTTAGGAGAATGGCATTGAAACATGTAAAATATCATGTATGAAACGGAAAAAAAAATAAAAAAAATAAAAATTCCCTCAGGCAAAAAAAAAAAAAAAAAGGTATCACAGACTCTTAGAAAATTCTTCCCTGAAAACCTAGGCATCTTGGCCATTGTCATGATCATAACCATTCCTTTACCGAGGGATAAGAACAGACTTGAAACTTTGTTACCTGGAGACCGTGGAACACAAGGTGTGAGTCCTTCAACTCTCAAAGGAAAAGTAATGTAAGTTAACATAAAAGTAGACAATACATGTTGAGATATTCTATAGTCCTTTTATCCAATACCACAGCATGATAAATGTTTCACGCTTACTACTTTGTCATATCCCTATTAGTAAATAGGCGAAACAACCTACTTTTAAATATCTTTCCTAGAGACAAGAAGCCCCGTTTACAGAGCCCCACAGGCAACATGAAAAGTTGTCACTGGATATTACTGTTGTCACACAGGCAGAGAATGGGTGACACGGTTAGGCTCTCATCCTCAGAAGCAGTGTGGGGGTGTGGTCTGCTGAGGATGACATGGGTGGTCAAACATATCTGCTCATCTCTTATAAGATGGAAAAGGAGGGCATAGTCTTCATTGCCTCCAGAAATGGGAAAAAAAAAAAAAATCTACTCCAGGAATAAGCCAAGAAGCCATATCAGGCATTTTCTTCATTCTGTACCAAGATTTTTTTGAGTAGAAAATAAAAATATTCTCTAAAGGAACAATCTTTCCTTATACATGCCGTGTGTCTGCTAGCACACCCACTGGCTGACGTATACAAAGAACCACATGGATCTTTACTGACCTTGAGAATATCAGCTTCCTGCTATGCTCACGGAGCTCTTCCTCCTCCCTCATCACATCTGCCTCTTACCCCTTGCTTTTAAGTCATTTCTTTAATTCCCATCTTACCTTTGAAGATTTTCCTTTTTTCTGTTGTTAACTCACGGGGATCAGACATTTTCTCCTGGAAGTACAAAACTCACAAAAAGATTCGAGATCCTTAAGTCACAGCATTGGCAACCTAAATTGAAAGTCTCAGGATGAGCTGTTTTCATCTGGGGGATTATTTAGCCTTCAATCACTTCATTTCTCTCTGCCTAATGCTTTTGTCCAAATGGGGAAAATAAAAGAGAGGGGTTATTTATCCATATCCTTCAAAACAAAATACAAATTCTATGCAAATTTAAGCATTCCAGATCATTGAAGTCCCTTGGCCATTTTACCAACTAAATTCACCCACTGGTTATCTCTCCCTTAGACTTAAGTACCCGTGGGCACCCCTTTGTCCCAAGATCTAGCCAATCTTTAATATCTCCAACACATTTGCATGTGTACGCACAAATGTACACACAATTGTTTCTTCTCCTCACCTGGCAACTAGATTTCTTTACCTCTTTATTTGGGTTCATGTACGTAACTCAAAATCCCTCTCATTTTTTCCTAAGATTTCTATTGTGTTAAAATATACATAAAATCTTTATTACTTTAATCATTCTTAAGGGTCCAATTCAGTGGCATTAAATATACTCATAATGTTGGTTAACCATCACCATTTTCTGTACCCCAAACTTTTTCACCATCCTCAACAAATTTTGTACCCATAAAATTATAACTTATCCTTCCTCTCTTCCCCTAGCCACTGGTGACATCTATCCTACTGTCTGTCTCTGCAAATTCACCTATTTTAGGTATTTCATATAAAGAGAATCATACATATTTGTATATATACCTGGCTTATTTCACTAAGCACAATCTCTTGAAGGTCCATCCACCACCTATCGTTTAGCATACATCAACATTTTATTCCTTTTTTCTATTGAATAATATTCCATTTACATATATACTCCTGGAGAAAGAAATGGCAACCTGCTCTAGTATTCTTGCCTGGAGAATCCCAAGGAAACAGGAGCTTGGTGGACTATAGTCCATGGGGTTGCAAAGAGTCAAACATGACTGAGTGGCTGAGCCTGCACAAATGTACACATATATCACAATTTTACTTATCCACTAAGCTATTGAAAGGCACTAGGGCTGCTGCTGCTGCTGCTAAGTCGCTTCAGTCGTGTCCGACTCTGTGCGACCCCATAGACGGCAGCCCACCAGGCTCCCCCGTCCCTGGGATTCTCCAGGCAAGAACACTGGAGTGGGTTGCCATTTCCTTCTCCAATGCATGAAAGTGAATAGTGAAAGTGAAGTCGCTCAGTCGTGTCCGGCTCTTCGTAACCCCATGGACTACAGCCTACCAGGCTCCTCCGCCCATGGGATTTTCCAGGCAAGAGTACTGGAGTGGGGTGCCATTGCCTTCTCTGAGAGCTACTTCTACCTTTTGGTTATTGTCAACAATGCTGCAGTGAATACTGATGCACAAATAATCTATTTATGTCTCTGCTTTTAATTCTTTTGAATATATACCTAGAAGTGGGGTTCTGGGTCACATGTAATTCTACACTTAATCTTTTGTGAAACTGCCAAACTGCTTTCCACAGTGGGAGCAATGTTTTATGTTCCTACCAGTAATGCATGAGGATTGAATTTCCCCATATCCTTGACAGCACTTCCTATTTTCCATTTTTATTATTATAGTCATCCTGATGTGTGCTAAGTGTATCCTGTTCCCATTTACGTTTCCCCAATGACAAAGATGCTGAGCATCTTCTTGTGTGTTTACTGGTCATTTGTGTATTTCCTTTGGAGAAATGTCTCTTCAAGTCCTTTGCTCATTTTTGAATGGGGTTGTTTGGTTTTTTGCTTTTGTGTCTTAGGATTCTTTATATATTCTGGATATTAATCTCTTATCAAGCATATGATTGGGAAACACTCTTATTAAGGAGATTGTCTTTTCACTTTCTTGATATATCCTTTGATGTACAAAGAGTTCTTAATTTTGATGGCATTTAATTATTTTATTTTTTCTTTTGTTGACTGCTTTCAATGCCGTATACACAGTCATTGTCAAATCCACTGTCAATATTTTCTTCTAAGAGTTTTATAGCTGTAGCCCTTAAGGTTAGGTCTTTGATCCATTTTGAGTTACTTTTTATACATGATGTGACAGAGAAGTACAGCTTCATTCTTTTGCATGTGGATATTTAGTTTTCCCAGCACCACTTGTTGAAAAGACTGTCCCCACTTCTTCCACTTTATATTCAAAGCAGTCAATAGAAGTAAACCACTAAAGCCATTTACCCAGAGAGAAAAGATCATAAAAGCATGTCCAGGAAGTCTTGACTTGATAGACTAGACATGATTTACTGTAAGTTCCATGGAAGGAGAAATTGCTTGTGTGAAGTTCAACACAGTAACCTCAGCTCCTAGAATCATGCCTGGCACATCATAGGCTTTCCATAAATATTCATTAGAAAAAAAATCAATGAGTAAATGACCTATTTTTGCACTCTGAAATAAAGTGTAAGAAGGCAAAGATTATGTAGGCTAGCGATATAGAGTTGAAAGTTCAGACACGTGGTAATGGAGATATTTCTGGGGAAATCAGGCCTTCTTGGTCTAGAACGCTGCTGCCATGTAGCATCCACAGCTGCCATCTGCTAATGTTCACGGTTCTCTCCTTTATTAGAGTGAAACCTTGAAGGCCGCAACCACTTCCACACTCCCTCCTGAGGGACTGTGCCTGCACTTTGTCCTTGGTCTAAAATACTCTTTTTACTTCCCAGTTACACTCGTCACACCTCACACACAATTGAGCATATACCCCATACACACAACTTACCCAGCTAACTCTCTGTCATGTTGAATATCTCAGCTCAATATCACTGTCTCATCATTACCTTCTCTGCCAGGACAAGGTCAGTCCTACAGCCAGATCACCCTTACCACTCAGTATATTCCAATGTAGGTAATTATATTTGTGACATGATTTGATAAATGTTTCTTTCCCCCAGCTGGTATATGCCTACCACACTGAGATGTGGTTGCTGCTAAGTCACTTCAGTTGTGTCCGACTCTGCGTGACCCCATAGACGGCAGCCCACCAGGCTCCCCCATCCCTGGGATTTTCCAGGCAAGAACACTGGAGTGGGTTGCCATTTCCTTCTCCAATGCATGAAAGTGAAAAGTGAAAGTGGAGTCGCTCGGTGGTATCCAACTCTAAGCGACCCCATGGACTGCAGCCTACCAGGCTCCTCCATCCATGGGATTTTCCAGGCAAGAGTACTGGAGTAGGGTGCCATTGCCTTCTCCGGAGATGTGCTTAGTGGGATTTTAAAAACTACCCAGTAAACAAGCCTATAGGAGACACCCAAATGTGGTTAATGGTCATTATTTGGAATCAATCATTATCTAGGTCTAAAGATAATGATAAAATAGTGAGTTGGACCAATGGGAAAAGACCATCAGATGACAACCATAAACACAATGACAAAAACAACTCAAGAGAACAGCTCTTAGATATGTTCTGCTCTCACTAATCACAGACAAGCAACATTCACATTTGAAAATGAGTTTGGCTGAGGACTATTGATTTCCTCTCTGCCCTGCCTCAGGCTCTGTGTTGAGACCCCATGTCTCAAGAGGGAGAACACCCTGCCTGGCTCCACTTGGCCTTGGTTTACCTCCAGCTCGAACACGCCTGCCTGCATGTCAGGTTTAATTAAAGGCCAAAACAATGGCAACAGCAGCGGAAGCAGGGTGGTCAAGAGACCTTGCTTGTTTTGTAAAGTAGAACATTTAGAGGGGATTTTCAGAAGGCAAATGAGCAAAACAAAGATCTCTGGAGCATCCCTTCCTGGCAGCTGTGGAGAGGGCCACTCCACAGGTCTTTGAGTCCCTTACTTTCTAGGTGGGTAATGTGGGAGGGAAGAACAACTCTGTCATTATGGCCCCAGAGGACATAAACCAGACAGAATTGGAACAAGGGCTCCAAATAGCCCACTTGCTCCTGTTCTGGGCCGCCAGCTGAAAACATTCAATCAGACGTGGCTGCACCCACAGCCCCAACCTCAGGTGCTTGACACAGGCTGGGGATGGATTAGAACACTAGAGGGTAGAGAATGAGAACAGGGTGCCCATAGTGAAGGAAGGTGGCAATGGTTATAGCAAAGGGCTCCTTGGGGCAGACATTCAGCCACCCTCGTGATTCCTATCAACCCCCTTATGGGCACAAGCCACGTTTTTCCGTGGTCTCCCTGCAAACTCCTCTCCAATTGTAACACACATGCTTTCTCCTCTTCCTTACCCTGTTCAGCATCATGACTCCCCAGGTAAGTCTTCCGTATTGCGTGAGAATACATGTGTTGCATGGGGAGAAGACAAAGTGACAAAGTCCAAACCTTTTGCGATGATGAGGGGAGAGGGAAGGATAGGGACTTTCTAGGTGCTTTTGTCCCATCACTCAGGATACCCGCTAAGAAACAGATAAATTTTACAAGAGGTAAGGTCTTCTATCTTCCGTACTTTTTATTTAAAGCAAAACAAGTCCAACTCTCAGAGAATTTGAAATAATATTATAATGAATGCATATATACATTCTTCACTTAGATTCACCATTGCTAACATCTTCTCACATCCGCTTTATCTGCATATATATGTACACACACAGAGCATGGATTTTCCCCCCCCAAAATCCTTTGAATGTAACCTATAGGCATAGTAACATTTTAACCCTAAACACCTTAGAATATACCTATCTATGGAACACAAGGACCTTGCCTTACTGAATATACTAATATTACACCCAAGAGATTTAACATGAATAAGGTAATTGCCTAACATGTGGCCCATATCCAAATTATCCCAAGTACTCTCCAAATATACTTTTTTAAAAACATAGCTCTTTCAACACCAAGACGCAATTAAAGGTTTCTTATTGTATTTGTTTTTATGCTTCCTTATTGTATTTAATATGCACCCTCCTCTAGTTTATTCATCTGCTTATTTGGTGGTTTATATTTGAAAAGTGAAAGTTGCTCAGTCGGGTCCAACTCTTTTCAACGCTGTGGACATATGGTCCATGGAATTCTCCAGGCCAGAATACTGGAGTGGGTAGCTGCTCCCTTCCCCAGGAGATCTTTCCAACCCAGGGATTGAACCCAGGTCTCCCACATTGCAGGTGAATTCTTTATCAGCTGAGCCACCAGGGAAGCCCAAGAATAGTGGAGTGAGTAGCCTATCCCTTCACCAGTGAATCTTCCTAACCCAGGAATTGAACCAGGGTCTCCTGCATTGCAGGCGGATTCACCAGCTGAGCTACCAGAGAAGTCCTGTTTATATTTATTCATGGGCAATTTTTTAGAAAGTTTCAGGCTAGCTGTCTTGCTGAAATGCCCCAAATTTTGGATTTTTCTGTTTCCTCATAATGGGATTCAAGTTAAGCCTTTTGTGGAGGATATCATGTAACTGACTTTGAATCACATCAGGAGGCACCTAATGCTAGTTTATCCTATTATTGTTGTTAAATTTGATCCCCGTTGGTTAAGGTGGGAGTCCCCACATGTCTCCATGATTAAGAATCTCTTTCCTCAATTAAGATATGACCTGTGAGATTATAGCTGGAAACTCCATAAACGTCCTGTTTTTTTAAGACCCTTTTAACCAATGACTTAAACCTGTTATTGACCCTTTGTGAATCAGTTATTTCTTGATGTTACCAAATGATGACTTTCCATTTTATTATTTCAATAGCATATATTAGTATTCTTTATTAAGAATGTTTCCTTTCTCTTTCAAGGTGGAAGGGTGTAGAGTGCATCTTAAAGACAAGACCCCAAAATACATAGGAATAAAGCTTATGGTACTGATCACATCTGCTTAAATATTCCACGTGGAGTCAGATGCTTCCCTTTATGACTGGTCTGCTCTGATGTGGGTCTGAAGCCCTCCAAGATCTTCAGATACCCCAATATCTTCATCCTCCTGGCTCCCTGAGCATGACAAATCACCAACACTATGTGAGAAATTTAGAGAGAACAGTATGAAACATTCTTATAAGCTATACACATGAAATTTCTCATTTGGGAGGAGATTAACCTAGTAGGGAATTGGTTTATTGTGGAAATAGGGTAGGAGATCTTAGGGTTTAGACGAAACAGTTGTAGCAAGGAAGATGCATTAAGCACAGTCAAACCTATTGAAGTTTAACTCCTAGTAGAGAAAGTGAGCAGGGTGAGAGACTAAAGGAGAACGAGCAAGAGTTGGAGCCTCCAAGGCATGTCTGGGACGAGTAGGATAGGGCCACAGTGGGGGTCTCTCATCTACTTCAGAACACTGCGGACTTTCTGGGGACTGAATGCAGTCTTAGCTCCTCCACGGAGCCCCTCCTACGTGAGGACAGACTGCCTTAATTGAATCAGATGTCTGACTGGGGAGGCCGTGGTTGCTGGGGTGATGGCCACCATGACACTCTTGCACCGCCTCAGCTGCTCCCTGTGGCTCGGTTCTGGTGCGATTTGGTGTTCTGCAGCCTCAGAAACAAAGCTGACATCAAATCTCTCCATCTCTGCCTGACTAGGGAGTTCCTGCCGAGATTAGAAAAGGGGAAAGCAAGCACAAATGTGGGTGGAGAGGGGGCATGGCGGCAGGGAGCAAAGGGTAGAGACGGGTGTCTTTAAATCAGCAGAACAATCAGTACTAGGCAGGGGCAATTTTGAAATTAGGCTTCGGATTCTATTTTATCTTATTTTTTATGAAAAGTACCATCCTCTCTCTGATGAAGAAGTCCTGCTGCTCTATTGTTATAATCTCACCTCCACTCACACAGTTTCATGCCGGTACATTTCTGACCCACTTTCTTCATCTCCTTTGCTTGTTTCCTTCAAGAGCAGTTTTAGCTCCCAACCCCAGCTAGTACCTTGCTTAAATTGCTTTAATCTCCAAGTGCTTCTTATATTGATTTTAAACAGTTAAGCTGCCAATCAACTCCTCTCCTTGTGCAGCAGCTGAGGGTGAAGAGATTAAAACAACAAACAAATAAGGCCTGAGCTAGGAAGTTGGTTAGAATTTCCAAGTGAATGTCAGCACCTACCAGCAGTGTCTCTTCACCCCTCCCATCATGAAGGTGCAAAGTTATTACAAACAGACTGTGCCTAGCTTTGTAATGTTAACAATAGCAGGCATTTAATGAATAGTTGCTCTGTGCAGTAACCCTTCCAAATATTGCGCTCTTAGTAACTCATTTAATCCTTGCAACAATCACATGTGGTAAGTCATATCATTATTCTGTTCTAGTAGAAGAGGAAACCGAGGCATAGAAAAGTTAAGTGACATCTAAGGTCACCTTAGCCAGTGAATGGTAGGGCAAGTTCCCAAATGCAGTCTGTCTTTAGCATATGAACTAGTAGGGACTCCCTCAGCTTGTTGCAAAGTCTCCCTTAGGCTGTAGCAAAGAGCAAAACAGGAATGCCACCTTCCAAGAAACAGAGGGCAGACGTGAAAGTTAAGTACATCTTGCTTCTTAATCTAATGAACATTCACGAAGCCCTGGTTATGTACAGGCATCCAGCTCGACACTTGGGGATACAGAGATAGGTGCAGTTTCGGTTTTTAGAGATCTCAAAATCTAGTGGAGTCTGATCACAGAGAAGCACGTCATCTGGGAATAGTGGTGAAGGAGGAAGGAGAGGCCAGCAAGTGAGCCAACGGTTCTTAATCTTTCGAGTTATAACTCACACCTCACCCCTTCTAGGAAGCCTTCCCTGACCACCTTCGGCGGCTCTTCTCTCGTCAGATCACTCACTCTTGAGCACTGCAGCAGTAGAATCACTTGCCTGTTTCTCTAGCTAGACAAGGGGCCTGAAAATGACATCTTGAGGCCCCTTATCTAGCGGGGCCACCATCTGCTTTCATAAATAGAGTTTGACTGAAACACAGTTGTGTTTACATATTGTCTATGACTGCTTTTAAGCTACAAGAGTGCAATCAAACAGTTGCATCAGAGACTATCTGGCCTGTGAAGCCAAAGCTAATTACTATCTAACCCTTTTCATAAAAAGTTTGCTGACCCCTATGCTAGGCTACCAGTATTTTTAGGGCAGGAAACTTGCTCTTTACTTCTGAATCTGTGGTAGCCAGCACTGAAAGAGTAGGATCATTCTGGGTAAAATCTCACTGAAGCATCATTTTTAAGTTTGGCCTGGGATAGAGTCTTAAAATGAAGGTTCCTGTTAGACAGAGAAGCAGAGGGAATGCTGGAACTCCTGCTCAGCTCTTTGGTTTCCTGGCTCAGCACACACCCCACCAATGACAGAGCAAAAGGCTGGGTGATTTAGCAACCAAACCCAGGACTGCTGAAGTCACTCTGTAAGAACTAACATACATAACAAAGAGAGGCTCGGGTATAGACAGAGGGAACAAAGTGGAGACAAAGGAAAAATAGACCCTGCACGAGATGATTTGCCGCTTTAATTTTCCTAGGGGGTGACATAACTTCTGTAACAGGTAGGTTATTTTGGTTCTTCATTAGGACCCTTATTATTAAATAACATAGTGTTGGATGTATCTAACTGCACCTGCTGTGTTAGAGATCGTGAAGTGGAGTGCATGATATCACATCTATCTTGGGAAGGACCAAATGGGAGTGGGCGTGAGGGTGGGCAAACAACAGATTGGATGTCGGGTAGAAATTACCTGCAAGATTTCCGTGCTCTGAGCTGGAAACAGGCCCAGTGTGTTTGAATGAACATTCTGTCCAAGCAATTGCTGGCAAGAGGGTCATCCATCTTGAAAGAGAACAATTTTGCTCGAATCACAGTGTGCCCAGCAAGAGCTCAGCTGGTCTGAACGTTTTTGGTATCTTGGCTGGCAGTTTTCTCCCAAGTGGTATGCAGGGAACAGTTAAGTTTTCAGAGGACAGGCTGCAGCCTGCAGAGAGGCCTGGGAGTCAGGAGGGAGGCGTTAACCTACCGAAGAAGGCTGACCCACGATACCTAATTTATAAAACTCAGACATTGCCAGAGTGAGACGGGCTGGACTTTTGTTGTTGCTATAGGAAATCTTGCTGTGTTGGGTTCCATGTGAACTTGAATCAAAATGCCCTGAAGGCTGTCAGATCCTATAATCATTCTTTCCTTGTGGGCCAGCTGAGAATCTCCGTTCATCTGTTGTAGGTGGTGGGGTCATTGGAACTTTAGGTTCAAAAGGATCTTAAAAATAAGGTTCTAGGCCCCAAGCCTGTTACACAGAGTGAAGTAAGTTAGAAAAGAAAAAACAAACATTGTATATTAATGCATGTATACGGAATCTAGATAAATGGTACTGATAGCAGGGCAGCAGTTGGGACTCAGATATAGAGAACAGACTTGTGGGCACAGCAGAGAAAGTTAAGGGTGGGACGAAGTGAGAGCGTAACAGCGAAACATATACACTGCCACGTGTAAAGCAGAGAACCAGCGGGGACTTGCTGTGTGACACAGGGAGCTCAGCCTGGGGCTCTGTGACGACCTAAAGGGGTGGGATGGGGTAGAGGGATAGAGGCAGATTCAGGAGGGAGGGGACATATGTGTGCCTAGGGATGATTCATGTTGTTGTATGGCAGAAATCAGCACAACACTGGAAAGCAATTATCCTCCAATTAAAAATAAATGAAAAAAAACAACAATGAGGTTCTGGGAATTCCCTGGTAGACCAGTGGTTAGGACTCTGAGCTCTTGGGGCTGAGGACCTGGATTCAATCGCTGGTTGGGGAACAAAGATCCAACAAGCTGTGCAGTGAGGCAAAAAGAATAAAGAGGTTCTATCATTTACCAGTGGTCCCCAGCGTTTGGCACCAGGGCCTGGTTTCGTGGAAGACAATTTTTGATGGACCGGGAAGGGGGGATGGTTTTGGGATGATTCAAGCACACTACACTTATTGCGCCATTTATTTCTATCTAAAGCTGCCACTGATCTGACAGGGGGCATCAGCCCGTGGCCCAGAGGCTGGGGACCCCTGACCTAAGCAACATTACAGTCCAGTTAGGGAGCTCTTATGACTGGTGGTGCTTGAATACCTAATTGCTTGAATACCTCCTTTCTTGGAGATTGCAGCTCTTCCCAAAGCACACCATAATATCTTAAACTGACTTAACTATTAGAAAATTGTGCCATGTACTTCATACTGTGTCAATATGTCTTCTTGATGTCAAGGAGGAGCCAGTCTTGCTTTTACACAATATACCTTCAGATATTTGCAGAATGTTTCCTTTCCACCCCACCCGCCTTCACCCCCACACACACATATCATGAGTTTTCTCTTCTTGGGCGTATACAAATCCATTTCCTTTAACCTTTCCCACAGATATGGTTTCAGCTTCACTCACGGCTTTGACTGGCTATTTGGTAACATGTCTCAACCTGTCCTTAGCCTTATTTTAGTCTGTGATCCAGAATGAATACAATGAGACAATGCTCCTTTCCTCCTGCTAAAGGTGCTTCTCTCACGAGGCAAAATACACAGGACGACTCTTAGGTGTTGAAAATAATCAGCTTTCAAGGAGAAGCCCTCAAACCCTTACCATAAGGTTAAGTACAAAGACCAGACAGCATTTAATGGAAGAGGGGTGTTAGGCACAGTGGATTCCTCCTTCTGATTTCAGAAGAACTCACACAGTCACTGGAACATTGAGCGCTCTGGTTTACATCCAAAGATAATTTGGGGCTGGGGTGGTGGTGGTGGTGGTGGTGGTGATTATTTTCAAGGATTTGGGAAAATGCATTCACTAATTTTGAATTTTTTTTTCCCCTAAGACACCGTTCTGCAATAAAATAAAAGTAACCTGAATGGTTGATAGCGATGCTTTGCGAACTTCGGCAACTAAGCTCTGAACTAACTCCTTCTCTGTGACTGAAGTGGCTTGAAAATGCAGAGCTAGTTTGCATGAAGTAAAGCAGTGAGCTTCTGCTTGCTTTCTCTCTTTATGATTTTGGCAAGAGAGTTTTACTTCCCTAGCTATTCAGGGAATTCCCAAGTGATTTTATGGACAAAGATGTGGCATTTTGCTTGGGCCAGAACTTTTTCGAAAGAACCAAGCTATAGGATGTCAAGGGTGGAGAAATCCGAGAAATCGGCCAGCCAAGGCTCTCACTTTGTGAGTGAATGTCAGCTAGAGCTGATCCTGGACTGAGGCGGAACCCGAACCAAGGCTTCCTAAGAGTCCTTAACTTCTGCTAAAATGGAGGGGTCTCACTAACATTCCTTTTAACTCTTCTAGGATGGTAGCATCAGAGATGCAATCTTGGAAAATTAGATAATTTCTATACGGCTTTTACTTCCTTCTCTCCCTATTCTCCCCCGACAACCCCCACCCCCAGCCGCCGTTTTCCTTGGCTTTTTCCTAGAGCTCTTCTTGAAAATGTCAGGCTGTCTCAGCTACACTGAGGGGAGATAAGAAAAGGGGGATTATCCAACACTAAAGTAGAGTGTTGGGAAGAAGCCTGTGAATCCTGGGAGCCTGTGGTGAAGCTGGCAAGACAAATCGAAGCCGGAGACAGATGAGAGCCAGTAGATAAGTACCCTGATGTGGGCCATGCAGAGCCATCTTCACGAGGCTTTAGGGTACCCTGGAGTCCTGGGTATGGGGTATTTCATAGCCCCAGGCGATGAAGGTGGCCAGGGAACCCTGCAGAAACTGCAACCGGCTCTAAACAGTTCCAAAATCTCCCATCTTTGTCTTTTAAAATTTTATGTGAACTGTAGATTGTACTCCATAATACTATAATCCATAAAATTTAAGATGCGTTTATTGTGAGACACATTATTGCTTTATTACTAAGAAAGAAAGAAAAAACACTGCAAATTAAACTGCGACATTGATTGTGAAATGCATTCTAATTTCAAAGGTGTTAAAGCACGAATGAAATATTGGATATTTGTCTGTTTTTAATATAAAAAACAATATTGTCCCCTCAATCTTTAAATAAGCTTGCTTCATAAAATGTACCGTGGTTGTCCTTTGGCTTGGTGTATCCACTGGTACCTTACCACACACCCCCAGAAAGATTCACACTGTCATTTAAGACATTAATTATACTGTTTCCTGGACTTGGTGGTACAAAGTACCTTTGAGGGATACAGGGAGAAGCTGTGGAACCATTTCCATTTAAAATCCTACAAACTCAGGAAAATTAAAGACATATGGTCAAACAAAAACTTGCATATGAAGGTTTATGGTGGCATTATTCATAACAGCCAAAAAGTGGAAAGAAGGCCAGTGCCTATCAAGGGATAAGTGGATAAGCACCATGTGGCATATCTATGGAATATCATTCAGCCCCAGAGAAAAATGAAGCACCGAACTGACGCATGTTACACCTTGAAAGCATGATGCTAAGTGAAAGAAGCCAGTGGCAAAAGACATATTTTATAGGAATCCATTTATACGAAATATCCAGAATAGGCAAATCCGTAAATGCAGAGACACTAGTGGTCTCCAGGGGCTGGAGGAAGGAGAGGATAGGGAGTGATGCGTGACTTCAATAAAAATAGGTTTTGTTTGGGGGTGATGAAAGTGTTCTGACATTAAATAATGATAGTGGAATGGCATCATGACGAAAAGATACTGAACTGTACACTTCAAAATGATTAAAACGGTGAATTTTACGTTATGTGAATTTGATCTCAACTTTAAAAATGGGTTAAAAAACTATAAAAATTTTTCTTGTTTCTCTCTGCACCATCACCCCAGTTAAAAGCAGAAGCAGGGACTTCCCCAGCGGTCCAGTGGCTAAGACTTCACGCTCCCAAGGCATGAGGCCTGAGTTTGATCCCTGGTCAGGGAATTAGACCCCACATGCTACAGCTAAAGACCCCACATGCAGCAGCTAAGACTCAGTGCAGCCAAATAAATAAAGCAAATAAGAATAAATATTTAAAAAATAAAGCAGAAGCAACTTTGTTGGAAGGACTGGGAGGAGGTTGAGCCTTGCTCTTGTCCCCAAGAGTGACCCCTGGGAGGTCTTTCTGCAAAACCCTGGGGTTCTGAGAAGCCATGATGAAACCCAGTGCTTTAACCTCTCCTCTCAGAGTGGCCTCCACTTTCCCGGTGTGTTGCAAGGCCCACACTGCCTTCTTCCAGGAGCAGGTTCCCTGAGTAGCAAGAAGAGTGCACTTCTCCAGCATATGTCCCCACTTTCCCTTTCCAGATCTTTCAGGTACTTCAGATTCAAACTTCTCCCCCCACCGCACCAAGTTCCTCACACGTTCCGGAGCCAAGTTTATAAATACCGCCCACATCCTCCATGAAAGGCCAGCCCTGAGGACACAGGAGAAGCAGTGCGTTCTGCTGGAAAGACTACTTCCCAACCTTGAATTCCCTCCAGACTGATCTATATGCACATGTACATTTCACACGCACATGTGAAGTATGTGCTTTGTTCAGGCCAGGTTCTACTCTGCTCAGGCTCACCTGAGCACAGCAGGTGAAATATCCAGGGGAGCCTACCCTAAGCCCAGGATACTCTGAGAGTTGATCATGTCAGACTGACTTGTTTATTCTATGTTTTGACTGGGCTTTTTTCCCCATAGAGACTTAGTTGCCCCATACCTCCATATCTTGGGTTTCATGGCAGACACACCATCTCTGACCCAGATTTGCCTGATCCTCATGCCTGCCACTGTGCATTCTCTCCTTCCAGTGACTGCTTCTGTTGGCTCTCAGAACAGCCTGGATAAGCAGCCAGGAGCCCCAGGCTCCACCTACGCTAAGTCACCAAGATGGAGCTCACGATGCCTTTTCTGTCTTCTTACTTGATGCTATTTTTTTCTCCTTGACATACTCTTCCCTCCTCTTTTTGCCTGACTGTCTCACTCATGTTTGAAGATGTAGATTCAGTAAATGGAGGCTTGTGCATATTTGGAAAGATTCATCTTACTCCCACTCTACATACATAAAAATGTTAGATATTGTATAATGAAAAGTACACAATACACATCCAGTCTTAAAGCATAAAGAGGGAAATCCACAATACCTGGAATCGTAGCTGTGACTACAAACTGATCTTAACTTACAGGGGTCGGGAGTGGTTATATAATTCAACATGTGGCCTGCTCTCCCACAGGAACTGAAACCCTGGACAAAGTCAGAAACCTTAAAGTACGCCCTTTCTTCAGGATGGGGATTTTACCAACAGCCCTCCACACCCAGGGCTAGACGTGGAAGTCAGAGCCCCGTGAGAAGTCAGCATCCTTGGCCAAAGCCTAAGACTGTTATAGAACTTAAAGCCACATGATTTGGACTGTTAAGACTCCAGATGAGAAACTAATATATATATTTAAATATATTTATTAATCTATATATTAAATATATTTAAATATATATTTAAACTATATATATATTTATTTAATCTCAAACTAATCAATAGGGATGCTTCTGTAAGACAAGTCACCTGTGGGCTCCTACTATACACCCTCTCCTGAGATGACTTCCAGTAAAAATTGTGTACCACATAAAGAAATAAGCTGCAGTGAAGGTGCGTCTGAATATGAAGCCAATGGAAGAATTTACACTGAATGAACTGGATAGTTGGACAATCTGAAACATATTTTAAATATACATTTAAAGTGGTAAAAAGATAAAAGAAAGTAGTATACATGAGTCAAGAAAATAGAATATGGAAAAATAATAGATGGGTTTGAAAAATATAAATAGAAATTTTATTTTTTTAATATAAATTTATTTATTTTAATTGGAGGCTAATTACTTTACAATATTGTATTGGTTTTGCCATATATCAACATGAATCCGCCAAGGGTATACACGTGTTCCCCATCCTGAACCCCCCTCCCATCTCCCTCCCCGTACCATCCCTCTGGGTCGTCTCAGTGCACCAGCCCCAAGCATCCAGTATCATGTATCAAACCTGAACTGGTGATTCATTTCTTATATGATATTGTACATGCTTCAATGCCATTCTCCCAAATCATCCCACCCTCTCCCTCTCCCACAGAGTCCAAAAGACTGTTCTATACATCTGTGTCTCTTTTGCTGTGTCACATACAGGGTTATTGTTACCATCTTTCTAAATTCCATATACATGCGTTCGTATACTGTATTGGTGTTTTTCTTTCTGGCTTACTTCACTCTGTATAATAGGCTCCAGTTTCATCCACCTCATTAGAACTGATTCAAATGTATTCTTTTTAATGGCTGCATAATACTCCATTGTGTATATGTACCACAGTTTTCTTATCCATTCATCTGCTGATGGACATCTAGGTTGCTTCCATGTCCTGGCGATTATAAACAGTGCTGCGATGAACATTGGGGTACCTGTGTCTCTTTCAATTCTGGTTTCCTCGGTGTGTATGCCCAGCAGTGGGATTGCTGGGTAAAATCACAATGGATTGATAATATAGTAGACTAGAGGAGAAGATAATTTATAAACTGGAATATAGCTTTGAGGAAATTGCCTCAACCTAGAGAAGAATGCAGTTCACAGATATAGAGATAATTGGATCTCTCCTATAATTAGATCCTCTTAAAAACTAAGAATATCCAACATGCATTTAATGAAGAAAATGTAAATCTAGAGGAAACTGAAATTCATAGAAAATTAGGCAATTTTTTCCATTTTTAAGTGAAAAAGCTCATAATAAAATTATGAGTCTAGCCATTTAAAGTGTGCAGAACATTAATGATAAGTATTGATATCCACATTGCTGTGAAACAGATCTCCAGAAGTTTTTCAACCTGTAATTCTTCATTATATTTGTTTAATGACCAATTTTCAGTTCCCTTCCCTCCCAGCCCCTAGTAACACCCATTCCACTCTCTGTTTCCATGAATTTCATTACTTTGTTGTTCAGTTTCCAAATTGTGTCCAGCGCTTTGCAATCCCATGGACCAGAGCAGGCCAGGCTTTCCTGTTCTTTACTGTCTCCCGGAGTTTGCTCAAATTTGTGTCCATTGAATCAGTGACGCTATCTAGCCATCTCATCCTTTGCTGAGGATAAAAACAAATAAAACCAAATCTATACCCAAGATATTTTATATCAATATGATAGAATATTAAAGATAATTCTTAAAAGCTACCAAAAGGGAAAAAAGCTTACTGATGAAGAAATGACCATTAGCCTGACCACTGTCAACCTAGCATTCTGTAACCAGCTTAATCTATCATTTTGATATAAGATTATAATGGAGACATTTTCAGACAGAAAGAAAGACCGAACTAATTTATCTACCCACTGGCCTCTTCAAAAGGACTATTAAAGGTTGAACTGAATGATAAAGAAAATTGAATCTGAATGGGAAGTATAAGATGCAGGAAGCAGAGTTGAGTAAACAGTATTAAGCATACCGTTAGCACTAAATAAGCATAAACCAAGTATGTATGCTGCTGCTGCTGCTAAGTCGCTTCAGTCGTGTCCGACTCTGTGCGACCCCATAGACGGCAGCCCACCAGGCTCCCCCGCCCCTGGGATTCTCCAGGCAAGAACACTGGAGTGGGTTGCCATTTCCTTCTCCAATGCATGAAAGTGAAAAGTGAAAGTGGAGTCGCTCGGTCGTGTCCGACTCTTAGTGACCCCATGGACTGCAGCCTACCAGGCTCCTCTGCCCATGGGATTCTCCAGGCAAGAGTGCTGGAGTGAGTTGCCATTTCCTTCTCCGTATGTATATTCAGTGTTGATTTCCTTTAGGATTGACTGGTTTGTTCTCCTTGCAGCCCAAGGAAGGGACTCTCAAGAGTCTTCTCCAGAACCATAATTCTAAAGCATCAATTCTTCAGCATTCAGCCTTCTTTATGGTCCAATTCTCACAGCAAGGAGATCAAACCATAGTATGATTGTTGCAGAGTCCTACGTGCTTCACAATATTTATTAGAAAACAGAGATGATCAATTTTAAACTTATTAAATATAGGACGCATGTTTAAAACTGAAGAGCAATCTCTAAGCTAGAGTATATAACTTCCAATTTTAAAAAGAGGAAAGAGAAAACTTTCTATTTAATAGAAGTCAGGAAAATAGGCAAAAAAGAAGCCAAGGAATGGCACCTAGTGACGCAAACGAATATCTAGAGCTGGATATATTAACATGGGCAGATCACATAACTATAACATAACATTCAGAATAAAGAGAAAGTTGACAATGCTCAGGTAAGAGTCTAACTTCCTGTAACACATGATATCATGGTATGTATTGTTCATGGATATGTACAAATGCATAAATATAATTGTGAAGTTCTAATGCTATTACAAGGCCAGGTGATGCTTCTAAAGCATAGCTTTAAAAGCTTTTAAAGCTTCTAAAGCATAGAAGAAACGGAGCATAGAATTTAAGAGTTCCACAGAGAAGTTTTCTACTATATTGGTAATGTCTAATTCTATATGAGTTTTGAAGCAACTATGAAACAATGTTGGTATTATTTACTTCCAGGTGGGAGTATGTGAGTGTTTTATGATGTTGTATTATTCTTATACATTTCTATAGATTTAAAATATTGGTGGCAGTAGTGGTAAAGAACCTGCCTGCCAATGCAGGAGACAAAAGAGACGTGGGTTCCATCCCTGAATTGGGAAGATCTCGTGGAGACGGGCATGGCAACACACTCCAGTACTCTTTCCTGGAGAACCCTGTGGACAGAGGAGCCTGATAGACTATTGTCCACAGGGTCACAAGTAGTTGGACATGACTGATGCAACTGAGCCCCACATGCATAGAAATATTAGCTCTGGATGCCTCTCTCCCATGAACCCCTCGTAGGTCCTTTGACTCTAGACCACATTCTGTACCTCTCTCCTGTGCTCACAGCTCCATGCACTATCGAGCACTTACTGTATGATGACTTAGGAGGTGTTCTCCAGGGACAGAGCCTGAGATAGGGGTTTGGTTTCATGTGATTTGCATAGGGAGGATAATAAGCAAGGCAAAAGAGCCAAGCACAGACATGGTCTGAGGCACAGCTTCACACTGACCTGATCCACAGGCCAGGACTCTGGAGCAAAACCCACACCTCAGTGTTGTCTCTCCTCAGCATCCATTTGGCTGGGGGCTGATCACTCATGAAGGTGGGTGGCTTCAGGCAGCCAAGTGTCATTCTCTCAACAGCAAATGTGAACCCTACCAGTCGACATTCACTGCAAGTAGAGCTCAGTGCACTGGCCTTGTAAATGGCACCCGAGTCAGCCTCTATGACACCCACGTTATCCTCTCTACATTTCTAGCATATGAGCTTCTTAAATCAAGGACTGTGTCCTACAAGTATCCTGGCCTCCAGGCCTAGATCAGTGCCTACGTAGTTAGAATCTACCACGCATTTAGTGAACTGAAATGAACCCAGAAGAAAATGATCCAGCAATGCAAAAAGATGCAAGTCAATAGGAAAAAGCCAAAAGTCTGTTTTGGCTTCTACATTCCTGAATCCATCAGTGGAGTGCTGTCTTATTGATTTTCTGATAAATATACCTGTACACATGCATCTATTCATCAAACATTTATTCAGAATGTACTATGTGCTAGGATTTAGAGATTAGAAACTGTACATATTATGCTCATGTCATCAAGGAGGCTACCTTATAGTCAAATGAGTAAGGCAATCAATTCCTATCAATTTATAGTCATGGAAGTCTCAGCTTCTGGTGTCTGTGGAACATTCCATGCTGAATAATTGATGTTAACTGTCCCTAAGCCCTTACAATTCAGAAAGGGAAACAGGAATGCACATAAACAAATTTGGAATCAGATAAGCTGCTGTAGGTTTTCCCTGTGGTCAGGTATGGATGTGACAGTTGGACTGTGAAGAAGACTGAGCACCAAAGAATTGATGCTTTTGAACTGTGGTGTTGGAGAAGACTCTTGAGAGTCCCTTGGCCTGCAAGGAGATCCAACCAGTCCATTCTGAAGGAGATCAGCCCTGGAATTTCTTTGGAAGGAATGATGCTAAAGCTGAAACTCTAGTACTTTGGCCACCTCATGCGAAGAGTTGACTCATTGGAAAAGACTCTGATGCTGGGAGGGATTGGGGGCAGGAGGAGAAGGGGAGGACAGAGGATGAGATGGCTGGATGGCATCACTGACTCGACAGACGTGAGTCTGGGTGAACTCTGGGAGTTGGTGATGGACAGGGAGGCCTGGCGTGCTGCGATTCATGGGGTTGCAAAGAGTCGGACACGACTGAGTGACTGGACTAACTAACTAAGCTGCTGTAAGGGTTTCCCTGGTGGCTCAGATGATAAAGAATACACCTGCAGTGTGAGAGACCTGGGTTCAGTCCTTGGGTTGGGAAGATCCCCTGGAGGAGGGCATGGCAACCCACTCCAGTATTCTTGCCTGGAGAATCCCCATGGACAGAGGAGCCTGGTGGGCTACAGTCCATGGGGTCACAAAGAGTTGGACATGACTGAGTGACTAACACTTTCACTTTTCACTTCAAGAAGCTGTGAATGCAGTAACTTGAGTTTGACTATGTGATATATGTTCAATATGATATATAATTCATTCATTCATTCAATTATTCATTTGTTCATCATTCTTTTGAGCAAATATTTAACAAGGGACTGTGTGTACTAAACCCTGAGAGGCACCGGGTATAGAGTGTTGAACAAGATAGCATGGTTCACAAATTTACAGACTGCAGACTAGTAGGAAAGGCAAATATTCAAAAGTTACTTGTAAATAAAGAAATCATGGCAAGCTGCAATAAGTCTATGACTGAAGAAAACCAAGTGCTATGAAGCAAGGTAATGGAGGATGACCTGATACAGTCTTAGGGGTTATGAAAATCGCCTCAAATGAATTAATGCTTTTATCTGGTATGAACAAAGAATTAGGACAAGCAAGGAGTAATGGAAAGCATATTTCACACATAGGGAGAAGAATCACAAAGTCTCTAATGCTGGCTGGCAGATAGCACAGGAGTTGGAGAACGGCTTGATGTGGGGTCAGAAGGGCCAGATGATGAATTTACAGGTCTCCTTAAGATATATGAATCTCATTCCAAACATAAAGAGAGGCCACTGGAAAGTTTAAGCAGAGGGGTGATATCATACAATCTGTGTTTTTAAAAAGATTAATCTACTAGAGCGGAGAGTGGACTAGCGGCAAACGGGAATGGACCTGCGGAGGAAAGACGAACAATTGTCCAGCACTGAGATAACAGTGGCTTGAAGTAGTAGGTATGACAGGTTCAATGCATATATTGAGGGTTGGACAGATGGACAAAGCTGGGAGACAGATTGACTAGGACAGGTGGAGGAGGAGAAGACAGAAGAACAATTCCAGATTTCAGGTTTAAGCAAGTCTAGATCGCAGGACTATTATCTGAGATGCAGAAGGGTGGAGTAGAGACTGTTATTCAGTTACTAAGTCATGTCCGATTCTTTGCAACTCCATGGACTGGAGCATGCCAGTTTCCCCTGTCCATTACTATCTCCTGGAGTTTGCTCAAATTCATGTCCATTGAGTCAGTGATGCTATCTAACCATATCATCCTCTGCTGCCTCCTTCTCCTTTTGTCTTCAATCTTTCCCAGCATCAGGGTCTTTTCCAATTGCTGACTAATACAACTCAGGAAGACTTCCAGGGACAGATGCTATCTGAATGACAGGAGTTATAAAGAAGGATGTTAAAGAAGATGAATATAGAGAAAGAGGGTTGTTTTAAGCAGAGAACAATGTGGACAGAAGCCTGAGGATGAAAGAGTGCATGGTCTGGAGAATGGCAGTGAAGGAGTATAACAATAGGTAACTAACAGGAACCTGCTGCATAGCACAGGGAACTTTACTCAGTACTCTGTAATGGCCTATATGGGAAAAGAATCTAAAAAAAGAGTGAACATACATCTATCTATAATTGATTCACTTTGTTGTACACCTGAAACTAATACAACATTGTAAATCAACTATACTCTGGTACAAATTTAAAACAAAACAACAAGTATGACATTGGTATGCAAAATGACACAACAGGCAGATGTTGCTATCAGGATACAAAATTGAAAAGTTAAGTTATGAGATACCAAAATCTTTGAAATTAAATGGGGAAAAGATAATCTTTAAAGGCTTTCAGACAGTGAAATAACATGTTCAGACCTGCATTTTTTTGTTGTTGTTTGTTTTTAGTTTTATTTTAGGAAGATCTCCAGAATTTCTAGAACTCTAAAAGGGAGGGGAAAAAAATAGTTGGTGTTGGAGAAAGAGACATTTTGGGAAAATTGAAATATATGCAATCTTTTTTTAGCATCTCTAACAGATCAGTTTAAGAATATGAGCATGCATTATGTATAATTTGGGTTGTTTTTAAAAGGATCATGTTTCATGTTTGTTATATATAGAGCTGCTAAGGCTTGTACAATTCTTGCAATAGATTTTATCTTCCCATTAGGATGGAGGTGGGGGGTGTGTGGTGGCTACCCATTGGTCAACAATATTGCCCTGTCAAATCTTGTCATTTCCAACCTAAATTTTCATCTCTTTTATAATTCAAAAGAGAAAGGCTGGCTTTGTTTTTGTGTTTGGATGGCCTGCTCTATCAACCACTTAAGTGTTCTTTGGATAAAAAGCAAAGGAAAGAAAACTATGCCTGGGAAATTATGGAACACCATATACTATTCATGGTGTGGAATTATAAAAAAATAAATTTCCTATTTATGCCTTCCTGGTACTTTATTTATTAAAAAACAAAAAAAATCAAAACAGTGTCCTTGACCAGGAGTCAGTAAACTTTTTCTGTGAAGGGCCAGATAATAAATATCTTAGGCTTTGTGGACTCTGATCTCTGCTGCAACTCTTTAACTCTGCCTCTAGCATGAAAGTGAAGAGGAACTCAAAAGCCTCTTGATGAAAGTGAAAGTGGAGAGCGAAAAAGTTGGCTTAAAGCTCAACATTCGGAAAATGAAGATCATGGCATCCAGTCCCACCACTTCATGGGAAATAGATGGGGAGACAGTGGAAACAGTGTCAGACTTTATTTTTCTGGGCTCCAAAATCACTGAAGATGGTGACTGCAGCCATGAAATTAAAAGACGCTTACTCCTTGGAAGGAAAGTTATGACCAATCTAGATAGCATATTCAAAAGCAGAGACATTACTTTGCCAACAAAGGTTCATCTAGTCAAGGCTATGGTTTTTCCTGTGGTCATGTATGGATGTGAGAGTTGGACTGTGAAGAAGGCTGAGCGCTGAAGAATTGATGCTTTTGAACTGTGGTGTTGGAGAAGACTCTTGAGAGTCCCTTGGACTGCAAGGAGATCCAACCAGTCCATTCTGAAGGAGATCAGCCCTGGGATTTCTTTGGAAGGAATGATGCTAAAGCTGAAACTCCAGTACTTTGGCCACCTCATGCGAAGAGCTGACTCATTGGAAAAGACTGTGATGCTGGGGGGGATTGGGGGCAGGAGGAGAAGGGGACGACAGAGGATGAGATGGCTGGATGGCATCACTGACTCGATGGACGTGAGTCTCAGTGAACTCCGGGAGTTGGTGATGGGCAGGGAGGCCTGGCGTGCTGCGATTCATGGGGTCGCGAATAGTCAGACACGACTGAGCGACTGATCTGATCTGATCTGATCTAGCACAAAGGCAGCCATAGATGGTACATAAACAAAGGAACATGGCTGCTTTACAAAACTTTGTTCACAAAAACAAGTGTTGAGCCATATGTGCTGACCTTCGCCAGAGACTCGCAAATCTGACATCATAAGGATTTTATTTGCTGCTCTTTAAACATGTCTGTTTCTGCCTTTGTGTATCATACATAGCTTATAGAGTATCACTACGTTTCCTTTGTTACTTACAAAGGTTGCTCATTGCAATCCACTCATATTTTTGGGTCCGAAAATAGTGAGCCCCAGATATGGTAGTCCTTTGTCTCAAGCAAAGTTATGAAAATTTGTCTTCAAATTCAAACTTACTTTTGTGTCTCCCACTTTTGATTTGTCTTGAATTAATGTTTTTCAACCTCTTGCTTGATGACTAATAAAATTTGCTTCTCAGGCAAAATTCTCACCCACCCTAAGAGAGTAGGGAAGAGAAGCATGCTGCAGCAGAAAGAAAAGAATAGGGAAACCAAGGATGATGATGCCATTTACATTTTGGTAGGAATTTTAGGCTGGGTTTCTCCACAAGGAGATAGGGGGACAAGATTTTAAAGCAAATAGTCTATCTGAGAGGCAATCCTGGGAAACAAATGGAGGAAATGAGCAGTAAAAAAGGAAATCCCATCCGGAATGTTATCCCATGGGCAAACTGTTACTCGGTCCTTCTAGGGAGCCTTTTAGAGTCTGTAGAACATACCTCACAACTGTCCCTCTGAAAAGCCAGAAAGCTGAGGTATTCCTTCATCCCTTCCCTGGTGGCTCAAGCAGTAGATAATCTGCCTGCCATGCAGGAGTCTCGTGGGTTCGATCCGTAAATCGGGGACATTCCCCTGAAGGAGGAAAGGGCATTGGGCATGTATTCCAGTATTCTTTTCCGTAGACAAAAGCAGACTGGTGGGCTATTGTCCTTGGGGTCACAAAGAGTCAGACATGACTGAGCACAAATAAACAGATGCCAGTGGCAGGAAGTGACGGTGTAGACAGAAACTGTCCACTGAACTTCCAGGAGACCTCTGATGGGGATAAAGGAGATATGGGTGGAACACCAAGAGTATATGCCATAGACATGGATGACCAAGTCTCCAATGCACGCATGGTGCTATTTTACCAGACTCACACCCATTATTTATCCACTCAACACTAATGTCAGTCGTAGAGCTAAAGGAGAGTCTGGGGCCAATTTCCAGGAATGGGCTTTAAATTAGAACATTCTTCTAATTTTTCCAAGCCCTCTCTCTTAGCAGTATATCAGAATCCACTCTTAACACTAAAAACTTCACCTTGCATTCATGCAGGCATGGTACAATTTTAGCACGAAAGAAATCAAAGCAACATAGTCGCAATCCACTAAATCATCCCCAGCCTGTCACTGACCTGCAAGGAATATAGATGCAGGGTTTACTAGGTAACCATCCATAGATGGTGTGGTTCACAAGTCAGATGACGGCTGTTTTAACAGCCATGGGGAAATTTTCTTGGTTTGGAAACTTAAAGACACATATCCAAGAAGAGAGGGAAAGACAGTGTTTCAGTAGAAATCTTAGATGCTTTATAAATGTTAGTTCACGGTATTCAATATTATGGTAATCCAAGTCTGTGCCCCAACCAGTAATGTTGAAGAAGCTGAAGTTGAACAGTTCTATGAAGATCTACAAGACCTTCTAGAACTAACACTCAAAAAAGATGTCCTTTTCATTATAAGCGACTGGAATGCAAAAGAAGGAAGTAAAGAAAAACTTGGCAAATTTGGCCTTGGAGTACAGAATGAAGTGGGGCAAAGGCAAATAGAGTTTTGCCAAGAGAACGCACTGGTCATAGCAAATACCCTCTTCCAACAACACAAGAGAAGACTCTACACATGGACATCACCACATGGTTGACACCAAAATCAGATTAGTTATATTCTTTGCAGCCAAAGATGGAGAAGCTCTATACAGTCAGCAAAAACAAGACTGGGAGCTTACTGCGGTTCAGATCATGAACTTCTTATTGCCAAATTCAGACGGAAATTGAAGAAAGTAGGGAAAACCACTAGACCACTCAAGTATGACCTAAATCAAATCCCTTATGATTATACAGTGGAAGTAAGAAATAGATTTAAGGGACTAGATCTGATAGAGTGCCTGATGAACTATGGACAGAGGTTAGTAACATTGTACAGGAGACAGGGATCAAGACCATCCCCATGGAAAAGAAATGCAAAAAACCAAAATGGGTGTCTGAGGAGGCCTTACAAATAGCTGTGAAAGGAAGGAAAGTGAAAAGCAAAGAAGAAAAGGAAAGATATACCCATTTGAATGCAGAGTTCCAAAGAATAGCAAGGAGAGATAAGAAAGCCTTCCACAGTGATCAATGCAAAGAACAGAGGAAAACAATAGAATGGGAAAGACTAGAGATCTCTTCAAGAATATTAAAGATACCAAGGGGACATTTCATGCAAAGATGAGCTCGATAAAGGACAGAAACAGTATGGACCTAACAGAAGCAGAAGATATTAAGAAGAGGTGGCAAGAATACACAGAAGAACTGTCCAAAAAAGATCTTCATGACCCAGATAACCACAATGGTGTGATCACTGACCTAGAGCCAGACATCCTGGAATGTGAAGTCAAGTGGGCATCATTACAAACAAAGCTAGTGGAGGTCATGGAACTCCAGTTGAGCTCTTTCAAATCCTAAAAGATGATGCTGTGAAAGCGCTGCACTCAATATGCCAGCAAATTTGGAAAACTCAGCAGTGGCCACAGGACTGGAAAAGGTCAGTTTTCATTGCAATCCCAAAGAAAGGCAATGCCAAAGAATGCTCAAACTACCACACAATTGCACTCATCTCACACGCTAGTAAAGTAATGCTTAAAATTCTCCAAGCCAGGCTTCAGCGATACGTAAACCGTGAAGGTCCAGATGTTCAAGCTGGTTTGAGAAAAGGCAGAGGAACCAGAGATCAAATTGCCAACATCCACTGGATCATGGAAAAAGCAAAAGAGTTGCAGAAAAACATCTATTTCTGCTTTATTGACTATGCCAAAGCCTTTGACTGTGTGGATCACAATAAACTGTGGAAAATTCTGAAAGAGATGGAAATACCAGACCACCTGATCTGCCCCTTGAGAAATCTGTATCCAGGTCAGGAAGCAATAGTTAGAACTGGACATGGAACAACAGACTGGTTCCAAATAGGAAAAGGAGTATGTCAAGGCTGTATATTGTCACCCTGCTTATTTAACTTATATGCAGAGTACATCATGAGAAACGCTGGGCTGGAAGAAGCACAAGCTGGAATCAAGATTGCTGGGAGAAATATCAATAACCTCAGATATGCAGATGACACCACCCTTATGGCAGAAAGTAAAGAAGAACTAAAGAGCCTGTTGATGAAAGTGAAAGAGCAGAGTGAAAAAATTGGCTTAAAGCTCAACATTCAGAAAACTAATATCATGGCATCTGGTCCCATCAGATCAGATCAGCTCAGATCAGTCACTCAGTAGTGTCCCACTCTTTGCAACCCCATGAATCGCAGCACGCCAGGCCTCCCTGCCCATCACCAACTCCCGGAGTTCACTGAGACTCACATCCATCGAGTCAGTGATGCCATCCAGCCATCTCATCCTCTGTTGTACCCTTCTCCTCTTGCCCCCAATCCCCCTCAGCATCAAAGTCCTTTCCAATGAGTCAGCTCTTCGCATGAGGTGGCCAAAGTATTGGAGTTTCAGCTTTAGCATCATTCCTTCCAAAGAAATCCCAGAGCTGATCTCCTTCAGAATGGACTGGTTGGATCTCCTTGCAGTCCAAGGGACTCTCAAGAGTCTTCTCCAACACCACAGTTCAAAAGCATCAATTCTTTGGTGCTCAGCCTTCTTCACAGTCCAACTCTCACATCCATACATGAACACAGGAAAAAGCACAGCCTTGACTAGACGAACTTTTGTTGGCAAAGTAATGTCTCTGCTTTTGAATATGCTATCTAGATTGGTCATAACTTTCCTTCCAAGGAGTAAGCGTCTTTTAATTTCATGGCTGCAGTCACCATCTTCAGTGATTTTGGAGCCCAGAAAAATAAAGTCTGACACTGTTTCCCCATCTATTTCCCATGAAGTGATGGGACTGGATGCCATGATCTTCGTTTTCTGAAGGTTGAGCTTTAAGCCAATTTTTTCACTCTCCACTTTCCCTTTCATCAAGAGGCTTTTGAGTTCCTCTTCACTTTCTGCCGTAAGGGTGGTGTCATCTGCATCTCTGAGGTTATTGATATTTCTCCCGGCAATCTTGATTCCAGCTTGTGTTTCTTCCAGTCCAGCATTTCTCATGATGTACTTTGCATAGAAGTTAAATAAACAGGGTGACAATATACAGCCTTGACATACTCCTTTTCCTATTCGGAACCAGTCTGTTGTTCCATGTCCAGTTCTAAGTGTTGCTTCCTGACCTGCATACAAATTTCTCAAGAGGCAAATCAGGTGGTCTGGTATTCCCATCTCTTGAAGAATTTTCCACAGTTTATTGTGATCCACACAGTCAAAGGCTTTGGCATAGTCAATAAAGCAGAAATAGATGTTTTTCTGCAACTCTCTTGCTTTTTCCATGATCCAGCGGATGTTGGCAATTTGATCTCTGTTTCCTCTGCCTTTTCTAAAACCAGCTTGAACATCAGGAAGTTCATGGTTCACATATTGCTGAAGCCTGGCTTGGAGAATTTTGAGCATTACTTTACTAGCGTGTGAGATGAGTGCAATTGTGTGGTAGTTTGAGCATTCTTTGGCATTGCCTTTCTTTGGGATTGAAATGAAAACTGACCTTTTCCAGTCCTGTGGCCACTGCTGAGCTTTCCAAATTTGCTGGCATATTGAGTGCAGCACTTTCACAGCATCATCTTTCAGGATTTGAAATAGCTCAACTGGAATTCTATCACCTCCACTAGCTTTGTTCATAGTCATGCTTTCTAAGGCCCACTTGAGTTCACATTCCAGGATGTCTGGCTCTAGGTCAGTGATCACACCATCGTGATTATCTGGGTCATGAAGATCTTTTTTGGACAGTTCTTCTGTGTATTCTTGCCACCTCTTCTTAATATCTTCTGCTTCTGTTAGGTCCATACCATTTCTGTCCTTTATCGAGCTCATCTTTGCATGAAATGTTCCTTTGGTATCTCTGATGTTCTTGAAGAGATCTCTAGTCTTTCCCATTCTGTTGTTTTCCTCTATTTCTTTGCATTGATTGCTGAAGAAGGCTTTCTTACCTCTTCTTGATATTCTTTGGAACTCTGCATTCAGATGTTTATATCTTTTTCTCCTTTTCTTTTCACTTCTGTTCTTTTCACAGCTATTTGTAAGGCCTCCCCAGACAGCCATTTTGGTTTTTGCATTTCTTTTCTATGGGGATGGTCTTGATCCCTGTCTCCTGTACAATGTCATGAACCTCATTCCATAGTTCATCAGGCACTCTATCTATCAGATCTAGGCCCTTAAATCTATTTCTCACTTCCACTGTATAATCATAAGGGATTTGATTTAGGTCATACCTGAAAGGTCTAGTGATTTTCCCTACTTTCTTCAATTTAAGTCTGAATTTGGCAATAAGGAGTTCATGATCTGAGCCACAGTCAGCTCCTGGTCTTGTTTTTGCCAACTGTATAGAGCTTCTCCATCTTTGGCTGCAAAGAATATTATCAATCTGATTTTGGTGTTGACCATCTGGTGATGTCCATGTGTAGAGTCTTCTCTTGTGTTGTTGGAAGAGGGTGTTTGCTATGACCAGTGCATTTTCTTGACAAAACTCTATTAGTCTTTGCCCTGCTTCATTCCGTATTCCAAGGCCAAATGTGCCTGTTACTCAAGGTGTTTCTTGACTTCCTACTTTTGCATTCCAGTCCCCTATAATGAAAAGGACATCTTTTTGGGGTGTTAGTTCTAAAAGGTCTTGTAGGTCTTCATAGAACCGTTCAACTTCAGCTTCTTCAGCATTACTGGTTGGGGCATAGACTTAGATTACTGTGATATTGAATGGTTTTCTTTGGAAACAAACAGAGATCATTCTTTCGTTTTTGAGATTGCATCCAAGTACTGCATTTCAGACTCTTTTGCTGACCATGATGGCTACTCCATTTCTTCTGAGGGATTCCTGCCTGCAGTAGTAGATATAATGGTTATCTGAGTTAAATTCACCCATTCCAGTCCATTTCAGTTAGCTGATTCCTAGAATGTTCACATTCACTCCTGCCATCTCTTGTTTGACCACTTCCAGTTTGCCTTGATTCATGGACCTGACATTCCAGGTTCCTATGCAATATTGCTCTTTACAGCATCGGACCTTGCTTCTATCACCAGTCACATCCACAGCTGGGTATTGTTTTTGCTTTGGCTCCATCCCTTCATTCTTTCAGAAGTTATTTCTCCACTGATCTCTGGTAGCATATTGGGCACCTACTGACCTGGGGAGTTTCTCTGTCAGTATTCTATCATTTTGCCTTTTCATACTGTTCATGGGGTTCTCAAGGCAAGAATACTGAAGTGGTTTGCCATTCCCTTCTCCAGTGGACCACATTCTGTCAGATCTCTCCACCATGACCCACCCATCTTGGGTTGCCCCATGGGCATGGCTTAGTTTCATTGAGTTAGACAAGGCTGTGGTCCTAGTGTGATTAGATTGATTAGTTTTCTGTGAGTATGGTTTCAGTGTGTTTGCCCTCTGATGCCCTCTTGCAACACCTACCGTCTTTTTTGGGTTTCTCTTACCTTGGGCGTGGGGTATCTCTTCACGGCTGCTCCAGCAAAGTGCAGCCATTGCTCCTTACCTTGGATGAGGGGTATCTCCTCACCACCGCCCTTCCTGACCTTCAACGTGGACTAGCTCCTCTAGGCCCTCCTGCGCCCTCGCAGCCATGGCTCCTTGGAGGTGGGGTTGGTCCTCCCGCCCGCCACCCCTGGCCTCGGGCTTAGGGGTGTGGGGTAGCTCCTCCTGTCCGCCATAGCAAATAGATGGTGAAACAGTACAAAGAGTGACTGACTTTCTTTTTCTGGGATCCAAAATCACTGCAGAGGGTGATTGTAGCCATTAAATTAAAAGATGCTTACTTCTTGGAAGGAAAGTTATGACCAACCTAGACAGCTTGAAAAGTAGAGACATTACTTTGTCAACAAAGGTCTGTCTAGTCAAGGCTATGGTTTTTCCAGTGGTCATGTATGGATGTGAGAGTTGAACTGTGAAGAAAGCTGAGCACCAAAGAATTGATGCTTTTGAACTATGGTGTTGGAGAAGACTCTTGAAGGTCCCTTGGACTGCAAGGAGATCCAACCAGTCCATCCAAAAGGAAATCAGTCCTGAACATTCATTGGAAGGACTGATGTTGAAGCTGAAATTCCAATACTTTGGCCACCTGATGCAAAGAACTAAGTCATTTGAGAAGACCCTGATGCTGGAGGAGAAGGGGATGACAAAGGATGAAATGGTTGGATGGCATCACCGACTCAATGGACATGAGTTTGAGTAAACTCCGGGAGTTGGTGATGGACAGGGAGGCCTGGCATGCTGCGGTTCATGTGATTGCAGAGAGTCGGACATGACTGAGTGACTGAAATGAACCAAAATGTTAGCTGGTGTCCTTATCATAGATATTTGGGGGGGGGGGGGGGGGGGGAAGAAAGAACTGACTAGCTTTTAACATGCTTCCCTGTTTTGAGGTAAAGAATCTGCCTGCCAATGTAGGAGACACAGGAGATGCAAGAGACATGTGTTTGATCCCTGTGTCACAAAGATCCCCTGGAGAATGAAATGGCAACCCACTCCAGTATTCTTGCCTGGAGAATCCCGTGGGCAGAGAAGCCTTCAGGTACAGGTCATAGAGTCGCAAGAGTCGGACACGGCTGAGCACACACACAGTCTCCCTGGTTTAGATCCATCTTTCTGAGTTGGAGTAAGCAAGGCACTGATTTAATAATAGCACAAGGGCTAACATATGGGAAAGACATGAAACCTGGTTTCTGTGTTCCTCTGGAGGGCAGAGCCAGAACTGATGGTGGGGAAAAAACTCTAAGAAATGACTGAACTCAATATGAGGGAGAACTTTCTGGCTGTTAGCACCATCCAGTAGTAAAGCTCCGCTGCCTCATGAGGGAGTGATCTCCCCACCAGTGGAGGGGCTGGCTTCTCACGTGTTGCAGCCAGAATACTGGGAGAGCTGTGGCCTTAAGTGAATGCAGGGAAGAGATATAACCCCCCTGGTTTCTTTGCAATAACAAGTCTCTTGAATCTGATAGCCTGGGCTTAATCTTGGCTTGGTTATTCTTATCTGCTCTGAGCTCTAGTCTTCAAATACGTTAAAATGGGAGTAATGATAATGTCTTCACACTGTTCATGGGGTTCTCAAGGCAAGAATACTGAAGTGGTTTACAATTCCCTTCTCCAGTGGACTATTGGTTCCAAATTGTGAAAGGAGTACCTCAAGGCTGTATATTGTCACCCTGCTTATTTAACTTCTATGCAGAGTACATCACAAGAAATGCCAGGCTGGATGAAGCATAAGCTCGAATCAAGATTTTCGAGAGAAATATCAATAGCCTCAGATATGCATATGGCACCGCCCTTATAGCAGAAAGTGAAGAAGAACTAAAAGCCTCTCAATGAAAGTGAAAGAGGAGAGTGAAAAAGTTGGGTTAGCACTCAACATTTAGAAAACTAAGATCATGGCATCTGGTCCCATCACTTCATGGTAAATAGATGGGGAAACAATGACAGACTTTATTATTTTGGGCTCCAAAATTACTGCAGATGGTGACTGCAGCCTTGAAACTATAAGATGCTTGCTCCTTGGAAGAAAAGTTATGACCAACCTAGACAACATATTAAAAAGCAGAGAGATTATGTTGCCCACAAATGTCTGTCTAGTCAAAGCTATGGTTTTTCCAGTAGTCATGTATGGATGTGAGAGTTAGATTATAAAGAAAGGTGACCACCGAGGAATTGATGCTTTTGAACTGTGGTGTTGGAGAAGACTCTTGAGAGTCCCTTGGACTGCAAGGAGATCCAAACAGTCAGTCTTAGAGGAAATCAGTCCTGCATATTCATTGGAAGGACTGATGCTGAAGCTGAAACTCCAATATTTTGGCTACCTGATGTGAAGAACTGACTCATTGGAAAAGACCCTGATGCTGGGAAATGTTGAAGGCAGGAGGAGAAGGGAATGACAGAGGATGAGATGGTTGGATGGCATCAGTGACTCGATGGACATGAGTTTGAATAAGCTCTGGGAGTTGGTGATGGACAGGGAGACCTGGCATACTGCAGTCCATGGGGTTGCAAAGAGTTGGACACAACTGAGCAACTGAACTGAACTAAACTGAATGATGGTATATTTTAATAGGTTTGTTCTGTGAATCTTTTAAGATTATGTATCTAAAGTGCTTAGCACAGATCTAGCTATTGCATTGTTGTTTAGTCTCTAGGTTGTGTCCAACTCTTTGAGACCCAATGGACTGTAGCCCACCAAGCTCCTGTGTCCATGGGATTTTTCAGTCAAAGATACTGGAGTGGGTTGCTATTTCCTTCTCCAGGGGACCTTCCTGACCCAGGGATTAAATGGGCATCTCCTGAGTCTCCTGCATTGGCAGGAGGGTTCTTTACCACTGAGCCACTGGGGAAGCCCCAGGTCTAGCTATAATGCTCATTGAATTGATATTGCTGTTTGTCATTATAAGGGGTTCTAATAGCGTAGGGGTTTACATAGAAATTCTCTTGGTAAATACATCCAGAGCACTCTGTTTGTCTCAGAAGCGGATATGCTGGATTCTACTCCACAAGGTGCTCCAAGAATACATGTGTTTGTGTACAGGGATTTCCTAAGGATTAACGAGTCTGGAGAATTCTGCTAGCATGAGTCATAGGGGATGATATTCTGCTGAAACCCAGAAGCTCTGCCTGGGAGAGAGTTGTTCTTGTGGGTAATGGAGATAGGTGAGACACATTGTCCCATGCCATTTCTAGAAGGGTAGCAAGAGACACAGTAAACTCCAGAAGACTATAAGCAATCTGACAAGTTGCACGGGTTTATCTAGGAAAATTAAAATGAATACTAAGTCAGCCTTCAAGGGGAAGAAGAAGACTCAAATAGGTGTCAACCTCCATAGTGTTTGTTTGTCCCAGGCCCATGGAAACAGTAATTGAGAGAAAGAAAAAGAAAATGAACTGCAGAGAACTATAATTTGTTGAGTGGTTACTAAATACTAGGCACTGTCCTAGATACTTCATGTGCATTGAAGTATTTAATCTGTTCACTAGACTTATGATATAGGTATGGCTATTATTAATATTGTTCTACCATTATAGTAGAAACTGGAGTTTGGGAGGTTAAACTATATCGGATCAGATCAGATCAGATCAGTCCCTCAGTCATGTCCGACTCTTTGCGATCCCATGAATCGCAGCACGCCAGGCCTCCCTGTCCATCACCAACTCCCGTTCACTCAGACTCATGTCCATCGAGTCAGTGATGCCATCCATCCATCTCATCCTCTGTCGTCCCCTTCTCCTCCTGTCCCCAATCCCTCCCAGCATCAGAGTCTTTTCCAATGAGTCCACTCTTCGCATGAGGTGGCCAAAGTACTGGAGTTTCAGCTTTCGCATCATTCCTTCCAAAGAAATCCCAGGGCTGATCTCCTTCAGAATGGACTGATTGGATCTCCTTGCAGTCCAAGGGACTCTCAAGAGTCTTCTCCAACACCACAGTTAAAAGCATCAATTCTTCAGCGCTCAGCCTTCTTCACAGTCCAACTCTTATATCCGTGCATGACTAAAGGAAAAACCATAGCCTTGACTAGATGAACCTTTGTTGGCAAAGTAATGTCTCTACTTTTAAATATGCTATCTAGATTGGTCATAACTTTCCTTCCAAGGAGTAAGCATCTTTTAATTTCATACATACATGTGGTCAAAATATGCACAAGTGGGAGAATTCTTTTTACGCAGAAGGAGAAGACGAGTGGAGAATCCGTCATTTGCTAGCCATTTTCCCTAAGCTAGAAGGCTCTTGACAGTGGTTTCTAAGCTCTGTGGGAACAGCTGAGCATTCTGGACTTGAGATGTGTTTCACGACTTCTACTTCTCTGCTGTAACCAGGAATACCAACCTGTTGGTAAAACTGCTTTGAGATGAATAGTATGAAATGGGGAATGAGGATTGAGGACAGACTTGGCAGTTGCCATGGAAATGCAGGGGTTTTTGTAGGGCCCAGTTTTGGGTGATGCCACTCATAAAGGTGTGTGAAATGAGAATGTTCTCCTGCAATGGTAAATAAAGGTGGGGCGATCACAAGGAAGACTCCTTCTCCAGAAGCAGTGGTTGGATGGTTTGACCCATGTGGGGGCACAGAAATAGTCTCGTATTTATAAGCCCGAATTCTATGTGATTTCCTAGCTGTGTGATCTTAGGTCATCTAAACTCTCTTGGTTTCAACTTCCTTTTCGATAATACTATCTCCTTTGTAGGACTGCTGTCCATATTAAATGAGTTAATAATGCAAAGTATCAAAGATTGTCAGATATTTCAGACTGTTAATAGTATCTGACCCCCTGTGTGACCTTGGATTTCTTCTTCTACCTGTCTCGAATGAGGTTCATTCAACATGAAAAACAGGCCAGAAATCAGTTTCGTTCTAGACTTGGCAGCAGAGTAAAGGTGGAAATGATTACCTCTGCCAATCTCAGCGAGGTCTGACCTTGTGGAAAATCAAACAAACAGATTCTTATTTTCAATCCCTACAGGAAGAAGCATGTGTAGGGGTCACACTTGCTCTGCCAACTATTGCTCTTCTTTCATGGACATTTTAAAAAATATATTTTGCTGATGAAACAAAGCCCACAGGTGTCTGGCAGAAAAGCAGAAGGCAGAAGGGGGCTTCTACTCTCTCCTGCCTGATTACTAATGCTCATCTGGGCCTGCTGATGAGAAAGTAGTATCAGTATTAGAAGGCTGGCAGCTTCAGCGTAGTGATGCCTAGGGCTTTCTAGAATATTTCAGCCCCTGACTTATAAGCAGAAACCTCTTCAAAAGTAAGACTGGACACCAGGAGAAAAGCACACTGTGGTTGTGTCAAAGAGTTTCTCTGTGATGTCTGATGGTTCTAAATGCATTGGCTGGCATGTGATACCTGCTCAGATCATTCACATCTTTATCCAACCATCCATCCTGCCTCTTCCCCACCCCCACCCCCAAAAAAACCAGAAATGCCATCTTGTTAATATAAAATCAATAAGCTTTCCCTAGATGGATCCTAGAAGAACCATCCTGAGGAGTCTTGAACAAATGACTGTGTCCTTGGGGTTTCTGTTTTATTTTCCACTATAAAAGGAGGACAGTGCTACTTACCTTAAAGACCATTATAAGCATAGAGGCTTCCTACCAACTTATAAATGAATGGGTATGTATCTGGCATTATTCTGAGGGCAGCAGCTGGGGTGAATAAGACAAAATTGCCCTCAAGGCAATATTCTTACAGGGGAGTCAGACAATATATTTATAAGCAAATAAGATAGTTTCAGCTACTGACATGAGGAATGAAGAAGATAAAACAGTGTAATGGGATGTAGAAAGACACGTGGTCCTACTCTAGTGAAGTGATTAGAGGAGGTCTTTGAAGCGGTGACCCTAGAGTTGACACATGAATGACAAGTGGATGTCAGTTCTGCAGATATCTAAGGGCAGGACATTGTTGGAAGAAGAAATAAATGGAAAAGCCAACAGACAGGAGCACAATGGGGCTTCCCCTGTGCCTCAGCTGGTAAAGAATCTGCCTGCAATGCAGGAGACCTGGCTTCCATCCCTGGGCTGGGAAGATTCCCTGGAGAAGGGAACGGCTATCCACTCCAGTATTCTTGCCTGGATAATTCTATGGACAGAGGAGCTTGGCACAATGTGAGATGTTTGAAGGTTGTGGCTGGCAGTTAGTGAACAAAGGAAATATTGGAGAGAGATGAGAGATCTGAACAGCTTTTTAGTCACAGTAACTCTCAGCTGACTCTCAGTTCCAGAGCTAAAATCTCAGTGGAAAGAATTCTGGTTAAGCTTGAGTGAAGTGTGTACCACTCAACCTGCTAATTCTAGCTGGAGGGTCAGGCTTATAGCAGAACTTGGTAGCTCCAATGGGAATCATATGGATGGAGTAAGGGGAAAATGCAGTTCTCAGAAAGAAGAAAAAAAAAAAGAGAGAGTACTGTTCCCAAAATGAAAGAAGAATGGCTGGTACTTAAAGTGAGTCATTCATGAATCAACCCAGGTTCTGTGGTTCCAAAAAATTTTATAGTTTTGGCTACCTCTCTCTTGGGGTAGGTTGAACAAGTCATCCTATGTCCAACTTTGGAAGAGGAACCATGCTGCAAAGACAGAGAAGTCTTATCTAAGGTTACATAGGTTATAAAAGGCTAAACAAGATAGGTAGGAGATTTGAGTTTGAAATCCTAAGACACCATTCTCTATCCTTGTTCACTTATCTGTTCATGTTTATTGTCTATCTATTATATTCTAATAGCAGTTGTCCTTTAAAACATTTTTTTCAAAGAACTTTGGAGAAAACCAAATTTCTATGAAGACCTACAAGACATTCTAGAACTAACACCCAAAATTCAGGTCCGTTTAATCATAGGGGATTGGAATGCAAAAGTAGGAAATCAAGAGACACCTGGAGTAACAGGCAAGTTTGGCCTTGGAGTACAAAATGAAGCAGGGCAAAGGCTAACAGAGTTTTGCCAAGAGAATGCACTGGTCATAGCAAACACCCTCTTCCAACAACACAAGAGATGACTCCAAACATGGAGATCACCAGATGATCAATACCCAAATCAGATTGATTATATTCTTTGCAGCCAAAAATGGAGAAACTCTATTCAGCCAGCAAAACAAGACCAGGAGCTGACTGTGGCTCAGATCATGAAGTCCTTATTGCAAAATTCAGACTTAAATTGAAGAAAGTAGGGAAAACCACTAGACCATTCAGGTATGACCTAAATTAAATCCCTTATGATTATACAGTGGAAGTGACAAATAGATTGAAAGGATTAGATCTGATACATAGAGTGCCTGAAGAACTATGGATGGAGGTTGGTAACATTGTACAGTAGATGATAATCAAAGTTATTCCCAAGAAAAAAAAATACAAAAAGGCAAAATGGTTGTCTGAGGTGGCCTTAAAAATAGCTGAGAAAAGAAGAGAAGTTAAAGATAAAGGGGAAAAGGAAAGATATATCCATCTGAATGCAGAGTTCCAAAGAATATCAAGGAGAATAAGAAAGCCTCCCTAAGTGATCAATGCAAAGAAATAGAGGAAAACAATATAATGAGAAACACTAGAGATCACTTCAAGAAAATTAGATATACTAAGGATATATTTCATGCAAAGATGGGCCCAAGAAAGGACAGAAATGGTATGGACCTAACAGAAGCAGAAGATATTAAGAAGAGGTGGTAAGAATACACAGAAGAACTATACAAAAAAGATCTTAATGACCAAGATAACCATGATGGTGTGATCACTCACCTAGAGCCAGACATCCTGGAGTGCAAAGTCAAGTCACCCTAGGAAGCATCACTACAAACAGAGCTAGTGGAAGTGATGGAATTCCAGTTGAGCTATTTCAAATCCTAAAAGATGATGCTGTGAAAGTGCTGCACTCAATATGCCAGCAAATTTGGAAAACTCATCAGTGGCCCAGGACTGGAAAAGGTCAGTTTTCATTCTAATCCCAAAGAAAGGCAATGCCAAAGAATGCTCAAACCAATGCACAATTGCACTCATCTCACACACTCGCAAAGTAATGCTTAAAATTCTCCAGGCTAGGTTTCAACAGTACGTGAACCAAGAACTTCGAGATGTTCAAGCTGGATTTAGAAAAGGCAGAGGAACCAGAGATCAAATTGCCAACTTCTGTTGGATCATAGAAAAAACAAGAGAATTCCAGAAAAACATCTACTTCTGTTTCATTGACCATGCTAAAGCCTTTGATTGTGGGGATCACAACAAACTGTGGAAAATTCTTCAAGAGATGGGAATACCAGACCACCTGACCTGCCTCCTGAGAAATCTGTATGCAGGTGAAGAGGCAACAGTTAGAACTGGACATGGAAAAATGAACCGGTTCAAAATTGGGAAAGGAATGTGTCAAAGCTCTATATCATCACCTGCTTATTTAACTTATATACAGAGTACTTCATGCAAAATGCTGGGCTGAATGCAACACAAGCTGGAATCAAGATTACAGGGAAAATGTCAATAACCTCAGATATGCAGATGACACCATGCCTACATCAGAAAGAGAAGAGGAATTAAAGAGCCTCTTGATGAAAGTGAAAGAGGAGAGTGAAAAAGGTGGCTTAAAACTCAATAGTCAAAAAGCAAAGATCATGGCATCCAGTCCCATCACTTCATGGCATATAGTTGGGGAAACAACAGAAACAGTGAGACTTTATTTTCTTGGGCTCCCAAATCACTGCAGACTGTGACTCCAGCCATGAAATTGAAAGACACTTCCTGGAAGAAAAGCTACGACTAACCTAGGCAGCATATTAAAAAGCAGAGACATTACTGTTGTGACAAACGTCCATATAGTCAAAACTATGGTTTTTCCAGTAGTCATATGTGGATGTGAGAGTTAGACCATAAAGAGAGCTGAGCACTGAAGAATTGATGCTTTTGAACTGTGGTGTTGGAGAAGATTCTTGAGAGTCTCTTGGACTCTCAAGGAGATCAAACCAGTCAATCCTCAAGGTAATCAGTTCTGAATATTCATTGGAAGGACTGATGCTGAAGCTGAAGCTCCAAAACTTTGGCTACCTGATGTGAAGAACCAACTCATTGGAAAAGACCCTGATGCTTGAAAAGATTGAAGGCAGGAAGAGAAGGGGATGACAGAGGATGAGATGGTTGAATGGCATCACTGACTCAATGTACATGAGCTTGAAGAAGCTCTAGGCGTTGGTGATGGAGAGAGAAGCCTGGTGTGCTGCAATCCATGGGGTTGCAGAGTCAGACCCAATTGAGCGACTGAAATGAACTGAACTAAACTTCTATCTTTGGACATTCTTAGCATTAAAAAAAAATTCTCAAAGCACAACATTTGTTAAAATTTCTCCAAACATTGAGCTTGATTTTTACTATGTGCAATGCTATTCTAAGTGTCTTTTAGTTATTTCTATTCATTCAAAAATTATATATCAAATGTCTGCTATAAGGTATAATGGAAATAACAAGGAGTTGAAATCAAAACATCTGGTTTAATTTCAATTTCTGCTAGGTCATGGTAGGCAAATCATCTATTATCTGTACACTGGGTTCCTCATCCTTTACCTATAAAATTAGGAGAGTTAGATTAAATGAGACTAAAGTCTCTCCCTGCTCGGATAGTCAGTAATTGTATTTCCATTCTCCAATGCTGTTAAAAGTTACAGACCAGAAGAAATATGCTTCTTGACCTCAAGGAATTTACGTTGCATTTGCAAAAGGAGCATGCACACACACATGCAGGATCATAAATGTGTGATTATATTTTCCTAATTATATACAACCTTGTTCATCTGAAGGTGAGGGTAAGGATGAATTTGTTTGGTTGTTCTATGAGGAACACAGGGACAATGAAAAGGTTACATGAACTCCCTTAGGTCATACTACCTTTAACTGCAGTTGCTATGGCCACATGTGTCCATAGTTCAGGATCTCCACAAGTTAACCCGTCCTTAGAATAGAATTCAAGCTGTTTGGAAAAGTACAAAATGGACAAAATGAGAACTCATATTTGTATAAAGAGCTTTGCCTGGACATGTTTCGCCCAATCTGCACAGCCTCATATACACATCATAATGACCAGTATGTTTACATAAATGAGAAAGCTGCAGGGCAGAGCAGCCTGTTCTAAGGTAGAATAATTGGTAGAGCTACTTTTGTCCAACTCTGTAACTATTTGTGTTCATTATTCTGCCCTCACTGGCTTAGTTAAAACATTGTATTCCTAGACCTGGAGGTTGAAAAGAGAGGATTCTCCTGTCTACTCTGGAATCCCAATGTTTCACACCAAAATGGAAGAAAAGAAACCATCCCCTTCCCTTTCCCTCATAATGTGAGTATTTTTATTCCCAATTTTTTTTTTTTTTTTTTTGCACTTGGGATAGTTGAGATGGAAAGGAAATAAAAGATATTAAAGAGATTATTCATCCTAGTAAACAGTTAGCAACTCACTCACTTGGCATTTGCTACTTGTTGGTAGCATGTAAAATATACGAATCCCTTAGCTCCTGGTCTTAGTTTCCTGGAAAAATAGTCCTCACAGAGATATCTTTAAAATAGAATAAGGGCTTCCCTGCTGGCACAGTAGTGAAGCATCTGTCTGCCAATGCGGGAGACACGCGTTCAATCCCTGATCCGGGAGGATTCCACAGTAACTAGGCCCATGCACCACAACTATTGAGCCTGTGCTCTAGAGCCTGGGAGCCACAGCTGCTGAGCCCACGTGCCTTACAGCCAGTGCTCCACAGCAAGAGGAGCCGCCTCAATGAGAAGCCCACACACCGCATCTAGAGAGTAGCCTCCACTCGCTGCAACTAAGGAAAAGCCTGTGCAGCAACAAAGACCCAGCATAGTCATAAAGAAACAAATTAAATTATTTTTTTAAATACTACACATTTTGATATATGGCAAAACCAATACAATATTGTAAAGTTAAAAAAAAAAATAAAAAAAAAATAAAAAATACTACACAGGAGAAAGTATATTTAGAATCCAAATCCCCAGTACCTGCAAGGGTTTAAAAGTTGTAGAGTCTTGGTTGATTTACTTCTTTGAACTTCAACTTTCTAATCTGTGAAATAGGACTAATTTTGATATTTTAATAATCAACTACCATCATAAACATCAAACAAAATAACCCTTGGAGGTGCATTCTAATCTTCCATGACAGATGCACACATAAGGAAATACTGCTTTGAGAATGAATATTGTATGGATAGTATTCTAGGAAAGTGTATGGGACAGCTCAAATTCCGTTGTAACTAGATAAAGCATTGTTCCTGGGAGTCAGATACCAAAGTACAGACCTTGGTTTGTTCTGCAGAATTCTGCTTTGTTACTGCCATCTTTTTGAAATGTAATTTGACCTGTTTTCAAGAGACAATGTAGCTAGATGTTGGAATCAGAATTTGCCAAAGACAAACTGTGATAAAGGAGAGGGGTGTGAAGGAGAGAAGAGAAACAAGAATCAAATTGTGATTGTATAGATAAGCCTCCAGGTGAATCAAATCCTTTCCCCAGCAGCTCCCAAGCCGCATCTGGGTAAACACACCGTCAGCGGTCAAGGCCACGTGCTCTCCCTTCCCTTGTCCAGTGACGGTCAGTCACAGCTTCTAAGCTCTGACAATGGGGAAGAGTTTAGCAGTCTCTCAGCTGTCACACCCAAGTATCTGTATGCAAAGCTGCAGCAGCCATAGGCAGGGTGCAGTGAGAGCTCTATGATTCCAAATCCCTGCTATGAAAAGAATGCTAGTATTTTACAGCAGTATTTGAGTTTTACTGTCTTTGATATTCCCAAGAAGTCTCCATCCAATTTCAGTATTTTGTAAGACAGCATACATGGGAACTCCTCAGTGATTCAGATGTTAGGGCTCTACACTTTCTGGCTTCCACTGCCAGGGGTTCCATCTCTGGTCCGGGAACTAAGATCCCACAAGCTGTGAGATGCAGCAACAAATCAATCAATCAAACAAACAAAAAGATAGCACATATGGATTTGGGGACAGACCTAGGTTTGTCTGAATAAGTTGCCTTGGACCAAGTCACTTTTCTGAATATATTTTCCTTCTTTACAAAAATAATCCTCCCCTACTTGTCTCAAAGAATTATTGTAAAAAGTATAAAGGCTATGGTGTGAAAGATATTAGTTAATTTTTAAGGTCACCATTAATTCAGTGGCCAAGCCAACATTTGAAATTAGGAATTCTGGCAGTCAGTTGGGTACTCCTTTTCCTGTTTCTTTCAGGGGTCATTTTGAACCAAGCAGAAGTCTCAAAGTGAAAAGAAACTGTTTTTATGTCCAATGGCAGGGTTAGATATATTTTAAGACCACCAGATAGTTGGGACTAAAATGCTCCATGGAGAACTGACTGCTTAAAGTTGGGGCAAAGATGCTTGCCCCACAAAGGGAAGGAGACAAACACAAGCTTCCAGCTGCCCCTATGAGCTGTGATTTCCACAATGCTTCAAATCATTAGGGAGGAAGGAGGACATAGGTTTAGCTTTTCAATCAAAAGGCTAAGTCCCTACCAGCTAATTTCCACATTGAAGAACGTCTATATTGATGCTTCCCAGACTCTGTGTGGAAAGAACAGTTGTTGCTTTTTCCCCTTATATACAGAGGTGGTTTTTCTCAAGTAAAATACAATTAAAGAAAATTGAAAAATGAAATAAAATGTAGACATACAAAATACAAGATCAAATTTTGTTGTGTTAGATTTGACAGAAATAAAATTGCTTTGTCAAATGAATACAAAAGTTTCCAGAGCCTTTCTCTAAATTTGTATACTTGTCTCATCATGGATGGGTTACAAATAGCTTGTGGTTCAGTACCAATTTGGGCTTCACTTTAAATGTTACTGCTGTGTATCAGAGTGAATCAGGAGCCTCTGAGCACCACTCTGGACTGGGAGTCCTGGAGGAACAGTCAATTACAAGATCATTAACATGGTATATGATTTATACAAGGGGTATGTCTATTGTCTATTTTCTCCCAAGGGAATGCCAGCTCCATGCAGGGAGGGATTTTTGTGTGTTTGTAGCCTAGATATCCCCCAGGGCTAAACAGGGACTGCTACACACTAACCACTCAAATAATATTTATATCTAAATAAGCCGGTAGTACAAGAAGGGGTGAGAAGAAGAATAGGGAGAAAAACATCAAAATGACCACACACACACACTCACCCACCCAACCACCCACACTCACACACACACCTCCCACACACCCAACACAAACACACCCACACACCTACCCACCCCACACCCACACACCTAACACACATACACACTCATGCACACATATCCACACCCTCACAGACACCCAACACACATACACAGACACACACACATGTGCACACAAACACACCCACACACCTACCCTCCCCACACTTTCCCAAATGAGGAAAAGTTAATACTGAGAAAATAAGCCAACAAAACCAATATCACAACATGAATACACCATGAGTTGAATCAATTCTGCAAAGTGTTTGACAAAGATTCATAATAAGAATGTGTAGGTTGATCATAGGAAAAACAACAAAACTTGAATCACGCCAGAAATTAGAAAACAAGCAAAAAAAATGAAACTGAAGAATGTGGACATGAAGAAGCAGCCAGAAATTTTGAAAAAAGATACATTTAAACAGAAAATATAGAGAATGGAAGGAAGGTTAGTTAATAAATAAAAATAATGATTTGGAGAGGAGTAAAAAGAATCTCACCCAGAACTGTTCAACAGAGAAGCAACTAAAAAGAAAAGAAGAGAGCTATCAAGGATAGCTTGAGAAGCTCCAATTTAGACCCTGTTAAAGTTCCAGAAGATGTAATGAAAGAAAAGGGAGGAGAAATTTTTGAAGAGGTAATTACTGAGTTTTAAGGAGCTGAAGAAATACAAGTTCACAGATTTAAGATTCACAGAGGAGAATAAATCATACCAAGTAAACACCTACTCATTGAATGAAATGGTAGAAGAGTGAAGGCAAAAATACAGTCTTAAAAACTACAAGAAATCAAAGTAAAAATGGCTACAAAGTCATAGAATTTAGACTGACAAGATTTTCCCCGCATTTTGACAATAATGATGCCCAAAGGTCAAAGGGTAATATATAACTGCATTAAAGGAAAATACGTATTATAACCCAGGGTTTATACACAGCTAAACTTTTAGACAAGTCTGCAGGCAAGATAAAGCAGTTTTTAGAATGCAAAAGATTGAGAGGTTAAGAGTCCAAGGTTCTTTCAAGAAGAAAAAACATGGGATGTCTTTTATTAATAAGGAAATATTAACCTGAAATAAAAATGTGGGATATAAGAAACAATGTTAAAAGTTAGAAAAACAAAATAATGGAAAAATTTCTATGAGCACAGAATCGAAAAAAATACCAGTACATTTAATGAACTTTCAATGTAAAATTAATAATTGTTTGTTTAAAAATGCAATTCAAACTCTGAAAAATAATTACCATGATGGGTTGGAGTTCAGCTGTAAATAATATGTTCTAAGATATTTGTTATGTTCAGGAAAACATTAAACTTTTTGAAAACTCTTAGTCAAGGGTAAAAATTTATAATTACAGTCGTCCCTTGGTATCTGTGTGGGACTTTTTCCAGGACTCCTATGAAATCCAAAACCCACAGATGTTCAAGTCTCTCATATAAAATGGCATAGTATTTGCATTTAACCTATGCACATCCTCCTGTGTACTTTAAATTATTACTAGATTGTACCTAATACAAAGTAAATGCTATGTAAGCAGTTGTAAATATAACATAAATGTTATATAAACAGTTGACAGCAAGTAACAATTTCAAGTTTTGCTTTTTGGAACTTTCTCTAATTTATTTTACCAAGTAGTTCATGGTCGGTTGCATTTGCAGATATAGAACCCCAGGATATGGAGGGTGGACTGTATCTATGTATATATAAAAAGATACATTTCTGAAACATCAGAAGGAAATAATAAATATGGAAAATGTATCAAGCCTAACAGAATCAAAAAAAGGAAAAGAAAAAAAGAAGGTAGAAAAATGTCTAAATATACCTGTAATCACTATTAGAATATATGAATAAAATTTGCCATTATAAGGTATATTACCAGAATGGATTTTTAAAAATAAAGTTATATTGTTCCATAAAAGAGAGTCATTTGAAACAAAAATCACACAAGTTCAAAAGGTAAAATAAATGATATATTATACAAATACTAATGCAATGAAATATAATGAGGCAACATACCGGCAACATAAAATCCAAAGCACAAAAGCATTACTATAGATAAAGAAATATATTGTTGTTGTTTTGTTGTTTAGTCATTCAATTAAGTCCAACTCTTCATGAACCCATGGACTGTAGCCCACCAGGCTTCTCTGTCCATGGGATTTCCAAGGCAAGAATACTGGAGGGGGCTGCCATTTCCTTCTCCAGGGAATCTTCCCAACCCAGGGATTGAACCTGCCTCTCCTGCATTGTCAGGTGGATTCTTTACCACTGAAGCACCAGGGAAGCCCCCAAAATACATTACTTAATAGTAAAATTAAAAATTACTAAGCAAGCAATTTAATGAATGCTGATGCTATCTAAATATACTCAAAATATAAGAGCAAAATTGATATCACATTTTTGCAAAATTGGCAAACTTACTATCTTTAGGGTGAGGTTTTAAAATATCTTTATCAGAAATTAATAGATTAAAGAGACAAAAATAGTTATCAAAACCCCAAGGTTCTCATATGTGTGTGCATTTATAGCTATGTATAAATACACTATACCCAAAAATTGGTAACATAGTTTTTCTAAAATATAATAAGTATATATATCTATCTATCTGTTGCTGCTGCTGCTGCTAAGTCACTTCAGTAGTGTCCGACTCTCTGCAGCCCCTTAGATGGCAGCTCACCAGGCTCCTCTGTCCCTGGGATTCTCCAGGCAAGAATACTGGAGTGGGTTGCCATTTCCTTCTCCAGGGGATCTTCTCAACCCAGGGATCAAACCTGGGCCTCCAGGAAACTCATGTATTTATAACATTTGCTAAGTCACGTCAGTCGTGTCCAACTCTGTGCGACCCCATAGACAGCAGCCCACCAGGCTCCCCCGTCCCTGGGATTCTCCAGGCAAGAACACTGGAGTGGGTTGCCATTTCCTTCTCCAATGTATGAAAGTGAAAAGTGAAAGTGAAGTTGCTCAGTCGTGTCCGACTCTTAGCGACCCCATGGACTGCAGCCCACCAGGCTCCTCCGTCCATGGGATTTTCCAGGCAAGAGTACTGGAGTGGGTCGCCAGTGCCTTCTCCAATTTATAACATATATGGTCACAAATAAATTATCAGATATTTTGAAGAAATGATATTAAACAGACTACATTTTCTTTCTGCAACACAAATAATTTAGACATTGACCATAAAGCGGAAGAAGTCTACTTTACATTTGGGAAGATAAGGTATGAGAAACATATATTTTGACAATCTTATTGGCTGAACATTGGCATCATCCAAGGGGACTATAGGGTTTCCCAGGTGGCTCAGTGGGTAAAGAATCTACCCACAATGCAGGAGATGCAGGAGATGTGGGTTTGATCCTTGGGTTGGAAAGTGACCCTGGAGGAGGGCATGGCAACCCACTCCAGGATTCTTGCCTGGAGATTCCCATGGACAGAGGAGCCTGGTGGGCAGTCAATAGGGTTGCAAAGAATCGGACACCACTGAAGTGACTGAGCACACACATGCATACATTCAGGGGTACTATAATAAACACTAAAGCCTGGATCTCACCCCCAGGGATTCTGATGAAACTGGTCTCTGAGTATGTAACCTGGGATTCTAATGTGAGGTCACAGCTGAGTACAGTGGCCCCTCAGTATACACAGGGGATTAGTTCCTGGACACCCCCATTCTCCCCCTGTGGACACTCAAGTTCCATACAGCATAGTTGTTGTTCAGTCACTAAGTCATATCTGACTCTTGCAACCCCATGAACTGCAGTATGCCAGGCTTTCCTGTCCTTCATCAGCGTATAAAGTACACAAATCCTCCTGGGTACTTTAAATCATCCCTCGATTACTTATAATACCTGAAAAAGTGAAAGTGTTAGTCGCTCAGTTGTGTCCAACTCTTTCGGACCCCACAGACTGTAGCCCTCGGGGCTCCTCTTTCCATGGGATTCTCTAGGTAAGAATACTGGAGTAGGTTGCCATGCCCTCCTCCAGGGGATCTTCCTGACCCAGGGATGGAACCTGAGTTTCTTAAGTCTCCTGCATTGGGAAGCAGTTCTTTACCACTAGTGCTCCTAATACAATGTAAATGCTATGCAAATAGTTGTAAGTACAGGGTTGAAGTGAAGTGAAAGTCACTCAGTCATGCCTGACTCTTTGTGACCCCTTGGACTATACAGTCCATGGAATTCTCCAGGCCAGAATACTGGAGTGGGTAAGCCATTCCCTTCTCCAGGGGATCTTCCCAGCCCAGGGGTCAAACCCAGGTCTCCTGCATTGCAGGCAGATTCTTTACCAGCTGAGCCACCAGGGAAGCCTAAGAATACTGGAGTGGGTAGCCTATCCTTTCTCCAGTGGATCTTCCCTACCCAGGAATTGAACCGGGGTCTCCTGTATTGCAGGTGGATTCTTTACCAACTGAGCTATTAGGGAAATCCCAACTACAGTGCTAATGCTATGTAAATAGTTGACAGAGGGTGGCATATTCAAATTTTGCCTTTGGAACTTCCTGGAATTAAAAGAAAATTTCTTTCTTTTTTTTTTTTGTTCTTCAGTTGGTTGAATTCGCAGATGCTTCAGAGGGATGATTGGGCCAATTATTTAAGTTCTGCCGATATTTCTAACCTATATATGTTAAAGCCTTTAAAGATGCTATCACATAAACAAATGTTTTTATTTATTTTCAGGAGTTATCAAGTTACAGTCTTCATTGAAAGCCAAGTGTCTTGTGATGTAATCACCACAGCAGCTGTCAAAGTGCCTTCAGTCACTGTGACCAAATTCCTCCATCTGCAGTTTATTTCCTTGGTTTACTGTCAAACATGCATCTTTTAATTTATTTTTAGCTTTATTTTATATTGGAGCATAGTTGATTAACAATGCTGTGTTAAGTTCAGGTGTACAGCAAAATGATTCAGTTAAACACATACATGTATCTATTCTTTACCAAATTCTTTTCCTGTTTAGATTATTGCAGAATATTTAGCAGAGTTCCCTGTCAAGCACATATCATAACTGAGCCTTACACAGAAGGCATTGGACTGTGAGTTACTGTGATCTCCATATGTGAAGGGGTCTGAGTTAATCATTTTGCCCATCTTCTCATGGGAAAGAAAGTAGTATGCACACTGAAGCATTTCTCTCTGGTCTAATTCAAAGGCCAGAGTGATGGGGATGAAGTTCTCCCTGAAGAAGAGTGAATTGGAATCCAATATAAACGTGCTGGAGTTGGCCAAAAGCAAGGATGGATGACTGAGATTTTCAGGAATAGAATTCTATATGGTTTGATACGTTGCAAGCAGAACATATTATGTATGAATATGCGGGTTTTGAAATTAGATAGAGCAGGAACAAGTCCCAGCTCAGCTAATTGTGAGCTATGTCTCCTCAGTTGTTGCTCTTTAGTCCCTAAGTCATGTCTGACTCTTTGCAGCCCCATGGACTGTGGCCTGCCAGGCTCCACTGTCATTTCCTAATCCAGGGGGTCTTCCCAACTCAGGGATTAAACCAGTGTCTCTTGCACCGCAGGCAGATTCTTCACCACTGAGCCACCTGCAAATCCCATCTCTCTTTAGGTCCACTATTTATTTGTCAGACTTGTGATATTTAAATGAGGTGATGTGGATAAAGTACTCAGCTCTGTGCCTGACACATAGTAAGTAAGTGGTCCACAGTATCCATTACTATTGTCATTGCTGTTATTATTCAGTATTTTGCAAAGATATGTATCACAAGGATCATGCTAGCTGTCAGTGTTTGAAAGCTAATGCATCTTCCTTCCACTAGAGAGGTGATAGGGTGGGCCAGGAGCTATAACCATGTCTTAGAAAGTAAGAAATATAAAAATATAAGTTCAGAGATGGAGAGAGAATTTTAGAATCAAAATACCTTAAGAACATCATTTCTAGGTTTCCATAGACAGGGATCTCCCTTGAGAAATGATCACTTCAGTGGAGCACGATGCTCTAAAACTTCAGCGTGGTGATTGGTAGATAATACTTTTTTACACCACTATCCCAACCAGGAGAACAAAAAAACATGTAAGCATAAAGTGGCCCAGGGCACTGAAGCAGAAAGCTATAGATCTCATTATCTGCTCCCTGAATTTCTATTTTCCTTCCCCAACAGAGGTCTTCTCAGTTGGCTCAGTGGTAAAGAATCCACCTGTTAGTGCAAGAGACCCAGGAGACATGAGTTCAATTCCTTGGTCAGGAAGATTCCCCAAAGGAAATGGCAGCCTACACCAGTATTCTTGCTTGGAGAACCCCATGGACAGAGGGGCCTAGTGGGCTACTGTCTGTGGGGCTGCAAAGAGTCAAACACGACCGAGCAACCAGCACACACATGTCTCCAGCAAGTCATGGATGGACACCTGTGTGTTCTGCCACTGCCTCCACTTCCTCCAACATCGCAACCTAGGTACTGAGAAGTCCTGATTCACACCTTTTAGTATGGGCCTCACAAGTTACATTCCTTTATGATAATCTGTCCACGTCCAAGACTTCAATCCACGTCATCTGTCCTACGTATTTGTGTTCAGAGTTTTCTCTTCCTCATTCATAAGATACACAGGATATATTGCTTTCCTCTGGAGGCTTGTCTCTCAGGAAATAATACGTCTTCCTTGTGCTATGACACATTTGTTGAGTGTCTACTATGCTACCGTGCTATGCATTAGGGATGCAGGAAGCAAAGTAGAATCCCTGCTCTCAAGAAGAACAAAGTCTAATGGAAGAACGATAGAAACAGGAGATGATGGAAATGCAGAGAACAAGAACCCAACTGAGACTACAGGAACAGAGCATTTGAACTACGGCACATCCTAATTAAGATGTACTGAGACTATAAAATATACACCAAATTTTAAAGACTTAGTTCTGGAAAAAGATATACAATATTTCATTAATTATTATGTTGAATTCATGTTAAAGCAATAGTATTTTTGATATACTGACTTAAATAAAACTACTATTAAAGTTAACTTCACATGTTCACTTTTATGATTTAAAATATGGCTACCAGAAAAAAAATTATATATGTAGCTACATTACTTTTTCTATTTTCCTGAAGCACAATATGCTTCTTTAGAGGCTTTTAAAAGACAGACTTTGTGATCATATTTAGTAATATTTTTCAAAGTTGGACATTCCCTTAATATGACAAATATACTGCTTAGAAGAGAAATGCTAAACACTAAAAGCACTTCCATTAAAGTTAGAAACAAAGAACTCACCATCAACAAAAGTAACAATGACAACAAAACCCACAGCTATTATTAATTTTCTTTTCTTTTCTTTTTTTGCAGAAGGTGCTAGATAGTTCTGTGGGACAAGAAAAGAATCACAGAAGCATTGAGAATAAATATGTAAAATTATTACTATCATAGATAATATGATGGTATGCTTAAAAAGCCTAAAAGACTAAAGTGAAAACTATTACAAATAAATTGAAGAAACTGGGAAAAACCATTAGACCATTCAGGTATGACCTAAATCAAACCCCTTATGATTATACAGTGGAAGTGAGATATAGATTTAAGGGACTAGACTTGATAGACAGAGTGCCTGATGAACTATGGACAGAGGTTCATGACATTGTACAGGAGACAGGGATCAAGACCATCCCCAAGAAAAAGAAATGCAAAAAAGCAAAATGGCTGTCTGAGGAGGCCTTACAAATAGCTGTGAAAAGAAGAGAAGCCAAAGCAAAGGAGAAAAGGAAAGATATACCCATTTGAATAGAGAGTTCCAAATAATAGCAAGGAGAGATAAGAAAGCCTTCCTCAGCGATCAATGCAAATAAATAGAGGAAAACAACAGAATGGGAAAGACTAGAGATCTCTTCAAGGACATCAGAGATACCAAGGGAACATTTCATGCAAAGATGAGCTCGATAAAGGACTGAAATGGTATGGACCTAACAGAAGCAGAAGATATTAAGAAGAGGTGGCAAGAATACACAGAAGAACTGTCCAAAAAAGATCTTCATGACCAAGATAATCATGATGGTGTGATGACTCACCTAGAGCCAGACATCCTGGAACATTAAGTCAAGTGGGCCTTAGGAAGCATCACTACAAACAAAGCTAGTGGAGGTGATGGAATTCCAGTGGAGCTATTTCAAATCCTGAAAGATGATGCTGTGCAAGTACTGCACTCAATATGTCAACAAATTTGGAAAACTCAGCAGGGGCCACAGGACTGGAAAAGGTCAGTTTTCACTCCAATCCCAAAGAAAGGCAATGACAAAGGCAATGCTCAAACTACCACACAGTTGGACTCATCTAACACGCTAGTAAAGTAATGCTCAAAATTCTCCAAGCCAGGCTTTAGCAATACGTGAACCATCAACTTTTAGATGTTCAAGCTGGTTTTAGAAAAGGCAGAGGAACCAGAGATCAAATTGCCAACATCCACTGGATCATCAAAAAAGCAAGAGAGTTCCAGGAAAACATCTACTTCTGCTTTATTGACTATGCCAAATCTTTTGACTGTGTGGATCACAAGAAACTGTGGAAAATTCTTCAAGAGATGGGAATACCAGACCACCTGACCTGCCTCTTGAGAAATCTGTATCCAGGTCAGGAAGCAACAGTTAGAACTGGACATGCAAAAACAGACTGGTTCCAAAGAGGAAAAGGAGTACACCTCAAGGCTGTATTTGTCACCCTGCTTATTTAACTTCTATGCAGAGTACATCATGAGAAACACTGGGCTGGAAGAAGCACAAGCTGAAATCAAAATTTCCGGGAGAAATATCAATAACCTCAGATATGCAGATGACACCACCCTTATGGCAGAAAGCGAAGAAGAACTAAAGAGCCTCTTCATGAAAGTAAAAGAAGAGAGTGAAACAGTTGGCTCAACATTGAGAAAACTAAGATCATGGCATCCGATCCCATCACTTCATAGCAAATAGATGGGGAAACAGTGGAAACAGTGAAAGACTTTATTTTTGAGGGCTCCAAAATCACTGCAGATGGTGATTGCAGCCATGAAATTAAAAGACACTTACTCTTTGGAAAGAAAGTTATGACCAACCAAGACAGCATTTTAAAAGGCAGAGACATTTCTTTACCAACAAAGGTCCATCTAGTCTAAGCTATGGTTTTTCCAGTAGTCACGTATGGATGTGAGCATTGGACTATAAAGAAAGCTGAGCTTTGAAGAATTGATGCTTTTGAACTGTGGTGTTGGAGAAAACTCTTGAGAGTCCCTTGGACTGCAAGGAGATCAAACCAGCCAATCTTAGAGGAAAGCAGTTCTCCATATTCATTGGAAGGACTAATGCTGAAGCTGAAACTCCAACACTTTGGCCACCTCATGTGAACAGTTGACTCATTGGAAAAGACCCTGATGTTGGGAGGGATTGGGGGCAGGAGGAGAAGGGGACAACAGAGGATGAGATGGCTGGATGGCCTCACCAACTCAATGGGCATGAGTTTGAGTAAGGTCCGGGAGTTGGTGATGGACAGGGAGGCCTGGCATGCTGCAGTCCACAGGGTCTCAAAGAGTGGGACACGACTGAGATACTGAATTGAACTGATACATACAAAAATCTTGATGAGACTTGGACAGAAATTCTGGTAAATTTATATGTCAATTTGGAGAAAATTTACATCTTAACTGGGTTTTCTAGGTAGCTTAGTGGGTAGAGAACCCACCTGCAGTGCAGGAGACTCAGGAGATGTGCGTTCAGTCCCTGGGTCGGGAATATCCCCTGGAGGAGAGCATTCCAGTATTCTTGCCTAGAGAATCCCATGGACAGTGGAAACTGGTGGGCTACATTCCATAGGATCACAAACAATCAGACACGACTAAAATGACTGAGCATGCATGCATACACGACATCTCAACACACACATGATGAGTCTCCCAATCCTTGAGCGTGGTTACTTAGTTGAAATTTCTATGATTTCATTCACTGCTGTTTTATAGTTATTAGCACACAAGTCTTATGCATGTTTTGGTAGATTTAAAACTAAGTATTTGGGATGCTTTTAGTGATTGTAAATGGTGTTATTTTTAATTTTGATGTTCATATATTCATTGCTAGTATAACAACATAGACAATAAATGATTTACAAGTGTGTTGCTTAGTTTTCAAATGTTTTAAGATAGTCTTGTTTTCTTTCTGGTATTGATTTTAGTTTTACTTCCTGTGCAGACAAATGCATTCTATTTCATATCAATTCATTTAAATTTGTTGAGATTGACTTTACATCTGAGCATGTGATCTATGTTGGTATAAGTTTCATGGGTATTTGAAAAATAATGTGTATTCTGATGCTGGGTGTAGTGTTCCAAGAGTTTCAATTAGATGCTTTTTATGATAATATTGTTGAGTGATTCTATGCTTATTTTTTTTGTCTAATTGATCTATCATTTGCTAAAATATAAGTGATATCAGATCAGATCAGTCGCTCAGTCGTGTCTGACTCTTTGCGACTCCATGAATCGTAGCACGCCAGGCCTCCCTGTCCATCACCAACTCCCGGAGTTCACTCAGACTCATGCCCATTGAGTCAGTGATGCCATCCAGCCATCTCATCCTCTGTCCTCCCCTTATCCTCCTGCCCCCAATCCCTCCCAGCATCAGAGTCTTTTCCAATGAGTCAACTCTTCACATAAGGTGGCCAAAGCACTGGAGTTTCAGCTTTAGCATCATTCCTTCTAAAGAAATACCAGGGCTGATCTCCTTCAGAATGGACTGGTTGGAACTCCTTACAGTCCAAGGGACTCTCAGGAGTCTTCTCCAACACCACAGTTCAAAAGCATCAATTCTTCGGCGCTCAGCCTTCTTCACAGTCCAACTCTCACATCCATACATGACCACAGGAAAAACCATAGCCTTGACTAGACGAACTAGACGAACCTTTGTTGGCAAAGCAATGTCTCTGCTTTTGAATATGCTGTCTAGGTTGGTCATAACTTTCCTTCCAAGGAGTAAGCACCTTTTAATTTCATGGCTGCAGTCACCATCTGTAGTGATTTTGGAGCCCAGAAAAATAAAGTCTGACACTGTTTCCACTGTTTCCCCATCTATTTCCCATGAAGTGGTGGGACCGGATGCCATGATCTTCATTTTCTGAATGTTGAGCTTTAAGCCAACTTTTCCACTCTCCACTTTCACTTTCATCAAGAGGTTTTTGAGTTCCTCTTCACTTTCTGCCATAAGGGTGGTGTCATCTGCATATCTGAGCTTATTGATATTTCTCCCGGCAATCTTGATTCCAGCTTGTGTTTCTTCCAGGCCAGCATTTCTCATGATGTACCCTGCATAGAAGTTAAATAAACAGGGTGACAATACACAGCCTTGATGAACTCCTTTTCCTGTTTGGAACCAGTCTGTTTTTGCATGTCCAGTTCTAACTGTGGCTTCCTGACCTGCATACAGATTTTTCAAGAGGCAGATCAGGTGGTCTGGTATTCTCATCTCTTGAAGAATTTTCCACAGTTTATTGTGATCCACACAGTCAAAGGCTTTAACATAGTCAATAAAGCAGAAATAGATATTTTTCTGGAACTCTCTTGCTTTTTCTATGATCCAGCGGATGTTGGAGTTTGATCTCTGGTTCCTCTGCCTTTTCTAAAACCAGCTTGAACATCAGGAAGTTCACGGTTCACATATTGCTGAAGCCTGGCTTGGAGAATGTTGAGCATTACTTTACTAGCGTGTGAGATGAGTGCAATTGTGTGGTAGTTTGAGCATTCTTTGGCATTGCCTTTCTTTGGGATTGGAATGAAAACTGACCTTTTCCAGTTCTGTGGCCACTGCTGAGTTTTCCAAATTTGCTGGCATATTGAGTGCAGCACTTTCACAGCATCATCTTTCAGGATTTGGAATAGCTCAACTGGAATTCCATCACCTCCGCTAGCTTTGTTCATAGTGATTCTTTCTAAGGCCCACTTGACTTCACATTCCAGGATGTCTGGCTCTAGGTCAGTGATCACATCATCATGATTATCTTGGTCGTGAAGATCTTTTTTGTACAGTTCTTCTGTGTATTCTTGCCATCTCTTAGTATCTTCTGCTTCTGTTAGGTCCATACCATTTCTGTCCTTTATCGAGCTCATCTTGAAATGTTCCTTTGGTATCTCTGTTTTTCTTGAAGAGATCCCTAGTCTTTCCCATTCTGTTGTTTTCCTCTATTTCTTTGCATTGATCGCTGAAGAAGGCTTTCTTATCTCTTCTTGCTATTCTTTGGAACTCTGCATTCAGATGTTTATATCTTTCCTTTTCTCCTTTGCTTTTTGCTTCTCTTCTTTTCATAGCTATTTAGTTAACTATAATTGACAATTGATATAAGTGATATAGACAAGTATAATTCTCGATTTGTATATTTATCCTTTAAGTTCCATTAAGTTTGCTTCATATATTTTATGGTTCTGTTGTTTGACACATATGCGTTTAGGGGTTGATATATTTTCTTGGTGGATTGATCTTTCTATTTTTATAAGATCTCTCATTGTGTTTTTTGTAATTTTCTTTGCTCTGAAATCTATTTATGTGTTAATAGATAACTGTCCCTGCATTCTCTTGATTAATGCTTGCACAATATATATTTTTTCATCATTTTACTTTTAATCTACCTATATCATTAAATTTGAAGTGAGCGTCTTGTACACAGCACACAGATGATACATATTTTAAAATCCAGTTTGTTAATCTCTGTCTTTTAATTGGAGGGTTTAGATCATTTAAAATGAATACAGTGATTGACAGATGAAGGTTAAATCCTCCACTTGCTTTTTAGTTTATTGTTTATTTATTTCTGTTTTGCATTCTCTCAGTTTTTTCTAACCTTTCCATTTTATGCTTAGTGTTTTTGAGTATTTTTCTTTTTTTAGTGGTTGCTCTATATATTACTTTTTAAATTATTTAATTTTTGTGCACTTGAAAAACACCGTGACAGTTCCATCTGACCTCTACAGTGTCTGCTGAGAGCTCTGCTGGAATTCAAAGTGCTCCCCCAACCTCCTCACAGCTAAGGTATTATCTCTCTGTTTCAAAAATTTTCTTTATGCATTGTTTCCAGAATGTTTTAGAAGCTTGCCTATAATATTCATTCATGGATTTATTTGGGTGTCTCCTGCTTGGGGTTTGCTCAACTTTTTGAATGTGGAGAGACTAATTTAACACTATACGAAGACAATAGTTTTTAATTTTCAGATTATCCAATATCCAAAAGACTGACTACATACTTTATTGATGCAGATGTAAGAAAATAGGCAATCTTATATAATACGGGTAGGATTCTAATTTGGCAGGAACTTTGTGAGGAAAATTTGAAAGTATATGTTTAAATTATAAATATGCTTACTTATTGACCATAATTTTGCCTCTAGTAATTTATTCAATATAGACATTTAAATGCATACAGAAAATAGACAGCATTGGTCACCTTTCATGTAGAGATGGGCTACTGGGAGATAGGGATATTCTGCCGTATTTCGATTACTGTGTATGTTTTAGCTATTAAAAAGTATAAGAATCCCTAGTCAAATATTAATATATGTTAGGGTATCCCATTAAAAAATTGTTTAAACAGGGTCAAAGAAGCTCTGACAAGAATATTAGAGGACCAGAGCAGAGTATGGGTAAATACAAAGAGTACTATCATTTTGGCAATGAGAAAAAGTGAAAAGTTCAGTGATACTGTGAACTGGTTAAGTATGCAGACACTTGCATTGGGCAATCCAAGAAGCATATACATGTTTGGTTACTTCTTAGCTAGAAGACCATGGACTAGTTCCTCAACTTCTCTGAGGTTTAGTTTCCACATGCAGAAGTTGGCATTAATAAAACCAGCCTTATGCTGTGAAGGATGATGAAATAATTTGGTATATGTACACTTCATACACAGAGGATGACCTGTAAGAGACAGTCAATGAAGGGAAGCTATTGTTTTTTTTTTTTCCTTTCTTATATTTATATGCTCATCCAAAATCTTATTTTATGAGAAATAGGATCATACCATAAAACTATTAAAAAAAAAACTGTTCTACACATTTTGGGCTTAATTTAAAATATTATGAGCACTTTTCTCTATCAGAGAGCATGATTTTACCTCCATTTTTAAAATGACTAAGTACTAATCCTGTGTGTGCGAGTACTATGATTTATGTCATTATTTCACAGACAAGTATGGTTAGATTTTTTTCTAATATTCTATTCTCACAAATAAGGCTGAGGGAACACCTTAGACCTGTATATTTCACACTGATTTTGTAGGATATTTTCCTATATTGGATTATTATTATTATTTGTATTTAAGAGGTCACAGAGTTTGATTAGTAAATAATTTTCTAAGTCAGCAAAGCTTCTCAGAACTCTGCCTTTCATTTCAGGATGGGTCCACTTGCAGATAGTCTTCTGTAGGCTTAGAGGATGAAATGGCCCATGAGACCCTGGCGGAGAGTGCCCTGGTCCCTGCAATGTCTCTAATCATTCTCTCCAGCTTGATGGATGCTGAAGGAGGTGGATGCCTGTCGGCTGGATAATTTCTACAGGGCTATAATGGCAGATTATTTTTAAGTGAGCAAAACTCAAGCAGCACATTCTGGTAATGAGGTGGGAAGTAGAGTAATGAGCAGAGTTCAGGGTATGAAAACATCATGATAAAGAAAACTGCTTTCAAGCAAGATACTGAGGAAAGTGATTAAGGGGCAATGGTGGGAATGAAATGATCCCAGGCACAGCACAAAGATCATGGACCCATAGAGCTTAGATGGGCTTTGAAAGGTCGTCTAGTACTTTCCCTCCTTCCAGGTAGAATTACTGACTGTTAAGAGTAGGACAGTGTTTAGAGAACCATGGATCTGTGCCAATCAATAAGAGCCTGTGCAGCCCCATAGATTAAGCCTCAGGGGTTCAAGAAGCCTATGAGCTTTTTATTTGGAAGACTTTTAAGTATACAAAACAAATCAAACAAGCAAAATCACAGAAGAATGACATTGTAAAATCATCTACTCAGCTGCTTACAATTAACAAATATTTAGATTGTTACTTTCCTTGCACTTAAGAAATAAAGAATAGCAGATAAAATAGAAGACTCAGCCTCTCACAGCTCCCTCTTCTTTCAGTCTGCCAGAATGTTATAAATGTGTGTGTGTACAGTTAACAAGAGTGGATGTCATACATCCTACCCTTTCTTGCACGCTTATGGCACCATTCTTATCAAGAGATAGAGACTATTTCCCCTCCTCTTGAATCTGGGATTGTGACCTGTATTGAACAATAGGATGAAACCGGTGAAATTTTATGGGCTTCTGACCCCATGCCTTAAGAAATCTGAAAGCTTCTGAGTTTCCCCCCCCCAAAGCCAGCTATAAGAAAACCAACTACCCCTGAGATCACTATTTCATGAGGAAACCCAATCTAACCACATGAAAAGACCATATGAAAGAGCATTGAGTTTTCAGATATGTGAATGATTTCATGGAACTTGTGGCTCAGACCATTTATTGCTGAATTCAGCTGAATGAGAGACCCCATCAATGTCATGTAGAACAAAAGATCCATCCAGCTGAGACGGGTCATCCAACAGAATTATGAGGAAAACGTATGTTATTATTTTAAACCGCTAAGTTTTGGGGTAGTTTTTTTGTACAGCAGTAGATAAATAGAATATGCACATATATTTATACCAGTAAAATATTAATAGTGTACATGACAACAGTTTCTTCCACTAATAGGCAAATAAACCTCTTTCAACCTGGCCACCCCATGGACAATAATAAATAATGAACAAAATATTAAATAACACCGACTTCAAGGCAATGGAGAGAGAATGAAAGTAGGTGTATCCTGGAGGGGATTTGACCCTTGGAGGAAAAATGAAGTCTGCCTTTTCAGAGCTTATCTCAACATGAAGGTAATGCCTAGTCTGCCTCATTCAGGGCAGTTAAAAACTCTGATAGAAGGCACACTGTCTTTCTGGCTTCAAAAACAGAAGTTAGAGTTTGGATGGGTTCCCCTGGTGGCTCAGATGATAAGAATCTGCCTTCAATGCAGGAGACCTGGGTTCAACCCCTGGGTTGGGAAGATCTCATGGAGAAGGGAATGGCTACCCCCTCCAGTATTCTTGCCTGGAGAATCTTATGGAGAGAGGAGCCTGGTGGGCTACAGTCCATGGGGTCACAAAGAACTGGACACGACTGAGTGACTAACACTTTCACTTTCACTTTTTAAAGATTGGAGCAATTATATTTGCTTGAACATGAGGGGAAGCTCTTAGAAAGGACAGAGCCAGAGACAGACAGCCCTAATTCTGTATATAAACTTCCCAAATAACTGACAACTGAATCAGTCATGCATGGAGTAGGGTTTAAATAAGCTAGCTATGGGGACCGTGTGGATCACAATGAACTGTGGAAAATTCTGAAAGAGATGGGAATATCAGACCACCTGACCTGCCTCTTGAGAAATCTGTATGCAGGTCAGGAAGCAACAGTTAGAACTGGACATGGAACAACAGATTGGTTCCAAATCAGGAAAGGAGTACTTCAAGGCTGTATATTGTCACCCTGCTTATTTAACTTATATGCAGAGTAAGTACATCATGAGAAATGCTGGGCTGGATGAAGCACAAGCTGGAGTCAAGATTTCCGGGAGAAATATCAATAACCTCAGATATGCAGATGACACCACCCTTATGGCAGAAAGTGAAGAAGAACTAAAGAGCTTCTTGATGAAAGTGAAAGAGGAGAGTGAAAAAGTTGGCTTAAAGCCCAACATTGAGAAAACTAAGATCATGGCATCAGATCCCATCACTTCATGGAAAATAGATGGGGATACAGTGAAAACAGTGGCTGACTTTATTTTTTTGGGCTCCAAAATCACTGCAGATGGTGATTGCAGCCATGAAATTAAAAGATACTTACTCCTTGGAAGGAAAGTTATGACCAACCTAGATAGCATATTAAAAGCAGAGACATTACTTTGTCAACAAAGGTCCGTCTAGTCAAGGCTATGGTTTTTCCAGTAGTCATGTATGGATGTGAGTTGGACTATAAAGAAAGCTGAGTGCTGAAGAATTGATGCTTTTGAACTGTGGTGTTGGAGAAGACTCTTGAGAGTCCCTTGGACTACAAGGAAAGCCAACCAGTCCATCTTAAATGAGATCAGTCCTGAGTGTTCATTGGAAGGACTGATGTTGAAGCTGAAACTCCAGTACTTTGGCCACGTCATGTGAAGAGCTGACTCATTGGAAAAGACCCTGATGCTGGGAAAGATTGAGGGCAGGAGAAGGGGATGACAGAGGATGAGATGGCTGGATAGCATCACCAACTTGATGTACATGAGTTTGAGTAAACTCCAGGAGTTGGTGATGGACAGTGAGTCCTGGTGTGCTATGGTCCATGGGGTTGCAAAGAGTTGGACATGACTGAGCAACTGAACTGAACTGATGGGGAATTCCCTGGTGGTTCACAGGTTAAGATTCACACACAGGGTCAATCCTGAATGCTCATGACACAGCCAAACAATTAAATAATCAAGCTGCTGCTTCTGCTGCTGCTGCTAAGTCGCTTCAGTCGTGTCCAACTCTGCGCGACCCCATAGACAGCAGCCCACCAGGTTCCCGCATCCCTGGGATTCTCCAGGCAAGAACACTGGAGTGGGTTGCCATTTCCTTCTCCAATGCATGAAAGTGAAAAGTGAAAGTGAAGTCATTCAGTCATGTCTGACTCTTAGTGACCCCATGGATTGCAGCCTACCAGGCTCCTCCACCCATGGGATTTTTCCAGGCAAGAATACTGGAATGGAGTGCCATTGCCTTCTCTGAAATAATCAAGCTAGTTATGGCTAAAAGAATTGAAGTGTGAGTTGCTGTCCAAGACACAGAGTTTGCATTCTGCACCCAAGCTTGTTATCTTATATTAAAATAAACTCCTCACCTTTTGAAAGAGTATACCAGAATCTGCTGTCTCCATACCACGATATTTTCAAAATCTAGGAGATAACCATAAATGACTTGATATATGAAGAAACAGAATCGTGAGACATATCCTCAAGGGTATCATGAATTTGCCTTTAGCAGAACCTAACAGGTAATGAATGCCTTCTATCTTTCAGGATATATTCTATTTTTACACGTGTTAATATTCATGGCAAATCTATTATGTTGATATAATTAACTCATCAGTCAATATAGAATCAAGAAAGCATAAACTAGTTTAGGTATTTCAGGCAAAGAGAGATAAAACACACAAATTTAGAAAACTAAGGCCTTCCCTGGTGGCTCAGTGGTAAAGAATCTGCTTGCCAATGCAGGAGACAAGAGTTCAATCCCTGGTCTGGGAGGATCCCACATGCTGCGGAGCAACTAGGCCCACACACCACAACCACTGAAGCCCACACCCCCCGGAGCTTTGCAACACGAGAGGCCAGCACAGTGGGAAGTCCTTACACCACAAATAGAGGGTGGCCCCCACTCGCCACAACTAGAGAGAAAAGCCGGTGCAGCAACAAAGATTCAGTGAGGCCATAAATATACAAATACATAAGAAAAAAAGAAAATTGAGCTATTTAATAATTAGAAGGACTAGACAAAGCGGGGAGCCGCTCCTTGCTCCCAGACAAAGGGAAGTGTTATTCAGATACAAAGAACTGTGAGAAGCCACTACGACCCTAACGCGCCTCACTAGGTCATCTGCTGCTATTACTGCAAGACTTGACACAGTCACTTTGAGTCTGTCGCGTCCGCCACACTCGTGGAAGGGAAGCTCCCTCGCCTGCCCCCACCAGCATCACTGCCACCATAGGAGTCTATTTAATCTGCTGCCACTGAGTCTGGAACCAAAGGAAGAATGGCTCTTTTTTCTTCTCCTCTATCATTTTGCTTAAGTGCTTTCCTTTGGCTGAACCTATATTGAAACACTACTGGGAAGGATGTAGAGGAAATGTAGGCCTTATTCTTCTAGACCCTTTGATCCAGGGGAGAAGTCAGAAGGGCAGGGAGAGAGTAAATATGAACAGACATTATTCAGCATGACTGCCATTATTATTTACACAACAGAAACAAGTTTAAAGAGCTTGCCCAAGGTCACCCTGGAGAAGGAAATGGCAAGCCACTCCAGTATTCTTGCCTGGAGAATCCCATGGACAGAGAAGCCTGGTGGGCTACAGTCCATGGGGTAGCAAAGAGTTGGACATGACTGAAGTGACTGAGCACAAGGTCACACATCTAGGAATTGGTGGTTAGCATTTGAACTCAGGAAGCTTAACTCCAGGGGTCATGATCTAATCTGATGGACATTTACCTTGCTTTTAATTATTTAAAATCAAAGTCACAGAGAATTTTTTTGTTTTGTCTCTGGGTTCACATGCTAATTATCATCTTGACAATGACTTACATTTTGCCTTCTTTAGATTTTTCTAAATTACACTGCTACAACCAAGTCGACTACCAACTAATTTCAAAGTCTGTATTTTTATTTGTTTTTCATAATTATATCAATGCCAGATTATGATGCCAAGTGACAGCATTTAACTTTTCATGCATTAGTAAGCAAGTTTGACAGCATGTAGCTTTCACATCCTAATGTCAAAATGACAATATTTGCTCTGCATCTGCCATTGTATTCATTAATTCTTTAATGTTTATAACGACAAAATTACTCTTTCTCAGCAATGGGTTCTATTCAAAGATATTTTCATGAACTATGAAATTAATTTATTGGCTTAGTTGATAAATTAAGAATTTAATTTGACATCATGAAAATGATTTAGTGAAGGGGAGTGTCACACTATCTTGAATGCTGCAGGCTAATGAGAAAACCATACTGCCAAAATCTTCACAATAAATGATGCATGTGAGAGCCAAGTGACCTCACGACAAGCTATAGGGACAAATAGTCCTCGGCAGTTTGAACAAAGAAAGTGATGGGAGAATTGAGTCATCAGAAGGCACATGATGGTCTTCCTAAAAAAGAACAAAATAAAACATGTGACTTTGCACTTACTGCCATATTTAAATTTTGAGCAAAACTGAAACATAGAGCTCTTCTTTATATATATATTATATATATTACTTAATGTAGTTTATCAATAAATTTGTGAGTAAAGACATTAGGAAGAGTTGATATGTGTATAAGTAAATAAATGTATATAAATATACATACACATATTTAGTAACCTACTGTAAGGTATTATTAGGGAGGCTGGCTCTGTTAAAGTAACTGATCGATTCCAAAATTTTAGTTTTTAATGCAGTCAATGTTTACTTCTCACAAACATAACAATCCAAGATGATAGGTGGCTAAATGTCATATGATAATTCAATAGTCTTCCATCTTAAAGCTGTGTCATTCTCTGACTCTCGCCAATATCATCATCCAAATTCAGGAAAAAGAAGGAAAGAACTCAGGCGCTTATATGGGTCAGCATAGAAATGAAACAGACTGTGTCTATTCACATACCTTGGAGATAAAGCAAAATGTGAGTCTTACTTGCCATTAAAAAAAAATCAAAGGACAGAGTTTGGGAGTACCAGAGCAACTGGAAATTAAAAGGGGGAAATGCTGGAAAAGAGGAAACCACAGGAAACAAATTCTAAACCTAAGTATAAGCTTCCCTTGAGTCCTTGGTTGACTCCTGAACTGCACACCAGCAGCATGAGACTGCAAAGTGTCCACAGGCAAAATCACAACTGGAAGCCCTGAATTTCTGATCAGAGGTTTCAGCAGCTCCCTACTTCATGGGAGGCAGAGTTTTGGGTTCAGGTCAAGTTACGTAAAAGGGAATTGGTAAACACCTTGAGCTGGTATTAGAAGGATGCCACAGGAGAAAATAACAAGTCTCAGGATTGAAGTATTTGTTTTAGAACTTGGAAAACTAACAATAAACAAACAAAAATTGGAATAGATTACTTTTCCAAGACCCAAACCTAAACCTCCAAGATCCAGTTGATCCCTAGTAATTTAACTGTCTGCCAGAACAAAACTCAACACGACAGAGAGGGAAGTAATAGAATCTAGAATCTTTACAACTTACTATTCACAATATCCAGTTTACAACAAAACATATTGTAAAAGGTATATCTTGTGGGTGTATTGCGGGCTCAGTTCCAGATCACCGAAATAAAGCACTTATAATGATCAAGCAAGCAAACTTTTTGCTTTCCCAATGCATATAAAAGTTATATTTACACTATAGTCTACTAAGTATTCAGTAGCATTTTGTCAAAAAACACACATATCTTAACTAAAAAATTCTTTATTGCTAAAACATGCTAGCCATCTTCTGAGCCTTTGGTGAGCCATAATCTTTTTGCAATAGCAACATTGAAGGTCACTGATCACAGATCACCATAACATATGTAATAATAATGGAAAAGTCTTAAATATTGTGAGAATTGCCAAAATTTGACACAGAGGCACAGATTGAGCAAACACTGTTGGAAACGATGTTCTCATAGATTTGCTTGACAGCAGGGTTGCCAGAAATCTTCAATACTATTGCAAAGTGCAATAACAGCAAAGAATAAAGCAAAGCAAAATAAAATGAGGTATGCTTGTAATCATTAGACATCCTAAACATAGCAATGTGATCTGTCAAAAACAAATCATTCAATAGAAACATTGACAACCAAAATATTGTAATTAGCAGACATAGATTTAAAAAAAAGAGAAATAAATGAAAGAATTTTCAGTAAAACTTTAGTGAATATTTGTGAAATTTCAGGAAAATATTAAAACTAAACCAAATGAACCAAATGAATACTCTAAAACTGAAAAGTAAAAATTTGCTACCTGAAAAGTAAAAAGAAGAAACATTGGTTGAACAGTAGATTGAAAAGGAAATAATAGAGCCTCAATTACTTGTGATAAAATGTCAAGTGATTAGTGTATGTTAATTGAAATCTCAGAAGGAGATGAAGGAAAAAATAAGGCAGAAAGATATGTCAAGAAAGACTGGTAAAAAATAATTCACATTTAATCAGAAATAGAAACAAAGATTCAAGAAATTTAGAAAATTTCAAGCAGGAAAAATGTGAAGAAAACCACACATAAGAACATCAAATTTAAACTACTTATAGCAAGAAAAAAAGAGACTGAAAAAAAAATCTTAATGGTAGAGAGGAAAAAATGCATACATCTACAGGAAATGCTGGCTAAATTCTTGCCAGCAACAATGGAAAATAGAAATCAGCGAGATTTTCTTTAACATACTGAGAAAAACAATAATCAAAATAATTGTTAACTAGAATTATGTATCCGATAAAAATGTATTGTAAAATTGAAGTTGAAATAAATATGTTCATTTGCTCAGTCATGTCCAACTTTTGCAACTATATGGACTGTAGTTTGCCAGGCTCCTCTGTTCATGGGATTTTCCAGGCAAGAATACTTGAGTGGGTAGCCATTTCCTATTCCATAAAATAAATATAATTTCAGACAAACATAAGTTGAGAGCATTTTTTTCCACTCCAAAAAATACAAAGGAAATTATTTAAGCATAATGAAAAACCAAACAGATAAAAATTCACATGTACAGAGAGTAATACAGAGAACTGAAAATAGTAAATGTGTGGGTAAACACATATATGCCTCATATACGCCTCTTGAGAAACCTGTATGCAGGTCAGGAAGCAACAGTTAGAACTGGACATGGAACAACAGACTGGTTCCAAATAGGAAAAGGAGTACGTCAAGGCTGTATATTGTCACCCTGTTTATTTAACTTATATGCAGAGTACATCATGAGAAACGCTGGACTGGAAGAAACACAAGCTGGAATCAAGATTGCCAGGAGAAATATCAATAAGCTCAGATATGCAGATGACACCACCCTTATGGCAGAAAGTGAAGAGGAACTCAAAAGCCTCTTGATGAAAGTGAAAGTGGAGAGTGGAAAAGTTGGCTTAAAGCTCAACATTCAGAAAATGAAGATCATGGCATTCGGTCCCATCACTTCATGGGAAATCGATGGGGAAACAGTGGAAACAGTGTCAGACTTTATTTTTCTGGGCTCCAAAATCACTACAGATGGTGACTGCAGCCATGAAATTAAAAGACGCTTACTCCTTGGAAGGAAAGTTATGACCAACCTAGATAGCATATTCAAAAGCAGAGACGTTACTTTGCCAACAAAGGTCCGTCTAGTCAAGGCTATGGTTTTTCCTGTGGTCATGTATGGATGTGAGAGTTGGACTGTGAAGAAGGCTGAGCGCCGAAGAATTGATGCTTTTGAGCTGTGGTGTTGGAGAAGACTCTTGTGAGTCCTTTGGACTGCAAGAAGATCCAACCAGTCCATTCTGAAGGAGATCAGCCCTGGGATTTCTTTGGAAGGAATGATGCTAAAGCTGAAACTCCAGTGCTTTGGCCACCTTATGTGAAGAGTTGACTCATTGGAAAAGACTCTGATGCTGGGGGGCATTGGGGGCAAGAGGAGAAGGGGACAAGAGAGGATGAGATGGCTGGATGGAATCACTGACTCAATGGACGTGAGTCTGGGTGAACTCCGGGAGTTGGTGATGGACAGGGAGGCCTGGCGTGCTGCGATTCATGGGGTCGCAAAGAGTTGGACATGACTGAGTGACTATCTAATCTGATCTGAAACACATATAAAAATATCTTTTTTCTTAAATTATTTAGAAGTTAATTGACTCAAAATAATAATATATTTGGTGTTTATATTATACAAAGCAATAAAATATGTGATAAAATAAGGATGAGAGGGAGTGTACATGAAATTATACTGTAGTAAAGTTCTTACAATGTATATGATATGGTACAATATTAATTTAATATATATTTTGAGAAGTTAAGGAGATATATTTTAATCATAGAGTAACTAATAAAACATAAATAAAACAAGCATCTCCCGGAGTTTGCTCAGACTCATGAGTCGAGTGCAAACTCTGGGAGGTGCTGAAGGACGGAGAAGCCTGGAGTGCAGCAGTCCATCGGGTTGAATCAGACACAATTTAGATAGTGAACAACAACAGCAACCCCAAAAGGATTCAAATGACATAGAAACAGAGAACAGGATCTATTAATAGGAAACAACTAACAAAATGGTTGGAGAAGGAAATGACAACTCACTCCAGTATTCTTGCCTGGAGAATCCCAGGGACAGGGGAGCCTGGTGGGCTGCCGTCTATGGGGTCGCACAGAGTCAGACACGACTGAAGTGACTTAGCAGCAGCAGCAGCAGCAGCAACAAAATGGTTAGCTTAAACCCAATCATATTAGTGATTATACTAAATGTAAATGGAGTAAATACTTTGATTAAAATGGGAAAACATTTCAGGTTAGACTAAAAAAAAAAAAATAGTCCCAAACATACACTACTTACAAGAGTCACATTTCATTAAGATCTAGAGAAGCTCACTATACAAACGTTAAACCAAGGAAAACTGGAGTTACTTTATTGATATCAAACAAAGTCAATTTTAAGACCAGAGATGCTAATAAAGAGGGACATTTCAAATGATAAAGAGTTAATTCCTCAAGAAGACATGATAACCTAAACGTATGTCTTCATTATAAGGAATTTCAAATACATTGAAATCTATAGGGAGAAATAGGACCAAAGCTATACTTTCTACCCCTGCAAAGATGTTGAAACTATATCTGTTATTTCAAAGAGCAAATATTTGGGCCCAATATTATTGACATTCTCTTTAGTATTCCCTTAGAGCACATTTCATTGTTTGTTCCTTTAAGAAAATACTTTTAATTTTAGCTTTTTTTTCTCTATTGAGCTTAGTTCTGTCTCTATTTTCCTTTTAAAAATAACTGTGTTTTTCTAGGTATGATAGACAAAAGGTACACAGTGTGCATATGTTCAGAATGCCAGTAAGCTCGGGCTAAAATTTACAAGGGCATCAAACCCGTCAATCCTAAAGGAAATCAACCCTGAATATACATTGGAAGGGCTGATGCTGAAACTGAAGCTCCAATACTTTGCCCATCTGATATGAAGAGCTGACTCACTGGAAAAGCCCTGATGCTGGGAAAGATTGAGGGCAGGAGGAAAAGGGGACAACAGAGGACAAGATGGTTGGATGGCATCACTGACTCAATGGACATGAGTTTGAGAAAACTCTGGGAGATAGTGAAGGATAGGGAAGGCTGGCATACTGCAAGTCAGTGGGGTTGCCAAAGAGTTGGACATGACTTAGTGGCTGAACAACAGCAATAAAAATTATGGACCAGCATAAGCCCGAGGATGTGTTGTGGTCGCTTCTACAGGGCTGAAGGTAAAACTAGATTCTGTAAGCAGGTGAAAGTAGGTGAGAGAAGTTGCCAGGAGCCAGCGTGAGGAACTCTGCCCATGGCAAAGGTCATGAGGAAGGAGGCTCAGCATATGCAAAGGCAGGATTGAGCCTCAGGAGTCCCCCTGGAAATTCTCGAGCATCTACCCCCAAAACCAGAGTCTGCCTACTTTACTGCTTTGTGCTCTCACCTACACCTCTGACTTTACGGGGGGCTGTCCCCCACCACCTCTCTCTGTAAAGGAGTTAACTTATAGCTCCAGTTAATAAAATAATTCCTGGGTGTGACAGGAGTGTTTCAACCTACAAACTCCTCTGAAGGTTCTCTAGCCTGCCTGACAGGCTTGTCCGGCCACATGTGATTGTTCAGAGCTTCCCAACCGTGAGAGGCACAAGATGCTCTAAACTTTCTAAAAACAGATTCTTTTAAGAAGTTAGGAAATTATTAGTGTAGTATAGTGGGCTGATTAAAAATTATATTGGTAAAGGGTTTTTCATTTGCTGAGCCAATGTTTGCTGCCAAGTCTCCACATCCCCTGCCCTTATACACATTAATGAATATATAAAAGAAATAAGTATTAACCTTTGATATTAATCACGTTAGACCTTAGGCTAAGCAAATTTTTTCCTTAATTAAAACCCACTACACCCTCACCCTACAGGAATGTAACTTTATCTGTTGCCTTCGGAAGGTGGCATCTGTTTTAAGAATAATCACCCCTGGAAAAATAAGTGTTCTGGTTGACTGACCGCTGTCACAAGAAGAGGGTCATAAATTGTCAGCAGGCCTCCTGGCCAAAAGATGATGTAACACCCCTAAGACCTTTGTATGAACCACCTGATTTTGATAGAAGTCAGGACTGCTGACCCCGCGTGACTTTTATATTATATCTCTGTGTATAAAAAGCGGACCCTAGAAAACAAAAAATGGGATCAGTTCCTCGAAAGACTGATCTCCCCATGTCGTTCTTTCTCTCACCTTCTGGCTGAATTCCCATATGGAACGTGGAGGCTCGTCAAGCCTACTAATTATGCCTGGGCTTCTAAGATCTGACCAGAGAGGCCTTAGTGTCTCCTCTCCTTTGGGAGAATGGGAGGACGCCTGCGGCCTATGTAGGTGATGTAAATTCCTTGCCTTGAAATTGTATTAGCTTTCCACGTAAACCAAGTTATTCAGCCTCTTTTTCTGCTGAATTTTCCTACTGAGCTATCCCTATTTAACCACTCTTTATATCTTTAATTAATGCTTAATTGATCTATTGTTTCCTGATCACCAAAACCGTCTCCCCTTCGAATTCCCTGGATCCACAGGGGCTGGACCCCAGCAAGAAGTCACTATGTAACGAGCACACACTATCATGAAGGCTTGTGCTGAATACTTGATGTCTATCACATACCTAATTCTTGCAATATCCGATAAGGTAAGCATCCTTTTGCAAGTTTTAGATTGGAGGATACTGCCCAAGATCACATAGTTTATAGACAATGGAGATGAATTACAGATTCTGTTTCCCATGACTCTAGAGCCTAGAGAGTGTCACACAGAGAAGTAAGTCAGAAAAACAAATTTCATGTGTTAATGCATATATACGAGATCTAGAAAAAAATGACAGAGGTGACCTTGTTTGCAAAGCAGAAATAGAGACACAGACATAGAGAACAAATGTGTGGATACCAAAGGGGGAAGCAGGGGTGGGAGGAACTGAGAGCTTAGGATTGACACCATACACTACTGATCCTACGTACAAAGTTGATAACTAGTGAGAATATACTGTATGTAGCACAGGGAACCCTGCTCAAAGCCCTGCAGTGCCCTACATGGGAAGGAAGTCCAAAAGGGAGGGGATATATGTCTATGCATGGCTGATTCATTCTGCTAGAAACTAACACAGCATTGCAAAGTATCTATACTTCAATGAAAATTAATTTTAAAACAAGCCTGTATGTCTATTGCCAAATGAACTTCTACCAATAACGAGAAAGTAAGACCTATGCTGAGGAAGATGGAGGAAAGATAATGCATCTGTGACAGGGCAAGACAGTGACACACCAGGTCTGATCATTAAAATGACTGAGGAGGGCAAGCAAGAGAAACTGGAAGAGACAGAGGAAAGAGAAAACAGGAACGAAACATCTTTTCAGAATAAAACCCTGGTGCTAAAGGGTAGCCTGGCTCTGTTCCCCACTTCCTGGTTTGTCTTTGTAGACAAGACTGTCTCCCTTTCTGAGACTCAATTTCCTCCTCCATAAGATGAGGGAAGTAGAGGGACAGATTTTAAAGATGGCATCCAGGTCAAAACTTCCATCCTTCTCAGACCAGGCTGCCAATTTCCCTATGCCAGCCACAGTGGCCAAAAAATGCACTGCAGGACTTCGTCAAATCTGTATCAGCAGGAGAAGCAAAGGTAGAGAAACACCTCAGGCCAAACTCATTAACAGTTGTTTCATTAATCACAGTTTGTATTTCAAATCCAAAGACAATCTGTCCAATTAACATTAAAGCTCTGGCAGCCATAGGAAGACCTTTAGGAAAAGGCAATTTGACACAATTGCTAATAATGCTCGCATTTAGAAGAATGGCTCCCAAACATAATATTCTCCAGGTGACAGCTTGAGTCCTGACAAGGAGGGAACACAGATTTCAGGCACCTCCACAATCTGATCCTTTCTCTCCACCTGGGCTCACTGCCCCGACGCTTGTCATAGGCCAGCTGCCATTTTTTGTTGTTCAGTTGCTAAGTCCTGTCCAACTTTGGGACCCCATAGAGTGCAGCACACCAGGCTCCTCTGTCCTTAACTATCTCCTGGAATTTGATCAAATTCATGTCCACTGAAACAGTGATGCTATCTATCCATCTTATCCTCTGCCATCCCCTTCCCCTCTTGCCTTCGATCTTTCCCAGCATCAGGGTATTTCCCAATGAGTCAGTTCTTTGCATCAGATGGCCAAAGTATTGGAGCTTCAACTTCACCATCAGCCCTTCCAACAAATATTCAAGGTTGATTTCCTTTAGGATAGACGGGTTCGATCTCCTTGCTATCCAAGGGACTCTCAAGAGTCTTCTGCAGCACCACAATTAGAAACCATTAGTTCAGGCCCAGTTTTTCAGGACACACCACTGTCATCAACATCTCTGTACTTGGTCCATCTGAACCCACAGCATTTTGCCAAACTCAAGTTTGTGTGCCCCAAAGCACAGTGAAGACAGACAAACAGAAATGCAGTTTAGAGAAGAGAAACGTTTACTGCAAAGGCCAAGCAAGGATTATAAGCTGCTCACACCCCAAAGACCTGAGCTCCCTGCTGGCTTTCAGGGAAAAGTTTCTTAAAGGCAAAATTTGGGGTGAGGGCTGCAGGTGAGTGCCTTTCTTTTGATTGGTTGGTCGTGAGGTGACAGATGGTACTCTAGAAATCCTGGGCTCAGCTTGAAGTTACTATTCTCCACCCAGGGGACAGAGTTTAGTCCCTGCTATTGTTGTTTAGTCACCAAGTCATGTCCAGCTCTTTTGCAGCCCTTTGCGCTGTAGCCCACCAGGATCCACTGTCCATGGGATTTCCCAGGCAAGAATTTTGGAGTAGGATGCAATTTCCTTCTCCAGGGGATCTTCTTGACCCAGGGATTGAACTCACATCTCCTGCTGGCGTCTCTTGCTTTGCAGGCATATTCTTTACCACTGAGCCACCAGGTAAGCCTTAGCTCCTGTAGAAGAACTCAGATCCATGTATCAGATGGCTCTGTATATCCACTGGAGAGGGCTAGGCCTCTGCTTTGTACTGTACCATGTGTGCTCAATTTTGTCCACCTGTTTTGTGACCCCATGGACTATAGCCTGCCAGATTCCTCTGTCCATGGGATTCTCCAGGCAAGAATACTGGAGTGGGTTGCCATTTCCTCCTCCAGGGGATCTTCCCGACCCAGGGGTCGAACCCACATCTCTTGCAGCTTCTGCCTTGGCATGCAGGTTCTTTACAACCAGCGCTGCCTGGTGAGCACAGGTCTCCACCTTATAGCTGCACTATTGTTTCTTGCACTCATCTCACATGCTAGTAAAGTAATGCTCAAAATTCTCCAAGCCAGGCTTCAGCAATATGTGAACCGTGAACTTCCTGATGTTCAAGTTGGGTTTAGAAAAGTCAGAGGAACCAGAGATCAAATTGCCAACATCTGCTGGATCATAGAAAAAGCAAGAGAGTTCCAGAAAAACATCTATTTTTGCTTTATTGACTATGCCAAAGCCTTTGACTGTGTGGATCACAATAAACTGTGGAAAATTCTTCAAGAGATGGGAATACCAGACCACCTGATCTGCCTCTTGAGAAATCTGTATGCAGGTCAGGAAGCAACAGTTAGAACTGGACATGGAACAACAGACTGGTTCCAAATAGGAAAAGGAGTTCGTCAAGGCTGTATATTGTCACCCTGTTTATTTAACTTCTATGCAGAGTACATCATGAGAAACGCTGGACTGGAAGAAACACAAGCTGGAGTCAAGATTTCCGGGAGAAATATCAATAACCTCAAATATGCAGATGACACCACCCTTATGGCAGAAAGTGAAGAGGAACTCAAAAATCTCTTGATGAAAGTGAAAGTGGAGAGTGAAAAAATCGGCTTAAAGCTCAACATTCAGAAAACGAAAATCATGGCATCTGGTCCTACCACTTCATGGGAAATAGATGGGGAGACAGTGGAAACAGTGTCAGACTTTATTTTTCTGGGCTCCAAAATCACTACAGATGGTGACTGCAGCCATGAAATTAAAAGACGCTTACTCCTTGGAAAGAAAGTTATCACCAACCTAGATAGTATGTTCAAAAGCAGAGACATTGCTTTGCCAACAAAGGTTCGTCTAGTCAAGGCTATGGTTTTTCCTGTGGTCATGTATGGATGTGAGAGTTGGACTGTGAAGAAAGCTGAGCGCCGAAGAATTGATGCTTTTGAACTGTGGTGTTGGAGAAGACTCTTGAGAGTCCCTTGGACTGCAAGGAGATCCAACCAGTCCATTCTGAAGGAGATCAGCTCTGGGATTTCTTTGGAAGGAATGATGCTAAAGCTGAAACTCCAGTACTTTGGCCACCTCATGCGAAGAGTTGACTCATTGGAAAAGACTCTGATGCTGGGAGGGATTGGGGGCAGGAGGAGAAGGGGAGGACAGAGGATGAGATGGCTGGATGGCATCACTGACTCGATGGACGTGAGTCTGGGTGAACTCCGGGTGTTGGTGATGGACAGGGAGGCCTGGGGTGCTGCGATTCATGGGGTCACAAAGAGTCGGACACGACAGAGTGACTGATCTGGTCTGATCTGATTGTTTCTTTGCTGCTCCTCCTTTGGCTCTGTGTGCCTTCACTACTCTGAATGGTTTGATATGCTCTTTGGAACTCACGGAAGGCCTACAGGAGGAGATTTTTGTACCTAGGAAAGTCCCACGGAGTTCTGCGGAGTTTTAAGCCCACATGCCTTCCCAATTATTTTGTGGCCCAGCCAAAGCTTCTCCATATTATATTTCCAGTAATATTGATACTTATTCCAATAAATAATTATTAAACTATATTGAGACTTGTGTTTGAATCTCACCACAATCGATTATTAACATGGTGATGCTTATGTTTTTAAGTAATAGATATACACAGACAAAAACATTCTAATACTACAAAGGGCTATACAATAAAACCTAAATCTCCCTTTCTCTCTAACTACCAGGATCCTCTTTGGATGCACTCTCAAGTTAATAATATCTTGTATTTTCTTCCAAAGACGTGCATATAAGAATATACATAAATTAAAATAAAAATTCCCCACACAAATAGTAATAGGCACATCATTTTACACTTGGCTAAACAAAATATCTTGGTTGTGGTTTCATGTGAGTACATATAAAATTGACCTTTCTGAGCATCAGTGCCTTTTTAGGTGAAGTGGCATAAAGAAGTGATTTGAACTGGCTTTTGGGTGCCTGTACTCTGGGTACATACCTACTCCCTGAGTGCATAGCACCTAGGACACTGTAGTATAATCATCTGATAGTACCTTATGCAACGCTGGCAACACATTATTGCCATTTGTAGGCTGAATGACAATGAATCTAAGGAATACTTAGAGGCTCCCCTGGTGGTTCAGAGGTTAAAGCGTCTGCCTCCAATGCGGGAGACCCGGATTTGATCACTGGGTTGGGAAGATCCCCTGGAGAAGGAAATGGCAACCCACTCCAGTATTCTTGCCTGGAGAATCCCATGAATGGAGGAGCCTGGTAGGCTACAGTCCATGGGGTCACAAAGAGTCAGACACGACTGAGCGACTTCACTTTCACTAATGGTATTTTACTGAGTCCTAGTCAATTGACTGGGAGGCTGAGATACTTGGTAGAACATTATTTCTGGATGTGTCTGTGAGGGTGTTCAGGAAGAGAGTAGTATTTGAATTGGTGGAGTGCAAACAGGCCAGCCTCATGAGTGTAGGTGAGCATCAGTCAAGCCACTGAGGGCCTGGCAGGAACAAAAGCACAGAGGACGAGTGAGTTTTCCCTCTTTGCCTGAGTTGGGACGGCCATTCTGCCCTTGGACTTGGAGCTTCTAGTTCTCAGGACTCCAGACTTGGGCTGGGGGGACCTATATCATCAACCGCTATGGCTCTCAGGACTCCAGACTTGGACTGGGGGGACCTATATCATCAACCGCTATGGTTCTGAGGACTCCAGACTGATACTGAACAACACCAGTAGCTTTCCTGGTTCTGCAGCTGTCAGGTGGCAGATCATGGGACTTCTAATAAACAATCTCCTCCTATGTGTCTAAATCTGTCTATCTATCTATTATTGGTCTGTTCTCTTGAAAACTCCAGTTAATACAGGTAGTTACCCAAAATCATAGCATCAAGAACAATACCTGACAAGCGGAAGGTAGGTACTATGGGATTTCTCTTCCTCTCCTCACTTTCATAGTAAGCACAGGATAAATTTTACAACAGAGTGCTGAACTTTATTCTCCATCATTTGCCAGTGTGCGTGTGTATGTGTGTGTGTCTCAGTCATGATTTACAGATATACGGAGGCAAACAGGTAGACTGTTTAGGATGAGATCTGAGAGACCTGGGCTTCTCTGGTGGCTCAGACGGTAATGAATCCACCTGCAACACAGAAGACCTGGGTTAGATCCCCGGGTTGGGAAGATCCCCTGGAGAAGGGAATGGCTACCCACTCCAGTGGGTATTCTTGCCTGCAGAATTCCATGGATGGAGGAACCTGGTGGGCTACAATCTATGGGGTCACAAAGATTTGGACACGACCGAAAGACTTACACTTTCTGGGGAAAATGATCAAGTCAGGAAAGTTATCCCTCCCCTAGCCACCACTTCCCTAAGGAATTTGTTGAATGGGAAAAGCCCCAGAGTTAGAGAGAAGCTCTGGTTGAAGGTCATGGTTGCACAATCCCACGGAGACTCCCACGACTTCCATCAGGCTCCTGTCACTCGTCTACATAGTAGGAGTAAGGGACTGAGCCTAGATAGGATTTCTGAGATGTCTAAATCAGATGATGCACATGAAAACACTTGAGAGATGCAGAGTGGCTTTAAAAGTGACCACATTATTGAGGGGATCCTGCATTGACACTCTTACCTGGCTGCCTTCACTACCTCTAACACATTATTAAAACAAGGGCCAGAGAACAAAATGCTCTGGGAAGACTTTAACACATAGAGATTCATGAAGAATTGTAGCATGTGTGTGTGTGTGTGTGTGTGTGTGTGTGAGATCTGCCCATTCATTAAAACACCAATCCCTCTGTTAGGGATATGGTGAACAGGAGACCCCTGGGGCATAAAAAGGCAAGGGGTAGTCTCCAGAAAACCCCCCAAAGTGAATGAAGATCTAGTGAGATAGTCCTTGAGGAAGTCTGAAGTATGGAAAGTAAAGAGAGACCATTGTGTTGGGAATACTTTTCTGAAAGATAAACTCTTAGACCTGACAGTTTCTGGCAAAGGTGGATAAAGATATCCTATTTTACAAGAGCTGGTTTACTGAGAAGAGGGGTGTTGGGGAGGGGTGGAAGATATGCAACTTTGAAACTGCCTAGGTACCCACAACTTAGACACCCCAGATGTGGAGTCTGAAATTAATAATATACTTTCTGGTCTGGACAGGAATGCTTCAGGTATATTGCTGGGTGAGGTGGGGGTTCCTTTGGGAGAATCATTATGGAGAAAACAAGGAAGCCTTGAGCATTGCTGTGAACTTTCCCAGAGCCTGGCCTTCCTGGAGGGTTGGGCATCCCACTGTGCTTACTGGTAATTACCAGACACACTCAGCTGCTCAACGGGCTCAGATGTCAGAGAATGGTGCCTCCCTCCCTGTTTCTCTCTTCCTGCTGGCTGTCTCTCCCAGGGAGTCTTTGCCATTTTCCCTGCAGAGTCCTGCTGGCCCTGGTGGGGAAGCAGAACAAACAGAGGTTATGCTGTTGATTCTTTTCTCTTTTCCCCATGGAATCACTGAACTGCACCTGGGGAAGGGGAATAAAGGGGTCATTAGATTCTGGGGGAGGAGGGGACAACCTTTGAAATAGTCTTTTTTGGGTGACACCTGAGCAATCCAAGTCTGCAATTTCCTCCATGACTGTTCATCCTTCTCAAATAAGTCCCCTAATGACAGTGTGGGCGATGGGTGGAGACAGGGCAGTTGAATGTTAAAATAGATTCCAAGGAGATATTAAAAGCCAAAGGACTACCTCAGATCAGATCAGATCAGTCACTCAGTCGTGTCCGACTCTTTGCAACCCCATGAATCGCAGCACGCCAGGCCTCCCTATCCATCACCAACTCCCGGAGTTCACTGAGGGGTGGGGAACACAGACGGGTGAGCCGAAGGGACGAGATAGGAATTCTGCTGCCTTGTCTGGTAAGAAGCTGGAATCTTTTGTTCATTCTATTGCTCAGCACACCATCATGCTGATGCTTCATAATCCTTCGGCATCTTCCTCCTTATTTCCAGAGTCACCAAGCTAACCTGAACCTTAATTGTCTTTCTCCTTGACAATTACGGTTATAGACTCCCTGCCCCCAGGCCCTGCCACTTCCAGTCTACCCTGTAGATGTCACCAAATCGAACACTCTAAAATATAATTTTAAACCTGTCATTTTCCTGCTTAAAAACTTCAGCAATTCTCCAATGTCTGCAAAGCAAAGGCTGAAAATCTTAGTCTAGAAATCAATTCTGCCAAGATCTTAGACATTCTGTGTCCACTATGAAGGCTGCAACCAGATCTTATTCATCTTATGCTATGCTATGCTATGCTAAGTCACTTCAGTCATGTCTGACTCTGTGCGACCCCATAGATGGCAGCCCACCAGGCTCCCCCGTTCCTGGGATTCTCCAGGCAAGAAAGAACACTGGAGTGGGTTGCCATTTCCTTTCCCAATGCATGAAAGTGAAAAGTGAAAGGGAAGTCGCTCAGTTGTGTCCGACTCTTAGTGACCCCATGGATTGCAGCCTAACATGCTCCTCCATCCATGGGATTTTCCAAGCAAGAGTACTGGAGTGGGGTGCCATTGCCTTCTCCGCTTATTCATCTTACTGTCCTAATGCTGATATGTAAGGTCTAGGAGAAAAAAAATTGGATTCATTTTTCATTGCTGACACATAATAAAGTTCTCAAATGATTGTTGTTGGATGAACATGTTAATTAGCTCATTAAATATTGTATGGCACAGTATATGGTAGGTGTCCAAAGTCTTTGCTGAACCAAAGGGTGAGTGGAGACAGGCAGAGAAGAAAGTGATGCTGTCTTAAAACAGGCAGCTACATAGATGGATGGACACTAGGGTTATGGGCCTCAGAATTAGAGCAAGGCAGTAGAAATTTTGCTGAAGGAGTTAAAGATATGGATAAAGCGGAGGCTTAAGGCCATCTGAAATTCAGACCAGATATTGGAAATGGAAGCAGACCAGAGAGGGAGACTGAGCGAGCTGAAGGACCATCAGTTCAGTTCAGTCTCTCAGTCGCGTCCAACTCCTTTCGACCCCCTGAACCGCAGCACACCAGGCCTCCCTGTCCATCACCAACTCCCGGAGTCCACCCATGTCTATTGAGTCAGTGATGCCATCCAACCACCTCATCATCTGTCGTCCCCTTCTCTTCCTGCCCTCAATCTTTCCCAGCATCAGGGTCTTTTCAAATGAGTCAGCTCTTTGCATCAGGTGGCCAAAGTTTTGGAGTTTCAGCTTCAACATCAGTACTTTCAGTGAACACCCAGGACTGATCTCCTTTCATGAAGGACCATAGGTGGGCACTATTTAAGGGGACAGGTAGTTATGAAAGCAAAGCTGTTGAAAGGAGAGTTTGGGAGCCCAGGTAAGGGGACAAGGAGTCATGAGCCATCTGGGTGAAAGCGAGTGACTCAGACATTGTGAACACCAACCAGGATGTGATGGATAAGTTTTAATAACTGCTATTGCTAAAAAGCCTCTGGATGAAAGTGAAAGTGGAGAGTGAAAAAGTTGGCTTAAAGCTCAACGTTCAGAAAAGGAAGATCAAGGCATCCGGTCCCATCACTTCATGGGAAATAGATAGGGAAACAGTGGAAACAGTTTCAGACTTTATTTTTTGGGGCTCCAAAATCACTGCAAATGGTGACTGCAGCCATGAAATTAAAAGACACTTACTCCTTGGAAGGAAAGTTATGTCCAATCTAGATAGCATATTCAAAAGCAGAGACATTACTTTGCCAACAGAAGTCCGTCTAGTCAAGGCTATGGTTTTTCCCGTGGTCATGTATATGGATGTGAGAGTTGGACTGTGAAGAAAGCTGAGCGCCGAAGAATTGATGCTTTTGAACTGTGGTGTTGGAGAAGACTCTTGAGAGTCCCTTGGACTGCAAGGAGATCCAATCAGTCCATTCTGAAGGAGATCAGCCCTGGGATTTCTTTGGAAGGAATGATGCTAAAGCTGAAACTCCAGTACTTTGGCCACCTCATGTGAAGAGTTGACTCATTGGAAAAGACTCTGATGCTGGGAGGGATTGGGGGCAGGAGGAGAAGGGGACGACAGAGGATGAGATGGCTGGATGGCATCACCAACTCAATGGACATGGGTTTGGGTGAACTCCGGGAGTTGGTGATGGACAGGGAGGCCTGGCGTGCTGCGATTCATGGGGTCTCAAAGAGTTGGAGACGACTGAGTGACTGAACTGAACTGAACTGAACTGATTGCTTTATATGGATGGGGCTTCAATTGTGGCTCGTATCAGTATCTTTGAGACTTGCATGACAGCTGAAAGCCCATTTGTCAGAAAAATAAATAAACCCAAGTAATTTTCCACACAATTACAGAAGCCGAGAGATTTCCCTGAAGGAAATCCCAGGTTCAAATAACCTGTTTTATGTAGTCTGGACACCTCATATTTACATTACTTTTTTGGTTTTCATCATCCATAATACATTGAATCCTTGCAACTCTCTGAAATTAGTAATAAATTATTCCTATTTTAAGGAAACTGAGCTTTCTTGAGAAAATGTGCCTTGTCCAAGGGAGAAGTAAGTAGCGGCATATTTAGAGTAGAAGTCAGGTTTTTGGGGTTTGAGTTGAATGGTTTGTTTTTCCTCTCATATGTTCACCCAAACAAGCTGTGCTAAGATTTCTGCATGAACCAGAAGGCACTTTCACAAGTGTTGTTTGAGCGCCTACCATGTACCAAGGACTGTACGAGGCCCTTGAGACACATCAGGGAACAAAACAGCCAACATTCCTGTTTTTGTGGAGTCCAGACCCAAGCTGAAGTCAGTGTTTTCCCAGCCTAAAAGCCTGGGTTGGATCATATTCTGGCCATAAATGATTGATTCAGGTACTTAATGAAAAGCTATAAGCTAGTAGGCAGCATTCTAAGTACTAGTTGTCAAAGGTAGGGTTTTATGTCAGGAAACACTGAACAAGCATGCTTCATCTTCCATCACTAGCTATCACAGAATCTACTCATTTTCATCTCTTGTTGTTGTTGTTCTTTTTCCATTAATATATTTTTAGGCTTGAGTCTCTCTATTTTCCATCTTACCAAAGGGAAAAGACACAAATAAGTCATCTAACACATGGTTGTTCAGAAGAGGAGCAATAAAAACTAGACTAAGAGTTGGGCCACCCAGTGCCCCAGAACCAACTTCATCATTTGTGGTACTCCTTTTCCCCACCTGTAAAGCAAGTATGTATGTTTCTGTGCTTCTCTTTGTCCTAAACTATGAGGGATACCTGAGAACTTTGAGTGTGTTTGAGAGAAAACTTAAAATTGCAAGGTCGTGATATACAGAAGGTGAGAGAAAACTCTCCCCCACAATTGGTAGCTGCCTGCTTTGGCTCTGGGAACCAAACAGCTCTTAGCTGACTGGGATGTAGGGGGCAGGAAAGGTGAGAGGCAGGACAAAATCTTAGTTTCTCATTAGAGAAGGAGCAAGACAGATTAGTGGATTCGACTGTCGCGTGTAGAATATTGTGGGCTGTGCTTCCTTCTGAAGAGGTTGGTGCCCTTTGAAAAAGCAGTCAGAGAGGCTGTTACTGGACTGGAAAATGTGGGACAAACTCAGACTCCGGGAATGTCAGAACAGAAGAGACCTGATAAAGCTTGTGCAATTCCCTTCATCTATTTTGCATGTGAAGGGCACTTAGGGGTAGAAGGTGTGACTGGGAAAGGTGACATACCCATGGTCACAGAGCTCAGCCAGCAGGGCCATGACAAGAAATCGAGGGAACGCCCCTTGTTGCCGAAAACGAAGTGAACCTCCTCTTTGTTCTGCTTCTCGCCGCCTTTAGTAAAATCGTTCTTTTCCTTCCATCTGCTACTTGCTTAGCATCTCAGAATTAATAAAATGTGGTAATAACAGTTATCCCTTCTTGACAGCCTGGAATCTGACACTTAAAAATTGAAGATGTGACTCATTAAACCTCTAGGTATGTTTTTAAGAGTCATTTTGTACATGATTAAATGTTTATAATGAGAGTTGATAAAATTATATCTGTGGTTTGAATTTTCAGTTTAGATACATTCTCCTCCATTCTTTCTCTTCCTCACTCCACCTAGTCTGAATTCTCTCTCCAGTGAAAATATTGAATATTAAAATCTCTCTCCCTGCTTGTACCTAAAATATCTCTTTCTCAAAAAGGATTCTCACAGTGTTTATTGGCCCCTTGTGTGCTAAGTCACTTTAGTCATGTCTTACTCTTTGTGATCCTATGGACCACAGCCCACCAGGTTCCTCTGTCCATGGGATTCTCCAGGCAAGAATACTGGAGTGGGTTGCCATGTCTTACTCCAGGGGACTTTCCTGACCCAGGGATTGAACCTGCCTCTCCTGCATTGGCAGGTGGGTTCTTTACCACTAGTGCCACCTGGGAAGCCCATTTGGCCCATTTGGCCCTTTACCCTCCTGGATTAATTCATACCGCATGCTCTACACCCTGGTCAACCCCACTCTGATCTACTGAAACATCGTTATTCATGAAAGAAATCCAGGCAGACTTCAGAGCAAACTAATTCCCAGCAAATTATTCAGCCTCTTTGCATCCAGTTTGAGTCTCTAGAAAACAGATAATTAATTCTTAACTCTTAGATCACTGTAGGACTAAATATAAAAATAATCCCTATCATTTCTCCAACACCTACTTCTGGCACCAACATGTGCCAGAGCAAGTCCTTTACACATCTTATTTAATTCATTCATCATAATTGTTCTCATCACTACCTGCATTTTACAGCTTAGAAAACAGCATCAGAGAAATCCCAATATTCCCCGTTGGGGTAGAGTATTTGAATAACGAATCTAACTTGAAGAACCCTGCCATTTTCTAGCTCACCACATGGATTTCTGGGTAGCATTGGTTCTCAATCTGTGCTACGTTGCCTCTCAGAGGACATTTAACGATGACTGGAGATAATTTTAGTTTCACTCCTGGGCAAAGGCATTACTGGCAACTAGTAGAGGCCAAGGATGGTTCTAAGCTCCCTACAATGCACCTTGCAGAGTCCTGCATCAAGGAAATACCTAGCTTCAAGTATCAACAGTGCCAAGACTGAGAATCACTGCTGTGTAGCATCCCATTGTATGAATTTGCCATAATTGATTCTGCTAGATGGACATAATGTGATGAATACAAAGGGCCAAGAACACAGCGGACCTTCAATAAATGCCAGCTACCCTGGTTAGCATTGCTACTTTTAGATCTACTTCTCACTGTTTCCCCTGATACCTGCTAGCTAGAAGCAGCAGTTCCCTCATCTCTTTCAATGACTACTTACTTTCTTTATAGCTATTAAATAGCTATAATAAATGAATATTTGATACTCATTTATTATAGCTATTTAAACACATTTTTTATCCTCTTTAATACATTGTCATTTTCTCAAGGGAAACAGTTATGTTTATTTTCTTTTGTATCTCCCCATGTATTTAGCATGGCACCTGGCCCACACTCATTGAATTTGAGAAAATGGACAATTTTCTGAGGAAAGGAAGGCAGGGCTATTATGTCTATTTTATAGCTGAGGAAATAGGCTCCAAGTGACCACGTTATTTAAAACTGCATGACTTACAAGTGACGGAGCTTCTCCTAGAGCTCACCTCTGCATCCAGCATTATCTTACTTAGCTGCTATTTCTGTAATCAATTACCGACCACAAGAACTATAGCCCATTCTTTTAGAGAGAGGTGTCTAAGAGAGCCTGTGGATTCAGCAAGCAAAACTGATAAGAAAAGCAGTTCCAATGTGCATCTGATCTGGAGATGTCTGTTGTGGGGTCTACAAATAGAACTGGAGAGATTTTACCATGGAGGCCAATCTGCTGGGGAAAATAGATGGTGGGGAGTCCAGGCATCTGTATTTGAGGCCTGAATTTGAATTGGCTAGCGGTGCAGCACTGGATAAGATATGGTACCTTTTTTCTGCTCATTTTCCTCATTTGTCAAACAGGGACATCATGCCCATTCTAATAAGCCTACAGATTGCTCTGAGAAAACGTATGCTGAGTACATTCAATCCTCACAATTCACAGCAGTTGTGTTCTATGAAATCTCTGCGAACACTGATCTGGTGAATATTGAGCTAGTGCTCCTAAGGTGATATGGGCAGAGTTGACATAAGCTCTGAATCGAACATTTTCATCAACCAATAAGTATATAAACTTATGTGTGTTTCATTAAAGACACCTATTTTAATGTATAGTGCCAATTCATTAGCATTGAACTTATGGTCAACAGCCCTGTAACTCGTGCCTGAACAAAGCTGAGTTAACACATCTGTTTTATCTGTAAGGCACAGTAGAGTCTTCTTGAGCTTAGGAAAACTAGATGGCATTTTAGCCCTATGCTTGGTGTCATTTCAGTGAAATGACCAACAGAAAACACAAAGATGCCACCAACATGGCACCATATGTACCACAGAAAGACACTTGTTTATAGGATAAAGCTGAAATAAGAAGGCAGGGCATTACCTTGTTCAGTCTCTGCTAGGAACGTGAATGTCAAAGTACAGTTCTTCACTGCCTATGTCTGTGAATGACCATAAAAGCACATGAGTATTGACCTGGGGTGACAAATGAGCTTTAGCAAGTAGGAAAATTTGGAAACTGAATCCATGAATAATGAGGATCAACTGCACATAAGTTTTAAGAATTGGGTCATTAATATGACCCACAGAGACTGAGACAGAACTGTGTCTGAGTGTCTCCTGTGGAGGTCCAGGCCAGCAGTGGCCTGCCACAGGGACAGGGGCTCTGGGTGCAGCTGACCTGGGTATGGCATAAGCCCTCTTGGAGGAGGTCACCATTAACCCCACCATAGAGCTGCCAGAACTTACACAGGACTGGGGAAACAGACTCTTCTGTGCACCAGGACCCAGGAAAAAGGAGCAGGGACCCCATAAGAGACTGATCCAGACTTGCCTGTGAGTGTCCAGGAGTCTCTGGTGGAGGTGTGGGTTGGTGGTGGCCTGCTGCAGGGTTGGGGGCCCTGAGTGCAGCAGTGAGTGAGTGGGACCTTTTGAAGGAGGTTGCCATTATCTTCATCACTTCCACCATAGTTTGGCCTCAGGTCAAATAATAGGGAGGGAACACAGCCCTTCCCATCAACAGAAAATTGGATTAAAGATTGGAAGGACTGATGCTAATGCTTAAACTCTAATACTTTGGCCACCTCATGTGAAGAGTTGACTCATTGGAAAAGACCCTGATGCTGGGAGGGATTGGGGGCAGGAGGAGAAGGGGATGACAGAGGATGAGATGGCTGGATGGCATCGCCAACTCAATGAACATCAGTTTGAATAGACTCCAGGAGTTGGTGATGGACAGGGAGGCCTGGTGTGCTGTGATTCATGGGGTCGCAGAGTCAGACATGACTGAGTGACTGAACTGAACTGAACTGAATTGAACATGACCCTGCCCATCAGAACAAGACCCAGTTTCCCCCTCAGTCAGTCTCTCCCATCAGGAAGCTTCCATAAGCCTCTTATCCTTCTCCATCAGAGGGCAGACAGACTGAAAACAACAATCACGGAAAACTAACCAATCTGATCACATGGACCACAGCCTTGTCTAACTGAATGAAACTACAAGCCATGTCGTGTAGGGCCACCCAAGACAGACGGGTCATGGTGGAGAGTTCTGACAAAATGTAGTCCACTGGAGAAGGGAATGGCAAACCACTTCAGCATTCTTGCCTTGAGAACTCCATGAACGCATGAAAAGTCAGAAAGATAGGACAATGAAAGATGAACTCCCCAGGTCAGTAGATGACCAATATGCTACTGGAGATCAGTAGAGAAATAACTCCAGAAAGAATGAAGAGATGGAGTCAAAGTAAAAACAACACCCAGTTGTGGATGTGACTAGTGATGGAAGTAAGTCCAATGATGTAAAGAGCAATATTGCATAGGAACCTGGAATGTTAGGTCCATGAATCAAGGCAAATTGGAAGTGGTCAAACAGGAGATGGCAGGAGTGAACATCAAAATTTTAGGGGTCAGTGAACTAAAATGGACTGGAATGAGTGAATTGACCTCAGATGACCATTATATCTACTACTGTGGGCAAGAATCCCTTAGAAGAAATGGAGTAGCCATCATAGTCAACAAAAGAATCCAAAATGCAGTACTTGGATGCAATCTCAAAAACGACAGAATAATCTCTGTTCATTTCCAAGGCAAACCAGTAAATAGCATAGTAATCCAAGACTATGCATGACCAGTAATACTGAAAAAGCTGAAGGTGAATGGTTCTGTGAAGACTTACAAGACCTTCTAGAACTAACACCCAAAAAAGATGTCCTTTCCTTATAGGGGAATGGAATGCAAAAGTAGGAAGTCAAGAAATACCTGGAGTAACAGGCAAATTTGGCCTTGGAGTACAAAATAGCAGGGCAAAAGTTAATAGAGTTTTGCCAAGAGAAAGCACTGGTCATAGCAAACACCCTCTTCCAACAACACCAGAGAAGACTTTACACATGGACTTCACCAGATGGTCAATACCAAAATCAGGTTGATTATATTCTTTGCAGCCAAAGATGGAGAAGCTCTATACAGTCAGCAAAAACAAGACCAGAAGCTGACTTGTCGCTCGGATCATGAACTCCTTAATGCCAAACTCAGATTTAAATTGAAGAAAGTAGGGAAAACCACTAGACCATTCAGGTATGATCTAAATCAAATCGCTTACAAATATACAGTGGAAGTGAGAAATAGATTCAAGGGATTAGATCTGATAGACAGAGTGCCTGTAGAACTATGGACGGAGTTTCATGACATTGTATAGGAGGCAGTGATCAAGACCATCCCCAAGAAAAAGAAATGCAAAAAGGCAAAAATTGTTGTCTGAGGAGGCCTTACAAATAGCAGTGAAAAGAAAAGAAGTGAAAGACAAAGGAGAAAAGGAAAGATATACCCATTTGAATGCAGAGTTCCAAAGAATAACAAGGAGAGATAAGAAAGCCTTCATCAGAGATCAGTGCAAAGAAATAGAGGAAAACAACAGAATGGGAAAGACTAGAGATCTCTTCAAGAACATCAGAGATACCAAGGGAACATTTCAGGCAAAGATGGGCACAATAAAGGACAGAAACACTATGGACCTAATAGAAGAAGAAGATATTAAGAAGAGGTGGAAAGAATACATAGAAGAACTATACAAAAAAGATCTTCATGGCCCAGAAAACCATGATGGTGTGATCACTCACCTAGAGCCAGAAATCCTGGAATGTGAAGTCAAGTGGGCCTTCAGAAGCATCACTACGAATAAAGCTAATGGAGGTGATGAAATTCCAGTTGAGCTATTTCAAATCCTAAAAGAGGATGCTGTGAAAGTGCTGCACTCTATATGCCATAAAATTTGGAAAACTCAGCAGTGGACACAGGACTGGAAAAGGTCAGTTTTCATTCCAATCCCAAATAGGGCAATGCCAAATAATGCTCAAACTATTGCACAATTGCACACATCTCACACACTAGCAAAGTAATTCTCAAAATTATCCAAGCCAGGCTTCAATAGTACATGTACTGTGAACTTCCAGATGTTCAAGCTGGATTTAGAAAAGGCAGAGGAACCAGACATCAAATTGCCAACATCCTTTGGATCATCAAAAAACCAAGAGACTTCCAGAAAAACATCTACTTCTGCTTCATTGACTTTGCCAAAATCTTTGACTGTGTGGATCACAATAAACCGTGGAAAATTCTGAAAGAGACGGGAATACTAGACCACCTTACCTGCCTCCTGAGAAATCTGTATGCAGGTCAAGAAGCAACAGTTAGAATTGGACATGGAACAACAGACTGGTTCCAAATTGGGAAAGGAGTATGTCAAGGCTGTATTTGTCACCCTGCTTATTTAACTTCTATGAAGAGTACATCATGAGAAAGGCTGGACAGTATGAAGCACAAGCTGGAATCAAGATTGCCAGGAGAAATATCAATGACCTCAGATATGCAGATGACACCACCCTTATGGCAGAAAGTGAAGAGGAACTAAAGAGTCTGCTGATGAAAATGAAAGATAAGAGTGAAAAAGTTGGCTTAAAACTCAGCATTCAGAGAACTAAGAGAATGGCATCCAGTCCCATCACTTCATGGCAAATAGATGGGGAAACAATAGAAACAGTGAAATACTTCATTTTTGGGAGGGCTCCAAAATCACTGCAGATGGTGACTGCAGCCACAAAATTAAAAAATGCTTGCTCCTTGGAAGAAAATGTATGATCAACCTAGACAGCATATTAAAAAGCAGAGACATTACTTTGCCAACAAAGTTCCATCAGGTCAAAGCTATTGTTTTTCCAGTAGTCACATATGGTTTTGAGAGTTGAATTATAAAGAAAGCCGAGTGCTGAAGAATTGATGCTTTTGAACTGTGGTGTTGGAGAAGACTCTTGAGAGTCCATTGGACTGCAAGGAAATCCAACTGCTGCTGCTGCTAAGTTGCTTCAGTCGTGTCCGACTCTGTGCGACCCAATGGTTGGCAGCCCACCAGGTTCCCCAGTCCCTCGGATTCTCCAGGCAAGAACACTGGAGTGGGTTGCCATTTCCTTCTCCAATGCATTAAAGTGAAAAGTGAAAGTGAGGTCGCTCAGTCGTATCTGACTCTTTGCGACCCCATGGACTGCAGCCTACCAGGCTCCCCTGTCCATGGGATTTTCCAGGCAAGAGTACTGGAGTGGGGTGCCATTGCCTACTCCAGGAGATCCAATTAGTCCATCTTAAAGGAAATCAGTCATGAATATTCATTGGAAGGACTGGTGCTGAAGCTGAAACTCCAATACTTTGGCTACCTGATGCTAAGAGCTGACTCATTTGAAAAGACCCTGAGGCTGGGAAAGATTGAAGGCGGGAAGAGAAGAGGACTATAGAGCATGAGATGATTGGATGGCATCACCGACTCAATGGACATGAGTTTGAGCAAGCTCTGGAAGTTTGGTGATTGACAGGGAAGCCTGGCGTACTGTAGTCCAGTGGGTCGCAAAGAGTGGGAAATGACTGAGCAAGTGAACTGAATTGAACATTAATATGAAAATTATGACAAGTAATTCACAAGAGAAAAAATGTTAAATGGTCAATGTACACATGAAAAGGTGTTCAACATCACTACTCATCAGGGAAAGGAAAATTAAAATCAAAATGCAATATTACTGGATATGCACCACATTGACCAAAATGTAAAAGATTAATAATATTAGATGTTGGAAAAGGTGTGGAGCAATGGGAACTCCAGGTACTGCTGACGGAAATACAAAATCAGTACAGACACTTTGGAAACTTATTTTATAGAATATACTATTGTTGAATATATGCCAATATTAAAGCCCAAGATTTCCACTCCTAGATGTACACCCAACAGAAATATCTACACATGTTTACCAAATTACATGTATATGGAACAGTTATCTTTTATTTCCTAAGACAGTAAAGAAACTAAATGTCAGCCTAGCAGATTAAAAAAGTATGACTAGGACTTCCCTAGTGGTGCAGTGGCTAAGACTCCCTGGGTGCTCCCAATGCACGGGGCATGGGTCCATCCCCGGTCAGGGAAGTAGATCCTACATGCTGCAACGAAAGATCCCACATGCCACAACTAATGATTCCATGTGCTGCAATAAGACCTAGTGCAACCAAATAAACAAATACATAGAAAAAAAAGACAGATATTGAGCACCCTTTTAAAAAAGTATGACTAAATTTGCAATAGAATACTATACAACAGCAAGAATGAAGGGACTATAGCTACACTCAACAGAGATGATTCTCATAAACATAATTTTGAGTCAAAGAGACAGACATAAAAGAGTATACACTGTATGATTTCATTTATTTAGAGTTCAAGAACAGGTAACATCTATCTACAGTGCAGATCACAACAATCTGTGGAAAATTTTTAAAGAGATGGGAATACCAGACCACCTTACCGTGCCTCCTGAGAAATCTGTATGCAGGTCAAGAAGCAGCAGTTAGAGCTCAACATGGAACAATGGACAGGTTCCAAATTGGGAAAGGAGTACATCAAGGCTGTGTATTGTCACCCAGCTTATTTAACTTACATGGAGAGTACATCATGCAAAATGCCGGGCTGGATGAAACACACTAGAATCAAGATTGCTGGGAGAAAAATCAATAACCTCAGATATGCAGATAACAACACCTTTATGCAGAAAGCAAAGAGGAACTGAAGAGTCTCTTGATGAAAGTGAAAGAGGAGGGTGAAAACGTTGGCTTAAAACTCAACATTCAGAAAATAAGATCAGGGCATCCGGTCCCATCACTTCATGGCAAATAGATGGGGAAAAAATGGAATCAGTGACAGACTTTATATTTTGGGGCTCCAAAATCATGGCAGATGGTGACTGCAGCCATGAAATTAAAAGATGCTTGCTCCTTGGAAGAAAAGCTATGATCAACCTAGACAACATATTAAAAAGCAGAGACATTATTTGCTGGCAAATGTCCATCTAGTCAAAGCTATGGTTTTCTAGTAGTCATGTATTGATGTAAGTTGGACTGTAAAGAAAGCTGAGAGCCAAAAAATTGATATTTTTGAACTGTGGTGTTGGAGAAGACTCTTGAGAGTCCCTTGGAGTGCAAGGAGATCAAATCAGTCAATCCTAAAGGAGATCAGTCCTGAATATTTATTGGAAGGACTGATGCTGAAGCTGAAACTCCAAAATTTTGGTCACCTGATGTGAAGAACTGACTCATTGGAAAAGCCCCATATGATGGAAAAGATTGAAGGCAGGAGGAGAAGGGGACAACAGAGGAAAAGATGGTTGGATGGCATCACTGACTCAATGGAGATGAGTTTGAGCAAACTCCAGGAGTTGGTGATGGACAGGGAAGCTTTGGGTTCTGCAGTCCATGGAGTCACAAAGAGCTGGACTGAGCAATGACTGAGCAATTGGACTGAACTGATCTATAGTGTTGAGTTCAGTTTGGTCACTCAGTCATGTCCGACTCTTTGGACCCCATGAATCAGCACACCAGGCCTCCCTGTCCATCAGCAACTCCCAGAGTTCACTCAAACTCATGTCCATCGAGTTAGTGATGTCATCCAGCCATCTCATCCTCTGTGGTCCCCTTCTCCTCCTGCCCCGAATCCCTCCCAGCATCAGAGTCTTTTCCAATGAGTCAACTCTTCCCATCAGGGGGCCAAAGTGTTGGAGTTTCAGCTTTAGTATCAGTCCTTCCAATAAACACCCAGGACTGATCTTCTTTAGAATGGACTGGTTGGATCTCCTTGCAGTCCAAGGGACTCCAAGGAGTCTTCTCCAACACCACAGTTCAAAAGCATCAATACTTTGGCGCTCAGCTTTCTTCACAGTCCAACTCTCACATCCATACATGACCACAGGAAAAACCATAGCCTTGACTAGACGAACCTTTGTTGGCAAAGTAATGTCTCTGCTTTTGAATATGCTATCTAGGTTGGTCATAACTTTCCTTCTAAGGAGTAAGCGTCTTTTAATTTCATGGCTGCAATCACCATCTGCAGTGATTTTGGAGCCCCAAAAAATGAAGTCTGACACTGTTTCCCCATCTATTTCCCATGAAGTGATGGGATCAGATGCCATGATCTTCGTTTTCTGAATATTGAGCTTTAAGCCAACGTTTTCACTCTCTTCTTTCACTTTCATCAAGAGGCTTTTAGTTCCTCTTCACTTTCTACCATAAGGGTGGTATCATCTGCATATCTGAGGTTATTGATATTTCTCCCAGCAATCTTGATTCCAGCTTGTGCTTCTCTCATCCCAGCGTTTCTCATGATGTACTCTGCATGTAAATTAAATAAGCAGGGTGACAATATATAGCCTTGATGTACTCCTTTTCCTATTTGGAACCAGTCTGTTGTTCCATGTCCACTTCTAACTGTTGCTTCCTGTCCTGCATATAGGTTTCTCAGGAGGCAGGTCAGGTCATCTGGTATTCCCATCTCTTGAAGAATTTTCCACAGTTTATTGTGATGCACACAGTCAAAGGCTTTGGTATAGTCAATAAAGCAGAAGTAGATGTTTTCCTGGAACTCTCTTGCTTTTTCAATGATCCAGCAGGTGTTGGCAATTTGATCTCTGGTTCCTCTGCCTTTCCTAAAACTAGCTTGAACATCTGGAAGTTCATAGTTCATGTATTGCTGAAGCCTGGCTTGGAGAATTTTGAGCATTACTTTACTAGCGTGTGAGATGAGTGCAATTGTGCAGTAGTTTGAGCATTCTTTAGCATTGCCTTTCTTTGGGATTGAAATGAAAACTGACCTTTTCCAGTCCTGTGGCCACTGCTGAATTTTCCAAATTTGCTGGCATAGTGAGTACAGCACTTTCACAGCATTATCTTTCAGAATTTGAAATAGCTCAACTGGGATTCCATGACCTCCACTAGCTATGTTTGTAGTGATGCTTCTTAAGGCCCACTTGACTTCACATTCCAGGATTCTGGCTCTGGGTGAGTGATCACACCATTGTGATTATTTGGGTTGTGAAGATCTTTTTTGTACAGTTCACCTGTGTATTCTTGCCACCTCTTCTTAATATCTTCTGCTTCTGTTAGGTCCATGCCATTTCTGTCCTTTATCGAGCCCATCTTTGCATGAATCAAGGCAAATTGGAAGTGGTCAAACAAGAGATGGCCAGAGTGAATGTCGACATTCTAGGAATCAGCAAACTAAAATGTACTGGAATGGGTGAATTTAACTCAGATGACTATTATATCTCCTACTGTAGGCAGGAATCCCTTAGAAGAAATTGAGTAGCCATCATGGTCAACAAAAGAATCCGAAATGCAGTACTTGGATGCAATCTCAGAAACGACAGAATGATCTCTGTTCGTTTCCAAGGCAAACCATTCAATATCATAGTAATCCAAGCCTGTGCCCCAACCAGTAACACTGAAGAAGCTGAAGTTGAACGGTTCTATGAAGACCTACAAGAACTTTTAGAGCTAACACCCAAAAAAGATGTCCTTTTCATTATAGGGGACTGGAATGCAAAAGTAGGAAGTCGAGAAACACGTGGAATAACAGGCAAATTTGGCCTTGTAGTACAGAATGAAGCAGGACAAAGGCTAATAGAGTTTTGCCAAGAGAATGCACTGGTCATAGCAAACACCCTCTATATTGGTAGAACCTATTGAATGGACAGAATAGTGTTTATTCTTGAGACAATGATTAGAATGCACCTCAGGCAATTTCAACATGGCTGGTGACATTCTGTTACTTGATCAGGGTACTTACACAGCATCCTCACTTTCTGAACACTGACGAGCTGTGCATTTTCCTGTGTATACTTTGTCCTTTAATAAAATTTGAAAACTAAATTTTTATAAGTGGAGATAGACATTGCTGTTACTTGTTAATTAGTCACTAAATCATGCCCAATTCTTCTTGCAACCCCGTGAACTGTAGCCACCTGGCTCCTCTGTCTGTGGGATTCCCCAGGCAAGAGTGCTGGAGTTGTCTTCTCCTCCTCCAGGGGCTCTTCCTCACCCAGGGATCAAACCTGGGATCAACCCTGCATCTCCAGCACTAGCAGGTGGGTTCTTTACCACTGAGCCACCAGGGAAGCCCTGGAGGAACATCTGCTGTGTGTCAAACATTTTACTCAGCACCTTAAAGCACCTACAGGGAGGCCTGGTGTGCTGCAATTCATGGGGTCGCAGAGTTGGACACGACTGAGCGACTGAACTAATAACTAAAGCACCTATGAAAACACAATCCTGTGTGTTTTCATAGCTTGTCTAATAATACAAATCACGGATGGCACTTCCTAACATTAGAAAATTACCAGATCTCACTTTGGGTCTTAAAAGTTAAAATCTTTAAAGTATAGTATTGGACACCAGATACTGAAATAGATGATGTTATAATCAGCCAAGTTTGACATATATTGACTGCTATGTGATCTGAGGAGTGAGTTTAATGTGATGTCTACTATATCACATGAACATAAATGGTGACTTTTTAAACTTTTAGGTACAGTTGCCTCCATTCTATAGATGAAGATCCAAGGTGCAGTGAGGGAACATGATTTATTTGAGGCCACTGCTGGAAGCAAATGTTTTCTATGTTATCTCACTTTATGCTAATAACCAGTCAAGGGAGTAAATTCCATTATGCTTATCTTACCCAGAAGCAAACTGTAGCTTGAGGAACCTAAGTAAATTGCCCAAGGACATTTAGTCAGAAAATGGTTGAGGTGGAACCAGGTCAGTCTAACTCAGGAATCTCTGATGGATTCTTTTCTCATAGGTCTTGCCATAGGATAGGTTATAAAGGGTAGAAGAAGGTAAATCCAGGAGCACAGAAGACAGACTATTATTTTTACATTTCAGATGCCTGGTCTCTAACACGTACCCTCTTTTCTACTTAGTATCTTCACGTCTGAGCAATTAGGGTAGGATACATACTCAGTCGAATATGACTGAGTGACTGAACTGAACATACTTCTCTGATTCCATCTTTAAATAGAACATGTCAATGGTGGGGGGAAAGGAGATGATAGCATGCTTGGATGTTGTGATCTGCGTCTCAGTTCAGTTTAGTTCAGTCCTTCAGTCGTGTCCAGTTCTTTCCAATCCCATGGACTGCAGCATGCCAGGCCTCCCTGTCCATCACCAACTCCCGGAGTTTACTCAAACTCATGTCCAATGAGTCGGTGATGCCAATAAACCATCTCATCCTCTGTTGTCCCCTTCTCCTGCCTTCAATCTTCCCTATCATCAGGGGCCTTTCAAATGAGTCAGCTCTTCGCATCAGGTGGCCAAAGTATTGGAGTTTCAGCTTCAACATCAGGCCTTGTAATGAATATTCAGGACTGATCTCCTTTAGGATTGACTGATTTGATCTCCTTGCACTCCAAGGGATTCTCATGAGTCTTCTCCAACATTACAATTCAAAAGCATCAATTCTTCAGCTCTCAGCTTTCTTTATGGTCCAACTCTCACATCCATATATGACTACTGGAAAAACCATAGCTTGGACTAGACGGACCTTTGTTGGCAAAGTAATGTCTCTGCTTTTTAATGTGCTGTCTAGGTTGGTCATAGCTTTTCTTCCAAGGAGTAAGCCTATTTTAATTTCATGGCTGCAATTACCATCTGCAGTGATTTTGGAGCCCAGAAAAATAAAGTCTGTCACTGTTTGTTTCCATTGTTTCCCCATCTATTATACACAAAGTGATGGGACTGGATGCCATGATCTTTGTTTTTTGAATGCTAATGTTCAAGCTGGTTTTAGAAAAGGCAGAGGAACCAGAGATCAAATTGCCAACATCCGCTAGATCATCAAAAAAGCAAGAGAGTTGCAGAAAAACATCTATTTCTGCTTTATTGACTATGCCAAAGCCTTTGATTGTGTGGATCACAATAAACTGTGGGAAATTCTGAAAGAGATGGAAATACCAGACCACCTGACCTGCCTCTTGAGAAACCTATATGCAGGTCAGGAAGCAACAGTTAGAAGTGGACATGGAACAACAGACTGGTTCCAAATATACGTCAAGGCTGTATATTGTCACCCTGCTTATTTAACTTATATGAGAAATGCTGGGCTGGAGGAAGCACAAGCTGGAATCAAGATTGCCGGGAGAAATATCAATAACCTCAGATATGCAGATGACACAACCCTTATGGCAGAAAGCAAAGAAGAACTAAAAGCCTCTTGATGAAAGTGAAAGAGGAGAGTGAAAACGTTGGCTTAAAGCTCAACATTCAGAAAACTAAGATATTTCTCCCAGCAATCTTGATTCCGGCTTGTGCTTCATCCAGTCTGCCATTTCACATGATGTACTCTGGATATAACTTAAATAAGCTGGGTGACAATATACAGCCTTGATGTGCTCCTTTTCCAATTTGGAAACAATCTGTTGTTCCATATCCGGTTCTAACTGTTGCTTCTTGACCTGTATACAGGTTTCTCAGGAGGCAGGCAAGGTGGTCTGGTATTCCCATCTCTTGAAGAATTTCCCACAGTTTTTTGTGGTCCACATAGTCAAAGGCTTTGGCATAGTCAATAAAGCAGAAGTAGATGTCTTTCTGGAACTCTCCTGCTTTTTTGATGATCCAACAGATGTTGTCAATTTGATCTCTGGTGCCTCTGCCTTTTCTAAATCCAGCTTGAACATCTGGACATTCATGACTGTGTCTAGGATAGTTGTAATGTGCCATCTACTCACACAGATAGCATACTTTATTTGGTTACCATCATTACTGATTGGTGAATCTAAGAGGCAGCCCTACCAGAAACAGAGCTTTCTCTTGTCCTTATTTTCTGTGTCTGAGTACTATCTCTGAGAGCCAAGGTGGTGACTAGAATATGTTTTGTAATGTCAGATGTCATGAGCAATGATTCATTGTTATTGTCAAAGAGGGAGAATGCTCCTGTCTCAGGTGTCAACTGAAAAACAATGCACAACCTGAGAACTGTGTGTTAAGTTTTATTTGGGGCAAAATGAGAACTGCAGCCTGGGAGGCAGTGCCTCAAGATAACTGAGCGGCTGCTCCAAAGAGGCAGTGGGAGGAAGGTCAATACATAAGGCTTTGGTGAAGGTGGCATTCAATACCATTAATCACTCACTTTACAAAAGGTTTTCTGCTGGTCACCATGATGGGATTTACTGCTTTTCTAGATATGAGGAGATTGAGGTCATAAAACATGTTCCTAAAAACATCCAACTGTTTAAAGACCTGGCTCAGACGGTGAAAGCATCTGCCTACAATGTGGGAGACCTGGGTTCGATCCCTGGTTTGGGAAGATATCCCTGGAGAAGGAAATGGAAACCCACTCCAGTACTCTTGCCTGGAAAATCCTATGGATGGATGGAGGAGCCTGGTAGGCTACAGTCCATGGGGTCACAAAGAGTTGGACAGGACTGAGACTTTATTTTTTTGGGCTCCAAAATCACTGCAGATGGTGACTGCAGCCATGAAATTAAAAGACGCTTACTCCTTGGAAGGAAAGTTCTGACCAACCTAGATAGCATATTCAAAAGCAGAGACATTACTTTGCCAACAAAGGTTCGTCTAGTCAAGGCTATGGTTTTTCCTGTGGTCATGTATGGATGTGAGAGTTGGACTGTGAAGAAGGCTGAGCGCCGAATTATTGATGCTTTTGAACTGTGGTGTTGGAGAAGACTCTTGAGAGTCCCTTGGACTGCAAGGAGATCCAACCAGTCCATTCTGAAGGAGATCAGCCCTGGGATTTCTTTGGAAGGAATGATGCTAAAGCTGAAACTCCAGTACTTTGGCCACCTCATGAGAAGAGTGGACTCATTGGAAAAGACTCTGATGCTGGGAGGGATTGGGGGCAGGAGGATAAGGGGAGGACAGAGGATGAGATGGCTGGATGGTATCACTGACTTGATGGACGTGAGTCTGAGTGAACTCCGGGAGTTGGTGATGGACAGGGAGGCCTGGCGTGCTGCGATTCATGGGGTGGCAAAGAGTCCGACATGACTGAGCCACTGAACTGAACTGAACTGAGCAACTTCACTATCAAAAGACCTGTCCCACCAGATTCCCTGGAGCACAGAGTGCCTCACTCCACCATGAACTCCCTCAGGGGTTGCTGAAGGTCAACAAGCGTAGTAGCACAGGGTTCAATCTCCACAGAGGCAGATGTCAAATGCCCTTGATGTTCGGTCATTGACAATGCTCTCGGCAAGTGCCAATTTGTAGTTGACACAGGTTGAGTGAAGAGGCTGATTTCTGACCCCTTTTGCTTATAGAGCAGAATAATCTTCCGTCTCACTGCCTACCACTTTTACTAGTTCACCATCATTTGTTAAAATTTAGGGCCACATTTTATTAGTGGGCAGGATCTCCATATCTTAATGAAAAGAAACAGACCCTGACCTATGTTTTTTTTTTATTTTTTCACTTCCTGTACTTATGTGTCATTCATTTCCACTAAGTGGTTCTCATCTGGTAGAAAGATGTAAGACTTTTTCCTTGAGTAGGAGGTGAGGCATCTCTACTCTGTTCTCTGGAGATTGCTTTGGAGCTCTGGGTATAGGCTGTACAGTTTATGCTACCTTAACACTAGAGACAGTGGGAAAATATATTCTCTTTTTTCCTGCGTCACTCCTTTTTTTAATCCTGTGACACTGATGGATGTCATGTTGATTTCATTTTCATGGCATTGCAAGGGCAGGATCCTTACCTTAAATAAAGCTTCAATGGGAAGGGTTGAAACAGCTCTGAAGGCTCTAGTCCAGCTTTTGTTAAGAAAGTCATAATTGGCTTTTGGCTTGCCTACTGTTCATGTGCATGTAAATCCCTTAGCCTGAGGTCCCTCTGCTATCTGCTCTTATCCCGCCATCACCGTAGCCAGTACATGTTTATGAGAGTCATCATAATGATCTTTATTCTCAACATTAGAAAGCTTTGACTTCTACTGACTAAAAGCCTTGGCCACCACTGACTGATACCCCATCATGGAGGCAGCGTCATGCTTGGTATATTAAGTAGCAGCCAGAGGCACAGAACTTTCCATCATCCAGACATGACTGACATGGTCTAGGCTCTGCCCCCTCTTCCTTACAAGGGCCCATTCACAATGCAGATTGATCATGTTTATTTACAGTTCGGAAGGAGACACAAGGATGACAAAGAACTCTCAGTGCTTATGCAATCCCACCTATTTTGGGAGAGTCCCAGACACAGAGAAGTGCAGAGATTTCAGCTGCGATAAATGGAAAACCAACCAGACCTGAGATGGAAAAACCAACTGCAACCATTTTTCTAACATTTTGGCTTTGATCACATATCCCAGTTTTGCTTCCGGCAATTTTGCATCTAATCATTTAACTCCCATGTGGTGGTGAAAGGTACATTAATCGATCATGGTTTAGATTCATTGACATTCAGCCCAAACATTCTGGCCTTGTAAGAATAGTCCAATTTCCCAATGCCTGCAGGCAGTTGCTAAGCTGTTGCCCTGTGTTTCAGAGAGGTGGGAAAGTATTCCTTTGTGCAAGAGACAGGAATTCCTAAATCTAGAGGATGAAGAGGAAGAGAATAAAGAAGAAGAGGAGGAGCAGGGGAGGGAGGAAGAAGAGAAGGGGAGTGCCAAAGTCCCGTTTGTGACCTTGCTTAGCTTTTTCAATCCAAAATGGGGGTTGGGGGTGAGAGGAGTCATCTGGCTGAGGGGTAAGGGGGTGAATAGAACCAGAGCAAACTTCTAATGAAGAGACAGGCTGACATGAAGGGCAGAACATTGGCTTTGGGAACAGATTGAGATTTGAGATTTGGCTATACACTAACTAATCTGTTGCTACTTTGGACAAATTTCCTCACTTCTCAGCTTCTCAGTTTTCCCAGCCATAAAACTGGGATAAAAATCTTGATTTTTCAAAGGCTGCCCTATGGATCGTAGGTACTGTACCTCATAGAGGTGGTAGCATATTGCTTGGCTTTCAATAAAAGATATGTACTATCCTTCTTTAATTCTACATATTGAATAGATAAAAGGATATAGGACAGACATTTGTTTCTCTAGGTGCCCACTCCATAGTAAATTAAATGTAATGTTTCCTGGCTACCATAATAAAGCTGGACTATACATCCATGTTTGACTTAAACATCACAATTATTCCCGTCATCCAAGTAGACGGCTTGAGGTTATCTTGACTCTTCTCCATCCCTTTAGGCTCACATCTGATTATTCTCTAAGTCCTAGCACTTCACTGCTAAAGTATTTCTGAAATCCAGGCCTCTTAGTGCTTCCCAGGTGATGCTAATGGTTAAGAACCTTCCTGACAACGCAGGAGACATAAGAGACGTGGTTTCAATCTCTGGAAAGATTCCTGCAGGTGGAAATGGCACCCACTCCAGTATTCTTGCCTGGAGAAGTCCATGGAGAGAGAAGCCTGGCGGGCTACAGTCCATAGTGTCGCAAAGAGTTGGGCATGACTGAAGTGACTTATCACACAGCATCCAAGCCTCTTATTTCCTTTTGCCTTTCCTGCTGATATCACCTTATCTTTATTTGCTAAACAGGTGCTGACATTTTCCTCTTTCTCTTTTATTTATTTATATTTCTAAGTTTTTTAAAATTTATATTGGAGTGTAGCTGATGATAAAAAAAAAGTTGTGAGAGTTTCAGGTGCACGACAAAGCAACTCAGCCAGAAATATACATGCGTCCATTCTCCCCCAGACTCCCCTCCCATCCAGACTGCATATAACACTGAGCAGAGTTCCATGTGCTATACAGTAGGTCCTTGTTGGTTATCCATTTTAAATGCAGCAGAGTGTACATGTCCACCCCAAACTCCCTGTTTCTTCCTCTAAAGCTTTTCCCGGGTAACCATTAGTTTGTTCTCCAAGTTTGCGACTCTGCTTCTGTTCTGTAAATAAGTTCATTTGTGTCATTTCTTTTTAGATTCTGCATGTAAAGGATATCATACAGTATTTCTTTTTCTGTGTCTAACTTCACTCAGTATGACATTCTCTAGGTCCATTCATGTTGCTGCAAATGGTATTATTACAGTCTTTTTAATAAGGTCTCTTATTTCTGTATCTGTTCTTGCTACTCTTGCCATAGTTCTGGAACTAATCTTCTCTGTCCCATGTTGTTGCAACTCTTCTTAACCGTAAAAGCTTCCTGTACATTAACTTATTTTCTAAGCTAATCATCTTTTTGAAATGGCTCAAATTCTAAGCAATGTTTGATTGTCCTATATTGTCTACTGAATGGGGTTTTATCATTTGTCTTGGTAGTCTGGATGTCAACATTTTGATTCTAACCTCCCTTCCTATGGTGGATCTCAGTGGAGGTGACTGCACTCTCCCAGGGTCATGTTTGGTTGTCAACACCAGGAATGGGGGTTGCTATAGTATTTAGTGGCTAGAAGCTGAGGATACTGCTTAACATCCTACGATGCACAGGATAACATAAAATCATTTGGCCCCAAGTGTCCATATGCCAAGACTGAGAAAACTTGCTTTATAGCTGAGGTAATCAGAGCAAGGCTGGAAATAGAAACAGTAGGCACAATTGCTAGTTAATCAATGGGAAGTTGAAAGAAAGCAGGACAGAGTGTGAGAAAGAAGAGGAGAAGATCAAGAACGGTGTGCCCTTCTAATACACGCTTTGCTCCACAGTAGGAAATGAGCATGAGTGATGCAGAAAGTGGGCCGCAGTGGACAGCTGGGCATAGGATAACCTTCAGGAGAGCGCTGAGCGATGCACATACGAGATAGTAGGTTTGCGAAAGGAGAGAGATATTGTGTTTTCTCTAGGGCACTTCGTAGAGGAAGTACATGAGATAAATAGGCTATTCTCTCTCTCAGAGAGAGGAACAGAAATTTTCCATCTATAAATGTAAAACTGCATAAAAATCATTTCTGGAACTGTGCATTTATATCATTGAAATGTAAGATCAAATTAATCCTGATAACAGAAATTTAAAAAGAACAATTACGATAATGCTAACAATCATGACAGTGGTTTAGATTCATATGTCACCTTTCACCTGAAGAGTTTGATGAAATAAAGAAATCTGAATTAAATTTCTATAGTGATATAAGAAATTGTGTGATAAAACCTTTAGTGATGTTATGTTCAGATAAAACATAAATGTCTGTAGTTCCAGCTGCAAGGCAATGAAAAGTGTTTTTGTGGTTGTTTTATGTTGTTGTTTTTGCAATAAACCAGTGAGTGAGTGAGTGTGAGATAATTTCAAAGGAGCATTTATGATAAGATTTGTGTAATGAAGATATGGAGAGGGCCACAGACACACACCTTCACTTTCTTAGGTTGCTGTGTCTGATTTGCACTTGTATTAGAATCTCTGTGAGGTGACATGCATAATTAATCACTAATATTATTATTAATATCTCTTAATATAGAAGATGGATCATGGTATATCTAAATTGCACCCTGCCTCAGCTGTTACTTAATTAAAAAACTGAGACCAACAGTCAGAGAGAAATATTAATGGCATGCAATTTAGTTTAAATCTTAGTTCACAAAGAGATCTCAAAAATAATTGTATGTTTTGCCAGGAGGAATACCTGTTATGCAGAAACCATTTTGGACCAACTCCCTTGCTTCTCAGATCAAATGAATGTCTGTTCCATATTAACATGTTTATTTGATCTCAGGTTGTCAATAAGACCATTAAAGAACATTCAGCTTCAAATACAGAGAAGGAACAGTAAAGACACAAGTGTAAATTACAGGGTGAAGCAAGGAATTTATTTTTAACCTCATGAAGGATTGGACTTTAATGAGACACTACTTTAGGTCTGAAATGGAAGGTTTGCAGCAAGAAAAAAAAAACCTCAAATGTGATTATTAACTCAATCTTGTTTTTACAAGATGCTTTCTAAATGACTATAGCTCACATTTGGGTAATACTGAGCGTGGGGTTCCAAAGAGTCAGATACTACTTAGTGACTGAACATGCATGAGCAGTTTATATGTGGAGCACCTATATATGGGCTACTTCATTTAATGTTCATTGTAACCTAGTGATCAGGCAGGGCAGAAATTACCACCTTCATTTTACAGATTACAAAACTAATCATTCAGAAAAGACAAGACTGTTTTAAAGTCACAAGGTAAAATACTCTCTGTTTAAGCAGACTTCCCTGGTGGGTCAGACAGTACAGAATCTGCCTGCAATGCAGGAGACTGGGGTTCGATCCCTGGTTTGGGAAGATCCCCTGGAGAAGGGAATGGCAACCCAACCCAGTATTTTGCCTGGCGTAGTCCATGGACAGAAAAGCCTGGCAGGCTACAGTCCATGGGGTTGCAAAGAGTCAGACACAACTGAGAGTCTAACACTTTAAACAGCCTAATCTAAAGTGGGATTTTTTTTTTAAGCTAGATTACTATTATAGTCACTTCTAAACTTATTATTCTAAAATAATATGTTTTAAAAGTATTTTACATTAAGAAAGTATTACATGGTTTATATACTGTTTCCAAATCTATTATCTTATTTGATCCTCATAATAATCCTCCAAGCTAAATATTATTATCTTCAATTTAGAGGTGCAGGCATAGACGTCCAACAAGTTTAAGGGATTTGCCTCAGGTCACCATTTCGAGGACATGGCTGGAACCCAAGCCATGTGTTCTGAGTCCAAATTCAATGTGAGTTTCTATTATTTTTATTCTGAAATACAGCTTAAAAGTCAGTGAATGTCAGATTCCTGGGATCATTTGACTTTCAGTAGGATACTTGGACTTCCCTGGTAGCTCAGACAGTAAAGCATCTGTCTACAACGAGGGAGACCAGGGTTCGATCCCTGGGTGGGGAAGATCTCCTGGAAAAGGAAATGGCAACCCACTCCAGTACTGAGCGACTTCACTTTCACTTTTAAGATACTTGGAGGGGCTTGACTCCCATGGCTCAGCAGTTAAGAATCTGCCTGCCCTGTGGGAGCCACAGGAGACACGGTTTGATCCCTGGGTGGGGAAGATCCCTCGGAGAAGGGAATGGCAACTCACTCCCCTATTCTTGCCTGGAGAATCCCATGGACAGAGGAGCCTGGCAGGCTACAGTCCAGAGGGTCACAAAGAGTTGGACAAGACTGAAGTGACCTAGCACGCATGCATGCAAGGTTCTGCCAGGGATAGAGGAAGGACTTCCTCTTTGAATAGGCTGCCATCCCAGCCATCGTAAACCTTAGCGTGTGAACTGCTAGGCTTAGGATATCCTGATGAAAGATTGACCCATCTGATCCCACTGTCCAAATGAAAAGAAATATCAAGAAAATCAACATGCAAACCAAATGTTCAGCAAACCTTTGTTTCTGGGAGACTGGAGCAGGGGGAGGCTATGAAGTCATTTATCATTTTAAAGGTGGCTGTGTCCCTTTAAATGCAATCTGTAATGACTTATGACTCCAGCAACCCTTCTTGATTACTGCCTCTTGCCATTCATCATCACCATGGAAACAGCACTGTTGCCAGCTGTGTGCTCGGTAGTGGAGTGGAGGCGGTGCTATTGACTGGGGACAAGAGGCTAGCACATGGGGGTTTCTGGATTTTCAGGACTCTTTTTTTTCAAGAGGAGACAAATTGAGGGGACATGCCTCCCTTCTTCCCACTGCAAGCCCCTAGGTGGGGTGTCATCCAGAGGAGCACACCAGACCAGATGGTCTCAATGCCCTTGCGTCTCTCTGGAAAGAAAAGAAGATGAGATCAGAAACACTCCAGCCTGGATGGGAATCCACCAGGCGGCAGAAGGCATGTGGAAGGGGCAAACCATGTGCAAATTTCATTAACACAGTTTCTCATGGAGACTCTTCAAGCATGCCAGCCAATCTTCTCTACTGCCTCTTTCCTGAGCCTCTACTGTATTACATCTCTAAGAGCTGTCTGCAAAATCCATCCAGCCTCCCCCTACCTGACCCAGTCTTAATTGCATCCCTATCTTCCAGTTTGGTTTTCTGCCCCTTTCTTTTGCTCTTCTTGTATATGACCTTGAGCCTTTTATGACTGCCTGCTTTCTCTCATCTCCCCTTTCATATCTAATGAATGATGTTAGCAAGGCAGACTGAGAAGGGAAAGAGACCATCTATTCCAACTTCCTACGGTTACAGACAAGAAAACTGACATCCAAAGTGGTTTCAGGAACTCCCCAAAGCCACTCCGAGATCTCTTGGCAGGCTGAGCACTATAGCCGAGGTCTCTGAATCCCCAGCCCAGTGCTTCTTCCAGCACAAGGGCTTGCTCTGTCATATTTCCTCCTGGCTTCTTAGGCTAATGTTCTGCCACACAGAAGTATAGTCAAATCTCAACTCTCTAGGCCAATTATTATTTAGTGCGGAGTAATCCTTGCTTTCATGGAGTGTTTCTCTTTGCAGAACTTGACTTGCTCCAGAGACTTCAGAGAATTCATTCTCACGAGATGGGATGCAGGGCCAGGCTGGCTTACTTATCTTTCTGCTTTATTTAGAGTGAGCATTAAAGTCCCAGGACATGGAAGGGATTGAAATGGGCATATAAAAAAAGTGCTAGAAAAATCAGAATATTGCACTCTGCACTGCTGAACTCTGCTTGAGCTGCAGGCTGCTAGGGGAATGAGAGACACCATCTCTGGGTTTGCTACAAAAATGTTTCACATAAACATTTCTTGGTTAGCAAAGGAATTTTTTACACATGACATTGCATTCAACTTCCAAGATCTCTAGAGAATGCCCACAGCCAAAGTCTGGTGTTAGGATAAAGGCAGGCTGGAAAAGTAAAAAGGAGACTATTGACCTGGACCCTAGTCATGGTTCTGCAGCTGAGGTCGCATTGAAGTTGTGATTAAGCCACTTCCACCTTCTGGACCTCTACGGTTTTGTCTGTGACGTCAAGTTGTAACTCAAGGTTATCTGTCCCCTAGAAGACCTAATTGTAACAATAATAACAGAGGTAGGATTGCTACCCTTTATTTAGCCCTACTGTGTAGCTGAGGACTTTGCAAACATCATTATTCCATTAATGTTCATAACCTCTCACATAGGCAGGAATTGCTATCTCAAATTAGAAATAAAGCAATGGATTCAAAAAGACTAAGGATCTTGCCAAGGGTTATTATATACTAATTTAAAGAGGATTCATGCCCAGGTCTGTTGGTCCAAAGCCATTTTACCAAATGATAATGTCTTTGAGCATTCTATGATTTTACTATTTTTTCTGACTTTTTAAAGCCACAGTCATTTATTCAATAAGTATTTATCGAGTGACTAAATACATGCAAATTTTTCTTTGTAATATTTGCATTTTAGACATAAACAAAGGAAAGAATACTTTTACCACCTCTCTTGAAAGTAATTGTCTCTTTTGATTTTACTTTGATATTATTTTAGACACTTCAGCTTTTGTTTGATTAGTATATCTTTTTTCATCCTTTTACCCATTTGTGGAACGTATTTGTGTCTTTATACTTAAAGCATATTTCTGTTAGATGGTATGTAATTATTAATAGATCTTGTTCTGGTAGACGGTATGTAATTATTAATAGATCTTGTTATTTTATGCCTTCTGACAATCTCTGCCTTTTAAATGGATTATTGAGATAACTTATATTTAATTTAATTATTAATATGATTTGATTTAAGGTGCTGGATATGTGTTTAATATTTGTTTGATCTGTTCCCTTCTTTTTACTCTTTTCTGATATCTTTTGGGTTAATATTTTAAATGATTTTTTTTAATCTTTTTTGTTAGCTTATTAGATAAGGCTCTTTGATGTGTTACTTTAATGGATGCTTTATGGTTTATATTGTAGTTTATCACAGTCTATCTTCAAATGACACTGTATCACTTTATGTATAGTATAACTTACATTAGTATGTTTTCATGTCTCTATTTCTTGACCTTTGTTCTATTTTTCTCAGAAATTTTATTTCTAATTTTGAATCCCAAAACACATCACTATTTTTGCTTTAAATGATCAATTATCTTTTTACGGTTTTATTGCTTTTTAGAGGAGCTTTGGATTCACAGCAAAATTAAGATAATGAAGAATATGCAACCTTTTAAGAAGCTGGGAATACATTGATGAACAAGAGAGACAAAACCCTTGTCCTTGTGAAGCTCACAGTCTATTTCATGCATGCAAGGATCTATAATCAGGTAAATAAACACGTGACTTTAGGTAGAAGTCAATGTTCGGAAGAAAAAAATTAGGATGATGAGATAAAGCCAGTTTAAGTGGCTTCCTGAGTGAGAGACATCCAGGCTGAGACCCAAAGCAGAAGAATGACCCAGCTATTCAGAGCTGGGGGAGAAGGAAGCCAGGCAGGGAGGAAAAAGAACCGAGTCCTGTGGAGGAAAGAGCTACTCGGCTCTGCAGTTGTAGTGTGAACGCAGCCATAGACAATATAGAAATGAGCGGGTGTGGCAGTATTCCAATGATATTTATGCACACTGAAATTTGAATTTCATGTAATTTTCAGTTGTCTTGAAATTCTTTTCATTTTCGATTTTTTTTTCACCCTAACTTGGCTTATAGACAAATGGAGACAGGACAGTTTTGCCTGCTTTGGTGATTTGGAGTTAGAGGAGGTATATGAAGTAAATGGTCCACCCTTTACATAATTTATCCTTCTTTTCTTTTTATGTTTTCCATCTGGGGAGCAGGCTCAGGGATGATAAAGGTCTTCTATGTGCTGAGTCATGGTCATTTTCCTGTATTTTCACTGCTGGATGTCACCATTCTTCAGGCTAACATTGAATGGGAGTAGCAGAAGCTGCCAATGCCCATCCATATCCTCTCAGCCTATATCTTATTCGTTGACTGACTTCTAACTGCCAGCACCTACATGTCTTTACTTGATGGTTTTCCCTGGCTTCCAGAGGCCCCTCTTATTATGCAGTAGTAGGTTGGAAGTAGTGGGGAATTAATATCCCTCAAGACCAGCCCTCAAGCAGTCCTCCAGCAATGATTGACAGGAGAGGGCAGGTAAAAGCCCAAGCTCCCTCTCCCTGTGGCTATTCCTAAGGCATGTGTTCCACTGGCCTCAGCAGGATTTAGCTTCAGTTGGCCTCAGTGGCAAATTGACGACTCATTCTCTCTTGGTTGCCTTCCTAATCCTGTTTCACTTCCTGTTCCCTTACAGATGTTTTTGAGGATCACCTTCCTAATAAAGTACTTGAACTTGATTCCTTGCCTTAAGACCTGGTTCTAGGGGAATACAAACCAAGATAATGGCATCTAAACTGTCTGTGTCAGATGGTGTCCAGTGCCAGTCCCCTTCTAAGATACAAGAGAGCTTCCGAGGTCTTCTGCCAATAGTGAGAAGTGAATATTGTCTTCAAATATTTGAGATTTTATCATAGACAAGATTTTACTTAAACATGGCTCTAGAGGACAGAAATAGGATAATCATATAAGCATTATGGGAGGTATAACTCAGATAAGAAAGAGAGCTTCCAAAGTCATAGTTATCATGAATTAATTTCATCTACCTCATAAGTCAGTAAGTTCCTAGTCCACGGGTACAGACACATGAAATTTGATGGTGACTTCTTGGTGGGGATATTAAGGAGTAGACAATCAACTGACTGAAGTTAGACATGCATATGCATTAAGGTTCCTTCACATTATTGCATTTTGGGATTAAATAAATTAAAAAAAAATCCTGAAGCACTGGGAAAGGCAAACAAACCAAGTGTCAGAAATTGATACACCACAGAAAAGAGACTTTATCCAAATTGTGATGACAGAATTTAGAAAATTGTTTCTTATCCAAATCTTCATAACTCATGTCACAAGACAGTTTTCAAAGGATCTTGAAACTGTTGATGTGAGAACAGTGACTCATAGCCCAGTCTGACACCTCTTTGTACCTGAAGAGACATTTTTCCAGAGCTGAACAACCATAATCTCCCCTAGGAAGAATTATGGCACCATTACCTGCCTTCCAGTGGCTCTTTCTCCTCTCTTCCCAGAGAAAACTGAGCAAAAAGTAAAATATCTTACTGCTTTCAAAACCATGCCAAGTGTTTATTGGGGCAATTCTCTAGTTGTCACCGCCGATTGCAAGCCATGGTCATGTGATAAATCTCATTAGTGTCGTACTCATGGAAGAGACCAGCCTGACTTGGGTACTTGGTTAGCAGGTCTTTCCTACTTCCCACAGAATGGGATCTTAAAATTTCATGTGGAAACTGGAAAGGGTAATGGAGATTAAGAAGTGGCCAAAAAGTGCCAGAAAGAGAATGAATCAGTTAGAATCTCAAGCAATGGAGTTAGAAATGTTTCAGAGAATGTCAGCACTGAATCTTGTGTACCAGTGTTGAAAGGAAGGAAGGAACACCACATTGGCCATGGTACCAGCTGACCAGACTTCTTGTCTGTTTTGGGCCTATTTTACTGGGAAACAAGAAGTAGTTGATTCCTTGACAAGTAGTTCGATTTTTTCACTTTTAAAGTAAAGCGATTGAAACATTGACTGCTAAGTTCCTTTCAGGTTTAAAACTGAGTGATTTACAGCTATATCAATTATTATTTGTTTTCAAAGTATTTTTTTATATATATTCACTCAATAATATGAGATTAATATCCACATATGAAATATACATATAAACATATATTTGTTCATATATATATACAAGTTTGTATATATATGTATTTGTTTATATATATGTTTGTATATGTACATAGATGGTTGTTTGTATTCATTTAGTATACTTATAAGTACATTTACACAATTGTGTGTATATACATACAAATATAGTATGTGTATGTGCATGAAAAAATAAGAAAGCAGAACGAGGAATATCAAGTAGAGGGATACAATTTCAAAAAATGTTAGAGGTGGGGAAAAGAACTGCTTCATCTTCATCAGTTGAAGATGGCTTCCTGGAAGAAGTAGAATTTTATCTATTATTTAACAAAGGAATGATAAGTTCTAAATGGATTGATGGTGATGGGTGGTGTGTGGTCATGTCATTTGCACAAATAATATCTTGAGAGCAGACTTGGATCTGAGTGGGTCAATCCTTTTAAGATGGCATTAAAGTCATCCTGACAATGGCCATGGGCAGGGATTTTTCAGCTGGATTAGTAGACAGACCATTTCAGTATTAGCTAGCTATGTTTTGGTGATCTACTTTTGCTGAGCATCTAATTTTACCCAGGTGGTAGAAATACCTAGAAATTAGGAAAATAAGTCAGACCTATTATGAAAGTAAGTGCTGAAAACTAAATAAGATGTGGTGTCTGCTTTTAAGAAGCTGACAACATGATGAGGAATAAAGATTAAAGAAAGATGTATTTATTAAAACATGTACTAAGTTCAAAGTAACAAAGAAGAGGAAGAGAAGGAAATAAAACACAGAAAGAACAGACAGCATAGAAAGCATGATGGCAAGAAAAAGGGACAACTGGATGAGCCTAGAGATAATGTTGAAGCATGAAGCAAGGGATGAAATGGTTGTAGATGGTAGAAACACCAGATTGTGAAAGACTTAAAAAGGATGGTAAAGATATTGGAGTCTATCACGTTTAATGCACAGCAGTGATATGATCTTAATTTGCACCTACTGGAGAGTAGCTTGGAGGAAGACTAGACTGAAAGTAGGTAGCTGTTGTTCAGTAGCTCAGTTGTGTCTAACTCTTTGCGACCCCATGGACTGCAGCACATCAGGCTTCCCTGTCCTTCACCAACTCCCAGCGTTTGCTCAAACTCATGTTCACTGAGTCCGTGATGCCATCCAACCATCTCATCCTCTGTTGTCCCCTTCTACTGCCTTTGATCTTTCCCAGCATCAGGATCTTTTCTAATGAGTCAGCTCTTTGCATCAGGTGGCCAAAATATTAGAGCTTCAGCTTCAGCATCAGTCTTTTCAGTAAATATTCAGGGTTGATTTCCTTTTGAATTGACTGATTTGATCTCCTTGCTGTCCAAGTTTCTCTCAAAAGTTTTCTCCAACAACACAATTGAAAAGCATCAATTCTTTGGTGCTCAGCCTTCTTGATGGTCCAACTCTCACATCCATACATGACTACTGGAAAAACCATAGCTTTTACTATGCAGACCTAACGTAGGGAGAGAGATAGGCTATTATGGTCACCCAAGTGGACAAAAAAGGAGAATCACAGGTATGAAAGTGAGGATGAAGAGAAGACGGCTCTGTTAGTTCCTGTGGCCACTGTAACAAAGTACCACAATCTTGGAGGCTCGAAGCAACTCTGAGAGTTCTGGAGGACAGAAGTTAGAAATCATGTGTGGTAGGGCCATGGTCATTCCAGAGTTTCTTAGGGGAAATCCATTCCCTGCCTCTTCTGGCTTCTGGTGGGTGGGAGCATTCTTTGATGGTATTTGCAGCTTGCAGAATCTCTGCCTCTCTTCCCATCACCTTCCCCTCGGCATGTCTTAAATCTCCCTCTGCCTTTCTCGTATACAGATACTTGTTCTGGTAGTTAGAACTCACTTGTATAATTCAGAATGATCTCCTCATCTCAAGATCCTTACTATAATTGAATTTACAAATTTTTTTTCCCTCAAATAAGGTAACACTTACAACTTCCAGGAATTAGGATGTGGACATATCTTTGGGGGCATTATTCAGCTCACTACTATGACAGATAGTAGGAACATAGAAGATGGAGAAAATGGTGATCAAGAAGGATCAGGGAGGGAAGTCTAGCTTCATACATAAAGTTCTAATCACCAAATGAAACATAAAATAGCAAAGGAGGAGTGGATTGAGAAATTATGATGAGTCTTATTTTGGACTGAATGAGTGTGAGCTGCTCTTGGTTATCCAAGTAAAGACATATGATCCTGAAGTTTAAGAAAGGGGTCTGGTAGAACACACCTATTTGGGAGCCAGTGTCTATAAACTAGCCTGGGAGTCAATGCAATAGCTTAGAATGAATGTGTGGTGACATGAGCAGTAGATCAGTGAGGTAACCCTAGGGAACACCAGCTTGAGCGAGGCAGGAAAATTCAAGTTTACAGTTAAAGTAGACACTTAGAGAAAAAAAATGGTCCCATATGAAATGGGAAGACCAGGTGAGTACACAGATGTCAAGCAAAAATAAAATATCAAGAACCAAATACTCCAAAATGTCAAGCCTAACAGACTTCTGGCAATAATGGCTGGTTTTCCTGACATTTAGGACTTGTGCTATGAACACCACACACATCTTGGAATCTTCACCACTGTCCTGTGGTATAGCTGCAATGATTCTACCTTTAGAGAGGAACTAAGGGTTCTAGAAAAGCTTTTAATTCAAGATCACAAAGCTAGTCCATGGCAGAGCTCAGATTCAAAGGCAGGTCTCTCTGACTTGAGAATATATGATCTTAGCAATCTCTATATAGTCTTTCTTTTAAACCTTGGTTGCAACAGGAGAGGAGGAGAGAGGAGCACACAAATATAGCAAGTGTTCACTGGTTTTCCTAGAGATTGGCTGATAAAGGAAAGAGAGAGACTGAATGGCTAGCAGAGACTAACTACAGGCCAGATGATTTTTAAAGGACATGTGGGCCTTGATCATGTTTATAGTATAAGGAGAAGGACCCTAGAAGGAAAGAATTAATTATAAAGAGATAGCTAATTACCCAGGTTTGTGGAAGAGGGGAGAGGTTCAAAGGTATAGGTGGTTGTACTTCCTTTTGAATCTCAGTTTTCTTTTTAAAGTTGTTATTGGATACACTGTTGTATTAGTTTCTAATGTATAGCAAAGTGTATCAGCTATACACACATACATCCCTTCTTTTTTGGATTTCCTTCCCATTTAGGTCATCACCGAGCATTGAGTAGAGTTCCCTGTGCTGTACGATAGGTCCTCATTATTTACCCACTTTATACACGGTATAAGAGTGTATATATGTCAACCCCAATCTTCCAAATTCGCCCCCTCCCTCTCCCCACTTGGTAAGCACACATTTGTTCTCTACATCTGTGTCTCTATTTCTGTTTAAGGTCATCTATGAATTTTTTTTTTCATATTCCACTTGTGTTAATATATGGTATTTGTTTTCCTCTTTGTGATTTACTTCACTGTGTATGACAATCCCTGGGTCCATCATGTCTCTACAGAAGCTCATTTTTCTTAACTGAAAAATACAGACAATAATAAACTCACCACTTACAGGATGGTTGTGCAGATTAACTGAAATAAAGCCCCAAGAGCACTTTGTAAGCTAATTACCACTCTAATCATTGGTTTGTTATCCTTAAAATATTATCTAGATGAGATGGATTGGTTGGCAAAGTGACCACAAAGAAGCTGGGACATACCTACTCATGTGGGTGACAGTTCTCTACGCTTCAGTTGGCAAGAGATAGAGAACAAGGGGATCTTAAGTCATAGAAACTGTGTTTCTTGGGACACTCAGTGGAGTTTCATTCTTCCTGCCTTTATCTATCTCTGACCAGAGCTAATTCGAACCCAGGAAAGTTCTAGCTGAGGACACAGGGGCTGTAACAGCTATCAAGTACATACTGGTGGGAATCAAGGTTGGATTGAGGGTGCTGATAAAATGTTTTGCGACTGGATCTCCAGGTGGAAAAAGCCCTTATATAACATTTCCTGATGTCCTGGAAAAATTACTTCCTTCGTGGCAGGTTTCAGTCTACCAAGTTAGAATGGAGTTGAAAGAGATTTACATAGTTAGCCTGTGAGTCAGCATGAGAAGGCTCCAGCACTTGCTATAAAAGAAACTTGTGAATATTTCAACTCTCATTTTCAGAGATGGAAACAAAAGCTTAGCAGGATGAAATATCTTGCCTAATTTTGTGGAGCTAGCCCATTGGGGAGCAGTGGTTAAAAACAGTAGTTACACATACAAAACATTATGCAGCATATTTTATTTTTGATCTTGATTCAAGTGTTGAGATTCCAAATCCCATAATATTCCTGTTAATTTCTGTGATACCTTTTAGGCACTTCTAATTATTTTCACTCCTGTTCCTGGAATACATAATCAGATGTTTCTGCCTTTACATTGTTAAAGTCCAAGGGAACATGGAAGATTTATAAAGTCCTTCTTCCTAGACCAGTCTTTTGACTTAAGGCAAACAAATTTCAAAATATTAACTTTGCTGTAGATAAAGTGAATATTAAGAAAATGATTTGTGCTGCAATGAAGTGATCTATTTCATGCTGAGTCCAACATTGGAGAGACTTATCCATAGACTTAAGCCAAGACAGACCTTACTTTCTTTTTGTTGAATCTTAAGGCATTGAAAACTAAGGAGTTTGCCCCTCCTTCCCTGAAAGTGGGTCACTCACCAACAAAAAAGAGAGAAGGGGGAGGCTGTTTATGGTTTATGTCCAAGTATTCTTCTTTCCAAACTATGCAAATAGTTTACTTCCCTTCCTTTTATCTGGGAATTAGCCCCAATCCTCAAATTCAAAAAAAAAAAAAAAGAAAAATTGAAAAATTCATTCTATGAGACTAGTATTACTATGATACCACAACCACGCAAAGACACCACACATTAAAAAGAGAGAGACCTATATCCCTCATATGGATGCAAAACTCCTCAACAAAATACTAGCAACTGAATCTAGCGATAAATAAAAAGGATTATACACTAACCAAGTGGGATTAATCCCAGAAGTGCAAGGTTGGTTCAACATATGAAAAGCAATCAATTAAACACACATATTTGGAGAAGGAAATAGCAGCCCACTCCAGTATTCTTGCCTGGAGAATCCTGTGGAGGGAGGAGCCTGGTGGGCTGCACAGAGTCGGACATGACTGAGGCAACTTAGAATGCATGCATGCATTGGAGAAGGAAATGGCAACCCACTCCAGTATTCTTGCCTGGAGAATCCCAGGGACGGAGGAGCCTGGTGGGCTGCCATCTATAGGGTTGCACAGAGTTGGACACGACTGAAGTGATTTAGCAGCAGCAGCAGCAGCAAACACACATATTACTAGAGAAAAGGGGGCGGGGACGCATAATCATCTCAATAGATTCAGAAGAAACTATTTGACGAAACCCAGTACCCTTTCATGACAACTGCTGTTGTTCTGTGGCTAAGTTGTGTCCGACTCTTGGTGACCTCATGGACTGTGGCATGTCAGGTCCCTCTGTCCTCCACTATCTCCCAGAGTTTACTCAAACTCAAGTCTATTGAGTTGCTGATGCTATCTAATCATCTCATCCTCTGCTGCCTCCTTCTCCTTTTGCCTTCAACCTTTCCCAGGATCAGATGAATGAATTGGCTTTTGGCTCTTTACATAATGTGGCCAAAGTATTGAAGCTTCAACTTCAGCAACATTCCTTCCAATTAATATTCAGGTGGATTCATGATAACAGCACTCAATACACTAGAAAAGAAAATCCATTTGCAAAATGCAAATGGAGCTTTCTTCATATGAAAGGAAACATCATCAGAAATAGGCAGAAAATTTCTTCCTTAAAGATTAAACAGAAGTGTGAATTTCATCAATCACCTTGATTTCCTGACCCCAGCCTGAAAAGAGACATTTTATGGGCCCAGTAGCTATGGCTAGAAGGAATGGAGAAAACAATTCTGAAGCGGGCCTGGGCAGACTGCACGCTGTGCGTGCTCAGCCACTCAGTCGTGTTCAACTCTTTGTGACTGTATGGACTGTGGCCTGCCAAGCTCCTCTGCCCATGGGATTATCCTGGCAAGAATATTGCAGTGGGTTGCCATTTCCTCCACCAGGGGATCTTCTCGACCCAGGGATCAAACCCAAGTCTCCTGTGGCTCCTGCATTGCAGGCAGATTTTTAACCACTGAGGCATCTGGGAAGCCCCAAATTGCATGCTAAGACACGATTATACAAGCATTGGTTTAAATTTTGAATGATTATTTATTAGCTGTATGATCTTTGGGCATTTTTAGCTTTGTGAGACTGTTTCCTCATCTGTAGAATTATTATAGTCTTTCTTATTTCCCAAGGTCATTATAGAGTCAGGACTAGCATGTGTGGAGAGCATAGCATGGTCAATAGTCAGGCACAGATTAGGCACTCCCTAAAAGGCTGTGAAAAGAAGAGAAGGGAAAAGGAAATATATAAGCATCTGAATGCAGAGTTCCAAAGAATAGCAAGAAGAGATAAGAAAGCCTTCCTCAGCGATCAATGCAAAGAAATAGAGGAAAACAACAGAATGGGAAAGACTAGAGATCTCTTCAAGAAAATTAGAGATACCAAGGGAACATGTCATGCAAAGATGGGCTAGATAAAGGACAGAAATGGTATGGACCTAACAGAAGCAGAAGAGATTAAGAAGAGCTGGCAAGAATACACAGAAGAACTGTACAAAAAAGACCTTCATGACCCAGATAATCACAATGGTGTGATCACTCACCTAGAACCAGATATCCTGGAATGTGAAGTCAAGCGGGCCTTAGAAAGCATCACTATGAACAAAGCTAGTGGAGGTGATAGAATTCCAGTTGAGCTATTCCAAATTCTGAAAGATGATGCTTTGAAAGTGCTGCACTCAATATGCCAGCAAATTTGGAAAAGTCAGCAGTGGCCATAGAACTGGAAAAGGTCCATTTTCATTTCAATCCCTAAGAAAGGCAATGCCAAAGAATGCTCAAACTACTGCACAATTGCACTCATCTCACATGCTAGTAAAGTAATGCTCAAAATTCTCCAAGCCAGGCTTCAGCAATAGGTGAACTGCGAATTTCCAGATGTTCAATCTGGTTTTAGAAAAGGCAGAGGAACCAGAGATCAAATTGGCAACATCTGCCGGATGATCAAAAAAGCAAGAGAGTTCCAGAAAAACATCTATTTCTGCTTTATTGACTATGCCAAAGCCTTTGACTGTGTGGATCACAATCAACTGTGGACAATTCTGAAAGAGATGGGAATACCAGACCACCTGACCTGCCTCTTGAGAAACCTATATGCAGGTCAGGAAGCAACAGTTAGAACTGGACATGGAACAACAGACTGGTTCCAAATAGAAAAGGAGTACGTCAAGGCTATATATTGTCACCCTGCTTATTTAACTTATATGCAGAGTACATCATGAGAAACTCTGGGTTGGAAGAAGCACAAGCTGGAATCAAGATTGCTGGGAGAAATATCAATAACCTCAGATATGCAGATGACACCACCCTTTTGGCAAAAAGTGAAGAGGAACTAAAAAGCCTCTTGATGAAAGTGAAAGAGGAGAATGAAATAGTTGGCTTAAAGCTCAACATTCAGAAAACGAAGATCATGGCATCTGGTCCCATCACTTCATGGGAAATAGATGGGGAAACAGTGTAAACAATGTCAGACTTTATTTTTTGGGCTCCAAAATCACTGCAAATGGTGACTGCAGCCATGAAATTAAAAGACGCTTACTCCTTGGAAGGAAAGTTATGACCAACCTAGATAGCATATTCAAAAGCAGAGACATTACTTTGCCCACAAAGGTCCATCTAGTCAAGGCAATGGTTTTTCCAGTGGTCATGTATGGATGTGAGAGTTGGACTGTGAATAAAGCTGAGCGCTAAAGAATTGATGCTTTTGAACTGTGTTCTTGGAGAAGACTCTTGAGAGTCCCTTGGACTGCAAGGAGATCCAACCAATCCATCCTAAAGTAGATCAGTCCTGGGTGTTCTTTGTAAGGACTGATGCTAAAGCTGAAACTCCAGTATTTTGGTCACCTCATGTGAAGAGTTGACTCATTGGAAAAGACCCTGATGCTGGGAGGGATTGGGGGCAGGAGGAGAAGGGGACGACAGAGGATGAGATGGCTGGATGGCATCACGGACTCGATGGACATGAGTTTGAGTGAACTCTGGGAGCTGGTGATGGACAGGGAGGCCTGGCGTGCTGCAATTAATGGGGTCGCGAAGAGTCGGACACGACTGAGCGACTGAACTGAGCTGAGCTGAGTGATAACTTCACAGTTATCCATAGTTATGGGGAGCAGGACAGTAGGATGGGAGGTGACTCAGGGCGGCTAAAGGGATCCCACTTAAGAAGTGGATTTGGGTACAAACCCTAAAAAAGTGAAATCAGTATCTAAAAGCAATATCTGCACCCATGTTTATTGCAATGTTGTTCACAATAGTAAGATGTGGAAACAACCTCAGTGTCAATTAAGGGATGAATGGATAAAGAAAATGTGGAGTAAATACAAAGTGGAATAGTATTCAGCCATAAACAGGAAAGAAATCCTGCCATTTGTGACAACATGGATAAACCCAGAGGGTATTATGCTGAGTGAAATAAGTCAGAGGAAGACAAATACTGCATGATTTCATTTAAATGTGGAATCTTCAAATGCCAAACTCAGAAAAAAAGAGTAGAATGGCGGTTGTCAGGGGCTAGGGGATGGGGAAAATGGGAAGATGGTGTTCAAAGGGTACAAACTCCCAGTTATAAGATAGATAAATTCTGGGGCTCTAATATAGAGCATGATGACTGTAGTTAGCAATACAATATCATATATTTGAGAGTTGCTCAGAAAGCAGATCTTAAAAGTTCCCACTGTGACCACAACAAAAATAAATGGCAATTTTGTGAGATGAAGAATGTATTAACTAGCCCTACTGTGGAGATCTACTTGCAATATACACATGTACTAAGTTATCACATTTTACACCTTACACTTATACACTATTATGTCAGTTATATCTCAATATAGCTGGAAAAAAAGAAAAAATGGAGTAGGTCAGATCTCAAAAAGAAGAAAGCAAGAGAAGTTCTCTCTAGTTTATTCTATGGTAACCTGTGCAATCCTGGGTAAGTCATGAATCTGATTCTTGCGTTCACTTCCCCCATCTGGAAAATGGAACAGTTGAGTTATGCAATCTTTGGGGCCTCTTTTAGTTCTAAAACTCAGTGACTCTACAAAGTGGAGAAAGCCATGTGCAACCTTTTGAGTATAATTGTAGACTGTGTTTGAATATAAGTTCCAGTTTAGCTCTACCAAAGGTAAGAAGAGGAGGGAACATCAACACGATGACACACTCCTTTTTGGCTCTGAAAGGCTTCCAGATTGTGTCTAAATTTAAACCACTTTCTGCAGGCCAAAGAGTTGCCTGTGGACAGCTTGATGATCAATCTTTCAACACACATAACTCTTTTCCTTGTCATCTCGGTGTGGGAATGTGAGCACTTCAAGCTTCCTCCTCCAGAGTCGTCAATCTGGCACCTGTCACTAGCATCTGATTCATTATAAAAATATTTAATTCTTCCAAGATGAATTGGCAGGATGTCCAAAGAGGGAATAAAAGGCACAGGGGAGATGGAAAATGCTGTTTTCAGAGAGGGCTTCTGTTTGGCTCAGAATCCAATAAATATTTTTGGAAGGGAAGCCAAACCCAGTGGTTTTCTTCATCACCAATATCAGTAGCATCATCTTGGTCAAATTCAGCAGCAATGTTAATAACCCACTGATTGTTCTGCTTCTCAGGTGGTGCTAGTGGTAAAGAATCTGCCTGCCAGTGCAGAAAAGATAAGAGATGTGGGTTCGATCCCTAGGTCGGGAAGATCCCCTGGAGGAGGGCATGGCAATCCACTCCAGTATTCTTGCCTGGAGAATACCATGGACAGAGCAGCCTGGCAGGCTATAGCCCATAGGGTGTCAAAGTCAGATATGACTGCAGCAATTTAGCATGCATACTAATTGTTCTAGCCTCTAAGGCTGTCTCCGGTGAGAATGCCTTTCTCTTCTAATCTTTGGTAGCCCTACACATTCAAAGTCAAAGTTAAGAAACTGGCAGACCTGTTCCTCTTCCAAGATCTTTAACTTAGGAGGCCTTTCTAATTCCAGCCTTAAAAGAACTTTGATATCTTCCCACACCTATAGAAATAATGTTCAAAGCCTCACTTTCAAAGATCAAAAAATTGTCATATGCCTTCAACTTATTTTCCCTGCATCAACTATTTCCATCATTCTGAACTGATCATGACCCCTGGCTTTATGTTCACCTTGTTCTGGGATGTTCTTTCTTAGTAGCTTTACTTCAGAGTTTCTCAACCTCATGTGTAATGACATTTGGGACCAGATAACTCTTTGCTGTTTGGGTAAACTCTGGGATTTGGACAAGGAGGCCTGACATGCTGTGGTCCACGGGGTCACAAAGAGTCGGACACAACTCAGCAACTGAACTGAACTGAATTCTTTGCTGTGGGAGCAGTTTGTGCATTGTAGGAGGTTTTGCAGCATCCCTGGCATATCCCAAGTATGACAAACAAAAATGTCCACTGAGGCATAAAACTGCCTCTGATTGAGAGCCATTTCTCTACTTGGGAAACTTGTAACCAGCTTTCATCATGCAGTTCAAATGTCACATCTTCTGTAGAGTATTTCTAACTTCTCTAGGAAAATTGACTGATTTCCTCCCGTAACCTTATTATCACTGTGGTCAGGCACAGTCTGTTGTAGCTATTTCTGTAAATACTTGTCTCTGCAACTAGACCAAGATTCTCTAGGGAAAAGACCTTGTCGTATTCATCACCGTATTCTTATTTAATAGCTGGCACTGGAACCATGGCTAGTGATCAAAATCTGTAAATTTATCTGATGTTTATATCAGTCCTGTGATGTAAAAAGAGCAAATATTATTTTTTAATTAGGCAGATCATTTTTCCATCGGGCAGATGTACTTCCAATTGCAAGTGACAAATATAACTCAAATTGGCCTGGGAAAAATAAGACATATAATGGCTCGTATATTTAGAAAAAGGATATATACAGATTTAGACTTCAGGCATAGCTGGATCCAGGTGAATGATCCTGAGCAAGAAAAATGTTAGTTCAGATCAGGTGTTCAGAAATTTTTAGGTGTTGAGAAATTAAAAAAAAAAAAAAATAGTGAACTAGCCCAAAGCAGAGGGTTAGGAAGAGTGAGGATGCGAGAAAATGATAGTGTGGATTTTATTCAAGTTTGCTTTAACCTCAGTTCTAATGCCTCTGTTAGAAGAGAAAAATGGTGTATGTGAGATAAGGATTAAGGTGCCAGTGTGGATTTCTATTATTTCTATTATATCACATAAATGTACTCAAGATTCACTGACTTTCAGATTCTGATTAAAGTTTAATGTTTTCCAGGCTGAAAGAATCTAGAAATGTGTGATTTTATAGTCCTAGCAATACTCATTCCCAAGAATAACTTTAAATTTAGTCAGTAATTCTGCTATGCATTGATGTCTGTCACCTAAACTTAATGTCTGTGTTCTGGGTGCAAACTTCTCTTTGTACCAATGATAAGTCATTCTTCTCTTACCTTTGACTACTAGGCCTAGGAATTATTTAGGAATTTCTCTTTTTTCCCCCTGAGGGAAAGCCCAGCCATCGACCACACAGTGGAACAGCTGGGACTTAAAGCTGCATTTCCTGACACATGAGTGATACATTTTCTTTATCAATAATAGGGCTTCCCAGGTGGCTCAGTGGTAAAGAAATCTCCTGCCAATGCAGGAGAAGCAGGTTTGATCCTTAGAGGAGGAAAAGACAACTCACTTCAGTATTCTTGCCTGGGGAATCCCATGGACAGAGGAGCCTGATGGGTGATAGTCCATGGGGTTGCAAAGACCTCAACACAACTGAGCACGCACACATCAATGTTGACATACTGTAAATTAAAATGCAATAAACTTCATAGGAAGGGAGCACCACAGTTGGGGAGATAGGTAAATTCCCTAGAATACAGATCAGATAGGGGTTTTTTAGGGATCTAGAAGAGTTGCAATTTGGAGACACCATACAAGGCAGCTCTTTTATGGAGCAAGACTTTCCCTCAAGCCGAAGACACACCTCTCTGAGCTGAGAAAATCCTATAAAGTGAAGACACTCAGACTAGGTATGGGGCAATGCAGACTCTGGCAAGACTTTAGTCAAGTCACAGAATCATGGAATATCAGAGAAAGGAGAGATTTTAACCATAAGTTGCAAGCCTCTTGATGGTATAGATATTGGTGCAGAGGGACACAGTTCTGGGCCAAAACTGTGGAGCGGCTGAGTCAGGATTAGAGCCAAGATGTGTTAATATTGTGCTTGGAGACCAGTATTTCCTTTGGTGTTCATGATGTTCCTACTATGTATGTATGTATGTATGTATGTATTATTATTATTATTATCTCCAGTTTAGAATAGTGCCATTTGTATCCAAAGTGACTTAATCAGCATCCTTTATCAATTTTCGTGATGAAATCACAGTGCTGGAATTGGCCTTCTTGTAACAAGCTCAGGTTCCTTTTTTCAGTATTGTGCATAAAATAAGAGCAGAAGAATATGGGCCCTTCCTGTTCTGGGACAGGTAACGACTCCTCTACCTGATGAACGTTTGTCAGAAACCATCCTGTGTATCCTAGGGAGATTCCTTAAAGGCAGTATCCTGTGAGAGCTAAGGCAGATGGATTCTGAGAAGGAGCTTTTGGGAAAGCAATGAATGATTTCATTATAAAAAGTATAGTGTGAACCCAAATGTGCTTAGCTTTTTAGTTACATTATCACATTTAATCATCAGGATCATCCACTGATCAGATTTTGCCTTGCTTTACCGATAAAGAAACGGAGGCTCAGGAAGAGGTCATGAACAAGTTCATGCAGATATTAATCTGAGGTTTCAATCTCTTTGTGGTGCCAAGTCTACCCTCTCTCTATGCTCCCTCCAGACCATTTCATTAAGGCCAGAAGTGTAGGAATAAAGATAACCTGATTTATTTTCCTACTAAAATTAAGATTAAATCCACATAGTTTACCACCTGTCTGCATCTCATCTGCCTTTCTGCATGAAGTGAAACTGGACTCCGACTCTTTGTGATTCCATGAACTATACAGTCCATGGAATTCTCCAGGCCCAAAAACTGGAGTGGGTAACCTTTCCCTTCTCCAGGGGATCTTCCCAGCCCAGGGATCGAACCCAGGTCTCTCGCATTGCGGGTGGATTCCTTACCAGCTGAGCCACTGGGGAAGCCCAAGAATGCTGGAGTGGCTAGCCTATCCCCTCTCCAGAGGATCTTCCTGACTCAGGAATCTAACTGGAGTCTCCTTGCATCATAGGCAGATTCTTTACCAACTGAGCTCTCAGGGAAGCCCTTACATATAGTCTGCGTGAAGCAGAAATCAAACTGAAGCCCCATTCAGAGCACTACACTCATCTTTCTTCCCTGGACTCAGTTTGCTTCTTCCAAATGGAGTGAAAAGGGATTCCTTACTCAATCCCAACTCAGGTTTCAGGGGCTTGCCTCTCTCTCATTTTCCAAAAATGCAAGCCTGGTGAGTGATGACTCCTTGACTTTTTAAAGTTGCTAATTTTATAGGAGTTTTAGGGAAGGTATGGGGAATATTTGTTTTCAATATAAAAATAAGAATCTGATGATGGCTGAACTGGAACTTACAGTGTTTTGGGAAAGAGTAATGGTCTAGGAATGAACTACATCTGGGTCCTAACACTAGAACTGCCTCTCATGTGAGGTGAATTTAGGCTAGATTTTGGTTACTCAGAGTTCAAACACTCTGAGCTTCTGTTTACTTATCAGGGAAAAAAAAAAAAGAGGTCAGTAGTAGTCACCATATCTTTGATATAATAATAATAACAATAATACACACCTAATGATACTGTTGCCTTAAAGATTAAATGATATAAAATAGTTGCATATTTAGTACTGACTCATAGTAAGTATTTTGTATAATACATATATTATATATATCTGGGCTTCCCAGGTGGGGGTGGTGGTAAAGAACCTGCCTGCCAATGCAGAAGACATAAGAGATGCATTTGATCCTTGGGTCAAGAAGATCCCCCTGGAGGAGGGCATGGGAATCCACTCCATTATTCTTGCCTGGAGAATCCCATGGACAGAGGAGCCTGGTGGGCTACAATCCATGGGGTTGGAAAAGAGTCAGAAATGACTGAAGTGACTTAGCAGGCATACCTACATTATATATATATATATAAATACATATATTATGTGTGTGTGAATGCTCAGTTACTAAGTCATGTCTGACTCTGCAACCCAAGGACTGTAGCCCTCCAGGCTGTTCTGTCCATGGGATTCTCCAGGCAAAGATACTGGAGTGGGTTGCCATTGTCTTCACCAGTATTATGTACTGATGTTCAGTCTCTCAGTCCTATTTGACCCTTTGTGACCCCCTGGACTACAGCATGCCAGGCTTCCCTGTCCTTCACCATCTCCCAGAGCTTGCTCAAACTCTTGTCCATTGAGTCGGTGATGCCATCCAACCATCTCATCCTCTGTCATCCCCTTTTCCTCCTGCCTTCTCTTTCCCAGCATCAGGATCTTTTCCCATGAGTCGGCTCTTTGCATAAAGTGGCCAAAGCATTGGCGCTTCAGCTTTAGCATCAGCCCTTCCAATGAATATTCAGGACTAATTTCCCTTAGGATGGACCAGTTTGATCTCCTTGCAGTCCAAGGGACTCTCAAGGGTCTTCTCCAACACTACAGTTCAAAAGCATCAATTCTTCAGCACTCAGCTTTCTTTATAGTCCAACTCTCACATCCATACATGACTACTGGAAAAACCATAGCTTTAACTATATGGACCTTTATGGGCAGAGTAACATCTCTGCTTTATAACATACTGTCTAGGTTTGTCATAGCTTTTCTTCCAAGGAGCAAGCGTCTTTTAATTTCATGGCTACAGTCACCATCCGCAGTGATTTTGAAGCCTAAGAAAATAACATCTTTCTCTGTTTCCACCATTTCCCCATCTATATGCCATGAGGTGATGGGACCGGATGCCATGATCTTTGTTTTTTGAATGTTGAGTTTTAAGCCAGCTTTTTCACTCTCCTCTTCCACCTTCATCAAGAGGCTCTTTAGTATATTACATATACAAATACATATATTATATATATATTTAACTACTTTATTATTATAATATTATATGTAACTACTATATATTATGGTAAATTACGCTGGGCTGGAAGAAGCACAAGCTGGAGTCAAGATTGCCGGGAGAAATATCAATAACCTCAGATATGCAGATGACACCACCCTTATGGCAGAAAGTGAAGAGGAACTAAAAGCCTCTTGATGAAAGTGAAGAGGAGAGTGAAAAAGTTGGCTTAAAGCTCAACATTCAGAAAATGAAGATCATGGAAACTGGTCCCATCACTTCATGGGAAATAGATGGAGAAACAGTGGAAACAGTGGCAGACTTTATTCTGGGGGGCTCCAAAATCACTGCAGATGGGGACTGCAGCCATGAAATTAAAAGATGCTTACTCCTTGGAAGGAAAGTTATGACCAACCTAGACAGTATATTGAAAAGCAGAGATATTACTTTGCCAACAAAGGTTCGTCTAGTCAAGGCTATGGTTTTTCCAGTGGTCATGTATGGATGTGAGAGTTGGACTGTGAAGAAAGCTGAGTGCCAAAGAATTAATGCTTTTGTACTGTGGTGTTGGAGAAGACTCTTGAGAGTCCCTTGGACTTCAAGGAGATCCAACCAGTCCATCCTAAAGGAGATCAGTCCTGGGTGTTCATTGGAAGGAATGATGCTGAAGCTGAAACTTCAATACTTTGGCCACCTCATGCAAAGAACTGACTCATTGAAAAAGACCCTAATGCTGGGAGGGATTGGGGGCAGGAGGAAAAGGGGACGACAGAGGATGAGATGGCTGGATGGCATCACTGACTCGATGGAAGTGAGTCTGAGTGAACTCTGGGAATTGGTGATGGACAGGGAGGCCTGGCATGCTGTGATTCATGGGGTCGCAAAGAGTTGGACACAACTGAGCAACTGAACTGAACTAATATATATATATTATATGTATTTATATAACTACTATCAGGGAGGTTTAAAATTTTATCAATTTTACTCATCTGTTAAATAAGGATAATATTCTGTGGAATTGCAGAGATGATAAAATGTGATGCACAGGAAAAAAACATAGTATCATGCTAATGAGTGTTTAATGTATGTAAATTGCAAATGTTAAGACAGAGTCAAACAATTAAATTCATACATTTATGCTTTATGTGCCTCATTTTCCCCAGTCTGTGCCCTGTATCCCAGTCCCTGAATGACTGCATGTTTAGAACTATTTTCAGTAGAGAAGCATATGTGCTAGGTTCCCAAGCACGTGAAACTCAATCATAGAGCTGGAGAGACTGGTTTAAATGCCATGGTTCTCTAAGGAAATAATGAGAGACATGCACTTGTCTGATCATCACAATGTTGTTTCAGTATTAAAATGTCATTAAAACCCACAATCTACCAGCAGAGTACTGTAAACTAAATTGTGAAATATCTACATGATTAAATCTTATACAGCCAATAAAAAGCATCTTATATAGAATGTACGACAAACTTGTCTGATTACAGGATTCTCCTGGGGTGATTTATAAAAGCATTGGCTGCACCCTAGACTTAATGAATCAAAATATCCATGAGAGGAGATTGGAAATACATATTTTTATCAAGCGTCCCAGGTGAGTTTTATGATCGGGCAAATTTATGAAAGTCTGTTATAGAACATGTATTCTCTTAATGCAAAGAGAAAATAAAATACCATCAAATATTATGTGCCGTTCTTTAACAATTTTGCAAAGGAAATAATAGTAGTAAAAACACAGAATCTCCTTCTCAGTGTTGAGATTACTTTTGTTGTGTTAAGAGTATGGTATTTACTGTGAGAAGACTTGTTTCAAATCTCAGAACTGCTATACTTGCTGTATATTACTAGGCAAGTACTGAAGCCCATTATGTACTACTGTCCTTATCTTTAAAATGGCGAAAATGAAGTATGTATCTTTTGTGTCATCGTGAAGATAAAATAATCTAATCAATACTGTTTATTGTTAATATTAGTAAGTATACTTCCAACCATGAGGAAATAAGATGGTACAAAATTACTCTCTCACCACAACCCCATGAGACGAACATAGGAAAAAATGATTTGCAGAAATTGGGCAGCAGAGAGCTGAGGTTAAGGCATCCACCTCACCTGGGGCTCCACCCACAACAGCCTTCTCAGTCTGCCTGCCTCCCTTCTTGACCTCTACTTGCAAGTGACCTTGCAAAGTCAATTCCTTATTTAAATCGTCAGAGGCTCTCCACTGTGGTAAACAGATTGGCCTCTCCTGGGGCTTCATTCCAGTCTGTTGTCTCCTCATTCAGCATGTCTATCTCCCCCTCCACTGTGCCCCTCCTGAAGACTGGACTGTGTCTGTCTTAGTCTCTGTGATCTCTGTGGAGCAACCTTAAAACAATGGCTGACTGAATGTCTGTGTATCTTTCCTGTCTACCCTTCTGGAGCTCCCTGATTCCACCTTAATTCTACCACAGGACTTGATGGTATTTCTTGCTCCTGATTCCACACGGGATCTGTGTCCAGAAGGTGTCACTAAATACTGCCACCACTTAAGCCCCTCTAGGTCTAAGTTCCCCTGGGTGAAGGGTGGCTTCTGACCCACTGCAAAATGATCTCATATTTGCCTCTTGGTAAAGTCTCAGAGAAAAGTACCCCTGCTAAACCTCTGACTGCCCAATGAGCTTTCAGGTTCTGTCCTAGGAGTTCAGCCTTCACATTTCTTAACAGCTCATTGGCCAAGACATTATGATTGACATACACCTAACCCAGTGGATGATGAAACTCGTCGTATGGCAGGTTCTAGAAGACGTTCAGTCTCAGGAAGGGTGGCCTGGGAAATGCATGAACTCTTTTAATTCCTTAGAGTTCCAATTTCTATGGACAGAGGAATAGAGTCAGTTTTAATTGATTCATGGGTGAGGGAACATCAAACCAGCCTCTGAGAGCAAAAACAGACTTACCAACCAAAGGGATACAGTCCAAAATGGAAGGTGGTGACACCTTAGAGCTAAGTGCAGCCCCCAAAAGACACAGGACAGACCCCAACAGGCCCTGAAAAGCCAAAAGAGTCCCTCAAAAGTCATGAGAGGTTACCACAGCCTGTGATTTATCCTAAGAGGCTCTGCAAAGACCCTGAGAGATTGTCAGGTTCCAAGAGACTCAAAAAGGTGGTGATGGATCAAAAAGTCTAGACCAGAATTCATAAAACTTGGAGTCACAGAGCCAGCTCGGTAGGAGCTGAGAGAGAGTGAAAGGTATAAGAGATAATAAAAAAGGCCCAAGGTGTAGGACTTCCCTGGTGGTCCAGTGGTTAAGACTCTGAGCTCACAATGCAGGGCAATCCCTGGTTGGGGAACTGGGATCCCGCATGCCCCTGGGTATGGCCCAAAGGAACCAAACTAAACCAAAACAAACCAAAAATCCTGAAAAACCCTAAGATGTATTGACAGGTAGTGACAGGAGAGGGTGGCTAAGAAAGAAGGAGGTTGCAGATGGGGCCTAGAGATGATAGCCCAGAAAGAGGTGCACGAGTCAGCTGAAGGCTCTGCTTAAATCTCCTTCAGTGTCTTCCCTTCTCCCTTAAGGTGAAAGCCGGCCACTTCAACACAACCCTCAGAATCTGCTCATTTGGAGCTTCAGCCTCTTCTCGTTTATTTCCCATCAGTCTCAAAGTAGGAAGTACGTGAGCTCTCCCTGTTCAAAGCCTCACCATGTTCCATCCCCTTCCTCAGGGACACTGCTTCTCTCCTCATCCTTCAGTGGGTAATTATTACTCACCTATCAGGACTCAGGATTACTGGGAGCAATCACAGTAATCCATAGTAATTACTCACAGTAGATAACTGTGATTACTCATAGTAATCCTGAGTCCTGATATCACAGTAATCCAAGTCTATGCCCTGACCAGTAATGCTGAAAAAGCTGAAATGGAACAGTTCTATGAAGACCTACAAGACCTTCTAGAACTAACACCCCCAAAAGCTGTCCTTTGCACTATAGGGGACTGGAATGCAAAAGTAGGAAGTCAAGAAACACCTGGAATAACAGGCAAATTTGGCCTTGGAGTACAGAATAAAGCAGGGCAAAGGCTAACAGAGTTCTGCCAAGAGAATAAAGCAGGGCAAAGGCTAATAGAGTTCTGCCAAGAGAAGGCACTGGTCATAGTAAACACCCTCTTCCAAGAACACAAGAGAAGACTCTACACATGGACATCACCAGATGGTCGACACCAAAATCAGATTGATTATATTCTTTGCAGTCAAAGACAGAGAAGTTCTATACAGTCAGCAAAAACAAGACTGGGAGCTGACTATGGCTTAGATCATGAACTCCTTATTGCCAAATTCAGACTGAAATTGAAGAAAGTGGAGAAAACCACTAGACCATTCAGGTATGATTAACCTCCAACTAAAATAAATAAATTTTTAAAAGGTATCATTAAAAAAATAAATCCCTTATGATTTGTGTGTCTTACAATTATACAGTGGAAGTGACAAATAGATTCAAGGGATTAGATCCGATAGACAGAGTGCAGAACAACTATGGACGGAGCTTTGACATTGTACAGGAGGCAGTGAGCAAGACCATCCCCAAGGAAAAGAAATGCAACAAGGCAAAATGGTTGTCTGAGGCTGCTTTACAAATAGCTGAGAAAAGAAGAGAAGCTAAAGGCAAAGGAGAAAAGGAAAGATATACCCATTTGAATACAGAGTTCCAAAGAAGAGCAAGGAGAGATAAGAAAGCCTTCCTGGGTGATCAATGCAAAGAAGTCAAGGAAAACAATAGAATGGGAAAGACTAGAGATCCCTGCAAGAAAATTAGCGATACCAAGGGAACATTTCATGCAAACATGGACACAATAAAGGACAGAAATGGTATGGACCTAACAGAAGCAGAAGATATTAAGAAGAGCTGGCAAGAATACACAGGAGAACTGTACAAAAAAGATACTCATGTCCCAGATAACCATGAGGTGTGATCACTCACCTAGAGCCAGACATCCTGGAATGTGTGGTCAAGTGGGCCTTAGGAAGCATCACTAACAAAGCTAATGGAGGTGATGGAATTCCAGTTGAGCTATTTCAAATCCTAAAAGATGATGCTGTGAAAGTGCTTCACTCAAAATGCCAGCAAATCTGGAAAACTCAGCAGTGGCCACAGGACTGGAAAAGGTCAGTTTTCATTTCAATCCCAAAGAAAGGCAGTGCCAAAGAATGCTCAAACTACCACACAATTGCACTCATCTCACACACTAGGAAAGTAATGCCCAAAATTCTCCAGGACAGGCTTCAACAGTACGTGAACCAAGAACTTCCAGATGTTCAAGCTGGATTTAGAAAATGCAGAACGTGAAGGGAAACTAAAAAGCCTCTTGATGAAAGCAAAAGAGGAGAGTGAAAAAGTTGGTTTAACACTCAACATTCAGAAAACTAAGATCATGAAATCCAGTCTCATCTATGGCAAATAGACAGGGAAACAATGGAAATAGTGACTTTATTTTGGGGGGCTCCAAAATCACTGCAGATGGTGACTGCAGCCATGAAATTAAAACACAGTTACTCCTTAGAAGAAAAGCTATGACCATCCTAGGTAGCATATAAAAAGCATATACATTACTTTGCTGACAAAGGTCCATCTAGTCAAAGCTATGGTTTTTCCAGTAGTCATGTATGGATGTGAGAGTTGGACTATAAAGAAAGCTGAGCACCAAAGAACTGATGCTTTTGAACTGTGGTGTTGGAGAAGACTCTTGAGAGTCCCTTGGACTTCAAAGAGATCCAATTAGTCTGCCCTAAAGAAAATCAGTACTGAATATTCATTGGAAGGACTGATGTTGAAGCTGAAGCTGAAGCTCCAATCCTTTGGCCATCTGATGTGAAGAACTGACTCATTGGAAAAGACCCTGATGCTGGGAAAGATTGAAGCAAGGAGGAGAAGGGGACGACAGAGGATGAGATGGTTGGATGGCATCACTGACTCAATGGACATGAGTCTGAATAAGCTCCAGGAGTTGGTGATAGACAGGGAACCCTGGCCTGCTGCAGTCCATGGCATTGCAAAGAATTGGATGCAACTGAGAGACTGAAATGAGCCGATCAGGACTCGGCCTGCAAGTCACCTTGTGCTGGCAGCCTTGCCTGACCCCTTCCTGTGCATGGTGCCTTTCTCCACCTTCACGACGCATTGCCACTCTGTGGGAGAGGCGGTGAAAGACGGGCACAGGGTCTAAGGAATGGCACCAGTTCCAAAAAGGACCTGAAAAGAGATTACCTTCCTCAGGGAGCTGAGAAGCAGATGTAGAGGGTGGCGGAGTGTCATGGGCAGTGATGGGGGTTTGACGATGGAAGAACTTTGGAGCAGAGATCAGAGGCAGTGGCATGAAGACAAGGGCACTGCCCAGACAGGACATGTGGTGAAAAGCATGAAGAGGTGCTATCGAAGCCGCATGCTAAGGAGAGTGGGGCGGGAGGCCTCCCCTTGACAAGGAAGACGGGCACTTCTGGGAGTGTGTCTCCTGGTGGAGGATTTACGGGTTTTTAGAGAAAGCACTTGGTATTCCTTCAGAACCCTAAATCCTCCATGTCATTTCTTTTTATTTATTTTTGGCTTTCTCTAGTTGGGGCGAGCAGCAGGGCCACTCTGTTGTGCAAGAGCTTCAGTAATTGCAGCTCGAGGGCTTTAGAGCATGAGGTCAGCAACTGTGGTACAGGAGCTCAGTTCCCCTGCAGCAGGTGGAATCCTCCTGGGCCAGGGACTGAACCCATGTCCCTTGCATTGGCAGGGGGATTCCTAACCACTGGACCATAGGACAGGAAGTTCCCCAATGTTGGTTCTTGGGCCTGGTTGGAGCCCATCTCCACATCCTACAGTGAGCTTGTGTGACCCTTGGGATTTCACATGGCCCTTCTTGGGCTTCCCCGGTGGCTCAGAGGGTAAAGCGTCTGCCTGCAGTGCAGGAGACCTGGGCTTGATCCCTGGTTTGGGAAGATCCCCTGGAGAAGGCAATGGCAACCCACTCTAGTACTCTTGTCTGGAAAATCCCATGGACAGAGGAGCCTGGAAGGATACAGTCCATGGGGTCGCAAAGAGTTGGACATGACAGAGTGATTCACTTTCACTTACAGCTTAAAATCCCAGAGATGAGAGAGCATTTTTATAGATATCCCTTAAAAAAAAAAAATGTCCCAGGAGTTTTCTCATTAGCTTGATGTGGGTCGTGTGTTTGTCTTTGAATCAATCACAATGGCCAGGATGAAAGGAGCTAAAGTGTCTCTAATTGACCTGGCCGGGACCATGGACCCTTGACTAGGCTTTGGTTGGGGAAGATGTTCAGCCCCCATGTCCAAATAGCATGTCCAGCATTCCACAACTGACCTTGTTCCCACTATCTTTGCAGCACTATTTTGCTATGCCTTTTGGATACTCCCAGGCTGATGGAGGTTCATGAGAGAATTTAGCACTTTAAAATTAAGTCAGAAAGAGCCTTGGGCAGCTCTGAGAAAGACTCAGGTAAGTGTGAACCAGTAATAAGTGCTTTTGCTGTCCGTGCCGTCCTGTAGTCTAATAAACAGTCTCTTTTGGTTTCTCCATCCCTTCAGGGTCTGAGTTTGATTTTTATTAACTTTGTTTTTCTTTTATAATTCTCCTTCCATTCAGAGCCAGGAAAATTATAAGCAAGTAGCCAAGTGCCAGAAAAGCCTTAGGGAGACCTGCTGATTGAAGGGACAGTTTCGGGTCTCAGAACTGGACTTGGCCACCTGAAGTATGGGGTGACCCTGGGCTGGTTACTTTCTCTCTCTGGGTTTTCCTGCTCTCTGCTTTTGAAGGGGAACTAATCCATTTTAACCTTCTCCTTGCATGCAGAGTTGGACTAGAGAACTCTTAGATGGCAGGAAGTCGTGTTGCATGCCAGATGGATGATTCGCTTACCCTTAAATGACTTTTTTTTTTTTTTTTCACCTACATTCATCTGGTGTCCTGATTCTCCTCTATTCCTTCCGTCCTCAGGTAATGAGCTGCTGGTGTGGGCTCATGAAACATTCAGTGAAATAAACTAAGCTCATATGTGGGTGGGGGTAGGAGGGTAGAATAATGCAGATGAAAACAGGAAAAAAGGGAAATGGAATAAAGTCTTTGGAAAATGTAAGAACTTTATTTCTGGCTGCAAGCATCACTGATTTCTGGATCCTGCCACCAATAAGAGAGTTGCTGTTGTTCAGTCACTAAGTTGTGTCCGACTCTGCGTGACCCTGTGCACTGCAGCACACCAGGCTTCCCCGTCCTTCACTGTCTCCTGGAGTTTGCTCAGATTCATGTCTACTGAGTTGAGATGCCCTCTAACCATCTCATCCTCTGACGCCACCTTCTGCTGCCCTCAGTCTTTCCCAGGATCAGGGTCTTTTCCAATGAGTTGGCTCTTCACATCGGGTGGCCAAAGTATTGGAGCGTCAGCTTAAGCATCAGTTAATGTATCTATTTGCTATCCAGAACTGCTAAGAAAATAGTCCCATGATTGGACTGAACTATCTGCTCTGTTCCTTTTCTGCATAAAAAGATGAATTAACAGAGATAGGACAGACATGAAGGAGCCAAAGGAAACCTTTCTGGATATTCTACAACTTGAATAATTTATTCCAAGATTACTGAAAACAATTTAGGGTTAAAAAAAAACAAACAAAAAGTCAGTTGCTGCCACCTAAAAAATAATTATTAATTAATGTAATTAATTTTTTTAATTAATTAATTTGTTCAACAGCCATTTACTGAGCCACCAGATGAAGTCATTTGTTCATCTAACCTACGTGTCGAGGGCCCTCCACGAGTGCTCTTCTGACCCCTGGGAACACAATAGTGAACTAGACAAGAAAGGTATCATCCCCTGTGGTTCTTGAATTCTAGTATCAGGAGATAAGTGCAGACATTGAGCAGGCACAGACACAGGATAGTTTCAGAGAGGGGTAAGTGATTTGCAGAAAGCAAACCAGGTGGAGAGTGGTTTAGACGTGGGGGTCAGCAGATTCCTTCCCAGAGAGACTTGGGGCTTGAAATGAGAGCTGAAATTTAAGGCTCCTGGAGCAGCTCAGAGGAAGGTCTGGGACCAAAAACTAATAAGTAACCTCGCCTTCCCAGTCCGCCTCTAGTCATTAAAAAGTATTCTCTCCTGACCTGACCATCTCTCCAGAGCCTGCGTGACTTTGATTTTTATTAACTTTTTCTTTCATATCTAGCCTCCCCATTCAGAGCTAGATCAACCTCTACTGGGTTTTGTGAAGGGGGAAAGCTTTCCAGGCAGGGGAGTATCACAAAGTCCCAGATCAGGCAAAGGCCTGAGCTGGAACAAAGTTTAATTTGGGAAACAAAGGTCAGTTTGAGAAGAGGGTGAGAGCAGAGAAGGCTAAGAGACCAGAGGGCTTCCCTGGGGGTCAGTGGTAAAGACTCCACCTGCTAACTCAGAAGATCCAGGATTGATCCCTGGTGTAGGAAGATCCTCTGGAGGAGGAAATGGCAACCCACCCCAGTATTTCTGCCTGGAGAATCCCCATGGACAGAGGAGCCTGGCGGGCTGCAGTCCGCAGAATCACAAAGAGTCAGACACGACTTAGTGACTGAACAACAACAGGAGACCAGAAAGCAGCCAGATTCTGTGGGGCCTGGTGTCACCTCATGGCAAGTAGACGGGGAAACAGGGGAGACAGGGGCTGACTTTATTTTCTGGGCTCCAAAATCACTGCAGATGGTGACTGCAGCAATGAAATTAAAAGACACTTACTCCTTGAAAGGAAAGTTATGACCAACCTAGACAGCATATTCAAAAGCAGAGACATTACGTTGCAAACAAAGGTCCGTCTAGTCAAGGCTACGGTTTTTCCAGTGGTCATGTATGGATGTGAGAGTTGGACTGTGAAGAAAGCTGAGTGCTGAAGAATTGATGCTTTTGAACTGTGGTGCTGGAGAAGACTCTTGAGAGTCCCTTGGACTGCAAGGAGATCCAACCAGCCCATCCTAAAGGAGATCAGTCCTGGGTGTTCATTGGAAGGACTGATGCTGAAGCTGAAACTCCAATACTTTGGCCACCTGATGCGAAGAGCTGACTCATTGGAAAAGACCCCCATGCTGGGAAAGATTGAGGGCAGGAGGAGAAGTGGATGACAGGGGATGAGATAGCTGGATGGCATCACTGACTCAGTGGACATGTGTTTGGGTAAACTCTGGGAGTTGGTGATGGACAGGGAGGCCTGATGTGCTGCGATTCATGGGGTCACAAAGAGTCGGACACGACTGAGCAGCTGAACTGAGAACTGATGTCATGGTGGTGTCAATTTTATTTTGGAAGGTTTTGCATAGCAGAGTAACATAATCCAACTTAGCAGTATGGGTTGGCTGCTGTGTAGACACTGCCTATAAGATGAGAAGTCTCTCATTTTAGGAAGATCATGGATGGTCTCATACAGAAGATAAACATCTCAAACAAATGATTATGCTACAGTGGGATGATTCAACATAAGCTGAAAGAATTTTCCAGGACACAAATTATAGGATACACAATCCAATATAAGTACTGATAACTGGACCCCATAAGGAGTCCAAACTTGGTGGAAAACTGGATACAGTGTATACAAAGTGATGGGGGTGATTAATTTCTGCCTAGGGGAGTGAGCCATGGTGTCCTAACAGATATGGCATTCCTGCTTTATCTTAAATAATTAATGGGATTTCACCAATTAGATGGGGAGGGATGGAACTTTCAGACAGAGAGGACAATGCTTAAAAATGCCCAGAACCAGGAAATTTCAGGACATTAAGAGAAGGCTGAGCAGAGGACTCTTTGTAGAGGAGAAAAAGAGTCCAGAATGGCTGGGTGTGAGTTTGGAAGACTAAAGAGAGGTGGTTTGTAAAGGCTTGCTTGCCATTCTAAGGATTCTGGACCTTATTTAAACACAGTAAGGAGCTACTGAAGATTTACGAACTGAGGAATAACAGGGTACCTGTTGTACTTTTGAAGGATCTTTCTCATAGCTCTGTGGAGGCTAAATTGAGTAGGATCATAGGAGAAAGAGGAGCCTAGCTAGAAGACTAGAGTTATCTCTTGAAACAGAGCTCAGGAAAGGATGAACAAAACATGGAAAGGATGTGAATAAGCAAGGGAAAGAAACTAGAGGGAGAGACAGAACACAGAAATTTTCACCCGGTACAGATGCCACAGGTTAATAACCAGTGACATAATTATTTTCCAATGAGTAAGACCAGTGACAAGACAATTATTTTCTGGACTGAATGGTGTCTGCTCCTGATAAGTGTCTAGGTTAATGAGTATCAGATCAGATGAGTCGCTCAGTTGTGTCCAACTCTTTGTGACCCCATGAATTGCAGCACGCCAGGCCTCCCTGTCCATCACCAACTCCAGGAGTTCACTCAGACTCATGTCCATGGAGTCAGTGATGCCATCCAGCCATCTCATCCTCTGTCCTCCCCTTCTCCTCCTGCCCCCAATCCCTCCCAGCATCAGAGTCTTTTCCAATGAGTCCACTCTTCGCATGAGGTGGCCAAAGTACTGGAGTTTCAGCTTTAGCATCATTCCTTCCAAAGAAATCCCAGGGCTGATCTCCTTCAGAATGGACTGGTTGGATCTCCTTGCAGTCCAAGGGATGCTCAAGAGTCTTCTCCAACACCACAGTTCAAAAGCATCAATTCTTCAGCATTCAGCCTTCTTCACAGTCCAACTCTCACATCCATACATGACCACGGGAAAAACCATAGCCTTGACTAGACGAACCTTTGTTGGCAAAGCAATGTCTCTGCTTTTGAATATGCTGTCTAGGTTGGTCATAACTTTCCTTCCAAGGAGTAAGCGTCTTTTAATTTCATGGCTGCAGTCACCATCTGTAGTGATTTTGGAGCCCCCAAAAATAAAGTCTGACACTGTTTCCACTGTTTCCCCATCTATTTCCCATGATACCCTAATGTGAATATTTCTTACACAGTAAATAAATCATAGCTTCAGACCAGGAGCATGCTTGAATATCAAAGTACTCAGCCATCTCTTTTAGGACTGGATTCTCTATTTCTGCTCACTGAATGCTCTCTGAGGTCAGCGCTCTAAGGGAACATCACACATTTGTACATTGTTTTGTGGCTTGCAAAATACTTTCTTGGCCACATCTTCAACCATCACAAGAATCTGGCGAGGTAAGGCAAGAGAACCACCATGCTCATCTCATAGACAGTGAAACTAAAGCTCGAAGAGAATAAGGGATTTGAAGAAAACCATACATTTACTTGGGGCTTAAGGTGGCCCAGTGGTAAAGAACCCACCAACAGTGCTGGAGATGCAGGAGACGGGGGTTCGATCCCTGGGTCAGGAAGATCCCCTGAGAAGATACACTGAAGATACACTCACTCCAGTACCCTGGGAAATTCCATGGACAGAGGAACCTGGTGGGCTACAGTCCATGGGGTTGCAAAGAGCCAGACACGACTGAGAGATTGAGCACGCACACACACATACACACTTACATGCAAACGCTTTACAGTAGAGCACGCAAATTCAGCATTCTACTCTAAATCCCAGATCATCCACTGCATTACTCAGGTTTAAAATTAACTAGTCAGGGGTGGTCTGGGTCCCTGGTGGAAGTAGTGGCATATGTTTTGTGTTGCCTCCTTTCTGACTTTTGGCAGACATCCCAAACCCAACTCAACACTTTTTCCTACCGAACTTGGACTTTGCCAGAGTCGTTCTAAACATGCTGCTCTAAGCAGTCACTAACAGTGACTTGGGATTAGCTTTAATAGGATTACCCACTTCCCATTGTGGGTCACATGATTGTGAAGCTTTATTCCAGCTTTAAAAGTTCTGTGATTTTATACTTAATGGTGATGATTCTAGGATCTGATTTAATCCAAGTAAGATTCATTGGAAGCCTATGGCATCCTGGGCACCCTCTATTCATCATATGAATAAAATGTCTTTTCTTTAGTTTTGTGCTCACAGTCCCGTGGAGGTGACGGGCAGATACAGAATAATAGAACTGAAGTCTTGTTTAAATGCAAAGCAAAATGTTAAGGAAGACTGGAGGAGGCAGAAGTCCATGCTCCTTAAGGATAAAGATGGTGCTAGATAAAGACAGGTTGTGAAGGATATATTTTTAGCATCGACAACCACTTGAGAAAAGGCATCAAGGTGCAGAGAGGGTTGAGTATGGAAACTCTCTGAAGATGGAGTGTAGATTTCTGTTCTGGATCCTACTGTGGAGAGTCAGGTGCTAGATATGAACTCAACTTAAGTATTGATTGAATATTTTTTTAAAAATGGCCAAGGTAAAAGAGGAACTAACGCTCATCCTTAGGCAACTGGCAATCGAAAGAGAGAAAGGAGAAAGGTTTTAGATATCAGAAAATCTGAGTTCTAGTTCTGATCCTACCTGTAACTTGAGAAGTCAGCTTCCTAAGATCTCAGGTTCAAAGGTTAAAAATAGGTTGCATTTTAAGTGCCTCGCCTGATTGATACAGAAGAGGGTGCTGAGGAGACACTGAAAGGCACCAAAGCCCTGAGGGATCAGGAAGATCCATCACAGGTGGGAGCTGGGAGCACAGCAACACCAGTGCTCTGTATTTACCATCCCCAGGCGAGTCTGCCTCCGAGCTCTCTGTAAACTCCATATCCCTAGGATTCCCACCACAACGTCTACACTGTGGCTTAACCCCAAAAGACGGCAGGATGATGAAATGCAGCAATTTCTTCCACTTCAGTGGGGAAAGGAGCATGTACAATATTGGCAAGAAGAAAGGAAAACTCCTGACTACTCTCTTTTATTTTGAGATACATTTTGAAAAATCCTTAGCCTCAGCACACTCAGTTCCTGGCCATCAGCCATGGTAAAATCAGATCCTTCTGGTCTATTACAAATTAAATAATCATAGCTATATCCATCAGGAAAACGTACGCAGAAGAGACGCATAAGCCAGCAATTAGTATTAGCTTCCAGCGTTTCATTGACTAACTCCGGGGGCCTCGTGGTGGCCGCTGCACTCGGGACCATGAATATCCCAGCTCCTGGCTCTGTGCTTCCAGGGTAATGATTCTTCAAGCGGTTGCATAGGGAGGAGACGTCTGCCCAGCCTCGCTCCCGGCTCAAACTAGAATGTCTGATAATGCTGGTGGAAGGAGTGCCAACGGACCACGGCACCGAACGATTGATGGCGCCCAGAGCGTGCCTGAGTCCCTGCAAGGTGTGCGAAGCGGCTCTCCTAACCACGCCGTGCTCTCTGCTGTCTGCATCTGTGATAATAAACGTCTGGGCTGTACTATGTTTAACAATCTATGAAAGAGAAGGTGACCAACCATAGACTTTCACTCAGGTTTCTGGTCTAAGGAGCAGGGAGATTTTTCAGGCGATTCTCATCTGGATTACCGCTCAAGAGAGGCTTCCGATGTCAGGCTGAGGGTCCACGGCTGATGTTTCCAGTAGCTTGCTCACTGTTCATGTCTGCCTTGTCACACTCTCCCTGGCTGTCCTCACTGCATCTCACCATCTTCCACTTTTATCTAGAGCCAGCTCCTTTGCGCTGGAAATGTAACTTGCCTTCTAAGAAGCTTTCTCTGAAAATTTCACTACAGCCTTCATGGATGTCACCAGCTCTTGACATAGGGTTTGTTTGTTTTGCAACACGTGTGTGTCAGGAAATAGAACATCTGAACGTGAATCCAGACAGAGCTACGCTCTTGCTGGCCTTGCACATCTGTTCTGCGGCCATTTTCCTTTGTTGCTGTTGCGATGTGTTTTGTTCCATCTAATATTTTTTTCTTCCAGTATTTATTGATCACCTATTCTGTGTATCCACCTGGAGAAGGAAATGGCAACCCACTCCTGTACTCTTGCCTGGAGAATTCCACGGACAGAGGAGCCTGGCTGCAGTCCACGGGGTCACAAAGAGGCGGACACAACTGAGCTACTGACACACGGTGTGTCTCTAAGCCCTGCGTCCTGGGGTCAATGGGGAAAGAGGAAAACCAGGCTGCATCTTGTCTGTGCACTCAGAAGTCCACCAGTTATGTCATAGGGTGTTTAAAGTGGCCTGTGCCATCTGTCTTCCTGGGACCTTAGGGATTGCTTTGATTCATTCTTCCCTGTGCAATTGGGAAGACTAAAGCTGAGAGAGAGAAGGGGACTTGCCCAGAGACACAGAGGTCATCATACAGGGAAAATCTGGCTCTGTTATGAAGGCTTTTAATATCCCACTTCCAGTTTTCTAATGTTTTTTCTGCATATACATATGCATCTTCCATATGCATATATATATATGTATGTATGTATCTTCCATATATGTGTGTATATAATTTCCATATATAATACTGGGTATTATAATATCATATATATCCAGATATCTCTCTCTATATATATGTATGTATCTCCAGATGATGCTCTTTAGACACAGCGCCCCCGCTGTTTAGCACTGCAGTGGGCAGAATAAGGACAAGGTCGGCACATAAGTAAAGGCAGGGTAGTTAAGGAACCAGCGAGACATTTATTTACAGTCTTTCCTTCCTCCAATACGCACTTAAAGACTTCCTACTATTTGCAAATTGTGAAAAAATAAAACCTGGTCGCTGCCATCTGCCAGTTCACTCCCTGGTAGGGGAGACAGATACCCACACATCTAATTTCCACACAGTTTATAGAGTTTCAGTAAGTGGTACAATCACAACGAATGAAGTGAAACGTGTGTTTGAAGGGGAAAGAGGCTAAGCACGCTTAGATATTTGGGCAACTTTCTTACCAGCACAGGGTAGTACTTAGATTAGGGGGAAGCTGTTTCACGAAAAGGGACCAGCGGATGGAAAGATGTGTAGAAGGCATCCAAATGTCTTCTGCAAAATATCCTAGCGCTCCTGACAGGAACGTGAAAATAACCCACTTCGGATCCGTTAGAGGTCAACCCTGACCTTCCTCCACACCGCGGACCCAGGGAAGCGGGCGTTGGTTTTTGCCGCTTAAGTGGGTGCAGTGCTCGCTTTAGCCACACGATGGCAGCGCAGGGCCACAGAAGGACTGAACAACCTCTGTTCGGTGCTTCTGCAGGGTTGGTTTGTGAAAAAGGCCCGGAAAGAAGGATGCGGGGGCCCAGACCACGGCCAGTCTGCTGGGATAGGCTTCTAGGAGAGTACAGTTGCCTTTGACTTTGAGAAGGCGTGCGTTGCCTTTCTCAATCTCTGTTGTGTTTGTAATCTCTAGAAGCAGTTTAGATGTTTTCCCAGGCGCAGCCAGTGAAGAAAGAAGCCCCTTTAGACTAAACTCATTTTTAACAACGTGAAAGTTTTCCCAGAGTTATTCTCCTCTGTCAGGATTTGTCTGTGGTGGTTGATGAGCAGTGGCTTGCTGCCCCCTGGAGTGAGGAAAATGAGAGGTGATGGTGGAAAGAGTAAGGAAGTGTTGCCTGGGCCCTTGAGAGCAGCTGGGCTGAGGGCAGGGGGCCAGTCCCAAACCTCGCCAGCGTCTGCTCCTCTCTGGATGGAAGAGGGGACCGTGAGGCTGTGTGTGTGTGTGGTTGTGTGTGAGATACTGTGAGCGTGGCTGTGTGTGAGCTTGCGTGTGGGTGGTTGTATGCATGTGCGAGATTGGGTGTGTATGTGCAATCGCTTGTGTGATGTGTGTGTGAGTATGTGTAAAGGTGGACAGTCATGAAGTTTGGTGCCGGCATGAGCAACCGCTAAGGTCATTTTTGGCTCTGTGGGGTAGGGACAGAGAAAGGAGAAGAAACAGGAGAGAGAGTTCCTAGAAGATTCCTAGGTTAGGGAAATGATTGAAATCTCTGGCAAAGAGTCAGCTCCCAGTTAGACTGATTTAACCCCTGTTCTTCTCCGACCCCTTAATTTCCTTCCCGCCCCACCATCTCTGTGTGTCTGTCTTACTCCTCTGTCTTAATGAGCTACCTCCTCCTCTCTCTCCCTCTCGGTCTCCACTTTCCTTAGTGTTCCTTCCTCTTTTCTGTTACGCTCTGCTATGCTAAGTTGCTTCAGTCATAGCCCGCCAGGCTCCTCTGTCCATGGGACTCTGCAGGCAAGAATACTGGAGTGGGTTGCCATGCCCTCCTCCAGCGGGCGAATCTTCTCCATCCAGGGATCAAACTGTTCCCCGCATTGGCAGGCGGGTTCTTTACCACTAGCGCCACCTGTTGCTCTCAAATAAAAACGCAGTGGGACGAGGGTCAGGATCTGTAGTCCTCCCGAGAAGACAGAGCAGAATGCTGGAGGAATATCTGTGTGGTGGGCTGCGGCGGGGTGGGGGTGGCGAAGCAGTGGTGGAGGGGAGGTGATGATGACCAAGTCAGCCCCGTTTGGAGAAGGCTGCTGTCCAAAAGAAAGCCCACCTCGCAGCTACACAGGATGAAAACCAAGGCGGCGTCCAGAAGGCAGGAGCTGCGGAGCCCATGAGATGGGTATTTGCTTGTGCATAGAAATTGCAGCTCTTCTTTTTATTTTAAAAAAGCAGAACCTCTATTTTCAAGTCACAATCAATTTCCAGAAATCATTTATTTCTAAACATTACCCGTCAAATCCCCCATTTCTTTCTGCTTTTAGAGTTCGAAGGAAATTGATTTGTGTTTTTAATTTTAAAGAAAAAAAAAAACTGTCCCTCTGGCTTGGAAATTCCAGGCGTGGGTTTTCTCTTCCCTTCTTTCCTTCCCACTCCCTTTCCTATCCCAGCTACACCAGGGAGGGCCCCAGTTTTGGGGGGCCAAGGGAATCATGCTAATTTGCTTTTTTCCTTTACTCTTGATGGTCCAACAGAATAAACATTTATTTTCCCAGACGTTGATTATTCATAAAGACCATTTTCAAAGAGATATAAGAAGAGTTTGCGTGGGCGGGATTCAAAAGAGAATGTGGTTTTTTTTTTTTTTTTTTTATCATTATTATTTACTAACCTTTTATTCAAGGACTGCGACGGGAGATCGACAAAACAGCTTTCATCCCGTAATCAATTATAGCTAGAAGACAATGAATAGCTCTTCAGTGTGTCTTTCACATTCTGGGAGAAAAAGACGGCATCGACTGTCTTTAAAGCTGGGGGCTTTACCATACACCCTGGGGTGGGCCGTCATAATTGGCTCTTTTAATCCAATAATCTCTGAGAGTTTGGCATAAATTAAGATAATACTGATGAAAACAATAATTTACTTTGGTGTTCGGTTTTGCAAAATGAGGGCATATGCATTGTGAAATTGAATTCTCTCAACTGCCCAGTGAAATAACGATTATCCCCATGTGAGTGATGAGGCAGCTGAGGCTCAGAGAGCTTGAACTTACTCCTCCCACTGTATCCATGCGGATTGAGGCCCAGCCTGACACATTCTCCTTCCTTGGAGACAAGGACCAGGGCCAAGCGAGGTGGCAAACCCTCAACCAGAATTAGCTGAGATGGATCCAGACTGCCTGGAGACTCTTACAGGGAGCAGACTGAGCAGAGAATTCCTTTTCTTTTCTCTTCTTTTTGGAATAGGAATGCTTCCTAAGATAGTATCCTCTTAACACAATGCTTTTTTGAGGATAGCTGCTTTTCAATGTTGTGAGAGCTTCTGCAGTACCGCAAAGGTAATCAGCTGTACGTACACACAATCCCCTCTTCCTTGGATCCCTTCCCATTTAGGTCAGCACAGAGCCCTGAGTGGAGTGGCCCATGCCATGCAGTCGGTTCTCATCGGTTATCTGCTTTATACGCAGTAGTCTATATATATGGCATCCCACTCCAGAACTCTTGCCTGGAAAATTCCATGGACGGAGGAGCCTGGTGGGCTGCAGTCCATGGGGTCGCTAAGAGTCGGACACGACTGAGCAACTTCACTTTCACTTTTCACTTTTCACTTTTATGCATTGGAGAAGGAAATGGCAACCCACTCCAGTGTTCTTGCCTGGAGAATCCCAGGGATGGGGGAGCCTGGTGGGCTGCTGTCTCTGGGGTCGCACAGAGTCGGACACGACTGAAGCGACTTAGCAGCAGCAGCAGCAGTCTATATATGTCAATCCCAGTCTCCCAATCCACCTCATCCTCCTTCTCCCCTTGGTGTCCATATGTTTGTTCTCTACGTCTGTGTCTCTATTTCTGCTTTGCAAATTAGATCATCTATACCATTTTTCTAGATGCCACATGTATGCGTTAATATGTGATACACGTGTTTCTCTTTCTGACTTACTTTACTCTGTATGACAGTCTCTAGGCCCATCCACGTCTCTGCACATGGCGCAATTCCACAATACAGGACTGTTAACAGATGCAGTCTTGTTCAGCGGATCTCTGGTCTTACTCATCATGCATAATGGAAACTTTATGCTAATTGAATAGCACCTCCCCATTTCTCCCAGCCCCTGGCAACCGCTGTTCTGTTCTCCAACTATGGGTCTCTCTGGTGGCTCAGTGGCAAAGAATCCACTTGCAATGCAGGAGATGTGGATTCAATCCCTGGGTCAGGAAGACCCCCCCTCCCCGCTGAGAAGGAAATTGCAACCCACTCCAATATTCTTGCCTGGGAAATCCTATGGACAGAGAAGCCGGGCAGGTTACAGTCTATAGGATTTCAGGAGTAGGACACGACTTAGTGACTAGCCACCACCTCCACGTGAATAGAACAGTGCCTTCTGTCACTGGTTAACTTTACTTAGCACAGTGTACTCAAGGTTCCTGCATATTGTCCCATGCTGGAGAATTTCCTCCTTTTTCAAAGTCTCAAAAACTGAAATAGGATAACTCTATGATCCAGCAATCACATGCCTGGGTATTTATCCAAAATAATTGAAATCAGGATTGAAAAGAGATATCTGTGCTCCATGAATAGTCAAAAAAATGTGGTATATGCATTCGATTGAATATTACTCAACCTTAAAAAAATAAAGAACAATTTTTTTTTTTGAAGCAGAAATTATTTCAAGTTCTGACTGCATCTGTATTAAATCAGAAGCTGGGACTTACTAATTGACATCTCTAAACCTTAGTTTCATCTATAAAATGGGAATAATGGGGGATACATGTACACCGTGGCTGATTCATGTCAATATATGGCAAAAACCACCACAATATTGTAAAGTAATTAGCCTCCAATTTAAATAAATAAGCTTAAAAAATTGGGAATAATGGTATCTGTCTCTTAAGAAGATTACAGGAAATGATGCAAGCAGAGTTCTAATATGTGTTCAATACCTGCTAGTTACTATTATACCAACTAGAATCCAATTGAAATGCCTATTCCTAGACCCTTTTAAAGCCATTATCACACCAAGGGGAAAGAGAGACCATACATTTATCTATTGCTGCAGGATAAATTACTCAAAATGTAGCAGGTTGAAATCCACACAATTTCAGTGGATCAGAATTTCAGGAGAAGCTGACTAGGCTGTTCTGTCTCAGGGGTTGTAGGGAAGATGCTGGGCTGAGCTGTTATATGATCTAGAGGCTTAGCCAGGGCTGTAGCATCTGATCCCAAGTTGTCTCATCTGCCAGGATGTTGGTGACCATTGCAGATGGCCTCACTTCCTGGTTATATGGACGTCTCCACAGGGCTGTGTGACTGTCCTCGCAATACGGGGCCTGGCCTCCCCTAGAGGGAGCGACCCAGTGACCCAAGAGAGCAAAGTTGGGGCTGCAGTGTCATGGATGACTAGCTATAGACACCACACTTTGCCACTTGCACAAAATAATTATCCCCCCTCATAGATTATCCAGTATGGAAGCAGGTCACATGGATGCATGAATGCAGGTGGATGTGGTGAGTCCTCTATATACAAACAAGCTCCATTCCGAGAGTGTGTTCATAAGTATGATTTGTTCATAAGTCCAACCAGGTTGGCTTAGGTACCCAGCTAACACACTCAGCTACACGGCACTGCTGTTGCTGTTCAGTCGCTCTGTTGTGTCCAACTCTTTGCAACCCCATGGACTGCAGTACACCAGGCTTCCCTGTCCTTTGCCAGCTACCAGAACTTGCTCAAACTCAAGTCCATTGGGTTGGTGATACCATAGGCTTATAATACTTTTCACACAAATAATACATAAAAAGCAAGCAAAAATAAAGAAAACGTTTTTCATCTTACAATAGAGGACCTTGAAAAGCACAGTGGTACGTACAATAGCTGGCATATAGGGACTGGCCTTGAGTGAACAGGCAAGAAGGGTTACTGACTGAAGGAAGAAAGAGGAGGTGGGAGGTAGCAGAACTGAAGGATCAGCAGTGATAGGTGATGGCTGGGGGCAGGCTGCAGTTTCACTCATGCCTGATGCTGATGGCACAGGTTCTGGTTTCTTGCTGGACTCAATTCTATCTCTCCTCTTGAAAAAATAATCCAGGGATGTCTGGATAGTAGCTCTCTTTTTTTTTTTTTTTTTTTTTTTTGCCTCATCATAGATTACACAGTAGAACTGGACTGCATTCTGAACAACTGCTGCAAACTTTATGTCCTGTTCTGTGCCTGAGTCCTGTGCCTCAGAAACTAACAATGCTTCTTCAAATAAAGAAAATCCCCTTGCAGTTTCCTGTGTCAGGAATTTCTTTGGTTCTTTAGTTACTTCTCCTTCCTCTGGTCTCTCTTCAACCTTTCTCTGGGCCTCCAGTTCCATCAGGTCTTCACATTTGCCTCTTTGCAACTTGAAGGTTCACAGGTAGAAGACTTACTGTAGAATCATTGGAGTCCACTTTGAAAACTGGTGGCCACAGAGCCCCTTCCTACAGACTCAAGGACTAGTAGTTTTATATCAGGGATTGTTTTGGGGAAGACTCAGCCCTTGGAGAACTAGGTGGTCATGATGAGGTAGCTGTTACCAAACAATCCCTCGGAAACCAGGGTGTCAACTTCAGAAGGTCCTGCATAGACCTAGCAGAAAAAGTGTGACTCTGGCAAGGACACATCACAGCCTGAGGCAGAGAGGCCCAGTTTCCATCTGGCCTTCTTTGGTGCCTTACCCTGGGAACGCAGACTCTCTAATCCTTGCGTGCTAGCCTGTCACAAAGCAGGAATTCAGCTCCTATCATCCAAGGCAGCTTTCTCTGCCGCTGTTTTCCCCAAGAATTGTTGAAAGTGAAAAGTGGAAGTGAAAGTCGCTCAGTCGTGTCTGACTTTTTGTGACCCCAGGGACTATACAGCCCATGGACTTCTCCAGGCCAGAATACTGGAGTGCACAGCCTTTCTCTTCTCCAGGGTATCTTCCAAACCCAGGGATCGAACCCAGGTCTCCCGCTTTGCAAGCTGATTCTTTACCAGCTCAGCCACAAGGGAAGCCCAAGAATACTGGAGTGGGTAGCCTATCCCTTCTCCAGGGGATCTTCCTGACCTAGGGATCGAACCAGGGTCTCCTGCATTGCAGGTGGATTCTCTGAGCTATGAAGGAAGCCCCAAGAGTTGTTAGGAGCACTTGTTAAATGTAAAGATTTCAGGGTGCCTCTTGCAGAAATTTTGACTTGGGAGGCTTGAGATAGAAGCTGGGAATCTGTTTTTAACAACCATCCTAGGTGACTTTCATATCACGCTTGGGAAGGTACTTGAATCCAGAGCTGATAGAGTTCTTTTAACAACCATCCCAGGTGACTTTCATATCACGCTTGGGAAGGTACTTGAATCCAGAGCTGATAGAGTTCTACGACCTGAGTCCCTCTCCCCATCACACCACGTGTGCACTGAAAGTGCTCACAATCCTGGATCTTTGGACACACAGGCTGAGCCAGCCTCATGCGTCCTGTAACCTCTGGCTCTTCGCCTTCGACTTGTATATGCGCATTTCTCGTCTCCTCCTCCTTCTCCCCTCCACTGCCCGTGCCAAGTTAACAGCTCACAAAAACACACATAAAATGCTTGTGTGTTTTGTCTGTTTGGACAGGCAGGGGGTTCCCTGGGTGTTTGGTGATAATTTCTTGGTTAAATTATATATCTCTTTTCCTTTTATGTTTAAAAAAAAAAAGCAAATTGACTTTTTTACAGTTGCCTCCTTTCTTTCTCTTTATTTCCTGCTGTGGAGACAAATCTCCTTATTTTTTTAGGTCCACAACATGCACACATAATCAGTCTTATATAAATAAGCATTTTCAGTTCAAATATTTCACACAGGATAGAAATAAAGGGGGAAATCCTGGCTTAACCAGATAATATTTCCCTAGGTTTCCACTGTTCAAGACTGATCTCTTTGTCATTAAAATGGGCACGTCCACTCTGCAGAAAAATCATGAGGTTTGGTTCTGGGTCACCATTTCCATGCCCTTATATTTATTGAGTCCCACTGTATGTATTTTTTTTTAAATTTTATTTTATTTTTAAACTTTACATAATTGTATTAGTTTTGCCAAATATCAAAATGAATCCGCCACAGGTATACATGTGTTCCCCATCCTGAACCCTCCTCCCTCCTCCTTCCCCATTCCATCCCTCTGGGTCGTCCCAGTGTGTGTATTTTTAAAGAGAGCAAACAGATAAAACTGATGTGGACTCAGCCCTCATCGAACCTAGTGGGGGAAAGGGAAGGGGGCGCAATTTCAGTGCAAGTAGAGAGTGAGCAGTGGCAGCACTCCCTGTGCCCGGCGGCTGACAGAGCCCCAGTGCAGGGGCTGGTTTGATCTCTGGTCAGGGGACTGGATCCCACATGCCGCAGCTGATTTCACATGCCACAACAGAAGATCCTGCGTGCCACCGCGAAGACCAGTGTAGACACATGAATACATACATATTAAAAAATATGAAGAGTGTCTTAGCAGAAATGAGCATTAAGTGTTGCTGAAACTCCAAGGAGAGGAGAACATCCCAGTAGAAGATCACAGAAGGCATTGAAGCGAAGGCCATAAGACTCTGGGGTCATATCCTAGGATTCAAATCCCAGCTCTGCCTGCTCTTAGCTGGTTGATGTGGGGCAAGCCCAGGAACCTCTCTGGGCCCCAGTTGCCTCATCTGAGAAAGGGGGATAATAACAGTACTCATTTTAGGGTTGATTTGAGAATTCAGTGAGTTGACACAAATAAAGCAACTAATCAGTGTCTAGTATGTAGTAAGAATTAAAAAAATGTTAACTGCTGTTCAACTGAGCCTTAATAGGTAGATGAGATTTGGGCAAGACTAGATGGAGATCATTTTAGACTAAAACAGTAAAATAAATAAAACCCCAAAGTTGAGGGAATTTCTAGGCATTTGTGGGAGGGAAAGTACCTTCAGCAGAAGAAGAGGATGAGTGAGGAACAGAGGAAGACCAGGTGGGAGGAGGTGCTGAGACCCCATCGCCCTCTTTTCTGCTGGCTTGCTTACTTCACAGATGACACCAGTGTGTGAAGTGAAGCCGCTCAGTCGTGTCCGACTCTTTGTGACCCCGTGGACTGTAGCCCACCACGTTCCTCTGTCCATGCGATTTTCCAGGCAAGAGTACTAGCATGAGTTGCCATTTCCTGCTCCAGAGGATCTTCCTGACCCAGGGATGGAACTCGGGTCTCCCGCATTGTAGGCAGATGCTTTACCACCTGAGCTGCCGAGTTTTTGTGGGGAGGAGACGATGTTAAGTACAGTCATTTTAACTTTTCTTTGGGAGACAAATAGTTATTCTAAGATAGTGGGGGCTTATCTTATTCTCTAACTTTACTAAATATTTCATCTCAACAACTGTTTCTGGTAAAATGCCCTCTAGCTTGACAACCAAAATAATCCAAAATTATAAGGCACTTTTACTTTTAACCCAGCAGCTTAGAGACAAATTTTACAAGATTTACATTTAATAAGGTGTTTGCCTCATTTGAAGGCCTTCTAATTCTTTCTTTTCCTTTCTCTTTTAGTTACAAAGAAATGATCTCTTCATGATGGAAAAACCCATGTTCAGTGATAGCTTATCAAGTGCATCTTTTTCCCCAATCAAGTACAACCCATCTCATGTAAATGGGCAAGGATCTCAGCCTACAAAGCAGGGCTTTATAAGGCTTTATTGGCCCAGGTGGGCTCTGTAAACTTCAGGAATTGCTTTTTTGAGATGCTAGGCATGGAAGGTTGAGAAGAGAGCAAACCACAGTTACATTCTGTCTAGGGAAACATGAAGAAGCAACACCTGATGAGACAGAGCGCAGGAAAACGCAGACTGGGGAAGCAAATATTTCTGGTAAAGATTTTTAGGGTCGATGCTGTGGAACAAGAAATGTTAATGCCCTACTCTGTCTCCACAGGAAAACCTATAATGAAGTCTTAAAAAAAAATCAGTATTGTTGGGTGTGATTATCTGGAGGAAAGAGTGTAGGCAGAAGGAAATATTTACATTTAATGTCAAACACAGTGACTTCTTTGTATATAAAACCATCCTATAAGTGGGTATAGGTTCTCTACTGCAAAAGGTGAGGAAACTGGAGATTGGAAGGTATAAGTGACTTGCTGATGATCACATACTTGATAAAGACAGTCAAGGGTTCTCTCTTGGACTGTGGAATGATAAATTCTGTCCCCTAGAAGTCTGCATAACCCTTATCCCCTGATACAGGGCCCCTGCCTCGTCCATCTTCATATCCTCAAAGCTGAGTGCAAAGCCTGTCACAGAGCAGATTGTCAGTGTTTGTTTGCTAAGTGAACATTTCCAGGATTCCCTTGTCTCCTGAATAGAGGTGGGTGAGTTTAATGCGGGAGACACTTACTTCATTAGCACTAACTCTGGTTGATGAAGTGATGGGGGCATTGATGCTCAAGAGGGTACGTGACTCTAAGTAAACCATCATGAGTGTGGGGTACTTCTCCACGATATAGGCAGTGGCTTTCATTAGCAATTGGAGGGACCATGGTAATGGGGTACAGTCATTTGTTTTTAAAGCTGTTTGGGAGCCAAAGTATACATAGGCATTAGGGTGCCGGACGCTCTACCACACTGGCCCAGAGTAAAGTAAGTCATGGCTGCACCTTCCAAGTAACAGGCTATCCTCACAAGCTGTATACCTAATTACACTCTGATAATCTGTATAAATTAGCATTTGCTAGTGATAAATATCACACACCAAGCCTTAAATAATACATTAGACTTAATTGAATAAATGCATATATTATGGCCTTATAATGCATATTTTCCATAATGAATTATCTTTTATGCACAAACAAACAGCAATTCTGATTAATCAGTTGGGGTAATTGTGCTATTAAAACTCCAGGTCCCTGAAAAATATCTTAGTGTTGGTCAGATGACACAAAAAAACAACAACAACACATTATTTTCATTTACTATTTGGATACATTTGAATTCCCTATCTTAGAATCCCTAGATTTTTTGCTGTGATATCAATGCCTATAGCTCTTTCCCTCTTCCAAATTTGGATTTGAACTCAAATCCACTATTTACTAATTCTGCAACCTTGGACAAGTCACTCGAATTCTTTTTACTCAGTTATCCCTATGGGTTGAGGGGAAAAATAGCACTCTTCTTAGCAACAGGAAATAATTAGACGGGTTATATGTAAAGCGTCACACCCATTGGCAAGAATAGAGAAAGTATTGGTTGTTGTTTAGTTGCTAAGTTGTGTTAAAGGTGTTAGTACATGAAAGTTATTATCATTATGAAACATTAGGCAACTTGCCATTTCTTATCTCACTCAGTCATGGCAAGAATTTGCCATGCGAAGAAGACAGAGCAGATATTATACCCAGTTTTAAAAAGGAAATAAACTACCCCAGGAATTAAATGACTTTGTTTTTCCATTCAACAACTATTTATTGATCACATAGTGCCAAGAGTTGGAGATACAAAGATAAAAAGATCCGGCCCCCTCTTTGCCTTGGGGAACTTACAGTGTCTTGGGGGAAAGGGAAGAGAAAATATTGAGAAATTACCAATAATTACAAACCCTAAAGGAAGTGTACACAAAACACAAGGGTAGAATCCAGGAAGTGGCACCCAAATCTTTCTCTAAAAGCCAAGGAACTTCTCAAAGAGAGGATCAGAGTTGAATGGACGTGTGGAGGGACACGTCTGATGCTTGGGACCAGGAGATGTTTTCTAAGGACATGGAACAGTCATATCGGAGAATCAAAGATGAGCATCCTGTCGAGCATAAGTAATTAGTCTAGAAATGTGTCTACAGTAAGTATCTCACCCTCAGTACTACGGGCATTGTGGTTAGGTGTGGGGACTGTCTTCTGAGGACCATCCTTTGGGTGGTAGCATATCTCCCTCCTCCCCCACCAGCTGTGAGAGTCAAAAGTGTCTCTATACATTGTCAAATGTCCCTAGGAGTAGGGGGATTCTCCCCTAGTGGAAATCACTGGTCTAGAATGTAGAATGCAAGGAAGGAGTCATGAATAATGAAGCTGAAGTGACAGCCAGATCATTGTAAACTTCTTCTGCCATACTAAAGTAATTTCTATTTTTCTTTTAGGTGATCGGGAACAATCTTGTTATAAGTATAAGGCAGGGTCCTCTTATTGTAGCTCACAAAGGACACACATTTTCCCACTTTGACAGCCTGTGAATTCATTAACAGCAATCATTCAAGTTGCACGAACTCCTACCTCCACCTGCTGACACAAGAAGTACAAGTTTTTCTCCTCTTGCAAAACCTACTCTCTTCCTCTTCTCCGTAGTTAAGCATTTTTGTTTGTTTGTTCTATGTCCCTGGAAATTTCTCACATATGTTCCCAGACACATCTTCTGCAACTCCCACTGCTCCATTAGGAACTGCTGCTGTGGGGGATGGCAGAATTTCACACTGAGGAAATCATCACTAGGATAACACTTGCAAAACCATGACCTTCATGGTTCAGGCTTAGAGCACCATGGAGCACAACAAGGTCCAGCCCCCAAACACATTTTCAGCATAGATTCATCTTCTTTATTTGCAGTCCTCAAATAAAGGGCTGATAGCGATGCCATGCATAGAATACATCCAATCCACCCTTATTAAAATCCCTCCTTTCCCTTCTAGCCACATCCATCACATCCCATTAGTTTTCTGGCACCATTTCCTTAAAAAAAAATCATGCACACACACAAACCCCTTAAACCTTCTCCATCCCATCTCCATGCAGCCTTGCATTATACTTCAAAAACACAATACAACACAACTCCTCTAGCCACAGTTCATGCACCTCTTGTCCTTTGCTGCTTTCCTATAATCTTTGTAGTTCTTTTTCCATTTTCTGTACCATAAAACCCTAGAAGAACCAATAAGGCAATTACAAAACAGGTCTCAGAGGGCACGAGGGAAAGTGGAGGGCGAAGCCTGAACCCCTTTAGTAGGCAGCAGAAAGGGCAGGCTAAGAATTTTCATTTCATCTGGAAGATGTAGCAAGTGCACAAACTCCTGTTGTCACTGATTTAGCATCACTGCGTTGGTGACTGCCACTGATTGCTTCACCAGTCCCTGCAGCATCCCCTCTTTTCTAGGCAATATGGCTTTCCCAGGTCAGAAAGATTTCCTGATATCTTTGATAGTCCCTGTATCCCTCTGAAAGTGCATACACCCTTCAGTTGGCTGGCTCAGCAACGGATTTAAGAAACAGCCATAGTACTCTCCAGCTCTTTGTGACCCAATGAACTGTGTAGCTCACCAGGCTTGTCTGTCCATGAAACTCTCCAGGCAATAATACTGGAACTGGTGGCCATTCCCTTCTTCAGGGGATCCTCCCAATCCAGGGATCGAACCTGGGTCTCCTATACTGCAGGTAGATTCTTTACCAGGCTCAGATGGTAAAGAATCTGCCTGTCATGCAGGAGACAACTGGTTAAGAATCTGCCTGCAATGTAGGAGACCCAGGTTTGATCCCTGGGTTGGGAAGATCCCCCAGAGAAGGGAATGGCTACCCACTCCAGTATTTTTGTCTGGATAGTTCCATGGACAAAACAGCCTGGCAGGCTATAATCCATGGGGTCGCAAAGAGTCAGACACGACTGAGTGACTAAAATTTTGAGTACCTTGAGTACACAGTACTGCCCTCTGATGACTCAATCCTGTTCTTGGTCAGCTTGCCTTCCTTCCCTTAGGACTTGTACATGCTGCCTGCTGTCTCCCCAAGCCACCCTATGGTGCTTCTTGCCACTCAGGGTCTATTTGGGCCACCTTTTTGCCAGACATGCCCGCTGTGGCACTGATCTGATCTCTGCTTTTGGATGCGGCCTACCTGCAAGCAAATATTTCCACTGAAATACATTTCTTGATCCTTATTTCTGTGTATTTATTTCTCATTATTAGTATGTTTTCCTGTAAGCCACCTTGAACCCTTTGTGGAGTGAGAGAGGGTGTTACAAAAAGACACGAATGAATCTATATGTTGGGCTTCCCAGGTGTCTCCATGGTAAAGAATCCTCCTGTCAAGTAGGAGACACAGGTTTGATCCCAGATAGGAAAGATCCCCTGGAGAAGGAAATGGCAATCCACTCCAGTATTCTTACCTGGGAAATCCCATGGACAGAGGAGCCTGGTGGGCCCCCATGCATGGGACCACAAAAGAGCCGGACACGACTGAGTGACTAAACAACACCACCATCTTGGGCAAGTACATGAAGTGGGTTTGGAAAGCACATAGAAACCACGTGCAACCGTGCACTGAGTCAAAACCCTGGCTGACTCACGGGAAGGGAGAACAAGTCATTGGGGATAAGAGAATATAACCTCTCAAGTGTAAGGGTATACAAAAGATTACAGTGGTGAACATGAATAGGACTGTTCTTACTGATCCGGCATTCCCAGAAGAGGAGGCATTCTACTTAAGTGACATTATTCAGAAATGGAATCTTGGTCCTTTCAAGACAACACACTTTCCTTTTTAAATAACTTTTATGGAAATCTTTCTAAATAGAAGATTACACACTTTTCAAAGGCTTCTGCAGGGACCGACAACAGATTTCGTTTGCCCTCCTGTGTGGTTATTTGAAATTGGCTTGATAAGCATATGATACCATGATCCCCACAATCCTGCCATGGTGTCTGCTTTTAGCATCTTTTAGTAGCATCTTTGGGCTTCCCTGGTGACTCAGATGGTAAAGAATCTGCCTGCAGTGCAGGAGGCCTGGGTTCGATCCATGAGTTGGGAAGATCCCCTGGGGAGAGGAAAGGCAACCTGTTCCAGTATTTTTGCCTGGAGAATTCCATGGACAGAGGAGCCTGTTACACTGAGTGCTTACATTGGAGCTGGCACTCAATTATGTTTAATGACTCTATCTATTATGTCATTGGCTTCTCACAAGGGACATCCGATGGAGGGAGGCAGAGACTGTGTCCTTCCATTAAATCACTCCATTTACATTGCTTCTTAAATTCTTGAGCCTGCGCTGTACAGTTTTCATGTCTCCTTGCTTATTATTGTCGAGAAATCACCTCTTGCCAAGTTTCTGATCTTCGGCTTTTAATCTTCTCTGTGTTAGGAAACCTGGAAACCATACTTCATAGGATTATGTAGCAAGAAAGTTGGGGTCTGAATGAGAGATGAGTCTTCTTGGTTGTTTGGATTAAAGTGGTCCACTTCAGACCCTGGAGTCATGAGGGAGGCCCTCTGCCCTACTTGGGGGTCGAGCTGAGAAAGCCCAGAACCTCCAGTCAGCCAGCTCTTTCCATCTGCAGAGTGGAGCTGGCTTGCTTTTGATTCAATGTCCTTTCAATGCATCAGGTCCAGTTATCATGGGGAAAACAAAAGCACAGGCTCTTATTTCATATTCATTGATACTGACAGGTGACAGGAAGGCAATAACTGCTTGTTAGAATTTAACATGCCTAAGCATTTCATTGGGGTTTCCCAGGTGGTGTGAGTGGTAAAGAACCCCCCTGCCAATTCAAGAGACACCAGAGACACAGTTTTGATCCTTGGGTCTGGAAGACCCCGTGGAGGAGGGCAGGGGAACACATTTCAGTATTCTTGCTTGGAGAGTCCCATGGACAGAGGAGCCTGGTGGTCCGTAGGATTTTAAAGAATCGGACATGACTGAAGCAACTTTGCACGCGTGCATTTAATTAATCTTTTACAAAGCAATCTTAGACTTTCAAAAATATGTAACTCTAAGCATATCTTTCGAGCTTGCTTCAGTAGTTGAAAAAGGTTTCTAAGAATTGTTTGTACCTCTGGGTATATCTTCATAAGAGACTTTTGATAGAATTTGTTTAAACCTTATGAAAACTGTAGTGAGTCCTGGACTAATATGAGTTGTTCATAGGATTCATTGGGGATTATATTTGAGAATAAGATTTATTGCATTTATAATGAAATGTATGAAGAAAGAAATAAAATGTTAATGTTCCTGAATAATCTATTAGGACCTGCTAGAATGTCATATGCTGTGTGGATGTGGCTAATAGGTTAGGCTGCCGAGTCTTTGATTCCAGAGTCTGATTCACAGCTCTTTCTTTTCGGATTGGCAGACACCATGGTGAATCCGTGAGCTGCGAATAGACATTTCTATAGAAGCCTTGAGTTTGGAGATGTTACAAGAACCACAGTAACTGGGCTATATGGAATTTATATGGGAAAGGATGTATTAGGTATCTGTATGACTTAGATATTGAACCTTGGGTCCTCTCTTCTCATTTGGGCCATATCTGAGAATGATCTTCCTTCAATAGCTATGATCCAGACAACGACATGGGACCTTAAGGAAAGCTCCACAGCCAGACTTGTGGATCATCTTATAAATCTGAGTGACAACAAACTCGGCATGTTGCAGAAATCACTAAAGATCAGGGACGGGGTGGTCTAAGGGTCAGGTCTAGGGCTTAATCCTATCACTTACTAACTTCATGGTTTCTATCAGTGATTTCCAATTGTAGCTCTAAGCTGAAGAGGGCAGTAAGGGCTTCCACACTCAGATAATTTTTGGGAGAGCTACATGCAGTAATATGTACCTATGAAAAATATTCTGGGAACTTCAATACACCATATGTGCTTTTGTTTAGTATTATTTATAGTTTACCCCCAAGGTTTAATCTCCTTTCACACCAGCATCTGGAAGTAGGGGGGAGTGAAGGTGTAAATCTCTGAAGGGAATAAGGGTCACCATTGGAATTCAGTGAACTGTTGATGAAGCCTCTTTGAAGTAAGACAGCCACCCATCCATCTGTGTCTCTGTGTTGCCTTGAAGTAGACTGTCTATGATCATCTAGACCCTCCTCAACCATAGGGAAATAATCCTGTTTCTGTTTCCTCTCTGTAGAAGGACCCAGCTCAGGCAGTCTCCTAGGCAAGCCAGCATGGATTCTTCATTTTGGTCCTGTCCACCACTGGCCTACATCACTATTTTTTTTACACCATCTCAAAATCTCTGTCTCTCTCCAGAAAGATCATTCTGCACAGTGAACACATTCTACAGGAAGAAGAAAAGAACTGACATGGTGTACGCAGGTGCATAGGAGAAGGCGATGGCAACCCACTCCAGTATTCTTGTCTGGAGAATCCCAGGGACGGGGGAGCCTGGTGGGCTGCCATCTATGGGGTCGCACAGAGTTGGACACGACTGAAGCGACTTAGCAGCAGCAGCAGCAGCAGGTACATGGCATGCTCCATCGTGATTGGTACTCACATGGACCCTGGGAAGAACAGAGTACCATCCTATATCATGGCTGCGGGAACTGATGCTCCTAAATTATTTACTTACATTTATACTGATGGTGATGGGCACAGATGGACCTAAACTTTTCTCTCTGACCTCTAATGGTGCAGCTCTACCAGTCCAGGCTGCTCCTGGAAGATTAGAAGGCAAGTGGAAGCTGCCTCGTGTTTAGGAAGGGCCAGAGGATTCCCAATGAAGGAATCGTAAGACATGTATTATGTCATTTTTCTTTTAACATTTGAGAATTCCCACTGAAGGAATTGTAAGACATGTATTATGTCATTTTTCTGTCTTTTTTTTTTTACATTTGAGAAAATCACATAGCTTCTTTGAACCTGTTTTTTTCCCCACCCTTGCATATCTGCCCTGCTTGTTAAGGATCAAATGGAATAATAAAAGCAAAAGTGCTTGGTAAGCTGTCAAAGACTCTATGAAAGTTTTAAATCAATATTATCCAAAGAGAACTTACCAGATTTTGTCTGATGTTTAAGAGGGTACCAGAGAAAACATCATCTCCTACTACTTCCAGAAAGAGGCATTTTTGCCTCCCCCAGTTGATTGGCAAAGGAAAACCAGCCACTTATGTTCTTGGCAATGACAGGTACCAGTCAAATGTCAGATAAAGTGGTCACCCATTTATTTGTCTTTTTTGGAGTTATGGTATTATCCAGTTTTAATGGCAGCATATCTGCCACTTTTGGTATGTAGGCTTAGGAAGACTGAGCAAAGCCTCTCAGTATCTTAGCTTTCTAATCTGGGCTAGAAATTGTGGGGTGCTTATTAAATTTCCTTTAAGATTGTAGAGAGGACAAAAGATGGGATAGTTTAGCATGGGATTACTTTAATTCTACATTTATTAGAATCATATACGGTATAATTTGTTACTGGAAAGAAGAATGTATAAATCAGCTCATCGTTGCTTTACTTAATTTTTTAATTCCAAACTTCATTAGGCACCCCTGTGTGGCGTGCAGATGGCCAGCTGGCCACATGCAAAATTGCTCAACATTGCTAATTATTAGAGAAATGCAAATCAAAAGTATGCTATGCTATGCTATGCTAAGTCACTTCAGTCGTGTCCGACTGTGTGACCCCATAGACAACAGCCCACCAGGCTTCCCAGTCCCTGGGATTTTCCAGGCAAGAACACTGGAGTGGGTTGCCATTTCCTTCTCCAATGCATGAAAGTGAAAAGAGAAAGTGAAGTCGCTCAGTCATGTCCGACTCTTAGCGACCCCATGGACTGCAGCCTACTAGGCTCCTCCGTCCGTGGGATTTTCCAGGCAAGAGTACTGGAGTGGGGTGCCATTGCCTTCTCCGAATCAAAAGTATAGTGAGGTACAATATCATACCAGTCAGAAAGGCCATTACTACAAATAATAAATGCTGGAGAGGGTGTGGGAAAGGGAACCCTCCTTCTCTGTTGGTGGGAATGTAAATTGGTACAGCCACTATGGAGAACAATATGGAAGTTTCTGGAAAAAAAAAAACAAACTAAAAATACTACTGGCATATGATCCTACAATCCCACTCCCAGTCCAGATGCTAAACCCCTGTTTATAGGTGCACTATTCACAGCAGACAGGACACGGAGACAAGCTACATGTCCATTGACAGATGAACGGATAAGGACGACGTGTGACACGTGTACCATGGGACACTACTGAGCCATAAGAAAGAATGAAAGCATGCCATGTGCAGCAGCACGGATGGACCTCAAGGTTATCATAGTAAAGGAAGGACGTCAGAAAGACAGCTATGATATCACTTATATGTGGAAGCTAAAATATGACACAAACGAACTCATCTATGAGACAGAAACAGATGCACAGACGGAGCACAGAACAGTGCTTGCCAAGGGGAGAGGCGATGTGGAGAGACAGACTGGGAGTCTGGGATTGGCAAATGCAAGCTATCATATGTAAAATGGGTAAACAAGGTCCTATTGTACAGCACAGGGAACTATATTCAATATCCTATGATAAAAAATTATGGAAAAAATATGAAAAAGAATGTATAGCGGAATCACTTTTCTGTATGGTAGAAATAAGCACGACATTACAAATCCACTTCAGGCTTCCCAGGCGGCTCAGTGGTAAAGAATCTGCCTGAAATGCAGGAGATGCAGTTTTGATCCCTGGGTAGGGGAGATCCCCTGGAGAAGGAAATGGCAATCTGTTCCAGAATTCTTGCCTGGCAAATCCCATGAACAGAGCCTGGTGGACTACAGTCCATGGGGTCACAAATAGGCAGACACAACTGGGTGACTAGATAAGAAATAGATCAACTATACTTCAACTGAGTTAGACATAGTTTCACTGAGTTAGACAAGGCTGGTCCATGTGATCAGATTGGTTAGTTTTCTGTGATTGTGCTTTCTGTCTGTCTGCCCCCTGATGCCCTCTCTCAGTGCATACTTTCTTACTGGGGTTTCTCTGACCTTGGACGTGGGGCATCTCCTCTCAGCTGTTCACTGCTCCACAGCTGCACAGATCACTGCAGATGGTGATTGCAGCCATGAAATTAAAAGATGCTAGCTTCATGGCACCCCACTCTAGTACTCTTGCCTGGAAAATCCCATGGACTAAGGAGCCTGGTGGGCTGCAGTCCATGGGGTCATGAAGAGTTGGACACGACTGAACGACTTCGCTTTCACTTTTCACTTTCATGCATTGGAGAAGGAAATGGCAACCCACTCCAGTGTTCTTGCCTGGAGAATCCCAGGGACAGGGCAGCCTGGTGGGCTGCCGTCTATGGGGTCGCACAGAGTCGGACATGACTGAAGCGACTTAGCAGCAGCAGCAGCAGCTTCTTGGAAGGAAAGTTATGACCAACCTAGACAGCATATTAAAAAACAGAGACATTACTTTGCCAACAAAGGTCTGTCTAGTCAATGCTATGGTTTTCCAGTAGTCATGTATGGATGTAAGAGCAGGACTATAAAGAAAGCTGAGTGCTGAAGAATTGATGCTTTTGAACTGTGGTGTTGGAAAAGACTTTTGAGAGTCCCTTGGACTGCAAGAAGATCTAACCAGTCCATCCTAAAGGAGATCAGTCCTGGGTGTTCATTGGAAGGACTGATGCTGAAGCTGAAACTCCAATACTTTGGCCACCTGATGTGAAGAGCTGACTCATTGAAAAGACCCTGATGCTGGGAAAGATTGAAGGCGGGAGGAGAAGGGGACCACAGAGGATGAGGTGGTTGGATGGCATCACCAACTTGATGGACATGAGTTTGGGTAAACTCTGGGAGTTGGTGATGGACAGGGAGGCCTGGCATGCTGTAGTCCATGGGGTTGCAAAGAGTCAGACATGACTGAGCAACTGAACTGATACTTCAATTAAAAAAAAAAAAAAAAGAACCTCTGTGTGGCATACATCATGCTATAGGGTTCTTGCTCTTTGAGGACTCAAAGTCTGCAGAAATATGATACATTTTATTAAGTTCATACATTGTTTATTAAAAACTGCATATTATTAGTTCCTGGCCAGATTAAAGAAAACCAAAACTGGGACATTCTAATCCAGATAATTATACCTTGGCACTGGAATCAACCTTATCTACCTCTATCACAGAATTTTATATGAGAAATTAGGCAATTATTTAATTTGGTAAAACTCCATATTCTTTCTCTGGGAGTATGGGTCCCTATCTTGTAAGGAGCTGGGAGGAGAATGAAAGGAAATACAATGTATAAAATCGCCAGTGCAGCAGCTGACACAAAGTGTTCAGATCCTAGTTGTCATGGAAATCCATACATGTATACACATCTCTACAGCGTCTCAGGAAGAGGCCTTCCCCCATGCTGATTCTGACATGTGTATATTAGCAATATCTGTTGGATACTGAGAAAGACACCTTGTTTCTCCAAAACTGTTTCTTTCTCTGCATAAAGAAGATGAGAACTATTTATTGGAGCCAGTGAAGGGATTTTCATTTGTTTATGCATTTATTTCATATATTTATGTCAAGCCCCTATTATGCACTAGGAAATGTTCTAGTTACTGGAGAATCAACAGTGAGGAAGGGTGACATAACATGTAAATGCCTGGCAGATAGTAGGAACTTAGATGTAAGCTGACCGCATGTTACTAATAATTATAACCAATCAGTTCAATTAAATTGGGTTATAATTATAATTAGCATTAATATTATCTATTCAAAATTCTGAGTGCCCCTATTAGAGATATATTTATTTTCTTGTGCACGTGTGATTTTATCAGACTGATAGTCTGAATTGCCCACTACAGGTTACAGAGACCACAAGCACCAAACATTTGAATTTTCAGACATTTGCATGAGTTTTATCTTCCAGGGGACCTTGCATTTGACCTCAACTTCAGCCTCTGAATCTCTATTTAATAAGAAATTGAGTGGAGAATCAGACCTTCACCCCTGGAAATCCTTTTACTTGCATCTGTGTTTACAAAATTGATGATGCCTTGCAATGAATTTGCTCCTCTCACTGGCTTCTTAAAATGTGTTTGAGGGATCAGCAATGGTAATTTGGTTCTTGGCCCAACTCTCTTGATTTAAACGATCACACCAGCAACTGTGAGTTTTCATTTCCTTCCCAGGTCCATCTGCTGCCTGGTGTATCAGGTCTGTGTAATAGGACTTGAGGAGTACCTCATTAAGATACTGAGGTGATACACTGCTTGGGGAAGAGAGCTCTGTCTCGGTTGCTCATGAATGCCTTAGTTTCTTAGCTGAGTTTTGGAGCCACCCACAGATCTGCTGTTTCCTGGGGTGGAGCTGGTCAGGAAGTCACAGGGTATAGTCACTGGTTTGTTCACCCCTAATCCAGATGTAGTCATCCAGAACACTGATGTGTGACTGATTCACTCACTTGGATCAGCTAAGGACAAGTCTGTAAGTTCAGGCCACTTCCCCCAGCCTGACATGTCATTCTCCAATTGACCCACAAAAGTTAGTGCAGCTAGGCCAGTGGTTTTCAAACTAGGGTTCCTTGGGAGTGACTTCAAGTCAGCCTGGAGGCAGACAGTTCTGAGGTTCTAGTTGATCCTCCACTGGTTTAGGCAGAACAACTCTGCTTATGGGGCTTCCCCAGTGGCTCAGAGGTAAAGAATTCACCTGGCGATACAGGAGACATGGCAGGCATGGTGGCTTCAATCCCTGCGTAGGGAAGACCCCCCGGAGTAGGAATTGGCAACCTGGCCCCATTTATGTATTCATCTTTGGAAACAGCGCTTTGGGGTAGTTGTTTTCTCTTCTCCAATCAATCCTTCCCTTTCCCTCTTCATTGTGGTGGCTGTAGGGTCTTCTCACAGAGCTGGTGTCCAGGGATGACTTTGTTTGGGGCGGGGGTGGTAATCTCTAACCATGCCCTTTGAAGCCATGCCTCTTATATGTAGTCTAATCCAGGGCTTGTTTAATTTTGGCGTGCACACACAACTCAACTGGTTATTTCATTAAAATGCAATTTTTCATTCAATAGATCCAGAGTGAGACCTGAGATTCTGCCTTTCTTGCTAGCTCTCTGGTGACATTGATATTGCTGGCATATGGACGGTCCTTGAGGAAGGAGGGCCTACATCGTCATGATGTGTTCGACGCATGAACACAGCCTCAAGACAAATCCTTCCTTTGTTGTTGTTGTTCAGTCAGTGTCGTGTCTGACTCTTTGAGACTCTATGGATTGCAGCACGCCAGGCCTCCCTGTCCCTCACTATCTGCCAGAGTTTGCCCAAGTTCATGTGCATTGAGTCGATGATGTCATCCAACCACCTCATCCTCTGCTGCCCTCTTCTCCTTTTGCCTTCTGTTTTCCTCAGCATCAGCATTTTTTCCAATGAGTTGGCTCTTTACATCAGGTGACCAAAGTATTGGAACTTCAGCATCAGTTCTTCCAATGAATACTCAGGGTTGATTTCCTTTGGGGTTGACTGGTTTGACCTCCTTGCAGTCCAAGGACTCTCAAGAGTCTTCTCTGGCACCACAGTTCCTTCCTTACTCCATCACTATTGAATTGTGGCTCCTCTGCAGAAATCCTAGGCTTTCTGCTGCTTCATCTACTCTGTTGCCCGGAGTGAGAGCTTTCTCACTCCCATCCCAGTCAGGCCAGCAGCTCCTCAAGTGGGGGGAACACCATGACAGAAGCCACTGGGAGTTTGTCTTTCAAAACTGGAAATGGAGGCAGGAATCTCATTGAGCATCTGCTGTGTGACAGACACTGGGCTCGGCACTTAACGTATGATATCACATCTGATATGCAACCTTTTTGTACGGTCTGAGTTTAATAGTCATTTCACATTTGAGGAAAGGAAGTGATGCCACTTAGCTGCAAACAGTAATGACTGCTGCTGCTGCTGCCGCTGCTAAGTCGCTTCAGTCGTGTCCGACTCTGTGTGACCCCATAGACAGCAGCCCACCAGGCTCCCCCATCCCTGGGATTCTCCAGGCAAGAGTACTGGAGTGGGTTGCCGTTTCCTTCTCCAATGCATGAAAGTGAAAAGTGAAAATAAAGTCGCTCAGTCATGTCTGACTCTTAGCGACCCCATGGACTGCAGCCCACCAGGCTCCTCTGTCCATGGGATTTTCCAGGCAAGAGTACTGGAGTGGGGTGCCATTGCCTTCTCCAAAACAGCAATGGCAATCATCCCTAAATCTTAATGACTGCGAAGCAGTTTCTAACTGTTTTTAATGTATATTTTCTCATCCACTTCTTTGAGTCTTCTGGATCATGAAACTGGTTTAGGGAGCTAGGTAGGAGCACGGCTAGTTAGAGGAGTTCCTAGTCCACATGAACTTCTATATTTCTGAGTCTGGAATGCCCATCCCACTATCGTATGGTATTTCTAGATTATCCAGTTAGAACATCTTGTCCCTTATTGTTTTATTTATACTCTTTGTAGGCACAGCCATCATAGAATTTATTACAATTTGCTTTGTGTTGATCTAACTGTATATTTATACAAATACACACACACACACACACATATACATATGGGCTTCTTCACTGAATGATGGTCAAGTGAGAGGCAGTGTCTCTGGGCTAGGAGTTTGCATCTCCAAAGACTGTATTACAAACCCTTTGCATTTGAAACATCAGAAGTATATAAGAAATGGGCCTTCACTGGTTACTTTGTGTCTACAGAGGTAGCAAATTATACTAAGAATGTTACACGCGCAACCAAATTCCATGCTAAAATCCTGGGTCTGCCACTTGTTTGCTGTGCAAACTTGGGCAAGTGGCTTAACCTCTCTGGGCCCCAGTCTTCTCATCTGTACGTGGAGATGATGAAACTGCATTGGTTATTGTAAGAGAAAAAATGTATTAACATTTATAAAGGACTTAGAACAGTCGTTGCTATGTAGTAAGTACTGAATAAATATTAACTGATATTACTCTTTCTATTAGTATGTAGTTTCGAAAGCCGAAGTAGGGAATGGTGTTCTGCCTGTCCAGGCATTTACAGCGAGGGTATCAAATTGAGTAATTTACTCCTACATCAACCCTCCCCCTAAAGATCTTGGGCTTCTCCAGGTGTTCTACACTCTGTGACTCACCATAGGACTAACTCTTAGATATAAGGCTGCTCTGTTTTTATTATCACTTCTTTTTTTTTGGGGGGGGGGGAATCATGTTTTTATATTTTATATGGTTTTCCCTACCAGAAGTATATTCTAGACCCAGCACTGGGTAATGACATATATATGGCTTGTTTGGGGGTGTGAAAAAGTGAAAAGTGTTAGTTGCTTAGTCGTGTCTGATTCTTTGTGACCCCACGGACTGTAGCCCACCAGGTTCTCTGTCCATGAAATTCTGTAGGCAAGAATACTGGAGTGGGTTACCATTCCTTTCTCCAGGGGATCTTCCCAACCCAGAAATTGAACCCAGGTATCCTGGAGAAGGCAATGGCACCCCACTCCAGTACTCTTGCCTGGAAAATCCCATGGATGGAGGAGCCTGGTAGGCTACAGTCCATGGGGTCGCTAAGAGTCAGACACGACTGAGCAACTTCACTTTCACTTTTCACTTTTCACTTTCATGCATTGGAGAAGGAAATGGCAACCCACTCCAGTGTTCTTGCCTGGAGAATCCCAGGGATGGGGGAGCCTGGTGGGCTGCCGTCTATGGGGTCGCACAGAGTCGGACATGACTGAATCGACTTAGCAGCAGCATCCTGCATTGCAGGCAGATTCTTAACCATCTGAGCCACTGGGTTTGGGGGGTAATCAACTCCATCATCCGTTACTGAGATGTTTTCAGAAATTTCCTTTACATAAAAATTAACCAAGTGTTGTACAGTCATTAATGGAAATCAAACTAATATAAGCAAAGTTTAAATTTTTATGAGGTTAATATTACTTATTTTTCTTAAAGTAAACAAAATTTGGCAGATCTCAACTTTATACATTTATCAGGGAAGTTTAATGATTATCACTCAGACCTGCAGAGACGGCTTGTTTACAAAGCACAGTTTTGAGGTTTCATCCTTCTTGTGGACTATTCTTCATTTATCCAGAATTACTTTACACCTCTTTCAGAGTTCTTCTCTTACAAAATCTTTTTAGCGTTTGTTAAATGAATCAAGTCAAAACATTAACTCACATCCATGAACAGAGGCCCATCTTCTCTCCCATTGTGCATTTTTTCCTAAAAAACACCTGTTCTAATCCTGGAAGTTTGTGGAATACCCTGAAATGTTTTAAAATTTTGTGACCTCTGCAAAATAAAATTGACTAAGATCTTATATTTAAAACCACAGCATAAAATATAGGGCTGTGTTGTTGTGATGTTAATATTAGTAGAAAGGCATTTAGGGTAAAGTAACTTCTGATCTGCTATCAGAAAACAGCAAATCAAAAAGAAAATAGGGGATATCTTTCTTTAATTATTTGTAAAGTTACCATGTATATCTTATGGCATTATTAAAGTGACTATCACAGAATCATTCATTTGGAACACAAAGTGCATAATTACATAACTCCATTCTTCCCACTTTTCATGGTTAATATGTTTGTTATTATTTATTGTAGTTGTTAGGGACTGATTCTCTCCAAATTCATGGAAATTTGAATTTACAAAATGGAAATAGGGCCCTTGGGAGTGAAGTGGGTTTAGATGAGGTCATTTGGGTGGGGCTCTCACGCTGGGATTAGTGACTCTGTAAGAGATACTATAAAGAAAGCTGAGTGCCAAAGAGTTGATGCTTTTGAACTGTGGTGCTGGAAAAGACTCTTGAGAGTCCCTTAGACTGCAAGGAGATCTAACCAGTCCATCCTAAAGGAAATCAGTCCTGAATATTCATTGGAAGGACTGATGCTGAAGCTGAAACTCTAATACTTTGGCCACCTGATGTGAAGAGCTGACTCATTTGAAAAGACCCTGATGCTGGGAAACATTGAAGGCGGGAGGAGAAGGGGATGCCAGAGGATGAGATGGTTGGATGGCATCAGTGACTCAATGGACATGAGTTTGAGTAAACTCCAGGAGTTGGTGATGGACAGGGAGGCCTGGAGTGCTGCAGTCCATGGGGTCGCAAAAGAGTCGGACACGACTGAGTGACTGAACTGAAGAGATACTAGAGAACTCTGTCTCTTTCTCTGTGTTTCTGGTTCTGTCTCTCTCTCCACCGTGTGAGAACATAGCAAGATGGCACCTGTCTGCAACCCAAGAACAGAGTCCTCACCGGAAGCCAAACATACTTGGCTTCCAGTCTGCATAACCGTGAGAAATCAATGTGTTTTATTTAAGCCATAAGTCTGCTGTACTTTCTCATGGTGGTCACCTAATGCAATAATAGTGAAAGTGAAAGTGAGGGCGCTCAGTCGTGTCCGACTCAGTCATGTCCGACTCTTTGCGACCCCGTGGGCTGTAGCCCACCAGGCTTCTCCATCCATGGGATTCTCCAGGCAAGAATACTGGAGTGGGTTGCCACTTCCTTCTCCAGGGGATCTTCCCGGCCCAGGGATCGAAACCTGGCCTCCCGCATTGCTTTAGGCAGACGCTTTAACCTCTGAGCCACTCACCACCTTTTCAATTTCATTATATAATATTTTCCTTCTTCTGATTTTCTCCATTCTCTTCCTCCTCTGTGCCTTTCTCCTTTTATTTCACCTCAACTGCTACTTTATGCTCCCACCACTTTCATTTTTTTCATTCATTCATTCACCTTTCATTCTTTTTAATTTTTTTCTTATATTTCCTTATCATCACTTTGATTTTGTTTTCCCTTTTCCCCACATTTTCATCATGCCCAGTTTTTCCTTCTTTTCCCTCTTCATTTTTCTCTTTCTTGTGATTTATTTCCTTTGTCATATTTTTCTCTCTTCCTCACTTTTTCATTTCTTCTCTTGGTCACTTCCTCTTTCTTTTCTTTCTTCTTTCTCTTTTCATTTTTCTTTTTACTGTCTTCCCATAACCTCCTCAGGCAGCCTGTCTCACTTCCCCTCACTTGTCTCCTCATTCCTTATCCCCTCTGTCTTCTCCCTTGTGTCTTCCTTAAAGAACACTGCTGCTTTCATCCTTTTTCCTGCAAAGACACATTTAGGAGCAGATGTGTAAGTGTGTGATTCAACAGAGCAAGGGACCGGATGGTGAGCAGCCAGCCCTGGCGGAGATCTCCTGTGATAACTGACCCCACCCACCCCCACATCTGTTTTGTTTTCCTTCCTTCCGTTTCTTTCTTAGGGCGGTGCCTCCACTAGAAATTCTTCTGCTCTCCTATGAGGAAAAGTTGCTAACATCCCTCAAAGGGAATGGTAATGGGCACAGAGTATTTTCTGGCCTGGGACTGAAAATTGTGGACCCTGAAGAAAGTCATGCAACACACATAGGGACCTAGATGTGATCATTGATTATTGTTTTGTTATTTTTGTTAGCGTAAAATAACAGAATCTGGTGGCTTAACAGAGGAGTCTGGAGGGCTACAGTCCATGGGGTCGCAAAGAGTTGGACACAACTGAAAACCTAAGTACAGCACATCCGTCATCTATGGAGCTCTCATAAGTGCCAGATGCATGCATCGTTTTAATTTCTATAACAATCTCATTAAGTAAGCACTATTGGTAACCCTATTTTGCAAATGAGATCTGAGGAGGCTCAGGGGGTAAGAACTGGCCCAAGGTCATGAGACTGGTTCTTGGCATTTCTAGGAGCAGCATTTCTTCATGACAGATCGTTTTTGTGCAAAGAGTCACAGGGAGCGGATGCAACAGAGGCACTTACAAGGAACTTCTAGGCTTTGTGAGGCAGCGGACGCAGTGGAATCATGCAGACCGTGTTTAAATCCTGGAGCTGCCTGTTCCCAGTCATGGACATGTACTGTACTGTCTCATTTGATTCTCATGACCACCTCTTAGGCCAATTTCATAAACAGGATATCTAAGGGTCATAGTTCATGGGCACGTTGTTCAAGGTTATAAAGCTACAATTCAAAACGTAGAGCCTTTATACTACATTGATGTGGACTTTACAGATGAATAGAATTTCTTAGGCAGAAAAGGAAGAATACACTCTCCAGGCAAGAAGGAGGGAGGTTGTATAATAGGCAGAATGCAAAAACGGGACATGAGCACAGTATTCACAGGACAATGAAGAGAGTGGTCTTTCTGGCTTATTCCCACGTACAAACTTGAGTGAGTCACTTATGTGTCTAAGTGGAAATTCCTTAATATGTGAAATGGAGATTGTATCTGTCCACGCTGTTGTTACATATTTAAAATCTTACATTGTCACACAAATAAATTTAAATTCAACTTGTGAAATAAAAGGAACACAAGCAAAATTAAGTCAAATATCATACCACATGTGTCAGAGTAGGGACGATCAAAGAGGTTTTTAATTTTTTTTCTTCACTATTTTTTAAATTTTCTAGGATGGCCATGTATTTCCATTCTACAGTGGGAAGAATACTTTTATTTTAAAATATTAATGTCTATTCAGCTTTACTCTCATGATTGCTCTAGGGATTTTTAAGAAAGCATGAAGAATATAAAATACAAGATATTGATACTAGTGTTACTTCCCTCCTCTTACTCATCTTTAGTCATGAGGAAATACTGAAATATGACCCATCAAAGATTAATTTTCCTCAAATTGCTTTATTATATTTTAATTCTTTTGAAAGCTTACAATTACACATATGGCTGCACATATGCCTAAGACAAGTCTTCCTCTTTTTTCCTCTTAATTGTAACAGCTCTGCTCTCTGTCTTCTTTGGGATTTACTGTGTAGAAGTACTGAGGGCTCATAAAGTAAGAAAATGGATCCACATGAGTTGGGGCAAATCAGAAGCACTTTTTTGGAAGCCACAAGGTTCAAACAATGTGTTCAAGAAATGCGGTGTTGCTAAAGAGGAACTGGAGGCAATCCTGGTAAGGAATATGATACTAGGAGTGGAGAGAGAAATACACAAGAAACAGAACAGGCTAAATCAGAGGGGACAGGTTACAAAATTTAAGGTACAAGATTGGGATCTTACAGGACCTTGGACAGTCACCTAGTAGGGGGTCTAAAGATCAAGAGTGACCCATGCAGTAGGACAGTTGAATTCCTGGGGGCCAAATATCTAGGGACTAATTTCAGTCCCTAATTGCTTTGTTTAAAGCCACTTCAATATATTGATAGTGAGAAGTGAACACATATTTCAGAGCAGAGAAGAGAAGGAAAAAGATCTAGGCTTTCCTAGAGAAACACAGGCACTAGAAGCCTGTGAAGGATTTTTATATTTACTTTTTAACAAATATTTTTCCCAAGGGTCTATTTTCAAGACAGTTTTTTCTACCCAGGCTCTGATGCAACTACTCATGAGATTTCAGTGTAAATCTTTTAACCTCTTTCAGCCTTATGCTTTTTATCATTAAAATTTGAGCATTACTGCTTGCCCTTTTTCCCCCTTAGAGAAGTCTTCTCAGGACTATATTATTTCAGGACTGTTAAAACATTTGAATATAGTCATGTGCTGTCCACAATTTTATAGGTAGTAGTTGCCTTTTCCCATTAGAAAGAATTAGAGGTATCTATTCATTTCAAACACACTTGCAAACAACAAATTAAACCAGAAGGAGGCTACACACCATCCATAACCTTTGAAAAATGATGGTTAATGATGATGATGATGAAATTAACTGCCAGACTTTTTGAGTTCTTGCCAATTTTTAAGACTATTTTATAATTTTAATCCAGGAACTAATTTATCCTGCCAAGACCCTTGCACACTAAATGCTACTGTTAATCTCATGTATATGTGACAAAGTCAAGACTGTAAGACGTTAGAAAAGTTGTCTAAGACCTTGTAGCTAGTAAGGGTTGAAAGAAAGAATACAGACTCAGGGATCTGGATTTAGTGTTACAAGAATAGCATTGAAAGAAAACTATGAAAATGATAACATTTTGAAGCTATTTTCTAAATTAAGCATACTTTAATTTTTTTTTTGATAAAAGTTTATCAGAAGCACTTCTTTATGTTTATTGGCCATTCTTAGAGACGTTGGAGGCTCTTAATTAAAATTTGGGGAAGTAAAACATTGATTTACTGAATGTAACTTTGGGAGTAGTATTTGGGAGAGGAAGTGAGGGGGAGTGATGGAGCTAATCTACACACTTATGGACATATGAAAGTGTATTAGGTGACCACTGCTACAGCAATGTTGGCTGACAGGTTAGCCCCCAAATCTCAGTGGTTTACAGCAAACATTGGTTTTGCTCTCACAGGTCTGCAAGTCCACTGGGAGCCTCTGGTTCAAGCTATGAGCCAGTTTGGGTTGGCTCCATCTGTGTTTCATTCCATGACTCAGGTTAAAGCAATGTCTGCAAGGGTATGATGCTCTTAAGGTGTAGGTCAGGAGTGTTAAGAGGCCAAGACAAATGGCAGAAGCCAACACCAAGCCTCTGGTTGCTATGGTGCACTTTACATTCATGTTTATTTCACTGGCCAAGAAAATCACACCGCCAACCCTCCAGTCATTAGAGTGGAGAAGTAAAATTTGTTCTCAGTGAATAATGACAGAGGTTGGAAAGGAAGAAGAAGCATAATCCAATACTACAGCCTACTGCAGAGAGGCCATCTGAGATTGAAATAACTAAACCCTTCTTAGTGAAAGGACGTATGACTATCCCTACTGGAGGGCATAAAAACAATCTTAATGGGAAAGAAATATTAAATACAATGGACGAAAAAGTCACCACTGGGTGGTACTCTTATTCCAAGACTGACTTTTGCAGGATGGATCTATATTTGAGTGGTCAAAAGAGGAAGCTTTCAATAGGACATATACAAGTTGAGTTTTTATAACTCAAGCTGTGAATACATTTTCATTTCTACTTCATGATGTTAATATATGTGTAAAATACTCAGAACCATGCCTGAAGGAGAATAAATAGAGTGAGCTATGAGATAGTGGTGATGATGATGATAAAGATGATGAAGTCAAAATGTGAGGCATTTCTGTTTTTTGTGTATTTCCTTTCTCCTCTTTAACTCTACAACAGATTCTGTAAGATACCCCCAAATGCTTACATCCTAATGAAGACCTTTTCCAAGTTTCAAATCTCATGACCGAGAGAGCTGAAAGTAATAAATTTTGGCAATGCTATACATTTTTTTGGAATATAATTTTGTATAAAGCAATAAGGGTGTGTTGCAAAGAGGTTTCGGGGATTTAATGAGAAGCGTGGGAGGAAGATTTGTCCGTATTCCACCTGCATCATTTTAACTGTCAAATAGAGAATGGCTTTTACTTAAAGGGACAAAAGTTGGGAGAGAAATTTGGCTTTACAATTTTGACAAAAGAAATGGCCAAAAATGACTTAATCTGGGAACAGCGTTCTGTAAGCAGCTACATAAACAGGTAATCTTCTTATTAATCTAGTCAAGCACAGTAAAACCTTAAAAATGTATACAAATCTTATAAATAATAAAAATGAATAATCAATGTCTCAAAATATTTAACCAAATGTCTTTTTCCCTGAAAGTATCCACATAGCAAGAAAACAGAAAGCTAAAAAAGAAAAAAGAAAAAAAAAAAAAAGAGAGAAAGAAAAGAATTAAAGTCAAGGGCCTAAAAGCATCAGGGGAAAAACGTCCTGGAACAGTAGGATTCTGTTCACCATAATGCTCTCTTTCCATTTGGAATACTACAGGAAAATTTGTTTGGGAAGAAAATAGATCATTCCAACTCCCTATCATCATAGGTTTGAAATTAAAGCTCATGTGATCTATTGTTTACAAATGCATCAGCCAAGAGACCAGGATCAGAAGAGAGTCCAGCATCTTGGAATGTCTGTTCTGACAGCCCTCGAAGGCCACCTTGAGATAGTCAGAGACTTAATGTCAGTTTCTCAAGTACGCAGTCAGTAACAGAGCAGGGAGAAATGACCCAGAGGCTTTTATTCCAAGTCCAGTGTCCAGGATAGAACTGGATTTGATTTAATTTCCCCTCCAACTGCTTATCTTTGGGAAAATCACTTTTATGTTTTCATTTTCCATGTCAGCAAAATGAAGAGACTAGATCAGTGGCTGTGCCAAGTATGTCCCTTCCACTCTGGTATTTACGTCCACTTCTTTGGAGCCATTCCTCACAGAGAAATGTTTCTTCTCTGCATTTTGTAATTTTTTGCATCGGATTCAAAGACTTACTGAAGGAAAGAAGGAAAATTGGGGGGAACAATAGCACATGTGACATGCTGAACAACACACAGATTTCTTACTGGTATCCATTCCATTCAAGAATGATTATTTTCCTGGAATACAATTTTTGGCTGAAATTTCTCAGAGAAGTTAGGATTTTAAGAGGTATCCTTTTATGATGGAGCCATGCTCAACTGTTGAATTTAAATAAACTTGGTTAATAGACCATTGCTCAACACATGCTTTCTGGTATATGAATCACTCTGAGGTTAGAGTCTTCTTCTTTTTTTTGGAGGGGGGCAGGGGTTGCTGCATGGCTTATGGGATTTCAGTTCCCCAACTAGGGGTTGAACTTGGACTGCCAGGGAAGTCCTGAATCTCAGAGATTCTTAATTTCAACTGTTGGCAAATATTCAATATTTACTTTTGTCCCTTAATCTTTTTTTTTAAATCAAATTTCTTTTAAGATTTATTTGTTTTTGGTTGTGCTGGATCTTCTTTGCTATGAGCGGGGCTTTCTCTAGTTGCAAAGTGGAGGCTGCTCTCCTGCTGCAGAGTGTAAGCTCTAGGACGTGCAGGCTTCAGTAGCTGTGGGGCATGGGCTTAGTTGCTCCAGTCATGTGAGATCTCCCTGGATCAGGGATCTAACGCATGTCCCCTGCATTGGCAGGCAGATTCTCAACCACTGGACCACCAGGGAAGTCCCTCTTAACCTTTAATATTAAACATTTTTAACCCAATCTTCCTTAAGTCTCTCATTCGTCATGTCCCTTATCTAAAAACAGACACTTAAAGAAATCAGTGACAATCAACCTTTGAAGAAAGGCATTCAAGACCTTAGAAATCATCTTGTCCCCCTTGTCTTGATGAGGACTTTGAAAAAGAGCAGTTGAATGACTTACTGAAGACTACTGTGAATAATCTCGGTTTGAAGTTTCTACCTTCAGCTTCTCCCTGTTTTACTCAGCGCCCTGCAAACCCTGAGTGGCAGCTGTGGGGAAACATAGATTCTTTAGTCCTCTCTCCTCCTTCCTTCAACAACTGAAGCGTTTCATTATTAAGCATTTATATATTATCTCTACTCCACCTCCCTTTTTATTAATCACCTCCATGGAATCTATTGCTATTAATCATCCAATGTGTGTCTGAGTGTTACCGGTAATTATCTTTGAATGTTCGTTAACCATCAATTTAATTATCTGTTTTCCCCCTGGAATACAGACTGATTCAGGTCCCTGACTCTGGTGTGTGTGTGTGTGTGTGTGTGTGTTGCTTTTAGATTCCGATTACCATTGCATAAAGTAAAACTATATTTCAGTTAAGTATTCATAACTTTTGGTCACCTATGAAACCACATACTTCTTGCTGAATGTAAAGATTGAAAGTCAGGTGTACTCTATGATTCTTTTTCATTTAATCTTATATCTTTGACAACAATTTGTTGATGTCTTCTATAAACCAATTGGTGCTTATTTCTCCAGGAATAAGGATCTGGGGTATCTATTTATGTGTGTATGTACTTTCTTATTTACATTAATTTGATGTTTGAGGGAATTGGAAAATAATGAGATCAAAATATGTTATCAGCTCCCGATCACTTCTCTAAGGGTAACTACACACAGAAGGCTTCACACCTTTCCTTTTGGATGGCTGGGTGTAGAAAGAGAGTTTCTGTGTCTTAAGAATATTTAACTCTGCAGAGGATGCCAAAGTGTACCTAGAATAATAGAACACAGTTTTTTAAATGCTCAGTTTTCTTTGAAGAGAGCATTTTGCTATAGTAGAAGAGGGTTATCAAGAACCTGGCAGTTATACGGTTACCAGAAAAGAAGGGGATGAGAATAAAGAAACTAACATTTGCTGAGTGCTTACATGTATTATTTCACTTCACTTTCCTAGTGACAGCTCTTACATGTGAACTCACCTAACTCATGGAATTTGCCCGATGGCAAGTAACAGAACAGGAATCTAAACCATGCTGTGCCTAATTCTAAAATCCATGCTCTTGCCCCTATACCATGCTGCTTCAAGATGAGATGTGTATAAGTAAGATCAGAGAAGGTTCAAATGTGAAAATTACGTGAAGCGCAGATGATGTTTCTCTCAAACTCAGGAGAGGGGTTCAATATTTCTGGATGGGTTGTTCAGAGAAAGCTTAGTGGAGATGACACCTGAATTGAATGTGTGGAATGGAAAGGTCTAAGCAGCTCTGGTGTGTGACTTTGCATGTTTGCTCCTTTCTGGAGTTGTAGGAGCCTAGAAAGCTCTTTGTTTTCCACTGGACTTCATGAAGCCTGTGGTTCATTTTAGTATCGAGCGCTTTGGAATACAGAGACATAGACTTCTCTGAAAATATGCTATCTTTCTGTTAGTTTGACAGTGACTGGAGGAAGTGCTGTTAGAATCCACACGTGGGCACACACATACACACAATTATTTAATGTACTCGTGTCCTAGGAAGATATCCCTCTTTTCCTCACTACTGAAGACCTCTACTATTAAATATTTGATAGGTGTTTGGATCCAAGATACTTTTTACAACCAGTTTATCCATTTAGCCAGTGTTGACTTATTGGGTGCATCCCCTCTGTATCCAGCACTCTGCTATGTTGTGTGAGGTTTGCAGAGATACACTTCAGGAGATGTAAGAATGGCTCCATCTATCAAAAAGCCTTAGAATTTGCTTTGAGATATAACAGCTGAAGCTTGCATTTATTGACCTTACTATACGTCTGGAACAATCCTAAGCCCATTTTTAGATCTGTTACCTCATTTAATTGGTTCAATTGTAAAGGTTCAAGTAGAACAGAAATTTGATCTTTTTTTTCTCACATCACAGTACTGGGCAGATGAATTAGTTGATAGGGCTTGCTATGAGTTGATGAATGTGAAATCATTTTATAAATTATAAAATGCAGTATGGACTTAAGGAGAGTGTTGGGAATTTCATGTAGGGTAGGTGGGTAATTTGAGTAGACTCAGGTTATTGAAGACTGAAAATAAAAACACATATAGCAGAGTGCAGAGCTTGGGTTGTAAGTCTCTATTGACAGTTGGGGTATATAAAGCTCTGAAAGGCTGAGTGATGTGTTCAAGGTAATATTACAAATGAATTAGGGAATCACTCAAGTCTCCTGACACTTGAGTCTCACTGGCCAAGAACAGTGAGTCCCCTACACATGAAGACGATCCTTTCTAAGAGCGCATTCATAAGTCCAGTCTGTTCGTAAGTTCAGTCTGTTCGTAAGTCCAATAAAATTAGCCTAGGCACACAACTTTCATGCATAACTCCAGACGTGTAAACTAAGGTGACTGGACACACAAATGCATGTCTGCATCATTGAAAGTTTGTAACTGGATGGTTCATATGTGGGGGACTTATTGATACAACCAAGCAAAGAGAAAGGCTAAACAGAGTGCAGGGGGGTAGATTAGAGAGTTGTGGGTATGGTCCAATATCATTATTTTCTCTATCCCCACTAGTAATACCCAGAGAAGAAAACTAGGGGCACGGAAAAGTCTAATTTGTAGTTTGAAAAAAGAACAATGAAAACAATGGTATTTTACAAGTCTAGCTCATCCACCATGAGCCCGGCATTGTACTAGGTATTTTGCATATTATTTTTTTGGATATTTTGCATATTAATTTTTCACGTCAACATGTTTGACAATGTTTGATGTCAGTATGTTACAGTGTTTGATGATATTGTAAGCAAAGTACTTTTATTCCCATTTTATAGGTGGAGATAGAGTGCAGTAGGTAATTCCACATGACTTTTGAGCAGAGAAGAAATCTAGACAGAAATATTTACTGAAGGTCAGATTTTGATGTGATGAACCCATATCCCTGGTACAGCCTTAGGAGGTTTCTTCCCTTCTTGATGTCAGTGGGATTCTGATATTTTATTGGCATTTAGCAGAGATAGCTGTTAATAAGTTGTTGTCTGGCCTAATTTGGAGGATTCTTCATCATAAACCCAGGAGTTTTTTATTCTCTGATTTGAGAGAAGTCCAGCATGCCTTAATTTCTCTTGTACTGTTATACACTCAACTTCTAGTCTTTCATAGAGAAATAGCATACTTTTTGCTGAATTACTTGTTATTGTATTTTTATATGTTTTTATTTGGAGCTGATAATATCCAACAACCTCTGATTAAATGAAGATTATATTTTGTGCAGGAAGGGAAATGAATACCCTTCCTCCCAGAATTATCCAGTTTCCTTCTTGTTTTCCTCTCATCTTGTTCTTATGCCGATTATTTAATTGAGATGTTAAAGTCCCTCACAGCTCTTACTGGCAATTTTAAACCAGATTTCTCCATAGACTTGGGAGCTAGAAGCATGAGTAAGATGAAGCTGATCCAATTATCTAGGCTGAAAACTCTGGAGAGATACGATTTTTCTTAACTGTGATGTTATGTCTGGTGTTCTCTCTGTGTTAAAAATAAACATTTCTAAATTATAGGCTCTTTGTTTGAGTTGGTTGTGTAATTGAGGGAGGAGAAATGTCTTTCTGGAAGCTTAAGTGGAGTATGTAGTATTGTACAGCTACACCTTTTTAAAAATATTTTTTCACTTAATTAAAAAAATGGTCTTGTGCTTATATTTATGATTACATTAGAATCTGTTAGTTTGTTTTTTTTTTTAATCATGGACCTTTTCTCATAGCATACCAGAAACTCTGAGCAGAAAATAAAAGTAGGATACCATCTACCTTTACAGATAAAGTAATTAGAGATTTAGATGCTTTGCTCAAGATCACATAGCAAGATTTAGTATGAATAACAGAGCTACAAGGAACAGAATTCTAGTTTCCCTGTTCTGTTTTTAGTTCATTCTCCACAAGGTTACTGAGTTGCTTTGCTTAGTATCCTAATCTGATAATATGCATATTTCATTATTTATGACTGTCATTTATTCAGTGTTATTCTTTCATTTGATTGAAGACTATATCATTGTACCACTCTCCCTCCATAATTTTAAAAAATGTATATATATATCTGTATTGATTAGCCTTATTGATTGTAAGTTTACCCTGGGAAAAACTCAGCAGTGGCCACAGGACTGGAAAAGGTCAGTTTTCATTCCAATCCCAAAGAAAGGCAAAGCCAAAGAATGCTCAAACTACCGCACAATTGCACTCATCTCACACGCTAGTAAAGTAATGCTCAAAATTCTCCAAGCCAGGCTTCAGCAATACGTGAACCATGAACTTCCAGATGTTTGAGCTGGTTTTAGAAAAGGCAAAGGAACCTGAGATCATATTGCCAACATCCACTGGATCATCGAAAAAGCAAGAGTTCCAGAAAAACATCTATTTCTGCTTTATTGACTATGCCAAAGCCTTTGACTTTGTGGATCACAATCAACTGTGGAAAATTCTGAAAGAGATGGGAATACCAGACCACCTGACCTGCCTCTTGAGAAACCTACATGCAGGTCAGGAAGCAACAGTTAGAACTGGACATGGAACAACAGACTGGTTCCAAATAGGAAAAGGAGTACGTCAAGGCTGTATATTGTCACCCTGCTTACTTAATTTATATGCAGAATACATCATGAGAAACGGTGGGCTGGAAGAAGCACAAGCTGGAATCAAGATTGCCGGGAGAAATATCAATAACCTCAGATATGCAGATGACACCACCCTTATGGTAGAAAGTGAAGAGGAACTAAAAAGCCTCTTGATGAAAGTGAAAGAGGAGAGTGAAAAAGTCGGCTTAAAGCTCAACATTCAGAAAACGAAGATCATGGCATCCGGTCCCATCACTTCATGGGAAAAAGATGGGGAAACAGTGGAAACAGTGTCAGACTTTATTTTGGGGGGCTCCAAAATCACTGCAGATGGTGACTGCAGCCATGAAATTAAAAGATGCTTACTCCTTGGAAGGAAAGTTATGATCAACCTAGATAGCATATTGAAAAGCAGAGACATTCCTTTGCCAACAAAGGTCTGTCTAGTCAAGGCTATGGTTTTTCCAGTGGTCATGTATGGATGTGAGAGTTGGACTGTGAAGAAAGTGGAGCACCGATGAATTGATGCTTTTGAACTGTGGTGTTGGAGAAGACTCTTGAGAGTCCCTTGGACTGTAAGGAGATCCAACCAGTCCATCCTAAAGGAGACCAGTCCTGGGTGTTCTTTGGAAAGACTGATGCTAAAGCTGAAACTCCAATACTTTGGCCACCTCATGCGAAGAGTTGACTCATTGGAAAAGACTCTGATGCTGGGAGGGATTGGGGGCAGGAGGAGAAGGGGGCGACAGAGGATGACATGGCTGGAAGGCATCACCGACTCGATGGACATGAGTTTGGGTGAATTCTGGGAGTTGGTGATGGACAGGGAGGCCTGGCGTGCTGCAATTCATGGGGTTGCAAAGAGTTGGACACGACTGAGCAACTGAACTGAACTGAACTGAAAGTAAGAGAAAAGAAACACACTGGGGAAACCTCTGAGGGTATCTCAGGGAATTAGTTATGGGGATAGGCAGAAGTAACGAACTCTGGAGGAGAGGTAAAAATCATAATTTCACAAAACAGCTACAAATAAATTATTTTTAAAAATGGAGAATGGAGAGAACAGGCTGTGGGTAAATGAGAGGGTACTTTTTGGAGAAGGTGGCATTTGAGCTGAACCTTCGAAGACACAGAGGATTTATATATTTTGAGACAGAAGGGGGAAGAGCATAATTTTTGTATGACTCCAAGACCACTTTTAGGAAACTTGATATATGAACACCTGAAATAGTCGGATGATGTTGGAAGGTAAGTCAGTATGATGAAGGGCCAGAGTGAAGGATATCTACTTTGTATCAGTTGTTCTGCATTCAAGTTCATTATGACTGAGTTGGGTCAAATATGGCTATTTTGCAGGTTTTTCTTTCCCCCATCTGTTTCTCTCTTTTCTTGATGTCATTTCTTCCTCCACTGTATGCTTTTCTTATTGTTCTTCCCTTTTCTCTTCTTTACCTTCCTTCTTCACTGTTCTTACCCAATGCCTGTCCTATGACTACAGGCCTTATTTTTAGTATATTAATATTGATAGAAAGGTTATGAACTCTTTTGAGTTCCACTTCTGCAATGACAACATGAGGAGCTCTGTAGACATATGCCCCATAAACTGGTGAAAATCACTGAAAAAAATAAAAACATTCAAAGTCTCTGGAAATGGCATGTAGCAAATGAAGAAACACGTATGCAAGAAGACTTACTAAAATTTGATAGGAACAATGAGAATTGAGAGTAACAAAAGCAAGATGTGGGACTCCCCTGGTGGTCCAGTGGTTAAGAATCTGCCTGTTAATGCAGGGGACACGGGTTCAATCCCTGGGCCAGGAAGATCCCACATGCCACTGGGCAACCAAGCCCTTGTGATGCAGCTGCTGAAGCCAGGGCGCCTAGAGCCCAGGCTCTGCAACAGGAGGAGCCACGGCAATGAGGAGCCCAAACACCGCAGTGAAGAGCAACCTGTACTCTCCACGACCAGAGAATGCCCACGTGCCGCAACGAAGACCCAGCACAGCCAAAAATAAATTAATTAATAATAATAATAAAAAAAAAAACAAGACTCGCTCAGTTCACTCCCAGCTCAGTGAGGCAGAAACTGGACTCTAGACTTATGCTGTCAAGAACACAGGACTCCTTCTCCCCCTGCCTCCCATTTGAGGTGCCATCTTCTCAGAGGGAGCTGTATGTCAGCGTTTTTCATCCTGTCCCAGCTACTTGTTGCTGAGGCTAAGTTCTGTGGGAGTGCAGCCAAGAGGTGAATGCTCCCTTCTTCTGCTCAGCCCCCAGTAATGGGATGGAGGCTCTGCCTTGGGCAGGCACCCCTGAGAATACCGAAAACTCAATCTCTCTTGTCCCAGGTTGTAAAATAGTGGTTCCATGCTGAGTAAGGCAAGTCAAGAACCAGTGAAGCTGCTCAGTCGTGTCCGACTCTTTGCGATCCCATGGACTATAGCCTACCAGTCTCCTCCATCCATGGAATTTTCTAGGCAAGAGTACTGGAGTGGGTTGCTGTTTCCTTCTCCAACTCAGGAAGACAGATGCTACTCCCTATCCAATGAGCACTCAGCTCCTAAAGCAGGAGGGGTCACTCAGAGAGAAGCATGGCATTGTCCACCCTCCCACCCCCACAACCCCCCACCTCCCCCACCCCCTCACTCCCCACACCCACTTCAGAGCTGTGGCTGAGAGATTTTGCCTAGAGGAAGAGGCAGGCCTTAAAACAGGTAGCTTGTAATCTCTTTCCAAAGGATCTGACTTTATTTACAACAGAGTGAGGAATTTCAAGCTCAAGAGCTCTCTCAAAAACAGTGGAGACTATATGTGTGTGTGTGTGTGGTCAGTCGCTCAGTCATATCCGACTCTTTACAAAACCTGTCAGCTGTAGCCCATCAGGCTCCTAAGTCCATGGGATTTCTCAGGCGAGAATACTGGAGTAGGTTGCCATTTCCTCCTCCAGGGGATCTTCCTGACCCAGGGTTTGGACCAGTGTCTCCTGTGACTTCTGCATTGCAGATGGATTCTTTCACACCCTGAGCCACTGGGGAAGTCTATGATGAATGACAGTTGGGAAGATATTGTTAGATTCATTAGAGACATAGGCTAAGCTGTAGGCCAGAGAATTATAAAAATGAGCCAAAATGGAAATTCTAGAGTTGGAAAGTACAATAACTGAAATGAAACAATCATTAGATTGTTAGATGAATTAGAAGATTTAAAATAGATAAGATGATAATGCTCCCCAAATTTACAGATTCATACAGTCTCTGTCAATATTCCAGCTGGCTTCTTTGTAGAAACAGATGAGCTGATTCAAGAATTTGCATGGAATTTAAAGAGATCAAAGGAGAGCCAAAACAATTTGGAAAAGAGGAGCACAGTTATAAGAATGATACTTTTAATTTCAAAACTTACTGCAAGGCAATAGCAATCAAGACAGTGTGGTATTGGTATTTTACTCTTTTATCAATGTGATAATAGAATTCGAAGTTCAGAGATAAGTCCATGGGTCTGTGATCAACTGATTTTCAATAAGGACGCTAGTAGGAAAAGATTAGTCTTCAATAAATGTGCATGCTCAATCGCTCAGCCATGTCCTACTCTGTGACCCCATGGCTCTTCTGTCCATAGGATTTCCCAGACAAGAATAGTGGAGTGGGTTGCCATTCCCTTCTCCAGGGGATCTTCCTGACCCAAGGATTGAATCCACTTCTCTTGCACTGGCAGGCGGATTGAATTCTTTACCGCTGAGTCACCTAGGAAGCCCATTTGTTTGATAATATAGTATGATTGTGCAGCTGGAATTTGGAAAGAAATCTAGTTTTGAGTTCCAACTCTGCCAGATTTAAGTATTTAAAAAGTGCATTTGTACAGCTAAGTTTTAACAAAGGGAAAGAAATGGACTTATTCATGGAAACCAGAGCTTTCGTTGTTGAAAATTTGACTTCACAAAAGAGACAAACTACTACCAAATGACCTAGTCAAGTCAAGCTTTCTGGAATTTGCTCAATTAGTAGTGTTCTTTGTCCTTGCAGTAATGATAGTACTGGTTGTGAAATGAGGTAAGGGAGACCTGCCGTAGCCCAGCATTTGCACACTTAGCTCCTGAATTATTTACTTCCTTCTGCACGCTTATTCTTTCTCTTTGATTCCTTGCAGTTGACTCCCCACTTTTCTTTTGCATCCCCTCTTTTCAGGTTTTTCACATTGTTAGAAAACATGCTTCCCTGCTTAGACCACAGAACTTTCCTCTTATCAGCTCATTGTAATAACTCTGTAGCAATATATGTCTTGTTTATGGGGGCCTGATTCATGACATGACCTAAATTTTCAGGTAAGATCTGGTTAGGTTTTACTTGTGTGCATGCTTTGCACTAAGTTGCTTTAGTCGCATCCAACTCTTTGCGACCCCGTGGACTGTAGCCCACCAGGCTCCTCTGTCCATGGGATTCTCCAGGCAAGAATACTGGAGTGGATTGCCATGACCTCCTCTAGGGTATCTTCCCGACCCAGTGATTGAACTCGTGTCTTTCACGTCTCCTGCATTGGCAGGTGGGTTCTTTACCACTAGCACCACTTGGGAAGCCCTGGGTTTGACTTAAAGTCACATTTCTATTGTTCAGGTTACAAACTATCCCTAACAGTTTACTTCCCATTGGTTGCAATTAAAAGTACAGATACCTCTCTGCAGTTTGAGAAATATCCAGGAGATGGTGAAGGACAGGGAAGCCTGGCATGCTACAGTCCATGGGGCCACAAAGAGTTGACCATGACTGAGCAACTGAACAACAACTCTACCTACACCATGACCAAGAAACTAAAACAGGTTTTAACATGGACACTGTGTTTATGACTCTCATTTTCCCACATGAAGGACAGAGCAATTCAAAATACAGAACTCCGACCCTATCACTGTCTCCTGAGTCAAGAGAGATGGAAGGTGAGCTTAAAGATGCTATAGATCAGCAATGAGCAATCTGCAGCCATATGCTGCCCCTTAGCTTTTCCATATGGCTCTGGGTCTAATTTCAAACCCACTTTTCAGCACATTTAAAGGTGAAGGAGATAGACAGGATGGAAGGACCTCCGTGGAAACCACCTACCAAGAGTAGGAGAGAGGTTTTAGAAAAGCCAGTCCTCTAGCATGTATTGTCCAGCTGGACCGGGAGAGAGGCAGAAGTAAAGGCTTGTGGTTGGTGGAAATTAAGCAAATGCCTTTGGAGAGGTCCCAAGGCAGCTGGACCATGGGCTTCATTGTGAAGCCCGGCGCGTGCAGACCCAGAGCACCTGACTAGCAGGAAATGGAGAGAGGATTCATCTCAGTTCTTAGAGAAGGATTTTTCTTTTAATTGCATTGCTTTTGAGCTTCATGTTGTGTTTTTGGTAGCATCAAATAATTTCATTCTGTTTGGAGAATTATGTTTATAGACATTTTTCCAAAGTCTTTAAAATTTATTCTGCTATCAAGTCAGTTTATTATTTCCCTCTATTTCTTCCTGTCTCTCTTCCTTCCTTCCTCTTGTTAGCTGATTTTTACTACAGGGTAAAGTTCTGTGTAGAATACATATATGCGCAAAGTAAGGTTCTTGTCCTGGAGGGTTTCTGGCTTTGAGAAGTTACGAGCTATGATAAAATATCTTTCAAAACAAGTAAGTATGCATGAGATCAGGAATAATATGTCTAAAAAAATATCAGAGGAAAACGAGGTCACTTTAACTGCTATGCATGAATGTATGGGGCTGGGAATAGAGAAAGCTGTAGATGGGAACAGAGAACCATGTGGAGATCCACTTTTTTTTTTTTTCTTAGTGAAATCAAGTACAGTTTTATATAAGAATTGGAAATAATCAGTATCTGTGAAAGAAAACTCAATATTTAAATAACATTTCTGCATGTGAAAGAAAGAGCAATTACTCCGTTAGGTCACCCTCCTGACTTAGCTGTGGGGCAGACCCCCAGGAGATAGTGCCTAGGACCTCCCCTGACCAGGGTGGTACAAGGCCAGGACAGGGCGTCAGGCTTTTGTAGCGGTGCAGAGAGCGGACTTCTGCCTCGCTGGACAGGCCGGGGTCACCTGGCCTGGCCAAGCAGCTACAGAAGTAAAACACAGAGGGAGAACACAACTATTTAAGGTGGTAAGAAAGTGCAGAGAAGGGCCACCAAGTCACTGTCCCCATCATGGAGGGGCTGCTGTCAAAGGGAGCTGTGGCCAAAACCCTGCCAAGCCTCACTTGTTAACACAGTCCCTGGGTTTAGGAATATTTTCCCATCATGTTAATTATCCAGAATGTTACACAGTGGAAGGGATTAATGGAGTTTCCTTTTAAGCTTACGAAGGAGTTTATGGCCATGAAGAGGTGGTGGGGTATGCGGCCTTCAGCTTTCTGCCAGCATCCACTCTGAGCTGAGTTGGAAGCCTTGGAAAACAAGATTTTTTCCCCCAAACATGCTGAGTCAGCACCTCCTTTCCACACTCAGTTCCAGTAGCCCTGGTAAAGGTGACATGTGCTCTTTCAGTGGAAGAAACATTTTGGGAATGAAACCCCAACAGCCTGGCATGCTGCAGTCCATGGGGTCACAAAGAGTCGGACATGACTTAGTGACTGAACCACAACAGCATGCAAAACTACAGGAGTTCCATCGGCCATGTACGTTGTATCTCCTGAAGTTGTAGAAACTCAGACTAATGCAAAGATGTAAGATATTAAGAAATTAACCCAGAAAATAAAAATGTGATCAGAAAGGAGCATTGGCTGTTACTCTTCCACAAACAGTGAGAAATCTTCAAGTACTAACATCAAAATAGTAAATCTGAAATTTGCATGGTCTAAGCCTACATTATCTCATTTTCTCTATGCCTTTTACAGAAAAAGAAACTAAGGCTTATCGAAATTGAATGACTTGGTTGACGTCACACAGCTAAGAGGTGATTAAGCATTAGAAGCAAAGACTCCCAATCAAATGCATAGTCCATGAATTTTAGTTACTGTTCCAAGTCAATTCATTGGAATTTTTTTTTTCCTCTATTAAGTCTTTCAGGGCACATTTGATGGGTATTTCCTCTGAGCATTTCCTTTTGCTGAGCTCTAGAGGGGTCAAAGATGAAAATGGCATGGTTTCTTTGGTGTGGATCAAAAGGGCAGAGTCAAAATAGAAGCATATTTATGTTTAATATTCTAAACATGGTTTAAGTCACCCCAAGCACAATTCTTTTCCACAATGTCACATCAAACCTTTTTATTTTCTCTCTTTCTCACTTTCTCTCTTCATCTTCCTGTTCCCTGGAGCCTCAACCTTCTAAGACCAAGGCACTAGGAAATGTTTTTCCCTATTTTGACTCAAAGCAGGAAGGAAGACAAATACTTATATAAGCATAAAATATAAAATAATTCATTGAAAAGAATTTCATCTCAATCATTTAAGTATTCATTCTTGGAGTTTCTTTTATTTTAGGTGTTCCCCTCCCGCTACTTCCTACTTGGTGGTAAATCCACAAAGGCCTTATTGTACCATGCTCTTCTCCTTAGGATCTGAATATTTTTCCCTTTCCCATACCCATCAACAACACCAGGCCAAACAGGAAAAGCACTAACAACTCATAATAAAGTCTGTAACTGACACAATGCCTGGGTTTTGGAAGGAAGAGTTAAGGACCCAGGGTCTGCAAGGGTCTATGAGAGCAAGGTTTTAGGCATCGTGTCCTGCTTTTTGCAGCGGAAGGGACAGCTTATAAGTAGGGTTCTCTCAAACGCTAAGGATAAAGCAAGGGCACTAAGAATGTTGCTCTGAATCTCGCTCCACCTTTCTACTCGGTATGGCTTGGATCTTATCTTGAACTGCTAGGAGAACACCCACTGGATGCTTTACAGAGCTCCATGTGCATTTATTTACCCAGGTTGCATATTTGTTCATCCTTTCCTTGATCATCTCCAGACTTCTGGATTCTTCTAGTGTGTGAAATAAGAGAAAAGAGAGCTACTTGTGGAATCAACCAGCTAGATGGCAAATGATATATATTTTACTCATGTCCTTACCCTTTTCCTTTCAAAGATATGTTCCCTGGGTTAAGCATGTGCTGTCTGCAATGACACATTATAATGTGACCTGCAAATATAGCACGATTGCATCAGCTTAGGGTCCCAGTAGCAGCTCTTACCTCTCCCAGGTTGTGACAGCCAAAAATGTCTTCAGACATTGCCAGGTGCCCCCACAGGCAAAATTGCCCCCAGCTGAGAATCACTATTTTTTTCTTTTTTTTTTTTTAGTGAGGTATAAGCGACATATAACATTATATCATTTTCAGGTATACAACATAATGATTCAATACTTGTATATATTGTGAAATTATCATCACAGTAAGTCTAGTTAACATTCATAACCATACATACTTACAATTTTTTTTCTTATGATGAGGACTTTTAAGACTGATTCTGTTAGCAACTCTCAAAAATGCAATATGGTATTTTTAACTGCAGTCATCATGCTGTACATCACATCCCTTATTCATTTTATAACTGGAAATTTGTACCTTTTTACCCGCTTCACGTCTTGCAATCATCAGTCTCTTGCTACGAACAATCTATTCTCTATATATCTACAAGCTTGTTTGAGAACCACTATTCTAACTGGAATGTTCTCCCAGATATCTGCATGGCTAGCAACTCCTTCAGGAATTGGCTCAGAATGTCACTTTCTCAGTGAGGGCCACACTGGCTGCTCTATTTGCAACTTCAGTGCCACTTGTAACTCTTCATTGAATTACACTGCTTACCCTTTTAATTTTCCACTCATGGGTCTTCCAACATACTATGTAACATTCTTATTTATCCTTGTTCTTGGCTCTCCCCTCATTAGAACATGAGCTCCATGCAGGGCTGTCTGTTTTGTTCACTGTACCTTTAGGGCCTACACCAGTGCCTGGCAGATGTTAAGCACATACTACGTATTTGGTAAATGACTGAGTGCTCAACATTTATGTAAAACTGTAATATTTATCAGTATATCCACATATATTATCTCATTTAACTCTCAAATAATGTTAATGGTTAGACCATAGTATTATTTATGTTACACAGTGTTATTTCTGTTACATAGTTAAGAAGATTCTGTGACATTAAAGGTAAGTCACATATTAAGAAATGATGATGCTAGAAGGTAACTAGAATAATTAAATATTTAAAAATATAGTCTCTTCTATATTACATATTACACCACACTTCTCCAGAATCTGAATGGACAAGCAGAAATTTGCTGAGTGATTTGGGCAAGTACAGAGACAGAACAAAGACGAAAGACTCTCTTGGCCATAGTCAACCAGCCTCTGCCTCAGGTTCATGACTAAAAGAGAAAAAGATTTTTTTACTCCACACAAAGCATGGTGTTTCGGGCAATGAGGACTTTTTCTCAATCCACTTGCCATGACTCTATTATTCTGTGTTGCTTGAGCTGGGGCACATGTACCCTCAGGGAATATCAGGAGGTAGGAAAGTATAACAATAATGAAGTATAAAGAAGAAGTATTTAAAGTATGAGAATAATAAGATAAAGCCCCAGAATAATCACTGAACATGTAAGAGAATCCCATTATTCAGTATGGAAAGATGACAAGTTCTCTAAAATGCCAGCTGCAAATTCAAAACAAATTCAAATACACTGTTCATTTAATTCATTTATTAACTGCTTATTGAGTATATACTCATGCACTGAATATATATGAACACTGGACAAAACCTCTACCTTCATGGAGCTTACAGACTACTGATAGAGGCAGACAATACAGAGACAGAAAATTCAGTGTAACTTTTAAAATAACATAGGAAATTCCATGGATATCTCAAGCTGAGGAGGAGAAGGGATTCTTTATGCTGTTTTCCTTGACAGCCCCCATGAGGCACACTCACTCACCCCTGATAGGAGGGGTATTGGGGAGGGAAATACTGGGAAGTACACTGCTCAGATGTACTTAATGTGACGATCCAGCACTAGAGACAGGATGTGGGTCGCTGGGTGCCAGGAGAGTCTGCTTCATGCTTCTGCTTAAGGTCAGCGTTTTCCATCCTACAGACCCCAGAAACATGCCTCCAGGGCGCACTAATTGGCACAGGACTGGTAATGGGTGTCCAAGGCTAAAAGGGAGTCACCATGGGGCAAAAAGAAGTGGGAGACACTGAGTGCTCTAGTTTTGCTCGAAGATGCAAAATGCCCATTAGTCTAGTACGTGCCCTAAGGAGCACTTAAGAAACAATCTCTGTAATCTCTGTCTAACCATTTGTTTTCTTTATTTACTAGAACAGAGCCTGTGTTTGTGTGTGTTGCTGTTTTTTCTTTTTTGTCTTCTTATTGAAAAACTGTTCCTTATTGAATATAAAGTATCACTGATTATTAGATGTACCATTACCTTATTTGCCACCAGGAAAGAAAAAAAAAGGTTCTGCCAATAATCATTGCAGTATATTGTGAATTGTGAGATATATTGTGATTAGAGGGGTGTTAACATGTGAAACCTAGACTTGTTGGGTGGAATCAAATTTGGAACTTAGACTTGCCAAACTACGAGGGGCTTTCTTCTCTGAGATGGGTTAAGTTGTAATTGTCTACTCTTGTTAGTTAGTTAGTTCAGTTGCTCAGTCATGTCTGACTCTTTGCGACCCCATGAACCGCAGCATGCCAGGCCTCCGTGTCCATCACCAACTTCCGGAGTCTACACAAACCCATGTCCATTGAGTCGGTATGCCATCCAACCATCTTATCCTCTGTCATCCCCTTCTCCTGCCCCCAATCCCTCCCAGCATTAGGGTCTTTTCAAATGAGTCAACTCTTCACATCAGGTGGCCAAAGTATTGGAGTTGCAGCTTCAACATCAGTCCTACCAACGAACACCCAGGACTGATCTCCTTTAGGATTGACTGGTCAGATCTCCTTGCAGTCCAAGGGACTCTCAAGAGTCTTCTCCAACACCACAGTTCAAAAGCATCAATTTTTCGGCACTCAGCTTTCTTTGTAGTCCAACTCTCACATCCATACATGACCACTGGAAAAACCGTAGCCTTGACTAGACGGACCTTTGATGACAAAGTAATGTCTACTGTTGTTACTTTGTTGTAATAAACATGAAATGGATTTTACAGGATACTAAAGTTGTGGCACAGATAACCCCCTGATCAACAGATTTGTGTTCCCTTTCCACAGCATAGAACATAATTGGTGCTGTGGAGCAGGACCACAGGTGACTGTGTGTGTGTGTGAGCGTGCGCATGCACATGTAGTTGGGGGTACACCAAAATGCTTGAGGTTGAGGCAATACACAACCTCAGAATATTACTGACATGGCATGAGATAGTTTTACTTTCATTTTCATTTACTTTCAATCATGTTTTGATTTGGGGATAAAGGATGGGTTGGAAAAGTTGAAACTTTGGAAGAAGTATATCTGGACTCTGGGAGACCCTTGAAGAGTGCATTGCAATACTCTAGGCCAAGAGATATGTTCACTGGCCATGTTAATAGAAATGAAGACTGCTGTTTTAGAATTATTTTACAGATAAATCCTCTAGGACTTGGTAGAACATTTTGTTTCAAATGTTACTTTGACTATTATGCAGGTGCTGTGAGACAGACAGATTAGGAGACAACTGCCATTGAAAAGATAGCTTGTTACTCACATTTTCCAAGAGGAGGGGGCAGGAGACACCCTGAAGAGCCACATGGGGAAGCACCAAGTCTATCAGGAGGCAGAAGGGGCGAGGGGAAGGCATGGGCAATGGCCTTAATTGTGGCTTCGGGGGGAGAGGTAAGAAAAGGCAGGGTAAGCAGGCTTAAGATTGGCTAGTTTGAGTAAGTTCAGCACACTCTTGTGTATCAGGGCTTTCTCTAGTTTTCTGGGTGTCTCTGGTACCTAGCCCTGTGACATTGCCTTCTAGAGTATAAAAGCCAGATAGAGGAAGAGTTTCAGAGTATGGGCTCTGGTTTGGTTAGTTTGCATATGAAAGTTATGCTCCACGGAAAATCATTTGGTATCTCTAAGAACTGACTAGATCAGTCTATACCCATCAGCAAGGTCCCCGATGCCAGAGCATCAAGAATTCAGAAAATACGAAAATATAATATAGTCAATATAGAGAAATGAGGGAGTCAAAAATAGTTTCATCTTGGATGACTATGGAATGAAAATGTTAACTTTTGAGGGAACTAAAATTTATTAAGCACATATTCTGTGCCCAGTACTGCTTTAAGATCATTGTGTGCGTGTGTGTGTGTGTGTGTGTGTGTGTCCGTGGTTAGTTGTGCCTGACTCTCTGCAATCCTTTGGACTGTAGCCCAATAGGCTCCTCTGTTCATGGGAATCTTTAGGCAAGAATACTGGAATGAGTTTCCATTTTCTACTTCAGGGGATCTTCCCAACTCAGTGACAGAACCCACGTCTCCTGCATCTCCTGCGTTGCAGGCAGATTCATTACTAGCTGAGCCATTAGAGAAGATTTATTAATCCATAAAGTGACATTCTGACAGGGGCACTATTTTTAGCTGAGTTTTACAGCAGCGATGTTGAAGAAGTCTGCGAGTTTGTTCTCTGTCCCTTATGACATGCTCCCTCACAGCTTGATTTTAGATGGATTTGAGGTGCTTTGGTGATATCTTGGGTAGAACTATTAATATGTAGGATACAATAATAGTAACTTGTTGTTGTTGTTTAATCTCTAAGTCATGTCTGACTCTTTGCAACCCCATGGACTGCAGCATACCAGGCTCCCCTGTCCTTCACTATCTCCTGGAGGTTGCCAAGATTCATGTCCACTGGGTCAGTGATGCTATCTAATTATCTCATCCTCTGCCTCCCCCTTCTCCTTTTGCCTTCAATCTTTCCCAGCATTAGGGACTTTTCCAATAAGTTAGTTCTGTGCATCAGGTGGCCAAAGTATTGGAGCTTCAGCTTCAGCATCAGTCCTTCCAGTGAATATTCAGGGTTGATTTCCTTTAAGATTGACTGGCTTGATCTCTTGGCTGTCCAAGGGACTCACAAGAGTCTTCTCCAGCACCGCAATTCAAAGCACCAACTTTCTGACACTCAGCCTTCTTTATGGTCCAACTCTCATATGCATACATGACTTCTGGAAAAACCATAGCTTTGATTATATGAACTTTTGTCACCAACATGATGTCTCTGCTTCTTAAAACACAGTCTAGGTCTGTCACAGCTTTCCTTCCAAGGAGCAAACATTTTTAAATTTCATGGCTGCAGTGATTTTGGAGCCCAAAAAAATAAAATCTGTCACTGCTTCCAATTTTTCCCCTTCTATTTGCCATAAAGAGATGGGACCAGATGCCATAATTTTAGTTTTTTAAATGTTGAGCTTCAAGCCAGCTTTTTCAACTCTCCTCTTTCACCCCCATCAAGAGGCTGTTTAGTTCCTCTTCACTTGCTGCCATTAGAGTGGTATCATATGCATATAAACTACGTTTTTGTTTAACAGAAACTTACACTGTACTTCCTATACTCTAGACACAGTCCTCAAAGCTTTACAAATTCTACTTTATTTAATCCCATAACAACACTTCAAGGTACATATTATTATCATTATTTTATTCATATTTTTAATCACCTTAATAATTATCAATTTATGGAATATCCTGATGAACCATGCACTAGACTAGGCATTTCCTGTAAACTAATTTAATTCCATCATATAAGACAAATGTGATTATTTCCAGTTTTTAAAAAATCTAATGCAGCTTCCATTTTTTGGACTATCACAAGGCCTTCCTTTTATGAATTTCATAAATGTGAGTTTCTGTTGTGATTAGAATTATTATCCCATTTTACAGACTGGAAATTGAGTCTCATTAGTTTAAGTGACTTGACCAATGATGTTACATGGCACAGATCACCCTAGTGTAGATTTGAATTTTGGTATATTTATTTGATTCTTCAACCCAACCTACCTTATTTAATCCTATAAGAATACTTTGAGGTACATATTATTATACTCACTTCATTCATATTTCTTGGGCTTCCCTTGTGGCTCAGCTGGTAAAGAATCCGCCTGCAAGGCGGGAGACCTGGCTTGATCCCTAGGTTGGGAAGATCCCCTGGAGGAGGGAAAGGCTACCCACGCCAGTATTCTGGCCTGCAGAATTCCATGGACTGTATAGTCGGGGTTGCAAAGAGTCGGACACAACAGAGTGACTTTCACTTCACTTATTCATATTTTTAATCACCTTAATACTTAATAATCACCTTAATACAGCTTTATTTTCAATGTTTCATAAATTTGGGTTTCTTCACAAGATTTCACAAAATTGGACAGTGCCTGGGCTGCATTTTATGCCCTGTCAAAATTCAAAGATTGGAACCTTGACCTCAGCACCTCAGAATTCTGAGGTTGGGGCTTTGTTTATGCATTTTCTTTCACTGCACTGGGTCTGGGCTGCACGAGTGGGATTTCTCTAGTTGTGGTGAGCCAGGGCTACTCTGTAGCCATGGTGGCTTCTCTTGCTGAGGAGCACAGGCTTCAGGGCATGTGGGGTGCAGCAGTTATAGCTTGCGGGCTCAGTTACCCCATGGCATGTGGAATCTTCCTGGAGCAGGGATTGAATCCATGTCCCCTGCTCTGTCAGGAAAATTCTTAACAACCGGACCACCAGGAAAGTCCAAATTTGCGTTTTTATTAAGGTAAAATGACGTCATGGTCTCATAACTTCATGGCAAATACATGGGGGAACAATGGAAATAGTGAGAGACTTTATTTTGGGGGTCTCAAAAATCACTGCAGATGGTGACTGCAGGCAAGAAATTAAAAGATGCTTGATCCTTGGAAGAAAAGCTATGACCAACCTAGACAGCATGTTAAAAAGCAGAGACGTTACTTTGCCAACAAAGGTCTGTCTTAGTCAAAGCTATGGTTTTTCCAGTAGTCATGTATGGATGTGAGAGTTGGACTATAAAGAAAGCTGAGCACTGAAGAATTGATGCTTTTGAACTGTGGTGTTGGAGAAGACTCTTGAGAGTCCCTTGGACTGCAAGGAGATCCAACCAGTCCATCCTAAAGGTAATCAGTCCTGAATATTCATTGGAAAGACTGATGCTGAAGCTGAAACTCTAAAACTTTGGCTACCTGATGTGAAGAACTGACTCACTGGAATAGACCCTGATGCTGGGAAAGATTGAAGGCGGGAGGAGAAGGGGACGACAGAGGATGAGATGGTTGGATGTCATCACCGACTCAATGGACATGAGTTTGGGTAGACTCTGGGAGTTGGTGATGGACAGGGAGGCCTGGGGTGCCACAGTCCACGGGGTCGCAAAGGGTCAGACACGATTAAGCAACTGAACTGAACTGAGATCATGAGGTTATAGATTAGGGTGGCTCTAACCCATTATGACTTGTGTGCTTATAAGAAAAGGAAATTAAGACCCAGCACATGCAGAAAGAAGATGACGTGAAGGCACAGGGAGAAGACAGCCAACTATAAGCCAAGGGGAGAGCCTGAAAAATCAAGCCTGCTGATCCCTTGAGCACAGACACCTAGCCTCCAGAACTTCGTGAGAAAATGAATGTCTGTTTAAGTCACCTAGTCCAGGGTATTTTGTTATGGCTGGAACATAGGAAATGAACATTTAACAGTAACTTTCCACTACAAAACGAAAGCAGAAAGCCACAGTTCCTAGGTAGTCACACAGGCTGTTTGACCAGTCTGATTGCTTTCCTAAATTCACTAACCCTGAGGTCAGATGACTTCCTGGGATAAAAGCCAGCTTCCTCTTGTTGTTACTTCACCCCTGGTCTGCAGACGTTTTCTTCTTCTTCTTCTAACTTCCCCTCCAGTGGCAGAGGAGATAAATATCAGAGAAACAAAAGTCCAGAAAGCTAAGGCTGCCACTCTCACTTCCTCTCCTCCGATAACCCAGCACTGCTTTGAATAGGGGCAGTGCCCTGGGGCACCAAGCAGGGGAGAGACGACACTACAGTGCCTCGGAGGCTGCCCTGGCCGGCACAGACAGAGGGTCATGCTTTCACAGAGCCACTTCTGGTCACAGAAAATGCCAGGATGATGGCGCGTGCCCGCCTGGCTGCGGCTCTGATCCCAGCCACGGCCATCCTCTCCTGCCTGAGAACCGAGAGCTGGGACCCTTGCGTACAGGTACGTGTCTTCCCTGAGCTTGGCCTTGCTTCTGAAAAACTGTTCTCTGCTCAGTTTCCCTGTGCTGGGCCCTAGTTAGGTTCATTTGCAAACAGACATCAAATTACTTTAAAGTAAGAAACCGCAGGAATCAAATGATTCATGGTTACAGGGCATTAACAGGCAGCCCGAGGCATGTGCCCCACTTAGGAATTACATGGGAACTTTAGGCCACCTGCTTAGAATCACTATTGTTCCACATCTGGGCTATGTGACTTTGAAGAAGTCATTAAACCTCTCTGAGACTAGTTTTTACATCAATAAAAGAACCATAGACTTTAATAGAAAGTTTTAAGAAGCCTGCTTCCTGTCATTCCTTTCCGCTGGGGGTTTGTACACTGTTTCTAGCTGTTGCTTTGCCCGTTTCAGTATCAGGAAGATTCGTTTGTTTGGTTTTTGTCTCTTACTAGAAAGAACTTTCTATGTAGATTTCGGATTTCTAAATCTAGTCTAGTTCTGTCCAAAAAATGAAAAGAAAAATAGTTGGCAAAGAAAAGGAGAGACAGAGAGATAAAGACAGAGACAGTAATAGAGAAGAACAGGAGACAGGGACAGATGCAAAATGTCAGCTAATGCAATGCTTTCTTTGTGAAACACCAGCCAGCTGGTTTGTAATCTCTTTCAGAAAGGGTCTCCTGTTTTTTCGTCCCTCATGGACTTGACTATCGCTGTGGAAACCCTCGGCAGCAGCAAACAGCACAGAAATGTCCTGGGGTTTAGGGTGTGGCAGAAACTCGAGAAAAGCACAGTCAGAGCCCGGACAGTGAGGACATGGGGGAATCGTGTACTTTAATGTGTAACAGGACAAACTTGTCATCTCAAGTCCCCTGTCCCCGCCACTCCTTGCCCACACCCGGCTCACTGTCCTCCTCTCTGTGTCTCTCCTGCTCTTCAATCAGTGCATATAGATCCTCCAATTATGGTCATCCCGGGATAAAATCACAGCTTCTCCTGCCTCCTCCCCTTTCCCATGCCCCAGATGCTCTCATTTTCCAAAACGTGTCCCCTCTGTCCATCACCTCCGCGCCACCCTAGGGCAGATCCCCAGTTCCCCTGGCCTTGATGCTTGGGCAGTGACCAGTCTCCTGACCCCACAGCCTGCTTCCTTTAATCTAATCTGCTCATATTCATCTGCTGTTTGTTTGTTGTTGTTTTTCAAGATTCAACTCTAAGATATTACTGTCCTTTAAAGCTTTTAATAATTCTCCATCACTGTCAGGGAACTTTTCCTACCATGGTGCCCTTTGCACTTGGGATTTCCTCTAGCTAGAATGAATGCCTTTCCCCCTAGATGAGTGCTGTTCAATGGGTCACATGAAGTTATTTAAATTTAAATAATACATTTAACTAAATTCAACTAAATTTTTATTTAACCACATTAACATAATTTTAACTAGCTAAATTTAAAATGATGTTTTAAACTATGTTCTAGTAGCCATATTAAATAAATTAAAAGTAGGTGAATTTAATTTTAGTAGTATTTTTATTTGACTTTGTTTATTAAAAATACTATTTCAAAATGTAATATATACTAGACAATTAACAAGATATTTTATGTTTTTTTTTTTTGGTACTAAGTCCTTGAGTTTTAGCACATATTATACCATTTCTTTTACATTTATTATATTAAACTATCCACATTTCTCATATTCAATAGCTGTGTGTGGCTTGTGGTTACCCAGTTGGACAATACAGCCCTAGATATGTTCATAGCTTAGTCCCTCACTTTATTCAAATTTCTGCTTAAATGTTACCTCCTCTGGGAAGGCTTGCTTGATTGCCTCATATAAAGCTCCTCACTCCCTGTATTTGCCTTTAATGTCCTATGCTACTTATTTTTATTCGTTTAAAAAATATTTATTTGTTTATTTGGCTGCACTGGGTCTTAGTTGTGGCATTCAGGATTTTTTTAGTTGTGGCTTGCAAACTCTTAATTGCAATACCGGGGATAGTTCTCTGACCAGGGGTTGAATCCAGGCCCCTTGCATTGGGAACACAAAGTCCAGTCACTGGACCCCCAGGGAAGTCCTGCTGCTTTACTTTTTTTTCATAGTACACCACTGTGTGTGTGTGTGTGTGTGTGTGCGCACTCAGTTGTGTCCAACTCTTTGCAACCCCATAAACTGCAGTCCACCTGTCTCTGTCTATGGGATTTTCCAGGCAAGGATATTGGAGGGACTTGCCATTTCCTTCTCCAACGGATCTCTCCCAGCCAGAGATCGAACCTGGATCTCATGCAGTGCAGGCGGTTTCTTTATGAAGTGAGCCACCAGGGAAGCCCATACATATGCATATATAAAATACATATAGTGTGTGAATACATATATTTATTGCTCATTATTTGTCTTTACGTTGAACTGGTATTTGTAAAAGGGCAAGATCATTGCTGTTTTACTTGTCACTGTGTCCCAGTGCCTAGCGCATGTGGTTGCTCAGTTTGTACATGTTAAACGACTCACAAGTATCACCGTAGGACAGAGTATAGGGCCCCCCGGACCTGGCTCTGGCTCCCCATCTGGTTAGGTTTCATACCCCTGCCACACTCCATCTAAGCGGAGCTAGTTTTCCACCTCTCTGTACTCACACTCTTCCCTCCTTCTTCCTCTTTCCACATATCCAAATCTCACTTATCCTTCCAGATTTGCCTTGAAATTTCCCCTTTCTTGGAAGCCTTCTATACAATCTATAGTCTCAGAATCCAGGATTGATATCTACCTTTTCTGAACCAAAGGGAACATTTTCCAAGCCTGGTTTAAGACCCTTTTCAGGAATGAGTTGTGCTCCTACCATAACCCTTACTCTAGATGGGGAGCTGATGGGAGTCTGGAGCCATATCACATTGCTCTTTGTGGTAACCACAGCACTTGATAGCAAATGCCTTCAGTTGGGATTTGAATAAACCTCCATGGAATCAGTTATCCATTCATTTGTTCAACAAATATTTATTGAGCATTAACCATTTTCTGGGCATCTTTCTGAGTGCTGGAGACATAACAGAGAGCTAGATTCTCACAGTTTACAATCTAGAGAGGGAAACAAACAGTATGTATGCGACAATCACACAGAAGGCATAGTGTTAGACAGTGATGTCTCCCGTGAAGGAGAATAAAAGGAGCTAAGGGATGACCCTGGCCCCACTCTCTATTAGACAGTATGGGTTGTGCAGATGCTCTGAGGAATAACATTTCAGGATCAAGCGAATAAAGTAAAGAGCTGCACTGTGGCCTGTGAGACTTTACACATATTACTTCATCTTGCTGAATTCTTATTCTTTAAAAGGTTTATTTGCAGATTAAATTCAAGTATGTAACATATAAGACCTAAGCCTCATACAATGGAGAATTAATAATAGCCAATAATAATACATGTTAACAATGTATTGATCATTTACACTGTAATAGGCTTTGAGATAATCTCTTTAAAAACCTTATCTCATTAATCCTTTTAACAGATTCTATGTGTTTTAAACTGAAAACCAAAATTAGCTGGCTTAAGCAGAGAATTTTGTTGAAGAATCAGAGAATAAGGAAACTAAATGGGAAGTTGGAGAACAAGGCTTACAAAGAATTTGGGAATATGTGATAGATATCAGCTTAGGAACCAAGGCAGTATCAAGTGTTAGGTTCCACCACCGGAGTCTGTACACGTCAAATATTTGTCCTCATTTCTACCTCATCTGCTCAAAGCTCAGTGATCCAAGTGAAAGTGAAATTTGTTCAGTTGTGTCCAACTCTGTGACCCAGAATTCTCCAGGCCAGAATACTGGAGTTGGTAGCCTTTCCCTTCTCTGGGGGATCTTCCCAATCCAGGGATCGAACCCAGGTTTCCTGCATTGCAGGCAGATTCTTTACCAGCTGAGCCACAAGAGAAGCCCAAGAATACTGAACTGGGTAGCCTATCCCTTCTCCAGCGGACCTTCCTGACCCAGGAATTGAACTGGGGTCTCCTGCATTGCAGGCTGATTGTTTACCAACTGAGCTATGAGTGATCCAAGGGAAAGAATAAAATTGGCAAAAATTGGGCTGTGACCAAGGAAGTGCTGAAGACTTGACTGGAAGTCTCTTTAAACTTGTATACAATGAGAGGTATATTTAGAAAAACAATAGCAACAACACAATGCCTTCCTGCAAATCACAGGGAAGAGCTAGGGTGATATCTAGGGCTTTTGGACTCTAGTGCTTCAGATCTTCACCACGAGACTCCGTTGCTTCTTGCTGAATGCTGCCATTGAGAGAGTAGAGGTTAAACATCAGGTAGGTGCTTTTCCCTTCCTAATCTAGAGTAAGACCTTTTATAAGAATGAAGTGAATGGATAAATGAAGGGATAAGTGGATGGATGAACAGATGATCAGGTGATTTATGATTGGATGGATGGATGTTTGAAAGAAGGTTGACTGGTCTCTTTGCTTGTCCCAGTAGCCTCCAAGGCTGTAGTCTAGGAGAGGAGAGCTGCTGGGAAGTCTGCTAAGGTGCATGCAGGAAGACACTGCATCTAATATCTAATCATTTCAGGTTGTTCCTAACATTAGTTACCAATGCATGGAGCTGAATCTCTACAAAATCCCTGACAACATCCCCATATCAACCAAGATGCTGGACCTGAGCTTTAACTACCTGAGACATTTAGGCAGCCATAACTTCTCCAGCTTCCCAGAACTGCAAGTGCTGGATTTATCCAGGTAATGCATGAGTTCTACCACTGTACAAGGAGGAATGTTCATGGTATTGCTATTTCATTCTCAAGTCAGAAAGCCTGATTCATGAGGTCTCCTTTTCATTCACTTAATTATTCACTCAACAGACATCTTACTTATTACATAACTTTGGGCAAGCTATCTCCCTTCTTCAGGTCTCAGCTTTTTTATTTGTGAAAGCAGTTGGATGAGACAGTTTCTAAGGAAAATTCTCTCTCTGATTTTCTCTTAAGTCAGGGGAGTAAACTGACTCCAATTCTTTCATCAGCAAATATTTATTGACTACTTGCTGCTATATGCTGTTCACTCTGCTAGGAAACAAGAATATGTTGTATATAATGCACAACCCTAGCTATTAAGGAGGGCATATCCACTTAAAAGAATTAATATGTTAAACCTGAGTACGGTGCTGGGCATATAGTAGGCATTCAATACATGTTACTTGATTCTGATTTTGGATTTTGAACCTGAGATAAAGATAATAATATATGAGTAGGTGACAAGTTATTTGAAAACTAGAGGCAATACATTGTGCTGTACAGAAAAGGGGACTTCTATGCAGAGAGCCACCAGACTTCCCTGATGGCTCAGTGGGCACAGAATCCACCTGCAATGCAGGAGACCTGGGTTCAATCCCTTGGTTGGGAATATTCCCTGTGGGGGGGCATGGCAACCCACTCCAATATTCTTGCCTGGAAAATCCCCATGGTCAGAGGAGCCTGGTGGGCCATAATCCATGGGGTTGCAAAGAGCTGGACACGACTGAGTGACTAACATACATATGCAGTGAGTAATTAAGACGGAGTTCTTGAATGGAGTCGGATTCAGATAATGTCTAGAGTATTGAAAGTGAGGTATAGGATTGGGAATTAGGAAGATACAAGAAAGAGAAAGATGCATGATCAAAGGAAAACATCTGCTGTAAGAATGAACAGTGACTAGTATTTTCTTTTCTGATACAACGAAGTGTATCATTCATTAGAACAGGTGAAATTATTATCATCATTTTGGGGAGAACTGAATCTTGTTCCTAAAATATTTACATCATTAGGGACCTTATTTAGAAAAGTAATGCATAATGGACTATAATCTCTATAAGAGTTTGTGAAAAGTGGAGAAACATATGTGACATTTTATTATAGAAACTCTTAATAAAGGATACGAGGATAGTAGATATTTCTGTAGAAGAGTGATCATCTGATGTTTTATACTCTAACTTGGATATTGATAGACTACAACAAAGGTAGGAACCAAGCATTTTGAAGGCAGTGACATGGAGCCCTATGGAAGTCAGAATACTTGAGCTGAGTCCTCCTCCAACATTTACTGCCATGTGGCTGGAGGCTTGTCTCTACATTTGAGCGGAGTCTCAGTTTCATATCTGTGAAACATAAATGATGAACCTCACACCACAGGGTTAACTGTGATACTGAGAGTAACATGTTATATATATTAAAAATCTTGCAAAGTAGACTTTATAAGTATAAAATACTATTATAGCATTCCATTAGTTTCTAAATTTCAGTTTTCTGAGTAAGAATTTTGTCAAGAACTGTACCAAATTGAGGTAGCCAGACCAATATTCTTAATTTTAAAGAAAAATGGTTTCTCATCAGCGTCCCTTAAAATTGATCTTCGACCCACAATGTTCCCAAGGAACTGCCCTCAGAAGCTTTAAATATGTTCCTAGAGAGAGGCTAGTTCCCTCTCCTGGTTAGTGGGAGGAGATGCTAGATTAAGATAAGGACAGATTATGGTGCAATAGATGCTCTGCCTTTTCACCTCACTTCACAGCGTCTTCAGGTACCATCAATAACTCTACTTATTTTCAATGGATGCTTTCGTGATAGACCAGCCAGCCTTTTGTCCCTATGGAAATCTACTGATACATTTTTTTTTTTTTCTTTTTGTAGATGAGCAAACAGAGGCTTGGAGAGTTTAAGTATATATTCACATGGCTTGTTGACAACAGGCCAGAGATTCATATCCACATCCTGCTTCCAAGTTGTATGTTCCCTTCATCTTCATCCTCTGCTTCTCTAAAGTGATGTTGTTGTTTGGTCACCAAGTCATGTGCAAGTTTTTATGACCCCTTGGACTGCCAGGCTCCTCCGTCCATGGGATTTTCCAGGCAAGAAAACTGGAGTGGTTTGGTATTTCCTTCTCCAGGGGCTCTTTCTGAACCAGGGATCAAACCCAGGTCTCCTGCATTGGCAGGCACATTCTTTCTCTGTGAGCCCCCTTATTATATGGGGAATTTTTCTTGAATAGTAAGGACATCTGTGACATTTAGGTATAATTTCTATATCTTTGAAATTGGTATTCAGCAGTCATTTATCATGCCTAGCAATGAACAACTATCTATCTCATCTTACCAGTTGGATATATAATCACAATTATGTGTTTCAGGAAATGGCTAACGTTGATCTGAGGTTCAGTCTTCAGGGGCCCCAATCATTCATCTTAACTGATTTTCCTCTGTTGGATGGACTGCCTCTGCTTAGCATGTGCCTCGTGTGATACAAAAGCTTGTCGTGGGCTAGTGTGACAGTACCAACCTGGCGGGACTGCTTTGTTTCATCTGCCTTGCTGGATATTTTTGCGTATTCACCATTATATAGCATTGTTATATCTGTGTGGAGACCTAGATGACTGGGTTGATATTTCATTTTGGTTTCCTATTCAGCAGAAATATTATATAATCTGTATCTCTTTTTCTTGTAGATGTGAAATTAAGATTATTGAAGACGACACATTTCAGGGCCTAAACCACCTCTCCACCTTGATACTGACGGGAAACCCTATCCAGAGTTTAGCCTGGGGCGCCTTTTCTGGGCTCTCAAGTTTACGGAAGCTGGTGGCCGTGGAGACAAACCTAGTATCTCTACACGACTTCCCCATTGGACATCTCAGAGCCTTGAAAGAGCTTAATGTGGCTCACAATTTTATCCATTCCTTCAAGTTACCTGAATATTTTTCTAACCTGCCCAACCTGGAGCACTTGGATCTTTCTAACAACAAAATCCAAAATATTTCTCGTAAGGATGTGAAAGTTCTACATCAAATGCCCCTACTCAACCTCTCTTTAGATTTGTCCTTGAACCCTTTAGGCTTTATTGAACCAGGTACCTTTAAAGAAATTAAGCTCAATGGATTGACTCTGCGAAGTAATTTTAACAGTTTACATGTCATGAAAACCTGTATTCAAGGTCTGGCTGGTTTAAAAATCAACCGGCTGGTTTTGGGAGAATTTAAAAATGAAAGGAAGTTGAAAATATTCGACAGATCTTTCCTGGAGGGACTGTGCAACCTGACCATTGAACAATTTCGGATAGCGTACTTGGACGAATTCTCAGGGGACGATACAGACTTATTTAATTGTTTGGCAAATGTTTCTGTGATTTCTCTGTTGAGTATATCTTTAGGAAGTCTACAAGCCCTTCTTAAAGATTTTAGATGGCAACACTTAGAAATTGTTAACTGTGACTTTGAAAAGTTTCCTGCATTGAAGCTCAGTTCTCTCAAAAAGTTTGTTTTCACAGACAACAAAGATATAAGCACTTTTACTGAGTTTCAGCTACCAAGCCTTCAGTATCTAGATCTCAAAAGAAATCACTTGAGTTTCAAGGGTTGCTGTTCTCACACTGATTTTGGGACAACCAACCTGAAACATTTAGATCTGAGCTTCAATGATGTCATTACCTTAGGTTCAAACTTCGTGGGCTTAGAGCAACTAGAACACCTAGATTTTCAGCATTCCACTCTGAAACAGATCAATGCTTTTTCAGCATTCCTATCACTCAGAAACCTCCGCTACCTTGATATTTCTTATACCAACATCCGGATTGTCTTCCATGGCATCTTTACTGGCTTAGTCAGTCTGCAAACCTTGAAAATGGCCGGCAACTCTTTTCAGAACAACTTGCTCCCTGACATCTTCACAGAGCTGACTAATTTAACCGTCTTGGACCTCTCTAAGTGTCAACTGGAACAGGTATCCCAGACAGCATTTCACTCCCTCTCTAGCCTTCAGGTGCTGAATATGAGTCACAACAAACTCTTGTCATTGGATACATTTCTTTATGAACCACTCCACTCGCTCCGGATCCTAGACTGCAGTTTCAACCGTATCATGGCCTCTAAGGAGCAAGAACTACAGAATTTGCCAAGGAACCTCACTTGGCTAAATCTTACTCAGAATGCATTTGCTTGTGTTTGTGAACATCAGAGTTTCCTGCAGTGGGTCAAGGACCAGAGGCAGCTCTTGGTGGGAGCTGAGCAAATGATGTGTGCAGAGCCTTTAGATATGAAGGACATGCCAGTGCTTAGTTTCAGGAATGCCACTTGTCAGATGAGCAAGATGATCATCAGTGTGTCAGTTGTCACTGTACTCCTGGTATCTGTGGTAGGAGTCCTAGTCTATAAGTTCTATTTCCACCTGATGCTTCTTGCTGGCTGCAAAAAGTATGGCAGGGGTGAGAGCACCTATGATGCCTTTGTAATCTACTCAAGCCAGGATGAAGACTGGGTGCGGAATGAACTGGTAAAGAACTTGGAGGAGGGCGTGCCCGCCTTTCAGCTCTGCCTCCACTACAGGGACTTTATTCCTGGGGTGGCCATCGCCGCCAATATCATCCAGGAGGGTTTCCACAAAAGCCGTAAGGTTATTGTCGTGGTGTCCCAGCACTTCATCCAGAGCCGATGGTGTATCTTCGAGTATGAGATTGCCCAGACCTGGCAGTTTCTGAGCAGCCGTGCTGGCATCATCTTCATCGTCCTGCAGAAGCTGGAGAAGTCTCTTCTGCGGCAGCAGGTGGAGCTCTATCGCCTTCTGAGCAGGAACACCTACCTGGAGTGGGAGGACAGTGTCCTGGGGCGGCATGTCTTCTGGAGAAGACTCAGAAAAGCCTTGCTGGCTGGTAAACCCACGAGTCCAGAAGGAACAGCAGATGCAGAAACCAACGCGCAAGAAGTGACAACCTCCACCTGAGGAGGAGAATCCCCTGATGTGCTCCTTGCCCAGCTGGATGCAGGGCGTGTTCAGTTAACAAGTAAATGCTGCCATGTACCAAGCATTGTGCTAAAGCCCGGTGATTCAGTGGTACGCGAGACCTATAGGACTGCCAGCCTCGTGGAGCTTACAGTATAGAGGGAATAAATACTGTGCTAAAATATAGAACTTCCCGGGGGATGTTTCAACCAACTCAGCTAAGGAGTCCAGGGCAGGGAAAGTCAACTAAACTCTTACCCCTTCAAACTGAATTAGAGCTAAGAGACTGGGCCTCTGTGAGAGTAAAAAAGGACAGACTTCTTCTCCTGAGTCCTTCGAGTAGAAACCGCCTCAGGTTATATGTTTTAGCCATGTTAAAACAAGGTGTTTTTGGTCATTTTGATTGATCTAGGTCTTGGCTCACTTTTCCTTTTCCTATTGGATATGGTTTAAATTCTACTTTCTGACCCAGAAGGCTCCTGATTCAGATTCCCCTCCACTTTATGTCAATTCACAAATGTGCTGGTTATCCCTTAGCATGTTCTATTTATTAACTATTAGGTCCTGATATATTTTTGTCTTTATAAATCCAGTTCTCATTTTCCACGTCTTCTCTATCAACCCATACCATAAATAAAACTGTTGGAGACATGCTGGACATATCCATATTTAACTACTATCTTTTGAAGAAATATGTAAAATACAGTCTATCATTTTGTCACTTGATGTCATTCTGAAGTTATTACCTAGTAAGTTATGACTGTCCTGAAGGTAGTATCAAAGTAATTTGGTTGCAAGTGGCACTTATTGTAATAGAGGGAAATAGGCCCAACTTCCTGGCCTCATAATGAGAAATTCAGGTTACAGGCAGGGTAAGAGGTAGGGTGACCTTTGGAGGTCAGTTTTTCTCAATGACCCCAGAAACATGTGGGCTGATAGAGCTGGGGTGACCACATAATGAGAATTGCAGCAAAATTTTTCTTGTGCAGCAAGTGAGTTTTATTTGATAGACGATTGAATTTTTCAAGGTGTTTTGAAACGGTTTGAGGTGGGCAGCCTGCCTTGTTCTTTCCTGTTGGGTGTCTCTCCATGACCACATTTAGGAAAAAGCTGATGTCATTTTTGAGAAAATAATGTCCCCGAGGTTACTGTGGGTCATGTTAAGGTGAATTCTTAGAAAAGCACACTCATCCAGCTTCGTCAGAATGGTGCAAAGAAAGGGCAAAGAGGACGTTTGGAAAATACAGTTATCAAAACTGAACTATATGGCCACATGAGGAATGTGTTTGTGACTGAGTGTTCCAGAGTGTATTTTGGTTGGAGCACAGTTGAAGTTGCTGAGCATGCCTGAGAGTGTGTATAGGTCTCATGTGCCAGTGAAAGTGGGCACATGTGTTTGACCACACGCCTCTACGTGTTCCTGTTCATGCTTGTGTGATCATCTCTGTGTGGAAGAAAGTGTGATTACATTGTAAGGGGAGTATGTGTACTGATGTAGATGTCTCAGCTGTTTGACTTAGGTCCTCACTCTGGTGTTGGCATGTGATTTCTTATATACAAATGTCTGTGTTAGATTCTCAGTATGCTTGAAGACATGGGTTTTTATGTGTGTCTAGGCTATATATAAGTGTGTATGTTCATATTTAAGTGTGCATTTTGTATCTGTGTGTTACTTCAAGCACATATATAACTCCAAGGAGGAAAATCAAAACCCAAGTGGAATATTTCACGCATACAAGTCTGTTACTGGCCTTATTCCTACCATTCCTCTCTCCCTACTTTGAATTGTGAAAACTTCAGGTGAAGTAGGCAAGAAAGGAAAGAAATGATATGACAGAAACATAAGGGAAAGAAAGAGGAAATTTAGGCTTAGGAGAGGTTCTTTGCAGCCATTTAAATTCTCTGGATTAAAGAGAGATGAAGGGTGGAATAAAAAGAAAAGAAAAATTAATACTAATGTCTCAAATTTGTATAACATTCTATATCTTAGAATACATTTACACAATTATAACCACATTTGAATTTCTTATGATGCAAGTGGGGTAGCAGATAAAGAAGTAGTTTCACCATTTTACTGGTGTAAAACCAGAAGTTCAAGGAAGTATATTTATTAGGCCACAGAGTAAAGTGGCAGGGCCTGAACTGGGCTTTCAGCCGACACTGGGCAGCTTACTTTCCACTGCTTCATGCTTTAAGCTCACAAAACAGGAAGTGAAACTCCTGAACTTCTCTTTGTGGTTGACAGTAGTCAAGGGTTTTTCACTGAAACCATGAATCATTAGGTAAATACATATGCATACATACATTATATATATATATTGAGTGATTTATTTATAATACCTTTCTTTCCATAAAGGGCATGAGGGAGATTAAAAAAAAAATACTATACGTGGACAAGTGTAGTTAGTTGGAACTAGAAAATCTTGATGAAGAACAGAAGAGGAAAAAAAAAAAGACACTTAGAGTAAGCTTTAGCATGGTGGTGTCCTGCCCTGACTCCAAAGAGACTGCCTCTGTTGTTTGGGATAGCATAGCTTTGGAGAAAGCCTAAACTCACAGTCCCCACTCACCTTCTGGACCTTAGATTTACTTCCCTGAGAGTCCAGTTAATGCAAATATAAAAAGAGGGTAGACTATTACTTTGCAAAGCTCTTATATTAAAAATAGTACTTGTTGAATACAAAGAGCACTTTCTAGGGGTGTACATCTCCAGGGGGCTTCCATGGTGGCTCAGTGGTAAAGAAACTGCCGACAATGTGGGAGACATGGGTTCAGTCCCTGGGTTGGGAAGATCCCCTGGAGAAGGGAATGGCAACCCACTCCAGTATTCTTGCCTGGAAAATCCCATGGACAGAGGAGCTTGTTGGTCTCCAGTCCATGGGGTCGCAAAAGAGTCAGGGATGACTTAGCAATCAAACAAGAGCAATCCTCTGGGACTCGATGAAGAGGCCACAGGGAGAAACACTGAGTGAGTGGTCTCCTCGGTTATACCATCTTACCAATTGGTGCTTTCCCATCCTGTGAGACCACAGGAGGACTGGAAGTGTAACTAGGCGGCTTTCCTCTGTCTCAGCCTCCACCCACAGGGCTCTCAGAACCCCTGCTTCCTTCTGGACTCTATACCCTCTCTAGACATCACCAGCAGGTTCTGGGGTGGTGGTGGTTGAGGGAAGTCTTCCAGGAACTCACAGGAACCCTTGCAAGAATGACTGGGATGAACAGCATATCTCTTGACCTTTTGCTTCCCTAGCCCTGAGCTCAATGGCAGTCACATAACAGACATACTACACCTTCTTACTTGAAGAACTGATGAATGAGCAAAGAATAATCTCTGCAGCAGATGATGGCCTCTGTTCTTCCCAGTCAAGGCTGCCAAATCCCAGAGCACAGTTCTCTGTTGCCCATGCAGTCTCTGGGGCTCCAGAATTCCACTCCCTACCCCGCACAGATGTTCTCAATCACTTCCTCCACTTGGCTCCTTAACTCCAAATATTCCAAAAGACTTCACAGAAGGGGAGTAGAGAACTTCTCTAATAATAATTATTCTTTGTGGTTATTTTTAAGCCCTATTCTGTTGTTTTATCTATGACATCAAATTTTGGGTCCCTACTATGTCTGTCCCTACCATGTCTATTAGATGGGCACTAATAATATCAGCATTGTTACCCATTAGGAGATGAAGGCTCTGTAACTAACTCAAGTCCCACAGGTAGAAAATGGCAGAGCTCGGATTTAAACACAACAGACCTCTCAGTCTATTCTTAGGACACCTCTGTGTTCAGGTGGGACCTTCCAGGAACCTGGTGGTGATTTCCGAAAAAGTAACAGAGTCCAGAAGGAGGCTTGGGTTCTGACAATCTCACGGATAGAGACCAAGTAAAAAAGAAACTCCCTGATTAGAATTAGCTCACTTGCGGTTCCACTGGTTGGTCAGGGCTCAACACCAGAATCCAGATATGATGGTTAAACTAAAGGGTGTGTGGTGGGCTGAAAAATGAGCTGTGCAAGAGACGTGAGACAGTGCTTGAAATCAACCACTTCCTTCAACCATGATAGACTAAGCCTTTCCCACTTCGGATATCTTTCCTGATGGAATGAATTCTTCTCCATGAGGCTCTCAGAACTTTAATGTATATAGGTCTTTTCAAATGGCCTTCCAGATAGGTACAACTGCTTCTGTATTTATAGCACTTCCCCACCAAGCTGTATTCAGAGAGCCTCTCTGCCACAAAATTTCGAATAAGGCTATTCCCTTCTGTTCCTTCATTAAATGGCAGGGATGTGTTACTGGAAATCAATGCAATAAGGAGATTGATCTGGTATAGTCTGAGTACATCAACTTTAGCAATACACGCTAACACAGGATTTCAGTTGGACTGTCAGGAGGAGGAGGAGCAACAAAGCATGCCCCTTGGACTAATTTTCCTAGCGGCACCATGAGTCTCACTTCTTTTAGGTTGTTTAATGAGAGGCGCAAATAACTGATAATTTGGGCTTAGAAATGTCAGCCTAGTAACTAGTATGTCAATAGTCTATTTTGCTAAATGAAGAATACAGATGCTATGAAAATCATGAGTGGCTAGAAAATTTGGCTTTCATTTTCTTCCAAGGGAATATTCTAGCCATTATTGCTAAATATGGGGTGGAGCAGGTTTAAAAAAAAATTGTTTGGGCTTGTTTATGTGGTTGCTAGTCTAACAGATGCATACAGACGGGTTTGAACCCTGGTCCTGCTGCACCTTTACGATATTATTTTGGATGAGTTTCTTAAACTCTCTAATTTCACTTTGTTTCCTTGAATAGGAAGGGTAAACCTCTCTGATACTCTGGCATGACTACAGAGATAAACTAGAGAGGGCAAGGGAGATGGGGCACAGCTCTAAATTTACCTGCTTGAAGGGGCTATCTTAAGAATGAGAAAGAGGACTTTCCTGGTGGTCCAGGTGTTAAGAATCCATCTGCTAATTCAGGGGACATGGGTTCGATCCCTGGTCTAGGAAGATTCCACATGCTGTGGGGCAACTCAGCCCGTGTGCCACAACTGCTGGGCCCAGAGGCCCCACAGCCACGAGCCACAACAAGAGAGCCGCCAGGATGAGAAGCCCGTGTGCCAGAACTACAGCGTAGCCCCCATTCACTGCCACAAGAGAGAGCCTGCAGGCAGCAACTTAGACCCGGCACCACCAAAAATAAATACATAAGCAAAATTTGTTTTTAAGTGATAAAGATTCCAAGCCTGGCCTGAAGCTGACTTAGAAACCTGGAACTTTCAAAGTGTCTAGGAGGCTCATACTCAGGGATTCGACCTTCAGGAAGGGAGAATGGAAAGAGATGGCAGGGTCCTCATTCTGAAAAACACACTGAATTATCAGATATCACTGCTAGGATTTAAAAAGAGGCAAAAGCCAGACCCTGTTCATCAGAACAGAATCCTGATTCCGTGGATGGTGAACTTCCTGGGGGAGTAGAAACCAAGATCTGGCCCGGGCTCGTCATTTACTTGTGTGATTCTGGGAAATTCATTCAAGTGTCTGAAAGCTCAGATTTCCATACATAAAATGCGGGTGACACTATCTTCTTGGCAGACTTTATTGGACTATTTAGTTCAGTTCAGTTGCTCAGTCATGTTTGACTCTTTGTGACCCCATGGACTGCAGCACGCCAGGCCTTCCTGTCCATCACCAACTCCCGGAGTTCACCAAAACCCATATCCATTGAGTTGGTGATGTCATCCAACCATCTCTTCCTCTGTCGTCCCCTTCTCCTCCTGCCCTCAATCTTTCCCAGCATCAGGGTCTTTTCAAATGAGTCAGCTCTTCGCATCAGGTGGCCAAAGTTTTGGAACTTTAGCTTCAACATCAGTCCTTCCAATGAACACTCAGGACTGATCTCCCTTAGGATGGACTGGTTGGATCTCTTTCCAGTCCAAGGGACTCTCAAGAATCTTCTCCAACACCACAGTTCAAAAGCTATTATGACAATGCTAATAAAAATAACAATAGTTACCTCCAACTGAGCAATTATTCTGTGCAAGGGCCTTTTAGATACTATCTCATTTACTTTGTCATATCAATTAATTAGAAAGACACTAATTATTTCCAGCTGATAGATGAGGAGACTGACACTTCATTCTGTAAAGTGCCCAAGGTCACTTGTTAATGAAGGGCAGTTCTGAGGTTAGGATCTAAGACTACTTCACTCCATCGCCAGTACTGTATTCAACACTGTCCTATGCAAAGTACACCCTCCTCCCACAAAAGTGCATAAAACCTCCTATGTCATCATCACAATTTTGATTAGTATTGACCAAAAAGGATTATTGCTATTGTCACTCATCCATGTTACTACTACAGCCATAGGACCCTGTCAAAAAGTAAATTAAAGACACACATGATGCCTCTTGGGCTACAGGATGCCTGGATGCTCAGAGCCTAAGGCCAACCGTGCTAGGACCACAGAGGGGAGAGAGGCTCTGCCCTCCTCTTTCAATAAAGCTATTGGACTAATTTTAAAAATAAAAAGGATACACATAATGACAGATTTTAAAAAAATGGACTAATCAGGTCCACCAGACCATGCCTTTCCTGTAAACAACCCATTTAGGTTGCTGTATCATTTTTCTAGTCAGTCTGACTTCCTGATGGAAATCACAGACCTGTGACTGAGCACAGAAGTTACGGGGAAATTCCAAAGCTAAAGGCCCTCCAGATGGCTGGAATAAGACCACATGCCCTGGGTTCCTTTATGGAACTCACGGAGGCTTTCAGCTCATAGTGAAGCATGTGGAATAAACAGCTGACCAAAAGGAACCAAATATTTATGTTGAGCATCATGTACTCATATCTGACTGCTTCCGCTACTCTGTGAGTTAGGTACAGTTTCCTCACTATGACTAAGAGGAAAGGTGTGCCTAGAGAGGATGAGTAACATGTCCAAGGTCACACAGCTTCTATGCATTAATCCCAATAATAACTAATATTTGGAAACTTAAACTTTTGGTATATTCCTGGGACTGTTCCAGTCTGTGTACTAATTCACTTAACTGTTAAAATTAAACGGGCAAGTCCTGATAGTTTTGCCATTTTTCAGAGGAAGAAACTGAGATCCAAAGTGAATCATCTAGTGGGAAGGAGGAAAATTAGGATGCGAATCCAAGTTGGCTTGATTCCCAGGGCCGCATTCTTTCAATCAAGTAACAGCTATTACACCAGGGGTATTCAGAGGGCTGATTGGAGAATAATTTAGACAAGGTCAGTACCTCCCATGCCATCTAAAAACTGTAAGTTTCTAAGGCAGTGCCAGCTACTCTCCTTGATTTCTACAGAAATAGATATGATACCCCCTGGTGGCAGTGCTAAGTGACAATTCTGAGTGTAAATGTGCTTTTGGCACAAATTGTCCTGTCCTAATAGTCTTGATTATAATTATAAAATAATGGGTTTCTGAAAGGCTGCAAGCAGTTCTGGGAATGGCAATAAGGGTTTAGAAACGACATGTTGTTTACGTGAGAAGTGTTTTGTTGAAAATTAAACCCATGTTTAGGAGAAAGGCTGGTGATGTGTGCTCTTAAGAAACTATCTTGCTATGTAATTAAATCAAAACCAGTCAGTTGCCAATTTGAGCTCTTGTCTCACACTAACAGCATCCCATCTCCCATGAGCCACGTTAAGACAGGACTGACCTGAAATAACCCAGCCTAGTTTTTATCCGCTCTTCCCTGGAACTCTGTGTCTCCATTGGGACTTCCCTGTAGATCAGGCAGTAAAGAATCTGCCTGCAGTGCAGGAGACCCGGGTTTGATCCCTGGGTCAGGAAGATCCCCTGGAGGAGGGCATGGCAACCCACTCCAGTATTCTTGCCTGGAGAATCCCATGGACAGAGGAGCCTGGCAGGTTACAGTCCATGGGGTCCCAAAGAGTCAGACATGACTGAGCGACTAAGGCAACTACCACTTCCCAGAGCCAGCTGGGGCCTACAGTCCCATGGCCCACCTTCTCTGTGGGACTTAGTCGCATCTTCTTCCCTAGACTCTTCCTTGGTATTCCCACTTCCTCAAAAAGGAATGAAATAAGAAACTTCCTATTTCCATATAATGCCTCTTAGGAGCCATTATATGGAAACAAGAAGTTTCCAATAAGGGAGGACTATATGAAAAAGTTTGAGAGACTCTGAACTTCTCTATAAAGTCCCTAGGCAAGCTTTATTTCTTAGATGAGTAACAGAAGTCTCTCTCCAAAGGTTAGACAAGCCTTGTCTGTTCCAAGATACTAAAGTTAGATTAAGCCGCTCAATCCACCGTGTCTTCCCGTGTCTCCAGGCTTCTCTCTTTCTCGTCTGTTCTCTCTTCTTCCAGCCTCTTCCCCTGCCCTTCACTTGCACTCAGTATGTTTTCACCAAGGACTCTGGGTAGCTTACAATTGAGACGCTTGCAACAGAACTATTAAAAATGCAAATATCAAGATGATAAAGCTTATTGACTCTGACTTTTAAAACAGTGCTTGGCTTAAGAATCACTTGAGGCCTTTAATTATATATTTCTAACTATTTTTCTAGCTTTGTGTATCATCCTTATTTTTTTTTTTCATCCTTATTGATGGAAATTCTGATTTAGTATCAGAGGTTGAGCCTAAGGAATCTGCATTTTGAAATATTCCCCCAGTGATTTTTAATGCACTGACAGATTTGAGAATCATCGTTACAATAGAAAATGGAGGATAATACCCTACATTTAGTATGATTACTAGTTTTGTCCTTGAGATTTATTGCTAAGATTCATAACAGCCAAGGCAAGGTCAACAGAATGAAATATGTGATCCTTCTTGTTAAAGAAAAGAAAACATCCCTGTTGGTCAGAAAATTTCTCTTTCTTTCACACTGTAAATTTGCTTTTTCTCAATTCCCCCAGACCAGACTCACTGGGACACTAGCCTGGCCTGTTTGATTTTGAACTCACAATATCCATTTAGACATTGTGACTTCAGCAAGTTTTTCATTCTCCTAGTTCCTCCTTGTGTGTTGCCAGTTTCCTTTCTTCATGCTCCAAGGTAGCCAAATCCTAGCATAAACTTATACCAGAAAAACGTCATGGTCTGCCCTGAACTCTGAGGCATCTCCTGCTAATTTTATTTTTCTGACTTTTCATTGCAAATAAATCAAAATAAAACTTGTCAGCTCCACTTTTGCAAACTGACTGTTCAGCTTGCCATTAACTCTCAGATTCCAAAAAAAGATTTTCTCTTTGAAACACCAGTATCTCCTGGGAAAAAAACTTGCTGGGCCATTATCAACCTTCCCAGAATCCTCTTTCTGGTATTGGTGGGGGCAGGGGAGCAGTGGGCATTGAAGGTTGATATTCAATAGATTTGACCTTTACCCTTGCAATCCTGAATTTCTGGAGGGGTCTACTGCTCTCCAGAGGGAAATACTTGCTATAAAAACTTCCTTGTGAGGAGCAGTTTTGAGATTAAATGCTTAAGATAAATCTCTGACTGTTCAGCTCACGGCCTCATCCCGCTGAATACCTTCTACACGTCATCTTTGGTTGGACTGACTGTAGTCTCAGTGTCTTGTCCAGGTATAATATCCGAACACCACAAGAAGCAGGGGATGTTTTTGCTGGTTACAAGAATAGTACATACTGAGATCAGATAAGTGAACAGAGACAGTAGATGCATAGGTCAAAACGCCTCTCTGGACTCGAATTTCTTGCCTGTAAAATGGGACACATGGGCTGAATCAGCATTTACCAAAGCATGATACGTTGATGAAAAAAAAATATATATATGGTTTTATGTAGATAACTGATGAATGTATTCACTTCAGTGATTATGCATATATTTTCATGGCTATTTTCTATTTGTAATAAGGTTGGTAAACAGTAAGGAATATGATCTCTTAACATATATATGTAAGTTTATATTGTGGGCCTTTTTAGGGGAAAAAGAAAACAGAACAGAATGAGTAATACAAGAGATATGCAGATGTGGGGAAAAACATTTCAAGTGCCAGGAAAAAGATTGCCTATTGGAAAGCAATGAACCAAACGGCCGCTGAGAGTCAGGCCAGCTTTCTGACATCCCAGAGTGCTCACTTCTCCAGGACTATTTCCTTATCTAGAAAATGCAGGGGTTGGAGTAAATGTCCTCTCCAGCAACTCTATTCTGTGATTAGGGGTGTAACTCTATCATGCAGATGTTCCAGCATCCTTAACATGTGATTCTGGCATTTCAAAACTCCTGACACTGTATAAAAATGGGACACAGTCATTAAGCAGCTTTATTTATGCATTTATGTTTTTGCCCGCTCTCCCTCTTTTCTGGAAAAGATTCAGCTATCAATCGGGCTGAGGGTCAGAGAACGATTAAGGAAACAGGGGTTAAGACAATGGGATGGCAAAGTGCCTCCTCCACTCTTGCTTAACAGTCACTGATCTCTTTGTGTCTTGATCTCTGTTTCTTTGGGGAGTGGACGGTTTATGGACTCACTTCTATGACAGATATGAGAATCAAGACGAATAGAAGATTCAAGACATTTTCAGCTCAGTTCAGTCACTCGGTCATTTTAGGGAAATACTAGTACATGGGAGCGGTATCATTCTGGATGCAAAACTTTTTGAAAGAAAGGATCCTTTTCTGCCCAATTGTATAACCCCCCAAATGCAGCTTACCTGTTGTTGTTTAGTTGCTAAGTTGTGTCCGACTCTTTTGTGACCCACCCTGGGAGGCAGCCTGCAAGGCTCCTCTGTCCATGGGATTCTCCATGCAAGAATACTGGAGTGAGTTGCCATTTCCTTCTCCAGGTGATCTTCCCCACCTGGGGATCGAACCTATGTCTCCTGCATTAGTAGGTGGATTCTTTACTGCTGAGCCACCAGAGAAGCCCTGACTTGCCTACACATTCAAAAGTCTTTTAAATTAATCCATGTCACCTTTGTAAGATTCTTTTAAATTTTAGCAATGTGGGTACTTGGCTATTATGAATTATCTTAAGGAGAAAACTACAGTATGTCTAAGCCCAAGCCCTTTCTCACACTATAATGCTTGCAATTATCCTTTCCTTTCCCATACTTGACATTTAAAGTGATATCTCATAGGTTCCTAAGCAGTTAGCTGTGGGGGCACTGTCTGACCCCCGGTGCCTCTCACCATCTGTGAATTCTCACCAGTTAAGAGTAAACACTCTGCATAAATTTCACAATTGGCAACTGGTAATTGTGGAGGCCTTTGGCTCCTTTCTGTGTCCCACTCTCTCTCTTAAAATGCCATCCGTGACCATCCTTCTATCACTGTGGGGCTGCCATCATCCCTCAGCCATATGCCACCAGAAACAGCCACCGAAGATGTACTGGTCAGGCTGCCAGACCTCCCGGGCACTTCCCTTCTCAAACAGTGAGGTCAAGCCGTCCCCTTCCTGAGCCATGACATCCACCTTTAAATCATTCTTTTTCATTTGCCTGATGCAGGCCCCTGTCTTTGCCCTTCACTCTTTTCTGGCTCTCAAAACAGTTTTGAAGAAAACTTGCCCAATTATCTGGGGTTCAATTGCGTTGTCATTCTAGCCTGCCTAAATGTCACCACAATCTTTCTTGCTTTGCACCTTCTTACTGGTGCTAAGCTGGTTTCTACCTGGGAAATCGTGTCTCCTCTCTTCCTTGACCTGACAATATTTTACTTTCCTTCATTTTTGATGTGCTTTCTTCCTTTGTTCTTTTCCTTCCCTTCTTTCTCTGATCTCCATTAACCACTTCTGCACGTGATAAGGCCAACTGCATTTCCCAAGAACGTGCCTTTTCTTCTTCTGAAAGAAAGAAGGGAATGCCAGGTTGGGAATCAGACAGATCTCTGCTCTGATGCTGTTATAGTATCTGTCTTGCCTGCCCAGCAGGAAAATGAGGATACCAATACCTGCCTCTCAGATTTGTTGGCAGTTTAATTAATTGAAGTAAAGCTCTTGCTCTCCTTTTTCTTCTTGAAGGTTTTCTCTTTTACTTATCCTTCCATCTAACACTCATGGAGAAGCTACATGATTGTTAGCACACTGCAGGACGCATGAGGGAACAGGAATAAACCACCAAGACATGCTCCCAACACTGCGGCATTCAGATTCATTTTGGTGAAGAGATGTGTATTAATAGCAATAGATGATTCACACGCACACACAGAGTTATGCCAACATTGGAACTGGGTTGTTCTGCTCAGAAGCAGTCAAGGAAGGCTTTACAGAAGAGGTGCTGTTTGAGCTGGAAATTTTAAAAGAATAGCTGTGCAGGTGGAGCCTGGTGAAGATGACAGAGGGGAATTCTTAGACAAGAGAAAAGCATGAAGGCAAAGCTTAAATCTGGGAAACAGCAGGTAGAAGAACACAGCTATAGCGCAAAGTTGGGGAAAGGAAATACTAGCACGAGTTCACTGTGTAGACGCCCAGAGTTAATCAGCAGCAGCAGACCATGGCAAAGGCATTAACCATTAGCTTCATTAACCACCTCTCAGTTAAGGACAATGTATTAAATGAGCTAATACAAGCAAAGAGCAAGGAACTTAATCACTCAAAATACTAAATTTTGGTGTCTGCTTTTGTTAAGAGACAGGGAGAATACAAACAGATTGAAAGCCCAGTAATTTAGTGATAAGTTCACTGGATTGCAGTTCCTGGAGTTTAGAAGGCCCGGGTTCTCCTCCTGATGTTGCTATAAACTTCCTGCATGACACTGTGAAGTTAAAATTTAGACTCGAGGTAATGTAACCTGTTCTTTGGTTTGCTTTAGGTACTTTCCGGGAATTGGCATGACCCCACCCTCCCTTTCAAGAAACAAGAGGACATTCTGGAATGTTGCAACATTGGGCAGGCCACCGTTGGAAAGGGAGTGTGTCACTGGCTGTAAAATTGTTTTCAATTGTAGAACACGGTTATGTAATCTTTCCTTCCCCTATTTTTATGATGAAGAGTCAAAGATTCATGACGAGGCAGTTTTGCTTCTCTGGGAGACAATCCAGTTGAAAAGAAGCCCATCACCTAGAAATCAGCAGCTATCGGGCCAGCAACCAGAGAAACATTCATTGACTGCAAAGTGTTATAGCGGAGGGTGGAAAGGTACACAGAGAAGAGACAGCTGACTCACACCCTCAAGGAGATGCCAGTCGGGCGGTAGAGACAGACTGTGAAACACCAGAACAAAAAAAGTCTTCTGAAGAGCCCTTCTGTGTGACAGGGCCCATGATGAGTACGGCAGACTTGGGCACGGGCTCTCTGGCCTCTCTCTGTGGCCTCCTCTTCTGATGTCGCAGGAACGGTGAGAGGCCTGGCCTAGATTTAAGTCAGAGCCGCCTGACCCCCCGGCACCACGTTGACTGTTCCTGAAGGACACATCACTGCTGTCGTGGGGGCTGTAGCAATCGTACAACGATAGGAATGCTGCCCCTACTGACAACCATTCAAAGGACAGAGGTGCAGGGAGAGGGGGGAAACTCATGAGGGTGGATTAACTGAAGCGATTCTACTTCAATCTGTTTTATGTTTGGGGGTCTTGTTAAAAGTTTTAGCTTTATTTTTTTTTCTTCCTTCCTTCTCTCCTCCTTCCTCTCTCTTTCACTTTCTTTCTTCTCTGCTCTAAAACTTTTGTGCAACACTCTATCTAGTGCAGAAATTCCTTCCTCTACCCTAAAATAAGAATAAAAAACACACTAATTTTTTCTCTTCATTTTATTAAAAAAAATTTTTTTTAAATTTTGTATTGGAGTAGGAGCTTCTCAGGTGGTGTTAGTGGTAAAGAACCCACCTGCCAATGCAAGAGATGTAAGAGATGTGGGTTTGATTTCTACGATGGGAAGATTCCCCTGGAGGGGGGCATGACAACTCACTCCAGTATTCTTGCCTGGAGGATCCCATGGACAGAGGAGCGTGGAGGGCTATAGTCTGCAGGGTCCCAGAGTAAATATGACTGAAGTGACTTAGCATGCATAGCCAGTTAACAATGCTGTGATAGTGGACAGCAGAGAGACTCAGCCACACATATCCATGCATGCATTCTCACTCAAATCCCCTCCCATCCAGGCTGCCGCATAACCTTAAGGAGAGTTCCCTGTGCTATACACTAGGTCCCTGTTAGAACCACACTAATTAAAAAAAAAAAAAAACTTAATTCCACTTAGACTAACAAAGCAGGGACTGAGTAGTTACCATGTGCCAGGGACCATGCTGGGTGTTTTACACGTACCATGACGTTCATTCGATGTTCCCAACGACCCTCTGACGTAGGTGGTTTCATAATCCTCATTGTGCAGAGAGGAAACTGAGGGTTAAGGAGGCGAAACTGATTCTTCCAAGTCATGTAGCTCGTGAATTACAGCTAGTAAGTGGTAAGGCTGGAATCACGTGTGCCTGATCACCAAGACTGGGCTCTCAAATCCATTTCTCAAATATCTATTATTCATGGTTGCTCAGATTACGCTCAAAACTGCAATGATGGGGTTGATTATTCCCCCAAGTGTCTCATTTCATTGTTTGACAACTCTGTTGACAGATATATAAATAGAAATATTTAAATTGAGCCCCAATCTACTTCCCTATGCATAAGACTATGTCCATCATTTTCACCTGTGATACGGAAAAAAATGCTGAGAGTTGGTGCTTTACAGGCACTGGGGTGAGAAATAAAGTCTTGTCCAGAAGGGCATGTGGAGCCAGACCCTGCCCTTTGCTCAAGGGTCTCCTGGCTGGCCTGGAACAGAAAGACTTTGTCCAGGGGCATGGACACCATTGTGGGAGAAGCGTCCTGCAGAACCTTTTTCTAGCTTGCCTGTTTGGCCTTCTCCAAGACACTGACTGAGGTCTCCAGGTGGTAGGAGAGGCCGAACAATGGATGCAGAGGTTCTCTCCTCTGCCATCTCCATGAAGAATATTATTTGTCTGTGTTGCTCACCAGTCTGTCTCCAGTACACTGGGCTACTTACCATAACGTGTTCACATGAACTGGGCTGATGCCTGTTGGGCACTCAGCAGTGTCCAGCACCTGGTTCCTGCAGTCGCCCACGTGGCCAGTTTCAGTAACTTGCTGTTGAACGTGGCCTCGGCACACCGTTGAATGTAGTTCTGACAGGTGTGAATACTGGAGAAGGCTACTGAGAATCTTTGTCGGGTAGCCTTCTAGTATCCTGTAGCCGGGATGGCAGAATGGACATAATTCCACAATTCTGTGCTTACTCATTCGAAAACCTTTACTGAACTCACACTACCTGCCAGACCCTGAAGGTGAGTGATATAAAAACCCAAATAAAAGTATGACACCCAAAGCCAGGAGGGCCAAGGTCTAGCCGAGTAGAGGGGAAGCAGAGCCTGATGGGCGTATTCCTAAAGGTGCCCGCAGAGTGCTGTGGGTCGGCAGGCAGCCAACGGAGAACTAAGGCTTACCTTTGTGGAGAACTTCCTCTATGCCTGGCATTCTTTAACAGCCTGCAGGGAAGTTACTCATTTACTTTGCACTCGAGTCGCATTACACACGTAGGAAAGTAAGTCACAGAGCATCTAACAACTCTGCCCCAGATCATGGCAAATCCAGACCACAGGAAAGCAATTTGAACTAGTCTGGATCTAGAGAGTAGTTCTCTTCATGCCTCTATCCACCACTAGGAGATGGGATAGAATAGAATACAGTTTAGAAAACGTTTTCTGGTATCTGCCACGTCTGTTACAGCTAGGGGTGAGAACAGTGAACAAAAGCACTACTCTCCAACTGTCCAAGTGGCTGAGTTAGTTGAGAGAGAGAGGGTTGTGAACTTGTGGGTTACACTGCAGCATGATATACATAATGCATATTAGTGATTAAGAGTGGGTGATTTGGCCTCCTGTATAGCACAGGAAATCCTACTTAATGCTTCTCAGATCAGATCAAATCAGTCGCTCAGTCGTGTCCGACTCTTTGTGACCCCATGAATCGCAGCACGCCAGGCCTCCCTGTCCAACACCATCTCCCGGAGTTCACTCAGACTCACGTCCATCGAGACAGTGATGCCATCCAGCCATCTCATCCTCTGTCGTCCCCTTCTCCTCCTGCCCCCAATCCCTCCCAGCATCAGAGTCTTTTCCAATGTCGTGACCTAAATGGGAAGGAAATCCAAAAAAGAGTGGATGTATATATATATATGCATAACTGATTCATTTTGCTCTACAGCAGAAAATAACATGGCATTGTAAAGGAATTATGCCCCAATTAAAAAAAAATCCAGTGTTTTCAAGATGTCAATTCTCCCCATAATAATCTATAAATCCAATATATTTGCAAATAAAATCACAGCAGAGGAAAAGAAAAAAAAAAGTGGGTGGTTTCGTGACAGACAGACCTAAATCCACCACATAGAAGCTGTGTGACCCGGGGCAGGTTACAGAACTCTTCTGTTCCTAAGTCTCAGCATCTGGCTTGGGAAATGAGGACAGTGAAACTACTTGCCGCAGAGAATTACAATGGGATAAAATAGACGGATATAATGAAGAGAAAGTGAGTAGCACACCCTCACATAGTAAGTCTTCAATATGTGATGAAAGTGAAACTGTTAGTCCCTCCATCACGTCTGACTCTTTGTGACCCCGTGGACTGTAACCCAACAGGCTCCTCTGTCCATGGGATTCTCCAGGCAAGAATACTGGAGTGGGTAGCCATTCCCTTCTCCAGGGGATCGTCCCAACCCAGGAATCAAACCCAAGTATTCTGCATTACAGGCAGATATTTTACCATCTGAGCCACCAGGGAAGCCCATCAATATGTGATACCTATTATTATAATTATTTCTAGTGATAAAAATATAGATTGAAAAAGAGAGAGAGAGAGAGAGAGAGAGAGAGAGAGAAAGCTGGAAAGGTTGCAGGGGACCAGATCTGAAGGACTTGAAATTGCTTAAGATACTGGGAAATGGTGAGACTCTGTACTCTAGGAAGGGATAAGCTCAGACATGAGCTTTAGTTCTGCCAACTCAGGGGGTGGTGTGGCAGATGGGCTAAAAGGCAAAAGATGGAAGCCAAAGACCAATCCAGAGAACATGAAGGTCCTAACCTCAACTGCTCTGACGCATGTCAAAGACAATCCTGGTCGTGTTACAGAAGAAACAAAAAGTTTAGGAGCCACAGAATCCTTGGCCCCTTCAAGCTCCATCTCACAAAGCACAGAGGGGAACAGTCAGGGCCAGAAACAGAGTCTGCTCTTTTGGGGAGAAGGCAGCAGCAGTGATGTCTCCTGTGGTGTGACCTGCCAACGTAGGCCCTACTCACTCGGCTCAGCAGCCAAGCACTAGATACATAGAGAGCACCAGTGACAACAGGCAGGCAGTAATTTAATTTGAGCAAAGGCCCCAAGTGTAAGAGACGGGAGGCCTTTCTGAATGTAAATGTAACATGCCCAACTTTATTTTTATTATTATTTTTGTATCCCACTGCAAAGGCTCAGTCTTGTCATGGCTCCCGTTGCATTTGGCCAAACACTAGAGGGAAAAGAGACACAATCTAGGTCAGTGGTTACAAAAGGAAAGAAACTTTTCAGAAAAAAAGAAAAGGTATATATAGGCCTCTTAGTCCCTTGGAGGGTTGCAAAGAGGAAGGTAGGATTGTGGGTAATCTCGCTATCATTTACTTCCTATGAGCTGACATGTCATTCTCTCCCAGATCCCTGAAACTCACTGCAGAATATATTAGCCAGCGGACAGCGGGAGAGGCCAGCTTAGACTGTAATAAGCACTGGAACAGGCTCCTCTGTGTATGTGTGTGTTTCTGGGTTTTTTTTCCTTCCTCTCTTCTTTTTTAATCTACATGGTCTTCCTCGGCAAATGACTGCTTTTTCACCTTTTTCTTTGCTTGTCTGGATTTCCATCATATGGTTCAAGGCTCCTGAGATTTAGAGACAGGCCAGCCCGGGTGTGAATCCTGAATTTTACCACTATGTGCCTACATGATCTTGAAACAGTCACCTTGTCTTCCTCAAGCTCAGTGTTTCCGTGTAAGGTGCGGATACGGCTTCCGAGGTGGCACAGTGGTAAACCATCCGCCTACAAGTGAAGGAGACGCAACAGGCGTGGGCTCTTTTCCCCTAGCACCACCACAGCAGGCGGCACTAAGGGGAAAGAACCTGCCTGCCACTGCAGGAGATATGAGACAAGGGTTCCACCCCTGGGTGGGAACACCCCTAGAGAAGGCAATGGCAAGCCACTCCAGTACTCTTGCCTGGAGAATCCCATGGATAGAGGAGCCTGTCGGGCTATAGTCCATGGGGTCACAAAGAGTTGGACTTAGCAACTGAGCACACAGCATGTAGGGTGATTCTGATAATCCTTATCAGAGAAGCACTGGCAGAACCCATCCACCCACCTCACAACACAGAAAGGAAACTGAGAACTTCACAGTACATTTTCAGTCTCCTCCTCCTCTAAGAGGAGCTGAAGCATCTCCTATATGTTGGGGTCAAATATTCCCACATCTGAAGGATAAAATTTAGTTATCATGCTGTTCTATGCTTAGTTGCTCAGTTGTGTCTGACTCTGTGACCCCGTGGACCGTAGCCTGCCAGGCTCCTCTGTCCATGGGGATTCTCCAGGCAAGAATACTGGAGTGGATTGCCCTGCTCTCCTCCAGGGGATCTTCCCAACCCAGGGTTTGAACCAAGGTCACCCACATAGAAACTGGATTCTTTACTGTCTGAGCCACCAGAGAAGCCCTCAAATTTAGTTATTACCCTAGAACAATCAGGAACAAAAAGTACCATTTTCTCTAACTCTTACAGTGTCTATTTTTCCCTTGCACATATATTGTACCAATTTTCCCGGCCTGGTTTCTGTTTTGGTGTCATCCTGGAAGCCGGCATTTAGTGAGTGATCTCCACCGCCCAGGCGCTGTGTGAATTACTTGGCCTGTGTTGCTTCTCAGAGTCCTGCTGACTTCCTCCAAGAAGCATTAGCACTATCCTCACTTTACAGATGAAATTGCAACACAGAAGTTAATTAACTGGCCTAGGATCCCATGGCTAGTGAATGGTCAAGCCAGAGTTTAAAGCCTGAGGCGTTTATTCCAGAAGGTTGATGCTAAGTCACTTCAGTCGTGTCCGACTCTCTGCGACCCCATAGACAGCAGCCCAGCAGGCTTCCCCATCCCTGGGATTCTCCAGGCAAGAACACTGGAGTGGGTTGCCATTTCCTTCTCCAATGCATGAAAGTGAAAAGTGAAAGTGAAGTCGCTCAGTCGTGTCCGACCCTCAGCAACCACATGGACTGCCACTTACCAGGCTCCTCCATCCATGGGATTCTCCAGGCAGGAGTACTAGAGTGGGGTGCCATTGCCTTCTCCGATTCCAGAAGGTAGTAGCATAAATATCACTGAATATCCGTTGTCCAATTCCAGTTTTAAAATGCAACTTCATATGTGATACCTAGCCACTTTCCAATGCCTTACTTTTCCTAAGACAGTAAAAATCTTCTTCCAAATTTTGTTTTATTATTTCAAGAAAATCACCTTGTTTCTACAAGTGTATTTGTGTGTGTGTGATTTGCGGAAAGGCACATTCATTAAAGGGCTTCCCAGGTGGTGCTACAAAGCATCACTACAAACAAAGCTAGTGGAGGTGATGGAATTCCAGTTGAGCTATTTCAGATCCTAAAAGATGATGCTGTTAAAGTGCTGCACTCAATTTGCCAGCAAAGTTGGAAAACTCAGCAGAGAACACATATCTACTTTTGCTTTATTGACTATGCCAAAGCCTTTGACTGTGTGGATCACAATAAACTGTAGAAAATTCTTAAAGATATGGGAATACCAGACCACCTTACTTGTCTCCTAAGAAACCTGTATGTGGGTCAAGAAGCAACAGTTAGAATCGGAAGTAGAAAAACGGGCTGGTTCCAAATTGGGAAAGGAGTACAGCAGGCTGTATATTGTCACCCTGCTTATTTAATTTATATGCAGAGTACATCATGAGAAATGCCAGGCTGGATGAATCATAAACTGAAATCAACATTGCTGGGAGAAATATCAATAACCTCAGATAAACAGATGATACCACTCTTATGGAAGAAATCAAAGAGGAACTAAAGAGTCTCTTGATGAAAGTGAAAGGGGAGAGTGAAAAAGCTGGCTTAAAACTCAACATTCAATGAATCATGGCATCCATTCCCATTATTTCATGGCACATAGATGGGGAAACAATAGAAACAGTGACAGACGTTATTTATTCTTGGGCTCCAAAATCACTCCGTTGGTGACTGCAGCCATGAAATTAAAAGACACTTGCTTCTTGGAAGAAAAGCTATGACCAAACTAGACAGCATATTTAAAAGCAGAGACATTACTTTGCCAACAAAGGTCCATCTAGTCAAAGTTATGGTTTTTCCCATAGTCATGTATGAATGTGAGAGTTGGACCATGAAGAAGGCTGAGTGCCAAAGAATTGATGCTTTTGAACTGCGGTGTTGGAGAAGACTCTTAAGAGTCCCTTGGACTGCAAAGAAACCAAACAAGTCAATCCTAAAGGAAACCAACCTGGAATATTCATTGAAGGACTGATGCTGAAGCTCCAATAATTTGGCCACGTGATGTGAAGAGCCGACCCTTTAGAAAAGACCCTGATGCTGGGAAAGATTGAAGGCAGGAAGAGAAGAGGAAGACAGAGGATGAGATGGTTGGATGGTATCGCTGACTCAATGGACATGAGTTTGAGCAAGCTCGGGGAGATGGTGAAGAAAAGGGAAGCTTGATGTGCTGCAGTCCGTGGGACCACAAAGAGTGGGACACAACTGAGCGACTGAACAACAACAACAGGTGTCGCTAGGGGTAAAGAACCTACCTGCCAATGCAGGAAACATAAGAAACAAGGGTTCAACCCCTGGGTTGGGAACATCAGCTGGAGGAGGGCAAGGCTAACCACTCCCATATTCTTGTCTGGAGAATCCCATGGACAGAGGAGCCTGGAGACTGACAATCAATGGGGTTGTAGAATCAGACATGACTGAAGTGATGTAGCATGTCACTTAGCCAATTCATTGGAAAAGGCTCTGATGCTGAAAAAGATTGAGGGCAGGAGGAGAATGAGGAGACAGAGGATGAGATGGTTGGATGGCATCACCGACTCAATGGACATGAGTCTGAGCCAACACTGGGAAATAGTGAAGGACTCAAGCCTGGTGTACTGCAATTCATGGGGTCACAAAGAATCAGACATTCTACTGAGCTACTAAACAACAACAACAACATTCATTAAAAAAAAAATAAAAACAATATGTTTGTCCTTTCCTATTGTATAACTGAGATAATACCTCTTCCCACCCAGGTGGAGAATATTCGTTGGTGTGCTGTTGAAAGTTTAACCACCAGCTCTCTGGAGACAGGGGTGAGGAAGAGAAAGCCTTGATGCTGTGATTGCCAATTTCTTCAGTGTAAATATTTCCACCATGACTGTTTTCAAGATACTAATATTAAGTCACTAAGCATGTAATTGAGTAGAGATGCTTATAATCAGCTCTCAGTAGTCAAATGATCAGAAATGGTAGCATTTTTTCTATACACTTTAAAATACTTAACTATTCTTGCACACACACAAATCACATCAATTTGCCAGGTCCAACTGTGGCTGAGGAAAATCATGTGTGTGTGCTAAATTGCTTCAGTCGTGTCTGACTCTTTGAGACCTCATGGACTGTACACCAGACTCCTCTGTCCATGGGATTCTTCAAGCAAGAATACTGGAGTGGGTTGCCATGCCTTCCTTCAAGGGATCTTTCCAATGCAGGGATGGAACCCACGTTTCTTATGTCTCCTGCTTTGGCAGGTGGGTTGTTTACCACTAGCATCACCTTGGAAGCACAAGTAAAATCATAGAAACCAATATTTATGGACTGATCTCAGTGTTCCAGGGGGTATGTAAATCATTTGATACAGCTTAACATTACCATTGGTTGTATTTTAACATCAAAGACTATGTGAACTAGAGTTTCCAAGCTTGCGATGCTCTTCTCCCCTGACCAGTTTTTAACCCAACAATCCTGATGGAGGCAGGTTGAAATATGGGAGAAAGGGTGTTTCTGGACATACACACACCTCAGTTCTAGAATTCCAGTCCTACCAGTAGTACTAACAGAGGTGTGATCTCAGCCAAGACACGCAGTCTCTGCTGGATCTGGACTCTACCGCTACCGCTAAACATGCTGACAACATAGGGCTGTTAGGAGAATTAAATGACGGCCCATATGCAAAATCCTGGGCACATTACGAATGATCCATAAATGTTAGCTACCGTCTCTTGCCCCTTTCATGAGTTATTTCTATTTTCTCAATCCACATTGCCTCCTTTATTATGCTCAGTTTATCTCCACGGCTCTTTGCTTGGCGCCCGAGCGGCTTGTTTCCTATTTGTATTACATGGCCCCTACTCTGAGTTGTGATTTCTCTGTATCTGTACAAGTCTATTTTCAAGGTTTCCTTTCTAAGCCTCTTAGCTTTTCCCCTTTGTGTTCCTCCTTTTTTCCCTCAGGCTGTCACTTCCTCAAGTCGTGCATTTCTTCTACTGGGGTGTGTGCTCCATCGCCGTAGGACTCTTGGTCTCAACTTTTTGCTTTGTCTCAATGAATTTCTCACAAAACCCCTCCCTATTTCTCCTCTGGATTTCACACAAAGCCGCCTGGACTGATGCACGTTCTGTTCGCTTCTCTCCACAGGAGCAGCCCCGCCTGCGCGCTCTCTGTTTTGTATCTTGCACCTCCCTTGCTCCTGCCTACATTTTCCTTCCACTCTCAAGGGCTTCCACTACCTCAGCTTGAAATCCATTGTCTTTATTTTCTCCATTTCTTCCCCAAAGACCTTCAAATTCATGTTCTATCAGCATATTGTTTGCCTTTCCCTTTCATTTTTTCCTGAAACTCTTCTAGGTGGGTAGTTTCCCTTCACACAGTGCAATGGACTTGGGGTAATTTGCATTGATATATCTGTTTGTGCCATAAGGGTAACACTGGTTTTTGGGGCTGAGTAGCTGGGTTCTCATCTCTAATGTGTAGGGAGAAATACTTCTGTTTCTATATTGAGATATCTTTAATAAATTCCTTCACAGAATGACAGTTTAGGGTCGCAAAAAGAACGTAAACCTGGACCTAATTGTAAATTCAACTTGTCATAGCCATCATGATTCTGAGAAAAGGCATACACCTCCCCAGGGCCCTTTATCTCCATCAATAAAATGGGGAGCAGCACAGTGCAGGGTCTAAGAATGAAGCTTTGGAGACTGACATATCAATGCTCAATTACCGGTTCATCTTACAAGCTATGCAGTCTTAGGTCACCCACTTGCTCACGTTGACAAGCACCTCTTCAACTATGAAGCAGGTAAATCTCAAAATAGAAGGGAGGACTCAATAAAATCATGTGTATAAAATACTCAACCCATTGTCTTTACCATCATAAACATTCAGCCCCGGGATTCATTGTTATTAGAACACTTCTACCTTTCTCAGAAGTGACATGGCCTCTTACATGTGTCAGATTTGGCTTTTACTGTTCCCTCCACCTGGAATGTTCTTTTACTTCACTCCAAAAAGTGTCTTCCACGCATCTTTTTTTTTTTTCTTGCATCTTTTGCAAAGCTTTCTCCGAGCACCCCATTGCGCTATATAGACCCAGTCATTCCCCACCATCTATTCTCAGAGGACTCTGTCCATGCTGTTTGTAGTTCTAATCACCTTATTTTGTAGCTGTCAGTTTACTTATAGGTATATTTCTTACACATTTTTATAGACTTTGAAATTCTAGAAAGCTAGACTATTCCTTTTTTTCTTGGTTTCTCAGCACCAGCAGTGAAAAAGTGTAAGTGTTAGTCACTCAGTTGTGTCTGACTCTTTGAGACTCCACGGACTGTAGCCTGCCAGGCTCTTCTGTCCATGAGATTCTCCAGGCAAGAATACTGTAATGGGTAGCCACTTCCTTCTCCAGGGTATCTTCTTGACCCAGGGATCGAACATGGGCCTCCTGCATTGCAGGCCGATTCTTTACTGTCTGAGCCACCAGACAGTATGCTTAACAACTAGTAGGTGCTCAATATGTATTTGTAAATAACTGGGAGAATGGATATGGACAGATGGTAGGTGTTCACTCTACATTTGTGATGAATACATGAATGAAGACAAAGACCCAGTGTCTAGAATTGGCTGTAAGGCAGGGTTATATACAAAGGACATGAAGGCTTCAGCTCCAGTGTGTAGGACCAGGTCAGACTGCCCAACAGGCTGACTGCCTTACTTCTAAGACCCTGAACTGCTGGCTGTATCCTTTCTCATCTCTATAGGCCAGGCACAAGGCTTATTCCCAAGTGTGCAGTAGGTTGTAGCCTGGAAATAGGGTTAAACGGCCCCAGCCTAGAAGATAAGAGCAATTCAGAGCAGGAAGACAAACAAGTCAGCAGAGTAATCTGGTTTATTTGGCTCTTTGAAGTAGTAATTCCAAGACAATTTGGAGTTTTGACACCTTATCATCTTTCATTTTATTTCCTTATACTTGTACTTATTTTTTCATACTTATGAAAATGACACAGGGGAAAATACTAAACTATAATGGGATTTATTTAAATGAAAGTGAGCTAAAATTACAATGCTACCCATCTTCCACTCTATTTTGCTGGTGCTCATTGCTCAGTTGATGTCTGACTCTGCAATCTCAGGGACTGCAGCCCACCAGGCTCCTCCATTCATGGAATTTTCCATGAATACTGGAGTGGGTTTGCCATTCCCTCCTCCAGGGGATCTCCGTAACCCAGTGATCAAACCCATGTCACCTGCCTTGGAAGCTGGTTCTTTACCTCTGAGTCACCTGGGAAGCTCCCCTCCTATTCTATGCTGAAGCTTTTATGAATAAGACCATTATCTTTCTGTGACGTATCAAACCTTCACTACATGGGTTATGTTTCTGGAAGCATGATTTCAGCTATGAAACAGAACAGATCAGCTTTTCATTTAATAAGTATTTACAGACTACCAGGTAAGATGTAGTCACCCGTGTGACCTATCAAAAAATTTAAAAAAAAGCAAAAACTGATGACTCAGAAGACAGTCTTGAAAAAGAGGTCAAGAACTTTGAATATAAGTTCCACCCCTTGTGATTCCTTCCCTTGTGGGCTGTCTAATCCAGAACATGTCACATGGACGCTTGAGTGTCAGTTTCTGCATCTCAAAAATAGGCATGATAAGAATTGCCTCCTCTCTAAACAACTCTCAGCTTCTCATAGAGTTATTGTAAAGATCAAGTGAAATAGTATTTTAAAGGGCCTTTAAAACTAAAAAATGTTAAGAAATTACAAAGAATGGCATTAAGGGTTTGATTTTTTTTGCTTGTTTGTTTGTTTCCCAGTGAAGAATATGAGCTTTAATCTGAGGAAACTGATGTAAACCAAATGTGAGACTCAAATGGAAACTGATAATATGAACTCAAAGATGATCCTCCAGGTTCTGACTCTGGTACAAATTATCTGTGTAATTATAGTCAGTTCATCTCCCCTGTCTGCCTCAATTTCCTTATCTTGTAAAATGAGGTGGCCAGATCAGATGAGTTCTAAACACTCTTCTAGTTCTGACAATGTTCTGTGATTCCTTGAGATAACTGAACTTGATGAAAAGTTATGTTTATAGCTCTAACCACCTGGGCAGGAAACAGACAGAGCAAGACTGCATTCTTTAAGCCTAGATATACAGCAGATAGATGCAACATTTGGGAAGGTAGAGATGTTCTAATTCTAATGTCAGAAGAGGCTATTATGACCACTGAGGCCCTAGGCATATCAGGGTCGCTTCTTCAATTAAAAAAAAAAAAAAGCTTATTTTGTGACTGTATCGATACAAACATGGATATAATTGAAGATAAATCACATTTTTTTCTTTTAAGTAAAATTTTTAGGTGCTCTAAAAATTATCCCAGACCATAAGCACTAGTCTTAATGTGTCTAATGGGTAAGTCGGCCCTGCTAAGTTCTCCTAAAAGTGGTGGCACATTTTACTTAGAGAACATTGAGCCTGCAGCCAGTTGAATCTTACTTCCCTTCCAGAGCAGAATTTCTCAAATTTGGCACTCTTGGCATTTGTACTGTGCAGTGTTTGCTGTAGGGGGTGCGGGCCGTGCATCGTAGGATGTTTAAGAGCATCCTAACTTCTATCCGCTAGATGCTCAGATCAGATCAGATCAGTCACTCAGTCGTGTCCAACTCTTTGCGACCCCATGATTCGCAGCATGCCAGGCTTCCCTGTTCATCACCAACTTCCGGAGTTCACTCAGACTCACGTCCATCGAGACAGTGATGCCATCCAGCCATCTCATCCTCTGTCGTCCCCTTCTCCTCCTGCCCCCAATCCCTCTCAGCGTCAGAGTCTTTTCCAATGAGTCAACTCTTCGCATGAGGTGGCCAAAGTACTGGAGTTCAGCTTTAGCATCATTCCTTCCAAAGAAATCCCAGGGCTGATCTCCTTCAGAATGGACTGGTTGGATCTCCTTGAAGTCCAAGGGACTTTCAAGAGTCTTCTCCAACACCACAGTTCAAAAGCATCAATTCTTGGGCACTCAGCCTTCTCACATCCATACATGACCCCAGAGAAACCATAGCCTTGACTAGATGGACCTTTGTTGGCAAAGTAATGTCTCTGTTTTTCAATATGCTATCTAGGTTGGACATAACTTTCCTTCCAAGGAGTAAGCGTCTTTTAATTTCACAGCTGCAGTCACCATCTGCAGTGATTTTGGAGCCCCCCAAAATAAAGTCTGACACTGTTTCCACTGTTTCCCCATCTATTTCCCATGAAGTGGTGGGACCAGATGCCATGATCTTCGTTCTCTGAATGTTGAGCTTTGAGCCAAATTTTTCACTCTCCACTTTCACTTTCATCAAGAGGCTTTTGAGTTCTTCACTTTCTGCCATAAGGGTGGTGTCATCTACATATCTGAGGTTATTGATATTTCTCCCGGCAATCTTGATACCAGTTTGTGTTTCTTCCAGTCCAGCATTTCTCATGATGTACTCTGCATATAAGTTAAATAAACAGAGTGACAATATACAGCCTTGACGAGCTCCTTTTCCTATTTGGAACCAGTCTGTTGTTCCATGTCCAGTTCTAACTATTGCTTCCTGACCTGCATACAGATTTCTCAAGAGGCAGATCAGGTGGTCTGGTATTCCCATCTCTTTCAGAATTGTCCACAGTTTATTGTGATCCACACAGTCAAAGGCTTTGGCATAGTCAATAAAGCAGAAATAGATGTTTTTCTGGAACTCTCTTGCTTTTTCTATGATCCAGCGGATGTTGGCAATTTGATCTCTGGTTCCTCTGCCTTTTCTAAAACCAGCTTGAACATCAGGAAGTTCACGGTTCACATATTGCTGAAGCCTGGCTTGGAGAATTTTGAGCATTACTTTACTAGCGTGTGAGATGAGAGCAATTGTGCGGTAGTTTGAGCATTATGCTAGTAGTAGACTTGTCCTGAATGTGACAACAAAAAATGTCCCCAGTGTTGCCCAGGGTCTCCTTGGAGGCAAAATGATTCCTGGCTGAGAAATACTGTTTTAGAATATTCTTTCTAGGTGATATTCTACCTTGTGCTGAGAGCTCATGGTCTTCTTGGCCAGTGCCTTTCCATATCACTCTTGGTGAAAGATAAAAAGTCCTGACATGGACCTGTAAGGTTCTCTCTGCCCTTGCCACAGAATTTCTCTAACCTCGTCTCCTACTGTTCTTGTCCCAGACATGGCTTCAGCTTCAGCGCCCTCTGTGCTGTGTCCTGTATCTGCCTGAGGGCTTTTGAGGTGGTTCTTCCCTCTGTGTGGGATCAGCTTCCCCAGATGGTCCCCTTGGCCAGCTCTCTTATCCTCTTCATTTCTTCATTGAAATATCACCTTCTCAACGACACTTATCTTAAAGTGCCCTTTTAAAAGTTACAAACCTTGGTCCTTGATATTCCTCTTCGCCCTTCTCTGCCCCTGTTCCTCTCTGTCTTGCTGTATTTATACATATGCTTCCCTGCTAGCTCAGACGGGGAAGAGTCTGCCTGCAATGCAGGAGACACTGGTTAGATCCCTGAGCTGCGAAGATCCCTGGGAGGCGGAAATGGCAACCCACTCCAGTATTCTTGCCTAGAGAATCCCATGGACAGAGGAGCCTGGCAGGTTATAGCCTGTAGGGTCGCAAAGAGTCAGACATGACTGAGTGACACTTTCACTTCATTTCAAACCTTCTAACATACAATATAATTTATATTGCCTAATTATTTATTATTTTAAATATACTATTTATTATTAAAATAAGCATTATTTTAATGGTTATTTATGATTTATTAGATTTCCTTTTCTTAGACTCCAAAATCACTACAGACAGTGACTGCAGCCATGAAATTAAAAGACATTTGCTCCTTGGAAAGAAAGCTATGATCAAGCTAGACAGTGTATTAAAAAGCAGAGACATCACTTTGCTAACAAATGTCTATATAGTCAAAGATACAGTTTTTCCAATAGTCATGTATGGTTTTGAGAGTCTGACCATAAAGAAGGTTGAGCGCTAAAGAATTGATGTTTTTGAATTTTGGCACTGGAGAAGACTCTTGAGAGTCCCTTGAACTGAAAAGAGATGAAATCACTCAATCTTAAAGGAAATCAAGCCTGGATATTCATTAGAAGGACTGATGCCGAAGCTGAAGCTCCAATACTTTGGCCACCTGATACAAAGAGCTGACTCATTGGAAAAGACCCTGATGCTGGGAAAGATTGAGAGCAGGAGTAGAAGGGGACGACAGATGATGAGATGGCTGGATGGCATCACTGACTCAATGGACATGAGTTTGAGTGAGCTCTGGGAGTTGGTGATGGACAGGGAGGCCTGGCGTGCTACAGTCCACAGGGTCGCAAAGAGTCAGACACATCTGAGTGACTGAACTGAACTGAACTAAACTGGGAGATCATGAAGGACAGAGGAGTCTGGCACATTCAGTCCAGGGGGTTGCAGAGTAGGACCTGACTTAGTGACTGCTGCTGCTGCTGCTAAGTCGCTTCAGTCGTGTCCGACTCTGTGCGACCCCATAGACGGCAGCCCACCAGAATCCCTCTGGGATTCTCCAGCCAAGAACACTGGAGTGGGTTGCCATTTCCTTCTCCAGTGCATGAAAGTGAAAAGTGAAGGTGAAGTCACTCAGTCGTGTGCGACTCCTTGCAACCCCATGGACTGCAGCCTACCAGGCTCCTCCGCCCATGGGATTTTCCAGGCAAGAGTACTGGAGTGGGTTGCCATTGCCTTCTCCAGACTTAGTGACTAAACATCAACAATTATTTACTATACTTATCATGTATTTCCCTTTTTCCCCTGCTAGAATACAAAGTCCGTGAGAACAGGGCTTTATTCTGTCTGTGTTGTTCATCCCACAACTGCTACATAATTTGTGTTTGATAAATTTGCAGTGGGCTGAATTGGGAAACATTGAATTGAAGTAGCGCCCTCTGTCTTTTGACAGTACCATTGGGATCTTCCTTCTGCCTCTGACCCCTACTCTTCATTCCTGTGTCCCCCATGCTGTGTAACCGCTCCTCCACCATGGAGTTCTGTGTCTCTTCCTGAAGCGCTCCCATTCTCCTTGACCAGGTTTCTACTGTCTGTTTCTTTGTGGTCCTCTCTTCCCCTTTTGTTCCTGAGCTGCCTGGAGCAGCAGAGGGGAAGCATGCATGCCTGGGTTTTGAAACAGCAGATTCTTCCCTTCTTATAGCCATTCTAGCCTTGAAAAAGAATGATTCAAAAGACACTTGAAAAAGCAGACCTTGCCGTCCCCGGGAGCACAAACGATGACCGTGAGAACAGTGGAGCCCCTTCAATCTCCGTGTTGGGAATTATTTATCACTGGAGCTGTGAATAGAAGGGCCAAGCTGTGCGGTTATTACGTCCTCGTGTCAAAGCCGGCCAGGGAGAGGCAGCCAAGAAGCCATTGCCACCAGGACTGGCAGGTGGGGACTCCAGGAGCCCACGTCTTGCCAGAGAGGCAGCCCTCGCTGACCCAGTTTCAGCACAACATCACCTGACACAGCACTGCAATCCACAACTTTAATAACGTGGTGACATACAAAGCAGTTTTGATGTAAAGTGGAGCTGACAGAGCAGCGGAGGGAAGGCTCTGCTCCTCGCTGAGCTGTGTGGGGAATCCACTCAAGGTGACTGCAACCTTCGCAGCCCAGTCGACAGTCCAAGCCTGCTTTTGCAAACAAGGAAGGCAGGTTTCTTTTCCAGGATGGCAGGTGTAGGGATGGCAGAGAGTGAGTGGAACCAGTGCAGAACCAGTCCAAAAGTGTAATTATAGTCAGACAGGTTGATGCAGCCTGTCTCTTCTGCTCTCACACGTGTCCCTCATGTTCCTGCTCTTCCTTGTCCCTGCCTTCCCTGCCGCCCCGCCTTCATCCAGGCCTCCATCTCCTGGGCTATTGCAAGAGCTGTGTGGTTTCCTTAAAGCTTGTCCCTTCCATCTACCTTGTTCACAACTGGTAGAATGGTCTTCAGAAAGCGTATCAATGATCAGGTCACTTTCCATATCGAAGCCCTGCATGGCTCCCCGTTCTTGTAGGAAAATTAATGCCAAACATCAATGCCCAACTGAGTCCTCTGTGCTTGGCCTGTCAGCTACATTTTCAGCTTCTTCCACTCAGTTCTGCGTATTTCTCATCACTTCTTGCCACCACCACCTCCAGTTTTCTCTTTTTAAATGTATTGACCATACACTGGATTTTTCTTTTCCTAATGTTCTGATACATAAGGTCATTCGTGTTCACTTGGATGCCTCCCGTGCTGGGAGGCCCTACCAGGTACTACCTCAAATGACAGATTTTTTTTTTTTTTTTTAATATTGAGCAGTTGTAAAACTTTTCTTTCCTATGAAACACAAACTCTGTTTCATAACTTTTATTTGTTGCCCACCCTGTATCTGCTCTCTGGAGTCCCATGGAATATGTTCTGTCCCAGGACTCCCTTCTGAGAAGTGAACTCTGTGAATTACATCTTTTGAGCTTCTTATCTGTGCTAAAGTTTCAGGGTCCTTTACTCACTTTTCATGCACTACGGTTTCTCCCATCTCAACTCTCTCCATCTCGTCTTTCTGTACCTTCCTTGAAGAGTCAAGATTCCCCTTATATTAACAGAGAGAGAGAGTACAGTGTGCACTTAAAAATAACAATCACAATTAGCAACGATAACAGCTGAAACTGGTCTTGGCATATGGAAACGGATGTTTTGACCTGGGTTGTGCAATGTGATTTATTCTACTATTCATTCATTTACCATATATACGTCTATTGAGCAAGGAAGGTACACAAAGTAAAACACAGTTCCTGTCCTCCAGTGTTTCACAGTCTGGAGGGCAGGGGTGGGATGAAGGCAGTAACCAAGTAAGTAGTGATCACAACTAATTGTAATTAGAGCCTTGATGGGGGCTATGCCAGCACTGAAAAGAGGTCCCAGGGGCTTCCCTGGCCATCCAGTGGGGGTTAAGACTTCAGGTTTCCAATGCAGCAGGCAACAGTTCGATCCCTGGTCGGGGGAACCAGGATCCCACATGCCAAGGGCTGTGGCCAAAAAAACGTCCCTAGCCTTGTATGGGGGGTGCTGAAAACAGGAAAGGGGTGGAGAAGAGCAGGGTGGAGCAACTGCTGTCTACACAGAGGCTGGGAGGACAACAGACGTTCATAAGGTGAAGGGAGTGGACGAGGACATTCCAGGTGGCGTGGACAGCAAGAGGAGAGGCACAGAGATGAGGCCGCAGGAAGTCTTCAGCGACCTCGAAGGTTCTTACAATTCCTGACCAGGGTTTTGTATATGAAGAGGTTGATTCCTGAGTCTAGACTACGGTTCAAATGTAGTTCCAGAAGAGACAGATTACTGGGGCTTGAAATTGTCAGGACAATCTCCCTGGAGACAGAGGGCCATGAGGTGGGCCTGGAAGGAAAAACACATTACAGAGAGCAGAGAGGAGGGGAGATGGATATCTATATGCAAATACGTCCGCACACATACATCTGCTTCATATGCGTTTAAACCTCAAATTGACTTTCATTTGCCTTCCCCTTTTGTTTCCATGGTAACCCTGGCCACTTAGTTTTCTTTTAACCTCCTTTTCATTGTTTCAGGATGAGGTGAGCTGCGTGAGGGTTAACCAGTCAGGGGAAGACAGGAGATTTTAAAGCAATTATTTGGATTTTTTTTTTTTTTAAAGAAAATCACCAACTTTGCAATTTAATGCAAACTGTCTCTGGTATATTTGCCCTGAAGGATGCTGTAGGGAGAAACAGGAGCCAGAATCCTTTTCGTCCCCTCCTCCCTGACTTCTATTATTGCCGTGCACTTACTGCTAATACAGCATCTAAACTTGCAATCTCGGTAACTATGGCAATAAAATGGGTGAGATTCCCTTCCATTATGACTTGAATTGTTAGGACCTTGCAAAGAGCACGTGCTTCTGCACAGGGGAGTTATGGGGGGAAGCACTCTGGGGAAAACAGTTATTTCAACTCCCTGCGGGGAGTTGAAGACCCTCGTCTATCAGTCCACATTCACGTGGAGAATTATCACCAAACTGTGTCAGAGGGTGCAGACATTGTACCTGGGAGGTACAGCGCACATCCGAACATCCACAGCTCGCACCCGCTACCCACCCACCCCGTCCCCACCGCAGGGCTCGATGGCTTCATGGCATGTAGGATCTTAGTTCCCTGTAGACCCAGGAAGCCAGGGCGGCACGGAGCCCCAGAGACATGGCAGGCTAGAGGCAAGGGTGGAGGATCTAATCCAGAGATCAGCAAACTTTTCCCTGTAAAGGACTGAACAGGAAATATTTTAGGCTTCAAGAGCTGTATCATCTTGGTTGCAACTCTTCAGCGCTGCCTTTGCTGCTCAAAAGCAGTTACAGACACAATGCACATAAATGGACAGGTGTATTCCAGTACAGTTTTATTGATGGATACAGAAATCTGAATTTTGAATACTTTTCAGTGTGTCATGAAACAGTATTATTCTTTTGATTTTTTTCCCCTCAGTTAAAAATGTAAAGACCAGGGACCTCCCTGGTGGTCCAGTGGATAAGAATCTGCCTTGCAATGCAGGGTTTGATCCCTGGTAGGGAGAACTAAGATCCCACATGCTGTGGAGTAATCAAGCCTGTGGTGCAACAACTGAGCCTACACGCCAAAACTGGGGAGCCTATGCACCTCAACAAAATATCCCACATAATGCAACGAAGATCCCATGTGCCACAACAAAATATCCTGCATAATGCAACGAAGATCCCATGTGCCACAACTGAGAGCCGATACAGCCAAATAAGTAAATAAATATTAAGAAAACAAAACCAAACCAGAAGCCATTCTTAGTTCTTGGAGTCCTCAAAAATAGGTGGTAGGCTGGATTTGGCCTGTAGTTGAAAGTCTGCAGTTCCTCATTTAATCTATGCCACAAACAATGCATTCCAGTGCATTGAAGTGCTGCTGCTGCTGCTGCTAAGTCGCTTCAGTCGTGTCCGACTCTATGCGACCCCATAGACAGCAGTCCACCAGGCTCCTCCGTCCATGAGATTCTCCAGGCAAGAGCACTGGAGTGGGGTGCCATTGCCTTCTCCGGCACTGGAGTGCATTCTAGCGCATTTCCTCATTCTCACCTGTTTTAGTTTGTTGTTGTTATATGTAGTATGAAGTTCTATGAATACTATTTGGTTTTTATTGTGTGTCAAGCACTATATTAAGTCCTGCAAATAGGTCATCTGATTTAATCATTACTAAAATACACTTTATAGATGAGGAAAAGAAGGCTCAGCGATTGACTTGCTCCAGGTCATGCAGTTTTAAGAGCAGACATGCAGGCACAGGGTCTACCTGTAGCTTAGAGATACGGCATGGCTTTCCTTTCCGTTGAGAGGTCAGTTTCTGCATCTACCAGATTCTGACACACCCTATTCTCAGCGATCTTAAGCACACCTGTGGGAACAAGGCCTGGGGCTTTCAAAAGTCATCCCAATGCAGTACACACAAGAGTTCACTGGGAATGGCCTTGTGGACCCCAGCTGCTCAGCCTCCTGACCACCCCTCAATGGTCCTAATTTCTGATTAACTCTTGCCTTGACTACATAATGCCATATGTACCTTTGCCAGCTCCCGGCTCTGGCTGTGCCCCAGGAACAGCCCTCAGATTTCTGGGTGCCCTCCACCTGCTTTTCCAGCCTCTGGTTCTTCCCTGCCTTTGCTGGCCTGTCTTGGTGCTGATCGCTTAGCACCAAAGTCCTCAGATTTCCTTCCTTGGCTGGCTCTTATCAACTCACCATCCCATCCCCTCCAAGCCCTTCAGGGAGAGGTTCTGGGAATTCGGGATGCTGGGCAGGGAGAGAATGCTCCATGCTCCTAGCAGAGGGTCATTGTCTTCTAATCTCCAAGGATGCAGGAGATTTTAATTGCTTAGGACAGTCCTGGAGGGGAAAGCTAGAAACAGTGAGAATTCATGAAGTGGCAGGTTTCTCTCTTACTGATCTCAGTCCAGGTCACTCAGTACACCTCCCACCACAGGCAGCTGTGACAGGGGAGAGAGGACTGGGCCAGGGGTTTCGGGTTCTGGATTCAGGTCTTCAGTTGCTTTCAACGTGATAGGAAGGCCCAACTCTCTCATCTTCCCTTCTGCTGGAATGAAGTGGTTCTATGACTTTGGGAAATGCGAAGTTTGGTGGTAGCTGACCTTGCTGCACTTGGCAAGGTGTGTGACCTTGGGAAACCCAGGTCCCCTTCTCCGGGCCTTATTATCCCACCTGTGCCACGTGAACGGTAATCATCTCTAGCTCCAGAGACCTCCAATTTCAGCCTTTTCTGTTCTGCCTCCCAAGGAACTGGCACATCTACTTTTGGGATCCATTACTTTGCAAACTTTTAAGGGATTTTCCCCCCTTTTGGTCCCTGGAAAATTGCTGCAGTTCTTTCTTTGGAAAGAACATTAGCCAAGCCATGTGCTAAGCAAATGCATTCAGCTTCTCCCTATCTGATTTCTCTTTTTCTCATTTGTCAGCAAAGGAGAAACCTCCCAGCTATTAATCAAACTGCTGGCGGTGGAGAGCTGTAATTGCAGAAGCCATTCCTGGTTGAGGGATGCTCAACTTTTCCAAAGAAAGCCCACTGCCTAGTGCCGAAGAGAAACAATTAATTACCTGCTTCTCCTGTCCCCAGCAGAGATGCAGATGAACTAACAATATTGCTGCTGCACCAAATCCTCCCTCACCAAGGTGGAGGAAAGCCAAAGCTAACTCAGACAGCACTCGTCAAAGTTCAATGCCCAAACAGAAGGTTGGCTATAAGGCTCTGGTAGGACCCGGGCTTATCCCTCTGGTATCTTTACTTTAAGGTGCATACTGATAAACTCAGCCTTACCGAGTGAGTCACTGGGATGTTGAAATGCCTAAAAATCATATTCTCTGAGGAAGGATCAGAGAATTCACAGAGATGTTGAATTCAGAGAAAAACTTTAGGTGGAGGGAAGGAATGGGTGCAATTAAAAAAATAAAATAAAATGGATAAGACTTATTTTTTATGTTCCAGTGGAATTATGGGTGAAATTTACCATTTCATAGAAGAAGAAATTCTTGGGACTTGGAACTATGTGCCCACGGAAAGGGATTCCCCCAAATAGAGTCAAGTCTCTTGTCTCTGGAGGTTTTCAAGAACCTCTGAGGACGTTATAAGGCAATCTTTGTATTGGATGGGAGGTTAACTAAAATCTCTTGGATAGGTAGTCACCCTTCTTTAGGGTCTTGTTTTACTAACACCTTTGACTTACTTCAAGGTTTTCAATTTTAGAGACAACATAGGAGTAGATAGGGGGAGAGCAGAGACAGGTAATGGTGACTACTTTTTTTTTTAAATCCTCAATTGGCACAAGGGTAGGGTAGAACTAATCCTCTCTTTGGAACTTGGAACTAGGTTGGCTTTCTCTGCATCCCAATACTTAGCAGATGCTCTGCACAGAGTGAATATTTGAGACACGTTTGAAAAGCTTTTTATTACGTCAAATTTAAACTTGCACTTTTGGTGTGAGTTCTGGGAGGCAACATTACACAGTTTTGAAGGGAAAAACCTGAATTGGACTGAGCAGAGTCTACACCTTGGTTCCTCGTGTCCTAGGTGAGTGAACCCCGGACAGGCGGCACAAACACTCAGCACCCCAGTTTCCTTGTCGATAGAACAGGGATACGTTTACACACGTCATGGCACTGCAGCGAAGACTTAATGAGATTATAAACGCAAAATGCCTACAACACGGCTTGACAAAAAAAGCAGCGGACATTTATTCAGCGCTTAAAGCATACCAAGCACGGTTCTATGCATTTTGCACATACTATTTAAGAGTCATAATAACTCTATTGTTGAATATGATACTAAGGAACAGAGAGGTTAAGTGATGTGCCCAAGGTCACACAGTGAGGAAACGGCACCACAAGGATTCTGAGCTGACGTTCTTGATCCCTATCAGCTACTGCTTCACAGACACTGACCATCATCTCTGTGTTACTATCACTCCCACCCGTCTTCCAGTAAAAATTTTGTTTTCGTATTTTCCTCTCCTTGCTACTTCTGCCACATGCAGGCATACATACTACTCTACTGCATAACGGATGCCCAAGGGACTGAGGTTTTGTTTGATTTCTTATTTCTCCTTCCATGGAGTCTTGCGTGGCCTTTGCACCTGATGGATATTGTTTACATGTTAGATACCTTCATTCAGGCCCCGATCTCTTTAGAGCAGCAGTCCCCAACCTTTTTGGCACCAGGTTACACAGGAGATGGGGCTTCCCTAGTGGTGCAGACAGTAAAGAAATGTGTCTGCCATGTGGGAGACCCAGGTTCAATCCTTAGGTTGGGAAGATCCCCTGGAGAAAGAAATGTCAACCCACTCCAGTATTCTTGCCTGGAGAATCCCATGAACAGAGGAGCCTGGTGGGCTACAGTCCATGGGGTTGCAAAGAGTCAGACTTGACTGAGTGACCAAGTTCACACATAACACACACTGGTTCATGGAAGACAGTTTTCCAAGGATCAGAGGTGAGGGGCAGAGGATGGTTTGGGGATGCTTCCAGTGTGTTTCATATACTGTGCACTTTGGTTCTATTATTATTACCTCAGCTCCACCTCACATCACCAGCTATCAGATCCTGGAGGTTGAGGACATCTGTTTCAGAGTACTGGATTGGAACCAACTTCAGCCAACTTGCACCTGTTTCTTTTTTTTATTTCATTTGTTTATTTATTTATATATTTTATTATGCATCTGTGTCAGAATAACATGTTGAAAAACACAGGGGCTGTGTTTGAATCCAGGTCTCTGGCACACCAGGCCATGTTAACCTAACCTTTTTTTGCTTTGTTGCCTGGTCTGTGATGGAAGCAACATAAAACCTGCTGCCGTTGCTGCTGCTGCTAAGTCACTTCAGTCGTGTCCGACTCTGTGCGACCCCATAGACGGCAGCCCACCAGGCTCCCCCATCCCTGGGATTCTCCAGGCAAGAACACTGTAGTGGGTTGCCATTTCCTTCTCCAATGCATGAAAGTGAAAAGTGAAAGTGAAGTCGCTCAGTTGAGTCCGACTCTTAGCGACCCCATGGACTGCAGCCTACCAGGCTCCTCCGCCCATGGGATTTTCCAGGCAAGAGTACTGGAGTGGGGTGCCATTGCCTTCTCCAAACATAAAACCTAAGTTTGATGAATAAACAGCCATAGAGGGAATGTGCTTAACAGAAGAGACTTCTTTGGGGATGGAAAATGTTTACATTTACTTGCTAAGCTACAGAACTAGCAATGGGGAAATGACGTGTTTTAAGCTAAAAAGCCCCTGTAATCCTTGTCTGTGACTTCCCCTCTTAGCTCCCCTGAATTGGCTTTGCCTCAACTCCTGCAAGTGGACACCACTTCCTAGTGAACCACCACCAATTCCTGGTGAGCCCAAAGCTTCCATCTTTCCCTTAAGTCTCTCTCACTGTCGCTACAAAGCAGTGAGTCAGGTATGGGGGTGGATGGGGCTGTTCTTAATGCTTTCATGGTTTTCTTCTCAGTTGCTTAAAATATTTTCCCCCCACCCCTTTTTTTGAAGTATTTTTTCAGAGTATGAGTATGTGTAATTATTATTTTTTTAAACCTTGCTGTCTTTTCTTTCCTTGAGTGTATCAGGCTTTCTCAACAGCTTCAAATGGAAAACTTTGAAGTAAGTGAGCTTTTTAAAGAACTGAAAACTCAGCCCGATGCCCGGAAGTCCCATGGGCAACCTTGCCGCAGTAACCACTCTGGGTGGAACTTATTAGTGCCGGCTGTTTCACCGCCGCCGCGCAGGCCGGCCTCACCGTGGCTCCCTGGCTTTGAGCCCCGGCAGGGATGCGTGGGGCAGCGGGGGCCGCCAGCTCAAGGGGTCGGGGTGGCCCCCGGCCCGGCGGGCGCAGAGCTGATTGTGCAGCCGGCAACGGCGAGCAGATTACATCTGAGCCACCTTTCAAGTCGCTGATAGCTTTCAAAACGGGGCTTTGAAAGGCTGGACTCCCCTGGCTCTGTACTGGAGGACAGAACTCAGCTTTGCAGGGAGGCCGGACCGACTCACACGTGCCTGCCTCTGCGGCGCTCGCCTTCGTTCACACGAGAATAAAAGGAAGAAGACTTTGTCTGGCGGGTGTTCGTGTGCATGGTCTCCATCCCTTTATTTACAGAGGAAACGTTCGGACTCCTGGAGTTCTCACTGGCCACTGGGGGGATGAATGGGCTGTTTGAAGTGAGAGCATTGAACGTTTCTCTTTGGGATATATATATACACACACATACATACCTACATATTCTCTCTGTCTCTTTTTGCTCAAACTCAGTGATGTTCTTTTACCTAGGCATCTGACTGGGGCGGGGGGAAAACACGCAGATACATGTAGAGTTAGGATGTTGCTATCACACAACCTCCTTTTTTCTTGCTTTTGACCCTGGTCTCCCGGCCCCCGGTTGAATGAGCAGTCTTTCCACACTATGGGAGAAGGGGTAGGGAATTCAGTGGATAGAATGCAGGCTTTGCAACTCTCCAGATGAGTCTGAGTTTTTCTGCAGTGGCTTAACTGTGAGAAGATGTGTGACACATAGCGACTGTCCAGCCTTCTCCCTCAGCACCAGAAACTGGCCCTTTGCTTTTGCATTTTGCGCGTCTGCTCACTCCTGTTTGTGCAGGTTCTTTCCAGCACAAAGGCTGGAAATTTAACTGCACAAGGTCTCCAGGGCTTTCCTTGGCACCAGCACTTACTGTGACATCCTTCCTTAGTATACTACATGGTGTGCTACACTCAGATGCTCAGTCGTGTCCGACTCTTTGCGACCCCATAGACTGTAGCCTGCCAGGCTCCTCTGTTCATGGGATTTTCCTTAGTATAACTGCTTAATATTCTTATGGGTTCTTCCATAAACTCCATTTGTTCCAAACCGTGCCTGTCAATATGAGACCCAATTCTTGATTTTAGGAGTATGACTCCGCCTCTAGGTCATCCAAAGTCATTCAGGACATCCTACTGGGTTAAAAGGAAATGTAATTAAATACTCCTTGGTTTGGAAGAACAATTTTTTACTCAGGACTTCATAGGAAATTTATCAACGAATCAGCATAAGCCTGGAAGAGCATACTGAAATAAACTTTCTCAGAACAGGAATATAGATTGAATGTAGCAGTCCTCAAGAGCAGTCTTGTTAACCCCTTCTTACAAGAAAGTGGGATTTCAGGATCTCCATGAATTCCCAAGGCAACACAGAAAGTGGAGAAGCCAGAACACAGGGAATGGAGGATTTCTGACTCAGTGATGCTCCTTCCACACAGAGCAGATTATCAGCTTCCTCGCTCCTAGCCCTCTTCCCCTCTTTTCCTGGGAGAAATTCTATCTCTTAATTCTTTACCTCAAACTTTGTGTGCCCTGAATCCTTATCAGGCTGTGACAGGCCGTCCTGGGCAGACGGCCCACTCAGTTTCCTGTGAGTAGACCTTTCCGTTCTCAAACACAAGCTGCGTTGTGTACCAAAGGCATATTCCCTTTAGCAGGAGGAACTGTTAATTACAGAGGCTCCTGGGATCCCTGTTGCAAAAAGGCGCAGCTCTTGTCTTTGTGTCTCTGCCCAGCCCAGCACAGAAAGGCTACATTGTTTGAAAGTTTACAAGCAGAACCTTAATTGAGGCATAAAAGCCCCTGTCTTTGATCTTCCCAGGACCTGTGGTTCTCCCATCACCTAAGTCCTGTTGCTGAAGACACAGGCTGGAGCGAAGCCTGCAGTCAGACTTGTGCCAAAGGCACCAAGCAGGATGCCGGAGCTGCCCGCCTCCTTCCTTCTCTCTAGCAACACTGAAAGCCCTTCCTGTGTGCGTTTATCTGTCGCTTGCAAGTGAAGCCCCAGGCCTGATCTCTGTGGTCGTCTCCCTGTTCTGTGATACAGGCCTGTGTTCTTAGCTTGCAAATATTTCTGTGAGAATTTCTATGCCTCTTTTCTAGAACTGCTCCCTCCCACTCTGTATTGTTATCTCATATCTGTTCTAAATCCCAGCTGCAGCTTTATGACTCACTGACTTAACTGGATTTCAGTGTTTTGTGGGATGCCTCATTCATTCATTCACTCACTCATTCATCCATTCACTTAATTTCTTCCTCACTCACTAATCCATGCATTTCTTCAGGCATTCACTTACTTTCTTGTCCCCTTTTCTGTCTCTGATTGACTGAGCCAAAGGAGACGTCATCTGTAATATGTTGACCAGAATCACAGAAATATAAGGACTCCTGCATGCGTGTGCTTGTTTGAATTAATGAAAATACCTGGAGGGAACAGATGCAATCATCTAAAGTCTGTGTAACACTGCCTTTCCCAGAGAGGGGCTCACCCAAGGTTGTTCGAAGGTCTAAGGTGGTATTTACCGAGCAAATCAGCTTAGTGTAATATAGAAACTTAGTTTTTGGAGAGAAAGAAAAAAAACTGAGTTCAAATGTCAGCAGTGCTACTTAGCAGCTCTCTGACTCTGGGCAAGACACTTAACTGCTCTGAGCCTCACTGTTCTCCTTTATAAGAAAGAGGTGCTGATATCTATCTTGTAGAGGCACGTGGGAAAAGAGAAAATGCTTCTATGTACTTAGAACAGGTCCCAGCACATCACTGTTGTGGTTGCCATTTTTATTATTACAGCTCGTCTGTGAAGGTGTGTTCTGACCCAGCTGGATAGCATTGTTGATGGGTCCCTGTGTCTTCTAGGGAATCATGGATACTCTGATGCTCTCACAAGAGAAAACCTGAGAAGTGGGCTTTACTGGAGGAAACCTTTAGCCTGAAATGAAACTGCTGGTGCTTTAGATTCCCCTTCCATCACCTCCTGTGGGGGAGCTGTAAGCCCATGTGTGAAGTGCTGGGGTCCAGCCCCGGCTGATCCAGGGTATTCGAAATGGGGATGGTGTCGGCGAGGATCAGGATACAATAGCTTCAATTAGATATTAATTAGAGATGTAAAGAGTAATAGAATGAGGATAGCTCAGCAGGAAAATTCAGTGGAGAAAAGAGGCTGAGTAGCTTGGTTTACACGGGAGACCAATAAAACTTCAAGACAAGAAGCTTGCACCACTTACGTAGGCCGCAGGCGTCCTTCCGTTCTCCAGAAGGAGAGGAGACACTGAGGCCTCCCCGGTCGGATATTAAAAGCCCAGGCATAATTAGTAAGCATGGCGGGCTCCATGCTCCAGATGGAGACTCAGCCAGAGTTTGAGAGAGAGAGAGAGACATGGGGAGACCAGTCTTTCAAGGAACTGATCCCAGTTCCTTATTTTCCATGGTCTACTTTTATACACTGAGATGTTATGCAAAAGTCATGCGGGGTCAGCAGTCCTGACTTTTATCAAAGTCAGGTGCTTCATACAAATGTATACAGAGGTCTTAGGGGTGTTACATCATCTTCTGGCCAAGGGCCTGCTGACAATTTATGACCCTCTCCTTGTGATAGCGGTCAGTCAACACTTATTTCTCCAGGGGTGATTATTCTTAAAACAGACACCACCCAAATAGAGTTACAGTCCTATAGGGTGAGGGTGTAGTGGGTTTTAGTTAAGGAAAGAATTTACTTAGCCTAAGGTCTAACGTGATTTATATCAAAGGTTAATACTTATTTCTTCTATATATTCATTAGTGTGTGTAAGGGCAGGAGATGTGGAGACTTAGCAGCAAACATTGGCTAAACAAATGAAAAACCCTTCACCAATACAATTTCTAATCAGCCCACTATACTTATACTAATGGTTTTCTAACTTTTCTAAGGAACCTGTTTTTAGAAGGTTTAAAGTATCTCGTGCCTCTCATGGTTGGGAGGCTGTGAGCAATCACATGTGGCCGGACAAGCCTGTCAGGCAGGCTAGAGAACTTTCAGCGGAGTTTGTAGGTTAAAACACTCTTGTCATGCCCAGGAGTTTTTATTAACTGGAGCTCTAAGTTAACTCCTTCTCTGAAAGAGATGGTGGGGGACAACCCCCCATAAAGTCAGAGGTGTAGGTGAGAGCACAAAGTAGTAAAGTAGGCAGGCTCTGGTTATGGGGGTAGCTGCTCGAGGATTTCCAGGGGGACTCCTGAGGCTCGATCCCACCTTTGCGTATGTCGAGCCTCCTTCCTCATGACCTTTGTCACGGGCGGAGTGCCGCATGCTGGCTCCCAAGAGTGAAGGACAGCAGTAGTGACATCTGGAAGAACCAGAGGAACAGGTGAAGAGTGCACGTGCTGGGGGCAGCAGGTGACCAGGCGAAGAGTGCGCATGCTGGGAGCAACACGTGATCACCTCAGTAATGCCTGAGTCTCCCTGCCTCCAGCCTGGGATGCATCCCTGTCTCAAACATGCACTCACTCATCTGTCTTCTTGTAACACATTCATGTTTGATATGCTCAGCTCTGAAAAAAATTTCTGGAGAGGTCTTCCCTTACTTCCACTGCATTACTAACATAGTTTTCAAATGTTAGTTAGTTTTTTTTTTTTTTTTTTTCCCTTTTGCAGCATCTTTTTTTCTGTTCAACAAACTTCTTGCTCTGAAATCACATATGTAAAACACTGCAGAGTCTGTTCTGGTAGACCTGCAGTGTCGGATTCAGGGAGTCAACCCATTCGGTCTCTACAGTCCTGTCTATTATCCTATGCAGTCTTGCAGGATTCTAGAGAACCTCCTTTTAGTTTAGGAATGAAGGTATCAAGACAGCACAAGGCTGTTGAAAATGTAAAACCTTGTTTCAGTAGAAGGGTGAAATTTGTACCAACATACTAAAGAGTCTAGAGAAGGAAATGGCAACATACTCCAGTAATCTTGCCTGGAGAATTCCATGGACAGAGGAGCCTGTCAGGTTACAGTCCATGGGGTTGCAAAGAGTCAGGCATGACTGAGCAACTATCACTCACTAAAGAGTCTGCACTGGCAGATGTCTCCACCTCACTGCCGGTCAGTTCTGATGGAAGGACTAAGATACAGTCCAGGGTTATGGGATGATGGTGGAACAGGAAAGCATGGGAGGATGCTTCCACACCTCTTATATTATGGTATTGTCTGACCAACCTGTGATGTTAGGAAAGTCACATCACCACCAGCAGCACACCCACTGTGTGGCCTGGGAGCCTGACGTTTCAAGAAGACACCCAGCTGAGAAGCGGCAGGGCTGAGAGCAGAAGTCAGGCTGTCTTACTCTGTTTCCCATGTGTGCCACTGTGCTTTCCCGGCCTTGGCCCTCCGCCTCGGCCAGCCTTCCATCAGTTGACCCTCTCATGAAAGTGGGAGGAAAATGCATGATCCGAGGAACGTTCTTTCTGCCCCTTGCAGTGGCCATTTCCCCTTCCTTTCCTGTTCATCACCCCCTTATCTTCTTCAGTTCAGTTTGGTTCAGCCGCTCAGTCATGTCCGACTCTTTGTGACCCCATGGACTGCAGCACGCCAGGCCTCCCTGTCCATCACCAACTCCCAGAGTTTACTCAAACTCACATCCATTAAGTTGGTGATGCCATCCAACCATCTCATCCTCTGTCTTCCTGTTCTCCTCCTGCCTTAAATCTTTCCCAGTATCAGGGTCTTTTCAAATAAGTCAGCTCTGTGTGTCAGGTGGCCAAAGTATTGGAGTTTAAGCTTTAGCATCAGTCCTACCAATGAACACTCAGGACTGATCTCCTTTAGGATGGACTGGTTGGATATCCTTGCAGTCCAAGGGACTCTCAAGAGTCTTCTCCAACAACACAGTTCAAAAGCCTCAATTCTTCGGTGCTCAGCTTTCTTTATAGTCCAACTCTCACATCCATACATGACTACTGGAAAAACCATAGCCTTGATTAGACAGACCTTTGTTGGCAAAGTAATGTCTCTGCTTTTTAGTATGCTGTCTAGTATCTTCATCTGTGGCTTACATATTAGTGTGTTTTAGGAAAATAGATGTTCCCTCAGTTCTTATGACAGAGATGCTGAGTCCTAGGAGAGAAGCCTACAATAGCCCTCCTAGATCCAACCAGAGAGGAGGGTCCAGGGGCTATGCCCTTCCCTTTCCCTGAGCATTCAAGAAAGAGGCTAAAATAAGCACTGTTGGCTCAATGGTGGCTGAGGGAAGAGCTTCCAGGGGCAGGAACAAGCCCCTTGTGAGCCATCTACAGCTCAGAGGTGGGAGAGTGGGGGAGGGAGGCAGATCTATCATCTGAGGCCACTTCCTTCTCTCCTATGAAACTAGGCTTTCAAGTGAGAAAAGAGGCTGTACCAGGATGAAAGGACAATTATGGCCTCCCTGTAGTCAACAAGAATGTGGGCTGGCCCCTCCAATTTAGGTGAGCGTGCACTGTGCAGCATGAGGCTTCTCATTCGGGCTTGGAAGTACATGGGAACCCCCAAAGCAAAGTAGCCACTGATGAGTAAATTGCTCCTTGTTATCTGAACAACATTTTTCAGAGAAAAAAAAGAAAAAACAGCTTTTTTGTGCTTTATCTCATTAGATCCTGACAGTAATTCTCTAAGGGAATAGAGAGATAATCACCCCGTTTCACAGAAGGGAAAATTGAGGTTCAATGTGGCTATGTGATTTTCCTAAAATCACACAATTATGAAATAGCATAGTCAAAATTTAAATCCTGACCTTCTGACTCAAATGCAAAAACATTGCTATATCCATCAGTGCTTAATTTTATGGGAGAATTTATCTCCATAGTGATGCCATCTAAGTTTGCCAAGGATGGAGCTGTGAGGTCAAGTTGCTTACAAGTTATTTCAGTGAAATTATACTAGGACATTCCTTGTAGCATTTTAGAAGGAAAAAAAAATGATTCCTTGTCAAATCAACCACATTACTCTCAGTTTAAAAAAGAAAGAAACAAAACACCAATACAGTATACTAACACATATATATGGGATTTAGAAAGATGGTAACAATAACCCTGTATATGAGACAGCAAAAGAGACACTGATGTATAGAACAGTCTTTTGGACTCTGTGGGAGAGGGAGAGGGTGGGATGATTTGGGAGACTGGCATTGAAATGTGTATAATATCATATATGAAACGAGTCACCAGTCCAGCTTCGATGCACGATACTGGATGCTTGGGGCTGGTGCACTGGGACGACCCAGAGGGATGGTATGGGGAGGGAGGAGGGAGGAGGATTCAGGTTGGGGAACACATGTATACCTGTGGCAGATTCATTTTGATATATGGCAAAACCAATACAATATTGTAAAGTTAAATAAAATAAAATTTAAAAAAAATAAAAAAATTAAAACAAAAAGAAAGAAACAGAAAAATGACAAATGAATTGTGGAAAAAAACATGGTCACATTCAGAGTAAAATTTAACATTTGAAATTATGAGACAGTCAGATTTTCTAGGACATTTGTGTCTTATATAATAATATCCTGATTGAGAGAAGGATCTCAGTAGGTTGATGGCTGGGTTGGGACAGATTAAGGATACAGGTGAAGAGCAAAAAGGTTAAAAATGATGAGGGAACTTCCTTGATGCCACAGTGGATAAGTGTTGTGGTCCTTTAATGGACTAGAACCTTGGTGGTCTGGAGTCAACGATAAGAAAGTAAAGGAGAGAGAAAGAGGCTGATATTCCTTGGTTTACGAAGAAAACCAATAAAGCTCCTGACATGCGGCTTGCACTATTCACGAAGGCACCTGGTGCCCTCTCGATGAGGTGAAGGCACAGAGCACCTTCTCAAGAGGGTCTTAGAAGCCCGGGCAGGAAAGTGAACACAGCGGGCTTCTGTGCTCCAGAGAAATAGCCTCAGAGAGAGAGAGAGAGAAAGAAGACATGGTGACCCAATCGCTGATGGAGCAAAGGTGTTTTATTCAACATTGTGTGGGTATTTATACTGTCTTACAAGGTAGCTATTTTCAGCAGAGATAAAATCAAAACTTCCAAGTTATGAAGGAAACATGAGGTCATCTATATGAAAGAGGGTTGTAAATAATCATGCTTACTATATGGTTCATAAAAAGGAAGAGGGTGGTAAATAGTTACTGATCACTGTATGGAAAAGCTAACAAAGGAAATGCATGCATTCCTAAGCCCCTGGGAGTAGCTTGCTACTCCACTTAATTCCTGAATATTCAGAAATTAATAAGGGACAGAGGATTCATGACAGATCCAAAACAGCACACAGGAAGCCTCCTGTTAAATGCTTCCTAACAGATAAGCATCCTCTTGCCAATGCAGGGGAGGTGGGTTTGATCCCTGGTCCAGGAAAATTCCACATGGCTTAGAGCAACTAAGCCCATGCACCACAACTACTGAAGTTGGCATGCCCTAGAGCCTGTGCTCTGCAACAAGAGAAGGTCCCATTCACCACAACTATTAAAGAAAAAGGCTGCCTTAAACTACAGAGATCCAGCAGCAGCCAAAAATAAATAAATTAATTAAAAAACGACAAGGAATGGGGCACACTGAGTTCAAATGCCATCTTCTTCATCACTGTTAGTTTATCTTGTGATGTGGTGCTGTTCGAGCTCTGTAGGAGTGCAAGGCCCCACTTCCTTCCCGTGCAGTCCCACAGACATGCACCAGCACCAGAGTAGACTTGAACCGTGACTCTGGGCACATCGTGGATGCCCTGTTGGGCATTCTCATTGTCCCCACTCCTCCTCTCTTGCCTGTTAAATGAAGTCGAAGCATCTTAGCCAAGTATTTAAGGCCTTTAACATCTTAGCCCTAATTAACCTTCCTAGCTTTATCCACTAGAACTGCCATTCTTTGTCAACAGAAACTGCTTATTTCCCCTGCCGTCCCCTGCTTTGGCTACTTTGTTCACCCTGACCTCCCTATGTGCAGATCACCAAATCCTAGTCAGCTTCTGCTTCACCTCCTGGCTCCAGGAAGCTCATCTGCAGCTTCAGCCCACCCTATTTGATACATTGCAAAGCAAGAAGAGGCAAAACAGAGATTAGGGCATTCTGCACCCAACTGAGTTGCACACTTTCCTTATGGCCTAGCTCTGGGGTTTCTACATCTTCTTAAGAGGGAGAGTTGCCCCTTAGGTCCCAGATACAATCCTTGGGTCCCTGTCTGAATTACCTGCACAGCTTGACATTACTACAGAACTGACTTTTGCTTGGTGTCTCATAGTCCTTCCTTCTCTTTTCACAAGACCAGATTTCTTTCCTGGAGCACTGGACCGCTGACTGATTTTCTAATGATTGCTTACTAAGTCTCCTAAAACTGACTTCTCTTTGAGTACCTTCAGAGCTAGGCTGGGTACTTTTTCTCTGCACATCACCTCTCTCTAAGATTGATCATCTGTGCTTTCCTATCACCTGTTGGCTGCTAGCTCTCTGGATTTGGTGTTCCAACTGGCTGCATTGGATTTTCCCCACCCACTGTTATCATTAGTCCAAATGCCATCTCTTCCAAGAAGCCTTCTCTCATTCCTTCAGTTTCAGCTGGTTCTCCCTGAAAGACACATCCTTGGCAGGATGACCATCTTGAAATATGTTTATATGCAGTGGTGAGCTGGTAAATGCTTGTGAAGTAAATAAAGAGCTCTACATGTATAATGTTTACAATTCCTACAGTATAAATATTCCAACTAGGGCTGTTTTCAGGCTACTACCCTAGTTGTGTACAATGGACTCTTGCCCACTGGTCTAAGCTGACCATGGAACACTCTTATTTTATGTGACTTAGTCTCATCTCTCCGTCTCTCTCTTACTCTGTTACAGTCACTAGACTTCCCTGACTCTTGAACATGCCATGCTCTCCCACATCTACAGGTATTTTCAAATACTGCCCCTTTACTTGTCACACTCCCCTTGTCCAATGCCCCAAGCCCTTACTTTGTATCTATCAAGGCTATGGTTTTTCCAGTAGTCATGTATGGATGTGAGAGTTGGATTATAAAGAAAGCTGAGTGCTGAAGAATTGATGCTTTTGAACTGTGGTGTTGGAGAAGACTCTTGAGAGTCCCTTGGACTGCAAGGAGAGCCAACCAGTTCATCCTAAAGGAGATCAGTCCTGGGTGTTCATTGGAAGGACTGATGTTGAAGCTGAAACTCTAATACTTTGGTCACCTGATGCAAAGAGCTGACTCATTTGAAAAGACCCTGATGCTGGGAGAGATTGAGAGCAGGAGGAGAAGGAGACGACAGAGGATGAGATGGTTGGATGGCATCACCAACACAATGAACATTGGTCTGGGTGGACTCCGGGAGTTGGTGATGGATAGGGAGGCCTGGCATGCTGCAGTTCATGGGGTCACAAAGAGTCGGACATGACTGAGTGACTGAACTGAACTGAACTGAAATAATATTCATTCTTCCAGCCCTGCCTCTAGTTAAATAGCACTTCTACCAGGAAATCTTCTATGATCCTCCCAGATTGAATTATTTAATCTTGTCTCAATATCTTATTGAAGAGTTGAAAAAATAATTATTATATTTGTTTTAAGGCTATCTACCAACTAGACTGAAGGGTCTAAGAGGTAGGTACCAGGCTTGTTCAGTTCCTCAGTAGATCCCTCGTCCCTTCCTCTGTGACTGACATGTAATAAACTCTCAGTGTATGCCTGTTGACTATACTATCATCTTTTCCTGGGTGATAAACTTTATCACCGTATTTCCTCCAGATAATTGGTATGCTTAAAAAAAATATTAGACATCATAAAAGCAATTGTGTTTTCCTTTTTGCTTCAGCAGAGAGGATGATCAAGCTGAATTTACTGCTTAAATTTAATAACCTTTACACACTAGATACTGCATATCTAGTTCCAGTATTTTTTACTTTGGTTTGGTCCTTCTGTTTTGCTTGATTTTGTGCTTTTCTATTTCATGGCAGTAATTTTTGAAAGCTGTCTAAAATTTGCTGGGTTACAAAGTAGGATATAGACAAATATATAATTCCTTACTATAGTCTGTTCTCTTCCTTAGCAAACACCTTCACCCTGCCCTAAAGCAAGACCTCACACCTAGCCTTGCAATGGAAGGCAGAAGAGTGAAAGGGTTAGGACTCAGGCTTCAGAACCATAAGGACCCACGTTAGAATCCCAGTTAGTCGCTGGTTTGCAGTGTAGCACCAGGCAAGTTAATCGGCCTCTCAGATTTAGTGTTTCTTTTTATGTTACCTGGAGGTGACAATCTATTCTTCATAGGGTAGTTATGGAAATTTAAGTTAAATAACATGCACAAAGTGCTTAGTGCGGTTCCTAGCAGTCTAAGAACACTTTGTGAGTGTTCCGTAAATGACAGATATAATTATAATAATGTATTGAAGAAGACATGAGTCATTGCAGAGTCATAGCAGAGGTTTGGCAAAGTCAGTTTATTTGCTTCAACCCCTTGTATCTCCTCTCATCCTTCCCATGCAGCCCCTCACTACCCCCCCCCAGCTTGTCTCCAACTATCACGAAACGTCAATATTCAGTCTCTGATTTGCTAAGAGTGCATCACTAATTCCCCCAGGGATAGTGCCTGGTTGAAATCCCCCTAAGTTTTATTTGCTAGGAGAGAAACTTTAATTCAGTGCACATGGAAGAAAAGGCAATTTGGTACACTTCATCAGTTTATTGCCATCTCAACTGCTCAATTTGTGCAGAGAAGAAGAGGTAAAGACGTGGGGAGCAAGCTGTAGCATGTGTGAGATTTCACGGGGCCCAAATGCAGCTTATCCCTTGCCAGTCCCAGCAGAAACCATGGCGCCTCTGTTTGCACCACCACTGCCTGGCATGTGCAGCTCCCACTTATTTACTTACCTGGAGCACCGTCTCAATCTCTTGGGATCCTGGGGGGTGACACAAAGTGGGCCCCTTTTGTGGCTTCCTCATTGGGTGTTTTGGGTGAACTCTACAAGGCTGCTGTGGTGACCTCAGGCTTTCTTATCAGTCTGGGGTATTTTTTTTCTCAGCATAATTTATCAAACATATATTGAGGATCTGTTCTGTATGGGATGTGTCACAGGCAACATCTCACTCATTAATAAGGTGTATCTTCTATCCCAAATGAGATGATTCTCTTACAATCCCTTTAAATGCCTTGGCTACTTACAGGAACTTGCCTTTGCTTGTTAACTTCCCCTAGCTTGAAATGCCTTCTGTTCTTCCCCTAGACCAAAACCAAGACTTATAATTTTAGTTCAGGTTGAGCTGGCAGTTAGAAACTACCATCTGTTTATTCTCCCATTCATTCTTTCTTTTAGTGGATATTTGTTAAACATTTTTTATGTTTCAGGCACAGTGTTCGATGCTGGATAGAGACGAGTCTATTAAATATTGTAGTTCCCGGCCTTGAGAGCTTATATTGTACTAGGTGAGATAGACATTAATACATAAAACTAAAATAAAATATTAAAATATTTACTATTTATGGAGCATATGCTATGTATCAGATTCACTATAAATTCTTTGTTACATAATTCTCAAAAGAATTTGAAAAGTAAATATGATCATTCTCTCTTTTTTTAATTTTTTTTATTATTTTTTTAAATTTTATTTTATTTTTAAATTTTACATAATTGTATTAGTTTTGCCAAATATCACAATGAATCCACCACAGGTATACATGTGTTCCCCATCCTGAACCCTCCTCCCTCCCCCATCCCCATACCATCCCTCTGGGTCGTCCCAGTGCACTAGCCCCAAGCATCCCATTCTCTTTTTATACAAAGAATTTGAATTTTATAGAAGTTCTGTTATTTCCCAATGTTTATCAGTTGCAATGGCAACACTGGAATTAGAGACCAGGTCTGTATGTTTTTAAAACTTATGCTTTTCTCACTGTGATACTTTATTCACTGTAGCACTGTTATATATATCGTCTATTCTGGTGACAATCACTTAACTTAGAGGCTCTTTGTGAGATGTCAGAACACAGACACACACAAAGAATTCACAAACACTGGAGTTTAGGGATATATAGGAGGCATGGATGAAACATCATCATCCAATGGTGGGGGACAATCAGCAATGTGGATGGATGGCCTAGGGTCAGCTGCAGACGTCAAGAGGAGTGGGCACCAGGCTCTGAGGATCTGCCCAGTGCCTGGCTAAATCTTGGCAAAAATGAAATGGACATAAACCACAGAGGTTGCTAGCAGTTCTGGAAGAACTCCTATGGATGGTGTCCGCTAGTCATGAGCTCTTTCTAAATTCAGTGTTCTACCTCCTACCTCCCTCTGTTTTTGCCACACCCTTCTCTTAGCTCTTTGTTACTTTGCAAGGTGCTATACTCTGGATCATGGAAAAAGCAAGAGAGTTCCAGAAAAGCATCTATTTCTGCTTTATTGACTATGCAAAGCCTTTGACTGTGTGGATCACAATAAACTGTAGAAAATTCTGAAAGAGATGGGAATACCAGACCACCTGATCTGCCTCTTGAGAAATCTGTATGCAGGTCAGGAAGCAATAGTTAGAACTGGACATGGAACAACAGACTGGTTCCAAATAGGAAAAGGAGTTCGTCAAGGCTGTATATTGTCACCCTGTTTATTTAACTTATATGCAGAGTTCATCATGAGAAACGCTGGACTGGAAGAAACACAAGCTGGAATCAAGATTGCCAAGAGAAATATCAATAACCTCAGATATGCAGATGACACCACCCTTATGGCAGAAAGTGAAGAGGAACTCAAAAGCCTCTTGATGAAAGTGAAAGTGGAAAGTGAAAAATTTGGCTTAAAGCTCAACATTCAGAAAACAAAGATCATGGCATCCCGTCCCATCACTTCATGGGAAATAGATGGGAAATGGAAACAGTGTCAGACTTTACTTTTCTGGGCTCCAAAATCACTACAGATGGTGACTGCAGCCATGAAATTAAAAGACGCTTACTCCTTGGAAGGAAAGTTATGTCCAACCTAGACAGCATATTCAAAAGCAGAGACATTACTTTGCCAACAAAGGTCCGTCTAGTCAAGGCTATGGTTTTTCCTGTGGTCATGTATGGATGTGAGAGTTGGACTGTGAAGAAGGCTGAGCGCCGAAGAATTGATGCTTTTGAACTGTGATGTTGGAGAAGACTCTGGAGAGTCCCTTGGACTGCAAAGAGATCCAACCAGTGCATTCTGAAGGAGATCAGCCCTGGGATTTATTTGGAAGGAATGATGCTAAAACTGAAACTCCAGTACTTTGGCCACCTCATGTGAAGGGTTGACTCATTGGAAAAGACTCTGATGCTGGGAGGGATTGGGGGTAGGAGGAGAAGGGGATGACAGAGGATGAGATGGCTGGATGGCATCACCGACTCAATGGACGTGAGTCTCAGTGAACTCCGGGAGTTGGTGATGGACAGGGAGGCCTGGTGTGCTGTGATTCATGGGGTCGCAAAGAGTCGGACGCGACTGAGTGACTGATCTGATCTGATCTGATGTTCTGGAGCTTACATCTACCAACATTAAGATATGCTGGGTGAGTGTCTTGAGCCAAGTCTCTTGAGCTACTAGAGTTTTCTTGGAAGAAAAGCATGAGGTGGCACTAGTGGTAAAGAATCCACCTGCCAATGCAAGAGATGCAAGAGACATGGGTTTGGTCCCCTGGGTTGGGAAGATCTCCTGGAGAAGAAAATGGCAACCTACTCCAGTATTCTTCCCCGGAAAAAATCCATGGACAGAGGAGCCCTGTGGGCTACCATCCACAAGATCACGAATCGGACACAACTGAGAGACTGAGCACACAGGACACAGTGGGCTCTGTCACTGTCATCTTGCTCTGTGACTGTGTGCAAGTCACTGTTTTGTCTTGCTTCTGAGTCTCCCTTCCCTCATTTTAAAATATCTGCATATAAATAAAACAGGGGGAACACAAGTGACTGCTAACAGCAGCTGACTGTGGGGTGAGCACTTTGAGGGCTGGGGGGATGAAGAATTACTTCCTTCTTCATTGTACCTTAAATAGATTCCATTTTAGCATATCCTCATGTATATGTCAGAGAAAGCAATGGCACCCCACTCTAGTACTTTTGCCTGGAAAAATCCCATGGACCGAGGAGCCTGGTAGGCTGCAGTCCATGGGGTCGCAAAGAGTCAGACACGACTTCACTTTCACTTTTCACTTTCCTGCATTGGAGAAGGAAATGGCAACCCACTCCAGTGTTCTTGCCTGGAGAATCCCAGGGATGGGGGATCCTGGTGGGCTGCCGTCTATGGGATCGCACAGAGTCGGACACGACTGAAGCAATTTAGCAGCATGTATATGTATCATACGTGTGTGTGTGTGTGTGTGTGCATGTAGAGAGAGAGACTTTAGATCTGATTTACAGTTATCATCTATTATGTTCTAGACACTAACTACAGTATAAGTATGTAAGTGCTCAAAGGATTTGTTTTCCTAGTGAACAGTGGCTCTTAGAGGGCAAGAATGAAGAACTGGTGCCTTGTCTAGAATTTGTCCCTAGAGCCGTTCATGCAATCTGGAACATGGTAAGTGTTAAATGTTTATAAAATGCTTTACTTTTTAAAAATATATAATTTTTCTTTTATTTCTTTTGTCTTGGGAGACATATCCAAAATATATTACTACAATGTATGTCAGAGAGTGTTCTATGACATATATTTTCCTTTAGAAGTTTTACGGTTTTACATTTAGTGCTTAATCCATTTTGCATTTACTTTTGTAGATAATGTGAGGAAATGTTCTAATCTCACTGTTTTACATGTAGCTTTTCAGTTTTCATAGTATTGCTTATTGAAGAGTCTGTCTTTTCTCCACTATGTATTCTTGACTCCTTTGTCATAGATTAATTGACCACAGGTGCCTGAATTTATTTCTGGGCCCTCCATTTTGTTCCATTAATCTATGTGTCTATTTTTATGCAATTGCCATGCTGTTTTGATTACTGTGGCTTTGTAATATACTTTGAAGTCTGGGATGGTGATACCTCCAGCTTTGTTTTTTTTTCCCCCTCAATATTGCTTTGGCAGTTGAGGTTTTATATGGTTCCATGTACATTTTATATTATTTATTCCAGTTCTATGAAAAATGCTATGGGTATTTTTATAGGCAAAAGAGATAAAAGCAAAATTAAACAAATGAGACCTAATTAAGCTTAAAAGATTTTGCACAGCAAAGGTAGTCATCTTTAAAAATGAAAAGACAATCTATAGAATAGGAGAAAATATTTGCAAATGATTTGACCAGCAAGGGGTTAATATACAAAATACATAAACAGATACATAAGCAGCTCATATGACTCAGAAAAAAAAAATTTAAAAATGAGCAAAAGAACTTAGTAGACATTTTTCAAAGAAGACATGTGGATGACCAACAGGCACACCAAATGGTGCTCAACATTGCTAATTATCAGAGAAATGCATATAAAAACCATAATTAGATATCACCTCATACCTATCAGAATGGGTATCACCAAAAAGTCAACAAATCACAGATGTTGGCAAGGATGTGGAGAAAATTGAACCCTCCTATACTCTCATGGAGAAGTATACTCCATGGAGAAGTATATTCCTATACTCCCATTGGAGAAGGCAATGGCAACCCACTCCAGTACTCTTGCCTGGAGAATCCCAGGGACAGAGGAGCCTAGTGGGCTGCCGTCTATGGAGTCACACAGAGTTGGACATGACTGAAGCGACTTAGCAGCAGCAGCAGCATACTCTCATGAGGAATGTACATTGATGCAGTTATCATGGAAAATAGTATGGAAGTTCATAAAAAATCTAAAAATAAAACTAACATATGGTCCAGCAAATCCACTCTTGGCTATATATCTAGAAAAAAAAAAGAAAACACTAATTTGAAAAGATACATGCACCCCAATGTTTCTAGCAGCACTGTGTACAAGAGCCAAGATATGGAAGCAACCTAAATGTCCATTAGCAGAGGAATGGGTAGAGCATAGCGGATACAATAGAATATTCAGTTCAGTTCAGTCACTCAGTCGTGTCTGACTCTTTGTGACCCCAAGAACTGCAGCACGCCAGGCCTCCCTGTCCATCACTAACTTCTGGAGTCCACTCAAACCCATGTCCATCGAGTCAGTGATGCCATCCAACCATCTAATCCTCTGGCCTCCCCTTCTCCTTCTGCATCAGGGTCTTTCCCAATGAGTCAGGTCTTCACATCAGGTGGCCAAAGTATTGGAGTTTCACCTTCAACAACAGAATATTACTTAGCCATAAAAGGATGAAATTCTGCCATTTTCAGCAACATGAATGGAACTAGAGAATATCATTCTTAGTGAAATAGGTCAGACAGAGAAATACAAATACTGTATGATGTTATTTATGTGCAAGATCTAAAAAAATGAATGAGTGTACATAGCACAGCAGAAACAGACACAGACATAAAACGCAAACTAGTGGTTACCAGTGGGGAGAGGGGAGAGGCAAGATGGGGTGCTCGCTAAGAGATACAAACTGCTATCTCTAAAATAGACAAGCAACAAGGATACATTGTATCACACAGGGATTCATAGTCATTACCCTGTAATAACTTTTAATGGGTTATAATCTGAAAAACTGAATAACTATGTCATGCACCTGAAAATAATATAACACTTTAAATCAACTATACATCAATCTTAAAAATTTAAAAATATAATCATGAAAAAATATATAAATCTCCAGAATAAAGTACTAGATTAGGAAAAAGTCTTTGGAAGTGGGCTTCCAGAGCTTGGGAGTCTGTATATTAAAGGGCTTCTCTGGTGGCTCAGTGGTAAGGAGTCTGCCTGCAGACAGTATAGGAGACATGGGTTCCATCCCTAATCCAGGAAGATCCCACATGCTGCAAAGCAACTGAACCTCTGCACCACAACTCTTGAGCCTGTGCTCTGGAGCCCAGAAGCTGCACCTATTGAGCCCATTCGTTGCAGCTACCAAAGCCTGAGCACCCTAGAGTCTGTGCTCCACAACAAGAAAAGCCACCACAATGAGAAGCCCAAACACTGCAACTGGGGGTAGACCCAGCTCGCTACAACTGGAGGAAAGCCCATGCCACAACGAAGCTCCAGCAAGCTAAATAAAGAAATAAACTTATATAAAAAAAGGTGCACCCCAAGGGGCTTTGCATCCTTAGGAAGAAGTGTGTATCTCTGACCATCCTGCTTCTTAGTGTAGGATCTTAGGGGCTGTGTGGCCCGGGAGGTCAGAGTCAGCAATGGGAACCAGGGGCAGTTATGGTTGGTTTGGATCCTGGGTAGAGACTATTTTCTCTAGGTCTTCTGAACTTGCAATAGGTCAGGGCTTCCAGGTATTTGTAGCCAAAGATCAAGGCAAAGCGCAGAGGTGGATCTTGTTCCTGAATAAGGCAAGAAACAGGTGTGGAAGGTAAAGACTTCAAGGAAGTTCTTACACACCAAGTCTTCGCTTCGGGCACAAGGCAAGGGTTTTCACTGTGGCAGGCGCTTTCCTCCTAGGAGCCAGGCTGTCTGCTTCCAGGCCTTTTTCCCTGTGACATCTGCTCGAGCAGCCAGGAGCCGGGTTGTAAGCTTCCTTCCTCTCTTTCTTCTGTGCATTGAGGTCCGGAGGCAATGATGAAGAGAACGCGGGTGGGAGAACATTGCGTGTGCAGAGCTTAAGTGCTGTCTTCAGGGTTTGGGAAAACGTGATTCTGTCTGAGCAGTTTACTGGCGGTTTTGCAACTCATCCCCCTGAATTAGGGACCGAATGAAGTCATTAGACTCTAATCAAAAACAGCTAATCAGGAGCCAGTGGGAGCTCCACCAATTAATCGCGGCTGGAACCCAATGAGCTCAAGGACCCAAGGCTGGATGAATAAAAGTAATACAATTAAATATCAGTGCCATGCGATGCTGCACAACTTCAAGAATGGGTTATGAGCAACTCAGGCTTTCCTGTCATATGAGAATCAGAGATGCTGAAACGTGGATGGGCTGGGGAGACACTTTGGAGCTTGCCTGGAGCTTTTCAGAGGTAGAGATGAATGTAAGCAAAAAGTGGGAGAATGTGAAAAAGAAGACAGACATGGATTTTTGTAGATGTGACAACATGGTAATAATATGGCAAATATAACATAGCAATATGACTTGAATTATTATTATATGTGATAAGTCCTCTTCCATAGGGTTTAAATAACTTACACCCATGTCCTTTGTTGAGGTGTCCTTCTCTCCATCTAAACTATGAAGACTGGGGCTGTTTCAGATGTGGTCTCTTGTTCCACACCCAGAATAGCACTTGGCACATGGTAGCTGATAAACAATTATAGACTTATTTCATTAATTCAGGGCAGAGCAAGGATTTGAACTGAGATTTTTCAATTCTAAATTTTGCATGCCTTTTCCTATACCACTCAGACAGAAGCATTCAGTGTCTCTATCTAATCAAAATAAGTACTATTAACTGTTAGCATGCTGTAGTCCACGCCCACTTAAAGTGGGGAAAGTGTTGACGCACGTTAAGAAGTTGAGGGCATCTGTGCATTCTGGTTAAGTGTCTGTTGTGTACATTTTAGAGTGGTTGAATATCTTTGTGTGTATTGTGTAGAGAAGAGGAATTCAGTGTGTCAATACATGTTTGTTCATATGTTTTACTGGGGTGTGTACTGTGAAAGTTGGAAATTTAAGACAACTATAAGATTTTCCCTATCTCAAATATGCCCTATTTATATAGAACACTGGAGGAGGAAATGGCAACCCACTCCAGTATTCTTGCCTGGAGAATCCCATGGACAGAGGAGCCTAGCAGGCTATACAGTCCATGGGGTCACAAAGAGTCGGACACGACTGAGTGACTTTCACTAATATAGGACATATTTGAAAATGAAGTGTGTGTGTGTGTGTGTGTGTTTGATTGATGATTACACCTGCAAAACAGGTGAGACCCATGGCGACCCAGGAAATCCAGAATATTTTAACACACATATGTGTGTACATGTCGTGTATGTTTCTGAATGGACATTTGTGTGTATTTAATTTTGTGTGTATTGGTGTCAAGAATTCATAAGAATAAAAGAGTACTGGAGTGGGTTGTCATTTCCTTCTCCAGGGGATCTTCCCGACCCAGAGATCGAACCTGGGTCTCCCGCATTGTAGACAGATGCTTTTACCCTCTGAGCCACCAGGGAAGCCAACAGAGCAGTAGAAGTTGTTAAATTATTCAGGTCTTTCCAGGTTGTAGGTGTATAATAGAGGCATTAATAAAATTAACAAGTAAGAGCAGGTCAGCCACAAAAAGATGTGTTTTTCTTCTTCTTTTTTTTTTTTTTAAAGCAGATCAATGAGCTGAGAAAAGAGGCCATACATATCTTATGGTGACAAAAACCTATATGGTTAAAAAAAAAAAAAGTGAGCACAGACAGTGAGGAGGAGAAATGTGAACTACATTGTGCTGCAGAGTGTCTTTCATGTACAGCATCCACTCTTGTGTCCTCTTTATGCCTCCTGCCTTGTTCCCCACGAGTAACTCCAGCCTGTGATGCCCAAGATAGCTGAGACCTTTCATCCTCTTACTGCCACAGTTTGGAAAAATAGCTCAGCGTGACCTCCGTCATGTAAGGGACCAAAAGAGGCAGCTGGAAGGAGTTGGCTGCTTCATTTCAGGTGATTCAGGAAAGAAATCCCAAGGATGCTCTTGGCATCCTCACTCCTTTTCAGAGAGTGCTGCCCCCGAGTCTGCGGTTGATACAAGCACCCCCTGGGGCTGGGAAATCCACTTGCTTAGTTCAGCCTGGCTTTGCTGGGTGTGCCACAGAGGTTGGAATAGTGTTGTTCTTCCTCCTACTCTGCCTCTTTGGTGCTGTAGTTTCTCAGCAGCTCCATGCCCCCTAATCATCCCTTTTTCATGCACGCTCTATGCGTTCATAGCAGTGGAGCATCTGTGACTGTTTCTAACTGTTACAATACTGCCAGTAGTACTAGCTATATGGTAGGCCGTTGGAAGGTGGAGTTTAATCACTTCCCTTTGAATCTGGACTGGCCTCAGTGAATTATTTGAACAGGAGAATGTGTCCCAGGTGGCTTTCTGCAACTTCTGAGGCTGTCTCATAAGAGTTTCTGCTCAGACCCCTTTCCTCTTTGGGAACCAAACTGCGAGTCTGGGAGATGCTCACATCCTTGGAGAGACCACTGTGGCTCACCTTGTCTTTGTAGGCACTCTGGTCTACAGCCTGAGCTAGCAGCTGGCTGACAACTGGCATCCTTTCCTACACAAAATGCCACCCCAGCCCAGGTGCCAGACAAGTGAGTGACGAGGCCATCCTGTGCGTGGATGTGCCAGTCAGTGTCATGCAGACAATTTGCCCAGGTGAGCTCTTCCTGAGAAAACTGATGCTCAGAGTAAAGCGGTTGAGAGTGTTAAGTGTTGGAATAGTTTCTTACACAGTGACTGATAACTGGAATAGCAGCGTTAGAAATAGCTAGGATATACTGAACCATTGCTGTTTGTCAGTAACCATTCCTGGGCATTTATATACATTATTTCATTGTATCTTCACAATAATCTCAGGGCTTTGGAGCTTTTATTATTCTCCTTCTCCATATGAGGAAGTTGTGGTGAAGAAACTGTCTTAGATCACACAGCTCCTAATAGCACAGATGTACCACACTAGGCTGTTTTTGCTCAGTTGTGTTCGACTCTTTGTGACCTAATGGACTGCAGCATGTCAGGCTTCCCTGTCCTTCATCATCTCCTGGAGTTTGCCATCCAACATCTGTGATGCCATCCAACCATCTCATCCTTTTCTTAACTACCTCCCTCCTTTATAGCCCTGTCAATGTGTAGGGACTTTTTTTTTTTTTTTTTTTTTTTGCTTGGAATAAACTTCTCAATCATTCCACTTGAACTGATAAATTCATTCTGATCCTTTATGGCCTAGCTCCATAACCATATCTTTCATACTCAAATCCATGTAGATTTCCTGTGCAGGTACAGAAGCACCACTGGTCCTAATGGAGGGAAAACAGACAAATTACTAGACCTACCTAAGGTTCACTCTTCTCTGTAAAATCAGCTACAATGACTTCCTTATGTTTGTTGTGAAGATTAAATGGGGTGAGCAATGCTGAAACGGGTCCTATACGGAGGATCAGGAGGCACACGCCAAGCGTTATTAAAGCGGCGCTGCAGGCTGGGAGGACGCACACCGTAGCCGGCCACCTTTCACTCTGTGTGTCTCTACGCAGACAGTTGCCTAAGGCACCACTTGCGTCCTCGAGGAGTTCATTGTTCAGCAGAACGGAAAACAAGCAAAAGAACCAGTATGTAAATGAGAGTCATAACAGGGTAGAGGGGGGGCACAGCGCGTTTGTACCTCAGAAAGGGGCCCTCACTTGCTTTGGGATAACAGATTGTGAAGGATTCCTTGGCCCTGAAATGAGCCCTGCAGGATGCGAAGGAAAACCAGGTATCCCAGATAAGAACGAGCTTGAGCAAAGGTGTGAAGGCATCCTACAGTAGGAATTATGGGAAGATCTCCAAGTGACCTGGTTCCTCAAAGGCAGAACAGGATTCAGGTGAAGGTGGCCTGAGGCAGAGAGGCAGGAGAGCCAGTTAGAGAGAACACTGACTTCCAAGCTGAAGACTTTATGCTCAGGTCAATGAGAAGCTGTCAAAGAGTTTAGAACAATGAATCAGATGAACTGATCTATGCGTAGAACAGTTGCCTGGAGGACCGTTTTGGAAGGGGCAGAACAGGAGGTAGAGAGATGGACCTAGAGGATTTTGTAATATTCTTTAAAAAAAAGGTGATGACGGTGTAACCCTTAGGCAGGGCAGTGGGCACTGGAGAAATGCCAAAGGTAAGGAAAGAGGAAAGCTTGGTGACTGGTTGGCCAAGAGGAAAAAAGATGGGAAGGACTCTGAGTTCATACCTTGATTTCCGACTTGGGTAATTCAAAATTAAGACTAAAGAAGGAAGGTCAGCACCCTCCAACCCTCCAGGGAGGGGCCGTGCTGTGGGGAGGACAGTAAGTCCCACAGCCTCCAGTGTGGGAGTCATGGGCCCGTAGGAGCATCAGTCCAAGCACCGCAGTAGATCCACTTCTGTGATTAAAGCTGAACTCTAATTGTGCCACACAGCATAATAAGTGTGGCTTTTAACAATGCACTGCTGGAGTGAAGTTGTCAGAAAAGCCGGGGGCGGAGGAGGTAATCTGTGAAACTTCAAAGAAGAGAAGATTGAAGCCATTTTATGTGGCTGGAAATGAGGCATTTGTCAGCGATGCCAATGTGCTGTCAGCTCCACAGGGAGAGATGACTGGGCACCCTGGGGGGAGGACTGGTGAGGGTGTCAACCTCCAGTCACCAGAGGCCAAGTGTGGGGTAAGAAGTGTCAGTCACATCACATCCCTGTTCTGACCTGGGTCAGAAGGAAACCAAGGTCATGTCAGAGCATTTAGCTTCGTAACCAAGGAACCTTGTAACCTGCCTCTGTCAAGAGGGAACTGATGTGCTCAGCATTATCACAGACAGTTCAGAGCTTTAATTCCCCAGGAAATTTGCACTTTAAAAGAACAGTGAGAGGGCAACACTTTTAGGAAAAAGAAAGTGAAAGGTAAGAATGAATTGGTGGTACAAGGGAAAAGGGGCTTCTGAGCAAGGTCAGCTGAAAGAGGCACCTCGCGGGTAAAAACCCTTCTATCCATTCAGTTGTCAGGATTTGGGGTCCAGAGGGAGTGGGGGATGCCTCTGAGTCCAAACAGCTTGGAAGCCATTTCTGGGAGCGATAACCTGCTCCAGATGCAGGAATCCTGCTTTTTAAGCCATTGTATTACCTGTTGGTCCCCTTCACATATAGGCTGTTTATCTATCACTTGGGCACTTGAGAGGCAGCCTCCTCCACAGTGGTCTTCCTGCTTCCATTGCTCTAATCTAATCTTTTTCCTCTGTGCAACCATGGTAATAGCTTTAAACTTAAACGAAATCTTCTTCCTGCTCATGGTGTCCTCCCGAGCTGCATGCCCTGGTCTCTTACCAACCTGTACAATTTTGGTCTCAAGGTGACACCTCCTCCCTTGTTCTCTGCATTTGCCCTTTTCGGTTCCTTGAACACCCTGAGGTTTTGCCTCTCTGCAGACCTTTCCACAGGCTCATTGCTCTCTTAATGCCTCTTTATCCTTTAGCTTAGTTTAAATAACACTTCTTCAGAGAGATACTTACTGAGTCTCAAATTAAGTTGCCCCCTGCCACACTCAACACATAGATTGTTCTGTTCCAACATTTTATCTTCTTTTGTAAGATTTGTGGTTATTTTGTTGTTATGATTATTTATATTTTGAAGTTTCGTTTTGACTCTGAACTCTAGAAGAGCAAGGATAATGGTTGTGTTTTTGCCACTGCATCAACATGCCTGGAACAGTGCCTGATATAAATGCCCCACAAATATTTGTCACATGAATAAAGGAAGGAGTGAATGAATAAACAATTCTTTGGTAATTCTGATGAGCAGAAACCTCAGGACCCTGTGTACCAGATAATGTCACAGAAGTACCAAGTAGCTTGTGTAGGCAAAGAGACAAGCAAGGGATTGAGAAAAACGTACTGATAACTTTCTGGCCACTTTACAATTGTGTCTTGTACACACTTTCTGTAGCAGGACAGCTTTGAGGGGCTGAAGTTACATTAGACCAGTGGGTCTCAAACTCTCCAGAAGAGCTTATTAAAACTCAGATTAGAGGGCCTCTCAATGTTTCTGATTCAGTGGTCTCAGGTGGGCTTTGAGCATTCCCAGGTGTTATTGATGCTGCTGGTCTAGGAGATCATTAGGTCATAAACTGTATAGGGCGAGGATTCTGCTTTTCACATTTATTATAGTTACATATAGATGCTCTTATAAAAGCACATATTTTTTTACATATACTTTCACATAATATTTTTTGATTTGGCAAAACTAATACAATTATGTAAAGTTTACAAATAAAATAAAATTAAAAAAATAAATTAATTAATTAAAAAAAAAAGAAAGAAACTTGGTGGCCACCTGTGCCCAACCTCTAATTGTATCCATGGGGCTAAGTCCTCTCCTCCTATTCATCTCTCTTCTACATCAGATAATCAACACTATCTCAACCTCCCATCCACTTGACTTTCTCTGGGGACTTTTATCTTCCACAGTCCTCCCAGAGAAAAATGATCTATTCTTTTTTATTTTTTTCACTTCTATTAAGGCCTTATGGCAGAAAGCAAAGAAGAACTAAAGAGCTTCTTGATGAAAGTGAAAGAGAAGAGTGAAAAAGTTGGCTTAAAACTCAACATTCAGAAAACTAAGATCATGGCATCTGGTCCCACCACTTCACGGCAAATAGATGGGGAAACAGTGACAGATTTTATTTTGGGGGGCTCCAAAATCACTGCAGATGGTGACTGCAGCCATGAAATTAAAAGATGTTTGCTTCTTGGAAGAAAAGTTATGACCAACCTAGACAGCATATTAAAAAGCAGAGGCATTACTTTGCCAACAAAGGTCCATCTAATCAAAGCTATGGTTTTTCCAGTAGTCAGGGATGGATGTGAGAGTTGGACCATAAAGAAAGCTGAGCGCTGAAGAACTGATGCTTTTGAACTGTGGTGCTGGAGAAGACTCTTGAGAGTCCCTTGGACTGAAAGAAGATCCAACCAGTCCATCCTAAAGGAAATCAGTCCTGAATATTCATTGGAAGGACTGATGCTGAAGCTGAAACTCTAATACTTTTGCCACCTGATGCGAAGAGCTGACTCATTTGAAAAGACCGTGATGCTGGGAAAGATTGAAAGTGGGAGGAAAAGGGGACGACAGGATGAGATGGTTGGATGTCATCACCGACTCAACGGACATGAGTTTGAGTAAACTCTGGGTGTTGGTGATGGACAGGGAGGACTGGTGTTCTGCGGTCCATGGGGTCACAAAGAGCCAGACACGACTGAGCCACTGAACTGAACTGAAGGCCCTGATGATACCCAATAAGCCTCTCAAGTTGCAGTGTTAATGAATAAAAACAGACCAAGATGCTACTTCTCTAAAGATAAATTATACTCTGATATCTAACTGAATGTTTGTATCCAGCAACAGTGTTCATAAAGGTGGTCAGTCTCTACGACCGTAGCTTGGTGGCCGAAATAAATGTTCACGTGCACGCATGCGTGCTTTGTTGCTTAGTCGTGTCCAACTCTTTGCAACCCAAGGACTGTAGCCTGCCAGGCTCCCCTGTCCATGGGATTCTCCAGGCAAGAATACTGGAGTAGGTTGCCATTTCTTCCTCCAGGGGATCTTCCCAAACCAGAGACTGAACCTGGGTCTCCTGCACTGCAGGCAGATTCTTTACCATCTGAGCTACAAGGGAAGCCCTAAATGTTCACACATACTGTTAAAAATGTTTTATTTAGCAAGTCTTTTTAATATAGCATCTAAAAGATTGTGGGGTAGGTGATGATGAGAAGAAATTACTTCTCTGAACTTTAGAAACATTTGCATGTATGATGTTAAGTGGTGTGTTTAATAGCATCTAATCTATCCACAAGGATCTTTATTGAGAAAATATTTTGGTATGGTAGGTAGATTTGCCACTTGTACCTGAAAAAAAAAATGCACACGTACATTTAAAAGTATGGATGAAGGCAAAGATGCGTGTGTGTAACTGTTTTTCCTTCATGAAATTACAGTTTTTCCCATCTCACCCTATAGACTTCATATGAAATAAGTTTTGTCCTATTAAAAGTGACCTATCACAACCCGCATTATCTGTTCTTATTCGTGTTATATTGTATCACTTGCCTCATACTCATTAAATAAGCATTTAGTAACATTTCTAAAGAATGATGACTGGTTGATCAAGTTGGAAACTACTGGGATTCAAAGTAATTTTTTTTTTTTTAATGGCAAAGCATCACTATCCCTGAATGATTCACCAGGCTGATTTAATTTTGTCTCTCCCATGCTTTCCTGTAGATCTACCCCAAATCCCTGGCTGAACAGTGCTAGAAATTGATGAAATGTTCTACTCTGTGTCACATAGACACACAAAGTTCAATTTCAGCACTGATCCTCTCATCTACAGGTTTGGTTATACTTAGGGAAAATCAAATATTTTCTTTCCTCTTGAACCAGATAGATACTCCTGACAGTGAGAAACGAAACGGAAAACGAATGCACTGAACACATTCTATCTGCCAAGTGCTGTCTGTGTATCAGTAACGATCCTCACACTAATGCCAGGAGATAGATATCATTATTCCTTTCAGGCAGATTAAACAAAAAGCAAGGGGAAAAGGAAAATAAAAGGAGTGAGATCATATGCTTGAAATCACATATGCAGAAAATGGCCAAGAATAAAATCAGAAACAGGTTTGCTTGTCACTAAATGCCATGCATATGTTTGAATAGGCTCATTGTCTACAGCAGACCTGATGGTGGCTACCTGTCAGCTTTGGAAACAACAACCAAGAAACCTAAGTCATTGGAAATAGTCTTTCATTTGTTTAATTCCAAGGAGTCTGTGTAGTATCTTCTCTATTAATTTCAAGATAAGGAGTTGATACTACTATTCTGCAACTTCTCTGAGTTGTCTTCCATTTCCTTCTTTTTCTTTTCATTTTATCTAATTTTGAGGATAAAATTCAGTCCTTCTAACCCATGAATTTTCCTCTGAAGTTAATGGAAGTAACTTCCTTCATTCTATTACCCTAGACTCCTGTGACTTCAACTTTTGATGACTTGACTTACACCTGTTTTTTGTCCAGGGATATTAGAGTTGATGGGAGAGATGTAGGAGGCTGAAATTTAGGATCAAATCAGTGACATAAGTTTCTTTTCAATCTCTGATTTCCTTCCCAGGAGAGAGAAGAGAGGTAAAATTATTTAATTGGTATTTTCAACCAATTCTCTCTGAAGTTCATTCCTCTTCTGCTAAATACATGGGAATAAAATGATTTTTTTCTTTTTGCCTCTTTCACAGAGCTAATGTGAAGTTCAAATGAGACAGTATAAGGGAAAGTGTCTTAAAAGTTCTGTAATTAGTATAATTGTTAGGGCAACAGCAAAAATTACAACAAAAATCCATGAATCCATGAACTAACTGGAAAATATCTAAGTTAAAACTCTTAGGAGAATGTCCATGGATATAATATATGCTTGTTATGTTTATTCCTAAATTCCTAGTAAAGTCTAATTTATTTATACATCTTAATATTTTGGAATCAGTAAATATTTAAAAATTAATACCAGACCATTTTTAATAGATTCTCTAGTCAATAAAGATAGAAAACAAAGTTACCAATGAGGGCAGGAAAAAGATGGTTTAAACTATTCAAGAAATCAGACATTATTTAAGAGCTCATAAAATCTATTTAGCTGCATCCAAATCCTTGCCCATAATACACAAATCATTCTTATTTATATTCAGTCTTTGATATTGCAGTAAATTTTCATGTACTAAAGTGGCATTTAAAAGTGAACATAGTCTAACCCCTTCTTTTCCCAACACAGGGAATTTTAAAACATCAGCAGACTAGTAGGACTTAGTTTTCCCCTCTGTAAAATTAGGAAGTTGAACTAGATGAGGATTAGAAAGAACACAGCAGGTTGATCCAACACTGTTCACCTCCTTGCTCGTGGCAGGCATCGCTAACTGAAAGAGTGCTTTCTCACTGAGCTAGGAAGTAGCCTTGGAATCATTCTTTCCTCACTGCTCCCGGCAGCTGCTATTAATCAATTGACACTTAGCTACGGTAGGATTAGATAACTTCTATTAATAAAATTTCATTGTTTAACTCTGACATTTTCAAAGTGTATAAATGCAATGAGTTGTCTAACTCCTAAAATTCGTTTTGTTGAAAGACAGTCTGTTCTGTACTCCAGAAGGTGTTGACAAATTTCAGTTGGTATTTCTCATTCAGTTGTCTGTCTTCTCTGGTCCTCATTCTGTGAACGGTACCGGTGTCTCTCAGGAGGAGATGCCAACTAAATGAAACAGCCCAGCAGGAAACCCTGTTTGGCAATTCTAACAAGGCTTGAAGAATTGGTTTCCTCATTAGAAACAAGGGGAAGTTTCCTATCTGGTGAATATGCAAGTTCTGGGCACTGATCTGATGGGGTGGCTTTGCCTGAACAAAATACTGAGGCATAAGGAATACCAGTGGAAAGCAAATGCTTGGTAATGATAGGACCTAACATGTACCTTGCAGGAGATAAAAATTCCATTTCCGTGTCACGCTTTATCTGAGTTAACACACTTTAGTCCTGGGAGTAGGAAGACATTACCTTCTGAATGAAGATGATCACTCTACAGAACTCCTACTATGCGCCTTCATGCACATCATTTTATATGAAAGTGGAAGTGAAGTTGCTCAGTCGTGTCTGACTCTTTGTGATAGCCTGCCAGGCTCCTCCTCTGTCCATGGGATTTCCCAGGCAAGAATACTGGAGTGGGGAGCCAGTGGGGAGCCAGTAATTTCTTCTCCAGGGATCTTCCTGACCCAGGGATCAAACTCAGGTCTCCCACATTGCAGGCAGACTCTTTACCAACTGAGCTACAAGGGAAGCCCAACAGTCTAGCATATGCCAAAGATCATCCCAAGCTGGGGCATGGATTCCCCACCTCCCATCTGTTACTGGCTAAGGGCTATGACATAGATGATGGGGTAGCAGGTAGAGGACAATAAAACTGCCTGGCATTTCTGGTCTCTGCACAAGGTCTAGGAAGGACCCGGGTGGAGTGTGGGTACCTTTAGGAGAAAGAGACCATTGCCTCCTAGCTAGAAAGTGGCATAGCACTTTTTATCTGTCATCTAATTTTATTCTTGTTAAAACCCTATGATATAGATGGTAGTATTTTTACCCATGTAACAGATGAAGAAACAGTTCTCTGGGGATTGTAACTTGCCCAAAATCACACAGGCAGTAAGTGAAAGAGTCAAGCTGTGAACAAGGCAACCTAACTCAAGGGTGAACATGACTCTAGTTCTCAAGGAGCTAACAATTATATCTAAAATAAGGGGAGTATAAGGGTGAAAAAAGTATTCTGGGTCTGGGTGGACCAGAGACTTCACGGAGCGGTGGAAACAGAAGGCAAGGGGCTCAGAGAAGGATCAGGGAGAACTGTCGAGGCAGTTTCAAGAATGAGATGAAACAGTTGACTTTTTAAGAATAAGTGGAGGGTCCTACACTGTTGGTGGGAATGTATATTGATACAGCCACTACGGAGAACAGTATGAAAGTTCCTTAAAAAAGTAAAAATTGAGCTACTGTGGGCTTCCCCAGTGGCTCAGTGGTAAAGGATTCGCCTGCAATGCAGGAGCTACAGAAGATGTGAGTCTGATCCCTGTTTTAAGAAGATTCCCTGGAGGAAAAATTGGCAACCCACTCCAGTATTCTTGCCTGGACCATCCCATGAACAAAGGAGCCTGGCAGGCTACAGTCCATGAGGTCACAAAGAGTCTGAGTGACTGAACACGTATGCACGCATAACACTGCAATCCCACTGCCGAGCATATATCTGGAGGAAAACATAATACGAAAAGAAGCATGGACCCCAATGTTCATTGTAGCACTGCTTACAGTAGCCAAGATATAGAAGCCACCTAAATGTCTATCTGGAGAAGGCAATGGCACCCCACTCCAGTACTCCTGCCTGGAAAATCCCATGGGCGGGGGAGCCTGGTGGGCTGCAGTCCATGGGGTCGCTGACGGTCGGACACGACTGAGCGACTTCACTTTCACTTTTCATTTTCATGCATTGCAGAACGAAATGGCAATCCACTCCAGTGTTCTTGCCTGGAGAATCCCAGGGACAGGGGAGCCTGGTGGGCTGCCGTCTATGGGGTCTCACAGAATCGTACACGACTGAAGTGACTTAGCAGCAGCAGCAAATGTCCATCAATACAGGAATGGATGAAGAAGATGTGATACATATATATGATGGAATATTACTCAGCCACGAAGAGGATGAAATAATGCCATTTGCAGCAACATGGATGAATCTAGAGAATGTCATACTGAGTGAAGTAAGTCACACAGAGCAGAAGTATTGTATGACATCCTTTATATGTGAAATATAAAAACAAATGATACAAATAAACTTACCCAACAGAAACAGACTCACAGACTTAGAGAATGAATTTATGGTTACTGGAGGCAGGGAAGGATGCAGAGGAAAGGATAGTTAGGGAGTTTGGGATTTGCATGTGCGCACTGCTATATTTAAAATGGATAACCAACAAGGTCCTTGTTTTACACATAGAACTCTACTCAGTGTTACGTGGGAGCCTTGATGGGAGGGGAGTGTGGGGAAGAATGGACACGTGTATATGTCTGGCTGAGTCCTTTCGCTGTTCACTAGAAACTATCACGACATTGTTTGTTAATTGGCTATACTCCAATACAACATAAAAAGTTAAAAAAAATAAATGGAGGGTAACTTAAGGGATCTTCAAAAACAAAAAGGCAACTGTTATCTGTCAACACCTGCTGTTTGCGTGTAAGTGAGTCACAGTTATGGATGAGTAGTAAGTACAGAAGGGGCACCTTGTAGTCAATTCTCCTAAGAGGCACTAATAATTAATCAATAAAAGAAAGAAAACATTAGTTGAAGATGTTTCTTCAATATGTGTTTAATGATGGCTTCATCAAATGCCATGGAAATGTTTCTGAGCCTTACTTTAGAGCTCAGACAGAAAGATTCCAGAATTCACTTTTTCCTAGCTCCTGTTCATTTTCTGTTCTCTCTACCTCTCTGCCACACTTCACCACCTCACAATGTTCTTGGAACTACCTTTAAGTGAGTGACAGAATTCTGTTCTTTAAGCCGGGCTTTTAGAAATTGTGGCCTTAGTTTATTTTCATTCCAATTTAGGCTTTGACATCTTGGCAGTAAATTGCTTTTAAGTTCATTCCTGCCAATCCCCCTCTCCCCACCTCGTTTTTGCCGTTTTATGCTTCTCTTCTGCTTTCTGCTTTATCCACAAATAAAATGTATACATATATAGGTTACACACACACATTCATGGCTTGCTCACAGTTTTGGGGTTTGGGAGTTGTTGGGTTTTGTTTCCCAATCATAAACAATGTTTCTATTCTACTACCATCCTCTAGAGAAGACTGATAAAATTTGACTCATGAAGAGAGAGAGAGAAGAAAAAAATCCAGGAGGCGAAAAGTAATATGGGGAGAAAATGAAAGAGATTTAGTGCAGCTATCAACCGACCGTGGTGCTGTCTTTAAGAGTCTGTTGAAACAACATAATAAAAGGTAATAAAGGTTGGATTTATAGCCTACCTGGCGGATATGGCTGCCTGTTTGTATCTTGCCCATTCACAGCCCACCGAGAGTCTTTGTCTTGGGAGTGGGTTCATTTCCCCTGGGTCATTTCCCCACCTTGGACTAAAGAGGCATCAGGTAGCTCTGAGAGCATACAAATCAGATATCCAGGTGTTTTAAACTTCCTTCTAGTTCCTTCCTTTCCCTCATTTTTTTCCCCTCTGGGATTTAATAACCCAGCTTTGTTTCTTTTAAAAGCTGTTATTTGTCTCAGTTTGCCTAGGAAAGCCCTCAGTGATTCACTGAAGTAGGCAAAGGGAACTTTGAACTTTGAAGATGGTCATATCAGCTTTTGGGCTGGTCAAAGGCTTATTGCTTCCCCTTTCAAGTTCAAATAAATCTCTGCTGCTGCTGCTGCTAAGTCGCTTCAGTCGTGTCTGACTCTGTGCGACCCCAGAGATGGCAGCCCACCAGGCTCCCCCATCCCTGGGATCTCCAGGCAAGAACACTGGAGTGGGTTGCCATTTCCTTCTCCAATGCATGAAAGTGAAAAGTGAAAGTGAAGTCGCTCAGTCGTGTCCGACTCCTAGCGACCCCATGGACTGAAGCCTGCCAGGTTCCTCTGTTTATGGGATTTTCCAGGCAAGAGTACTGGAGTGGGGTGCCGTTGCCTTCTCCACAAATAAATCCCTATAAATGTCTAAATCAGCACTAATCGGTCTCTCAAGAGGAAGGTGGTGCACATTGCCCAGGGAGTTTGGCAAAATTAAGAAGCAGGGGGACAAGAGAAAGGGTGATGGCTTCCCACAGAAGGATAAGGAACTCCATCCAGGGGACAATTGGGACAGGGGTTGATCTGAATCTACAGCTCTTTCTGACACACTGCTTGTGACTGGAAGACTGAAGCTTGTTCATTCGTTCCTTCATGGAGCATTTACACAGCATCTACTTTGTGCCAGGCCTGGGATCAGTGACAGGGCTGCACAAGTGAATAAGACCAGGACTCCACCTGAAGATTCTAGCCCCCTGAGACACAACATTATAAATGCAGCACTGAAACCCATCATGTTGGTCTGTGTATTCAGGGTTCAGGAGATACAAAGGGAGGTAATACCAAGCCAGCCCTAATTGTCTTGGAAGGCTTCAGAACAAAGCTGGTCCTTGATCCTTGATTTGGGTATTTGCTTGAATAGATTGAATTAATAAGCACAGTGAAGAAAGTCAGACATTACAAGTTCAAGGTCTAAGTACTACTCCTTGTGAGATCTCAGGCAGGTCTTCTCCCCGCCCTGGACCTTAGTTTCCCTGTCTGCGCACTGAGATAGACCTGTCTCATGGGCAAGGCCATTCCAAATTGCATCAAGCAGAGTAAAAGAACAGAAACATTTTCCATGACCTGGGCTTTTGGTAGTAGGTTCTTTACTTTTGGACTTCCTGGTGGCACAGTGGTCTGCCTGCTAATGCAGAGCATATGGGTCCCATTCCTGGTCCGGGAAGATTCTACACGCCACGGAGCAACCAAGCCCACACACCGACACTACTGAGCCTGCACTCTGCAGCTGAGTGCCGCAACTACTGAAGCCTGAGGCTTAGAGCCTGTGCTCCCAAAACAAGAGACACCACTGCAGGGAGAAGCCCCCACACCACAACTAAAGGAAGCCTGCACACAGTGACCAAGACCCAGCACAAACCAAAATAAATCAGTAATTTAAAAAACCAAAAAAGTCTCCTGTCCCTCTAGAAAAAAAAGAATAAACCAACTCTTTACACTGTGTGTTTTCTCACTGCTTGTTGGACTGGCTGGGTAGCCCTTTGAGGTTCTGATTCTTTGCCAAGCAGGAGTTACAGAAACCACTCTCTTTCCCCACCCCTGAAACCTGGCTGAAAAAGTCTGGCTGAAAACCTGGGAGGGAAGCTAGGAAAATCTCAGAGGAAAGATGGAAAAGGATGTCACTGTGGGAAGGCAGGGGGCGGGATGCCAGCAGCAGAGCACTGAGCCCCTGGATGAGAGACCTCATTACTAAAGTCTGAGTCATGGTAACAGTCTGCATAAATCCCCATCAAGTCAGGGCTAATGGTGTCTGCTGGAGCCCACATCATGCCCTCAACAGGAAGCCAAGGCTGTGCTAATTGTCAGAGCCAATCAGAGGGGCTGGGGAGCATGAAATGAAGGATTAGTTCTGGGAGGTGAGCCCCCAGCCTCTCTGGGGGTCCTGGCTCTGCCTCTGGGCTGGCTAGAGCTCCTCAGCAGCAGGGTTGACAGCGACAGGGACAGTCAGAGAAAGGGGCAGTGCTCCTGCACCGCGGGGCGCAGCCTGGGTTCTGGTTCCAGCGACTGACCCCTGAGCCCTGCAGTCAGTGTGGGAACCCCAGGAGGCTTCTCCAGTTCTTCTTCCCCCTCTCTTTGGCCCATGTTTTCCTCTCTCCTCAATCTTTTCCAACATCATTTTCCCTCCTGTTTCTCTTTCCCTTTCTCTGTTCCCCGCTTTTTCTTTTCTTTCAGCCTGTCAGCCTGGTTATCTCCCTCTGCTTCTTCTGCTCACCTTCCCTCTCTCCTGTCTCTTTTCTTCCTTTTCCTCTTACCTGCTTCCTCCTCACTACTCATCTTCCGACTCCTCTCCCCTTTCTCTCTTCTTCTCCCATTTCTTTCTCATGTGTGTGTGTGTTTCTCTGTTTCCTACGCCCTGGCCTCTTTCTCTTCACCTTCTTCCTGTTCCTCTTTGTTCCCTTTTTTTTTCCCTCTTTGCTTCTTCTCTTCTTTCTCCTTTTCCTTTCATCATCGAGCTTGGCAGGAAGTAACCTGGGGTTGGCTGGACTAGATTGCTGATCCTCCTGCCTTATTTTCACCTTCAAAACACCTTCATGATTTGATCTTCACACTGACCTGGTGATGAAAGTGTGTGTGAGAAAATTAAAGCTCCAAAAAGTTCAGGGATGAGCCAAGAACACACAGACACGAAATAGAAGATCTGGGGTTGCATCCTAAATATGCCTGATGTCAAAATCTAGAATGGGTGTGTGGGTGACAAGCCAATCTTGACTATTGACAATGTTACAGGGTCACATGTGTCCCCTCAAGACCAAAAAGGAAGGTTGTAGCCACAAACTTGTCAGCCCCCTTTCCCCTCCCTGGGGACTCATTGACTTAAACATTGAGTGATTATATGCAGGCATGTTCCTGGATGCTAAGGATACAGAATCAAGAGACCCTCCATATAAAACTCACATTCTCATGAGGTTAATAGTCAGTAAAGGAATGATGAAATATGTGTATGGTATAATGGACTCAGATACTGGTTTGTCAGCTACAGGAAAGTCTGGAGTAGGTGAGGGATTGCTAAAAGCAGACATTGGAAATTATTATAATTTTGATGCTCATAGAATCTTCTTGAAAGTCTCTTCCTCTATAATTTAGGTTTGAAAAGAAATTTTGTCTTACTTCCTGAGTATGAGGAGACCATTAGCTCATAAAATTTTCTAAGGTCCTCATGCCAAATGCTTTTGAGCTAATTTTGGTAACTTAGAGGCTCAGGAAGTTACTGCCGCAGAGCAAGCGGCTGTAGTTGCCATCAAAACTTGCCTCGTCATGTAGGATTTCAGCTTGCCCCAAGCCTCCAAAATCCAGCTATTTTCTTTCTTTTCTTCCATTTAGACCTATCCTATGTCTGTAGCTGGACGCTGTCAATGCTCAGTTGCCCGTGCAATGGACAGTAGCCATGTGGGGAGCTTGCCACCTGACAAACAAGGCCAGCTCTTAGTTGCACGAACTTTGCCGTGCCTAGTGTTCCTGGTCACTGGTGGGGGAGGGTGATTATCCATGACTCCACTTTGGGGATAGAAATAGCCCAGAGATGGTCAGGGAAGTACATGATAGCTGACTCTGTCTTTAGTCATGCTTTACTCCAAATCCAGAATGCATATTGTCTTCACACGCAAATCTCTCCTTTTCTTCGAAGTCCATTCCAAATGACATCTGCTCCATGGAGACATCTTTAACAACACAGTGATCTACCAATTTTCCGAAGTCTCATAGCAAAACCTGCCAGAACTGGATTGGCCTGGATCACACCCTGCTTCTACCAACTGCCAGTTATACAGCCTAAACCATACATATATGGCTCAGATGGTAAAGAATCTGCCTGCAATGTGGGATGCCTGGGTTCAGTCCCTGGGCTGGGAAGATCCCCTGGAGAAGGGAATGGCTACCCACTCCAGTGTTCTTGCCTGGAGAATTCCTTGGACAGAGGAACCTGGCGAGCTACAGTCCATGAGGTCACAAAGACTGAGCAACTAACATTTTCACTTTTTCATATGTCATAGTGATATCTTCCATTCCTATACCTTCTTCTGCAGGTGATTTTGCCATTTTCCCATTACAAACGGAAGTCTAATTTCTAAATTAATCCATGCTTGCCTTTTAGACACCAATAGAAGTGACATTGCATGACTCCCAGCACTAGGTCAGTAAAACACAGCGGCCATCAGAAGCCCAAGGCTGCTTGTAGGTGTTTGATAGTCCCAGCTGAACCAACCTCAACTCACTTCAGCCCTTCTGGAGACAAGCTATCTCTTCCGTACTCTGTCCTAATTCCTGGCCCATAGAATCCATGAGCAGAATAAAATGGCTTTATGCCACCATTATTGGATGGTCTGTTCTGCAGCAAAAGATAACTAGAACAGTGTTAAAGTTTTTAAATCAGCAAGATTGGGCAATATTGCCAGCCTTGGAGTGTAGTTGAAAAATTAGATGAAGTAATCAATGAGAGGTACCTGACAATGCCTGACATTTAGAAGACATTTAATAAATATAATTTCTGCCACCTCATTTAACTACAGCAGTTTTAACTGTCCACAGTTCTTACCAGAATTTTTGCTCTTCTATGGCGGGGCTTGACTCATATTCAAATTGAAAGTCCTGCATTATTTAAAAATGTTTATTAAACAGATATATAAATACAAAGATCACTGGATTGGGAGCCATGTGATCTTGGTAAATACTTTCTCTCTCGGGGTTATTTTTCTCATGTGTAAATGTGAGTGCTGAGTCATTTCAGTCACGTCAGACTCTTTGAGACCCTATGGACTATGGCCTGCCAGGCTTCTCTGTCCATGGGATTCTCCAGGAAGAATACTGGAATGGGTTGCCATGCCCTCCTCCAGAAGATTTTCCCTACCCATAGAGTGAACCCATGCCTCTTACATCTTCTGCATTGGCAGGCAGGTTCTTTACTACTAGTGCCACTTGGGAAGCCCGATGTATAAATGAGAAGGCTTAAATTCAAAGGAGGGGGGCGACTGTGGCCAGATGGAGAAAAGCCTGCATCTTTTCTCAAATTCTTAAAGAACTGTTGTGAGGAAGAAGAACAGATCTATCTACCTGACTCTACAGTGGTACATTCAGGGCCCTGGATGGCACACACAAGCACAAGACAATGAAGAACTATCTGAAGAATCAGAAATGCCCAAAGGTTAAAGAGGATGTCTTGTGACACTAATGAGTGCCTTGCCCCTAGAGGTGCTATTGTGGGAAACTGAATGTTTCCTTGCAGCTCTGATGTAAAGGGCAGGCAAGCATGTAGATTTCATTCCCCATATTCTTAATTCTACCCCTGGGTGACATCTTCCAGCTCCAAAGGTGTTCAAATTTGCAAAAGATCTTTCTAGACTCTGATCTTTCAGCAATTCCTAGGTCAGTGGGTCTGCAGTGGTGCAGGTGGGGATCTGGCAAGCAAAGCCACCTGGAAGGTGGGCCGTCTGGGGCTAGCCTAACTTGTTTATTTCAGTGATGCAGGAGAAGGGAGTAGGAGGGGGGCAGTCGGGGGGAGAAATGGGGAGGAATATTGATCAGGGACTGAACTTAAGTGCTCTTTCAGAGATGATTATAGGGTCATGATTAATGGTCTGTAGAAGCTCACCAGGGGAGCACTATGTGTAGAGAACAGGAAAAAGCTCTGGAAAGTGTGGGCACAGAAATTCTGATCTAGCAGGGTTGAGTGGGGGGCTTAGAGGGCAGAAGTTAGGTTTGTATTTCTTCATAGGAGCTTCTACATTTATTAGGTGAAAAGGGGTGAACAGACAACCTCCAAAGGTTTTAGGATTAACACTGATAAAGTTTAATTCTCAGTTATATAAAATCCATGCCTCTCTTTAGGGCAAAAGCTAAGCTATCCAGGCAGCTTTAGTCTTATGACTATTTTATCAACATGAAGCTTCAACAGAGAAAGATGGGAGCATGTTTTTTTTTTTTTTTTTTTTTTTAATAATCACTATAATGGTTTATTTAAACAAGATGGTGGACTCCTTATTTCTGAATAGGGTTGCCCCTTCCAGATGGGCAGGCTGTTCAGTGAACAAGAGTGCACAATAGAGTTGGTCCTGAAATCAGTCTGCCCTGTGTTCACTAAGTGTGGGCTGCATAGGGAGCATGGATCTTTGACAGAGGGATGGGATCATGAAGAACACTGCACCAGCAATGAAAATGCTTTATGTCTGCAAATGCCATATGTACTTCTCATAGCTCATTGCTCAGAAGCAGTCACATGGCTCATCCTAAGTATAAAGAGCTAGAAAGGGCCGGCCCTTCTATGTATCCAGAAAGTGGAGAGGATCAGCTTTGTGTTCGTACTAATAGTTTCAGAGGAAAGTGAAGAGGAAAGAGAGAAAGGAGAGGAAACACAACCTTTTTGAAGGGCAAGGACAAAGGAAAACTAAGCGATCTCACTCAGTTTCAGTTTTCTCATCTCTCCAAGGCAGGGTCTCACCTACTGCGCTAATGGTGTCGTGAAGACTGATGGTGAGCAAACACAGGAAAGGATGCTCAACATCACTCATTATCTAAGACATGCAAATCAAAACCACAGCGAGGGACCATCTCACACCGGTCAGAATGGCTGCCATCACAAAGTCTACACACAATAAATGCTGGAGAGGGTGTGGAGAAAAGGGAGCCCTCTTACACTGCTGCAAACTAGTACAGCCACTATGGAGAACAGTGTGGAGATTCCTTAAAAAACTGCAAATAGAACTGCCATATGATCCAGCAATGCCACTGCTGGGCATACACACTGAGGAAACCAGAATTGAAAGAGACACATGTACCCCCGTGTTCATCGCAGCACTGTTTACAATAGCCAGGACATGGACGCAACCTAGATGTCCATCAGCAGATGAATGGATTAGGAAGTTGTGGTACATATACACGACGGACTATTACTCAGCTATTAAAAAAAAAAAAGAATGCATTTCAGTCAGTTCTAATGAGGGGGGTGAAACTGGAGCCTATTATACAGAGTGAAGTAAGTCAGAAAGAAAAACACCAATATAGTATATTAATGCATATATATACATGAGAGGCAGCCCCACGTCCAAGGAGCGGCAGCTGCATGGGTGCAGGAGGGCTGAGAGGAGCTACTCCACGTTCAAGGTCAGGAGGGGCGACCTTGTTCAAGGTAAGGAGCAGTGACTGCGTTTTGCTGAAGCAGCCATGAAGAGATATCCCACGTCCAAGGTAAGAAAAACCCAAGTAAGACAGTAGGTGTTGCAAGACAGTATCAGAGGGCAGACACACTGAAACCATAATCACAGAAAACTAGCCAATATGATCACATAGACCACAGCCTTATCTAACTCAATGAAACTAAGCCATGCCATGTGGGGCCACCCAAGATGGGCGGGTCATGGTGGAGAGGTCTGACAGAATGTGGTCCACTGGAGAAGGGAATGGCAAACCACTTCAGTATTCTTGCCTTGAGAACCCCATGAACAGTATGAAAAGGCAAAATGATAGGATACTGAAAGAGGAACTCCCCAGGTCTGTAGGTGCCCAATATGCTATGTTACAGGAGATCAGTGGAGAAATAATTTCAGAAAGAATGAAGGGATGGAGCCAAAGCAAAAACAATACCCAGTTGTGGATGTGACTGGTGATAGAAGCAAGGTCCAATGCTGTAAACAGCAATATTGCAATGAACCTGGAATGTTAGGTCCATGAATCAAGGCAGATTGGAAGTGGTCAAACAGGAGATGGCAAGAGTGAACGTCGACATTCTAGGAATAAGTGAACTAAAATGGACTGGAATGGGTGAATTTAACTCAGATGACCATTATATCTACTACTGTGGGCAGGAATCCCTTAGAAGAAATGGAGTAGCCATCATGGTCAACAAAAGAGTCCAAAATGCAGTACTTGGATGCAATCTAAAAACGACAGAATGATCTCTGTTCGTTTCCAAGACAAACCATTCAATATCATGGTAATCCAAGTCTATGCCCTAACCAGTAACGCTGATGAAGCTGAAGTTGAATGGTTCTATGAAGACCTACAAGACCTTTTAGAACTAACACCCCAAAAAGATGTCCTTTTCATTATAGGGGACTGGAATGAAAAAGTAGGAAGTCAAGAAACACCTGAAGTAACAGGAAAATTTGGCCTTGGAGTACGGAATGAAGCAGGGCAAAGGCTAATAGAGTTTTGCCAAGAGAATGCACTGGTCATAGCAAACACCCTGTTCCATCAACACAAGAAAAGACTCAATACATGGACATCACCAGATGGTCAACACCGAAATCAGATTGATTATATTCTTTGCAGCCAAAGATGGAGAAGCTCTATACAGTCAGCAAAAACAAGACCAGGAGCTGACTGTGGCTCAGATCATGAACTCCTTATTGACAAATCCAGACTTAAATTGAAGAAAGTGGGGAAAACCACTAGACCATTCAGGTATGACCTAAATCAAATCCCTTATGATTATACAGTGGAAGTGAGAAATAGATATAAGGGACTAGATCTGATAGACAGAGTGACTGATGAACTATGGACAGAGGTTCGTGACATTGTACAGGAGACAGGGATCAAGACCATCCCCATGGAAAAGAGATGCAAAAAAGCAAAATGGCAGTCTGAGGACGCCTTACAAATAGCTGTGAAAAGAAGAGAAGCCAAAAGCAAAGGAGTAAAGGAAAGATATTCCCATTTGAATGAAGAGTTCCAAAGAATAGCAAGGAGAGATAAGAAAGCCTTCCTCAGCAATCAATGCAAAGAAATAGAGGAAAACAACAGAATGGGAAAGAATAGAGATCTCTTCAAGAAAATTAGCGATACCAAGGGAACATTTCATGCAAAGATGGCTCGATAAAGGACAGAAAGGATATGGACCTAACAGAAGCAGAAGATATTAAGAAGAGGTGGCAAGAATACACAGGTGAACTGTACAAAAAAGATCTTCATGACCCAGATAATCACGATGGTGTGATCATTCACCTAGAGCCAGACATCCTGGAATGTGAAGTCAAATGGGCCTTAGAAAGCATCATTACGAACAAAGCTAGTGGAGGTGATGGAATTCCAATTGAGCTATTTCAAATCCTGAAAGATGATGCTGTGAAAGTGCTGCACTCAATATGCCAGCAAATTTGGAAAACTCGGCAGTGGCCATAGGACTGGAAAAGGTCAGTTTTCATTCTAATCCCAAAGAAAGGTAATGCCAAAGAATGCTCATACTATCACACAATTGTACTCATCTCACATGTAAGTCAAGTAATGCTCAAAATTCTCCAAGCCAGCCTTCAGCAATATGTGAACCATGAATTTCCAGATGTTCAAGCTGGTTTTAGAAAAGGAAGAGGAACCAGAGTTCAAATTGCCAACATCTGCTGGATCATCGAAAAAGCAAGAGAATTCCAGAAAAACATCTATTTCTGCTTTATTGACTATGCCAAAGCCTTTGACTGTGTGGATCACAATCAACTGTGGAAAATTCTGAAAGAGATGGGAATACCAGACCACCTGACCTGCCTCTTGAGAAACCTGTATGCAGATCAGGAAGCAACAGATAGAACTGGACATGGAACAACAGACTGGTTCCAAATAGGAAAAGGAGTACGTCAAGGCTTATATTGTCACCCTGTTTATTTAACTTCTATGCAGAGTACATCAAGAGAAACACTGGGCTGGAAGAAGCACAAGCTGGAATCAAGATTGCTGGGAGAAATATCAATAAGCTCAGATATGCAGATGACACCACCCTTATGGCAGAAATTGAAGAGGAACTAAAAAGCCTCTTGATGAAAGTGAAAGAGAAGAGTGAAAAAGTTGGCTTAAAGCTCAATATTCAGAAAACAAAGATCATGGCATCTGGTCCCATCACTTCATGGGAAATAGATGGGGAAACAGTGGAAACAGTGTCAGATTTTATTTTGGGGGGCTCCAAAATCACTGCAGATGGTGATTGCAGCCATGAAATTAAAAGATGCTTACCATATCATATATGAAACGAGTCACCAGTCCAGGTTCGATGCACGATACTGGATGCTTGGGGCTGGTGCACTGGGACGACCCAGAGGGATGGTATGGGGAGGAAGGAGGGAGGAGGGTTCAGGATGGGGAACACATGTATACCTGTGGCAGATTCATTTTGATATATGGCAAAACCAATACAATATTGTAAAGTTAAATAAAATAAAATTTAAAAAATAAATAAAAATAAAAAGCAAATAGAAAAAATAAAAAGATTAAAAAAAAATAAAAGATGCTTACTCCTTGGAAGGAAAGTTATGACCAACCTAGGCAGCATATTAAAAAGCAGAGATATTACTTTGCCAACAAAGGTCTGTCTAGTCAAGGCTATGGTTTTCCAGTGGTCATGTATGGATGTGGGAGTTGCACTGTGAAGAAAGCTGAGCACCAAAGAATTGATGCTTTTGAACTGTGGTGTTGGAGAAGACTCTTGAGAGTTCCTTGGACTGCAAGGAGATCCAACCAGTCCATCCTAAAGGAGACCAGTCCTGGGTGTTCATTGGAAGGACGGATGCTGAGGCTGAAACTCCAATACCTTGGCCACCTCATGTGAAGAGTTGACTCATTGGAAAAGACCTTGATGCTGGGAGGGACTGGGGGCAGGAGGAGAAGGGGACGACAGAGGATGAGATGGCTGGATGGCATCACCAACTCAATGCACATGAGTTTGGATGAACTCCGGGAGTTGGTGATGGACAGAGAGGCCTGGCGTGCTGCAATTCATGGGGTCGCAAAGAGTTGGACACGACTGAGTGACTGAACTGAACTGAACTGAATGCATATATATGAAATTTAGAAAGATGGTAACAATAACCCTATATGCAAGACAGCAAAAGAGACACAGATGTAAAGAACAGACTTTTGGCCTATGTGGGAGAAGGTGAGAATGGGACGATATGAGAGAATAGCATTGAACCATGTATATTACCATATATGAAATAGATGACCAGCACAAATTCGATGCATGAAGCAGGGCACCCAAAGCTGGTGCTCTGGGACAACCCAGAGGGATGTAGGGAAGGAAGTGGGAGTGGGGTTCAGGATGGTGGGACACATGTACACCCATGGCTGCTTCATGTCGATGTATGACAAAAACCACCACGATATTGTAAAATAATTGTCCTCCAGCTAAAATAAATTAATTTTTAAAAAAGAAAAGAAAATACACATAAGTTTAACCCTTTGTCAATGGCAAACTATTTTTAACAACTTTATTGAACTATAATTCATGTACATAAACTGTATGCTTGTGAAGTGGGAAATCCAGTGATTTCTAGCATATTCACAAAGTTGGACAGGAATCACTACTAATTGCGGATTATTCTCATCACCCCAAAATGGAGCCACCTACCCATTAGGAGTCACTCCCTATTTGTCCCTCCGGCATCCCCTCTCTTAGCCATAGGTGACTACTAATCTGCTTCCTCTCTCTATGGATTTGCATATTCTGGGCTTTTCATATAAATGGAATCATATGGATCATGTTGTCAAGTTCACCCGTGTTGGAGCATGTGTCAGTACTTCCTTCTCATAGAATGGCAAGACTTTTTAAAGAATAGAAAAGGGTTTTAATAATTGGTGGTTGCCTTACTACAAAACCATGAAATGCCTGATTTATGAGGTATAAAAACTATCTGGTATAGTTTTATCTCCAGCAAGAATTTCCATTATAGAAAATCCCAAACATGACTGTCAAAATCAGCTGGGAAATTACTCACATGCACAGTCCGAGTCAGAAGGCTGGGGGCAGATATCCACCCCTCATCCAGATTTCGGGGCCTGAAGCTTTTACATGAACCTCAAAGGATGCACCAGATAAGAAACTGGCAGGATGGTAGGACGTTTCCAAACTGCACAAGTCAATTGCAAGAAATCTGATGCTACTTTTGGGAAATAGCAAGCTAAAGATAATCATGGTTTTCCTGGATGTGGCATTGTTTTGATGTTGGTATTTGTGACCCCTCTGTCTTTGCCCTCTCTTCGGCTTTCCAGTCATTGTTACCTCCTCTCACCATCTACATTCTGCACCAGTCAGAGCTGTATCAGAAACATTCATGCTGTCTTTCACTGATGGCTTAATTCACATCCTCATTTATTTACCCATCCATTTATCCATCTGTTTATCTTTTTCCTTTCTTTCCATGAAGTCTTAGAAAACAAACAGTTATTGAGCACCTGCTTTTCCTCTGGTTTTCTGTTAGGCACCAGAATTCTAACAGAATTAAGAAAAAAATGCATGCAGTGTAGTGAGGGATACAGACAAGTGAGTACACGTGTGTGTGTGTTTAGCCACTAAATCTTGTCTGACTCTTTGCAACCCCATGGGCTATAGCCCACCAAGCTCCTCTGTCCATGGGACTTCCCAGGCAAGAATACAGGAGTAGGTTGTCATTTCCTTCTCCAGGGGATCTTTCCAACCCAGGGATTGCACCTTGCAATGCAGATGGGTTCTTCACCACTGAACCACCAAGGAAAGCCCAAGCAAGTACATGATTCTGTGGAAACTGCAGTAGAAGAGTTGGGACTCTCAAATGGCCTAAGAGTAGGTAGGGGGAAGAAGGTTTCTTGGAAAAGGTCACAGTTGAACTAATTCTCGAAGGTGTATTAGTTCAAGTGGGGAAGGTAAGAAGGGCTTCCTTCCTGGGTAAAATGAACAGCCCCTGAAAAGGAAGCCAAGTGCGGGAGAGCCTGGCATCTGTACAGACCCCAAAGGTTCTACGAGGCTCTTGCTGAAGGAGCGCTTGAGGCATTGAGCCAGTTACTGAGCTTCATCTCTACCTCCTTGATTGTAATGAGTCAATAGGACAATTTAAATAAAGAGTTTAACAGAGGACCTGACCCACAAAAAGCACCAGACAAATATTACTTCTCAATTCTCATTTGTTCCCCATGGCATGATTTGTCTCCTGGTTTCATAGTGCCTCGCAGAAACTAGCTGTTCAATAAAGTTTCCTTAAATTTAATTCAATTGCTCACCACTCAGTCTCAGTTTTAACTTCCTTTCCTTCCTCTACGAACATGGAGGGCCGATCCTAACACAGCCTTTTCTCAAAGCCTCCCTATCCTTCTCTGTTATGGAAGATAGCTACGGCTGTCTCCACGGCAGCAGGTTCCTCTGCCTCTGGGGAAATCTCATCTCATGTAAATCCTGCAATTAGAGGCTCCCACCCCCTCCACTAGAGCTACATCTGCTGCCCTAGATTTGCACCCATTTGATTATGAGGAGATAATCATGGGGGCCGCTGCATATTACAGCTTGGCGAAGACAGAAATTCCGAATACATTTTTGGTTTCGAGAGCAGGGATCCCCCTCTTACATCACACCCCTGTTTCTGTCTCTGCCTGCACACTTGGGCTCCAGCCACAGAATCTTATTTCTTCATTTGCTTTTCAAAAACCATATAAATTAGGCCAGAAATTGAAATATGGCTTTTCGGATAGGTGAAGACTGTGAAGCTCAGAGAGAGAAAGCCTTCGACTTTTGGATTATGGAGATGACTGGGAATGTGTTCCAGCACAGTCATTGCATCCTACTGCTGGTTTTACTGCTGCTGTAGGATAAAACAAAAGAAAATGGCAAAAAAAAAAGACTGTTTTTCTTGAGATTATCTACTTTTGATTTGTGTGTGTGTGTAAGATACATGATAAATTCAAATTATACATTCAAATTAACTTTCAAAAACATAAGGACTATTTGCATAGTGGGCTGCCCTGGAGGCTCAGATGGTAAAGAATCCACTTGCCAATGGAGGAGACACAAGAGACGCTGGTTTGATCCCTGGGTCAGGAAGATCCCCTGGAGGAGGGCATGACAGCTCACTCCAGTATTCTTGCCTGGCGAATCCACGGACAGAGAAGCCTGGTGGGTGAGCATCCATGGAGTCACAAAGAGTTGGGTACAACTGAGGCGACTTAGCAGGCATGCATACGCATGCTATAAGAAATGTATACAACACAAGGAAGAAGCTGAAATCACTCATTATATCACCATCCAGAGATAATTTTGGTTAATATATAAAGTGTGGTGTATCTATATAAACTTTTTACAAAATCAGGATTGTAATTCATACATAGGTCTTCTTTTACCTCATTTTATACCATACACATTTCCCCAGGTCTTTACATATTCCTCAAAACCACGATTTGGTGTGACTCCATCAATATCTGGATCTGTATCACTAGGTCATCTCCTTGCTGTTCCATGTGAGGAGGCAAAGGGGGAACAAAAAACTGGGTGAAGAGAAAGAAGCTTTGTGTTCTTGCCTGGGTCCTGCCACTTAATAGCTCCCTCCCCTGCAAGTCTCTGCCCATCTGTGAAATGAGGATGATGGTTCTCCTTTTACCAGCCACACAGCGTCGTCGTCTGGAGGCTCATGTTAAACCGTAGAGATGAGTCTGCCCAGGGATGCAGGACTGGGCTGCTTTGATTGCTGTGTGGGTGAGGATGCCTACTGCTGCTCTTCATCAACACAAGCATTAGAAACCCAGCAGGAGGTGGGTTTTTATCTTTTCTCCGGGCAGCACTTGCATGGGCAGCACAGCTCACAGGAAGCACCTCTGCTCCAAATGTCTCCCTGTGTTGTCTGTCTTGATGAAAAATGACCAGTTATTATTTCCTACCTTTGGGTCTGGGAGGCCCCAAAGAAATCAGTAGCCACATAAAATTGCTGCTGTTATTGTAACAGCCTTTTCATTGACGGATTTAAGTGTGAGGTGTTTGGTATCGATTGCCAGTATCTGTCCTGGGGAGGCTGTGCTGTGGGGAAAGTGATGGTAATAGTGGGAACAGCATTACCAGGGGCGCCTGCATGCTGAGTCGTTCCCCCGATGCTGGCAGAAAGAAAAGAATGTATGTGGGCCACGAAGGCATCTTTGCTCTGCGGGAGAAAGGTACACCTGCAAAAGGTGTTCTCCTGTAAAGCAAGTCCTGCTTTCTTACTGGATTACTTTCCATTGTGAGAAATTTTAAAATCTCACTGCCAATTTGATATTCACTTGGCTCTTTGTTCTTTACCTTTCCATATTTTTGTAATATGGAAAGGTAATCAGTGCTTAGACACAATAAGGAAATCAATAATCAAGTGCTGTCTATGTCTTAAGGAAAAGGAAAGGGAAGTCGCTCAGTCATGTCTGACTCTTCGTGACGCCATGGACTGCAGTCCACCAGGCTCCTCCGTCCATGGGATTTTCCAGGCAAGAGTACTGGAGTGGGGTGCCATCGCCTTCTCCGATGTCTTAGTGGAGTCCTATAATATGATAAAAAACCACTTTTAAACATTTCTCTCCCTTTCTTCCCTTCCTTTCTTCCTATCTTTTATATTTTCCTCTTCCTCTCCCTTTCATGCTTGAACTGTTTCCTCCCACTCTTTTGACCTTCAGAAAACAAAAACAAAACCGGAGTGTCTACCGAGTTTAAAATGACAAGCTGTTAATCATCATGGGAAATCAAAAGTTGATCATGACACAGTTATTGCCATCAGAGAAACCCACCAACTTGGAATTTACAGATATGTACTTGTTGTTGTAAACAATGGTCTTAGTCCAGAATAGAGGCGTAGGCAGTGGAGAGAATGGGCTAGATTGGGAGGAAAAACCAAGAAAAGATGACTATAAAAAGCTGAGCAGAAGGAGCCAGGGATGACTCACAAGTAAGCCTCAGTCATTCAGAGTTTTATTAGACCACTGATGGTTCCCTTCTGTGATCCCAGACGGATGGTTATACACTTTGGTTAGGTTGTTTGGGTGTTTGTCTCAAATGCTAATATTAGCTCACTTTGGCAGATAAACAAACTCTGGCCAGTGGGGTTCTTGGAATATTATTAGTCCTATTTGTTAACAAAAGGAATCTACCCATCAGCAGGACCTCCTAAGCAGGCATCTCAAACAGAGTGCTCCAGAGCACAGCTGTGACATGTACTACTTTCTTACAGGGAGCTTCAGAACCATAACTCTCCTCTCTGATCTAGAAGATGGTCCATAGCCCTTCTGATACCTACTCCCTCTCCACCTCTATCACTGTGAGGCATACATTTTTAAAACCTATAGCTCAGAAAAGTTAAATAACTTGCTCAGCCTCACAAAGCAAGCAGGTGGTAAAGACTGCAGAAGAAATCTAACTTTCTGAAATCTAATGAAAGATATTTCTTTCTCGGAGGAACTTTCTATTCAAAGAGATAGCCACCCCAGCTGTTCAGTAAAGCTGACCACCTCCTGGTCAGATTTCCTTCAGACAGTCAGAGGAACATTTGGTGTGTTTCCTTGTAAAAGAAAATGCTCCACCAATGAGTGGGTGAAGGTATGCAACAGAAACTGAGCCAGTGAAACAGACCAAGATACAGGAACCCAGGAATTCAGAAATGTGAGCTGGGGTATAAACACTGAGGCAGAGAGAACGTGATCAGAAAGTGAAACTGAGAAAGTAGGTGGAAAGAAAGATGCTGAAACAAAGAACGTGGGAATAAGACGCAAGTGGCACAGAAAGATGGTAAGGAAGTAAAGATAGATAACACAGGAGAAAAACATAAAGTGAGAAGAAAGAGCTAGCACAGATGACACAGAGGCAGGGAAAACCAAGAATTCGAGAGACCAGCAACCAGGGAAACTTGTGATTGCTGCAGCAGGCAGGAAAGCTTGCAGGCAGCAGCAGGGGGCATCAGAACTCCATGGATATTAGAAGACGTCAGAGGGAAGGAAAGAGTATCAGAGGAAAGAGAGGACAGAGAGAATGAGAGAGAAAAGGGATGAGCAAACCTCCTCATAACTTTGAAATTATAAACAACAGGGAATGGCTCTTCCTCTGGAATTCCACAGTCAGTGGTATGGTTAACCCCCCAACCCTGGCCCCTCCTGGAATCTTCCTGCTCTGTTTTGGCACTGAAAGAGTATAAGTAGTTGCATAAAAGAATATCAAAGATATTTTCAAAGAGACTTATTCCAAGGGACAAGGTCAACTGTGTCACACTCAGACCCATTCAATCACAAATGGCATATCGAGCTGGTACCAGCTTGATCTAAACATTCTCTCCTGTTTCACTTTCCTGCAAAAGAGAATTATTAAGAACATACTCGGACAGCTCACAGATAAGGGAGTGATGGAAATGTGAGACTTGGGGGGGGGGGGGGAACACACACACACACACACACACACACACAACAAACCAAGGGATTGATGTCAGAATTGTTTTTTGGCTTTATCCTTTTCTCCTCATCCTAGTTTGAGTAGGTCTTACTCTCTTAGCCTTCTCTATGTAGTTCCCGTTTCATCTGCAGTCTCTTCCTATATTTCATACCAGAGAGAAACAGAAGAACTCACTTCTAAATTTATTAAAAAAAAAAAAATTCCAGCGGAGGTTTCTGATTGGCTCAGCTTGGGTCATGTGTCCACCCTTTCATCAAATAACACTCACCAAGGGAGGGGCATAATCAGATTGGCTCAACCTGAGTGACACACCCACTCATGTGTAGATCTGGTTCAGTTCAGTTCAGTTCGGTCGCTCAGTCTGTCTCTTTGAGACCCCATGGGCTGCAGCAGGTCAGGCCTCCCTGGCCATCACCAACTCCTGAAGTTCACTCGAACTCATATCCATTGAGTTGGTGATGCCATCCAACCGTCTCATACTCTGTCGTCTCCTTCTCCTCCCGCCTTCAATCTCTCTCAGCATCAGGGTCTTTTCACATGAGTCAGCTCTTCACATCAGGTGGCCAAAGTGTTGGAGTTTCAGCTTCAGCATTAGTTCTTCCAATGAACATTCAGGACTGACTTCCATTAGGATGGACTGGTTGGATCTCCTTGCTGTCCAAGGGACTCTCAAGAGTCTTCTCCAGCACCACAGTTCAAAAGCGTCAATTCTTCGGTGCTCAGCTTTCTTTATACTCCAACTCTCACATCCATACATGACTACTGGAAAAATTATAGCCTTGACTAGATGGACCTTTGTTGGCAAAGTAATGTCTCTGCTTTTTAATATACTATCTAGGTTGGTCATAACTTTTCTTCCAAGGAGTAAGCCTCCTTTAATTTCATGGCTGCAGTCACCATCTGCTATGATTTTGGAGCCCCAAAAATAAAGTCTGCCACTGTTTCCACTGTTTCCCCATCTATTTCCCATGAAGTGATGGGACCGGATGCCATCTTAGTTTTCTGAATGTTGAACTTTAAGCCAACTTTTTCACTCTCCTCTTTCACTTTCATCAAGAGGCTCTTTAGTTCTTCTACACTTTCTGCCATAAGGGTGGTGTCATCTGCATATCTGAGGTTATTGATATTTCTCCCAGCAATCTTGATTCCAGCTTATGCTTCTTCCAGCCCAGTGTTTCTCATGATGTACTCTGCATAGAAGTTAAATAAGTAGGGTGACAATATACAGCCTTGACGTACTCCTTTTCCTATTTGGAACCAGTCTGTTGTTCCATGTCCAGTTCTAACTGTTGCTTCCTGACCTGCATACAGATTTCTCAAGAGGCAGGTCAGGTGGTCTGGTATTCCCATCTCTAAGATTTTTCCACAGTTTGTTGTGATCCACACAGTTAAAGGCTTTGGCATAGTCAATAAAGCAGAAATAGATGTTTTTCTGGAATTCTCTTAGTTTTTCAATAATTCAACGGATGTTGGCAATTTGATCTCTGGTTCCTCCATTCATCACCGAGGAAGGCTTTCTTGTCTCTCCTTGCTATTCTTTGGAGCTCTATATTCAAATGGGTATATCTTTCCTTTTCTCCTTTGCTTTTTGCTTCTCTTCTTTTCACAGCTTTTTGTAAGGCCTCCTCAGACAGCCATTTTCTTGGGGATGGTCTTGATCCCTGTCTCCTGTACAGTGTCATGAACCTCCATCCATAGTTCTTCAGGCACTCTATCAGATCTAATCCCTTTATTTCTCACTTCCACTGTATAGTCGTAAGGGATTTGATTTAGGTCATACCTGAATCGTCTAGTGGTTTTCCCTACTTTCTTCAATTTAAATCTGAGTTTGGCAATAATACGTTCATGATCTGAGCCACAGTCAGATCCTGGTCTTGTTTTTGCTGACTGTATACAGATCCTCCATCTTTGGCTGCAAAGAATATAATCAATCTGACTTTGGTATTGACCATCTGGTGATGTCCATGTGTAGAGTCTTCTCTTGTGTTGTTGGACGAGGGTGTTTGCTATGACCAGTGCATTCTCTTGGCAAAACTCTTTTAACCTTTGCCCTGCTTCCTTCTGTACTCCAAGGCCAAATTTGCCTGCTACTCCAGGTGTTTCTTGACTTCCTACTTTTGCATTCTAGTACCCTATAATGAAAAGGAGATCTATTTTGGGTGTTAGTTCTAGAAGATCTTGTAGGTCTTCATAGAACTGTTCAACTTCAGCTTCTTCAGCATTATTGTTTGGGGCATAGACTTGGATTATTGTGATATGGAATGGTTTGCCTTGGAAACAGAGATCATTCTGTCATTTTTGAGATTGCATCCAAGTACTGCATTTCAGACTCTTTTGTTGACTATGATGGCTACTCCATTTCTTCTAAAGGATTTTTGCCCACAACTGAATTAAATTCACCCATTCCAGTCCATTTTAGTTCGCTGATTCCTAGAATGACGACGTTCACTCTTGCCATCTCCTGTTTGACCACTTCTGATTTGCCTTGATTCATGGACCTAACATTCCAGGTTCCTGTGCAATATTGCTCTTTACAGCATTGGACTTTGCTTCTACCACCAGTCACATCCACAATTTGGTGTTGTTTTTGCTTTGGCTCCGTCTCTTCATTCTTTCTGGAGTTATTTCTCCACTCATCTCCTGTAGTATATTGGGCACCTACTGACCAGGCGATGCACCTACTGACCTGGGGTAGGTCTGGACATGGGGGTAAAAGGATCTATTGTCATAAGATGGGATTAGAATTATGATCCTTGAAGCCACACTAGTTTAGGTCTCCTAAGTACCTCCTGAAGAAGTTAGTTGACTAGTTCTCTGAGCTCCTTTGCCTCACCTGTCAAATGGCATCAGTTACACCTTCTTTACTCACCTCCACGGCCTGTTACAGGTGGTCTGATTGGAACACAGAGCAAATTGCTCCACCTCCTACTAGTAAGTGAGCAGAAGAGGAGCAGGATGAAATAGACTGAATATGAGAGTCAGACTTGGGTGCTCCTTTTGATTCTGACATAAATATGATCAGTGATATGAATTTGAGTACGTTTCTTTTCTTGTTGGATTTAAGTATCCTGAACTGTAAATATTGAGATTTACTATGTCAACTAATTTTTTAATGTTTTTTTTTTGTTGTTATCATGAGACCCCTTTGGGGGCTTCCCAGATGGAGCAGTGGTAAAGAATCTGCTTGCCAATGCAGGAAATGCAGGAAATGTGGGTTTGATCCCTGGGTTTATTTCCCTGGAGGAGGAAATAGCAACCTGCTCCAGTATTCTAGCCTGGGAAATCCCATGCAAGGAGCCTGGCAGGCTACAGTCCATGGGGTCACAAAGAGTCGGACACAACTGAGCAGCTGAGCACACTGATGGGACCCCCTCTGAGTCTCCGAGGAAAGACAGATGCCTTTACTGCCCTTCCCCTCATGTTACGAAGTTCAGGAATCTTCTGCCTCCTACCACAGACCCCGCAGGATAGGAAATGTTTTACAGTTGACTTTCTGTATCTACAAAGATTCAATTAACCACAGATCAAAAATATTCTAAAAAATAATTAGAGAAAGTCATCAAAAGCAAAATTTGATTTTGCCATGTCCCAGCAACTACTTACATAGCATTTGCATTGTATTAGGTGTTAAATCAGAGATGATTTAAAGTACACAGGAGAATGTGCTTAGCTTATATGCAAATATTATGTCATATATAAAGGACTGAGGATTCTCCAATTTTGGTGTCTATGGGGGACCCACAACCTCTGTCTTGAGGGATGACTATATACTGTCTTTGAGATGATCTGACTCTCTTCAATTGATTGAAAAGAAGGGCCACATTCTCACTGGAAAAGACAACTCTGTGAATCAAAGCAGAAGTACATCTTTCTTTGGTTTAAATCCTCTTCCCAGAAGTATCATGCATGTTTCTCATTATCTCCTTCCTCTGGACTGTTTCTTCTCTTCTCTTCCCTTTTTCTGCCTTCACCACCTCATCTTTCCTTTGATAGTGGGAGTCAGGTGTGGGTGTGAGTGAAGTTTCTTTCCCATCTGTGTGAGTGGCAGGAAGTGTCACTCTCAAGGAAATGAATGGGACGTGTATCATCTCTTATCTGCATCTCCAAGAACTTAAGTGATTTTTTTCTCTCAACCAAAGTAAATCAAAGGAGAGGAATTTTAAATGTAGTCATCAGGTGATGAATCCAATCATCCACATGAGTCTCTGGGCTGGCAGTGTTGTCAGAGGAACTTGCCTCTCCAGGCAGGAGGGTAATGGGATTGTGAGAGTGCAGAGAGAGAGAACTCTGGGGATTATAACAGCAGCTCCCTGGTGGGAAGGATACAGTCAGGCAAAGACTGAAATCTAAAGGCCAGAGAAACACTGCCCGGTGTCCGGGCTGCCTCCACTCACGCTCCATCGTGAACGGTTGCACCAAGGACCTCATGAGGTTGCTCACACAGGCACTGACCCACACAAGTCTGAAATGAACCCTATGCACTAATAATCTGACCTGGCTCAGTCAGTTTGAATCAGCAGACAGAGCTCTAACTTGATGCTCAGAGAGATCTGGACTTATATCCCTTCTAACTATTATTGTTGAAGTTTTCCATTAGTACACATTTATTGAGTGCTTACTACATGCGAGACACTAATTCTAGATGGTAGAGATACATCAGTGAAAAATAAAGATTTAGAGTCAAGTTAAACATATACTTAGCCTATGACCAGCAAGTATGGCCTCCTAAGTATTTACCTAAGAAAAGGAAGACTAGTTACAAAATACTTGCACACAAATGATCATAGACGTTTCATTTATAATTGCCCCAAACTGGCAGCAACTTAAATGTTCATCATTAGGTCAAAAGGTAAACAAATGGAGGTATATTCATTACAGTGGACCAACTACTTAGAAATAAAAAGAAAAAACTGATATTTGGAAGAATATTAATGCATCTCAAAAGCATTATAGGTCTGACAAAAGGAACCAGATGCAAGAGAGGACACATTGTATGATTCCATTTATGTGAACTCCAGAAGAGAAGGGACTAATCTATGGTTCTAAAAATCAGATCAGCTTGTTGCCTGGGATGGGGACTAGGGCACAGAGAACTTTTGGGTGTGAACAAATGATCTCTACCTGATTATAGTATATTTGTCAAAACTCATCAGAATATTCATTGAAATGAATACATTTAATTCCATGTATAGTGTAATTCCATGAAGTTGGGGGAAAGAGAGATTTATTCTAAGCCACTTAGAGCTGTGGTCTAGGTTGACAAAAAGGAAGCTCAGTCGGTAAAGAATCTGCCTGCAGTGCAGGAGATCCGGGTTTGATGCCTGGGTTGGAAAGATCCTCTGGAGAAGGAAATGGCAACTCATTCCAGCATTCTTGCCTGGACAATTCCATGGACAGAGAAGCCTGGTGGGCTACAGTCCAGGGAGTTGCAAGAGTTGGACATGACTTAGCTACTAAATCATCATCAATAATATGGCAGGCAATAGGTGTTGAGATGAAAATCGAAGCGTTTTAAGGGTTTAGTGGCTGACAAGAGAGGGAGAGTTGCTTTTTTACGTGGAACGATCAGAGAAGGGCATGCTGATAAACTGACATTTGAGAAGACCTTATGTGAAAGTTGCTCTCCAGGCAAGAATACTGGAGTGGGTAGCCATTCCCTCCTGCAGGGGATCTTCCTGACCCAGGAATTGAACCCAAGTCTCCTGGATTGTAGGCGGATTCCCAGACCAAGGGAGAAGCAAGTGATAAAGCCCCTAAACAGCAGCATATGTCATTCCTAACCAAGGAAAGGAAAAGACTCAGGGCTGGTAGCATTGAGTAGGATGGGTAAAATGGAGGATGAAGCTTGACACAAGGTTCTAGAAGCAGAAAAGAATCCAAACACACAAGGCATTTGAGACCATTGCTTAGACTTCAGCTTTTGCTCTGACTGTGATGGAAATCATCAGGTTGGTTTTACTGGAGGACTTGTGTTGACTGAGGTTTCAAAAGACCGATTCTGGAGAAGATTATAGATGTGGCTAGGGAGGCCACATGGAAACCTAGGAAAGACATGATGGGACTTCAGTAGATGGAATATGATCAGATTCTGGATGTAGTTTGAAGGTAGAACTAACTATAATTTTTAGAAGAAATTAATATGAGAGGATGAGAAAGAATCATTAGAGATGCTTCCTGTGTTGACCCAAGCAACTGGAAGGACGGAGTACCATCGTGTGACATTTGGCAAGACACAACTTTTCTCATTTTCAGTCTCCTTAGCTCTATGATAAAGGTGCTAAGTCCTGCTTCACAGAGTTTAATTTTGGAGTCAGAAAGAATATAAGTGGAAGGCCTAAGCGAGGAGAAACTCAATATCTTAATTTGTATCTTATATTTGATCTTCATTAAAGAGTTGAAAATACTGTTTTGCAGAAGACTTCTAATTACTTTTGTTCCATGATTATTATTTCCAGATATCTGAGAGCATCATTACACCCATTTTGCAGGGCTAAGTGGCACCTAAAGAAGTGAAGTAATTTGCTCAATGTCAAATATTGTTGCAAAGTGTTAGATCCCAAAGAAGTCTCTTATTGTCACATGAAGTAAACACTCATGTCTTGGTTCCAAACTAACTGTTCTCTCTATAGTTCCAAAGTCTTCTGTAGATGTTTAGTTCAATTTAAACAAACATTTCTCAAACATCAACCATCTCAAGCTTTGATACTATGGAGAAGATAAATAAACCATAGTTATTGTGCTCTATGGTATCTCTTCTGTGTCTTCTCTTCAGAGAAAAGTCATGTTTTAGAGTAACTAAAAAATAATTATCTTTTGACTAAATAAATGCTTTGCATTTTTCCCGTGAATATCATCTAATATTCACATCCTTCCCCTAAAGTAGGTTTTATTTTTCCTATTTTTAAAAATGAGAATGATTACTTTACAATATTGTATTGGTTTTGCCATACATAACAACCTCCAATTAAAATAAATAAATTTATATATAAAAAATAAAACTGAGAATGAGGCTTTGAAAATTTAAGCAATATATAAGATCAAACATCTAATTATCATGAGATCCCTTAGATGTGTATGATCAGAAAACTGTTATCCATCACAATATTTCCTCTACCTATTCTCTAATCCCTTGTCAATGTCCAATATAGGAGAGAAGCAGCAGGCAGTCCATGGCATTTGTAGGTGCAATGCCAGCCAGTGAATGTTGAAGACCATGACACCTTGGAGAACCCAGTGGGTCTTGAATGTCTGGTCCCGAGAAGTTCTCAGATCTGCAGCTGACTGCAGCCAGGCCAAGATTTGGACAAACAGGACATGGGTGAGTTCTGAGCATCCAGCACAGAGGCCAGGAGAGTTCCTGCAGCTGGCCAAAAGTGAGAAGTTGTTCAGGTCAGATTCGGAGCTTCTGCTGCCTTTGTGGAGATGCCATTAGGCAAATGAGCTGGTCTGAGGGAGGCAGATAAGGCTCAGGGAGAGAATGTGTGAGTCTTTCCAGAAAGGGTCCTTTGAAGCAGCCATGGAACAATAAAGCTGCTGGCCTGAGATAGGGAAGGCCTTGATAAATAACCAAATGAGGGCTTCTTCTTTAATTCCTTGGAGCTGAATTTTATCAGGATGGCCACACGTGCTTACAGAAAGCTGTAATCGCTCATGGTGGGACGCACATTCTCAGCAAGACAGCAGTTGCCGATCAGGTCTAAACATTCAGGATCCTGTCTAAAGACATGTTTCTCACTGTGCAGCCTGCCTGTTCTGTTCTCACAGCTTCTTGAGAGTTTGCTAAGCATCTGGACCACCTGAGAGTCATGCTTGCCAAAGACTATTTCTTTCTCCCAGAAGGATTCAGCTTCAAGTGATCCCTGGGAGGACAACATGGCCTACTCTTGTCTGCATCATGCCAGCCTCATCACAGATGCATCAGGGTCACAGGATTACCTGCCCACTCTGTCCCTCAGGACTGACGGCTGGAAACCTCGATGTCGATAGTACAGAATTCTCAAAGAAATGCCGAGCTCTTGGTCAAAGGAAAGAACAATGGCTTTGGAATCAAGTATTCAAGTTTCAGAGAAGGCAATGGCACCCCACTGCAGTACTCTTGCCTGGAAAATCCCATGGACAGAGGAGCCTGGTAGGCTGCAGTCCATGGGGTCGCTAGAGTCGGACATGACTGAGCGACTTCATTTTCACTTTTCACTTTCATGCATTGGAAAAGGAAATGGCAACCCAATCCAGTGTTCTTGCCTGGAGAATCCCAGGGACGGGGGAGCCTGGTGGGCTGCCGTCTATGGGGTCGCACAGAGTCGGACACGACTGAAGCGACTTAGCAGCAGCAGCAGCAGCATTCAAGTTTCAATCCTGGCTCTTTCTTTCATTTGAACCTTACATAACAATAGATATTACATTTGATTTTAGCCAGAATGTAAACCTTACATAAGTAATAACCTTTAATTGGAATTCAGTTCTCTCCTTCTTGATAGGGAGATTATGACCTCTATTATGACCTTAATCATAGGCCTATAGCAGGATTAATAGGTCAATTAAAATTATACTTATAAGGTGCTTCAAATAGTTTCTGGTATGGATGTGTGCTGCTAAGTCACTTCAGTCGTGTCCGACTCTGTGTGATCCCATAGATGGCAGCCCACCAGGCTCCCCTGCCCCTGGGATTCTCCAGGCAAGAACACTGGAGTGGGTTGCCATTTCCTTCTCTAATGCATGAAAGTGAATTCTCAGCTCTGTCAGGGCCTTTCTAGTTCCAAAGCTTTTCTTACTCCTTCAGTGTTTCCTCCTGCTACTTCCCCTCCACCATGCCCCTGCATGGCTCTCAGGTACTCAGCTTTTCCATGTAAATTTAGACATCATTTCCTCTGGGAGATCTTCCTTGATCATTTCCTTTGTCTAGATGAGAGACACCTCTCTAGGCTCCCAAAGCACTCTGTGGGTATTTGAAATTAAAATGGCCCAAGGGTCTTACCTAATGGTCCAGTGGTTAAGACTCTATGCTTTCACTGCAGGGAGGCATAGGTTCGATTCCTGGTTAGGAAGTTCCATATACCTTGAGGTACAGTCAAAAAAAAACAAAAAATAGTCCCAGAAAATTCAGTTGGTGTGGCAGCAGGAAGATTCCACTCAATTCTGTGTCAACTAAAATCAGTCTGAGGATACTGAGATATATTTTAATTATTAAAAGATGCCTACGTGGTTTGTCTACACATCTACTTTTTGTTCTATGTTCTAAAATCCTTTAAAGAATGTTTCAGTCCTTTAGGGAACGTGTTTAAATCCCTTGGGTACAGTAAAGAGTGGTGGGAAAGAATGATCATTTATCATACTCTTCTTCTTGCCTCAATATTCTGTGTCTGATGGTCACTAAATCTTCTCAGTGAAGCTGTTATAGGTGACCATACCTGGGTTTGCTACCACTTGCTCAAGGGCTCAGTTAACTAGCGTCAGATCACAGATTTAGAATTGTCTCCTACCACCAAAGCCCTGTATTTCCAGTATACAATACTACTCAGAAAAGCAAAGGTTTTCAAGACCTTATCCTTTTGTAGAAAAGAAATTCCAAGGGACTGAATATGAAGTGCTCAGTGTGAGGAGAAGGAATCAGACTGAAACCTTTGGGGTCTATAGCAAGAACAAAGGGTGGTACAGTCTGCTATAGAGGCTGAATCAAGAGCAGAAAAGATAATAACAAAAGGTCCTTTTAATTCTTCAAAATGGCCTCTCATTAATAATCTAGTGGCTTCACAGTGCCTGCCACCTTCTCTTCCTTCTTCTGCATCTTACGGAAACAGAGAAGAGACACTTTTGAGCAGAGAGCTCCCCCAGTGCTATTGGCCACGTACGTATTTCACTCTTAAAAGCTGCCGACAAAGAGCAAGATGCGTTCCAGTGCCAGCCTACCATAAATTTATTTGCTTGTTAATGCAGCTTTCCAGTTCATGTTTTTGCTAACTAGGAACATCAAAATGTCAATCTGTCCTCAGGGGTGTATCAACCTCACAATTTGAACTCAGTAACAAGATTAGAGTGTGATCAAGGCATACTGAAATCTTAATATTGGAGAATCCTACCATAATAGAACAAGGCTTATAAAATCATGGACTAATAGATTCTTAGAGGTAGATGGAACCTTAGAGTTTATGCTGTATTGTTTTGCTTTTTCTTTTTGCGACTCCCTTTTCACCCGCTCCTGCACACCATAGCATTAGCTTTCTTTTATACGGTACTGATATTTAAGGATAGATGAATTGAAATTCTGATGTTGTCTTAACATAATAATGGGCATCCTAGCTCACTGGAGAAGAGGAAAAGAAGAGACTGGGTAAAGTGGAATAACTCAATTTGGCATGGAGAGGCTCTTGGTACAAAACAAAGACATAAATATTGACACGATCCCACCATTATCACTGTCAGGGTTTTTTGTTTGTTTAAGTGTGTCTTGGCCTGTTTCTTTATTTTGGCAGAAGGCTCTTGCTTTCCCTTTGGAGAACCATTCCCCTCCACTGTCTGACAATTCTATATAGGAAGACTGACCCAATTTCCTGGCCCCAGCCTAATAACTGGCTTATTCCATCTCCATAGCCATAGGTCATAAATAAGCATGGCATCCCAGCCAGTCGAACAGTGGACTTTGATAGTATGTGTATAAAGAAGGTACTTACTCTATTTTCCCTTAAGTTGCTGATGTAGGGAGACACTAAGTTGATATGGTAGTGACTTTCTAGCCATCTTGTAATAAAAGCCTGCCTGAAAATGAAGCTACCAGAGTGAAAATCAGAACCAAGATGCTGAGAAACAAAAGTCCAGTGAGGAGGAGAGAGGGGTACCCCATATTCCTACCTCCCCACTATCCCCCGTAGTGAGGCAAGGCAGTGTGACAAGGTCATGTCAATGCTCTGGGAGCAAAAGTGACAAAACTTCCATGGAGGTGATGCATTGCAAATCTAAAAAAGAAGGTGACCAAAAGTTCAACTCACAACTACCATGTGATTCAGCCATTTGAATCTTAGGTATTAACTGAGTTAAATGAAAGCTTATGTCCATACAAATATTTTATGCAAATATTCATAGCATCTGTATTCATAACAGCCCCAAACTGGAATTAACCCAAATGTTTGTCAATAGATAAGTAGATTTAAAATACTATAATTTATTTATAAAATGGAACACTATTCAGCAATTTAAAGGAATAAATTATTGATATATACAACAGGGGTTAATCTCAAAATAATTACATTAAGTTAAAAAGCCAGACCAAAAAAAAAACCACAAGATGAATGATTCCATCTATAAAAACTTCTGGAAAATGCAAGTCAATCAATAGTAATATAAAGTAGGTCAATGTTTGCCTGAGGACAGAAGTGAAGGGGGAGGATTGATTTAGGGAAGGGTTACCAAGGGGTACGATTAGGCTTTGGGAAGTGATGGATATTTTTATCGTCTTGATTGTGGTGATGCTGATTGTGGTATATGTCAACATATATCAACTGCACAACTTAAATATGAGTAGTTTGTGTGTGTGTGCTCAGTCGTTCAGTCATGTCTGCCTCTTTGCAGCCCCATGGACTGTAGTCTGCCAGGCTTCTCTGTCTATGGGATTTTCCCAGCAAGAATACTGGAGTGGATTGCCATTTCCTCCTCCAGGTTCTTTACCACTGAGCCACCTGGGAACCTACGAGTAGTTTCCTGTAAGCCAACTGTGCTGCAATAAAGCCCTTTAAAACAAGGGAGATAGAGCCTGTGCTGATCTGAATCCCCTCGTAGGGTAGAGGATCCCTCTCACCAACAATTCATCAATTTTGGATAGGAGTCTTGCTGCAAAAATACTGCATAACAAATTACCCTAAAATTCAGTTGTTTAAACCTTGGCAACTAATTGTCATATTTGCAGGTTTGGGATTGACTATATTTTGGCTGGGCTAAGCTGGGCTTCAAGATCTAGGCTGAAGTTTGGGTTTGGGTCTTTTCCACAGCCTCTTACTGCCCTTAGAGCAATAGTTACTCCATGAGGTTAGCCATGAAGTATGCTCAGGTGGATGGGTAGTAGCTATCTGGGCCATATTCTTTTCATCGTATGTCACAGGAGCGTGGGAGCCCAAGGCAAGCTAGATAACTGTATGTATGACCTCTGCTTGTATGTGTCTGCCAGCGTCCTGCCATTGGCCAATGCAGGCCACTTAAGTCCAACTTTAGTGACGGAGAATAGACTCAGTCACAGTGGGAGGGGAAAGGATGTGAATATTCATTGAACAATAATTTAAACTATTACATATAAGTACCATAAGTCAATAAACAAACCTTTGAAGGTTAAACCACAGAGATATCTGGGGATTCTTTGTTGTAACCCATGAATTCTTGCCTATCCAAAGAATAACATCAGATGTGCACTAGAATCTAGTGGTACCTAAAAATTTTAGTTTTGTCAAATGAGAATTTTTATCTACTTAATCCCATTTTAGTTAGGGTTCTCTCACTTGAGCTGAAAGTATTCTTGCTAGGACTAGCTGAGACTGGAGTCCAGTGAGACAGAGCACACGCATTATTAGCGGAACACCTACTGTGTGCTAATTGTTTCAAACTGGCTGTTTCTTTTAACCCTCATCATAGGCAGTAAGATTGCTATTATATACTAGTCTTTTATTAGGAAACTGAGGTTCAATATCTCAAGAGAAGAGTTTAGAACCAAACTGGATCTGTCAAAACCTGTTCTTTTCCCAACTTGCCCTGATTTTGTGGAAACAACAAAACCTGGTACCCAAGGCACTTACCCTATCTCTCCATCTCAGTTCAAGTGGCAGCTAGTTTCTGTTTAAGAGATCAACATCTATTCCACATATTTTAACATTCTCCTACGACCTCCCTGGGTTGTTGCTGTCAGAACTTAACTACCCTTAGGCCTGAAAATTCTTCCTCAGTCTGAACAATGTGGTACATGATGAAAAAGCAGTGGATGTGCGACCCAACTGTCTGGTTTGGAATCCGCAATCTTCTGTTTAATCGCCGTGAGATCTTTGGAAAATCCTTTAAATCTTCAGTGCCTCAATTTCTTCCTTTATAAAATGAGACAACAATGTATCTCTTATAGACCTGATTTGACAATTAAATGTGGTATACTGAAAGCAGATTATAAACTATCAAGTGCTTAAAATATCATGTAGGATTGATGATGTCATAATTAAAGTTACTAATATTAATGATTTAGAGAAATAAACCTCTATTGGTAGAATTATAGCTGCTACAATAAGTAATTGGAGGAGAATCATAGCTATAGGAGGGTGTTCTTGCTCAATGGCTCTTAAATAGCTCATACAGACAGGCATTGTCTATGCCTCCATATAAGACAGTAACCTCTGCTACATCTGGTAGAATTAGAACCACATCTATCTCTGAGGTCTTTAATTACCCAGAGCTTTCTCCAGCAACCTGCAGCCCACTCTACGATTATCAGAAGATCTCCCAACACTGGCTGTGATGCTTTTTTTTCTTTTCTCTATGAGGTCTTTATTAACTCCTCTACCTCTGCTGGAGGCCAGGTAGGTGATTAATGGCCCCTGAATTATGATCCCACCAGAAAGACTGTTGGTGGAAATTTATACTCAGAGTGGTGAGCTAGAATTCTTTCAACCCAGGTACTTGACATTCATTGCACAATTTAATTGTAAAGAGTAGTAGTTAATGAGAGGATAGGGGAAGAGGGTGAAACAGGAGCTGAGTCTGGGCTGAAGGCCAGTGTTCCCAGCAGTGAAGTTACATCTGGGAGGATGCATCACTGACGGGACACATTGCAGCCCTGAGACAGGATTTCCGTCATCATTATATTTTATCAATCAGGAAGCTAAGGCACAAAGAGACTAATAACAGTAACAACTACAACTGCCTCTTTGTTTTTGTACCTTCTATGAATCAAGGTCTAAGTAGGAATCTTTATAAGCACCAAAGCATACAAAGCTAATCTCAAAAGCAATATGATGAGGTTAAATGTCATATTTATTTTACAAATGGGAAAACTGAAGCTTAGGGCAATCTAGTGACTTGTCCAAGGTCAAGCAGCAAGTCTTGCTTCTGGGATTGTGAACAGGGTCTGTCTGGACGTTAAAATCTGCCCCTTCCAGCGTATCACTGATTTGCTTCTACCATGTTTTTTTGCTGCTGCCACCAATGTAGGGTTCACCGCATGCCAGGCCCTGGGTATACAGTTGCCACTACAGTGCCCATTTTACCAGAGTAACCTGAGATTTGGTGTGGGTGAGACATGTACCCAAAGCCCTGTGCTGAGAAAGAAGTAGAACTAGGATTCAAACCCAGGACTGTCTGACTCCAGGCATGATTACTTCACCCTCTACCATACCCAGCTCCAGCTGCCACCAATAGCCAACTCTGTCACCAGTACACATGTCTGTTGCTATGCTGCATAAAGATAATAGGATGATGAGTTTGGGGGTAACAAAGGCAGAATGCGAAAAGTTGTGCATGCTTCTGCTACCACTGCACTAATACACTCAATCCAGTGGCATGAAGGAAACCCTAAGTTGGTAATTGATTATGGAATTTATGATACCCATGGGATCCACAGTGATCATGAGTTTGAGGTCAAAGAGTTAGCCAGTTTGTATACTGCAAGAATCCTGGTGCTTAATGAAACCACATTGCTCTTCTAGCTGACTGGAAAATCAGATGAACTAGGCTGCCAAGATTCCTGCAAACCTCTGAGCCCTGCTAAGCTTCCCTGAGTAAATAAATTGTGAATATAGAGAATCTTTTTTAACTTGCATATAAAAACAAGCAAATGAGTCTTTTTGCATAATTGCTACAAAGGGCCCCAACCAGCCATTTCCATGTGCAATTTCATATTTCAATAAAGTTTTATTTATTTTCATTTGCAAATGTATTTGCTGCTTGTGAAGGAAAGACTCATTACTCTGACTGGTGCCAGATTGTTGGGTGGAGCTTCCACTCCCAAAGATGGTGTTTTTTGCTAACCAGCAGACCCCTGAGCTTGTCCCCCCACCTCCCCTTTCCTGGCTGCCTCTGCCTATTATTGAAGTCATAATTTTCTCTCTCTCCAACTGCCCAATTGCCTTCTTTCCAAAATAGAGACTAGAAATGTGCTAGCATTCATTCATTCAACACATATTTATGCAAAGCCTAATAGGTACCAAGAGCTGTTTTAAATACCAGACACACAGCAATAATGGGGTAGATAGTAATATTTGAGTTTTGGAATGAAACATCCAGGAAAAAAACTTGTGCGTGTTTGTTCAGTTCAGTTTAGTGGCTCAGTCGTGTCCAACTCTTTGCGACCCCATGAACTGCAGCACACCAAGCTTCCCTGCCTATCACCAACTCCCGGAACTTGCTCAAACTTGTGTCCATCAAGTCTATGATGCCATCCAACCATCTCATCCTCTGCCATCCTCTTCTCCTCCCGCCTTCAATCTTTCACAGCATCAGGGTCTTTTCCAAAGAGTCAGTTCTTTGCATCAGGTGGCCAACGTATTGAAACTTCAGCTTCAGCACCAGTCCTTCCAGTGAATATTCATGACTGATTTCCTTTAGGATGAACTGGTTGGATCTCCTTGCTGTCCAAGGGGCTCTCAGTATTCTTCTCCAACACCACAGTTCAAAAACATCAATTCTTTGACTCTCAGCTTTCTTTATGGTCCAACTCTTACATCCACACATGACTACTGGAAAAACCATAACTTTGACTAGATGGACCTTTGTCAGCAAAGTAATGTCTCTGCTTTTTAATATGCTGTCTAGGTTTGCCATAGCTTTTCTTCCAAGGAGGAAGTATCTTTTAATTTCATGGCTGCAGTCACCATGTGCAGTGATTTTGGAGCCCAAGACAATAAAGCCTGTCACTGTTTCCATTGTTTCCCCATCTATTTGTCATGAAGTGATGGGACCAGATGACATGATCTTCGTTTTTTGAATGTTGAGATTTAAGCCAGCTTTTCCACTCTCCTCTTTCACTTTCATCAAGAGGCTCTTTAGTTCCTCTTCACTTTCTGCCATAAGGGTGGTGTTATCTGCATATCTGAGTTTGCTGATATTTCTCCTTGCAATCTTGATTCCAGCTTGTGCTTTATCCAGTCCAGCATTTCACATGATATACTCTCCATGAAGTTAAATAAGCAAGGTGATAATATACAGCCTTGATGTACAGCTTTCCCAATTTGGAACCAGTCCATTGTTACATGTCCAGTTCTAACTGTTCCTTCTTGACCTGCATACGGATTTCTCAGGAGGCAGGTAAGGTGGTCTGGTATTACCATCTCTTTAAGAATTTTCCAACAGTTTGTTGTGATTCACACAGTCAAAGGCTTTAGCATAGTCAATGAGTAGTGTGTTTTGGGGGAGGCATCAGTTCAGTTAAACAGTGTTAAAATATTTCATGACAATGAGAAAAGCATGCTTGAAGGTCTTACTGCGGGAAAGATCTTGGAGCATGCATTAAATAGGGAGATGTGTGTACCTGGAGTTAAGTGAGCAGGGAAGAGGGGTGGGGTGAGTATTGAGGAAAAGAAGCCAGAGACCATGGGGCTCTTGCAAGCCTTATCCATTGTTTGAGAGACTGCATACTGCAATAGAAAAAGCAAACAAACCTAAAACTGAAGATTCATAGAACAGGCAGGGCAGAATAAATTCCTTTGGAAAGGTTCTGGACATCAGTTGGATTTCTAAATTCTTATCACTTACACTGGTTATTCTCCAGTGTCTGTAAATAAATTGTGGTAAGAGTGATGACAAGTGACGTGACTCAGGATCCTGTTCAAATGTTCACATTTGATCTTCATGACTCAACCACTTCCCATGGGAGCTTTAAGAAAAAGATGGTTTTCCCAGAGGACAGAGTGGGAGCAACATGCATTCTTCATGTTCTTTATCCAGAACTCCAGGCAGTTGCAGGGTGGACTAAACCAGGCCACTTAGGTGACTACTTTTACATAAAGTATAATTACTGTGATGAGAAAAGCAAGTTTAAGGAGAAAATCGAGGAAGAATATATCAGAGATGAATACTTTCTCACTAAGGCTTAGCTGATCTAATTTGTCAACATAGGAGATTTCTCTGACTCTGTCTAGTTCCCAGGTGGTTGAGATTGGGTGATTTCAACTATAGCCTTTTTAAGGAAAGGAGATAGATAAAAAATGGAAAGGAGAAGAAATAGGGTAGATGAGAGAGGACAATACTTGTGCATCCAGAATTATAAAGAAAGATGGTTACCCCAGGCCACCAAGTGTAAAGTTAATAACACATAACTGTTTGGAAACAGCTCTGGGGCCACCATATACCTTGGTCTAACTTTCCTTTTTGGGACAGTAGAACAACCTTGTAGTTTTTTCATCTTATCAGAGGATGAGGTAAGTCTCAAGAAGTAGATACTAGAATTCATGCTATTAAGGCAGGTGAAAACTTATGCCCAGCACTAGAAAAATCAAAGATAATGGGCCTTACTTCTACCCAAGTGTGCAGATCAATCCAGTAGAAAAAAGAACTGGTCCAATTTTAGTATGACCAAAAGTGAGACCAAGTAATATTTCTTGAGTAGTATTGTTAGTTGACTGTGTCTCTAAATGCTGAAATGGGATAAAGGAGACCTCCAGACAAATTTATGGAATGTTGGAAGAGACATCAAGAGGCAATTTCTTTGAGTTCTTGCCTCCATTTTGCAGGTGGACACATTTGTGATCACATCAGAGCTGAGTTAGAGCCCAGCTGCTGCAGATTCCCTCGCCAACAATGTCTCAACAGCACCATGTCCCTCTTTTCAAGAAAGGCTGGGACAGAAGGCGTGAGGCATAGTGTCTGGTGTTTCTCCAGATGGTTGGGAGGTTGGCCCAAGAAACCTCAACCTGGAGCCGCTTACCTGGTGACGAATGCTGTTATTAGTGTTCATGGCACTTACCATCCAGTGCTTATCCTGAAGGATGGTAATTTATAGCTGTGTTACATGTCTGGATTGGACCGAGTGGGAAGAATGACAAACTGCAGGGTCTGGAGATTTGGCCTTCTTTGGCTATGGCTAATAATAAGTATTTCTTCTATAACCATCATGACATTCTCCTCACTCATTTCTACTCTTTTCTCATTACCTCTCTTTCTCTCCCTCTCTCTTTTCCCTCATCAACTTCCAAAGGTCCAACCTAATCAGTCAAGATGGAAGTCTTGTCAGAGGAAAAATAAAGGGATAAGAAGAGAAGGTGACATTATTTGAGTATGTTCAATACACTAGGCACTGAGATAAACATGTTCATTCTTGTCTTCCCGTTGCATTTGCACAACGATGCTGACAGGGGCAATTTAACCCCATTTACAAATGAAGAAACTTGCCCAGAGTTCAGACACTGGGTAGGTAATAAAGTTGGAAACCAAATTCAGCTCCATCTGACTCCTAAAGTGTGTTCTTTACACATATCCTCATTTACATCACTCTCCTCCATCTGTCCAATATATCTTCCTGCTCCTTGTCATGGGTATATATGACAGCACATTCATTTAATAAACACTGATGCTCTATTCTATGCTAGAAATGAAAGAACCAAGAATATGTAAAACAGTTTGCACCCTCACACAGCTCACAGTTGGTATATGCCTGTATGCTTGGGGCTTGGGCTTGATAAAGAACGCACATTCGTAAGTACTTCTTACAATAGAATGTTCATTCATTCATTTACTCATTATTTTAGCACATGCTTATTAAATACCTATTCTATGCCAGGAATGATTCTGTGCCAGTGTTTATCAATCCTTGCTGCATATTAGAATAACCTACTGCACTTAAAACAAAAACAAAAACAAAAAACTGAATCTCTGGCCCATGTAACTAGTTCTATTTCATTGACAGGAGGCGGGGCCCTGGCATCAGTATGTTTCAAAAGTCTTGTAGGGAATTGTAATATGCAGCCAGGGCTGAAAAACAGTTTCATGCTCTAGAGATGCAATGATGAACAAACAAGAGAAGAAACACTCAGGGTCATATTCACAGGATATGTGTCACCCTTGTTTAGATGGAGGAAGAGGTAGATAAATGGGGAGAGAGGAAGATGAAGCTCAAATGTCTGGCTTGAACATAAATCTTCTCAGGCATTAAATTCAAGATAATTTGGAGGACACAAAGGAGGGGAATGATATAAGACTGAAGTACCTTCATGGACTACATTTCTGTGATCTGGACTAAGTAGAGGAATCTACCATCCTAAGAGTTTTGATCAGACTGATTGACACAGAGTTGCATGCTTGCTTTTCTGAGACAAGGGGTCATTCAAGTATTTAACCCCAATTCACCTTCAGGTGATTGGGTCAAAAAAGAGTGGAAGGACTATTAAGAATTTCTCTCATAATCTTATTAAGTGGCTGGGTTTCACACCGGACCAGGCCAATGAGAGAAATTAGGGAAGGCATTTACACTTTAATTTAATTTTAATCCAGTCTTGCCTTCATTTTGCTTACACTAGTCTTAACTTTGGAATCAGACAAGTCTGGATTTGAGGTCCAGGTGAATTTCATGAATTCGGTGACCTTGGGCAGATAAGGTCCTCTCTCAGTGCCCCAACTTCTGCATCTGTAAAGTGGGGTTTTAAATAGTGTCTACTTTCTGGGTTTTCTGTGAGAGTTGAAAGAAGATAATGGGCCTACGGCATTTCTGGCTTAGAGCAAACACCCACTTAATATTAGCTGTCATTCTTTACTATCTCTGTAAAAACATTGTGCGTAAGCAAAGAAATAAAGAGTGTGACTAAGTTTGTGAGAGCAAGTGAATTATCTGAGTGCAAAAAACTAAGGTATATTAAAGTAATATACTTTAATAATACTACATTGGAAGCACTTTTCTATACATTTATACATGTGAACTTCTCATAACTCTAAGAGGGTACATATTTTTACATTTTATTATGAAAATATTTTTAGAGAAAATTTGTATTTTATAATGAACTTCCATGTCCCCGTTTCCCATCCTCAGCAATTATCAACATTTTTCTAATCTTGCTTTATCTATGTATTTCTACTTATTTTTATGGAATATTTTAAGACAAATCCAGGACATCATGTCATTTTACTTATAAATATTTTAGTAGGCAGTATGCATTTAAAATGGATAAGTGTGTGTGTGTATAATGTTTTATCTACCACCTATGCTATAATTACCACAAGGGGCTTCTGTGGTGTTACTTCAAGAGGTTCAAGTGATAAAGAACCCACCTGCCAACGCAGGAGACAGGGTTTGACCCTTGAGTTGAGAAGATTCCCTTGAGTAGGAAATGGCAACCCACTCCAGTGTTCTTGCCCGGAGAATCCCATGAACAGGGAAGCCTGGCATGCTACAGTCCATGGGGCCGCAGAGAGTCAGACACGACTGAGCACACACACGCATACTATAGTTACATCTAACAAAATTAGCAATAATCCTTTAGTATCTAGGACTTATTTCATACTGAAATTTCCCCAATTGCCTCAAAGATATATTTTTTATGGTCTGTCTGTTGAAATCAGGCCAAAGTCTACACACTGAGTGAGTAATATGTCTCTTAAGTCTCCTTTACCTTGAAATAGTATGAAAGAGTATTATTTTCACTTCATATGAAGTGAAAAAGCAGATGAAAAAGTTAAGATACAGAGAGGTCAAGTCACATGCTGAATGTCACAAAGCTGGAAGAATGGATGTCACCATCAATGACAGCAGAACAGGTTTTGGATATTTAGAGAGTTTCTCAAAAGTCAAATACTCATTGTCTTCCCCCTTCTTTTGCCATCAGTGACTAAAAAGAGACTAAATGGTCTGAATTTTATCCTCAGCCTCTCTCTAGCTTCCTGCCAAATACTAAAAGAGTCACCAGTTTCGAGCTCTAAAACATCTGGTTCCAGCTCGCTTCAAAAGGTGCTGCTGCTGCTGCTGCTGCTGCTAAGTCGCTTCAGTCGTGTCCGACTCTGTGTGACCCCATAGACGGCAGCCCGGGAGAAGCAATTTAAAATCTGTTTTTAGATTTTTGTAGGTGTGGTGGTGGGTGTGAAGTTTATAAAAACAAATACCCTTTACTCTAGTGCTCCTCATTTAATCATTTGTTCATTCCAGGCATTTTTTTTGGGTTGTCTCTGCAGACTTTACCCTGCACTGTACTAGGAGCTATGCGTGCAGGAATAGATAAGAAAGCTCTGTCCTCAAGGAATTCTAGTCCAGTGTATATGCTGGGCTGGGGAAGGAGAAGTAGCTGTAGTGCCATCAGACCGCCTGCTCTGATGAGGAGACTCTTCCATAAATGACTCCCTAGAATGAAGTCGCTTAGTCGTGTCTGACTCTTTGCAACCCCATGGACTATAGCCTATGAGGTTCCTCCATCCGTGGAATTTTGCAGGCAAGAGTACTGGCATGGGTTGCCATTTCCTCCCTATAAGTGAGTGGTAATTGGATAGGAAGAGAAATAGAAGACGGCATTTATAAAACACAGAGGAAGGAGAAACTTGAGCTGATGCAATTTCTTGGAGTAGTTCGATCTGGCTTGAGCACAAATGTGAGAAGACAGACATGTAAAAGTTCCTGGTTAGAGAGGGTAGCATGGACCAATGGCCATCACAGGTCATGTCAAAAGTCCCTATTTTGGGGGGAGGGGCACATCTTGGACTGAGTGGGATCTTAGTTCCCCAGCCAGGCATTCAACCCTGACCCTAACCCATGTCCCCTGAGGGAAATTAAGGAGTCTTAGTCACTGAACTGCCAGGGAAGTCCTCAGAAGTCCCTATTTTGAGGGCCATGTTTCGAAGGGCTTCAAGGAAGAAGAGACAAGGTCAGGTCTGCACCTGAAAGTCGCCTCTCATTGCTTTGTGGATAACGACAGTTGTCGGAAGCCAGGACCCTAAGTGCTGGCAGTGACAGAGAAAGTCAGAGTGAACGTTGAGTCTGACTCTTTGTGACCCCATGGACTATAGCACACCAGGCTCCTCTGTCCGTGGAATTCTCCAGGCAGAAATGCTGGAGTGGGTAGCCTTTCCCTTCTCCAGGGGGTCTTTCTGACCCAGTGATTGAATTTGCGTTGCAGGCAGATCTTTACCATCTGAGCCACCAGGGAAGAGGTGATGAGGAAATGGAAAATCCCATAAAGCAGAGCATGGGGATGTAGGGGTACCCTTCGAGGGGTCACTGCTTTCTAAAGCTTGACCCTTCAAAACTGAGGGCTCCAGAAGCATACCTCTGTACCAAAGGGTAATGGATTTTGGAGGAACCATGGAGTAGTGAATGAGTGTAAGGCACGAGGGCAGAAGATGTGGACTTTTGGGCTGCCCTTGCTGTTTCACTTTTCACCTGTGCCCTCATGAGCATGACACTTTGCTGACCTCTCGTGTCCTCATTTATGGGGTGGGATCATGATAGCTATGTTTCCTTCCTGAGAGTTCAGTTCAGTTCAGTTGCTCAGTCATGTCAGACTCTTGCGACCCCATGGACCACAGCACGCCAGGCCTCCCTGTCCACTACCAACTCCTGGAGTTCACCCAAACCCATGTCCATTGAGTCGGTGATCCCATCCAACCATCTCATCCTCCGTCGTCCCCTTCTCCTCCTGCCTTTGATCTTTCCCAGCATCAGGGCCTTTTCCGATGAGTCAGCTCTTTGCATCAGGTGGCCAAAGTATTGGAGGTCTGGGAGGATTAAATAAGCCATAGCGCACTGAAGCAATTTGTAAACTCTAAAGAACCTGACAATTTAGCGTCACATTCTGGATTCTCTGATCCAGTGTCAAACCTCAAGTAGTATCCACGTGGACCACATAAGAAGGTCTGGGCTCTGGCAGATTTCATTTAAAATTCCTTGCATGAGCGCTAGCAAATCCAATCTCAAAATATTCCCATAGACCACATGTTTGTCTCTCCCCAGTTGTGCTGCCACATCAGTTTCTGATTAGGGCTACAGTTTGAATGGGGAAGCAACTCTGAAGAGACAAGAGTGCCGTCAGCAGAGGAGGGAGGGGATGGAGAGGGGGGATGGAGGTTGCTATAAGTAACCCCTGTTCTGGTTGGGATTCTGAATGAATATGAAAGGTAAGCAGAAACTCAATTAGTAACCCCTGAACTTGCCCCGTGTTATCTCTGAGAACACACACCCGCTTCCATCTTATGCCTCCAAAGGAGAGCAGGCTTCCTGTCAAACTATTGCAACGGAGGATGCAGACCCAGAGGAAATGGAATGAAGCAACTCAAGGCAGTTTCTGCCTCCCCCATATCTCTAATTCAGGATTTTCTATGAGAATTAGGCAGTTTCCACCTCTGAGAGCATGACAGGAGATAATTATTCTATTATATTCATGGTATCTTTCCATTAAGAGCCTACTATGTGCCACCCAGGCATTCTTTTCAGAGTTTTATTAAATGCTGGTGTTATCGTCCCCATATTTCAGATAAGGGAACTGACGTTCAGAAAGGTGAAGTAGCCAGCCTGCGAAGGATCAAGGCTGTCTCATGCCTTGAAGTGAAGTCGCTCAGTCGTGTCTGACTCTTTGCGACCCTATGGACTCTAACCTATCAGGCTCCTCCGTCCATGGGATTTTCCAGGCAAGAGTGCTGGAGTGGATTGCCATTTCCTTCTCCAGGGGATCTTCCCGACCCAGGAATCGAACCCACGTCTCCCGCATTGCAGGCAGACGCTTTACCGTCTGAGCCACCAGGGAAGCTTTAGTGCCTTATTCAAACATCAAACAGCAATGTGAGGTGGCTTCTGTTACTCTTTCCATTGTCAAGTGGATTACTTTTCTTCCCCATTTCCCACTCCACAGTGCCTCTTCTTGCTGCGGAGGGGGTTACACTTCGTATTCACTGGAGCCTGACTCAGCCATGTGGAAGATGAGCGGAAGTGACAGGTGTCACTGTTAAGTAGAAGGTTTGAGATTCTGTGTCCGTTTTGTCATCTCTCGTTTTTCTTTGCCATTAGACTAACAACATCCCAGACTGAGGCTGTCCAATCAATATGGGGCTAAAAAAAAAAATACAGAGGAAAGTCATAGCCATGAATGAACATGTATGAGTCCTGAGATTTGAGGAACATTTGTTACACAAAGTAACCTAGCCTAAATCAACTAACATACCACTTGAAGACAATGGAGTTAAGAGAGGTGAAGGAGATGCCAGCTAGTAAGTGGCAAAGCTGAAGCGATAGCTAACTCTGTCCTATTCTATGAATAAATTCTGTGATCTTGACCTTTGTGTTGCTTTCTCTACAGTTCTGGCTCCATGAGATTCTCCTGTATTCTACAGAGACTGCTCTAAAATAACAACGATGAACAGAAACAGACTCACAGACTTAAAGAACAAACTTATGGTTGCTAGAAGGATAGTTAGGGAATTTGAAATGGACATGTACACACTGTCATATTTAAAATGGATAACCAACGAGGACCTATTTTAAAGTACAGGGGACTCTGCTGAGTGTTACGTGGTGGCCTTAATGGGAGGGGAGTTTGGGGGAGAATAGATACATGTATGTGTGTGGCTGAGTCCCTCTGCTTTCCACTTGAAACTATTATAGCACTGTTAATCCGCTGTACTCCAACACCAAATTAAAAAAAGTTAAAAAAGATGAAATAACAACGATGGCTAGTTTTAGTAGATTGAAGAGCTGGATGTTCATCAGCAAGGAAGGAAAGTGAGTTAGAGTAGTGATTTATAATTTCAATGAATATACAATTCATCTGGGGATTGTTATGATGCAGATCCTAGTGGGTCTGGGGCAGGACCTGAGATTCTGTAATTTAAACAAGTTTCCAAATGAAGCTTATACTGTGGCTGCTTGGACCACTCTTGGCAGCGAGCCTAGGGGATGCCAGTCAGTTCACTATGGCTATGACAGAGAGGTAGTGATGAACAGTGGTCAGGAATGTGTAAACAGGACTGAAACCAGGGTCAGGAAAGCCAGGTAATGAGGGAGCAAAAAACTTGAGCAGGTAAATGGGGCTGGCTTCCCAGGTGGTGCTAGTGGTAAAGAATCCGCCTGCTCATGCAGGAGACACAGAGATACAGGTTTGATCCCAGGCTCAGGAAGATCCCCTGGAGTAGGAAATGGCAACCCACTCCAGTATTCTTGTCTGGGAAATCTTATGGACAGAGAAGCCTGACAGGCTACAGTCTATGAAGTCGCCAAGAGCCAGACATGACTACCACGCACATACAAAACAGAGCATGTGCTGAACTGAACTCCTAGGACCTTGAGAGTGAGCGCCTTCTAGTCTAGTTCTGTTGTGACTCATTTCCAGGTTGAGTCTCCAGTGAATTTTGAAAACTGAATTAATACAGAGCCAGAGTGTGGGTTCAGATTTTACCTTCACACTGGTTATGACATCACTGATGCTGTCAGGTTATTCCAAGGAGGATATTCTTAAGATAAATACAAATGTAGGCCTTTTTATCATTAGGAAAAAATAAAAAAAAAAAACACACATAAAATCATGTCATGCTTCAATTAGCTTCATGCGAAACTGCTATTATCAAGTTTTGGTTTATGTCTGTATTTCCATAACTTCTGGTTGTCTGTCTTTTTTTCTTATGTTCTGTCTCTTTTTTGTGTCTTCAAGTTTTTTCAGGCTTGCAGTTATACAAGAGCCTCTATAAAATCAACCCCACCATCAACATCCTTCAGAAAATTTCTCCCTAAATTTTTCTGTGCTATTTTTCCAAACTGGACTGAATATTTCCATCATAAAGTAATTGATGAAACATTCGTTTCTTGTCAACTCTAAGTTTCACCTAAATTTGAAGTTAAACTATTCTAAGTCACTCATATTCTAAAGAGAAACCTAAGTCTCACCAACTTTGGGGCCATACTCCTCCAGTGACTCATAGGTGTTTCCAAGGAGCAGCAATTCATTCTCTTATGATGGACACAGACATCTCTCCTTCTTATCCCTCAGTCTACTTAAGAAGAGGACTGGGCGTAAGGAAAGGGGATATGGATAGTCAGTCACCTGAGCTCCAGCTAATCTTGTGAAAAGTATAATTTTCTCATAAAGGAAAAGGAAAATCTTAAGGAGGTGAGGAAGAGGAAATAATCAAAGCCCCTCCCCCCCCGAATCACAAGCAAATAAATAACTCATAAAGATTTGGAACGCCTGCAAGGAAAGACTGAAAAATTCTTTCCCTGATAGATATGATGCAGAACCTGCAGGGACACCTACTTGTAGCAGATTTTGAGAAGGATTCCTGTCTGTAACTTAGTGGGGAGGTCAATCCCTTCTTCAGTTAAAGTCTCCCTACACACCTGAGGATGTGGCTTTCTTGCTTTGTCTCATTAATCAACAGTACATTCTTATTCTAAAGGGTACTTTACTTTTCTTATCCATGATGCATCCACTAGGTTCTCTTTCTTTTCTTTCTTCTCTCTCCCCTTCTTTCTTTCCTTCTCTTTCTCTTTTTTTTCGCTTTCTTTCCTTCTTTCCTTTCTCTATCTCATTTTCTCTTTCATTCTCTCATTTTTTATTCAAGTCTTCATTTTTTAGATATTACTTTACCTTTATTATCTGAAGAAGGTGTTATGGATTGAATGCAAAGGAGCCCCCATAATTCATATATGATGGTAACCTCCAGTGTGATGTATTTGGAGGTGGGGTTCAGGGGAGATAATTAAGGGTAGATTAGGTCAAAAAGTGGAAGCCTCATGGTAAGCTTTTGTTATTCTTGTTCAGTCCCTAAGTCAAGTCTAACTCTTTGCAACTCCATGGACTCCAGCACTCCAGGCTCTTCTGTCCTCTGCTATCTCCCAGAGTTTGCTCAAATTTATGTCCATTGAGTTGACGATGCTATCTAACCATCTCATCCTCTGCTGCCTCCTCATTTTTCCTTCAAGTTTTCCCACCATCAGGGTCTTTTCCAATGAGTTGGCTTGTCAGGACAGGTGGCCAAAGTATTGGAGCTTTGGCTTCAGCATCAGTCCTTCCAATGAATATTCAGGGTTGATTTCCTTTAGGATTGACTGGTTTGATCTCCTTGCAGTCCAAAGGGCTCTCCAGAGTCTTCTCCAGCACCACAATTTGAAAGCATCAATTCTTCAGTTCTCAGCCTTGTTTAAGGTCCAACTCTTATACTGGAACATTACTACTGGAAAAACCTCAACTTTGAGATTAATGGCCTTTTAAAAAGAGGAAGAGAGATGGGTTCTTTCTCTCTGTGTGCAAACACCAAGAAAAAGTCATTTGAGGACATAGCCAGGAAGGTTCCCTCACCAAGAACTCAACCATGCTGGCTCCCTGATCTAACAATCCAGACTTCCAGCCTCTAGCACTGTGAGAAATAAATATCTGTTGTCTAAGCCACCCAGGTGATGGTATTATGGCAGCCCAAGCTGGCTCTGGCAGAAGGGGAGACTGATCCAGGTTTTCTGTTGTTGTTGTTTCTGATACAGGCTGTTTTGATACAGCTGTTTTGATGAAGGTTTCTGTTGAGTTGCTAAGTTGTGTCTGACTCCTTTGCAACCCCATGGACTGTTGCCCACCATGCTCCTCTGTCCATAGAATTATCCCAGCAAGAATACTAGAATAAGTTGCCATCTTCTTATCCATGGGATCTTCCCGAACCAGGGATTGAACTTGTGTCTCTTGCGTTTTCTTCACTGGTAGATTGATTCTTTACCACTGAGCTACTGGGGAAGTCCATTTTTCTCTCTAGACTCTGCTGTAAACCTCTTCTTTACATTAAAAAAAAAAAAATAGTCCAGGCTGTTACTATCAAGTGATGTTCTTTCTTCTAAATGTTCATAAGTCGTTTGGCATGGCTGGTTATACAGCAATAGATAACTGAAACCAACATCAGGAGGGGAACATCCTTGTCTACTGGAGGAACTGAGGCACTCCATATTTCAAGTCTTGAAATCTCAACTGGTTTTTGCCCCTGTGCCGAGCCTATACTCTGCACCCAGTCCATGACTCAGTCTGATATCTGCCCTGGACACTTTTGGGGGTGTCCTCTTTGCCGAGTATGAGACAGTTTGCCTCTTTGCTTTTTTTTTTTTTTTTTTTTTTATCAGACGTCTTCACTTTCCTGATTTCTTCTACCTTCACAGCTCTTACTGTGATTGGGTGCAACTCTATGGTTGTCTTCCCATTATCCTCACAGACATTCAGCTCCTTCATATGTCCTGTGCCTTCTGACCACCTTGCAATACTTGCCAAAGTGTACTCTTCCGTGTGTGTCAGTTATCAGGATATTGCTCCCATAACATTAGGTTATGCTTATAACCTAATGCTCCCATAACATTAGGTTATGCTTATAACATCTACAGGTTACCTGCAGTTCTTTGTGTGTTGTTTACAAAGGAGACAGAATGATTGGAAGAAAAAAAAAAAAAAAAAAACAGGCTGACAAATTTTATAGACCTGGTTTAAATCCTGGCTCTTGTCATTTACCTGATCTTGAGTGAATTTAACTATATTTTTGTCATCTGCATTATGTCAATAATAACAGAAAAAATAATAATGGTGATGGCAATGACAAAATGAAAAACAATTCCAGCATCTCACTTGGTTTCAGTCATAAATAGATATGCAATGTTTAATGCACCTAGCTCAGGCATCACTTAATTTAATAAATTATGGTAAGCACCCAGTATGTGCCTGGCACTATGATAGGTACTGGAGAATCCACACTGAGCTAGAGAAATATAGCCTGCAGCCTCATAGAGCACATGATCCAGGGCAAGCATTGGCAGACTTATAGCACAGCCTATGGCTCAAATCCTGCCCTTGGCCTGCTTCTGCCCAGTTCATGAGTTGAGATTAGTGCTAGACATTTTTAAAACACTTTTTATTTTAAAGTTAATGCAATAAGAACTTGCAAAGTCTAAAACCTTTACTAACTGTCCTTTGGCAAAAGAGTTTAACTATCCCTGGTCTAATGGAACACATAGGAATCATTCAATAAATGCTTTTCACAAACCAATATTTAGAGAGACATTCTTTACACAAGTTTCTAATTAATTTCTGTATCCATTTTTGCAACCTCATGGACTGTAGCTGCCTGGCTCCTCTGTCTGTGAAATTCTCCAGGCAAGAATACTAAAGTGGGTTGCCATTCCCTTCTCCAGGGTATCTTCCCGACTCAGGGATTGAACCCGGGTCTCCTTCCCCGGCAGGCTCAGATGGTAAAGAGCCGCATGCAATGCAGGAGACCAGGGTTCAATCCCTGGATTGGAAAGATCCCCTGGAGAAGGAAATGGCAACCCACTCCAGTATTCTTGCCTGGAGAATTGCATGGACAGAGGAGCCTGGCGTGCTACAGTCCATGGGGTTGCAAAGAGTCGGACACGACTGAGCAACTTTCATTCACTCACTCCTACATTGCAGGCAGATTCTTTACTATCTGAACTACCAGGGAAGCCCTGTCTAACACTCAGCGCCCTATAGGCTTTTTGTTAAAAATCACATTTTCAGCTGTTTACAGGCCCTGCATAGGTGACCCATGTACCTTTGAAGCCTCCTCTAATTATAGTCTTTTTATATTTCTGTCACACTGGAGTTTTTTCCGTTCAGCAAACACTGCACTCATGCCTCAGACCAGGGTATTGCTACTCCCCACTCCCCACATTCCGCTTGTTTACATATTTGTCCTCCAGAATTCAGCTTTAAAGTCACTCCCTTTGGGAAAATTTCCTTGACCTCTCCTTGCTAGACAGGCACCCTCCTGTACTGTTTTATTTGTTCTCATGGTTCCTGACAGTTATGGTAACTTTATTTTCTTGTTTGTGATTATTTTATTAGTCACCTCCACATGTTAGTTCCATGAGGGCAGGGGCTATGTTGCTTCTGTTTATTAGTTTATCTCCAGCATCCTAGCATGCTTTCTAGTGCTCAATAAATATTAGGTAAACAAATGAAACAAAGAACGAATGATTCAGTGTCACGTTTATTGAAAAGAAACAGATCAGAAAGCACACAGGATTCTTGCAACACGGGAGTGCTTTCCTTTCCCAGGCAAATGCACTCCCTCCGGCCCAGATGGCATTTCTGTGGCTCCATTTAAGGAGCCTCTTCATTTGCTGGGTATAATTAATGGAGACCCAGTGAGCTGTTTGCGCTGATACATCACCTGCACCGCACAGCAAATGCATTTGTTACAGAGCTATCTGGGCCAAAGCTAATGAAACATTTGCAAATGTCCTGATTTACAAAGAGAAAATTGGTTCACCTGAATGACAAGGGTTGCACGCAAGGGAAATGTTCCTCTTTACTATTTCCTGCGCTCTGGGAAGCCTCAAATCTGCAAAGTAACACACATCAGCAGACCCTTCTGAAAAGCAAAGGCCAGAGGTCACCTTGGAGAAAGACAAGGGTTCTGAGATCAACATTACCCCCTGGGGGTTCCTCGTGTGAGTTCTGGAAACTGTACACAGATTATGTGTGTATTTATCTGCACTGCTGTAAAAACAGATGCTTAAAGGTTGATTAGGCTCTCCCTGGAATCTGTGTCCCCAGTAGCTGAAAGTCAGTGATTTAAGAAAATCTGTTTCCTTAGACTTGACTTTATTAATTTTTAAAAAGAGACTAAGGAGCAGAGAAGTATATATGTTCTGAAGAGCTCCTTCCTAGTTGTAGTCCCAACCTTCCTTGATCCACTGTGCAGATGAGGTAGTTCAGATTAGTCTGGAAAGATGACTTGCCTGGGCCTTTATAGCAAGTGAGATATAAACCTGAGACAAGCTCCTGTCAGCCTAACGTCCTTTCCCCCGTACCCTGCTGTCCACTAACACAATCATTTCTGGTTCCATGGGGTTCTTCATTCACTCATTCAATTTCTTTCTCACTCACTTATTCTTTCTCACTGTCCCATATTACCACTTTCTCAATACGAATTTGTAAAACTCTTAAACAACACAGGTTTGAACTGTGCAGGTCCATTTACACACAGAATTTTTTCAGTAGTCGATGTACAGTACTGCATGACCTGCAGTTAAGTTTGCAGATGCAGAACCATGGATACAGGGGAACAGTGCATAAGAATGGCTCACTATTATTCAGCCATAAAAAGGAATGCATTTGAGTCAGTTCTAATGAGGTGGATGAACCTGGAACCTATTATACAGATTGACGTGAGTCAGAAAAAGAAAGATAAATACTGTATTCTAACACATATATATGGAATCTAGAAAAATGGCTCTGAAGAATTTATTTACAGGGCAACAATGGAGAAAAGACATAGAGAACAGACTTATGGACATGGGGAGAGGGGAGGAGAGGATGAGATGCATGGAAAGAGTAACATGGAAACTTACACTACCATATGTAAAATAGATAGCCAACAGGAATTTGCTATTTGTCTCAGGAAACTCAAACAGGAGCTCTGTATCAACCTAGAGGGGTGGGATGGGGAGGGAGATGGGAGGCAGCTTCAAAAGGGAGGGGATATATGTATACCTATGGCCGATTCATGTTGAGATTTGACAGAAAACAGTAAAATTCTGTAAAACAATTGTCCATCAATAAAAAATAAATACATTTTTAGTAAAAATGTCTGCCTATAAATTATACATGGACTTTGGACTGGGCAAGGGGCAGTGCAATAGCTCCTCACCCAAGACTGTTCAAGGCTCAGTTTTCTTTGTTAGTTGTGACCCGCTCATTTCTAAGAGGGCTTCCCCAGGTGCGGCTAGTGGTAGGGCCAGTGGCAAACGTAGGAGACGCTAAGAGACGCGCGTTTCATCCCTGTGTAGGGAAGATCCTCTGGAAGAAGAAATGGCAACCCACTCCAGTATTCTGGCCTGAAGAATTCCATGGACAGAGCAGCCTGATGTGCTACAGCCCATGGGTTGCAAAGAGTTGAATACAACTGAAACGACTTAGCACGCATACACATTTCTAAGAAGAATTTTGGCTTCAATAAATCATTGTTCAATAAGGCTGATGAATTAGAAAATGAAATTCAACAGGAAAATGCATTTACCTTTTCCTTTCCAAATGCATCTCTCAAGTAAAAGTAAAAGAATAAAAAATCATCTAAATGCACAAGAACCCAGAGACTCGAAAACACTTCAATAAATTTTAGAAATTGAAGACAGAGTATTCAACAAATAAACAGAACCCATAAAATAAGTGCATCAGAGGGAGACACTGATGAGAAACAAACCAATTTGTCCTAAGAAGTCAATACATAAAGGCAAGAGATATCACAGAGGATGGTAAAAATTGGGAAACTGATTGAAAGTCTATGTACAAAGGAGATGAATATCACTCTAGCCCCTGAGTTCTCATCAACCACACTGCAATTTTGCATAGAGACCAAAGTCAGCAGATTGGAGGGAAATTGAATAATTCTAGGAAACATAATGTGGTTATCGTAATCAGTAAAATTAGTGACTTGTACCCCTTCACTCTGATATAAAGCCCAAAGGTAAGCTTCTGCTATGTATGTTGTTGTTCAGTCGCCAAGTCGTGTTTGAGTGTTTTGTGACCCCATGGACTGTAGTGTGCCAGGCTCCTCTGTCCGTGGGATTTCCTGGGCAAGAATACAGGAGTGGGTTGCCAGTTCCTTCTCCAGGAGATCTTCCCCACCCAGGAATCAAACCTATGTCTCCTGAATTGCAAGCAAATTATTACTGCTGAGCCACTGGGAAAGGCTCTATACAAAGCTCATATCTATTTCACGGGCCTAGAATAATAACAGGCAGTAAAGAGTCTACTGATAGTTCAGAACAACTTTGGAAAAGGGGAGAAAATGCTAAACAAATAATAGGAATAGAAAAACCTGAAAGAAAATAGATACGGCAAGCAATAGAATCAAACTTTGCACAAAGGGCTTATTAATAATATAAGCTAGAGGTTGTATCCATAAAAAAGAAAAGAACACTATGAAAAAATAACAATGAGATACAAGAAAGAAGTCCTATAAATTATGTATGTGTTTGCGTATAGCTCCAATAAGATTTGAAAGTTAAAGCTGAAAAAAATATACAGAAAGCAGAAAAAGACCACAAAAGAGAAACAGCGTGTGGATCTAGTCTGCAAAAGACACTATCAAGAAAATGAAAAAATAAGCCCCAGACTAGGAGAAAACATTTGGCAAAAGATATCTGTCAAAGAATTGTTATCCAAAATAAAGAAACTCTTTATAAGAAAACAAAGAACCTGATCTTAAAATGGACCAAAGACCTTAACAAAGACTTCACCAAAGAAAATACACAGAGCAAATAAACATACTAAAAGATGTTCCACATTGTATGCCGTCATGCAGGCATGCTGTCTCCTCGGTCATGTCCGACTTTTTGCAACCCCATGGCCTGTAGCCCACCAGGCTCCTCTGTCCTTGGGATTCTCCAGGCAAGAATACTGGAGTGAGTTACTATGCCTTCCTCTAGGGCATCTTCCCAACACAGGAATGGAACCCTCATCTCTTATGTCTCCTACATTGGCAGGTGGGTTCTTTACACTAGTGCCACTTGGGAAGCCCTGTAGGTCTTAAGGGAAATGCAAATTAAAACAAGGAGATACCACTACATGCCTATTACAATGCCCCAAATCTAGAATACCAGCAACACCAAACTTCTGTGAGGATGTGGAGCAACAGGAACTCTGATTTATTAGGAATGCAAAACGGTACAGCCACTATGGAAAACAGTTTGGGTAGTCTCTGACAAAACTAAATATTCTTACGTTACGATCTAGTAATTGTACTCCCTGATATTTACCCAAAAGAGTTGAAAACTTATGACCACACACAAACTTGCACACGAATATTTAAAGCAGACTTGCTTATTCATAATTAGTGAAAATTGGAAGCAATCAAGCTGTTCTTCAGTATATAAATGAATAAACAGTGATGCATTCAAAAGACAAGGGAATATCATTCAGCATTAAAAAAGAAATGAGCTACTAAGCCATAAAAAGACATTGAGGAGACTTAAATTCATATTACTAGGTGAAAGATGCCAGTGTCAAACCAATTTCCCATACTACAAGACTATGTTACAGTTATTTATATTAAACACCTCACCCCAGTTAAAATTTCTCTGTGATCTGTCTCTTGATTGAACCTGATCATTATGATAGGAGACAAAAGATAAGAACCTTAAAAAAACAGTTAATAGAAATTCTATTTTTGAAAAAAAATAAAGAAAATTTCTTGAATAAACAGATAAAAGAATTCTCAGCTTAAAAGTTCCCAAAAAGTGAGCAGATTTTTAAAAATGGCTAAAAAAGATCTCCAATAAGCTACATAATCATAAACCTTTATAAACTTGATCTTTACCAAGGGCAAATAGAAGATTCTAGAAACTTCCAGTATGGATGGGGAAGATCATCTATAAAAAGCAACAAAAATCAGAATATATCAATGTAACAATGCTAGTAAATTTATAGAATGTTATGAAAGTAAAGACAGTCAATTACCCAATCTAGTAAAAATATACTCATAAACATTCAAGAAAGGAAAAGTAAATTCCATGTTCATTTGTATAAATAGATAAGATTAACACCAGTATTTTATTTAAATTAAAAGTTTAAATTAATTATGTTTGTTTAATGGAACGATGTAATTGTGGAGAAAAAAATTACGAAAGTTGGCAAATCAAACAATATTACTAGGAAGATAATCTTTAGAAACACAATGCTTCATACTAGAAAATAATGCTAATAATGAATTTAAGAAATGAGTTTGCTTTTGAGCAATAAGAATAGGAAACAGGGTGTGGTGCTGTTGGAATTTATTATAAAACTTTATGATCATTTATTCAAATCATAAACATGTATGTGAAGTGAAAGTCATTCGGTCGTGTCTGACTCTTTGTGACCCCATGGACTGTACAGTCCATGGAATCCTCCAGGCCAGAATACCGGAGTGGGTAACTGTTCCCTTTTCCAGGGGATCTTCCAAATCCAGGGATTGGATCTAGGTCTCCCACATTGCAGGCAGATTCTTTACCAACTGAGCCACCAGGGAAGTCCATAAACATGTATATGTTTTTAATAAACAATAAAATAAAAAGCCAAAAATAAAATTCCCAGGAGGAGATACATGAGATAACAAATAAAAGAAATCAGCCAAATGTTCAACAGATAATTATCATTCAATGACTGGGAGTTTTGGTATAATGTGTTCAAGAAATAAGTTTGGGGAAAAGCCTATGATTTAGCATTGTGTTTGGACTTTGATTTCAAGGAAGGTGGTAGGAAACAGGTAAGACTGGACACCGGTAAGCATACACATTCTTGAGATAACACAAACTTTTTCTATTCAATTTTAGATCGATGTCATCACTTGGATAGTTCAAAAGCATCAATGAAAAGCCCTTTAAATGATGTCTTAGACAAGGTTCTGACTGGAAAAAAAATCAATCTTTCCAAGAGTGTTCCTTTTTTATGTACTAGCCTCACAACTAACAAACAAACCAGCAAATATACCTCTTTACATCCACATCCAGTACAGATAATGGCATTAAAATCTTAATAAATATATAGATATTTTTAAAACTATATAAAAAACTTAATCTCTGTGGATGGTTTTTAATTTAACTACATTCTGACAGTCTAATTAATAAAAGATTTGAAGATAGCATATTTAGAAGGATGGATCAATAATGAGCTTTTCAAGTAGCTCCTTTCCAGGACTGAGGTCACTTAAAAGCACTTTGGCATCATTTGCAGTCAGGTACTTGGCCTCTTTTCAAGAGGCCAGGCTTAGGCTGGCTATGTACCTCAAGGATGCTCAGGAATTCAGAAACTGAGTTGTCCAGAAATAAGTGATTCACCAAACCTTTAAAATATATTGCTGAAACAAATTTCATGCTCTTGTATTTCAAATATAGCACCAGAACTAAAGTCAACCTGAGGTCATGTGATCTAGTTGCATCAACCAGTTTCAACTTAAGGCCGATGACAAGTCACATTTTAAGCAAGCAAAAAGAAGTCACATTACCAAGTGGTATTTGCATAGAAACCTACCCACAGGACTCTGATCAATACCCTCCAACATATTTCTTAACAAAATTCTTTGAGTAAGGGCAATAGACATAGTACACACACACATACAAGCACACACACACACACATATCCCCATGTAGAGTCAGTGACACTGAAGAACTGAGTGATCTCTATCTCAACCTTGCTGAATATGAAATAGTTGCATATTGTGATAAAGTTCAAATGACCAATTAGAATCAGAACTGAACACTTAAATATGTGGCTGGTAATCAGACTCTGAGACAAATGTGGTGAGAACTCTGCTCAAAGTATTAGAAAGCTTCATTTCTCTCTCAGCTTCAACCGCAATCAACTCGACCCATCTCGGCTACCTCATTCCTTTTTTGATGTCAGAGTTCTCATCAGGTAGAATTACAATGCAATATCAATGTGTCTCACAATATTGTCTTGAGAGTTACACAAGATGATATAAACAAATGGCTTTAAAATGGTGTCACAGACTGTGCAGATTTAGAGTAATAGAATGGCTATCTGACAATGTATGTATAAAAAGTTCAAAGTTTGAGCAAAAGTGAGAGCTTATTGGCTTATGTAATTGGGTTACAGATGGTCTCAGGGAGTGTGACTTAAAAATTATCCAGACTCTTTTTTTTCCTTTAATTCCTGTGACCCAAATCACTCAATTATTCTACTTCTTTTTCTTATACCACTAAGTTTTCTATGCAGTGGGTAGAATGGAGGCAGCAAACAACATACATCTCTTGACTTTTTTTTTAAGTGAATTTAGCCACATAAAAAAGGTCATCTATCAGCATTTGCTCATAAATTGCACGGAAGGACTTTACTTGGATCACCTTGGATTACATACCCCTATTTGAGTCAATGGCTATGGCCAAGAAGAGGGGTTTAGCCAGATCTGGTCACAAGAATGCCTTGAACTACACAGAGTGATAGATATTCAGCCTGTCAATGTAAGGGGGTGTTACTGCTAGAGGGAGGTGCAAAGAAACACTGGAAGACAAATATCAGATGTCTACTACCTCTGTGCTCCCAAAGCTCCCAGGCATCCCTCTGTCACACTCCATAGAATGGAGTTGTTTTTTCACTCTTCCAGCCTGCATATATATGTCTGATTCACTTTTGTATTCTAGCATATCTCACAGGACCTAACATAGATTAGCTGCTCAATAAATATAGATTGAAAGGATGAATAAATACAATTTCTGTTGAAACTGCAGAGGACTCTGCTATCCCAGTTCTTCCCTGTATACTGAGAATTAACTCTCTTGTGTGCCTTAACTCCAAGCTCTCCTAGGCTCAATACTGCTACCTGGGAACTCCTTCTCTGTTTAATTTATCAAATATTTACTTGGCATCAATCCTAAAGGAGACCAGTCCTGGGTGTTCATTGGAAGGACTGATGCTGAGGCTGAAACTCCAATACTTTGGCCACCTCATACGAAGAGCTGACTCATTGGAAAAGACTCTGATGCTGGGAGGGGTTGGGGACAGGAGGAGAAGGGGACAACAGAGGATGAGATGGCTGGATGGCATCACCGACTCAATGCACATGAGTTTGGGTGAACTTTGGGAGTTGGTGATGGACAGAGAGGCCTGTCGTGCTGTGATTCATGGGATCACAAAGAGTCGGACATGACTGAGTGACTGAACTAAACTGATGAGAAAAACCCTATGAGGAGTTCTTTAGATAATTCAGAAGAGAATTACTTGAAAATTACTTTAGAATTACTTGGGTTGAGAATTACATCTTGGTCTCCTAAATGGTAAATTGGAAACTCTAAGAATCTTACAGGAACTTCCATGGTGGTCCAGCGGTTAAGACTCCTTCCTCCCGATGCTGGGGGTCTGGGTTTGAACCCAAGTCAGGGAACTAGATTCCACAGGCCACAACTAAGACTCACATATCACAGCTAAAGAGTCCACATGCCACAATGAAGATCCTGCATGCTGCAACTAAGACACCCATGCAGCCAAAGTAATAAATAAATAAAACATAAATAATATTTTAAAAGGAATCTTACAGCTGGATTGGCAAATCATGGCATTTGATCTAAAATGAACAATCCCTGGAACCATCTGTGTAACAAATGCTCACACAGTCCATTCACATGATATATAACAGTGAAGTTCAGATATAAGATAAACTAAGACCAACTGAAGTCAGTGCAAAAACCAGATGGCCAGGAGGGATATTAAGGTTCTGGTGACAGTGAGCAGAAAGGAATAACTATATTCGTGGACCTCCCATGACCCAGGGACTATGTGCAGCATCTTATAACCACTATTTCATGGTATCTCTCCCAGCTCCTGGAGGCAGGCATCTCTGTCTTTTCTATCTTTACTTGGCCAGATACAAACTGAGGCTCTGAGAGCTTAAATGAGTCAGTGAGACAATGCAAAGAATACAAGGTTTATAACCCTGCACTGGTGTTTTCAGTGCTACTAAGTTTTTCCTTATAGTGTAATGAATCATACTTACATCACACTAGACAGTGTATTCATGTAAAGATGACCAACCAGGAGGCGAAACAGATAGAAAATTATAGATACATTGGGACAGTCAGTTCAGTTCAGTTGCTCAGTCGTGTCCGACTCTTTGTGACCCCATGAATTGCAGCACGCCAGGCCTCCCTGTCCATTACCAACTCCCAGAGTTTACTCCAACTCATGTGCATCGAGTCGGTGATGACATCCAGCCATCTCATCCTCTGCCGTCCCCTTCTCCTCCTGTCCCCAATCCCTCCCAGCATCAGAGTCTTTTCCAATGAGTCAACTCTTCGCATGAGGTGGCCAAAGTACAGGAGTTTCAGCTTTAGCATGATTCTTTCCAAAGAATACCCAGGACTGATCTCCTTTAGAATGGACTGGTTGGATCTCCTTGCAGTCCAAGAGTCTTCTCCAACACCACAGTTCAAAAGCATCAATTCTTCGGCGCTCAGCTTTCTTCACAGTCCAACTCTCACATCCATACATGACCACTGGAAAAACCATAGCCTTGACTAGATGGACCTTTGTTGGCAAAGTAATGACAATTATACAAATGTTAATAGGTAATATGAATTGATCATAGGTGATAGATTGCCTCTCTGGCTCCATGTCCTTGTCCTTTCTCATCCTCAGTTTCACTGTCTGTAAAATGAGAATCATAAACAAAGCCCAACCTACACACACAGGGTAGTTTTGAGACTCCTACAAGGCAATTGTTGGGGAAGCACCTTGAAAATTGTAACATGCTCTGTTGCTCCCCTGAGTTCAACCTGGGTAGTTTTGCAGCTTCTTCTGAAAAGACAGCCAGCCTCTTCTCAGGTCAGGAAATGGCTTATTTTATTTTTATTTTTTTTACAGGCTGCCTGAGCTTGGCTGCTGCCTGTCTATCACTGGATGCGTGTTTTATCAGCTTTCACATCGCCTCTACCTTGCAGCTCAGCTCATATCATCAAAAACCACTCTGGTGCCCTCGATGTCAGCAAATGGTTGTTTGGCTGTTGTATCTCCTATGCCATCTCTAAAGCTGAGCTCAGTAACAGACCCTTTTTTGATGCCAGATGATCTGAAAGCAGGATGAAAAGCGAGGAGAATGTTTTCCCACTCAAGATCAATATGCCTTTAACCTTCCTTCCTTCTATCCTTGGGGAAGCATCTCTTCTCACCTCCCTGGCAGTTTTTGCCCTTCCACACTCCTGTCTTTTCATTTTCCATCTTCACCACAGCCTGGTTAGAATTCAGCATGTCTTCCTTCTGAGTTCTTGTGTTAATGTCCATCAAAACAGATTCTGCTGGATTGCTTTCCTAACCAGAGTCCCCTATTGCTTTGGACCAAAGGAAACAAGTAGTTACTCTCTTTGAGTCAGAACACAGAGGTTTGAATATTGCTCTGTTATGATGAGCAAGATGACCTTAGATAACTGATTTCATCTATCTGAGTAAAGCTTTCCTTTTCTGCAAATTGGGGCAGCAATGCCTGCCTTGCTCAGCTCCTGCTAGCCCAGAACATTTACAATGGAAAGGCCCTAGATGTTAAATCCTATATGTGAACATTTTAGTGACAAGCAGCTTAATCTTTTACTTAAAAACACATATGGTACACTTCTTAAATGTGAAACATTACTTTAAATTTAAAATACAGTTCCAATAATCAAATCCTTTTTTAGTCATATATTTCTATGATTTGTAAGAAATGAAACTATAATGTAATGAAACTTGACCTCATGAAAATCACTTTGCCCCACACACCTGACAACATTCCACCCCCTTTGCCCCCCAAATCATAGCTCAAGTGATAGAACCTTTCTTTATACTCTTAAATATCAAGCAAACTAACTGCTAAATGAGGAGCCTAGCCTTATAAAGTATACATTAGCAATGTGTGCGTGTGTGCTCAGTCATGGCTGACTTTACAACACCAAGGACTGTAAGCTACCTGGTTCCTCTGTCTATGGAATTTTCCAAGCAACAATAATGGAATGGGTTGCCATTTCTTACTCCAGGGGATCTTCCTGACCCAGGGATCGAACCTGTGTCTCCTGCACTGGCAGGTGGATTGTTTACCACTATGACACCTGGGAAGTCCATGCATTAGCAATATCCCTATATTATATATGAAGACTCAGAAGCAAAGAAGGTAAGGAAACTTGCTTCAAATTATATAATTAGTATGTTGTGGGACTACAATTTGAACTCAGGTACTTAGGCTCCAGAAACTGTAATTTTCATCACTGTGCTGTTCTCTAAGCAGTCCAGTGCTCCATCAATAAGACAGTAAACGGATGTCATGTTTTAGATGTATATTACAGCATATCTATTCAGTACTTAGAGCAACATACTAGGATAGCTAGGTAATTCCATGGTAATAAATGAGCAATGACACGTTTATTTTTCACTCTTACAGAGTGCATTGAGTGTCTGGACAAACTCTTCAGGGCTGCAGTTGATCACTGATGACCCAGGGAACAGGAACCCCATATTGATGAACATTAATAACGTTTACCACCCCCACCATGCAGTGCTAGTCATCAGTTAAAAGTAGTGATCTAGATGGACACTTTACAATAAGAAAGACTATTAAAGACAGTTTTGTATGAAGAAAGAAATAGAACATGGTATAAAATTTAACTTCAGTTAAAATATGTGCAATAAAATTATAAGCGTTTTTCAAGAATGCAAACAAAGGAAGAATTATATTGCATATATTAAAATGGACTAATATACATGCATTTTATATCTATCCTTGTATTTATCCATTTTCCTGTCTACTCGTCAGTCTATCAGCATAAATAGGAAAGTAGAAGTAGAGAATAGATGTTAAGAACTGTAAACGTTAAGAAACATTAAGAAATCAAGCCAAGGTCCTTGTATCAATAAAAAACATAAGTTTTGAATTAACATGATTAGCTTAAAGCTCTAAAGCAGAGGTTTGTAAACTATAGCCCTTGAGCCAAATCCCACCTGCCTCCTGGTTTGTAAAAAAAGCTTTATTGGAACTCAATGTCACTCATCTGTTTACATACTTGCTACCGCTGCTTTTGCAATAAAATGGCAAGTTGAATAGTTGCAACAGGGACAGACTCCTCCACAAAGTTAAAAATATTTGATATCTGGATTTTTATAGAAAAATGTTTGCACCCTAGAGAACAAAGGTGAGAGACCATATCTGACTCAGTATGTTCTGAGTCAGAAACAAAAACAACACTATGTCTTCCATGTAAGAGTATCTAATGTAGAAATTAAGGGGTAACCCAACCACTGGAAGCTAAGGGAGCAGAGATCCAGAAGTTGTCACAGAACTCATCCTGACACATGGAAGAGGGTGGTTCTCAAGCCTTGTCCATGTCCCCATGGCATTTCACAGGAATCTCTAGGAAGTACCCGGTATCTGTCTCATTCTGCAGCAGTGACTGTATGAGGTTTGTGCAAGCTTTCTGGGAAGCTATGGTAAATATTATGACACTTTAACATATCTAGCTGCAATGATCCCAGATAATAAGAGTTCTTCCCTTCTCCTTTCCGTTGTTCAACTCTAACCTAGGACCATACCAGTCTTGGGTTTCTAGGAAATGCAGATTATTTTTCTCTCCACAATACAAGGGGCACTTAGAAGTGGGTCGTAGTGATGTGTACTAACAACAATCATTGGAATATTACTGTTTTATTTCCACTCCTTTGAATAATGTTGAAGAGCAATAAATACTTACACATTCCAATGAGTCTCCGCTCCAGAATACCTTAACCTGAGATTTATGGACTTGTAGGAGGACAGTGCTTGGTCTCTAGAGGGTCTGAATAGATGTTAATATCCCTCTCCCATTAGTGGGTGAAGACATTACTGAAGAATTCCAGGGTCCCTCAGAGAGATCTATCTTACCACTATGTTTGCTAAAGTCTGTGCTCCTTCAATGTGAGGACTTTACCTTTTTTATATACCTCAGAGCTACAATATCTGACATAGAAAGTTTTTAGTAAACGTGTGTGAAATCAGTAATTAAGATAGTGAGCATGTATAATATTGCACAGATAAAATGCAGAATATGTATCATAATTCTTTAAAAACTCTCACCACCCATAGATAGTAACACACTGAAGTTTACATCAAAACCTTTCCAATATGTTCCAGACAAATCTACCTTAGCACCAGGTGCTGAAAGAGATTAGACCATTGCGCAGATAACCAAGTAATGTCATCGTTCCTAATAAAAGAATGCAAGATTCAAGAGTCAAAAGGGGAAAGAGAGCAAGCCAAGGGGACAGAGTGTGACCCCTGCCCTCTTCCCATAAGGTCATGTCTGTAGAGTTTCAGCTCAACTTGCCAGTGGGAACTGCATTCCCTCTGAAAACACCTCCCCTCTGTCTGTCTCATGAATCACTGTGCTTCCTCAATACCCAGTAGGTCCTGAAGACTGAGGCATAGCTGCTGACTCATGATCTCCTTATGTCAAACCACGCTCCAGCTTAGCATTGCTAGACATTAGAATATATGGGTTCAAGTCCTAACTTGTGCTCTTCCTGTCAACTTCAGAGAACCACTTGACATGTCTGCATTTTAGTTTTCCATTCTCTAAATGCATATCAGTCGGTCAGTTCAGTCACTTAGTCATGTCTGACTCTTTGCAACTGCATGGACTGCAGCATGCCAGCCCTCCCTGTCCATCACGAACTCCCAGAGTTTACTCAAACTCATGTCCGTTATAATGAATGATATTCTAGCAAATAAGCGGGCATACGCAAAATAGCTCAATATATTATTATTATTGGGTTGGCCAAAAAGTTCATCTGGGTTTTTCTGTAACAGTTTATATAAAAACCTAAAAGAACTTTTTGTTCAACCCAGTGTATGTCAAGAAAATGCAAACTGTTAATAACAGCACTTATCAAGCATACCCCTAGGATGTTTATAGTTTGTCAGAGCCTAGTAAATTTAACTCTTGGCCTAAGTGAATTAGTCAATGGCTAATTTGGAAATCTAAAAGGTCAATAGTTACTGAATAGTGAGCTGAAACTAATATCTCCCCCACAAACTGGTATTCAGCCAATCTTTATTTATGAGCTTAAGAGCTTCTGATTAGCTGGGTTTCTCTCTATTTTCCCCTCCCATTTCCTGGGTTTTTTACAACTTCCTTTGCCAAGTAAAAACCTAAATCCCTGAAAATCTGAACAGAGTGTACCTGGCACAATTCTGATGGACATAAACAATCTCGGGCTTTAGTTAAAGCCTCTTGTGTCTGATCTAAGCATTCACTGTCTTGGGGATTCCAGGTAGTACCTAGATATTCACTTCCTTTGCCAGCTTCATTCTCTAATCTCTGATCTCCTCAAGTGTTATTACGTGTTAGAGTAGACCACAACTACGCAAACATGTAAATTTGCTTCTTCTCCTTGTTTAGTCCATCATTTTGGTAATTCTCTCTTCAGACCTCAGTTTCCTCACACAGAAAATAAGGATAAAGGTTACTAGCCTGCCAACCTTGGAGACTGTTGAAAAAGAATGAGTAGTCTTTCCTGGGGCATTAGAAAATGCTTCATAGACATGCCATTATAGTTAGAATTTGAAAGATAAGAAAGCAGTGACTCCTGGAAAAGGTGGGCAAGATTTTGATATTTATTGTTGGAGATAAATCAACAATCGCCACTAGAGAAGATCAACGAAAGAAATATCAGAAATCAAGTCATGGAAAGATGAAAATCTATGGCATGTGCAGATGAGAGAGAGAACTTTGATATGCTTGCATTTTCTGGTGATTCAGGAGAGCAGCTGAACGACTGAACACTGGAATATTGGAATCAAGACAGTAGTGAAGGTCTCCAATACCATGGTGGGGACACAGAGTTTATACTGTGCTGGAGAACCCTCTTTTTGAGAGTTAATCTCTCTTAATATTTATAGTTTAAAAGGGTACACACACACACACACACACACACACATATGCCAAAGAATTGATGCTTTTGAATTGTGATGCTGGAGAAGACTCTTGAGAGTCCCTTGGGCTGCAAGGAGATCAAACCAGTGAATCCTAAAGCAAATATAACCCTGAATATTCATTGGAAGGACTAATGCTTGAATCTGAAGCTCCAATACTTTTGCCACCTGATGCAAAGAGTTGACTCATTGGACAAGACTCTGATACTGGGAAAGATGGAAGGCAAAAGGAGAAGAGGGTGGCAAAGGATGAAATGGCTAGACAGCATCACCAACTCAATGAGCATGAATTTGAGCAAACTCCAGGAGATAGCAAAGGACAGGGAAGCCTGGTGTGCTGTGGTTCATGATATTGCAAAGAGTTGGATACAACTTAGCCACTAAACAAAAACAACAACTATATATGTGTATATATATATATATTTTTTTTTAATATAGTCTTTAGAAAATTAATTTATCAGCTGTGTGAAAGATTCAATGTAAAAGTATCCCCCAAAATATATTCTTAAGGCACAAGTTCAACTGGTTGTTAAAAGGTGTCTCAGTTACAAACCTATAAACACAAACACACAGCTATCAGAAATAGTAATTACACAATAAATATTTGTAGAAAAATGCATGAGCAAAGGTTAGTAAATTTTAGGTTCAACCAAGTTAATTAAACTTTTTCTTATTGATTTTTTTCTTGTTTTGATGATTTAGCTATAGAACGTGCTACAACATCCACTACACTGAAATGCTCGATGTATCTCCAGGAAGAGAGGACAGGAGAGCTTTCACAATTTCACCTGTCGTGGAACTTCTTTCACCATGTATCCCACAGGCACTGGTGTTTGATGGAAAATACCATGGGAAATGTTAGATTAAAAAGAGAAATTGTGGGTAATAAGCCCTGACAAGAAGCAATTTGGATGACTCAGGAGAGCAAGCAGGGTCCCTGAACTACAGTAGTGCCAGGAGGGCTGGAGAAGAAGAAAGGCTTGGGGGCCACATTACGAAAGTTATCTGGACCAGACTCAAGGGATCATTAATGTCAGGAAAGGGGAAGATGGAGGAATCTAATGATTCCTGAGTTTTTAATTTTAGGAAAATTGTGGTCTTATTCTATTCATACAACTTGCCACTTAAGTAATTTATGTATAAAAATCTATTAGAGTTGAAGTGTTCCTTTCTTTTTTCATTGCTTTCAAGAAGTATCCAAAAGTGAGAAAAGCAAAGATACCCTGAAATTGGCACTCACCTGCATGATGTGGATATAGACAGAAGACAGATCAATCAATCGATCAATAGAACATAGATGGCTATGTGTGTGTATCTCCCAATAGTTCCTAAAATATGCATATATATGTGTAAAGTTCTATCCTATTTATTTATAATTTACAATTTTTTTAAAGTTTAAATGTCAAAGAATAGAAAATTAAACAAAACTGATTATACCAATACAATAGAATACTGTGAATCATTAAGAAGAATGTTTTACAAGAAAACTTCACATCATATTAAAGAAGAAAAACCTCCTATGGTATAACTTAAGTGTGAGAAAGGAGAGATGCTATAAATCAGAATATACTTATAAGAATTTTGTTAAGGAAAATATGTTTTGCCTTATATGCATGGAAATTCAAGCATGTGGAAACACAATAATAATTTTGCACTAGTTTTACTCAGAGAATTTGTTGTAAAACTTAGTTTTGTCTATATTGAATTTTCCAAATGCCCATGTTGTAGTTATTAAGCAGGCAAAAAATTGCATTTTTAGCATAACTTTATCATTATTTCCAGAGTATATATATTAATTTTGTCATTGACATTGCTCTTCTTCCTTCCACCCATCCTTTCTTCCATCCTTTCTTCTACCCACCTGTCCATTCATCCACTGTTATTGTTGTTCAGTCGCCCAGTTATGTCTGGCTCTTTATGACCCTGTGGACTGCAGTACGCTAAGCTTCCCTGTCCCTCATCATCTCCAGGAGTTTGCCCAAGTTCATGTTCATTGCGTCAGTGATGCTGTGCAGCCATCTCTTTCTCTGATGCTCTCTTCTCCTTCTGCCCTCAATCTTTCCCAGCAGACTTTTCCAACGAGTCAACTGTTCACGTCAGATGACCAAAATACTGGAGCTTCAGCCTCAGTCCTTCCAGTAAATATTCAGGGTTGGTCTCTCTTAAGATGGACTGGTTTGATCTCCTTGTTCTCCAAGGGACTCTCAGGAGTCTTTTCCAGTGAATGACAGTTCAAAGGCATCAATTCTTTGGTATTCTGCCTTCTTTACTGTCCAGCTCTCACAAGTGAGTGACCAATGGGAAGACCATATCCTTGACTATACAGACCTTTTGTCAGTCAAGTAATGTCTCTGCTTTTCAACACACTGTCTGGGTTTGTCATCGCTTTCCTGCCAAGAAGCAATCGTCTTCTGCTTTCATGGCTGGAGTCACTGGAAGTGATTTTGGAGCCCAAGAAGAGGAAATCTGTCACGACTCTCACCTTTTACCCCTCTATTTGCCATGCAGCAATGGGACTGGATGCCATGATCTTAGTTGTTGGCTTTTTTTTTTTTTTTAATATTTAACCTTAAGCCGGCTCTTTCACTCTCCTCCTTCACCCTCATCAAGAGTCTCTTTAGTTCCTCTTCGCTTTCTGCCATTAGAGTGGTATCTACCACATATCTGAGGTTGCTTCTACCTTCTACCATCTTGATTCCAGTTTGTAACTCATCCAGCCTGGCATTCCTCCTGGTGTGGTCAGCGTATAGGTTAAACAAACAGGGTGACAGCAGACAGCCCTGCCATGCTGCTTTCTCGATCTTGAACCAACCAGTTGTTTAACTGTCGCTTCTTGACCTGCACACAGGTTTCTCAGTGAGTACACACTGTGAGCCAAGTTCTTTTCTAGGCTGCTTGGATAAATAGATGAGTCTTCCATCTAGGGATCCCCTGCCACAAAGTTACTGGAGGAGAGCCAGCATCAACCAGCTTAGTATATTTCTAGCCCCAGGCTTTGCTGAAGGCAGGACGCACACCCTGCTCAGGAGAAGGGACATTTGGCTCTCAAGATATTTGTCCAAAACAAATATATCTCTAGCTGTGCAGAAAGTGAAATCAGCGACAGACAAATCACTCGTATGTAACTGGAGTAGCTGGGACAAAGTTGGAAAGGTTGAGAGCTAATACTTCTGATGTAGGAGGCACTACATTGACAATTATAAGAAACTATGATAGGTGCCAAAGTGAGGACTGTGGTAACCTAGGGACTCCCAGGTGGTGATAGTGGTAAAGAAGCTACCTGCCAGTAAAGGAGAGCTAAGAGACTCAGGCTTGATCCCTGGGTAGGGAAGATCCCCTGGAGGGGGAAATGGCAACCCACTCTGATACTTTTGCCTGGAGAATCCCACAGACAGAGGAGCCTGGTGGGCTACAGTCCATCAGTTCAGTTCAGTTCAGTTGCTCAGCTGTGTCCAGCTCTTTGCGACCCTGTGGACTGCAGCACACCAGTCTTCCCTGTCCATCTACAACAGTACAGTCCATAGGGTCACACAGAGTCAGACATGACTGAAGCAACTTAGAATGTATGCATGCATGGGAACCTAAGAGAAGTTGCTATTAACTTGAAAAGTCACTGAAATCCTTAGTAATTTAAACTCTCCAGGGAACAGGGAGATAGATTTATGTGAATGATGCTAAAGCTGAAACTCCAATACTTTGGCCACCTCATGCAAAGAGTTGACTCATTGGAAAAGACTCTGATGCTGGGAGGGATTGGGGGCAGGAGGAGAAGGGGACGACAGAGGATGAGATGGCTGGATGGCATCACTGACTCGATGGACGTGAGTCTCAGTGAACTCCGGGAGTTGGTGTTGGACAGGGAGGCCTGGCGTGCTGTGATTCATGGGGTCACAAAGAGTTGGACATGACTGAGCGACTGATCTGATCTGATCTGATGAAACTGATGGAAACGGTGACCTAATTCTTTTGTGTACAAGTGAGCTTGTATATAGGGGTACAAGTAGACAGTTCTAGATTAATGGGCTAGAAACTACTGATTTGGCTATGAGGGGTCACCACATAAATGCCATATATCATACAAACAGTGAGTAAAGCTTGTTTTGAAAACCCTAAGTTCCTTGGGACCTGGAAACTTGGACATCTACCCCTTCAAATGGTTGCCATCTCTTTTGTCTATTGAAAGTTGGAGAGGTTTATTTGGAGAGGGCAATCTGTCCTCTTGTTCTGTTACCAGACATAAGGACCATATTATAATCTAAATGGGCACATCCTATCTCCATCCAATTATATTGCTTAGTTGCTCAGTCGTGTCTGACTCTTCGCAACACCATGGACTGTTTCCCACCACCTCCTCTGTTCATGGGATTCTCCGGGCAAGAATACTGGAGTGGGTTGCCATTCCCTTCTCTACAATTATTTTGGGGGATTTGAGAAAATATGCCTTGCTAATATATCCAAAGATGAGTTTTGTGATTACTTGAGAGTGCTGGGGTTGTGATAAAACAGAGCATCAACTCCAGTCCCTCAATACTCACACACACCACTCACACACACACACACACACACACACACACACATTCGTCATCAGCCCCATATCTGGATCTAAGCACTGGTGATTAGAGGGGTTTTGGCAGAAACTGAATGCAATGCTTTAACAAAATATTTGTGAACAAAGGGCTTCTAGGTCCAAGCAGTGATGTTTGGAGACCTAGTCTGCACAGAGCAAAGGGAGGCCAGTGTCCAGCTCCACCCAAAGGATATGAGCCTTTGGAAACAATGCGTAATAACAGCCAAGGCCCAGGCACTGGCAACTTTCAAGGAGCATGTCGGCGATGGTGACTTCACAGATAATAGGCATGGACGAGCTGAAGGGAAAAGAACAAGAGGGCCTCTTTGTGGTGACTGTGGCCACCAACCTGGTTTGCAGACACATACTAATCCCTCTGAGAAGTCCTCAAAAATATAAAGAAAGGGGGAGGGTAATCAGGGTGGGTGGGGCGAGTCACTGTGAGAAGGTAACTGAACCACTGTAATTTGAGCATACATGTCAATGGGATCACCATTATCCTCCAGGCTGGGAAAGATCCTGATATATGAGCCATGCATCCAGAGAAGGACTGAAGTCAAAGCTGGAACTCTTGTTCCTTACATGCACCCATTGAGGCATGTCTTCCCATGTCCTAAATATGAATTTTTCCACCATCCGCTCTTTTGTACTTGACAATCAGACCAAGATTAGGAGAGATCATGGGCTATTAATTCGTTTTTCTTCCCACCACCAGTCCTTTTTACTACCCTGGGAGGTAAGATTAGTCCTTTTACTCTTTAAAATTTTCCTCTAGTTCAGCTTTGGATGTGGTTTGAAGGTTGAAAGATGAAAGCAATGAAATGGGATTAAAATGTAGGTCAACTGGTAAGTTATTTACAAATGTCTGGGACAATAGAACAAAGGGAAACTCAGCCAGTTGCTTGGAGGGGGCCTAAAAGGTAGATGTAAGGAAGGACAATTACTTTCTACTGAGAGTCACCTCTTTTGGGGTCAAAGCCACTTTCCCGAGTTGCTGAAGCGAATCTTTATTTTTTCCTAAAACTCAACAGACAGCGTCTTCAGAACCTAATTTGATTTTGATTGATTTTTGAAACTTGAAACACTTCTAAACTAATTTTCAGTATATTACTCTTGTCAACGCTTAAAGATTTTGTCAGGAGGAATTTGCTGAACAGACACAGTAATTTTGTTTCTCATTCTGGCATATCACCCCTAAAGAGGAAACCCGGGGAGGGGTGGCTCTCTTCCTACAGCTGCTGCTATTAGACTATACATCGCAATTACGTTGCTGCTATTTTGGGGGCTTCTGAAGCAGTTCACACTGCAACGCTTGGGAGCTGGGAGTCTTGGAATAAGAATCACGGAATCATCGACTCCTCTTGTGTCAGACCCGGGATCTGGAGAAGGGACTCAAGGTCCCTAGAGGAGAAGAGATTCAGCCAAGGTCACTGAGCAATTTCGGGCAGACCTGGGACTGGAGAACAGCCTCACACTCTCAGAGGCCAAGTCAGCCCTGCTGTGGTCATCGCCCAAGTTGGGATTTATTAAATAAATACACCAGCGACAACTTCCATGGGACAAAGAGTGTCTAATGTCAATCGATACACCAATCGAAGGGCAGTAAAAGACACTCAGAACCCAGCACAATACTGCCCCTTACAAAGCACAGGAGCTGTGTTAACCGAGTCTCCCCCTTTGTCTCGCCAGTCAGCAGATCTATTGGGGACTGTTGCAAATAGCAGTGACATTACGAGATAAAAACCTCTGCTCACACCGGCATTATGCTGGGACGGCCGTCAAAGAGGGGTTTCCTTTTATTGCTTTTTGCCACTCAGGGTCTGTGGCACATGAACAGATGGACGGGCTCATCTTTACAAATCGGCAGTGGGGACAAGCTGGGGATCTTTGCTCAAGGCAGGGCCTTCCAAGCAGACACCTGTGGTTGCCCGGGTAAATCATTGGCAGAAGCAAAGCAGAGAATTATTCAGTATGGGGGGAAGGATGGATAAAAGGTTGGCCTGTCATGTGGACAAACAGGCACAAGGACTTTTGTCTGCTGCAAATGTACCTTGATGCAGTGGAGGTGTGCTAAAGGTAAAGAGAAACGGCATTAGGAGCAGAGGAGACACTGGAAATTCTAGAGCTCTGTTTTATCTACTTAAACTGTTTCTCAAGTCACAGTGGCCTTTAGATAGATACAAAGAGGTCATATTAATATGCATTTACTTATCATCACAGGGCTTCCCTAGAGGCTCAGATGGTAAAGAATCTGCCTACAATGGAAGAGAGCCAGGCTCAGACCCTGGGTTGGGAAGATCCCCTGGAGGGGGCGTGGCAACCCACTCCAGTATTCTTGCCTGGAGAATCCCACGGACAGGGGCGCCTGGCGGGCTGCAGTCCATGGGGTTGCAAAGAGCTGGACACGACTGAACGACTAACGGAGAAGGCGATGACACCCCACTGCAGTACTCTTGCCTGGAAAATCCCATGGATGGAGGAGCCTGGTGGGCTGCAGTCCATGGGGTCGCTAGAGTCGGACACAACTGAGCAACTTCACTTTCACTTCTCACTTTCATGCATTGGAGAAGGAAATGGCAACCCACTCCAGTGTTCTTGCCTGGAGAATCCCAGGGACGGGGGAGCCTGGTGGGCTACCATCTATGGGGTCGCACAGAGTCGGACACAACTGAAGCGACTTAGCAGCAGCAGCAGAGTGACTAACACACACACACACACACACACACACACACACACACACTACATTTCTAACAAGATGATTGTGGATCATCTTGCAAGATGAAGTTGCACCCCCAAGGTTTTGGGATTCCGGGTAAACAGAGAATGAAAAAGGAATGCAGTCATTGACACTTTGAGAAAAAAGTGATTTTTCAGACTAAATAATACATACTTAGGAATGTACTGATATCCAGCTACCCTATAATTATATCTATGGGGCCATGGAGCCAGGCCATTCCTTTTGGGTAGAGGCAAGGCTTTCTCTGAAGGACTGGCTGTCTCCTCAAAGAATGCTGAGAAGAGGTACAGGCAGAAATACAAGGACTCAGGAGTTGGGAGGGAGACAGAAAAGATGGGGGAATGGTCTTTCTTTCTCTGGATCTAAGAGTCTAAGACACAAAGAAAACTGGATTATTTCTAGTGGCAGGAGCTGGCCATGTGGAGACCCAGTGGGAGCAAGTCAGAAGCCCCAAAACTGTAGCATGGGCCTGGGCCTGGGTCTGGGATGTAATTACAAATTGATTTCTGCAGTTACTTCTGAAAAGAAGACTTTTCAGAGTCCCTTGGACAGCAAGGAGATCAAACCAGTGAATCCTAAAGGAAATCAACCTTGAATATTCATTGGGAGAACTAATGCTAAAACTCCAATACTTTGGCCACATGATGAGAAGAGCTGACTCATTGGAAAAGACCCTGGTGCTGGGAAAAATTGAAGGCAGGAGGAGAACAGGGCAGCAGAGGATGAGAGGGTTGGATGGTTTCACCAACTCAATGGATATGAGTTTGGGCAAACTCCAGGAGATAGTGAAGGACAGGGAAGCTTGATGTGCTGCAATGCAGGGGGTTGCAATGAGTTGGACATGACTTAGTGATGGAACAACAACGGATATTTGTTATTCTTTAGACAAATCTCTTGGAGAAGGCAATGGCATCCCACTCCAGTACTCCTGCCTGGAAAATCCTATGGATGGAGGAGCCTGGAAGGCTGAAGTCCATGGGGTCACTGAAGGTCGGACACGACTGAGCCACTTCACTTTCACTTTTCACTTTCATGCATTGGAGAAGGAAATGGCAACCCACTCCAGTGTTCTTGCCTGGAGAATCCCAGGGACGGGGGAGCCTGGTGGGCTGCCATCTATGGGGTTGCACAGAGTCGGACACGACTGAAGTGACTTAGCAGCAGCAGTAGCAGACAAATCTGTAAATATACTAAGGACTAATTTCTGCTATTATAGAAAATTAAGGAAAATGCAAAGCCTGTTTATGGGACTCTCCAACAAAAAGCCTGGAATTTGGCGGCAAGTCTCCTGAGGCCTGAGTGATGAAGCAGTGTGACCATCCACAAAGGGAAGAGTAGTTGTGTCCAGTGGAAGGTTAATCTCCCTAGGACAGTAGCTGTGCGGTGACAGGTGTGCTGACTATGGAAAAAGGATGGGAGCTGTCATATCCTTTGGGCAGAGACTTAGGGAATCCTGAAGAACCAACCAGAAGACATTTTGAGGGGGTTACTTTGGGGGCAGGTGGGTGCTTAGACCAGTGTCAGTGGTAATAGAGAAAGATCTAAACAGTCATCAATCTGAAGCCTCAGGAACTTGTCAATCTCTCTGGGAGGGCAAGACATTGCATAAATGAAGATTTCTAAAAATACACATGAAAATGCTAAGCCTCATAGGAATGGTAGAAAACTCAGTGGTGTAGCCGTTTTGGGAAATGAGAAATATCTGAGGTTGGCATCATTGCAGATGCCGCCTAGAATATATGGGAAATAGGTTAAACATGAGAATGTAGAATTTAAGTGAGGCAGAACTTCCCTAAATAGTGCCCTGGATCTGCAACATCAAAATCACTGGGAACTTATTAGAATTGCAAATTTTTGCCCTCCCTCCCCCACCTCCTGTCCTACTGGATCAAGAATCCTGGTAAGGGAGCTCAGTAATCTGGGTTTTAAGAAGCTCTCACCACAGATTCTGATGGCCATTCTAATTTGAGAACAACTGAAGTGAGGAGTATGGTATAAACTGGGGTAAAGAAGTTTGGGCAAAGGTGCTTCTGCCAGTAATTGTGAAAAGAGTCAAACAGTGGAGTTAATAATTACCAGGGTCTAATGCCAATAATAGAATTTGCTCTTATATTTTCCCATGGCTCACAAAATATTCTATTATTGTAGAATTGTTTTATTGTTATATCACTTCCAAAGTGTTACTGGTACATATAACTTCAGTTTTATGCATGAAGCAACTGAGGATCAAAGGTACTTGTTAAAAATTACAAGAGTGATAAGCAGAAGTTAGAGAAGCCCTGGACTTCTGACGGTTAATTCAGTGATATTGCCTACACCTTACTGTATATATCATCTTCTTTTGTTGTTGATAAGATATATTCGGGAGTCTCCTAAATTTTTAGAGTTTCCCTAGCATGTGACTACAGTCTATGGGGTCTCAAAGAGTCAGAAAGGACTGAGAGATGAAGCAGACACGCACACAGCATGTGACTAGCATTTTACATGACACCTCTGAAGATTGATAGTGACTTTGGGAACCTTCTGTTGAGAGGATTCAGAGAACGCTTCTGGAGACAGGGAAAGAGTGCTGTGAAGGTTTAAGGATGCTGCTGTGAGCATCATATGGTAGGTGGTAGAGTGTGGGCCATATGTATGAATCTCCCCTGCTTATAAAGCAATCTCCATCTAAGTTTCACTCCATTCTTTGGTTGCTGCTGCTAAGTCACTTCAGTCGTGTCCAACTCTGTGTGACCCCAGAGACGGCAGCTTACCAGGCTCCCCCGTCCCTGGGATTCTCCAGGCAAGAACACTGGAGTTGGTTGCCATTTCGTTCTTCAATGCATGAAAGTGAAAAGCAAAAGTGAAGTCGTTCAGTCATGTCCGACCCTCAGCGACCCCATGGACTGCAGCCTTCCAGCCTTCTCCATCCGTGGGATTTTCCAGGCAGGAGTACTGGAGTGGGGTGCCATTGCCTTCTCCGATTCTTTGGTTAGGGCCCAGGAAGTACAACTACCAAGGAGGAATATCTGGTTATTAGGTTAGGGGATGGGCTAATGAAGGGAATGGTATCTATCTTTCATGCTAATTCCAACCAGCTTCCTCCAATTTGGAGAGAAATTATCAAAAAAAAAAAAAAAAAAGCCTCACATTGTGTTGTTGTAAGTTGTTCCATCACTAAGTCATATCTGACTCTTTATGACACCATGGACTGCAGCACACCAGGCTTCCCTGACTTTCATCACCTGGAGTTTTCTCAAATTCATGTCTATTGAGTTGGTGATGCCATCCAACAATCTTATGCTCTGTCACTTCCTTCTTCTGCCTTCAGTCTTTCCCAGCATCAGGGTCTTTTCCAATGAGCTGGCTCTTTATTGGAGCTTCAGCATCTGTGACCTCATCTCAAATATTCTCTGCTGCCCTAGAAATCCATGTCTCTAAAATACTAGACATGTTCTAAATGACACATTTTTCATGCCAATTTTATGGAAAGATTCATATGTGCAAGGCCTGCCAGTTCTCTTGAAAAGCTCCAATACTGTCCTCTTAGGAATGAATGGAAGTCTTCCATTTTGCTGGCTTTGTCCTACTAACCCACCTCTAAAAAAAATTACAAAACAAGCAAACAATCACACAGAGATGACTGAATCAACCAATCAAAAATTCCTGAAACATCAAGTGCTTGGGAGCCTCTGATTTTTATTGTTGGGTGTGAGTTGCTTGCCATCTCGGGCTGTTTTTAATTGCTCCCAGTTGCCACTTTTCACTGAACAAACAGACCAAACCTTTGTCCAAATCATATGTGATAGAGCAATATTTTCATTCTCTATTATAATGCCAGCAATGAACATTAGCCTTCCCTCTGGCTCTTGCTAATTTCCAGGGATTTTGCTGCGATTTGGAGAATCCCCCTGGAGGCTGTGGTTTCCAGCCTCTGTTGGCTTCCTGGCACTGCTCTCAGATTGCCCTCCTACCCTTTGCTAATATCATATCTGCAATCATTACTCCACTTTGCTGTGATTTTAATTAGAGGACATGTGGTATCTTTTAATATTCTTCTGCACATTGAAGCTCCTGAGCACTTGTTACCAACCCATGCCTCAATGTAATTTAGAAGCTATGGCTTCATAAGCAAGTCCTCCAATCTTTGGATATTAAATTTTCAAATTAATCTCTGCTGTTTGCATCACTGGTGATTATCTTGGCCTAAATTATGCATCCTTCGTAAAGTTAGAAAACAACAGCCCTTGCCATCTGACAGTAGATCTATGCAGATAACCTTATGTCTAAGAAGAAGATTTCTTTAAACCCTCTATGGTTATAAACAGGAGTATCTGGGACCCCAGCCACGTTTGCTCTCCTCCCACTCACGACCACCACAAGACCAAAATTGATCTTGTGAATTTCTTCCTGATCTCTCTTGTGACTTCCCATTGTCTGCAGGAAAAACCCAAGCCCCCATTTATCCTTCAAAAGATAAATAGTTTAAATATCAGGTGACAATGATATGACTATAATTGTCTTATTAGGAAAAAAATGGTTGGGGCTAGCTCATAGTTGTGTTTCCTGTTATTCTTCAAAGGGAGATTATATGGTATAGTGTGGTGCACACAGTCACTGGAATGAGGGAGCTCAGCTTCATATCTAGTATTTGATATTTTCTGCTTGCTCCATTTCTAGTAAATTGCTTCCCTTTTCTACGCATCCATTTTTTATCGTCAGAATTCATGGGGTTGCTTGCTATTCCAGCATGTACTAATTCTCAAAAGGCAACTTTTCTTTCCCACCAAGTTCTCCCCTTAGATATTTACTCAGGGACAACCCTTAAAGACTAAATGATTGAGTTTAAATATGGGCAGTCAGGAAATATAAATTAAAAATTCTTGGATATTTTTTGTACTTTTACTTCTGGTAGCAGAGTTGAGAGGAGCAAACAACGTTCAGGAACTAAACATACAGAAAGAAGGTGAAATTAGATACTTTATCCAATATCCCATATGTGGTTCTGTGATGTCTTCCAAACTGGGATCAGGACCTGTTCTCTTGGTTTCATGTGGGCAACTCGGCTCCTGGCTTAGAAATGGTATAATTATAATCAGTACAATCTGATTACAACCTTTCTCTTAGTTTTGAAGTATCCGAGTGAAGCCACCATCCCATCAAATGATCCAACAATCTTCTGGCAAGAAAGAACAAGACGACCTGCAACTTTTTGATTTCTAAAAAGTATGATAACACAGGGCTTTCCTGGTGGCACAGCAATCAAACATCAGTGGAAATGTGGATTGATCAAGGTTCCACACAGCTATGGTTTACCATGAAGCTCAAGTCAAAGGATGACTAAAAAGGGAAGGCTGAGAATTCAAACAAAAATTATTCCCTGTCCCTGTGTTTGACAATACCAGAAAGAGTCATAATCTCCTCTCTTTGGGCTAAATAACTCTGAGATACTGTATGCTTATCTATTTGTCTGCTAAACATTGCTGAGAATAAAAAAAAATTATAATAGTAATTTAACTGCTCGCTCTAGGAAATACTTGCTAGTGGAAGATAAGCCTGTGAACCAACTAAACAGCTTACTTATAGAGAATGATACACTCTCCTCATTAAGAATTACTTCAAGACCCACACGTCACTGTGCTCGTCAATCCAAAACTATGATGTCACCATCTCTGCCCTCTCCCAGGGAATTTCCATCTTGTAAGACCTGCCTTATAGTCACACCCCAGGTCCCAAAACCTCCTGTTTTGGGAACACAACCTGCTGTTGTGTTTGGTTTCTAAGTCGTGTCCGACTCTTTGTGACCCCATGGACTGCCAGGCTTCCCCCAAGTAAGCCAGGCTTCCCTGTCCTTCTCTATCTCCCGGAGTTTGCTCAAATTCATATCCACTGATTTGGTGATGCCATTTAACTATCGCATCCTCTGCTTGCCCTTTGGCCTTCAGTCTTTCCCAGCATCAGGATCTTTTCCAATGAGTCAGCTCTTCTCATCAGGTGGCCAAATCATTGGAGCTGTAACATCAGTGCTTCCCGTGAATATTCAGGGTTGATTTCCTTTAGAATTGACCGGTTTGATCTCTTTGCTGTCCAAGGGACTCTCAAGAGTCTTCTCCAGCATCACAGTTCAAAAGCATCAATTCTTTGGCACTCAGCCTTCCTTATGGTCCAACTCTCACATCTGTGCAAGGACAACTGGAAAAACCATAGCTTTGACTATATGGACATTTGTCAGCAAAGTGATGTCTCAGCTTTTTAATATGCTGTCAAGGTTTGTCATAGCTTTCCTTTCAAGGAGCAATTGCATTTAATTTCATGGCTGCAGTCACTATCCACAGTGATTTTGGAGCCCAGGAAAATAAAATCTGTTACTGCTTCTACATTTTCCCCTTCTATTTGCCATGAAAATATGGGACTGGATGCCATAATCTTGGTTTTATTAATGTTGAGCTTTAAGCCAGCTTTTTCACTCTCCTTTTTCACCCTCATCAAGAGACTCTTTAGTTCCTCTTCACTTTATGCCAGTACAGTGGTATACCTTACATGCTTCTATTTTTAAAACAGCACTAAGATTCTGTCTTCCTTCTTGCACTAAATCTAATAAACTTAGCTTTTCCTGATCAACTGACTTTTTGGTGGTCTTCTGGGGAATCAACAGTTGACTCCATAAAGTCCTTTGCTGTTGTTGTCATTTAGCTCCTCAGTCATGTTTGACTCTTTTGCAACCCCATGGCTTTCAGCCTGCCAGGTTCCTCTTCCATGGGATTTGCCAGGCAAGAATACTGGAGTGCTTTGCCATTTCCTCCTCCAGGGGATCTTCCAGACCCAGGAACTGAGCTGGTGTCTTCTGCATCTCCTGCATTGCAGGCAGATTCTTTATCGCTGAGCCACCTGGGAAGCCCTAGAAAATTCTTTGTTACAAATCTAATTGTATTTAACTTGCAGAAAATCTGCCTTCCACTTTTTAAACTTTTCATTTATTTTCCTAATTTTTTATATTTTTTGAGCACCAGGGATGATCCTCGTTATGGAAAATAGTCCATCTCTGTTTTTATCCAACATACATGCTGGTCAGTAAAGAAATCTATTTATTTTTAGGTGAAAAAAAAATAATTATATAATTACAGTTGTGTTAAGTGCATTAAAGGGAAGTTGCAGAGTGCTTTATGACCAACCTAGATAGCATATTCAAAAACAGAGACATTATTTTGTCAACAAAGGTTCGTCTAGTCAAGGCTATGGTTTTTCATGTGGTCATGTATGGATGTGAGAGTTGGACTGTGAAGAAGGCTGAGTGCTGAAGAATTGATGCTTTTGAACTCTGATGTTGGAGAAGACTCTTGAGAGTCCCTTGGACTGCAAGGAGATCCAACCAGTCCATTCTGAAGGAGATCAGCCCTGGGTGTTATTTGGAAGGAATGATGCTAAAGCTGAAACTCCAGTACTTTGGCCACCTCATGCGAAAAGGTGACTCATTGGAAAAGACTCTGATGCTGGGAGGGATTGGGGGCAGGAGGAGAAGGGGAGGACAGAGGATGAGATGACTGGATGGCATCACTGACTCGATGGACGTGAGTCTGAGTGAACTCCGGGACTTGGTGTTGGACAGGGAGGCCTGGCGTGCTGCGATTCATGGGTCGCAAAGAGTCGGACACGACTGAGCGACTGAACTGAACTGAACTGAAGAAATCATGTCAAAAGGGAACCTCCTTTCGCTTTGCACGGAGGTGCATGTGGAAGAGGAGGGACAGCATCCCTGAGTGAGGAGCATTTGAAGTTAGACAAAAATCCCAAGTGGAGAAGTACGACCAACAGAAGTCACAGGATGTCCAATGGGCCGATGTCAGAACAACCTTGGTTCGGTATAGAGACAGGGTGAAGGCCAACCGAGGGTACCCACGGGTGGCGGGAGGGAACCTCACTAGGGGTCGTGTTAACCAGAATTGTCAGGCATGGGAACTATACTTGTATGTTCATTGATGAAGGCTGCTCTGTTGATTCTAGCAAGTCTCTTAAGAGGCGCAACGTTCCACATCCCACATCTGGAGATCTTGTCCATGTTAGCATAGTCTTGTTCTCTCTTCTGCAGCCATCTGATCCCTCTCTCTACTTTTACCTCCTTCTCATATGCTTTACCCAACTTCTTCAACCTCCTGTGTTTGTTCTGTTCCTTTTGCTGTGCTTTATCTAGGGCAGGGTCCCAACAGCAAATATTTCACCTTATTCGGAGACTCTTGGGGGCTGGAAGAGTTCTTACCTCCATGGTGTAAGTCCTTTGACAATAGCCTTTAAAAGGACATAGTCAATAAACTCTTTCTACAGCTTAAGTAACCTAATGCATTATTGACTCTTTCCAGACGTGAGGTTCCCACTGCTGCCAGCCTTAATGAAGGAACCTTTCCTAGTTCACAAAAGTTAATGGGTCTCTGGCTTTGTTCAGCTTCTTCCTGGAGTGGCTTGCTCCCTAGGGAAGTGTGATTGCCTCAAGTGCATCTCAAGTTCGAGGTGATTTCTCCTGCAGGAACATGAAAGGCGTGCATGTTCACATAATGATGGTAGCTGTTTGGAATTTGTTAGGTGTTCATGTCATTGTACAATGAGATTCATGTTTTTCACACAAAACCTCAATGTTTTCCATTATAAAATTTAATGCAGGATTTAAAAAACTTTTTCTGAAAAGAAAACTGTATGTGCAACCAATCCTTACTTAGAGACCCAGTGTACAAAACAGACAAAAAGCAAAGCAGCTCTGCTGAAGGCAAAGGAAGGACTGACAGCCACCACACTTCCCCCTTAGTGCTGCCAACTTCCCAGAACCACAGAAGGACCCTAGGTTGAAACAACTCTGCTTAACCCTGGGTTGGAACAACACAGATGACTGCAGAAACCAAAACCCATCTGTAATAAATGTTTAAACATTCTCAACAAAATCATGCAAACTTTCTTTTACATGCATAGTCCAGCCTGTCAGAAGAAAAGTGAAATCCCCCCAGGGCCATGGATGAAGATGGAACCATAAACGAGAGTAGAAATGCAGGTGCTAATGCCATACCTGGGAGTGAGTGTGGCCCTAAACTAGAGGCCAGGGAGTTTAACACATATTCAGAGACAGCAGATAAGACTTGGGCCCAGCAAGGGTAAAGATGAGAATTGATTTTAAGTTCCATTAAACTGGAACTACCTTAAGAAAATAGAAGTATATTCAAAGCCATCCTTCAGCATACTATAAAGTCAAGAAAACATGTTCACCTGTCCCTAGTCTCTGGGTGGAAAAATCATCCTCCAAGAATCTGTGAAATTAAAATGATAACCCTGTTTCACTTTTGGGTGTAGGGTTCGCATTTAAACCTCTTTATGATTTGTTAAGCCACAAGATTTGCTATTAATATACTAACAATCCCTGGTCTTTGGTCATTGCTGGGTACTTGGAAAATTCCTACAGAGTTTCTTGCTAAATCCATATGCCCTTAGCTAAGACTTTAAAGGAAGAAGAGCTTAGAACATCAAGTCACAAAAGGAAATGATCATGTGAAAATAATCCAGCACGAAAAAGAGACAACAGATACAAGAAACAGCTGATACAGATCTATCTGCTATCATTTCAGTTAGTAGAACAAGATAATCACGATGGTGTGATCACTCACCTAGAGCCAGACATCCTGGATTGTGAAGTCAAGTGGGCCTTAGAAAGCATCACTACGAACAAAGCTAGTGGAGGTGATGGAATTGCAGTTGAGCTATTCCAAATCCTGAAAGATGATGCTGTGAAAGTGTTGCACTCAATATGCCAGCAAATATGGAAAACTCAGCAGTGGCCACAGGACTGGAAAAGGTCAGTTTTCATTCCAATCCCAAAGAAAGGCAATGCCAAAGAATGCTCAAACTACCGCACAATTGCACTCATCTCACACACTAGTAAAGTAATGCTCAAAATTCTCCAAGCCAGGCTTCAGTAATATGTGAACCGTGAACTTCCTGATGTTCAAGCTGGTTTTAGAAAAGGCAGAGGAACCAGAGATCAAATTGCCAACATCCGCTGGATCATGGAAAAAGCAAGAGAGTTCCAGAAAAACATCTATTTCTGCTTTATCGACTATGCCAAAGCCTTTGACTGTGTGGATCACAATAAACTGTGGAAAATTCTTCAAGAGATGGGAATACCAGACCACCTGATCTGCCTCTTGAGAAATTTGTATGCAGGTCAGGAAGCAACAGTTAGAACTGAACATGGAACAACAGACTGGTTCCAAATAGGAAAAGGAGTACATCAAGGCTGTATGTTGTCACCCTGTTTATTTAACTTATATGTAGAGTACATCATGAGAAATGCTGGACTGGAAGAAACACAAGCTGGAATCAAGATTGCCAAGAGAAATATCAATAACCTCAGATATGCAGATGACACCACCCTTATGGCAGAAAGTGAAGAGGAACTCAAAAGCCTCTTGATGAAAGTAAAAGTGGAGAGTGAAAAATTTGGCTTAAAGCTCAACATTCAGAAAACGAAGATCATGGCATCCAGTCCCATCACTTCATGGGAAATAGATGGGGAAACAGTGGAAACAGTGTCAGACTTTATTTTTCTGGGCTCCAAAATCACTGCAGATGGTGACTGCAGCCATGAAATTAAAAGACGCTTACTCTTTGGAAGGAAAGTTATGACCAACCTAGATAGCATATTGAAAAGCAGAGACATTACTTTGCCAACAAAGGTTCATCTAAGTCAAGGCTATGGTTTTTCATGTGGTCATGTATGGATGTGAGAGTTGGACTGTGAAGAAGGCTGAGCACCGAAGAATTGATGCTTTTGAACTGTGGTGTTGGAGAGGACTCTTGAGAGTCCCTTGGACTGCAAGGAGATCCAACCAGTCCATTCTAAAGGAGATGAGCCCTGGGTGTTCTTTGGAAGGAATGATGCTAAAGCTGAAACTCCAGTACTTTGGCCATCTCATGTGAAGAGTTGACTCATTGGAAAAGACTCTGATGCTGGGAGGGATTGGGGGCAGGAGGAGAAGGGGACGACAGAGGATGAGATGGCTGGATGGCATCACTAACTCAATGGATGTGAGTCTGAGTGAACTCCGGGAGTTGGTGATGGACAGGGTGGCCTGGCGTGCTGCAATTCATGGGGTCGCAAAGAATCGGACACGACTGAGCGACTGATCTGATCTAATCTGATGATATAAAGTATAAAATAGGTATGTTTTGTAAATAAGGACACACAAAGGTAATTAAAATCATAAGAAATTACCAAAATACCTGAAAAATAGCAAGATTAAAAAATATTAATACAGTCATTTAATAGAAAATGCTTATCAGGTAGAATAATAGTTTATACACAGCCAGAGAAAGAATTTGCTTGTGGCTTCTCCTGGTAAAGAGAAGCTTTACCAGCTGTGGCTCAGCTGGTAAAGAATCCACCTGCGCTGCAGGCAACCTGGGTTTGATCCCTGGGCTGGGAAGATCCCCTGGAGAAGGAAAAGGCTACCCACTCCAGTATTCTGGCCTAGAGAATTCCATGAACTGTATAGTCCATGGGGCTGCAAAGAGTTGGACATAACTGAGCAACTTTAAAGAAAGAAGAAGAAGGAAAGAGAACTGATGCACAGTTTGGGCTCCTTGAGCTTTCCTGGTGGCTCAGTGGTGAAGAACCTGCCTGCCAATGCAGGAAAGACGAGTTTGCTTCCTGGGTGGGGAAGATCCCTAGAGAAGGGAATAGCAGCCACTCCAGTATTCTTGCCTGGAGAATCCCATGGACAGATGAGCCTGGCAGGCTACAGTCCATGGGATCGCAAAGAGCCAGACATGAGTGAGTGACTAACAGACATACACAGGAGACCTAGATTAAAGCAGATGCTACTTCTGGGGTACATTCTTGTCTTTAACATCCAGTTAGCAAAATAGCTCTAAAATTCTTTGATATTAGAAGGTTTCTATAACTTTTACTCAGAGACAAATGCCCATTTGCTAATAGACTCTGAAATTTTGGGGGGGAATGGTCGTAAAGTAGAAAGGAGTGGCTTTATTGCTTTGCCACACAAAGGGGGGCCCAGCAGGGTCATACCCTTCAAACTGTGTGTACCCCTAGACATAGATCAGATAAGACTCTGTCTTTTGATCTGACATTTCTGACTTTAGAACATAACATTTCCTTATATATGACCTGCTCTGAAACCTGTTTTAATGGCCATGAGATACGTTAATATCAGTTCAGCCACTCAGTTGTGTCTGACTCTTTGTGACCCCATGGACTGCAGCACACCAGACCTCCCTGTCCATCACCAACTCCCAGAGCTCACTCAAACTCATGTCCATCGAGTCAGTGATGCCATCCAACCATCTCATCCTCTGTCATCCCCTTCTCCTCCCGCCTTCAATCTTTCCCAGCATCAGGGTCTTTTCTAATGAGTCAGTTCTTCGCATCAGGTTCGCCAAGGTATTGGAGTGTCAGCTTCAGCATCAGTCCTTCCAATGAATATTCAGGACTGATTTCCTTTAGGATTGACTGGTTTGATCTCCTTGCAGTCCAAGGGACTCTCAAGAGTCTTCCCCAATACCACAGTTCAAAAGCATCAATTCTTCGGCACTCAGCTTTCCTTATGGTCCAACTCTCACATCCGTACATGAGTACAGGAAAAACCATAGGCTTGACTAGAGGGACCTTTGTTGGCAAAGTAATGTTTCTGCTTTTTAATATGTTTGTCTAGGTTGGTCATAGGTTTTCTTCCAAGGAGCAAGCATCTTTTAATTTCATGGCTGCATACATTAATATCTGTATGGACAAAGAATGGTTAGCAAAATTCCCATTTGGGATAGAAACTTAACTCATGCAAAAACTGCTAAACTGTCAGCTTTCGCACTTTTCTGAAAGCTAACAATCTCCTAGGCCCACAGAATAGCAAATATTATGCACTATTTCTTTTAATTTTAATAATCACCTTCATAAATATGTACCTTTTTGTTTTCACTTTACAGATAAAGAAAATGAGGTCTGTGGAAGCCAAGTGAATTATTCTAATATAAGCAGATCCCAGTCTCAAACAGCAAAGCTCATGCACTCAATCATTATACTACACTGGATGCCTTTTCTTGAATCCTGAATCATGATTAACGTTTAAACAGGTTTTACATTGAAATTCTGAGTACCCATGCTGGAGTGATAAGAACAGCTGCCAAATAAATTTCAGTGCTTTGTTTGTTTTATTTATTTTCACCAAATCCAGTAGTAAAGAACAGCAACTAACAGGAAAATTCAAATCTAACACCTCCTGGTAAGGTCAGCTGTTCTATTAAAACACAGCTGCTGGAAACTCTCAATTCAAATTTGACCCGAGGTTCAACTTTTGGCAAAAATATGTCTCTCCCCAGGCTCCTCTGAGACCTCCTCAGCTACACAGAACAGTGGTTGTGTTTAAGGACAATGAGCTCCTCACTGCGGAAGAGACAGTGGGAGGAAGGACATGGGGATTGTAGGAAGCAACTTCCTTGTCAGGGTGAATATAAAATAAGTGTCAGAAAGGAAACAGAGAGCATCGCAGGACTTTGCTGCAGAGAGGGCTCCACCGAAGGAATAACAAAACTTGATTTTAAGGGGTATGTCCATCTCTTTTGATTTTCTAAACAGCAAACCTTTTTCTGGATCTTTAGGACCAGATAAAGAAAAAGTGAAATATCCATGTGTTTACAGCTTTATGGTCTTCTAGGTTTTCTTTCTGCGGAGTTTCTATTACTACTAATTTTATCAAGTTTATCACTGTTTATTTAGCTACTATTTTCTGAGCTCTTTGCACACAGCTGGTACTGAGCTAATTTCTTTAGTTGTATTACTGTGTGTGAACATAACAGTTCTGCAAGGTAACCATTGATGTTTCCGTTTTATAGATAGGGAAGTGAAACTTAAAGAGGTTAACTTGTTAATGGAAGGACTGGAAATCAGGCCCCTCCTTCTTGACTCATTCTTTTAATCACTAGGATATACTATACCTGTCCACATCAACAGGCATCACGTAATTTTACCAAAGAGGGTGATATGGTAAAGAGTTTTGAGAAATGCCAGGTTAATAATAATTAAAGTATTTAAATATGAAAATATGCACGTGAGATCCCCCAAAGGAGGAGGAAGTATGCATTAATTTCCCAAATTTATTTGACTACTGGGTCTTTTTACACAACACATCTCATAAGACAACTGTTCCGCAGAACAAACATTGGAAAGTGCTTTTACACTCTGATAGTTCAATGGAGTAAACTCTACTTAATAATTATTTCCAAAACATAGGTTCTCATAGTAAGCAAAATCAGACAATCAACCCTCTTGGAGAACATCATCTTGACCAGACTTCTTTCTGCCAGCACGCGCTGGTGTTTCACAGAACATCTGGAAGAGACCTGTCTTCATCTAACTCACTCCATGCTGTGTGGGGAATGCTAATGGCATTCACATTCTCCTTTGCAGCCAATTTCATGATTCTCTTTCTCATTTTTTTTTTCCCCTCGAACACTAAAGGACATTTTTATTCAGCCAGAGACATTTAATAGAACCACTCAATAGGTATCTTTTAGAGTCCTTTCTGTGAATTCAACTTTCAAAACTACAACGTGTGAAAAAATTATCAAAAAAAATAAAAAAAAGCAAACTGAGATGTGACTTGATAAATTTTATCAAACAACGAAGGAAAGGTTACCTAACTTCTCACCAGCCGGCCATTCCTAATGTGGTTTCCCTGGCCTGGACTAAGCATACAGTTGGTAATCACAACTTGCTTCTGCCCACACTCCCCTCAAGCCATCAGTCATTACTATCATGGATGTATGAATAATCAATGGAATGAAATGGGAGAAAGAATGATTGAATGTGGAAAAGAGCTGTTTTCTGACAGATGTGGAGAAAGAGACCCAAAATGTGAAAGGGAAGTGAGGGTTCTGTCTTTGTTCAATATTGGACCTAGGAAATAGCCTATGGAATTTCCCAGCTCTTTAACTGGCTCTATGTTTGTGGATAAAGAGAAAAAGAGGGAGAAATCTATTCACCCTGCCCTTTGAGACTTCAGAATTCTTACAAATAACACAGTGACTCCTGGACCCTGGAATCAAAATCCATGAGTAATGTGACCCTGAAGATCATCAATATGAGGATTTTAAACATTGTGTTCCATGGAGCCATAGGTGAGATGCAAAGGGACCTCTGGAGAGAAAAGCTTCAGACCCCCATTATTCACTTCAATGGACACAGATTCATGTTACTATTGGGGGGAAAAATGAAATTTCATTAAAGTAGGACTTCAGTCAACATGGTGTTTGGAGTTCATGCCATTATCTCCATGATCTATATCAAACACCCGAAGTGTCACAAAATAGGCTTTTAACTGAATTATTAGAGAGGCATATTCGAAATAAAGGCTGGAAGGATTATAACAAAGGCTGACAAGAGGTAGGATTTGGACAAAAGAAGCAGAGGCTCCAGAGATTTGCAGGTAAGTGTGGGGAGGAGGAGTAGGCACAGGAGTAGCAGTAGGCCATCAGCCCCAGACATGAACACCAAGCCCGCATGGGTAGGAGAAAGCTGCCAGGCTCTGTGAACCATCCTCACCCCTCCAGGCACTCTGAACAAGTGGTTGTGATCAGAGGAGCCCCTTCGAGGGGAGAGACACGGCAGAAACCGAATGGCCAGTAATTCTGGACAGACAGTGGGAGAAGGTCTTCTCCTGCTGCTGCATATCACCCAATTCTTAATCTTACTGGAAACATCAAAGGAAAGAGCTCAGTAGAAGCTTCTGGCCTAGAAGGGTCAGCTGACAGTCTTGAGGTTTAACTCAAGCGTGAGCTTAAGCTTGTAGGCAAGGATTACAAAAATGTGAGCGCTAGCACTATTAAAGGGGCACCACAGAGCTGATAGGAAAACAGAAAAGAAGTTTATAATAGGCATAATTAATATTCTTGGTGAAAAAAGAAAATAAAAGCTCGCTTGAAGCAATGCTAAGAGACTCTATAAAACAGCAAGCATTTTCATTTCATCTTTGGAATGGTATGCAAATGGTTGTATAATGGAAATAAAGGTAGGAACAAGAAGACAGACAGATGAACAGTAAAATAGATGAAGTTAAGGAGAAATTGGTGATTTGCAAGCTGTAAAAGTCTCCCGGGCTGTATCTCTGCTACATGAGACACACACCCAGATCCCCTTCAAAAAGGATAAGTCCAGCTACAGAAGGAATGCTTAACTGACCACCTTCACTGTTGGCCCTGTAAGTGGCTCCCTCAGCTTTTGGGTCAAGGTCATCATGCCATTCTCAGATCAGCCCTCAGCCAGTGATTTATCAAGGCAGTGGTGATGTGGAGCTCTTCCGAGGAGCAGTTTGCTCTGCAGTATCTTTTGGGATGACAAGGACAGTCTGGTAAGTATAGTATTCAGATAGCCCCCCTTTCCCTTGACCGTGCCATGCCCTTTTGATAATGCCAGTGTTAACTCATCAAAGTTTTTGCACTCCTAATTCCACCACAATATCTGATTCCTGGAAGATCAAAGCTGCCACAGCATCAGGAGGGTGTAAGGAGATGGAAAATATAAAAAAGAAGCTGGGGAACATGGGGCATTAATACACTACGTGTTGAGGCAGAACATGTGAATGTATTACAAAATAAATTTAAATAAGGATGATACATCCAACTAAATTACAATTTAAATATAAGAGAGAATAATGATATTTACAGACAAATCAGGATTTAGGAAATTACCAGCACAAGTATTTCTGAATAATGATTAGAACATATGCTTAAAGAATAGTGAATACAGAAGGAAGTAATGATGGGTAATAAGTACTTACGAGGAAAGAAAATAATGACACGCTGTTTGCATAGGACATCAAAAATTTACATATATATATATTTTTTCTATAACAATCTGGAATTAAAATTCCAGTGATTCCAACTAGGTGATGAGTTGGAGAGGAGAGCATAACTAAATTTTGTGTCTTGGATAGATTGAAGCCATAGATATTAACATAAGATGTTGTTAGAAAAAAAAATAAAATGCTTAGTAACAATTTAGGGAAAGCACAAAAATAATAGCAATAGAACATGTAACTTTCAAACTAGAACAGGGAAAAATAGAAACAAAACTATCGATTTAATAGAAGCAGAAAAGAAAGTTTTTTTTTAATAGAAAAAATAGTGAAGAAAAATTTAATAAAAAGAGATCCAGTAATATGCTACTTATAAGAAATATTTCTTTTAAAATGAAAAGGGAAAATATATATACCAAGACACATACTTAAAAAAAAAAAGCTTGAATAGCAAAGGGCTTCCCTGGTGGCTGAGATGGTAAAGAATCAGCCTGCAGTGCAGGAGACCAAGGTTTGATCCCTGAATTGGGAAGCTCTCTTGGAAAAAGAAATGGCAACTCAATCCAGTATTGTTGCCTGGAAAATCCCATGGACAGAGGAGCCAGATGGGCTACTGTCCACGGGTCGAAAACAGTCGGACACAACTGAGTGACCAACACTAACTAACTGGATAGCAATATTAATACCAGGTAAGCTGCAATTTAGGGCTAACAAAGCAAGAAAAGAGAATACTTATATGAATAAACCTAACAATAGACCAAGAAGATGAAACATGTAGCATGAACTTTGTGTCCACCTGACAAGATAGACAGATCAAGGCCCAATGACATTTCTTCAAATTCAAAAAAATCATATATTATACTGACTTACCTTCTCTGATACCAAAAAATGCAAATGAGATAAGGTGTCAGTAAAATCTTGATATCATGGACAAAAATTCTTATTATAAAAAAATGTTTCTGTTGTTTAAGAACTTTGAAAAAAAAATTCCTTTGGTCTCATAGTAGGTGAGGGTCATTGCAGACACTCAGGTGATTTGTACAAGCCCCAACACTATCGAGACCGTCAGGCACCCTGGTGCTCCAGTCCAAACAAAAGAGCAAACCCAGCTGCTGACATGTCTTATCAACAAAATCCAACTGGAGAAAATATATTGTTTTTTCTTTAATTATAAATTGTATAAGGGTGAAGCATAACATGAAATTAAACAAGCAAATGGAACACAGGCTGAGAAGACCCAGATTCTCCCATCGGTGCTGTCTCTCATGTAGAACAAGGCCTCTGATTCCAAAGTGAATTCAGGAAGGCTGAGAGAAGATTAAACCCTGAAAAAATCACCAGATTTCTGGGATAATCTTAACTAATGGAAAGTGACAAGGAAGATGTAGTGTTCACGCTCAAGTTAAAGAATCATTTTACCAGTCTGCAATGCTACAAAAGCAGGCATTTTTCCTTGTTAGCCTTTTTGGTAAGTTATACCAGAAAATTTGTATTCTTACTTTTTTTTCCTTTGAGGGCAACTTTTTCTCATATAGGTTTCAAATCTAGAGAATGTTGGGGATGAGATGATCAGAGTCACACGTTATAAATAGTAAAATAAGGGATAGAAAATCAATTGCCTTTTCTAATGGGAAATCATTGTTATCTTGGAGAGACATCAACATCAGAAAAGATGAGGTGTAACAATGCCTCGTATGAGCTGTTTATATGTATTATGGCTATTAGCCCCTTATTGGTCATATCATTTACAAATATTTTCTCCCTTTCAGTAGGTTGCCTTTTCATTCTGTCAATGTTTTCCTTTACTGCGTAAAATCTTTTAGTTAGCTTAATTTTACTTTTGTTTCCTTTGCTTTAGGAGACAGATTCAAAAAATATTGCTTTGATTTGTGTTAACGACTGTTCAGAAGCATTACTTACAATAGCCAAAATATGGAAGCAACATAAGAGTCCATCAACAACGGACAGCAACAATGGATAGAGAAGATGTGGTATATGTGAATATATATATATATATATACACACATGCATGTATATATAGGTATGTGAATAATATGCAGCCATAAAAAGAATGCTAAGTGAATAGATCAGAGAAAGATAAATACTGTATGATTCCACTTACACACGGAATACAAAAAAAATTAAAAAGACTAATATAAAACAAAAAAGAAACAGATTCACAGATATAGAGAACAAACTAGTGGTTACCAGTGGGAAAGGGAAGCAGGGAGGTGCAAGATAGAGAAAGGGGATTAAGAGATACAAACCACTGCGCGTACAATAAATAAGCTACAAGACCCTGTTGTACATGATAGGGAACATAGACAATATGTTATAACTGTAAGTGGGGTATAACCTTCTAAAATTATGACTCACTACATTGTACACTTGAAACATAATATTGCAAACCAACTATGCCTCAATTAAAAAAATTAAGAATTGTATGCCAAGTAAGAAACAATACTGCCCTAGACACTGGAGTATCACTGTTCAGGTAATTCAGGGGGAAGACGGGCACTCTTAGAATTTCTAACACAGGCTACCTCTCGTGAAGCTGAGCAGACGCTGGGAGACTGTGAAGGACAGGGAAGTCTGGCAGCCCATGGGGGTCTCAAAGAATCAGACACGGCTTAGTGACTTAAAAAACAACTACCATCCTAGAAGATATATTTTACTTACCAAAGTAATTTGTAGTATTTACAAGATACTTTGTTTTCAGTTATAGTCGTTATTAGTATCTCTTGGAGAATTATCATCAGCATAGGGATGGTGCTTAAATTCTGACTTTTTATTTACAAAAAATAAAGATGTGCATATTTGTCTTTGGAAAAGATATAATTGATGACTTCACATTTTTGAGAGAGTTGACCAAGCACTACGGTCTGGAAACCCAAAACTATGCAAGTAAAAATAATTAACAAAAAGTCAATGTTTTCTATAACCTATTTTTAACCTGAGCAGATTTTTTTTTAAATAAACTCAAATTAGAAATGTGGCAACATTCGGTTTTAGTTTCTTTTGCTTGCTATTAAATTTAAGTAACATTGTTTATTTAAATAAAAACATAACAAAAATTGTAGACCATGAGTATGTCACGTGTGTAAATTATTCAATGAGTGCATTATATGCCAGTCAGTGTGTTAATGTGTTAGTCGCTCAATTGCGTCCGATTCTCTGTGACCTCATGGACTGTAGTCGCCAGGCTTCTCTGTCCATGGGATGTTCCAGGTAAGAATACTGGAGTAGGTTGCTGTTCCCTTCTCCAGGGGATCTTCCCAACCCAAGGATGGAACCTGGGTCTCCCACATTGCAGGGTGATTCTTTACCATCTAAGCCACCAGGGAAGCCCTATATTTTTAGTCGTTTTAAAAAATTATTATTATTATTCTGAAAACAACTCTGGGAGACCTTTGGAGACTAGTATTACTATACTTCTTTTTAAGTATGAAAATGTGAAGTTTGGTGCAATCCGTTGTGTAGGGAAGCTCTTGAATTAAAAGCCAGATGCCTGGTTTCAAATGCATCCTTTAAACCACATCCAATGTTGGATCACAAAATGGGATGAAATGTAATTCTTTTTCGTGATGTATATTTCAACCCTACCTGAAGCCAACTCAGTGACACAGAGCTTTTCCTTATTCAATTGTAAAAGGACTGTGGTGGAGTATCACTGAAGGTGAACAGAAAATAAAAACAAAAACAACAATAGAGAAACCTTCACAGAAACATTTATCTGACAATCCAGTTGGCAGTATGTTTTCCAGGCACGTGTAATAGATAAATGGATCCCCTTCTCTTAAATGAGAATATCTATTGAAAAATATCATTAGTGCAATCATTGGGCTAAATGAAAATTATACCAAATGGGCTCAAATTTACATGGATGCATACATTCAGCAATTTCATGGAAAATTGCTTCCAAAATTACCTTCCTAAAAGGGCCCCCCATTAATAATGCTCCTTGAGGCCACATAAATTCCTTCAGGATCTTTTGCTTTGAGCAATTAGAGACACTAGAAAGCATCTGACTGCTTAGAGGTAGGTTTAGTTAATAAAAGCATAGTGAGATTTTTTTAATAGTGATTCCAAGATTGCCAAGGACACAGTAGATGCTCCCACAACCGAAGGAAGATGTGTTGCCACTGAGAAAGTTTGACCCAAATCTATAAAGACATGATTGGGATAATGATAACAAATATATGCAAATGGTACTTTACTGTTTACTAAATGTTTCCAAGTCCATAAACTCTTGTCATCTTCAGACCAACTCCGAGAGGTGGATGAAATGTCTTTAGCCTTCTCTTTGTAGGAATGAGAAATAGAGTCTCAAAGATGATGACTGAGCTGGTTAAGGGTAGAATTAGTACATAGCATAGCTTAGTTGAACTTTCTTAATTATGAGAGGGAAGGAAATGAGACTTTTAAAATATGTATTGTGGATCAGGAGGTGGGGCAGAATTTCACATATTATTTCGTCCAGTGCTTCACATTGTTTTAATGATGGGCTTTTTCATGAGGTCAAGGAGAGAGAAAAAAGCAGTAATGAGTGTGGAAAAAAAAGAGCAAGAGATAAAGCAAGTTGTTCAAGATCACACATTCATTTAGTAACGAATATTTATTGAAATGCCATGACGTATTCTTGGTTCACGGGATACAGTGATAAACAAGATGAACATACGACACATGTTTGTAAATGTAAGGATCATAATTTAAACCCAGTTTAAATGGAAGGAACAGAAGTCTTCTTTTTCTTTCACTGACCCACAGAGATTTATTATCTTCCTTTGCATTTCTTAACTAAAAGTATAGTATATCCTGTGAAACAACACAGATGGGTATTTGCATTTCTGTAGCCTGTCTGGAAGACCCAAAAGTGTCAAACTTTCGAGTCATGGCAAAACAGTGGCGACATTTGAAGCAGGACTTGGGGAATAGAATTTGGGCTGAGTGTATCTTGCGGTTGCAGGGATGGAGCAAGCTTGTCGTGACAATTCAGAAAGAATTGGGCGGAAGAAGATTCTGGTCAGATTTCGTGTTAGTCTCCTTGAACCTTCTTGATCATGACATGTCTTTTCTGGTCAGAGCCCTTAATCTGAAGGTATCATTAGTAACAGAATTCAAGAAACTTCAGGGGGAAAAAAGTGTCTTATATATTTCTGCCTCATTGACTCTCCATCTCATTTCCAATCTCATCTGAAAACATATCTTTTTCTCTCCTGACCGAATCTGCTAATTGCCCTCTCCTACGGCTATTATTTAACTGGGATATATGTGATCACTTTAACAAGGGTATTTAACTTCACGGGGTTTTTGAGATGTTGTTTTTAATAGTTTTATGTTGAAAATGTAAGTGGCTGAGGTTCTTAACCAGGAAGGGTCTTTATGAAAGCCCCATCAAGCTTTTATCTAAGAATGAGTTCACTAGTCTTTTAAACTCATGCCTCCAAGGAGACTGGCTGAGCTTTAAATTTATAGCTTCTGTTATGAAAATAAAAGGATTTAATTTTAGTTTCCAAATATGCATTTGCAATATTTGTTAATCTCTTCCAAATTATATAGCATTTGCCACCCCACCGTCCTGAAAAATTCCATCATGACCCCCAGCACCACCCAGTTTCAAATCTTGGCTTTACCACTTTATAGCATTGTGAACCTTGATGTGTTACTTTAACATGTCTCAGGTTTTCATCTTCTAAGTGAGAATTATGTATTTATTTTGAAGGTTCTCCATAATTAGATAAAGTTGTCTAGAAAACTCACATCATGAAAGAGTTCAATTCATATTGGCCCTTACTGAGTGGAGGAGCATGTATGATTCTCACCCAACCTAAAATCAGACCAGTTCTTAGTACAATAGAGTGCAGACTCCTTGAATAATGAGTCATTGCTTGCTTAATGCTATACCCCATTACCTAGAATTATGGGGGGGCATATCACAGGCCATCAAACTCCTATGAACAAATAAATATTTCTCACCATTACACAGTGACTTTACAACTTATACAGCACTCACAAATCTATGATATCATTTGATCCCCTCAGAGTGGTTGCACACAAATATAGCAAATCATTCTGAATGATCCAACAAAAAGGGTTAATTCACTATAAATCCTATTTCCTTGGGATTCTGCCCAGAAATCCATGCTAGAGTCTTGATCAGCCTTGATGCTGTCCTTCGCATCAACCATAGTCAGTGACCAAGTCCTAACAGTTCAGCATCAGCATCCTAGTTGTTTTTTTTTTTTTCCTTAAAATACTACTCTTGCCATCAACATAGATCAAATGGTTGGCAGCCACCTAAACTGCTGCAGCTAGTTCTGTTGTCTGACTGCCTCCAGAAGGAGTGATTCTACTGCTACTCACACATGTGTTCATTCTGCAAGTTTTTGTGAAAGAACTACGCTGAGAAAGGCACCTGTTAGGTCCACAGAGAAAGAGGTAAACCAGACATGGTGCTTGTTCTTACGCATCTTCTTATATTCTCATGGGTCTTCTTAGGACATTAGACTGACCTGTCTCTATTATCTAGTGACTACCCTCATCCAAGCCCATACAGGATTTCTGGACAAGGAACTCACTGTCTTCCACCCTCAGTTCTCTCTGCACCTCTCCAGTGTCATCTTAACAATCTAGTGCGCCTTTTGCCATGCACCTTGACATGTAACATTCAGTGCCCTCATTGGACTTTTGTTTTTTTGATTTCAAGAATATGCCATGCTTTCCCGTGCTCCTGAATTTAGTGTCTCCTACATATGACGGACTGTTTAAGCCACGCTTGTGGCTTCTCTCTCAGAAGTAACTGTAATGTAATAGCTACACGGTTTCTCTCTGAGAAGCATGGGGTTAAGTATCATGAGTACATGTAGATACACCCACACACACGATTTAATCTCATTTAATCCTTAAAAGACCATTTCACTTATGAAACATTGAAATGGAAAATGGGAAAGTAATTAACTTACCCAAGGTCACTCAGATAGCCCGTGGCAGAGTATCCTTCCAAACCCAGCCTGACACTAAAGCTCATGATCTTAACTGTTCTGCTTTGTGGCAAGTGAGCTTCTAGTCCTCCTTCACGGCCTAATCTAAGTGTACTTCATCTCTGAAATCTTCCCTGACTTTTCTGGGCGAGGAGAGCCATTCTGTCCTCTACGTTTATTTATATGTATCTCCACGGGGCACATTTCGTATTTGTTGTATATGAACTCTTGCACTCATTATCTGCTTAAAAGTCTATCTCTGTTTGAAATCACTGATTTAGATGTATGCATCCCCATAGTCCGTGAGTTTAGTACAGTGTATGGTCAATACTGGCTGCTCAATAAGTGGATGAAGAGTGAATGATTGGCTGAAGCAGCGCTTCCTGTTGGGAGCGGAGAGTCAATAGTAGAAAATAATGGGAGAAGTAGATGGCTGCAGTGGATGAAGACTCTGACTACCAGATCATCATGCATCAGTTTGACCTGATTTGAGAGAAATGCCCAATCAAAAATTGCCTGGAGTAGTGGAGACAAAGCATAAAAACAAAAACCAAACTTCAGCTCGCTGCGTTCTACGCTTTCCATCCATTTGCTTTGGCACTGTACTGACACTCGGAGCTGCAGGTCAGGGCTAAGTTCACCTGGGCTTAATTGGAAAGCGCATAAGCTTGTTTTGGAAATGCTCTAGGGAGCGGCTGACCAAGAGACCTTTGCTATCAACTTGAAACATAGCTGTATGAGGATTTTAAAAATAAACAAAAACTCACTGTATTTTTTTTAGCAATGTGCTTTCCATTTCCCTTGGCTATGTGTGTGTGTGTTTTTTTTTTTTTTTTTAGTTGAAGACATAGAACAGAGAGAATGTACTCTGATTTGGTCTAAAAGCTGATTCAGGAGTAATGCAAAAACAGTTCATCCAGCAGAAGACCAATCACACGAAGGGCTCCAGCCCTTTGCCCCTCAACCCATTCCCTTTGCCCCATAGCTTTGCAGGGCCTCCCACTGCCTTTGGATCTGGTCATACGACTGGGCAGGTGATCCACCATCCTGTTTTACTCTGGACTGCTTTTAGCATTGAAGGTCTCACAGTCCGGAAAGCTCTTCTGTCCCAGGGAAATCCCTCACTCAGAAAAATCAGGGTGGTTGATCACCCTATGGGCCAACGGGATATGACACAAGCAGAGACCAGGAAAGAACTCACTAGGGAAGTTTGTCTTGTCTTGTGCCTCCTCCATCTCCATGGAAACATGTGCAAGTTATCTGGCAGGAGTACTAGAAACACAAGAGAGAGCCCAGTCCTTCCCATTACCCCTGACCAGGCAGCCTAGGTCTGCTGCCAACCTAAGGACTCAGAAGCCCTGTAAAGAGCACAGAGATATATTAGCTATGGATCCAGGCCACAGAGGCAGTTAAATATGCAAATATAAGCAGAATAATAAGCAGCATATGATTTCTGCCTTCACATACCTGAAGGATATCATTAGAAGAGAGAGAAGATTTATACTTTCTATGCTAGCTGGGTAAAATTATGACCAGTGTGTAGACTCTAGAGGAAGACAAATGTAGATAAAATTTGATTTCTTTATGAGGAAGACATTTCTAGCAATTACAGCTATTCGATGCTGTCCAAAGTTGGCTCCTCGGGGAAGTAATGAGTTGGCCATTGGTGGGGAATGTTGATGCAGAAGCTGTGAAGTGAAGTGACAACGTTGCTGCATTCAGCTCAACTGATGTTTATCTTAAATGCACTGAGTATTAAACCAAGCTCTGGGCTATTCTGACCGCAGGACCTGTGCACCAGTCTTGTGTCATACAGCTGGTCCTGGCTGGGAATAAAGTATTTCAGACACAGGAATTAGTATATACAAAAGCATGGAGACATGGAGATGCCTAATGTATTTGAGGACTTGTTAGATTATGGAGTGTGCATGGATACAGTGTGCATATGGGTTTGCAGGTGCTACTATGGAGATGGGCAACAAAACCAAAGAGATGGTACATTTGTATTGTGTCAATTTAGGTAAGCTGGCACTGACTTCCCAAGGATTCCCTTCTCTGAAAATGCAGGGTTACTGTGGGCCACAAGAGACATCTAATACAACATTTGAAAGGAGGAAGTGAAGCAGTCACCATATTCTGTTTAGACCTGGCAGGTCTGTGCAGGACACTGGGGGTCGTGGCAGATAGTCCACTTTGCTGCTTATCTCCTAGTTGACACTGAGGCAGCAGCAGCCCTGCAGCTCCTTCTGCTCCCATCAGATCTCCTCCTTCAGTTTCTCTAGCTTCTCATAAGGAAGGGAAGCAGCTTCTCCTGCAGGTCACACACACAACCCATCATAGCTAGAGATGTGGAGAGTGAATGGAGGCTCCAGATCTGAAGATCTGGAGATCTGGAGATCTGAGAGTGAATGTAGGCTCTACACCATCCTCGTGGGGTCCTTCACCTTTGCAGGTTCCAGTGTGTTCTTGCTCTTCCCCATTTCAAGTCGCATTTTTCCTTCCTTGACGGCCTGCCCTGCAGGCTTCAGGCCACAGCATCATATTCCAAACAAACAGCCTTACACAGGTTGTATAACCAGCATCCAGAACTATATAAGGTCAGATTCCTATAACTCTTTTTTTTTTTTTAATATTTGTTCATTATTTGGTTGCGCTCAGTCTCTGCCACTGTGCAGGCTTTTATCTAGTTGCGGTAGGTGGGCTTCTCATTGCAGAGGTTCCTCGTGTTGCAGAGCACAGGCTCTGGGGCCCTCGGGCTCCAGTAGTTGTGGCACGTGGGCTCCGTAATTGCAGCTTCCAGACTCCTGAGCACAGACTCAGTAGTTGCGGAGCATGGGCTTAGCCTCTCTGTGGCATGTGGGGTGCTCCTGAATCAGGGATCTAACCTGTGTCTCTTGTCTTGGCAGACGGATTCTTTACCATTGAGCCACCGTGAAGCCCCATGATAACTCCTTGATTCGGGATCACTTCTAGGGGTTCTGCTTCTCTGGTCAAACCTCAGTTGATACTGAGAGGCCCCAGAACGTGGACTGCATGAGAAAACTTTTTCAGGAGGTGGATGACATGTGGTTAAAAGCACAGGTTACGGAGTCAGACATAACTTGAGTTTGTAAATCTACTTCCGAACAGTTACTCTCTAGTTCTGTCACCTTAGTAGTGTGACAGGCAGCCTCCAATACGGCACCAAAGGCCTCCACCTCCTGTAAGTGCCCTGGGTACTTTCCTCTCTTACTGTTTGAGGATTGGTATGCATCACTGATAGAGAATACTGTGCACGTGATGGTCTATCACTTATGAGTCAGGTTGTGAAAGACTCTGCTCTCTGTTTTCTTTTCCTTGTTTGGTTTACTGACTTGGAGGAAAGCCACTGCCCACCATGGTGTGAAAAGAGACTGATGGAGTGAAATTAGTCTCTTTCAAAGTCCATCCTTCAATTCCAGTTGAGCCTTCAGATGACTTCAGTCCTGAGTGAACTTCATGACAAACTCATAAGAGATTTGAAGTCTAAACCACCTACCTAAGCAACTCCCAGATTCCTGACCCTCAGAAACTGTGTGAGGTAATAATTATTATTTTAAGCCATTAAATGTAAGGGTCTTTTTTATACAATAATAACTAACCAACAAATAACCAATTCAGGTATCAATTAATTTCCTCAAAAGTAAGATGAGTTTAATTGTAATAGTCATGTCATTGGGTTGTTATCAAGATTAACAGCAAAATAATATACATAGCATTTTGTAGCATTTGACATATGGTAAATGTATAAATAAGCAGGGTGACAATATATGGCCTTGACATACTCCTTTTCCTATTTGGAACCAGTCTGTTGTTCCATATGTCCAGTCCTAACTGTTGCTTCCTGACCTGCATATAGGTTTCTCAAGAGGCAGGTCAGGTAGTCTGGTATTCCCATCTCATGAGAAATGCTGGCCTGGAAGAAACACAAGCTGGAATCAAGATTTCCTGGAGAAATATCAATAACCTCAGATATGCAGATGACACCACCCTTATGGCAGAAAGTGAAGAGGAACTAAAAAGCCTCTTGATGAAAGTGAAAGAGGAGAGTGAAAAAGTTGGCTTAAAGCTCAACATTCAGAAAACGAAGATGATGGCATCTGGTCCCACCACTTCACGGGAAATAGATGGGGAAACAGTGGAAACAGTGTCTGACTTTATTTTTTGGGGCTCCAAAATCACTGTAGATTGATTGCAGCCATGAAATTAAAAGATGCTTACTCCTTGGAAGAAAAGTTATGACCAACCTAGATAGCATATTGAAAAGCAGAGACATTACTTTGCCAACAAAGGTCTGTCTAGTCAAGGCTATGGTTTTTCCAGTGGTCATGTATGGATGTGAGAGTTGGACTGTGAAGAAAGCTGAGCACCGAAGAATTGATGCTTTTGAACTGTGGTGTTGGAGAAGAGTCTTGAGGGTCCCTTGGACTTCAAGGAGATCCAACCAGTCCATTCTAAAGGAGATGAGCCCTGGGTGTTCTTTGGAAGGAATGATGCTAAAGCTGAAACTCCAGTACTTTGGCCACCTCATGCGAAGAGTTGACTCATTGGAAAAGACTGATGCTGGGAGGGATTGGGGACAGGAGGAAAAGGGGAGGACAGAGGATGAGATGGCTGGATGGCATCACTGACTTGATGGATGTGAGTTTGAGTGAACTCCGGGAGATGGTGATGGACAGGGAGGCCTGGCGTGCTTCGATTCATGGGATCACAAAGAGTCGGACACAACTGAGTGACTGAACTGAATTGAACTGAAATGTATAAATGCATGTTGTTCCTAGTGCTACTGCTATTAGTGTTATTATCTCTTCCAAACTTGGCATCCTAGGATTCCTTCAGTCCAGCCTATAGTGAAGAAGACTTCAAGAAGGAGGTGATAGCTGTATTGCATCTGAGAACCTGCCCTCTTATAAATTTATAGTGTCTGCCACCTGAAAGTCACTGTGGTCGTGGTGGGGGGAAGGCATGGAGAAGAACAGCTCTATACTTGGGTTCTGCTAAGTTTTGTTTTCTCAGTGCAAAAAGGATCCACAGGGCCTTTATCCCAAAGAGTCCTACCTTGGATTCGGATGGCAGCCAATAACATCAGCTCATGCAAGTCCATCAATGGCCCAAGGGCTGGAGGATTATTAAGAGTCTGGGAATTAAAATCTGAGCCTGCTTGCCTGGAAAATTAACTCAGTTGGTGATGGAGAGTTATTGGAAAGTTATAAGAAGTGTGGATACTTTCCCAGGACTTGATGGTGCAAACAAATTGAATGGCATTTAACATATCTAATTGTTAATGAAATGGAGTATTAATTGTGGAGTGTTAATTTCTTCCCTTCAGCAGTAGCTGCTTGCTTTGACTGGATGGTTTGCAGCCAAATAATAAAACAATGGGGCTTAAAAAGATTTTCTAGGTAGTTTCAGCCCTCTACTTTTCCAAATGAGCAGACAGGATGGGGAGAAGTACAGATCTATAGATATGTATTTTCAATATCATAGCCTGCATATGAGGCAGAAATAAAATATGTGCATATTTTAATTAATTAATTAACTGGCCACCATGGGGTCTTCTATCTTCCTTGTATCACATGGAATCTTTAGCTGTGGCATGCAAACACTTAGTTAAAGCATGTGGGATCCAGTTGCCTGATCAGAGATCCAACACAGGCCCCTTATGTTGGGATGATGGAGCCTTTGCCACTGAACCACCAGGGAAGTCCCTAGAATATGGGCAAATTGTTGAGGATGTCCATTTGAATTAGAAGCTTTGCTTAAAATTTTATAGGGAATCAAGTCAAACTGAAAAATATCTAAAGTGATAACATTTCCTACAACAATCATCGCTTTTTAGTTTTGCCGAAGAATTGATGCTTTTGAACTGTGGTGTTGGAGAAGACTCTTGAGAGTCCCTTGGACTGCAAGGAGATCCAACCAGTCCATTCTAAAGGAGATCAGTCCTGGGTGTTCATTGGAAGGACTGATGCTGAAGCTGAAACTCCAATACTTTGGCCACCTCATGAGAAGAGTTGACTCATTTGAAAAGACCCTGATGCTGGGAGGGATTGGGGGCAGGAAGAGAACGGGATGACAGAGTATGAGATGGCTGGATGGCATCACTGACTCGATGGACATGAGTTTGAGTGAACTCCGGGACTTGGTGATGGACAGGGAGGCCTGGCGTGCTGTGATTCATGGGGTTGCAAAGAGTCAGACACAACTGAATGACTGAACTGAACTGAACTGAATCCTTGAGGACCAAGCCATTTTTCTCCATGTTGATTTAATACAATGGGAGAAGATGAGTTCAGGGGCTCCTTAGTCAAAGAGATATCTGTCAACAGAGGTTGGAGCCCATCTTTCTCATGGTTAATAACACATACCCAGAGTGTTATTCTGAGCACTAGATCTTCAGCAATTTGAGGATTAACTCTTCCTTGCTTTTCTGAGTCCTGCCATCTTTACTTTGCTTTTTTTCCTTTGGTGAGAAGTCTTCTTCCTAAAGAGCTTGGGATCTTCATCCTATCAATGTCCCCCATTCATGTTCTTATTCTTTGGGAAATAACCAAAACTCAGGGCTATCTGGTGTGAAGGGGTAGGAAGTATCACAAGGCAGAAATGACATGAAATAAAGGGGACAACAGAGGATGAAATGGTTGGATGGCATCACCGACTCAATGGACATGAGTTTGTGCAAGCTCCGGGAGTTGGTGATGGACAGGGAAGCCTGGCGTGCTGCAGCCCACAGGGTCACAAGGAGTCGGACGTGACTGAGTGACTGAACTGAACTGAACTGACAGAAAGACAATAGAGAAATAGAAGCTGGGGGCTGGATTGTGAGCCAAATTTAAGCCACAGAAAGAATTAGTGAGAAGAAGGCTGGATCCAGTGCAGAGAAATTGAGTCCTAAACAGCTTGATAAAGCAGGAGCTCTAAAACTAGGTAGCAAACAAGACAGGGCTTGGGCATATGACAATCCACGCAATAGCCCAAAACAGAGCCTGCCAAGACTGCTTTGTTACTGTTATTTTTAGCAACTTTCCTGGAGGGGAAAGGAGATTCAGATGGACCTTGTTGAGAGAAGTCTAACATACACAAGGAGTATTATTTGTGTTGCTTGAATTTATTCATCAGAAAAACTTAGACCAGCCATTACTCTTTCCATCTAGTTCATAAAATTCAAGCTCAAACTACTTTATTGCCTACTGTTCCATAATCAGTAAATATTAGAGACAGAGTTTGAATGCTAGACCTGTATCTCTATGAGTACAAAGCCTGGATTTTATGTGCTATTTAAGGATAGAATTGGACTTCAGTTATCAATAGAATTGCAGGTAGGAATCAAGCAGCTGTAGTTTGAAACCCATGCGCAGTGGTATTGGGAGCAAGCAGAATGTGAACCAAGATGATAATCTTGTAGCAGGTTAGCAAACCTATCTTTAAATAGAAAATGGCAACATCATCCTTCTTTGTACCCCTCTAACTCTGTGGTGGCAAGACGGTCCATCACTATTCTTGAGAAATCATATTTGGGATGAAAGTTCAGAGTTCACGCAAGACTTTTATCTTTGGGGAAAGAATAGATTGCATTCATTTGAGTTGAATCCAGTACATTTTTGTTCACAAACTTTCCCATAGAAGGTGAGAAAGTGGTGAAGGATGTTTAGAAAGATTTTAAGCAAAGAATAGATTAAGACAATTTAATGTCATTCTCATTGGGCAAAAGACGAGAAGGACACTTGGGAAATTCTCTGGTGATCCAGTGGTAAGAACACTGTCTCCACTGCAGGGGGGCAAAAAAGCAGGATACTTGGATGGTTTCAAAAGTCCAGAGCTTGAATCCTGGTTCCACTGTTAATCAACAGTGTCATCTGCAGCCCAGTCTCCTTTCCGTGTACTTACTAACCTTCTTTAAAAGGTGGAACATATTTGCCTCACTTTTATCACAAAGTAGCAGTGAAGAAATAAAATGGAGTATGTGTGAAATAATTTTTTAAACTCACTGTGCACATGTGGAGGTTGCCAACCTTCCTTTAAAAACAATGCCTAAGGTCACCATTCCCCCAGATCTAGAGAACACCTAGGGAAAAAGAAATCAGTGCTTTATATCTAGAGCCAAGAGGACAGCAGCCATGAGGATCTGTGAGAACTGTGAACTGAAGGTCAAGGTGTCTGAGTTGTTTCTCATCTTGTCCACTCATTAGCAGGAGGAGCCTGGGCAATCCTCCCTTCACCTCTCTGATCCTCACTTTGTTAAATAGGAAGAGTCAACTAAAATCTAGACGACTCTCTCAAACGTGGATGAAAAATGTTGTCTGCCATATCAGTAAACAAAGGATGTTGCAGCCATCAAACTTTCAGCTACCGCAGCCACACAAACTGTGCACTGGGAGGGAATTCTGGAAGGAGAAAAACAGGATGCTGGCCCAGGATAGATAAGGGCCATATCAAAGAAATGATTTCAGTGAGCCCAGACTCTTGCATCTTCCCATACACAGAAAAGTACTAAATTCATTAACTTGAGATGTCTGCTTTTCTTTCTTTCTTTTTTTTAAGGCTGCCGTCTGCAACCAGGCATTGAATCCACACCCCCTGCAGTGGAAGTGCAGAGTCTTAACCACTGCACTGCTGGGGAAGTCGCATGTTTTCCTTAATTAACAGTCATCTTTAGTCACCTGGAGGTTTTGTTGCAAAAGCTCCTATATGTCCTAGCTTCCCAGGTGGTGCTAGTGGTAAAGAACCCCCCTGCCAATGCAGGCTAGACATAAGAGACACGGGTTTGATCCTGGGTCGGGAAGGTCCCCTGGAGGAGGGCGCGGCAACCCACTCCAGGATTCTAGCCTGGAGAATCCCATGGACAGGGGAGCCTGGAGGGCTGCAGTCCATGGGATGGCACAGAGTCAGACGTGACAGAAGCAGCTTAATGCACACAGGCACACCCTGGCTTTTCTCTTACTTTTTCAGGCCAGCCCTCCAGAGATAACTGAGAGGATGTCTCTCAGCCATAAGTCCTCCATATATCTGTCTAATAAAACATAGTTCTCAATTTTTAGGTTGTGCACTTTATTCAGTCGGCACAACCATGGCTGCAAATTAGCTTGTCCAAGGGTGTCTTCAAAAGCCTTAGGTCCAGGAGGAACCCTGGATTAATTAAACCAGAATCTCAGAGAATAGGATAGGTTAAGGCATTGGTATTTTTGAAGCTCCCCAGGCTTCAGGCACAGCCCTGTTTAAGAACCACCTATCATCCTGATGATTTTAAGGTCAGAGGACTTTCAAGGCTAATATTCTAGGGTTTTCAGGGAAACTCTGACTAACTCTAGGTAGGTTTATTTCCAGTTCCTTAGAAGAGTTAGTTTATGTCATTGAGAATCACACGCAACAGGTGTAGTAGTTTCTAGGACCTGCCATAACCAAGCACCACCAACCAGGTGGCTTAGACCCCAGAAACACATGGTCTTACAGATCTGGGAGCTAAAGTCTGGGATTTAGGTGTTAGCAGGGCTGTTAGCAGTTAGCAGTGCTCTTTCTGAGGGTGCGAGAATCTGTCCCCAGTCCTCTCCTTTAGCTTCTGGTGGTTTCCTGGAAATCGTCATCTTCTTTGTCTGGTGGAAGCATCACCCCAAGCTCTGCCTCCCTCTTCATATGGCATTCTCCCTGGGTATGTTGTTGTCCAGTCACTCAGCCATGCCTGACTCTTTGCAACCCCATGGACTGCAGCACACCAGGCTTCCCTGTTCTTCACCATCTCCTGGAGTTTGCTCAAACTCATGTTCATTGAGTTGGTGATGCATCCAACCATCTCATCATCTGTCGTCCCCTTCTCCTGCCTTAAATCTTTCCCAGCATGAGAGTCTTTTCTAATGAGTTGGCTCTCCACATCAGGTAGCTAAAGTATTGGAGCTTCAGCTTCAGCAGAAGTCTTTCCAATGAATAGTCAGAGTTGATTTCCTTTAGGATTGACTGGTTTGATCTCCTTGATGTATGTCTGTGTCCCAATTTCCCCTTTTTATAAAGATGCCAGTCTTCAGATTAAGAGTTCACCCTACTGCAGTATGACCACATCTTATCATCTACAGAGAGTCTGAACCCTACCCAGGTCTTTGACCTTCCCCAATCAATAGAAATTAACTAGAGGTCAGACAAGAAATTCAGGCAAGGCTTTGTCGGGGTCCCTGCTGCAGTAGGCATGAGGAAGAAAAAACAACAGGTTCATTTACTCTATGAGGAGGGTGAGCTTGTTTCTTATCTGGGATGTGTCCAGGGCTCAGGCTGGAGGGGTGGCTTAGGTGGACTGCCCACCCCTTAGGTGGTGGTGTGTACAGGGGCATGTTCAGTACCCTGTTTTTGCTCCTGATTTTGCTCCAGGATCTTCAAAAGAGACATTTGGGTTTTTCCGGTCTCTTTGTATCTTTTGTCCAGAATTTGTCCAACTGTGCATGCACACAGTTATTTTTAGTCTCACATAGTTTCTTTGTATTTTGTTATTTGAGGAGAGGTGTGTCCAGATGTAAGCACTGCCGCACTGCAGCAGAGTTCCAGGTCCCAGGCCTGTCTCAGCTCTATTCAGTTTGTGAATTTTAGTGTGGGGTGGGGATGCAATTGAATCCATCATACCAGTGCCTTGATTATGGCAGGTGACCTCTTGAAACCTCCATGGCTGCTTCCTAAGGAGGAACAACACAGCTCGCACAACACAACACATTCTTACCCTCCCCCAGAGCTCGGACCCCAACCCTTGTCAGCTTGTTGGAATACTCTACTCCCTGCCTGTCCCCTAGTGTTTCCTCCAATGATCCCTTGCCAACTAGGGAGACCCTAGCCCCTTCATTCACCAGTTTAGGGATTTTCCTTTAAGTATCTGAGCCCTCCTGCCAACCACCTCTAGTTATTAAAATGCAGCTCAGGATGTCTCACTCTGGCTGTTACATTATCATTCCTCGTTAGAGACACCTCCAGGGCCTGAGACATTCCTGCACTGACTGTATAATTACAAAGTCAATTTCTAAACAGACATTTGCAAATAAGTCAATTTAAATACCGAGATTTGCAAACAATAATTAAGCAGTAGCTTCTTTTTTTTAATATCTCTATATATAATTAATGCCTGTGGGCTTTTCATTTTACCTTGCAACTGGGTGGTTTGCAATTGTTTGTTGAGCTAAAGTGTTCTCTGAAAGCAAATCAAAGCACTGGGGAGATTTTGGAAGCAACTGAAGAAAGGGTTTTTCCTCTTGCTTCATCCCTCCTTCACCTGATTGGTTGCACTTTCTATCAGTTGGGAATACGATAGGGGAGGGGCTGGAGAAGAAGCATTTTCTGCGATAACAACAGCAACAACAATGCAGGGTTCTTGTCCAGCAACAGACTGACCAACATGGCTTCTTCACACACACAGTCAGGGAGTCTCTCCGTGCTGGGAATCTCAGCTCCCTCCAATGTTGGCATCACCTACACAGAGAGGGCTCTCCATAGCTTGACAGTGCTTTTTCTGGCTTAAAAGATCTACTGTGAATTCCCTTAAGATGATGTCCCGACCCTACCATTCATGGTCCTTCCCAATCACAATTTGTTCCTACTCTAGTTTTTGAAAACTTACTAGCTGCTAGGGAAAATACCAAGTGAGAAGGACATACTGAAAAGCAAGACGATCTATTTTAAGGTCTAGTAGGGACAGAAATCCTGAAAAAAATAATTTTATGATAAATGTTACAAAAAGGGAAGTAAGAGGAAAGTGAGGCTGGTCCAGAGACTTATGCATGTCCTTTTAAAAAGGTGATATTTAAGCTGAAATCTCAACGATAAGTTGACATTAACAAAGTAAAGACTGAGGTCAAAGGGCTATTCCTGGTAGAAAGAAAAGCCTGTTAGAACTCATAAAGATGAGAGAACAAAAAGACAGCTTAAGAGATGAAAACTGGGCCAGTTGCTGTTCAGTCACCAAGTCGTGTCCAACTCTTTGTGACCCCGTGGACTGCAGCATGCCAGGCCTCTCTGTCCTCCACTGTCTCCCAGAGTTTGCTCAAATTCATGTCCATTGAGTCAGTGTTGCTATCTAGTCATCTCATCCTCTGCTGCTCCCTTCTCCTCCTGCCTTCAATCTTTCCCAGCATCAGGGTCTTTTCCAATGAGCCAGCTCTTCGCATCAGGTGGCCAAGGTACTGGAGCTTCAGCTTCACCAACAGTCTTTCCAATGAATAGTCAGGGTTGATTTCCTTTAGGATTGAATGGTTTGATCTCCTTGCAGTTCAAGGGACTCTCAAGAGTCTTCTCCAGCACCACAGTTCAAAAGCATCATTATTTAGCACTCAGCCTTCTTTATGGTCCAACTCTCACATCGGTACAATGACTACTGGAAAAACAATAACTTTGACTGTATGGACCTTTGACCAGCAAAGTAAAGGAAGGCTAGGAAATGAGGTGTAAGATAGACACAGATAATCATGGACTAGAAACTTGGAGTCCTTGTAGGCCAGGAAGAAATTTGAACTTTGTCCAAAGCATGACAGGGAGCCATGGAAGAGTTTCAGGAACTGATGTGACTAGTTCAGCATCTACTGCCAAAGCTGTGTCCTCAAGTCATACTAAACAAGTCCTCCAGGATAGGGAGAGAATCCAGGAACTCTTGAGTCTGTCTCCCCAAGATTTCTTCCAATGAAGATATTCTCTGTAATATTTCCAATCTGGCTAAATACATCAACATTCTGAGTTCTCATTCAGAAGTCACAGGCTCTTTGAAATGTCTTTAATTCCACAAATGTCTTTAATCCCATTGCCCTATAAGAATGGATTGCCCTCTAATCAGTGCTTTCAAAACATTTTGTTCAACTCTCTAATTTAACATATACTGTGCATATTTATATATGCATATAATAATGCAACTCTGAGGACACATAAATGTGCAACTCTCTAGTTCAGCTTATCATATGCATATTAGTGGCAAAACCACCCATTATTTTCAAGTTGGTGTAGATATACAATATTCAACAAGGTGTTAGCAAATACTAAACAGTTATACAAGGTTTATTAATATCATCATCAAATGTGGCGCTGTAGAAGACTTGTGGTGCTGGAGAACACTCTCGAGAGTCCCTTGAACTGTATGGAGATCAACAGATAAAACCACAAGCATTGTTCAGTGAGAGTTCCCATAGGTGCTGGGGCAGGGGCTGGGATGTTTCGCCTTCAGAATGTCCTCAAGCACAACCAGAGTTTCTCTTAGTCTTTTGGCAACCCCATTTAGTTCATTGCAAAAGAAGTTCTGTAAAACGTTCCCTCAGAAAGAATGAGGCTGACTGAGGTCAGCATTCCCCAGAAGAGAGATTGAGATTCAAGACTCCACAATTTATAATGAGTCAGAGTCATTGATAGCTCTTATCAAGGTGCGAACATTTTCAGCTTAAAATACAGTCAGGGAAACCCCACAGACCCATAGGACCCTGTTTCATCCTCTGTCTCAAAGATAAATGTCTCTCTCTTTTCCCAGGTTCATTCTTTTTTTAAGAAGAAAGTTATAAAATTGAATTAATAAATAACTTGAATGGAGAGAGATGCTGTGCTCTTAAATGGGAAAACTTTTATATGAAAAATATATTAATCATTCTTTAATTAAAATTTTATTTTATATTGGAGTATAGCCAATTAACAATGTTGTGACAGCTTCAGATGTACAGCGAAGGGACTCAGTCATACATACACATGTATCCATGATCCCCCAAATTCCCGTCCCATCCAGGCTGTCACATAACACAGCAGAGTTCCATGTGCTACACAGCAGGTCTTTGTCTCTAATCCATTTAAAATGTAACAGTGTGCATTCTTGGAAAATTAGGTCCAATCCAGGCTCAGGGTACAGGCCCTAGGGAAAGTCAGCTCTGTCCCACCAAGTGCAGTGCCAGCCTAGGGAAATGAAGGGTCTGACCTGCAGGGCGCTTTCCTCCTTCTCCTTGATTCAGTCCCTTCCTCCTTCCCTTCCATCCTTTCTAGATGCAACTATGTGGAGCACCCAATTATTTGTGATTAAGGTCACTCTGAAGTTCAATTTGTAGCCTGAGTAAATGAAAACCTACCAATCTTGATTCCTACCCCATATTAGTTAAATCAGAATATTTGAGGATAGGCACAGGCCTTGGCATTTTTTTTTTTGAACAATTCTACATATCTTGAGATGACTCAGTGATCAGAATGAGTCCAGATCACTATTCAGTGAAAATGAACTTTACTCTGAATCAAGCTCCTCTGCTATCTACAATAACTCAAGCTGAGAATCCAAGGAGGACAGAAGACAGATGGAAGATCTAACTGGTGACCTCTTGTCTTATCAGCCATTCCCAGACTGAAGGACGTGCTCGAGACAATGAGGGGAGAAGAGGAGCAGCATTCCCGTCTCCCATCATTCTGGCCAGTTTTGAATCAGTCTTCCTACATCTGAGCAAGCACACACTTCTGTAAGAATCCTATCGCTGTACTTTGCAGTCCTTCCTCTCTCCTTTACTCACTCTTTTCTATCTTCCTTTCTGGTTTCTTGTCACTGTGCTCATAGAGCCCAAAGGCACCAGAATGGGGACAGAAAGTGTGGGCAGATCATTATGTTGGTGGTCATTCTTTGACACTGAAAGACTTCATTTTTCTGCATCTCTCTCACTCTAAATTTAGTTGAGTGTATCAGACAGGATTATGTCTCCCTTCCAACACTAAAATTTTATATTATGCTATTTTATATTTTGTGATTTTATATTCTTTCTACTTCCTACTCCTGCACCACCTCTCTCTGGATAAGCTTTTGAAAATTGAAATTTCAATAAACAGAGGATACTCATTTCAGGCCCCTTTGTAGTCGAACATTAAATATTCACAACAAAGCAGAAAATTATGGTACAAGAAAGTCAACACTCATAGCTAAATGGAAATGTACCATTTTATTTACTGAGATTTCATTTATATCACCTTCCCTGTTGGGTGTGGACTTCAATTTTCCTATCCCTGCAAACTCCTCTCACCTTCACCAACCAGCTCAGATTTCCCTTACACCATGAACATTTCTTTAATCACTCAAGCCTTTTTTTAACTTTCTTTCCTTTGACCAACTGCATCACTTACAATCAAACCTTAAAATATAACATCTTAAGTAAGTCCCTTAGAAGAAATGGAGTAGCCATCATAGTCAATAAAAGAGCCCAAAATGTAGTACTTGGATGCAATCTGAAAACAACAGAATGATCTCTGTTCATTTACAAGGCAAGCCATTAAATATCACAGTAATCTAAGTCTATGCCCCAACCAGTTATGCTGAAGAACCTGAAGGTAAATGGTTTTATGAAGACTGACAAGACCTTCTAGAACTAACACCCAAAAAAGATGTCCTTTTCATTATAGGGGACTGGAATGCAAACGTAGGAAGTCAAGAAACACCTGGAGTAACAGGCAAATATGGCCTTGGAGTACAGAATGAAGCAGGGCAAAGACTAATAGAGTTTTGCCAAGAGAACACACTGGTCATAGCAAACACCCACTTCCTACAACACAAGAGAAGACTCTACACATGGACATCACCAGGTGGTCAACACTGAAATCAGACTGATTATATTCTTTGCAGCCAAAGATGGAGAAGCTCTATACAGTCAGCAAAAACAAGACTGGGAGCTGACTGTAGCTCAGATCATGAATTCCTTATTGCCAAATTCAGACTTAAATTGAAGAAAGTAGGGAAACCCACTAGACCATTCAGGTATGACCTAAATCAAATCCCTTATGATTATACAGTGGAAGGGAAAAATGGATTTAAGGGACTAGATCTGATAGAGTGCCTGATATATTATGGACGGAGGTTCGTGACATTGTACAGGAGACAGGGATCAAGATCATCCCCCAACAAAAAGAAATGCAAAAAAGCAAAATGGCTGTCTGAAGAGGTCTTATAAATAGCTGTGAAAAGAAGAGAAGTGAAAAGCAAAGGAGAAAAGGAAAGATATACCCATTTGAATGTAGAGTTCCACAGAATATAATGAGAGATAAGAAAGACTTCCTCAGTGACCAGCGCAAAGAAATAGAGGAAAACAATAGAATGGGAAAGACTAGAGATCTTTTCAAGACAATCAGAGATACCAAGGGAACATTTCATGCAAAGATGGGCTCAATAAAGGACAGAAATGGTATGGACCTAACAGAAGCAGCAGATATTAAGAAGAGGTGGTAAGAATACACAGAAGAACTGTACATAATAATAATAATCCCAGATAATCACATGGTGTGATCACTCACCTAGAGCCAGACATCCTGGAATGTGAAGTCAAGTGGGCCTTAGGAAGTGTCACTGCGAACAAAGCTAGTGGAGGTGATGGAATCCCAGTTGAGCTATTTCAATTCGTAAAAGATGTTGCTGTGAAAGTGCTGCACTCAATATGCCATCAAATTTGGAAAACTCAGCAGGGGCCACAGGACTGGAAAAGGTCAGTTTTCACTCCAATCCCAAAGAAAGGCAAGGCCAAAGAATGCTCAAACTACCACACAATTGCACTCATCTCACACGCTAGTACAATGATGCTCAAAATTCTCTAAGACAGGCTTCAACAATATGTGAACCATGAACTTCCAGATATTCAAACTGATTTTAGAAAAGGCAGAGGAACCAGAGATCATATTGCCAACATCCACTGGATCATCGAAAAAGCAAGAGTTCCAGAAAAAACATCTATTTCCGCTTTATTGACTATGCCAAAGCCTTTGACTGTGTGGATCACAACAAACTGTGGAAAATTCTTAGAGATAGGAATATCAGACCATCTGACCTGCCTCCTGAGAAATCTGTGTTGAGGTCAGGAAGCAACAATTAGAACTGGACATGGACAACAGACTGGTTCCCAAAAGGAAAAGGAATATGTCAAGGCTGTATATTGTTACTGTGTTTATTTAACTTCTATGCAGAGTACATCATGAGAAATGCTGGGCTGGATTAACTGCAAGCTGGAATTAAGATTGCTGGGAGAAATACTAGTAACGTCAGATATGCAGATGATACCACCCTTATGGCAGAAAGCAAAGAAGAACTAAAGATCTTCTTGATGAAAGCGAAAGAGGAGCATGAAAAAGTTGGCTTAAAACTCAATATTCAGAAAACTAAGATCATGGCATCCAGTTCCACCACTTCATGGGAAATAGATGGAGAAACAGTGGAAACTGGCAGACTTTAGTTTCTTGGGCTCCAAAATCACTGCAGATGGTGACTGCAGCCATGAAATTAAAAGATGCTTACTCCTTGGAAGAAAAGCTATGATCAACCTAGACAGTATATTAAAAAGCAGAGACATTACTTTGCCAACAAAAGTCCACCTAGTCAAAGCTATGGTTTTTCCAGTAGTCATGTATGGGTGTGAGAGTTGGCAGAACTGCTGCTTTTGAACTGTGGTGTTGGAGAAGACTCTTGAGAGTCTCTTGGACTGCAAGGAGATCCAACCAGTCTATCCTAAAAATCAGTCCTGAATATTCATTGGAAGGACTGAAACTCCAATACTTTGGCCGCCTGATGTGAAGAGCTGACTCATTTGAAAAGACCCTGATGCTGGGAAAGATTGAAGGTGGGAGGAGAAGGGGACGACAGAGGACGAGATGGCTGGATGGCATCACTGACTCTATGGGCGTGAGTTTGAGTGAACTCTGGGAGTTGGTGATGGACAGGGACACCTCTTGTGCTGCAGTCCTTGGTGTTGCAAAAAGTCAGACACAACAGAGCAACTGAACTGAAATGAAGTGATCCCTTCGTTTGGTGGTGTGTGTTTGTGACACTAAGTGTTCTGAATGTTCATTATGCTATAAGATGCTGGACAATAGGAGCTTTCTTCTTTTCTTCTGTTTTCACTCCTCAGGATGTCAAAGAACAAGTTTAAGCTGCAATGTGCACTTGAGATAGAATTCAAGACTACTACAAGTTTTTCAATTTAGAAATACTCTATTTCAAGCTGCATGATTTACACAAGAAATAAGTCTCAAAGAGGAAAAATGACTTCAAGTGTGTTAATGGTTGAGTCTGACTAAAAGCAAGGTCCCCTCCATCCATTTCATTTTCTATATTATTTATTGTTTGGTTTATTTCTCCAATACCTGGGCATGCCCCAAACCCTCAATAGTACTGGTCACTTAACTTATTATACTTCTACTTTTGTACTTACAAAGAGGTATATCTCATTAAGATATATTCCTGATACCCTTCAATAAGTCAGTTTTAAGTTAACATGTTAGTTTATTGGTCCCCATAGATATCTCCTTTGTTATAGAGGCAATACTTGTATAATAAAACCCTTTCACCTTAGATTCTAAAGATCTGCCTTCAGTTCTCTGCTTGTAGAAGTTTAGACACATTACTTCTCTGAACTTACACTTCCTCACCCATAAAACAGAGCATAGATATCCTCATTTAATAAAATACCATAAAGTTTGGATGAGATAATGTTTGCCCTTTGTTAACTGCAATGAGCCACAGAAATATCAGATATGGTTCTTTCCACTGTTATTAATGAATAGTAATAAAGTACAGAAATATGTATACCAGTTATGGAAGCAGCACCCTAATTTTGCTTCTTGAGACTTTACTAAGTGGGCTAGAAGCCATCATCAATATTGGAGACAATTACATATACCTCCTTGCTTCTCCTTGTGTGTGTGCGAGACTCATAACTTAAAACACTTACTGCTATTCAGCACAAAAACAAATAGCAAAGCAACTCTGGCTGTGATGTATTTCAACGGCGTAAGTTAGACTTGCCACCATTCTATTAAATTATGAATATCTATCACTTGATGTAGTCACTGCTTTTATTTGGAATGAGGAAGGAGGGCAGCAAAGAGGTTGGGGCTGGTGAAGGAAAAAGCACAGGAAGATGCAGTTGCTATAGCGATTAACAATGGGTATCCTTCGAACAGAGTTTAGGGATGCTGATGCAGCTAGAACAAATGTTTGTGTTTGGCCACGGTGGAGACGGTGACGGATTATGGCGCCTTGGCCTTGAGCCTTGATGTAATCCAATTCTAAATAAATCATAAATCTAAGTGCAGACTGGTAAGGCGGGAGGAATACCAATTCAGGCCAAGCAGCAGCAAGTGGGTAGTGGTGGCCAGGACTGATTATGGGGTGTGAAGCAGGGAGGGGGAAGCAGGAGGAGGACAGTGGCCAGCCTGCAAGGATGTAATTCTTTCCTTCCGACCTCAGTCAACCCCTGCCTGGGCTGCCAGACCTCAGTAGTACAAATGAGAGACCACTGCTGAATTAGCCACAAGTCTGGGCGTTCTGCCGCCTCCTGAATTTTCTTGGAGGGACAGGAATTTTTTTTATCATGAAAGATGCTGAATTGCTAATATTTGGGCTAGTTTCACGAGTCCCTTACTTGGAGCCAAAGGTCAGCCTGAGAATTTCTCACAAGCCTAAAGTACGCTTGGAGCTAAGATGCTGCAGTTAAGGCCCTTGGATGGGGAATAACCATTTATTGATAATTGTGTGAATGGGGTTACAGGAAAAAAGACAACTGTTAATAGACTGTTGACACCCTTTGTTATTTTCTGTTTCCTAAGAGAAAAAGGCAGTGAGTAAAGGGTGAATGGAGACCCCACATTCTAGCTCTAGAGATGCTGCGATGACAGAGCTACTTTCAGGAAAACAGGAACCTAGAAGGGCCTGTGCGGAGACTGAGAACAAGATGAGCCATCATGGGCTGGGTGAGTTTGAAAGAATTTTAGCGAGTCTGGAGAGAGGAGGAGATAGTTAACAGTTGTTGGGAACGTTAAAGATTTGAGATTTATGGACTGGCCGAACCTTATTTGGTTTATTGTTTTGGAAGACCCATCTGGGATTTGGGATAAAAAGTGCAATATTCAGATTCAACTCAGATTAAGTAATCACCCTGCAACTGAGCCAATAATGCATTTTCCTTGTGGCTGCCAAATTAATGGACCCATGGCACATGGAGTAGATATGGACCCATGTGCATACCAGTGGTCCAGAGGATGCCTCCTCATTGCCAGACAGATACTTCAGACTCTTCTGTGAGGTCAGAATTATGGTATATGGTCAAGATAATTTCAAAGTAAATGTTCACTAAACTGAAGAAGTCTAAAGGACAGTACTGGGGAGCAGAAGATGCAAAGACAGAGTAAGACATGGGTTAAGTCAGGGTGAGAGATTTATTGGGGAAGAAATGTCTATGAAGGATAAAGGGGAGTGGACAGGGAGAGCCTTCAGATTGGGATGCAGGTATGGAACCAGGGAAGGAGGAGAGGCAGGAAGGAAGGTTGGGTATGAATAGTCTCAGGTTACAGCTGTTTCAGGAGGGCCCAAACCGCCCATTAAAGGAGTCCTTCATCTCACAGGAACGTGCCAGCATTTGTGTGGTCATTGTGTACAGCCACTGACTGGGAGCATCCCATGGAAAATGCGTCCTCCATGGTAATGAATCCAGTAGAACAATGACTGAGACCATCTATCAGTTAGGTTCCCCACTGCTGGAGATCTGAGCCACACACTTGCATGGCTACTGCAGTGAATTTTAAGGTTAGATATACTTATTGTTTTAACGTGGCTCCAGTGAATGTTCAATATCTTAAAAAATTATGGACTTGTTTTCAATAGGGAGAGGTAGTCAATAGCCTACATAATGGACTAACTCAAGGCTTCTTTTTTTTTTCCTGTGCCAAATCTTTGAAGACAACGTCCTTGAAAATTGAGCTCCAGCTCTGGGGTATCCCATCAAGCACACTTTGGAACCAATATTACAAGCTACAGTATAGCAGCATTTTATGTGTATTTGAATTCTTCAAATTAGAAATACCATCACATAAAATATCAATAAGTTTCACTTTATGCACAAAATTTAACATTACATGACTTGCTCAAATTAAAAACAATCCATCAAGAATTTCATAATTTCAAAGTTGGCTTAGTGAGTTATAACTGTGCCTTTGATAGGGCCACTGAGCACCACGACTTATGCTGTGAAACAGGGAGACCCGACACCCTTTAATCATGACCTGACATCTTTAATTATGTGGTGTTTTAAAGTTATGGCACTTGTACAAAAAAAAAAAAGAGTCTTCTTTTACTCCACAAAAATTAACAATGTGCAGGGATAACTATAATATCCCTGTGAGAAGAAAAACCAAACAAATGAAACACTGAGTTTTAGATAAAACTTGCAGTGAACCAAGAGGTGGAGGAAGGAGGAGAGATGCTGGCAACTAAGTGCGTCTATAGGGCCTAGATTAAGATTCATTTATGCACTCTATACAATCTATTTTTGCAGTGGACTGACTGACTGAGCCTCCTAAACAGAGGGAAGAGGGACTGGGATGTTTGTGTCTGGTGGATAGCTGCACATTGTCAGGAAAGAAAGTTATGAGCTGCATAAACTTCTGAACCGGAGGGACCTCTGCAGTTGGTAATTGGGCAGCAGCTGGAGGAGGCGGCTTGGTGGATCAGAACCTCCTAGATCAGCTCAGTACTGTACCAATTTACAGCCAAGAGTTAGAAAACTATTTCAGACTTCACCCCATATATGAGATGTCTGAATTCTTTCTGTTAGCAAAGCTAATTAGAGAAGAGGAAAAGGAAACAAAAATTAAAAAAGGTGGTTATGAGGTCTCTCTGGGAGCAAATCAAGTAGCAGAACTCAGACAAATTCCAGACAATGTAGACGAATCTGTAGGTGCTATGACCTCCTGATTTTGAATCCTCAAAATGTGACCCAGGTAGGTGTGGATACACGGTTTTAGCCTCATCAAGTGATATTTCAAAGACTGTCAGAAGCTCCATCTTATGAATCACTCCCAATATAGAAAATTGGCCCCAATGGAGAATGTTTCTTGGCATACTACTGACCCAAGCATGGACGGGGAAAATGTCAAGGATAAACTGGAAATGCAAAGAAACATCGAGTGAGCCACGGTAACTAGGGACAAAAACCTTCAGACGCTCCATCTTCCTTTCTCTCAGGACAAGTGGAACCAGGCTTGAGAGAGGACTGAATTAAAGGGCCAACATGGTTGCTCCCCTGGACTGATTTAAGTTACCTACACATCACTTAGTTAGACATGACTTTAATGGATACAGACTGTTTATCCTTTAGAAGATCTCATTGAACCCTGTAGGGGAATGAGAAGAAAGGTCAGGAAGAAGAGGGTTCAGGCTGTGGATGAGAAGGTGGACCTACAGTGGCACAAGTAGACATATTCCTTTTTTTCGGGGGAGGTTCTCTACTATTTCACTGAAGTTTTATAATAAGATGTGAGTATTCAGACACCGGGGCTTCCCAGCTGGTGCCAGTGATAAAGAACCTGCCTGCAATGCAGGAGACACAAGAGACGCAGGTTCAATCCTGAGATCAAGAAGATTCCCTGGAGAATGACATGGCAACCCACTCCAGTATTCTTGCCTGGGAAATCCCATGGACAGAGGAGCCTGGTTGGCTGCAGTCCATGGGGTCGTAGAGATTTGGGACATGACTGAGCGCGTGCGTGAGTGCGCGCGCTCGCGCGCACACACACACACACACACACACACACACACACACGCTCCTTATTTCCTGCCGTGATGACAGTGATGCTCAGGGTTAGCGGGTGAAATGAAGAACTAGAGAAAAAAGAAAGATTCACTTGTTTAAACAGGAAGGGCAGAAAAGTATTCTTAGGATTAAATGATGGATCCATAAAAGAGGGGAGAAGTTCAGCATGGGTTAAATGTTAAATAGTTTGGGGCTTTTGAAGACAGAAAATATTTAGGGAATAGCCGTTACTCATTTTAAGTGTAAGAAAAATGCATTAAGAAAAATGACTTTTAGGAGTTTCTTTTTGTCTTAGTATTCTTGGTATCTTTTTAAAACATAAAGACAGGCTTTTAAATTTTTAAATATTTGTTTCTACAAAATTAGAGTTTCTTCTGAATAGAACACTGTGCTGAGGCAGGCTCTGGAATGTTCTAGTTTATCTTGGTTATGCTGGCATAGTGTATAGTTAAGCATCTACCTTTTTTTTCCAATGAGAATTTTATTAAAGTATAAATTATCCAAACTCCATTCTTAACTGGAAAATGTTCGCTCTAAATTAAGGGGAAGTCGAAATATTGGAGAAGCAAATCAGTTGTATAAAGACTTAGAAACGGAATTGAAATGGAAATCACAGGGGTTAACAGGGATTTAAATCAGAGCCTCAGGATTGGAAAAGGCGTTGTAAAATCATTTAGTTCAACCTCCTAGCTAGTCAGAATTTGCTTATGCGATGAACGTGACAGATGACCACCTAGCCTTTGCTGGTGCCCTTCCAGTGGTGGAGCATGTCCACCAGGGCGGACGTGACGGGCAACCGTTATCATTATAATGTTTCTTGTATTTAACCCAAATCTGCTCTCAGTGACTCATCATTATTGGTATTTGTTCTACTCTCTGGGTACACTAGAATGTGGCTGAGAAGAGAGGTCTGACCATTTATTACCTGCTGACTTAAGGCAAATTTTTAACATGAATAAGAATAAATTCCTGTACTTATAAATACAATAGACATGATAACTCCTAAATCATAGGTTTGAGTATTAATGTGATAATGTGCAGGGTAGATTCAACATAGTAAATACACTACACGTTCCTTAAAAAATCTATAGAAACAAAAAAGCCCTGTATCAATGTTACTAAAAACAGTGTTATCAGAAAGTCAAAGTTTATGTCACAGGAGTCCTGGCTAGTTCTTTCCTATCAAAATGCATCTTTCTGGCCTTATGTTGTGTCAAACAATGAATCTTTATTTGGAATGAGTCTCTGACCCTCTTAATTCTGAGTGTAGCTGTCTATGTCCTTGATCTAATAATCTGACTCTGACCACTTGAGTTCCTATGCCTTCTCTCTGTTTTGTATAATCTAACACTCCAGTTCTAATCACTGTGCATCTACTCGCCTCTGGTGAGTGGACAACTCCTTTCTGCCTTAACTCTGTGCCTGGGTGGAGCGTGAACCATCACAATTCTAGGGTTACCAGTGAGAAGGACTGAACTTCTCAATTCAATTTTTAAAATTAATTTGTATTAGAATATCTTTGCTTTATAGTCAAAACTATGGTTTTTCCAGTCATGTATGAATGTGAGAGCTGGACTATAAAGAAGGCTGTGCTAAGTTGCTTCAGTCGTGTCTGACCCTTTAGACCCCATGGGCTGTAGCCTGCTCCTCTGTCCATAGAATTCTCTAGGCAAGAATACTGGAGTGGATCGCCATTTCCTTCTCCAGGGGATCTTCCTGACTCAGGATGAAACCCATCTCTCTTCCGTCTCCTGCCCTGGCAGGCAGGTTCTTTACCACTAGTGCCACCTGGGCAGCCCAGAGGAGGCTGAGCACCAAACAACTGATGCTTTCAAATTGTGGCACTGGAGAAGACTCTTGGGAGTCCCTTGGACATCAAGGAGATCAAACCAGTCAATTCTAAAGGAAATCAGTCCTGAATATTCATTGGAAGAACTGATGCTGAAGCTCCAATACTTTGGCCACCTGATGCAAAGAGCAGATTCATTGGAAAAGATCCTGATGCTGGGAACGATTTCAGGCAGGAGAACAAGGGTGTGACAGAGGGTGAGATGGTTAGACAGCATCATCAACTCAATGGACATAAATCTTGAGCACACTCCAAGAGATCGCGAAGGACAGAGGAGCCTGGTGCGCTACAGCCCATGGGGTCTCACACTCACACTTAGTGGCTGGAAACAACAGTTGCTTACAGTGCTGTGTTAGTTTCTGCTGCAAAACAAAGTGAGTCAGCTATGTGTATACATGGATCCCTCTGTTTCACTTTCCCTTCCCATTTAAGTCACCACAGAGCCATGCCTAGAGTTCCTTGGGCTGTGCAGTGCATTCTAATCTATTTTATACACAGTATCAATACTGTATATATGTCAATTCCCATCTCCCAGTTAATTCTATATCCCTCTTCCCCCTTTATTGTCCATATGTTTGTTCTCTACATCTGTGTCTCTATTTCTGCTTTGCAAATAATATTCTCTATAGCATTTTTCTAGATTCCACACCTAAGTGGTATTATACCATATTTGTTTTTATCTTTCTGATTTACTTCACTCAGTATGACAATCTCTAGGTCCATCCATGTCTCTGCAAATAGCATTGTTTCATTCATATTTATGCTGAGTAATATTCCATTGTATATATGCACCATGGCTTCTTTATCCATTTCTCCATCAGAAGACATCTAAGCTGATTCCATGTCCCGGCAATTGTAAATAGTGCTGCTCTGAACACTGTGGATGCATCCTTTAGAATTGTGGCTTTCTCCAGAGACCTTTCAATTGACACACACATCAAGAATGCTGTATACTCCATATTCTTCACAGATAGGCTCTCGAACTGGTACATATATAAACTCAATTTGAGGGCAATGGTTTGTTTTTCTGGTGGGAACTAGGGCTCAGATGCTTCTGGGAGAAGAGTTAGACATCACCCAAATACCCATGTATTTATCTCCATCGAAGAAGCTGCATGAGGCCATTCTGTTTAGGTGCCGTGATAAATATCCGCCTGCAAGAAAGGAGCAGCTGCCAGGTTGCAGGAAGTGCTGTATGAAGACATCCTCCAGCTGACATCTTTTTCAGAGTCGACCTCAACTTCGAGCGCCCATCACTGAGGTCATGCCCTTCCTAGGAATGGTCACATGTCACTGACTGGTTCAGATGGCTGTAAAGCTGACCCATTTCAGCCCAGTGTTGGATCTCTGATGGGCGCTGCTTGCTCTGGAGCTCCCTGCCATGCAATGAAGACTTTGCTGTGCCCACACTGCAGTTCACCTTCTCCCTCTACCCAGTTCTGCTTCGACTCTCTTTATTCCACAGATGTTAATTCCTAAGAAAGATCATGCTCCCCAAGACTCTGTCTCAATACCTGCTTCTGCAGAAGCCAAGCAGTGATGAGGACTAAGTGAATAAGGAGGGATTTGTTGTTTTGGATTTTATTTTTCCCCTAAAAGCTTCTGGGAGAAAAGGACCATACAGATGACCTATGTTCTTTCCACTCTGTGAAGGAATTGGATTTGACTCCTACGGAAAGAGTGTAGAGGGAATGATGTTCAAGCAAAACTTGTAGGACCCTTGAGTTAAAGCAACTCTGCTTTGAAACCCACCTGATTAATTTTGAGGTGTGGACAAGTCCCTTTCCCCCCCAACAGACCGACCACGGGCAACAGAAGTGCAGCCTGATCACTCTCTGTGCTTAGGTAGTTACCAGGTAAGAATAACTATACCCAGTGAAGCAAGGACAGCGAGAAGACACCTTGAAGGGGAGGGAGAATCAGTAGAATTAGTTCTCTAAAACCTGATGCCAGTCCAGGTTCGATGCACGATACTGGATGCTTGGGGCTGGTGCACTGGGACAACCCAAAGGGATGGTATGGGGAGGGAGGAGGGAGGAGGGTTCAGGATGGGGAACACATGTATACCTGTGGCGGATCCATTTCGATATTTGGCAAAACTAATACAATATTGTAAAGTTTAAAAATAAAATAAAATTAAAAAAAAAACCCTGATGAAACATCACCGCTTGGTGATGGAGGGGCTAGAGTAATACAGCAGAATAGGCTTGGGGTGAAGTATTGTCACACGTGCAAATGTTAATTGCCGAAGTGTAAGATATTCAGGTTACAATCATAGGAATTGATGTGCTCTGTATATATGCTGCATAGTTGAAAGCAAGAAAACATAAAAGTACAACAAGAAACCAATAAGAAGATTAAGTATATAAATGCCAAGAATCCATCATTTAAATCAATTCCAGGGATCACTAGCTTTCAACAACTCCCTGACAATTTTCTGAGACCAGTCTACCTTCCAGGAAATCATTTATAGCTCTGCATCCATTGCCCCAAATGGACTTAACAGAGGTTTAGAATAAGGCAAAAACAAGTTCAAAAGAAGACATCTCTGAAGACTCAGAAGAATGAAATTGAAGATCTATGAATTTCCAATCACTAGATAAAATTCTCTGGTGTGATATACTTTTTCAAGTGTTACAATGTCATGGCACAGCCTTATTAGAAACATTAGAAAACATTAGAAACATTAGAAAACAATCTCTTTTACAGAATCAGAGATCATTACTAAACACTATAATAATTGTACAGATGCCAAAGAAGAGAGGGTGTGTGTTCTGCAAAGCCTGATTAAGTAAGCTTCAAGGATACAGAAATAAATGCATTGTGATCTGTCCTCTGCAAAGGGCCTGATTTATTTAGATTTTCATTAAGATGGGCTGGAACACAAAATGTTCCAGTTATCCAGGAAATGTAATTAAGCACTTTCAAAGATTCCTACTTAATCAATGCTATTTTCCCCCATATTTGGTTAATTGAACTGTCAGCCTCTCCTCTAGTCTGGGGTATGTGGTTAATTTTGGCCAGCAGCATTAGGGACATTCAAACTCAAGGTCATTTTCCCATTAAAATAGACTTCCTGCTTTGAATGTAAACTCTCTTCCTCTGTTATACACCTTTAGTCAACAGCCACACTCTAAAATATATTTTTAAAATAAGAATAAAGGATGCTGAAATAGTGATATATTTGCTGAAAAATTATGATGAAGTTTTAGATTTAGAAAGACCTAAATTTGAATCCCTACTCTTTCAAGCAATAGCTAATTTGGGGAAAGTTATTCTCAGGTGTTTTTCTTTTTTTTTTTTTTTCCTGTCAAACGAGCTAATATTAATTAATACTTCATAGTATTATTGTGAGAGATGAGAGGTAATGTTTGGATAGCACAAGACACACAGCAGATATGTAATAATTAGTTGCTATTGTTTTTCTTTTTTATTACTGCTACTGTGTTTATTCTCAGTTTTCTAGATTATAGTCAAGTATGAAAAAGGCCTCATAATTCCAAGCATAACACGATCTCATGAAATATCAATATGCCTATGTTTCAAAAGTACATTATCAAGGTGGAGAACATCTGATTTGTACAGTCAAGATAAGCAGGACGATCTACAAAGCTCTTCCCATCTGCTGCCCAGCTTCTCCTCAGATTAGACTACGCTGAGCTTACCCAGCATCTCTGGGGACTTCTCTATAAGGCCCCTGAACCTTTGAGTCACTTATTCAGGGAGTCCTGTCATTTGCGTCTCTACCTGGTCAACGATCATGGTATAACCAACCTTTCCTTACTAGACACCACTACATCTATCACTGAATGGGGAAAGGAGAGTTCATTTGTCTATTTCTTCATCCATTAGATTTCCTGAGATCTCCTAACTGCCCAGCACTCTGCTGTTTTTTGGAACACACCAATTACGAAGACTTAGTATTCACCCTCAAAGAACATGTAAATAAAGATGTAAGAAAATAGGATTCAATAAACAGAAATCTGAGTTTAAAGGACAGATTTTGAAGTCACACAGACTGGCAGTATAATCCAGGTTTTGCTTTGATTTAGCTGCCTGATTTAGACAAGTCATGGGAAGAGTACCTACTGGGGTCATCAGGTAGACCTCATGCACTAAAGCAAATGAATGCTCAGACCAGTGTCTTGCACCTAATGAGAGTGCAATAAATATTAGTAATAGTTGTAATAATGAAAATGATTATGACAGCATTAATTACCATTTGTATTATTATCAGTTCAAAATTTCAGAAGCAGACACAACATGGATGGGGGAGTGTATTGAAGATGGAGGCAGAGAAGTAGGCAAAGGCCAGATTATGAGGGGCTTTGCAGAGCCCAAGAGGGCAATGAGAATCATCTCAGACTTTTATAAAGAGGAGTTCTGAACGGGAGAAAACCACCTGGCTTTTTCACTTCCAAGAGATTGTTTTCCCCTGGGGTGGAATTGTAAGAGTCTGTAAGTCTAGGATTGGTTCATTCCCATGACCCACACAGGAGTCCCCTCCTTGATGTGTCATGAAAAATTAAAATAAGGATAGTTCAGTCAACAGAGTGTCTGTGAAATTAATGAACCCCTTCACCTTCAACACCTGGTAATTATATCTTTCAATTAAACCAACTCTCTTGCTGTCTATGATCTTATAAATTGACTCACAGCCTTACATCATTCTAGATTTTCCAGGCCTCAAACCTAAGAGGCCAGAGCTAAAGAGTGAGATCAGGGAAGGCACACTCAGGACCTCATTTAATGTTCATCTGCTTGTCCCTCGAGGGCCTTCCCTCTCAGACTGGCCACCAGCACCAAAAGTATACTTTTTTAAAATGTAGCTGACAATCAATTTGAACTGTATTTGAGCATATCTCATCACTCACTGAAAAAGAAGACTTGAACTAATGAAGTATATTGTTGAATTTAGTTCATATAAATTCATTCATTCACTAATTTTCTGAGAGGAAGGACATTTTCTAGAGATAGAAGAAATGATGCTTTGTGAGGCATGGGTGATCTCTGTCATAAAAAAATATATATACAAGCTATGACTTAAAAAACAGTTAAATTTACCCATATATTCATTAAAGCTTTGTTTAACATTTTTTCAGTTTTACATATGTGTGAAGTACTAAACATTTGATAAAGAAAGTACAAGAAGATTTAAGAAGCTATAGCAGAGGTTCTTCAGCTGACCAAGGACTCAGCAAGTTATGTGAGGGGGCAATACTTACACTGAGACGCAAAGGGTTGAATGAACGAAGGTACATATATTAGAATTACACTGTAGACAAGGTGAGGCATGGAGAGTTCATGCAACAGAGTTCAGTAGAGCTGGAGCACAGAGTAAGATGGAGAGCTGACATGATGCAAGAAGAAAGGGTCCCAAAATGTAGTATCTAGTAATGATGTTCAGAAGTTTTGGATTTTGTCTTAAAAGCCAAGAGAAACTGTGTTAGGATATTAAGCTATGGGTTTTCACGACTCTCAAAGACATGGTATTTTTAATGTTATCATTAAATAATCACTCTATTTTCAAAGTAAGGAAGTGTCTGGAAGACGGTAAAACTGTAAACAGACAAGTTTGAAGATCTTTGTGAAAATCCAAGAGGACTAGAAAAGGGACAGTGGAGATAGAGATGTAAATATTCACAGAGCAGGTGATTGGTTGGGTGTGTGTGATGAGGAAAAGGGAATTTAAAAATGATAACTGACTAAAATAAGTCAGAGAAGGGCAAATGCTGTATGATCTAACTTAAATGTGGAATCTTAAAAAACATCCTCCAAACCCCCCAAACTCACAGAATCAGAGAATGGATAGGTGGTTGCCAGAGATGAGGGGTGGCAGGCCTGGGGGAAATGAGTGAAGATGGTCAGAAGGTACAAACTTCCTGTTATATGATAAATAAGTTCTGGGGATGTAATAATAGCATGGTCTCTATCGTTAACAATACCACATTGCATATTTGAATGTTGCTAAGAGAGCAGATCTTAAAAGTTCTCATTACAAGAAAAGAAATTAGTAACTATGAGAGATGATGGATGCTAAACTTATTCTGGTAATTATTTCTCAATATACACATATATCAAACCATCATGATGTACACCTTAAACTTCTACATGTTATATATCAGTTATATCTCAATAAAAATGGGCAATTTTCTTTTTAAATTAAAACTTTAAATGCCTACTACCTTTCTGGTTTGAGTTACTACGCAGTTGAACAATGTTTTCACATCTAATGAAAATGGGTCTCATAACTAAAGGGAACAGAGCTCCTTAGAAGGCAGGTGGCTGTTACTTATTGCAGGCCTATCCAATGGATCATGGCAGGGTCTTCTTTGATAATCCTGCTAACTGAACTCAACACTGGACCTGTTGCATGTAGACCCCAGTCTTTTTTCAAGTAGCATAACGTATATGAACACATATAAATAACCCAAGAGATTTATATAGAAAATATAAATAGTAGTTTCATAATGGTTACCTCCATTTCTCAGCTTAAATAATACTCTAACCCATGATTCAGAAATGAGAAAACAGAAGTTAAAGAGTTAAAGTGAACTGGTACCCATGAGGTGTTAACTAGAGCGTCATTCGAGTTCTCTGATCTTCCCTCTTGACCATGGAACTGTCTCAATGGCTACAAGTATTTATGGAGCACCCACTACGTATGCAGATCTGCTGTGATCTATGAAGTTTAGTTTTGTGAAAGCCATGATTCATCAATTGATCAGTTTTCAAAACTCAGGGACAAAAATACCCTGGAGAGGAAACACATTGGAGCAATCAGTTAATTTTTTTTCATACCTCCTACAGTGATGCAAAAACCACAAGTTTTCCTGGAGTAAGAATTCTAAAAATAGCATTTATCGCCCTGCAATCCCATCTTAGGACATTGTGACACAATTTGCTGTTATTGCTGGGGCATTCCAGTGGCCATATGTTTTCCTATCTCTCAGGAACTGGCACAGGGAAATCTGATCTTTAGGCCACTGACCTCAATATCATTCTCTATGTCTCTGAACCCTCCCTGACATTTTTCATTCTACTTAACTCTACAGAATTGTCTGAGCTCTAGTTTCCATATCAGGCTCTGTCTCAGGAAAAGACTGCATCAGCCCACGTTTTATGACCTCTTGAACTTCATTGTCAATTTAGACAGAAAACACAACAAATGCTTCTATTGGACATTATATAACCCAACACTTCCTGGCATAATGTGTGGTTACCCAGGTCCAGGGCTCATGTTCTGACTGCTTATCTAGATTAAACATGACAACAGCAGAAAATGATCTGGGTAAATACAAACACATGGCAAAGCGCTGAGCTTCTTAAAATCAAAGGCTTCCAAGTCCATCGAATCTGGGTTCTTAACTTCTTAACTCTAAGACTTAGGACAATTTATCTAACTTCTCTAAGACAGTTATCCTATCTGTAAAATAAAATAAGAAATCTAAAATATAATAGGTAAAATAATCTGTGAATCCCCTGATATAATAGCTAGCACAAACTCAGCATGACAGAAAGCAACTTTTTCCTGTTTCAGTTCAGTTCAGTTTAGTCGCTCAGTCGTGTCTGACTCTTTGTGACCCCATACATCGCAGCACGCCAGGCCTCCCTGTCCATTACCAACTCCCAAAGTTCACTCAGACTCACGTCCATAGGTTAAGTGATGCCATCCAGCCATCTCATCCTCTGTCATCCCTTTCTCCTCCTGCCCCCAATCCCTCCCAGCATCAGAGTCTTTTCCAATGAGTCAACTCTTTGCATGAGGTGGCCAAAGTACTGGAGTTTCAGCTTTAGCATCATTCCTTCCAAAGACATCCCAGGGCTGAACTCCTTCAGAATGGACTGGTTGGATCTCCTTGCAGTCCAAGGGACTCTCAAGACTCTTCTCCAACACCACAGTTCAAAAGCTTCAATTCTTCGGTGCTCAGCCTTCTTCACAGTCCAACTCTCACAATCCATACATGACCACAGGAAAAACCATAGCCTTGACTAGACAGACCTTTGTTGGCGAAGTAATGTCTCTGCTTTTGAATATGCTATCTAGGTTGGACATAACTTTCCTTCCAAGGAGTAAGCGTCTTTTAATTTCACGGCTGCAGTCACCATCTGCAGTGATTTTGGGTGATCTTGTTTACCTGATGATCTCTGCTATCCAATATGCACCCTTATTTACACTGAACAATTAATTTGTAAATGTAGCAATCATAGTGGTTTAATTATAAACTTGTACTGAATTTTGCATTGTTTCTATTTTATGAGTTTTATGAGCTCACAGTTTACTAATAGAACAATAGAATTTGGCTAGATGTGTTGAGTATTGAGGATATATCGAGTATTTACCCTGTGCCAGGCACTAAGCTAAATGTTTCATACACATTTATCACTAGTAACGATTACAATAAAGAGGATGTAGAACTGCCATTATCCCCCACTCCTTGTTTTTTAAGATGAGAAAACTGGGTCTCAGAGATGTCAAATGAATTATCTAAGATCACAAAACTAAAAAAATCTTAAAATGAGATTAAAAAAAAAACTATAGCTGTTTGACTCAGCAAATTTACACTCTACAAACTATTATTATTATTAATATCCTTCAAAATAATATCATGTTTTCTTTAAAAATTTCCCATAACTAGGACTTGTCCCTGATTGAGACTTTAATTATTTATTTTTAGATTTGAGACTCCACATCCTTCAGTGCAAATACATAAGCATTCTGAAGAATATATTGATGAGGTTTTGAGGAAGGTACATCTTATGTATCTTTTAGAAGGCGGAGGGAAAGGATTAGTATTATTTATTTTCCTTGAAGGAAAATAAAATGTGCATTTATTCTTCTTAAAGAAAAGTAAGATCTTTGTTTATTCTAGGACAATATCAGAAACTAGTTACCTTACAGGACACATGTCATGTGCAGCTGCAGGTTCCAGAAGCAGATGGCGTGTTCTACACAGTACGTATGAATTAGCTCGGGAAATAACTTCTACTTGGGGTCTAAAAGAAATAAGGAGGTGAGCCAAATTAAAATTCGGCAGAAGGCCTGTGCAAATTTATACTCACATCTCCTTTTCCTACTGTGTGTGTGTGTGTGTGTGTGTGTGCATGTACTGAATGCACATATCACACATACACTAACATATACTTTCCTACTTACAAGTCTTATAAATCTGCTCCGTACTCCTAAGAAGTCAAAACATTTTTTCTTCTTGGACATTCAAGGCCCTGTTCTAATAGACATAGTGGCAGGGTTTCAGTTCTGTTTGAATGCACCTGATAGATGTAAGACCTAGAAAAATTCACTTAATATTTCTGGGTCAAATAACTGTCATCTGTAAAACTAAACAAATCTTCTAGAGGAAGATTATCTCTGCATCCTGCTTTATATAATGTTGTGAGCACAGGATTCTATAAACTAACACTCCCTAAAATGGCAGAATCCGACTATATTCACATAACTAAGCTTCAACATGTCCTGATCTTCCAATCTACAAATAGCATTGCTATCTACACAGCTTTAACTACTGGTTGAATTAATAGGCAGACCGTAGTAGTGTACAATAAAAAGAAAAAAATGTTATTTTTTTTGGTTACATAATTGTCAAACAATTCAATTGCTTTTGAATCTGAACTGACTTTATGATCTTTTTTAAATCAATAGACTGTCATGGAATTGACATGGTGTACCTCCTATAGCCTAGGCATCAACAAGTTTTGTGTATTTCTACTTTCTTCCTCTCTCTCTGACACCTGGTAAGCTTCTAGGAAAATAAGCTTGCTATAACATGCTGGAGAACAAGAAGCCTCCTGGAGCAAAGTTGACTCTCTATATCTGAAGTCACCTAGACAAACCAACGCTCAGGCCACGGTGGGCAGCTAACTACACCGCATGAATGAGAGAGCTGAGAGGAGACCAGGAAAATTCAGCCGAGTCCAGACTAAATTGCGGACCCACAGAATTGTAAACTAAATTAACATCCAGCTGGAATGATTTGTTATACAGCTAAAGCAGACTGATATACAGATCTCTCTACTTGATTTTTATGAAGAATTCACATATATAAGACTTGCTTGGATTTCGTTTCTTTATAAAGTCTACCCTTATAATTTCAAGCGCCACTGAATATACTCATTCATTCATTGGACAAATATTTAGTGACTGCTCGTTAGTACTTTCACTCTCCTTAAATGCTGGCTCGTCATTTATCACATTAAATACTGCCTGCACCGGGTTATTTGTTAGCATCTTACCATATTAAGCCATTTCCTCTACCGTAGCAACTACAAGGCTAAAACCCACATTTCCTAGATTTTTTTTAATCAGCCTATTCCAATTTAGGTTCTTACCAGTGAGAATTACAGGCAAGATATTTGGAAAGTGAGAAAAAAAGGGAAGGCGTCCTCTCTCTGGCAGCAGCTGATGCTGGGCTTAAACAGAAGGCAGATGTGACATTTTCTCAGTGACTAGCATACATTCTCCTGTAAATTACTAACTTCAGTGCTCCCAGCAGCTGATATAATTGGCAGAAAATTATCTGAGATTTTTGTGTTTCTTGGACTCCCAATTGGTATCAGCATCTTCCATGACCATTTGTATCCCTGTCCTTCAAAAGGTTTTGCTAGAATTTAATTTCCTGCATTAAATCCTTTCCTCTTTGAAATATCTAAATTAGTTTCCATTTCCTTCATTGAACTTTGAGAACTTTTAATCTGTGCTTTTTTCATTCATATAATTATATTATTTAGATCTATTACTCTGCAAGTAAGTAACCATAAGAAACATAGTTCATCACTCGAATTTTTAAAAAATGAGTAGTCTGAGATCCAGAGAAACGAAATGACTTATCCAAAGCAACCATGCTTTACTATCAAAGCTGAGACTGCTATGGTCATTGATTAGCATAAGCAGACCTGCAAATTTAAACTTAGAAAAAAACATGGAATCAGATGTTTATTTAGTTACAGTCCAAGTTCTGTGGGGAATGTTGAAGTAGTGTTAGGGCTGGGGTGGAAGGCAAGGGGCAGTAAGAGTACAAAGATTCCAAGACACCTAACCTCACTTAAAGCAGAGCAGTTTCATCTTATCTAATGTATATATATGGCTTCACCCATATATTTAATTTAAAGACAGATAAAATACTTTTCCAATTATTGTATTTATAAGACAGTCCATTACTTGTGACATAAATGACTGACGATAAAACAGAGAACACATTTTCAAAACTTTTCTCATTTTCAAATGAACCATGAGGAATAAATGACATCCAAATGGAGAAGGCAATGGCACCCCACTCCAGTACTCTTGCCTGGAAAATCCCATGGACAGAGGAGCCTGGTGGGCTACAGTTCATGGGGTCGCTAAGAGTCGGACACGACTGAGCAACTTCACTTTCACTTTCAAGCTGTTTATACAATTATGCAATTATATACAATTGCATATGTATATGTATCTGTGAAACCAACAGCAAATATTTCAATCACTTTTCAAAGTTTCCTTGAGCCCTTTGTAATCCACCATCTCTCTACTCCCACCCCCAGGAAACCACTAATTTGATTTCTGTCACTATAATTTGAATTTTCTGGAATGTTATATAAATGGAATTCTGCACAATGTACATTTTTTTCTGGTTTATTTTATTCAGTATCAAGTTTTTTAGATTCATTTATGTTGCTGCACATATCAGGTTGTCTTTTTATATCACAGATAAAGTATTCTGCTGAATGATCATACCAAGATCTATTTATTCATTCACCTGCAAAGGGACATTTGGATTGTGTTCAGTTTTTTGGCCACTGAAAATAAAATATTTGTGTACAAATATTTGTGAAAAAGTATGATTTTGTTTATTTGAAGTGAATATGGAGAATTTGAGTTTCTGGGTCTCATCAGTTCAGTTCAGTCGCTCAGTCATGTCCAACTCTTTGTGACCCCATGAATCACAGCACTCCAGGCCTCATATGTTTAACTTTGTAAGAAACTAAAATTGTTTTCAAGGGGGTTGTACCATTTCACATAGCCTATAAGAGCTAAAGTTGTACTACATACTCGCCAATACTGAGTATTACTACTGTTTTTAGTTTTAGCCATACTAATGCATATTCAAAAGCAGAGACATTACTTTGCCAACAAAGGTCCGTCTAGTCAAGGCTATGGTTTTTCCTGTGGTCATGTATGGATGTGAGAGTTGGACTGTGAAGAAGGCTGAGCGTTGAAGAATTGATGCTTTTGAACTGTGGTGTTGGAGAAGAGTCTTGAGAGTCCCTTGGACTGCAAGGAGATCCAACCAGTCCATTCTGAAGGAGATCAGCCCTAGGATTTCTTTGGAAGGAATGATGCTAAAGCTGAAACTCCAGTACTTTGGCCACCTCATGTGAAGAGTTGACTCACTGGAAAAGACTCTGATGCTGGGAGGGATTGGGGGCAGGAGGAGAAAGGGATGACAGAGGATGAGATGGCTGGATGGTATCACTGACGAGATGGACGTGAGTCTGAGTGAACTCCGGGAGTTGGTGATGGACAGGGAGGCCTGGCGTGCTGCGATTCATGGGGTCACAAAGAGTCAGACACGACTGAGCGACTGAACTGAACTGAACTGAATGGGTAGTTAATGGTATCTCATTTAAAAATAAAGACACTTTATTGAGTGCAGGAGGAGAAGGGGATGACAGAGGATGAGATGGTTGAATGGCAGCATTGACTCAACAGACAGGAGCTTGAGCAAATTCTGGGAGACAGTGAAGGACAGGGTAGCCTGGTGTTCTGCCATTCATGGAGTCACAAACAGTCTGATACGACTGTGTGACTGAACAACAACAACACACTTTATGCAGAGTTCCTCAGTTTTCACCTGATACTCTGCTTTGGCCTGTGTTCTCGGATCCATTTCAGGCTAGCATCTTATATTTAGTCATCCTATCTCCTTAGGCTCATCTGGGCAGTAACAGGTCCTGAGATTGTTTTTGACCTTAACGTTTTGAGTACTGGTCAGGAATTTTGTAGAATATTCTCTAACTGTGTGCTTTTTTCAAGATTAGTTAAAATGACAATTCATTCTTAGAGTGGCATCTTGGGGTTTGAAGTAAAGCACTGTTCTCATCACATCACATCAAGTACACATCATCAACCTGATTTGGTACTATTGATATTAACCTTGATTTCCTGGCTGGGGTACTTTTCTCCTTGATGAGCTATTATCTCGCCCCTTTAATACTATGCTTTCTAGAAAGAAAGCATTGTGAGCAGCCCACAGTTAAGTTGCGAGTTATGCTCTACTACCTTGAAGGTGGGATATCAACAAATATTACAGTTGACCCTTGAACAGTACGGGAGTGGTGGGCACCAACACTCATGCAGTTGGAAATCCACTTATATCTTTACAGTAGGCCCTCCACATCCGTGGTTCCACATTCACAGAATCAGCCACTAAGGATTATGTAGCACTGTAGTATGTATTTATTGAAAAAAAATATACCTATAAGTAGGCCTGTTCTGTTCAAACCAAAGGGTCAACTGCAGTGTGAATCTTTCTGCCAGAGCCATGAGGAAATCTTTCTCCATTTTTCATCCTGAGAACCTCATAGGGCTCTCAAGGTAAAGACCACAATGTGTGGGCATGTCCCTAAGAGTGTAGTAATCAGAAATGTCTCACTCTCAAGCTCGTCCACAGTCTCCAACTACTCACCAAAATGCCTTTTTATGTGTTCCTACAGGTGTATGGCTCCAGCAGCTGCTGCTCCAAGTAAACAGAACTTGCTTTTCTCTATATAGACAAGACTGCTGCTCCAGATTTCAGGGTGGAGGTTTACCTTGCAAATCTCATTATCTGCTAATTCCAAGAAAAGTCTTTGATTTTCAGTTTGTTAAGGTTTATTTTGATGTAAAAATGAGTGTTGGCTTCCAAGTGCTTTACATATTGGAGCTGAAATCCAGCTTCCTCCCATTATGGTTTTAAGTTGTGTTTCACAGAAAGGAGTTTTGTACTTTTAAGGAACCACTGTGTTGGTTCTGTGATATTTTTTGTTATTCTTCCCTCTCTCTTCTTGTTGCTAAGTGCTATCAATGGTACATCATCTCAAAGAGCTTTCATGATGGAAGTGTACTTTATTTATCTATCCCTGATAATTAATGCTGTGCATGTCCTTGACAAATTTATATTAAATGAACGAACTGAATCCAGAGAAAGAAAAGTATCTATTATTAAACCCAAAGTCTGACCAAGGCAAGAGCAAATATTTAGTATCAAAAAGCTTTCAAAGAGATATTAATTTGAATACTAATAACAATGATGCAAGTAGTTGTACTTTTTGAGCTTTTACTAGATGACTCACCATGAAAGATTTGTGACATATTAACTTAATTAGCACTAGCAATCTGCATCATACAGTGGAGGACATTCAAGTCTAGAGAAGTCAATCGAAGCAAACCATCCAAGACTTTACAGGAAGTTAATAGCACAGTCAAATTTCAGTCCCAAATCTGACCTGCTTACAAACTCTGCCCTTAATTATTACCCATTACAACAGTGTTTCTGCTACTACTTGCTAGCAGCAAATTCATGGTAATGTGCCATGGAAAAATAGTAACTGAGGCAGCTGATGTCTTTTAGATCAAAGAAATAGATCAGAACCAGGGTACACTATGTAATGGCCCTGTGAAATTATATAATAGCCTTCAACTTGTTGACCCTTGAGGTTTCATCTGTAAAAATAAGGAAAATAACCTTTTATGTCCCTATTAGGACTAAATGTGATTTATTGCATTTAATTAGTAGTAATTTTCTTCCCTTTAATTTGTTATAGTGGCTTAGAGAAAATGGAAATCAGTAAGGTTTTCTGCTCTCCCCTTAAACATTTCATTTTCTTATTTTTTTTTTTTTTCAGCTCTTTCTTGTTTGGTCTCCTGGGAATAATGGTACATGAGACACCAAACTCTGTCTGGTTGGCTAAAGTGAATGGAATAGAATTTATTAATGTTAAGCTTATATCGATCCCATAACTTCACTGGATGATCTGGAAGTAACTTATTGGCCCTTTAGGTCCTTCATTATGAGCTACAAAATGTGTTCCTAAGTAGAGAGAAAATCTCGATAATAGAAAGCTGAAGTTGATAAAACATGGTCATCATCTTTAACTGCAGGTTTGGTGTGGTCAAATGAGGCAGTTCCATATAGTACTTGAGAGTGTGTAAATCAGCAATACAATTTCCTCCCCTGGAAAACTGGGATTAAAAGCAATGACCTACATTAAAAGATTTTTTTTTTTTTTACTTTTACAGACTTATTCAACAAATATTGATTGAATCCTCTTCTATAAAATTAAGAGAAAGCAATGAGCAAAGCAGACACAAATCCCTATGGTTAGGAAAGGAGGAAAACGTTCATAAGCCTAGTTGCTTATAGGTAGATACATACAGTGGTGGAATCTTATGGACATTCTTTACTGATTGTGGCAAAAAGTTAATGTTTCAAGGAACTTTCATATTCAGGATAATTAATGCTAGGTTCTACAATAAACAGTTCTAGAACTTTAATAACTTAACATAACAAAAGTTTATTTTTTGCTCACAAACCATCCCAACATGTCAGGTGAGCATGGGAGCTTTTGAGAGGAGGTTCCCTGGTAGCTCAGATGGTAAAGCGTCTGCCTGCAACACGGGAGACCTGGGTTTGAACCCTGGGTTGGGAAGATCCCCTGAAGAAGGAAATGGCAACCCACTGCAGTACTCTTGCCTGGAAAAGTCCATGGATGGAGGAGCCTGGTTACAGGCTACAGTCCATGGGATCACAAAGAGTCAGACATGACTGAGCAGCTTCACTGGTTCACTGGGTTCTGATCCATTACCAAGGGCTGACAGTGGAATTGTAACCTTTAGTAATTCTCAGTGCATCGCACAAGAGACTGATCTTGGCATTTGCCTTAAATGAGGAAGGTGCCTGGTTCAGAACCGGGTGGAAACAGCCAGCCTTCCATGCTTTGGGGCTTCCCAGATGGTGCTAGTGGTAAAGAATCTGCCTGCCAATGCAGGAGACACAAGAGACTTGGATCCGATCCCTGGATCAGGAAGATTCCCCTGGAGTAGGAAATGGCAACCTGCTCTAGTATCCTTGCCTGGAAAATCACATGGACAGAGGAACCTGGTGGGCTATAGTCCATGGGATCACAAAGAGTCAGGCATGACTGAGTGACTGAACACACACAGCACATCTAATAGGCAGCAAGAGAGGTCATGCAAAGCAGTTTATGGGCATTCCTAGCTAAGACAGTATTCAATCACACAACCCTGATTTACTACAAGCAAAGTTGGGAAATGGACTCTTGCTTGTGCCCAGTAGGACAATGAAATAGGCTGGGTAAACACACAACATTGTCTGTATCTCAGGAACCAAATGGGATAATGTTTGTAGAGCACCTGGCCCTGCCTGGCACATAATAAAACTTCAATAAATGGTACCTATTACCACCACTGGGATTTTAATTTGTTTGACTATAACACGCATTCACTGAATTCAGGTAATTACCGAATGGAACGTTTTATTCTGTGTCAACCATTTTATTATAAGAATAGCAATACCATATTACATTTGCATTACATTTTATTGTTTATGAAGCACTTACAAAGATATGATCTCATTTTGTTTTCATTTTTCTTCTCAGTACCATGTGAAATAGGTAGATAATATTCCTATTTAAAATATGATCAAATGTGTTCAGACAGTGGTATAATATGGCACCAAGTTTTTGCAGCTAATAAATGACAGAGACAGGATTCAAATCCAAATTTTTTTTTTTTTTTTTGCTCTAAGGTCAAGGTTTGCTTATTATATCATGCTGCCCAAAGTACTAAAATCTATAACTGTTTTCTATTTTTGAGAGCTTAACTATGATACCCGCAAAAGCTCAGCTATTTGTGAGTCCCCAGGTTTGTTCTCCCACATGATCATGGAGTACTCTTTATAAATTTCTAATAGCATTTCTTATTCTAGGCGAATACAAAGCTCTAAAAAATTTACCGCTCATTTACTTTAACATTTTGAATACTATATATTAATATAAACTTTAAAGACCTGGCTTATGTTCAGAAAAGAAAAAAAAAGTAAGAACATGAGAAGATTTGGGAAAATATTACATAAATGGTGATAAATTATACATCTATGTAGTAGATTAAAAGATTAAGGAAAGACTCAGCATTGCATTCAAGTATTGTGTTCAAGTGTTTGAAGGCTCCATAGGAAGGTATGGGCCTACTTTCCCCATCAGATCAGATCAGATCAGTTGCTCAGTCGTGTCTGACTCTTTGCGACCCCATGAATCGCAGCACTCCAGGACTCCCTGTCCATTACCAACTCCCAGAGTTCACTCAGACTCACGTCCATAGGTTAAGTGATGCCATCCAGCCATCTCATCCTCTGATGTCCCCTTCTCCTCTTACCCCCAATCCCTCCCAGCATCAGAATCTTTTCCAATGAGTCAACTCTTCACATGAGGTGGCCAAAGTACTGGAGTTTCAGCTTCAGCATCATTCCTTCCAAAGAAATCCCCGGGCTGAACTCCTTCAGAATAGACTGGTTGGATCTCCTTGCAGTCCAAGGGACTCTCAAGACTCTTCTCCAACACTACAGTTCAAAAGCATCAATTCTTCGGTGCTCAGCCTTCTTCACAGTCCAACTCTCACATCCATACATGACCACAGGAAAAACCATAGCCTTGACTAGATGAACTTTTGTTGGCAAAGTAATGTCTCGGCTTTTGAATATGCTATCTAGGTTGGTCATAACTTTCCTTCTAAGGAGTAAGCGTCTTTTAATTTCATGGCTGCAGTCACCATCTGCAGTGATTTTGGATTGTAACTTTCCCCATAGTTACAATCATTTTTGCATTCTACATCTATGAATCATTTAAGGACACATTTTCCATCTTTAAATCCCCACTGCTTTGTACAGTGCCTGCACAGAGAAGGGACTCAGAAAATGTTGGGAGATGGACAGAGTATATTTTTGATGTGTAGAATAAAAGCCATCTGTTATACATGGCACAGACACAAATGTCAGCTTAGAAGGTAGTGAGAGAGAAGAGCTTAGAAGGTAGTGAGCTCTCCTTCTCTGAAAGTAATTAAATACACATCCATCATTCCTGCATGAAGTAGAGAACTGTTAGTCAATCTCCAAGAGCCTTTTAACTTTTAGACTCAACATTTGGACACAAACTGTCTCATTTTATGAAAGATACATGGGTGACCATATGGAGTGGGATCCTTCCTTTACGCATCCACACATTCATTAACAACATTCAACAAACTTCTCTTGAGCAAAGCAAGACCTCTTCTACCAGATCTTCCTGAGTCATCTTATTATTCACTTCTCATGTTCTATCTTTTTCTCTTTCTCACAATATTCAATCTTATTTTCCTCAAGAAGCCACCTAATTATTTCTTGAATATCTCTAGTATTTCTCTCTATATTTTCTTGGCCTTAAGGCATCTCCTGTTAGATCTTCTCACACTGTTATGATTCTCTGTGTGACAAAATATATTTCCATTCCATTTTGAATGAATATTTCCAAGATTTCTCATGTTCACACTTTCACTTCACCTATATACTGTATTTCCACATAGGTGAGAACAAACTTTTCTCTTGATATGTTTAACCCATTGTCAATTAAAATGCACCTTCTCTGGCCACATATTACCATTAGTAATTATTGATTATTCATCAACAATCAGTTACAGTTGATTACTGATTATTGAAGCAGTTATACAATGTTTTCCAAACAGTCTCCTTATATTGCCTTGTGTGCTAAGTCTTTTTAGTTGGGTCCAACTCTTTGTGACCATATGGACCAGAGCCCGCCAGGCTCTTCTGTGCTCTTTCCCCCTGAAGAGTCTTATGAATCATGCAAAAGAAGTATAATTATTCTTACCTGACAGACAAGAAAACTGAGTAAAGTTTCCCTGAGTGCAGCGGACTGAAGCGAAGTGAAGTGACTAATCCAAAGTCACTCAGCTCATTACTGGAAACTTCAGAAATATAATCCACATATTGTTTCTATTCCTGTACTTTCTCTGGGTGCATGCCACATTCTGGGGTTACTTTCTTTTTATTTCCATGCTAAGTGATAACATGACTTGCCTCTGCTTACTCTTTCATAAGGATTTTTCTTTCCTTCCTTTCATTTCCCTGTCACCCTTTAAGTTGGGAAACACTGAATATTCACAGCTGAATGGAAACACAGAGACACACTTCACACCCTACCTTGAGAATCTGAGCTTTGCTGTTACAAGACCCTGGCGTACGGATGTATTGATGTAAAGGAACCTCAGCTACTCCCTACAATCAGCTCATACCTATTTCATGAAACTCCTCAAGCTTAAAGTATACCTACCCCTAAAGTATAGCCATAAAAGTGGCTGTGTATTCCTAGAAGACAGAAAAGGCAAACTCTTACACTTAAGAACAGGACCTGACTCTAAAAACAGGCCCCTTACTGCCCAGCGGGTGGCATCATGGATAAAGCTGGCAGAAAATATAATATGCAGCTGACAAAGGGCAATGGTCTCAGTAAGACTGGTTGTGCTGTCCATGGCATCTGACCTATGGTCTTACTTCAATGCATTGATGGACTCACAATCAATTTTCCCACTGATTCTGTCTCAACACTTGCTTATACTGACACATCACATGTCCAAATAAATTAAACCCTTTGTGATTCACCATCTGTGACAAAATCTTTAATTTAGTTTGATTCTAATCTCTTTGTCTAGACATGCCTATTGTTTAGAAGTTGAGCTACTTTATACTCCACTTCAGTTCCAACTTAAGCATATCTCTTGATTGAGCCATTGTATTGTTTGGAGAATCATCACTTGGTACCTACCATGAGTCAGACATAATGCTAGGGTTTGGAGATCTCATCCCGATCCACTGCCTCCTTATGCAAAAGGAAGCACAGCATATTCAAGTTTAGATGTATTGTGTTACCTAAGGTTCTCCATGGTGATTAGTGTTTGGAAATTCAAAACTAAAATGATTCATAGACACCCTAAGCTGAAATAATCTTTTACTTTATTATCATCTTCTATGCTCATGCACACAGGAGTCTCTCTTAAAAAGCAAGACAACGGAGATAAGAACACAGGGCTTGGACTCAAATGATATCCTAGGTATCCATTCTAGATCAACCCCTTATCATCCTTGTAAACTTTGGCAATTCTGCTTCCTGATGCCCCAAATTCCACCTTCCTAAAATAGCTATGCAATGCTTACTAGGTACTGCTCTGTGACAGTTAAATGTGATAATTAATGGAAAGTGCACAGTGCAGAGTTAGGCATATAGTAAGTGCTCGAAAGTGGTAAAATATCATTATATATGACTTTCACTATTTTTCTCTTCACTTCAGAGAGTAATAGCCACTCCAATATTCATAGTACATAGTCATCATGTATTTTATTATTTCCTCTGTATTTTACATTTATAATCTTATTTCCCTCTCCTGATGGGGACCTGTAAATTTTCTATTCAAGTATTTCCTTTCAATATACTTTAATATATTTATTTACATATATGAAAGTCTGGAAAATATATAGTTTGCTGAGTGGGTTTATGCCATTTAAAGTATGATAAATTGTATTGTATTGTAAGTATTGTTTCTATAATTTCTCCCCTTAACATCATGTTTTAGAGAACAAACCACATTACCACATGTAAATACAATTCAGTCCTTCTGATCACTGCACAGTATAAATCTTATGCAATGAGTAGAATGTTTCACTTTATTAACATGCTTTCTTATTGACAGACCATAGATTGCTCCCACCTCTCTACTACTACGTGAAGAAAAGTTAGATGAACAATAGTGTACATGGCCTTTTGTGCACCAGTACAAGCTTCTCTGAGACCTATACATAAAAGCGAACGTGCTATATTTAGAGTATGGGCAAAACTAATGTGGTAAATTTAACATGATTTTCTTTTTATTTTTAAAGTGGCTTGTTAGCTTTTGTCCTATCTGGAGATTATGAAGGTTTCCATTTAGATCTATCATCACAAGCCGGTGGGATTCATGTTTTTAATAGTTGCCATTCTAATTGTGCACAATATGTCTTGTGGCTGTTCTTATCTGCGTCTTCTGATCAGTGTTGAAGTTGAGCATCTCTTCTGAGCAGTCTTGCAAGTTTTTCCTCATACGCTATTCAAATAATCAGTCCATTCTTTTTAGATTCACAGAGTTTTCTTGCTGTTTTGTGGGAATTCTAATTAATTCTCTGTCAGTTATTAATTAAGCAATTATCTTTTCTGAGTCTGGCACCTGTCTGTTAACTTTGCCTATGCTATCTTTTTTGTTATACTGTTATTTTAATTTTGATCTATTAAAATCCTCTGATGCTTTTCTTTGTGGTTTGTAACTTTTGAGTCCTGATTTTAGAAATGCTTCCTAATCTTAAGGTCATAAAACTATTTCCCATTAAACTTTTATTAACTTATCCTTCCCATTTAGGAATTCAATCCACCCAGAGTTCATCCTTGGATAGAGTGTGATGTAAAGTCATGGTGCTTTTTTACACCATTAAGGTCATTGGCTTTGTGCCCCCTGGTTGTGGGAAGAGGTGCATGGCAGACAGTGTGGATCCATAGCCTGTCTCACCTCATCCTCTGTTGCCCCTTCTCCTCTTGCCCTCATCTGCATAACACTCTGAAGTACTTATAACATTTTGTGACAGTTGAACAGGCTTTGTTTATTTATTATTGAACCTGTACTTTTGTTATCAGGGATCATACCAGATTTTTCATCATTATTTTCCCAGCAAGTGTGACAATGCCTGGCTCATGGTAGGTTTTCAGCATTTATTTTTTGAGTTATAAGGGATAGGTTCAGATTCTAGACTATATTTTACTTAAAATGTTTTCTTCTGATTTTCCCCTTAATAGTAATACTAGTTACCATGTCTGAAGACTAAACTACAAGACAGACATTGTTCTACATCTTCCGCATACTTAGTTCATTCCCGTAGCAATCGCTGGCAGCACTTTTACAGCTGAGGAAACGAAGGCAAGGAGATTAGGTAACTTGCCCAAAGTTTCAGTTAGTAAATGGCAATGCCCACATTTAACCTGGGCTTCCCAGGAGGTGCTAGTGGTAAAGGAGCCACCTACCAATTCAGGAGACACAAGAAACATGAGTTTGATCCCTGGGTCAAGAAGATCCCATTGAGTAGGGAACAGCACTCCACTCCAGCAATCTTGCCTGAAGAATTCTATGAACAGAGGAGCCTGGTGGGTTACAGTCCATGGGTCGCAAAGAGTTGGACATGACTGAATACACACACACACGCATATTGAACCCAGACACTCTGGCCTCCAAGGTTTATACTTATAACCATTTTGCTTCTCTACATCTCATTAGAGTCTGACTATATCTACAGAATTACTGAGTTAGTAATCCTGAGAGTTAGTTTGAATATCAGCTCTACCTCCTACTAACTGCACAATCATAAACACATCTCTTAACTTTACTGAGTCTTGGTTTTATTTTCAGCAAAATAGGAAAACAAATCACCCAGTCTTGTGGAGTTCTTGTGAGGGTTAATTGAGAAAAGCCTCACAAGGTATTTAGTACAATGCCTGGTACATAAGTAATCTAATACACATTTTTAATACTAACATTATGATAACTGTATGTGTATTTTATTTTGCCTGTAATTGAAATTACAGGCAAAAAATATTTTCCTTTTTTAGTATTTAAAAATGACAAAGTATATTCAAACTGTAGCATGATAAATTACTTTGTAGGAATTCCAGATCTGCTGTGACTTATTTCAAGAATTATCTCTATACGACCATCTTCACTCTGAATATGCCACTGAATATATTTTGGTATCTAAGAAAAGACCACTTATTCTCTCTAGAAACTGGTAATGGAGAGGAGTTAACTAGGTTCTCTTTTTGTCTTATATTGACTCTGACCACCCAAAAGCCTGTAATGTGGAACACAGAAGATCAGGCTATTTGGGTGAGAGATTTCTAAGGTTAAGTGGCAATGGTCTTGGGCAATTTTAATTCTATTTTTACTGCTTCTAAGAGTAGATCTCAATGTCCCCCCATGCTGCCTCTTTCTCCTCTTCCCCACCAACTCTGACCAAGGTCATCTTGCTCTCTTTGGAGGCCTAAGCCTCCTGCCACTGGTTTAACGGCTGTTGCAAGCAGAGAGCAGGTTATGAATGTGAAGAGTCTGTCAGCCACTAAAAGCCTGTGAATTAGTGTTTCCTGCCCCCAGTCTGTCAGGCAGCACACTTTTATCGAGAAATAGCTTATCCTTGTGAAAGGGCTGACCTGCCACTAATCTGCTCTGCTAATGCCGAGCCCAGCAACCCTCCCTTGTGACCCCCGGAGAGATGTCCTGTCTGTTCCAGGCAAGGTGCTGTTAAGATCCTGGGTCACATTCAGGCTTCTCTTAATTTAGGGGAGATTTTGAAAGGGAAGGTTATTCCCTAGTTCAAAACTTCTAAATTTTGTACCGAAGGATATCTCTATCATCCTTGCACTCAGGAATCTCGTACTTTCCCACATTCCTTATTCTTTATCTCACATTCCATTATTCTTATTCTTTAGTCTCCTTTATCAGCTTTACTTTCGGGGCCTGTGAGTCTACACTGACCCTGGAAATGCTGAAAAACAGTCTGCTCTTAGTGCTTTATGCCATTACAACCCCTCAATAGCAGACGCTCTGCAAGTCATTTGCACTCCAAACTACGGCTTTAATTTGTGGTAGCATAGGATTTGTCTCTTGTTTAAAAAAAAAAAAAAAATCAGTAATCATCGAGTGCTTGCAAAGGGTACTATTTTGGGAGGAGAACATTGATTATTTGAAGGATGACTAGCTAATGCATCATTGTTTGCAGTCATGTAAAATCCTATAAAACTTTTTGTAATAGTTGATAGCTTTCCAAACATGACCCTTTCATTTTATCAATCTAATCTCACATCATTTTTTGTTTTTTGAGAAATGTTTGAATAAAGTTTTGCTTTCCTCATTTTCCAGATTTGTAAACTGAAGCTCAGAGAGGTGACATGACCTAGCTCATCAGTGATAGGTACAAGGATATGATCCCAGGACTTAGCAGTTAAGATTCCTTGCTTCCACTGCAGGGGCCCAGGTTTGATCCCTGGTCAGGGAACTAAGATCCCACATGCCGTGTGGTGTGGCAAAAAAAATAAAATAAAAAAAGCTTACAAAACAAGGACATTATCCCAAGCCTTCAGCTCCCAGTCTGGTGTTCTTTCTTTCTCCAGAAAGGCACATTTGGCAAACTTTGCCAGAGCGTGTGTTACCTTGTGCCCCTCGAGTTGACTATCTCTTAGGTAATTATTCCATAAAACAGTAAGTATTGCCTGTTCAAGAAGCAAGTGTCTTAGGCTCTTTTTCTGTTTGGGGGGACCATTGGTGCCACTGGAGGCAGGATTCAACACTTAAGGATTTAACATTTCCTAAGGAAGATCTCAGGACATTTTCAACCCATGTATGCACATCTTTCTAGGTAGAAGAGGAAATAAGACCAGCCCGGAGAAGACCTTGTGCTGGACAGGGTGCTGAATTAGTCCATGGAGTTAGAGACCTTGAAAAGCAGAGTGAGAGGTTACCCACTCACAAGGGCCTGAAGGGTGTGCCCTTAGTGTAATTAGGGGAGTGATAATATAAAGACAACCAACCCGATGCATTTAAGACGTGTGAAATTTCACCAGTGGTAAGCCACTCTTTGTCTTCAGTCAAACAATGATAAGCCCTTTTATATGAGGCACAACACAGAATGTCAGGAGAGCACTAGAGAATCCAACTTGACATGGTCAAGCCTGATGGTGAATTTATATCTTCTGATATGCTTTTGTTGTTAATATTAATCGAATGCTTCTAGGTCTTCTGCCAGTCTTTGTCCTATATCAGAGTTGCCACACAGTCTGCCGTATCCACTTGTAAGAATTCAGCACTGGTTCTGAATCTTATTTCCCCAGAGCTCACAGATTGCTATTTAAAAGACAGGTCTGGGACTCTATTTCTAGAAATTCTTTTTCATTTTTACTCTGCATTTTTAACCCACGTGATTTTGATGCAGAGAGCTCATATTCCACATATCTAGAAATAATGTTTTACTATTAACATAATGATCTTGAGTTATATAACATATTTGGGCAGAGGGAACAGAAGCTTGTTAAACTTATAAAACAATATTATTTACTTAGCACTTTACAAAATACTGAAATATACATTCTCTCATGTAATTCCACATCTACAGCATGAGTTTGATAGCATGAATATTTTTACCTTCATTTAGTTTTTCAAGTGATAGCTCAGAGAGATTAAATAGTATGCTCAAGGTCACCCAACTTGTTAAGTATTACAGATAAGACAAGAGTGTGGGAGTTCTTTCTCTAAGGCCAGTGTTGGGTATATGTTGATGTTGGCTGTATATTTAGAGTTACCTAGTAAGGCAATGGCACCCCACTCCAGTACTCTTGCCTGGAAAATCCCATGGATGGAGGAGCCTGGTAGGCTATAGTCCATGGGGTCGCTAAGAGTCGGACACGACTGAGCGACTTCCCTTTCACTTTTCACTTTCATGCACTGGAGAAGGAAATGGCAACCCACTCCAGTGTTCTTGCCTGGAGAATCCCAGAGATGGCAGAGTCTGGTGGGCTGCTGTCTATGGGGTCGCACAGAGTCGGACACGACTGAAGCGACTTAGCAGCAGCAGCAGCAGTGAGCTTTTAAAACATGCTCATGCACAGGTTTAAATCAGACTAATTGGACATGGATGTGTTTTACTCGCACTTTGGTGTCTTTTAAAAATCTTCCTCTATATGATTTTAAAACCAGAAGTGAGAATCACTAGAGTTTAGCAGATGATGCGTCCTTGTAGATCCATGTACCTAATACTCAAGAGGAGGGATCTTCTCCATGAACCCAAATCCATTGTTTTTTGCAGAGGTCAAAGGCAGGACTGTTGGGTTAAAGGATTGCACATCTTCAATTTGTTCTATGTTGCCAAACTGTCCTCCAGAAATGCTCCCACAACCTATTCTCCCACCAACAAGTGCTATCATTTTAAACACTTCTGCTCCATCGTGCATCACAGGAAGGATACCCAATGGGTTAGAGGATAAATGTATGTTAAAATCAATGTCTTTCCTCTCAATCTTCCCCTTTAAAAACAACTCAGATAGGTTCCACAGGAAGTTATTATATCTTTCAGGTTCAACTAGTGGCCATTCAGAATCTAGAGAGTAAGAAATACTAAAACTCCAGGATTTGGGACCTTGTGCTTTTTAAAAAACGATTTTCACTGCTCTGAATCATATTTAACTAGGATTGTGTGTAGATGTAGGAAAGAGTGTAGTGATAGGAGATTGGGTACATTGTATTTTTTTCATGAAAATTAAATTAAGTTATTATGTACATAAGATACTGGCCTGAGTCTGAATAGCAAGGAGAAGGAATCTACCAGATAGTGGTTTGATCTTAGACAACATACTTGAGCTTGAAAACAGTTTGTGTATGAAAGCAACAATGGTTTTCAGCAAGATCTTAGTATGAAAGGACTTCCCTGGTGGCTCAGACAGTGAAGGATCTGCCTACAATGCGGGAGACCCGGGTTCAATCCCTGGGTTGGGAAGATCTCCTGGAGAAGGAAATGGCAACCCACTCCAGTATTATTGCCTGGAAAAAATCCCATGGACAGAGGAACCTGGTAGGCTACAGTCCGTGGGGTTGCAAAGAGTCGGACATGACTGAGCGGCTTCACTTTAGTATGAAAATCTTCCATGGCAAAGCTCTCTACCCTCATGGTCTTCAGGCATTGTGGTATGGTGGTAGAGAATTAACTTCTACAGTAGAATGATCTGAGTTCATGTGCCTGCTTCTAAGCCTCTTTTCTGTTAGATCTTGAGTCATTTTCTTAAATTCTCTAAGCCTTTTTTTCCCCCATCACAAAAACAAAGGAATGTTAATATACACCTCAAAAAGTTTGTTTCTAAGCTTTGACTGAGACATGCAAAACCCTTGAAGGGTATTGAGTAAATACTGAAGCTGTCAATAAACGAGAGGCATTATAATCTACACAGTAAGTAATGTGTATAAAAGGGCATTGCACTTGAATTAAAGGGTTGAATTGAAGTCAGAGTTTTATCACTTACCAGATGTGTGTAAGTGATAAATGACTTCAGCAAGTCATTCTCTTGAGGACCAAACAGAGTCAAAGAAAACTCTGAATCCTTATTTTTCCTCTTCTGTAAATTGGCATTAATAGAGTTTTCTTTTTTTTAATTTATTTATTTTAATTGGAGGCTAATTACAATATTGTATTGGTTCTGCCACACATCAACATGAATCCACCACAGTAGTACACGTGTTCCCCATCCTGAACCCCCCCTCCCACCTCCCTCCCCATACCATCCCTCTGTATCGGCCTCAAGATACATACAGGAAGTTGAGAACTGAAATATATAAAATATGCAAAAGTCTGTTAACCCCATAAATCTCCAAGAGACTGTGAAAAACTTAGAATCACATTTCCAATATTAGAACTGATGGTTCCTCCCAACCGTACAATTTCAGGATTCCCTGGGTCCAAGAGGCCACTTTCCCTGCTGGCTCAGATGGGGACGAATCCACCTGCAATATGGGAGACCTGGGTTTGGTCCCTGGGTTGGGAAGATCCCCTGGAGGAGGGCATGGCAACCCACTCTAGTATTCTTGCCTGGAGAATCCTCGTGGACAGAGGAGCCTGGCGAGCTATAGTCCATGGGGTCGCAAAGAGTCAGGCACAACTGAAGGACTAAGCCCAAGCAAAGATGCCATGAGAAGATGGACGATCTAGCCTCGCCTGTGCTTGTGGACTCTGGGGCACACTTGTGCACCAGGGAGATAAAGGTGGCAGAATGTTGTGGTTAGGAGAGCCGCTGAGTCTGGGATTCTGTCACTAGCTGCACAAAGAAAGGTAGCTGATCATCTGAATTTTCTGTTTGTTTCATCTAGAAAAAGAAAGTAATCATGGTAAGGGAATTAACATTGCCATATAAAGTTATCCTGATCACAAGCATACAGCAAGCCTTAACTTATTTATTGAGCATTTATTGAACATAAACTATGTGCCAGACAAAAGGTTAAGCACTTGTGTATTCTCTCATATAATAACTCATAATTCAATCAGGCAGATTATATTTCTATCAGTCCCGTTTTTCAGATGAGAATACTTAAGCTAATAAAAGATAAACAATTTGTGTGATATTATAAAGTTAGTGGATAGAAATAGATAAAACTAATACAATTATGTAAGTTTAAAAATAAAATAAAATTAAAAAAAATTAATACTTAGGTCAGCTTGACACATAAGTTAGGGATTTTACCCATTGTATCTCTAAATAATGTACAGAAGTATAAAGCCTCCTTCAACCATCACGAGAACAGAAAAACCTATTTCAGAATATCCTTACCTTTCCCATCTATAGCTAGTACAATCCACATATGTGTATATGAGTGTATGTGTATATATACACAGACACACATATCTGACAAGCCTACGCATGGGTGATTTCAGGCAATAAGCAGCAATGTCCTGTGAATCCAGGATTGAAACATGTAATATAGAACCTAGAAATGGGTTATGCACAGGAGCTGTAAGACCATGAAAGGAATGTGACATGGTTTATGAAATTGCTTTAGATGATGCGGAAGAGGAGGAGGATGATAATGACAATAATAATTTCAATTAGGAAGATTCTCTGCTGCTGCTGCTGCTGCTAAGTCGCTTCAGTCATGTCCGACGCTGTGTGACCCCAGAGACGGCAGCCCACCAGGCTTCCCCATCCCTGGGGTTCTCCAGGCAAGAACACTGGAGTGGATTGCCATTTCCTTCTCCAAAGAAGATTCTCTACTGAGTCCCAAACTCAGGACCTTGCTCAGAATAGATATCCCACAAATATTTACTAGATCATATATTCTGAAGCATACTTAAGGCCACTAAGCTTAAAGGCAGAGGAACTACTGAATTCATCCCTTGAAAGGATTTATGATTTCTAGAATGTTTATCCCATTTGTTCTTACTCCTAGTAATCGCTGTATGTCCATGGAATAAAGGTTACTTAGTGATGGGGGAGGAAGGTGGATGGGAGTCATGCACTCATAAAACAGCCTTGGCTGTTAGAGATAAAGTAAATTTGAATTAAAAAAAAAAATCAATCCCAGAAATTGGTAAGTTTTTAGGTGGTTTTTCAGGTGCAGAAAACAAAATAAATTAGCTAAAATACCCCAAGGTATATGATTATGTAATTATCCCTCACAGTTCTGGAAGCATTGCCTTCCTCAATTCCTCTTCTTGCAGGGCACTAAAATACCCCTGAGTAACAGCTTTTCGGATTGTAGAATGTTACAGCTGGATGCGGATTTAGAGTTAAGCTAACTTGCCCACCCATGCATCAGATGGAAAAAAGAAAAAAAAGAAAAGAATAAATAAGTTTCTTGGGGCTTTTTCCAGCAGGCAATAGAAAAATATGAGCTGTTCAATATCTACCACCGTTTCAATATCATATTTGATAAAAGGAGCCATTTTTGGCAGGAGCTGACCCAAGAAAGTAAGCAAAAGACAAATTTACTTTTCCTCCACGGCCCATTCAAGCACAAAACATGGACATATTTTTTTCCCCTACTTCTTGTATGGAATTTAGGGTAGGTACCATAATTTTTTCCTCCATTTTTTAAAGAAAATAAAGTAGTCTTTTGGTAATTTGTAAAAGCAGTCTTGTTTCTGTGATTATAATCTATAGCCCAGGGCAATTATCCAAAAACTGCCAACTCTAAGCTAATTTAGAGATCCTGCCCTGCAGATTGATACAGTTTTTATCCCAGGCACCTACAGTGGGTAAGGGGACTGCGGTCAACTGATTCTCTTTTTCCTTATTCCATCTCTGTTCCCCTTGAGGGCATTGGTTTTTGACTCCTCTAAGGTGGGCCTCGGGGAAGGCAAGAAAAGTGAAACGATAGTATTTAATGCTCGGGACTGTTGTAATCTGTACCTGGCTGATACTGAAGGCTGTCTTTTTTTTTTTTTTTTCTTTCTTTCTTTCATGAGGAGTTTCAGGACCTCTAATTGGAACCTCCTACAATTGACTCATTTGAAGACTGGGAGGGTAGGTACACTTACATATTAAAATTTTCTTCAATAAATTCATTATCCAGGTAAAATTTCCTTCAATAAATTCATTCTCCAGGTCTTTTTTTTATCTAGGTCCTTGTAGAAGCTGGAGTTGGCAACACTAGCTGGAAAAATTAGGTGTTCAATCCTATAATATTACCTTTAAATGGCTTACTAACAGTCTTTGAAATGTGGAGATTCTGAGCACCTATCAAAATTTTTCTGATCCCTAGCATCTCAGACAGGACTGAGATAAAGAACATAACATTTTAACAACTCCTACTAAGAGTGATTATGTTGTGAGCATTTTGAAAACCTATTTTGTCAATCACAAGGCTTGTAAATGGATTTTAAGGAGGATGTTTAGGTCATTGCTCTACTTTCCAACTAAATAGTTATAAACTCAGTGCTTTTTAACTTATTAGAGCGCAAGCATCTCTCTTGAGAAAGTGATGAAAACGATACTGATCTCTATGTTCCCTGGGGAAGCAAACACAAATGCTGATTTTTCAGAATATTTGGGGAGTGGGGTATATGATACAATGAGTCTTTGAGGTCCACCCATAGACCCTACGCACAGACTTTGGATAAAAAAAAAAAAAATACATATATCTCTGACTTAACTGTTTTTCTTTTCTCTCAGCCTCCTCTCTCCCTTGCATACCTTTCCCTCTTAGCTTCCTTCTCTATTTGCTTCCTTCCATACTTCCTTCCTTTCTCAATAATTAAGTCTAAGATCCACTGGTTGGGGGTCATGAAAGGAAGATATACATGAGATAGCAGTAGTGGCTGAGCAGAGGAAAAGAGCCCAGATTAGGAAGCTGGCCCAGTGGGCTTGGCATTGATCCCATAGATACATTCGTTGAGCATAATGGGAGCCAAGTTTTCCAGCAATGGAAAAGGGAGCTACCAATACAAAAAGAGGGAAAACTGTAATAAATCCTGTGCTGTTGGACTGGGATTAGTGGAATCAATATAAATTCATTATATTAGTTGTCTAGTGTTGCTATAACAAATTATCACAGTGTTAGTGGCTTAAAACAGTGCAGATATATAACCTTATAGTTTTGTATGTCAGAAGTTCAACATGGGTGACAGTGGGTGAAATTAAGGCATCAAAAGGACTAGATTCCTTTCTGGAGACTTTAATGGAGAACTTTTCCCCTGTCTTTACCAATTGCTAGAGACCATCACATACCTTGGCTCATGGCCCCTTTCCTCTATCTTCAAAGCCAGTATCTGTGGGTCAAGTCTTTACACTGCATGACTCTGACTTCTAGACTCACATCTCCTATGTCTCCCTTCTTTTGCTTCCCTATTTCATTTTTAAGGACCCTTGTTAATTCATTGGGTTCACCCAGATAATCCAGGATAACTTCACAGTCTTACAGTCAGCAATTAGCCATTTTAATTCCATCCATAACTATAATTCCCTTTTGCCATGCAACCCTAACACACTCATAATTTCCAGGGATGTGGATGTCTTTGGTGTTGGTGGTGTGTGTTTTCTCTTTACCATATTCATGGTGCTCAATATACAGAGAAATAAATATAGATAGAGGTAGATATAGATGTAACTGCATCCATATACTCCCTACCTCTGTTCATTGAGAGGGTTTGGGCAGAGCAACACCCAATGCCTCCCAGATTGTAGTCCCTGGAAAGTACACTTAGAATACTTAGTAGGGAGTGCTTTGGAAATCATACTTGTGGAAGGAAGAGAAAAGAAGCAGGACTGGGCAAAGGGACAAATTAAGCCAGTATGCAGACCCCTTGGTGGTCTCAGCTGACGCCACAGGGACTGGGATAGCAATTCAGAATACTTCTAATTTGGTGCAAGAAGCCTAAGCTTTTAATAACAAGTCATTCTTTGCAGGGATACTTTTAATAGCAAACATGACCTTGGGCAAGATAGCTTACTTCAGTTGAGGTGATGGCTAAAAGGGTTTGACAGACAAGGGCTATTTAGGGACAGCACTCCCAGAGCAGCTGGGATCAGTGCAGTACATCACATCAGCCAGCACAGTGAGCCCATCTTGTATTCATATCTTAGTTTCAAAACACCACCCTCCACTAAGACAAACATGGGATCTTTGAGAAAATGGCTGATGCCAAAGCTCTGGGGGAGAAGTATAAAATGAGCCTAGAACATCTTATTGCGCCAGCAGTAAAGTAGAGCTCAGAGAACCATGGAAACATGCTAGAAAATAAAAAAGGAGACGCCATGCTCAATGAGATCCTTCCTACTGGTCAAATCTAAGAATATTTAAATAAATAAAAATGATAACAGGTTATAATACTTTACATAAAATAGAAATCTGTGAGCTCATACTGGTATAACTTGAAGGAATAAACAAATGGGAAGAAGAGAAAGCATCTCATTACAATAAAATGTCAAGCAACACATTTCAAACAATGATGGAGTTTTTAAAAACACTTTTTTAGCCATCAGAGTAATAGTTAAATCAGGCAAATACAAAATATATCAATGCTAAAACTAGCGGATGGAAGTCTGAAGGTGAATGGAATGTTTATATATATATTAAAATATCTCCCCATAAAATACTTCTTCATCTCAAAGAGAAAAAGAATAGCTCTGCAAAAGAGAAATTTGGTGAAAATCATATTGATCAGGTGATTAACATCAACAGTAATGGTTCAAACTGAAATTGTGGGCCAGTCAATAGAATGCAGTAAAAAGCACATCACTCTGTCATAATTCTGTACCCCACCTCACAAAAGGCTTAACTCAAGTGTAATTATGAGAAAAGATCAGACAAATCCAAACTGAAGGACATTGTATAAAACAATTGGCTTTAATCTTTAAAAGTATCAAGATTGTGAAAGTCAAGGAAAGACTGATAACTGTTCCAGATTGAGGGAGACTAAAGGAATGTGTGGACTAAATGATCTTAGATTGAATCCTTTTGCTAAAAAAGAGTATCATTGGGACAATTGATGGACATTAAATGTGTTCACTGGATTAAGTAGCAAGGAGCAGATAGTATCAGTACTAATTACCTAACTTGTCTGGCCTGGCCAAACCATGACTATGCAAGATAAAATCATGGTTGTAGGAAAACATGCTGAAGTATTTAGGGGACAACATGCCTACAACTTATTCTCAAATGATTCAGTGGGGAAAGAAAAGCTCTTTGTTCCACATTTTTTGAAAGTATTTCAGAATAAAAAGTCAAAAAGAAAACTTTGTCTTAAATTATTTATTTCTAGATAGATAAAACTCAGTTTTTTCTGATACCCTTTTGAAGAGGTCATTACAAATGTTAACATTTCTGAATAAGGAATGAGGAAACCAAATGGAAAATTCCAGTAAATGTATCCAAAGTCAAAGAGTAGTACTTGTCAGACCTGGAATTATAGACCTAGTTACTAATACTTTGAGAATGACTTCTCTTCAGACACAACCATGTTAAAAATAGTACGTAAAAAGAAAAGGAAAAGAAGAAAAAGGGAGAATAAACTATTCACTTACTTGTTTAACCTGATATTAAAAATGACTAATTTGTTTTGTGGTGGCTTTTCAGGTATATTCAAATACAATGATAAAGAGAAGTACACTGATGAAATGTGAAAGTATTTAGTAACAGTGTTTGATTCATGGGTCACCCTCATCCCCCAGTGCTATAGATGGAAGGGTAATTACAGCCCATTACCAAATTACTTGCAGTTATCCCTTGATCTTGTAGTTAATACAGTGAGCCTTCATTTGCATAAACGCTATTAGCATATTTCACACCACATTCTGATCTTTTTTAGGAGTGACTGTTGCCTAGTTAAAGTATATCAACTTGGACTATTTTTTTCCTTCCTTCCAGCTATTCCTGGGCAAAGTTTAGCTTTCAGACCTGGTAGCAGATTCAGGATGAGGAAAGTGCTATAGCAACTTTATACTCTTATAGGAATACGAGCTGCTAAACTATGAGTTTTTTGAGGCTAGAAAGTTACTTCTGTTTATCTCTATATTCACAGAACCCAGTGTAGCACTTGGCAGAATTTGATACATGAGCCATCTTCACCTGAGAATCTCACTGATGTCTCAAATTATATGGATTTCTTTGGAAGGAATGATGCTAAAGCTGAAACTCCAGTACTTTGGCCACCTCATGCAAAGAGTGGACTCATTGGAAAAGACTCTGATGCTGGGAGGGATTGGGGGCAAGAGGAGAAGGGGACGACAGAGGATGAGATGGCTGGATGGCATCACTGACTTGATGGACGTGAGTCTGAGTGAACTCCGGGAGTTGGTGATGGACAGGGGGGCCTGGCATGCTGCAATTCATGGGGTCGCAAAGAGTTGGACACGACTGAGCAACTGATCTGATCTGATCTGAATATTAACAAATTTCTTTCATGACTCCAAAACCTTCTCTTCTTTGTAACGGCACCACCATCCACTCACATATTCAAGCTCAAATTCTGGAAATCATCCTCAAAGTATCTTTCTCTTTCTCTCCCTTACCCCACTCATGGTCATATTCTATCAATCCAGGCTTCTGGACGCCTCTCAAGTCCATCTATAGCTCCATATACCAGCCTAGACTGTGCTACCATCATTTTACACATGAACAACTTTAATAATATTACAACCAGTTCCCCTTACGTTTCCTTCAATCCCTTCTTCATAAAAGAGTTATCCTTTTGTAACACATATCTGCTCTAGTTGATCCATAGCTTAAATGCCCCTCAATTTCTTTTCAATATCCTTCAGAAAAAAAAAAAATGAACTTTTAACTGAGCCCTATGTAATACGGTCCCAGTCTATTCCTCCAACTTGGACTTCTCACTTCCTTGTTCTAATCATGTTGGCCACACTTTGTTACTATGTTGAGGTCCTCTTGTACAGGGTTTGTGTTTCCTGAGATGTTCTTATATCCATGCTTCCTATATGCTAATTCACTAACTTGAGTCCACTCATCCATCAAATCTCAGATTATCAATTACTTATCTTTTCCTAGCTAGCTTAGGTCAGTCCTTTTATTTATTTTTTTTTCTTATTGCAAGCTTTATTCACAAAAAAAGACTGTGACTATTCTTGTTGGATTTTCCAATGGCTTCCATGTTGCCAAATGCAAAGGTAAGTTCTCAGTCTGTGTCTTGCTCTGTTACCAGGATGCGGTTGGTTACCCTCTCTTCATGTTATATTTTCTCCCTTAACAGGGTATAAGATTCTGAAGCACAGCTTCCTCTTTATTTTCCACTTGTCTCACCGGCCATTTTTTTAGTATCCTCTTTGTTCTAATCAATAAATGCTGGAATTTATTAGGACTCAGTGCTGAGACTTTGTCTTTGTTTTAAAAGCTTTCTGTATGCCGTAGACATCCACATGTTTATATCTAAACTCAATCAGATCAGATCAGTCACTCAGTCGTGTCCGACTCTTGCGACCCCATGAATCACAGCACGCCAGGCCTCCCTGTCCATCACCAACTCCCGGAGTTCACTCAGACTCATGTCCATCGAGTCAGTGATACTTTAAAGCAAATGAAAAGATTAGAAAAACTGAGAGAAGATGCCTATAATATACAAAGCTATAAAAGGATTCAAACCAAGAATATGAAAACAACTTCTACAAATTATTAAGAAGAAGATAAGCTCAACAGAGAAAAAAGTCAAGAAATACAACCAGGAATTTTTCAGAAGAGGAAATAAATATGGCCAATAAATACATGAAGAGGTTCAAGGTCATTTCCAGGCTGAGTCTGGTCAGAGCTCTTTTATTGACACAGTAACTGAAAATATTCCAATGTTTGTTGCTCACATTTGTGAGTCTTTAAGTAATAATGATGAGCAGAGCCCCACCCGCCCCAGCATTGGCACCAGCCTGAGATGGACTTGTAGAATAAGCGAGACTTCGTATAATCAATCTCTTTTTATTTAAATCACCAAGAATTTGTGGTTGCTGTTAATGCAGAACAATTCAGGGTATGTCTGACAATAGTAGGAAGAAATACAATTAAAAGGAAGCAGAACTGATAGAAAGTGGTGAATTCTAAGGACAGACACAGTGTCTGACACAATGTTAGGCAGTATAGGTACTAAAAGTATGTATCTGTGGTTATGGAATACCTCTATCAATTTGATCAGAGACTTAAAGGAAATAAAGAAGATCATGGAGATGCCAATAAGTAGAGTATTCCAGGAAAAGGAAGGGTAAGCGGAAAAAACCCTGAAGACAGAACAAGCTCAGCCCACTTGAGGAAGAGCAAGGATGAAACAGTATGAGTGATGGTCAGAAGAGCCCGAGTTAAGGTCAAACAGGTAGTCTGTGACAGAGTCATAGAACACCTAAATGGGCCACGTTAAGGATTTTGAATTCTGTTGCTAATGAGTTGAGAATACATTAAAGAATTTTAGCCTATTATGATCTGCTGCTACTGCTGCTGCTAAGTTGCTTCAGTCGTCTCCGACTCTGTGCGACCCCATAGACAGCAGCCCACCAGACTCTGCCATCTCTGGGATTCTCCAGGCAAGAACACTAGAGTGGGTTGCCATTTCCTTCTCCAATGCATGAAAATGAAAAGTGAAAGTGAAGTCGCTCAGTCGTGCCTGACTCTGAGTTTTTGTTTTTTTTTTTTTTGTTGTTTTTTTTTTTAAGTATTACTAAAGCTCTTGTGTTAAAATTAGACCCTGGGAGGTACAATCATGGAGACTAGTTTGCAGGCTACTGAGTAGTGATGATCAAATTGGGGAGAAATAGTTGGAGTCTGCACTTCTTTAATAAATCTTTTCCTATCTAAATTTTAATGCATATGGGGTGACAAAGATGCCCAATTTTATCCTTTTCTATATGAATAATCATTTTATTCTGCTTAATTGGAAATAGTCTCTTTTCTCCATTATCTGACACACTATTCAGTTGCTAAAGTTCATTATATTCATATGCTCATAAGTCTTATCAAGAAAATACAAGAGATATTTTGGGGGCAGAGAAAACTTATCCTCTAGTAAAATTGGCCCAGGGAAAGCCATGAACTCTGATCAATCATATCAACATTTTTTTTTTCTCTTTGGAGAGGGTGCTGATTATCAGAAGGTTGAAGGCAATGAACATGAGAAGAGGGGCAGTGAGGCACCCTCCTCATAGCAGTAGCAGTTCCGAAACAGCAACGCTAGTGTATCTATACACACTTCATTCCCAATATCTTCTTTTTGTTAAGATGAGACCATCTTATCTAACACTTTGTATTGGTAATGAGCCCAAGTCATTGCCAAGAAGAAAGAAAAAAAGAACATGTGTGATGGAGATAGGAAAGAAAAAATAATAATATATAAGAAGTCTTGACCATTTATGGGATTATTCAGGATGATTTTTTTTCCTTACTTGATTTCCTGATTGCATGGGACTTTTAAAGATCTTTCCCACGAAACAAGGGCTTCCCTGGTGGCTCAGACAGTAAGGAATCCACCTGCGATACAGGATTTCAATCCCTGGGTCAGGAAGATCCTTTGGAGAAGGAAATGGATACCCATTCCAGTATTCTTGCCTGGAGAATTCCATAGACAGAGGAGACTGGCGGGTTACAGTCCATGGGGTTGCAAAGAGTTGGACACAATTAAGCAACTAACATTTTTACTTCACTTTCCCATGATATGAATTTTTATTGCTCACATGATTCTCTTCCTGATTCAAATATATTACCCTGGTTTTCCCATTCTTTTTAGTGCAACCTGATAAATTAATTCATGCTCATATGTTAGTAACTATAGTTGCCAAACCTCTAAGTGAATAATGGACAAGCTTTGGACTAGGAGTCGGAAGACCTGAGTTTATGTTCTAACTTAAGACCAAAGCTGGTACCATGGTATTCAAATCATCAGATCTCTGTGAGCCTTAGTTTTCTAATTCCTAAAATGGGAATACTATTCTTAGCTATTTCTGTAAACACCAAGTGAAATAACAACTGATGTTCAGTGGCTTTACACTTCGCAGTAAGTCTTTCAGAAGTTCTAAACCCCAGTTACAAATAAAAAACATACAGGAAGCCTTGAAAATACACAGTTCTGGCCTTCACCCCAGATATTCTCTACAGATGGTATGTAGGAATCTGTATTTTTATAGAAAATCTCCCAGGTAAGTGAGCTGTGTCTGGCCTGTAAAATTTGTTGTTTTTAAAAAAGAGTTTTTTAAAGTGTACTATAAAGCCTTGAGAAATGAGGGCATTTGAGGGGAACAGTATGAAAGTTTATTTCTTACCCAGCTGGTATCCTTATGAGAGATGCTTGAGTTTGGGATGGCTTGTTTCGTATTTCAGAAGAGGTGACACTCCAAGGCCTACTGCCATTTCATGGAATAATTCCGGAGGTCCTAGAGGCTGATCTTGAGACCAAGACTGAAAGCATCAGCTTGTCTTGAGTGTAGAGCAGAGCCTCAGAATTGATGTTGTCTTTTATAGTGTTCTCAGCTTTGAGACAAGCTGTAAGACTTTTAATGGACTTAAAAGCTTGGCTCTGATAAAGTACCACTTAACACAAATTAACAGGACAGATGAATGATCTCAGAGTAACAGCCTCATCTCTTGGCTTTTGATAGACTCAGAGGTTGAGAAACATGAACAAAGAACATCAAGGGGGAGAGGTCAGCTGAGATAAGACTCTAATCCAGCCATTCCTCTTCTAGCTTGTCTCTCTGATAAGAGTTCACAGTCATTCACTCAACAAACACTCATTGTGCCTCTAATTTAATCAAGTTCAGTTCAGTTCAGTCGCTCAGTCTTGTCCGACTCTTTGTGACACCCATGGACTGCAGCACACCAGGCTTCCCTGTCCATCACCAGCTCCGGAAGCCTGCTCAAATTCATGTCCATGGCGTGGGTGATGCCATCCAACCATCTCATCCTCTGTAGTCCCCTTCTTCTGCCCTCAATCTTTCCCAGCATCAGGGTCTTTTCAAATGAGTCAGCTCTTTGCATCAGGTGGCCAAAGTATTGGAGCTTCAGCTTCAGCATCAGTGCTTCCAATGAATAGTCAGGACTGATTTCCTTTAGGACGGACCAGTTTGATCTCCTTGAAGTTCAAGGGACTCTCAAGAGTCTTCTCCAACACCACAGTTCAAAAGCATCAATTCTTTGGCACTCAGCTTTCTTTATAGTCCAACTGTCACATCCATACATAACTACTGGAAGAACCATAGCTTTGACTAGATGGGCTTTTGTCAGCAAAGTAGTGTCTCTCCTTTTTGATATGCTGTCTAAGTTGGTCATTGTTTTTCTTCCAAGAAGCAAATGTCTGAATTTCACGGCTGCAGTCACCATCTGAAGTGATTTTGGAGTCCCAAAAATAAAGTCTGCACTGTTTTTGTTGTTTCCCCATCTATCTGCCATGAAGTGATGGGACAGGATGCCATGATCTTAGTTTTTTGAATGTTGAGTTTTAAGCCAGCCTTCTCACTCTCATCAAGAGGCTCTTTAGTTCCTCTTTGCTTTCTGCCAAAAGGGCAGTGTTATCTGAGAATATTGATATTTGTCCCAGCAGTCTTGATTCCAGCTTGTGCTTCATTCAGCTGGCATTTTGCAAATCTAATCAAGGAAAGCTTTTATTCAGGAGGGCTTATTCTTTGTCTTCAAATTACTTATAAGTTAGTCAGGGAGGGGAGGCTTGTGCATATAAGCTTTTAACTAACCTTAAGAAGTGATTCTTTGGGATTCCCTTGTGCTCAGACTGTAAAACATCTGCCTGCAATGTGGGAGACCCAGGTTTGATCCCTGGGTCAGGAAGATCCCCGGAGAAAGAGATGGCAACCCTCTTGCCTGGATTTTCTTCCAGGCAAGAAAATCCCACAGACAGAGGAACCTGGTAGGCTACAGTCCATGGGGTCACAAAGAGTTGGACACAACTGAGCAACTTCACTTCTTCTTCTAAGAAGTGATAAGTAGGGGCTTCCCTAGTGGTCCAGTGGTCAAGAGTCCATGCTGTCCATGCTTCCTTTGCAGGAGATGTGGGTTCAATCCCTGTAAGGGAATTAAGATCCCACATGCCATGAAGCAAGGCCAAAAAAAAAAAAAAATGGATTGATAAGTATTTTGAAACATCTCTGTTAAGGAGAAGGTCACACCAGTTTGGATGGATGAAATCAGGGAAGTTTAGCCATAAAGTAGGAATTTGAGCTCTTTGAAATTTTATAATACTCCCAAATCTATCTCAAGCAAAAAGCAAGAATTTTAAAATGTAGATTACAGAAATATGCTCCCCAAGGCAGAGAGAAAAGAAAAATTATTGTAGCTTCTCTTGGTTAAGAGGTGATGGTGCTGGTGTTGGGGGTGCAGTAATTTAAAGAAGATTCAGGAAGTTTTATGGAAGAAAATAATGGAATGTAGTCTGGACTCAGGAATAGGAGAAAGATAAAAGCAAAAGAAATTTACTTATTTTTGGTAGAGTGGTGAAGGGGAAGAAAATTAGAGATGGCAAAGATATGTTGATATCACTATAATTTCTCATAGGATAGAGCACATGTTTTGGGGGGGAAAACGTCTTTTATTTGGAAATATATGAAATAAGCATTTTTACTATGCCTTTGCTTATCTTCCTGATACACAAGTCTTTGTTTGGAAAACCAAGAAATACATGATTGTAACAAATCTGTCCCTTGGGAGAAAATCTTCCGCTACTTCCCTCACTATCATGGAACTGGTAGACTACACAGGAACAGTTTTTCTCTTTTTTACAGTCTTAAAATAACTTTCTCTAAAGGGCCCATGATTGGCATCTGAGTCCATCGGAAGAGTTAGCACCAGCAGCGGAGGCCTGGTTACTGAAGTGGGAGGAGTGTTTCTGCAGCCCCGTGATGAGGCTGAGGAGGGCGGAGACCATGTTTGATTGTGGTGCTGGTGTTAAGGAGGTCGATTATCTTCAGAGCTGCACAGGCAGAAAGGGAAACTGAAAATGATAACTGAAGTTAGGCAGAATGAGGGAGGCCAGTGGGTGATCTAAGAGTTGGCCCACTTTGGATGGACCTTATAGAGGTTACCTAGTTGGTCGCTAAGAGTCGGACACGACTGAGCGACCTCACTTTCACTTTTCACTTTCATGCATTGGAGAAGGAAATGGCAACCCACTCCAGTGTTCTTGCCTGGAGAATCCCAGGGACGGGGGAGCCTGGTGGGCTGCCGTCTATGGGGTCGCACAGAGTCGGACACGACTGAAGCGACTTAGCAGCAGCAGCAGCAGCAGCAGCAGTCCAACCCCAGAGGTTATGAGACCTTTCAGTACCGGAGGTTAAATGACAAACTTGAAGTCACAGAGACAGTTAACTACATCTCCTAAACCAGGATCCAGGGCTATCGTCTGTCAGTTGAGCATCTTTCTGTACTGGGTTCTACAGAAGAATAAGTTGGAGAGAAATAGAGCCTTTTTCTGGAGACTTCCACTGACGGGCTAGCTGCCTGGGCATGTAACCAGGCAGGTGCCCAGCTTCCCACCTCAGAAGGTCCCCACACTTAGTTTAATGCTCCACTGCTGCTGCCTCAAATTTCTTAATAATTTTGAAACAAGGCATCTCACATTTTAATTATATTTTGTATCCTACAAATTACGTTGCTCGACCTGTTTGAACTACCAATTTGACTTGATGGAACACAGAATGTTGAGCTCAAATAAGTCAGCCCCAGTACACAGCCAGCCATGGATGTGTGTGCTTGCCCCTGCAGGTTAGGGAAGTGGAGAGGCAGCAAGGCTGAGGTTCAATCATAACTTAGAAAAGACTTGTCTACATCTTCTTTTTCCATTCATCATTGATGAATATAATGCAGCCATTAAAAAATTAAAGACTGCCATTTGTAGCAACATGGGTGGACCCAGAGGTTATCATACTAAGTGAAGTGAGTCAGACAGAAAAAGACAAAAATTACATGATATCACTTACATGTGGAATCTTAAAAAACACAAACAAATTTATTTATAAAGCAGAAACAGACTCAAAGATACAGAAAGCAAACTTATGGTTATCAAAGGGCAGAGGAAGGGGAGAAAGATAAATTAGGAGTGTGGGATTAACAGATACATACTACTATATATAAAATAGATAAGCAACTAAATGTTAGAGAAATGCAAATCAAAACTACAATGAGATTTCATATCGGTCAAAATTACCATCATCACAAAGTCTGCAAACAATAAATGCTGGAGAGGGTGTAGAAAGAAGAGAACCCTTCTATACTGTTGGTGTGAATGTAAATTGGTACAGTCACTACGGAAAACAGTATTAAGGTTCCTTTACAAATAGAGCTAAGTGATTTTGAACAAAGCAATTTAATCTTCTCAACCTGAGTTTGTTTTTATTTGTTTGTTTTTGTTGGCTTATAAAAGAAAAAAACTAAGAAAAAACTCTGGTTGCAATGAGAATAAAAAGAAGGCAATAATACTGTAAGCTACAGCATTTGACATAATATTGTAATTGAAGGAAGCTGATTGCTAATATCTCTGTGGCATTATGAAGCCTGGCAGATAATATACACATTAAGGGTAGAGGCTTTGGTGTTAAAGAAACACAAGTTTAAATCCAGTCTCTGTCATCTAATAGGTGTGACCTTGGGCTAATAACCCAAGGAGTCAGAGTTTCTTTTTTTTGATTAATCTATAAAATGGGAACACAACCTACTACCCACCAAGGTTATTTTAGGAATTTAAAATGAGATAGTTTATGTAAAGTGCTTGGCATGGCCCTAACTCATAATAAGAACCTATTAAATTTTAGTCATATTACTACAAATAAATCAACATTTTTGACACTTGATCATCTCCTAAGTATTGGAATTCAGAACCCTTTCATCCAGGAGTCTTATTCCTGGGCTCTGAAGTATTTATCAGACTTTCTAGAAAATTTGGTAACTACTTAGAGTGGAAGGTGGAGAGAGGAAGGAAACATTTGCTTCCACCAAGTGGGAGCTATACTCTTTTTGGATCCAGGATTTTGCCCAGCAAGATCTGCTCTGCATATTCACAGCATCCAACAGCTTGTTCTGTCATGCCCCAAAGATGAATGATCGCACAAGCCCCCGACATTCCACTCACAAGCTGTCCATTCCTACACCAAAACCTGACTGGGACTGTGGCAGGAGGCATGGGGGCATGTTTAGGATTGGGGGGAGGCTGGGATGGAAACAGATGGTGGCTTGGCAGAGTGATTAAAACACTAGATATCTGTTTTAATGAGTTGGCCACCCAGCAGATAAAATACTGCAATAGCAAGTCCCAGTCTTCTCAGACCGTAATTACAGTCTTATTTACAGAGTGCTGTTGCTGGTCAAGCCATGCATTTTCTACTGTCCCCTTGAATGTAATAGGGTGTAGAATTACGAGGGAGAGAGGAGACAGTTAGATAAGCAACAAGAAATAGATCGATGGATTCCTTCCAAAGTTTGTACCAATCTGGAGGATCCACAGAGCAGTCAAATTTTCTGTGTGACCTTTGTTGAGTCACTTAGCTTCTCTGGGCTTCCCTTCCTGTGTTAGCAAAACACATCTCCTAGCTACCTCATGGTTAAGATGAAGAGATGAGGTTCAGGTAGTAAGTCACTCTGGAAGAAAGATACTATGGTAACCATTAAACTGTTGGAAAGTGCCCAGCAGGAAACTAAAACAATCCAGTATGCAACTGTTGACCTTCAGGCTCAGAATAATTTTTATGCATTTGGGAGCTAATATTTCCACCTGCGAATTAGGAACTATTATGTGTAATAATGACTTAATGTCCTCCACTTAGCGGGAGGACAAGAGGAAACCCGCTGACATTTCCCTGCCCGCAAAAGCTAATTTGGAGTTGTATATTAATTAACTGTATTGATGCAGAACAAACCAATCAGAATTAAGAATCCCAGGTTAATGCTAGTCTCCAATTTGGTAGCTAAGTTAATTCTCCCTGGATTTGTGTATTTCTAATTTTTTGTCTTTCTTTTTTAGGCACACTCGGCTTAGAATGATAAAATTGTCAATAAACACAATTTCTCACTATCTCCAGCATTTTCTTAATGAATCTCAACTTCTTTATCTGTAAAATGGGAATTACTGAACATATTAAAAGATTACTGGGGATCAAGTGTAATAGGCATGAAAAATATTTGGTAAATTATAAAACATTATAACCATACTATTTAGTCATTTATTTTTATTATTACAATTGTTATCAGGTTTTCTTTTTGTGAATTTTAAATGAGACTGAGTGAAGCAAGGATTAAATAACTATGTTAATATTTGAAGGTACTTTTTAAACATTACTTCATAAAAAGCCAAAGAAAATGCCACAAATATTACACAGTAAATGAATAAATTAATCTCCTAAATGGTAGTACTGTGGTACGCTGGTGAGTCTTAATCTATCTTGAGGATATTACAATTAGTGTCTTAACAATAATAACTAAAGCACAAAAGTTTGCAATAACTTACTTTTTATCATCACTTAGATTGAAATTTACACATTATATTGTCACTCTCTTGAATTCCAATATGCTCTCTTGCGTGGGTGGAAAAGAAGTGGATTTATAGTTAATTGGGAGCTAATTTCACACAACCTTGAGTAAGACCCCAAGGATGTGCTTCATGTTAGCACTGAGAACTCATGATCTAGTCAGTTAAGTGAGTTTGAAGATGACTATTTTCAATTAAAACACTATAAAAATTCAAATGGGTCTATTAGGCTGATAGGCAGGCTTTGTCTGAAAATAGTTTTGATGTCTTCTGCATAACAATAGCTTGAGAACAAAGGTAACTTCTAGTTCATAAATCATAACAGCCCTAAGTCACAATTGATATTTAGGATGCTTTCCTGGAAGCTTGATATTTAGACATATCAGCTTCACAAAATTTAAATTAAAATCAACAATAATAACAGTCACTAAATTTAAGTTGAATAACTGAAAATTGTGCTTTGGTTTCATCGCTTTGTAGTTGTATGGCCTGAAGTTACTTATTCAATATTTCTTAGCCTCAGTATCTCGAATATAAAAGATTATACAAACCAAGGAGCAGGTTTTGGTACAAATTTTAAATACTAGAATACAGACATTACAAAATGTAACAAAGTACTATTCTCATTACCAACAGCATCATGTGTTTTCCAGTCCTGTTTTCAGTGAATTTGGTGTAACTAAGGAAAGCATTGTTAGAAGATATTTTGGGGAAATGGCTTTGATATTTACCAGATAGGGTGATGATTTAGAATGAGGATATAGTATGTAGGTGTGGCTTTTTGGAGGTGGAATTCAAAGAGTGTTTGTAGAAACTTCTTTTTCTAGGTGACTCCCATCTTTCCTCAAAGTATGATTGCTCTCTAGATTCAATTAAGCAATAAATCTAGTCACTCCTGGAAGAGAAGTGAGATGAATAAGAGAAATCCAAATATCCTAACCGGTTGCTCTTGTTGTTACTGTTTATGATGTTCTATTGTTTCTTCCTAAGCTTCGAGAAGAAGGGATTCGGTTTAACTAGTGGCTCAGTGATAGTAAATAATCTGCCTGGGTCCCAAGAATTTCTGTCAGATAATCACTCCTTCCTCTGTGATATATTTCTAATGCATACTTATTATAATATATGGCTTATTAACATGACTATCTTCACTATTAGACTATAAGCTCCTTGAGGTGAGCCATAACTTAATTACCTCTTTTTCTCCAATGCTTAATACAGCACTTATAGTGTAAAGGATGCCCAAATCTTACTTGTTGAATGTAAATGCATAAGACTGAGCATTTGCTATCTGTCCCTCAAAGATCACTGGTATTTTGAGACAGAGACAAATAAGAGACCTAAATGGGATAATTGAAACAGTTAACATCGGCTGCAGTATCTCCTGATGTCCTTAAATTGAAAACAGAATTAGCTTGCTCTAGCCAAAGATTTTAAAATTAATTAAAATTATTTTGCACTCTTCCAGGAACAGAAAAATAATCTTGCAAGCTGTGTGTTCAAAGCAATCTTCACTAAATATGTCAGAGAAAGCAATGAGATAAGGGTAGTAGGTATATAAGAATTTACCAGCATGTGTTATCAAGGCAGATGTAATGGGAGAAAAATTTTTTAAGAGGGACCTCCAGGTCAAATTTATTTGTGAAATGCTAAATATAGTGTATCAACTTCTTAGAGAGTCACAATGCACATTAAAGACTCAGTGAAGTCCTGCATTTCCTAGGCATTTTTTCACTGCTAAATCAATTTTTTCAAGTAAAACACCAAGGAGCTTTACAAACCAAATTAAATGAGTAAAATCAAGGCAAACATGAGTAAGTATTGTGTCCACTGATATTTATGCTTCTGAGAAACAGAGGTAATGTAATGCGTGTGTGTGCACGCACGTGCGTGTGTGTCTGCCCTATGATGGAAGCTACAACTCCTGGATTTAAAAATACTCAAAGCATTTATGGTCTCTGTATAACAATAAGACTGAAGAAGAGAAATATGTCAATAGGTCTAGGGTGAGGTTCCAGAAAGTTTCAAAACCAAGTTGTAAAAATGCAGCATGAGGTCACTACTTCTTGTTAGAGATACAAAGCAAAATCCTACAGAGTGCCAATTCTAAGAGTGCAAAGCCATCTTCCTTCCATCTCCAGGACCTATTAGCACATTTGATGTGCAATAGCAACTCAAGAAATATGTGTGGAATGAATGAAAACACACATCAAGGTCATTCTGTCGTCATAAAGTTGCCCACTTATTCACCAGACCAAAACGCAATTATCTTCTAAGGTCCAGATCCAAAATTGCATTTCCTCTTCTAGTACAGAGGAAGGAAACAATTAATATCTTATGCATGATGAAAAGAATAAAAATGATTACGGAGACCATTTATTGAGCCACCAACCTGTGCCAGCCATTCTAAATAAAGCCCTTATAAGTCTTAACAACTTACAGAAAACAGACCATGTTAGTCCTGGTCCTCACTTAGGGAAACAAAATCCCACAAAGATAAATAGTATAATATGCCTAGGAAATAGTTTCTCTGCTTCCAAACTCTGCCTTTCTAACTATGCCATGCTGCTTCCCGCACTTTAAAAAGGCAATATAAAGCACTATTTAAAATAGGCATTATTTGCATTATTGAGTTGCTATATGTCTCTCCAACTTGTCTTCCACACTGCATGGAAATAGTATCTAATCCATATTAATTATAAATACATAACCCTGTATTTTAAATATTGGCTAGTTGATGGGTAGTGCTGAGCTAAATTTTTTAGTAAGTGATGAAGGTTAACACATTTGACAGGGAGTCATCTCTTAGCACAAAGCCCAATATTAAAACTGTGGTATTTAAGTTCTTAATGAGAGTACTGTTTTGAGCTTTGGGAAGAGTGATCTTCGTTGAACAGGCCTGAAAAGGGCTCAGTATTTACCATATTTTTCCCTGCTCAAGGCCAGCAACACTTCTGTCCTTATGAATACCAAAACTGACACCTCACATGAAAATAAGTCCCCCACACATTTACAATGCTTATTCCTGGCATTTCCCTTGCAACCCGGTGGTTAAGACTTTACCTCCAAGACGGGGGCGAGGGTTCCATCCCTGGTCAGGGAGCTAGACCCCGTATGCCTTATGACCAAAAAACCAAAACATTTAAAAAAAAAGAATACTGTAACAAATTCAATAAAGATTTTTAAAATGGTCTACATAAAATTAAAAAAAAAAATGTCCCTTTCTGATGGCTCAAGTCCATCCTGTGTAGAATCTGTGGATATAGAGATTATTGGTAATCTATAAGATCACACAGTAGGTAAGAAACATAGCCAGAACTATTCCATGCAATAATAACATCTACTGTTTACTGAGGAATTGGGTGACAAGGCCTATACTAAAGACTTTATGCTATCTTCCACCTTTTTCCTCATATATGCATGCATGCTAAGTCACGTCAGTTGTGTCCAACTCTTTGCGACCCTATGGACCATATGTAGCCTGCCAGGCTCCTCTGTCCATGGAATTCTTCAGGCAAGAATACTGGAGTGGGTTGCAATGCCCTCCTCCAGGGGATCTTCCTGACACAGGAATTGAACCCACATCTCTTATGTCTCCTGAATTGCAGGTGGGTTCTTTACCATTAGAGCCACCTAGGAAGCCCTTGCTCCTCATATGATACAATAAGCACATACTGTGCTTAAGAATGGGCTTCCCTGGTGGTTCAGTGATAAAGACTCTCCTTGCCAATGCAGGAGACCCAGGTTTGATCCCTGGGTGGGGAAGATCCTCTGGAGAAGGAAATGGCAACCCACTCTAGTGTTCTTGCCTGGGAAATCCCATGGACAAAGGAGCCTGGTGGGCTACAGTCCATGGGGTCACAAAGAGTTGGACATGACTTAGCAACTGAGCATGCACAACCTTGCTAACAAATAAAATGAGCACATAAATACCATGTCATGATTTAAAGCATGGCTTCCAGAGTTAGACAGCCCAGTACTGTCTCTACCACTTACTAGTTGTGCAAACTTGAGTTAGTCAGTTTCTCAGTGTAGTGTTTTCTCTGCAAAATGAGAATAACCTCTGAGAGTTGTTGCTGCTGCTGCTGCTGAGTCACTTCAGTCGTGTCTGACTGTATGGGACGCCATAGATGGCAGCCCACCAGGCTCCCCCGTCCCTGGGATTCTCCAGGCAAGAACTCTGGAGTGGGCTGCCATTTCCTTCTTCAATGCATGAAAGTGAAAAGTGAAAGTGAAGTCGCTCAGTGGTGTCTGACCCTCAGCAACCCATGGACTGCAGCCTTTCAGGCTCCTCCATCCATGGGATTTTCCAGGCAAGAGTCCTGGAGTGGGGTGCCATTGCCTTCTCCATGAGAGTTGTTAGAAGAATTAAATTAGTCAAGCCTAGAAAACATTCAAACTCAAACCCAGCTCAAAGCTGTGGGCAGTTCTTCCCTCTGATAGCCATGGTATTGTTTTCCTAGCACTGTATTGGAAGACATTGGAATAGAAAATAAGATCTCAAAGGTTGAATTTACATTCCTCTAGAAAAACAGTACGGAGAAGGCAATGGCACCCCACTCCAGCACTCCTGCCTGGAAAATCCCATGGACGGAGGAGGAGCCTGGTAGGCTGCAGTCCATGGGGTCGCTGAGGGTCGGACACGACTGAGCGACTTCACTTTCACTTTTCACTTTCATGCATTGGAGAAGGAAATGGCAACCCACTCCAGTGTTCCTGCCTGGAGAATCCCAGGGACGGGGGAGCCTGGTGGGCTGCCATCTATGGGGTCACACAGAGTTGGACACGACTGAAGTGACTTAGCAGCAGCAGCAGAAAAACAGTAAGAAAGTAGTTTTCAACTAAAACCTATGTCAGAACTCACCTGATAAGACAAGTGATTTTGAATCAGCTGTGCTGGGATGACAGCTGTCAATAGTGGCTAGGGAGAGCAGAGCTGTTTTTTTTTTTAAGAGCTAGAATCTTACCTATGCCTGGAAATATGGGCAAGAGGTATACCAATGAAAAAAAGGAAGATGGTATTGGATAAATAACAAGAGCAAAGGTATTTTTGTTGTTGTTGTTGTTGTTGGAAAAGTAATATCTCTGCTTTTTCAAAGGTATTTAAAATCAGTGTCTTGCAAGATACGGGTGTGTGTGTGTGTGTGTGTGTGTGATGCAGTGGCAGGTGAGAAACAGGTAATATTCATAGCAACATGTAAGTGATTAGTGGAACATGAGATGTCATTAGAATTTATTACAGAATTGGGACTGACTTCAGGGAATTTCATTTGCCTCCTTGGAGAAAAGAGCTTATCCATTCATGGCCCTTTAACCATAATCCCAAGAATAGTAAGTGAAGAGTGAAACTAATCACAGAATACTGAAAAGGCACTAATTGTTTTAGTCGTCCTGGCTGGTAATTTAGAGGTTTATTCAAAGGGTTAGATTTCTTTGCCTAAAAAAAAAAAAAAAGAAAACAAAAAATCAATGTTGGGCAGTGATGTGATGTTAAGACCTACAAAATTAAAGTGGTGACCAAAAAAAAAAAAAAAAAAGGAGTTTGGGTGAATCAGCCCAGAAGAAAATATACCCTGGAGTAAAGAAGGTAGGTGGTGTATGTAGTAAAGGCCTCACCTGCCAATGCAGGAGACACAAGAGACATGCATTCAGTCCCTGGGTGGGGAAGATCCCCTGCAGGAGGGCATGGCAGCCCACTCCAGTATTCTTGTTTGGAGAATCCTCATGGACAGATAAGCCTGGTGGACTACAGTCCATAGAGTCGCAGTTAGACATGAATGAAGCAACTTAGCACACATGCACACAAAGAAGGTGTGGAAGGACGAGGAGGTGGTGATGAAAACCAGTGTTCAGCATTTATTTCTTTGCACACAACACAGAGCACAGTCCTTGGCAGTATGGAAGGTGGAATGATGTGAATGCGCCTCCATTCTTAGGAAGTGTACATTCTTACAGAGCCTATCATTGGAAAAGACCCTGATGCTGGGGAAGGTTGAAGGCAGGAGAAGTTGACGACAGAGGATGAGATGGTTGGATGGCATCACCGACTCAATGGACATGAGTGTGAGCAAGCTCTGGGAATTGGTGATGGACAGGGAAGCCTGGTGTGCTGCAGACCATAGGGTCGCAGAGTTGGACGCGACTGAGCGACTGAACTGAAAGAGATTAACACCTGGATAAGAAGGAAGAAGTGATATATGCTCTGGGAGCTTCCTGGAGGTAGAAACTGAGCCCCGCTGGAGGGAGCAGGATGATCGGTCACCTGGGTCTGGAGGATATAGAACAGCAGTGTATGAGAAAATACAAGATACACATTCACGTCTTGGTTCTGTTCTTCTGCAACTCCTCCAGCAGATATTAGGCACTGTTTCACTTTTCTATAGGCCAATATGGTTGTATTTCTTTTAGGTATTTTCTTTCTCTATGTGTTAGTTATTGTTACTTTGTTGCAATATCAGGCTGTACACTACATTGCTCAGAGAGCCTTTAAAAGGTACCAACACTGAACCTTCTCTCAGAACATTTAAATGAAAATTTCTGTAAGCTGGACTTGGGCACAGGGCACCTGTATAAAAATCTTCCCAAGTGATTCTAAGGAGCAGCAACCTTGCAGACCTTTCACTTTAGTTTGTGTGTAAGGATGGCAGGGAATTTGGTCAAAATGATTGCTAAACTCACTTCCCATTCCTCAATTGCACCACTCTGTTCATCCCATCTTCTCACTTCCAGATTACCGTCTTCTTTTACAGGTGAAGAGACTTAAGTTGAGATAGCGAATAGAGCTTTCCAAAGCAGGAAAGTCAGCTAACCAGAGGGACAGTCTGAAGGAGGATCTTGCTTCTGCATTAATTCTGTGCTTTTCTTCTCCATCACTTGCCCAGCCCTCTTCCTGAATAGATTCTGCGATTGCTACCAAGGAGAAGAGTTTGGTTAAAGGCTTAGAGAGTTTGTGAAAGTAAAATATGTAATTGTCAGCTCCCTAGAGTTGGATTTTGCCTCAGTGACAGCCACGTAGGGGTAGAAAATTGAAATTCAGGTAGCAGCGTGACCCTCCCAAGTGCGACCCCTGTTTGAAGAGGCGATCAGGCATGCATCAGTGCAGCTGGTACGCAGGAGACAAGTCAGCAGGTAAATGTCTTGCTGATGCCTTGGTTGAACAGTGGAGGGAGACAAACCTCAGCGATTGCCCTAATTGGCTTTTTGACCACCAAGTTCTAGTTTTTATGTTCCCTGAAATGTTGTTTTGTATGGAAAATATCTATAAACGACCCTCACTTTGGAGTTGCAAAGAAGATGTGATTAAAGGTGCTGCAGGGAGATTTGGGTGAGCGATCTCAGAGTAATAAACATGGGAAGGGAGGAGGAAAAAGGAGACCCGGGACTCAGTGGTGATCTGCCACCAGAAGTGAGTGTGTGAAGGTGTGTATGCACCTGTGCAAAGAGGAGAGGAGGATGTGGACATGGAAAGGAACCGGGCTTTGGCAGATATGTTGTGACATCTGACCTCATGTTTGGAGCTAAAAGAACAATCCATAATGGCCATGCATTATGTTTTTTCTTTCCCTTCTTCTAGCTTTTCTCAACGAAGCTTCTTATAAAGCATGTAATAAATACAGGGTTACAAGTTTCAGAGGGGCAGGGCTGTGTCTGACACGTCTACTCCTGCATGACAAGGATCTACCACAGTGCTTGATCCACAGTGAATACTCACCATATATTTGATTCTATTGAATTCAGGTGTAAACACTTACCTAATAGCCCAGGCAGCCTCTCCTTAATAGTTTTCTCTTGGACTGCCTTGATATTTGATATGTCCCATTCTCATAGGTAAGCAAATTATGCATTTGCCTGCGTGGTAGCAGAGCTTAGCACATTCTGCTTAACAGCACATGGCGTTGGTTCTCCTACTGCGCTTTTTTTTTTTTGTTCTTAGTCCTTGTTTGATGCTGATCTCTGCTCAGTGTGCCTCTCATCCTCTATGATCCTGCAGGCTGTGTTTTATCTAAAGAAATTACCCTTTATTCTAGGCAAAAATGCCTCCGAGATATATTGCCAGTGTTTCTGCCAGCTCATGTTAATTTTTGAGGCCTCTAAACAATTGGCAAAAACTGCTGATGTAGCAGCTGTGGTAATACTCCCAGGTAATCCAGGTATTTTGCATGTTCTTCCTGCACTGATGCTGTTGCTTAGAGCTGGGATGGAGCATATAATAATGGGTACACAGCATTCATGCATTCATACATCCATGCTTTCAATTTAAACTTGATATCTAAAGTTACTTTTTCATCATTATTTAATGAATAATAAATACACCTTGATATTTAAACTTACTTTTTCATTACTAAAATATTGCATTTAGAAACTTTAATTATAAAATAGTCACCAAAAATAACCCTTCACTGAACAGCTAGAGGGAGTCTTTGCAGCAGACTAGGCATATGTACGTTTTGCTTGTTTATTGATTTGTTTCTGCTTTGTTTTGCTTTGCTTTACCCAGGAGAGAGCTGTGACAGAAAGTCTACACGGTCACATTTAGGACAATAAATTCATTCTGAGTTCATGAAAACAGGTTTCTCCTATTCTCACCAAAAATACGACCTCAGAAAGGTGCGCGCAGCCCCTGAAAGTACGTGCGTACATGTGCGTGATCTGAGAAAGGGGATGAAGTAGGACTGTTTAGATTACAAAGGTTGGAAAGCTGACACAGCTTATGTCTTGGTGGACCCCCTAGAAAAAGGAGACAATTCTGCAAGGGACAAAAACGTGCAGTTATTTAAAAGGCCAGCTTTGCAAGGCATGGCTGTACATGATAATAAAAGAACAAATATCCCAAAATACAAATCTAAGAACTCTAGTAAGGAGTATGTATGTCTGGTTTAGTACTAAGAAAGTAGAATGAGCCTTGTTGAAGAACCAGAGAATTGGATAAGCAGTTAGCTGACAGTCTGTTGGCTTGAGTCTCTTGTTCTCTTAAGACTGTGTGTGGCAACGATTTAACTAATAGGAGCTGACTTCTATTGAGGAAGCTAGACTCTCATTTGAACTGCACGGCCTCCAAATTTCCTCCATGATCCTGGAGAAATGAGAAACTCTGAATGGAAAATATTGGTGTGAGTTACTGCTAATGTGTCAGTGGGCACTTGATGCTATTTTATTTGAAAATTTACAGACAGATTTTCACGCATTGCAATCCTGAGCCTGGAGAAGAATTCATATTGAATACAGGCAATTTTATAAGCAGTTTAGTTTAATTTAAACTTGTATTCATGAGGGTGAGGTCACATTTCTCTACCTTAGTCTTCTTGGAGTTGTTAGAATCTTATTGTTCCTCAAGAATTACTAACTGTGCTACCATTTTACCTATATGGCTTCATTTCCACATGTCACTCATGCTTGTTTTTGATGATGGCATTCTCTTTTTTGAGATATCTGCACCTTTGGCTTCTATGATATCAGACTCTCTTGGTTCTTATTCTCTGTGCCTTGCTCCTCCTCTGCATTGCTACTCAACTTTGAAGTTGTCTATGGCCATCTGACTTGGTTTGACCAAAGGAATTGTGTATCTTCTACCCACAGACTTTGGAACCATGCACAGAAATTAGCAGAACCCAGGTGGCAATTCCTTCATCATTCTGAATCATGCATTGAGGATGACATGGACCCAAGCCCTCAGCTGACTTCAGGTGGACATGGAACATGAGTGAAAATACATTTTTTTGGCTGAATTCATTGAGACTTTTATATTGATTATTACTATTGATTACTGATTATTACTAGAATAGCTTCCCTTATCCAGACTGATATATTAGAAGATACCTAGAAACTTGGTACTGCTGCAACAGAACTTTGAAATACATGACATTGGCCTAGTAATTGTCTGATGGGTGGTAACAAAACTGATCAGAAGTTGAAAAAATCGTATTTTCTACTTTGCAGAGGCAAAGCATTTGGTAAAACTGTTACATGTGGTAACCTGGGAGGAAGATGAGGTATCTTATGAACTTTTGGGTCTATGAGAAATGCATGAAAGATAATTTGATACTTCTGGCTCCATCTGGCAATGTATTAATAAAGAGAGGGTTTCAGAAAAGTGTTGCCCAGCTTCTAAGTAAAAATGGAAGGGAATAGTGATAATTCATTAAGACAGGGATTTTCAGAACTGGAAATGGAAATAACGTCTCATTATCCACCAGTGAAGAATAAAACTTAGAAGGCTTCTAGACAATAAAGGCTGATTAAAACTCAGACTTGTAGCAAGGATAAAATTAAAGGTTATACCCATTGGTGCAGCCTCTGAAAAGATGAAATGTTTGAAAGTCATAGGACCAACTAAAGATGTTATGCACAGTAAATCCATTCCACTGAATTTACAAAATAGCTCAAGAAATAGAGTGTGACTCTAAGAAGCCCAGAGTACACATGATTAAGTTGAGAGAATGGAAGAGAGAGAGAAGAAAGAGACGATAAAACAGAAGTGAGAAAGCAAAGTAGATTTTATTTAGCAAATGAAGCAGTATGTCTAGAAGGGAACTGTGCAGGTTTCTACTGGCACATAGAGCTGATTGTAATCAAATAGATTTTCAAAATAGTTTTTTAAGAGTGGTTCACTTGTTCACTTTTTTGGTTCACTTGCACTGAAAGTAAACCAAAAGCCTAAAAACAACTTAAAAAATCAGTATTTGATAAACCAGTTGAAGAACTTTGCTTAAAGCCAGGAAGGTAGTTATGAGGCATTTAAAGAAATCATCAATATAGATTCTAGAGTCTATTTTCCATGAACATAGCCACTAGCACACGTAAACTCAGTGTAAGAAGACCATTTCTAATGACTGTTCTCCAGCAATTGAACAAGTTGCCCTGAAAGACCTGCATCACCTATCATTGGTTTGGCTAACCCAATGCTGACTTTATGGTTTTGGGAATTGGAAGGGAGACACAGTACAATTCACTGGATAAAACTTTTGCAGAATTATTTGTACCTTTCATATATTAATACTTATTACCCAGGCACTCAGCTAAATTACTTCACATACATAACTATTATGTTTCACTGTAAGTATATGAGATTCCTATCAACTAGTAATATTCAGAGCTAAAATTTGAAACACAGCTTTTGAAATCTCCCACTCATGGCATCCATGAGTCCATTATCTCTAACTTTTGCTTGTTGATGTTTTCTTCTCCACCCAACAGTTTGTTTTAATGAAATGGAATAAAGCATTCTTACCTCTCACTGGACTGTGCTTTTCAGTAAATTGTAGCTGTATCTAATAGAAGGAATTCTGCAATCCAAATCAAAAGATTTACATGCTGGGGCTAATCATTATTTACTGGATGAAAATGGGCTAATTTTGAACCTGTTCATTGGTCTTTTGTTTTTTATTTTGGAAGAAAGATTCTATCATCTTCCTCCACTTTCTTCACAGATTTCCACTGGGGATTTGGACCATATTTTATAAATGGGTTCTTTGAATGCTCAAACTACTGCACAATTGCACTCATATCACACACTAGTAAAGTAATGCTCAAAATTCTCCAAGCCAGGCATCAGTAATACATGAACTGTGAATTTCCAGATGTTCAAGCTGGTTTTAGAAAAGGCAGAGGAACTAGAGATCAAACTGCCAACATCTGCTGGATCATCAAAAAAGCAAGAGAGTTCCAGAAAAAACATCTATTTCTGATTTATTGACTATGCCAAAACCTTTGACTGTGTGGATCACAATCAACTGTGGAAAATTCTTTAAGAGATGGGAATACCAGACCACCTGACCTGCCTCTTGAGAAACCTGTATGCAGATCAGGAAGCAACAGTCAGAACTGGACATGGAAACATGTAAAATATCATGTATGAAATGAGTTGCCAGTCCAGGTTCGATGCACGATACTGGATGCTTGGGGCTGGTGCACTGGGACGACCCAGAGGGATGGAATGGGGAGGGAGGAGGGAGGAGGGTTCAGGATGGGGAACACATGTATACCTGTGGCGGATTCATTTTGATATTTGGCAAAACTAATACAGTTATGTAAAGTTTAAAAATAAAATAAAATTAAAAAAAAAAAAAGAAAGTTTAGTCGCTCAGTCATGTCCAACTCTTTGCAACCCCATGGACTGTAGCCTACCAGGCTCCTCTGTCCATGGGATTTTCCAGGCAAGAGTACTGGAGTGAGTTACTGTTCCATAAAATAATACTAAAGTTAATGCATGCTTTATATATGTTGCTGCCAACAGGTTTTCTGCAATTTCTCTATTTTATTTCTGTCTAGTCATTTGTTTCCATGAAGTTATCATACACTGGAAAGTAATTGTTATAAGGTTAGGGGACCAAAGGTCCCTATGATCTTCTCAAAATGGCCATGGCTTTAAAAGTTTGAGAATCATTACCCATGAAGACAGGTAGCCACAGATTTCTGTACAAAGAGGGAAATTACCCAATTATAAACAAAGCATAATTTTTCCACTAAAACTCTTTAAACTGGGAAAAAAAAAAAAAAAAAAAGAACTGGACATGGAACAACAGACTGGTTCCAAATAGGAAAAGGAGTACGTCAAGGCTGCATATTGTCACTGTGCTTATTTAACTTATATGCAGAGTACATCATGAGAAACACTGGCTGGAAGAAGCACAAGCTAGAATCAAGATTGCTGGGAGAAATATCAATAACCTCAGATATGCAGATGACACCACCCTTATGGCAGAAAGTGAAGAACTGAAGAGCCTCTTGAGGAAAGTGAAAGAGGAGAGTGAAAAAGTTGGCTTAAAACTCAACATTCAGAAAACTAAGATGATGGCATCCGGTCCCATCACTTCATGGCAAATAGATGGAGAAACAGTGGAAACAGTGGCAGACTTTATTTTTCTCGGCTCCAAAATCACTGCAGGTGGTGAGTGCAGCCATGAAATTAAAAGACGCTTACTCCTTGGAAGGAAATGTATGACCAACCTAGGCAGCATATTCAACAGAAGAGATTACTTTGCCAACAAAGGTCTGTCTAGTCAAGGCTATGGTTTTTCCAATAGTCATGTATGGGTGTGAGAATTGGATTATTAAGAAAGCTGAGCACCAAAGAATTGAGGCTTTTGAACTGTGGTGTTGGAGAAGACTCCTGAGAGTCCCTTGGACTTCAAGGAGATCCAACCAGTCCATCCTAAAGGAGATAAGTCCTGAATGTTCATTAGAAGGACTGATGTTGAAGCTGAAACTCCAATACTTGGGCCGCCTGATGCAAAGAGCTGACTCATTTGAAAAGACCCTGATGCTGGGAAAGATTGAAGGCAGGAGGAGAAGGGGATGACAGAGGATGAGATGGTTGGATGGCATCACTGACTCAATGGACATGAGTTTGCGTGATCTCTGGGAGCTGGTGATAGACAGGGAGGCCTGGCGTGCTGCAGTCCATGGGGTCACAAAGAGTCAGACATGACTGAGCTACTGAACTGAACTTAAGAAAGAGAGTATAATCTGCTGGCAGATGTTTTATTTAAAATTTTAATAGCCCACAATGGAAATATTTAAAAAGTTGCACTTGTGATATAAATTCTGTGTCTGTCATGCTTCAGCAGACCACCTTTTCCCTTATTTCTTCTCTTCAGCAAAGCAAGTATGATCCCCATGACTTCTCAGTTTAGGGAGGAGGATTCCTCTTTTGTTTCTCAGTATAATTCCTTATTCCTTTGCTTCTTCAGCAACATCTGTCAAAATTCTCCCCTCTGCCAAGGCCTCATGTAGGTTCTGAATCCACCTACAAGAAGCTGGCACTAAAATACTTCATTACCACTAACCGAGCAACTGGATACTGGGCATTATGCTAGATTTGAGTAGACTGTTCCTGCAAATCAATCCTCAAAACAAGTATATAAATTGGACTTTATTCTACAAATGAAAAAATCAACACTCAGAGAGATTAAACAACTCCACCAAAGTTCCACAGCTAGCAGGTAGCAGTCTGACTCCAACGCCTGATTCATTTCTACCATGGATGGACCACTTTCTCTCCTTCTTCAGCTAACCTACGCCTGCATCTCTATTTTCTGTGGTTACTCTCAGTGATCATAGGAAACTCAGAGGTCACATCACTGTAAGGAATATTTTTCCTTACCATGGTTACTCTGGTTAAAAAAAAAAAGGAATAACCCATCTCCATCTTTGTATACACTGGGTTTATTCTCAAAAAGCTGTTGGGATCCAAAGCCAAAGTGCAGACTAAGTGCAGAGAAAACTGCAGGAGAAGGAAGGCAAAAATCAAATGGAGCATCTTAGAAGATCTGCAAAGCCCTAAATCTGTGTGAGGTGCAGGGCAGATGGAGCAGAGGTGGAATATGCAGCCTCAGCAGGTATGTATATATGTACGTATGCTGCTGCCACGTCGCTACAGTCAGGTCGGACTCTGCAACCCCACAGACGGCAGCCCACCAGGCTCCCCCGTCCCTGGGATTCTCCAGGCAAGAACACTGGGGTGGGTTGCCATTCCCTTCTCCAGTATGTGTGTGTGTGTGTATAGTGACGTGTGTGTGTATGTGTGTGTGTGTAGACATATTAGGGTTTCCCAGGTGGTACAGCTGGTAAAAAGTATGTCTGCCATTGCAGGAGATCAAGAGATGAGGGTTCAATCCCTGGGTCAGGAAAATCCCCCAGAGTAGGAAACAGCAACCCACTCCAGTATTCTTTCTTGGAAAATTCTGGGAAGAGAGGAGCCTGGCGAGCTACAGTCTATGGAGTCGCAAAGAGTAGGACACAAGTGAGTGACTGAGCACACAAGCACGTGGACATATAAACACACAGAGATATAGATGCCTCACAGTCGACACATTTTCTTCAAAGACAATATATGAAAGAAATCACAATGCTGTACTCAGTGTTTTATATACATATAAAACAAGTTATATTAATATATAACAATAACAATATAACTTGCTTTTATAACTTACTCATCCTGCCGCCTTTTACCACTGAGCCACTTTTTGGACATGATTAGAAAGCAACAAGGAGAAGGCGATGGCACCCCACTCCAGTCCTCTTGTCGAGACTCCCATGGACGGAGGAGCCTGGTAGGCTGCAGTCCATGGGGTCGCTGAGGGTCGGACACGACTGAGCGACTTCACTTTCACTTTTCACTTTCATGCATTGGAGAAGGAAATGGCAACCCACTCCAGTGTTCCTGCCTGGAGAATCCCAGGGACGGGGGAGCCTGGTAGGCTGCCGTCTATGGGGTCGCACAGACTTGGGCACGACTGAAGCGGCTTAAGAGCAGCTGCAGCAGAAAGTAACAAAACGGGGAATAAACAAGTAGCCGTGTCACAACCCAAGCTGATAACAGTAAGAATCTGCATGGGAACTAAAGCCATGGAAGACTTGGCCATTCAGGTCCATTTACCTCTTGGTACTGGTAATTTCTGGACTTGCACATTTACTTGGTGGTTTTCATTTGTACAAGTAAGTGGGCTTCATTAATGGGCTTCCCAGGTAGCACTAGTGGTAAAGAATCCACAAGAGACACAGTTTCAATCCCTGGATCAGGAAGATTCCCTGGAGATAGGAAGTGGCTACCCACTCCAGTATTCTTGCCTGGGAAAATCTCATGGACAGAGGAGCCTGGTGGGCTATAGTCCACGGAACTGCAAAGAGTTGGACACAGCTGAGCACAATAGATGTTGGATGGTTGAATAAATGACTAAATATGATGCTCTGTCCTATGACTGGACATCATCTGGGATGCCTTACATCCATCTGGACCTATATGATTCCTACTCAATATTCAAAATTTAGTTCAAAGCTGAATTCTTCCATTCTTCTCTGTCTGAAGCATTATAGAGTTGATATTTTAGTTTATTTGGGCTCCCATGACAAAAATACCATCAGCTGAATGGTTTAAATAACAAGTATTTGTTTCTCACGGTTCTAGAGGATCAAGGATGGCTCACTTGTCACTGTGTTCTCACAGGGAAAATGAAGGGAGGTCTCTCCAGGATCTGTCTTATCAGGGCACTGAATTGATTCATGAGGATGCATGGGGAATCATGATTCCATCCTCATGATTCAGTCCCTTCCCAAAGGCCTCTCTTCCTAATAAGATCACTTTTGGGGGGTTAGGATTTCATTGCATGAATTTGGGAGGACAGAAACATTCAACCCCAAAATGGTTAGTGAATATATAGAATTTCTAATATGATTAATTAGGTTGACTTCTGTGGGCTTGAAGGCAGGAAGTAGCAACATACTTGCCAATGGTTTGTCCCCACTGAGTTCCTCTCTTTAACTTCATATTTGGAAAAATTAGAGGCAAAGAGAAGTGACTGTCTCAAGATCACACAGTCAGCAGCCAGTTACTGGCAGGAACAGAAAGAAATTCAGGCTTCTATCCTCAATCCAAGTTCAGTATTCCTTCCACTTATCTTAAGAGTCATGGATTGTAAAACTTCAACACTTCTGAGTGTTAAAGGCTAATTATTATTTTTCAATGCATGCAAAGATGCATCCATATGGTATATTCTCATAGGTTATCATGTGAGAAAGTGTGAGTAGGAAGGAGTTCAGATAGTTCACTGAAGAGACAACATTTCTGCATCTGTAAAGAGGACGGTAAGCATGCAGCCAGCAGTAAGTGCTTCTGTTTTTTCGGCACTGCCTGAAAATTCATGACAGACATGGTAGCTGATAAGGCTGAGGAGCAGTGGGAGTCTGATCCAGCACGTTTGAATGAAAGGATGAAACAAATGAAACAAACTTTTTTGAAGCCAGAGCAGCAGTAATCCCTCCTGTGTATGCTTTAGTGAATTTGGCCTCCCAGATATAGATTTGTAAAGAACAAAGTAGCAGCCTATGGATGGCGATGGGAAAACCAGCTTTACAAGCAAAATCTCAGAAGGAAGGTGGGGAAAATGAAGAGAAGGGATGTGAGAAAAATGAAGAGAAGTGTGGAGGATGGTTCAAAATATCTATTGTTCATCGCTTTTGTTTCCTCAAATACAATTCTATTGTCCCCACAATTTATTTTTAGATGGATGATAGCACATCACATATGAAAAGGATAGGTTACAAAGCGCTACTTTTACGGTAATACCTTAGTATGGAAATGTGTAGCTTACAGGGTGCTCTTTTAAGTTATATTCATTATCTCATTTGGTTCTTATGACAATACCATGAGGAAGGTGTTGCCCTCTGGAGGGTGGTGTTTTGTCCTTATCCCAATGTTCTAAAGGAAGAACGTGTGGCAAGGGCTTGGCCACTGGGGTAGAGCAAGCACAACGCAGACTCAACCCCTGTGCTCTTTCGACTGTGCTGGAAAGTGACTGCACCCTACTGGGTTCCAGAGCTGATCTTGTAACAGACAGGCATTTTTTAACTGGTTCCAAAACTGGGACAATTGTCTTTGTCTCTGTCCCTTCTTTCTGTCTACCCTTCCTTCTTCCCCTCGCCTTCCTGTGGACAACAGCCTCTGTCTCTTGTCCTCACATTCTTCTTTTTTCCCTCTGTCTCTCTCACGTTTGCTCTCAGCGGACTTCCTCCCTTCTCAGTCTTTCTGCTTCCCGGAGAAGTGCAGGACTTTTGCCTAATCCACCTTTAAATGATACGATTTTGAAATCTTAAAAAAGTAAGGGTGTTTCCTAAACATTCTGAAACAAAAAAGTATACATAGAGAAAAGACAAGATTTCCAGATGCATGTATGTGGAGACGGCAATGGCAACCCACTCCAGTACTCTTGCCTGGAAAATCCCATGGACAGAGGAGCCTAGTAGGCTGCAGTCCATGGGGTCGCGAAAAATCGGACGTGACTGAGCGACTTCACTTTCACTTTTCAGTTTCATGCATCGGAGAAGGAAATGGCAACCCACTCCAGTGTTCTTGCCTGGAGAATCCCAGGGACCGGGGAGCCTGATGGGCTGCCGTCTATGGGGTCACACCGAGTCGGACACGACTGAAGCAACTTAGCAGCAGCAGCAGCAGCAACAGCATGTGATAGTAAGTGTAATATTGTATTCTCTATGTCACAGGTAATATAGGAAACTATGTCTGATAGATACAAAAAAACACACAGGCAAACTCCACCCAGAGAATGGAATGATTGCAAAGCGAGGGATATTATGAGCTCCAGTGACGAAAAGTGAAAATTTCCCACCATCTGGGAAACCAGTGGTGTCTGAAAAATAAGCTGATGTTCATCTAAACTCATTTCCCATATTAAGTCCTTTCAGGTTATTGTCAATAAAGTCTGGGTCATGTTTCTGCAACTGTAGGTTCCTGCTGACATTTTGATCAGTTAGAATAGCTTTAAGAACTAAATGTTGTCCATAACTTCCCTATCAAGAAGTTCAGATAACTGACCTGTACTTATAGAACTAAAAGGAAAATAGAGAAATAAAACTAAATTTACTGTATGGTAAAACTTTGGGGCTTCCCTGGTGGTTCAGATGGTAAAGAATCTGCCTGCAATGAGGGAGGCCTGGGTTCAATCCCTGGGTCGGGAAGATCCCCTAGAGAAAGGAATGGCAATACACTCCAGTATTCTTGCCTGGAGAATTCCATGGAAAAAGGAGCTTAGCGGGCTACAACAGTCCATGGAGTCACAAAGAGTTGGACATGACTGAGCAACTAACATGGTAACACTTATACATGAAACCTTAAAGAAAAATTCAGACTCACAAAAGCAGAGAGTAGAAAAGTGGTTGCCAGGAGCTGGGGAATGGGAGAAAGAGGCAGAAGTTGGTAAAAGGGTACACTTTTCAGCTTCAAGATTCTGAGGCTCTGATGTGTTACTTGGTGACAACAGTCGATAACACTGTGTTGTATAAGTAAAATTTGCTAAGAGAACAGAACTTAGATATCCTCAAAAACAACAACAACAAATTTTTTTTAAATGTACCACTGATTTCTATTTCTGTTCCTTTGACTTTACCTGGAAAGCTGGGCCACCACTGAAGGCAACTATCCAGGGCTTTAAAATCCAGTCATGCATTTGTGTAACATCATAAACCCTAAACAGACAAGAGATGATGTTTGTAATTGGTAGCCATGAACAATGAAATGTACTTTCAACTTGTTAACTCTGATGCAGACAATTTGAGGTTTTCTTCCTCGGTTCCTGGGGTGTATGCAGCTTCATGGCTCCTGCCTGAAGCTTTAAAAAAAAAAAAAAAATGACGTAGCAGCGGGAAGAGACTTGTCCCTAGTCTGAGCCTAACTTCTGCTCAGCTGCCATTTGTAAAAGGAACCCACGTATTTCCAAGCTCATGGTCGAAAAGCTGTATCTGGAACATGTAGAGAATTTACACAGACTCCTAGTATGTGGCTGAAGTAGAGAAGATACAAATCCAGTGCTTCACAGTACAACAAAATTTCCAAAAGCAGAAATAGATACTTGGGTTAGCAAAATCCACAGGTCACCAGATAGGATAACTTTCCAGTCAGTTCCTGTGTCATATCTTTAGTTTCTGCTCACTTTCTCCACCAGTGACATGCAAGATCTTTTAGGAGGTGGTTTCATTTGGGTCATTTTGAGTTGGTATTGCCAGCTTGTTTTTCCTCCCTACATCATTCATGACTTGGAACACACTCTGATAAGAACACACTGCAATGAGGGAAAGAGCTGTGACCAGTTAAGACGTATGTGGACAAGATCGCAGCCTGAACTTTGGGAGCAGCTTTTAATTCCACAAGCTGCTGTTGTCTTAAGCACTTACATTATGGCCTGAAAAAGACAAATAGTCTTCTGAAAATATCTCTACAGGAAGAGCCTTTTCCCCAGTACCTATAAAACATTCATAACACCTTCATTGTGCTGTAAATCCTTAGCAGGAGTTGATAACAGTGTATGAATTTTTAATGTAACATTTATAAATGGTTATTAAAACTATCCTTAAAGTAAAGTGTCAGTTTATTTTTAATTAACTGTTGGCTATTTAAGCTCCCAGATGGCCTGGGGAGAGACCAACAGGCCCACATGTCAATTACCTTCCCTCCTGCCCCATCTTTAACCCTTTGCTGTCTGCTGTCATGAAGGCCAGTGCATGTAAGCTCTAATAACTGTATGACATTTGCAGATACTGTCTCAGGAATGTCTTATAAAATGGTCCTGGAGTCAGCTATCATGGCTGCCAAAAAAAAAAAAAAGAAAAAAGAAAAACCTGAGGAAAGCATCACCCATCCTGAATCCTCACAGCCCAAGACAACTTGTACATACCTACGCCCAGCAAGAGAAAAAACTGGGACAAAAATGGGTAGATTCTAGAACACTAGATCTGAGACTCAGGATTCCACCTCAAGCTCAGGGACATCCATCCTACACGTGTGGTCCCGAGAAAATTTCAGCTTCCTGGAACAGACAGCTCTCTCTCACTTTGTTGTAAGCATCAAATTAAAGTTGGGCATGAAGATATTTTATGATTATGAAAAGCTGTCCACACATATGGTCTGCTCTTATATCATCTTCCAATTATTCGTCATGTTTCCTCACGGTTTCCTGATGTGAACTTCCCCCGGGTGTAGATATTTCGTTTTCAGGACTCCAGAAGACAGGAAAACCCGTCTTGTCATTTGCTTTAGAGTGCCATTCTTTCCTAGACTTGGAAGGATGATGTCACTCAGGGCACCTACTCTCTCTGCATTATCACCTGAGAAGGCCTGTGTGACTTTGAATGGCAGTCCCAGGAGCAAGAAGCTTACTATGCATTGTCATTAGAAAACCCAACTGTTAGCAAGATGGGCTTGGTTCCTTTGGGGTCTCAGATTCTCCAGATACATACATTTTGCTGATTCTCACCAAGACGTGTGGAACAGATTCTACTGGCAACCTGGGTTGTGATTCTTTGCCTATGTTGTACTACACATCCCAACATTTCTGCCTTCCCTTCATTTGCTTCCAGATAGCATTACCCAGCCAAGCATGGGGCATGTAAGAATCCAAAAATCTGGCCCTCACAGGATACATGTGAATGTGTATATGTTTGTGAGCACATGTGTTTAAGTGTGCGCTGGTATTAATATAAACATGTAAGTGTCTGACATCAGTCTGGAAGACTTCTTAATGTTCCTCAACAAATGGAAAAATTAAATCTGGGCATGCACTCAAATTCCTTAGAACAGTAGTCAAAGCCCTTCGTGGGTAGCCTGGGATTTGTCTGTGGTTCATTCTCCTACCAATGCAGCTCTTCCACTTTGGGCTCTAGAAAGACTGAATTACTCACCATTCCTCTGAATGAACCACACTTGCTTTATGCGTCATAGAACTGGCACATACGGTTTCTACAGCTAAGTGAAAGTTGCTCAGTTGTGTCCAACTCTTTGCAACCCCATGGACTATACAGTCCATGGAATTATCCAGGCCAGAATACCGGAATGGGTAGTTGTTCCCTTCTCCAGGTGATCTTCCCAATCCAGGGATCAAACGCAGGTCTCCCACATCGCAGGTGGATTCTTTACCAGCTAAGCCACCAGGGAAGCCCCTACAGCTAGGAGTATTATTTAATACCTGGAAAATGTCTAAACATTCTTCAATATTCCTCTCAGCTGCTGGTCTCTGGGAAGTCTGTCCTTCACATATAACCCCTGGGTTACCTCCCATTACGACATTTATCACATTACATGGCAATTTCTTGCTTATGTTTTTGTTTCCTTTATGAGTGTGAGCTTTGGTAAAGCACAGACTAAATGTCTTATTTGTCTATCAGCCATTGTTCACACAGCAGACACACATCAATCACTTGTTGAGCAAGGAAGAATAGATATGTTCCAATACAGGCTTTTCAAGTTCCACTGGTCACATTAAAAAGGCAAAATGATTAATTCTCTTTTGTTTTATGCTGCTGAATATTAACCAAGAGTTTATTTTGTGATTAGGAATGATGATGTGTTCAACTTATTTCAGACAGAATAAACTTGAGATGTTTGCGAAACATCTGAGTTCTAATTAGAAGAAAACTGTATGTTTGGTGAAAGGGGTTTGGGCCGTGACTATGCATACAAGGCGTTTCTGAGCACAGTGTGACTAAATGTTTGTGCAAAGAAAAACAAAAAAGAATATGGAAGAGAAAACTAGACTTGGGGTTAAACATAGCAGATTTAACATAGACTTTTCCTTGATCTTTTTCAAACCCTCCTAAAATGATAAAATGATACTGATGGACCAAAAAAGAAATAAATCTATGGCATAAAAGAGAATGAGAGAAGGGTTGACAGATAAGGAGAAATGTCAGTGGAATTATAATAGTAAAAGCCTGTGGGTGAGTAGTCACTGAGCCCATCAGAGAGGGCCAAGTGATTGGTATGGAATCTGGAAGAGTCAGGCAATATGCAACTCTGAAGTCAGGGACAATGGGAGAACTGCAAATAAGAGGGTTGGTTGAATGTGAATGTGTATGCATTGAGCAGTTGGGTGTGTGTGTCAGTCGCTTAGCCATTGAGCAGTTAGACCCTCAGAAAAACTTCAAAAGTGTCACGCTTTTATAAGGCAAGACAGGAGACTTAGTCTTAATGGTTGACTCAGAGGGACTAGAGCAGGTAGCCTTGCCCTCCTCCGGGGATCTTCCCAACCCAAGGATCGATCCCAGGTCTCTGGCACTGCAGGCAAATTCTTTACCAGCTGAGCCACCCAGGAAGCCCAAGAATACTGGAGTGGGTAGCCTATCCCTTCTCCAGCACATCTCCCCGACCCAGGAATTAAACCAGGGACTTCTGCATTGCAGGCAAATTCTTAACCAACTGAGCTATGAGGGAAGCCCATTCTCAGGAACACTAGGCACAAATGAGGCTAGACACAAAGCAAGGCATGGAAGACACATACATTGATTGGAAGTCTGCCCCTACTTGGTGTCCAGAATCCTGGAAACAAAGTTTATATTCTCCAGACACTCATTGCCGGGGAAAGTGGTCCAAAGGAAGAGACTTATGTTAGCGGTCATCTGCTAATATAAAGGTCAAGTTCTGTCTCCACCACCTTTCAGTAGAGCCCACAAGTGTACAAGATGTGTTCTATGCATTGCTCCACAGACACTTCTTAGTCAGATAGATTAGAGAGATTGTAGGTATAAACAAAATATAGATTTAAAATTAAAGCTCTTATGAAAGAGATCAAAACAAATGTATATTATAAAAGGAATGCCAAGGAAATAAAAATAATGTAAACAGCACAAAGAAATGCCTGGAAAAATATAATTATTCCTTTGTGAGAAAAAAAGATATTTAATCAATGAAACATACACAAAATGTTGCAAAAATGTTATACAGCAAAGGAAAATTATCTTGAAAACTGAAAACACAGAAGCAAAAATTAAACATGTGGATGCATGTATATATATGTGTGTGTTTATATATATATATATACTCAAAAGAATGATGCAATGTTAAAGTAAAGAAAATCTCTCAGAAAGTAAGTAGAAAAATATATATGAAATAGGAAATAAAAAATACAATAGAAGATTAATACAGAGAATCTAATATCTGACTAAAGTAACTTGCAGATAACAGACAAAATGGAAAGAAGGTATTTACCAAAGAAATAATTCAACAAGGGCTCATGGAATGCCCAGAATATCAAAATATAATCATTATAAGATTTCAGAACATGACAAATAAATCAAATATTGTTAAAGCTTCCAAGAAATATGAAATAGATCATATATAAAAGGACTGGGAATTAGAATGGCATTGCTAAGTCACTTCAGTTGTGTCCGACTCTGTGTGACCCCATAGACGGCAGCCCACCAGGCTCCGCTGTCCCTGGGATTCTCCAGGCAAGAACACTGGAGTGGGTTGCCATTTCCAGAATGGCATTAGGCTTTCTAAAAACAATATTGGAATCTGCCAGACAGTAGTGTAGTATCTTAAAAATCCTGAAAGAAATTCATTTCACACCTAGAATTCTATACACAGACCATTATTTAATAATAATAATATTTTAGACATCCAGGGGAGAACACAGAAACTTAATCATTTTGTACATTTTTTAAGGAGAATGGAGGATGTTTGAGGAACACATAGGCAAGAAATTGGCTCCAACATGAAAGAGGTGAAAGCAAGTGCCAGTGTAACGAGTGAGGGGTGTTCTAGGTCAAAAGCTGCGAGCAGCTTCCGGACCAATATGCCGATTAGAGGAGGTGAATGGCTGCAAGGTCATGGCTCTAAGACGAGGGAAATGAAAAGGAACCAATACACTAGTGTTATCTGATGTAGTTCAGTACATTGAGAAAAATGGTTGAGACTGAATTAGTGATAAAAACACAGAAAAGTAACCAAAGCAAAAAAAAAAAAAAAGATTTCATTTTAATTTCAGGAAAAGTTTTATATATGTGCATATACACACACACACAGAACACAAACACATAATTCTAGCATGCTATGTACTTCAGCTGTGAACAATATTTATATTGTCATAATAATCTGAACTATAAGTATAAAATTGATCTAAATATATTAGAACAATGGACAAAATAACTTTAACTGGCAGATCATGTTAGAATACCGAAGTCTTTCAGAGTATGACTTTAAGTCGGCTAAACATTTTTATAAACAAATGAAACAGCATGCCTTTGTGTCCTAGGATAGAGATAAATATTTGAAGAACTCATGAAAAAAAGTTGAAAGAAGCTAACTCTGGGAAGAAGTACAGTGGAGAACTTCTTTTTAAAACTTGAATTATTTTACTTTTTAAACTATAAATATTTTGTTTAAATACTGTACACCAATAAAAGGAGGAGGAACTTGGGTGGAAAAACACATATAGAAAGGTCCAGAAGATAAAAATAGGATCATGATCAAACATTCTTGTGCTAAGATGGGAGAGGACAGAATTCCAAAAAATAAGGGGCAGGGGGCTGCAGCAGCTCAACAGTGAGAAATGCTTCAGAGATTCAAGTCAGGGTGAGGACTGAGGAAAATGTATTGAATTGGACCATTAAAGGGCCATCAATAGCATCAAGAAGGGCTGCTTCAGAAGGTCACCTGAGATTACTCCAGGTTCTGGCTGAGAAAGGTCTTGCAGATAAATTAAGGATAAATCAGACCCTTCCACCCTGGGATCACTATTCATCTGATCAACTCAGCTGTGGTCAACCTCTAATGGGAAGTTTTTCATCTTGCAGGTAAACAAAAAGGAAGGTAAGAATCGCTCTTTCTCAGGCCAGAAAGCTGCAGCTTCTCCCGAGGATCAACTCATCACCAGCTGATTATTGAGCTGCTCCTGTGCTTTGTGTTCTGGATGCAGGGGAAAAAAAATAACACATAGTTTTTGCTCTCATGGAATATATGCTCTATTTAGAGAAGAAAGATACCATCAGACAAAATAAAAGACTATAGATGGGCATGCAGAGTCAAATGATAAAGGTGTAATTTAGATTTCAGCTATTATAAAGGCTCATGAGAGCAAATAGCCAGGAAGCCTCACAGAGAAAGTCTAGGACTGAAATGAGACTTGATGGGTTGACAAGAGGGAAAAGGTGATGAGAGACGAGAAAGAATTGCTGTGGAGTTTAAGTCAGATGTGTTTCTCCAGGCACAAGCTCCAGTGTTCAGACCCCCTTTCTGAATGAATGACAGCCTCTTTCTGTTTCAGCTCTGGCACATAGTAGGAGGGAGAATTTGGACTAAGCCAGCTTCCCTAGGTCTCAATGACAGTGTCTTTGGTGATGGCCTTAGGTGATGGCACCGAGGACCCCGTCCTATAGGGACACGGTATTTTTGAATTGTAAAACAGAGAAAGAAAGCAAGCAGTGCTGGAATGTGGGTTTGGGATGTCAGACAATGTGACTGCTACTCATCATTCACTTGATTCAATGGATTCACTCAGTTGATGCACGTATAATAGGTCAGGTTTTTAAGGGAAATAAGGCAGGCATTGTACCATCTAAGATAAACATTCTACAGCAAATCATGCAATTAATCATTTAATCAGGCCATTAACATAGCCCATCAGGGTTTGCATCATCTGCTGTCCATCTCCTTCAACCTCTCATGTTCTAGAGCTCTGGTTGGGTCATCACTCAGACCTTCTCTCATTCCATAAACATGTTCCACTTCTTCTCTGCGCTCTTCTCTATTCCTCTTCACTCTTTCTCCTTCTAGAGATCTTAGTTAAAATGTCCACAGCTCAGGGAAGCTTTTACTGAAATCCCAGTTAGGGTCAGGTTACCCTGCTATCATAGCATCTAATGATCCTCTCAGTTCAGTTCAGTTCAGTTCAGTCATTCAGTTGTGTACAACTCTTTGTGACCCCATGGACTGCAGCACGCCAGGCTTCCCTGTCCATCACCAACTCCCAGAGCTTGCTCAAACTCATGTCCATCGAGTCAGTGATGCCATCCAACCATCCCATCCTCTGTTGTCTCCTTCTTCTCCTGCCTTCAATCTTTCCCAACATCAGGGTCTTTTCTGATGAGTCAGTTCTTCGCATCAGGTGGCCAAAGTATTGCAGTTTCAGCTTCAGCACCAATCCTTCTAATGAATATCCAGGATTTATTTCCTTTAAGATTGACTGGTTTGATCTCCTTGCAGTCCAAGGGACTCTCAAGAGTCTTCTCCAACACCACAGTTTAAAAGCATCAATTCTTCAAGCATCAATCAATTCTATGTCTCTCTTCTATAGCAATATTTATAAGTGTAAAAAGGAATTAAATATGTGATTTAAGTTCTGTGGCTCCTTGCTAAAATGTACGCCCCAAGAGCAGACATCTTTATATTTTATCATTGCAACCCTAAGACTTAGTATGAATATCTGCCCATAATAAGCTTTCAATGCACATTTTCTGAATGACTAGTCAGATGTACATAAAAGCTATTTTCAGGATGTTTCAGAATGCATGGGCAGCAATTTATCCTGATGAATCTCTAACTTCCTTTAACAACCTGTTAGAGATCCATCTTCTCCAGGTTTATTCAGCCATCTCTGCTTCTATTTTTATATACTTGCAAGTTCTTAAAGTTATCTCACAAATGTCAGAGCCAGAACCAAATTACGTAATCTTTGTCCACTGTCACCAGGAACCAAGGCTTTTCTTTTTCTTTATTTTTCAATTTACTTGTAAAATCAGGGGGTGAGGAGGAAGGCTACTCTAATATGGGCATTTATCACAGTATAGAAATAACTAGTAATTATGCTCTCTAAATGAACTTGACTTTATGGCTGGTGTCAGGCTTTGCTAAGTGCCCTGGGCCCAACAGAGACTAATTAGGCCTGCATTAAATATTAAAGCTTTCTGACACCCAGGTTTTGATGGTAACAGAGAGAAAAAAATCCTGTAACCTGATCTGCACCCAACAGGAGTAATTCATGTTCACTTCTTATAACAAAAGAAAATCCAATTATATAGCTGGCTGGAAGATATATTTAAAGAAGTTAATGTAAAAAAAATTGTATAAACACACATGGAGTACATAAAATAACACAAAAAGTATCAACAAATAGCTCTTGTTTGCCATCACCTACATCAAATGCCTGTTGATTGTTCCCCTATAAACCTATGTTTGCACAGGAAATAGCTTTTTGCCTATTAATGTGGTTGATGTCACATAAAGGCAGGGAGTCAGCCATGGACCTTTAAAAATTTGATAATGCCATTTGACTTAGGAAAGGCCTATTGTGCGGAGACCTCATTCACGATCCATCACAGGACCACACCTTTTTGTTCTTTCAGGTATTGAACTTGTTAAGGCGCAGCCTGCTTTTCTCATAGATGAGGCATAGCTAGGAAACATGGTCAACATGCCGGTTCAGTCCCTAAGCAGATGCATGATCTAGATAAGCCGCAGAGCCCCCTGGGGCCTTCTCTTGTCCTTTCCGTAACATGTGGCCTGTCACGCTGGTGCCCCCGTTCTGAGTGCTGAGGTAGCGCCGTGGTTTTCAGCACCCACAGCAAGCAAAACTGCAAACAAATTGTACCTGGTGTCTGGATGATAAAACAAAATAAAACCCAGCATTTTACTAGTACACATATATTTTATAAGCCCAAATGTGTGCTGTTTACTTGTTTTGAAGTCTCTTGGTGAGGGAAAAAGAACTGTTTTTAATATAATGTTTCTATAATGGAAAAGTTCAAATATAAACAAAAATAGAACTGATGGCATAAGAAACCCCCAGGCACTCATTACTCAGATTCAATAAGTCAACTAATGGCCAATTCTGTTTCATCTTTCCTCTTCCACAACCTCATTTTTTTGGAAGCAGACACCCCTCACTATATTATTTTATCTGTAAACATTTCATATGTACATTCAAAATGTAAGGACTCTTTAAAAAAATGGGGACATCAAATTTAAAATTAATGTTAGCTCCTAAATGAAAAATTAGTTATTTTGACAAACAATATAGGAATGAGAAATTCTAAATGATCATTATTTGTGGGTCAACCTCAGAATCCTATTTGTTTTTAGTTACATTTTTATGGTAGGACATGAGGTCCTGAGAACACAGAAAATACTTTCAAATAGAAGTCTTTCAGCAATGCACCTGGCAATATCAAAGAATCTTTTTCAAGTGAGCCAGATTAAGAAAAGAACTTGAATGCTACCTTTTAAAAATAAAACAAGTTAATTTATCAGCCAATCAGAGTTCTCCCATTTTGATAAAATGCAACTTACAACCTTTGGGGCACACGTTGCTGATCATTCTTCTTGTTATTACAGTTTGCAATAGATTATGATTTTAAAAGAGCTACTACAGGACTCTGTGAAAAGTATGCCCTCAGTAAGGATTTACAGACAGAAAAATGAACAGGTAAAAATGATATTTTAATCAAATATTTGTGAAACAGTGAGAGATCGGTCAAAAACTCAGAAATCAGTTCTTAAAGCCACTTAAATCCTAGATGAGCACAAAGTCTTAGAACAATGATATGGTTCAATAAATGTAAGGTATCACATTATTATTATTTTATTACTTATTATTAAAGCGAGATTACTAGATACATACCAATCTTCTTCAGTAAGCTACTGCCTATTAAATTTAGCAAAATTTGAAAATAAAGAGAAACTGTATGCAGGGGCAAGCTAAAGAAGAAGTATACAACATTGTCTAAGAGCAAAAAAATGTAAGAATACTATACTGCAAGTCAGGAGACCTGGGCTCCAGACCCTCCTTAGCTATCATTGACCTTAGTTATCTTGGATGATCATTTCCACCCATGAAGCTCTAGAAATACAATTAAATATTGAACAAAATAACTGTCCATGCCTCTTTCAATTCTTACTTCTGTGATTTATAACATATGGGCAGTGGGGACTAATTAAATAGGCAACAGGAAGGTACATCATTTGGGAAATACTGTTTCAGTAGCATTGGGGCCTGTCTGAATATGTAGGGGCAACTTAGAGTTGGTGTCAGCCCATCTCTCCACACTTGTGTTAAAAAAATAATTAGAATGTGGGTAGTCCCAGGGTTCTTTTGAATCACACAGGAAGGAGGGCCTCTCTGAGTTTATTAGAAGGGAGCATGATTTCCCTATGAAAGGGTGGTGTAATCAATTTGGAGACTATAGAATCTTTCATTCCCTGGTGTGAGAGCAACAGCCTTCAAAGCCAGACTTATTTATTTATTTTCCCATTTTCTTCTCCTGCCCCCTCCACTGAAGCACATTATGAAATTATGGAAAGCCATTTTCTATCCAAAGGCAGCTGGTTGCCACGGGTTACGAGAGCCTTATCTGTCCCCAGGGTGATTTTGCTGACTGAAGCCTTTACAGGTGGGAGGGGCTGAAGAGAAGGAGGGAGAGGCAGGCAGGACCAAATCCTCTAGAGATGGGGCTCTTCTGAACGTGTTAGGATGCTGCCTCTGAGGCCCAAGGGTCTCCTACAGGCCTGGCATGGAATATGAACTTGTCTGAGGCAAAGGAGGTTGAGGGAAATGGGGTAAATAAGTGGTCTGGAAAATGCTTGGAAATATATTTCAGATAATGAGAGGACTAAAAAGGTCACAGCATGTTGAAAGTCAGGAATCACCTCATTAAAGATTGGATATCTCTCACTGTCTTTCTCTCTCTCTTTCTTCTCTCCCTTCTCCACTCCGAATACTGTTTGTTCTTGTTGTTCAGTTGCTAAGTTGTCTGCAGCTCTTTGTGACCCTATGGCCTGTAGCATGCCAGAATCCTCTGTCCACCATCTCCTGGAGTTTGGTTAAATTCATGTCCATTGAGTGGGTGATGCTGCCTAACCATCTCATCCTTTGCTGCCCCGTCTCCTTTTGCTTTCAATCTTTCCGAGCATCAGGATCTTTTACAATGAGTCAACCTAATACTGTTAAATACTGTTCTTTTATTTTTTATTTTTATTTTTTTTTGTTGTTATAGTCAATTTTAATTAAACATAGGTAATGGGGTTCTTTGCACTTTTTTTAAAATTTTATTTTATTTTTAAACCTGAAACACTGTATTAGTTTTGCCAAACATCAAAACGAATCCGCCACAGGTATACATGTGCTCCCCATCCTGAACCCTCCTCCCTCCTCCCTCCCCACACCATCCCTCTGGGTCGTCCCAGTGCACCAGCCCCAAGCATCCAGTATCGTGCATTGAACCTGGACTGGCAACTTGTTTCATACATGATATTACACATGTTTCAATGCCATTCTCCCAAATCTTCCCACCCTCTCCCTCTCCAACAGAGTCCATAAGACTGTTCTATACATCAGTGCCTCTTTTGCTGTCTCGTACACAGGGTTATTGTTACCATCTTTCTAAATTCCATATATATGTGTTAGTATACTGTATTGGTGTTTTCCTTTCTGGCTTACTTCACTGTATATAATAGGCTCCAGTTTCAGCCACCTCATTAGAACTGATTCAAATGTGTTCTTTTTAATGGCTGAGTAGTACTCCATTGTGTATATGTACCACAGCTTTCTTATCTATTCATCTGCTGATGGACATCTAGGTTGCTTCCATGTCCTGGCTATTATAAACAGTGTTGCGATGAACATTGGGGTACACGTGTCTCTTTCCCTTCTGGTTTCCTCAGTGTGTATGCCCAGCAGTGGGATTGCTGGGTCATAAGGCAGTTCTATTTTCAGTTTTTTAAGGAATCTCCACACTGTTCTCCATAGTGGCTGTACTAGTTTGCATTCCCACCAACAGTGTAAGAGGGTTCCTTTTTCTCCACACCCTCTCCAGCATTTATTGCTTGTAGACTTTTGGATCGCAGCCATTCTGACTGGTGTGAAATGGTACCTCATAGTGGTTTTGATTTGCATTTCTCTGATAATGAGTGATGTTGAACATCTTTTCATGTGTTTGTTAGCCATCTGTATGTCTTCTTTGGAGAAATGTGTATTTAGTTCTTTGGCCCATTTTTTGATTGGGTCGTTTATTTTTCTGGAGTTGAGCTGTAGGAGTTGCTTGTATATTTTTGAGATTAGTTGTTTGTCAGTTGCTTCATTTGCTATTATTTTCTCCCATTCTGAAGGCTGCCTTTTCACCTTGCTAATAGTTTCCTTTGATGTGCAGAAGCCTTTAAATTTAATTAGGTCCCATTTGTTTATTTTTGCTTTTATTTCCAATATTCTGGGAGGTGGGTCATAGAGGATCCTGCTGTGATGTATGTCAGAGAGTGTTTTGCCTATGTTCTCCTCTAGGAGTTTTATAGTTTCTGGTCTTACGTTTAGATCTTTAATCCATTTTGAGTTTATTTTTGTGTATGGTGTTAGAAAGTGTTCTAGTTTCATTCTTTTACAAGTGGTTGACCAGATTTCCCAGCACCACTTGTTAAAGAGATTGTCTTTAATCCATTGTAGATTCTTGCCTCCTTTGTCAAAGATAAGGTGTCCATATGTGTGTAGATTTATCTCTGGGCTTTCTATTTTATTCCATTGATCTATATTTCTGTCTTTGTGCCAGTACCATACTGTCTTGATAACTGTGGCTTTGTAGTAGAGCCTGAAGTCAGGTAGGTTGATTCCTCCAGTTCCATTCTTCTTTCTCAAGATAGCTTTGGCTATTCGAGGTTTTTTGTATTTCCATACAAATTGGGAAATTATTTGTTCTAGCTCTGTGAAGGACAACGTGGAAGAAATGGACAAATTCTTAGAAAAGTACAACTTTCCAAAACTGGACCAGGAAGAAATAGAAAATCTTAACAGACCCATCACAAGCACGGAAATTGAAACTGTAATCAAAAATCTTCCAGCAAACAAAAGCCCAGGTCCAGACGGCTTCACAGCTAAATTCTACCAAAAATTTAGAGAAGAGCTAACACCTATCCTGCTCAAACTCTTCCAGAAAATTGCAGAGGAAGGTAAACTTCCAAACTCATTCTATGAGGCCACCATCACCCTAATACCAAAACCTGACAAAGATCCCACAAAAAAAGAAAACTACAGGCCAATATCACTGATGAACATAGATGCAAAAATCCTTAACAAAATTCTAGCAATCAGAATCCAACAACACATTAAAAAGATCATACACCATGACCAAGTGGGCTTTATCCCAGGGATGCAAGGATTCTTCAATATCCGCAAATCAATCAATGTAATACACCACATTAACAAATTGAAAAATAAAAACCATATGATTATCTCAATAGATGCAGAGAAAGCCTTTGACAAAATTCAACATCCATTTATGATAAAAACACTCCAGAAAGCAGGAATAGAAGGAACATACCTCAACATAATAAAAGCTATATATGACAAACCCACAGCAAACATTATCCTCAATGGTGAAAAATTGAAAGCATTTCCTCTAAAGTCAGGAACAAGACAAGGGTGCCCACTTTCACCATTACTATTCAACATAGTTTTGGAAGTTTTGGCCACAGCAATCAGAGCAGAAAAAGAAATAAAAGGAATCCAAATTGGAAAAGAAGTAAAACTCTCACTATTTGCAGATGACATGATCCTCTACATAGAAAACCCTAAAGACTCCACCACAAAATTACTAGAACTAATCAATGACTATAGTGAAGTTGCAGGATATAAAATCAACACACAGAAATCCCTTGCATTCCTATACACTAATAATGAGAAAACAGAAAGAGAAATTAAGGAAACAATTCCATTCACCATTGCAATGGAAAGAATAAAATACTTAGGAATATATCTACCTAAAGAAACTAAAGACCTATATATAGAAAACTATAAAATACTGTTCTTTTAAAATAATAGCAAATCAGATTAAGAAGTCAGTGTAGTTTTCTATTACATATTGAATTTCTTCCACATTCTCCTACCCCCCAGTAAGAGCTCATTCAACCTCTGTTTGAATTCCTGGACGGACAGGGAGCTCAATTCCTCTTAAGCTTAGTCATTCTGTTGTAAGTTTATCTGCATTAATATTGATAATGAAGTCTAATATTTACTTGATAATTGCCACATCTTGGCCTCCAGACTAATTCTCTTATTTTACCCTCATAACTAATTAATGAAATTGATATACCTATTTCTCAGATGAGAAAACTAAAGTTCAGGGCCATATATCAAAAAACTAGAGAGGTTTAAATTTGATTTAGTGTATGAAGGATTCCAAAGTTCTGCTCTTTCAACTGTGCTGATATGCATATTGTATGCTTATGTCCTCTTTCTCTCTCTAAGGCTAAGCATCTCTATTACTCCAGTTTCAAGCCTTTATTCCCATCACCTTCCTGGTGACCTTCTGGGTCTTCTCCCTGTGCAAATATCATCCATATATTAACATGTCCTAAACTATTTATTTAGTCTAGGCTGTCTGGCCACCTAATAGAAAAGCCTCTCTTCTAGTCTCTAATTTCTACTTCTATTAATTCATTCTGAAGCAAATGTATTTTTTCTGGTCTCCACATGTACTATATTCCTGAAACACTTTGAGCCAGCTGAAAGCCTCAAGCCTATTTCACCCCTGCTGAGTTTAACTTATGTTCTTCCTATCTTCTGTATTTTTTAAGTGAATTGTGGCAAGTGTTTACATTTCTTCATGTGGAATTTCATCTGGTTAGTTTTCTCATTCCAGGTCATGGAAACCTCTTTACATACTAATCTTTTCATGCAACATATTTGATTTGACCAACAACCTATGACTCATTCCCTGTCATAAATTAAAATAGTATGATCATTATCAAGAATGTAGACAAAGATGTAACCTCCTGTACAGAAATCAACAACTGGTATCAGATTACCTAGTAAAAGGATATTGGAACAGGACACAAAAGGAAGATGTCTTTGGGGAAAAGACTGGCTAAAAATGGCATCAGTTTCTAGCTCCATGGTTGCTAGCGGCAAGTAGGCTAGAGGAAGGTATTCTGTGCTAAGAACCAAAGCTAAAAACATGAAAGCCTCTACAGAGACTGGCTCTCTTTACACATAATGCTAACAGTGCTTTTTAAATTACTTCAGAAATCAGACAAACATCAATGCAGTTAGCAAATAACTAATAGCCCCTACCAGACAGGTATCAAAAATGTCTTTTTTAAAAAATAATTTATTCCACAAGTGTCTGTCCTTATAGTTGTTGCCCTGCCCTCATGGAGCTTACAGAGCAGTGAGGGGGGAAAAGAAAATCCACAAACCAATTGTGATTAGAAGTATAAAGAAGATAATTGAGTTTTGAATAGGTGGAATAATTTAGATTAATAATTTCAGAATGCTTCTCTAAAGGAATAACTTTTAAAGTGAGACCTGAAGGATCTATAGTTTTATTTGGGCAAAGAATAGGAAAAAAAAAAAAAAAAAGATTTTTTCTGGTAGAAAGCTTTGAGAGAAAAAAAAGGAAATTTTAGGGAACTAAAAGAGAAAAACAAATAGCTGAAGAGCAATGAGCAAGGAGGCTGGTGAGCTGTAAGGTGTGAAATGCAGACAGGAGTAGGTCACATAAGGTCTTTGCAAAAGAAGCTTGCATATTATTCTAAATCTAATTAAAGTCTATAGAAGGGTTTAAGAAAACGATAACTTAATTAGATTTGTATTTAAAGAAGATAGATTTGGCTGTGATGGAGAAATAAAGTGAAGGAAGTTAAGAATGAAAATAAGTAGATCAGTTAAGGGGTGCTGCAGGGTCGAGATCAAGGGAGACATGGTGATCCTTATATTTCAGTAGTACCATTGAAAAAGGGAGAGAAATTGAGGCTCTTTTCAGGTAGGTTGCAGGGGACTTGGTTTTAAATATGGAGTAAATAAATGGTAAGTAAGCAACACATCAAAAATAAAATTCCAATAGTCCCAGGGTTTTTCCTTAGAGAATTTATAGCATTAGCAGGAAGATCAGAAAGTGGAAGTGCTAGTCACTCAGTCATGTCTGACTCCTTGTGACCCCATGGACTGTAGCCCGCCAGGCTCTTCTGTTCATGGAATTCTCCAGGCAAGAATACTGGAGTGGGTGCCATTCCCTCCTCCAGTGGATCTTCCTGACCCAGGGATCAAACCCAGATCTCCTGCATTGCTGGAAGATTCTTTAATATCTGAGCCAACAGGGAACCCAAATATGCACACAGATTAGAAAGATATATCTCAAGAGGTTTGGGGAACACAGAAGGAGCCCAGTTTGTACTGGAGGATCTCAAGGAAGACTTCACAGAGGTGGTGGCATTTGAAGCACGTCTTAACATAGGGGCTACATTTCAGGATGCAGAGATGGAAAAGTAAACACCATTATAACTATGCAGATACGTGAGTAATTTCATCTCTACAGATTTTTATGTAGTCATGTATTTGGCACAATATACTAAATGCCTACAATATGGCAAAAAGGTTATATGATTTTAAAAAGATTTTTTTGATGTGGACCATTTTTAAAGTCTTTACTGAATCTGTTACTATACTGCTTCTGTTTTATATTTTGGTCTTTTGCCTGCAAGGCCTGGGCGTCGTAGCTCCCTAACCAGGAATTGAACCAGCACCCCCTGCATTGGAAGGTGAAGTCTTAACCTCTGGACCACCAGAGAAGCCCCAAGAATTTTATACATTCTAATGCAACATTTAATGTAGAAGTAGATATTCATTTTTACCCATTTTATAGAAAAAGGAAGTTACAGAATAATTAAGGTACTCAATAGTACACACGTATATACATAATTCAGCCTGTTCTGAACTTAAATCTGTATTTAAAAAAAAATTAAATTCATAACTATAGCATCTGTCCCTCAACAACAATGCCTTATTTTTTCATAATACTTATACTATCTAATGTAATACATATTCTTTAAAAATTATAGCCTCTACCACTAGAATAGTAAGCCCTTGAAAGGTCAACATTTTCCTGTTTTGTTCACCCTTCCAATCCTCAGCGTTTGGGTAAAGACTGTACACTCAAATGATTCAGTGGGAGGAACAAATCTAAAAACTGGATGATTCTAAACCCATTTTCCTCCCACTAACCAAGATCTTCTATCAAATAGGAGTATATAGGTTTTTAATGTTATTGATCTATTTTTACCAACTCAATCCATATTTGATATTATCTTACTTTCTTTATTACCCACCAGTCAAAGATAATTTATTGACCCAGGTGCTAAGTTCTCCAGGTGACTATGAAGATATACAAGACAGACTATGCCCTCAGGAAGCATGTGATATATTTGAAGACACATGACATAATCTTTTGAAAGGTTAAATAATACTAACACAGTGATATAATCAATATCCCAAGACTGCATTAAGACAAAATTGAAGTGCCAAAAAGAACAATAAGGATAATAAATATTATGGCAGATAAGAAGACATTATTGAGGGTTGAGTTGATCTATTTTGGTTTCATAGAGGAAAATAGCTTTGACCAAGTTATTAAAGATAGGTAAGATTTCCTTAGGTAAGGAAAAAATATGAGGATGATCCAGGCTGGAGCCAAGCAGAAGCAGAAACATACAGGTGAGCCTAAACAAACTGGAGGGACAGTGCATAGATAAGGCTGGCTGGTTCAGGGAATGGGAAATAGCTGAATTTCTGGGATACTATGCCCAATGTGAGAACTGGAATTAATTCAATGAGGTTCCAAACATATCTTGATATTAAGCCATGACTTAAGATGAGTGATAAGTTTTACTTTTGAATTCTTCACGATGGCAAGGTAGGTGAATACCAATACCTCAGTGTCATACATGAAGGGATATGGGGCAGGTACTGCCATGGAAGCTTACAAGTCACAGGTCAGAAAGATCCCCTGTTCTGTCAGCAACATATAGAGAAAGATCCGCTGGAAACATAACTGGTTTGAATCTTAGGGCAAAGGCCTTGCTCCCTTGCTACTCCAGAGTGCAATGGCAAGGATAGTGTTGAAGGAGAGCTCCTTGCCAGGCTTTCTGGGGCCCATACCAGCTGTGTAGGAACTTTTTGAGAACGGCAGCCTCCAGAACCCACCTCCTTTATAAACTTCAGATTTGACTTATGGGCCAAAAGGGGTTCCCTGGTCCCTGGTGAAGGTGGAATCAGACATCTGTTTCTAAGCAACCTAAGTCTTTAGGGATAGTCTCCAAAGCAATCTCTCTCACCAGCTCATTGATGAACTGAGCATCTCAAATATGTTCTATTGATTTAGAAGAATGAGCACTGACTAATTCATTTAATTATTCAAAAATGTGTATGTGGTACCTCAGTTTAAAAGCAGTATCAGTACAGAAGTTCCCTGGTGGTCCATTGATTAACAGTCCGAGTTTTCACTGCCAAAGGCCTGGGTTCACTCTCTGGTGGGCGAACTAAGATCCTGTAAACAATGCAGCCGAAACAAATAAATGAATAAATGAAAGCACTGGACCTACTATGTGCCGTCCCTAACCTAGACATTCGTTGCACATTAGTGAATAAGACAGAGCCCCTGCTCAGGAAGGATGATGCTGTGATGAGGGCTGAGAGAGGACCAGGCACTGGATCCTGCAGGAAGGCAGGGGAGGCCCACCCAGAGGATAGCGAGGTCTAAACTGAAACACAGCGATGAGCCAGGGGTGGACTCTAGGGAGTAAGGGCTCTCCAGACAAAGAAACTGGCCCGAGCAAAGATGTAGAGTGTGTGTGTGTGTGTGTGTGTGTGTGTGTGTGTGTGTGTGCGCGCGCACGGACGCACATGTGCACACTCAGTTGCTTTTATTGTGTCCAACTCTTTGTAGCCTGCCAGGGGATTTTACCAGGCAAGAATACTGGAGTGGGCTGCCATTCTCTCCTCCAGGGGATCTTCCCGACCCAGGGATCGAACCCACATCTGCTGCATCCCCTGCATTGCAGGAGGATTCTGCAGTCCTGAGGAGCCCAAGCCACTGAGGAAGCCCGAGCAAAGGTGCAGAGATGAGGAAAAACAGAGCCTGAAAGTGATTCTTTGGAGCAGGAGCATAGGGAGAGATGGAGAAGCAGGGCCCAGATCAGCAAAGTTTTCAGGTCATGTTAAGGAATCTGACCATTGTCTAACCCTTTAAGGCTTTTTATAAGGGGGGCAGAATGGTCAGATCACGTTTGTAAAGGGTCTGCCTAACAGCACTCTGCTAAAAATATAACATGAACCACAAATACAAGCTACAAACATTAAATTTAAATTTTCTAGTGGCCACGTTTTTTAAATAAAGGAAAAGTTGAAAATAATCCTAGAAATATATTTGACTTAACACCATGTATCTAAAAAAAATGTACAGTTTCAACATGAAATCAATACAAACATTGTTAAGGTAGAATTTTGTATTATTTTATTTGTACTAAGGCTTTGGCAGCCACTGTGTACTTTATACTCACAGCACATCTCCAATTGAATGCACCACATTTCAAGTGCTCAATAGCCACGCGTGGCTAGATGTTATCCACCACCCTCCATGCAGAGAGGCCTAGAGCGTGGTGGATAGTAAAGAGTTTGGCATAAAGAATGACAGAAGTCAGGGTAAAGAAAATTAGAAGGGATTTTAAACTTAATGCTTATTGCAGGACAAACTGCAACATGGGCAGGTCCACGCTGAATTGATTCCTGGCCAGACCCAGCTAGGATGAAGCTTAGCTGTTGGGTAAAACTAAGAAATGGACAGGGATAGATACCAGGAAGGGGCAAAAGATTTTTTTTTTTTAATGTTTAAATGCTAATTATGTGTAAGTCATGTAACCAAAATATAACCAGACAGATGAACCCAATCTATGCAGATATATATGTGAAATGGCTGCAATCCCTTTTCCCAACCATCTCAGTGCATTTATGGGTCCCTACCGGCAGGCTACAGCCCACAGGGTCACAAAGAGTCAGACACGACCTAGCAACTAAACGATGACAACCGTAATCCAGTTCAGTCATCCATAATAAAACCTGAAATTCACCAAGCTTGCTGCTCTCTCATTGCTAAAGTGCAAATTCTGATTTCACTGGCCCTTATGCTTTCAAACTCCTCCTTTCTGTGAAGGGAGCAGAGCGCCACCACCTTCCTTCCACGTTGTTTTGAGTTAGAGGGGAACACCCAGCAAGACTGTGCAGGTGCAGAGGAGCTGAATGAAGACAACATCTCTTAGCTGACAGATGGACCCCTCTCCTTCCCAGTGGGCTCGCATGCTAAGAGCATCCCTTGGCAAGGACAGAGTTAATTAAGAGTCATGACACTCTTGTGAGAACCATATCTCTCCACTCACCTTCAGATACTATTGCCCAATCTCTCTAGATTCTTTCTCCCCTGATGAATAGAAAGGAAATTTCTTTCTCAGTAGAAGCACAGATCCTCCTTGTGATCTCCCTGTTTTTAGTGTGTATCTTTCTCCACAGCCTCCTGGCAGTTTTGTAACTATCTCAGAGGACGCACAACTCCCATATAAATCCATGGATCCAAATAGACACTGTGTGGATGGAAACTGAGCTAGGACCCTCAGCTTCAAAAGTCAGAGAGTCAGAGACATCTTAGGACTTCTCTGGTAGTCCAATCATTAAGAATCTGCCTTGGAAGTTAGGGCATGTGAGTTTGATCCCTGGCCAAGGAACTAAGATCCCTCTTGCTGCAGAGCAACTAAGCCAGCCTTCCACAACTACTGAAGCCCATCCACTCTGGAGTCTTCGGGACACAACTACTGAGCCCTTGGGCCACAACTAGAGAGGCTGTGCACAGCAATGAAAGATCCCACATGACACAGTGAACATCCCACATGTTGCAACTAAGACCCAATACAACCAAATAAATATTAAAAAGGTCAGAGAAATTTTCACACCAGCCTTGCTCCAATCAGAATGCCTGCGTACACTTGTATTATTTCACTAATCTACGTTTCTCTTCTATAGATGAAAAAACTGAGACTTGAGATCATCAAATAGAATGGCAGAAACAGTATTCAAACCTAAGTCTGCCTTACTCCACTGTCCATTATTTTTCTCTTGACCAAATCCGCCTCTGTATTTGGAACACGTGGGACAAATCAAGGACTCAGTCAGCAGAACTGGGGCACATATGGCAATAAGGTCTATGAAGCCAGTTAAGGTTCAGGATCAGAACTGAGCTTCAAGACCAAGGCAAAGAGAAGAGGAAAGGAGAGACTGGACGCCAAGTCTTAGAGAATACAGCTCTACAACCAACCTTCCATCAGATGAAGTTTAGGAGCATCAGGAGGTTCCCTCCAAGGCTGGACTATCTGAGTTTGAACCCTAACTCCACCACCTGCTAACTGCGTGTCTTGGGGTAAGTTACTCAATCTGCATCTGTTTCCTCATCCGTAAATACAGATAAAATAGCACTCACCTCCTAGAGTTCTTTCAAGATGAATATTGTTTTAAAATTGGGGAAAATACCTAATGCCTTTGCAATGCAATTCTGACATTAACTTCCTGGAATTATTGCAGACTTCACAGGCTAATGGCACAGGCTTGTGAAATTGCCCTCGCGTCAGATACTAGCCACAAGCTTGGGTCACCAAGCTGCTCACCATTCAGACCAACTGGCTACAGGTTCAGAAGTTTCCACCTCAGGTTCAGTAATTCTCTGCAACAGCTCACAGAAATTAGGAAAGTACTATACTATGATTAAAGTTTTATTAAAAGGATGCAAATCAGAGCCAGTAAAATGAAGACCAATATAGGGTGAGGGCTGAGAAAGTCCCAAATACAAAGATTCTGTGTTCTCAGGATGCATACTCCTCCTGGCAACCTAGACACTCCCTCCAGGTTTAGGTCATTACATGTTGGTTTTCCAAACATGACCAGCTCCCACCCTGAACCTATATTGGAATCAACCATAAGTCACCTTATTAGCATGAAGGCAGATGTCATCTGAGAAGCCCACTGTAAATAAACTTCAAGAGTGTAGAGGATCCCTGCCAAGTACAAGAGACAAAAGCCAACACAATTCTTTATTATACAATAACCTGGTATCTAGACTGTTCCATGGAAGAAAGGCTATGACAAACCTAGACAGCATATTAAAAAGCAGAGACATCACTTTGCCAACAAAGATCCATACAGTCAAAGCCACGGTTTTTTCAGTAGTCATGTATGGATGTGAGCATTGGGCCGTGAAGAAGAGTGTACACCAAAGAATTGATGCTTTCAAATTGCAGTGCTGGTGAAGACTCCAGAGAGTCTGGACTGGAGAGTCCCTTGGACAGCAAAAAGATCAAGCCAGTCAATCCTAAAGGAAATCAACCCTGGATGTTCATTGGAAGGACTGAGGCTGAAGCTGAAGCTCTAACACTTTGACCACCTGATGTGAAGAGCTGATTCATTGGAAAAGACCTTGATGCTGGAAAAGATTAAGGGTGGGAGAAGAAGTGGGTAACAGAGGATGAGACAACTGCATGGCATCCCCAACTTTAAGGACATGAATTTGAGTAAATTCCCAGAGATACTGAAGGAGAGGAAAGCCTGGCATGCTGCAGTCCATGGGGTCTCAAAGAGTCAAAAATGACTTAGGGACTTAACAACAAGCAAATTCTACATGAATACTAATACATACCAGGGCTGGCAAACATTTTCTGTAAAGGTTAAATAGCAAATACTTAATCCACCTACAATGCAGGAGACCCCAGTTTGAGCCCTGGATCAGGAAGATCTGATGGAGAAGGGATAGAATACTCACTCCAGCATTCTTGGGCTTCCCTTGGGGCTCAGCTGGTAGATAATCTGCCTGCAATGTGGGAGACCTGGGTTTGATCCCTGGGTTGGGAAGATCCCCTGGAGAAGGGAAAGGCTACCCACTCCAGTATTCTGGCCTGGGGAATTCCATGAACTGTATAGTCCATGGGGTCGCAGAGAGTCAGACACGACTGAGTGACTTTCACTTTCACTTAAGTATTGTAAACAATATAGTCTCTATAGAATATTCTTGCCTTCCTTTCTTTTTTTTTTTTTTAACAGCCCTATAAAATGTAAAAATCATTTTTAGCTCATTGACCCAACAAAAACAGATCATAGACTGGATGTGACCCACCAGCCTTAGGTTGCTGATCCCCAAAATACACCACTGTTAAGTTAAAGTATATTGTCAATAGATACTATTTAATAAGCCTATTATTGTTATTGGGCTGATGCTGTTGCTCTCATCATCATCATCATCACTGAAACAGCAGATCTCATTTCAGCTGTCGAATTCTTTGTCATTGAGTGTGTGACCGGTGCCATTCCAGCCACATGAAATTCTGGGTCATGTTCTAAGATAGTCCGCCTCAGCTATTGTTCAGAAATGAGATGTGTAAAGAGAAATAATTTCTGTTTCATGCAATGTCTGACATTTTATTTCTTGTTCTATTGTGTTGGTTCACTGAGTAACTCATTCTAAAAGGAAATGGCATTCTAGGAGTACTGTCTGTATTGTCAAAAAATAATTTTTAAATTCTCTGATTACCACTTTGCCTGAGAGGTTCTTGTCTTCTGTCTCTATTTGCCATTTCCCAAAGCGCCCTCTCTGCACTCACTATTTCCTGCCAAAAGAAAGCCGCACATCCCACGTTGCTCAGGTGAAAGGAGAAATAGCCATGAATTAGACTCCGTGTTTCCTACTTATGATTTCCATGGCTAGAATTAGTGCAAAAGAAACATTAGCAATTGCTTACCTCAAGGCTCATATAAATTAACATTAATAATGAAGAAGGGGAGAAAAGATATGGTCTTTGAGATGCAGTAACTGCTCAAAATTTTGGCACAGGACTCTGCAATATTGACTAATGAGCAAGAACCAGGGAAATCATTTTAAAGATTTAAACCACTTGTTTTTTAATTCATGTGCGTGTCAGTCTCATTTCATTCTTAAATATTTGCCCTTCATCCCCAGAAGCAAGATTTGCTCCAGGAGTGGACAAATTATGTGGCATTTGTCTAAAATGATAGGTCTAATTATTGCTCTAAAATCCTGAAATATTTTTGAGCTCTCACTAAAAAGTCAAATGCAAGGAATTCATAATGATTTTAAAATTGATTCGAGGCCCCATTTCTCTATGCTGAACCTGGGAGTCGGAGAATCAAAAAACTAACCAAAAAAAGAAAAGACTTCTTCCATCAGGTCACTTCCTGAGTTTTTTGGTGGCTGAATAAGAGAATTTGAGAGAATAGAGAATACAGGAGGTAGATGACTTTCAGTAAAACACACAGACACAGAAAATGGGTCAGACTGATTCTGATTAAGCAAGAAAGGTACAGGTATAACCTTAAAATATATGTTTCTGGAATCTTTATATTTTGTAAATGTAACTTAAAAATATGGTCAGTGCAGGCAGGCCTCCCTTTAGTCATCCCTATAGAAATGAGAGTGGCTGTCAGTATACATGTGGCATCATGTGCGCACTCCATCATGAGTACCTCCTATACGGATCCCTGTAGTGATACTTTCTGTAAAGCAAATGAATATTTTAAAACATGCAGAATCAGTTCTGGAGTTTATTGGTTGGTATGAATTACTTTCTGTGAAGAAGAGGTTGCTTAACCTGAGAACTAGCTGGGCAGTTATCACTGAAGGCAAAGCAACTGATGCCAAGTGGAGATGGACCAGGGCCTGTAGTTGTGGGTGTGGGCAGTGGTTAAATCAGAGGTGACTGAGAGCAAGGAGGCTTTTTCAAAACTGTGTTTTTACATAGGCTGTTTCCTCTTCCTGAATCTCTGCTTTCTCTCTGATTCCTCAATATGTAATGTCGAACATAAACACATCCTTTGAGCTTTATCTCAAGCAACACTTCCTTTGCCAGGCATTTTCTGCAGCCTCCCACTTGATTTGTGTCTTTCTCTTGCTTTGTTAGCACTCAGTCTATGCCTCTATTGTGGAACTTATCATTCTATTGCATCTGTTGATTTCTTGTCTATTTCCTTCTCCAGCCTGCTTCCATGATTTTAACCAAATGTGCTATATAATATAGTCAATGCTTCATGAATATTAGATGGATGAATAAAGCAGTGAATGGATGAAGGGATTCTTCTACTCTCTCAGGTGGTACTCTAAATCCTGGTAATGTGAAAGCAATACTTCCAAGAAAGAGCCTATGTATGTATAAGGAATAGTCTATGGTGCATCTATTTCCAGAGGAATTGACAGACATACTCTAGTGTTCTGATCTGGACAAAATGAACCATGATATAAGTGGTTTGTGCACATCATTTCTTCATCTTTATTAATCCCTTCTTGTTGTTATTTAGTTGCTAAGTCGTGTCTGAATTTTTGCAACCCCACAGACTGCAGCACACCAGATTTCTCTGTCCTCCACTATCTCCTGGAGTTTGCTCAAATTCATGTCCATTGAGACGGTGATCCTATCTAAATATCTCATCCTCTGTTGCCCCTTTTAGTCCCTCTATAAAACCTCTTACCACCTAGGCATTCTTTACCCTGTCAATATTCACTTCCCCTCCAGCTTTCCAGCTGCTGCTGCTGCTAAGTCACTTGTTTATATGAAGGAATATCAACAATGCCATGTAGCCATTCTTAAAAGTTTGGGTCTCAGGAGTTTATCAACCTTCTGAAGCCTATTTTCAGATTCCTGGAGTTTTGGATATCAAATTAAAAAAGACTGCTTCTTTTTAAATTATGAGATATTCTTTCTATTGAGATTAAATATATATGCAAACATATATTTATATTTTGTATATTTACAAATATAAATAAATTTACATGTATTTATATGGAGTCAGTTATATTTTTATGGAGTCAATATTAGAGATAACTGAAATATCAAAGCTATGCTATTTATGTAATTGAATTAATCCTGGGAAAGGGAACGATAGAGAGGATTTAAGTAGCAGGCCACCTGGGACATTTTGGAATTCTTTCACCAAAACAAAAGAAAAAAAACAATAGCAAGAGTTTTTTACAGGTCTATGTTTATGGATATTGGATGGTGAAAGAATTCTCTTAAACCAATTTAATACTAACATTTACTTCTTCACTGAGCCTTAGTTCTGTTATCTATAAACTGGGAATGACATTTTTTGCCTTGAATACCTAATAGACCTATGGAGAGATCCAACAATGAATGTGAAATCATTCTGTAAGCTGCTAGATGCTATATAGCATTTTGTCAACTGCTAGATGCTTCTGAGACCAGTAGAATTATTGACTTCAGTTCCTGTTCTCTGCCAAGGAAACAATAAGTGAAATTGTGTTCAAGTAATAATAGATGTCTGCTGTGTTCCTGTAATAAGGGATACTAGGAGGCTCACAAACAATACTGGTTGCCACACCAGACAGGTTGTATAAGGCATGTCTGGATACAATTAGTGAAGCACCAACATGGAGGGAACTGCTATCACAAAGGCAGTGATAGAAACATACTAAAGGATCTGTTCTTCATTCTTTCGGTGATGGAGATGGAGAGCAGAAGGATTAAGAATGCTTCCGACTATAAGAGACACTGAGTGGTTTTGAGTGTGCAGTTTTCACAGCAGGAGGAAATCTAATTGAAAAACCTGGGAAAAATTCCTCCAAGTTTCCCATCTCTAAATTGGGAAAGTAGGAGGAGGTCAGAGGATGCCACTGAGATTCTGATTAAAGATATGAATCACTTCCACCCCCTAAGGGTTCTGCACCTAATTCCACCATGACAGGGTGGTGGTCCCTTACCCCAGCAAGCAATGCCCTGACACCAGTTAGTTGTCCTATGAGTCAACTCAATTCTGACACTATTTACCTGGAGAGAGCATCAGATCCCATAGGTGAAGGGCTCAGTCTTATAAGACAGTCCCCCTACCCGCTACCTCAGATGTCAATCACAAGTCCGGGTTGTCAGACTTCTGACCACTGGCTGTAGATTAGAAGTTCCCATGACCAATCCTTGGATTTGAATAGTTTGCTAAAGCAGCTCACAGAACTCAGAGAAACCTTTTATGTATTAGATTACCAGTTTATTGGTTTCGGTGGCTCAGATGGTAATGAATCTGCCTGTAATGCAGGAGACCTGGGTTCGATAACCTTGCCTGGAGAATTCCATGGACAGAGGAGCCTGGGGTGGCTACAGTCCAAGGGGTTGCAAAGAGTCGGACACAACTGAGCAACTAACACTCACTTCTCATAAGTTTATTACAATAGGATACAATTTGCAAAGAGATGTCTAGGACAAGACATGCAGAAAGGGCACAGAACTTCCATGTCTTTTCTGAGCGTGCCGCTTTCCTTAAACCTTCATGTGATCACCAACCTGGAAGCTCCTCAAACCCCATGCACTTGGGATTTTATGGAGGCTTCATTATATAGGCATGATTAATGAGATCATTGCCTTGTTGTTGTTCTTGCTTAGTTGCTAAGTTGTGTCTGACTCTTTTGTGACCCCTGAACTATAGCTTGCCAGGCTCCTCTGTCCATGGGATTTTCCAGGCAAGAATACCAGAATGGGTTGCCATTTCCTTCTCCAGGGAATCTTCCCAACCCAGGGATCAAACCTGCATGTCCTGTGTCTCCTGCATTGGCAGGTAGATTCTTTACCACTGAACCACCTGGGAAGCCCCTGAAATAATTGCCTGTTGGTGATTATTTCAACATCCAGCCTCTCTCCCCTTCCCTGGAGTGGTGGGACTGAAAATTCCAACCTTTTAATCAGGTAGTTGGGCTTTCCTGATGGCTCTGAAGGTAAAGAATCTGCCTGCAACGTAGGTTATAGGGAGGATCCCTTGGAGGAGGGCATGGCAACCCACTCCAGTATTCTTGCTTGAAGAAGCCCATGGACAGAGAAGCCTGGTGGGTTATGGTCCTCGGGGTCATGAAGAGTCAGGCACAGTGGAGCTACTAACACATACACACACAAAATCAGGTGGTTGGTTCGGCTGGCAGCCAGGAGCCATCCTTCAGTTCAGTTCAGTCGCTCAGTCCTGTCTGACTCTTTGCAACACAATCACTGAAGCATGCCAGGCTTCCCTGCCCTCATCCTTAGGGTCTTTTAACCTCAGATCATTAACCTGACAAAAGACACTTAGCTCACTCTTGTGAGTGAGTGAAGTCCCTCAGTCATGTCTGACCCTTTGTGACCCCATGGACTGTAGCCTAAGCAGGTTTCTCCGTCCATGGGATTTTCCAGGCAAGAATACTGGAGTGGGTTGCCATTTCCTTCTCCAGGAGATCTTCCTGACCCAGGGATTGAACCCAGGTCTCCCGCATTGCAGGCAGATGCTTTACCGTCTGAGCCACCAGGGAAGATAAATTCCAAGGTTTTTAGGATCTCTGTGCCAGAAATGGGAACAAAGGTCTAATACATATTTCTTCTAATAAATCACAGTGTCACATTCTCTAGAAAATTCATCATATTCACAATTTTTTAATATATTTTCAGGGCATTTATAGATTCTTTAGGGTCTTTAGAAGCCAGAATAACAGAGCCTGTTCTATTTTAACTAGAGTGTCCACTTCTGATGAATGAAAGTCACAAGATATTTAGTGCTTCCTATGTACTATATTTACCATGTATTATGTCTCATATACTTCTTAAAACAGCCCTAATAGATAGGCCTATTATTTCTCCCAAATTGCATCTGAGGAAACTGAGGCTCAAAGCAGTACAACAATTTATCTAATATCACATAGTCAGAAGTCTGGGAATTGAAGTAGAACTAGCTGTTTCCAAAGTGAGCGAGGTAGAGAGAATCTGTAACAATATTTCATACATCCATGTTGCTACTGGATGGAGTAGGTCTAAGTGCCTCTGTTAGGCGGAGGGAAGAGCGTGAGTTGAAGTGCCTGTTGCCCTCGGCCCAGGAAGACAGACATTAGAGTGACTGCCATGCACAAACCTGGAGCTCACAATGACTCCCCCAGGGACTGAGGCCCTGGCCCTGCCTCTGCTCTCTTTTCCCTCAGCTACAGAAAGAGCTCAGGAATGTAACTGGCTTCATTAACTGTCTCTCTCTAGGGATGTGTGACAGCCCAAGGCTTGTGACTGTGGGTTGGGAGTAACAAAGAAGTCAACCTCTGAATGTGGAGGGGGCAACCCTGCATCTCTGAGGGGCCCGCAGGTCACAGGCAGCACTGATTTCACAGCAAAGCAAGGTGTTTGCCAAAGGAAGGACAGATGGTCCCAGTCACCAGTTATTTATTTCTATAATTAGCCGCGTGCTGTGATCGCTGAACATGGAGAAATTACTACTTCCTATGGAATTCCTCCCATTATTTTGTAAGGAATGGGAATTAGAAGCCAAAGAGAGGATATGTGTTGAATGGTAACTTCCCAAGTCTCTGGGTGTGCAGCAGTACTGGGAAGGAGGGCGGGGCCTAAAGAAATAGTCTGAATCAGGCAAAAGGACTGAGTGTGAAGTCGATCTCTACCAGGATCATGTGTTTTCATGTAGATGTTACCCGTTCTGTTATTCTCATCTAACTGAGAAGAATATTTCGAGAAGGAATTTTGACCATGGATGTGATAAATTTCTACTGGTTACATATGATTGGCCCTATGAAACATACTAAGATTTTTTTTTTTAATCCCTGAATTCAGTATATTAGACAAACGGATGTGTATCTGAATCAAGGCCTCTTCATGTATTAGCCACCAAGTTCTAAACAAGTGAATTTAAATCTCAGACTCTCTCCTTCACTATGTGTGAAGTGAAATTACTGTGTCTAACAGAGGGACTGTGAGAATTGAAGGAACATTTACATGTAATGGGCTTCCCAGGTGGTGCTAGTGGTAAAGAGCCTGCCTGCCAACGCAGGAGATGTGGAGACGTGGGTTCCATCTTTGGATTGGGAAGATCCCCTGGTGGAGGAAATGGCAAACTATTCCAGTGTTCTTGCCTGGAGAATCCCATGGACAGAGGAGCCTAGTGGGCTATTGTCTGCTGCTGCTGCTGCTAAGTCGCTTCAGTCGTGTCCGACTCTGTGCGACCCCATAGACAGCAGCCCACCAGGCACTGTGTACAGGGTCGCAAAGAGTCAGACACCACTGAAATAAATTAATATGCATACATACATGTAATAGCCCTAGGCCAGTGGTTGGTATAAAGTCAGCACTTGATAAACAGGCATTAATTTTGTTATTTTAATTTAGCAAAGAAGACATATCTAAAAACAAAATATTTATCTAATATGACATAGAATAAGTCTAGTGCTAAATTGGTCTAGGGGCAATTCATCTAAGATGTTGAGGATAAAGAAGGAATAATTAATAATGTTCATCTAAGATGTTGAGGATAAGGGAGGAATAATTAATATTGATAACATTCTCTGGCCCACTCTTGAACAATAGGCTTTTATCCACTAGAAACACACTTATAATAATGCAGATTTCTGTGACAAGCCTTGTGGATTGCTATGTACCCAAATTATCATTCCTTTCAGTATTCTCTGGTCTTGCATTCTGCCTTAGAAATGGAGTTAGAATTTAGAATACATTGTTGTTGTTCAGTCACTTAGTCCTGTCCAGCTCTTTGCAATCCCAAGGACTGCAGGCTTCCCTGTCCTTCACTACCTCCCAGAGTTTGCTCAAACTCACGTCTATTGAGTCAGTGATGCCATCCAACCACCTCATCCTCTGTCACCCCCTTGTCCTCTTGCCTTCAATGTTTCCTAGCATCAAGGTCTTTTCCAATGAGTCAGACCTTCGAATCAGGTGACCAAAATATTGGATCTTCAGCATCAGACTTTCCAATGAATATTCAGGGTTGATTTCCTTTAGAATTGACTGGTTTGATCTCCTTGCTGTCCAAGGGACTCTCGTCTTCCCCAGCACCACAATTTGAAAGCATTAATTTTTGGCATGCAGCCTTCTTTATGGTCCAACTTTCACATCTGTACATGGCTACTAGAAATATCATAGTTTTAACTATATGTAGCTTCATTAGCAAAGTGATGTCTCTGCTTTTTAATATGCTGTCTAGGATTGTCATAGCTTTTCTTCCAAGGAGAAAGAGTTTTTAACTTTATGGCTGCAGTCATTATCCACAGTGATTTTGGAGCCCAAGAAAAGAAAGTCTGTCACTATTTCTAATTTTTCCCCTTCTATTTACCATGAAGTGATGTTAGTGGGTACATTTCTGATATCCTCCTCAGAATGAGCCCCCTCACACATTTCAAACAACAGGGCTTGTACCTGGGAAATAAACTGAATTTTTTAAAAAGCCACCTTTTTTATGGAAGTCAAGAAAGGGAAACAGACTCATCAGACAGGAAGGGCCTGTTTGCATACTTATTTATCTTAGTTAATATTTTTATTGCAGTTACCCTCTAAAGAGCTTCAGGCACTCTGCATGTGCTTGTTTCAAAATCTTCCATAGACTGTGCGGTGCATGACAGGAAAAAGTCAGGCCTTGTGACAGCAGCTTCGTCCCTCTGTGTGCGTGTGAGCTGAGTCGCTCAGCTGTGTCTAACTCTTTTTGACCCTGTGGACTGTAACCTGCCAGGGACCTCTATCTATGGGATTCTCCAGGCAAGAATACTAGAGTGGGCTGTCCGTCCTCCTCCAGGGGATCTTCCCAACCCAGGGACTGAACCTGGGTCTCTTGCATTTCAGGCAGATTATGTACCATCTGAGCTACCTGGGAAGCCCTATATTCCTACATTGGCAGGAGGGTTCTTTACCACTAGCCCCATGTGGGAAGCCAATGTCTGTATGGTATTACACAAAGCCATGTATATTTTCTTATTTATTGTTTAGCTTTTTATCTTACATTGGAGTACAGCTGTGGTTCCCTGCTGTCTCAGTAGTAAAGAACGCCACTACCAGTGCAGGAGATGTGGGTTTAATCCCTAGGTCAGGAAGATCCCCTGGAGAAGGAAATGGCAATGCACTCCAGTATTCTTGCCTGGGAAATCCCAAGGACAGAGGAGCCTGGAGGGCTGGACTCCATGGGGTTGCAAAGAGTTGGACACAACTTAGCAACTAAATAACAAGAACAACACTAGCTAATTAATGATGCTGTGATGGTTTCAGGTGCATAGCAGAGCAACTCAGCCGCACGTACGCATATGACCATTCTCCTTGAAATACACCTCCCATCCAAACTGCCACAAAATGTTGAGCACTGTTCCCTGTGCAATACAGCAGGTCCTTATTGGTTAAACCATAACAAGTCACCTAAGTGGCTGAAGGTAGAGTAAAAAGAAAATTTAAGATAATATAGAGTATGTGCGTGTGTGCTCAGTCATGTCCAACTTTTTGCAACCCTGTAGGTTGTAGATGGAATTTTCCAGGCAAATAATACTGGAGTGGATTGCCATTGCCTTCTCTAGAGGCTCTTCCCGACCCAAGGAATGAACCTGAATCTCCTGCAATTCCTGTATTGGCAGGCGGATTCTTTACCACCAAGCCACCTGGTAAGCCTAATATAGAGCATCAGTTAGGTTCATTCGCTCAGTTGTCTCCAACTCTTTGTGACTCCATGAACCACAGCACACCAGGCTCCCCTGTCCATCACCAACTCCCGGAGTCCACCCAAACCCGTGTCCATTGAGTCAGTGATGCCATCCAACCATCTCATCCTCTGTCGTCCCCTTCTCCTCCTGCCCTCAATCTTTCCCAGCATCAGGGTCTTTTCAAATGAGTCAGCTCTTCTCATCAGGTGGCCAAAGTATTGGAGTTTCAGCTTCAACATCAGTCCTTCCAATGAACATCCAGGACTGATCTCCTTTAGAATGGACTGGTTGGATCTCCTTGCAGTCCAAGGGACTCTCTAGAGTCTTATCCAACACCACAGTTCAAAAGCATCAATTCTTCGGCACTCAGCTTTCTTCACAGTCCGACTCTCACATCCATACATGACCACTGGAAAAACCATAGCCTTGACAATATAGAGCATATCATACCTCAAACTCACCATGAGTAAGATCTAGCTACTCCTCTCCCTCAAAAATCGGATGACTCCTGCATGTTAGATAATGGCACTCTCTTCTACCCAGATTGGCAAGCAACACAAGTCATCATTGCTACCTTTCCATCTATAATCACTCTGGGTGCAGTTTGTATACAGTGTTAGAAAGAAGACACAGTAAATAGTGCTAGAGTAGAATGCTAAAACAGAGGGAGATTGTAAAGTTCTAAACAAAATGTAACAGCGGCTTGGCTTTAGGGTATCAGTGTTGAAGATGGAGAGAAATGGATATAATTGGGAGATATTACAAAGTTTGACTAGTATTACATGAGGTTCCACAGGTAAGGTATCTGAGGTTATTGACATTTCTCCTGAAAATCTTGATTCCAGCTTGTGCTTCATCCAGCCTGGCATTTTGCATGATGTACTCTGCATATAAGTTAAATAAGCAGGGTGACAGTATACAGCCTTAACATACTTATTTCCCAATTTGGAACCAGTCTGTTGTTCCATGTCCAAGATGGAATCAAGATTTCCAGAAGAAATATTAATAACCTCAGATATGCAGATGACACCACGCTTAAGTCAGAAAGTGAAGAGGAACTAAAGAGCCTCTTGATGAAAGTGAAAGAGCTGGCTTAAAGCTCAGCATTCAAAAAACTAAGATCATGGCATCTGATCCCATCACTCCATGGCAAATAGATGGGGAAACAATGGAAACAGTGACAGACTCTATTTTCTTGGGCTCCAAAATCACTGCAGATGGTGAGTGCAGCCATGAAATTCAAAGATGCTTGCTCCTTGGAAGAAAAGCAATGATCAACCTAGACCACATATCAAAAAGCAGAGAGACATTACTTTGCTGACAAAGGTCCATCTAGTCGAAGCTATGGTTTTTCCAGTACTCATGCATGGATGTGAGAGTTGGACTGTAAAGAAAGCTGAGCAATGATGAATTGATGCTTTTGAACTATGGTGTTGGAGAAGACTCTTGAGAATCCCTTGGACTGCAAGGAGATCAAACCAATCAATCCTAAAGGAAATCGACCCTGAATATTCATTGGAAGAACTAATGCTGAAGCTGAAACTACAATACTTTGGCTACCTGATGTGAAGAGCTGACTCACTGGAAAATACCCTGATGCTGGGAAAGATTGAAGGTAGAAGGAGAAGAGGACAACAAAGGATGAGATTGTTGGATGGCATCACCAACTCAGTGGACATGAGTTTGAGGAACTCCAGGAGTTACTGATGGACAGGGAAGCCTGGCGTGCTGCAGTCCATGGGGTCGCAAGGAGTCAGACACGACTGAGCAACTGAACTGAACTGAACCACAGGTAAGGTAGGATGGAACTGGCAGTCTAACTTTAATCCTTTTAAACTAATTCCAATACAATTTCTTCTTGCCTTTTCCATGTTAAGGCATATCTTTTAAATGGACATATAGAAAAGAGACGTTTATTTTCAGTCTTTTTTCACATGTGACATTAGGCTAATGATGGTACTTAAGTTAAGTATATAAGTCTCATATACTTATTGTGAGGATTAAATTAGATAACATATATAACTTTGTTTAGCACTTTTCTTGAAGCATAATGAAAGAGTAATAAATGCATGTATATAAATGTATTTTTATCCCTATATCTTATAATAATAATTATTAATATAGGTTTAAAAACAAAGCAACAGGGGCAGATTAGAACCGCCAAGCTCTATTGCCTTTCTGCCTCTGCTTCATATGTTCTTTCATTTTATTGAAGTCAGATCCAGCCAATCTGGAGTCCCTAGTCAGTGCCTCCCACCTAACGCAGCTGATGCGAGGTTATAAAAGGGTTTCCACTCTGTCCAGGCCTCTAGGGTGTGTGTGCACGTGTGTATTTCAAATTAATTTTATGAGACAAGCAGAAGATGCTGCCTTGATTTGTCCTTGGAAAGAGCCCTGCTTTTCTTGATTGAAGATATATTTTTACAGCCTAAATGTGCAGGTCAAAGTAATCTTTTTGACAGGTAAAATGCTTAGCTGTGACTGTCCATGAATCTTCTTCTTTTTTCCCCTCCATCCTCTCTCTCTTGCCCAGTTGATACCTGTATCCTCATCTTATTGAGGCCTCATATCTGTCTTATCACTGCCTCACTGAACTGCCACACCTTCTCTGCCTGACCTCTCTGCACCTTCTTTGATTCTTCTCCTGCAGAATGTGGATTCTGGCTCTGAATTTGCTCTCAGGCCTTGACCTCTTAAGTCTTCACCTCTTAAATCAAGGTGAGTGCCCATATGGAGAATCAGAAAGGTGGTGGAACAGCAGGGTCGAAACACTTTACCAGAGTGTCATATCACTTTAACTGAAGAGTATTGCACTTAAAACATACACATTTTTACAGAAATAAATTTGAGTAAAATGCCAGGTCTAACATTTACTAGTTTTGTTACCTTGAGATATTTCTTACTCATGCAATTGCAATATCTAATTCTGCAAAATACCCTCTAGAAGTAAGTCAAATAAACCTGTGAAGGCTGATCACACTGCCAGGCACAGAGACTTGTTTAATAAGCCCTGAGTTTCATTTTGCTATAAAAATAATATAACCATCTCTAGCTACAGATGAATAAACTGAAGTTCAGAGAGGCCTAATTATTTGTCCCAAATCAGCACTGACAATTGACATAAAGAGGACTTAAGCATCACCTTGAACCTGTATGATCTAACTTTCAAACCCACAATTCAGACCACTAAGCTATATATAGCGAATAAGTTATGCTTGTGTTGTAGACACTTTGGGCCATGCCCAAGAGCCCCCAAGATTGTGAGTCCACTCCCTTTGCCTTTAAGGGAAGGTGGTCTAGGAGCAACATGACCTTTAATGCGCCATTACTTGTTTTCCTGCATTGAAGATTCTGGGTTAGATATACCAAGCGGGTGGCACTAGTGCTGAAGAACCCACCTGCCAATGCTGGAGAAGTAAGAGGTCTTCCCAGGCTGGGAAGGTCTCCTGCAGGAAGGTAAGGCAACCCACTCCAGTATTCTTGCCTGGAGAATCCCATGGACAGAGGAGCCTGGAGGGCTACAGTCCATAGGGTCACAAAGAGTCAGACTCTGAAGCAACTTAGCATGCAGTCACCCAACCAAATAAACAAATAGGCCTGTTAATCGAGAATACATTTAGGGGGCTCTAGATGGAGGGGATATACATGTAATTATGACTGAATCACGTTATATGGCAGAGAGCATATAACCAAACCAACACAACATAGTAAAGCAATTATTCACCAATTAAAATATAAATAAATATATTTTTTAATGGCGAACACTCCTGAATGTGAATTTTGTAAAGTAAGCCCTTCCAAGCTCTGGCCCCAGGGTCTTTCCTCTTGTTCTTCTCTCTGTTCACCCTGTTCTCTTTGTGACCCACTGCAATCCTTTAGATTGCTACCCCTGGGTCCCCTTCATGTTTCTGATGAGTAACACATCCAGCTTTATCCACTGCTAGAGGCCTCTTTCCTATTTGCCCTGCCTGCAGAGCGCTTGCCTCCCTTCTCGGTGCCACAAACTCTCTGCTTCCTAGCTAACTCTTACCTGTACCCACAATTCTCATTTCACCATGGACGATACTTCCTCCAGGAAGCTTTCTGTGGTTTCATTCTGTATCGCCACTACAGATCACATATAGGCAACATACAGGCTGAATTTGGTGATTCTCTATGTATATCCCATTGATTTCCTGGTTCTAGTATTTCTCTTGTATTACATCTGGTTATCAGACTTTATCCCCAACTAGCTTCTTGAGCCTAGTGGTCACATCTTTGTCAACTTGAATTGTCACTATCAAAATGCCTGAGATAACAGGTCTTCAATAAATGTTTTTAACGAATGATTCAGATATAATTACTTTGTTAGCCAAGATGGGATTAAATGTGCAAAGCTTGTAGTAGGGGAGATAACTGTGAAAGAACATGGAGCAGGAGTAAAGATGGACTCAGAGAGCTATCAGACCAAGATACAAACCCAATCCCCAGTGAAGGAGAGAGAAGAAGAAGCATCCTAGGTTGCCATGCAGGTGGTTTAAGGGAGTTTCCGGAAAAGACAGAAGTTCAGGAAAGGGCAGAGAAATAAATGGAAACTCTGAGCTCCCTAGAGGTAAAACTATGATGTGACAATCATGGAGGGTAAAACAGAACGCACGGTTCAGGGCCAATTACCAAGGACACACAATGGGTCAATCCCTGACTTAGGTCTGGGAACACAGAGAGGTCTCATCATTGACCTGAGACCTCAAGTAATTTACACTCAAAGGAGAGAAGCAGCCTGGCAGCTCTGTTAACAGATAATAGCAACCCAGTATCATAAAAGTACCTGAAGCACTGATATTCCTGAGGAGGCTACCGACCCTGGCCTGAGAGAAAGGGAGGAGAAATCAGGGAAGGTTTGCAGAAATACACAATAGAGCTTCAAATCTTATTTTATTATATTTCTCTCTTTTGGAGTGTTTAAAGCCTGATCCTGGGTCCTCATTTATAGAGAGGCAAAACTGAGTAGCAGAAGCATAGTCAGACGTCTTTCATGGGAGTCCAACTATGATGGGCACCATCTGAATCAGATCATGTTCATTCTGATGTTTGAACTCATGATGCATAGAGAAACAATCAAATCCTTAATTCTACCGTTCATGGCCCTATGTGACCTGCCCCTTGCCTGCCATTCCATCCCCACCTCATACAATTCTCTGCTCCAGTCTCACTGGCATTCTCATACCTCAAACACAACAGAGTCCTTCTGACTCTAGGAAGTTGGCTCTGGGTGTTCCCTCTGCTTGGAATACACATTTCACCAGAATTTTGCAAGGCAAATTTCTTGATATTAGGGCCTCAGCTTAAAGAGAATCTGTCTACGACCACACAATGGGAAATGGCCACCCAGTCTCTCTCTTTTAATGGACCCCATGAATTTTACCAAAGCACAGATTACCACCAGGTAGTATGTCTTAAAAAAACACTGTGCATATTTGATTGTCTACTTTCTCTACATGTAATCTTGAAAATCTCATCTGCCTTGATCACAGGGATACCTGCAGCGTCCCAAATAACAGGTATCACCATGCATTTATTGTATTGATGAAGGAATACATACAAAAAAGAATAAATGGAGAACCATCCTGGTTTCCCAGGCTCTCTGCTCTTCATGCTATTTCGTGGGCTGCAGGGAGGAGAAAAGCGATCATCAAGAGCATACTTGCTCCTGAGAAAAAGCACACTTTGAAAAATGAAGTGTTCCCTGTCATTAGCTTTCAGTCAAGCATCACATCAGGCAACTTTTGCATCAGGTGCTGTGATTGGACCTTGAGGGGGGATGCCTGTGATGCAGACCTGGCCCTCCTGTGAGCTGAAACAGATGGTTCCTTCATACAAATCTAAATAAAGCTGTAATAGTGTTGGCCAGCAAATACTGCACAGGTGAGCCTTCCTTTAAAAAAGAGAACGTGTTGCTCAGATGTTCTATACAAATCAATATCTGCAATGCCAATAATTTTTATTTTTGATACAGTCTATCTTCTTTTTGCACCTCTCATCGATGGACTGCCATTCCTTATAGTCTAGTTTAGTATCAGCCTGACCCAGAATTTCCCCCTCCCCGACCCCCATCAAGATATCGTGCACACTCTATCAGGGTTATTATTGCAGAGCATCACTCTCATAATGCATCCTTCTCCTTCACTATCTGAGTAATGAGTTATCTTTGATTATCTGATCAAGGTAGAGAATCACACACAGCACGTCTGTAATTAGGCTGTGCTCTGATTAGGTGGTCCATGGCACAGCCACAGCTGATGCCTTACAGCACAGGAAACATCTTGGTGAGATAAGTCTGTACATTGTTTGGAAAGACAGTCTAGCAAGATAATCACAAGGATTGTGCATCAAAAGGGAAAGGAAAAGATGGCAGTGCACAAGAGAAGAGATTATGATGTGTGGAAATTAAGAGGAGATGGTTGTTCTCTCTCCCGTCCAGCTGGTGGTACTCCAAGGAACCAAGAGCACAGGTGAGGATGTGTTCACTTGTCCAAGCTCAGTTCATTTGCTTTCTTCCTCATTGGATTTAAGTTTCATGAACTTTGGGACCATGTCTGTATTTACCACCATCATATCCCCCTTGGTACGTACCAAGTATAGGACTTAATGAAGTTTTTTGAAATGATGAGTAGATTAATAATGCAAGTGATGCTCAAGTGAGGATACCGAGGTGGTAAGATATCAATAGCACTATATCAAGGAGCACACAGGGAGGACAGCTGGGGAAGAAGCAGTTGGGAGATACCTACCTTTCCCAGCAATGAGAATGCCCTGAAGACCTATCAAAGACGAGACTCAGAGGACACTCAGACTCAGATAATCTTGGGGGGGGGGGGTGTTTATTACACTAGTTGTAAGTTCCCTTCATGTATTTTTGTTTGTTGTAGGTTATGGTCTTATAAAGACATTGATGGTTCTCTATGTTTTTATCCCCATGGGTGCTACAAGATGGCATGTGGAGGTGAATACAGGCTTGGGATATGAATGATGAAGATACTATTTCGTGGAAAATTCCATGTTTAGGGAACTTGTGAATGAATACAGACTCACATAAGCACCAGGAGATACTCTATTCCGTACCTATTATATGCTTTGCCCCAGTGGAGGGGTTATATCCATCAATCTCATGCACTTCTCACAGCAAATTTGAGAAGTGGGTTTTTGGTTTGTTTTTTGTTTATAGTTTACAAAAGAGTAATTAGGACTTCAGAGAAGTAAATTAACTTTTCCATAAACACACAGCAAGTATATATCCAGATTTCCTTATTCCAGAGAAGTACTATTTTCCTTCTTGATGTCTTCCCTAAAATATGCCAACAGAAGATGGAATATAATCTTCCCCTAATACCTTTCTTAAATATATCTTTTATGAATTTTACTGGCCCAGATTTTCCTGTTTCTCAAGGTACATCTGCAAAAACAACTTGAAAACAGAGATGGCAATCCTTGGTATATGTGCCATTTCTCCCACCCACATGACAGTTATCACCAATTAACTATGGAGGGTTGGAGTTTTTCCCATCAGGGTCAGATGCAGACATGGGGCTTAGCATACAGAGCTCCAAATTCCACTAAGAGTTAATCAGAATTTGCACACTCATATAAAATGCGTTTGTTGTTTCTTGTGTGAATATTCCCTAAATTATATTAGAACAGGAATTAGGTGCATTAGAACAGGAATTAGGCTAGAATTTAGGAAATCTACATTTTACCACAAGCCACCACTTGTAACTGACTCTGAATGAGTCATTCCATTTTTTCTGAACCCCAGTTTCCCCATTTGTAAAAGGAAAGTTTTAGACTAAATCAACTCTAAGTTCTCTTTTTCCACTAACATTTTGGAAGTGACAGAGGTACTTAAAGCAATTTACTGGCCCTAAATCACATTCCCAGAGGCTAGCTCACCTGATAAATTAATAACTGCGACAGTTTTAATGAGCCTTTCTTATCATATGTGTTCACCCTGTTAAGGAACATTATTACATTTCAAAAAGGTTTTCAAGAATATAGTTCTTGTACCCAAAATATAGGCTCCAGGGCATATGAGTTCTTTTCTGTCTTCTTTCCAACATAAATTCCTGAGAAGAGGGTAGGTTTCAAGGGGTAGCGAGATTCAATTTCCTTATCATGTTTCATCATGTGAGCAAGATTAAAATGGATTCTGTTGATATTAGTGGACTGAGAATTTTGACTCCCATTAATCCAAGAGTAAAGTGACTTTTTCGGGTAGATAAGGACAGGCATCACTTAAGTGCTGCCTGTGTGAGCAGATATCGAGTCCCCAGAGCCACGCCTACATGTCAGCCCAGAATCAGCATTTATCCCCACTCTTAGAGTCCTCAGAGGCAGCCTGATGATTGGAGACCCTGTTCAATAGAACAGCTAGTGGACACACCGTGAATATTCAAATGTAACCTAATGGAATCTTAAAAATTTGACCCCTCAATCACTCTCGCTATATTTCAAGAGCCAGTGACTAGTGTCCGTCTCACTGGTTAGCACAGATGCTGAGGAAATCCCATCCATGCAGACAGTACTGTCATTCAGTGCCATTCTACATAAAGACGTTTGTGATTCTCTAGAACACGAAAGTCCTGACAATGCTCTTTGTGTTGGCAATAGAAAACACTTTCTTCTTCAGGCTCTTGCTTTTCAGTGCTAGCTAAGCATTGCATTGAATGTGCAGCATGGAGCCAAGAAATTTTTTGGTTCTATTTCACCCCTGCTTTTTTTTCAATGTAACAGTATGCAATGAGACTTCAGAAGCCCCAAAGAATTTTTTCACTTGTGTATCTTAAAAAGGATGCCCTTGTTCTTATCATTATACAGTTGTAAATGAATGACACTCTTGATTCCAGTTTTGATTCAAATACTATTAACTTATTATTTTTGTCAATTAAAAATAAATGTTCAGTCCAGGTTCGATGCACGATACTGGATGCTTGGGGCTGGTGCACTGGGACGACCCAGAGGGATGGTATGAGGAGGGAGCGGGGAGGAGGGTTCAGGATGGGGAACACATGTATACCTGTGGCGGATTCATTTTGATGTTTGGCAAAACTAATACAATTATGTAAAGTTTAAAAAATAAAATAAAATTAAAAATAAATAAATAAATAAATGTTCATATGTTTATAAAGTATTAGAAATAAACTCATTATTTGAGGTCTTTAGGGTCCCAACTAAGTCTCATCATTTACTATTAATAAACTAGCCATAAGTTCATCTTATTTCACTAGTAATTTTTTATCTAAAAAGACCATTTATTTTTAGGTTTTCTACTAGTGAAATACTGTGGCCACATGACTTTCCCATCCAAATCTTATGGTATTTTACTCTGGTCTATTTCTCACTCCATTGACCTCATTCAGAATGGCCTTCCATTTTTCAGGAAAGGTTGCTAATAATGGGAACTGGAGATTGGTTTTAGCAAACATATTCTGGACACTGCATTTGATCAACAGAGCCAGAGGTTCTTCATTTAACATTTCTTTTTCTCTGTGCACATCACAGCAGAAGAGTACTGAGGAGGAAACTGTGGCAAAAAGAGTTTAGCAACTTAAGATCATACACTGGGTCTGAAGCAGAACTGGCATGTGAAGGTGGAGGTCTAGACTCATCCTACGCCAGCCTGCCCCGCAAGTACACTGAAGCAGTGTTGCTGCCGTTGCTCCTGACTGCCTCTGGCACTGACATTGCTAATGAGGCATAGAACGCCCCCAGCAAATAATGACACAGTTCTTGAAATCGGAGCAATCAAAGTTAATGGGCATGAAGGATGGTACCATCTAGAACTTCACACCAGAGAAAACTCAGGGCTACTTTTGAATTTGGCTTACTTTTGGTCATTTTTTTTTGCAACCACTCTGTAGGATGTTCTAAACACCTCCCCAACACATTAAAGATGTAGGTAAATGGTGAGTGAATGGGTGAGTGAGGATGGTATGGGTAAACCTGGGAGGTTGATGTGTCAGTATAATGTCTGTACAACGTTGTACACCTGTACAATGTTTACAATGCTGTAACACACAATTACAGCATTCCATTTTACCCACAAAGAGATAAGACCATCTTTTTCAATTTACTTGAGGGGCAGGCTGGCATATGATCAAGAATATAGACTTCCAGCCTTCAAATTCCAGTTCTGCTTCAGACCCAATGTATGATCTTAAGTTTCTTAAATTCTTTTTGCCACAGTTTCCTCCTCAGTACATGGGAATAATAATAATAGAATCTACCACAAGGGGTTATGAAGATCGAATACATTTAAATCTCTAAACTACTTAGAAAAGTTCCTGGCACTTGGTAAGTCATCAATATTGCTAGCTATTATTATAGTGATTCCTTGGAACTTGAGAATTCCAGGAAAGAAACTCAAGAAGCTAGGGAAAGACTAGTTGATTTCTACTTGAAATGTTTTAATAACCCCCCAACTGCAGAGAAAATAGAGATACATTCTCAAATCAATTGAACTCAAGATCTCTTTCAGCTTTGGCAGAGTGGACATAGTTTAAGAATGGCACCAGAAGCTCCCCCTCTTTCTCTTTGCAGCTTTGTGGAATATGTGGGGGCTTAAAAACCATAAGGCAAGCTCTCACAAAGGTGTCTCTCAGCATCTGCCAATTATTCTGTAAGCCTTCTGTCTTTCAGCCTTGCTACTACCTCCTGTGCTCTGCTCAGCTCAGTAAGCTCTAGAAGGCTTGCCTCCCCTCTCTGAAGCAGCAATATGCTTGAGTCTTGCACCTGCACCCCCTTTTCTGGACACTGGGGACCTTTGCTTGGCTATTGTGGGTGGCCTAAAATACATTAAAGCGAGCCAACATCCCTCTAAGGAGAAGTTCATCTGAGGGTAATTCAGGAACCAATAAAGGATGGCAAATAACTTTATGGAAATTAGCTTTTAATTATTCATGGACAATTTGACTGCAATCCGGCAGGTGTCCTGATAAGATGAGGATGACTTGATAAGGAGATTTTTTTTTTCCCTCTGTAAAACATATTCAAAACGTCCCCAAATCTACTTGAAACGTTCAGACTTGAAGAGGCCGTAGAGAAGGATCAATCTATTGACTCCAGAATGAGTGATCTCTGTAAAGATGTCATTATTCATTTATTCATTTGTTGAATGATTCTTATCCTCTGTTGATGAATCATTTTTGGAAGAGACAAGAAAGACAATTGATTAAAAAAAGAAAAATATATTAAATCATGCAATATGAGGTCATATTTTTACCTTTCTTCCTCCACCCATTTCCTGAAAGACGAGCAGTGTTGTTTTATGGGAAAAAAATGAATTTTGAGCAGGTAGACCTAGGTTCAAATTAAAATGTCACCTATTATTGGCTGGATGGCCCTAGTAAACCAATTAACCTCTCTGCATCTCTATTTCCTTATATGAAAATGTGAGTATATTCAAATCTTGGATGAGGAATGAAAATACAAAGTCTGTGACTGAGAAGTTGTTGGTTTTTATAAGCGACAGTGGAGATGATCATTATGCAGCTAACTGTTCTTTGAAGGACCTTGGGAGGCTAACATCCACCCAGCTGGGGCCTGAGGGCATCTGGCAGTTTGCATACTGCCCACAGGCCCATGTTACTACGATTTCCTCTGAGAGGTTTACTGCGCCCAATTCAGATACTGCTCAATCATTTTCTCAACCTCCCCCTAAAAGCAAAAGGCCTCTAAATGAATGGCCTCCAGATTCAAACATTGGAGACAGGATAGAACCTTCATCCCTTCCCTTTAACCTTATCATTAGAACCATGACCATGAATAAAATAAAACAGGATATGTAGAAACATTTCTAAGCACTGAATTGCTCTTCAAATATAATTATAACAATGACGGCATCCTAGGATCTCACATTTGGAAAGGATCTGATTATTACTAATTATTGAGTGTCCATACATGACAAGACAAAAAGATAGACAATAATAATCCAACCACTAGCTTGATATATAGTTTTCAGCTTATTCCCTAATTTAACACTTCAAGGCTCACTAGCAGAAACTCAAGTGACTACAATTTCTTCCTCTTTCTTTATCTTCTTCCTATCTTCTCAAAGCTCCCATTTCTTTTTCCAAGAGTTAAAATTATTTTGCTAAAATCCAAAAGGGGACAGAATAGAAAAAAAATAATTTAGCATTTTGGTTTGTGAAACATTTCACACTCATTCTTGTTCATCATCTAACTCCTTCTCACCTTTCTAGCGTAACCTTTTTTTTTTTTTGCTTCTAGTTATTTTTGTTTTAATTAAAAAATACAGTTGAAATACAATATTATGTTAGTTTCAAGTGTACTACATAATGATTTCTCATTTGCATACATTATAAAATAAACACCACACTAAGTCTAGTAACCATCTGTCTCCATCTCCATACAAAGTTATTATGGATCATACTTCTTATGCCAAATGGCATGACTTATTTATTATATAACTGAAATTTTAAACCTCCTAATCCCATTCACCTATTTGGCATACTCCCCATTTCCCTCTGTAACATAACCTTCCACCGTTTTTTTTGTTTTGTTTTTTAATTTTTATTCAGGGCACATGGTTTGCAAGGATGGAAATGTCACTTGTCTATCAAAAGTTAAGGAACTCTCCCAAGTTCTTAAAATCAGACAGTCAATGACCGCTATTTCAGGTCCGCTGACTCTCATTCATTATTATTTCAGTATGAAGAAAGCCCAGAGGTAGGAAGCATAAAGGGACCAGAAATCTGAGAGAGGAGAAAATGCAGGGAGAACCTGTGAGGAACACACATGGTTTTGTAAGCAGATGGTCCTACATACCCTCCATGGGGAATGAGAATTGGAGCTGAGAATATGAGCTTTCCCACTGCTCTTGCCATACCCAGAACCTATCCCATATATCTCTAGGAGAAACTAAAGGATCTGAAATTGTCATGGAGTGTAGAAAAAGTGAAAGAGGGGGAGAGAGAGAATGAGAATGAGAGAATGCCAAGAGAAAGAGACCAGAGAGGTAAAGAAATGATGAAAAATGACAAAGAAGAAACAGGCAAAGAGAAAGAAAAAAGGAAAAAGAGCTAGACCAGAAAATCACAGCAGAAGTGGGAGAAAGAGGTGCAGACATAGAATTAGAGAGAGGGAGAGAGAGGGAGAGAAACAGAAAGAATCATTTAAATTCTTGAGCCAGATGGTAAGTGCTACAGTGAAGGGTCAAAGCAAATAATACTGTGACAAAGTCAACATCAGATTAAACTAGAAAACTGGAGAGGAAATCGTGGTAAAATTCAATCTAATGAAATAAAAAAATAAGGTGGGGGGCGGGCAAGACAGCTGGAGACTGGGGCAGAGGGGAGTGAAGGATTGAGTTAAAAAGAAAAAAAAAAAAGTCAGCTAAGGCACAGATGTGAACTTAAGAACTAGACAAGAGAAGCAACTGAAATCCGTGGAGATGTGGAAATGTTTGGTTCAGAGACATGGGAAGCAGCATGAAAAAAAGTCAAGTCAAATGGCAGCCCTGGAGGGTCCTGGGGCTTGAATGTGTCTTTAGCTACAAACAGCATAAAGTCAGGAGGGAGACTGATCTCTGCGGTTGGTCCTCTCATTCTTGAGAGTGTGACCTTGGCGTCCGTGTGAATGTGGAGGATGGTCTCGGTCAGCTGTGCAGCCCCTCCCCATTCTGAGATGATTCTGAAATCTCAAAAGCTGAGGCCAAAGATCCAAGAGGGGTGGAGACTCTGGCTGAGTTTGTGGATGGCAGGATAAGCTGAGCTGTGACACGAGCCTTTATGCTTAGAAATCTCTCATCACAAAGATCCTCAACTACAAGTTGACAATGAGGTAGTGGAAAGAACACTGGACTCTGCTCTGGTCCGTGACAGAAACTTTCTGTGTGACCTCGGGCAGTTCCTTGACTTGTGTTGGTCTCTGTTTTATATGGTCCCTGGGCTTCCCTGATAGCTCAGTTGGTAAAGAATCTGCCTGCAATGTAGGAGACCCCGTTTCAATCCCTGGGTCAGGAAAATCCCCTGGAGAAGGGCTAGGCTACCCACTCCACTTGGACTTCCCTTGTGCCTCAGCTGGTAAAGAATCTGCCCGCAATGTGGGAGATCTGGGTTTGATCCCTGGGTTGGGAAGATCCCCTGAAGAAGGGAAAGGCTACCCGCTCCAGTATTCTGGCCTGGAAAATTCCATGGACTGGCATGGGGAAGTCCATGAGATTGCAGAGTCAGACATGACTAAGCAACTTTCACTTTCACTGTTCTATATGGGCAGGTGGGGAGATGGGAAGCAGATGGATTATATCAAATCCCAGGTAGTCAACTCAAATGCCTTCAGTAAATCTGCCAGTGGATACAGCGGAGAACCAGGAAGGTTGTACTTTACCTGAAAGAGAATAGTTGCTACTTGGCTTCCACTAATTGTATGTGTGGGTATGAAAATCAAATGTTAATTAGACCTTTTAATGTTTCCAAGAGAACTCTGAATTCCTGATTTGTTTGCAAAATGCAGTGGACATACAAAACGGGATTTAGGACTTTGGCCTATCAAAATGTGAATGGAGCCTCCAGGTTGCAGCTTCTGGGACAAATGCTCTTTTAAAAGGGTCATTCCATGTTGTTCAATTCTGGGATTCTGTAACATAAGGAATGGAGAGTCCTTAGATGTGAAATTGAAAATCAAGGGTAAAAGGATAGAGGGAGTGGATTAGGAAAAATGTTTAACACCATTTTCTCTTCTACTCTTTGCTTTTGTTCCAGTATTTGGTTTAATCTCCTCAATTTCAGTTCGAAGCTGAACTGAAGCAGAAGCAGTGCCTCTTCAATGCTACCCACGTCTTCCTCCTTGTTCTCTCTTCTGTCTTTGTCTTTGCTCTTTCCCTCTTACAGCATCTTCCTGCCCTGTTTAAAAAACCCATTCCTGTTTCTCATTCCTGGTCTTTGTCTCTTTGCTGTCTCTATTCTCTGCATTCTGTCTTTCTTCCCCATGACTCAGAGCCTTGGGGTAATACCAGCCCTGGTATCTGAAGGCAAGTGAAATTCTACTATATGGAAAGTTAAAAGTGTTTCTGTGGTGGGATATTCAATCATTTGAATCCTTGATAGGAATAGTTCTTTTTCTGTCTTCCAGCAATAAATCCAGACTTTATCTAATCTCTGATCTCAGAGAGAAGAGAATTAACCAGCTGAGAGTGTGACTAGAAATGAAACCCACAGAGAAGGGAGTGAAAAAGAGACTGCTTTATCTGTGTGTGCACACAGCATAGTAACATGGAATCAGTGAGGAAGGGAGCAAGCTCGGATCCTCTGTCCTCATCAATCTATACTACTTCTTAAAATGCTTGAGTTTTCCCTTCTAAAATCATCTTATTTTGCCCCTCTATTTCCCAGACACTACCTCTAAGAAACCACGCGATTGTTACCCTCCACTTACTTACGTAGATCTCCTTAATCATCCCTTTCCTTGTTTTCTCTCTTTCTAGTCTCTGCTTCTCTCTCAAAAGCTGTTTTTGCCCTTCGTTTTCCCACCAGATCATAAACACTGTCTCACTCACCGTTGCATCCTCTTTGTTTGTTATAAGATCTGGCATGAACTACCTTCCCATCTCACACCACACACACACACACACACACACACACACACACACACAAGGCACGTTGATGTCCTTACTGAATCTCTGAATCAAATAAGACTTCCACTAAAAGTTCCATATGTAGAGAACCTGGCTCATCTCTTCTAAACTCTTTGGGGGTAGAAGCCTGTAATCTCTGTTGCACCAGAATTATACTTTACTCATAGCAGAGATTGAGTTTTATGCTAAATTGCTTGAAAGTAAAATGACTTGAATTCTAACCCAGTTTTTGCCTCTCACATTTGAACTCTTTGAGACTCAGTTATTGTAACATGAAGACTACATATCTCTCATCCATTTGCATCTTTTAAAATATAACTCTATTTTGATTTTATAATTCTATTTGATTATCTTTGTAGTCTGCATTTCAGATAATTCCTTCCAATAAATAAAAGCAACAAATATACTTGGCTCTGCTCCACTCTTTAAGAGCATTTATCACATAGGACCAGGAGGAGAATAGAAGTTTAAATACAATGGAAAATTGATAAAACATCAGCAATTCTAGATGGGAAGGTAGTTCATGCCAGACCTTATAACAAACAAAGAGGATGCAATGGTGAGTGAGACAGTGTTTACGATCTGGTGGGAAAACGAAGGGCAAAAACAGCTTTTGAGAGAGAAGCAGAGACTAGAAAGAGAGAAAACAAGGAAAGGGATGATTAACCGATCCATATAAATATAAAGAGAGAAAACAAGGAAAGGGATGATTAACTGATCCATATAAATATAAATATATATATATATATATATATATATATATATATATATTTCTATTGGGAAGAAATGCTGCCCCAATAGCAGAGCCATTGGAGGAATGAGAGAGGAATGTGGGGGTGGAGAGGAGATCAGAGACCATGTCTGTGGCCTCTCTGGGCCAGTTGTGTTCCTTTTAGGAGGATTCAGCCTTTCTCACATGCAAAGTCTCAGAATACTGAAGTCTTAGAATAAATAATCTTCATAATTTTCTCTGGGCTCTGGCATTCTAGGATTGAACAAAGAGCAGCTTGAGACCACATAGCAAGAGTCGAACTGGAGAAGAATTAAGTTATTTTGATATATGCATTGCAATGTAAGTCACATTGCAAAGGAGGATATGGATTGGGGTTTCAGCTTTTACCATCCAGCACAGGAGTGCACATCCTGCCTCCACCCTGATCTGTAAACTCTTTTCTTTCCTATATCTGCATAGATTCCTCTCTGCTTTCCTTGTTCTCCTTTCCTCCTGTCTTGCAGAGATTCTGACATCTTGTTTACTTCTAATACTTGAAATAAAGAATTATTTCCAATGCACATTCACTTTCACTGTCAACACAGTTAAAAGAACACGTTCAGTACATCAAAAGCATCAACTAATTTATGGAAAAAAAAACACAAAGTAGACAAAGGTATCTTTTCAGAAATATGTTTTTCTGCTTTGATTTTTAAAAAAATGCACACATAAGTATGTACTGATGCATTTCAAAACCTCTGTCTCTACTGATTCTTTTTCTCCTGTTAACATGATTTCTATCTTCATCTCTCTCCTTTTTTTCTTTTCCTTCTTCCTTCCTTTCTTCCTCTCTCCCTCACTTTCTTCCTGTCTTTGCATTTCTCTTTTTTCTGGTTTCTATATTTTCTCTTCTATATTCTTTTTTCCCACATGAACTCCCCCTGTTTGTCTCCTCATAGATAAAATAAAAGAAAGATAAATGAATATAGATTTGCATATATGGTAATGAGGTCAGTTTTATAGTTGTAATTTAGCTGGGCCTGAGTGAAGCTGAATAATCTATAATAAAGTTAAAACAATTAAAACTTGGTGCCTCCTGCTATATGGTGGGTGCATCTCCCATGACTCAGCAATTTCACACCTGGGTACCTTCCCCACATACATGTACCCACCAAAGACATGCAGTTGAAAGTGCATGGTGACAGTATTGTGATGATCGAAAATCACAACCGATCCATATGTTCCTAGAAAGTAAGGTGAAAAAGTGTATATGGTCATATAATCACGACTTAGCGACTGAACAATAGAATGATCATACAATAGATTCTAAAGTTAGGATGAACAGAAAGCAACAGACAACAACACACACTACTGTGATTTATACACTGCAACACTGTGTGGACTTCACTCTGGTTTTCACGGGCCGCTACTCTGCCTCCATTTCCCACTGCAGCATTCAGCAGATCCTGTGGGGAAAAGCAGTCTAGTGTCTGCAGTACCTCTCGATTCTAAACCTGCATAGCTGTTCCTCTGGTTTTCTTTTCCCTCACAAGAGTCTCTCTGTTTCCTGCAAGCTTCATCTTCTGCCTGTGCCGAAAGTGAAGAAATGCTGCCCGCCCCCCAACCCCAGGAAGAAAGCAGTGATTCTACTAGCCTAGGAAAGGCTTTTTGGCCTGGAATTCAATGCTTCTATATTCTTTACTTTCCATATGCTTCTGATCAGTATTTAAAGATGTGTTACTTTTGTGATTTGGGTATTTTTTCCCTAGTAGTTCTAACAGAAGCCATAGTTTGCTGCTACTTTCTGCTGCTGAACCAGGAGTCTTTTCAGATTTGAGTTTCAAGTTCTTCAAATTACAAGATCTGTAAATTTATGCAAAATCTACTATCAGTTATTCATCTTGACAACTGAGATATAATAAGATCTCTTCTATAGGGCTAGTGAAAAGAGTCAAGATAACTCATGCAATATGCTCTAAATGATGCTTGGCATATGATAAGGATTTTTTAAAATGGCATCTGTAGACTTATGTAGATTTTGTAGATGCGAAAACATTATAGACTCACAGGGGTTGCTTTAAAACAAGAAAACAAAATTACAAACAGAAAATAAAGAGCTAAAACTTAACGTTTAACTAGAAAAGAACTCATAATAAACTCAATTATTTCAGGTCTCCTAATGTGACTCAGTCAGTAAAGAAACTTCCTGCAATGCAGGAGAGTGAGCTTCAATGCCTGGGTCAGGAAGATCTCCTGGAGAAGAAAATGGTAACCCATTTCAGTATTCTTGCCTGGGAAATCCCATGGACAGAGGAGCCTGGTGGGTCACAGTCCATGGGGTCACATGATTCGGACATGACTTAATGGCTAAACCACCACCACCAATCTGGAAAAAAATGTAATTAAAAAAATCATTTTCTGATATATTTCTATAATATTTTTCCTTAGATATTTTTCTTTTGGCTTTATCTGATCATGTCTTTCTATGACAATGCTTTTGTAATAGTCTCTAAAGAGAAAATAAAAGGTAATTTGATCTTTTCTCTAATGATGTTGTTTAAAATTTGTTTTCCATTAAAGATAATTTAGAGAAGTTTATTTGAGTATCACTAATTATTCTAATGCCATGTAAATTTTTAAGAATGTGGTCAAATTTGTGAAAATCTTCAGAAAATTTGTTTCATATATGAGCTGTAAAATTTAAAAGCTTTCAAGATTTTCTTACAAGCTTTTTGAGATTACAACAGTAGGAATATTACTGAAAGCCATCCCTATACTTGAGATGACATTCCCACAAAAGTGCCTCTGAATCATGTAAATATATTTATCTTACCACATCTCAACTTTCCATTACCCAGACTCCAAAATGTTTACAGCTAACAGTCACCAACCCACAGGAGAGAAAACATTACATAATGGGAGTTGCAGTAGAAAGAGCTGTTTTAATGAATTATGGCTAACATATTTTACTGTAATATATGACCATGTGAAAAACTCCCCAGACCTTAGATGGACCTGTGCAAGGGAGCAGCCCTGAAGCTTAAGCCTCATTAACTTCTCAGTAAACCCACCTAGGTGAACAGCTGTTACTCATGACGTTTCCTTCCCTGAGCAAAAGCAAGCAGATCTTCTGCCCACTTCACTCTGCGTTCTTGGGCCCTGCTGGCTTCTGATAGTCGGCCCAGCTGTTAGACCGCTGCAGCATTTTCCAAAGTGTGTTTCCTAGTTTCTAGATCTGTACTGTCCAATGTGTAGCTTCTAGACACATGTGGCTATTGGAATTTAAATTAGAAATGAATTAACCTGAATACAATTTACACTCAGTTTCTTAGTCACATTGAAAAGGGCTTAATTGCCACCTAAAACTAATGGTTACCATATAGAGTAGAGCAGATACAGACACATCTATTATGACACAGAGAGTTCTACAGGACACTACCACTCAAGAAATATTCAGAAGATATGAGTTTCAAGGTCAAGTGGATTTGGAAGACACTGCACAAAACATCCTCCTGTGATATCTCTAATATTAAAGCATGAAAAATCCTGCCATGCAAAAGCACACCTAACCCAAAGCTATTGGATGATGGAAGCCCTCCACATCCCTCTTGTTTCAGGGGTTGATTTTTGTTTGCATCTTAATCACATTGCCTAGCTTCTTGTCTCACAACTGCTACCAAAAGAAATTAATAAAAGCAACTGCAAAGACAATTTATGAAATCATTACTTTCAACCAAACTCTTTGGAGTCATTCTAACACATAGTCCTTATAATTTTGTACAGATGAGTTCTATTTTCACACATGAGAAAAGTGTTTTCAGGGTTAAGAAACTTATTTAACCTTGCTGTCTCACATGAGAGACAGCAAAAGAGACACAGATGTATAGAACAGTCTTTTGGACTCTGTGGGAGAGGGAGAGGGTGGGATGATTTGGGTGAATGGCATTGAAACATGTATAATATCATTTATGAAATGAATAGCTGGTCCAGGTTCAATGCATGATACAGGATGCTTGGGGCTGGTGCACTGGGATGACCCAGAGGGATGGTACAAGGAGGGTGGAGGGAGGGGGCTCAGGATGGGGAACACGTGTACACCTGTGGCAGATTCATGTTGACGTATGGCAAAACCAATACAATATTGTAAAGTAGTTAGCCCCCAATTAAAATAAATATATTTATATTAAAAAATAAAAAAATAAAATGCCACTCTTAAATATAAATAACAAAAAAAAAAAAGAAAGAAACTTATTTAAGATCACACAATAAATAAAGGGTAGGATTGGAAGCTGCCCCCAGGTCCTCGATTACACTCTTACTTTGTCTTCTTTGGTGTGTGACTAAGTTTCAGAATCGATAGGGCTGCAGGCATAGAGTCAATCTAGTGGGTGGATGTGGCTGCCACCCAGAGACCCAGAATAGGTCCTGACAGTCTTTGGGGTGGTGGTGGTAGGATAAAGGAGGAAAAGAGGTTGTCTGGGAACAGAGTTAACAACAGCTAAATCTTCTTAGCTTCTGTAATGGTTTATAAAGTAGAGTTTCTCCAACATGTTTTAATACTGGATCCTTCACGTCTGATGTAGGGATTACAGCCATCTTCCTTTTTCTGCTGGAAAAGAAGGCTCTGCTGCTGCTGCTAAGTCACTTCAGTCGTGTCCGACTCTGTGTGACCCCATAGACAGCAGCCCACCAGGCTCCCCCATCCCTGGGATTCTCCAGGCAAGAATACTGGAGTGGGTTGCCATTTCCTTCTCCAATGCATGAAAGTGAAAAGTGAAAAGAAGGCTCAGGGGACTATAATTATTTGCTCAAGAACAAAATTCTAGTAGAGAACTGAAACCTAAATCTACTAAATGGTTTTTAGCTTTTTTTTTTTTTTTTGTTAAATTTGGAACATTTTGTTCAAATAAAATGTTCTGTGGGCACATAGGAGGATCAGGGAGCTGTTCTGTCAATTCAGCCTTCCCCTCCCTTTTGCTCCGGGTTGCCTTGGAACCCTGCAAGGCCTCAGTGACCCACAAGGGCTTTATGGAGTAGAGTTTGGAAACAACTTTAATAGACTCTGTAGCTGCTTTGCTCTGTGTCACAGGAAGTGTCCCTGAACAGGTTAAAACATGAAAGAGAAACCTAAGAGTAACAATTCACTCATGTTCTAAAAGAGAAACCTAAGAGTAACAATTCACTCATGTTCTAAAAGAAATTTTAAAATTTGTAATAAGTCATATGAAAACTTGGAATCATTCTCATCAAAACAAGTAATTGTTTGGTTACCTTCTCAGAGATAGTATAAAGGTTGGAACAAAACACTGGATTTACCAACGGGATTTAACATGGGATCACTAAGGTCATGACGATGAGCTCTATGTCTTAATGCCAAGTTATCAGAATTTATAAGAACTCTTAGACCCAAAGGAGATTTATAAAAGACACATGGCTGGATGGCAATCTTTCTCAGGTTTAGATCACATGGCAAATAGTGAAATTAAAATGATTCAAGATTAAAAGCTTAAAAAGCAGATGTATGCTCTGCATCTAAAAGATGCTGGCTAATGGAATTAGTGCAACCTGCTCAGCTTTACTGATACTAAACCCATAATATCTCTTTACACACACACACACACACACACACGCCTGTTCTTCAGACTTGAGAGTAAATGGGGATGATATGCCTTATAAAGAATTGAATAGACTTGATGTATCTTTGCCATCTGTATTCCCCTTTCCCTCTTTTCTTTCTCTCTTTGTTGCTAGAACTCAAGTCCACACAGTCAGGAAGGTGGATTGTCTACAGGCAAAAAACCCTGGTTACAAGGGGCTTTAATGTGACCTATATTTGACACAATTTGCCTTGGGCAATAAGTCTGGGGATGACCAATGCCATATGTCTCTGAAAGCCCATCAGGAGATTTTTTTTTTTAAAGACAGAAATTGCTCCATCTGCATCATCTACCTCCACTTGAGCAGTTTTGTTGTTTGCAAGGTTATCCTGGAAAACACGAACACTCCAGAAAGAATGTGGCACTGACAGACTGAGAGTGAGGTGCTGTGTGTGAGCCGTGTGAGCACATGTGCGTGTACTTAGACAAGAGGGGGCGTTGCGGCCCCTTTGTTCTAAAGGGCAGTTCTCCCTGGAAGTGGCCAATCAGTCACTGTCACTGCGCGAGGAGGGGGTGGGGGAGGTGGTACTGGGGTGGGGACAAGCCAGGTTTGCCCAGAATACTCATTGTGCGGGACGATCCCCACAGCCGCTGCACACCCAGTGTAAATACGGACAGCCCCATTCATCACAGGACTCCCTTCTGCAGCACACGTCCAAAGTACAGCAATGATTTAGTGCCTGCAGCTGGAACAGCACTACATTTCTCCAAAACACTGGTGTTTAAAAATGAGGCAGTGGAAGTGGAGAGGAGGCAGGGGCTACAGGGAGGGGAGAACTAATTTCAGGTTTCTGAGAAGAGGGGGGAAGAGTTACAGGAATGACCACCCCAGTAGACCACCCTCTTGCTTTAACATCACTCTTCTCCCAGAACTTATTGGCGTTGGTGTAATTCAAGCTAAAATTCTTCAACTGGTGTTGTGTCTGCCCAACTGCCTGCCCCTGGCCCTGACCACATGTGTACTGTCAGACTCAGGGCATGCTCTTTAAAGAGTATTGATTCAGTTCTTTTGGAAACTTGTATCTGGACAAAACATACAAACCCATCCATCAGGACAAAAAAAAACAACCAAATAGCTTGATTTTTAGTTAGTGTAGGTATTTATCATTCATTCATTCAATAAATAGTTTATAACATCTGCGGGCACTAGTGGTGAAGAACCTGTCTGCCAACACAGGAGACATAAGAGATAAGGGTTTGATCCCTGGGTTGCGAAGATCCCCTGGAGGAGGGCATGGCAACCCACTCCAGTATTCTTGCCAGAAGAATCCCATGGACAGAGGAGTCTGGCGGGCTACAGTCCACAGGGTCGCAAAAGAGTCAGACACGACTGAAGCACCTTAGCATGCACAGCATCTACTACACACCAGGTTCTCTAGAGCAGGGGTCCCCAAACCCTGGGCCATGAATTGGTACCAGCCTATGGCCTGTTAGGAACTTTTCAAGCCACACAGGAGGAGGTGGGCAGCAGGCCAGTGAGCAAAGTTTCATCTGTATTTACAGCCACTCCCCATCACTCCCATCACCACCTGAGCTCTGCCTCCTGAAAAATCAGCGGTAGCATTCGATTCTCATAGGAGGATGAATCCTACTGTGAACTGTGCATGCTAAGGATCTAGGTTTTGCGCTCCTTATGAGAACCATACCAAATCCATCCCCCCTCAACATCCCTGGAAAAACTCTTTCACAAACTGGTCCCTGGTGCCAAAAAGTTGGGGACCTCTGCTCTAGAGAGTACTGCAGGTACAAAAAAAATGAGCACAGAACTGTCTTGAGACATTTATACTTTAGTAAGGGCAGCGAACTCTCAAATGAGAATATGAATTTTTTTTTTTATCTGGCATATAAGAGATACTCAGTGAATACTGAAAGCCAGAATAGAGAACATTATTAAGGTTTGTGGGGAAAATTCTTTTTTGTTGCAGATGGCACAAATATCTCTAGAAGAGTTCTTTGAGTTGAGATGGAGCAAAGAATATTTCAGATTCTTCAGAGTGAAATGTGTCAGTACAGTGTAGGAACTGTAAGAGATTTTGAAAGATTTCCAAGCAGGCTGTAACATGGTCACGGTTGTTTGTTAGAAAGTAACTAGAGTGTAGGTGTGAAATATGAATTTGAGGAAGAAAAGAGATAGAGACACACATTAGCAGACTATTTGGACAGTCTGGACAAGAGATGAGAGCCTGTACTGGGATGGGACTGTAGGAAATGAGGGGGTGAGGCTTTCTAGTACGTGTCACAGGGAGAATTTTCAGGACATGGTGATCATTTGGATATGCATGCTACTTCTCTGAGTTCAAAATCCACATAGTATTCCTGTTCGTTGATGCTAGGACTGAATTTGTGAATTACTTTTTTTTTTTCTTCTGATATCCAGTTTTCTGGAAGTTCTGAGACTTAAGGATTACAGAGAAGGCAGGAGACAAGGTGAAGAGACATGATCCTTCTTATTTTGCTTCCTGTTCTCACCAGCAATGATCCAGAAATGACACGTTACCTGACAGCAAAATTGGTTCCCAGGACAGCTTTGAGCTTTCATGAAACCACACCATCTCAAAGGCACCATCAGAGATTACCATGCCCCATCCCCTCGGCGGGAGCCCAGGCCCTGTAGAGCATCTTCTAACGGAGAGTGGAGATTATAACCATCCCAAATTCTTCTCTTTCTTCTGCTAGTCCTAGGAATAACAGCCGATTTCTAGCTTTTAATTCTTCTTTTCTCTGCCTCTGTCTCTCTCATCAGCTCCTTAACACTTCTACAATTAATTCCCTAGGTCCATCTAGTCAAGGCTATGGTTTTTCCAGTGGTCATGTTGGACCATAAAGAAAGCTGAGCATTGAAGAACTGATGCTTTTGAACTGTGGTGTTGAAGAAGACTCTTGAGAGTCCCTTGAACTGCAAGGAGATCCAACCAGTCCATCCTAAAGGAGATCAGTCCTGGGTGTTCATTGCATATATATGGAATTTAGAAAGAGGGTAACAATAACCCTGTGTACGAGACAGCAAAAGAGACACTGATGTATAGAACAGTCTTATGGACTCTGTGGGAGAGGGAGAGGGTGGGAAGATTTGGGAGAATGGCATTGAAACATGTAAAATATCATGTATGAAATGAGTTGCCAGTCCAGGTTCGATGCATGATACTGGATGCTTGGGGCTGGTGCACTGGGATGACCCAGAGGGATGGTATGGGGAGGGAGGAGGGAGGAGGGTTCACATGTATACCTGTGGCGGATTCATTTTGATATTTGGCAAAACGAATACAATTATGTAAAGTTTAAAAATAACATAAAATTAAAAAAAAACTGTTTTGCAGAGATGTTACCATTATACAAATTAGCATATTAAAAAAAAATGAAGCTAAAACTCCAATACTTTGGCCACCTGATGTGAAGAGCTGACTCATTTGAAAAGACCCTGATGCTGGGAGGGATTGGGGGCAGGAGGAGAAGGGGACAACAGAGGATGAGATGGCTGAATGGCATCACCAACTCAATGGACATGAATTTGAGTAAACTCTGGGAGTTGGTGATGGACAGGGAGGCCTGGCATTGCAGTTCATGGGGTTGCAAGAGCTGGACACAACTGAGCAACTGAACTGAACTGAACTGATATTAAATCTCTCTGAAAAATACCTGGTATGGGGAATTCCCTGGCAGTCCAGGGGTTAGGACTCAGCAGTTTTACCACTGAGGTCCAAGTTCAATCCTTGGTCAGGGAACTAAGATCCTACAAGCCACATGTGGTGAGGTCAAACAAACAAAGAAATCTGATATGGTATACGTTCTTCTGCCTAAATGTTCACCAGTGCAAGGTCATTGATGAGTCCAAGAAATCTGGTTCAGGGATTTTATGAAATGTGAATCCTGCTGCAAAGATAACCCAGGAGAGCAATTTGTTCAAGGCAAAACAATGAGTTTGACCAAAGAAAAACCCTTGTGATGGGCAAATGAAAATACGTCTGAAACGGAAGAGAGGCATTATAGTTGGAGAGGATGATATAGAAGTGATAAGTGCATAAATAAAAACCAACAACTAAAACTTTAAAATAAAGGAGTATGCTATGAAGACACATGTTATTTTGACAGAATCACATAAATGGGAGATAAATATTGAAATTGCTTCAATTAATGAAGTGCACTGACTTCTTCCACCTGTGGTTTAGACAGGTGCAGCGTATTACAACGTGGAAATGTGAAGTCTTCCCTTGTACATTAGAGGGTGTGCCTTAAAGGCTTCTACCTCTATATTAATTAATTCTCGTATAATTGATCCATTACTCATGGTATTTAGTTCTCCCTATATCCCAGCAAAGGAAAGTTTTGTGGGTGTCACATTCTCCATTTTATACTTGAAAAAACTCAAGTATTCTACCAAACACAACAGCTAGAATTCCAAATCAGATTATGTCTATTTGAATCCATATACTATATATGTTCCTGACACAGCAAAGGAATCAATATTCCAGAGTTAATTCTTTGTATTAGAAAAGACTGGATCACATATGTAGATATTCAAGATGGGGATAGTATGGAGGGATTTAAAATCTAATCCACAGGTATTGGATTTATAAAGCCCTATTGACTTCTTATCAGGAGTAGCATTCTGGAAAGATTAATCTGGCCACGAGGATTTGACTGTGTGAAGGAGTAAGAGATTTAGAATGGTTGTACATAATAACAGGTACCTGGGAAACTGCTGGAGTAACCTCAGCATCCAATAAGGTGCTTCTCTCAGTTAGGATTATAAGAACAGAAATTGAAATCAAGAAGCAAATGTGTATGAAATCCACCGCCCCTCAAAAAACAAGCAATGTTGGGATGGGTAGGTGAATAAGCATAGGCAGCATTTAAGGTTAAGAGACGGGTCAACTATAACTTTAAGATTTTGATGCTGGCTAATTAGAAAGATAAAAAATAAAAACTGCCTTCTACTGAGCCTCAGCTGGTTTGTTGAAAAACTGGTTTGTCAGAGAGAGAAATTGGGTTCATATTTAAAGGTGTTAATTTTGACTTGATAAACTTATGGTGAAGAACTATAGTGACAAAGTCAATCATAATTGGAAATGCATGAATCCAATCTGTTTTTCAGGAAAGAAAATCATTGCTTTGTTCAAAACCCTTGGTGGAGGAGAGGCATTAGTCAGGATGTGTACAATTCCCTTAGTTTTACCCGTTTAAGATAAAGATTAAGAAAAGGGGGAAGGACGGGTGGAAAGAGAGAAAGGAAGAGAGAGAAAAGGAGAGACCCTATTTTCAGAATTTTAAGGCAGATCTGTTTAGAAGCTTTCACTTTTACCCCTAAGTAAATGTTGTTAGAGAATGTAGTGTGTATGACAGCAAAGCAGAGCTGTTCTGATTGAAGCAGGAGAGGAGGTTCCTTCAGGACTTTTCCATGCACCCTTTTCTTTACACTGGCTACTGCAAAGTGCCTTCTGAGATCCTGCAAAAAGTCCCTAGATGTTCCTGGAACACAGCGGAAAAAACAGTGAGTGAGTAATCCAAGTCCAGGGAAATGAAGGCACTTTCAGGTATCTGAGTGACTCTGTAATACCTGAGTCATCTCTGGGGAGATCCAACACTTCCTGATTCCACTGCCATCGCTTTCTAGCATCCAAGATCAAACATTCATACTCTGAGTTCTGAAAAACTGCCCTTTGCTGGTATGTGCCACAGAAAGAGTAGGGTCCCCTTCAACATGACAGAGGACAGTTCTGATCACTTAAAGCCAATTTTGCTCCAAGTACCATCTCCTCCTTATCAGGATTTTCATCAAAGCATGTGTTTCCTAAAATTTTAATAATAATGGTAACTTAAGTGTCACTGGTAAGGACTGCCTCTTTTGGAGGCATTTTGACTAATGAGGGTGATCTGGAAAGGCTGTCTGGGTGACTGTTGGACAGATGTTTCCACATGTGGTACTGAAGCAGAAGTGGCAGCATGGGATGAAGGAAAGTACACTGAAGTAGAAGCTGCAGGATCTGGATTCAATCCCAGCTCTGATGTTACCATATAAAAAACTTACAAATAACTGGCTCTCGTGTTGTATATGGAGACCTGCACATATGGAGGTGAACATTAAGATAAATGAGGGCACAGCACATTTTGTCCCCAAAGAGTTTTGCGCTGATGTCGAGCCTTGTAATTTTTCTTAATAAAGTAATATGAGGGTAGAGTTTGGAACTGGGTCTGGGAGCAAACTAAAAGGTCATGTGACATCATCTCTTCATTTGAAATGCCCAGACAGAAATGGTCTAAGAAAGTGGCCAGTCCACGGTAAGGCTGTGGCATCTGAGTGAAAGAGCTATAACCAGCACAGTTCTTGCTTGACTTTCCATTCTTGTGTCTGAACCTTGACTAAAAAGCCAACGTGTCAATGCTTTTGAGTTGATGCATTTAACTTATGTTGTTTGCTGTTTAGTCAGTAAGTCTTTTGCGACCCCATGGACTGTAGCCCATCAGGCTCTTCTGTCCATGGGGATTTTCCAGGCAAGAATACTGGAGTAGGTTGCCATTTCCTTCTCCTACATTTAACTTATATCTTGAACATTTACTATGTGTAAATTTCTGAGATCTCTGTTATAGAAGAGACAACGAAAAACACAATTATATATGGTCCTTGCTATTACGGTCTCAGAAACCAATTTAAGCTAACTTTAAAGAGTGGGGATTTTGAAAGAATATTGGGTATCTCCTTAAATCCAGAGCTGAATGACTAGGACTCTGCAGAAGTGGGGAGCAAGGAAGTTCAGAGGACCTAGGGAAAAGGAGCCCAGTTTTTTCTTCAATACTATCATCGAAATGGCTCATCTGTCTCTTCTTTTGAGATTACAATTTTCCGTAAGAGAGACTCTGACTATTCCAACTGAGTCAGCTCTTCACTTTGGGATTAAATTGCTGTGGCCAGAGGTGTGCAGACAGATACTGCACACAAGGCAATTGGGGCTCACACCTAACAGTTCCCAGAGAAGAAAGAGTCATTATGAGTCAGACAGCTCCTCTAAAATGAGATCCAGTTCAGTGAAACACAGCACTGGCTTTTAATGGGTTTACTATCCAATCAGTGTACGGAGCATGTAGAAGGAGCGGTAACGAAGAGCCAGGAGTTCATAGGACACAGTAGACGCAAGAAAAGCGTGTGTGTGTGGGGGGGTGGGGGTGGGGGGTTCCCTTTTTTTTTGAAAAGGGTATCTGTTTTTTTCACTCCCTGTTGTCCTCTTAAATTTTCCTAGGAATTTGAACACCTACAATTTAGGTAAAAAGTGTTTTCAACTGTTCTCTAACTTTCCTTTTTAAAAGAGAACATGGAAAGTTATTCTACATGAATAAATTTGAGAATGTTGGCATAATGAAACAATCCCAATTTGCAAAAGCTACAATTACAAAACTATTCTGAATAGAAAACTTCTTATCTCTCCCTCTAGAGCAATGCAAGAGAAAAATAAAGACAAAAGCTGGGCCGTGAGTAAGACTATAAAGAGTAGGAAGAACTTATTCTATTTAGCAGAAAAGAGAGTTGTAGCATAAATACAGTAGGTGGTACCCACAGCAGTCTTGAAAACCACTCTGAGTATCACCCTTGGTGAACTGGGAGGAACTGCGAATAGCTGGTTTCTGAGATGTGGCCTCAGACTTGGGATTAAAATAAGATAAATAGTTTAACAATAAGAGATATGCTGCTCATGTGATCAAACAGCTAAAATTTTGAGAGTGGGTATGCACTTCGAGTTCCCAGTCTGGACATAAAGCACACCCTTCCATTCTGACACAGAAATTGGAAGTTCTGGAGGAAAGAGGATCATTATCATATTTTATTTACCAACACACCTCCATCTCCTCCCATTTCTAATCCAACCTACAGTTGGTGAAGACTCTGCCTCTTTTCCTCAAGCCTCCCATTGTGTTCTCAATGCTAATGAAATAAGGCCCAAGTTCCTTAGACTACTTTAAGAACTCCAGTAACAGGGTCCTTAAACATCTTTCTGGTCACATGCCCATCTCACTGTTCCATGAATGCTAAATCCCTGCCACATTTTTGCATTTTCACTCACTTTGCTTTTGTGTATGTCCATCTCATGCCTGGAAATCCCTTGTTATCATCTTTGAACTGTATGATACTGTGATCTAGAAGAAAAACATATACGGTCTTTGTCCCATTGTTGACCTAGAGCTTCTAAAACCTCTGACATTTCCTAAGTGATGAGAGAAATAAAGAAATTGTTTCATCTGTGAATGAGGTGACTTTCGGAAAGACTGTTAAAATTGATCTGGTTGGCTGGGGACCCGATCTTGTGTTGAGAAAGTTGGAACTTTCAGCCCAACCACCTGACCTCCAGGGAGGGGAGAGGTTAGAGACTGAGTCAGTCACCAATGGCCAATGGTTTCATCAATCTTACATAGGTAATGAAGCCTCCATGGGCTTCCCAGGTGGCTCAGTGGTAAAGAATCCACCTGCCAAGCAGTAGATGTAGGTTCAATCCCTGGGTTGGGAAGATTCTCTGTAGAAGGAAATGACAACCCACTCCAGTATTCTTGCCTGGGAAATCCCATGGAGAGAGGAGCCTGGCATGCTACAGTCCATGGGGTCACAAAAGAGTCAGACACAACTTAGCAACTAAACAACAACAAGAAATGAAGCTTACATAAAACCCCTAACCCCAAAGAGAGCTTGCTAACTGGTGAACGCATTAAGATTGGAGGGAGCGGATTTCCCTGGTGATCCAGTGGTTAAGAATCCGTCTTTATACTGCAGGGAGCAGGGGTTTGATCCCTGGTTGGGAAATTATGATCCCACTTGCCTTGTGGTGAGGTCAAAAAAAAAAAAGAGAGAGAGACTTCAGAGAGTTAATAAATTGACCAAAATATTAATTAATAAATTAAAAAAGATAGAGGAGAGTAACATGTATCAAGAAAGAAGGCATGGAAGCTCTGTGTCCCTTTCTCCATGCTTTTCCCTGTGCGTCTCTGTGGCCTGGCTGTTCCTGAGTTATGTCCTCTTATAATAAACTAGCAATCTGGTAAGTAAAATGTCTCTCTGAGTTCTATAAGCCTCTCTAGCAAATTCTTCAAATTGAGGAGGGGGTTATAGGAATCTCTCTGGTTTATAGGTAGATAGTCAAAAATCCAGTAACAACCTGAGGAGGGAGTTATAGGAACCTCTCTGGTTTATAGGTAGGTAGTCAAAAATCCAGTAACAACCTGAGCTTCTGACTGGCACGTGAAGTCCTAGGAGGAGGTCTTCAGAACCAACTTAATAGCCAGTTGGTCAGTCAAATAATACAAGTAATAACTAGGCTTGGGCTTATCACCTGACATGGTGGTCAGGTTCCAGGGGAGAGCAGTCTTGTAGGACTGTGCCCTTAATATGTGGAATCTGATGCTATTTCTGGGTAGATATAGTCAGAATTGATTTGAATTACAGGGCACCTAGTCTGCATCTGGAGAGTTATTTGGTGCTGTGTGGGGACAATCTCACTGCCTCATGTTGGAATTGGTCTCGGGGGGGAAAAAAAAAGGTTTAGCTAGAATGCTTAATAGATGAAATGATTTCTTTATCTCATAGCAATTTAGGTATGCCCATTTGCTTTCTTTATTTTTGTCTTTTCTATATGTAATTTCATTATACACCTTTAATAAACTTTAAGCTCCCCTGAGTAGACTGGAGATTGTACTGGAAAGAGAAATTCAGATTTAGACTCACATTATAGATTTCATATTACCTGACCATGTAACCTTGGAAATGCCATTTGATTTTTCTCAGATTATCTATCCCCTTTGTAAAATGAGCTGATGATATTAGAGCCTCAGAGATGTACATACAGTTTGCTTATGATTGTATATGACTTTAAATTTCATATATAAATGGAACTATCAAAATTCTTTTTTAATTCTTATCTTTATCATAATCTGGTTTCTTTTGGTTGAAGAAGAGAGCAAAGAGATCAAGTAGCTTAAAGAAAACTAACATCTCCAGAATCCAAGAGAGTTTTTAATAACTGTTGAAAAGGGAAAGGCTACAGATGAGCCTCAGATACGAAGGGAAGACGAGACGCAAATTCCACTAGAACTTTGATCGGCCTGATGAACCAAGGTCTCACTGCTCACTGCCAACCTCCTTAGGCCAGTGGAGGGGAAACATTTCACTTATCCTACGGCATGGTGCCCCTTTCCAGGAGAAGGGTGTTTCCGAGCAAGTAATAGCATAAACGTACACCATAACATCCACAGAGTCTCTAACGTGGAATTCCAGTTAATACTATAAATAAGCAAGGCAAAGCAGGCAAGATATTTTTGTTTGGTCAGTTTTGGTTCTTCAGAGAGGAAATCTCCATAAAGAAACAGAAGTCCTCTGGACCTTTTATGACCCTGAAGATAATTGCAGTGAAGGTATTCAGACTCATCAAGGAAAACTCTCCCTTAAAAGAGGTGTAAGTCAAGGAGCACAAGGTTTTACTCTAATGAGATGAGTACATTCTGGAGATTCAATACACAAGAATGTGACTGTGGCTAAGAATTTCAAGGGAGTAAAAGTTTTCCTCCTCTACCCTTCCAAGTTGTTTGAAAGAAAGTGAAAATGTTCATCACTCAGTTGTGTCCAGCTCTTTGTGACCTCACGGACTGCAGCCTGCCAGGCATCTCTGTCCATGGAATTCTCCAGGCAAGAATCCTGGAGTGGGTTGCCATTCCCTTTTTAAGGGGATCTTCCCAATCCAGGGATTGAACCTTAGTCCCCCACATTGCAGGCAGATTCTTTACCATGCTCAGGTCCTACTAAGTTCTTTAGCTGGCCTAATAATTGTATTGACAGAAGACATTAACTGGAGAAGGAAATGGCAACTGACTCCAGTATTCCCACCTGGAGAATCCCATGGACAGAGGAGCCTGGCAGGCTACAGTCCATGGGATGGCAAAGAGTCAGACATGACTTAGCAACTAAACCACAAAGACATTAATGGGAGAAAAACAAATAGTTTAATTATGCGTATATACTGAGAGATCCAGGAAAGCTGACTCTCCAAAATGGCAGAAGCCCTCACTTTAAATACCATCTTCAGCCAAAGACAAACGATCTTTGGTTTAGGGAGTCAGTGATAGGAAGTTACCGGGAAAAGCACAATATGCAGACTGAAGTCCTTGTCTTCTACTTTCATAAGATTTTTTAGAGATTGAGTCATCTTTCTCTTCCTGATACAGAGAGGGAGACACCTTTACAAATAGATTCCTTTATATATGTAAATGTATTTTACAAAATAGTAACTTTGACTCAGTTTTCAGATCTCTGGTATCTGCTATTACTCAAAAATAACCAGCTTAAAATATTCCTGGTGTCAAAAAGACATATTTTGGGGTCACAAATTCTGCTCCCCTACACAGTACTATAATGTATACTTAATTTGACAAGAGTGGGAATCTTAAGAGTTCTCACCATTAAAAAAAGAAAGTGAGATGATGGATATATTAATGAGCTTAATTATGGTGATTATGTCACATTGTATACATGCATCAAACCATCAAGTTGCAAGCGTTAAGTACACACAATTTTTAATTGTGAATTATACCTTGATAAATTTGAGGGAAAAGAGTTTCAAATGAACCCTTAAGTGCTTAATTGCCTTCAGAAGTCCTTTGTGTACACCATGTTTCTAGAAGAGCCATTCCCCAGAGTCCCTTGGTTGCCGAGCATCACTAGCCGGGCTGGCCTACAACTAGACTGAAACAGCTTCTCCAATGTGTAGTTTATCTGATTTTGTTTAAATTGCCTATGTCGTTCTCAATCCATAGTTTTGATCTCTAGAGGTCCCAGTCATTGCTTCTTTCTTAATTGCACATTCAAAATGTAGTTATGATGGAGGGTGATTGAATCAGTGTATTGTAATAAATAAATACAAATTTGCATTCCAGAGCTAGCTTTGTCACTGATCAGCCGTGTGGTTTTATGTTAGATTTTTTTCTCTATCTGAAACTCAGTGTCCTACTGATAAGACAATTCTGGATGATTCTATACGGTTTTTCTGCTCCAGCATTCAAGGGTTCTGTGGCCTCGTGGTGTCCTCTTTGGTTTCTAGACTTTATCCTTTTACAGGGAGATGTCATGGATATGCCCATCTAAATTGTCTGTTTAGTATCTTTTATATTCCAAAACCTACGAGGCTTTAGAAATACTGACATGAATATGAGAAGATTTTATTCCAAACAGGCTCTTCATTTTTCTTCCTTTTCTCTACATAACACCTGGCTTACCTCAGGGGCTTGAGAAAAACACCTGGATTCTAAGGTTAAAAAAAAAAAAAAATCCGCACCTTCACTAAATACAACCCTTGGGTGAGAACCCCCTGGAGTTGAATAAGTGCTCTATTTCTTTTCATCTGTATTTTCTCCATCTGTTCTAATTACATCCCCTTCTTGGGAGTAAGATAACCACTACTGTCTGTTGCAGTGTAAGGGTGAGAAAGGTTAATTAACACTGAAGACAGATCCCAATTGCCTTACATCACACCCCTGTCCATATGCATTAGAGTGTGAGAGGGGGGCCTCCTTTCTGTGACCCAGTGCTGCTCATGACTTCTCTGCCTGCTCCTCTCAGTCCCTTGCATGACTCCCCTTTCCTGAGTTACCTCCTTCAGAGCACTGCATCCAAAGGCGCTCACCCATGCTAATATGGCCAAACACCTTGGATATAGGAAGGGGGGCGTGTCATGTCAGAGCAGAAAGGGCCACGCAAGAACTGCCTTCAGCATGCTCAGATCCTACCAGCATTAAAGTCTGCAGCCTGAATTAAGGTTATTTATCCACACAATGGTTTGGAGAGATAGGCAATGCTATAATTACTTTCATACTGAGAGCAAGAAACTCAGGGAGAGGAAGTAACTTACCTACGGTTACACAACTAGCAAGATACGATTCAAACCTAAGTCTAGTGCATTTTCCACTACATGCTGCTTTTTGCCTGCTTCAGATTCCCTTTGTCGCTTGCCTATGGTTTCTAAACCTTTTGCCTTCTACCATTGCTTCTATTTTTCACTAACTTTCATTATTAAATTCTTTGTATTCAGGTCTCATAGGTCTCAGTTTTCCATTGTCACATGTTTGAACCTTTAATCATGAAAAAATCTGGGGAATTCCCTGTGTCCAGTGGTTAGGACTCAACACGTTCACTGTAAGGTTTTGGGTTCCATCCCTGGTCAGGGAACTAAAATTCTGCAAACTGAGAAGCACAAACAAACAAACAAAAAATGTTTAATGTTAAAAATACCTAAACTATAAATGCTATGAAAATCAGGAGTTACTGTGGTTCACCACTGAAATCATAGCACTTAGCAGGTGCATAATTAACAATTATTCACTGAATGACTTCAGTAGAGGCAAACTGGTGCCTGTTTTTATTGATATGAAATATTTATTGAGTATATACACTGCACTGCAAGTTAATGTGAGAATTATAAAAGCAGACATTGCCAAAGAATTTTAATGTAATTTTAGAAGACAGCATAACCTGAAGTAATGAAAGAGCTCATATTTTTAATTCACAAATCTGGTGTTTAGAAATAGACAACTAAACAGATTACTATAATGGCAATGGATAAATGCTAAAGATGAGGTGTAAATGGTGCTGTGGAAGGAAAAAAGATAGGTACCTAGCAGTACCTAACCCATTGTTTTAACATCAAAGAAGTCATCCTGCAGAAAGTGGCATATAAGAACGTGGAGAACCCATAGGCCAAGAAGATTAAGGGTACAAATCATTTCAAGAAGAAACAACATGCACCCGGAAGTGAAAAAAAATAATACAAATCATATAGCATGGCTAAACAGGTAGGGCTTGAGAAATCCTGAGACATAAAATTGGGTAGATAAGTAGTGACCATTCAAGATTATCTTTTGACCTTGTGTCTTAAAACAAGGGGCATCAGCATCACCTGGGAGCTTGACAAGTGTAGCATCTAAGGCACACAATTTAAGGAGGAATTCACTCTCAAGCTCGTGCAAAGTATGGGATTGGTACTAGCACAGCCTTGACAGTGGGGGCCACCTGAACATGTCTGCTTAGGGTGTGTTGCTCAGTTCATCTTAGTCCTGGACTTGTACTCCAAACACACTGGATCAGAAGCTATAGTTTAACAGGATGTCCAAGTCATGTGTATACACATTAAATGTGAGAAGAGTTGCTCTAAAGGCTTTGTAAACCATGCTTGAGTCTGGAGACTGTCTTGGGAATAATAGTTGTTATTTATAGGTGTTAGACAGGAGTAGGCTCCCTGCTTCATTTATAAAGATATGTCTAACTGTGTGAGAAGCATGTCAGGAAATAGAGAAGCCAGTTAGGAGGCTTCTGTAAGCCAGTCAGATTCTTTGAGATTCTAAGATTCTACTATGAGTCTTTTTAAAAATAATTTTTTAAAATTTATTTTTGGCTGTGCTGGGTCTTCTTTGCTGCGCAAGCTTGCCTCTAGTTGTGGGAGCTACTCTCTAGCTGCAGTGCAAGGGTTTCTCGTGGCAGTGGCTTCTCCTGTAGAGCAGCATGGGCTCTAGGGCACAAGGGTTTCAGTAGCTGTGGCACATGGGCTCAGAAGTTGCGGCTCCCGGGCTCTAGAGCACAGGCTCAATAGCTTTGGTTCACGGGCTTAGTTGCTCCGTGGCATGTGGGATCTTCCTGGATCAGGAACTGAACTCATGTCTCCTGCATTGGTAGGAGAATTCTTTACCACGGAGCCACTGGGGAAGCCCTATTATGATTCTTTAAATATTATCATCATGATCCAGGACTGAAAAAGTAGTCAAATTTGAGGGGTGTTTGACCAGAGTTAGTGGATGTTTAAAAGTCACAGTTAGTAAGAATGAACAAGAGATCAGGTATACCCAGTTCACGGCTGCAGGAACTAGGTAGTTGAAAGTTCCACTCACTGAAGTAAAGAAACACACAGAGACACATACGGAGAGAAAAGGATGAGCAAACACCTACAGATGTTAAATCTGATAAATTTTAGATTATAAGACATGATATATGGGTGTCTCTATCATGAAGAGAGACAGGAGGTACAGAGATGGATTTCAGAATTACCAGCTTTAAAAAGCACTAATTAAGGCTATGAGAAGAAACAAGTGTTTTTAGAGAGTATATAAAACAAGAGTTAAGTTTAAAATTGTGGGAAACCAACATTTAAGTACAACCAAATAGTTATTTTTATTTTGAAAATTATTTTCAAATTCAATATGTCATTTGAAATACATAAATTTTGTGGGGACGTGGTTAGGCAGGGCAAGATTATTATCCTCATTTCACAGATAAAGCAACTAGGTCTTATAATTTTTAAGTTGTCTTGGCTAGTAAATCATCTAGCTGAATACACACCTGGAACAATTCCAATTGTATTATAAGTCATGCAATTACGAGGGAAAACAAGTAGAATCCACTGTAAATTTAATAGGAATGGAGAGAAATACTGTAGCCCACAGTGGTTGAGCACGCTTTCATGGAAGAAGTTTCTATTTTTTCACCAACTGCTATGGGTCTTGTGGGAGATAATAGCTTTTGAATAGATAAATTAGTATTTTTGCTAAATGTTTAAGAGTCCTGAATAATTTGGTGAAAGAATAATAAGTGCTCCTTTGTCTATTGCAGTATTACTGATGATTTCACAATGACCTGGGCAAGATATTAAGAACCGCTTGCTTTTAAATCTTGGATGACAAAATCTTGACAGAAACACCCCTTAATCATCCTATCACTTCAGGCCAGACTAATTATGATGGTACAAATGTGTACTTTGAGGCAGAACAGCAGCTAATAATTCTACCTGCATTAGGCAGTTACCAGAACAGGGGAAAGATGCAATAACTGATTTATAATGTGAGCCATGATTAAAAGGAAACTTTTGACTGTATTAATCTCACCTACAATTCTTAACCTTGGGTGACACAGAATCAACTATGACAACATTCCGAGTTCCTATAAACAGTTTTCATGTTAGTCACAGAGAATTTATAGCCACCACATCCTCATCTCTTCCAAGCGTCCTAAGGTTCTGAGAAATATAATTACTACTAATAATTATATATGGTTTGTTATATTTTCAAAGTACTCTAAGACATAATGTTTAATTGGATAATTACTTAAGTCTTATAAGGAGGGCAAGATGGAAATTTTTATTTCCCCCTTTTTTTATTTAAAAAGATGAGAGAAAATAAAGTTTATGGAGGATGAGCCTTGCTCGGGTTAAAACAGTAATTAATAGCAATAGATTTAACATAAATAATTTATTAAGAGCATAAGACAGGCCAGGAACGGAGCCAAGTACTTTACAATCATTATTTCACTTAATCCTCACAATGAGCTAAGTATTATGATCCTCATTTTATAGATAATGAACATAAACCTTGAACAAGTCAAGAAAGTTGTGCAAAGTTACATGGAGAATATATAATGGAACTGGTGGATGAAGCTAGTTCTAACTAACCATTACACCTTCGTCTGATGAGTCACTCAGTAATCTTTTGTTGAATATCTATTACAGCAAGGGTACAATTGGAGACACTGAAAATCTATAAATTATTATTTTACCAAAAATATAGATTACTAGAATACCAAAAATTAAGGGATCAAAAAAAGATTAACAGATTCTTTAAATATTATACAAAATATAGACATGGTTTCTCTTTCTAAGAACTTATAGTCCAGTGGGGATCTATAAAGAGCTATTTCCAAAAGATGAGATAAGTACAGTACCAGAAACAAAGATGAAAGGGACACCAAGATTCAAAGGTCACAACACAGAAAACAGGATGACTAATCTGGGTTCTGTGGGAAGAAATTTCTGGGTCCACAGAGTGAGGGGTCAATTCTAGGCTGAGGGGTCAGCACATTGAAAGTGCATGTAATTATAAGACAGCAGTTTAGAGAAAAGGAAAGAAAAAGTTTCAAATTGCTGCACCATGATTATAAGGGTGACATGATCGGGGAGATATGGTTATCAGAACTAGTGGTAACAGTTGCTTTTGTTAAAAGAAGCTCTGGAGATATGAAACCAGTAAATGAATATGGAAGCTTATTTCCTAGGGAGACAAATGATTGGTCAGAGTGAAGGAAACTTACAAGGGGCCTGTATGAACTGAATGCTTGTGTCTCCCCAAAATGCCAATGATGAAAGCCTACTCTCCAATGTGATGGTCTAAAGAAGTGGACCCTTTGAGGGTAATTAGTATTAGATGGAGTCACAGGGCAGAGCACTCATGAAAGAAATGAGAGCACTTGTTGTTGTTCACTTGCTGAGTCATGTCCAGCTCTTTCCGACCCCTTGGACTGCAGCACAGAAGCCTTGCTTGGCCTTGACTATCTCCTGGAGTTTGCTCAAACTCATGTCCATCGAGTTGATGATGCCATCCAGCCAACTCATCCTCTGTTGTTGCCTTCTTGTGTTGCCCTCAATCTTTCCCAGCATCAGGGTCTTTTCCAGGGTCAGTTCTTTGCATCAGGTGACCAAAGTATGCAGCTTCAGCATCAATCCTTCCAATGAATATTCGTAGTTGATTTCCTTTACAATTGACTGGTTTGATCTCCTTTCTGTCCAAGGGACTCTCAGGGGTCTTTCCCAGCACCACAGTTCGAAAGCATCAATTCTTCAGTGCTTTGCCTTTACGGTCCAACTCACGTCCATACATGACTACTGGAAAAACCACAGATTTGATTAGATGGGCCTTTGTCAGCAAAGTGATGCCTGTTTTTAATATGTTATCTAGCTTTAATATGCTAATAGCTTTTCTTCCAAGGAGCAAGTGTCTTATAATTTTGTGACTGTAGTCGCCATCTGCAGCAATTTTGAAGCCCCAAAAATGAAATCTGCTACTGTTTCCACTTTTTCCCCAGCTCTTTGCCATGAAGTGATGAGACCAAAGTGAGCATACTTGTAAGAGTCCTGAAAGGTCTGATTTGCTCTCTCTACTCTTCATCATGTCAAGATTTAATGAGAACTTGGCAGTCTGCAACTAGGAAGAGGGTCCTTACCAGAACCTGACCATGTTGGCACCCTGATCTTGGACTGCCAGACCCCAGAACTGACAGAAATAAATTTCTATTGTTTATAAGCCACTCAGTCTATGGTACTTAGTTAGAATGGTCAACATTGATAAGATTGGGTCTGAGAAAGAAGACAAAAAGATTGTTTGCTGAGAAGCAGTTCAAGAGTGAGACAAGGAGGATGTGATTTAAGGAAGCAGTAGAGCGAGCACAGAGTTGAGAACAAATGTTTGAAAGATATAATGAACACATTTGGTACCAAATGTCTGATCTTCTCACAAGGGCTGGTAAGTCCAATTCCCCTATTATGTTTCCAAACCTATTTTATTTTTATTAATGTCTGCAGAATATTGAAGACTTTCTTGATAGATCTCTCACCTGTACTCAACGCCTTCTTCTCAAGTCTGCAATACTTATTCTGCCAAGGTACTTAGCATGGACTCTTAATTTCAAAATTACTTGTGTCCATGTCTTACCATGACTGGTTCTATAAATGTCTAGAGAGAAGGACGTATGTGATTAATCTTAAATTCAACCCAAACCTAGCTCAATATCTGAAACATAGGTAAATATTAAATAGTGTGTGTTAGTTACTCAGTCATGTCTGACTCTTTATGACCCCGTGGACTGCAGCCTGCCAGGCTCGTCTGTCCATAGAATTCTTCAGGCAAGAATACTGGAGTGGGTAGCCATTTCCTTCTCCAGGCATCTTCCCGATCCAGGGATTGAACCTGGGTATCCTGCATTGCAGATGGATTTTTTACTATCTGAGCCACCAGGGAAGCCCCCCAAATTAAATACTGATAAGTGAATTATTATGCATTCCCTCCCTAGTTCCTCTACTAATGACTTAAGCAGTCCTGAGCTTAATAGGAAATAGTTCATGGCTAGATGCATCCATTCCCAAGACACTTCATAACTCCATAATACTCACCATTGAGTATGAAAATTCATTTTTAAACTCTGTTCATTTATACCCATTGTATGTTTTACAAGGTTTGAAAGTCCATAAGTACTTATCTAGTTAGTGAGTAAATAAATAATCCATTAATTATTTTATCTCATTATGTGTTATATATTCTGACTCCCAGATCATCCTTTTGATCTCTAGGCAAGTACACACCCGTATCTTCACATTTACTTGCTCAGAAACTTCAACACTTTAAAGCACATTCAAAAACAAACAAGCAAACAAACAAAAAAACACACACAAAGAAACCCAGTGAGAGCTCTATGCAGTCCAAATGAACATCAAAACATCCATTTGGACCTTTTTCTGAGCTACATTCTAAACCTGTAAAATACAGTTTCCAAAATTGGCCTTCCAAATTTAACAGACTCATTGGATGAGAGAATCAGGCCACACAGGGTGACAGGTTCCACCTCAGAGTTTGGATGGAGTCTCAAGGCCTTTTACTATTTTTTCCCCCCCAAATACATATACTGTGCTTAGAATGTGCAGTGAAGTTCAATGACTGTTGATTAGAAAAACTAAGAAAAAAACTCCCTGCTATTCAATTCCTGCTATCCTGAAAACACCACAGACTGTCACAGCTTTGTGTTGTTATCAACTGAGTTAACACATGCATTGGCACTTACGAAAGTGGGAGAATTTGAGTGGGGAAGTTTCACTAACAGACCCAGTACAGGTAAGATGTCTTTTGATCGTCCGCATCCACTTCACCATGTCAATCACAGACAACAGTGCTAATTCCACCTTGTATCTCTTGCATCATACTGTGTCCACTGTTGCCATCCCGCTTCACTGTCACCTTTCACTCTCTTTATTGAATTGCATCCTTATTCTTCTCCTACTATATAGTATCTCCCCACTCCTCCTACCCATAATATAAGAGTCTAAGGTTTTATTTTGGTTTTTTGTTTGCTTGTTTGTTTGGAGCTTATTCCTATGCTTCTTCATTTTGTTTGACCCTCTGTCTTCGTTTCTATGCATGAGATAAACCAGCCAAGTCTCCCAGTCTTGAAAGAGTGGCCTCATGTATGAGATGAACCCAAACATTCAACCCTGTCCCAGCTTTAAGCTGTTTCTCCAACCCCTGTGATTGTCTGTGAAGCCTGTTTTATTTATTTATTTTTGAAATCACTCTTCATCAGATTATCTTTTTTTTTATATTGGGATATAATTGCTTTACAAAGTTGTGTTAGTTTCTGCTGTACAGTGACATGAATCAGCTATATGTATACAAATATCCCCTATTTTTTGAATTTCCTTCCTATTTAGGTCACCACAGAATATTAAGTAGAGTTCCCTATGCTATATAGCAGGGTCTCACTGGTTATCTATTTTAAGCATAGTAGTGTATATATGTCAATCTCAACCTCCCAATTCATCCTACACCTCCTTTTCCCCTCTCTTAGTGTCCATATGACTATTCTCTACATCTGTATCCCTATTTCTGCCATGCAAACAAGTTCATCTATACCGTTTTTCTAGATTCCACCTATATGCATTAATATATGATACTTGTTTTGCCTATTTTATTTTTAATGGCTCCTAGTAGTCAAGGGAGCGCCAAGACCTCTTAGTATCCCAGACAAGAGAATCTGGGTCAGGACCTCAATTCCTGCTGATTGGAAGCCAGGCCAAAATGCAGCAGCTTTCAAAGTATGCAAATATATAGAGTTCTCAGGAACCACAAGCTTAAGGCTTCCTGACATCAGAGCCAGGTGATCTAGGGGCATTCCCTGGGCAGCAGTCATAACAATCTGAACTCCAAAGGAGTGTATAGGCTCCTGTCTGGGAGATATTAGCAAGCTGTAGGGATGCAGAAGGAAAGTGTAAATACACAGGCTTACCTTATCAGGTGGCTTCTAGGTGTGTGGAAGCCTGCCCCCGCATCCAGAAGCTCCAGGACAGAAAGCCTGGGGGTGCGATTTGGTCCAATGTCCGTGCAGTGCCCCAGGGTGGCTGCCTGCCAAGAACTCTCTCTGACTGGTACAGTCCATGGGATCTAGCCCTCCAGGCCACCAGAGCCAGGCCATCAAGGTGCGTTCCCTAAGCAGCTGTCATAAGAGACCACAGCACCAAGCTTTTACAAATGCTCCCCGTTGGGAGGTCCTGGCGCTCTGGAGACAGCACCCACCCTCCAAGGTCTTCAGACAGGGTGAAACTCAGCCCTGAGATGTGTGTTTAATTAGAAGCCTGCCCTTCAGACATGAAGCTCAGCGGATTAGCTAATAGGCCACTGTCACAGAAAGACTAAGCACAGGGCCTGTGGCCCTCTGGCCGTGCCCTGGAGGTGGCAGCCGTCCATTTAATAACTCTTTCTCTGTGAGTGACCGTCCTGTGGGACCCAGGCATGGAAGCCCCATAGTCATCACAGCCAAGAGATATTCAGGAGTCTCAGGGCAGCAGTTGCTGGGAACCCCACCCCGCTGCATGCAGAAGCTTTGGCGGAGGAGCACACTGCAGAAGGAGGACCGTGGTGGGAGCTAGAGCATCTGGCTGGAGTCCACCGTCCACCATTAAGATGGCGTCCAGCCGCCAGAGCACCACACGAGCGTAAAGATGGTGCCTGCCAGTGTTCGACCCACAGAACACTTCCGCCTGCCTCCAAATGTCTGTTAAATCAGAACCTGTCCTCCAGTTCGATGCTCCAAGACCAGCAAATGAGCCTCTCCCACAAAGTCCACCAGCCGCTTGGCGCTGGTCCCGAGGCAGGTAAGTCTGAATGAAACTCTGAACCACACCATAGACTGCGAATAGCCCTGTGGGTTGCGTGGCCGCGGGCCCTGTTACTCTTCCTCACTGGATGTTTTGGGGGCTTGTCTCTCAGGTGCAGGTCTTAAAAGCTGGGGTGCCCCAAGTGGACTTCAAACCCTTCTCGGGGAGAAGCTCCAGCTTTTGAGTTTCCCTCAGGTGGTGGAATCCAGGTAGGGGTGAGGTTTACCGCTTTGAAGTGACTGGTGTAGCCAGGTCTCACCCACCTGCCTTAATGCGGGCTTTCTCTCTTTTGCTGGTTGTGCAGGAGTCAGACTGTTTTCAGGTTTTTTCCAGAGGACGTTGTTCCCTGTGTAGCTGTGCATTCGGTGTGTTTGTGGGAGGTGGTGTGGTTCAGGCCCCTCTTACGTGGCCATCTTCGACGGGAACTTTATCTAGTCTCCTCACAACCTCCCCTGAAGGTTTCTACTATTTGCAATCAATCAAGCCATGCACCTGCTAAATATTTGATCCTGGCTTCCCTAAACGATGGCATAAAACTGTAGGTAATTCTGTTGGGCAGACAAGTATCTCAGCAGTGCCTCTTCATTCCAAACTGGTTTTTTTTTTTTTTTTTAAATCTTTATTTTACAGACCTTGCCATTGCAAGTAATATTTTCTCTGCCTGGAATGGCCTTCCCTCTGTTTGTTTACACTCATAAATCCTACTCATCCTTCGAATCTCTGCTCAGATATTGCCTCTTTTTAATGTCTTTCCTTATCACCTGATGCAATGAGAGGGGTAGACATGTTTTTGATTTTTATTAACCATCTGTGGCCCAGAGACTGTTAACATCTCTGTATCTCCACTAGAAACTATGCTAAGGTACTTGGGTGGAGGGGACCCTGTCTTCTCAACTGTTCATCCTCTGTCCTCAGGTACAAATGTGAGTTCAGAGTAGAAACTCTGTACCTATTTGCTGAATGATTCCATTCACGTTGCTAGGATAAGTGTGTCTTACTTGGAGATATGTCCTAGTAAGATGCTCCTCTGCCAATTATCTCCATCTCTAATAGAACGATCCCTGAGCATCTATTATTCTATAGCTCCTGGGTGGCTCCATGTTTCAGCTGATACAAAGTCAACCTTCATATAGATGGCACCTCTGCTCTGGTGTGATCACCAAGAGGCCATAAAGAGGAATTAGTCAGCTAAGGTGGATAATTGATGAATGTCAAGTGTCCCTTTGTGTAAGAGACTTTTGCTTCTAGATTGATTGCCTGAGGGCTCAAGAGATTCCTAGAAGACCGCCTGGATGATGACTTCTTATTTCTTCTGAATATCTGCATTTTAATCCAAAATTAAGGCACCAAGGACAGCTTTGAGGGAAGTAATGGCCTCAGGGCCAGTGCATTTATGAGAAATCTTCTTTTCAAGGGTCATCTGCTGATACCTTGTACTAAGCATGCCTGGCCTTGGAGTGATGGGATTGCCCTGTACTTCTTTACATTAAAAAAAAAAAAAAAAAAAACTTCCAATATACTAGGACTTATTAGTTTTAGAGGTTTCTGACAACTTGATTTGCTCACTCTTAATTAGTTAATGGTTGTGCAGGCTGTGACAGGCTCCAGCAAGGCTTATAGCTTATAGTCAAAACTTATAGCCCTGAAATATATGCTGTAAGCTCAGAGTGGTTAGAAAAAGCATGAACAGGGAAGTGATATGTGTTACCCATAATGAAGGTCTCTTCCTCGCTCCCTCTATTATACAAAGAACTACAGAAAGTATTTTTTTAATAGACTGAAAAACTGACATTTTAAAAGTAAAACCTTACTCAGATTCATGATGGGTGTTGACTGCAGAGTTAGGATGACAACCCTGCTTTGGGGCTCCCAGTCCAAAATTCATTCCACACAACACTGTGTTCCCTATAGCAGAATTCATCTATCAAATGTTAAAGGATTAAAATGCCAGTCTGAAGCTCAACAGGATAATGGTGAGGGGTTGGGGGGAGGGAAATGTGAAGGACCACCTGAATTTGCTGATTAGTATTGCTTAATGGAACTACGCCCTCTTACACTATCCCAGCCCACTGATAGCATTTTCCTTTTGTGCAGACTTCATAGCCAAAGAATCAATATATCATTAGCCTGCAGGATGTTGTTTTCTGAGTTTAAGGCAAGCTCCTGGGAGCATTATTTGTGTTGTAATGACAGGGGTTGGGCTGTAATAAAAGTCCTGAATTATGCCACATTAAGGATCTTTCCCCCATGAAGCTGGTAAGCTGCTCAAATATTCCCTTGTGTGGCTTCAGACACAGCCATCAAATATTTAGCATGGATTTTGGCTAATGTGCTTCATTTATCCCCAAGATATTCTCCTAAAGCAGGGAGCTGGTATTACTGTCTTTTAAGAGGTAAGGAAATAGAGCCTTGAAGAGATTAACTGGACAAGATTTGCATCCTGGGGTAGCCAAATCTATCCCTTAGATCCAGCAGCCACTCCCTGCTTACTTTGGCTTCCAGAACAGGCAGGATTTTGAAAATTCTCTTCACGGACTATCTCCAGCTGCTCTATCCCCAGCCAGAGAGCTCATGACCACAGGCTGGCAGTAATCTTCATCTTTCTCTCTCCTCCACTACTATTCCTGAGTCTGCCCCTTTCCAAGACTCAGAAGTCCCCTCTCACCAGCCTCCCCCAGTTCTTACCTCCTTCCTCTCCTTTCCCTGAATGACTCATATTGTTTACCAAGTAGAGAAGCTAATAGAAGGCAGCAGAATTTAAGCTTCCCTGGGACTTGCTTTACGCACTGACAAAATCATTCTTTTCTCTCTCTGTTAAATATTCATGGCTCTCAGATTTTTAGATACAAAGGTACATTTTGTTTTAAAATGTGCTGATCCAAGACATACTGGTTTGCATTGATTTCCTCCTCTTTGCATTTCTATTGCATTGGAAATAAAGAGGTCCTCATTCACTTCTGAAATATGGACCTGAATTTATCTAAGGTTTTTTTTTAATTTGGTTGCTATTTGGTGAAAGGACTGATGTTGGTAGACATTTATGTGTTTCTGTGTTTTTCTCTTTTGACATTGTGCGTGCACGCACATACACACACACACACACACATAGGCATACAGACAAGCAGAAAAACAAAAAACCCAGCCTAACGTTTTCCAGCCATCACAGCCTAATGTTAATATAATTTGAAAGGAGTTTTAACAAACGTTTGATCTATTACAGAATTCAAATATTTACAATTTGGAATGAAAATAAAATGGAGATAGATTTACAGAAATGAAGAACAGGCTCACCCAGAGCAGTTCAGAGACCTGTAGAAAATGAAATGGGAATAGAAGTGCCTCCATTTTTAAAGGAAGGAGTGAGAGAAATGACCTGGCATAAGAATTCTGGAAAGAGAATAATGGGGGTGGGAGGGAAGAGAGATACAATCCTGATTAATTCAGGTCACTTGACAGAGTCCTACAATGCATAAAGTGAATGAACAAAAGTATTGTATAAGGCTTTCAGGTTCTGAAGGTTACATGGGGATATATATATATTTTTTTTTTGACCTTGCTGGTCTCATTCTTAGCTGCATGAAATTAAAAGAGAAAACAACCTATTGATAAGAAAACCTGAATTTTTTTTCTTGCTATGGTAAGGGAACGTTCTATCTTGGCAGACTCCTAATAAAATATTGGAGTGTGGAGATAAAAGGTAGAATTTTTATGAGGTTTTGGAGTTTTGTAATGAAATTTAACTAGGATTGCGTAAGGATTGTGATATCATTGTGGACACTGTGATTGGAAGATTCATGGGGAGTCAATTTTTATTTAATCCTATACCCTCTTTCAACAACACAAGAGAAGTCTCTGCACATGGACATCACTAGATGGTCAATACCAAAATCAGATTGATTATATTCTTTGCAGCCAAAGATGGAAAAGCTCTATATATTCAGCAAAAACAATGACAGGAGCTGACTGTGGCTCAGAACATGAACTCCTTACTGCCAGCTTCAGACTTAAATTGAAGAAAGTAGGGAAAACCACTAGACCATTCAGGTATGACCTAAATCGAATTCCTTATGATTATACAGTGGAAGTGACAAGTAGATTCAAGGGATTAGATCTGATAGACAGAATGCCTGAAGAACTATGGACAGAGGTTTGTGACATTGTACAGGAGGCAGTGATCAAGACCATCCCCCAAAAAGAAGAACTGCAAAAAGGTGAAATGGTTGTCTGAGGAGGCCTAACAAATAACTGAGAAAAGAAGAGAAGCTAAAGGCAAAGGAGAGAAGGAACGATAAACCCATTTGAATGCAGAGTTCCAAAGAATAGCAAGGAGAGATAATAAAGCCTTCCTTAACGATCAATGCAAAAAAATAGAGGAAAACAACAGAATGGGAAAGACTAGAGATCTCTTCCAGAAAATTAAAGATACCAAGGGAACATTTCATGCAAAGATGGGCTCAATAAAGGACAGAAATGGTATGGACCTAACAGAAGCACATGACACCACCGTTATGGCAAAAAGTGAAAAAGAACTAAAGAGCCTCTTGATGAAAGTGAAAGAAGAGAGTGAAAAAGCTGGCTTAAAGCTCAACATTCAGAAACCTAAGATCATGGCATCTGGTTTCATACTTCATAGCAAATAGATGGGGAAACAGAGGAAACGGTGGCTGACTTTATTTTTGGGGGCTCCAAAATCACTGCAGATGGTGATTGCAGCCATGAAATTAAAAGATGCTTACTCCTTGGAAGGAAAGTTATGACCAACCTAGACAGTATATTAAAAAGCAGAGACATTGCTTTGTCAACAAAGGTCCATCTAGTCAAGGCTATCGTTTTTCCAATAATCATGTATGAATGTGAGAATTGGACTATGAAGAAGGCTGAGTGCTGAAGAATTGATGCTTTTGAACTGTGGTGTTGGAGAAGACTCTTGAGAGTCCCTTGGACTGCAAGGAGATCCAACCAGTCCATCCTAAAGGAGATCAGTCCTGGGTGTTCATTGGAAGGACTGATGTTGAAGCTGAAACTCCAATACTTTGCCCACCTGATGTGAAGAGCTAACACTTGAAAAGACCCTGATGCTGGGAAAGATTGAGGGCAGGAGGAGACGGGGCCGACAGAGGATGAGATGGTTGGATGGCATCTTCAACTCAGTGGACATGAGTTTGGATGAATTCAGGGAGTTGGTGATGGACAGGGAGGCCTGGCGTCCTGTGGTTTGTGGGCTCACAAAAAGTCGGACATGACTGAGCAACTGAACTGAACTGGACAGAAGCAGAAGATATTAAGAAGAAGTGGGAAGAATACACAATAAAACTGTACAAAAAAGATCTTCTTGACCCAGATAACCATGATGGTGTGATCACTCACCTAGAGCCAGACATCCTGGAATGTGAAGTCAAGTGGGCCTTAGAAAGCATCACTACGAACAAAGCTAGTGGAGGTGATGGAATTCCAGCTGAACTATTTCAAATCTTGGAAGATGATGCTGTGAAAGTGCTGCACTCAATATGCCAGCAAATTTGGAAAACTCAGCAGTGGCCACAGGACTAGAAAAGGTTAGTTTTCATTGCAATCCCATAGAAAGGCAATGCCAAATAATATTCAAACTACCACACAACTGCACTCATTTTACACACTAGCAAAGTAATGCTCAAAATTCTCCAAGCCAGGCTTCAACAGTATGTGAACCAAGAACTTCCAGATATTCAAGCTGGATTTAGGAAAAGCAGAGGAACCAGATATCAAATTCCCAACATCAGTTGGATCATAGAAAAAGCAAAATAATTCCAGAAAAACATCTACTTCTGCTTTATTGATTATGCCAAAGCCTTTGACTGTGTAGATCATAACAAACTATGGAAAATTCTTAAAGAGATGGGAATACCAGACCACCTGACCTGCATCCTGAGAAATCTGTATGCAGGTCAAGAAGCAACAGGTATAACCAGGCATGGAACAAAAGACTGGTTCCAAATCGGGAAAGGAGTACATCAAGGCTGTATACTGTCACCCTGTTTATTTAACTTATATGCAGAGTACATCATGGGAAATGCTGGGCTGGTTGAAGCACAAGCTGGAATCAAGATTGCCAGGAGAAATATCAATAACCTCAAATACACAGATGACACCACTCTTATGACAAAAAGTGAAGAGGAACTAAAGAGCCTCTTGATGAAAGTGAAAGAGGAGAGTAAAACACTGGCTTAAAACTCAACATTCAGAAAACTAAGATCATGGCATCCAGTCCCATCACTTCATGGCAAATAGATGGAGAAACAATGGAAACAGAGACAGACTTTATTTTCTTGGGCTCCAAAATCACTGGAGATGGTGACTGCAGCCATGAAATTAAAAGATGCTTGCTTGCTCCTTGGAAGAAAAGGTATGACCAACCTAGATAGCATATCGAAAAGCAGAGACATTACTTTGCCGACAGTGGTCCATCTAGTCAGAGCTATGGTTTTTTCCTGTAGTCGTGTATGGAGGTCAGGGTTGGACTACAAAGAAAGCTGAGTGCTGAAGAATTGATGCTTTTGAACTGTGGTGTTGGAGAAGACTCTTGAGAGTCCCTCGGACAGCAAGGAGATCCAAACAGTCAATCCTAAAGGAAATTAGTCCTGAATATTCATTGGAAGGACTGATGCTAAAGCTGAAGCTCCAGTACTTTGGCCACCTGATGCGAAGAACTGACTCCCTGGAAAAGACTCTGATGCTGGGAAAGATTGAAGGTGGGAGGAGAAGGGGACAACAGAAGATGAGATAGTTGGATGGCATCACTGACATGATGGACATGAGTTTGAGCAAGCTCCATGAGTTGGTGATGGACGGGGAAGCCTGGCATTCTGCAGTCCGTGGGGTTGCAAAGAGTCAGACAATACTGATCGACTGAACTGAACTGATGGAAGAGTTTGTGTTGTTGTTTATTTAAATAATATTTTGGTAAAGAACCTGGAATAAACATAAAAATTATATGTGATTTTTATCTCTTTGGGCAATGAATTTGTAGAATAGTTACGTTGATGGAGACAACAAATTTATAAAGTATGTTGATACAGACAGTAAGCTGCAGGGGCATAATGATTTGGAACATTGCTTATAAACTCACATAATTAGGAAACACCTAGACGTTTATCTAGTTTAGTCTCAACTTGAATTTTGAATTCCCTTATGATTTGCCAGCTATGTGTTCATTCAGCTTCTCAGAAATTGAAACTAGAGCAAAATTCTTGAGAATCTGGCATCAGGCACTTGTAGATATTTACTCTAGGTTTCCAAAATTAGTGTAACTAAGATAGTCTCTGGATCTCTACTTCTCTTTTCATTTTTCTTTTTTTTTTAGTTAACTAAAGACTGGCTTCATTGTCTTTTACTCTATCTTTCTCTCATAGTATCATCTGCAGCCTTATCACATGACTTTCTCAGACTCTCCCAGACCTTGCCCTTCTCTACCTTATGGACTCTGAACACTTCCCCACTGGTATCGACATTATTAAGTGTTTGCTAATTCAGATTGCTTAGAAAGGCTATGTAATTTGTCTAGCTTATGCTTTATACCAAACCACTTTATGGGGTGCTGACTAGTCTGTGTATTAGCTCTTCTGATGGACAACTACCCAACTCTAATCAATTAAACATAACCCTAGTGAGCAGGTTTCTGCAAAAAGAGAATAAGGTACTATGTCCTCAAAAGGACTATTCTGGAGTTATTGCTTCAAGGAATGCCTGTGGGAAGATTTTATTATTTTTTTAGAAGAGAATGATGAGGATGTTAATATCATAGCAAATATATCTAAGTTAGTGAATTTACCTTCTTTGACTATCATGGATATTGTTCTTGGAAGATATCGTGTTTCTAAAGCTCCCACCATTGCTCAAGATGAAATATTCTTAATCTTAAGTCCAGGGGCTTGGATGCACAATGTAGGTCTATGAAGACATTATCGTATTCTGTGTTTGTGTTTATTAGTAGCATATGAACAGCTTTGCAGTTAGAAGTGGACTCCAAATGTCTAAGTGCCATCTTAAAAAAATTTTCAGATAAACACTTTTAGTTTCTTTTCCTGTTCCTTCAACAAAATACTATGCCATTCTTCATAGAATTTATTACAATCAATTATGATCGGGTTTTTTTCTTCCTAATTTTTAATATGCATTTGCCTATTAAAATTAAGTGCCACTGTGGGAGGGATGTTCACTTTCTTGTGCACCACTTATTTCTAACCCAGTGATATCTGTTGGATAGAACCAGGTAGGGTCAAAGAGAGAAAATTGAGGGAGAAAAAAGAAAAAGTGCTAATTATTAAGTACTTGTATCTACTCTTTGAAATTCAGGGAAGGCCTAGGAAACTAAAGCCTTTCTCCAAAAACAAGAAGTGAGGGCCACAGAAGGGCTTTTGTACTTGGGAGGGATCCACAGGGTTCTGCTCAGTTTCAGTAGCTATAATTTTACTGTGTATTCTATGTTATTTAATTTTATTCATTTGGGGGCCTTGAAAACATTGCCTCTATTTGTGTGTGCATGAAAATATTGAAGCTTAGACAGTTCAAGCAACTTGTCTGAATGATACATCTTGGAAAAGACAAGTGAAATTTATAGGGGACATGTATTTGGTCATTCAGTTGACCAAAATCTATTCCTCGTGTATACCTGTTCTTCTTCCATAGTTCCTGGCTTACAGCTTCCAAAACCCTTGGTTTTTTCTCAGCAATGGAAATAATTTTTGTTAGAATATTTAGGCTCTTGTCCTCAAGTTCCTGAAATTGTTTCAAAAACTTAAAGGTGAAATGGTAGTCTTGTTATTTATAACAAGCCCTTTTCCCACCACAACCCAGTTTATGTTAAAAGGTGACTTTTGGAAAGCATATCAGGGTGGGGGCTGGTTGCCAGGGGAAAGCAGCTTGACTAGAAAGGTGAAGCTTTCAATCCCTACCTCTGATTTCTGGGGAGGGTAGAAGAGCTGAAGGTTGAGTCAGTTACCAGTGGTCAGTGATTTAAATAATCATGTCTATGTCAAAGCCTTCATAATATCCTAAAGGAGGGGGTCAGGATAGCTTCCGGGTTCATGACCAAGGACACCTTCACTGAGCCAGATCCAGACTATGAGGACAGAAGCTCTGTTGTTCAGAACCTCATCCTGTGTATCTCTTTGTCTGGCTGTTGACTCATATCCTTTATAATTCTTTGTAATAAACCCATAATCTAGTAAGTAATCTGGTTTCCTGTTCTTTGAGCTGCTCTTGCAAATTAAACCAGGTCATGGGGAATTCATTCACCGTGAACTTATCATAAGTACAGGTAATGACTTGGGCTTGGGATTGACAACTGAAGTGGAGGGTGTTCTTGTGGGACCTAGCCCTTAACTCAAGAGATCTGATGCTCTCTCCAGGTAGATGGTGTCATGTCAGAGTTGAATTGAATTATAGTTCACTCAGTTGATATCCCAGAATTGCTTGGCAGTACAGGGTACCGCCCCCTCACATTGGTAACTGGGTGCAAAACTCTCGACGAGGATGGGATTTGAACCCAGTTATTGATGGGGTATGAGAAGGAGAATGAGGAAACTGCAGGGAGGTCATAAAATTCAGTGATTGTACAAGTTTCAATAAACAAGAATTATCTTTGCAACAAACACAGACGTTCGTTCCATCATGTAAACATCTCTGAGCCTGCAATGTCACAGAACCTCTGCGTGATTCTGACAGTTAACATTTATTCAGGACTTACCCTACCAGGGATTGTTCTACATGGTTAAGTGCTTTGCTCAGTGTTTCATACCTGGTAGGTGGCCAAGGCAGATCCAACTCCAGAAGCCAGGTTCTTAACCACTTACTATACTCTAGTGACTTCTCTGACTCAGACAGTTGTGCATCACATTTTGAGAAACATGTAGATAAACAAATACTGAATTTAGAGGCTCAGAGACAGTGACTGCCATAGGGAGGAGTGGTGCCTGGCACAAATCATCAGGCAGAGTCTGTCTAAAATTAACACGAAAGGTGGCTGTGATCAATAAAACTGAAAGCAGAAACCAAAACCTGGCACAATATGTGCAGTAAAAATTTGTTGATTAAATATTTATGAGGACAAGAGCAAGTTTTCAGTCTTAGAGAAGAAAAACAAAGCATTCGCTTAGCCATGGAATTTTTGAAACCCAGATTAGAAGAAACTTGAAAAGTCATCAATACCACCCCCTCCCCTGTCGATGATGCAACCATCTCACAATGTTTTAGGCTTGTATCAGTCCATTAAATAAAAAAGTACTCACTGCCTCTAGCTTGCAGTGAGACCATGAGAGAAAAGACCAGAATTCTGACCCAGAGAGAATTAAGAGAACTTGAATTCCCAGAGTCAAATGGACTGATTGTAGCCAGATATTTGAAGCACAAAAGGCAGATAAACCAGTACTGCCCCGATGATGACTGCAGTCATTTCCTGCTGTAAAAAGGTGCATGTGGACATGTGGGGCCCGTGTGAGCCTACTAGTTTCTCTCACAATTCCTTTTTTATTGCTCATCGTTTCCTATTCATGCAGCAAATGTTTGAGGGACTGCGGTTCCTCTTGGGCCTGCCAATCTGACTGCTGTTGAGCAACCATGAACTCTTTAACTAGACAAGTCCCACTTAATAATGCAGTAGAAATGCTGAGAGTTGGATAGATAGGTAGATGAGAGAAAGGCAAAAAGAGAGAGAAAACGAAGAATCCATGGGCTTCTTCTTCTTAGAGACAAGGGAAACAGATACAGGAAAAGAGTCACTACACACAATTCAGTCCAACCAACATTGGTAACAGATAGACTTCAGGAACCGTGTACCACTTGAGCAGGTCTAGTCTTCTGAGTCACTTCGATCTGAGCTTAGGGATTGCTGGTGAGATTGCTAATATTCACAGTCTACTTGATGCTTACTGGGTAGAAACAACAATCTTAAACTATAGTTATTGAATCAGAGAATTTGAGTCATAAGTCTGTTAGGCAAACTCAAGTCACTTCACTTCCAACCCAGAACTTCTTTTATTTAAAATGTTACATTAAGGCACTGATTTAAGATCTGTCCAATGTATAAACTAACCATAATCTCCTAAGAGTTTGGCTTATTCCTGGTTTAAAATAAATAGAAACGTCCATCATAATTTATAATGGAAATACCAGGGTAGTTGAGAGGCATTTAATGCACCTTATTAAAAATGAATAAACCAAAACTGACATTTTTGAAACTTGTGTATTCAGCTGTTGAGCAAATAGTGAACATTTACTACATAGAAGCAAAATTATTCTGGATGCTGGATGTTCAAGATTCAGTGATGACTAAAGTGTACATATTATTTTCTGTCATTAATTAGCATTCAGTTGGGTGGAGGAGAGAAGAGTAAGCAGAAAACTGCCATATCAGGGGATATGGGTAATGAAATACAAGGGTATTGAGTTTCAGGGCCACAGACAGGAGTATCGTGGTCAAATGAAGAGATAATTAAGGCTTCCTAGAGGCAGTATCTTCTGGCCAGAGGTCTAAAATGTCAGCATGAGTTAACTAGACAAACAGGTATGGAAAGCATTCCAGGCAAAAGGAACAGTGTGTCCGGACTCTATGGCACATTTATGAGAAGAAAGCAAATGTATTCTTGTTGTATTCTATGGGTCTTCTGTAGACTGAATGTTTCTGTCCTGGGAAAATCCATATATTGAATCCCTAATGCCCCGTGTGACAGTGTTTGGAGGCGGTCCCTTTAGGAGGTAGTTAAGTTTAGATGAAACCATAATGGTGAAGCCTCCATGATGGAATTAGGACCCTTAGAAGAAGATGACGAAACCAGAGTGAGCCCCCTCTTGATGCCATTTGAGGAGACAGCAATAAGGTAGCAGCCTTCAGGCCAGGAAGAGGGTTCTCACCAGAGCCTGGCCATTCTGGCACACTCATCTTGGATGTCCAGCCTCCAGAACTGTGAGAAGTGAATGCTTGTTGTTTAAGCCACCTAGTCTATAGTATTTGTTACAGTAATCTGAGCTGGCTGAGACAGGTACAATGAGAAAAAAAAACACAAAAAAACAGGGAGGTAAGGCTGGCATCACCGATGCAATGAACATGAACTTGGGCAAACTCCAGGAGATGGTGAAGGACAGGGAGGCCTGGCGCGTTGGAATCCACGCGGTTGCAAAGAGTCGGACACGACTGGGCGACTGAACAGCAACAACAAAGGCTGGAGTCGTGACCAGGAACCAAAACATGAAATTCCTTGTAAGTTCTGTCAATCTAGTCTTCACGCAAACAGACCAGGAGGACTATTGCAGGCTATGAGAGCTCACTTTCTCACACAACCTGCTGGGTAGGCTTCATTCCTGCTATAACAGCAGCTCTGCCTGGGACCGGTGACTCAGCTTTGCACTCCGGATTCCTCATCCCAGTAACTGAGATTCTGCCTTGATCTGAGCATGGCCAATCCTGCACCCCTGTTTTACTTATAGCATCCAGGCTTCCATCCTCAGCATTTCAGTCCCAACTAAGAACAAGCTCCAAGCATCTGCGGTCTCCTCTCAGACTAGAGTCTACCTTTCTCTTTTGGACCTAATAAAACTGGAGTCCTGTTCCTAAACCTAGGGTCCCCCTGGAGCTTCTCACCTCCATCTTATCATTGCCTCAGCAAGGGTCTCCATGTATCATCATCTCACCTCCTGGCATTTTTCCACCTGCCTGTTGACATCTATTGGGCAGCCCAGGTACTAATCATGTCCACACTCAGGCTTTGTTTCATGCCTCCATCCACCCCTTGCCTGCTGTTTGCTCCAGCACCTGAAGTTGACTACAACTCCATAGGCTTCTGGATGTCATTTCTAGTCTGTATTCACTGCATCTAATCTGGCTTGACCATGGTGTTTCAGATTAGATCTTTCTGTAACCATTATGAATTTCCACAAGGATAGCTAAACTATTCACTGAAACAATAGTGACCAAATACTTAACAGGCGAGAAAGAACACTAAAATAGAGTAGGTTTAGTAATTCATAATGTTTGCAAATTAAGAGAAGGAATGGATTTCAGTAGGGTCTAGCAGAGAGGTAAAGTTGGATCAGTTCTTTCATTTATTTACTTAGTAGAATTTTAGAGGATGATTGCTTTATGCCAGATTTGGGTTCTGAGATTTTGGCTGCAAACAAAATAAAGATACACAGAGATTCTAGTCTAGGGGAGAAGGAAAATCCAAGATTTAAATTGTCCTCTAGGTAGACTAAGTGTGTTTTAGCGTGGTAGGCACAAAATGTGTATCAGCAGAAACTGATTCTTGAGAAGCAATCATTTCAACATGGTCCACAAATGACTTTGAGATTTGGGGGAATCCAGACACCTGTAAGATCCCATTCAGTTCTGAAAACCTGTGTTGGGCTGGGTTCTTTTTTGCCAGGAATCCAAAGGCAGAAGGTAGCAAGTGGATAGAAAGTACTCCCAGAAGAATTGTTCAAGTTGTTTGCTTAGAAATATGACGCCACAGGTAGAACCAAAAAGAACAGCAAGGGAGAGGGAGATGGATACAACAGGAGTGTTTCTACTTTATCTGATGTTATGTTTAGTGACATCTCATCCCTCATGGGAACTCTTCACTGAACATTTTCTTCCCTTATATATGGAGTGGAAATATTATTCAATGATTGTCAGCAGTGAGAAATGCATGGAGAGATAAAGAAAGGAGTTTGCCTCTCGGTGACAGTATATAAGGACCTGTTCCTTTTATCAGAGAATCTGTACTCCGAAGAACAGATCCCGTAATGCCTATTTATCATCCGCACTGGAAGCCTAACAAGCTCTACTTCTAGCCACGTGGGCCCCTCTCCTGCAGAAGAGTGTGCTATCCTTCCTTTCCTCCCAGGCCACCGGTGTGTTAATCCAAAGAGAGAGGACAAGAAGCCTCAGGAGCTGCCAAAACGGTGCAGTGGGAACGTTTGGGGTCAAACTGAAAGAGATCCATTCTCTTTTAGAACATCAGTTGACTTTGTATCAGGCCGGTCTCTCTCTTCTCAATGCCCTTTTAGATCAACCCCCTTTCTTCTCATTTGAATCTAAGACAAATATTTCACCTGTTTATAAAAACAATCTTATCTCCAGGTAATAAGACAGCTGGTAATTTATACTTTTTTGTTTGTCAGTATATTCTAAATCATATATATTCAGCAAGTAGTTCTTTTAAAGAAAATACATTTTTCTGAATTTGATAGTGGTGTGGAAGTGTGGATTCATGTAACCCTTTTATAGGGCAATTTTAAGACATTCTTAACTGTTCAAATGTAGATACTCTTTGTTATTACAATTCTTTTTCAAGAATATATTCTAAAGAATACTTCTCAGGAATGTGCAAAGATATACATAGAAGAATGTCCATGGAGGTATTTATAAAGCAAAACTGGAAAAAGCCTAAATGTCTATCAATAGTCAATTTATTAAATATATGATAGCTTTTTTATACAGTCAAATAACTATTAAAAGAAAATGGTAGCTCTAATAACTATTAAAAGAAATGGTATGAAGAAATGGAGAGATCACCAAGTTGTTTTATTAAATGAAACAGCATGGTATAGAAGGGAACTTTGGGGATTTTGTTGTCTTTGTTTCTTGATATCTGTCCAACTGGTTACATAGGAGCATTCAGCTTATAAAAAAAAAATCAAAGAGTTATAAACTTAAAATGTATGCACTTTTTTCTGTATGCACATTATACTTCAGGAAAAATATTAAAACAGTGTACAAGATATCATGCAATGTCATTCATAGTTTCAAAACAGTAAACATTCATATCAAATACTTTGATAAATTCTAGGGTACACAGCTATTATAAACAAAGATGATGTCTGGACTGGAGAAAGGAAGTTAGGACATGTAGACTTTTACTTTTGGTTTTGTATCTTTTGTACTTTTTGATTTCTGATAAAAAGTAGTTAAAATTATTTTAAATATACAGAGTGAAGTAAGTCAGAAAGAGAAAAACAAGTGTTGTATATTAACACATACATATCGAATCTAGAAAGATGGTACTGATGAACCTACTTGCAAGGCAGCAGTGGAGAAGCAGACATAGAGAACAGACTTGTGGGCACAGTGGGAGAAGCAGAGGGTGGGAAAAACGGAGACGGAAGGATAGAAAGCATATACATTACCATATGTAAAATAGATTGCCAGTGGAAACTTGCTGTATGACACAAGGAACTCAAGTCAGGTGTTCTGTGACAGCCTAGAGGAGTGGAATGGGGTTGGGGGATGGGAGGGAGGTTCAAGACAGAGGGGACAAGTGTATACCCCTGGCTGCTTCAACAATTATCCTCCAATTATTTTTTTGTAAACTACTGATACAGATTTGTGGGGAAATTATAATAAATCTGTGTCTTCATCACTGTGAAAGGTTGTTGTTGAATCATGTGTATACACTGGGATTCTTGGCCCCTGGAGGAGAAGAATTCAATCCGGGGCCAGAGACGAGGCTTGATCGCTCAGAGCTTTTGTGTAATAAAGTTTTATTAAAGTATAAAGGAGATAGAGAAAGCTTCTGACATAGGCATCAGAAGGGGGCAGAAAGAGTACCCCCCTGCTGGTCTTTAGCTGGATGTTATATAGTCACTAGCAGTCTGTTAATGAAAGAAAGGAATGTCTTAAAATTCAGAATGGCACCAGGCCCCTCGCCCATAAGATGCATTTTGGGATAATCTTGGCACCAAATGGTTTATCATGGGCCATAAAATGATTAACTTGAATCTTAAAGAAGGGCAGACCACCATACAAATAGTTTCATTTACATAGAGTAGGGGAACAATATCTGAGTATAACATACTGGTTTGTCAAGTAGGTTCTGGGCCTAGAGGCGGAACCGACTTGGAGACAGAGTTTGGGGTAAAGGCATATTATATTAGCATAGCTTAAGACAAACATTTCCATAAGAAAAAGGCATTGGTTATCTCTAGGCTCAAGAATAGCTAACTTCAGGCGAAACCAGGTGTCATTATGGCAACACAGTATTTTAAGAGAAACCTCCCTTTAAATTTGTATAGAGAAGGAAAAAAATATTGCTAGTTTGTTTCCTCCTGCCGCTTAAGAGAGATAAAAATGTCTAACACTTGCAGGCTATTTCCTCCATTTGGAGATCCCTGGCTTCCTGCCTGTTACCCCCTCATTTTCATGGACTCCAGTCCCCAGGTCCTGGTCTACAAAGACTGTGAAAAGTTTGTCCTTTCTTCCTCCTTGAGAATTCCAGACCCCTCTCTCCTTGGGGACCCCTAGATTTTCTATCAACCTGCCTAGGAAATGACTCTCTCAACTGGAAATCAACTCTCAAGCCTTGTGGTGGTTTTCCCCTGCCAGGTCTAGTTCTCCAGTTCCAGAATTTGTCGCAATGTATCTGCAGTGCTCTACTCTTTCTTGTTCTACCAGGCTCACCACATCTTTCAAGGCCTCCATTCAAAATCTAAGAGGGTAAACATCTGTTCAACAGCTGCTGTGTCCAAATTGAGAACGGACCGCATTTCAAGCAACAGGCCAGGGGAAGAAACATTCTGAGGGGAAAATGGCTTGGCAGAGTCCAACGCTCTGGGACTCATCTGAGAGGAAAAATCATTAATGTTAATCTAACCGAGCTTAGGGTGGAGGAATGGAAGCTATGGTTTCTGGAGGAAATGGGTTGAACTAAGGGCTGGTTTATTTGACAGAGACAATGAGGAATCACTTGTCCGTGCTAAATGGAGACAAGATTATCCATAATTGATGCATGATTTTCAGCTGCCTTCTTTGTTCTGGGGCAGAGGAGCATACAGTGAGAGGAGGTCACAGAACCTCCTGATCCCAAAGGCTGTGCCAAGTAAGGGGTTGAAATCCCATCCTGGGTTGAGAAATAACAGAGTTGCATACAGAGGGTTGTTTGCCCACTCCAGTACTCTTGCCTGGAAAATCCCATGGACGGAGGAGCCTGGTGGGCTGTAGTCCATGGGGTCGCTAAGAGTCGGACACGACTGAGCGACTTCACTCTCACTTTTCACTTAACTGCATTGGAGAAGGAAATGGCAACCCACTCCAGTTTTCTTGCCTGGAGAATCCCAGGGATGGGGGAGCCTTGTTGGGCTGATGTCTATGGGGTCACACAGAGTTGGACACGACTGAAGTGACTTAGCAGCAGCAGCAGCAGGTATCCCTAAGAGGAGCTTCACTGATGGATTAGCTGGTAAAGAATCTTTCTCTAATGCAGGAGACTCAGGTTTGATCCCTGGGGCAGAAAAATCTGCTAGAGAAGGAAATGGCAACCCACTTGAGTATTCTTGCTTGGAGAATCCCATGGACAGACGAGCCTGGCAGGCTGTCCATGGGGTCACAAATAATCAGACACTACTGAACAGAGCAAAGCAGATATCTCGAAAATAACATCAACTAAGTATCAAAGACTCCATCCACTCTAGCTTAGTGCTTAAGGGCGAAGGGTTTGGAATCAGGCTGATCCAAGCTTAAATACTGATTTTAAAACTAAGTGACCTTGAAAGTAAAACTCCTTAAGTCATGTCCGACTCTTTCTCCAGGGTATCAAGGCCATTCCTTTCTCCAGGGGATCTTCCCAACCCAGGGATCAAACACAGGTCTCTCACATTGCAGGCAGATTCTTTACCATCTGAGCCACCAGGGAGGACCAAGAATACTGGAGTGAATAGCCTATCCCTTCTCCAGTGCATCTTCCCACTGCAGGAATTGAAACGGGTTCTGCTACATTGCAGGTAGATTCTTTACCAGCTGAGCTACCAGGGAAGCCCTTAAATGAGTATATAAATTTCAGTGTCTTCATCAATAAAGGGAGGATAATAATATTTATCTTATGAAGTTATTTTCCGTGGTTATTAACACATTATTGACTGGGGTAATTTTTCAGAAACTAATGCCTGTGGTCAGTGATTTGTTATGTAAGTGAATATTGAAACACTCCAGTCAATAATGTTCAGGTAACAAAAGACATACAATACATCTCTGGTCATTAAGTTGTTAACGTTGGTAAGAGACATTTATAGAGCGCTTATCATGTGCTGTAGTATCTATGCAGTACTCACAATTATAATACTGTTTTATGGGAGAAAATGGAAAAAATAAGGATATAGTTAGAATGGCAAAAAAAAAAAATAGGATTCAGATGCATGTCTGTCTGTTGCAGAACCCAGCTTACCTTGAACTCTACATTGTAGAACCTTGTAGTTTAATCCTATCAAAATGACAGTGTACTGCCAGGATCTCTTGAAAGTACATATGCTCAATGCATGCTCCCAGTATTCTCTCAGAACTATGAAACTAACCCCCCTTTAATCTCACTCGGGATCTTAAATGGCTCAAAACATCAATAAAAATTCTCAAGGACCAAAAACATTAAGATTGGTCCTCAGTTCACTCTCACATTATTACAATGTCACCATGCTAATAATTGGTGACTCTGACCCATCGGTTAAAGTGTATCACTGCTACTAGAAGGTTCTCTGCAGGGCAGGAGTATCAGTATCACCTGAGAGCTGTCAGAAAAGCAAATGATGGCCCTGCCTCAGACCTGCTAGATTAGAATCTAATTGAAAGCTGGGTGCTCAGTTCAGTTTAGTCACTCAGTTGTGTCCAACTCTTTGTGACCCTATAGACTGCAGCATGCCAGGCTTCTCTGTCAATCACCAATACCTCTAGCCTGTTCAAACTCATGTCCATTGAGTTGTTGATGCCATTCAACCATCTCATCTTCTGTGGTACCCTTCTCCTCCTGCCTTCAATCTTTACCAGCATCAGTGTCTTTTCCAATGAATCAGTTCTTTGCATCAGGTGGCCAAAGTATTGGAGCTTCAGCTTCAGCATCAGTCCTTCCAATGAATATTCAGGACTGATTTCCTTTAAGATGGACTGGTTGGACCTCCTTGAGTCCAAGGGTCTTCTCCAACACCACAGTTCAAAATCATCAATTCTTCAGTGCTCTACCTTCTTATGGTCCAACTCTCACATCCATATATGACTACTGGAAAACCATAGCTTTGACTGCATGGACCTTTGTTGGCAAAGTAATGTCTCTGCTTTTTAATATGCTATCTAGGTTAGTCATAGCTTTATTCCAAGGAGCAAGCATCTTTTAATTTCATGGCTGTGGTCACCATCTGCAGTGATTTTTGGAGCCCAGGAAAATAAAGTCTGTCACTGTTTCCATTGTTTCCCCATCTATTTGAAATGAAGTGACAGGCCGGATGCCATGATCTTCATTTTTTGAATGTTGCATTTTAAGCCAGCTTTTTCACTCTCCTCTTTCACTTTCATCAAGAGACTCTTTAGTTCCTCTTCACTTTCTACTGTAAGGGTGGTGTCATCTGTGGTGTCATATCTGAGGTTATTAATATTTCTCTTGACAAGCTTGATTCCAGCTTGTGCTTCATCCAGCCCAGCATTTCACATGTTATACTCTGCTGCTGCGTCGCTTCAGTCGTGTCCGATTCTGTGCCTACCAGGCTTCTCCGTCCATGGGATTCTCCAGGCAGGAACACTGGAGTGGGTTGCCATTTCCTTCTCTGTATGTAAGTTAAATAAGCAAGGTGGTAATATACAGCCTTGACATACTCCTTTCCCGATTTGGAACCAACCCATTGTTCCATGTCCAGTTGTAACTGTTGCTTCTTGATCTGCATGCAGATTTCTCTGGAAGCAGGTAAGGTAGTCTGGTGTTCCCATCTCTTTAACAATTTTCCACAATTTGTTGTGATCCACAGAGTCAAAGGCTTTAGCACTATCAATGAAACAGAAGTAGGTGTTTTTCTGGAATTCTCTTGCTTTTTCTATGATCCAACGGATGTTGGCAATTTGATCTCTGGTTCATCTGCTTTTTCTAAATCCAGTTTAACATCTGAAGTTCTTGGTTCATGTACTGTTGCTAACTTGGAGAATTTTCAGCATTACTTTGCTAGTGTGTGAGATGAGTGCAGTTCTCTGGTAGTTTGAACAGTCTTTGGCATTGCCTTTCTATGGGATTGGAATGAAAACTGACCTTTCCCAGTCCTGTGGCCACTGCTGAGTGCAATACTTTAACAGCATCATCTTTTAGGATTTGAAATAGCTCAGCTGGAATTCCATCACCTCCACTAGCTTTGTTCATAGTGAAGTTTCCTAAGGCCCATTTGATCTCACACTGCTGGATGTCTGGCTCTAGGTGAGTGATCACACTATTGTGGTTATCTGGGTCATTAAAATCTTTTTTGTATAGTTCTTTGTATTCTTGCCCTTTTCTTAATATCTTCTGCTTCTGTTAGGTCCATACCATTTCTGTCTTTTATCAAGCCCATCTTTGCATGAAATGTTCCCTTGGTATCTCTACTTTTCTTGAAGAGATCTCTAGTCTTTCCTATTCTATTGTTCTCCTTTATTTCTTTGCATTGATCACTTAGGAAGGCTTTCTTATCTCTCCTTGCTATTCTTTGGAACTCTGCATTCAGATGGATATGTATTTCCTTTTCTCGTTTGCCTTTCCTTTAGGAGGGTATTTTCATAAACTCTCCCGGTGATTCACATACATGCTAAATTCTAAAAAACACTGGGCCTAGAATAAGAGCAAGTCAGTAGCTATAAGGGAAGGAAGGGAGGCTAAGTTTGTATCCACATTACTGGTTCATTTCTCCAGGTTATCTCATCTTTAAATTATTTCTCCCTTATATGCTGTTTGGAGATGGGTGGGTGGGGGAAGATGGTGTAGACCAGAGGAGGAGGAATTAAATTTAGCTGCTTCCTAAAAGTTTGAGGGATTTTTCTAACACCAATAAGGCTCAGATAACCTAGAAAAGATTTTCTCTTCTATTTTCTTTTGTTTTGAAACTTTGTGGAAGAATTGTAGTTTCCATGATAGCTCAGTTGGTAAAGAATCCACTTTCAGTGAAAGAGACCCCAGTTTGATTCCTGGGTTGGGAAGATCTGGTAGAGAAGGGATTCTGTCGAGATAATTGTGTTCTCTGGACCAGGAGTCAGGAATCTGAGTTCCAGTTATTCTTTCCATTTTCCATCTCTTACATCATCTCAGCTCCTTCCCTCTTTGCTCTTTATCTCCTTCCTTGCCTCTTTTTTCGAGGCTTTAAACAATGCAAATTTATTACAGGTTTGGGAGTTGCAAGTCTGAAATAGTTCTCACTGGGCTAAAATCGAGATGATGTTAGGGCTACATTTCTTTGTAGAAGCTCTAGGGGGAAACTTGTTTGTTTTTTCCCCCAGCTTTTAGGGGCTGCCTGCATTCCTCAGTTCATGGCCCCTTCCTCCATGTTCAAAGCCCGCAGTGTAACATCTGTAAATCTTCCTCTGATTCTTAACTTTTCCACTTCACACTTTCCCTTTTTTAAAAAAAATTGGAGAATAATTGCTTTACAATGTTGTGTTAATTTCTGCTGTACAACGAAGTGAATCAGCTATATGTATACACATATTCCCTCCCCGTTGAACCTCCTTCCCCACCCCCAGCCCACTCATCTTAGTTATCACAGAGCACCGAGCTGAGCTTCCTGTGCTTTACAACAGGTTCCCGCTAGCGATCTGTGTTACCCATGCTAGTGTGTGTATGTCAAGCCCAATCTCCCAGTCCGCCCCGCTCTCCCTTTCCCCTCTCATGTCTGCATGTCCATTCTCTACATCTATTCTCCACATCTGTGTTTCCTACCTTGGGAACAGGGTCATCTGTACCATTTTTCTAGATTCCATATATATGGATTAATATATAATATTTGATTTTGTCTTTCTGACCTACTTCATTCTTCCCTATAAGTAGCTGTTCTGTTTGGGAAATTAATTGTGAATAAAGTAGAAGACACCCCTAACCTCATAGAGAATACAGGCTTCTGAAGGGATATGAGAAATAAATGAGCAAATGGAAGGCAGTGTGATCCATGGAATGACCAGGGACAGTCTTCCCAGAGGAAGAGTTGGCTAGGATGAGATTTGTGTAGGCAAGAACTTTGGAGTGAGGGAAGGGCTGATGGGACTATGGCCAAAGCGACTTAAAGAAGGGTGAACATGCAAAAATTTTAAAAAGGCCTCTTGGCTTGAGAAGAGAAGAAAAGGAGGTGTGAGTTGATAATCAGGCTCGAGAAATCACTGGCAGCTAGAAGAGTGGGGACCCTGAGTGGTCAAGAAGGCAGTCCCTCTCTCAAAGATAAGACTGGCTTGAGGATAAGGGTGAAGAAGGATGCTACTGTCTACTCTCCCATCCATCTCAGTCTAGGATTCATCAGAGGAACTCAGACACAGTTTCTGATCGAAAACAATTCTCAATAACAGAAAAAAATGTACCTGTAAGAAATTCAGTAAATTTGAAACTCAGATTTCATTCAGAAGCACTTCATGGCTTGTCCTTTCCCAAGCCTGGGGTCCACAGGGCAGTCTTGCCTTGTGGTTACAAAACTTTGGAGTTAGCCAGACAGAGATACAGCATCAAACTTCCATACTGCCTCTTACTGCCTTTGTGTCCATGTGCAAGGTTATTAAAGTTATCAGACTTGAACTTTACATCTTCTTGTCTGTATAATACAAATAATAAAGCCTACCTCCGCCAATGCTGCAAAGATTAAAGGAGATAATCTTGGCACAGGGTTGGGTACATAGTAAGCCCTCAAGGGTTCTAATTAAAACATTCCCTGTCCTTTTATTCACTTGAGTGATCAGCAAGCACTTTGTCCCTATTCAATAAGAGAGTAAGAGGATCTCTTTTCTTTGCTCCAGGGGATTTGGATAGAATAAATGTAATGTTTAATGGAAATTTTAGAGATGAGAACTATTGGATGGAGGGATAGATTAATAGGATCGGCAACATTTGAGTTGTATATCTTGAAGGATATACTGAAAAGGAAAAGGAAATAAGTATAGAATGTATTCTGAAAATGACTACAGCTTATTGAGTGCTTACCAAGTTCTGGAAATTGTTGTGGGTACAATTCTTATATTGACTTACTTTCTCCTCACAAAAGCTTCAGGAAATGAATACCATCAATTGTTCGTATTTTATGAGGCAAGAGGCAGGAGCTGAAGTCAAGTATTACTTACCCAAGGTTATATAACTATCAGGCTTCCCTGGTGGCTCCGATGGTAAGAATTCACCTGCAATGCAGGAGACCTGGGGTCGATCCCTGGGTTGGGAAGACCCCCTGTAGAAGGGAATGGCTACCCACTCCAGTAAACTTGCCTGAAGAATTCCATGGACAGAGGAGCCTTGTGGGCTACAGTCCATGGGGCTGCAAAGAATCGGACACAACTGAGCCAATAAATATACAGCTATTAAGACACAACGCCAAGGTTTGGTTCTAAGTAGCCAGCCACAGAGGCTTTTAGTCATTAGACTCATTTACATTCTACTTAATTATACCTCCATTTTATTTCAAATTAATTTTAAAAAGTAAATAGATGGGCTTGGCTGGAGGATAAGGTGTTTGAAGGGGATTATTTGGAGAAATCACCACAGAGAAGGGGATTAAAGTCTCTCTTGGGGTGCACAGGTGAGGAGCAAAGATTTCTGAGAAGAAATATTTAGAAATAATAATTCCATGTGGTAGAAATAAGCCCTCTGTTGCCCTTATTTCATTGCCTCACATTTATATGAACCAAAATATATTCTGGTCACACAAACCACTTCAGCATCTTTTGTTTTTAATCTTTCCAACATAGGAGAACAAATTTAACAATGAGATTCTGTTTCTGTTCTCTTCTGTACATGTGGAATAATTAAATTTGCATCCCACTTCAGTGTTGGATCTGCTGTTTGAAGGGAAATGTATCAATTGGACACATGCCCCATGATTTCTAGTCTGTAAATAAGGCATTTGGAGGAGGGGGACAAAAAGGCAGCTTCTTTCTCCCAAGCAATAATCACAGTAAAATCTTCACTTAGCAACAGCTTGTTTGAGGCTGGATTAATTCCCATTTGAGAAGGGCCAAACGGAAGGGAGGAACCTGGAGAAAAGCAGTGTGTAATTATGCAAAATCCCGGAGGACTCTGACAGGAAAAGTTTGCGAGGGACTTCAACTAGCAGATCCCTGAAAAGGACCTTAGTCAAGAAGCCTGGGGGACCTCTTTTAGTCTCTGGTTTATTTCCGAGGTCCTTTTTCTATATTGAACCCAAGGACTTGGCCTGATTCATTGAATATACAAATGATGCGAATACAATTAATAAATGCATGGATTTGGGAGTGAGGAGATAAACTTAAATTTCAGTCCTGATACTGTGTATCTATAAGGCCTTGAGCAAATTTCTTGCACCTCAGAAATGCTTCCCTTGATAGCTCAGTTGGTAAAGAATCCGCCTGCAGTGCAGGAGACCCTGGTTCAATTCCTAGGTCAGGAAGATTGGAGAAGGGATAGGCCACCCATTCCAACATGGGGTCTCTAAGAGTCAGACACAACTGAGCAACTTTCACTTCCTTTCACTGTGTTTTCAAAAAAAGGAAAAAATGTAGGATATTTATTTCTACTTAAGGCAGGTACATTTTTTTTTTTAAGAATAACATGCTAAAGCTCCTGATACATATTACTCAAATAATATTTTCCTAAATTCTCTTTCCTTTCAGTGTCACTCTAAAATGTACCATTATTTTGTTTAAATAAATTCTATTTTGTGACGTTGGGAAAGAAATAGATGTAGAAGGGTGAGCTACTTATCTAAATGCCAGTAGTCTAAGGCATTAATAGGGATAACTTTACTAGTTAACTAAGATATTGTATTAATAACAAAAACAAAATTATCACCTGGTAATCCCCTTCGTTTTCATACCAGTCTCAGCTTCCCTTTTCTGCCCCAATTAATGCTGTTACAAAAAACTGAATGAATAAACTCTTCTTTAACTATTTTTATTTTCCACCACCTGGTAATCCACATGAGAACAGAAACTGTGACTGATTTGCTAATGCCTTTATCACTGTTCTTTCTCCCAGTACCTGGAATATATTGATATATAGCACAAATAAGTGAATTTTATATATATATATATATTTTTTTTTTTTCCTTAATGGCCTTTCTTTCTGAAAGAACATAGGATGAGAACAGTAAAGAACGTTTGGCTGATTAGGATAAAGTAAGAAACAATTCTTATTTGGTTAACCAAATAGAAGCTTGAACCTGCCACTCCTCATCCCAAATTCTAGAGATAGGAATTTGTTTCTAAGTGAAAATGGAGTGTTGTTTTTTTTTTTTTAATGACTCCCAATACACCACTACATTAAATACTAGCCACATCATCAAAATGCAGAAATAGTAATATTTTTCATAACTGAAAAGTGGATTGTTTTTGTAAACACCATCTTCTTTGTCTTCCCTTTCCTCTGCTGATTGTGGTGTGGAGAATGGATCAGACAGATCCAGAAGTGGAAGCAGGGGGATCCTTAGGTAGCAAATGTGCAGGGGATTTATAATGGCAGCCTTGATGAGGATGGAAGCAGAGGAAATAGAATATCAATTTGAGATATATTTTGAAGTAGACCTGAAAGAACCAGAAGAGCTCGGAGGTGGAGAAGGAGAAAAAGCAATGGTTTAAGATTGCCTCCTATGGTGTTTGATCTGAGCTAACAAATGGATGTTGAATCTATTTACTGAGAAAATGGATTTTGGTGGGAAGGGGTGGTGGCAAGACATTTTTCTTTTATTTTGGTGGGTGGAGGTAGGGAGCTGATGAAATATGCCTATCACTTTTGATTAATTTTTCTACCTGAAGATAATGTTCATGATGCCTATCATATCAAAGAAGAAATTTCTATTTGGCAGTTAGCATTATGAATGTAGAATTCAAAGGCAAACCCTGGATTGTCAATGAATTTGATTCATTGAATTCTTCCATTTAAAGGTGGTGTTTTAAGCCATGGTGTTGGATTAATCTACACTTAGGAAATTTTATCTTCCTCTCTTAAGTGAGGACCAGTCTCAACCAGGTCCCATGGGTATTCAGATTCCAAAACTGGATTCATATCTTGCAATAAAAAATAATATGTATCCTAAACTTATGAATTCAAGGGAAAATATCGGGAGAAGTTAAAGGTTTTAAGACAATGTTCCTAGAACTAAACTTAGAAATGGTTTAAAAGTTTTTGGAATGTCCTTATGTTTATAGAATCATATAATTTTAGGGTTATATGATAGTTAAACTTTTAGACTATTATCCTTTTGAAGAAGAATAAATTTGAAGAATAACCATACAAAATCCCTGGTAAGTTATTAAAAAATCAATATTTACACACTTCCTTAGATTGGGGAAGCATTTTTGATTGCATTTACTTTTATTATTTGGGTCATAAAGAATTAGCATGAGTTTTTCTCATGATAATTCTGTAGATATTTGAAGATAGTGATATTATTAGTATCTCTTTCTCCCACAAAGATTTATAGCCCTGGGCTTTTTTTAAAGCCTTTTTCTCTAATCTTTATCATTTTTGTCTCTTCATATTCCCTTCATCTCCTTGCTAAATGAGCTACCATTTTCATAGGTAGCCCTCAAAAAAATCTGGATTTCAAGATATGTTATAACATTAAGAGATTTCTAATGGTTAACAGATGAGACATTTGCTTGAAAGAGACATTTGGAGGTACTGGCTTCCCTGGTGGCTTAGAGGGTAAAGCGTCTGCCTGCAATGCAGGAGACCCAGGTTTGATCCTTGTGTTGGGAAGATCCCCTGGAGAAGAAAATGGCAACCCACTCCAGTACTCTTGCCTGGAAAATCCCATGGACGGAGGAGCCTCATAGGCTACAGTCGATGGGGTCGCAAAGAGTCGGACAGGACTGAGCGACGACACGTGTGATGGCAAAGGGAAACTGAAGTTTACAGACATAAGTCAATTGTTTCTAGGCTCTCTTTGAACAGTAATAGGTACATGGGACAATTCATTTTCCCTATTATATGGATTAATTGTGCTGCTAAAATTTTGTCCTCAGCTCATAGGATTTGTCATAATTTTAACTCTCCTGGCCACATTTCTTTTTCTTCATTTCCCTATGGGAAGGAGCAATTCTTTCTAAAATGAAGAACTACGTTTTACAGGTAGGCAGAAATACTGATTAAAACAAGTGCTTATAAATGGGCCTTTCCTTTCTCTCTTGCCTTTTCTTGCTTGTTGTGGGCAACTCAGCTGGGCAATACAGGCCTGAGCGCTGTCCTGGTTTTCTGTTTTGACTTTGAGTGCGTGAGAGAGGCAGACCTGCATGTCTCATCCATACATCTGGCTGGGTAACAGACTAGGTGACTACTTTTCCAAACTTCCTTTGTTTGCTCTCCTTTTGCAGGCATATCTGAATACATGGATTCCAATACAGATATTTAAAATAGGAGGGAGGTTGGAGGTCTGCCTTAACTTCACATCTAAGTCATGTTCTTTTACTCCCCTGTTTGCCAGAGCCCTACAGAAAGAAGTTCAGGTATTCACTCGGTGATTTATAAACAACTGGTTTGCTTCCTATTTAGTTAATATTCTTTCAATATCTATAGCATTGGTCAAAACTGCCAAAGGCAGACTGGTGAGCAGTACTCCAGTTTCCCCAACAAGCATGAAACATTGTTTTCCATCTCCCACACGTGAACCTCATTGATGAAGCTTCCTGATTTACACAAATTCACATTGATTTCCTTTCTCTGTTTTCTTCATCATTTATAGCCCATAACCATAGACTTAAGTGCTAAATTATTTTCTTCCTCAAATATGATAGTGATTGTTTTATGTTCACTAATTAAATTAAAACATCCCTGAAGGTAGAACTAGTTATTATATTTGAATTTATTTTTTTGTAATCCTGTGCATGTGAACATAAAGCTGACAATCTACTATAAAGTCTACAAAGACTTCTGGGCATTATTTTAAAGATCACCACTTGATATTAAGCTCACAATATTAAAAATTCAGCTTTTCTTCTTTTAATTGTAAATTCTATCTCCACGTGTAAAATCATATCCTGGTAAATGGAAGATATCAGTAAAATGCCAGATGTGGGGAGTTTTGCCAGTGAACTGCATCAAAGTTAAGATGGGCTTGAAAGTGAAAGTCATTCAGTTGTGTCCAACTCTTTGCTGCCCCATTGACTATACAGTCCACAGAATTCTCCAGGCTAGAATACTGAAGTGGGTAGCCTTTCCCTTCTGCAGGGGATCTTCCCATCCCTGGGGCTGAACCCATGTCTCCCTCATTGCAGGTCGATTCCTTACCAGCTGAGCCACCTGGAAAGCCCAAGAATACTGGAATGTGGAGCTTATCCCTTCTTCAGAGGATCTTCCCAACCCAGGAATCAAATTGCGTTCTTCTGCATTGCAGGCGGATTCTTTACCAGTTGAGCGACAGGGGAAGCCCAAGATGGGCTTAGCCCATTTAATTTGAAAAATTAGTCTGCTTCCAAAAATATAAAGAAGATTATTATTTTCTTGTTTTAATGCAAGCACAGCCGTTTCCTCTAGCTCTGGCCCCTCACCTGTCCCTTGTGTTTCCTAGTCCTTCGCTGACCTATTCTCCTCCCACATCTCCTGGGCTTTCCATCCCTGAGTTACGTGACATGGAGATGCAAGCAAAATATTCCTAATGCACAAAATACAGTCCATCAACACCTCTTTTATATTGCACAGAAATGAATCCGCTTTAGCTCAGAAAGTAGATATATCAATTTAAGTGGAAGATTTTTGACAGTTTAATTCAAATTAAGTCCACTTTGTTCAATTAGAGGGGATCTGAGAGAGGATGTAGGAGTATGGAGTGGAGAGTGGGAGGTAAGCATGTCCTATTAGAAGAAATCAAATGTACTTTTTCACATTAAACTTATCTGTGGAGATTTTTAGTTAAAAAAAAAAGGCATCACAACAAGCTGCTAATTTATGTTCCCTCAACAAATGGTGAATTACTCACTTCATTTTATATTGCTCTTTCTTTGCTTTTGGCTGGATCCTGACAGTCCTGAGAGATTACTGGGAGAGGGAGAGAGGCACGACTCTTTTCCTACTCTGGAGTTGGCCATGATTCATTTAATGAAGCTTTTGCTAAAAGGCTTGATCAATGCATAATGGCATTGACATTTTCCGGACCTACAGTGCTGGATTTGAAATGAGAAAGCCTGTGCAGTATAGTATTTTTGAGCATTTAAGATTTCTGGTCTTGAGAGTTCAACTATATTCACATGTGGTCCTCAAATAGTGTCCGTCATAGCCTAACTTTTGAAGATGCATCTGACAGACTAATCTCTGCAAAAAAAAAAAAAAAAAAAAAATCCACAAACTCGAAACCAGCAATCAGAAATAAAAGTGCTTACAAAACTTTGGGAAATAAAATAAATCAGGCAAGCAGACTGCAGTAAGGCAATTGAGAAGGATAGGGCCTAGGTAAAAATGGAGAGCCTGTGTTTCATCTAAAAGGAGAAATGAAAACAGTATTTACTTTTTGCTTATTGTTGTCATGGAGAAAGTGTAGCCATAGTTTTATTGGATGTTCCAGGTTTTCAAGAGAATACAGAAAAAAAAAAAAAAAAAAAAATATATATATATATATATATATATATATATATATCCCGGATTATAATGTGAAGTCTTTGAAACTTTAAATGTCAGCTCAGGCCAGATAAAACACATCTGGGACTGAATTTCACGTATGCATCTCCATTAGATGCTACTGTTCTAGACCATGATATGGAGCTAGAATATCTATACTCTGCTGACACTGCTTCTGTTTCCTATGCCATGGAAAAGCTGCTCATTGATCATAGACTTCTTCCCCTGCACAGTCTAGAAATGAACTTAGAATTCTTCCCAACAGGCACTACAAGCAGCTTCTCCCAACCATTTATAGTGGGTACGTAAGAAGAAATCCCAGACAACAGAGACTTAGTTGTGTATTCAAAGAATTCCCCTTGTATGATAGATTTTAAAACTTGAATAAAAAGTTGGGTCAGACACTAAATTACAGTAATTATACCTCATTATTTGATTGTCTTGTTCAACTTATAGATCGTGTTCAAATATTTTCTAATTTGAGTCACTGACATTCTTATAGGGTAAGACAGAAATTGTGTCTATAGCAAAATGAAGAAAACAAATGTTCAGAGAAGTTAAGTGAGTTGCCAGAGATCACACATCTAATTATTAGAGGCATATGGAGTAGTAGCTCAGGTAGCTGGGAATCATTATAATTATTTTAAAACCAGAGAAGAATTAAGAATAATTAAGCTCACCGTACAGAAGCAAAAAGAAGCAATGAAAGGGTCTACTGCAGGGATAGGTGGTGGTTAGTTAACTGGCATCAACCTTAATTACCAAGTGCAACTGGGGAAATAAATGCCTCTGCTCTCCCAGTAAACCTGTGCTATTTGAGTTGAGTGATCATATTTTATGGTGACCTTTCTCACTCTTTCTGTTGTCATTAACCAGAATTGCAGGGGAGAGAAGGAAACATTCAAATTAGAAAGATACCCAGAGACAGGCAGATCAGAGAATCAAAGAGCTCTTCTGTTTTTATCTGGTCAGCTATAGAGAAGCAATAGGAAAGGCAGGACTTCCATTGTTCCTTCTAATCTTTATTTCCCACATGGGTAATTGCATCACCTGTCCACCATGGTCAGAGAAGGCGATGGCACCCCACTCCAGTACTCTTGCCTGGAACATCCCATGGACGGAGGAGCCCGGTAGGCTGCAGTCCATGGGGTTGCTCAGAGTTGGACAGGACTGAGCGACTTCACTTTCATTTTTCACCTTCATGCATTGGAGAAGGAAATGGCAACCCACTCCAGTGTTCTTGCCTGGAGAATCCCAGGGACAGGGGAGCCTGGTGGGCTGCCGTCTATGGGGTTGCAAAGAGTCGGACACGACTGAAGCGATTTAGCAGCAGCAGCAGTACACCATGGTGACCATATCATTGTAAAATACTGAGCCTGGTTCCTCTCCAGATGTGAGGGAATCATTGGATGGAGGTCTAACTGCCACTGGTCCTTTCAGCAGAAAAGGGTGATTAGGGTGATGCTCTAACCCTCATGCCCATCCCTCAAGCGCAAGGCTACTGTCATGATAGTGGTGGTGGTGGTGATGGTTGGTTATATTTGTAATTCTTTCTACTGTGTATTTTTATTGAATTACAACATATTTCATATATTGTTTTACATTGGATTGTCACAAAAACCTTCTCAGGTAAACAGAGCCGGTAGTATGAGAGGTAGAAAGATCAATGTTTGCAATCTTCACCAATTAAATGTCAGAATCAAATAAAAGCAATAGCAAAAGCTAACATTTGCAATGTGGGAACTCAGGGAGGAAAATCTCAAAAAAAAAAAAATACCGATAGACACAATAGAATTGTACAATAATTTAATAGCTGTTAGAACCATAAACACTCACGCTCATTCCACTTCAGGAATTCTTGAATTTTAGAGTTAATTCTTTTAGATTAATAATCCTTATGGTTACCAGAGGTGATTAGATTAAGACAAATCTGTTCCCTAAAATGACTTTTAGGGATTGTGGTATTATTTGTGCACAGAGCAAGGCATGAAAAAAATGTTCAAAATACTTTTTTCTCAACCCCAGTTTTATGACATTACAGGAATGTGTTTATGTGTGTGGTGAGATTTTTTAGCTGTGCTCAGTCCTGAATTTCACCACATTCAGAAAAATGAAATTTGTTTGGCCCTGTTTCTGATTATTATTCATACAGATAATTTTGTTGATGTGAAAATATTCTTGATTGCCTTCAACAATCCCATTTTTCCCCAAGATCTCTACTCATTTTGGTGTTACTTATGCCAAATCCCAACCACCGTTTTATTAAAAACCTTTCTATTAAATACCTTGAACTTAAATCCAATATTCCTTTAATAAACTTAAATATAGAGTGCTTGTCATATTGGCCCACATCACGAATATTTAATGATTTTTTTTAGTTTGAAAATTATGTAACCTTTTTTATCTAAAGTGAAAAATGAAAGTGTTAGTCACTCAGTCATGTCAGACTCTGCAACACCATGGACTTAGCCCATCAGGCTCCTGTGTCCATGGAATTCTCCAGAAAGAATACTGGAGTGGGCACCCATTCCCTTCTTCCAGACCCAAGGATTGAACCCAGTTCTCCTGCATTGCAGGCAGATTCTTTACCATCTGAGCCACCAGGGAAGCCCTTTTAATCTAAAGTTAACATCAAACTCTTCAAAATTCATTCAGCTATTTATCCACCCTACCAGTTACGCATCCATTCAAATGTTCAATCATGCTGTCAGTCAAAAATACTTCTTGAGTGCTAGATATGAGTCAGAACTTTGTGAATAAGACACAGTCCCTGCCTTGTGGGTGATTATTGTCAAGTACATAGATCTCAACTGAAATGGCCCGTGAGGATTTTCAAAAATTCGTACACCTGAATCTGATCCCAGAAATTCTTATTCAGATTGTTTAATGTAAGGCTCGGTTATTTGAAATTTAAAACAAATCAGATGATTTTGGTGTATTTACAAACCAAAATAAGAAACATTGGCTTATTAATCTCATATCAGGAATTTACATTATAATTCCCATGTTTTCCATTATGATAGGTAAAATATGGAATGGCTTCCAGAATTTTCAAAGATCATAAACTAGGGGAAAAAGTGAAAAACAGCTGATATTAACACAGACATTCTTCTTCTGTCTACATTAATGTTTTCACACTACTTGCTCTATCAGAACACTTTCTCTTCTTGGCAGAAAATCAAACCAAAACCTGATCAGTCTGTGTGAAACTACAAGTTTTTACAGTATACAAAAATAGAAGAATGCTAGATGACATCATAGAAAGCAATAAGCCAATATTGAGATCACTGGAAATGCTATAGAACAAATAAGCTTTTTTCAATAAACTGAATGAAAAAATATGAAGGGAAATCCTATATTCTGAAAGAGACTTAAGAGACCTCTCTAGCAATTACAATATATGAACCTTATATGGATACTAATTTTAAAAACAAACTATTAAAAATACAAAGCCATCAGGGAACTTTGGCTACTGACTTATCTGATGTTATTAAAGAGCTTTTACTTATTTCTTTAAGTCTACAGTGGTATTTTTAAAAGTTTTAATTTTACTAGAGATGCCTATTAAAATATTCGTAAAAGAAATTATATCATGCCAGGAATTTACTTTAAAATAATATGAGTGGAGAACTGTTGTAGGTATATATAAAATAGAATTGGCCATGGTTTGATAACTGTGGAAGTTAGAGAATGTGGGCTTCTATTTTTGTTATATATTTGACACTTATAATAAAATCCTGAGAAACAATGCTGCTACATATGCTGCCTGGAAGGAGAGTAAAATCCACTTTAATCTCGGGCCATGGGCAGTGCCCAGCCCTAGAGTAGCAGAGCAGAGTCTGAAATTTCATTTTTTGAGTGGTACAGTTTGCAAGCAAGGCCAAGCATGAATCTCGGCTTCTCTTCCGGTCTTCTCCACTTTCATCCCAAAATTGCTCAAGCCAGAAGTTTGCATTTCATTCATGACATTCAGTGCCACCTCCCTCAGTTCCCACTCCTATCTCTTCATCACTTCCTAAGACCTTTCACCTTAATCTCCAAATACCGTCTGATGCTTTGAGAGTTGTAAGACTTTTCCCCCCATCTCTGTTGCCACTTCTCTTTCCAGAAATACTGTGCATCCTAACTGGTTTATCTTTCTCTAATGTTGAACTTCTGAACATGCAAGTTTGGTTATATCACATCCCTACTTCAAACCTTACAAAGACTCATTTCTGTTTATACAAACAAATCTTAAAATTTTATTAAAATATATGGGGTACTACACAAGGTCCCTGACCAACTCTTTTATCTTGAGTCTTGCTCAGTGTGTTCCAGACTTTCCATCAGCGGTAAAAGAGAGGCATTTAACCGTCTGTCCTCATGGTCCACAATCATTTATTCAAAGTGGTAGGTTGTCGAAATTCTACACTGCTGCTAACATCCATGTTATTTGGTGTGTAAATCTGCAACCCCCTTCCATTTTGTGTGAGATATACTTCCCTGCTTTCTGTGGATTTGTCTATATAACTTCCTTCAACGAATAAAATGGGGTAAAAATGAGAGTACCGTTTTAAGGCTCAGTTCCAGATGTGTACTCTTTCATATCCTCTTGTGCACACCATGAGGAGAACACGCCTGGGGTGATCTGCTGTGCCCAGGAGGAGGGTGAAGGCTCAGTGGGTACAGAATCTCCTTGCATACAGTCTTTATCAGCAAACCCTTGGACAGGCCTCAGACTTAAGTGATAAACTTACATCTTAGTGATGTTTGCTGTTTTTATTATATAGCTGCTTGTTAATAGCATTGTCATGCCTGAGATTGACTTATTCATCTTGCAAAGTAGGATTTACTAATTCCTACCATGCCTCATAACCTAAGTGAAGTGAAGAGAAAGTTGCTCAGTCATGTCTGACTCTTTGCAACCCCATGGACTATACAGTCCATGGAATTCTCCAGGTCAGAATACTGGAGTGGGTCGCGGTTCCCTTATCCAGGGGATCTTCCCAACCCAGGGATCGAACCTAGGTCTCCCACATTGCAGGCAGATTCTTTACCAGCTGAGCCATGAGGGAAGCCCTATGGTGAAAAAGCATAAGTGTGTTATCCAGCTCTGGATCTATGGCTGGGAAGTTGCTTGATCTAGGATAGTCACATAGTCACTTTATCTCAGAGACTCACGTTCCTTAATTGAAAGAGAATTGAAAAATCCCTCTCTCTCTCCTTTAAGTCAGAATAAAGTAAGGATATGAAAAAGGGCTTTACAAAATATGAAGCATCTGTGCTCTGTGGGTCCAAAGACTTTCTCCCTCCTCCACCTTATGGGAGCTCGGTCACCAGGGCAACCCTCTGAACATTTGCTCCATTTCCAAAGATGGACAACCTGTCTGGATGTGGATCAGATCTTAGAAACTCTGATCACTGTGTCTACTAAAGAGTCTTGCAGACCTGCTGATGCTGCTGCTAAGTCGCTTCAGTCGTGTCCAACTCTGTGCGACCCCATAGACTGCAGCCTACCAGTCTCCCCCGTCCCTGGGATTCTCCAGGCAAGAACACGGGAGTGGGTTGCCATTTCCTTCTCCAATGCAGACCTGAGTGGTATCCAATTTCATAATTGCTAGTGACTCAGTCATTTTCAAATATCTGGTTTCAGCAGGCAGAGAATCTGTGAGCTGAGCAAGCTTTACCCACCATGTCATCACCACCATCAGGCTGGACCCTCTGGCAATCCCTCTCAAGTTCCCAAGTGCTATAGAAATCTGGAGCAAATAAGCTAATAGATGGAGTCTTTGCCTTTCTGATTTTGCCTTGCTAAATTAATTTTCCTGGGTACATAGAAGGGAGGAGGGGTAACCTCAGCTCTGTGGAAATATGATTTAAAAGGGAGTTAGTACACCTTTTTCATTTTCTAAATTACACCTTGTTGTGTATGTGTTTATATTTGTGTATTTGTGTGTACATGGAAGGGAGGTGGATGTTTGGGTGAGGATGGGGGGAATAAAAGAAATAAAATGGAAAACCTGCTTTCATTTTCTTATTTTTGCTAATATCAGGAATTTTAGTCTGGGAAGTAACTCAAAAGTATTTTAAATTTATCGCATGTTCCCTAGTTACTCACATATCTCAGAAAGAATGAGCAAGATATTCTGCTTAACGTTCAAACCTTTATTTTTTTTCTCACTATCTCCATCAAGGCTATGGTTTTTTCCAGTGGTCATGTATGGATGTGAGAGTTGGACTGTGAAGAAAGCTGAGTGCCGAAGAATTGATGCTTTTGAACTGTGGTGTTGGAGAAGACTCTTGAGAGTCCCTTGGGCTGCAAGAAGATCCAACCAGTCCATCCTAAAGGAGATCAGTCCTGGGTGTTCACTAGAAGGACTGATACTGAAGCTGAAACTCCAGTACTTTGGCTACCTCATGCGAAGAGTTGACTCATTGGAAAAGACTCTGATGCTGGGAGGAATTGGGGGCAGAAGGAGAAGGGGACGACAGAGGATGAGATGGCTGGATGGCATCACCGACTCAATGGACATGGGTTTGGGTAAACTCCAGGAGTTGGTGATGGACAGGGAGGCCTGGCGTGCTGCGATTCATGGGGTGGCAAAAAGTCGGACATGACTGAGCAACTGAATTGAACTGAAGTGATCTCCATCATTATCTCTACTATATGTACACATACCCACACAACTTTTTTTGATTACTTATCCTTCAAGTTTTAATTTGGACACTGGTAGTAAATGGTTAAGAGTTCAAGCTTTAGAGATAGACCTCCTGATATCAAATACCCAGGTGGTGCTACTGGTAAAGAACCCATCTGCCAATGGAGAAAACTTAAGAGATTCAGGTTTGATCCCTGGCTTGGGAAAATCCCCTGGAGGAAGGCATGGCAACCCTCTCCAGTATTCTTGCCTGGAGAATCCCATGGACAGAGGAGCCTGGTGGGCTATGATCCACAGGGTCACAATGAGTCAGACACAACTGAGGCGACTTAGCACGCCTACACTTAACCTCTCGGTCAATCAGTATTTTCAAGTGCAAAATAAGGTAATCATAATAGAATCTACCTTATAAATTATGAGAATGAAATGACTCAATATATAAATATAATACATGATTGGCAAATAGAACTACCTAAGTGTTCACAGTTGTTATTACACAGGTAATATTTCCCTGGAAAATACCTGTGTTATTTCACAGGTATCATTCCCTGGAAATATCCCCAGTCTCTATTATGATCTGTAGAAGGGACAACTTTCATTCTTCCATAGAACTCATTTTCTTGTTTCCTATTAGACTGAAATCAGTGGGGGAGGAGGAACCTAAAATATGCTAATATTTTACACCAAAATCAGCATAGTGCTTGTCACTTAATAGGCACTGACCATTTTGTGAAAAGGTGACTGACTATGTGAGTGGGATCATAAGATCAGGAGAGGTCTTGAAGGTCACCTCCTCCAAGATTGTTCTTTACATTACCCCTTCATACCTTATCTTACAGTTTGATCACCTCTAGTAACTGGGACATTAATGGCTATCAAATATATCCCTGAACAGCTCTAATTCTGTTACAGAGTCCAAGCTTGGTCTTTTGCCGCAGTACCACCCAATAATTGGGAGTCGAAGTGTTGAGGCAAAAAATAGCAACTTTATTTGGAAAACTGTGTATCCGAGGAGATGGTGGACTGGAGTCCTAGAGTACCGTCTCATCTAGGCCTGCGTGCTAGTTTCTTTTATAGAACAGAGAGAGGTAATCACTTTCTACATGACTTCAACTCAGAAAATATCACATATTTCCTCCTTGGGTGTCTCAATATTTATTTCAGTAGTGAACACAGCAGTACAACAAATACTATCAAAAGTGTGTTCTAGGGAATGGTATCTCCACAGATGTTAGGAGATATAGCCAAAAATGTAAAAGTTACAGTAAGTTTGGGAAATACTGTGATAAATATTAAATTGTATGCTTTCCGTAAGATTTCTTAGCATTGTTAATATTCTAATGTGCTTTGTGTGTGTCTAAAGCTCTTGCAATATGCTGCTGCTGCTCAGTCGCTTCAGTCGTCTCCGACTCTGTGCGACCCCATAGACAGCAGCCCACCAGGCTCCCCTGTCCCTAGGATTCTCCAGGCAAGAACACTGGAGTTGGTTGCCATTTCCTTCTCCAATGCATGCATGCGTGCTTAGTCGCTTCAGTCATGTCTGACTCTGTGCGATCCCATGGACAGCAGCCCTCTAGGCTCCTTGGTCCACAGGATTCTCCAGGCAAGAATACTGGAGTGGGTTGCCATTTCCTTCTCCTTGCAATATGCAGCTTGTCTTAAAATTATTTCAACAAATAAATGATTAGTTTTCCTAGGGCATTTTATATGACTTCCTTTCCATGGAAAACACATTTAGGGATACTGAATCAATATTGCTATAAACTGTCGATTAGATATTCTCATGTCTTATTTTTAAAATTCCATCCTTTTTTTCAAAAAATAAACATTTAATTTTAGTGTAACAGAATTGTTAAGATAGTAGAGAGAATTCTTGTATATTGTACACCTAGATTCTCCTCTTAATACCTTGCACCACTGTGGCATATTGGTCACAATTATCACACCAATATTGCTTATATTGTTATTAAAGTCTGTTCTTTATTCATATTTCCTTCGTTTTTCCTGGTTGTTCTTCAGTTTGTTAGCTTTGGGATTCCATCCTAGGAGATCATATTACAGCAGCCTTAATCTCCTTAGGCTCCTTGTTGTGACAGTATCTTAGAGTTTCCATGTTTTTGATGAACTTGACAGTTTTTGTAGACTACTGGCCAAGTGTGTTGTAGAAGTCTATCTCAGTTGGGATTTAGCTAGTGCTTTTTCTCATGATTAGACTGAGGCAGTGTTCATGTCAAGGGTACATATTATTAATTTGTCATGTCACTTGGATCACTGGGCTTGAGGTAATATTTGTAAGGTTTCATCACTGTAAAGTTACTTATTTTTCTTTCCTTTACATACTTAAGTCATAAAGAGTTATGTTTCACTACACTAAAGGCAGCTTATTATGTAAACTGTTAGTAATTCTATATTAGTAATTAGTATTTCTATTAGTAATTTCTATATGGGATTTTTATTATTCCCCATGTATTATTCATTCAATTATTTATATCAGTATGGTCTCATATATATTTATTTTATACTTTGAATTATAATGCAACACCATTTTACTTTAGCCAAATATTCCAGCTTTGATTATTGGTAGCTCTTAGAATTGTGTCTGTAGCCCTATGACAGAAGCCTATCATTGTGTGTGGGGAGGTGTGGGTTGTGGGATAGTGTGGGGTGTGGGTGTATGTGGTATGTTTTAGTACTTTCTTACTTTCTAGCCCTACAGAATGCTATGCTTATCTTGTGTATTTCCTTTCCTACTAGGAAGTGTACTCCTTGCGACTGAGGTACTTTTGGCTCATCTTCTGTATTCCCCTGTCCTTGTCTTAGAATCAGCTATTTCTCTAAGAATATGAGAAACAAAGATCTAAATGATATGGAAATATGTGTGTATATATACTAATTTATGTGGACATGTATTTCTATTAATATTTCTAACAGTAATTCCTATGTTAATAATGTGTGCTCAGTGACTCAGTCATGTCTGACTCTTTGTAAACCGCATGGACTGTAGCCTGGTAGGTTTCCCTGTCCAGGCAAGAATACTGGAGTGGGTTGCCATTTCCTATTCCATGGGATCTTCCTGACCCAGGGTTCTAACCTGCATCTCTTGCATCTCCTGCATTGGCAGGTGTATTCTTTACCACTGCACCACCTGGGAAGCCCCCAGTGTCAAAAATAGTAAGTTAAATATGAGTTCATACTACTGTCTAAAATTCTAATTCATTACTATATGAATCATTCTATTCTTCTCTTCTTGCTTGTCTGTAACCTAGTATCTGAACATTGGGTAACCTGATTCTAACCATTTGTTATTCATAAACATAAGTGGGGGAGACTGGTTGCAAGGTGACTTGAGGCTTGTTTCAGAGGCCCCTTTTACTAAAGAACCTGCATTTCTGATATTATCTCCTCCAATGATGATATGAAGTATTCTTCATAATTATTCTTCTGACCCAAACTATTTGGAATCAAATACCTCCAAATATATACAGGGTGTCTTGTGAAGAAGAACTTTTGCCTATTGAATGCCTACTCAGTGACAACACTTTATTAGGAAGTTTGCTCTAATTAACACAAGTAATATTCAAGTGGAGTTAAGATTGCTGGGAGAAATATCAATAACCTCAGATATGCAGATGACACCACCCTTATGGCAGAAAGTGAAGAACTAAAGAGCCTCTTGATGAAAGTGAAAGAGGAGAGTGAAAAAGTTGGCTTAAAGCTCAACATTCAGAAAACAAAGATCATGGCATCCAGTCCCATCACTTCATGGGAAATAGATGGGGAAACATGGAAACAGTGATAGACTTTATTTTTTGGGGCTCCAAAATCACTGCAGATGGTGATTGCAGCCATGAAATTAAAAGACGCTTGCTCCTTGGAAGGAAAGTTATGACCAATCTAGACAGCATATTCAAAAGCAGAGACATTACTTTGCCAACAAAGGTCCATCTAGTCAAGGCTATGGTTTTTCCAGTAGTCATGTATGGATGTGAGAGTTGGACTATAAAGAAAGCTGAGCGCTGAAGAACTGATGCTTTTGAACTGTGTTGTTGGAGAAGACTCTTGAGAGTCCCTTGGACTGCAAGGAGATCCAAGCAGTCCATTCTAAAGGAAATCAGTCCTGTATGTTCATTGGAAGGACTGATGCTGAAGCTGAAGCGCCGCCAATACTTTGGCCACTTGATGCAAAGGACTGACCTATTTGAAAAGACCCTGATGCTGGGAAAGATTGAAAGCAGGAGAAGAAGGGGCCAATAGAGGATAAGATGCTTAGATGACATCACTGACTCAACGGACATGAGTTTGAGTAAACTCCGGGAGTTGGTGATGGACAGGGAGGTCTGGCATGCTGCAGTCCATGGGGTCGCAAAGAGTCGGACACGACTGAGTGACTGAACTGAACTGAACTGAATATTCAAGTGTCTATGAGGAATGAAGCTTTACTATGGTCAGTTACAAATGAAGAAGTATAGGTTTAGAAACACTAGGTAAATTGCTTCAACTGATGTAGTGACAAAGTAGCAGGGCAGAGGTACAGTGCATACAGTCTCATTTCAATGTAACTTTACATCCATCAGCCATTGGAATGCCTGCCAGATTCTTTAGACAATAAAACGGTGTGTCTTTATCATTGCATCATCACATTTGTTCTCTCCTGAAGACTTGTTCAGCATACAAATTGTTTTATTCACAACTTACTTTGTGACCTAGAATATAGTGGAAACTCAGTAGATATTTATTGAGTACATGAGTATCAAGCTCATGGAATTATAGTTGACCCTCGAATAACAGATTTGAACTGCTAAGATTCCCTTACATGTTATTTTTTAATAGTAAATGCTGCAATATTACTTGATTCACAGTTCATTGAATTTGTGTTTATGGAGGGCCTACTATAAATTATACTTGGATTTTCAACTGCATGGAAGGTCAGTTACCCTAAATCCCCATGTTGTTTAAGGATCAACAATATTTAGATTTTGTTCATAAAACTTGTTTTACTCTAGACATCTTGGCCTTGTTTATGTCCTTCAGAAAACCAAGCTTGCAACTTCTTCAGAACCACTGTATTTTTTGTGCTCACCAATCTTATGTTCCCTTGTGCCTCTGGCTCTGGCACTGGTATTTAATATTATCAGACATTGGGTCAGACCATGGGATTTATCGAGGGCTCCTAAATCTTCTTTCACCACCTGCTTTAGATTCAACTGTTAAGTGTGTTTGTTCCACCACAAGAACTTAGATTTCCCTGCAGCCCATCTTCTCTCTCAGAGAATGGTAAAACTTTATTTGGTTTCCAATCTTTAGTCACAGGTATCGGAACACTGAGGTGAGTATACGAACACTTTGCCAGAACTCTAAGACAGTTCTCAGGCTTAAAAGCTACAGGCAAACTCAGCAGTTGAGTGTCAAAACATCAGAGGAAGCTTGGCCAACCAGTAAGTTTCCAAGGAGATTCCATATCAGTGTTATCCTTGAAACCCCTGATAGAAGAGCTAAGCATTTTTTTCTGTATAAATATTTGATTAAAATAATTTTAAATGTATTTTAAGATTTAACATGAAAAAAGTATTTTGCTTTCAACCACAAGGAATCATTTTAGTTGACTTGACATCACTGACTGAATAATATGAGCTGAAGGGATAAAGTGGGAAACGTAGGTTCACTTAATGTAGTCCTTTCCCCGCCTGCTCCCCCTGCCCTGAGACAGCACATTAATCAACCTCAGCTGACTGTCTGTTCGTTCTTCTCTTTAATAATACCTGTACCAAATGTGAGATGATGCATGTGTTTAATTCCTAGAAGAGATGACTGCAGATACAGAGTTCATGGGAGAAAGGATACAATTACAAAAGTATAGTCCAAGGAGGCTGAGGTGGGTGTGAGGATGCTGGAGTTTTATTTCTTTAATTTTAGCTGATTTCTTAGACATCTCGGAACATCAGTTCTCAACTAAGAGAGCCTGAATAGGCCTTGGAGAAAACTTCATCCAAACCCTGATTTTACAAGTGAGAAACTGAGGCCCAGAGAGATGAGTGATAGTATCAGCCTAAGGGACTCATATCTGATTTTTCTGCCAGCAAACGATGCACTGAACCATGTCATTTGAGTGAAATAACAGCATTCTATCAATACTTAAGATCTATTTTCTCAGCATATAATCTTTGCCCAATTTCTTGTCATTTGGCCTATCCTTTATTGAACAGGCTCTTGGGTTAACAACAAATTCATAGTCACAAAAGTCATTCATATTTTTATTAACATTCTGAACTATTTACACAGTAGACAGTTTTCATGATAGCAGTTTTTTGTCTAACAATCAACTACCTCAGTTTTTTGTTTTGTGTGTGTGTGTTTTTTAACTACGCTGGAACTGGCTGTACTTACATTCCCTATCTTCTATATTCAGTAGTGAGCCAGTAAATGTTTAAGAACTCTGGTTCCCTGGGATGGTGAGGAAAAGGGCGCTTGATCATACTGTTTGCTGGTGTCTATTGTTTAAATATTTCCAATACAGTCAAGTTTAAGTTTTTCGTTGCTGTTGTTTAGCCACTAAGTTGTGTCCAACTCTGAGGACCCATGGGCTGTAGCCCACCAGCCTTCTCCATTCATAGAATTTCCCAGGCAAGAATATTGGAGTGGGTTGCCATTTCCTGCTCCAAGGGATCTTCCTGACCCAGGGATAGAACCCACATCTCCTGCATCTCCTGCGTTGGCAAGCAGATTACCACTGAGCCACTAGGGAAGCTTCTAGTTCAAGTTACCAGTGTAATAAGTCAGTGAATTTGGAGTTAGTAAGGCGTATGCAAAACCCATTCAGGCAAGTCTAGGCAAGCTAGATCCAGCACATAACTACAGTCACGCTTTCAGACGTAGTCTTTCAGATCAGATCAGTCGCTCAGTTGTGTCCGACTCTTTGCAACCCCATGAATTGCAGCACGCCAGGCCTCCCTGTCCATCACCAACTCCTGGAGTTCACTCAGACTCATGTCCATCGAGTCAATGATGCCATCCAGCCATCTCATCCTCTGTCGTCCCCTTCTCCTCTTGCCCCCAATCCCTCCCAGCATCAGAGTCTTTCCAATGAGTCAACTCTCCGCATGAGGTGGCCAAAGTACTGGAGTTTCAGCTTTAGCATCATTCCTTCCAAAGAAATCCCAGGGCTGATCTCCTTCAGAATGGACTGCTTGGATCTCCTTGCAGTCCAAGGGACTCTCAAGAGTCTTCTCCAACACCACAGTTCAAAAGCATCAATTCTTCGGTACTCAGCTTTCTTCACAGTCCAACTCTCACAGCCATACATGACCACAGGAAAAACCATAGCCTTGACTAGACGAACCTTTGTTGGCAAAGTAATGTCTCTGCTTTTCAATATGCTATCTAGGTTGGTCATAGCTTTCCTTCCAAGGAGTAAGCGTCTTTTAATTTCATGGCTGCAGTCACCATCTGCAGTGATTTTGGAGCCCAGAAAAATAAAGTCTGACACTGTTTCCACTGTTTCCCCATCTATTTCCCATGAAGTGGTGGGACCGGATGCCATGATCTTTGTTTTCTGAATGTTGAGCTTTAAGCCAACTTTTTCACTCTCCACTTTCACTTTCATCAAGAGGCTTTTGAGTTCCTCTTCACTCTCTGCCATAAGGGTGGTGTCATCTGCATATCTGAGGTTATTGATATTTCTCGTGGAAATCTTGATTCCAGCTTGTGTTTCTTCCAGTCCAGCGTTTCTCATGATGTACTCTGCATATAAGTTAAATAAACAGGGTGACAATATATAGCCTTGACGAACTCCTTTTCCTATTTGGAACCAGTCTGTTGTTCCATGTCCAGTTCTAACTGTTGCTTCCTGACCTGCATACAAATTTCTCAAGAGACAGATCAGGTGGTCTGGTATTCCCATTTCTTTCAGAATTTTCCACAGTTTATTGTGATCCACACAGTCAAAGGCTTTGGCATAGTCAATAAAGCAGAAATAGATGTTTTTCTGGAACTCTCTTGCTTTTTAGATTTCTCATTTTTCCCCTCTCTGAAAATTCATCCATATTTATTATTTACATACCTAGTAATATTATAGAAATGACTACTGTATATTTTACTGCAGTTCATAATTTCTCTCTAGTTTCCATTCAGCATTTCTACTCTCTGCTTTAACCTTAAGTTATATTTTCATGATAGTCACTCAAATTATTATCTTCCCCCCAATCCTGTCCCTTCTAATTTGCCATTTTCGGCATCCCAAACTTTCTGACCAGCTGAGTTCAAGATACTCTCTCCATTCTTTTTATTTATACTTGCCCCCACATCTAACCAGTACCTGAGCCCTATTAAATATATACACACATTAGTTGATGCATTTAAACTCTCATTTCCTCAACTTACAAACCCCAGATTATTTTCATCACTGAAATGCAATTCAAAGTATTCTCCTGCCTCAACTGTCTCCTTTGGCAAACGTGCCATTCACACGTAGTATGAGAAAATTTTTCTAAAGGTAAGAACTTTCCATTTTCCACCATTAAGTCACTTCTCATGGAATATAGCCCCTCAAATATTGTATGATGGACTCACATCTGTTGATGATAATTCTGACATATTATGGCTAAGTTCTCTGCTCAGGGTATCACAGATCTACTCAAAATGTCACTCAAGCTGAATGCTAGCAAAACAAGACAAATTGGTTTTGATGCCTAGTCTTATTCTTGACTGAATTCAGTTCTTTGTGGTTGCAGGACTGAGGTCTGCACTTGCTGGCTGTCAGTCAGGGGTTTCTTTCAGCTCTCAGGTGCTGCCTGCGTTCCTTACCACCTGACCGATTCCCGCTTTAAGCCAACAAAAATGCATCAAATCATTCTCATCTTCAAAATCACTAACATCTGCCACCAGCCAGCATAAACTCTTTTCTCTTAAAGGGATCATGTGATTAAATTAGGCCCATATGGATAACCTGTCTGTCTTGAAGACAACTAATTTGGGGACCTTAATTGCACCTATATAACCTCTTCACCATAGTACCTATATTAGAGTCATTTGGTGTATGTATACTTTAGGCCCGGAATATTGGAGGACTTAGATTTATGACCACCATAGCAGCTGTTACTGTATTTTGTTTTTTGTTTTTGTTTTCTTGACATCCTTTAGGTCAGAACTTTAATATTTCACCATATGGAGGCTTTATCTTCACAACTCTAATATCTTACTCTTTTTCTAATACTATTTATCATAGCTTCTTGCTTGTTTTCTTAATAATAACTATCAAAAGCCATAGCCATTTCATCTGACTATGCATTTTCTTCTTTTTCTCTCCCACCAGATGCAAATTCTATGAAGGTGAAGTATTTTTTGTCACAATTAATCATTAGCATAACGTTATGCTGTAAACCTTTAATAAAGGTTCATTAATCAAATTATTAAATGCAGTAATAAGAATTTAATTTATAATAAATTCATTTAGTAAGTCATTAAATACTTGATGATGACAAGAAAAAAGTGTTTGGAATCTTTTTCTTTCATTCTTCATAGAAAGTTTTCCTATATTTTCATTAAAAATTGGCCTTAAGCAGGGCAGGATTTAGCTACATTTTCCTTTTCCCCCAGTTTTTCATTGTGGCAATTTTCAAATTTACACAAAACTACAGATAGTAGTAGTAGTATAATGAACCCATAATTCACCTTCAGTGAATTCAAGATTTTTGGCAGTCTTGTCTCTCCCAAGTCAGTCTGTCCCATCAGGAAGCTTCCATAAGTCTCTTATCCTTACCCATCAGAGGGCAGACAGAATGAAAACCACAATCACAGAAATCTAACCAAACTGATCACTTGGGCCACAACCTTGTCTAACTCAATGAAACTATGAGCCATGCCATGTAGGGCCACCCAAGATGGGTCATGGTGGAGAGTTCTGACAAAATACGGTCCACTGGAGAAGGGAATGGCAAACTACTTCAACATTCTTGCCTTGAGAACCTCAAGAACAGTATGAAAAGACAAAAAGATATGACACTGGAAGATGAACTCCCCAGGTTGGTAGGTGCCTGATATGCTACTGGAGAAGAATGGAGAAATGACTCCAGATAGAATGAAGCACTGGAGCCAAAGCAAAAACAACACCCAGCTGTGGATGTGACTGGTGATGGAAGTCAATCCGATGCTGTAAAGAACAATATTGAATAGGAACCAGGAATGTTAGGTCCATGAATCAAGGTAAATTGGAAGTGGTCAAACAGATGATAGCAAGAGCAAACATCAACTTTTTAGGAATCAGTGAACTAAAATGGGTGAATATACTTCAGATGACCATTATATCTACTACTGTGGGCAGGAATCCCTTAGAAGAAATGAAGTAGCCCTCATAGTCAACAAAGAGTCAGAAATGCAGTGTTTGGTTGCAATCTCAAAAATGACAGAATGATCTCTCTTCATTTCCAAGGCAAACCATTCAATATCACAGTATTCCAAGTCTATGGCCCAAACACTAATGCCAGAGAAGCTAACATTGAAAGGTTCTATGATGACCTACAAGAACTTCTAGAACTAGCACCAAAAAAAAGATACAGAACTGGAATGCCAAAGTAGGAAGTCAAGAGATAACTTGAGGAACAGGCAAGTATGGCCCTGGAGTACAAACCGAAGTAGGGCAAAGGCTAACTGGTTTTTGCCAAGAGAACATACTGGTCATAGCAAACACCCTCTTCCAACAACACAAGAGAAGACTCTACACATGGACATCAGCAGGTGGTCAATACGGAAATCAGATTGATTATATTCTTTGCAACTGAATAAGGAGAAGCTCTACACAGTCAGCAAAAACAAGACTGGGAGCTGACTGTGGCTCAGATCATGAACTCCTTATTGCCAAATTCAGACTTAAATTGAAGAAAGTAGGGAAACCCACTAGACCATTCAGTTCAATTCAATTCACTTCAGTCGCTCAGTCTTGTCCAACTCTTTGTGACCCCATGAATCGCAGCACACCAGGCCTCCCTGTCCATCAACAACTCCTGGAGTTCACTCAAACTCACGTCCATCGAGTCAGTGATGCCATCCAGCCATCTCATCCTCTTTCATCCCCTTTTCCTCCTGCCCCCAATCCCTCCCAGTATCAGAGTCTTTTACAATGAGTCAACTCTTTGCATCAGGTGGCCAAAGTACTGGAGTTTCAGCTTTAGCATCATCCTTCCAAAGAACACCCAGGGCTTATCTCCTTTAGAATGGACTGGTTGGATCTCCTTGAAGTCCAAGGGACTCTCAGGAGTCTTCTCCAACACCACAGTTCAAAAGCATCAATTCTTTGGCGCTCAGCTTTCTTCACAGTCCAAATCTCACATCCATAAATGACCACTGGAAAAACCATAGCCTTGACTAGACGGATCTTTGTTGGCAAAGTAATGTCTCTGCTTTTCAATATGTTATCTAGGTTGGTCATAACTTTCCTTCCAAGGAGAAAGCGTCTTTTAATTTCATGGCTGCAGTCACCATCTGCAGTGATTTTGGAGCCCCCCAAAATAAAGTCCGACACTGTTTCTACTGTTTCCCCATCTATTTCCCATGAAGTGATGGGACCAGATGCCATGATCTTCGTTTTCTGAATGTTGAGCTTTAAGCTAACTTTTTCACGCTCCTCTTTCACTTTCATCAAGAGGCTTTTTAGTTCCTATTCACTTTCTGCCATAAGGGTAGTGTCATCTGCATATCTGAGGTTATTGATATTTCTCTTGGCAATCTTGATTCCAGCTTGTGCTTCTTCCAGCCTAGTGTTTCTCATTATGTACTCTGCATAAAAGTTAAATAAGCAGGGTGACAATATACAGGCATGACCTAAGTCAAATCCCTTACAATTATACAGTGGAAGTGACAAATAGATTCAAGGAATTAGATCTGATAGATAGTGTGTCTGAAGAACTATGGATGGAGGTTCGTGACATTGTACAGGAGGCAGTGATCAAGACCATTCCCAAGAAAAAGAAATGCAAAAAGGCAAAATGTTTGTCTGATGAGGCCTTACAAATAGCTGAGAAAAGAAGAGAAGTGAAAAGCAAAGGAGAAAAGGAAAGATATACTCATCTGAATACCAAGTTCCAAAGAATAGCAAGGAGAGATAAGAAAGCCTTCCTTTCTTATCAATGCAAAGTGATCAATGCAAAGATAGAGAAAAACAATAGAATGGGGAAGACTAGAGATCTCTTTAAGAAAATTAGTGATACCAAGGGAATATTTCATTCAAAGATGGGCATAATAAAGGACAGAAGCAGTATGGACCTAACAGAAGCAGAAGATATTAAGAAGTGTTTGCAAGAATACACAGAAGAACTATTAAAAAAAAAATCTTAATGGCCCAGATAACCACAGTGATGTGTTCACTCACCTAGAGCCAGACATCCTAGAATCCAAACTCAAGGGGGCCTTAGGAAACATCACTATGAGGAAAACTAGTGAAGGTGATGGAATTCCAGTTGAGCTATTTCAAATCCTAAAGGATCATGCTGTTAAAGTGTTGCACTCAATATTCCAGCACATTTTGGAAAACTCAGCAGTGGCCACAGGACTGGAAAAGGTCAGTTTTCATTCCAATCCCAAAGAAAGGCAATGCCAAAGAATGTTCAAACTACTGCACAATTGCACTCATCTCACATGCTAGCAAAGTAATGCTCAAAATTCTCCATTCGAGGCTTCAACAGTACATGAGCTGAAAAATTCCAGATGTTCAAGCTGAATTTAGAAGAGGCAGAGGAACCAGAGATCAAATTGCCAAAATCTGTTGGATCGTCAAAAAAGCAAGAGAATTCTAGAAAAATATCTACTTCTACTTTATTGACTACACTAAAACCTTTGACGATGTGTATCAAAACAAATTGTGGAAAATTCTTCAAGAAATGGGAATACCAGACCACCTGAACTGTCTTCTGAGAAATCTGTATGCAGGTCAAGAAGCAACAGGTAGAACTGGACATGAAACAATGGGTTGGTTCCAAATTGGGAAAGGAGTACGCCAAGGCTGTATATTGTCACCCTGCTTATTCAACTTATATGCAAAGTACATCATGTGAAATGCCAGGTTGGATAAAGCACAACCTGGAATCAAGATTGCCAGGAGAAATATCAATAACCTCAGATATGCAGATGCCACCACCCTTATGGTGGAAAGCAAAGAGGAACTGAAGAGCCTCTTGATGAAAGTGAAAGAGGAGAGTGAAAATTCTGGCTTAAATCTCACCAATCAAAAAACTAATATCATGTCCTCTGGTCCCTTCTCTTCATTGAAAATAGATGGGTAAACAATGGAAACAGTAACAGAGTCTGTCTTCTTGGTCTCCAAAACTACAGCAGATGATGACTGCAGCCATGAAATTAAAGGACACTTGCTCCTTGTAAGTAAAGCTATGACCAACCTAGACAGCATATTAAAAAGCAAAGACATTACTTTGCTGACAAAGGTCTGTCTAGTCAAAGCTACGGTTTTCCAGTAGTCATGTATAGATGTGACAGTTGAACCATAAAGAAAGCTGAGCATTGAAGAAGTGATTCTTCTGAACTCTCATGTTGGAGAAGACTCTTGAGCATCCCTTGGACTGCCAGGAGATCAAACCAGTCAATCCTAAAGGAAATCAGTCCTGAATATTCATTGGAAGGACTGACGCTGAAGCTGAAGCTCATTACTTTGGCCACCTGATGGGAAGGACTGACTCATTGGGAAAGACCCTAATGCTGGGAAAGATTGAAGGCGGGAGGAGAAGGGGATGACAGAGGATGAAATGGTTGGATGGCATCACTGACTCGATGGACATGAGTTTGAGTATGCTCCAGAAGTTGGTGATAGATAGGAAAGCCTGGCATGTTGCATTCCATAGGGTCACAAATAGTCAGACATGACTGAGCAACTGAACTGAACTGCCAGTCCACAGTCATCCAAATTTTACTTTTTTCTAGATTATTAGAAATCAAATCCTGAGCATCAAGTCACTTCTTTTGTAAGTAATTTGCTAATTTTTTCTCTTAATTACAAAAATGAGTTATTTTTCAATATCTTTACATATTATCTAACACCCAATGCATAATCAAATGTCATAATTGTTGATATTTTTGACTCAGGATATAAATAAGTTCCAAGGATTGCATTTATTATATTTTTAAAGTTGAGACTTATTAATTTGTTCCATATACAATCACACCTTGGAAATTTCCCTGCATCTGCTTTATCTATCATGATTCTTTTTTCACTGTGTTGTCATTGCTCATAGACTTTTAGGTAAATAGTACTGGGAGTATTTCAAGAGAAAAAAGTATTATGAATTCATATATTTCCAATTCAAATGAAAAATTAAGGGTTTCCCATAACTTCTTTGATTTGTATTCTATATCATATGTTTATTACATTGAGAATCTTGATTGTTGATAAAAAAATTTTTTATAATTTGCATATATGTATACATGTGTATACATATGTATATAAATCAGTTAACACAGTATCAATTTTACTGCTAATAAGACTATAGAATGCAACTTAAATACTTAAATGTGGATTGTAATTTTTTTTGTCCTTAGAATATATACCATCAGGGATAAAATACATAAACATTGTTTTATAAAATCAATAAAGGTAACTTTCATCCTCTGTTGCAATGCAATGAATTTAATAAGCAGTTTGCTTCATTTGTTAATATGCATTTTTAATGAAAAGATGATCAACACCCCTCATTATTTGAGAAATGCAAATCAAAACTACAATGAGATATCACCTCACAATGGTCAGAATGGCCGTCATCACAAAAAGTATACAAAAATAAAAGCTGGAGAGGGTGTGGAGAAAAAAGGAACCCTCTTGCCCTGTTGGTGGGAATGTAAACTGATACAGCCACTATGGAAGACGGTATGGAGAGTCCTTAAAAAACTAGCAATAAAGCCACCATATGACCCAGCAATCCCACTCCTAGGCATATACCCCGAGGAAACCAAAATTGAAAAATACACATGTACCCCAATATCCATTGCAGCACTATTTACAATAGTGTGAGCATGGAAGCAACCTAGATGTCCATTGACAGATGAATGGATGAAGAAGCTTTGGTGCATATATACAATGGAATAGTACTCAGCCATAAAAAGTATCACATTTCAGTCATTTCTAATGAGCTGGATGAACCTAGAGCCTATTATACAAAGTGAAGTGAGTCAGAAAGAGAAAGATAAATATCATATGCTGCTGCTGCTGCTAAGTCACATCAGTCGTGTCCGACTCTGTGCGACCCCATAGACGGCAGCCCACAAGGCTCCCCTGTCCCCAGGATTCTCCTGGCAAGAACACTGGAGTGGGTTGCCATTTCCTTCTCCAATGCGTGAAAGTGAAAAGTGAAAGTGAAGTCACTCAGTCGTGTCTGACCCTCAGCGACCCCATGGACTGCAGCCTTCCAGGCTCCTCCATCCATGGGATTTTCCAGGCAAGAGTACTGGAGTGGGGTGCCATTGCCTTCCCCAAAATATCATATACTAATGCATATATATGGAGCCTAGAAAGATAGTGCCAGAGAATTTCTTTTCAGGGTAGCAATGGAGAAACAGATACAGAGAACAGACTCACAGACATGGGGAGACAGGAGGAGAGGGTAAGATGTATGGAAAGAGTAACATGGAAACTTAAATTACCATATGTAAAGTAGACAGCCAATGGGAATTTGCTGTATGTCTCAGGGAACTCAAACAGGGGCTCTGTATCAACCAAGAAGGGTGGGATAGGGAGGGAGATGGGAGGGAGGTTCAAGAGGGAGAGGACATATGTATACCTATGGCTGATTCATGTTGAGGTTTGACAGAAAACAGCAAAATTCTGTAAAGCAATTATCCTTCAATTAAAAAATAAATAATTTTTAAATGTGTTTTTATTTCTTTCTTAAATTCAATCTTGTTTTTAGTTGTAAAATATTTATATGATTCCAAATTAAAAGCTAAAAAAATAAATTGCATTTATAAAAACTATTTTTTCTTGCCCCTCCTTCTATCATTTTCCCTTTCTGACTCTATAGGTAAATATTTTTGTCAGATTTAATTTATCTTTGCATTATGTGTATGCAAACGTGTGTGTATTTCTCTTAGATATACGGAAGTTATCACACTTCAAATACTGATCTGCACCTCCCTCTTCCCCCCTGTACATAACAGGAAATGATGGAGATATCCCATTTTCTCTATGAAGAGATCTTTTTTTTCCCCCCTTTTCTACACTCTTATAATATTCATTATAGAAATCCATGGTTTATTCAAGCAGTCCATTATTGAAAGATGTGCAAATGTTTATGAAAACAAAAAGGAAGATTTAGTCTTACAAAAAACTAAATTGTTTGTAATAAAATGGCTTCCCAGGTGGCTCAATGGTAAAGAATCCACCTGCCAATGCAGGAGATGTAGGAGATATGTATTTGATCTTTGGGTTGGGAAGATCCCTTGGAGCAGAAAATGGAAAGCCACTCCATTGTTCTTGCCTGGAAAATTCCATGGACAGAGAAGCCTTGTGGGCTACAGTCCAAGGGGTCACAAAGAGCTGGACATGACATAGCTACTAAACAACAATGTTATTTCATATTTTGACAGTTTAACTTTTGATGAAGTGGTATGACTACCAACAAAATTCACTAAAACTTCTCTCCCCTTACCTTTCCTTTGCAGAGAAAAAATGTATGCCTGCTATGCTTTGTGAATGCTATGTAAAACCCCACATCAGAATCCTTAATACCTATAGAAATTACTTTCTCTCACACCGCTATCTAACTATGTTTTATTCATTATCAGGTCACATATTGAACTCCAGATTTTCCATATATTGTTCCATGATCAATTTATCTACTGCTGCATTCTTTCTGCTTTGAAATTGCATAACAAAATTACTCTTCTTGGAATGTAATCAGTAACCATTCTATAGTTTTATTGAGATGTGACATATGTCAGTATCATATTATTACAATGAAATATTGCATTCCTGTAAAGCAGAAACCTTCACATTTTTTCCTGTATTTCTCATACACTCTCTTATTGGATTGATTACAAGATAAGCATGCAATAAAAGTACTTACTGAATTGAATTATATCAAATTGGATTGATTCTCCTGGATCATCAGAATTTTCTGAGGCATGATATAGTTATTCTACTCTGAGCAAACATACCTTTCTGAAGCACAAGGCAGAGTGGAGCTTTTGTTAAAAAAATTTGGTTCAAGATAAATCTTATCCAGCAAAGAAAAACAATGGGCATATAAGTAGAAGGAGAGGTTACAACACAATCAGAGAGGTGTATTACTGTGGATCTGATTTAAAGGTAGTGATCCCACAATGCATGATTGATATAAGGAAATAAAAACCTATTTAAAAATTGTTAGGAAACATACAGTATACAGAAATAAAATTTTCAGCAGAATCTGAATAACAACAAAAGAGAAACATAGAATTTTTGATGACTAGAACTGACTCTAAATCAGTTGTGTCACTTTCTAATTATGTTAAATTGGACAAATTACTGAACCACATTGAGACAAAGGAGACAGTAATAAGAGATTCAAATACCTTATATAAAGATTAAATATCACAAAATATCAAAATGTGATTTTTGACAATGCAGTTAGTAGATACAATTACATAAATAGAGAATTAAAACCAAGAATAATGAAATGACTTCCATAAAATCTCAAAAAGAGTTTTGTGACAGTTTTGGAATTTGACCTCAATATCTTTATTTCAGATCCAATTGTACTTCTGCCAGGACTTCAATATTTAATTATACTTCTAATATTGCCTTCTTCTACTAGCTTAATAAAGCAGGTAAACTGACACCCTTTAGTTAACCACTTTGGGCTCATCTGCTCCATTTTCATCTGGAATTATACTAATATCTTTGTTTTTGAGTTACTCAACATGGAAATATTTTCCTATGGAACCTGAGCTTTGTCCTGCCACTTCATTGAATATAGACCCAAAATGATCACTTCCAGAGTTGTGATTTGCCATCACTTGAAGCTGTCAACCCACAAGTGGAAAGCTCTGAATTTTATAACTTATTCTTGGAGTCAAGTGTTCTGTCATATCTGATTTTTTTTTCAACTATGTTTAAGAAAACCACTATAGCATTTCCTTGCTCCTCAGGCTTCCACGTATCCAATGTCAGTTCCTGAAGTAACGATAAAACCTGCCAAATCTGACCTTCTTTAAGCAACATATCTCTCTTTTTTTCCTGAGGAAAACTGTAAAGATCAAGTCACAGCTGCACGTAGTACCTAATTAAACAAGTGTAAGAAAGCAGAGAAAGGTCAGGTTGTCAAAAATCATTGCTGTATCTTTACTGGATTGTATTTAAAGACTGATTGCGGCAAGAAAATAACTCAATAAGGTGTATGAGACTGGAATAACAAATGAACTCAAGGGGCAGACTTCTGTCTGGCATGTAACGAGAGATTTCAAGATAAAAACCTAGGAGACAAATCGAGGGAAATGAAAGGGGAGAGTACGTGGTGAGTAAAACAAACAGCTGATATTAATATGAAAATGATATTCCATAGTCCTAGTTCAAGGAGGAAAAAGACAAAATTACAGATGACTGTTCATTGACTTGACTTTTTAAGTTAAAGAGTAGAAAAAAATAGTTATGTGAGACATGGTATAAGAGGCCAATGTGATTACATGACCAAGACAAAATAGTGAAAAGGGGAGATTAAATATTTTAAATATCATTAAAACATATTTTGTCAGCCTGGCTTCTTAGGTTGCAAGTTGTTCTTCTGAGGGGCCTTGTAGGTCTTTTCTTTCTCTTAGACCCTTTCAATATGAGCTGCAGTCAGAGAGACTTCTGAAGAGCTCACCCCAAGGAGACAAAAACACAAGCATTACTCCAAATTAGTAGCTTCTGCCTTGAGAAAAAAAGAAGTGGAAAATTATTTTTTCCTCAAGTCTACTTTATTTTTGAAGTATTGTAGACATAGGCCCATGGGAAATTCCTGGGGGTGCTAGTTAGCATCTGAGTGTAATTTTCAGTTCAGTACACTTTGGTCTGTTTTTCAACTCTCCTGAATCTCTAAGAATCTGGTGTAATCTGAAGGATAGGTCCTGTGCTCTGTGGGAATGAACCGATTTGTTTTGTTAGTAAACTGGAATATACATTTTGCATGTGTTTGAGAAGACTTGAGACTCCCTATCAATTCAAGAGAGAAAATATACAACAGCATAACTACCTAAAACAAATAAGTATGCATGCCGGTGTATGTGTATATAATTAAAATATCACTTTATTCATTCTGTCATGTGCCCTTATTTTAGGCCTTTCCCAATCACATTATTTAAATATTTATGAGCTAAACCATAATAGAATCTATAACTCGAAAAACAGAAGAAAGAACTCTTTTATTGCTGTGACAGATGAGAATTCTGCCTTTCCCCTGAACCCTCAGAATGGCATGGGTGCCATCTTGCCACGAATAATTGACAATGCATTTAAATAGTGCACCATTGCAAGTATAATTGCAATTTGTTGTAATTTCTGCTCAAATTCCTCCCAGACACAGTTGATTTATTTTGCAAATCAGTGCATCTAGAGGGTGTACTGTGTCGCATTATGGGCCTTTGATATAGAACCTTTGTTTTATAACAGGGAAAATAATTAGCTTTTGGATAAGCTTGAGTTGCGATGTCAGGCGCTATCCATGGTGCTGAAAGAAGTTATTAGCGCTGAGCTAATGAAGGCACTCAGCCAGGCTCTGCCACCTTACTAATTTGTCTCTTTGGGATTTTAGTAAAATTAAAAATGAGATAAGCACAAAATGGGATAAAGCTTATAGGGAAAAAAATTAGTAAACTTGTTGCTAGAATCTATAGAGATCCGCCCCCCACCACCCGATAAAGCTAAATTTAAGGGAGTTTCATTTACTGAATAACTTGTTTGCCATCAAACCACTAGTTCCCTTAGTGTCATTGATGGTCTTGTTTAGGCATATTTTAATTAACTTTTATATAGGTTTTTCTATTTGGGATTTCAAATTCTGGGAATTATCAGCAAATTTCAGTGTCAGCATTCATTCTGTGCCACTTAAGGGTATGGTTTTAGGGTATGCCCTTTCCAGACCACAAAGCAGATATGTATTAAAAGTTAATTTTATAGTAGAAGTGGAGGTAAGTAAATGATAGCTACTTTCAAAAAATAATATTTCACCAAAGAATAATTCATTTTTGTCTGTCTCTCCTCACTTTGAATTTCTTTTCTTTTCTTTTCTTTTTAAACCTGAAACACTGTATTAGTTTTGCCAAACATCAAAATGAATCCGCCACAGGTATACATATGCTCCCCATCCTGAACCCTCCTCCCTCCTCCCTCCCCACACCATCCCTCTGGGTCGTCCCAGTGCACCAGCCCCAAGCATCCAGTATCGTGCATTGAACCTGGACTGGCAACTCGTTTCATACATGATATTACACATGTTTCCATGCCATTCAAAGTCTAATTGTTGAATGCCTCATGCTTCTTTTGACTTTTGACAATGTTGGAACTTCCTTGCACTAAAACCAGTAGTATGTGTAACTTGATGCTAGTTAGGGGGATATTTAGGCTCAGCTGTAAACAAAATCACCAGCTGGTTATTCTGTGCTCTTATTAGTTTATGAAATAATACTCAGGTATACAACAGTAATCACAAAGATGTGATGCTGGGTGGGTCAGGGAATCATGTTAAATTGACCTTAATGAATAACAGGTGGAGGTTCCATTTCACTTTATTCTTGTTCATTTTAAAATCAGCATTAACTTTTCTGGCACATAATTTTTCATTGTTGAACACAGCTCTAATAGAGTGATTCACAGTCTTTAATATTAGTGATTATGGCCCATTTCAGTTACACAGTGTGTTATACATTTTGTTGCACTACTCTCCATATCTCTGCTGTTTGACTCTGTTGGAAAAGATTACATGTGGAAGGAGTGGTAAGAAGTCAGGGTTCTGTGGGTGGAAAGGGACCCTATAAACATTTATATAGTAATGTGGAGAAATTTGGATACATAAGTTTCTCAAAATTGAAAGATATCAAGATGAGATAATTCATCTTATTGTTTCATTTGACACTAATAGTTTAATTATCATCTCTAACGTCAATATACATTTTAAATTATACATAAAATTCATGGAGATAAAATGCATACAATAAAACAATCCATTTAAATGTACATTCTGAAGAATTTGATTACAGTATATACCCATATAACCACCTTCAGTTCAGTTCAGTTCAGTCGCTCAGTCATGTCTGACTCTTTGTGACCCATGAATCACAGCACACCAGGCCTCCCTGTCCATCACCAATTCCCAGAGTTCACCCAAACTCATGTCCATCGAGTCGGTGATGCAATCCAGCCATCTCATCCTCTGTCATCCCCTTCTCCTCCTGCCCCCAATTCCTCCCAGCATCAGAGTCTTTTCCAATGAGTCAACTCTTCGCATGAGGTGGCCAAAGTACTGGAGTTTCAGCTTTAGCATCATTCCTTCCAAAGAACACCCAGGGCTGATCTCCTTCAGAATGGACTGGTTGGATCTCCTTTCAGTCCAAGGGACTCTCAAGAGTCTTCTCCAACACCACAGTTCAAAAGCATCAATTCTTCGGTGCTCAGCTTTCTTCACAGTCCAACTCTCACATCCATAAATGACCACTGGGAAAACCTAGCCTTGACTAGATGGACCTTTGTTCGCAAAGTAATGTCTTTGCTTTTGAATATGCTATCTAGGTTGGTCATAACTTTCCTTCCAAGGAGTAAGCGTCTTTTAATTTCATGGCTGCAATCACCATTTGCACTGACCTTATCAAATTAATAAAATGGTTTTATCACCCCATATCATGTTTTCTTATGTCCTTTTCCAAGCAACCTGCTGTACCACTCACCTCAGGTAAACTAAGATTATATTTATTATAATTAATTAATTTTGACATTTCTATAACTTTATATTAATGAAGCAGTAGAGCATGTACTTTTTGTGTTTGTCATAGTTGTGAGATTCGCTCATTTTGTTGTAGTTTTGAGTAATATTTTTTTAAAGCTTAGTCATACACCACTTCATGCGTATACCATATATATCATAATCTGGTTGTGCATTTACGATGTTAGACATTGAGTTTTTTCCAATTTGTAGCTATTTTGAATAAAGTGGCTATGAATATTTATGCAGTTTTTTGTGTTAAACATGTTTTCATTTGTTGCGGGTAAAGACCTAGGATTGCACTTGCTTAGTCATGTAGTAAGAGTATGCTTCGTTTTATGAGAAATTACCAAATGTTCTCCAAAATACCATTTTAAATCTTATCAGGTTCTGATTACATATCCAGTTTTTGTATATCCTAATCAATACTTGGTATTTCCAAACTGTTTAATTCTAGTTATTCTAAGAAGGTATTTCAAAATTAATTTCCCTAACAACTAATGAGGTTGAAAAAAAATTCATGTCATTATCAGCTGTTGTGTCATCTTCCCTTTTAAAGTGTTTGTTTATGTAGTTTTCCCACCTTGTGGGGTTGTTTACTCTTATTATTGAGTTGTAAAAATATTTGTAATACTTTCTGTAAAGTCCTTTGTCAAATAGGACTTCCTGGAAAGTCCTTTGACAAATATATGTATTTATACTATTTTCTACAAATAACCAGGTTTTAAAAAATTTTATTAATCATGTCTTTAGATGAAGCTCAATTTAATATTTTATCATTTACTCTTAGTTCTTTTTGTGTTCAAAGATATCTTTGTCTATCACAAAGTTTCAGGGATTTTTATCCTATGTTTCGACATATGATTATACCCATGAAACTATCAGCACAATCAAGATACTGAACACAAAGCCTGCCTCTAACATTTCCACATGCTTTTATGTATTCTCTTGCTTTCCCCCTTCCTGAAACCACCTACTTGTCCACAGACATCCACCTTTATGTTTGTTAATGCAGATCAATTTGCATTTTCTAGACATTTGTATAAGGGAATTATATAGCAACTGTTTTAAAAATTTATTTTACTTGGCATAATCATTTTGGGATTCATTTCATGTTGTATATATCAGAAGTTTATTCTCACAGAGCAGTTTATTTCACTGCTGAGCTATATTCCATTGTACAAGTGAACCACATTTTGTTTATACATTTATCTGTTGATGAACATTTGGATTATTTCTCACTTATGTCTACTTTAAATAAGGAGATGTGTGTACACATATTTGATGAGCAAATACTTTGTGTTCACTTGGTTAAATATCTAGGAGTGGAATTGGCTGCATCATATGAAACTGCAAAGCTGCCTTCCAAAGTGGTTGCACCATCTTATTTCTGTCCAGAAGTACATAAAAATTCAGTTTTTCCACATCTTTGCTACCATTTGATAGGGTCAGTTTTTAAATTTTAGCTAATTCTAATAGGTGTGTAGTTATATCACACTGTGGTTTTGATTTGCAATTTCTGGATAACTTATGACATAAAGTATTTTTTCTTGTTCTTACTTGCCATCTTTATATCTTCTTTCAAATACCTTTTCTAGTTTTCTGGCCTAAGTGCTGTGATACTCAGGTTTTCCAATCTAGCTGGCTGTGAACTAGTACTGTGCCTATTCCTGCATGGGGACTGTAATTGTGCTTAGTCGCTCATCCGTCTAATCCTTTTGGATGATCATTCTCTTGGCTCCAGGTAGTTTTCTCACATATGTGCTCTGATCAACAGTCTTCTGAATATTCAAGGAAAACTTTCTGCAAGCTTCCAGAACTCTCTCAATGTGGCTGTCTCCTCTATGCTACTTTGTCTTGTTAACTCTAGCTGTCTTACTCACTTTGGAATGTCTCAGCTCCACCTGCTAAATTCAGAGGCCACTGGGCTCCTCTTACATTCCCACTCTTTGTTCCATGCCCTGAAAACTTTCAAATCAGTAAGCTGGTCAATAGTAAGGCTCGGCTTATTTGTTTTTAATCTCTTAGAAGTCATTCTCTTTTGTTGCCTTGTATCTTGAAAACATTATTTTCAGGGTTGTTTTGTTCATTTTGTTTGTTTCAAATAGGAGGTAAATGCAGGCTCTACTATTATGCCGTCTTGACTCAAAACAAAAGTTCCCATTTTTATTATAAACTTTTCTTGCCCTTTTTTTTCCTGGCTAGGAAGCCTATAAGAAGTTGAATCAAAGAAGTAATAGTGGTATTACATAAATATTCTATATTTTACTGACTTTAAACCTATTATTCCACCAATTACTAAGAAAAGAATGCTGAAACTTGATAATATAGATTTATTTTCCTTCAGTTCTGTCCTTTTTTTTCTTTTGGTTTGCTATTTATAGAAGATCCTGTTTCAAATGTCCTTAGGTTGTTTTGATGAATTGACTTTTATTATTATGAAATGCCCTGGTGTATCTCTAATAATATTCTTTAATCCACAATTTCTTTGGTCTAATATTGATATATGCACTCCAGCTTCCTTAAAATTAGTGTTTGATATATATATATATTACATTATCTTACTTTTAAATTGTCTGTGTGTTATTTTAAGTGTGTTCTTATAGAAAGCTTGTAGTAAAATATTATATCTGATATTATCTACTTTTTAAATAATGTTTTAATCCATTTACATTAAATGCAATTAATGATATTATTGGATTTAAGTCTATTATCTTGATTTTTTTTTTCTAGATATCCTATTTGTTCTTTCTTCCCTTTATTTCCTGCCTTCTTCTTTTTCTCTTCATTTAAGGTACTTTTTATTAATTTTAAACAATGTAATTATGGTATGATTTTGCATGTGTGTGTTTTGAGTTTTTGTGTGTTTACCTTGCTTGAAGTATATTATACTTTTAGCTCCAGATATTGATAAGTTTTAATCAAGTGTATAATATTTCATCACTTTGTTCTTCAAATATTTTTGTGCAAATTTTCTCCTATTCCAGTTAAAATTATTGAAGACTACTTGATATTTATCCATAGATCTCTACAGTCTTGCTCTCTTGTTTTCACACATTTTTCTCTTTGAACTTATGTTTGGATAGTTTCTCTTACCCTGAAGTTGGTCTTACCAATCTTTTCTTCTTTGCTTTGAAAGATTCTATTAAATGTATCTGTTGACATTTACATATCAGATCTTATACTTTTCTAGAATTTCTATTTGTTTCTCTTGAAAGTTCATTTTTATACTGATATTTCTCATCTTTTTGCTCGTCATATTCATATCTTCCTTTACATCTTTAAGCATTTGGCTAATAGCTGTTTTATCTAGTCTGTGTCTCTATAACATCCTTGTCTCTATTCAAGATAGAATATTATCTTTGGATTTGTTTTTACTGACTATAGTTTTCCTCATTTTATTTCATTATTTTCTGCTTCTTTATGTGTATACTTATTCATTTATTTTATATAGGACATGTAGATGCTACATTTTTGAGATTCTGATATTGTAGTTTTCTTCTAGAAATTATTTTCTTCTGCCAGGTAATTTTTTGATGTCTTAGCATTTTCCTTTGAGCCTTGATTGTGGTAACTTTTTCAGTGAGTCCAGAAGAGTTCTTGCCTGCTCAATTGCTCGATCATGTCCAACTGTTAGCAACCCCGTGGACAGTAGCCTGCCAGGCTCCTCTGTCCATGGAATTTCCCAGGCAAGAATACTGGAGTGGGTTGCCATTTCCTTCTCCAGAAGAGTTCTTAGTCCAAGGTTAAGTGTGTTAGTCACTCAGTTGTGTCCGATTCTTTGCAACCCCATGGACTGGAGCTTGCCAGGCTGCTCTGTCCATGGGATTTTCCAGTCAAGAGTACTGGAGTTGATTGCCCTTTCCCTCTCTGGGAAATCTTCCCAAGCCGGGGATCAAACCCAGGTCTCCAGTGTTGCAGGCAGACTCTTTACCATCTGAGCCACCAAGGAAGTTATTCTTATTCCTTAATTGTGACCCCCTTCAGTGTCTTTATTGAGAACCTATATTTAGTGAGGTTTCTCCACTCTGGCCCATCAGAATGCCTGTTTCCCAGTACTGTCTGACTTCTTGACCCCCTGGTCATCTCACAGCTTCCCAGTATTTGTTTCCTGCTGGGCCTTATGGAGCCGAGTCATTTGTATTCATAGCTTTGAATCCATGAGTATTCATAGCTTTGAATCCATGATTGCCTGTACAATTTTCTAGAGCATCTTTTCTATGCCACTCCCTTTTCCCTGCTATTATTTTCCATAAATCCAGCCATCTCAGTGGCCATATCTTTGTTCATTTCCTTCTAAGTTCATCAGGCCATAAAAAGTATACTTGTGTTCTACACACATGCCCTGCAATCTGCAAAGTTTTTTCAGGGCAAAAGCTGGAGCTATCAGGTATCCTTCTATCACATATCACAAGCTTGTACACTCTGTTAGCAACATCTGAAAACTTTTGTACAGCTTTATAGTTGTTTATAGCAAAATAACTGATTTAGTGCCAGTTACTCTATCAAGGTCTAAAGTGACCCCATGAATTTTAAAATCTGCCAGCACTTTCTGAGTTGGAATCCTACACTCCCAAAAGGTATTCTTTCTTCTACTCTCCCATCTTTCATTGCTTCAAATTTCACTCTTGGATATGACAATGATTGCAAATTAGCTTTAGCTTGGTGAAATGATCATTGATTTAAAATGTAGTACTTGAAAATGATATAGTCCCTGAATAGCAATGCTAAAGACAGATGATGAGGAAGAGTAAGAAACAAAACGTTTATGCTTTCAAATCACATAAATAACTAACTTTTAATTATGTGTAGATAGTTATAGACTTGTTGCTTTATAGATAATTAAATTTAGGTGGTCTTAGTTATATATGTCACTTCCTATTTTATCTAACAGATAGGGGAACTGAGTGCCAGAATAGATTTATTATGTCCAAGATTTCATACAGCTATTGAGTAATAACATTTGGTTTCTTTTTGATATCTTGTGCATCTTGCTCCATTATTCTTTCTACTGTTCAGCTCAATGTAAAAGTGAAAATGTTAATCACTCGGTCACGTTTGACTCTTTGCAACCCCAGGGACTGCAGCCCACCAGGCTCCTCTGTCCATGGAATTCTCCAAGCAAAATTACTGGAGTGAGTTGCTATTGCCTTCTCCAGGGGATCTTCCTGGCCCAGGGATCTAACCCGGATCTCCTGTATTGCAGGCAGATTCTTAACTGTCTGTGCCACCAGAGAAGCCCCATTTGATTAAATAGGACCCATTAATTTATGTAAATTTGCAACTACCTTTCTTGGTTTTCAGAAACAGGCTAAATCAGGCTTGAAACCATGAGGTTTTGGATAAATTTTGTTCTCTAAACTAAGTGACAATTAAGTGATTGATTGTTACATAAATTTAAATGATTTGAGCATGTAAGTTGCTAAGAACTTCAAAAACTTGAACAAACCTTATTCTGACCTTTTGGTGTATGAAACTTGACATTAAATCTTACTAGAAAAAATTTTCTCTTGAGCTTTCTACTCAATTTAATTCCTATCTGTTTTAAAAATATAATAACATTTCTTGGAATAATTTAGTTATTCTCATTCTATTAGGAATGTGGAATTAATAGTTAGATTTAGGATGAGAAGTGAAATCATATGAAATTCAAATACTTAATTGGCAACTCTCTTCTCTCTCTTTCATACACACTATATGCTTTCCCTTTATTTGCTAATAAAAAAAAATTGGAGAACAAGATGACAGAGGAGTAGGTGGATGTGGAGTATGTCTCTCTCCACAGATATATCTGGAATACACCTTCAGAGACAGAGGTGCATGCAGAAAACCAGCTGAGAGCCGACAGGAGTACCTGACCAGTGGAAAAGAATATATAGAACCATGCAAAACTCGGTAGGACAAAGGAACTAGGGGGAAAAACAGGAGTGTTAGTAAGACTGGACCTGCCCTCCGTGGGTGGGGGAACTGAAGCAGTGGTCCTATCCCCACAGCAGGGCAATTGTCTGAGTCAGAGGAGAAACATGTAAGGCTGAGAGTGAAACAGCTGACCTGCGACAGCCTAAATGGAATGAGAATAAGACAGTCCTTGCTGCAGCCATACATATGCCAGGCAGAAATGCGGGTCTCCTGGAAGGGGCAATGGCTGGGAGCTGGAGTTCAGGATTGTGGAGCAATCCCAGGGCAAGGGCTGCTGTTGACTGCGGAGAGATAGATTGAGGACATGTGAGGGAAGAGATTGTGGTGGGAAATGCCTGTGGAGGAGAGCCGGGCAGCCATGGAAGCAAGTGATACTGCTGAGTCACGCATAGTGGGTGGAGCCATCACCATCGCCTCTCTCTCTCCACAGGCCAGCACTGGCATAGCTGAACAATAGAGAGGCTGGCCCATCAAATGCCTGATGCGCTAAACTAGAGTAAGACCCTACCCTGGGTGCCCCTTTAAGTGCCTGATGCGCTGATGTACAGAGTGGGACCCCAGTCAGGGGGGCCCCTCTATGTGCCTGACTCGTGGAACAGCACAGAAGGACCCCAGGCAAAGAAGCCCTCTAAGTGCCTGAACAGGCAGAGCTACGGAGAAAGACTGGCCAAGGAGGCCTTCTGATCACCAGCTACAAGAGGCTCAAAAAATGACTCTGGTAGGGCCGTAACTCTTGCCACAGAGGCAGTCTGTGTCTCTGCACACTTGGTGCCGCCAGGGTCCCTGCAAGCCAAGCAGCTGTACCACCTTCACACTCAACTCTCACTGGGGCAGAGTTGCCACAGCCAAAAAAAGAAAAAAAAAAAAAAAAAAAAAGTCTTGTGTTTATGCGCGCAGGGTCACTTCAGTCCTGTCCGACTCTTTTCAACCCTGTAGACTGTGGCCTGCCAGGCTTCTCTGTCAGGGAGGGGAGTCTCCAGGCAAGAATACTGGAGTGTACTGGCCAATGCTGGTTGCCATACCCTTCTAGAGCACTGTATTTCCTGCTGCCCTAGCCACCAAACCCCGAGTACCTGGTGCAGCCAGAACCCCTGTGATCCAAACAGCTGAACCACCTCCACACCTGCCCACATGTAGAGATGGAAATAAAACCACAATTAAAATCAAGGGGCAGTGTGGCTAAGGAAGAAGACCCCAAACTTTCTGACCAGCTGTACAAGCTGCAGAATAAATCCACACAATCAACTATGCAGACTCTGTGTCTTTGGAATATATAAAAAGACGTTGAGAGCTCCCACAAAAGAAAACACACTAGCTCTGATAGCTGTGGACATTGGAGGCAAAAACACACAGGAGTAGGACCAGATTAGAATTTGAGCTGTCCCACAGCAAGTCCAGAGATCAGCACAGTGTTGGAAGGCATCCTAGGGAGGTAAGGTGGACTGATTCCCAGCGCAGGAAAGGACTCTGACAGCAGTGACATTTTTCTCTTTTCTCTTTTTTATAATTTTACTTTTTAAAAACCCATTATATTTTTCTGTATTTATTTCTTCATTTGCCTTTCCTACTGTTCTTTTCTTCTTGCAGTCAGTCTTTAATGTATATAAATCTTCTTCACCTACTTCTATTTAATTTTGCATATCTAGTCTTTCTTTCCCTTCCTATCAACATATTTGCTACTTTTGTTTTCATTGCTTTATTCCACACTTGGCACCTGGCTTTAGTTTTGTTTTCCAGTTTGTGCTTAAGTTAGTTTTGTTCTTAACTGGTAAATATAATTTTTGATTTCCTTTGTTCACCAGATCAATCTACTGTACGTTATTTTTGTTGGACTGTTTTCACTTTTTTCATGGGTGTATATGTATATATGTATAGTCCATTATTTTAATTATTATTTGCCTGATTTTGTAACTGCCATTGGTCTGGGGTTTATCTTTGGTTTCTTATTTTTGGATATTTGTTTTAATCTCACTTAATGCCATAACAAACCACTTGTGGAATCTTTGCTCCTGACCAGAGATCAACCCTGAGCCTTTGGAGTGGGAGCACTGACTCTAAGACCCTAGACTACCAGAGGATAAACCCTAGGGAGTATCAAATAGTGAGAAATCACACAAAGGAAACCATTTGAACACAAGACCCGGCATCACCCAACCACCAGTAGCACCTTGTGCAGGATGCCTCATCTAAACAACAACACAACAAAAGTACAAACACAATCATCAGCAGACAGGATTACCACCTCACTCAATGTTGCCCATCAGAGGAAAAACAAACAAACAAACAAAAACTCAGCACAAGTCTCACCTATACAAAGCTCAGACAAACCACTGGACCAACCTTAACAGGGTAGAAACCAAAAGGAAGAAAGATTTCAACCTTCTTCAAGAAAAGAATTCAAATTTCCTTGAAGCCTGAGAAAAGGCGACCTCAAACACAATAGCCTTAAAAAAAAATTAAAAGATAGACAAATACTGCACAAATGAAGGAACAAACTAGAAACACAGAAGTCCAAATAAATGAAGAGGAAATAGGAAAATTACCTGAAAAAGAATTCAGAATAATGATAGTAAAGATGATCAAAAACCTTGAAAACAAAATGGAGAAAATGCAAGAATCAATTAAAAAGGCCTAGAAGAATTAAAGAATAAGCATACAGAGACGAACAGCACAATTACCGAAATTAAAAATGCTCTAGAAGGAATCAATAGCAGAATATCTGAAGCAGAAGAATGAATCAGTGAACTGGAAGATAAAATGGTGGAAATACTTTTGAAAAGCAGAATAAAGTAAAAAGAATGAAAAGAGCTGAGGACCATCTCAGAGACCTCTGGGACCATATCAAATGCACCAACATTCAAATTATAGGGGTCCCAAAAGAAGAAAGGAAAAAGAAAGGGTATGAGAAAATTTTTGAAGAGATTATAATTGAAAATCTCCACAACGTGGAAAAGGAAATAGGCAATCAAGTCCAAGAGGCACAAAGAGTCCCACACAGGATAGACCCAAGGAGAGACCTGCCAAGACACATACTAATCAATCTAAAAAAGACTAAACACAAAGAAAGAATATTAAAAGCAGCAAGAGAGAAGCAACAAGTAACATACAAGGGAAATCCCATACTATTAACAGCTGATCTTTCAGCAGAAACTTTGCAGGCCAGAAGGGAATGGCAGGGTATACTTAAAATACTGAAAGGGAAAAAATCTACAACCAAGATTACTGTACCCAGCAAGGACCTCATTCAAAATTGATGGAGAAATAAAAAGCTTTTCAGACAAGCAAAAGTTAAGAGAATTCAGTACCACCAAACCAGCTTTACAACAAATGGACTTGTATGGTCAAGAAATACAAGAGAAGAAAAAAGATCTACAAAATCAAACCCAAACAATTAGAAAATGACAATAGGAACTTATATGTCAATAATTGCTTTAAATGTAAATGGATTAAATGCTCCAACCAAAAGACACAGACTGGCTGAATGACTATAAGAAACCCACTTCAGACCTCAAGACACATGTAGACTGAAAATGAGAGGATGAAAAAAATATATTACATGCAAATGGGAAGCAAAAGAAAGCTGGAGTAACAATCCTCATATCAGAAAAAATGGACCTTAAAATAAAGAAGATTACAAGAGATTAGGAAGGACACTACATAATGATGAAGGGATCAATCCAAGAGGTAGACATAACAATTGTAAATATCTATGCACCCAACATAGGAGCACCTCAATGCCTAAGACAAACACTAACAGACAAAAAAGGAGAAATTGACAAGAACACAATAATAGTAGGAGACTTTAATACCACACTCACACCAATAGACAGATAATCAAAACAGAAAATTAATAAGAAGCACAAGTCTTAAATGATACATTAGATGAGATGGATCTCGTTGATATCTTCAGGACATTCTATCCAAATGCAAAAGAATACACCTTCTTTTCAAGTGCACATGGAACATTCTCCAGGATAGATCACATCTTGGGTCACAAATCAAACCTCAGTAAATTTAAGAAAACAGAAGTCATATCAAGCATCTTCTCTAACCACAATGCTATGCAACTAGATATCAATTACAAGAAAAAAAAAACTGTAAGAAACACGTTTAAACAACAAGTTTCTAAATAATGAACAGGTTACTGAAGTAATCAAAAGGAAAATCATGAAATTTCTAGAAACAAATGACAATGAGAACACAACAACTCAAAACCTATGGGATGCAGCAAAAGCAGTTCTAAGAGGGAAGTTTATAGCAATACAATCCTATCTCAAGAAACAAGAAAAATATCGAATAGACAACTTTACACCTCAAGCAAATGGAAAAAGAAAAAAAAAATTAGTAGAAGGAAAGGAATCATAAAGAGCCAAGCAGAAATAAATGAAAAAGAAATGAAAGAAACAATAGTAAAGATTAATAAAACTAAAACCTGGTTCTTTGAGAAGATAAACAAAATTGACAAACCCTTAGACAGACTCATAAAGAAAAAAGAGAGAAGAATCAACAAAATTAGAAATGAAAAAGGAGAGGTTACAGCAGACAATGCAGAAATACAAAGGATTATAAGAGACTATTATGAACAACTATATGATAATAAGATAACCTGCATGAAATGGACAGATTCGTAGAAAAGTTCAATCTTCCAAGACTGAACCAGGAAGAAATAGAAATTATGAACAACCCAATTACAAGCACTGAAATTGAAGCTGTGATCAGAAATCTCCCAAAAAACAAAAGCCCAGGACCAGATGGCTTCACAGGAGAATATGATCAAACATTTAGAGAAGAGCTAATGCCTATCCTTCTAAAACTCTTTTAAAAAGTTGGAGAGGAAGGAACACTTGCAAATTCATTCTATGAGGCACCATCACCCTTATACCAAAACCAGACAAAGACAACACAAAAAAGGAAACTACAGGCCAATATCACTAATGAACACAGATGCCAAAATCCTCAACAAAATTTTAGCAAACAGAATTCAGCAACACATCAAAAAGCTCATACACCATGATCAAGTTGGGTTTATTCCAGGGATGCAAGGATTCTTCAATATACAGAAATCAGTTAATGTGATACACCATATTAACAAATTGAAAGTAAAAACCATATGATCATCTCAATAGATGTAGAAAAAACCTTTGACAAAATTCCACACCTATTTATGATTAAAACTCTTCAAAAAATGGGCATAGAAGGAATCTACCTTAACATAGTAAAGGCCATATAAGATAAGCCTACAGCAAACATTATTTTCAATGGTGAAAAATGGAAAGCATTCCCCCTAAGATTTCCCCCTGGGAACAAGACAAGGATGTCCACTTTCACCATTATTATTCAACATATTTCTGGAAGTCTTAGCTACAACAATCAGAGAAGAAAAAGAAATAAAAGGAATCCAGATCAGAAAAGAAGAAGTAAAGCTCTCACTGCAGGTGATATAATACTGTACATAGGAAAACCTAAAGATAGTATCAGAAAAGTACTAGAGCTAATCAGTGAATTTAGCAAAGTTGCAGGATACAAAAATCAATGCACAGAAATCACTTACATTTCTATATATACTAACAATGAAAAATCAGAAAGAGCAATTAAGGAATCAATCCCATTCACCCTTACAACAAAAAGAATTAAATATCTAGTAATAAACTTACCTAAGGAGATGAAAGAACTGTACACAGAAAATTAAAAGACACTGGACATGGAACAACAGACTGGTTCTAAATAGGAAAAGGAGTACGTCAAAGCTGTATATTGTCACCCTGCTTGTTTAACTTATATGCAGAGTACATCATGAGAAATGCTGGGCTGGAAGAAGCACAAGCTGGAATCAAGATTGATGGGAGAAATATCAATAACCTCAGATATGCAGATGACACCATCCTTATGGCAGAAAGTGAAGAGGAACTAAAAAGCCTCTTGATGAAAGTGAAAGTGAAGAGTGAAAAAGTTGGCTTAAAGCTCAACATTCAGAAAACGAAGATCATGGCATCCGGTCCCATCACTTCATGGGAAATAGATGGGAAAACAGTGGAAACAGTGTCAGACTTTATTTTTGGGGGCTCCAAAATCACTGCAGATGGTGACTGCAGCCATGAAAGTAAAAGACGCTTACTCCTTGGAAGAAAAGTTATGACCAACCTAGATAGCATATTGAAAAGCAGAGACAGTACTTTGCCAACAAAGGTCTGTCTAGTCAAGGCTATGGTTTTTCCTGTGGTCATGTATGGATGTGAGAGTTGGACTGTGAAGAAAACTGAGTGCTGAAGAATTGATGCTTTTGAACTGTGGTGTTGGAGAAGACTCTTGAGAGTCCCTTGGACTGCAAGGAGATCCAAGCAGTCCATTCTGAAGGAGATCAGCCCTGGGATTTCTTTGGAAGGAATGATGCTAAAGCTGAAACTCCAGTACTTTGGCCACCTCATGCGAAGAGTTGACTCATTGGAAAAGACCCTGATGCTGGGAGGGATTGGGGGCAGGAGGAGAAGGGGACAACAGAGGATGAGATGGCTGGATGGCATCTGACTTGTTGGACGTGAGTCTGAGTAAATTCTGGGAGTTGGTGATGGACAGGGAGGCCTGGCGTGCTGCGATTCATGGGGTCGCAAAGAGTCGGACATGACTGAGTGACTGAACTGAACTGAATGAAAGAAATCAAAGATGGCATAAACAGATAGAGAGATATTCCATGTTCCTGGGTAAGACAAATCAATATTGTGAAAAAGATGATACTACCAAATGCAATCTACAGAATCAATGTGATCCCTATCAAATTACCAATGGCATTTTTCACAGAACTAGAACAAAAAAATTCACAATTCATGTGGAAACATAAAAGACCCCAAACAGCCAAAGCAGTCTTGACAAAGAAGAATGGAGCTGGAGGAATCAAGCTTCCTGACTTCAGATTATACTACAAAGCTACAGTCATCAAGGCAGTATGGTTCTGGCACAAAAACAGAAATATAGTCCAATGGAGCAAGATAGAAAGCCCAGAAATAAACCCATGTGCCTATGGGTACCTTATCTTTGACAAAGAAGGCAAGAATATACAATGGGGCAAAGTCAGCCTCTTCAGTAAATGGTCCTGGGAAAACTGGACAGCTACATGTGAAAGAATGAAATTAGAACACTTCCTAACACCATACACAAAGATAAACTCAAAATGGATTAAAGACCTAAAGGTAAGACCAAAAACTATAAAACTCTTAGAGGAAAACATAGGCAGAACACTCGATGACATAAATCAAAGCAAGATCCTCTATGACCCACCTCTTAGAGTAATGGAAATAAAAACAAAAGTGAACAAGTGGGACCTGATTAAACCTAAAAGCTTTTACACAGCAAAGAAAACTATAAGCATGGTGGGAAAAAAAAAAACTTCAGAATGGGAGAAAATAATAGCAAATGAAACAACTGACAAAGGATTAATTTCCAAAATATACAAGCAGCTCATACAACTCAATACCAGAAAAAGAAACAACCCAATCAAAAAGTGGGAAAAAATGTAAACAGACATTTCTCCAAAGAAGACATACAAATGGCTAACAAACATATGAAAAGGTGCTCAACTCACTCATTATGAGAGAAATGCAAATCAAAACTACAATGAGATACCACCTCACAGCGGTCAGAATGGCCCTCACCAAACAGTCTACAAACAATAAATGCTGGGAAGGGTGTGGGGAAAAGAGAGCACTGTTGCACTGTTGGTGGGAATGTAAATGGATACAACCAGTATGGGAGATGGTATGGAGATTCCTTAAAAAACTAGGACTGAAACTACCATATGACCCAGCAATCCCACTCCTAGGCATATACCCCGAGGAAACCAAAATTGAAAGAGACACATGTATCCCACTGTTCACTGCAGCACTATTTACAATAGCTAGAACATGGAAGCAACCTGGATGTGCATCAACAGGTGAATGGATAAAGAAGTTATGGTATACAGACACAATGGAATATTATTCAGCCATAAAAAGGAATGCATTTGAGTCAGTTCTAATGAGGTGGATGAACCTGGAACCTATTATACAGAGTGAAGTGAGTCAGAAAGAGAAAGATAAATACCATATTCTAACACATGTATACAGAATCTAGAAAAATGGTACTGAAGAATTTATTCACAGGGCAACAATGGAGAAAGAGACATAGAGAACAGACTTATGGACATGGGGAGAGGGGAGGAGAGGCTGAGATGCATGGAAAGAATAACATGGAAACTTGCGTTACCATATGTGAAATAGACAGCCAACAGGAATTTGCTGTATGGCTCAGGAAACTCAAACAGGGCCTCTGTATCAACCTAGAGGGGTGGGAAGGGGAGGGAGTTGGGAGGGAGTTTCTAAAGAGAGGGGATATATGTATACCTATGGCTGATTCATGTTGACGTTTGACAGAAAACAGCAAAATTCTGTAAAGCAATTATCTTTCAATAAAAAATAAATTAATATTTTTTAAATTGGGGACATTTTTAAAAATTAGTATTGTTTTTGTTAGTCTTTATATATCCAATATTGGATATGAGTTAATATTGGAGAAAACGGAAAGCATTATTTCTAATTTTTAGCATAACCAGCTAATGCTAGGAGTATCAATATAGACTCTATAGACAGATGTAAGCACACCATCAAAGCACACTACATTGCATAGTTACTCTGATATTAGGTTTTAGAGAAGCTTCTTTTTTGGTAGTTCACCCTTTCAACAGTCTTAAGAGTACTTATATCTGTCCACATCTTATAAGTTATTTATATCAAAAAAATTGGCTAACGCATCACTAGTGAGTGACAGAAACTGAGGTGGGGACTAAGTTTTCTGATGACAAGGTTATTGACTTTGTAAATATATCATACTTGGCTTTTTCAGCTTAAAATACTGTGAAAGTATGTCAGAACTAATGATTGGAGTCCTTTATTGATAATTCAATAACTTTCTTATCTTGGTAAATTTTGTGCCTTCCAGTGAACTGGCTAAGTGTAATTGGGAATCTATTAGATTTTATTCTGAATCAGTCATTCTACTTTCACTGATGATATTTAGGGTACACCTAAATAATGTTGGATAATGTGTGGTTATGAGACAGAAATGGTTACATTTTATTTTATGTAGCCAGTATTTGTTCCAAGCTTCCCCCCAAAAGATGTACGTGTAAGAGATAATGACAGATGTAAATAAATTTCTTTTAATTATTTGCTGAACTTGTATCTAAAATGCTATAAAAAATGATTGCAGCAGTCTTTAAAGTGACTGTAATTTAAACTAAATGCTGAAGATATGAAATGTAGTTGGCATGGGGAACTCTTCCTTCCCTTAAGTTAAAATCCAAATATACACCTCTAAAATCCATCAACTACTGGTACAGCAGACCAAAGACAAAAGTGTACACAAATATGTACCTGCAATGTTAAGAACATACAATGGGACCTGTAAAGAAAAGAAAAACCCTGTGGTATTTACATATTTTACTAGATACAAGGGAAATAAAGACTAATTTCTTTGAGTGACATTTAAATGAAGAGTGACCCTCCTCTTTATTAAAGATGGCTGATTTTTTGGGAATATGACAAGAAAATACATTAACAGTTTTTCCTTCCTAGATTACAGAAGGGGTATAGATTAGGAGAATGACTAATGATTGGAAAGCTTGAATCTGTTTCTTCTTCAGCCTTTTGAATTTGGATTTTGAAAGGATAATTAATGGAAATAATGACATTCTCAAGTGGAATTTAATGAATTCAAACTATCAACAACTTTTATTAAATATACACACCAGCATGATAATCTATTTAGATAGTTAAAAACAGCTAATCCAAAAATGAACAGATCATCATATATTAAATGTATGTTATATAAAAGGTAACCAATAACTGCGTTTTTTACTCAATTTTATTTCTGGAAATATCTAGTTTATATACATTCTAAGTTATAGTTTATATAGGATATTCACATGATATATAAAACATATGACTATATATAAACATAAATTATCACTATAATAAATATATTTTATATGCACACATATATCATGCTGTTGTATTAGGAAAGATAGAGGGTGCCATGAACTGATTGTTAAGAGACACATTTGACTGGTTGGAATATCCATAGACATGCTTTACATAAGTGGTTGGTTTTCAGATATTCCAAATGTCCACAAATAAGGCTAAATTTTATTCTAATTATCAAAACAGAAAATAATGAAAGAACTATAAAAGCTTAATAAAGATGGTGCAGAGATGTTGACAATAGGAAGTCAAAATCCCAACAAAAGAAGCTGATGATGTTAAATAAGAAAAGGAACAAAATGTGATATAGTGGATACTTTCTGGTCTGCCAAGATCTCCTTGGAACCTTTGTACAGGTTCTGTGTGCTCTATCCTGGCTTCTGTGTGATTTGTTTCTAACAGTGACTCACTTTGGAGGGTGGCCCTTGGGTTATCATTGCACTTGGCTGGAAAGTACAGATACTCAGAAGTGCTTGGGAGTTTCCATCTGCCTGTGATGGCTCTTAGCCAGTGAGTGGTGTAGGAGTTTCAAAGCACAGCTCCTTGGCCACAGGTACACAAATTCAGATAACAAATGACACTAGAGCTTTTCCCTGTGGGTTCCCTCCATGGATTCTTTCTTGAAATTGCTCCCTTTCATAACATCATTTTCTGCCCTATTCTAAGCTCTCACTCCCTCAACTAGGTTTTTCTGGGTGTATTTCCTCAGAAAGCCACTTGTGCAGAACTAGTTATCTCAGGGGACTAAACAAATGATGACCCCCTCCTGTTATATAACACTTTATGGTTTTCTTTATTATGTTATTTCATCTTCAGTTCTTCCCTAACATCAATGGTACTGACATTGAGAACTGTAGACCATAGTCTAATCTCAAAATAAATGGAGTATTTGGAAGGGTGAGTCTGATCAAATCATTCCTCTGCTCAGACCTTCCAATGACTTTCCAATTCTTTCAGAGCAAAAGCCCAGTTCCTTTCAATCATCCACAAGACGCTCAAAGATGCTGTGGTCTTACTATGTCACTGGCCACATTTCCATTGTCTCACAGCCACATTGGCCAACACACTAACCCTTTGGTCCTTCCTGCCTCAGGGCCTTTGGGTTGACTATTCCCCCTGTTTGATCACACTTCCACCAGATATTTACAATGCTTACTCCCTCTGTTGCTTCCATTTTTCTCAACTGGTGACTGAGTCACCATCTCAGTCAAGCCTTCCCTGAATATTCTCATTACTGTTGAACCACCCACAGCACTACTTGTCTTTTTTTCACACTTTTTTCCATAGCAGTCATGAACTGAATTGTGTCACCCCAAAATTTATTTTGAAGACCTAATCCCTAGTGTTTTAGAATATATCTTGATATGAGGTCATTAAAAAGTTAAGTTAAAATGAGATCCTTATGGTGGGGTCTAATCCAATATGACTGGAATTCTTATATGAAGAGATTAGGGCTGAGAGAGGTACTGACGGAAGACCATGTGAAGACACAGAAGACAGGCATCTACAAGCTACAGAAAAAGAACTTCATAATTATTTCCTCCTAATATTCATTTATATGAATATTAGGGTGATTTAATTTTGTCATTATTGCTTAACTGCCAGCTTTCTACATTTGATTGTAATTTTCATGAAGGCAAGGAGTTTGTCCTTTATTTGGTTTCAGATGTGTGATCTTGTTCTTTCCCAAGATTTTGTTGCTGTTGTTGTTTAGTCACTAGGTCATGTCTGACTCTTTTGAGACTCCATGGACTTTAGCCCTCCAGGCTCCTCTGTCCATGGAATTTCACAGGCAAGACTACTGGAGTAGATTGCCATTTCCTTCTGCAGGGGATCTTCCTGACCCAGGGACTGAATCCACTCTCCTGCATAGACAGTAGGTCTTTACCCCTGAGCCACCATGGAAACCCTTCTAAAGATTTATGCTTTGCAAAAGATAAAAGTATAGCATGGGAGTTGAAACTGCTTGCCCAAGGTTATAAAGGAAGGATGGCAGAGGCCGTGGAAATTCCCAAAGTCCTATTTCAGATCTTGTTGATTATCCTTTGAACCACGTGGTTACTTTGGCATAGAGGGTAGAGAAATGCTAGAGCACAGCTCATACAACAGAAAATCTCACACTCATCTCACACGCATACACCAACACACTTTACACACAAATAAGCAATGGGGATGGATTGCCACAAACCATCCAACTCTTTCAGAAATGCACTTAACTTACTTGTGAAGAATAAAACATAAAGACCTGTTCTGATTACAGTATTTCTTCCGTGAGTGATGATTGATGAGAAAGAAGAGAAAAAATGAAACTTTTGAAGAAAAGCTACAGTGTAGACAGAAGCAGTAAGAAAGAGGTGTTATTAACTGGGAGCAATTTATGGGTTTCATTTGTTCCTGTGCCTACTATGATGGAAGACAAACCTTTAGTTATGAATAAAAATATTCACCCCTTGTTCCTACCCAGGATAAAATTCCAATTTAACACATTAGCCCCTTTCTCTGCCACTCTGCCTCTGAGCTTGCCAAAGCAGTGAACTTGTATACAATTAACAGAGAAGCTTCCAACACAAGCAGAGCTTTGTTCTCATGGAAGACTATTCCTGTGTTCCCATGTCTCACAATGGTTTCCTTTGAACCAGAATCATCTGCCGAAAGAAATGAAATAAATAAGCAAATAGGAAGAGGTGGGGAGGAAAACACTCTCTCTGATTTAAATCTATTTTCATCTCATGAAAAATATCTTAATTTTCACTTATATTCCATGCCCATAGCTAAGGGCCATTAAAACTAATAAAACTAAATCATTTGTGACAGATCTTAGAAAACAGTTTCTGCAATCCACTGCACTCTCAAATGCTTATTAGAAATAGTGGTTTTCTTTTCAGAAGAATGCTCGCTGAATGCTTAAAACATGTTCCCTCCGACTTTTGACAAGTCGAACTGGCAATGGAGTGTTTGAAGCAAAGCCTTGACATAAAAAAGATGTTGTGCAGCAATATCAAATATGACCGGGAAGGACGCATCAAAGCTGAGAGCATGAGGATTTAAGGCAGTTGGGGGAGCGAGAGAATCAACACATGTGTTTCTGCTTTCGACATTTTCTGGCATCAGAATAAACAGAGGATTTGCATGTAATGCCAGCAGAACATTCCACAAGAGTTTAAGAAGTTCTATCTCTTTCCTTAGGAGTCAAAAACCCTTGGCCAAATGTCATGCAAGCCTTTGAGGATACTTTTTTATTCACCTGTAATATGGGCATAATAATAGCAACAATAATAATATTATCGATAATATTTACCTACACCACACTGTTTTCTTGGGTATTAGAAGAGCAAAGATATATATAGTAAGGGACTTTTAGAGATTGTAAGTACTAAACAGACGCTAATATTCATTGTTTGTAACACTGACAGTTATCATCATTGAGCACTTACTTGGTGCAGGACAGTTTGTTAAAATTTGTTGACGTATAGTTGATTTACAACGGTGTTTTAATTTCTGCTGTATGACCAAGTGATTCAGTTGCTGCTGCTGCTGCTGCTGCTGCTAAGTCGCTTCAGTCGTGTACGACTCTGTGCTACCCCAGAGATGGCAGCCCACGAGGCTCCCCCGTCCCTGGGATTCTCCAGGCAAGAACACTGGAGTGGGTTGCCATTTCCTTCTCCAATGCATGAAAGTGAAAAGTGAAAGTGAAGTCATATATATGTAATTTTTCATTTTCTTTTCCATTATGGTTTATCACAGGATTCTGAATATGATTCCTTATGCTGTACGGTGGGACCTTGTTGTTTATCCACCCTAAATATAATCATTTGCATTCTGCTAATCCCAGTCTCCCAATCCATCCCTCCCCTAACCCCTCTCCCTTGGAAGCACAAGTCTTCTACGTCTGTGAATCTGTTTCTGTTGTGTAAATATTTTCATTGATGTCATATTTTAGGTTTTACATGTAAGAGATATCATATGGTACTGTAATTTTCTTTCTGACTTACTTTGGTTACTTAGTAGAATAATCTCTAGTTGCATCCATGTTGCTGCAAATAGCATTATTTCATTCTTTTTAATGGTGAATAACATTCCATTATATACATATACCACATGGTTATTCATTCATCTGTTGATGGATATGTAGGCTGTTTCCATGTCTTGGATATTGTAGATAGTGTTGTGAACATATGTGTGCATGTATCTTTTTGAATTATAATTTCATCTGGATATATGTCCAGGAATGGGATTGCTGGATTTTATACTAACTCTATTTTCAGTTTTTTGAGGAGCCTCCATACTGTTTTCCATAGTAACTCCACCATTTTACATTCCCACTAACAGTGTAGGAGGGTTCCATTTTCTCCACACCCTCTCCAACATTTTTTATTTCTAGACTTTTTAGTGATAGCCATTCTGACCATTACTCGGTGATACCTCATTGTAGTTTTGATTTGCATTTTTCTAGTGATGAGCGATGGTGAGTTTCCCTTTATGTGCTTATTAGCCATCTGTAAGGACACTTTATATTTCTGATTTCTATTTTCACACTGGGTCCTAACAGCCAAAATTGTCTCCATGTTACAAAACTGGTCTCTCAGACTCAGAATAGTTATTAATATTAATTAATTTTAAGATATTATTACTAAAGGAACATTATGTGAGAAACATAGAAACAAAGGATATTGTTCAAAGAACTGTATCAGTCAGGGCTCAGCAGAAGAACAAGAAATATTAAGAAATTTTTGTATAGGTGTATGACTTTATGTCATTAAGGGAGCAGCTTAAACAGTCTCTCTGGGCTGTGTCTTTACATCTGTCTCTGGACCTTGAAGGCTGCAATGTAGGCAGTTAGAAAGGAAAGATAAAAATCAGAGAGAGCAAGGCCAAACTGGGACCTACCAACCTGAGGTGGAACCAACAAACTTGAGCTGGGACCCCATGGGGATGCTCTGGCACCTGCTGTCAGTCTTACTCTTCCAAGTGGAACCAAGTGGGTACTGCGCAGGAGAGACTGCAGCCTTCATCATGGGGCTAAGCACTCTCCTGGCCCAGGGGCCAGAGGAGCTGGGAAAGCATCTAGGTGAAGGCGGGGAGATGCTGTCCACGGCAAGGAGGTGACCCAGGAGACAAGTGTCAAGGTGTGTAAAGTGCAAAGCACCCATCCCAGCCTTCCACTGTAAAGCATAACATGGCTATTGCTCCATTTCTGCCCTCCAAATCTTACAAAATATTTCTCCTATGGCTCATTCTAACTGGAAAGCTGCAGAAGGAAATTCTGGGACACAGTTCTGCTAGCCAAGTTGACACATCACAAAGCTACCACAGTCTACTCTTTCCAAGTTAGGAAACTTACAAAATTATTATGCTTTGCATTACATTATGTTAAGACATTTATCTGCTATGTTAATATCTGCTAACCATTTCCCCAAAGGAGGATACAAAGACCTTCTCTTAGTCTTTGGTTTATGTTCATTATCCTAACTGAGTCACATGCTCCTTTTGATATCCTGTGACTTAATAACGAAATGTAGCTTGTGTTAGATTGGGAGAGGGAAAGACAGCAACAATACATACACACGGTCATATCAAAATTAAGATGTAATATTCGTAACTATTTAACTGGTAAAGTGGTCACATCTGGTATTTTTAACTAGTTTCTTCCTCTCTTGTTTCCATAGTGTGTTATTGTCTTTAGGGAAGGCCTCAATTTGTAGTGGTCCTTAGCTAGTTGGCTGATTCAGACCTTCACTCCTGAAGCATCAGGGCCAGTATCAATCTTGCCTGAATTGAGTTGTTATAGATTTTGTCTGACTTAATCATGGACATAGGAATACTAAAAAAAACACAAAGTTCTCCTGCATTCTAGGGATGTTCCTTTGCAAGTTCCTTAGTCCCATTGCAAGTCAGTTTCTCCTTGACAATCAGGATATTCACCCCGGTCACTACAATTACCCTACTGTTTCCTTGTCGACTCACTGACAGGAGAAGCTCAAAGTGGCAGCTGTTGGTCTCAACTTTCAGGTCAGTGGGATCATTGTTGGCAAAATCAGTACTTTGGTATACATCAAACCTATGCATAGGTCATTTTTTGTTCTTCTTTCTCTGAGGCCTGATGGAACTTAAGTATATTTATAGGTGCAAACAGAGACAGTGGAGGTAATTCCTGAGTAGGACCAGTGGTCTTCTGGAGACCATTACAGTTTCTTCAGGGGTGGAAGTTATTTCTACTGTTAAATTTTAGAGGTCCCAAATCCCCAGATTTATTGGAATATACCCCTATGCCCCATTGCTAATTTTAGGCTTTTGTTAATCTCTGATCAGGTCTGGTTTTCAGAAATCCAGACCCTGTAGTCATAAGAGATATTGGTTACTTTCAGGACAAAGATAGAAAATTTCAGGTCTGTTATACAGATCTTCGCTGGTAAGTTAAAGTCGTATGTTCACCATTTTCTTCCCCCATGTTTCTTGTACATTTAGAACCAATCAATCAACTCCCTTAGATGCCTTATTTTGACTAAAATATTCTTCGGCAACATGTACTTAGTGAGGCTTGTTTTCTATAGGCATTTGATTACAGGTCTCCAGGTGACGATTTGCATAACACTTCTGCCATACACTACATGGACTGCTTGAGTTTCCTTAAGTCCTAGAAATGAGAGTGAGTCAAAGTTTTAAATCTCGCAAGATCAGGGGAAAACAATATATAAACTAGTCCAGAAAACTCATTCTTAAGATATCATTCTTCTAGAATCTCTCTCAGTGACAAGTTGTGTATCAGCAGGGTTCAGTCGGGGAGGTGGAACTATAGGGATTTATTTACAGTAGGGATTTGACTTTGCCCAGTTGTGGCCCTGGTTAAATACTCTCTACATGGGTCTCATCACACGTAGATGAAATAGAGGTTAAGTGAGGTGAGCAAAGCTGTGCTGGAATCCCTGAGAAGGATTTGAAACCCAGGTCGGCTCTCAGTGCCATCATCTGTCATAAGTGGGTGTCCTGCAGGAGAAGCTGATCTTCATCACAGAACTAAGCACACCACTGGTTCTGAATTAGAAGAAGCTAAAAGAGGATCCAGGAAAAGTAAAATAATTGCAGGCCTGGCTGTCACCTGCTACCAACAAGGTTAACCAACAGGTGAGTGACAACCTGTGTGGGGTACAAAGTACCTGTTCAGAATGTTATCGGAGCATAAAACCCCAAATAACTGTTACTTCACTTCTGCTCTCCAGATGTCAAGGGATAATATTGCTGTGGTACACCTGAGCCTGGAATATGGAGGGAAAAAATTCTGGGAAAAGTAGTTCATCTGGTCAAAGGGATTCATTACCGAGTCCCATTTCTTAGATGAACCCCATTTTATATATATATCTGAAGATATATATCCTGTTACTGTAATCTTTCAAATGCAATATTTTTACTACCCTATATGCATTTTTGTGAGCAGTGGTACTAGGAGGAAGAGGTATACTGCATCAAGGCTATGAGTTTCCTGAATAGATTCAGTGGAGAAATGTTAATTTGGGGCATGAATCATGAGGTCTAAATAAGATAAAATATATTAGATATTTACCTACGGTTATTTGGCATGAAATATGTACTCATAAAATATTGCATTTCTTTTCATAATGCTATAATTTGTATTCTGGCTGTTTTTAAGAGTTGCATTGGTCTATTCTATTGATAACTTGATTTTCTTACCCATATTATGAGTCCCCAATAACATCATTGAATTTGTTTTTGATGAGCAAAGCAAAACGATCCATTTGAAAGGACTCTGTAAAATGAGTAGCACTTTGTAAAAGGGAAAGTATTAACAGTTATCATGCCGTACTTGTTTCAAAGGTAATTTGATAATCATTTGAAATCCACCTGCACCCCTTTCATAGATACAAATTTTCTATTTTAATCTGCTGGTATGAAAGGATACAGAAAGGTATTCCTCCTGCTTACCTTTGGCAGGGAAATGGGAACATGTGAAATAACCACAATAACTTTACTAGGTGAGGTGGCAGATTAAAATGTTTAATGTTTGAAACTGAAACAGTGGTCATGAGAACTAACAATTGCATTATATTTCTGTGGAACTCAGTGGTTTTTTGTTGTTGTTTTAACTTCTCAGTTCATGTGAAGTTTCTACCTCTTGGATGAATTGAAAGCTTTGTTTCTTCTTGACTCAGAGAATAGTGTTTAAAGCTACACTGGGTTGATCTGAAATACCCCTTTCTCTACGCAAGTAGAGAAACACAGAGTGGTCTGAATGGGCTTCAGACACAGAGTTTGACTATCTGCCTTGTCCATGCTGTGAAAATTGATGTTTAAAAAGACACAGGTGTCTATATGCCCATCTGGTAGGATAAGTGATTCAGGCAGGTGATTGTGATCATGGGGGTATATGGGAAGAGAGACCATGCCACATGCATGATAAAAAAGAAAACTAAAGTAGTTGAAGTATAGGGCCTTTTTCAGTACCAAGCTAGCATTAGAGGCGATGGGAACAGAGATGTGTTTTAATTTCAGAAAGTTTACAACCTATTTGAAAGATGAGTTTTACTCTCCAGGAAAAACAAAAGCATAACAAATCAAGAATTCATGGTTCAAGATTCTACATGGTGGGTACAGACAAATGACACTGAATATTCTGAGGGAGCGTAGGAATGGTTATCATATAATATGCTGCGTTCTGTGTGCTTAGTTGCTCAATCGTTTCTGACTCTTGTAACTCCATGGACTGTAGGCCACCAAGCTCCTTTGTCAGTGGGATTTTTCAGGTAAGAATACTGGAGTGGGTTGCTATTTCCTTCTCCATGGGATCTTCCTCACCCAGGGATTAATCCCACATCTCCAGGCAGATTCTTTACCCACTGAACCATGGGGTAAGTCCTTATAATATAATATAGTATATTATAATATGTTATGACCAGGAAAGTGGAGTTTGACTACTAGCTCTGCTTCTTATTATAATATAATCTTGAACTTCCTAACTTTAAAATGGAAGTAATAAACTCTGTATTACAAATTTTTGTGATTTTATAAGAAATATATTTGAAAGCTTGTATATGTAGGTTGCTTATCAGTTTATAAAACACTTGAAAACTTTAGAGAAATTCCTCTCAGGAAAAGTAGAGTTACACACACATACACACTCATTTTTTGTCATAATATTTAATGTAATTTAATATTTAGTGTAATTTAAACCTTGAAATTACATTTAGAGAATGTATGACATTCTTATGTTCATCCAGTAGGAGAAGTCGTGTAACAAAGGGTAAGAAACACTTCGTTGATCATTCAAAATAGCCCTGTAAATTAGGCTTGAGAAATTATTCTCCCCATTTCACTGATGAAGCAATTAATGTTCAGAAACATTAAATGACTTGTCATAATTTATGAAGAGCCAGGGCTCTTGGTTCCAAGCCAGATCTCCCACATGTAGTGCATAGGGATTATGGACCAAGTTGCAAAGGTTTCACAGAAAACTTAGATGAGACTTTGGTATACAGACAACAGTAGATAAGGGTGTTTATGGATGTTAGGAAAGGTGGAAAAGTAAGAATTCATTCAGCTTTTTAATCCTTATGCAGAAGGAGGGAGAAGGCGTTGATGCATTTAATTTGTGATTTCATTCTGCTTTATTTTCATCCATTTTAAGTTGGGTAGAAATTTAGAAAGACCTCTGAAAATGTATGCAAAGCCAGTCACTACGGGAGTTAGAAGTTCCAAATAGGAAAGAAATCCAATCACCATCTTCTCAACCTTTCATAGAAATTCACGGTTCAGCAAAGTACCATAACAAATATAGAGAATCAGGAAATCTTCTAGTGCCTCAGTGATCACAGAGCCATGAGCCATAAGCAGGCTGGCTCTACAGAGAATAAATCATTCAAGGAAAACTTGATTACTTTTTTGATAGGAATAGAAGATTCATTGTCAGAAGGAATGGTGTGGAAGCAATATATTTTGATTTTTAAGGAACCATGCCCATTGGGGAATTTTACATAAAAAATTAATTTCCTTTGGATTGATTATAAACCTTGCTAAGGAGGCACAAACCACACCAATGGGCCATACATTATATGTGACAAGAAGAGGGAGATAAAGGAAGATAATGAGGGAAGGGGCACACTGAGAAAAGAGTTGAAGACAGGAAGAGTCAATGAGAAACTCAGAAATGTGTTAGGAAGGAAGGGTGTTTTTTTTAGACAGACACAATGTATCCTGGTATTAAAATCTTTATATCTTTCACCAGAAATGCAATTTCTCAAGATTATTAGATTTAAGAACACACATTGAGTGTTCATGTCAGATCACAGTGACCTTAAGAGATCATTATAACTGGATCGCCAACTTCAACTGAGTGTATGACCACGTGGGGTAAGTCAGGTAGGTGTTCTTCGGGCAAACCTCAGAGTAGCTTCTAAAAGTGTAGCCAGTGGGCCTAGGAACAGATGAGTCAGGAAAACCTGAATTCGCATAATGGTTTTAGCACTTACTTCTTTATCTGTTCTCTGCTTAAGAGGTTGAGACTAATTCACTTCCCTTTGAATATGGGCTGCCCTTAATGACTTGCTTTAAACAAACTGAATATCACGGAAGTGACACTGTGTAACTTCTAAGCCTACGTCATAGAATGGGATGCATGTTCCACACAATCTCTGTTAAAAAAAGCATCTCTGTAGTTGTGACCCCCAAGTAGGGTGTGTGGCTACTTTGAAACTTGAGCCACCACGTGGAGACAGCACAAAAAAACAGAGAAAGATGCCCTAGGAGTCCCATGGTGACTGCAGCCAAGAAATTAAAAGACACTTGCTCCTTGGAAGTAAAGCTATGACCAACCTAGACTACATATTAAAAAGCAGAGACATTACTTTGTCATAAAAGGTCATCTAGTCAAGGCTATGGTTTTTCCAGTGTCATGTATGCATGTGAGAGTTGGACCATAAAGAAAGCTGAGTGGGGAAGAACTGATGCTTTTGAACTGTGGTGTTGGAGAAGAGTCTTGAGAGTCCCTTGGACTGCAAGGAGATCCAACCAGTCAATACTAAAGGAAACCAGTCCTGAATATTCATTGTAAGGACTGATGATGAAGCTTCAATACTTTGGATACCTGATGCAAAGAACTGACTCATTTGGAAAAACCCCAATACTGGGAAAGATTGAAGGCAGGAGGATAAGGGGATGACAGAGATTGAGATGGTTGGATGGCATCACTGACTCAATGGACATGAGTTTGAATAAACTCTGAGAGCTGGTGATGGACAGGGAGGCCTGGCATGCTGAAGTCTACGGTGTTGCAAAGAGTCAGACATGACTGAGTGACTGAACTGAATTGAAGGAGTCCCATCTATTCCAGTCATCAACTTGTTGGGTCTTCCCTGGCCTTGAGGCCTGACATGTGAATAAAGAAGCCTTAGAGATAATTACTGGAGAAGGCAATGGCAAACCACTCCAATACTCTTGCCTGGAAAATCCTATGGGCAGAGGAGCCTGGTAGGCTGCAGTCCATGGGGTTGCAAAGACTCAGACATGACTGAGCGACTTCAGTTTCACTTTTCACTTTCATGCATTGGAGAAGGAAATGGCAACCCACTCCAGTGTTCTTGCCTGGAGAATCCCAGGGACAAGGGAGCATGGTGGGCTGCAGTCTACGGGGTTGCACAGAGTCGGACACGACTGAAGCGGCTTAGTAGCAGCAGCAGCAGGAGAGATCATTACAGGTGTAACCAATGCCTGAATTTACACCCAAAGCCCAGGGTAAAAACCATCTAGCTGAGCCCAGGCGAGAACATCAGGAGAGATAATAATTAATACATTTTGATTATATGCTGCTGAATTTGAAATGATTGGGTAATGCAGTAATAAATTAATGTGTCTATATGACTGAGGACAATTGTCATAAGCTTCAAATGCTTGTTATGATAATACCTACCCCATGAATTGTTTAAAGTGTTAATTTTAGTTCAGTTCAGTTACTCAGTCATGTCCAACTCTTTACGACCTGATGGACTGCAACATGCCAGGCCTCCCTGTCTATCACCAACTCCTGGAGTTTACTAAAACCCTTGTCCATTGAGTCGGTGATGCCATCCAACCATCTCATCCTCTGTCGTCCCCTTCTCCTCCCGCCTTCAGTCTTTCCCAGCATCGGGGTCTTTTCCAATGTGTCAGTTCTTCACATCAGGTGGCCAAAGTATTGAAGTTTTAGCTTCAGTATCAGTCTTTGCAATGAACACTCAGGACTGATCTCCTTGAGGATGGACCGGTTGGATCTCCATGCAGCCCAAAGGATTCTCAAGAGTCTTTTCCAACACCACAGTTCAAAAGCATCAATTCCTTGGTGTTAAGTGTTAATTTAGATAATCTTATAATACAGAGGTAGGAGATATATCTCCTTGGTCAGCAAGGAAGTCAAACCAGGCAATCTTAGGGGAAATCAAGCCTGAATACTCAATGGAAGGACTGATGCTGAAGCTGAAACTTCAGTATTTTGTTCATCTGATGTGAAGAGCTGACTCACTGGAAAAGTCCTTGATGCTGGGAAAGATTAAGGACAGAAGGAATAGAGGGAATCAGAGGATGAAATGACTGGATGGCATCACTGATGCAATGGACATGAATTTGGGCAAACTTAGGGAGATGGTGAGGGACAGAGAGGCCTGGTGTGCTGCTGTCCACGGGGTTGCAAAGAGTCAGACAAGACTGGGTGACTGAACGACAAGAGCAGGAGATAGATGGTCTCTAGGCCAGGCCTCCTGTTGATACTCCAGGGTAGAAAAAATAACAGGAACAGAATAAATAGCTGAGCTTTGTCTCCTGTGTATACTTTAAGGAAACAGTAATGGCAGGTTCAGGGAAGGACCAAGTCCTTCTTGGGTAAAATATAAGAGGTCAGATATTCTCATTCTTGGGATCAGGGAGACCTTAGTTGCACATGTGTAGAAAGACTAATCGGGTGTGAAAAAAGGAAGGAAAACACCACAACATAAGTTTTGTAAATTGTGTGGATCACAACAAACTGTGGAAAATTCTTAAAGAGATGGGAATACCAGACCACCTGACCTGCCTCTTGAGAAATCTGTATGCAGGTCAAGAAGCAACAGTTAGAAATGGAATGGAACAATAGACTGATTCCAAATAGGGAAAGGAGTATATCAAGGCTGTATATTGTCAGCCTGCTTATTTAACTTATATGCAGAGTACATCATGAGAAATGCTGGGCTGGAGGAAGCACAAGCTGGAATCAAGATTTCTGGGAGAAATATCAATAACCTCAGATATGCAGATGATACCACACTTACGACTGAAAGCAAAGAAAAACTATAGAGCCTCTTGATGAAAGTTAGAGGAGAGTGAAAAAGTTGGCTTAGAACTCAACATTCAGAAAACTAAGATCATGGCATCTGGTCCCATCACTTCATGGCAAATATATGGGGAAACAGTGGAAACAATGGCAGACTTTATTTATTTATTTTTTTGGTGGGGGGGCTCCAAAATCACTGCAGATGATGACTGCAGCTGTGAAATTAAAAGACGTTTGTACCTTGGAAGAAAAGTTATGACCAACCTAGACAGCATATTAAAAAGCAGAGACATTTCATTGCCAAAAAAGGTCCATCTAGTCAAAGCTATGGTTTTTCCAGTGGTCATGTATGGATGTGAGAGTTGGACTATAAAGAAAGCTGAGTGCCAAAGAATGATGCTTTTGAACTGTTGTGTTGGAGAAGACTCTTGAGAGTCCCTTGGACTGCAAGGAGATCCAACCACTCCATCCTAAAGGAAATCAGCCCTGCATATTTACTGGAAGGACTGATGCTGAAACTGAAACTCCAATACTTGATGTGAAGAACTGACTCATTGGAAAAGACCCTGATGGTGGGAAAGATTGAAGGCTGGAGGAGAAGGGGACGACAGAGGATGAGATGGTTGGATGGCCTCACCCACTCAATGGACATGAATTTTAGTAAACTCCAGGAGTTGGTGAAGGACAGGGAGGCCTGATGTGCTGCAGTCCATGGGGTTGCAAAGAGTTGGACATGACTGAGTGACTAAACCAAACTGAATTTCCCAAAAGCCCTTGCAGGGAAGTCCATCTTGGCTAAAGGATACACACACAGAGAATAGAGGGCCCTGAGTCAAATTACAAAGCAAGATGATACACCAGAGAAAAACAAAGACCCAGATGACTACCCCCTTATAAATGACTTCACTTCCCAAGGATGAGCTTCCTCTGAGCTCACCCATGCTGTTGTTTGCATGTACTCTGCTTTTCTAATAAATGTCTAACTTTCCTTTCCATCTTCTATCTCCCTGTCAAATTTTTTTTCCCCTCAAAATAGATAAGAACTGGGACCCAGATTCTAGGCCCTCGCTCTCAGGATCTAGTGGTTAGGATTTGGGGCCCCCTCTGCCACAATCAGGGTTCAGCCCCTATCTTGCTTCCAGTTGCTGCTCACTGCTGTCTCTCTGAAATCTGTAGTGCCTGCTTAATTGTTCTGAACATTCATAGCTCACAAAAGATTAGTACTGATCATATTACTAAAGGTGGTATTAAAGGCAGTTGTATATGAAGTAATCTATAGTAGTGAAATCTATATATATAGTAGTGGTAGTATATATATATATAGTATAAAAATATGTATGTAGTATGCTGCTGCTAAGTCACTTCAGTCGTGTCCGACTCTGTGTGACCCCATAGATGGCAGCCCACCAGGCTTCCCCGTCCCTGGGATTCTCCAGGCAAGAACACTGGAGTGGGGTGCCATTTCCTTCTCCAATGCATGAAAGTGAAAGTGAAGTCGCTCAGTCATGTCCAGCTTTTAGTGACCCCGTGGACTGCAGCCTACCAGGCTCTCCGTCCATGGGATTTTCCAGGCAAGATACTGGAGTGGGGTGCCATTGCCTTCTCCGTATATGTAGTATAAAAGTGGTATATTTATAGTAATAAAAGTCACACTAGACTACCCTGGTGGTCTAATGGTTAAAACTCTGCTTCATATGCAAGGGGTTCAATCCCTAGTTGCGGAACTAAGATCCCACATGCCAAGTGGTGTGACCAATTTATAAATAAATAAAATCATACTGAGGGACTTAGAAAATCTTCCCAGGGTATACTAGTCAAGGTTCTCCAGAGAAATAGAACCAGAAGGAGATGAGAGTGGGGTTGGGGTAGAGGTGGGAGGTTGAAAGATTTATTTAGAAGAATTGGCTCAGACAATTATGGAAGGTGAGAAGTTCCACAATCTGCTGTCTGTAAGCTGAAAACCCAGGAAAGCAGGTGGTGTAATTCAGTTTGAGTCCAAAGGTCTGTGAACCAGGGAAGTCAATCCCAGTGTGAGGGCAGGAGAAGATGAGATGAGATATTTCAGCTCACTAGTGAGACAGGAAAGAAGGAACAAATTCCTTCCTCCACCTTTTGTTCTATTCAGGTCCTCAGTGGATTGGATGCTGCCCACCTACACTAAATCTACATATTCAAATGTTGTCTCATCCAGAAATACCTTCACAGCCACACTAAGACATACTATTTAATTTGGACATTTTGTGGCCAGTTAAGTTGACATATAAAACTAACCATCACACAGTTACTCCATGAGGTAAGAAGATCTCAGTAATCAACAAACATAATCTGACATGCCTAAAACTGTCTCACTGCACATGCTTCTGATTTGAATTAATATAGTGCCATGATTTTCCTACATAATGTTCTTTGTATTCTGTTGTGCCAACTTAGATCTCTGAGGAAAAATTCATGGGTAAGTTCATGCAATGGTGATATTATGATCAGAGATTCAGGAATATCAACTCATACTCTGTTAAACAACCCTTCCCAAAGGGTTTTGCAAGATACTGTAATAGAAGAGATTATACAAAAGTAAATTGAAATTTACAATATTATTAATAATAGCTTTACAGGTGCCTAGTAATCCCTAACTAGTTATTTACCAAATCAAATAAGAACCTTTTTCTCAGGAATACCATGCTCATTCTTGCCTGTGGGAAGAGGGAAAAAAAAAAAAAAAAAAAAAAAAACCTCTTAATGTATTTATACATCCAGCTTCTTGCCCTGAAAGAGAAAGATATAAGATAAGCCATCTGCCCTGGGGCCTGACTATACCAAAGGCAGAAAGAGAAACACAATAAAAGGAAACTGGGATTCTTCCTTTAAAGAATAGGCCTGCCTGAAAGTAAAGCTTAGTATAAAGTATTGAATATATTCTGGGTTCACACCAAGAGGAAAAAGCAGCACCTCTTCCCTTAGGAGAGAGCTAAGTGGGTAGGAGGAACAAAGTCTGGCTTAGACTGTGGCACCAAGTGAGAGCTTGAATTATATTGAAGAGGCTTGTGCAATTCGTGTTGAATGAAATCAACCCTTTTGTCCTGTTCACAACTTAATTGTCCAAGGGATCAATACACCCATGAAATACAGGCTGCAAATAAAAGAAGACAAACTCATCTGGTAAGACTCATTATGAAACCGTTCCCAGTGGTGGCCTGCCCAGTTAGAGGTGGCAAACTGGTGTGATTAAGCTCCTCCCTGCAGGTGGCACAAATAGTAAGTATATCGGAAAATAAGGAGTCCTTTAAGGCCAGACTTCATGCCCAAACAATGAGCTGTTATTCTGCTTCCCACAAAATTTATTACAATTAGACGTGGACCTGGGATGAATATAGTATAAGGACGGGAGATAGGTGACTCAGTGGTAAAGAATACCCCTGCAATGCAGGAGATGCAGGTGATACGGGTTCAATCCTTGGGTCAGGGAGATCTCCTAGAGTAGGGGAGGCATCCCACTCCAGTATTCATGCCTGGAAAATTCCATGGACAGAGGAGTCTGGCATGCCACTCTCCATGGTGTCGCAAAGAGTCAGACACAACTGAGCAGGCATGGATGCAGACGATCATCTGGGATGCGTTATATTTTACATTGTTTATCTTCTAAATAAAACCCTTTACAGTCATAAAAGATGCTTTAGGCTGACCCCCTTTATTGGAGCTTAAAGACAGAAAGAAAAGAAAGAAAGAAAGTGAAGTTGCTCAGTCGTGTCGGACTCTTTGCGAGGCTATGGACTGTAGCCTACCAGGCTCCTCTGTCCATGAATCTTCAGGCAAAAATACTGGAGTGGGTTGCCATTTCCTTCTCCAGGGGATCTTCCCAACCCAGGGATCAAACCTGGGTCTCCCACATTGCAGGCAGATGCTTTAGCCTCTGAACCACCAGGGAACATTCCCTGATGGAACTTAACGATCTAACTAATATTTTACATCTTGCTAAGTGTATATTTTATAAATTAGTTGGAGTCTTCCTGTTTATTTCCCAGAAAGCTAAAGTTGACTTCCATGCCTCTCATATATATGTTTTTTTTTCTCCTTCTATGTATTTTCTTATGCATATAAGTGACAGAAAGTAACTCATAAGTGTCTCTTATGGGTAGACATCTAAAATTTCTTTAGCTTTTTTTAAATGACCTTATTCTTCAGGTCACCAGCATAATTCTCTTGACCTTTTCTGGTTACCCTCATCCTCCCAAGAATGCAGTGAGGAAAACTAGATATAATTATTTAATAGTAATCTCAATCTCACAGATTTCAAACAAATCACAAGGCTCATTTCTTTATGCTTGAATGTCATAGTTTTGATATATATCTTAGTATCTTTTAAATATTTTTTAATCAAAAGAGCATTGCATTGTATATAATATAAGTTCTGTTGTAACTGAGCTCACTAGAAAATGATCGGAGGCTTCAGTCAATATAGTCTGAATATATAATCAACTCAACCTACTTCTATAGATGATGTCAGTAGATTCTTATTTAAGAACCCACATGCAGTGCTAGGGATAAATTCTCCCTTTTGACAAAGGGTATTTTAAAACAAGTCACTTTTCAGATCTTTTCTGGTCATGCTGCTCTAACCTTTGAAAACTTATGAATGAGGTTGGATACTTTTGGAGAATATAAATGCTGTAAATCAACTCTATAGCAATTCTACATCATGACCTTGAAAATAGACGTCTCCTACTTATGAAAGAACATTGTAGAGGCTGAAATTTATAGAACTGGAATTAACCCATGCAGCTGCCATCCTAAAAATTAATTTATGTGTCCAACCCACCAGTACTGTAATAGAAAATGGAGATGTGGAGTTATATGGGAAGTCACAGAAGAGGATCATGACAATTCTGAGTTGTATAAGCTCTCGAAACCCATTAATGAAATCATTTTGCTTAGGAGGTGAGGAAGCACAGCTGCGGAAAAGTTAGGTCATGTTGGAAATCAGTGGCAAAGTAGTGGCTACAGCTAATATTTTATTGTTTCAAATCTAGTGTCCCTCCTTCCATGTTTCATTGCTTTTAAAATCCCTAGGAAGTGCCAACAACAAATTGGCACTTGCCTGTCAACTACAAAGTCAAAGGAGAAAAGGAAAGATATACCCGCCTGAATGTAGAGGACCAGATGTTAGCAGAGAGAGATAAGAAAGCCTTCCTCAGTGATCAGTGCAAAGAAATAGAGGAAAATAATAGAATGGGAAAGACTAGAGTTCTCTTCAAGAAAATTAGAGATACCAAGGGGACATTTCATGAAAAGATGGGCTCAATAAAGGACAGAAAATGTATGGACCTAACAGAAGCAGAAGATATTAAGAAAAGGTGGCAAGAACACAGAAAATTTATTAAAAAAAATAAGAAAGAAGATCTTCCTGACCCAGATAACCATGATGGTGTGATCACTCACCTAGAGCCAGACATCCTGAAATGTGAAGTCAAGTGGGCTTAGGAAACATCACTATGAACAAAGCTAGTGGAGGTGATGGAATTCCAATTGAGCTATTTTAAATCCTAAAAGGTGATGCTGTGAAAGCACTGCACTCAATATGCCAGCAAATTTGGAGAGGGCAGTGGCCACAGGATTGGAAAAGGTCAGTTTTCATTCTAATCGCAAAGAAAGGTAATGCCAAAGAATGTTCAAACTACCACACAATTGCACTCATCTCACTCGCTAGCAAAGTAATGCTCAAAATTCTCCAAGCAAGGCTTCAACAGTACATGAACCATGAACTTCCAGATATTCCAGCTGGATTTAGAAAATGAAGAGGAACCAGAAATCAAATTGCCAACATCTGTTGGATCATTGAAAAAGAAAGATAATTCCAGAAAAACATCTACTTCTGCTTTATTGACTATGCCAAAGCCTTTGACAGTGTGGATCACAATAAACTGTGGAAAATTCTTCAAGAGATGGGAATACCAGACCTCCTTTCTTGCCTCCTGAGAAATCTGTATGCAGGTTATGAAGCAACAGTTAGAAACGGACATGGAGCAATGGACTGGTTCTAAATCAGGAGAGAAGTGCGTCAAGGCTGTATATTGTCACCCTGCTTATTTAACTTATATGCAGAGTACATCATGAAAAATACTGGACTGGATGAAGCACAAGCTGGAATCAAGATTGATGGGAGAAATATGAATAACTTTAAATATGCAGATAAAACCACCCTTATGGCATAAAGCAAAGAACTAAAGAACCTTTTGATGAAAGTGAAAGAAGAGAGTGAAAAAGCTGGCTTAAAAGTCAACATTCAAAAAACTAATATCATGGCATCTGGTCCCATTACTTCATGGCAAATAGATGGGGATACAATGGAAATAGTGAGAGACTTTATTTTCTTGGGCTCCAAAATCACTGCAAATGATGACTGTAGCCATGAAATTAAAGAATGCTTGCTCCTTGGAAGAAAAGCTATGACCAACCTAGACAGCATATAAAAAACAGAAACATTACTTTGCTGATAGAGTCCATCTAGTCAAGGCTATGGTTTTTCCAGTGCTCAGGTATGGATGTGAGAGTTGGACCATAAAGAAAGCTGAGCGCTGAAGTATTGATGCTTTTGAACTGTGGTGTTGGAGAAGACTCTTAAGAGTCCCTTGGACTGCCAGGAGATCAACCAGTCAATCCTAAAGGAAATCAGTCCTGAATATTCATTGGAAAGACTGATGCTGAAGCTCAAGCTCCAATACCTGATGGGAAGAGCTGACTCATTGAAAAAGACCCTGATGCTGGGAAAGATAGAAGGCAGGAGGAGAAGGCGACGACAGAGGATGAGATGGTTGGGTGGCATCACCAACTCGGTAGGCATGAGTTTGAGCAGGCTCCAGGAGTTGGTGAAGGACGGGGAAGGCTGGTGTGCTGCAGTCCATGCGGTCACAAAGAGTCAAACACGACTGAGTGAATGAATGAACTCTGAATTACAAATTGGCAGTTGCCAAGAGCATTTGCCCGTGACTGAACAACAGCAAGGGTATTTCCCATCTTCCTGTGCTACTGTAGATACTCCCTTCAACACTGAACTCCCAGGTTGGAGTGTGAGGCACTCTGTGCTCCAGGGAGACTGGTGAAACTGGTCTTTAGATAGTTCAATATTTTCAGGAACTGGTTTCATTATCCCAATCCTTTCATCTCCTCATATCCAGGAAAGCACTGAATCCCTTCATGGTGACATCAGCTCCTCCTGGCTAGCAGAAAATGTAAAAGTAGGCGCCTGATTGCACTGGACTCCCCCCTTCACCAAAATCTTATATATTAACCCTCCTCCCCCTGCCTCTTTGGAGCAGCCTCTCGGAGCTATCTGAGGTGCTGCCTCCTGGGCTCTAAGCCTCATTTTGCCCCAAATAAAACTTAACGCATGACACTTACATTGGCATCTTTTTAGTCGACAGAAGTCTTTCTATATCCTCACAACTCTGAATCCAGGGAGACCTCAAAAGAAATCTGACTGCCTTTCTTGGTCCTGGTTACAATTTCCAGTTGGACATCACACCCCAGGGCTTTTCTCTCATGGAAAAGTTGTCTTATCAGGGCCCAGGAGGAAATGGGGACATCTCCTCCCTTCTCCACTGTGACTTCATCTTTGTACCTGCAAGGAATGAGGCCTCTCTCTGGGTGCTTAACTACAATTATGCTTTCTGGAACTTTTCCCTAACTTATTACATTTTCTGTATAAATGTTCTGAAGCAGGTCCTGCCTGAGAAGTGCCGCCTTCCCATTAGCCTTCCTCAGTCTCTAGCCTCACCTAATCTTTGTCTTCCATCTCTTTATAGTTTAAAGACAATGGACACTGTTGTTTGTTGAATCTGCATAAGAAAAGTGGCGACTGATGTATCACTTATGCAAACATATGCCACGGATGGAGGCTGAAATATTGCAGGGTTCCCAGGATAACACATTTCCATTTCTACCACTCTGCATATTTCCCTTGGGGCCAGCTGGAAAGCTATGCTGTCTTTCAATATATGATAGACCTGGATTCTACTTCAGGCACATAAAAATAAGAAATACTCTCCTGGGATTTGTTTATGTCATTACTGTGCCAAAATCTAAAAGGAAATGGTACTTGATATCCATACCTTACAGACACTGGGGGAATTTATTTTTCAGGGGCAAACACCCTAGCTATGGGAAGTGATTATATCTAGATACCAGTGCTGTTAAAAGGACATTTATCTAGTAGAGTATATACCAAAACTCTTTTTCAGACTTCTTATTCCCTCTCCAGAAATATTTTAACGGGAAGCACGGTCATACAAGTAACACACCTCCTGCAACTGTCATCTGTATATACTCTCGGTACCTTGGCCCATAGACTAGCTCCAGGCCTCATCAGTTTTCATGGTCATTCCATTCAGTGGGGTGATTTGTTCAGATAAAATGGAAAATTGAAATGGAACTGTTGCTGGATACAAGGTAGTCGACTTTTTCTATTTTGTCAAAATGCCATGGCTGCTCATTTTTTCATGGCCATGAGTTGAAATAAATTAAACTTCCCAACGGCAAAACTTCTCTGAGATCAGACTGGAATATATTGATTAGCTCTTTGAGGCCTGATGGATTGGAGGTTCTTGCTTTATAAACACATTTACAAACATGCCTTAGAAACAGTTGCTTAGCACTGGGTAGACTGATTGTGTTTATTTAAAATTGCAGAGAAGGGTGTACCTGCAACCCCTGATTTTAACCTATCAATGTTTTCATCCCAGATCAATGGTGACAAGTGAAGTGTTGTTCCCTTTAGTGACTTCTAAGAGCAGCTCAAGGCTGGCTGGCCCAGTGATGCATCAGAGTAATACATCAAAGTCTCAAGAACATCTTAGCTTATCACAGAATGCTAGAATATTAGAGCTGGGAGGGTCTTAAGACCTCATCTCCTTCAGCCTGTGAGTCAAATTCTCAATTTTTTTTTTCAGTGTACACCAGGGTTGACTTTAGAGATGGTTTTAGAGTTAGTGATTTTAGCCATTTTCTGTTCCAAGGCCTAACAATTCAAATAACTTCGGTTCACTGGGCATATAACATTATGTGAGTAAAATGGGTCTAGTAGGCAGTATTGTGAGTAAAGGATGTGGGGTTGGTTCGTAATGGGAGAGCAGTCTCTCTACTCTGGGTGATCATTTTAATGGAAGATTGTGGGCCCAGTATTGCCAAATAGACTGAATTTTCAAAAGAATCCAGAAATATGGATATTATATGACTAATTCCATATATTTTTTTAAAAATGAAATGAAAAACCTCTGCAGGCAAAAAAAAGAACAAGTAAACAACAAAAAAAACACAGTTGCAGACTGAATTTAGTCTAAGAGTCACGAGAATGGTCTCTGATTTACTCATTGTTTCTTGCTGGTGAGAAAATGAAATTTAGAAAATTGAACGCCATGAGAGAATGTCATCAATGACACTGGAACACACGTTTCTGCTTTCTCAGCATGCTATCGCATGTGCCACCGTGACGGGCAGAACTTGCAGTAATTATAAACCGAGCGCACACTCTCCGTCCTGAGATGAAGTTATAGAATCTTAGGTCTAGAGCATAACGTTGTGTGTGTGTGTGTGCATTCATTCACGTTCTGCCTCTTTGTGACCTCAAAGACTGCAGACCTGCAGGATTGAACCCAAGTCTCTTGTGTCTCCTGCATTGGCAGGTGGATTCTTTACCACTCATCTTCTCCAATGGCTCAGTGGTAAAGAACCCACCCAGTGGTAATGCAGTAGACGCAAGTTCCATCCCTGGGTTGGGAAGATCTCCTGGAGGAAGGCATGGAAACCTACTCCAGTATTCTTGCCTGGGAAATCCCATGGACAGAGGAGCCTGGTGGGCTACAGTCCAGGGAGTTGCAAAGAGTCAGACATGATGAGCAACTTTACTCACTCAAGATCACAATGAGGGTGAAGAGAGCAGAAGCTGGCGTGATGCTATTGCTACCACATGCTTTTCTAGGAAACTGGGTCTTCTGATTTACTGAGACTTTCCAGACCTTGTGTAAGGCCTTAGTATTTAGAAAAATTGCAGAAGCCTGAGAGTCCTTAGATATTGAGCAAAGTATTTTCAAGTTAGTTCTACTTAAGAAGTCTTGAAAGTTTAACGGAACATCTTTTTATCGCAATTAATAAAACATTAAATATTAACTAATAAAATGATATACTTGGCTCAAATTAGATTTTTCTTTGATATATTGTCCTTTAATAAGATATCTGGAAATAGGTAGTAGTTGACAGCTGTTCAGTATCTCAACAATATCAGGGCTGGTGCCTCTGATAACCTTCGTCTTTCCTTTCTGGGGCCTAAAGGGCGGGCATGGCAGCTCCAGATTATCAAGGAGACATTTGATTGGTAAAGGACGGTGCCTTTCTAGCTTTTCCTTTCTTTTTATGAGGGCAGTAAAAGCTTACCAAGAAACCCTAATAACAGATGCTAACTTACACCTCTTTGGCCTTAACCATACACATCACCATCTGTAGTCAGAAAGGAGTCTGGAAAAGTCTATTTGCCTCTGTTAGAGGCTGCAAGTTGGTGCTAAGTGCTAAGTCACTTTAGTCATGTCTGACTCTTTAAGACCCCATGGACTGTAGCCCACCAGGCTCCTCTGTCCATGGGAGTCTCCAGGCAAGAATACTGGAGTGGGTCGCCATGCCCTCCTCCAGGGGATTTTCCTGACCCAGGGATCAAACTCACGCCTCTTATGTCTGCATTAGCAGGCAGGTTCTTTTACCACTAGCACCACCTGGGAAATTGATACGAGGCTTGAAAATAGGTGTGAGGTAAACCATTCTCTTCCACAGGAAAGAACACCAATAATTCAAGAACATTTACAATCAAGTTTGAAACAAGGAAGGTTTGGAGGTTCACGCTGCACTGTGACCCAAATGTTCTTTTTCTGTAAGGACTCTGAGTCATTAAAGTTGATCCTTTGCACTGTGTACTCTCACGCTGTCATGTAACTTACCTGCTAGATCATCTTTGGCTCTGCCTTCTTGAGCTGCTTCCACCTTTCACTGAAACGTATCCCTTCTAATTCGCTTGGAGATGGTTATTGGATTCACGGAAGGGAGAGTTATGAAGCACCACGGGAACACTGGGGGAAAGGCTCTGTGATTCTGCTCAGATTCTATTAGAGGAGAAAACATGCTGGATATCAAGGGGAAATTTATGTAATGTATTCCAGCATTGTTCAAGGTAGAGCATCATGTTTTATGCAGGCAGAGGCAGACGAGGTGTGCAGTGTGAGAACTCCACTACACGCACCGCAACAGTAAAACTGAATGGGCACCGGGCAGAAAATAAACCCTGGGTTTTATGGGAAGCGTTTACAATCTCCATTCTATACCAAGACTTCATAGTCTATCTTAGAAAGAGAGTCTTTTAAAAAGCCTATAAGAAATCTTTTCTGTTGTTTATTTAGATGGATTCTAAGTGACTAAGTACCTAGCTCCTTTGAGAACCGAGGCTGTGTGATTTAAGCAAAGGGGGTAATATTGGATCAATGCATGGGAAAAAAAGCAAGAGAGACAGAGTAGCATTATGTTCACCCCCGTTAGGAGGAACTTCAGAGTGAGACTCAGAAGACTAGGATTTCCAGCTGAAAGTAGATGGGATTGAAGGGTAGGGAAATGATTCCTAGGAGGCTCAAGGAAGTTATAAATAGGTGTTAGTACCTGCAGCTGCCAGAGGGAGCTCTAATCTCAGGGGAGCTGGCAGAACTGAGGATTTCTTTTGAGAGTCCTCCCAGAAGGTGGTGAACTTGCTGCTGGGCTGATAGAAGCTGTCAGAATTTTGATCTTTGCTTGTTCACATGTTGCTTTTCTTCACACTAGTGTAGTTTCTGTGAACTCCTTCAGGTAGTATATCTGGAGTTTCAGTTGGAGTTTAAGAGGATGCATTAGGACAACAGAGGCACGTGTTGAGGTAGACATAATCAAATATTAAAATAAATTAACACCTATATGTAACACATGTGTCATGACTTCTTTACAACAGTGATGATAACAACTTGCCCTTGTGTGAATGTGTATTTCTATCCTTTGAGAGAATTAGTCCACCCATCAATTCAGTTCAATCAATTAAAAATTAGAGATGCCCTGATCCAACCTGAGTCTTATGAAGAGTATTAGATTACATCACTGATCAGAAATGCCTGACAATATAATAATAGCTTTCAGTGTGGCATATATGGAACAATGTAGTTTTTTGTTTGTTTGTTTTACTTTTCACTAGACACGTAACTCTCTTTAAAAAAATTTTTTTTCATTAGGACAATTTTTTTTGAAGTGACATCTTAAATTGCAAGGGTGTCCATTAAACGTCACAATTAAACATACCAGAGTAGAAGTCATATTGTCAAAATGCCCACTTAACCCACCCAATCATCTCAAACCCACCTTGTGCTGAACTTCTATGAATTTAACCCTACTGTTTTTACTTTTTTTTTAAAAAAGAGAAAGTAGACAGATTCATGTTGGTAAATGCTAACAGTCCATATTCACAGAGCCTCAGAGCCCAATATACAACAGAGATCAAATGAAAACCTGAATTAGCCTTTTGACAAAAAATAAAATTAATCTTATATATTATATTCATAAGTAAAATGTCTCTAACAATAAGAGAAACTGTGTCCTTAAGAGTTCTCTAAGTAGACAAATGAATAACTCATTTAATCCTCACAACATTTTATATGGTGGGTGATATTATTATGTATATATTACAGATGAGGAATGTGGAAAGCAGAGATTATATATCTTGCTCAGTTCAGTTCAGTTCAGTCGCTCAGTCATGTCCTACTCTTGGCAACTCCATGAATTGCAGCACGCCAGGCCTCCCTGCCCATCACCAACTCCCGGAGTTCACTCAGACTCACGTCCAAAAAGTCAGTGATGCCATCCAGCCATCTCATCCTGTCATCCCCTTCTCCTCCTGCCCCCAATCCCTCCCAGCATCAGAGTCTTTTCCAATGAGTCAACTCTTCGCATGAGGTGGCCAAAGTACTGGAGTTTCAGCTTCAGCATCATTCCTTCCAAAGAACACCCAGGACTGATATCCCTTAGAATGGACTGGTTGGATCTCCTTGCAGTCCAAGGGACTCTCAAGAGTCTTCTCCAACACCACAGTTCAAAAGCATCAATTCTTTGGCGCTCAGCTTTCTTCCCAGTCCAATTCTCACATCCATACATGACCACTGGAAAAACCATAGCCTTGACTAGACGGACCTTTGTTGGCAAAGTAACGTCTCTGTTTTTCAATATGCTATCTAGGTTGGTCATAACTTTTCTTCCAAGGAGTAAGTGTCTTTTAATTTCATGGCTGTAGTCACCATCTGCAGTGATTTTGGAGCCCCCCAAAATAAAGTCTGACACTGTTTCCACTGTTTTCCCATCTATTTCCCATGAAGTGATGGGACCAGAAGCCATGATCTTAGTTTTCTGAATGTTGAGCTTTAAGCCAACTTTTTCAGTCTCTACTTTCACTTTCATCAAGAGGCTTTTGAGTTCCTCTTCACTTTCTGCCATAAGGGTGGTGTCATCTGCATATCTGAGGTTATTGATGTTTCTCCCGGCAATCTTGATTCCAGCTTGCTCAGGTTCACATAAATTCTAAGTTCTATAGGTGGGTTGAAATCCAGGCTTTGTGGCTCCAGACTTTATGCTACTATTCTCTGCCACAACCAATAGGGATTTCAAACATTGCATCAGCATATTCCAAAAGACCATTATGAGGAAGGAATTAAAGGAATTTGAAGGAATTAAAATTTCTTTATGTGTAACTTTCAAATTGTTTTACCTGTTCTAAACCCACCTCTGCCAACAGATAAATACAAGCAACAACAACATGGAATCCACATGTGTCTTGAAGTTGTTTTTAAGTAGTGTTAATAAGAATAGCTATAATTAATTGAGGGTCTAGCATGCAATATGTACTATACTTCTTTATCATATTTTATTTAATCCTCAGTATATATCCCCTACTATTTAACTGCATGATGCACATGAGAAGAATAGGGACAGATAAACTATTCACTCTGAGTCATGTTGCTTATAATTTGTGGAATTTAAATCTTAACTACAGTCAATGCACGAAACAGAGCTGAGTGTCTTTACCTGCATTCTTAGATTTAACACTGAATCCTTTATAAAATAAATATAACAATTCTTCTTTTAACAGAAAAATGCCATGAAACATTAGGTAAAAGAAAGAAGAAAAATAAATTTTAGAGGAGCCTATAAACTCATTAAGCCAATAGGAAAGATTTTGTATTTAGCTTTACTGTGTTTCCCTCCATTTTTTACTGGGGGAGGCGGATCCCCAAATTTATAAATGCATTAAAAAATAATAGTGTCAAATGGTTTTCATTTGACATTTTTGTTAAAAAATATGTTTTTGAACTCTCATCTCATGATCTTTTCTTAGCTTCTACTCAAGGGACTAAGTGTTACTAATCTTATTATTAATAAAATGTCCGAGAATTTAAATGACCAACAGTTAATTGTGGATGTTACACTCAACCTGTTCAAGTTCAGACTCTCTTCTTGTTTTGTTTTCACAGCTCTGAGCAGAGCCGTCCCCTTTGAACCTGACTTACGTAGCTTTGGTCTTGCCATTCCTGCAGCTGGATTAGGAAGCTAGACAAGAATTAGCTCTGATAGAATTTAAGAGTCTTATAATCAGTAAGGAGGATGTAGAAAGCATCATGTGGATCTTAAGCTTGCGCTGCCTATCCCAGGATGTCTTTAGCCAGAGAACTCTTTAGCAGGAGTAGAGAGTGTTCACTCAACTATTAAGAAACAAGGCATTTTCATCATCCATTAGGTTGTTTCTTGTGTTTAGTTCTCACTTTAGATTCCCATTGAGAGGAGTTCCTGTGATAATGATACCAAATTTCTAACAACTTCAAAAGTGAATATTAAGAAAGGGCTTTATTCCATCATCCATACATCCAATGAGTCTATCAATGGTGTTCAATTTTGCATCACAGGGTCATGCTGTAAAAGCTTCAAGGGTGAAAGCTAAGGTATATATGAAACAATGGAAGCTTTCTCTATGCCTGCAACTTCCAAACTTGTTAAGGTAGAGTACTTTGAAGGACTAGAAATCTTTTCTGTTTTTTTTAAATTTCAGTTAGTTTAAATGTAGAATCTTTACAGAAGGGGATGAACCATCTCATTAGGAAATGGATTTACAGTTTGCAATAAATATATGAGTCAAATCAACATGTTGTATACCTTAACTTACACAATGTTTTATGTCAATTATATCTCAATAAAGAGGGGGGGGGAACCTCATCACCAAATCCCCGAACATAAAAAAAAAGAAAGGAAAAAGAAAGTTTCTAGAAACCTGTAATAGAGTTATAGACCAAGAGAGGTAGCTGAGTCATGGATGTCAGAAACCTTGCTCTACTGTGTTACTGATCTGAAAATAGAGTAAATATCTACCCAGAGGAGTATCTGAGCAGTTGCAACATATCTATTCTGGAGTGAAGGGTAGCTAGGAATTCCCTTTGTGAAGACAAGTATGATTCACCAACACCTGTCAGAAAGAAATTGCTTTATTCTTCTTCTTTTTTTTTTGCTTTTTTCTTTCTAGCCTCCATATGGCAATTCCCTCTAACTCTCCCAATTTTTTGCAAATCAGGTAGTTTGAGAGGTGCTTAAATCTGCCTTGACCAAACATTATTTCTCCCTTCATCTGACTGAAAAGAGTCTCAGAAATCTCCACATTTCACACTTCACTGAAGAAGTGTTTGTGGCCCTTTTTAAAATGCAAACAGACTCCCAAGTGGAAAACTTATAAAACCATCATTATTCATTCACACCTTGGTGTGAATTAGCTCATCAGAGCCATTACCTAGCAACACTAGGATAACCTGGTGATTTATGATCTGAGATGAAGGAGAGTTTTGTATTGATTAATGGTAATGGCCTGGAGAATGGAAGAATGTTGAGAAGGGCATTGAACCCCTCAGAGAGCAAGGACAAAGCAAAGGAAAGATTTCACCACAGTGGCTAAGGGCTCTGAAGCCACTCTATCTGGACATGCATTTTGGTTTCACTGTTTACCTTATGTGACCGCTCTGTGCAATGAAGTTTTTATGGTTGCTATTATAATGGTCATTAACATTGTTATTTTAATATTATGTGAGCAATTTCCAAAATAAAATTCAACTCACATAATTCAAGAAAGGGAATTAAGCTTCTTAAATAGAGATTTTTCATATGGCCAGGCCCCAGGACAGCAGGGTCAAGGAAAGATGATCAAGCATAGATTTAGTAACTTTATTCAAGATACCAAATTTCTGAATTTCAAATTCTTCATCTGTAGTTGAGGATTAATGCTTCCTATTCCAAAAGTTTAGAAAGGAAACATCGCCTTCCATTGCGGTAAACAACAAATGTTACCCCTCATCAAGCCATCAGCCACTGCAGCACCTCAAAGGTACACCCTGAGAGGAATTCCGGGTGGAGAAAAACAGGAAACATTCTGCTCTGGGAACGGGCTTAGACAGCTACGATATCCTTAGCATATTATTCCTTAGCATATCTAAGGAATAATTTCAATGAACCCAGACTCTTGCATCTTCCCATGTATAGTAAAACTCTAAAATCATTAACTTGGGAGGTCTGTTTTTTGTGGTTAGCAATAATCTTTAGATAGTCAACTACACCTTTTTTGGTAAAAACTCCTAAATATCCTGGCTTCTCCCTTACCTTTCTGGAGCAATTCCTCAGAGCTATCTGAAAGGTTATCTTCCTGAGAATAGTCCTCAGTAACCTTCTCAAATAAAACTTAACACCCAGCTTTTAAGTTGTGTGTTTCCCTTTAGTTGACACAAGCATGGTTGTGAAGATTTTATGTATTAGTTTATGTGGAAATTTCTATGAAACTAAAAAGTCTATGTGTGCATGCTCTTTAATAATTTTGCAGAAAAAAAACACTAAAATAATATCTGTTGACGTGTATTCGTGTTTTTGAGGCTTAGTAGTTAATCAGATTTGAGTAAAATTATACAAACAAAACACTTTACAATTCTCTCCTATCTTCACTCCAAATCATTTTTAATAGGTTGACAGGTAACATGAGACAGAATAACTTAAAAGTCTCTATAAATATGCCTTTCCTTTTGTTCCTCCTATTGATCCAGCTAATTGTTTTAGGATGAATCTGTCTTACGTTTTTTTTTTTTTTTTTTTGGTGCATGCTTAATATTTGTGTCAGACACTACACTTCTCTCTGACCTACAAAAGTTAAATGATTTGGAATTCTCTGGGACTTCCCTGGTGGCCCAGTGGTTAAGACCTTACCTTCCAATGCAGGGGTATGGGTTCCATCCCTGATAGAGGAGCTGAGATCCCACATGCCTCAAGATCAAAAAACCAAAACATAAAGCAAGAAACAATATTTTAACAAATTCAATAAAGGACTTTAAAAATGATCCACGTCAGAAAAAAAAAAATTTTTTTTAAGATCTAAGTCCTTCATTAAAAAAATAAAAGATTCTGAATATCTCAAGTTTTGATTCTTGTCTTGATAGTTGCAAAGAGTCCTAAGTCATAACTTCGTCCGGATATCTTAAAGCATATGATACTCCAGTAGTAACAGAGGTTAAAAAAAAAAAAAAAGCAAAACAAAAGCTAAAAAAATCTTTCTTCTTGTTAACTCTGGAAATTGAAAGGGCTTTGTCATTTACATGACCCTGGGTCAAAAAGGTAAACTTAGATGTACTTGAGAAGTCACATCATTCTCTTGTATAGAGGACAGTAACTTCAGGAGAATACTACTCCTCAGTTAATACTGTCTGCTTTGCTTTGACTTTTTCAAGGTTATCTTACAGTTTTCCAGTGACTCTAAGACAGAGATTTTAAACAAGGAGCCTGTTTAATCATAACCCCTGAATATGATTAACCGCTTAATCATAAGGGGAAAAATTACATTTATTTTTACTACCCTGGAATTGAAATGTAGCATTACCTTCATTTATTAGATGTAGAAAATGTAGAAAGCAAGTTACATAAATAATAGCAGTGATTGTGTATTAATAGTAACCTTAATAGGATCACAGATATTTTCATGTCATATTACAGTTGTTGCAGATATTTTAAAATATTATTTGCACTTATGTGTTCTTGACAATTATGGTGGTTATTAGTTCCATTCTATAGCTTTTATTTCATACATTAATAAAAAGTAATATACTACTATGATTACAAACTGATTTTTAAATATTTAGATAACTGGCTCAATATCATGAACTGCCTTTGAAATTCTGTTTTTCTATGGATTTAAAAATATTATTATGTAGAGGAACCCATGGGCTTTACCAAATGGCCAAAGGTGTCCATGAAATTAAAAGGAAAAAAATGTTAAAAACTCTTAGCCTAGAGAAAAGAGTCCTGGATGGCAAAATACTTTCTATAATCTTTTTACAATACATATTAACATAATACAATTGTTATAAAAGTGAATACACTAGGATAGCAAAATAAAGGCAAAGTAACAAGGAAGACAAATTGTCTTATCCCTGTATTATGTCCACGCATGTAGTTGTGTCTGACTCAGGCAATCCCAGGGACTGTGACCCAACATTCTCCTCTGTCCATGGGATTATCCTGGCAAGAATACTGGAATGGGTTGCCATTTCTGTCTTCAGGGAATCTTCCTGACCCAGAGATTGAACCTGCATCTCCTGGTCTCCTGCAGGCAGACCCTTTACCCCTGTGCCACCTGGGAAGACCATATTATGTCCACAGAGATGATCCAAGTGTAACCAGTGTCCCAGGAACATCACACTATGCTGTCTTTGGAGTTATTAGGGACTAGGAAGGGTCTGAGATTTCACCTTATTTGCAAGCAAATAAGCCTGACACAATTTCACAGATGATAACAGAAAACGTGAAACTCCTGGGTCAAAAAGGGTTTTATTATTCAATGCACGGCCAGCATTATGAGCTTTAGTTTCTATTAACATCAGTCCCTCTTGGCATTTCAGTCTCACAAAGCTGATGAGAGCAGCCCAGTCAGATGCTTTATCCATAGTAGCTTTGAATCATCCTAGCTAAGGAATCTCAAGTTTAGGAAACCCTAATACTTATAATTGGCTGCAAGCAAACCTGCCCAGTCTTTAACTGGAGACATCATCTTCATTATACCAAAAAAAAAAAAGAAAACTGTCCTCTCCCCCAGAAGGAGACATTATCTCTATTTGTTAATTATAAAACTGCTCTGAAAAGATATTCTGGACCAAAAGCTGTCAGTACTTCTGCTCACAAGATATGCAAAAACATGAACTCCTTGGATATGTGTCTCCAAAGAGGAACTTACCCCACCAAGGGTGCCATTTCCTTAATGATGAATAATGTATGTTGTACTACCTATGGCATGAGTTAAATATACTGATTTAATAAGTTAAATATATATTTAATAAATTATGCATATTCCTCTAGTGACTTTTATACATGATAAGAGAATCACTGCTTAAGAAAAAAAATCTCACAAATATAAAACAACCTCTGAAATATTACTGTCTGAGTAAAACTATTGAGTCCTCATAGAGTTGAATACTGTCTTTTGAAGATCTCATCACCAGAAAAGGGAAGGAAACCATAACTGGGAAACCCTAGTAAAGCCTTCCATCACTGGAAATGGTGAAGTCTAAGGATTGAAATGTACAGAATGTTGCCTGAGCAGAAAAATATTTAAATTAGAAATTAATAACAAAATCATAAGTAAATAATATATATCTGAAAATTAAGGAATTCACATTGGAATAATTCAAATATCAATAAAGAAATCACAATGGAAACCAATAAAACCTTTCAAAGTGAACGGGCAATGAAATCATAGCAATTCAAAGTTTACAGCTCAAGTGGTGTAATCTTCCCTCATAGCTCAGTGGGTAAAGAATCTGCCTAAAAGGCAAGAGACCCAGGTTCGATTCCTGGAGAAGGAAATGACAACACACTCCAGTATTCTTGCTTGGAGAATGCCCTGGACAGAGGAGCCTGGCAGGCTACAGTCCATGGGGTTGCAAGGGTCAGATACGTGGTAGCGACTAAACCACCACCTGAGCAAAGATTATTAACACCCTTATATACCAAAGCGGATAAACTCATCATACAATTTTAGGAAAGAAAAGCCAGACACAGAAAATAAAATACTGTATTTTAAATGGTATTTTGAAAACATGTGAAACTAATCTGTGGTGATGCAAACCAAAGTGGTAGTTATCCTGGTGGCGATGTTGACCAGGAAGAACCACAAAGGAGGATTCTGGGGTGTTTGTAGTATTTCATGTCTTGATCTGACTGGCGGTTTTCTAAATGTCCTTGTGAAAATGTATTAGACTATCTATCCATAACTTGCATATTTTCTGTATGTATGCTTCTTGCTGTTGTTGTTTAGTTACTAAATTGTGTCCAAGTCTTTGCAACCCCTGGACTGTAGCCCTCCAGGCTCCTCTGTCCATGGGATTTCCCAGCAAGAATACTGGAGTGGGTTGCTACTTCCTTCTCCAGGGGATCTTCCTGACCCAGGAATCAAACCTGATTGATCTTGCATTGGCAGGCAGATTCTTTACCACTGAGACACCAGGGAAGCTCACATACATCAATACAAAATTTTACTTGAAATATTTGAGCAGTGCATGTAAAATGCTTGTGAAAACCAAAAAGTATGATAGAAAGAAGCGATATTACTAACACCAGCTAGAAGAATATGTCAACTGCTATCACATGCCCTTGACTGCTATTTTGGTACAGCTTAATAAAATGAGAACGTGTGTACTTAGTGTCCGACTTTTTGTGTCCCCGTGGACTGTAGCCCACCAGGCTCCTCTTGTCCATGGGGATTCTCCAGGCCAGAATACTGGAGTGGGTTGCCATGCCCTCCTCCAAGGGATCTTCCCAACCCAGAGATCAAACCCAGATCTCCTGCATTGCAGGTGGGTTCTTTACCATCTGAGCCACCAGGGAAGCAATAAAACAAGAATAATCAAGTATAAGTTTGAGGTGGGGGGGGTGGTCCCATAAGTTATAGGGCAACTGGGATCCTGTTGAATCAACGTTCAGTTTATCCACATCTTTAAAAAAAGTATAACAAAAATTTTGCTTAGCACAGAGGATGAACTTAATATTTATTGGAACTATATGGTCAATGTGGGGGCTTCCCTGGTGGCTCAGATGGTAAAGCGTCTGCCTGCAATGCGGGAGACCAGGGTTCAACCCCTGGGTCAGGAAGATCCCCTGGAGAAGGAAATGGCAACCCACTCCAGTACTCTTGCCTGGAAAATCCCATGGACGGAGAAGCCTGATAGGCTACAGTCCATGGGGTTGCACAGAGCCGGACACGACTGAGCGACCTCACTTTCACTTTCATATGGTCAATGTGTGCACGCTGTGCATAGGTTCTAGTGCCTAATCAGACAGTTTTCTAAGTTGGCTCATCCTCATTTCAACTCTTAATTCGTTGTGTGTCTTTATCAACATTTCATTCTCCATCATCTCAGTTAAAATAACTGAACTCAAAAAGTATTGGTGATTGAAACATTCTCAACCAGTTTGGTGGCTGGCCTTAGAGACGTAGCTCCAACATCCACCACTATCACTTTTTTACTCATCAATCAGATTTCATTTTAAACTTATTTTTCAGGAAGTTCTCTGGCAGTCCACTGGTTCAGACTTCACTTTCCAATCAATGCAGGGGGTGCAGGTTCAATCCTAACCAGGGAGCTATGATCCTATATAACTCACAGTCAAAAAAAAAAAAAACCTAAAACAGAAGCAATATTGTAACAATGTAATAAAGACTTTAAAAATATTTCACATCAAAAAAAGAAAGTCTTAAAAATAAATAAATAAATGAAGTAGTTTTTTCTCTAGGAAGTTTTCCCTTCTAGATTAGGTCCTCTACTCAAAAAAAAAAAAAAAAAAAAGTTGTACTTCTACCACTGTTATTAAGTATTAATTGTGTATTTGTTTATTACTTACTACCAGTGTTATTAAATATTAATTGTGCATTTGTTTATGATTATAATTCCTGCCAGACTAGATCAATAAAGTCAGGACCCTTTGCTTTGTTTATTGTTGAATTCTTAAAGCCTGGATCAATGCCTGACATTTATTGAAAAAAAAAATTTCCAATAACGTGTGAAAGAAGAAATGAATGGACTTACCTGGTTCATAGATTCCTGGATTTCTCCCCTTAGCTGCGCAGTTGAAAACCTAAGTCTTGGCATTTCCAGAAACGGAAATGAGTCTTTGGGCCCCTTTGTTCTCAATGTATTGATCCACGTAGATACATTTTCCCACGACTGAGCGACTAATGCTTGCACTTGCTTTCCCGATTCAAACCCTGAAAGCAAATCTGTTTTCTAACCATTGACCCACTATCCATATGTTAGTAGCTTCCTTAATTTCTAAGGCAGATTATTTTTTTCAAAGTCCTTATTAGTGGCATTTTATACCAGGTAATCCTTGGTTATGGGTAGTTTGTCATGTGTGTGTGTTAAGTCGCCTCGACCATGTCTGATTCTTTGTGACCCTATGGGCTGTAGCCCGCTAGACACCTCTGTCCATGGAATTCTTCAGGTAAAAATACTGGATGGGTTGCCATGCCCTCTTCCACAGGATCTTCCTGACCCAGGGATTGAACCCAAATCTCTCTTTTTATAAAACTAATTTATTTTAATTGGAGGCTAATTGCTTTACAATATTGTGGTGGATTTTGCAATACATTGACATGAATCAGCCACAGGTACACATGTGTCTCCCGAGCCCCCCTCCCATCTCCTTCCCACCCCATCCCCCTGGGAGCCCCAGAGCACCAGCTGTGAGTGCCCTGCTTCATGCACTGAACTTGCACTGGTCCTCTGTTTCACATGTGGTAAAACACCTGTTTCATGCTTTTCTCTCAAATCATCCCACCCTCGACTTTTCCCACAGAGTCCAAAAGTCTATTATTTACATCAGTGGCTCTTTTGTTGCCCTGCATATAAGATCGTCGTTAATTCCACATATATGCATGCTTTCTAAATTCCATATATATGTGTTCATATACAATATTGATGTTTCTCTTTCTGATTTACTTCACTCTGTATAATAGGCTCCAGTTTCATCCACCTCATTAGAACTGACTCAAATGTGTTCCTTTTTATAGCTGAGTAATATCCCATTGTGTATATGTACCCAACTTCCTTATCCATTTGTCTGCTGATGGACATCTAGGTTGCTTACATGTCCTAACAATCATAGACAGTGCTGCAATGAACAGTAGGGTACATGTGTCTCCTTCAGTTCTGGTTTCCTTGGTGTGTATGCCCAGCAGTGGGATTGCTGAGCCATATGGCAGTTCTATTTCCAGTTTTTTGAAGAATCTCCACACTGTTCTCCATGAACCCACATCTCTTAAGTCCCCTACATTGACAGGCAGGTTCTTTACTACTGTGCCACCTGGGAAGCCCCAGCTTGTCATTAGTTCTATAGAATGTTTGACAGAATTCCCGACTGTATTTTCTCTCTAGCTGTGCCAACACAAAATGCCTCCAGTATCGCCAAATGTTCCATGGGGGTTGAAACTGCCTCATTGAGAATCCCTGCTGGAAGGGAGGTTTCAGCTTAAAATAATGACATGGCAATGAACTTTTGTCACAATCCTAAAACTCCTTTTTAATTTTTTTTCCTTTTTTTAATTTAAATTTATTTATTTTAATTGGAGGCTAATTACTTTACAATATTGTACTGGTTTTGCCATACATCAACATGAATCCGCCACGGGTGTACTCGTGTTCCCCATCCTGAACCCCGCTCCCACCTCCCTCCCCGCTATGTTGGGTCTCAGTTGCAACAAGAAGAATCTTTAGTTGGGACATTTGAACTCGTAGGTGCAACACAGGGATCTAGTTCCCTGACTAGGGGTCAAACCCAGCCCACCTGCATTAGGAGAACAGAGTCTTAACCACTGGACCACCAGAGAAGGCTCACATAATGCTCAAACTCTAAATATGGTGGTGGAGCAGAAAGCTGCTGGTTAGGTGACACAGTTTCCTCTGCTTGGATTTATCTACCTGGCTAAGGTTCCCCATTCCTGGCCTTGTAAGGAATTAGTTGTGAATAAACTGCCATTTGAGGGCATGATGTGTGCTCCAGAGAGTTTGGAAGTGGTGGTATTATGCACAATAGTGTATTTTCCTGAAATGCCTTTATTTAAAAAAAAAAAAAAAAAGTCTAAGTACTAGGATAATCCTTTCTCCACCCCGACACTGACACTCTATTTGATACATCCCTTAAAAGACTCAACAGTCTCCCCAGGCTAGTAAGCTGTAAGAAGTAGAAAAATAGCCAAGAGATTTAAGTCTTTTATTTTACTTTATTTTTGACCCAAATGCCTCTGTGTAAGCGTGAATACCTACACACTACAAAAGGAAAGGAAATAACGCTAGGAGACTAAAAGAAAATTTCCATTTTCAGAAATTATCACAGTGTAAAAAAAGCTTGAATTGCCATGGAAACAGCCTAGTCACATCCTACTGAATGGTTATTTTCTAAAGGAGTCCTTGAGACATCTTTTGTTTCTTTAAAATTGAGTGGAGACAGGTCATGTGTGACAGGAAAGTGGAGGATGTGGGATTTCCCATCATTGCCATTCAGGGAGCTGGCATCCAATGAGAGGGATGTATTCAGTTGCTTCTTCTGGAAGAAATGTTTACCCCAGAATAATCTGAATAGGTGTTTTCCAGTGGAGAATGGTAAGAAGGTAGAAAAGTGGAAAATGCTATTAAAAGTGAAGATATTTTATTAAAAAAAATATTGCATCCTTGCAGTCATTCATTGTGCATGAGTAACAGAGGTAATCAGGGAGTCTGAAGACCTGAGACTTTAGCCAGTCTGAATAGCGTTTTTAATTCAGGTCCACACATCCATGCGCTGAGAGTCTGGTGGCTCTCCATAGCCTCATCTGAGTCTAAGTCTAGTTCAGCTCCATTTGGGTCACACCGATGAGCCTCCCAACCTAGATTTCCTGCATCTAGATTCATCATGCTTCAATTCTTTCTCTAATGAGGTCAGAACAGACTTTTAAACATGTAACTGGGATCACATCTTTACCCAGGTTAAGATCATTCATCAATTTCTCCCTGACCTCAGGATAAATTCCACATGTCCTGATCCAGTTTACAACCTGTTCAGCTTCAGCCTGATTGCCTCTCTCTAATTGGTGGCATGGCTAAACTTTCTTTTTTTTTTAATTTAATTTTATTTTATTTAACTTTACAATATTGTATTGGTTTTGCCATATATCAAAATGAATCTGCCACAGGTATACATGTGTTCTCCATCCTGAACCCTCCTCCCTCCTCCCCATACCATCCCTCTGGGTTGTCCCAGTGCACCAGCCCCAAGCATCCAGTATCGTGCATCGAACCTGGACTGGCGACTCATTCCATATATGATATTATACATATTTCAATGCCATTCTCCCAAATCATCCCACCCTCTCCCTCTCCCACAAAGTCCAAAAGACTGTTCTATACATCAGTGTCTCTTTTGCTGTCTCATATACAGGGTTATTGTTACCATCTTTCTAAATTCCATAGATATGCATTAGTATACTGTATTGGTGTTTTTCTTTCTGGCTTACTTCACTCTGTATAATAGGCTCCAGTTTCATCCACCTCATTAGAACTGATTCAGATGTATTCTTTTTAATGGCTGAGTAATACTCCATTGTGTATATGTACCACAGCTTTCTTATCCATTCATCTGCTGATGGACATCTAGGTTGCTTCCATGTCCTGGCTATTATAAACAGTGCTGCGATGAACATTGGGGTACACGTGTCTCTTTCAATTCTGGTTTCCTCAGTGTGTATGCCCAGCAGTGGGATTGCTGGATCATAAGGCAGTTCTATTTCCAGTTCTCACTTTTTACTCTGTATTCATTCCACTATGGGCTTCCCAGGTGGCGCTGGAGGTAAAGAACCCGCCTGCCAGTGCTGGTAGATGTAAGAGACAAAGCTTTGATCCCTGGGTCAGGAAGATCTCCTGGAGGAGAGCATGGCAACCCACTCCAGTATTCTTGCCTGGAGAATCCCATGGACAGAGGAGCCTGGAAGTCTTCAGTCCATAAGGTTGTACAAAATTAGACATGACTGAAGTGACTTAGTATGCATTCCTACACATTCTACTATGCTGTCATACTGAAAAGACATTATGCATTTCTCAGCCCTTTCTCACACACCTCTTCTATGGTGAATTCAAAAACCATCATTCTGTTCATCCTGATCTGTCATTTATTCCAGGAGACGCATACTCTAACCAGTCTCACTTCTTCCAAAACTCTCAGCTGTCCATGTGCCAGACACAGAATTAAGCTAGGTCCTCTCTGTGTTTTCATGATCTCCAGATACTCGACTTGCCTAATACAAATTTATACATTTACTTGTCCATCTTCCCACTAAGAATTCCTTGAAAGGGGAAGCTGTGTTTTACTCACCTCTTTGTCTTCAGTTTCTAGTGTCTTGGTACCAAATTGATGATCAGAAGTCATTTATTGAATGGACAAATGAGTAACAATGAATAAACATAAACATGAATAAGTCAATGAATGTACGAATGAGTCAAAAAGCTCCAAGCATTTTAGTCTACTCATGGGCAAAGTTCTATATTCTTTTTCTCACCACTACTGTGATACTTGTATACTTCATTCCTATATTTAAATATCTCCACTTATATTAAATTCCTCACTTACTTTCATTCCTACTCCCTCCAACTTTCCCTGGCTTTCATCTTTTCTATCTTTTTTTCTCCTTCATTCCTTTCAGTTTATAAATGAAGAACTACATGCTCAGTGGCATTGTGTGACCTACACGTAATCACATATCGATTAATTAATTGGTCCACCACAGAGCAGGGCTGTCCTGGGTCTAGTGTGTTGCTCTACCCAGCAAGATGCCCTTTAATTTCCACTCTAATCTGTGTTGTTCTGGAATATATCACTTGTGTTTTCCTCTCTGTCCCAAGCTTTGAATTAAGACATTTTTCTGTTTCTCTACAGCATCTTGCTATTCACTCTATCTTTTTGCTTTTTCCACACTTCAGGTTTTGATTCAGGATGCTTTTCTCTCTGAATCCTTGAAAACTATCCAGCATAATGGAAAATGAATTGACCTGGGAAACAGGGAGCCCAGGTTCTGCCTGTCGTTAGCTGTGTAGCCCCTGCGACCTCTCTGATCCACACTATCCTTGCCCAATGAAGACAATCAATGATATAACAACCTCTCTGTGCCCCTTAGAGGATTAGATAGTCTGTGTGAATTCATTTTGTAAACTAGTAAGTTGCAAGTTTTATCAGTTAATATTACTGTGTGTTTTCCCAAGCCTCCCCTGTCTTCATGGATAAGCTACAAATCCTGCCAAGCCAAGGCATCGTTTCTTGGGCCCTAGAATCCTTCTCATTTCTACTATTTCTACCTCCCCTGGGTCTTTACTAGGCAGATGAGGCCTGCAAACACAGCTCATTTCTGATTCAGCCGGAGTGTTTTCTCTTGCCAGATAAATCCCAGCATGTTCTTTCTGCACAGTTCTCTAGATCCTGGATATACCAATTATGAATACCCTAGAGTGACTGTGTAAAGACAAGGAAGCTGGCACCATTGATTACCTCCCTGGATAACCCTGTAACCCACATTCTGCTGAACCCGAAGGCTGATTAATTGAAAGGAAGGCTGCAGGTGGTCCTAGGATAAGTCTATTCTTTGGACATGATTGGTGATCCCAGGAAAGAAGAGTCTCTCTTATGGTTTCATCTTATTTGTCTGTCCCCAGAGAAGACCAAGAAGTCTTCCAACCCACACTTCTTTCCCTCTGCCTCAGTGAAGTGTAAACAATCCTTACTAATAAAATGTCTTGAATGGGAATAGAACTTCAAGTGCTGTAACATCTTTTTTTTCTCTTTGACTAAAATAATGTGATTTAGGGTGTTAGGATTCTAAGATATTGCCCCTGCCCTGTTCAGTTACGAGACCTGGCTACATTCATACAGCGACTCAGTAACCAGCTATACCAGGTTTGCAGCTCAGGTGTATGATTTTAGGCAAGTTATCTGACCCCTCCTAACACTCACTCCTTGTCTATAAAGGGGAGGTATTTGTAACAATACATACATCACAGGATTTTTGCAAAGATTAAACAGGATATATTATGACATAATGATACCTTATCAAAACCTCATATTTAATAAGCATGTAATTTTAAAGGGTTTTTATTAGAACTTCATATTTCAAATAAAGGATCTCAGTTGAATTCTTTGAAGTAAGGAGGGTATGAGATAGGATCCAATCCTATTTGCAAAGGAAAGAGATTAAGTGTCTACATATGTAAAAATTCATTTAGCCCTATCCTTTAGATTTGGGCAGTTAATTGTATGTAAATTTATTTTAATAAAAGATAAAACTAAAACCAAGAAAACTTTATAATACATTATATTAGTGAATCATCTCACCAGTGCTTTAGTTTACTCATTGTATAGATGTTAAATAATCTAAAAGTTGTAAATGGACTTTCTCAAGGTCATTTCACAAATAGCAGAGCCAAGTTCAGACCCCGGGTCATCTGATTTTGTCACTACGGGCTTGGTCCACCATGAGTACGGCTAACCTTGGTGATGAGGTGATCTTAGTTGACTTGGTGAGGAAGTGTTTCAAATGTGCTGTTAATGAATTATCCCTTTGCTGTCTCTTATAACTTATATGCAGAGTACATCATGAGAAACGCTGGGCTGGAGGAAGCACAAGCTGGAATCAAGATTGCTGGGATAAATATTAATAACCTCACATATGCAGATGACACCACCTTTATGGCAGAAAGTGAAAAAGAACTAAAGAGCCTCTTGCTGAAAGTGAAAGAGGAGAGTAAAAGTTGGCTTAAAGCTCAACATTCTGAAAATGAAGATCATGGCATCCGGTCCCATCACTTCATGGCAAATAGATGGGGAAACAGTGGAAACAGTGGCTGACTTTATTTTTCTGGGCTCCAAAATCACTGCAGATGGTGACTGCAGCCATGAAATTAAAAGACACTTACTCCTTGGAAGGAAAGTTATGACCAACCTAGACAGCATATTAAAAAGCAGAGACATTATTTTGTCAACAAAGGTCCGTCTAGTCAAGGCTATGGTTTTTCCAGTGGTCATGTATGGATGTGAGTATGACTATAAACAAAGCTGAGCACCGAAGAATTGATGCTTTTAAACTGTGGTGTTGGAGAAGAGTCTTGAGAGTCCCTTGGACTGCAAGGAGATCCAACCAGTTCATCCTAAAGGAGATCAGTCCTGGGTGTTCATTGCAAGGACTGATGTTGAAGCTGAAACTCCAATACTTTGGCCACATGATGCGAAGAGCTCTCATTTGAAAAAACCCTGATGCTGGAAAAGATTGAGGGCAGGAGGAGAAGGGGATGACAGAGGATTAGATGGTTGGATGGCATCACTGACTCAAAGGACATGGGTTTGGGTGGACTCTGGGAGTTGGTGATGGACAGGGAGGCCTGGTGTGCTGTGGTTCATGGGGTCTCAAAGAGTTGGACATGACTGAGCGACTGAAATAAACTGAACTGATTCTTGGTTTTTGATTTAAGAAAAATAATTGAAATAGATAAAATACCTGGATTGGTAATCTATTAACCAACATCATTCTATCATCTGAGTTTGAGTCTTGAGAATTACTGACTTAGGTGTAAGTACCTTGTATCGATTCTCAGACAAGCTTGGGTGCTACTCCTAATACTGCCTATAGCTACCTGTGTGATCCTGGGGTAAAATCCTATTTTTTGCCTTGGATACTGTTTCTTTAGGTTTAGATTTAAAGTTAAATCATGAGGGGAACTCCTTAAGTCTAAATAGACTTATGTATTATAAGGTTGTTGAAAACCACAAGTCATTCCATGGCTTAGAATGAAGACAGAGATTGTCTTTCAGTTATAAACATAGTTTAATGTTGTTTGATAGAGAATGGAAGGGTATTGATCTAATGAGAATAATAATGAGGGCCATTTAGAGATTCCCATGTGCCTTCTGCTTGACATGTACTATCTTGCTTACTCTTGTCAACTCCCTATTCATAGAAAATAATATCTGATATTATAGAAAGACTATCTAAATGTTAGAAATTATAAATAACCTCACCAAAATCAAGTGGTATAGATAGGGTTAGAACCCAGATTTCATTACCACCAAAGCTATACTTTCTCTAACTGGGATTTCTGGGGCCATGGTCTTTTGCTTCATCCTGTCTTCAACCAAATGAAAAGAGAGAAAATGTATAATCTTTCTTTTCTGAAACAAGAACACTTGTTGGGACGTGTCTATTGAAGAAGCTGTGAGTAATACATTGGGAATCTCAAAAGTTATCATGAAAACTGTGGGGATGGAGACATTGATGGAAGACAGACACCTGAAAGTTCAATAGAAGTCAATAATTCTGCGAGAGTCTTGGAAAAATGGGGGTATTAAGCTGGAGAAGAAACAACTAAGGAGAAGCATGTTGCTTCCTACAAATATCTCTCGTGGCACAATGGGGAAGGAGGAAAGCTTATACTCAGTGTGATGTAGTAGTAGAACTAGGGCCAAAGACAGGCAATGAATCCAAAGGATTAAGGACACAAAATGAGACAGACCGGAGCTCAGCCCTGGCTCTCCCCAAACTGGACCATATGAGGACTTTCTCAAGATTTCCAAGCCTAAATTTCTCTCATGCAGAATGGTGGTAGAAATATTTATCTCACTGTACCATTACAAGAATTAAAGGACCAAGCAAATGTGCAGCCCGTAGTAAGGTACCTGTCGTAGAGTAAAAAATAATTAAATATAGCTCTTCTTCCTCCAGCAACGTCCTTGTTTTGCACCCTAAAATAGTTTCCCCTCTCTCCCCCTCCCCATCTCCTCTCCTCTTTTCTTCTTGCTTTTCCCCAATTTTCCTTGTATTTTTCCTTATCCTCTTTGTTCTCCCCTCCTCACTCATCTTTTACTGTTCTTCTCCTATTGGAAATCACATGCAACCCCCACTGTGAAATAACTATTGACTCAGAAGCACAAAACTGTTAGAGATTATGGTAAACAGTAGCATTCAGATTTGAAATAGGCTGTTCCCTATCGTAATTGTCACTAAGATTATTCAAACTCATTTTAAATCTGTGTGTCAAATAATGCAGATGAATCATACTTAGATTATTGACCAAAAAAAAAAAAAAATCACCCAACATATCTTAAAGAGTAAAACAATTATTGAGTATTTATTAAGTGCTCAATGAATGGAATTTTAGTTACTGAGATATAGGGGAAAAAAAAAAAAAAAGAATCCATTCAATGGATCCATTAGAATCCATTCCCAACTCCAGAGAACAAATGTCAGAAACAAGAGCTAAGATTAAGTTTCAGGGACCTCACTTGTATAAACTTCTCATTCCCTGAGAGTTAATAATAATTAACTAAGACTGTTTTATCCTTCCCCTGCAACTCCCTCTCCATCATATTTTCCCACGTATTATCCCTTATATTAAGTGACTTTGGAGTGGCCTCTTCTTTGCCTTAGAAGAGTTGACTGGTTTGAGTTTAATGGGAAGTTTTCATGTCTTTCATAAACATTTAAGTTGGACTATGATAAAGAGGATTTTGCTAACTTGAAATGTGGAAAAGGGAAATGACAAGAGAAAATGGAGAGACAGTAATGGTTAGATGGTTAGCTAGAGAAAGCAAAAAGGCAAAGGTGATGGGGGATAAAGGCTGGGAAGTTTAGTTACAGTCAAATTGTGAAGAGTCTTGATATCGGCAATAGGAAATATGTAGCCAAAGAAATTTTTACTCCAGGGAATGTCATGAGCAAAACACAATATAGTGTAAAGGTCATAAGTTGGAGAGACCTGGACTCGTATCCTATCTCTAACTTCACTTAAAGTGTAGGTTCTTAAAATAGGTTTAAGCTCACATCTTCCTGGGAAGGAAATTTAACATGGTTGAAAGCTTGGGTCCCTGACTCTCCTTACTTGAGTCTAAAGCTTAACTTCATCATTTTCCAACTATGTGATCAGGAGAAGGTTAACATCTCTGAGTCTCAGTTTCTTTTTCTATAAAATGGGCATAAAGATAAAAACAAGAAAACCAGCCTGTATTTCTTAGAGAAGATTAAATAAGGCAGAGAATGTAAAATCTCTGCACAAATGGGAAGCTTGGTGACACTAGGTTAATTTCTTCTCTTATTAAAACTGGTTATTCTTTGGGGCTTCCCAGGTGGCTCAGATGGTAAAGTGTCTGCCTGCAATGCAGAAGACCCAGGTTCAATCCCTGGGTCAGGAAGATCCCCCTGGAGAAGGAAATGGAAACTCATTCCAGTACTCTTGCCTGGAAAATTCCATGGATTGAGGAGCCTGGTAGGTTACAGTCCATGGGGTCGAAAGAGTCGAACAGGATTGAGTGACTTCACTTTCACTTTATTCTTTGGAGCAGAGGCTTGATTAGAAAGAGGCAAGACTAGAGCTATCTACAGGTATTAAAAGAGATGAAAGCCTAGGTGAAGGCCAGAGCTTTGGAAATGTATCAAATGGAGAATGGCTTTGAGAGGCAGAATGATCAGTACTTATACTTGGTTGCAGAGGCAATTTGGGGGAGGCAAGGCCACCGAGAAGGGAGAAGTGTTTATCTTGAATTACTGGTATTGTTAGTGTCTTAAAGACAATGAGGTTGGGAAAAGATAAAGTTTTATTACAGTCTTTTAAGTAAATGAAAAAAGAAAAAAACTTTGGAAGCATAATGGTGTATCTCACTTGATCCAAGTTCAACAGCAAAACTGGAGGAATAAGGCAGTTTCAGGGCAAAAAACAGTTGTTTTTAGTCTCTTGTTTTAGTGCTTCACTATAAATATGACTCAATAACCCCACTTTTCAAGTTCCTCATGTCTCATTTAAAATTCTTGTGTGTCTTCTTTGAGCCAAATATCCAGTCTTATGAGATGGAGGGGGAGCTCTCAGAGAGAGGCATCTTCTAAAGGTAGTAGTGTTTCTCATTTTGAATAAGCAGCTTGTGGGAAAGAGGAGAAAAATGGAAAAGAGGTGTCTTCAGTTTCTCAAGTCCTACAAAGCCATGAAAGTCCAGATCCAGTGTCTTATGGCTGCCTTAGTTTTCCCCTTTTGACACTTTCCTAATTTATAAAAATCATATTTACTTGGTCCTCATTTACAGAAGCATTCACCTCTTGAGGACATCTCAACACTCACAGATGTGGAACTGCAGTAACTCTGCAGGTGGACCTTAAGTTGCTCTCGTTGAGAGAATCAAAGAGATCTTCTGCACCTCCAGCTCACAACAGTCTTGGTTGTGTCTTATGTATGAGAACAAGCACGTTAAAGTCACTAGGACAAAGAGAAGAGGCTTATAGACATTCACTTCTTTTTGCAGTCCATTTTATTAAGTGGACTTTCTGAAATCTGAGATCAGATTAACTGAGGAGAACTTCACAAGCCCAGCAGGAAAGGCACTGTTGCATGAGTAAAGCTTGACCGAGGAAAACAGTAAGAGTACCTAGCACAGAAGGCTCTGCACTTTGTACTAAGCTCCTCATATATGACACTTGGAAGCCTAGGAAAAGCACCAAGTGTTTTATAAGAAAATAGAAGTTTCAGATCTAGCACTTCCGTTGGTATGCTTTGGTGATTATTTGCATGCTTCTGAGCCTCAGTAAGCACATCTGTTAAATTTTAACAGCCCTAAAGAACTCTCTCAGAGAGATGATCTAGAGAATACATGAGATGACATGTACCAAGATGTTTTTGAAACTAAAATTGTACATAAATGTTAAGTGTAATAACTAAGCTAATTCTGGAGGTTGTACCTAAAATGAATATGCCTGTTTGCCATGTAAGAGCCCATCCTTGTGTACATACATCTCACCACCATCGCTGTCACCATGCATACAAAACTTTCAGATTCATATCTATTTCTTACTGTCATCAGCACTGTATGAATGCTTTGCTAGTTTTTTCCCTCATTAATCCTCACAAAATACTAAGTAGTAGGCATTATCTCTGTTATAAAAATAAATAAACTTCGGAGAAGGCAATGGCACCCCACTCCAGTACTCTTGCCTGGAAAATCCCATGGACAGAGGAGCCTGATGGGCTGCAGTCCATGGGGTCACGAAGAGTCGGACAAGACTGAGCCACTTCACTTTCACTTTTCACTTTCCTGCATTGGAGAAGGCAATGGAAACCCACTCCAGTGTTCTTGCCTGGAGAATCCCAGGGACGGGGGAGCCTGGTGGGCTGCCCTCTATGGGGTCGCACAGAGCTGGACACGACTGAAGTGACTTAGCAGGGGCTCAGAGAGATTAAATAACTTTTCTAAGATAGGTGGTAGTTCTGAAAATCAAGCCCAGGTCTATTGAAGGCAAATGGCTGTAGTTCTCATCAAAATACTATATTTTTTCCTTGCTTAAATGTCACTCTTCCCATAAAATCTTTTTTGATGTTGCAAGCCATAAGAAATTGTTCCTTTCTTTAGACCCTTTTAAAACTTTGCCTTGGACAGTAATATTGACTCAAGTAATCTCTAAATACCCCTATTGACAGACTACTGTTTAAGAGCAGTAGCTACAGAGATGGTAAGAAATGCACCTCTGTATAGTCAGCACAGGCTATGTTACACAGGCATAATGAAGACTCCTGAGATTCTTGGTGACTTACTGATGAGCAAAGAAGTTATTTTCTTGATCATGCTTCATATCCAATCCCATGTGGGTTGACGTGGGCTCCAACTCTGTATGGAGCTTTAGACACTCAGAGTTATAGGTCTCAAATGTGATTTTAAGCTTTGTTGAGGAGGAGGGAAAATGGTAAACCATACATACACTCCAGAAGTAAGACATTATTTCTGATACCAGTTCACTGACCAGAGCTGGTTACATGACACCACACTGCTTAATTGGTGAAAGACTGGGGAATTTAGAAGAGCAAATGGAAGGTACCTACCATAGCTCTGTACCTAAGGATTCAATGGTATTTTCTAAAATTATAGGAGTCACAGGGACACTGCTTTTTGTCTCTTTTGTTCATTTATATACCCAAAGAGCTTAGAACAGTGCCTGATGCATAGTCCAGTAGTCATGTATGGATGTAAGAGTTTGGTCAAAAAAAGGCTGAGCGCTGAAGAATTGATGCTTTTGAATTGTGGTGCTGGAAAAGACTTTTGAGATTCCCCTGGACAGCAATGAAATCAAACCAGTTAATCCTAAAGGAAATCAACCCTGAATATTCTTTGGAAGGACTGATGCTTAAGCTGAAGCTCCAATACTTAGGCCACCTGATGCAGAAAGCCAACTCGTTGTAAAAGACCCTGATACTGGGAAAGATTCAAGGCGGGAGGAGAAGAGGACAACAGAGATGGTTGGATGGCATCATTGACTCAATGGACAAAAGTTTGCACAAACTCTGGGAGACAGTGAAGGACAAGGAAGCCTGGTGCACTGCAATCCATGGGGTCACAAAGAGTCAGACACGACTGAGTGACTGAACAACAACCACAATACATGGGCAACATTGAAGAACTACTTACTAATTGAATTAATTCATGTAGAGAGAGCTGCCTGGCAAATCCCACGGACGGAGGAGGCAGGTTGGCTGCAGTCCATGGGGTCGCTAAGAGTCAGACACGACTGAGCGACTTCCTTTTCACTTTTCACTTTCATCCATTGGAGAAGGAAATGGCAACCCACTCCAGTGTTCTTGCCTGGAGAATCCCAGGGACGGGGGAGCCTGGCGGGCTGCCTTCTATGGAGTCGCACAGAGTCGGACACGACTGAAGTGACTTAGCAGCAGCAGCAGACAGAGCTGCAACTATAGTTATTTTTATTATTATTTGTGATCAGTGGGTACTGTGGCTCTGGGCCTCATTCCTGATCATCTGGAACAGAAACTGACCCAAATTCCTTGGTGGCTAATCATTCTTATTCAAGACATAGCATGTTAAGAAGAGCATACCACAGTGCTTAGGAGCATAGATTATTACTGTTTTACTTTTGATGTACTTGGTTGTTTTTCAAGCAATATTCATCTGTTAAAAAATATGTACAGAGTTTAAAATGTCAGTGGAATTTAACAGTTAAACAAGTTATGTTTGGATCTGTTTAAATGGCCTTGGGCAAATCACTTATCTGTCCTTTGTTTTGCTGTAAACACTGTATTCAATAATACAGAGATAATGTGGTGTATTTGAAAGAACTGTTTTGAGAATTAAATTAGATAATGTACATAAATGTCTATAGGAGGCATACAATAAGCAATAGCGGAGAGAAACGAAAAAAAAAAAAGGGGGGGGTGATGGTAACTCTCGATGTAATCTTGCTTGTGTCAAGGCTTTCTGTTCAGTTATGGCCAAGGAAACCACTTTATCCTGATTTGATTCTGTTTCTGCCTCTGATCCTTTTATAGTGAGAAACCAGTTATATCTCCACTTTCAAAATCAGATCCAATTAACATCTACCAGGGACATATGATATTATTGTGCTCAGGTGCAAGCATTAGAACCTCCTGTTTCCAATAATGGCTTGAACAAATTGAGTTCATTTTTCTCTCACACTAAAGAACTCCAGAGGTTGATAGTCCTGGGCTCACAAAGTCATCAGAGACCTGGACTTTTCAGCTTTGGACTTGACCATCTCTAGGGTCTGTTTACAACCCTGTTTACAACAGGACCACTAGGACTCCAACCATGAAGTCTATGTTGCAGGAAGGAAGAAAGGAAATGACAAAGGGATAGAACTCCTTTTAAAATCAAGCTGGAAGCCCTTGCTGATACTGTCCATTTGCATTTCATTGACCGCCCCCTCCTTGGCTACATGGAAAGGTAGAAAATGGAGTTTTAATTTAGTTCTTCGTTGCTCTTTTTCTATACCCAAATTATTTTACTATTAGTAAGGAAGAATGGAAGCGTGAATTTGGGGTGGGTTACATCTTTGCTGTGAGTGACTGTTCTTTTAAATGAGTTTCTGACTATTTATCAACCCCGTCCTCTGTGGTGGGTACTGTGGCTGCAGAAGTGACTGTGGCAGACATCCCCTGCCGTACTGTGAGCCAAGAAGAGGGAAGATCCAGGCCACGTGAAACAGGCTCTGGAGGTGTGAAGCCAAGATGCAAAGACCAGAAGTGAAGTACCAGCAGAGTCAGAAGCCAAGAGCTAAGCTACTTAGGAAGCCTAGTGTTACAGGGGAGAGTACAGAATCTTGGCCTATAAAGAAATTTCATGCACTTTTCCTAATCTTAAATTCCCTATCCTAAATCCTACAGTGTTCCCCTGCCCCCAGGATGAATTGCAATGATGAATCTAATATTTTTTTTATTGCCAACTATGGTTTTGTGGTAGACTGGGTTAATGTTCCCAATCCTTCATTCCTTCTCTGTAGGGGAGTTATATGGGCACAACCTCTTCCAAGTAATTTTCAGTGCCTCTTACCAGACTAGGGAGACTGTTTTGCCTACTCCAGGGATGGGTTTGGCCATGTGACTTCTTTTGGCCAATGGGATGACAGCAGATGTAATGTGAGTAGAAGTCATTAAGTATGTTTATGTGGTTTGCCTCATCCTCTTATGCTTGTGCCATCCACCATAGGAAGAACATACCCCAGGTAGCTGTTGGTCACAGAATGAGGATACATGTCGAGCAGATGTGAACATACATATAAGCCAAGATCCAAGTCCACTCAATCAGAGCAGAATTATAGCCAACCCATAGAGTTGAAAAGCAAACTTGTTGTAAGTAACTGAAATTTGAAGTTGTTTATTGCTATGCTATGCTATGCTAAGTCACTTCAGTCGTGTCCGACTCTGTGTGACCCCATAGATGGCAGCCCACCAGGCTCCGCCATCCCTGGGATTCTCCAGGCAAGAATACTGGAGTGGGTTGCCATTTCCTTCTCCAATGCATGAAAGAGAAAAGTGAAAGTGAAGTCGCTCAGTTGTGTCTGACTCTTAGTGACCCCATGGACTGCAGCCTACCAGGCTCCTCTGTCCATGGATTTTCCAGGCAAGAGTACTGGAGTGGGGTGCCATTGCCTTCTCTGGAAGTTGTTTATTACATAGGGTAATTATAATATACAATGCTCTTTTTTCTTTTCATATCTAATTGAATGCATACCACAATCATGCACATTGCATTATTAATAATTTTAGAGACAAGGAACTAAGATTATTATAAGTTATATAGTTTAACTGAGGGCATAGAGCTAAATTTAGAAAAGTCAGAAATACATCAATACTTGTTAGCCTTTAGACTTAGAACTTTCTAGCTTCCTGACTTACCCCTTCTAGAAATTCTGTCCATGTTTTTCTCATGAAGCTGTTATGATATTCTCATGAAAGAATGTACTGAAAATATATTTGTCCTACATACAAAACCTGCTCCAGTTCTCAGTGCTGAGTTTCAAGTGTGTCTAAATCTGTGCCTGGTGTTAGTGATGAGGCTATAACACAGGCCTGGCTAATCAGAACACTGGAAAACTCTGGCTAAACTCTAGATGGAAATATAGCTGAAGCCAGATCAATCAAAAACCTAAAACCATCTACAAAGAGCCAGTTCTTCTTTCTGAGATAGTGGGTACTAAGGCCCTGGTAAGTCTAAGGTGGATAAGGGCCATCTTTGCCACCACAGGAGAAAAATCTGTTACACGGAAGAAACCACAGTTGAGAGACTACACTCCAGAGAGATACAAAACCAAAAAAGTTGTGAAAACATCAGCTGAATCTCTTGATCTGGTCATACATGGAGTTGTATCTGTCCTGCTATGTCCTGCTATGGTAGATATCATGTAAATTTCCTATTTTTGTATGTTGCAGTTGAGAAAACTATACAGATAAATTGTCAACAAATGAAAGTATCATATAAGCACAGATTTATAAATTATGCTTTTCTTAATTTTGGCCAATGAAAAAAATAGCAGGAGTGAGGGGGAGATATATTCTATTGAGGGCATTAAACATCTTGTGAGTCAAGGACCTTGCTTTTGACTTAAAGAAAATGTCCTTGGTAACACATTCTTTAGCTACTGTTTAGTACCATCTGCCTCTTAAAATTATTAGCTGTATAGGCTAATTAAAGGGTTGATATTGCTAGAAACTGATTAATCAGAAAGTCTTTGTTCTCGAATTTTGCTTATCTTTGGAGAGCAACAAAAGTGTTTTTCTGTGGCAAAGTTAACCTTTAGCTCATCATCCCTTTCCTACATCTCAAAAAACAAACAAACAAAAAACCTGACTACCATTGTTTTCAAACATATAAATAGAGACTTTATTTTGTCTGTATTATGTTTTAAACCTTTCTGCAGTGTGCAGCTCAGTGATCTTGAGTAAGCCAAAGCTGACTTTGTGCATGAGGAAAACATTGTGTATTACTGGTAAAACATTTTCTATTCTCTTAATTTCACATACCATAGAGCTGGTTATGAAAGGATGGCAGATGATTTGATGCTCTCTTCTTTCTGATTTGAGACAACCTACTTCTACCCAGCTTTGCCTTTCAGAGCTCGTTGTTCTATATGAAACCTCTTTATGAAGTCCATGGTGGCTCAGACGGTAGAAGCATCTGTCTACAATGAGAGAGACCCGGGTTCGATCCCTGAGTCAGGAAGACCCTTGGAGAAGGAAATGGTAACCCACTCCAGTACTCTTGCCTGGAAAATCCCATGGACGGAGATGCCTACAGTCCATGGGATCGCAAATAGTCAGACGTGACTGAGCGGCTTCATTTTCACTTTATCCATCTGTCATGTATTGCCAAGAAGTGGAGGCTGTGGTGGAGGAAAGCAGGGTGTGCTAATTATCAGAGAGAAGATACCAGCATCCAGCTAACATTATTTACTGGAATTGCTTTGGACCACTGAGAAAATTGGGCTGAAGTATTTCTATAAATCAAGAGAGAGCAGGAGGGCCTGGAAGAGAACCTAGAATCAGAGAAATGGCAGAGAGAGCAATAATTTCAAATACATGAGAATTTACACTTTTGAGTCATCATGAAAAAATGATAAGAGTTAGATGTATAAAAAGAGGGTTTGGTTTAATACTATTGATTTATAACCTAAATCACCGAGTCCTGTCTGACTCTCTGTGACACCATGGACTGCAGCCCGCCAGGCTCCTCTCTCCATAGGGATTCTCCAGGCAAGAATACTGGGGTGGGTTGCCATGTCCTTCTCCAGGGTATCTTCCCCATTCAGGGATCGAACCCAGGTCTCCCACATTGCAGGTGGATTTGTTACCAGCTGAGCTACCAGGGAAGCCCCATAAAAAAAAGGGTTTGGATTAATACAATTATAATCCAAAACGCAGAGCTAATAATATGGGCAGCCAAGATGCAAACTTGGGTTTGCCTGATACCAGCACATTTGTACTCGAATGCTGAGTCAGATGTATTTTCAAGTGAGTGTGTTTCTTTCCCTTGGTTTGATCTCTTTGCAACAAAGATTTGAAACAATGGACCAGTGTTACAGCTCAAGATTTTATTTTAGCTCAAGAGGTGAGGGCAGGCCGACCCCAAAGGAGTGGCCTCAACCCCACTTGTCTTCCCTTTTTTATACTTTTTATCTCCTCCTCCTGGAACCTGCCCTGTGCAAAACAGGGCTTGTACCTACTGTTGATGAGGAAGGAAGTATGTTTTTTCTCACCAGAGGTTCCCACTCCAGTCTTCAGAATTTTCTGTCATCCTCTTTTCACGGGCTTTTCCCTTTCTTTGTCTGCCTTTTAGCTGCCGCAACTGCCATTTTGAACTTTTTCCTCTATTCTAACTACCTAACTCATGTATATATTATTAATAGTACTATGGATTTGGAATGGCAATAGTGATTCAGAATACTTTAAGTTAAAGCCTTTTAGACATTTATACTTATTTTTCATATTTGTCATTGTATTATCTAGGATATACCTCTTTAAGTACTTACTATCTTTGAAAATGTAATTTATGTGGTCACCATTATGAAGATGAAATGCTGCTGCTGCTGATGATTCCTATGCTGATCACCCATATTCCCTTCATATATTAATAAGTAACTGCTGTGCCCGAGTTCTACTGTCTCTGGGTGTTTAGTATACAGAGGTGAACTCAATGGACAGAAATATCTGCCTACAGGGAACCTACATTCTAGTATGGAAAGAAAGACAATAACCAAATAAATAAGTACATTATGATATGTTAGGCTAGAATAATTTTATGGAGAAAAACCACACAGCATGTCATCGTGTTGTTAGACAAAGGCTTCAATTCCCACCTATTCTTGGTGCAAATGGTAGGATTTTACTTGCTGCCCCTCACAGTTTAGGCTCATACATTGTCTGCCAAGTGATCTGTGTTGCTTCCAGTCCAGCACATTCAAGTGCATAACACAAATCCCCAGGACTTTGGTCTTCCTCTTGCAGAGGAATCAGCAAAGGTCAAAGTGATCACACCCTATTGTCTTGGGTTCTTGAGCAACCAGAGTCAACCTTGACACACAAATAGAATGAAAGAGAAATAAAACTTGTTATTTAATCCATTAATGCCTGAAGTTCTTTATTTTCCTTTTTTTGTTTAACCTTTCAAGACCAAGAATATTTTGATTGATGCATCTTATATTAAAGACACTATACAAAGCATATTATATATGTTACAGAATTTAATTTCTATAATAATCTTGTGCAATATGCATTATTTCCATTTCATATAAATATTAAGCATATTCCACAGAACTCAGATTATCTATTGCTGTATAGTAAACAAGTCTAAAACCTAGTGACTTAAAACAATTTACTCTTCTCTTTTAAGGCTCTTTTATCCCGTATCTCTTAAGCATCCTATATCTCACAGTTACCACCGTAGGGTAGTTCTTGATCAGGGTCTCTCAGACCTTGACTGAGGCTGCAGTCATCTAAAGGCTTGACTTAGCTGAATATCCAAGATGGCTCATGCACATGATTGGAAATTGATGCTTATCTGGGGACAGGAGACCAACAATTGTCATCAGCTGAAAATCTCACACCTGTGACTTCTTTATGAGACTTGGACTTTTAAGCATGAGTTGTTTGAAGGAGCATTCCAGAGGCATGGGCAGAAGCTTTAGGTTTTATTAGAACCTAACCTTTTATATGGGCTTCCCAAGTAGTTCAGTGGGTAAAGACTCCACCTGCAATGCAGGTGATATCAATTTGATCCCTGGGTTGGGAAGATCCCCTGGAGGAGGGCATGGCAACCCACTCAGTACTCTTGCCTGGATAATCTCATGGACAGAGGAGCCTGGCAGGCTACAGTCCATACAGTTGCAAAGAGTCCAACATAACTGAAGTGACTGAACACACACACATGCAACTTGTGCATTCAAGAATGTCACTTTCACCACATTCTATGAGTAGAGCACGTCACTAAGGCCAGCTCAGATTTAAGGGGAGGAGAATTATACCTAAGTCTTGATATGAGAAAAGTAATGCGTGATAGTTTTTGGAGTCTTATGTGTTATATGCTATGTATAAGATACAATCTCATTCAATGGTTTTCTTAAAATATGCAAGTGTTTAAAATACCACATTTAATTATGAAACTAATCCACTAGTGGAGGTGGAGGTTGAAGCTGGACAGAGCATGGTATTTAAATACTATGTGTAGATCAAGATTGGTTGGATTATGTGTGAAAAATCAGCCCCAAACCACAGAGACTTAACACAATGCACTTACTTCTTGTTCACACTGCATGGACAAAGTTGGTCAGGCGGGAGCGTGCCTATTGTAGCTGCTCAGGCGTTTGGAGGGATGGGGTTTCATCTCATGAGACTCTACCTTTAGATGCGTTTTTGGTGTCAATGTAGCAGAAGAGGAAAACAGCACATTGCATTCTGGATCTTAAAGCTTCCACCCAGGAGTGTTTACACATCATTTTTCTTATATCCTTATTGTCCAAAGCAAGTCATGTGGCCCTGCCCATATCCATGCCATGTGCCCAAAAGGAGTAGCAGAATAGTTTGAAATTGTTCTAATACCACTATACTTTGTCATCTGAATTTCTATACAGTTAGGCCAGATTGAATTTGGAGAAAACATGGAAACTGGAAACAACTTGGGTTCCACAACTCCTTCGATGCTTAATAGTTTGCAAAGGTTGTTACCTTTGCTGATAATAGGCCAAATAATTATATTCGTATATGATATATAATTTTAGAGTATGACACTTTCACATAGTTTCTGATTTTTTTTTTTTTACATTTCAATTTAAGTAGTGCAATTATTTGCTCAGGTTTGTTAGCCAAAAAGTAAAGGGTCACAAAATAAAATATTGGCTTAAGGTTGCTTTACACAGTTTTTTGGCCTTTGAACTGGTCACTTCCTTCTATACCAAGGATTTTGTACTAGGAGTCTTTGTAAGTGTTCAAAGTATCCCACCAAGCACATAAAACTGCAGCACTGTGTGTATGAGTGTGAGAGTGTGTGTGTGTGTGTTCTTGAGTGGTTTAGAGTCACTCTACCATACCATGTTGTCAGCGATTAATAGGTAGATGGATGTTTGAGATTGAAATGCTATCGATTGACCTGGTCCCTACAGATGGAATCTGTCTTAATTTTGAAAAGTTGATGTGAAGTTCAACACAGGACTTTGTGGGCTTCCTGGACCTGCTTGCTTAAAGGTTTCACACTTGGACTCCTCGCTGACTCATTTCTCTTGTCTCTTGTCTGGGCTGTGAAAATTGAGGATGCCTTCACAGGAAGCAATGGACAAGAAGTTTCATGTTGTTGGTGCCAAGCGCTTCATTTCCAGCATGGCTCCCATCTCAGTGGATGGAAGAGCTTCCTGATGGCTCAGCCCAGAGAAGCTCTTACAAATACACAGGGTCTTGCCCACTGATCTCAGTTTACTAGCTTTTTTCCATTAAGTAGTTTTTTTTTATTATTATTTAAAAATTTTTTTACACTTATAAGAACCTTTCACTTTAGTTTGCAAAATGATGATTTGTATGTGTCTAAGATGCTATATCATGGGGTTAAGGTCACTTTCATTCTACAGTCATTTAGAGAATACTCACTTTATTCAATATAGCAACACAAAAACTGACAAACATAAGGCATGGGCCATGCTGGTCTTGCATGCAAGCAAGGAATCTAAACATCAGTATCGATAAATACATATGATACTGAGGAGTCAAAAAGGCTGAGTTTAAAACCTTTTTCTGCCAGGTCTATGATCTAACTTGTTTAAGTCTCAGTGATTTCAGCTATAAAGGTGGTAAAAGTGAGAACTAACAGACAGCTATTGTGAGGATTTCATAAAATAATGCCTACAAAATATCATTTAAAATTAAGGGTAACACAGGTTAAAATACACAGATGAGAGGGAGTACTGCGCCTATTCAGGGAGTAAATTTTCAGTATAATAAAGTAACTATAAGGAGACTGGAAGAGTGAAAGGAGAGAGAGAAACTGGTCTTACTCTGAACTCAAAGGAAAATGAAAAAAGTTTGAGAAAAGATTAGAAAGAATACAATTAAATTTTTAAAACGGTTTTTAATTTGAAATAATTTAGGACTTGAAAAGAATTTGCGAGAAGAGTACAAAGTTTCAACGTCCTTCACCAAGCTTCTCCCAGTGGTAACATTCTATGCGGTCAGTCAGTGTCAGTCCTTTGGTTGTGTTGAACTCTGTGACCCCATGGACAGAGGACCCCAAGTTCCTCTGTCCATGGAATTATCCAGGCAAAGATACTAGAATGGGTTACCATTTCCTCCTCAGTGTAATCTTCCTGACCTAGGGATCGAACTCTAGTGTCCTGTATTGGCAGGTGGTTTCTTTACCATATAAGCCCTGGGAAGCCAACATTTTATGTAACTACAGTGCGATATCAAAACCAGGAAACAGACTGACTCAATACTATTAAATAAATCACAGACTTTATTTGGAGCCCACTGGTTTTTATGTGCACTTCTCTCTCTCTTTGGTATGTATTACTTTGCAATTTTATCACATACAACAATTATTATAACCACCACCAAAATCGGGATACAAAAATATCTGTTCTGTCACTACAAAGAAACTGCATATGGCCCTTGAGATCTATCCACGTCACTCACTGTGTCATTGGCTCATTTGTAAGACTGAATAATATTCTATGGTGTGGATGTACCATAGTTTATCTATTCATTCCTCTATTGAAAGGAAGACACTGGGGTAGTTTCTCGTTTTCAATTCAGTTCAGTCGATCAGTCGTGTCCGACTCTTTGCGACCCCATGACCCTCAGCATGCCAGGCCTCCCTGTCCATCACCAACTCCTGGAGTCCACCCAAACCCATGTCGATTGAGTTGATGATGCCATCCAACCATCTCATCCTCTTCGTTCCCTTCTCCTCCTGCCCTCAATTTTTCCCAGCGTCAGGGTCTTTTCCAATGAGTCAGCTCTTTGCATCAGGTGGCCAAAGTTTTGGAGTTTCAGCTTCAACATCAGTCCTTCCAATGAACACCCAGGACGAATTTCCTTTAGGATGGACTGGTTGGACCTCCTTGCAGTCCAAGGGACTTTCAAGACTCTTCTCCAACACCACAGTTCAAAAGCATCAATTCTTTGGAGCTCAGCTTTCTTCATAGTCCAACTCTCACATCCATACATGACTACTGGAAAAACCATAGCCTTGACTAGACGGACCTTTGTTGGCAAAGTAATGTCCCTGCTTTTTAATATGCTGTCTAGGTTGGTCATAACTTTCCTTCCAAGGAGTAAGCGTTTCTCATTTTAGGTTATTACAAATAAAGCCACCATTAACATTCATTTACAGGTTTCTTGTGTGGATATAACTTAATCTTATTTTAGTAAGATAATGAGGGGAAAATGCTTAGTCTTTTGAAGAGACAGATCTTCAAGGATAAGAAAAACAATCCATGTCATTGTATACTAATTATTTCCACAATGGAGCTTTGAATTACGGCAGCAGCAACGGGGATAGAAAGTACTTGGGACAGGGCCATTAACCGTGCAGAATTAACTGGTCTAGTACTCTTGCCTGGAAAATCTCATGGACGGAGGAGCCTAGTAGGCTGCAGTCCATGGGGTCGCTAAGAGTCGGACACGACTGAGCGACTTCACTTTGACTTTTCACTTTCATGCATTGGAGAAGGAAATGGCAACCCACTCCAGTGTTCTTGCCTGGAGAATCCCAGGGACAGAGGAGCCTGGTGGGCTGCCGTCTATGGGGTCGCACAGAGTCAGACATGACTGAAGCTGCTTAGCAGCAGCAGCAGAAATCCCTTAGATGTGAGTGGTGGTAATTTGGATAGGATGTAGACAAAGGTAGCTGTAACATTTTGAGTCTGAGGATTTGATGACAAGTTTGTGTAGGCAGAATGAGGAGCAAATGTTGACACTACTTAAAATGAGAGTAAGGGGCATCTTTGGGGCAAGGTCTACAGGCATGTGGAGAACTGAACTGAGTGCTGAGCAGTGAAGTCGGTGTTGACAGCATAAATATATGAGTCATCATGATGCAGGGGGTGGATGCAGCCACGGTTGTAGAGAAGTTTGTACGGGGAAGAGAGGCAAACATTACAATAGGAAAATATGAAATACAATTTCAGCACAACTCTTTTTATCCCAGATTACAGAAAGAATCTCTAGATTCAACGTACTCAATCCCCAATTTGTGTTCTGTGAAAGCCTACAATTCTCTCCAATGTTCCCATAAAATTCTCAAGGGCATATTTTGTCATGATCGCCTCTGACATATGGCTATGTTTCCACTCGAAGTGTTTCTGTTTGACAGTTAACTCAGGTCGACAGTCAAACTTCTGTTGATCCCACCAACCACATAAATCAAACAGAAATTGAGCAATCAAACAAACAAAACCAACAAGGTGAATAGCAAAACTTGTATACAAAACAGTCAATATCCACTTAATAAATATTAACTCATCTCTTGCCATAATGGTCAAGTAATTCATTTAGTTATTTTGAGTAATAAAATCATTTAAGTTAATAAAAGAGTAAGTGAACAGAAGTTTTAATTTCCCTCAGCACTTGAGATTCACAGTTTTACTCCAAGTTAATATTTTTATCAGGTTTTGGGGCTTTTAGGGGGCCTTATTATTTTGGGGAACTGGGAACAGGATGATTTGTATCAAATAGTGATTCATAATTAACTATATTTGTGACATATGGGAAAGGCATTGAATTAGTAAGAGTCTCAGTTTCCTCATCTTTTTTTTTTTTTCTCTCACATACTGAAGTATGAGGAAGTCATTCTGGCTTGTGCTTGAAACTGTTAGTTGCTCAGTTGTATCTGACTCTTTGTGATCCGTGAACCATAGACTGCCAGGCTCCTTTGTCCATAGAATGCCCCAGGCAAAAATACTGGAGTGGGTTGTTATTTCCTTTTCCACAGGATCTTCCTGACCCAGGGACTAAAGCTGGATCTCCTGCATTGCAGCAGATTCTTTACTGTCTGAGCCACCGGGAAAGCCCACACAAATGTTGCCTGTGTGCAGATGTGCTCAGTTCTAACCAGCTCTTTGAGATTCTATGGGCTATAGCCTGCCTGGCTCCTCTGTTGATGGAATTTTCCAGGCAAGAATATGGGAGTAGGTTGCCATTTGCTCCTCCAGAGGATCTTCCTGACACAGGGATCGAACTCACACTTCTTATGTCTCCTGCATTGGCAGGCAGATTCTTTACCACTGCACCATCTGGGAAGCCCCCTCATTTTTGAAATAATTCTATCTAAATAATTTTATCTAAAGATTACTTTGATACAGAAAAGTTGGAGAATCAGAAATGTCCACAAATGTTAGTCATTCTTATCATGACTAGCAGGTTTGTTTTAATTCCTTCATTAATTTACTCCAGAACTGCTTACAGCGTACCTGCTACATTATAAAACACAATGGTGGTCATGCACCTTTCTGGCTCAAAACACTTTTATGACATCCCATATACCTCAAAATCAGGTAAAACTTCTTCATCACGACTTGTAGGGCCACTTCTCATCTGGCCCATGTCTATCGAACTAGCCGTTCTCTAAGACCAGCCCATAAAGCCAACTTTCAACACGCTGCTCCTTCTTCCTGGAATCTTGCTCCCTGCTTCCTCACCTTATCTGCCAGGGTACCGCTTCATCTTTCCTACATCTATGAAACATCTTTACTGAGGCCTTTGCTTGTGTTCCTATACTAAGGTTTAGTTTTCTCTGACAGAGTATATGTCGTTCTTTATTTCAATTTCTTGCTTAGTTTGGTGTCTACACACAGTTCTTCAGTTCAGTTCAGTCGATCAGTCATGTCCAACCCTTTGCGACCCCATGGACTGCAGCACACCAGGCCTCCCTGTCCATCACCAACTCCTGGAGTTTACTCAAATTCATCTTCATTGAGTCAGTGATACCATCTAACAATCTTATCCACTGTTGTCCCCCTCTCCTCCTGCCTTCAATCTTTCCCAGCATCAGGCTCTTTTCAAATGGGTCAGATGTTCTCATCAGGTGGTCAAAGTATTGGAGTTTCAGCTTCAACATCAGTCCTTCCAATGAACATTCAGGAGTGATCTCCTTTAGGGTGGACTGGTTGAATCTCTTTGGAGTCCAAGGGATTTTCAAGAGTCTTCTCCAACAGCACAGTTCAAAAGCGTCAATTCTTTGGTGCTCAGCTTTCTTTACAGTCCAACTCTCACATCCATACATGACTACTGGAAAAACCATAGCCTTGACTAGATGGACCTTTGTTGGCAAAGTAATGTCTCTGCTTTTTAATATGCTATCTAGGTTCGTCATAACTTTTCTTCCAAGGAGAAAGCATCTATTTATTTCATGATGGCAATCACCATCTGCAATGATTTTGGAGCCCAAGAAAATAAAGTGTGCCACTCTTTCCCCTGTTTCTTGATCTATTTGACATGAAGTGATGGGACCAGATGCCATGATCTTAGTTTTCTGAATGCTGAGTTTTGAGCCAGCTTTTTCACTCTCCTCTTTCACTTTCATCAAGATACTCTTTAGTTCTTCACTTTCTGCCATAAGAGTGGTGTAATCTGCATATGTGAGGTTATTGATATTTCTCCCAGCAATCTTGATTCCAGCTTGTGCTTCTTCCAGCCCAGCGTTTCTCATGATGTACTCTTCATATAAGTTAAATAAGCAGGGTGATAATATACAGCCTTGACATACTCCTTTTCCTATTTGGAACCAGTCTGTTGTTCCATGTGCAGTTCTAACTGTTGCTTCCTGACCTGCATATAGGTTTCTCAAGAGGCAAGTCAGGTGGTCTGGTATTCCCATCTCTTTCAGAATTTTCCACAGTTTGTTGTGATCCACACAGTCAAAGGCTTTGGCATAGTCAATAAAGCAGAAATAAATAGTTTTTCTGGAACTCTCTTGCTTTATCCATGATCCAGTGGATGTGGGCAATTTGATCTCTGTTTCCTCTGCCTTTTCTAAAATCAGCTTGAACATCTGGAAGTTCATGATCCATGTATTGTTGAAGCCTGGCTTGGAGAATTTTGAGCCTTACTTTACTAGTGTGTGAGATGAGTGTAATTGTGCAGTAGTTTGAGCATTCTTTGGCATTGCCTTCCTTTGGGGTTGGAATGAAAACTGACCTTTTCCAGTCCTGTGGCCCCTGCTGTTTTCCAAATTTGCTGGCATATTGAGTGCAGCACTTTCACAGCATCACCTTGTAGGATTTGAATTCGCTCAACTGGAATTCCATCATCTCCATTAGCTTTGTTCATAGTGATGCTTCCTAAGGACCTCTTGACTTCACATTCTAGGATGTCTGCCTCTAGGTGAGTGATCACACCATCGTAATTATCTGGGTCGTGAAGATCTTTTTTGTATAGTTCTTCTGTGTACACTTGCCACATCTTCATAATATCTTCTGCTTCTGTTAGGTCCATACAATTTCTGTTGTTTATTGAGCCCGTCTTTGCATGAAATATTCCCTTGGTATCTCTAATTATCTTGGAGAGATCTCTAGTCTTTTGCATTCTATTGTTTTCCTCTATTTCTTTGCATTGACTCCTGAGGGAGGCTTTCTTATCTCTCCTTGTTATTCTTTGGAACTCTGCATTCAAATGGGTATATCTTTCCTTTTCTCCTTTGTTTTTAGCTTCTCTTCTTTTCACAGCTGTTTGTAAGGTCTCCTTAGACAACCATTTTGCTTTTTTGCATTTCTTTTTTTGGGGCATGATCTTGATCCCTGTCTCCTGTACAATGTCATGTATCTCCAACCATAGTTCATCAGGCACTCTATCAGATCTAGTCCCTTAAATCTATTTCTCACTTCCATTGTATAATCATTAGGGATCTGATTTAGGTCATATCTGAATGGTCTAGTGGTCTTCCCTACTTTCTTTAATTTAAGTCTGAATTTGGTAATGAGTTCATAATGTGAGCCACAATGAGCTCCCCGTCTTGCTTTTGCTAACTGTATAGAGCTTCTCCATCTTTGGTTGCAAAGAATATAATCAATCTGATTTTGGGTTATGGTGGAGAGTTCTGACAAAATACGGTCAACTGGAGGAGGGAATGGCAAACCACTTCAGCATTCTTGCCTTGAGAACCCCATAAGCAGTAGGAAAAGGCAAAAAGACACGGCACTGAAAGAGGAACTCCCCAGGTCAGTAGGTGCCCAATATGCTACTGGAGATCAATGGAGAAATAACTCCATAAAGAATGAAGGGATGGAGCCAAAGGAAAAACAATACCCTGAGGATATGACTGGTGATGGTAGCAAGGTCTGCTGCTGTAAAGAGCAATACTGCATAGGAATCTGGCATGTTAGATCCATGAATCAAGGCAAATTGGAAGTAATCAAACAGGAGATGGCAAGAGTGAACGTTGACATTCTAGGAATCAGTGAACTAAAATGGACTGGAATGGGTGAATTTAACTCAGATGACCATTATATCTACTACTGTGGGCAAAAATCCTTTAGAAGAAATGGAGTAGCCATTATAGTCAACAAAAGAGTCTGAAATGCAGTATTTAATGCAGTCTTAAAAACAACAGAATGATCTCTGTTTGTTTCCAAGGCAAACCATTCAATATCATGGTAATCCAAGTCTATGCACTGACCAGTAATGCTAAAGAAGCTGAAGTTGAAAGGTTCCATGAGGACCTACAAGACTTTCTAGAATTAGCACCCCCAAAAGATGTCCTTTTCATTATAGGGGACTGGAATGAAAAACTAGGAAGTCAAGAAACACCTGGAGTAACAGGCAAATTTGACCTTGGTGTACAGAATGAAGCAGGGCAAAGGCTAATAGAGTTCTGCCAAGAGAATGCACTGGTCATAACAAACACCCTCTTAAAACAACACAAGAGAAGACTCTACACATGGACATCACCAGATGGTCAACAGTATTCTTGTTGACCATCATATCTCTAGTACTTACAAGAGTGTTTATAGGATGAGAATTCACTGTTCATCTCTAGGAGGTATGTAGAGTTAACAAATGAAAGAGACATAGATCCTTTTTTCAAGATGTTTGTAGTCTACTGAATAGATTTCTAAAAGGGAAATTTTTCCTTATTTAATTCTTAGCAGAGTCACAGGTTGAATTTTTGGCTTCCTTTAGAATTATTTGGGTGTCCTCTTAATGGATTTATCTATGTGGTTACTAGGAAACTTACTTTTGACCCTGCAACCATCACAACAGAAATGAACTCTAGGTACAAAGGAGCTAGGTTGACTGTACCTGGTAGAGTCTTGCGATGACAGAGCCCAGAATTATGGGGCGGTGTTTACAATGAAAAGACCCAACACATTTTTATTTGATCTGCACCATCTGAAAAGAAAATTGGAATTATAATTAAAGCAGGAGGAAATGATAACTTAAGCATTGATTTTCCCATAAACGTGCCAACCCTCAGAACACTGGCTGGTCCCTACATTCCCTATACTGCTATGTAACTTCAGATGAATGAAACCTTCTCTTTCAATAAGTCGACTTACACCAGAGTATATAAATTTCAGCTTGTATGCCCTGATGACTCATCTTTATAGCTGAGATACTTCTCAGGGTTTGGATTAAAAGAAGAGATTCTCAGAAATACAAAGAAGTATCCTATTGGGACTAGCAGTTTGCTATAAGAAACACTTTATAGATCTGGCTCCGATAAACATTCAGCCTCATCACTATTTTAGATTTCCCCAGTCTCTTATGGAGCTTAAACACAAAGGAATTACCATTTATCTGTAAAGGTAAAATTTACATTACCTATAATCCTTTCATAAATAGATATATCAACCACCACATTAATACAAAAGTGCAATCCAAAGGCAGAAGGCCATTATATTTGCTTACTGTCAGAAATAAAGCTGCAGTTGCAAGTCATGCATGATTTTAATAAGGTTTGATAATATGCTATCAGCTGGTGAGAGCCATAGATTGAACTCTTATAGATTTTTGCTTCAGCTTCCAAATAATCAATCATGTCAAGATATGAAAATCATTTCATTCTCTTCAGTTGAAAAGAAGATGTGATTTAAAATGTCAGTCCTTGGATATATGAGTAGCATTCCTGTAATCAATCATGTGAAATAAACCATCTTATTTAGTAGCTCATTGTAAGAAGGGAAGCTTTGGGGAAAAAATATAGATAGATAGATAGATACTTTTGCATAATGTAGATGGAGCTCACACATCATATGCATATAAATTACAAAGACAAACCTAAACCTGGATTTTCTCATTTGCTGCTTCTTCTGGATCAGTAATATTAGGGAGGAATAGAATGGATTTGGAAGACCTCAAAGCACAGGGCATGCCAGGACAAAGCGGTTTATTGTGCCTAAGTCCTGGAATTAAGAACTGGATTCAGGTCACTTGATTTTTTTAGAACCATATACTTGAATTCAGTTTAGTTCATCATGATCTTGCTAGGTCAAAAAAGATAAATCTCTAAACTTGAGCCTTAGTTCTCCTCCTCTTTGAGATCAAGTTAATTCCATCTGTTTATACTTGTGTAGTGGGTCAGGTTAGAAAATGGATGTGAATGCTTTGTAAATGGAAACTATGAGGTTGTCTACAAATCTAAGTGGTTATCATCATGGATAGACCACAGAATGTTAAAAGGTACCACCTTACTTCCTGGCAAGCTCTAAGAAAACAGAACAACAGTCTTGGAATATGTCCAGCTAGACTGCATTTAAATTCAGACAAGAGGGACTTACCTACAAAAATTGTCCTTACTCATTTTTTCTTTAAATTGAAATATAATTGATTTATAATACTTTGTTAGTTTTAAGTATATACAGCAAAGGAATTACACACACACACACACACACACACACACATGTTTGTGTACCGGAGAAGGCAATGGCACCCACTCCAGTACTCTTGCCTGGAAAATCCCGTGGACAGAGGAGCTGGTAGGCTGCAGTCCATGGGGTCACACAGAGTTGGACACGGCTGAAGCAACTTAGCAGCAGCAGCATGTTTGTGTATGTAGTTGTGTCCGACGCTTTGCAACCCCATGGACTTTAGCCCACCAGTCCCCTCTGTCCATGAGATTTCTCAGGCAAGAGTACTGGTGTGAGTTGCCATTTCACTCCACTCACTTCCAGAGAGAGAGAGAGAGAGAGAGAGAGAGACATACATATACATACATACATATTCTGATATATACCAAAACACTTTGCATAAGTTATTGTAAGATATTAAATATAGTTCACTGAGCAATATAGTAAATCCTTTTTGCTTATCTATTTTCTGTATAAAATTTGTATCTGTTAATCCCATATTTCTAATATACCCCTTCCCCACTTCTCTTTCCCTTTTGGTACACACAAGTTGTTTTCTATGTTTGTAAATCTGTTTCATATACATATCAGCTTGTATTATTTTTCTGGATTCTGTGAAGAAGTGATATGTAATATTTGTTTTTGTCTGACTTACTTCTCTTAGTAAAATATTCTCTCAACGGTTCCACCATGTTGCTGCAAATGACAATATTTCATTCTTTCTATGGGTGAGATTTCACTGTGTGTATGTTTATATATATATATATATATGTATGTATATGTATATGTGTGTATGTGTATATATATATATATAGGGTTGACCAGAAAGTTTGTTTGGCCTTTTCTGTACAATCTCACAGAAAAAATCTCTCTCTCTATATATATATACATGCACACACATCACATCTTCTTAAGCCAGTTTTCTGTTGTTGGTTGTTTCCATGCCTTGGCTATTGTAAATAGTGTTGATGTAAACACTGAGGTACTTGTATCTTTTCCAGTTAGAGTTTTTGTTCTTTCCAGATATATGCCCAAGAGTGAAATTGCTGGATCATATGGTGCCTCTACTTTTAGTTTTTTAAGGAACCTCCACTGTGGTGGCTCAGACGATAAAGCGTCTGTCTACAATGCAGGAGACCTGGGTTCCATCCCTGGGTCAGGAAGATCCACTGGAGAAGGAAATGACAATCCACTCCAGTACTATTGCCTGGAAAATCCCATGGACAGAGGAGCCTGGTAGGCTACACAGTCCATGGGGTCACAAAGAGTCGGAAACGACTGAGCGACTTCACTTTCACTGTTTTCCAAGCTGGCTGCACCAATTCACATTTCCACAAACAGTGTAGGATGGTTCCCTTTTCCGTACACCCTCTCCAGCACTTATTTGTAGGCTTTTTGATGATGGCCATTCAGACTGTTGTGAGGTGGTACCTCATTGTGGTTTTGATTTGCATTTCTCTAATGTTGAAGCTGAAACTCCAATACTTTGGCCTCCTGATGCAAAGAGCTGACTCATTTGAAAAGACCCTGATGCTGCAAAAGATTGAGGGCAGGAGGAGAAGCAACAACAGAGGATGAGATGGTTGGATGGCATCACTGACTCAATGGACATGAGTTTGAGTAAGCTCCGGGAGATGGTGATGGACAGGGAGGCCTGGCGTGCTGCAGTCCATGGGGTCGCAAAGAGTTGGACACGACTGAGCGACTGAACTGAGCTGAACTGAATGATTAGTTATACTGAGCATCATTTCATGTGACTGTTTGCCCTTTAAAAAAAAATTGGAATATATTTGAGTTATGCCCTTATTATTAATAAGTGAAATATAATTATAGATTTTTCTAATTTGCTGTAAGACTTTAGGCAAGTCACTTATCCTCTCTGAGCTGTCATTTGTCACCTAAGTCAAATGAAAGGTTTGGGTTACATGTTCTCTAAGGTTTTTCTGTAAGCTTGGTGTTTTTTTGAGATTGGACCTTAACCTCAGTAGACATGCAGATCATATCAGAAACATATTCTTTCAACACATAATACAAATTCACAACTTGAGCCAAATCTCTTTAACTTACACAGAATTTGTAAAAATTCCATCAGACTTTGACAGTAAGTATTATTCCTGGTGGGCTGCCATCTATGGGGTTGCACAGAGTCGGACATGACTGAAGCGACTTAGCAGCAGCAGCAGCTATTACAACAACAGGAAACAATATACATAGAGTACTTTTAATAAGCAAAATTATTTTATTTCTGTTAGGTGTAACAAAATTCAACTTTATCACAATAGCCTCTTCCAGGTATAACCCTTTGTGGTTGCTGTTTAGATAGCCGTAGTCAAGCGTGATAGGATAGAAGTCCTTAGGGAACCTACCTATTTTAAAAATTTATTATAAACATACATAATTATTCTGTCAACCATTATGTATAACTAGATATTTTTAATGTGCTTTGGAATATTTGAAAATAGTAAGCAATCTTGATCTGTTTAATATTAACATAATTAACCTCTCTAGGAAAATGAAAGAACTTTCTTAAATTAAGGGAAAGTTCAGTATAGTCCTGTTCTGAATGCTCTTAGTGCCAAAATTCCCAGCTACTGGATACAAAGGAGGTTGATAAAAGGTAATTTAAATTTTTAGAAGCCAAGAGGAGTACATGAAATCACAAACTAAGGCAGTCAGTATAGAGAATATTTGACTTTTGCTACAAGATCCAGAATTTATTTACACACACACACACACACGTGTGCACACACACAATAGTTTAGTTTCCCATCCTCAGCAAATCAAACTTGAAGCTCTAGTTTCTCCTATCTCACCCTGCTATGTGTGTGCTTTGCATATTTCCTGTCTCATTTTGACTGGCTGCCAAAGTTACTCCTATTTTATGAAGCATGGAGAGTGGTATGATAAGAGCTCCTTGTTCCATCATTTCTCTATGCTGGAGAGAGAGATGGCTTTCTCTTTTCCTTCTTGTTCATTAACGATGAACAAAGCTGAGACTAGTTTTTTTTTCCTTGTCTGTCTTAGGAATTTCTCACATTGCTTGACACGCATGTCTATATGATAAAGACTCGCCAGGGCCTTCTTATCCTGCTGGTATGCTTCCTGAGCAGTCTTGGCTCATCAACTGGGAGGAAAAGCTATCTCTGTCTTTTTTGTAGAATAAATATTTAATCTTAAAGGAAAAAGCACTAGGATCTAAGCATCCACTAATCCTGACAGTGTTCTTTTTTCTCTTACATTCAGAATGTGGACTTCAGTTCTAACCCTTTCTACATTCTGTCCCTGAACAGAAAACAGTGTAGAGATTTGTTAAATCTGTGACGGAAGCAAGTTGAGGTTGGTGACTCCACCCCAACATTTCCCCTGTGCTTAGAGTTAGAATTGGTGATTGGAGATCTAGACTCAGCCTTAACTAACTCAAGGTATGATGTCAGCTCACTACTCACTCTCAGCACTTTCTTCACTTGGCTTCCAGGTCACCATAACTCCTGCCTTGTCTTTCAGAGTGCCCTTCCTCAGTCTCTTCTGCTTGTTTCTGTTCATCTCTGGTGCCTCTTATCACTGAAATATGTCAACTGTCTGTCTTTGAAGTCCTGATTTTCCCCTCTCACTCTCCTGGTGATTCCAGTCCTATGGCTTTAAATATATCTCTACTTGGAAGATTGCTCTCACTTTTATATCCAGCACAAGACTCTTTCCTAAATTCCAGATTCACACATCCATTCACATGTTTGACATCTCCACTTAAACACCTAAACGACATTTTGATGGACAAATCTCAAACCAAATTCTGATTTCTCCACAATAATTCCCAACTTTATAAACCACAAATCTACCTTTGTAGTTGTTGGGTATACATCCCTTGGTATTAGTTTTGACTCTTCTTTTTCTCTTACAGCTCACATTCAGTCCATCATCAAACCATGGCATTCAGTCATCAGGAAAGATGGAAATCCCATACTTTCACACCACATTTATAATACCAAGCTCAGCCTCGTCCAAACCACTCACAGGTGGCTACCTGTATTATTAAAGAAACCTCCCAACTGGTTTCTGTTCTTCTGCCCTCATTCCCCTCTATCTGCTTTGAATTTAACAGGTGTCATTCTGTGAGATGTAAGACCTCATGCTGCTTCTTAATCAAACCCCCCTCACCACCCCATGTATTTGTGGCCCATTCGAAAGAAAATCTGAAACCTTTCAATGATTTACAGGGTCCCACACACCACGCCCCTCCCAACCACTTCTCTGAATTTATTTCCTAGGACTTCTTCCTCTCCAGCTCATGCTTTTCCTCCCTCCTTGCAAGTGCCAGGGACAGCCTCTCTTCAGTGCTTTGCTGTTCCTGATCCCTCTCCCTGGATTGTTTTTCTGCTGGATATTCACCTCGCCTGCTCTTCCGTCTCCTTCAGGTCTTTGTGCAGTGGTCCTCTTTCAACGAGACCTTCCTTGACCACTTTATTTAAAACTGCACCATGCCCAGCATTTCCTAACCCCCCTAGAATGCTAACTCCATAGGTGGAAGGATTGCTATCTGTTTTATTTGGGCTTTATCCCCAGTGCTCAGAATAGAGCCCAACAGAAAATTGTTCCTCCTTAAGCATTTTTATTTTTTATTTTTTTGAATTAAGGAGAATAAAAGCTAGACAAGCTATGGTCCCTCTCTTCTCTTATCATGCCACCTCAACTGTCTATAATCATTCCCACTCCTCTGAAAGTTCTTTTACATCCTGAAATATGTTCATGTATTTTGAACCCTCAAGCCCTTTATCTGAACCACTTTATACCCCCCAGTCCCTCATCTGATTGGAGATGTTTTCTTCCACAAGTGACAGGAATTACTGAGGATAAGTTTACAAATGAATGCTTGCTAAGTACTGATTCAGGAAGCCAACGATATAAGTAAGGGCTATGAGAAGGTTGGCTTCGTGATTCTGTTGGCCTGTACCGCACGGTTACAAGACAGGTGCAGCAGCTGCCATTTACACAGCAGCTTTCAGAGACATAAAGCAGTCTTCCACATGAAGCAGACAGGATCTCTGTGCCTCCCTCTAAACAGATAGCTTCTCTGGCGGCTCAGCGGGTAAAGAATCCGCCTGCAATGCAGAAAACACAGGAGATGCGGGCTCAGTCTTTGGGTTGGGAAGATCCTCTGGAGGAAGAAATGGCAACCCACTTCAGTATTCTTGCCTGGAAAATCCCATAGACAGTGGAGCCTGGTTGGCTACAGTCTCTAGGGTCACAAAGAGTCAGGTATGATTGAGAACTCATGTCTCTGCCTAAACAGATAGCAAGAGACTGTTTCTAGAATGCCATTGTCCCTGTGGTAGACTTGGATCCTACACCCAGCCTCTCTGAATCAAAAATAAAACAAAACGGGGTGGAGGGGAGGAAAATAAATTTTTGGTTGGCAGATAGTGTCAGCCTTACCATTTCCCCCTCTCTGACTCCTTTTCCTTCTCGGGTCTGAACTCAGATATCATTTCATGCTGAAAGTCATTTCTGATCAACATTTTCCTATTACAAGTCTGAGATAAATGCTATATACTTCTTAGATTTCACCTGTCTCTGAAGTTTTCTTACAGTAGCATTTTCATTCCACTCTATAAGTCAGCATTCCTTGTATGCCTCCCCCATCTGCACACGCACACACACACACACTCACACTCACAAACACATTATAAGCTCCTGGCTAGAGGAACCAGCATAAGACAAGATTGAGACCTCAGGACAGACTCTACATTTTTCATTTTTCTTGTTCACTTTTGAATTCCAGCATCTAAAACCTATCCATGAAGCGAATGAATACATCCATGAATGATTCTTTTTTTTAATGGAGGGGCTTTCTCTTAATGTCTTTAACATCAGTTTTGTATTAAGTCAGTGTTTCCAGGATTATTTCAATCCATATATCCTAAGCCAATATTTAAACTTTTATCATCCCTGAACTTCCTCTCCTCTTTTTTAAGGACTTGAAAAAGCCCTTAAAACTCACAGTTAAGTAATTTAATGCATGTAACTAAATTCTTAGGTGTCATCTGATCACTGTTCAGCACAAGTAGGGAAATCAGGTAAGGCATAGGCACAACTCTCAGGATGTAGGTAAAGAGATAAAGCTAAATATCATGTGTTTTCAAGTTATCACCACAGATATTCTGTCCTCACTATAAATGGACCAAACTTTCCCTTAGACTAAGCAAAGGCAGGAGTGAGGAATCTCTCTGCCTGTTTTCAAGGACGTGTGTTCAATACTAGTGATGGAGAAAGACAATGTGTTTACCCAGGATACAGGATGATTACCACCAGAGCAGGGAGCAAGCACTCGAGGAGGTTCAGGGTACATGCCCTGGTGACACCTGAGCTCCACCTCCAAACTCTAGTTTACAAATCATGTGTTATCAGGCACATTGGTTCATCGCCCAAGCCTCAGCTTCATTGTCTGTGAAATGGGGATTATACACACTACCTCTACAGGGACTTTTTTGAGCTTCAAATTAGATACTGTGTGCAAAATGATTAGTTCTGTGTTTGGCACGCTCCCTGTTCTCAATGAGTCCTAGAATTTATTATTGTCATTATTATAAACAAGGTGCTATTATATCATAAATATAGAGTAATTGACTATACAAAATTATGCATTAAAGTAATTGTAGCAAATTACTCTAAATCGACGTTTTCCGCTTCTAACAGTTGGCAGCGGTGTACTATTTCTCCTACTTGTGGATCCAGCTATGCAAAGAGCTGGCCCACTGCAGAGTGTGAAACCAACACAACTTTTTACTGGGTCCTGCTTTCTCTGGTTTCTTGTGAATTCGTTACTTCATTTAACTTGCCTCTTTCCAGAGACATGCACTATTGTTTATTTCAGCCTCTCCTTTCTGGTAGTTGTCACTTTGAGGTGAGATTTCAGGAGTTTTAAGTCAGAATACCTTTAGATATAGACGGTGTCTTTGGGTTCAATTGGCACAATCCTGTCATTGTATGGAAGAGAAAATGAACCTTGATGTGATTGGTTTGAAATTGCAGAGCTGTTTAGTAGAGCTAGAGTTGAAACACAGGTCATTGCAATCATATTTACTCCATACCTTATGTTGCCTCCTACCAAATTATTCATGGGAGCAGAGAGTAGAAACGGGGATAGATAGTGCTTTGTGTAAGAATACTGCAGGACCAGGTCATTTTTAGGTATTTCTGACATGCAGGGGGTAAAGATAATATTAGATGGGCAATTGGGTCTTAGATATTCTTGTCATGAACTGTTCTTTTTCCACTTAAGACAGAGTCTGTGCCTCAGTCAGCCATCTATTGAGAACAAATTTTTCTTCTAAGCAGAGAAAGACAGATTCTTTACCATATGAGCCAACAGCAAAGCCCAATGTATGCCCTAAATTAGTCAATTTTACAGTAGGTTAGAAGTTCATAAATGTTATTATAAGAAAGGAAAAATAGAGCAGTGTAAGGGATTAAAAGGGCAAGGGGTGGAGAATTAAGACAGCATTAAATCACGTGGTCATGATGGGTGCTGGGAGGATGCACAGGAGCTCTAGGTATAGTTCCTAGTCTCACAAAACTCCCCTTTAAACATTTTATTTAACACCCTTTTCTGGACAGCTTGTTTCTCAAAAACATGTTTGAAAATAAAGATTACACAAGAAAGCATGCAAATATATATGAATGTGTAACTCATAACTAGAGAAAGGACCTTAAAGATAATCTACTTAATCCTCAAACGGCATGTGAATCTCTTTTATGGCAGCATTATAAGCTTAGATCAAATAATAGGTGAGAACAATTAGAAAGTTCATGAGTCAATGATTTGTTTACACACCTCTTATGAAGGCTAATTATTTGTTAGCTAAAACACAGACTCCATTTTAGTTAGTGAAGCCAGCATAAGAAAGGATTAGCTGAGATCCTGAAACCCTTCTGTGGGAGGAAAACTGGCAAGAAACTAAATGTAATGGCTAAAATTCTAACCTTTGACTTGTTGCCATAAAAGCCTTTAGTAGCCCTAGTCTGTTTGTCTTTCTCTCTCTTACACACACACACACACTCGCATGCACACCCCCCAAGCAGTTAATCAGATCTTTATACAGTAAAGACCTGAGTTGCTTTTTTTTAAACTACCACCCTCATCATATTTAATAGTTCCTAATTTCCAGCCCTAAACTAGACTGGTCTTTAGAGTTGCCACACAGAACACAGGATGCCTAATTGAGTTTGAATTTCTAATAAAAATAATAACCATTTTTCCAGTGGAAGTATGCCCTCAGTGTTGTGTAGAGCACATTTATAACAGAAATCACTTTTTTTTTTTTTGCTTACCAAAGATTCAAATATAACTAGGTATCCTGTATTTATATTTACAGAAATTGGCAATCCTGAGTCTTAGGTTCTCCAGAGAAAATTTTGGCCAGACAGGTTTTTTTTTTTTTTTTTCCCCTTTCTTTGAGCTGTGAACTGTATGGTCAAGTAACCCTGAGAGATAATAGTATATGACTGCCCATGCTTCAAGCATTAATTTATGTATTCATTCATGCAACATTATTTTTTCATAGCACAATGCTACGTAAAAAGGTAAATGTATCTGGTGTAATGGTAAACTAAATAGATCTGAACCTTGCCCTCATTTAACTTACAATATAATAATTAAATTATTGTTATCTATTAGGAAAATACTCCACATGGGGACAGATACCTATATCACCAATATGGGAATGTGTCAATACACAGTGTAAACCAATAATCACTGTGCTAGCATCCTTGGAGAAGGAAATGGCAACCCACTCCAGTGTTCTTGCCTGGAGAATCCCAGGGACAGGGAGCCTGGTGGGCTGCCGTCTATGGGGTCGCACAGACTCGGACACGACTGAAGCGACTTAGCAGCAGCAGTATCCAGTGTGTAAGTGATGGGTGGGAAGTCTTTAAAAGTAGTGTTTTCCAAACACCTGTACTGATTTTGCATCAGTAATGGACACAGTGCATGACATTTTTCAACACTTTGCTTGTCAAACATCGTGCCCAGCATTTCATTTAAAACTCAAAGCAGCACTAAAAGATAAACCCAATTATCATCTCCATGTTACTAATAAGGAAGGTGGGGATGATAAAGTTAAATAAATTGCCCAAATGTGTATAAACAGGATGTGCTAAAACTGAAATTTCAACAGAAATCTGACTGTTCAGAACAGATGCTCTTAACCTCTGTGCTCTGCTATTGAAGAACAACTTAGGAAACCTTCTAAATCGTTTAGATCCCTGAGTTTCTTAATCCATAAGTTTGGAGTAAGATTGAGGAATATATTTTGAACAAGCTCCCTCGGAGAGTCTGATAGCAGCAAGATCTGTATCTCCTCATTATCACAGAAATGCAAATCAAAACCACAATGAGGTACCATCTCACGCAGGTCAGAATGGCTGCTATCAAAAAGTCTACAAACAATAAATGCTGGAGAGGGTGTGGAGAAAAGGGAACCCTCTTATACTGTTGGTGGGAATGCAAACTAGTACAGCCACTATGGAGAACAGTGTGGAGATTCCTTAAAAAACTGGAAATAGAACTGCCTTATGATCCAGCAATCCCAATGCTGGGCATACACACTGAGGAAACCAGAAGGGAAAGAGACACGTGTACCCCAATGTTCATCGCAGCACTGTTTACAATAGCCTGGACATGGAAGAAACCTAGATGTCCATCAGCAGATGAATGGATAAGAAAGCTGTGGTACATATACACGATGGAATATTACTTAGCCATTAAAAAGAATGCATTTGAATAAGTTCTAATGAGGTGGATGAAACTGGAGCCTATTATACAGAGTGAAGTAAGTCAGAAAGAAAAACACCAATACAGTATACTAATGCATATATATGGAATTTAGAAAGTTGGTAATGATGACCCTATATGTGAGACAGCAAAAAAGATACAGATGTAAAGAACAGTCTTTTGGACTCTGGGAGAAGGCGAGGGTGGGATGATTTGAGAGAACATGTATATTCAATGTAGCATTGAAACATGTATATTATCATATGTGAAACAGATCGCCAGTCCAGGTTCGATGCATGAGACAGGGCGCTCAGGGCTGGTGCACTGGGATGACCCTGAGGGATGGGATGGGGAGGGAGGTGGGAGGGGAGTTCAGGATGGGGAACACATGTGCAGCCACGGCTGATTCATGTCAACGTATGGCAAAAACCACTACAATATTGTAAAGTAATTAGCCTCCAATGAAAATAAATTAATTAATTAAAAAAAAAAAAGATCTGTGTCTCGCTGATTTGCACTATTGTTATAACCTAATCTAGCCAAAACAACCTGGAGTACTTTTAAACTGTCAGTTCCTAAGACCCGGGCTGTGGGAGTTTCCTCTTACAAGAAGAAAGGCAGGAATGACGAGAGGTGATGAGAGGCAGGAATGAAGGGCTGAGGAGAGCAAGTCCCCAGCACACATTTGCCCATCCTTTTTCCCAGACTGAATTTCTCCCAGTGCATGAACCCATTCCTCAGGTGACCTGATTCCAGCGTCCCTTCCTCCTGATCATGCACCTCTCCGATTTTGCCAGGTGAGTGACAATTTGGAAGAGACACAGGTTTGATCCCTGGGTCCGGAAGATCCCCTGGAGGATGGCATGGCAACCCACTCCAGTATTCTTGCCTAGAGAATCCCATGGAGAGGGGAGCCTGGCGAGCCACAGTCCATGGGGTCGCTCAGAGTTGGACAAGACTCAGGGACTCGGCCCACACGCAGTGACAGTTTACCACTAAGCCTATGTTCTTTGCAGGCATGGCTTTTCCACAGAAGATTAGAAGGGAACTAGTTTAAAACATCTGGGTTTGGCCTGAAGCATCCATTTCTTTTGCTAGATAGAGAGGCAGCACGCAGAGGAAGGGGCCAGGAGTGGAGACCAATATGGCGGCACTGACCCAGACTCCTAGGAGGAGGTGAGGATGGGTGATGGCAGAACTGGATGTGGCTGATGATGAGGTCCAATGTAGCAGGAGGTTGGGGGTGGGGGACCAACACTCTGATGAGAAAGAAAAGGGAATCAACATTCCTTTGTTTCCTTTCTTTCTCCCCTTCCCTTCCCTCCTTCCCTATCCCTCTTTCCTTCCATCCTTCCTTCCTTGCCTCTGACCCCTCCTCCTTTCCATCTTTCTTCCTTTATCAAAGAAATCTTTGTTAACGTGGTTTATTATTGAAGTGCAATACCTACTCAGAAAAGTGCACAGACCCCGAGTGTACATCCTGATAATTTTTCACAAAGGCAGTACCACCAAGGAGCCAGACCCCAGATGAAGGAGGGGAACCTTATCAGGACACTGAGCTCTGACCCAACCCCCAGGTCCGTCCCTGTCCTCCCCCAGAAGCTCAGCATTGTCTTGATTCTTATCATCAGGTATTATTGTTTTTCTGTTTTTGAACTTTAACTAGAGGCAATGATACTCTGCGTACTGCTTAGCATATGGCTGATGTTGCCCAGTAGTAAGCTTGCGGGATTTGTCAAAATGGTTTCACGTAACAGTAAGTTGTTCTTTTTCATTCGTAAATGCTTCATTCTGGGCATGTATCAAAACGTGTTAATTCTACTAGTTATGGGCATTCAGCTTATTTCCAACTTGGGGATTAAGAGCCCTATGTGGTAGTGCTAATAGCCATTACGAATGGTTATGCTGTGGGCATTCTTAGACCTCTTTCTGGGGAAACATTCCCGTATAGAGCTTTTGGGTATATGACCATGAAAAGAACCGTGAGGTCATAGGGTAAGTATGTTCACTTACAGGAGATACTGCCAGGCACTTTACCAAGGCGCCTGTGTTAATCCACAGCCTACTAGCAGTAAATAAGAGTTGTAGCTACTCTACATTCCCTTTTATTAAGGGTAGATCTCCATTAACCCATACAGTATTATTTACTGAAATGACCATCTTTTCCCTACTGAATTTCTGTTTCACCTTTTCCTTAAGTGAAGTGAAAACATTTACTCAATGCATATCCACTGATACAGTTCTGTATTAAGTCCTGGTAACAGACAGAAGATGTTCATTGAACATGTACTCTGATCTCAGTCCTGTACTGCAAATACCACAGAAACCATCTTTTCTACTCTAGCCTGCGTTCGAGTTGGGGTGATGCATAGTAAATAGGGAGCCACTGAGTGAATCATGTTTCATGGGATGCATAGGAAACGAGAAAAAAGAGAATAACAAAGGCGGCTGTGGTCTTAGAGAATCGAGAAAGAGCTGTATAGTGGGTGAGGTGGGAGAAGGGATCTCTGAGAAGTAAGAGTCAAATGGAGACCTGAAGGAGCATGCCAGCACTTCAAGGACAGACTTTTTATTCTGATGTGAGAAACATCAGCTGTATGGTAGTAGAAGCAGCACCTGACGTGGCTCCTGCTGGGATCTCTCTGCAGGTGAGTGTGGCGGAGAGGTATGAAAGATGCAGGAAGCGGCCTGCCGAGGAGCAACAGGCAAGCCTGGGGTCAGCTAGGGTCTGTGCCTTGCGGTAAAGGTTTCTGTTTTCTTATCAGGGTGCCACGGAGAGCCACTGGTGAGCTTTAATGGACAAAACGACACTCTAACTTACATGGTTTTATAGGAAAAAAAACAACAACAACAAACATTTTTTTGAGGAGGTGAAGCAAAGCAAAAGAAGGACTAGGGATTCTGCAGTGGAAGACTCAGAGTAGGGATAGAGCAGGGCCTGATGGGGACCAAGTATCTCATTCTCAATTTCTCAGCTGAGAGCTTTGTTTTCTATTTGGTGAAGAGCCCCGCCTTTTTCTTGGCTGTAAGGAATCTGAGCATTGGCAGTCCCTTCCAACCAATCTGGTAGGTCATTCCATATGATCCTGTCATCTTACCTATTTGTTCACTGTGCTAAATCCTGCCTCCCCAACTCACTTACAGACCCTGTAAGGGAAAGGACACCTTTTATCTCTATATTCTTCAAGATAGAAAGCAGAAGACATAAAATGGAGGGGGAGGAGGAATGGTAGAAATAATTATTTCGATTCTGGCATTTGAAAACCATGAACTTTATGGGACATTCTAGGGATGCCTCCGAGAAGGGATGAACATCTGGATTTCATATACCCTGAGCTTGCCAGGGTACTTCTTACTGTGGCTGAGAGAATGATGGGTTTGGTGTTAAAGGGCAGAACTCTTCGGGGTTGTCATTTTACCCTTGCCATTTGCTCTGTGGAACCTCGAGTCACATCTTTCTGGGTATCAGTTTTCTCACCTACAAAAGGGGGACTGGCTCTTCCCTTAGTGCCTGCATCTCAACATTAACTTCAGGATGGGATGAGCTGTTTTATGTGCAAAGGGTGGAATGCCTTTCAACAGAAAGGACTTGTTAATATATTCAGGATTCTTTGATCCACTTGCGGCCTTCTGCCCACTAATCTCTGCCATTACCATCAGGGCTGTCACTCTGTGCTCATGTATGGCGGGGAGTTTAATTCCCTGGGGATTGGCAATTATACTGTATTAAAGGCTTTCTTTTAAACAAGATGCTTTCCTGCCAGCCATCCTTGGATGTCTGTTAGGACAAGAGTCTTGCTTCATCGGCCACTAGATGGCGCCAGAATTCCTCTCTGCCTTTTCCTCCTCCCTATCACCACCTCTCCAGCTCCCACCCATGCTACAATTTGCATCTACGCAGGCTCCACTGGGGTTGAGATGAATTTGTTTGCTGGGAAAATCGTTTCTCCTTCAGGAATCTGTGGGACAGAAAGTGCCTCGTGGCCTCAGCTGTTGTGGAACTTTCTCTTCCCTTGGTCTTGCATTGATTTACCTCCACATAGTCTCCCAATACAATCCAAACTACCCTTAACCGAAATTTAGGAGAAGGAAAAAAATGAGGACAGTGGCTTTTGGGAGTTCTCATATCTCTGGTAACCCTATTCCTGGGGCCAAATAACACACCACTTCTGTTTATATACACGATGCATGATGCATGCCAAGCTGTTTCTAATGAAGACATTATCTGTCTTCTCTTCCCATCCCGAAGCGCCAGGAGAGAATTCTCCCATATTGTTACTGCTTCCTTTCCAGGTGGCCAGAGAAACCCTTCCCAGGATTTTCTCCCCTTGGGATTTGTAGTCAGTTAGGCCAGGTGATTCTCCTCCAAAGAACACATTCATTCTTCAAGCAGCTCAACCCAGCCAGCTTTCCCTCCTACTGGTAACACAGGGTCTCTTTTGCTCCCTCTCATTCAAAGACCACAGGATCGTAGCACTTCACAGATGGCAGGGCAGAGAGAGCTTTGCATGTCCTCCCGTGCCATGACTCTCAAACTTCAGCATCGGAACCACCAGGAAGGCTAGCTAAAACACAGATGGCTTTACCTGGCCCAGAGTTTCTGATGGGATGTTTCTGGAGGGGGGCCCAAAAATGTGCATTTCTTGCAGCTTCCACACCAGTGCCCATGCTGTTGTTCTGGGGACCACACTCTAAGAACCATTGGTCTTCTTGCAATCCTATTGTTTCACAGGCTTGGAAACTGAGGCTCAATGAAACAAAATGATTGCTCAAGGCCACAGAGCAAATTGAAATTAGCTAGGAATTCGGGAAGGCTTCCCAGGTGGTGCAGTGGTAGAGAATCTGGCTGCCAGTGCAGGAGAAGCAAGAGACCCAGTTTTGATTTCTGGGTTGGGAAGATCCTCTGGAGTAGGAAATTGCAACCCACTCAGTATTCTTTCCTGGAAAATTCCATGGACAGAAGAGCCTGGCGGGCCACAGTTCATGGGGTCACAAAGAGTCAAGACGTGACTGAGCACACACACACAGAGAAATTCAGGAGTCTCTTAAGCAAAAACAGTTTAAGTCCTCATTCAAATTGGAGCTGGTTAGAAATTTCCCTCCGTACTCTTTATGGAGAAAGGATTTGTTGAGCAAATTTACAGAGGAAATCAGATTGTTGGGGAAATGTTTAATCTGTATTTAATCACTTAAAATAGAGTTCTATTATTTTTGAGTTTGAATTAAAGCATGAACTAGGAGGAACCTGTTTCCAAGAAAAGGGACTGACATGTTAGTTTTGCCACGATGGTGATTTTCTATTGGCCACTGCTCTTAGGCATAACTCCAGGGAGAGTTCCTCCATTGACCGACTCTCTTCCAACTATTTGTCTGCACATACTGTACCTTCACCAAATCAGAATTTCTTCCCTGTAATAATTTGAACACGTTGCCTGTATTAAGAGAGCCAAATGTAAATGGACTAATTCAATCTTCACTTACAGAGGTTTATTCTAATAAATTTACCAAAAGTGTGGTTTACCTAGCTTTTGTAGTAAATGGCATGTTTTTAACTGTGTGTGTAGTTATTTTAATAATAGCATGTATAGTTATGGATTTCCATATATCCTTCACTATTTCCCAGAGTTTACTCAATGGACATGAGTTTGAGTAAACTCTAGGAAATAGTGAAGGACAGGGAAGCCTGGTACACTGCAGTCCATGGGGTCTCAAAATGTCAGACATGACTGAGCAACTGAACGACAAAAAACATACTTGTAGATTTCTATATACCTCTATCTTCTACTGAGGCCAAGAGATACTGATTTTCACGTAGTGGTAATAATATTAAGTTCCATTTTAAATGCACTGTATGAAAAATGAGAGTTAATTTAAACTGAGCAGTATCAATTGAGGAAAGGAGAAAGAGTATGCAAATGTGGCCAAACTCACTCAGATCATATTTGAATGAGTAAAGTTTGATACACACCATGAAAGTTTCCAGCCCCCAGCTGAAACTCACACTCTTCATGGTTAGAGGTGTTGAAGGAGAGGTTGAGTAACTTGGGTGGAGACGATGGAGGAATTCCTATTTTAGAGGACTTAGAGGTGACTGCTCGCTGCTTCTCACTGTGAAAAGCAAAGGGGAAAAATAAGGATACATCCATTTGAATGCAGAGCTCCAAAGAATAGCAAGGAGAGACAAGAAAGACTTCCTCAGTGATCAGTGCAAATAGAGGAAAACAATAGAATGGGAAAGACTAGAGGTCTCTTTCAGAAAATTAGAGATACCATGGGAACATTTCATGAAAAGATGGGCACAATAAAGGGCAGAAATGGTATGGACCTAACAGAAGCAGAAGATATGAAGAAGAGGTGGCAAGACAACACAGAAGAACTGTACAAAAAAGATCTTCATGACTAAGATAATCACGATGGTGTGATCACTCACCTAGAGCCAGACATCCTGGAATGTGAAGTCAAGTGGGCCTTAGGAAGCATCACAACAAACAAAGCTAGTGGAGGTGATGGAATCCAGTTCAGCTATTCAATTTGTAAAAGATGTTGCTATGAAAGTGCTGCACTCAATATGCCAGCAAATTTGGAAAACTCAGCAGTGGCCACAGGACTGGAAAAGGTCAGTTTTCATTCCAATCCCAAAGAAAGGCAATGCCAAAGAATGCTCAAACTACCACACAATTGCACTCAACTCACACGCTAGTACAGTGATGCTTAAAATTCTCCAAGACAGGCTTAAACAATACATGAGCTGTGAACTTCCAGATGTTCAAGCTGGTTTTAGAAAAGGCAGAGGAACCAGAGATCAAACTGCCAAATCCACTGGGTCATCGAAAAAGCAAGAGAGTTGCAGAAAAACACCTATTTCTGCTTTATTGGCTATGCCAAAGCCTTTGACTGTACAGATCACCACAAACAGTGGGAGATTCTGAAAGAGGTGGGAATACCAGACTACCTGACCTGCCTCTTGAGAAACCTGTATGCAGGTCAGGAAGCAACAGTTAGAACTCGATATGGAACAACAGACTGGTTCCAAATAAGAAAAGTAGTATGTCAAGGCTGTATATTGTCACCCTGCTTATTTAAATTATATGCAGAGTACATCATGCAAAATGCTGGACTGGATGAAGCACAAGCTGGAATCAAGATTGCTGGGCAAAATATTAATAAACTCAGATATGCAGATGACAGCACCCTTATGGCAGAGAGTGAAGAAGAACTGAAGAGCCTCTTGATGAAAGTGAAAGAGGAGAGTGAAAAAGTTGGCTTAAAGCTCAACATTCAGAAAATTAAGATCATGGCATCTGGTCCCATCACTTTATGGTAAATAGATGGAGAAACAGTGGAAACAGTGGCTGACTTTATTTTGGGGGGCTTCAAAATCATACAGGTGGTGACTGCAGCCATGAAATTAAAAGACACTTACTCCTTGGAAAGAAAGTTATGACCAACCTAGATAGCATATTTAAAAGCAGAGATATTACTTTGCCAACAAAGGTCCATCTAGTCAAGGCTATGGTTTTTACAGTAGTCATGTATGGATGTGAGAGTTGGACTATAAAGAAAGCTGAGTGGGGAAAAATTGTTGCTTTTGAACTGTGGTGTTGGAGAAGACTCTTGAGAGTCCCTTGGACTGCAAGGAGATCCAACCAGTCCATTCTAAAGGAGATCAGTCCTGGGTGTTCATTGGAAGGACTGATGTTGAAGCTGAAACTCCAATACTTTGGCCACCTAATGTGAAAAGCTGACTCATTTGGAAAGACCCTGATGCTGGGAAAGATTAAAGGCAGGAGGAGAGGGGACGACAGAGGATGAGATGGTTGGATGACATCACCAACTCAATGGAGTTGGATAAACTCCGGGAGACCTGGTGTGCTATGGTCCACGGGGTCGAAAAGAGTCAGACACAACTGAGAGACTGAACTGAACTGAGAGATGACCACCAGTACTGAAAGCTGATTTTCCTTACTACTCCAGTAATCTGTCAAGTTATGTCAACATCCATAATTTTGGATATATTATTCTACTTTGGGATGGGGTTCTATCTTCTGTGGGCACAAACCCACCCTTTCCTAAAAATTTAGTCCACATGACATGCAACCTTCCCTGAAGTTCTCATTTCATCTCCTCCTCCTTCTGGTCTGTATTCTTTTGGGTTCTATGATCTGCAACTTCATAGTCTTATTGATCCAGTCAACATTTATCAAATACCTACAATGGACCAGATACTGGCCATTAATGGTTGACCTTGCCGTTGGATGACCTTGCCATTGGGCGAGTTCACGTATCAGACAGAAGGGCAGATGAGCAAACCAGTGGCACTGTTGTGAGCTGAACTGTGGGTCCTCTAAATTTGTATGTTGAAGTCTTAATCTCCAGGGCCTCAGAATCGTAATATATTTGAGATGAGACCTTTTAGGAGTTGCAGTGAGGATATAAGGGTGGCCACTAATCCAATACAACTGGTGCATGTATAAAAAAGGGAAGATTAGGGACAACCATTTGAAGACGCAGAAAGGAGGTGGCTGTCTGGAAGCCAAGGACAGAAGTCTTAGAAGAAATCAAATTTGCTGACACCTTGATCATGAACTTTCAGTGTCCAGAAATTGGAGAAAACAAATTTCCACTGCTCAAGTCACCTGGTTTGTGGTTTTTTTCTAGGACAGCCCTACAATGCTAATATATATATATATAGATCTGTGTGCTCAGCAAGGAAAACTGGTGTAAAATCTCTTCATAGAGAAAGAGCCAGGGATACTCTCAACGGGGAAGATGAGTTTATTAGGAACACAGGAGGAAGGGCATTCTTAGAAACATGCAAAAGCCAGTTGTTTGTCCATCTGCTCTTATTCTACACCAGTGCACAATTGAAGTGCACAATTGAATTTTTTTTATAAAGTAAATATTGGAAGGATCAGTTCAGTTCGATTCAGTCAGTCATGTCTGACTCTTTGCAACCCCAGTGCCTGCAGCACTCCGGGACTCCCTGTCCATCACCAGTTCCCAAAGCTTGCTCAAACTCATGTCCATTGAGTCAATGATGCCATCCAACCATCTCACCCTCTGTCGTCCCCTTCTTCTGCCTTCAGTCTTTCCCAGCGTAAGTCTATCAATGGGATAAGATGAAGGTGAATTAATAGATTTATAGAAAATTACATTATAAAGCTTAAGATACATTTGCTATCTGTTGTTAAGTCAAAGGTGTCCTATAGCCTACAGAGAAAAGTGCTAGCATTCTGCCAGGCGAGTTCAGGAATTACAAATTAAACAAAAAAAATATATAGGCAAATATCATTTACTAGCCATTTATCATGGAGAAGGCGATGGCACCCCACTCCAGTACTCTTGCCTGGAAAATCCCATGGATGGAGGAGGCTGGTAGGCTGCAGTCCCTGGGGTCGCTAAGAGTCAGACACAACTGAGTGACTTCACTTTCACGCATTGGAGAAGGAAATGGCACCCCACTCCAGTGTTCTTGCCTGGAGAATCCCAGGGACGGGGGAGCCTGGTGGGCTGCCATCTGTGGGGTCGCACAAAGTCGGACACGACTGAAGCGACGTAGCAGCAGCTGCAGCAGCAGCAGCCATTTATCATGTAAAAATCATTCTGGTGACTGGAGTGATGCTTTAAAGATGAAATAAAGAAAATAATGGCAATAGAAGGTGGTCTGATAAAGAAAGACTGTATTGTATGTATGTACTTGGCTGAAGCTTAGTGAGGGGGTGGTCCATTTTTCTCCTATTTGCTATTTAGTCTCCTATACCTGGCATAGTCTTTGGAACTTGAGAGATTCTAAATAAATAGTTTTTGAGTCAATTTATGAATGAATATTAGAAATCTGAATTATAAAATAACAAGGCCTATGCTGCTATTCGGGTTTTGGTATAATTTTATTATAAAGTGTTAAGTAGGTTAGTGGATATAAGATTTTCTTCTGCATGATAAAGATATTTGAGGAGAAACATTACAGTCAAGATAGTTTTACTGTAAAACAGTACATGTATAATAGTTAAAAGCGTATATAGAACCAGGTTCTAATCCGGCTCCCCCAGGATCTACTCAATCTCTTTGAGATTTATTCTCTCATGTGCCAAAATAAGGTCAATCTGGTGGTTTTATATATATTCTGAATTAAAGAAAAAGCAAGCACCCTTGCTGTTCATTATTTTTTTAAATACAAGACTATATGAAGAAGAGAATACAATAACTTTTTCTCACCCATCAAGTAATAAGCACTGAAAAGATTTTTGATATATTTCCTTTCAAGCTTTTTTCACACATATTTGTATATATTACAAATCTGGCATCGTTCTACATTTTCAAATTGTACACAGTTTTGTCACCTCATGTTACATAGAGACTATTTTCTTATGCCATTAAATATTCCTTGTAGGTACCATTTAAATGGCTCTGTAGCATTCTGGACTATGTATTTATCATGATTTATTCAATCATTCTCCTAATTTTGGTCATTTGGCTTGCTTCCAGTTTTCAGCATCAAGGGTTACATTGCTGTGAGCCTCTTGACACATAGAGTCACGTAAGGGAATCCTTAAGTCAATAGTGTCAGCTAATTTTAAGGCTCCTGATGTATACTGTTAAAATGTTTTTTTAGCAAGTGTTGTACTGTTTATATTCCTACTATATTTATTAGCTTTTGCTAGGTTATGCTGCAGTAAAAACAACATTAACATTTCAGATGTCAGTGGATTCAACAACCAAGGCTGATTTCTTGCTCACAGTATTCATGTACTATGGATCGATCTTGGCTCTTGTCTTTGTGTATCCTTTTTTTCTGGAATCCAGGATAAAGCATCAGCTCTGCCTGGGGATGCTGGGGCATCTGGGAAAAGAGTAATGGTACAAGTGCATGGTATCTCTTGGTGCTGCCCACATAAAGAGCAGGCCAGTTTCCACACACCATTGGCCACAGCAAGTCACATGGTCAGGCTCACCAAAATAAGATGAGAAAGATACTTCTCCCCCAGAAAAGGGCATAGCCAGGAACCCTATAGATGGAATAAGTAGAGTATGGCAGCAAACATTTAGAACCAACAATGCAGTCTGCTAACATTGCAATAATTCTCACTTTCCTGCAGCCTCACTGATACCGAGAATGCCAGTTGCTAAATTTTAAATATTTGCACTTATGATAGGGGAAGGTGATAACATCTTATATAACTTCAAACATTTATATGCTTATCAGACTCAGAATATATTCACGGTTTGTACCATAAGTTTGGTTTATTCAGGATCCTTGCCCTGCTTCTATCATAGTTTGTCTTTTGAAATGAAGTATTCATTTTTTTATTATTACTATTAAGAACATCAAGACCTTACCCATCAAGGTTAGTGTGCTTTTTTTTTTCTGATTTTACCTTAAATGTATTTATATTACTTTTGATAAATGGCACATTAAAATTCACATGTAGTCAAATTTATCATTTTTCTTTGTAATTTATTTCACCACTTTCTGCTTAGAAAGTGCTTTCGTTTCCTAAAATCAGACTCATGTGTCCTATTCTTTCTTTTACAATGTTGTTTAACCCTTTAACCCATATATGTTTATTTTGCAGTTAGAGTATGGGGTGAGGATAACAATTTGACCTTGCAGGAGTGAATCAGCATATGAGTTATACCTTTCTGTGTCTGTTATTTTCTTCTTTACCTTCTTAATTGGAAACAGAAGCACAAAGCAGAAAGCATACTGATGGGGGTGGGCGGGAGGGTCAACTGACTTGAATTTTAGAAATAGCTCTGAGATTAAATTGTTGTATGAATTTTAAGCAATTCAAATAACTTTTCTGGCTGTCTATCACTTCATCTGAAAAATGAAAACATTGGAGCTCAAAGAGCCCGTTTATCCCCAAATCTCTCTGGCTCCTGTCTAGGTCTGGTGTATTACTACTACACATCCTGTCATTGCCTGATCCTATGACCACGGTAGATGCAGCTAACGCAACAGGCCAGCTCTTCTTTCTGAGTTAAAACGATCAAAGAAATCTTGCAGAAACCCAAGAAGTTGCCAAATCAGATATCTGCTGAATAGATATTTGGATTGAGAATATCTGTTCTTGGATAATTATGTTTGTGCTGTCATGCAATTTAGTGTCTTTTCATCCCACTCATATCCAATGTTCTAACTCAACTCAATGGCCCTTTATTCTGTGTTCATGTACATAAAGATCTGTAAGTAGACCTCACATTTCTCCTGTAACTATGGACTATGGGGGCTTCCCGGGTGGCACAGTGGTAGATAATCTGTCTGCCAATGCAGGAGACACAAGAGACGTGGGTTTGATCCCTGGGTCAGGAAGATCTCCTGGAGTATGAAATGGCAACTCACTCCAGGATTCATGCCTGGAAATCCCATGGACAGAAAAGCCTGGTGGGCAACAGTCCATGGGGTCACAAAGAGTCGGACAAGACTGAGCGACTGAGCACACATGAGCTACGGACTGCAAGCTACGTGTTAACAACGATGCCGTCACGGTTGCGCTCTGCTGTACTGTACAGTACCTTAGAACTCAGCATGGTCCCAATTATTCGTTATGTGTGACAGACTAGAACAAACTATTCCAACACTCTTGAAAGTGAAGGTGTTTATCATTGAGTTTTGTCTGACCCTTTGTGACTCCATGGACTATAGCCTGCCAAGCTCCTCTGTCCATGGGATTTCCCAGGCAAAAATACTGGAATGGGTAGCCATTCCTTTCTCCAGGGGATCTTCCTGGTTGAACCAGATCCAGGGATTGAACCCAGGTCTCCTGCATTGCAGGCAGATTCTTTTACCATCTGAGCCATCAAGACTCTTAGTGTAATTAAAAAAAGAAAAGTGTTGGAATAGCTTATTCTAGTCTGACACTCAAACACATACAACTAGCCAATGGTTTTCAGGTTAGCAGTGACAGAGTAGAAACCAGCATCAGGACCTATAGACTTCCAAACTCAGTTCTTTCAAATACAGTCAATCCCTTCTTCTATGAAGTTAACCGTAAATCTCTGCATTCATATCAAGGCCTAGAGTGGTGAGCATTCCTCTTTAGCTGGCCAAGAGGAGGAATGAAACATTTACCTTTGTTTTCAATTGCTAGTAGCAAAAGGATATTAATATGGTCAAGATGGAGCATTACAATCAAAATTATTTAGCAATCAAAGGTGGCATAAATTAGAAGCATTTTCTTCCAGTGTGATTTAAAGAGTTAGCATTATGCCAGCCTCATAGAACATTCTGGGGGTGGGTTTATGGATGGATGGGGCAATATATCAAAAATAGCATTAAGGACCAATGAGTCAGATATGGCAAAAGGCCACTGCGGAGTAAATGAATGGCCATCCACAGAGGCTGTTCTCCGGGGGTGTTGAATCATTTTCCCTGATATATGTTAACACAGGACATGTATGGTTACAGAATGTTCAATATATAAGAATGTGTCGTTATGCTTTGTTTCAACTCTTTTGTTAATTTAGAAGTTTAAGGTTATGCCATCTACCCAATGTCACAGAGTGAGCCAAAGGAATAGCAGATGAATTAGTTATCTATTGTCGTGTAACAAATTACCCCAAAACATAAAGGTTCAAAGCAACAGCAGACCTTTAATATTTATTACAGTTTGCATCCATGAGAAATCTTAGAGTTATAGGAGTGTTTCCATTACAGAATCTTTTATAAGGTTGCAGTCAAGATAGTTACTGGAATTATAGTCATCTGAAGCCTCAACTGGGTCTGAAGGATTTGCTTTCCAGGTAGCTAACTCCTATGTCCAGCAGATTGGTAATAGCTGGAGGAGGCCTCAACTTCATCCTACATGGTCCCCTCCATAGGCTGTTTGAACGTCCCCTTGTTATGGCAGCTGGTTTCTCCCAGAGTGAGCAATCCAAACAAGATCAAAGCCAAAATCCTAACATCTTTTGAGATTACGTGTTAGCTGTCACCCAGTGTGATTTCTGTAACATCCAATTTCTTACAAAGTCAGCCCTACTTGATACAGAAGGGAACTGACTACACAAGTGCATGGGTATCAGGAAGTCAGGCTCACTGGAGGTTGAAGGGTTTAGAAGAATACCTAGCATATCATACTTTTACTAAGTTTTGTTTTAGGCTATTACTATTAATAGTAATTAATATCTCTATATTGGGTTTCCCAGGTGGCTCTAGTGGTAAAGAACCAGTCCGCCAATGCAGGAGACTTTGATCCCTGGGTTTGGAAGATCCCCTGGAGGAGGGCATGACAACCCACTACAGTATCCTTACCTGGAGAATCCCATGGACAGAGGAGCTGGTGGGCTACAGTCCACAGGGTCACAAAGAGTCAGACACGACTGAAGTGACGTAGCATGCGTCACTATATTAATATAGTGTAGCATCATAATTTTTAACGTTCATAGTTTATTTTTTGTCTGTTACTATAGCTTAATTTTTGTAGGTTAAAGAAAGGAGATAAAAACAATTGGTAATAGAGTGGGAATCTGGATTTCTTGACTGTGGTCTTTATAACCAATGTAAGTTTTAAATCTACCCTTAAAAAATTAGAAAAAAAAGTTAAATATCAGTATCTTATTCATATTCAAATATGAATACAGACAGCATATTAAAAAGCAGAGATATTACTTTGCCAACAAAGGTCTGTCTAGTCAAGGTTGGTTTTTCCAGTAGTCATGTATGGATGTGAGAGTTGGACTACGAAGAAAGCTGAGTGCAGAATTGATGCTTTTGAACTGTGGTGTTGGAGAAGACTTTTGAGAGTCCCTTGGACTGCAAGGAGATGCAACCAGTCCATCCTAAAGGAGATCAGTCCTGGGTGTTCATTGGAAGGACTGATGCTGAGGCTGAAACTCCAATACTTTGGCCGCCTGATGTGAAAAGCTGACTCATTAGAAAAGACCCTGATGCTGGGAAATATTGAAGGCGGGAGAAGGGGACGACAGAGGATGAGATGGTTGGATGGCATCACTGACTCGACGGACGTGAGTTTGAGCAAACTCCAGGAGTTGGTGATGGACAGCGGGGCCTGGCGTGCTGCAGTCCATGGGGTCACAGAGTCGGACACAACTGAGCAGCTGAACTGACTGATGAATAGGGAAAGAGGAATAGCATATGCAAATAACCATAATACATGCTATAGAGTAACAAGAAAGGTCACCAGAAACATTCTCAAAACATTCTGTGAGAGTTTGGGCATTTTGAAAATTGTGTAGAATGGAGAGAGACTTAAGGGAGAGAGGTCATTTCCATGAATTATTTAGAGATAATTAGATTTTAAAAAGAAAAAACAATAGAAAAGAGGGAACAGAACAAGTTAAAATGTGATGGTGAGGAATCAGAGTACCTCTGGGACTAAGGGAAAAGCCCAGTTTCATTTGGCTGACACATGGATGGAGACGATAACTGTGAAGTTTATTCTTTAGGCAATAGCAGAAACACCACAAGGGGAGAATGGCCTGAGAAACAGTCATCAGGCAGTTTTTACAAATTGAACTAGAGGAATAAGAAAATGGATGTTAAGAGATCATTTAGGAGACAATTGTACAAGGTACTTAAGTTTCAATGTGCATCTAAAAAAATAAGTGTCAAAGAATAAAAATAGCTTACTTTTTAATATTTTTAGTAGACAGCCTTATATTTTTAAGATCAAATTTGTAGCTTGGGGCATCTGAACAGGTGTGGGTGCTGAGGAGGAAGCATTAACCAAACATTCTTTCTACTAGAGCCAAATGGGTTGGATTTAATTAATACGGTCTCTGTTTTCTTTCTTTATTCATTCAAGACCATTTTGTGAGTGACTGCATTGTTCTGGTTGCTATGAAAGTTCTCTGAAGTGAAGACAAAGACTCAACTTATGCCCTATTTCTTTGCTTCCCTTAGGGAAGAATGTGCTCAGAAAAGGTGTTGAGGCTTGTTGCCTTTGCTTCCTGTCCTCCTGTTTGCTTGAATTCACTGCAGTGTAGTCTTTGTCTCCAGTGTTTTACCGAAGTTGTTTGTGCCAAGTTCACCAAGGATCTCCTCCATGGGAGCAAAGCCAATGGTCAGGTCTCAGTCCAGTTCTTCTTTCACAGAGATTTACCCAGTTCCTCTTTCGCTCCTTCTTGTCACCTGTCATCTGACTTCCTTGACTCCTCTGCTGATTTTCCTTCTGCTATTACTACATAATTTTCTACTGGTTTCTGTTACAAAATTTATTTTAGTGGTTCCTCTTCTTCCTATTTTTTAAAGGTTCAAGTGTCTGAGGGCTCATTCTTCCCCCTTCTCTTCTGTGTCAGCACCGCTCTCTTGGTGATCCCATGTAGTCACCTGGATTAAAATACTGTCTTGGTGTTAAAGATGTCCAAATTTGTATTTTTATTTTAGACTTTTCTCTTGTCCGCTTACTCATATATCTATCCATCTGCTTACTCATTATATCCATAAATCTAGAATTGATATTTCAAATCAGAAGTCCAAAACTGAACTAATCTTTTTTCCCAAATCTATTTTTGACATAGGCTTTCCCATCCAAGTTGGTGGTGTTTTCTTCCTTGTATTAATCCTTGGCTTCCTTCTCTTTACACCACCGCATTCAATAAATATATCACAGATTTCATTGGCTCTGCTATCACAATAAGTCCAAAATCCTTTCTACCATGCAGGTTTGTGTCCCCACATCACCACCTTTTCTCACTTGTATCACTGCCTTGCCTGCTGTATCTGCCCTCTCTTGCCACACCCAACCAATCTAAATTCATTATGATAGGAATAATTATTTGAAAATATAAGTCATAATAGGTAGCTTCATTGTTTAAAATACTGTATTGGTTCCACACTTAACTCACTGAAAAATTAAAGCCCATTTAATCATCTACAAGGTCCTTCTAGTCTTCTCACTGTCAAAATCATATTATTCCCTAAGATAATGTTTTATCACTTCCTACTACTTTTATCCTTGCTCATTTTTCCTCTAGGTTGTCTGGCCGTTTAGCTGTTTGGCAACCCACCAAGAACAGTCATATCTTAGGAGTTTTGTACTTGTTTTCTTTGATTGGAATTTTCTTGTCACCAGTATTAACAAGGGTTATTCTCTTACTTTCTCAAGTCTAATGAAATGTGCTACTCAGGGATACCTGCCCTGTTGCCCTTATTTACAACGTCAAGCTGTTTCCTCCACTGAAGCTGTCTCTGGGTATCTTTATCTCTCTCTCCTTTTGTTTTCATTTCATAGGTTATATGACCTTACGACATAACAGATATGTTTTTAGTCACATAGATAAATGCATTCTAATGTCTCTTCACAGTAGAATGCATCCTTCATGAGGGCAGGGATCTCTGTCTTCTGTTGTTCCTATAGAAATATCTAGCACAAAGTAGATGCTCAATACATAATAAGTGAATTGATAACACAGTGGGGAGACAGATATGTAAATAGAGCAAATACAATTATGACCAAGCCCTGCTGTGACAGTGAAGAAGCAGATCTCCTCCATTCCTGGGTAAAATATGTCCTTCAGAAAAGGGCTTATCTGAGTGAGTTACGAAAGTATTAATTTTGAAACTTTGATTGTTAAATTTTAATAAGAATGTAAATCTCTGTCCTTTGTATCTGTCTTAAAATGGAGTTTCTGATGAAGAATAGAGGCCATGTTGACTTTTCTTATCATATGAGAGTTTACAACTTGAGGTTCAAACAATTTCACTTAAATTAAACCTTAATTAAATACCCCGTACATATAGTATTTTCCCATGCCCACCTGCCAAAATTCTACTAATTCATCAAGGCTCAGATTAAATGCAATCTCCTCCAAGAAACTCTACTTGCTTCTCACTAATCAGAAATAAGCCCTCCCTTTTACATTTATTGGCTGGCATCCAATTCTCCTTTCTAAATTATGAACTCATTTTGAGTACAGACCTTCAGACCTACCTTTATGTTCCTTACAGTTCACCGAGAAAGTCCCTGTATACAGTTGCAGGTAAGAGGTTACACTACATTATTTTTTAGAATCCTTCCAAACCTAATATTAGATTGGAAACACTCAGTCTGGCTGCACTGATACATGCAGTTTTGGTGTGCTGCCATAGGGTGTACAGAATTGAACCTATGAATTTGGTTTTATGGGCCTCTTCAACCAAGTTTAAAAAAAAAAAAGAGAGAGAGAGAAATCATTCAATGCCTCTTATTTCCAGGAAATTTTCTGGGCTTTTAACATGTATAATCCCATGTAATAGACAAAATAGCACCATTGAGCAGGTATAATTGTCCTTTTTTGTTCTGCAAATGAGAAAATAGAGTCTCATAAATGTTAAATGACACCTTGAAGGTCACACATCCTGTAAGTGACAGAGCTACAGTTCTAACCCGGTTGTGTATTATTCCACTAAATCGAGGTCTACAAGGCAAAGGAAATGAACAAACGAGAAGCGATGGCACATTCAAAATGTTGAGGCAACAGCGGGCTGCAATAAAATGAATATGACGACTGTCACATTGGGGCATAGTTTGTGGAACTAATTCCACAGTGCCATAAACAATTGATTTTGGAAAGAGTTCACACTAAAGCTTACAAGACAAGGAGCTATTTTTGGCTCTGTCTTGAGTAAAACATTGGTGCCATCAGTGGCATTAAAGGAGGTTGCAGTGCTAAGACAGGATGACAGTTCTATAATTAAGTTTGACATCTTCACTGGAGATCATATCAGGTATTGCTGGCTTGATGAACTTTAAGGAAAAAAAAGTAGAGTGAGCTAGAAACTGCCTGAAGGGAAAGTTATAAAATTAAAATCCATAGAATCCAAAGGAAATCAGTTTAAGAATAAATTATGAGAGTCCCTAAAGTTTTGTCTGCCACAGCGCAACCAAAAAATAGGAGCTAAGAGAGTGATAATGGAGCCAGACTAGCTGTGCAGGCAGAGAAGTTGTTTCAGTCCAAAGAATTCTGTTTTGAACAGTATAAGACTAGTCTATATAATTCCAACTATGAGAGATCTAAGAGAGAGAAAAATAAGAAAAGAGAAATCTTAAATAAAATTAAAAACATATATATATATTGTCTTGTAGTGACTTTACTGGTGGATCAGTGGTAAAGAATCTGCCTTCCAATGCAGGGGATGTGGGTTCCATCCCTGGTCAAGGTATAAGATCCCACATGCCACGGGTCAGTTAAGCCCTCCCACCACTACTAGACAAGCCTGTGTGCTGCAAAGAAGACCTAGCATCATCAAAAAAATAATTAATTAATTAATTAATTAATTAGTATATAAATATATTTTTGTAGATATCAAATATATCAAATTCTTGTAGATATTGAAAATAAAGCCCTGATAAGTGCATGTGTGCATGCTGTCATATCTGACTCTGTGACCCCAGGGACTATAGCCCGGAAGTTTCCTCTGTCCATGGGATTTTCCAGGCAAGAATGCTGGAGTGGGCTGCTATTTCCTTCTTCAGGGGATATTCCCGACCCAGGGATGGAACCCATGTCTCTTATGTCTCCTGCATTGGCAGGCAGGTTCTTTACTACTAGCAGGACCTGGGAAGCAAGGGAAGTCCCATACTGTATCCAATATTTTATGAAGGCAGGAAGAGAAGGGGACGACAGAGAATGAGATGGTTGGATGGCATCACCAACTCAATGGACATGGTTTTGGGTGGACTCCGGGAGTTGGTGATGGACAGGGAGGCCTGGCTTGCTGCAGTTCATGGGGTTACAAAGAGTCAGACACAACTGAGTGACTGAACTGAACTTATCCTACAGATATCCCAGAATATGGGATGTGAGGTGGAACTTTGTAGACTCTGTAACAGAATGCCAGCACTTTACTAAAACATTTCTTCTTCTTGAGCACATGTTTTCCAGCATTCCTATAATTATTTGTGTCCATGTTATTGAATACTAGCCAGTGGAACATGAAGAGGATTGATTAGTGTTACTTCAACCTGAGCCCATAAGACTTTCTTGTTCATGCTGTTTCCCATTCCCCTTCATTCAAATAAGTAGAACATCTTTGAGAAGCATGATTGGCAATCATGAAGGCAAAACATGAAAAGATACTTCATTTCTGAGCTGCCCATCAATTTGGAAAGTGAACTTTCGAGGTTATTTGAGTCAGAAGTAAATCTCTATAATGCTCAACCCACCATATATTTTGGGTTTGTGTGTGACAGTGGTGGGTATTTCCTTAAATAATATAAAGATTCTACCTCATTAACAGACAAATAAAGAAGCAAAGACCCAGAAAAGTTAGCAGGAGGGTTAAAAATAGGGACAGAGCTTCTTAAAAACTTCTTAGTGTGAGGCTAAGTGGCTGTAGCTATGGGAAGAATCAGGACCTACTTAAAATCAGGCACTACTATATTTAAAATAGATAACTAGCAAGGACCAACTATGTAGCATTATACTTATACTCATTATACTTATTATATTATACTTAGCACTATAAATTATACTCAATATCTTATAATAACCTATAATGTAAAAGAATCTGGAGAAGAGTACATGTATGTGTATGTATGTATACATGTGCATACACTGAATATAACTGAATCACTTTGCTGTATACCTGAAGCTAACACATTAACTATGCTTTACTTAAAAAAAAAAAAAGCAAACAGGAGTCTTTTTTTCTATGAATTTATGTGATCTTTCAGTAGACCCCTTTTCTTTGATATTTGGGAATGGACAACAGAGGGAACATGGAACAACAGACTGGTTCAAAACTGGGAAAGGAGTATGTCAAGGCTGTATATTGTCACTCAGCTTATTTTAATTATATGAAGAGTACATCATGTGAAAGGCTGGGCTGGATGAAGTGCAAGTTGGAATCAAGATTGCCGGGAGAAATATCAATAACTCCAGATATGCAGATGGCACCACCTTTATGGCAGAAAGTGAAGAGGAATTAAAGAGCCTCTTGATGAAAGTGAAAGAGGAGAATGAAAATGCTGTCTTAAACCTAACATTCAAAAAACTAACATCATGGCATCCAGTCCCATCACTTCATGGCAAATAGATGAAGAAACAATGGAAACAGTGGGAAACTATTTTCTTGGACTCCAAAATCACTGCAGATGATTACTGCAGCCATGAAATAAAAAGATGCTTGATCCTTGGAAGAAAAGCTATGACAAACCTAGACAGTGTATTAAAAAGCAGAGACGTTATTTTGCCAACAAAAGTTCGTATAGTCAAAGCTATGGTTTTTCCAGTACTTATGTACGGATGTGATAGTTGGACCATAAAGAAGGTTGAACACCAAAGAATTGATTCTTTTGTTCTGTGGTGGTGGAGAAGACTCTAGAGAGTCCCTGGACTGCAAGGAGATCAAACCAGTCAATCCTAAAGGGAATCAGTCCTGAATATTCATTAGGACTGATGCTGAAGCTTAAGCTCCAATACTTTGGCCACCTGATGCAAAGAACTCACTCATTAGAAAAGACTCTGAAGCTGGAAAGACTAAAGGCAGGAGAGGAAGGGGATGACAGAGGATAAGATGGTTGGATTGTATTACTGACTCAATGGATATAAGTTTGAGCATGCCCTGGGAGTTGATGAAGGACAGGGAAGCCTGGCATGCTACAGTTCATGGGGTCGCAAACAGTCAGACACAACTGAGTGACTGAACAGCTGACAGGGGGGAGCTGCCTTCCTCTACAGACTTTTCAAAAGGGGAAGACATGTTTTGATACCATTTGCTACTCCCTCCCAGCAGAAAAAGGTAAGCAAATCATGGCTCTCTTAGCTCCAATAGGAAGCCTAGGATTAATTTCATTTAAGTATTTATTTTTTTGTGTGTATATATGTGTATATATATAATTGTTCATTTACAATGTTATGCCAATTTCTACTGTGCAACAGAGTGACTCAGTTACACACACACACACACATATATATATATATACTTTCTTTTATAATGTCCTTTTCCGTTATGGTTTATCCCAGGAGATTGAATATAGTTCCCTGTGCTATAAGCATAGTTGATTTATAGTGTTGTTGTAAATTTCATGTTAATTTCTGCTGTACAACAGAGTGTTCAGTTATACACACACACACACACACGCACACACACACACATATATACTATATTTTTCATTATCTTTTCCAGTATGTCTTATCACAGGATATTGAACCTAGTACCCTGTGCTATACAGTAGAACTTTGTTGTTATCCATTTTATATATAATAGTTTGCATCTGCTAATCCCAATGGAGAAGGCAATGGCACCCCACTCCAGTGCTCTTGCCTGGAAAATCCCATGGACGGAAGAGCCTGGTGGGCTGCAGTCCCTAGGGTTGCTAAGAGTCAGACACGACTGAGCGACTTCACTTTCACTTTTCACTTTCATGCTTTGGAGAAGGAAATGGCAACCCACTCCAGTGTTCTTGCCTGGAGAATCCCAGGGATAGGGGAGCCTGGTGGGCTACCGTCTATGGGGTCACACAGAGTCAGACACAACTTAAGAGACTTAGCAGCAGCAGCTAATCCCAAACTCTTCTGAAAAGACCCTGATGCTGGGAAAGATTGAGGGCAGGAGGAGAAGGGGATGAAAGAGGATGAGATGGTTGGATGGCATCACCAACTCAATGGACATGAGTTTGGGTAAACTCTGGGAGTTGGTGATGGACAGGGAGGCCTGGTGTGCTGTGGTTCATGGGGTTGCAAGGAGTCAGACACAACTGAGTGACTGAAATGACTGAATCCCAAACTAGGGTCAAGTTTAAAAAGCAAACATATTATCCTCAAACTAAAAAAAAAAAATTAAGTCCAAGACTCAGCAGGTTTTAACATTTTTTCCTTCCCTAGGTGTTTTCTTTTTTTTTTTTTTCCTTTCCCTAGGTCTGTTTTCTTGGAGAAAACTTACATATAATGAAGCCCGGGAAAAACCTAGATAAAAGGTAGTCTTTGCTTTTGCTACTTGCTTCAGATGAGAAGCAGGTAGGGCTTCCCTCGTGGCTCAGAGGTTAAAGCGTCTGCCTGCAATGCAGGAGACTGGGGTTTGATCCCTGGGTCAGGAAGATCCCTTGGAGAAGGAAATGGCAACCCACTCCAGTATTCTTGCCTAGAGAATCCCATGGACGGAGGAGCCTGGTGGGCTACAGTCCACGAGGTCGCAAAGAATCGGAGACGACTGAGCAACTTAACTTCAGATGAGAAAGGCACTACTGGGGTATGTGAGATGATAGATTCCAGGTCCAGTTAGGGGATTCACCAAAATATCACAGGACCAGGACTTCCTATCATCTCTAGCATCTATCTACTCATTAATAAATGAGAGTCAGGGGAGTAGAGAGCTTACTGCTGTTATTTATCCTGGGAGGTAAAGATCAAGAAATGATCCAGTCCAGTTAGTGTGAAAGCAATTCGTTCTAATAAAACCAGGGAAATGTTTAACAGGGCTGAGGGGGACAGCAATACAGTAGCAAATGAGATTCTGGACAGAGGAGTTGTGCTAGCTGGTTGAAACGATTATCTTAATGACTCTACCTGAAAATGGATGCTGAAAGCTTTTTATGAGAGGGATAGACAAGTCATGGTAGGAAGTACAATAAAGACTTCAGACATGCATATGCCCTGGCAGTTGGCAAAGTGAATTTTATAAAAAGAAAGAACTGTATTTAACTTCCACAGAATTCACTCTCATAGATTATGTTTTCAGGCTAATAGCACTGAAGAAGAGAAACAGAAATAATTTTATAAAAACACGTGACAATTTCAGGATGCTAAGGACATTTTAGGTTTTAAGACTTTTGTTACAGATGACAAATAAATGAAGACATGGGAGAGTTGTTAAACCAAAATATATCCACAGGGATGGGCCTGGAAGCTATTTCAAAGAAGAAAAGGAGGAAGACTATGGCTGCATTTTTCAATAACAAAGGAAAATATAAGGGTAGAAAGTAAAGGCATACTTTGGTTTTTTGCACTTTGCTTCATTGCATTTTGCAAATTATAGCAATTTTTTTTTTTTTTTTTTTTTTTTTACAAATTGAAGGTGAGTGGCAACCTTATAGAGCAATTCTGTTGGCATCATTTTTCCAACAACATTTGTTCACTTCATGTCTCTCCATTCTGGTAATTCTCCCAATATTTCAAAATTTTTCATTATTATTACCTTTGTTATTGGAAAAGGGTAAGATTGAGGGCAGGAGGAGGAGGAGGTGACAGAGGATAAGATGGTTAGATGACAACATCAGCTCGATGATGAGTTGACATGAGTTTGAGCAAACTTTGGGAGATAGTGAAGGACAGGGAAGCCTGGCATGCCACGGGCTTCACAAAGAGTAGGACACGACTAGCAACTGGAAAACAACAATGGTGACCTGCGGCCAGTGATTTGTGATGTCACCATTCTAATTGTTTTAGTACACCATGACACAGGTCTACATAATACTGAAAACTTAACAAATGTTGCCTGTGCTCTGACTGCTCAACTGATTGGCCATTCAGCCATCTCTCTCCTTCCCTCAGGCCTCTCGATACCCTGAGATACATCAATATTGAAATTAGGCCAATTTATACCCCTACAATGGCCTCAAAGTGTTCAAGTGAAGGGGAGAGTCACACAGCTCTCACTTTAAGCCAAAAGCTTATGAAGGACTGAGCTCAATGAGGAAGGCCTGTGGAAACCTGAGAGAGGTGGAAAGCAATGCCACTGGAACCCGCTAGCCAATGGGTAAATGCAAAGGAAAACTTTCCAAGGAAATTAAAAGTGCCAATGCAGTGAACACAAATGATAAGAAAATAAGACAGCATTCTTGCTGATATGGAGAAAGTTTTAGTGGTCTACATAGAGGATCACAGAGGCTGCTACATTCCCTTAAGACAAAGTCTGGTGTAGAGAAGGCCCTGTGCTGTGCTGTGCTTAGCTGCTCAGTCGTGTCCGACTCTTTTTGACCCCATGAGTGGTAGCCCTCCAGGCTCCTCTGTCCATGAGGACTTTCCAGTCCAGGCAAGAATACTGAAGTGGGTTGCCATGCCTTCCTCCAGGGGATCTCCCCATCCTAAGGTTCGAACCCAGGTCTTCTGCATTGCAGGTGAATTCTTTAACATCTGAGCCACCATGAAGCCCAAGAATACTGGAGTGGGTAGCCTATCCCTTCTCCAGGGGATCTTCCCGATCCAGGAATCAAACCAGGGTGTCCTGCATTGCAGGAGGATTCTTTACCAGCTGAGCTACCAGGGAAGCCCAGAGAAGGCCCTATATCTCTTCAATCTAAGAGAAGTGAGGAAGCTGCAGAACAAAAGTTTCAAGCTCACAGAGGTTGGCTTATGAAGCTTAAGTAAAGAAGCCATCTCCATAACATAAAAATGCAAAAAGGAGCAACAAGTGCTAATGCAGAAGCTGCAAGTTATCCGGAAGACCTAGCTAAGATAATGAGGAAAGACAGCTGCACTCAAGAACAGATTTTAAGTGTAGATAAAAGAGCCTTATACTGGAAGAACGTGCCAGTTAGGACTTGTCATAGCTAGAGAGGAGATGTCAATGCCTGGCTTCAAAGCTTCAAAGGACAGGCTGACTCTCTTGTTAGGGGTTAACAGAGTTGGTAACTTGAAATTGAAAGCAGTGCTCATTTACTATTTTGAAAATTCTAAGATTCTTATGAACGATGCTAAGCCTACTCTGCCTGTGCTTTATAAATGGAGCATCAAAGTCTGGATGAGAGCATATCTGTTTACAACATGGTTTATTGAGTATTTTGAGCTTACTGTTGAGAGTTATGCTTAAAAGAAAAGCATTCTTTTCAAAATATTGGTGTTCATTGAAAATGTACCTGGTCACCTAAGAGCTCTAATGACGATGTACAGTGGGATTACTGTTATTTTCATACCTGCTGGCACAACATCCATTCTATAGCAGAGGGATCAAGGAGTAATCTTGACATTCAAGTTTATTATTTAAGATATACATTCCGTAAGGCTATAGTTGCCATAGACAATGATTCCTCCGATGAATCTGGGTAAAGTTAACTGAAAAACTTCTGGAAAGGATTCACCATTCTAGATGCTATTAAGAACATTCATGATTCATAGGAGGAGGTCAAAATACCAGCATTAACAGGAGTTTGGAAGAAGTTGATTCCAACCTTCATGGATGACTTTGAGGGGTTCAAGACTCCAGGATGTAAGTCACCACAGATGTGGTGGAAATACCAAGAGAATAAGAATTAAAAGCAAATTGTGTGTTACATGGCAGCCTGGATGGGAAGGAAATTGGGGGAGAATGGACACATGTAGGTGTATGGCTGAGTCCCTTCACTGTTCACCTGAAACTATCACAATTGTTAATCAGCCATTCTCCAATACAAAATAAGAAGTTTTGCTTTATTTTTTCTTAAAAAATAAAAAAGAAGCAGCCCAAAAATGTGACTGAATTGCTGCAGTTCAGTTCAGTTCAGTCACTCAGTCATGGCCGACTCTTTGTGACCCCATGAATCGCAGCACACCAGGCCTCCCTGTCCATCACCAACTCCCGGAGTTCACTCAAACTCACATCCATCGAGTCGGTGATGCCATCCAGCCATCTCATCCTCTGCCTTCCCCTTCTCCTCCTGCCCCCAATCCCTCCCAGCATCAGGGTCTTTTCCAATGAGTCAACTCTTAGCATGAGGTTGCCAAAGTATTGGAGTTTCAGCTTCAACATCAGTCCTTCCGATGAACACCCAGGACTGATCTCCTTTAGGATGGACTGGTTGGATCTCCTTGCAGTTCAAGGCACTCTCAAGAGCCTTCTCCAACACCACAGTTCAAAGCATCCATTCTTCGGTGCTCAGCTTTCTCCACAGTCCAAGTCTCACATCCATACCTGACCACTGGAAAAACCATAGCCTTGACTAGATGGACCTTTGTTGGCAAAGTAATGTCTCTGCTTTTTAATATGCTATCCAGGTTGGTCATAACCTCACAATAAAACTTTTGGAAATGGAGGAGTTGCTTCTTATGGATAAGGAAAGAAAGAGGTTCTTTGAGATGGAGTCTGCTCCCAGTCAAGATGCTGTGAAGATTGTTGAAATGATGGCAAAGTATTTGGAATATTATATAAACATGGTTTGTAAAGCAGTGACAGAGTTCCAGACAGTTGACTTCAATTTTGAAAGAAGGTCTACTGTGTGTATAAAGCTTTCCAATAGCAAATAATGCTACAGAGAAATTGTTTGTGAAAGGAAAAGTCAATCAATGCAGAAAACTTCATTGTGGTCTTATTTTAAGAAATGGCCACAACCACCTCAACCTTCAACAACCAGCACCCTAATCATTCAGCAGACATCGACAAGAACTTCCACCAGCAAAATGATTATGCTTTGCTGAAGGCTGAGATGATGGCTAGCATTTTTTAGTAATAAAGCATTTTAAATTATGTACTTTTAAAAAAAGATATATATTAATACTATTGCACCCTTAATAGACTACAGTATAGTATAAAAATCCCTTTTATATGCACTGGGAAACCAAAAAATTTATGTGGCTCGTTTTATTGAAAGATTTACTTTAATAGGTGGTCTGGAACCAAATTCCCAGTATCTCTGAGGAAGGCCTGTGGTCACATTCAAATGTTGAGAAAAAGAGAAAGATTTGTCTGGAAGATGCTTAAGCTTGTATTATATGTTGAGCAATATGCTATAGGCTTTAATTGAATTATCCCTTTCCAGCCTCAGAATATCTGTTAGGATAAATGTTATTTTTTCCTTGTTTGTAGATGAAAATGAAAGATTCAGAGATGTAAGTAAATAGTGTGTGAGACCATGGGTCAGTTTTTCCTTTTATATGCTAGAAGGTCTATAAGATCCTTTATAAACACTAATAAATTTTCATCTTTCTTTAGAAAAATATAGCTTCTAAACTACAACTACAGAGTCACAATATAATCAGTGTGCTGTATCCACAGAAAGATATATTTTCTAGTTGCAGTAAACAGAATATATAATGTTTGAAAGTTTCCTAAAGATATTTCTATTTAAAAACTATATCAACTTTACTTTTAAATGTCTTAAACAGTTTACTATTTCTTAAAATTTCATAGCCATAAAAATTTTCACACATCATCATACGTACATATAAACTTTTTTACCAGAGAGTTTTTGGTTTCTATCAAATATACATATCTTGAATGACATCAAAGATATTCGTACATACTCATAAAATACCAGAAACATAAGCATACTAAAGCTTACGTTCTCTCTTTCTCTTTGCCTCTCTCCCTGCCCAGTTCTCTCTCCTTAGCTTCTCGTATGGAAATAGGCACTTGGAAAATGGTCATTAAATTCAGATAACATATTACTGTTTTATTAAAGTGCATACAGCCTTGAGCATCTCCTAAAGAAATACACCTATGACCCTTATTATAACAAATGTTATCAGTTTTGAAAATGTATGAGTTATCTTAAATGCTTAAACATTTTGACTCCACAACTCCATCCCTGGAAATCTATCCTAGAGAAATAATACCAAACACAAACAAAGCATTAAGGAACCACTTATATAAACAATAAAACATTAATTTATTTGTGACACATTCTTTTGAAATATTCAGTTCAGTTGAGTCGTTCAGTCGTGTCTGACTCTTTGTGACCCCCTGAATTGCAGCACGCCAGGCCTCCCTGTCCATCACCAACTCCTGGAATCTACCCAAACCCGTGTCCATTGAGTCAGTGATGCCATCCAACCATCTCATTCTCTGTCATCCCCTTGTCCTCTTGCCCCCAATCCCTCCCAGCATTAGGGTCTTTTCCAATGAGTTAACTCTTCGCATGAGGTTGCCAAAGTATTGGAGTTTCAGCTTGAACATCAATCCTTCCAATGAACACCCAGGACTCATCTCCTTGAGGATGGACTGGCTTGACCTTCTTGCAGGCCAAGGGACTCTCAAGAGTCTTCTCCAATACCACAGTTCAAAAGCATCAATTCTTTGGTGCTCAGCTTTCTTCACCGTCCAACTCTCACATACATACGTGACCACTGGAAAAACCATAGCCTTGACTAGATGAACCTTTGTTGGCAAAGTAATGTCTCTGCTTTTCAATATGCTATCTAGGTTGATCATAACCTTCCTTCCAAGGAGTAAGCATCTTTTAATTTCATGGCTGCAGTCACCATCTGCAGTGATTTTGGAGCCCCAAAAAATAAAGTCTGACACTGTTTCCACTGTTTCCCCATCTATTTCCCATGAAGTGATGGGACCGGATGCCATGATCTTAGTTTTCTGAACGTTGAGCTTTAAGCCAACTTTTTCACTCTCCACTTTCACCTTCATGAAGAGGCTTTTGAGTTCCTCTTCACTTTCTGCCATAAGGGTGGTGTCATCTGCATATCTGAGATTATTGATATTTCTCCCGGCAATCTTGATTCCAGCATGTGTTTCTTCCAGTCCAGCGTTTCTCATGATGTACTCTGCATATAAGTTAAATAAGCAGGGTAACAATATACAGCCTTGACGTAGTCCTTTTCCTATTTGGAACCAGTCTGTTGTTCCATGTCCAGTTCTGACTGTTGCTTCCTGACCTGCATATAGGTTTCTCAAGAGGCAGGTCAGGTGGTCTGGTATTCCCATCTCTTTCAGAATTGTCCACAGTTTATTGTGATCCACACAGTCAAAGGCTTTGGCATAGTCAATAAAAAAGAAATAGATGTTTTTCTGGAACTCTCTTGCTTTCTCCATGATGCAGCGGATGTTGGCAATTTGGTCTCTGGTTCATCTGCCTTTTCTAAAACCAGCTTGAACATCTGGAAGTCCACGGTTCACATATTGCTGAAGCCTGGCTTGGAGAATTTTGAGCATCACTTTACTAGCGTGTGAGATGAGTGCAATTGTGCAGTAGTTGGAGCATTCTTTGGCATTGCCTTTCTTAGGGATTGGAATGAAAACTGACCTTTTCCAGTCCTGTGGCCACTGCTGAGTTTTCCAAATTTGCTGGCATATTGAGTGCAGCACTTTCACAGCATCATCTTTCAGGATTTGAAATAGCTCAACTGGAATTCCATCACCTCCACTAGCTTTGTTCATAGTGATGCTCTCTAAGGCCCACTTGACTTCACATTCCAGAATATCTGGCTCTAGGCAAGTGATCACACCATCGTGATTATCTGGGTTGTGAAGATCTTTTTTGTATAGTTCTTCTGTGTATTCTTGCCACCTCTTCTTAATATCTTTTGCTTCTGTTAGGTCCTTCCCATTTCTGTCCTTTATCGAGCCCATCTTTGCATGAAATGTTCCCTTGGTATCTCTAATTTTCTTGAAGAGATCTCTAGTCTATCCCATTCTGTTGTTTTCCTCTATTTCTTTGAATTGATCGCTGAGGAACACTTTTTAATCTCTCCTTGCTATTCTTTGGAATTCTGCATTCAGATGGGAATATCTTTCCTTTTCTCCTTTGCTTTTTGCTTCTCTTTTTCTCGCAGCTATTTGTAAGGCCTCCTCAGACAGCCATTTTGCTTTTTTGCATTTCTTTTCCATGGGGATGGTCTTAATCCCTGTCTCCTGTACAATGTCACGAACCTCTATCCATATTTCATCAGACACTCTATCTAGTCTCTTAAATCTATTTCTCACTTCCACTGTATAATCATAAGGGATTTGACTTAGGCCATATGTACCCATTAAAATATTTATAATGGTTTTACAATGAAATGGAAAATATGTGTGTACGTAAGATGTATGCAAAACCAATAAATTAGGTAAATTAATATATACATCAAGACATAAGTTACTTAAAACACATCCAGAAGACTTAGATGGAAATTTTCAACATAGGACCAACAGCTAAGATTTTAAGCCATGCAACAGCGAAGGAAATTTTTCTCTTCATAATTGTGTATGTTTTCAGATATTTGACTATGGTCTTTATATTGTATAAATTCCCAGTTAAATTTTGAATTGGTTAAGCAATTTTTAAATAGTTAAGGCATGAAAAGTGTAAAATGTAATGAGAACAAAGGGTCTACCACAAAACTCAAGACTCTTTTCATCTGTCTTTGATGCTTTTCTTCCGTTCTCTAGAAGGAGGCAATGAAGTCATGGTTACCTGTCTTGAGTGTGTCAGTCCTGATAAAGTCTAGGGAAATGCATAATTTATTCAACTACTCTTTTATTGAAATAAAGCCGGATTACCTCTGATCCACTGGTGTTACAAACACCACTACTGTGAATATCTTCAAATTCAGTATTTTAAAAGCATATGTCTAAAGATTATTTTGTATTATTAGTTCCTGGTTTTGTTCTTTAATCAGTGGTTTAAATTCTCTCTCTCTTTTTTAAAAATCATCTTTGTCTTCTTTTTTAAAAACTGTGTCTATTAATTTTGATTTGGGTCGTGCTGAGCCTTCATTGCTGCTCAGGATTTTCTCTGGTTGTGATGCACAGGCTTCTCCTTGCAGTTCTTGTTGTGGAACACGGTCTTTAGAGCACAGACTCAGTGCTTGTGCATGGGCTTAATTGCTCCATGGCATATGGGATCTTCCCGATCAAGGATTGAACCTATGTCTCCTGCATTGGCAGGTACATTTTTTTTTTTTTTTTTACCACTGAGCTACCAAGTAATCCCTATCTTCTGATTGTTTTAAAAGTGAAATTAGACTCTCACACTGTCTTCTTTATAGACCACTGTCCTTTTGCAAGCTTCCATGGTGGCTCAGTGGTAAAAGAATCTGCCTGCCAATGCCGGTGACCCAGGTTTGACCTCTGGGTAGAGAAGATCCCCTGGAGAAGGAAATGGCAACCCACTCCAGTTACCTTGCTTAGGAAACCCCATGGACAGAGGTCCTTTTGCAACCTCCAGCCACCTCAAAATGACTCATGAGAGAGTCAATTCCTAGGCAGGTTGATAAGAAGTCCAGGGGTCCCCAAGGAGAGAGGGGTCTGGAATTCTCAAGGAGGAAGAAAGGACAAACTTTCTTCCCCTCTACATTCCTTAGGATTATATAACAATAATGTATCCTGCTTGAGGACAGAATCTGGAGGTCAAGAATCCCCACATCTTTTGTGGTTCAGCAACAACCTTTCACTCACTTTGAGTCAGAGAAGCAGAAACATCATTATGACATCCCTTATATGCAGAATCTAAAAAGACACAATACAAATGAACTTATTTACAAAACAGAAACAGACGCATAGACTTAGAGCCCAAACTTATCATTGCTTGAGGAAGGGATAGTTAGGGCGTTTGGGATCGATGTGTACACACTGCTATATTTAAAGTAGATAGCCAACAAGGACTTTTTGTATAGCACAGGGAGTTCTGCTCATGTGGCAGCCTGGAAGATAGAGGAGTTTGGGGGAGAATGGATGCATATAAATGTATGGCTGAGTCCTTTCACTGTTCATCTGAAACCATCACAGCATTGTTAATCAGCTATAAGTGGAATCCGCTCATTCGTGTCCGACTCTTTGCAGCCCCATGGACTGTACCCTGCCAGGCTCCTCTGTCCATGGAATTCTCCAGGCAAAAATACTGAAGTGGCTTGCCATTTCCTTCTCCAGGGAATCTTCCCAAACCAGGGATTGAACCCAGGTCTCCTGCATTGCAGGTGGATTATTTATCATCTGAACTACCAGGGAAACCCATGAATCTGCTATACTCCAATACAAATAAAAACTTTAATTAAAAAATAAAATGACTTAGTTTGTATTGCTCTAAGTGGCACACCTAGATCCACAGAACTGAAGCAACAAGGAAGCATATTTCAGGCCATTGCCAAGTACTGCCTAAAACAGCAATAATGACAGAGGCAGCAAACTCTATTTCCATGCCTATTTACCATTTTTTGTGATCTCTGTATTGAGCTTCATTATGAGACAGTGAGTTCTTCAGCATTGGAAGTATTCCAAGATGCCTGGATTGTAAATTGTAAATGTTTGAATGGCATGACATAGAATATTTTTAAGAGGGGCTTCCCTGGTGACTCAGAAGGTAAAGAACCCACCTGCTAATGCAGAGATGCCAGTTCAATCCCTGGGTTGGGCAGATTCCCCTGGAGAAGGAAATGACAACTCACTCTGGTATTCTTGTCTGGGAAATATCATGGACAGAGGAGGCTGGTGGACTACAATTTATGTGGTTGCAAAGAGTCAGACACAAGTGAGATACTACGCATTAAGTCCAACATCCATTTTTGCCTATGATAGAAATTTTGGATTAAGATTTTAGTTAACATTCTAATGAACTTATAGACCAGGGTTGGAAAAGTCACTTAGCTGTTAGTTTTCTTTGCTGTGAAAAAAGTGAATAGAATAGTCCCATCAGAAGAGTACTATACAGATTAATTAGCTGATGGCTGCATAGTGATAAAGATTGTATAGTACCAGGTCTACCTAATAATAAAGGCTGTAGAAAGGGCCAGTTGGGCTTTTCCCACTTAACCAACACTTTGTAATGGTAAAATGGGGGGCAAAGGTTGAAATGGCCAAAAAGAATTTTTTAAAATTGGAAAGAGGGCACTGTATGCAAATGCACATGCTAAAAAACACACATGACAACAACTTAATTAACCTGAAGAGACCTCTGCCTCCCAATGGTCTCAAAGCAGATAGATTAGACAGGATATTTAAAAGGGATTATGGCTTGTAATGAGAAAAGGATCTGCAGTTAACTAGCATATCCTGGTTTGGGCTTTTTAAATGACCTTCTAATTTTGTACTTAAAAGATAAGCTTTTTTTTAGAAGAGTTTTAGAATTACAGAAAAATTACAAAGTGAGTTCCCAGAATGCTCACATGCCCGACAGCCACTTTCTCCTGTTAACCTTTTTCATTAGTATGGTATATTTGTAATAATTGATGAACATATTTATGTATTATTATCATTGTCATTTGCTTCTTTGCATTTTTTAATTTGCTCTTTGATTTCTTCAGTGATCTTTGTGTATTTAGTAGCATATATTTAACCTCTGTGTGTTTATGTTTTATTATAGCTTTTTCCTCCTGTAATTGATTTCTAATCTTATAGTCTTGTGGTCAGAAAAGACACTTCATGCAATTTCAGTTTTCTGAAATTTACTGAGGCTTGATTTCTGACCCAAGATGTGATCCATCCTGGAGAATGTTCCATGTGCACTTGAGGAGTGCTTTCAGATGAAATAACCTATAAATATCAATTGAGTCTATCTGGTCTAATCTATCATTTAAAGTGTGTACTTTCTTATTAATTTTCTGACTGGAAGACCTGTACATTGTTGTAAGTGGGATGTTGAAAGTCCTCCACTATTACTACATTACTGTCTAGTTTTTTGTGTCTGTTAGTGTTTGCCTCATGTATTGAGGTGCTGATATGTTGGGTACATAAATATTTATATTTATTATGTCTTCTTCTTGAATTGATCCCTTGATCATTATGTGGTGTCCGTCGTTGTCTCTTGTAACAGTCTTTATTTTAAAGTATATTTTGTCTGTTGTGAGTATTGCTACTTCAGCTTTCTTTTGATTTCCGTTTGCAAGGAATATCTTTTTTTCCACCCCGTTACTTTCACTCTGTATTGTCAATTACCATCCATACTTTATTCAGATTTTCTTAGTTTTTACTTAACTTCCATTTTTCTGTTCCAGAATCCTATCCAGGGTACTACAGTACATTTAGTCATCTTACCTCTTTAGGTTCCTCTTGGCTATGACAGTTTTTCTTCCTTACCATAACTGCTATAAATTGAATTGCTTTTGTCCCTCTCAGAATCTGTATGTTGAAGCCCTAGTACCCGGTGTGTAGGTATTTGGAGATGGGTCCTTTGGGAGGTATTAGGTTCAGATGCGGAGAAGGCAATGGCACCCCACTCCAGTGTTCTTGCCTGGAGAATCCCATGGACGGAGGACCCTGGTACGCTGCAGTCCATGGGGTCGCTAAGAGTCGGACACGACTGAGCGACTTCCCTTTCACTTTTCACGTTCATGCATTGGAGAAGGAAATGGCAGCCCATTCCAGTGTTCTTGCCTGGAGAATCCCAGGGACAGGGGAGCCTGGTGGGCTGCATCTATGGGGTCGCACAGAATCAGACACGACTGAAGCGACTTAGCAGCAGCAGCAGGTTTAGATGGGGTCAAGAATGTGGGGCTCTCATGGTAGAATCAGTATTCTCAAAAGAAGCAATGCCAGAGAGTTTGTACTCCTGTCTTTCTCACCACCCCCCACCCTGTCTTCATGAGGATACAGTGAGAAGACAGCTGCCTGCAAGCCAAAAAGAGAATCTCCCCAGAATTCTACCATGTTGGTACCCTGATCTCAGAATTACAGCCTATAGAACAGTGAGAAAACAATTATCTGTTGGTTAAGCCACTCATGTTTTTGTTATGGCAATCAAAGCTGGGAAAGTGACCTTGGCAGTCTTGAGGAGGTCCCATCAGGGATTTTGTAGGATGCCTCTAAGTTTGGATTTCTTTGATGTTCTTCTCATGATTAGATGGGGTTGTATGTTTGGAGAACAAGACCACAGAGGTCAACTGACATTTTAATTATAACTTATAAAAGGGGCACACTATCAACATGAATTATTATTGTTGATGTTGATTTTGATCAACCAGCTGAGGTTGTTTGCCATGTCTCTCCCCTGGCATGTCCCAGTTGTTCCCTTTCCAAGGAAGTTGCTATGTGCAGCCCACACTTGAAGCTGGAGAAGCTGTGATGATGGAGCATTTACATAAATTATTTAACATTCTTCTGCATGGAAGGCTTGCTTTATTTATTTTTTTCTCCCATTAATCCATTTATTCGATCTTTATTTGTATCACTATTGACCAACGAATGTTTATTTTTCACTTTGAGTTATGATCCAATATGACTTTGTTTATTTTGTTGCTAAATATTTTCCAGCTTTAAACAGCAAGAGTTCTTGCAGTTGGCTCTTGTGTCCCTTTGAAATAGCCACCCCTCTGTATCTTGTATCCAACCAACTGCTGATGGAAAATATATGAAAAATTTTAAAAAACCTCAAGAAATTTCCCAAAACTAAAACTTGATTTAAAGTATACCAAAGAATGTATATCAGTTCAGTTTAGTCACTTAGTCGTGTCCGACTCTTGGTGACCCCATGAATCACAGCACACCAGGCCTCCCTGTCCATCACCAACTCCCGGAGTTCACTCAGACTCACGTCCATCGAGTCAGTGATGCCATCCAGCCATCTCATCCTCTGTCGTCCCCTTCTCCTCCTGCCCCCAATCCCTCCCAGCATCAGAGTCTTTTCCAATGAGTCAACTCTTTGCATGAGGTGGCCAAAGTATTGGAGTTTCAGCTTCAGCATCATTCCTTCCAAAGAAATCCCAGGGCTGATCTCCTTCAGAATGGACTGGTTGGATCTCCTTGCAGTCCAAGGGACTCTCAAGAGTCTTCTCCAACACCACAGTTCAAAAGCATCAATTCTTTGGCGCATAGGTAGATGTAAATGTTCTGCTGTTTTATATAAAGAATTTGAGCATCTGTGTATTTTGGTCGTCGCAGGAGTTCCTGGAAAAAATCTGTGGATACTGAGGTATAGCTGTACTCTCATCAGAGTTTTTTGTTTTTGGAGTGTTTTTTCACTTTAGCACTTTTTCATGTTCTACCATCACAAGATCCTCCAGGCTCATCTTGTATATATATCCTGCCTTAGCCAAAGAATCATCCTCTTTTCCAAGAGTCTTGTTTGTTGTGTTTGTCTTTTGTTAGTTGGTGGACTATATTAGAGACCAAAATGTGGGCACTAATTTTATTATTTATACGCTTACACTTTTGTGGCAAATATTTTTCTCTTTCCTACAAGTATTCATGGGAATTTTCTGTTGCTAATTAGAACAAAAGAACACTTAGTTCTTATGTTAGGCAAGATGGTATATGGGATGTATTTTGGTGAGCTATAAAGTGCCATAGATACAGTAGTATAAAAGTGGAAGTCACTCAGTCATGTCTGACTCTTTGTGACCCCATGGATGGTAGCCCTAAGCTCCTCTGTCCATGAGATTTCCCAAGCAAGAATACTGGAGTGGGTTTCCATGCCCTCCTCCAGGGGATCTTCTTCCTGGACCAGGGATTGAACTCCATCTCTTACGTCTCCTGCATTGGCAGGCAGATTCTTTACCACTAGGGCCACCTGAGAGTGGTGAAAAACTAACAACATTTCCTTTAAGAGCAGAAATGAAACAAAGATGCCTACTCTTGCCACTTTATTTCAACACAGTATTGGATATTCCCGGAGAAGGCAATGGTAACCCACTCGGTACTCTTGCCTGGAAAATCCCATGGACAGAGGAGCCTGGTAGGCTGCAGTCCATGGGGTCGTGAAGAGTCAGACACGACTGAGAGACTTCACTCTCACCTTTCACTTTCATGCATTGGAGAAGGAAATGGCAATCCACTCCAGTGTTCTTGCCCGGAGAATCCCAGGGACTGCAGAGCCTGGTGGGCTGCCATCTATGGGGTTGCACAGAGTTGGACGTGACTAAAATGACTTAGCAGCAGCAGGATTGGATATTCTAGACAAATTAATTAAGCAAGGGAAAGAAACCAAAATAATCTAAATTGCAAAGGAAGGGGTAAATTTGCATGGGTCATAATACTATATATAGAAAATTCTAAAGACGTCCCCCAAAAACTATTAGAACTAAAACATAAAATAGGTGAGGGGGATTAAGAGGTACAAACTTCCAGTTATAAATGAGTCGTGTGGATGAAATGCAAACCATGGAGAATAAAGTCAGTAATATTGTAATAACTTTGTATGGTGACAGATGGTACCTAGACTTGGCATGGGGATCATTTTGCAAGAAATAGAAATATAGAATCACTGTACAGTGTACCTGGAACTAACACGAGGTTATAGGTCAATACTTCAATAAAAAGAGAAAACAAAAGAAAACCAGAATTGTCCATGATCACCTGGTGAGTCAGACTAATAGATTTCAACAGAAAAATTTGAAGACTGAAGGACTGTATTCTAAGTGATGTTTCTCTTCAATAGTAATATTTAACTGAGCTTTTTGTTGTTGTTTGTTTGCTTTTCCTTTTGAATGCCTATAGATGTAGACTGAGGAGGTTATAATGAATTATTCTGAAGATTTTGGCTGTAATACAGAAACAAAGTAAAATCTATGAATCATTTCTCCATTACTGATGCCCCAATAACAAGTCACACTATTTCTTTATTCGGCAGTCATACCAAGTCAGTGTCTCAAGCTAATTTAAAGGGCCTAACAGTGAGACACAACTGTGTACACAACCATGTTCCTCACAAAGAGGAACCTATCACCCCTCCAACCGATTTGTGCATTTTTGAAAATGAGAGCAGAATTTCCAGGAGGTATACAACAATGCTTCCATGACAATTATGGGCCTCAGTTTCATTCCCAACATGGCCATTTCGTTTCCATAGCAAACCACTGTCTTTCCTTGTGCAGTAATGTTAAGGTCTGTGCCCAGATCACAAGAACATTGTCCAGCTTATTAAATGCATGTAATATGTTTTGGAGCTGTCCTTAGAATGAATGAGAAGGATGCAAAACAAGATTAACTTCTGTTGTGTGGCTTTTCTGAGTCTGATCAAATGCATAACACATCTTTTTCAAAATGCACAAGAGAGAATCTATAATATATGCAAATGTTAATAAACTTTTGCTAGCTTGTATTAGGATGCTGCATATTTCTGTTGTTCTAGCAAATGTATTTAAGAGCCCCATTTGGTGGTGCATAATATACATAGGAGAGGAAAAGGTATTTTTCTCCACTGAAGGAAATTCATTTTATCACACTGAATGATTTATAATATGATTGTGGGGGGAGGTGGGAAATGCAGTCCGTATGAAATTGATTCAATCTACTTACTTAAAGCAGATTCCACATCAACCTACTAACTCTAATAATGGTAATAATAATTACAACTATAATTGAGGTTATTAAAACACTATAAAAGCTATATAACTTTTCTGACAGCTAAACAAAAACCTTACAGTTCCTAATAACCTAGGACAAAATGTGGGCCTCCTGTTAAAACCCTATACTCATTCTTTCATTCATCCATCCATCCCTATCTGCATTTGGTATTTATCAAACACCTACTATATGCCAGTACCTATACCAGTATTTGGAGATACATCTCTAAATGGAATCAGGTGAAGACCCCTCTCCTTATTGAGCAAGAATTTGTAGTTATTAGTTGACTATAGGATTGTTATTATGTTACATAAAGTGTCTTGTGATTTAGTTTCCAAATTGTTCTATTTTACAACCCTTTGGGCTGTAACCTGCCAGGCTTGTCTGTCTATGGGGTTTCCCTGGCAAGAATACTGGAGTGGATTGCCATTTCCTTCTCCAGGGGATCTTCCTGACCCAGGGATCGAACCCCAGTCTCCTGCATTGCAGGCAGATTCTTTAACAGCTGTGCCACCAGGGAAGTATCTTAGGCGGTGCCTTTTGAATCGGGGAAAAGTAATGCAAGGGGTGGGTGATAATGGTGGGAAGAGAGCTGCATTTTTAAAGTAGTGTTGTTGGGGAAGGACATGCTGATAAAGTGAAATTAGAACACAAAGCTGAGGTGCAAAGATATCCCATGCAGATTCTGAGAGTAAGAGCATTTCTAATAGAAGACAAGAAAGCCCACTGAACCTTAGGCAGGAGAGCATGCTTAGCATTATTTGATCATGTGATCATAGTGGACTCAGTGAAGAAGAGAATAATAACATAATAGGACCAGAACTTTTACAAACTTTTAGGCCATTTTAAAGATATTTTGTGTTTGGAAATATGATGAGATCAATGAATTAGGAGAAAATGAGGAGATTTTAGCCTCCTAAAAGCAGAATGCAATGAGTTTCAAGAAGAAATCTGATAGTATCTCTACTATCACATTATAATACAAATATTAATTGTCCATTACTGTGATGTTCAGAAGACTATAACCTCTAGATGAAGAGTTACCATTATTCTCCACTGTCTCTGATGCAACTAGTCCAATGCCTGATACACAGAAACACTTAATAAATATCTATGTTTTAAACAAATGCATTTTCAATTTAATGATTATAGAATCGTTATTTATGTTAGCCTTCTCTTTTACAGGTGAAGGAGAGAAGACCAAGAGAAGATAAGAGAGGTGCTCACAGATCTTCTGAGCCTACGCCTGGTGGTTCCTCTGCTCTTGGTAATAGAACTTGAAATTTTCAGAGTAAATGTCTGAGATCTGGGACTTATCTACTCTTGAATATTAGAAAAATCTGCACCTTACCTGCTGCTCATTGCTGGCTGTGAATGCACCTCTTGGTGCCAATTTTTCCTCCCCAGTCTCAGATGTCACCAACTACCCTGCAGAATTCTCTTCTTGCCAGGAACAACCTAGCTTAGGCATCAAATTTCCAGGGTAAACAAACAAAAAATTATCACTTGGAAGGAACATCTGATTATCTCAGCAGCAAATGCAATGAAAACAGAACACAGGAAAGGACAGCTGTCTACTTCATTGCTTTCATTCCAAGCTCTGATGGTTATGGAATGAGGTGGCCTTTCCACCTGGCAATGAACCATAGGGCCAGGTGGCACCAGGTGGCAAGGACCGTGGGGAAGAAGTTGGAACATCTGTGACCCACCCATTCAGGCTCTGATGAGTCTCTTCAAATCTCTAGGGTGCCCTAATCTAGCAAAAATCACAATACAATAGAGAAGGATTCAACGGATTGGGCTTGGGATCCCAACTCTATAGCTCACATGCTGGTGATCTTAAGCAAGCTGGTTTACCTCTCTGAAATACTGTTGCATTAGTGGTAAAATGTTGTCATTGTTTAGTCATTAAGGCTCCTCTGACTCTTGTGACCCCATAGACTGTAGCCCGCCAGGCTCCCCTATCCATGGGATTTTCCAGGCAAGAATACTAGAGTGGGTTGCCATTTCTTTTTCCAGGGGATCTTCCCAACTCAGGGATCAGACCTGCGTCTCCTACATTGACAGGTGGATTCTTTACCACGGAGCCACCTGGGAAGCCTGGTGAAGTGTTGCTGCTGCTGCTAAGTCGCTCCAGTCGTGTCCAACTCTATGCGACCCCATAGACAGAAGCCCACAAGGCTCCCCCGACCCTGGGATTCTCCAGGCAAGAACACTGGAGTGGGTTGCCATTTCCTTCTCCAACGCATGAAAGTGAAAAGTGAGAGTGAAGTCGCTCAGTCGTGTCTGACTCTTAGCAACCCCATGGACTGCAGCCTACCAGGCTCCTCCGTCCATGGGATTTTCCAGGCAAAAGTACTGGAGTGGGGTGCCATTGTCTAATAACACCTAATTCACAATGTTGTCATGCAACGTAACGAAAGACTATGTGGAAAGAATTCGCTGTAGTGGAGACCATGAAATGTTGGTTGACTGATGCAAAAAGTCACTTATAATGTCCAGTTTACTAGAGTTCTTCACTGGAGTTTGTAGCAAACGTATATACATTTAATAGAAACATCATGTTGCATTGTAGTGTTAAAAGATGAACTGAGGCATTTTAAAAGTTCTAAAAGTTTTTTAGAGAAAAGATAAATTCAAATTGGGCAGCTTCCAGTCTAGTAGAGAGAAAGGAGCTTGGAGAAGGTATACAAAATGAGTAACTTTTAACAGGAGAAAGGAAGGAAGAACAAGGAAATTATTCAAGGCAAAAACGTTAGTGCAAAGTTACTTTCCTTTAGGGGTTGGCAGGAGTCTTTAAGGCAGATGATCCCTCTAGTGATGATCAGGTGATTCCCAATTGACTGGTTGAAGATGCCATTTCTGAGAGAGCTGAAGCTGTAATTATGTTTCAGTTTGGTGACCTGGGGCTTATCATCAGTGACTCATTTGGGGGTCTGTTGTTTTGTTTTAATAGTACTGACAGGAAGATCTTTCTGTGCCCTGGGGCAGAATTTTGATATTGTTTGGTCCCCAAATCTTCTGACATTATCTAGTATTTATCTATAATCTCAGTGAGAAAATTAACCTCACTGAGAGTCTAATATTATTTATGTATAATTTGTGTACAATATATGCTATAATTAATGTGGATATGGATCTTTTGTCTTCATACTACAGGTAAGCTGGAGGGCATCCTTAATATTTTACTTGTGAGTGGGTTTTAACTTGATGAGTGAGACTGGTGTCATAGTTAAATATGGTTCAGGAAACTTCTTTTGAAAGCTGAGTGGCAGAAAGTGGGGAAAGTGGTAAATAGTTAGAAATAGTTAGATTTTGCCTTGGTTTGTGAAGAAGAGCAATGGCCATTTGACTCATAAAAAATCTTAAAAACGATCTTTCCTGTGTCTCTGAGGATAAATAAAGGAGCCAAGAGAGAGGAAGACTAGGCAGGATGCTTACTAAAGAATAAATCCCTTTGGGGAGTGTACCTAGAGGGTTAGTAAAGGCAGCACCAAGGCTAATCCAAAGGGACCTTTGTGCAAATCAGAAAAAAAAAGTTACCTCTTACTTTGCACACTGCTCCCTGTCATAAAGTTATGATGAATATGCAAGTTTGTTACAACTAGGGTGTGAACAAAGGCTACTGGACATGCATGTAGTTCAGTGCACACAGTCTTGTATTGTAGTCCTTAGAACCAGGAACTTTTCATTTGGAAATTTGGGTATATATTTGGTTGCTAAATGCTTAGAAAGAAGAGGGAGTTGTCTGTGAGTAATGCTGTCCTCTTCCCTTTAGTATCAAGTAATTTTAGGTGTGATTTTTTGATAATTCTGTTCATCATAGTTTTACCAGAATGTAGTAAGATACAGGAAGATTATATTATGAAAACATCTACTATGTACCAGACACTATGCTAATCAATGTATTATGTATTTTCTCATTTAATTCTTACAAAAATTTCAAGAAGTAGTGACAATATCCATCTCATTTCACAGATGAAGAAACTGGGAGGATAAAACCAGCAGCATGGGGGTGACTGGTATCGTACTTGAACTTGTCTGATTCTGGGGGTCATGCTAGTGAGAATAATACAACACACACGTGAAAACCGTCTAGTCCACCTCTGTCAGCAGTGCACATGGGGATCCTGGGCAAGTCATCCTTTCTCCCACGCATAAAAAGGTGGAAGCATCTTAAGTCCTTGCTCTTTAAAATGTGTTCTATAGAGAAAAGTAGAATCAGAAGCTCCTGGGGATTTGTTAGAGTTGCAGAGTTTCAGCACTGAATCAGAATTAGCAGTTTTAACAGTATCCATAGGTAATTTATTTGCACATTAAATTTTGAGAAATCTTAATGTAGGTCCTTGAGTCTTTTTCAAGGACCTAAATCTAATATTCTTTGAGCCTCAGGCTATATTTGCCTGTAGTTCTTCATTACAAATAAGGCAGCGTGTTATCAGCGAGAATGACAAACCCAGGTTCACATGTGAGCTACCAATACCACCTAAGTCCCCTTGGGTGGTCCCTTATTTTCTCCAGGAAACCTGAAAGTGGCTGGAGTCAGCAGCCCCGTCCTATGATCTACTGATAGGAAGATTCACCTGCCTTCCTGACTCCTAGGTCAGAGTGTAGGTTTAGAGTCATACACGTTAACATTTTAGGAAGATGCAAACCCTTCTGAGTCATATGCCTCATCTCAAGTCATAGAACCCATCCTGCCCTCTCTTTTAACCCTGAACTCAATCGTTGTATGGCACCAACAAATTTGCTTTAATGTCCCTGCTCCCTGGCTATGGCTCTGGGATGCTCTGATTAGCTGTATCCTAAGGGGTGACAAATGGATGCATGAGCTATTTCTATTTTTATGATGGTGCTGCTCCGTGATTACATTTCGGAAGGAGGGTGAGCCTGCGGTGAAGTGTGAGTAACCTCACTCCAACCCTTTGGCAAACAAAATAAAATTTTAAAACCATCAGTGATTTGAGGCCATTTATTCTGGGTTTGGGCCACCCCTGCTTTTCAAATCCTATTTTAAACTTTCCTCTGTTGCTAGCAAGCTGTGACAAATATATCATTTCCATGTCATTACTCATCCTCCTATGAGGCCACCTGTCTTCTGGACCATATCTGCAAGCCAAAAGTAAACTGAGAAAACACGTCCACTCATGAGGATGCTTTTCCACTGCATGCGATGTAGATGGAAATACTAAAACTAGCGCAGAAATGGAAGTAAGAGACAAGAAGGAGGAGAATGTAGGAGGAAGGCAGAGATGAAGATATAGAGACAGAAAAAGATGGGAATTAAGGGAGGAAGAAAATAGAATAAGAGGGAATGAAGAACTAAAAGTGGGGATAGTTATTTTATAGGGAAAATGTGTGGAGGAAATGATGAAGAGAAAGGAAAAATCAAAGTAAAGGGACCTAAAACACAGTGATGTTGAAGTGCGTGATAGAAAAAAGAGTAAATGTCAGCCATTAAAAAGAATGAAATAATGCCATTTGTAGCAACATGGATAGACCTACAGCATGTCATACTGAGGTAAGTCAGACAGAGAAGGAGAAATAGCATATGATATCCCTTCTTTGTGGAATCTAAAAGGAAATGATACAGATGAACTTACAAAACAGAAAGAGACTCACAGACTTAGAGAATGAACATATGGTTGCAGGGTGGAAGAATGGGGGGAAGGCACAGCTAGGAAGTTTGGGATATACATGTACACACTGCTATATTTTAAATGGATAACCAAGAAGGACCTACTGGATAGCACAGGGAACTCTGCTCAAGGTTATGTGGCAGCCTGGATGGGAGGGGAGTTTGGGGAAGAATGGATACATGTATATGTATGGCTGAGCACCTTTGCTGTTCACCTAAAACCATCACAGCATTATTTGTTAATCAACTATATCCCAATACAAAATTTAAAAAGAAAAAAAAAACAGTAAATGTGAGTAAACTATATCCCAATACAAAATTTAAAAAGAAAAAAAAAACAGTAAATGTGAGTAAGAGAAAAAGATGCCAAAGAAGAAAAGAACATAAAGGGAGAGATGAAAAGGATCAAAGGGTAGGATAGTCATATAATTTATCACCCAGACTTTGAGAGTAAGAGGAGGAGACTAATAATGGTACTGGGGCAATCAGTGAAAATAGGCTGTCCTGTGAAAATTAGGACATGTGGTCATATCCTAGCAAAGTGTCTTTCAAAATTCTGATCAACGTAATCTCTGCTTCCCATGCGCCACTTGCTCTGAGTTGAAGCTCTGTGTGGGTCTGCCGGGTAGGGTATGCTGTAGAGCCCATCCTGGAGAAAAAGCAAAAAGGTGAGCTGAGGCTAGGAGTGGTTTTCCAGGGACTAAAGCCCATGTCTAAGGAAGTTATTTAACAGAAAACCATTCCGTGGTCTCTATTGTAGCCAGTAATTTCCACGTGCTCTTTTGTGATGTCTTAGAACAACACTATCAGTTAAGCATCATTATCAAAATATCACCCATGGTGGGGAAAAAATTATGAATGCCTGAAGCAGCATCCTTGGAATAAGCTAAGGTAGGTCTAATTCTGCAATGAATTTTTATTCTGCCACCAAATTATTCTGCTTTAATATTGGGTTAGCCAAAAAGTTGTTTGGGGTTTTCCATAACATCCTACAGAAAAACCTGAACAAGTTTTTGGCCAACCCAACACATCATTTCTATGACCACTCTCATTATTTTCCTGTACAACATTATCTGCATTCTCTATAGAGCAACTTGCTCTATAGAAAGGGCAATCCCAATTTGCCCATGTGTCTTTAGCCACCTGATGTGAGGAGCTGACTCATTTGAAAAGACTCTGATGCTGGGAAAGATTGAGGGCAGGAGGAGAAGGGGACGACAGAGGATGAGATGGTTGGATGGCATCACCAACTCAATGGACATGGGTTTGGGTGGACTCTTGGAGTTGGTGATGGGCAGGGAGGCCTGCATGCTGTGGTTCATGGGGTCACAAAGAGTCGGACATGACTGAGCAACTGAACTGAACTGAACTTTTCTCATTGAAGCCCTCCAGTGCCCATTAAAACAAGCTTGGAAAAACTGGGCCCTTTAATAAATTCAATATAAAGTACTGCTTAGTGACAATATTCAATTCTTATGTGGGAAATAATACCTAAGTCAAGCAGTTGCTTAAAATATAATTTAAACCTATTCTTGGTAAGTATTTTATAGCTATTTCAGATACAGCATGTTACATGAGTTTCCAAGTTTTAAAGCTGATCTAAGACCGTGTGCCCCTGATTCATGCTTCTTAGAAGAGAACTATATAACGATTAATGAGAGGAATGATTGCTTTAGAGTCAATGTGATCCAGCAAAGTAAACTGTAAAGGGAGCATAGCAAACAGAAACGTGATAAGAGCACTAGTCTCAGCTTCAGTACAAGCCTTGGAAACTGAAATCTCAAAATTCACTTGATCTCTCTGGTCTCAGGTATTAGCCTGTACAATAAGTGTTTGACAGACAGAGCATGCATGAGGTATCCCTGCTGCCATTCATCCTTCCTACACCCATGATCACTATCGCTCACTGGTCAGGATATCCTTGCCTTCCCGTGTTGTAGCTTCAGAATCTTTCTGACCGAAGAGCTTCAGGCGACCACCTCTAACCGAAGAGTGAGTAGACTTACTTGTCAGGTGGGAGATAGGTGGTCTTGGCATTGTTTTTATTATAAAAGTCCACTGAGGATGACAGAGGAGGAGATGGTTGGATGGCATCACCGACTCAACGGACATGAGTTTGAGTAAGCTCCGGGAGCTGGTGATGGACAGGGAAGCCTGGCGTGCTGCAGTCCATGGGGTCACAAAGAGTTGGACATGACTGAGCGACTGAACAACAACAACAAATTCTTCCTTGATGTCTCCTGCACATGACTTATCTCACATATGTTACTCAGAAGTTATCGCTTTATTCCTCAAGCATTATAAGAGTTTCCTTAATGGTTTCCCTGCTTCTGGTCTTGCCGCCCTCACCACCCCTTAATTACAATGAGAAATTCCCAAAACATTATCAACTTGTGTGATTTTAGATAACATTGCTATGAACCTATTCTCAGACAGTAAAGATTCTGCCTGCAATGCAGGAACACTCAGGTTTGATCCCTGGGTTGGGACAATGCCCTAGAGAAGGGAACAGTAACCCACTCCAGTATTCTTGCCTGGAGAATCCCATGGACAGAGGAGCCTGGTGGGCTGTAGTCCATGGGGTCTCAAAGACTCGGACACTTTAAGGAGTTAGATTGCTGACCTATTTTATTAACTGCATATCTAACCCCTGCCTGCCCACCATTCTCATTTCACTTAATACTCTCCTTCTTCTAACTACACACATCTTTCAGATTCTCAGTGATGAGCTGTATACCTCTTGGCCTCAAGCCCTTCAGATACCTTGTTCCCTCTGCTTACAACTTCTCCTTGGCTCCAATTTTGCCTGGATTATTCTTAGGCATATTTCAGATATCAGACTCACATTCTTGAAGGAGTTTTCGTTGACTTTTCAGCCTGAGATAGACATCCCTGCTTCATGGTTTTTTGCTTTCCTAGGGTAGATTTATCACCACAATAAAGAAATCATTGACTTTTAGATTTTAATATCTCTCACAATAAAATTAAAGTCCCATGGGGGCAATTGCTACATCTCTCTTAGTCACTGTTGTATCTTCACATATCAGCCCATAGAAAGCTCTCAAGAAATATTTGTGAAATAAATAGATGAATGAATAAATAATGAAACTACCATCCAAAGTAATTAAATGGCTTGTCCCAATTAAATGGGCTCACTAAAGGCAGAGATTGGACATTAATCTTTTTTTGTTGTTGTTCTAATTCTATGTCTAGCGTATATCTTTGAGGAGACATATTTACTCAAAATACGGTGCTGCCTCTCTGAATCTGTTTTTTAAAAGAATGAAAGAAAGAAAGGGAGGGAAGGAAGGAAAAAAAGTGAAAAAAGAAAAAGGAAGAGGTTAGGAAGAAAATGGGAGAGTAGAGGAAGATAAAGAATTGTTGTTGTTTGGTCACTAAGTCGTGTCCGAATCTTTTGTGACTCTTGGACTGTAGCCCACCAGGCTCCTCTGTCCATGGGGTTTCCCAGGCAAGAATACTGGACCGGTTGCCATTTCCTTCTACATGATGCTCAGTTAGTCAGAGGCAACCAGAAAGATAAGGCATCTCTTTTGTAGCTGTTTGATCAAGATCAAGAAAAACTCTACTTGCTAAGAAATAGACTTGGAATCATCTGGAACAAGATGTGTTCACAATCACCAAGAATTTGAAAGAATTCTTAAAGAGAGGATATGTTGGTTTCTGAGCTGGTTATTCTTCCTGAACATTTCAATCATCATAATACTAATATAGAAAAAATCAGCATTTATTCAGCTGTTCTTTATATGTTAGGTACTATTCTAAGTATTTGACACTTTTATTCTCACACACCTTAAAAATTAAATGCTATTACTATCTCAATTTTATAGGTGGGAGAAATTAAGGTACAGATGAGTTACAATAAGTGGTGAAATACTCCTTCACAGCTCTCATGTGCAAAAATTGATACTATCCATTTTTAGTGAGAATATAGAGAAGGCACCAGTGCCAGAGTATAATTTTATACAACCCTTTTATAGGGCAATTTGGCAGTAGCTATCAAAAAATTTAAATATAATATTTATCCTTAGCACAACAAATATATTTCTGCAATCAGTCACAGAAATATCCACAACACTTTACAGAACAACACACAAAACAATAATGATACTCTAAATGTATAGATCTTAGAATGGCTAAAAATACAGCCATTGTGTTAGTTTCATAATTTACCAGAAACTGACTGGCTTAAAACAACAGAAATGTATTGCCTTACAGTTCAGGCAGCTTCAAGTCCAAAGTCAAGGTTTTGGCAAGCAGCCATGCTCACTCTGAAGGCGCTAGGGGACAGTCCTTACCTCTTTCAGCTTTTGGCGGTTCCTGGCGATGCTTGGTTTGCAGACGCATTCTTCCAGTCTCTGTCTTTCACTGCACATTGTGTTCCCCCTGTGAGTTTCTCCTTTCTGTGGGTCTCTGTGTCCAAATCCCTCTCTTCTTATAAGGACACCCTTCATTGGATTAGAGCCCACTCTAATCAAGCATGACCTTATTTTAACTAATTACATCTACAGCATTAACTTAATTTCTGAATAAGGTCACATTCTGGGGTTTTGGGTGAACATTAATTTGGAGGGAATGCTATTTAACCTATATATCCATGCTCGAGAATATTTCATTGTGTAGATAATAGTAGTAATTATTTCAGATCGTGTCAAGTATTTTTCACTACAACTTTATTAGGAAAGAATATTTTTTATTGCTTTAACTGTGAAGGAAACTGAAGCTCACAGAATAAATCAATTGTGCAAGATGACATAGGTGTATGGAATCAAGCCTGTATCTGCCTTAAGGCAGAACCCATATTCTCAATCATGACATCATTTAACCCTGACACAAACTCAAGAAATTGTTTTTAGATTAAGGAAACAAGCTCTTTATAGTACAATACATACAATACGATGCCATGTCTGCTTAAAAATTATATCAATGACTATAGTTATGTGATATAAATATAATATAAATTATAAAAATAATAATTGATACATAGAAAAATGGGTTTTTGTTAGATGACAGTAATGGATATGAGAACAGGATGGGGTGAGATGTGAGAATCACATAAAAATTTTACATGTTGCTGATTGTTTTAATTTTTTTCTGCAAACAGCATATATCGCTTTTGCAATTTTAAAAACATACTGTTAGTGAGAATTCAGTTTTCACCAGTTTGAGCCATGTTTTCTTATCTTGACAATAAAAATCTCTGAGTACGAGGGGGCATTGGAGGAAAGTAGCCAATTGTGATCACACAGAGAATTTGTGTCTACAATTTAGTAGAAAACATTAAGTCCTCTTACTGGATTCTTTAAATAACAGGCATCCACTTCCTTCCTTCTCTCAGTTGCTTAGTAATTGAAGAAAAATATTTGAGTAACTACTCTGCTCATTATCATGTCTTTTCTATATTAAATATTCCATGATTGTATTTCTACATATGTTATAAAGAAATGAGTAGATTATTACTATATTTAGATAAAAAGAGGATAGAGGATTGGGAGAATTTTATGGTATTCATAAGAGAATAGAATGTACTTAATTTAATATTTATGGAAATATAGAGTTGTAAACTATATGAGAGATGGAAAAACTAATACTTTTCTTTATGTAGTTAAGTTTTTTTTTAATAATTTCCAAGTTTAAACCTCAAATATAGTTTTCTTATAGGCTTATTTACTTTTGTAATCCTAGAACCCAATATATTTCTTGATATGTAGTAAAGAATCTGTGTAAACTAGCTAATTAATTTCCTTAGCATCAGAACAACAACACTGCAAAGAAACCATTCACAAATAATTATAACACAATAGATATGCAGTGTGTTTTTTGGAATGTGATTATGGATAATGGGTATTTTGGGGGGATGAAGTTCTGATAAGCTTATTTTCTTTGCTGAATATTGTCTATTTTGTTTTTGTTCTTTGTTTCTAATCAATAAACTTTTATTAAGTCCCTTCTACATTCCAAGCACTGTGCTATTTGACTGATATACAGAGTTAATATGGCTCAGTCTCATAACTTAGTAATAACGATCCTGGATGCTTATATGAATAGCATTTATAGCTTATGAAACAATTTTAAAAACAATGAATATGACCGTTTATTGCTTTCATAATAAAAATATTTTTTTTCGAAAGATATAAATTTAGTATCCGCCAAGGCACTAGACTTCTCAATATATATTTGTTTTTATGATTATCCTGGCTAACTAGGAAAGGTGAGAGAATTTGCTACCCTATCAGTACACAGAGTAGTGATGTTGACATAGCTCGTGGAGTTTAGGAGTGTGTGAGCAAACTTGTATTATCCCTGTTAAATTTAAATAAATAGGTGCAACTCAAGTAGTAGGAAAAAAATACCTGCCTTAGTAAGAGTAAATAAAACAAATATGAAACATTTTCAAAAGCGTGACATGCTACACAGGAATCTACATTCTGTGGTGGAAAGAGTCTTGGACTTGGGGTTAGCCTGCCTGGGTTCAAAACCTTCTTTTGTCTTGCATTGATAATCTACTTTCCAGGAAGTCACTTAGCTTTTCTTGCTGTCTCCATCACTAATTAGCTGCTCTTAATATTTTGCCTAAATACTTCATGTACTTACTTTCTAAATTAAGTGAGGTAGTAGACATTGTGGGCTTTAGGTCTTTAGGTTTTCTGTAAATATTAGCAATTATCCATGTGACAAATACAAATAAATTCCCTCATCCATCACTCCCTCAGTTATTTTCCAATATCTTTTTCCTATTTCCCTGACATTTTCCTATAGCACAAAATGTTAGTATTTGCTTACTGTTTATTCATGAGTCATATCTTGTTAGCCCAAGATATTGTGCTCTTGGAAAGAGTCTAATTTATACATTATTTAACCCAGAGGACATAGAATATTGCCAGGTGCATGGTTAAAAATGTGGTTAATATTTATTAATGGATAGGCAGAAAATTTTATTTGATTTATAATAATCACAAATTATTCAGTGACATATGTAGGTATATGTTTAAAGAAAAGTTTATTTTAATATTTAATGAAAACACGCTAGTAAAGTAATGCTCAAAATTCTCCAAGCCAGGCTTCAGCAATATGTGAGCCCTGAACTTCCTGATGTTCAAGCTGGTTTTAGAAAAGGCAGAGGAACCAGAGATCAAATTGCCAACATCCGCTGGATCATGGAAAAAGCAAGAGAATTCCAGAAAAACATCTATTTCTGCTTTATTGACTATGCCAAAGCCTTTGACTGTGTGGATCACAATAAACTGTGGACAATTCTGAAAGAGATGGAAATACCAGACCACCTGACCTGCCTCTTGAGAAATCAGTATGCAGGTCAGGAAGCAACAGTTAGAACTGGACATGGAACAACAGACTGGTTCCAAATAGGAAAAGGAGTATGTCAAGGCTGTATATTATCACCCTGCTTATTTAACTTATATGCAGAGTACATCATGAGAAACGCTGGACTGGAAGAAGTACAAGCTGGAATCAAGATTGCTGGGAGAAATATCAATAACCTCAGATATGCAGATGACAACACCCTTATGGCAGAAAGTGATCAGATCAGATCAGTCGCTCAGTCATGTCCGACTCTTTGCGACCCCATGAATTGCAGCACCCCAGGCCTCCCTGTCCATTGCCAACTCCCAGAGTTCACCCAGAATCACGTCCATCGAGTCAGCGATGCCATGCAGCCATCTCATCCTCCGTCGTCCCCTTCTCCTCCTGCCCCCAATCCCTCCCAGCATCAGAGTCTTTCCAATGAGTCAACTCTTTGCATGAGGTGGCCAAAGTACTGGAGTTTCAGCTTTAGCATCATTCCTTCCAAAGAAATCCCAGGGCTGATCTCCTTCAGAATGGACTGGTTGGATCTCCTTGCAGTCCAAGGGACTCTCAAGAGTCTTCTCCAACACCACAGCTCAAAAGCATCAATTCTTCGGCGCTCAGCTTTCTTCACAGTCCAACTCTCACATCCATACATGACCACAGGAAAAACCATAGCCTTGACTAGATGGACCTTTGTTGGCAAAGTAATGTCTCTGCTTTTGAATATGCTATCTAGGTTGGTCATAACTTTCCTTCCAAGGAGTAAGTGTCTTTTAATTTCATGGCTGCAGTCACCATCGGTAGTGATTTTGGAGCCCAGAAAAATAAAGTCTGACACTGTTTCTACTGTTTCCCCATCTATTTCCCATGAAGTGATGGGACCGGATGCCATGATCTTCGTTTTCTGATTGTTGAACTTTAAGCCCACTTTTTCATTCTCCACTTTCACTTTCATCAAGAGGCTTTTTAGTTCTTCTTCACTTTCTGCCATAAGGGTGGTGTCATCTGCATATCTGAGGTTTTTGATATTTCTCCCGGCAATCTTGATTCCAACTTGTGTTTCTTCCAGGCCAGCATTTCTCATGATGTACTCTGCATATAAGTTAAATAAGCAGGGTTACAATATACAGGCTTGACGCACTCCTTTTCCTATTTGGAACCAGTCTGTTGTTCCATGTCCAGTTCTAACTGTTGCTTCCTAACCTGCATACAAATTTCTCAAGAGGCAGATCAGGTGGTCTGGTATTTCCATCTCTTTCAGAATTGTCCACAGTTTATTGTGATCCACACAGTCAAAGGCTTTGGCATAGTCAATAAAGCAGAAATAAATGTTTTTCTGGAAGTCTCTTGCTTTTTCCATGATCCAGCGGATGTTGGCAATTTGATCTCTGGTTCCTCTGCCTTTTCTAAAACCAGCCTGAACATCAGGAAGATCAGGGCTCACATATTGCTGAAGCCTGGCTTGGAGAATTTTGAGCATTACTTTACTAGCGTATGAATGCAATTGTGTGGTAGTTTGAGCATTCTTTGGCATTTCCTTTCTTTGGGATTGGAATGAAAACTGACCTTTTCCAGTCCTGTGGCCACTGCTGAGTTTTCCAAATTTGCTGGCATATTGAGTGCAGCACTTTCACAGCATCATCTTTCAGGATTTGGAATAGCTCAACTGAAATTCTATCACCTCCACTAGCTTTGTTCATAGTGATGCTTTCTAAGGCCCACTTGACTTCACATTCCAGGATGTCTGACTCTAGGTCAGTGATCACACCATCGTGATTATCTGGGTCGTGAAGATCTTTTTTGTACAGTTCTTCTGTGTATTCTTGCCATCTCTTCTGAATATCTTCTGCTTCTGTTAGGTCCATGCCATTTCTGTCCTTTATCGAGCCCATCTTTGCATGAAATGTTGCTTTGGTATCTCTAATTTTCTTGAAGAGATCTCTAGTCTTTCCCATTCTGTTGTTTTCTTCTATTTCTTTGCATTGATCGCTGAAGAAGGCTTTCTTATCTCTTCTTGCTATTCTTTGGAACTCTGCATTCAGATGGGAATATCTTTCCTTTTCTCCTTTGCTTTTCGCTTCTCTTCTTTTCACAGCTATTTGTAAGGCCTCCCCAGACAGCCATTTTCCTTTTTGCATTTCTTTTCCATGGGGATGGTCTTGATCCCTGTCTCCTGTACAATGTCATGAACCTCATTCCATAGTTCATCAGGCATTCTGTCTATCAGATCTAGGCCCTTAAATCTATTTCTCACTTCCACTGTATAATCATAAGGGATTTAATTTAGGTCATACCTGAATGGTCTAGTGGTTTTGCCTACTTTCTTCAATTTAAGTCTGAATTTGGCAATAAGGAGTTCATGATCTGAGCCACAGTCAGCTCCTGGTCTTGTTTTTGCTGACTGTATAGAGCTTCTCCATCTTTGGCTGCAAAGAATATAATCAGTCTGATTTAGGTGTTGACCATCTGGTGATGTCCATGTATAGAGTCTTCTCCTGTGTTGTTGAAAGAGGGTGTTTCTTATGACCAGTGCATTTTCTTGGCAAAACTCTATTACTCTTTGCCCTGCTTCATTCCGTATTCCAAGGCCCAATTTGCCTTTTACTTCAGGTGTTTCTTGACTTCCTACTTTTGCATTCCAGTCCCCTAAAATGAAAAGGACATCTTTCTTGGGGTGTTAGTTCTAAAAGGTCTTGTAGATCTTCATAGAACCGTTCAACTTCAGCTTCTTCAGCATTACTGGTTGGGCCATAGCCTCCTGATGAAAGTGAAAGTGGAGAGTGAAAAAGTGGGCCTCAAGCTCAACATTCAGAAAACAAAGATCATGGCATCTGGTCCCATCACTTCATGGGAAATAGATGGGGAAACAGTGGAAACAATGTCAGACTTTATTTTTCTGGGCTCCAAAATCACTGCAGATAGTGACTACAGCCATGAAATTAAAAGACGCTTACTCCTTGCAAGGAAAGTTATGACCAACCTAGATAGCATATTCAAAAGCAGAGACATTACTTTGCCAACAAAGGTCCATCTAGTCAAGGCTATGGTTTTTCCTGTGGTCATGTATGGATGTGAGAGTTGGACTGTGAAGAAAGCTGAGCGCCGAAGAATTGATGCTTTTGAGCTGTGGTGTTGGAGAAGACTCTTGAGAGTCCCTTGGACTGCAAGGAGATCCAACCAGTCCATTCTGAAGGAGATCAGCCCTGGGATTTCTTTGGGAGGAATGATGCTAAAGCTGAAACTCCAGTACTTTGGCCACCTTATGCAAAGAGTTGACTCATTGGAAAGACTCTGATGCTGGGAGGGATTGGGGGCAGGAGGAGAAGGGGATGATAGAGGATGAGATGGCTGGATGGCATCCCTGACTCGATGGATGTGAGTCTGAGTGAACTCCAGGAGTTGGTGATGGACAGGGAGGCCTGGTGTGCTGTGATTCATGGGGTTGCAAAGAGTCAGCCACGACTGAGCGACTGAACTGAACTGAACTGGACCAAATTTTATTTGACTTGCAATAGTGATTTGAGTTACTAAAGTGATATATGCTTATTATTATCATTATCACCATCCAAAAAATTGAAAAATCCTATCAGTAAAGGTGAGATAAAACAGAGAAAACAAACATCCACAATGCCATGTTTTCAGAGACAGCAGATCTTAGCATCTTAGGGTGTGACTTTCATGGTCCTCTGTGACTATCTGGGGCCAGGACAGCACAGTGGGATTCAGTCTGGGCTCTCACCTATGATGTGATTAAAACATTGGGCTGCTTATGCAACACTTGTGAACTTGATTTTCTCATCTTAAAATGGGAATAATAATACCTACTCATGAAGTTATTGAGGATTGAGGAGACAATGGATGTGAATTCCTCAGTGGACTACTGATTTTTTCCCTGTATCTAAGCATCTCCATGTGTCAATGAACAAACTTCACCACACTGGATTAAATGACAACAGAATATTCCAATGTTATTTAGGTAAATAGATGTGAAGTATGTGTGAGATCCCTTCTAAATTTACCACTTGCAGATTGCGCTCCATACTTTCTTTCCACTGGGTGATTTCTCAGCTGGAGTCTTTGGAGATACACTTCCACAGCTGCTTCTTTATTATGACTCCTGTCCCGTGAAGATCTCGTCTCTCAGTGCCTCCTTACAACATACCTATAAAGCTAAACTCTGGGCCAAGAATGTAATATTCACTCAGAAAAGTCTGTCTGCTAGCATGTTTCCTGGGCTGCCATCACTCCTGCTCTGTTGAGCTGATAGGATAGACAGCAAAGGGCCAATTTTTTTTTTTTTGGCTCTAGTCTTTTCAAATTACCCACTCTTCTGGTTGGGAGGGGATATTATGAGGTAGGAAATTCAACATGCTGGTGGCAATTTTCAACCTTTAAGTAGTCCATAAAGATGTATTTCTGATAAGTGGGGGCAAAGTTCCTTGTTGTATGGATTGCAAGTAGACAGTTTTTTCTATATTCATAAGTACTGGGTTAAGTCCCAAGGAGCTGCTATTTAAGAGAATGATTGCCACTTAAGAAGATGACTTGTTTCAGTTCTAAAATTAGCACACAGAATCTGGGGTTGGTACCTCTGAGTCTGATTCCTGACTTTGCAACTTATTAGCTGTGTGATCCTGTAAAAATGCAATAACTTCTCTAAGCCATAGTTTCTTCAGATACAAGATGGTTCTAATAATACCTACCCAACTTACTCCTGGGGATGTTGCAAAGAATAAGGGTAAAAAGATCTGTGATATGATTATACATTATTAAATGCTTAAAAAATGCCAGGTTCCTTAATCTTCTAGTAAAAACATGTTGATTTTTTTTAAGAACAATATACTCTCTACAATGAGAAGTTCAGGTGGTTCAACAGCCCACTTCTCTAAGGGTTGAAGTCAAGTACAATCAGTGTATTCTGTCCTTATGCTACTGGACTGATTTTAATAAACTATATTGGGATAAAACTTTTACTTAAGGACACAGTTTTTGCTCACTGGATTTGCTGTGGCCAGTAAGGTCTAAGCCTGTAGTTGCTGCGAACACCACCTACAGGGGCTCGACTAGCGTTGTGGTGCTGGTGGTTTAGTCGCTAAGTCGTGTCCGACTCTTGCGACCCCATGGACTCTAGCCCACCAGCCTCCTCTGTCCATGGGATTTTCCAGGCAAGAATACTGGAGTGGATTGCCATTTGCTTCTCCAGGGGATCTTCCTGACCCAGGAATCGAACCTGGGTCTCCTGCATTGCAGGCAGATTCTTTACTGACTGAGCTATGAGGGAAGCCCATGACCAACCCAAAGATAAAGTGTTAAGAAATGACATCGTCTGGGTCTCTAGTCCCCCCCTGGTGGCTCAGACAGTAAAGTGTTTGCCTGCAATGCAGGAGACCCGGGTTCGATTCCTGGATCGGGAAGATCCCCTGGAGAAGGAAATGGCAATCTACTCCAGCACTCTTGCCTGGGAAATCCTGCGGACGGAGGAGCCTGATAGGCTACAGTCCATGCGATTGCAAAGAGTCAGACATGACTGAGCGACTTCACTTCACTTCACTTCTACTCCCCCTCAAATTGCATCAATCAGCATTTTTCTTTGGCCCTTAACCAGTGTGTGTTGTATTTTCTATCACGTGTAACTAAATGAATCCAGACTAATAGAAGTATTATCATGGTTTTCTTTTTCAGAAAAACAAAATGAATCTAAAAGAAATTGGGTTAGTTGACCAGTGCTTATAGCTGGGAAGTGGGTCATCAAGGCAGTTTGGCAGAATGATTTCTAAAGGCTAGAGTAGGGGGTTCAGGGTTAGTTTCACCACCCATTAACTGTAGGATATTAGGTAGGGTGTTTACATTTTCTGAGTTGCAGTTTCTTTCTTTTTAGAGTGAGAGTCATGCTCCCTACCTCACAGACTTATGGTCTGAAATTATATATATATATATATATACACACATACATGTATGAGTGAGTGAGTGAAGTCGCTCAGTTGTGTCCGACTATTTGCGACCCCATGGACTGTAGCCCACCCATGGGATTTTCCAGGCAAGGGTAGTGGAGTGGGTTGCCATTTCTTTCTCCAGGGGACCTTCCCAACCTAGGGATCGAACCCCAGTCTCCTGCATTGCAGGCAGATGCTTTACCATCTAAGCCACCAGGGGAGCCATATATATATACAATTTTATATTTTACATTAAACAATTATTAGCTGTGATAATAATACTAATAGCTTGCTAAAAGCTATTTAACAACATTGGCAATTATGTAGTGATAATTATTGTTATTTGGGATTCAAATCCATGACTCTGATACTGTATCTTATCCACTGTGACTCTCATTAGGATGGGCAATACAAAGAGGGCAAAGGGAGGGATATGAGGCCTTGAATGGAAATAAGAAAGAAGAGATGAAAGCCTGGATGGCTCTCATATCTGTAACCCAGACCTGAGGCCCTAGGAATCGCTGCTCAACTCTTGTAACTAGATGGTAGCAATGCAAATGGAGTGAAGCAAGGGAAGAGGCCTTTCAGGTTTTTGAAGCTTAACGGGTTTGTTGGCAGCCATTTGGAAGCACCTCCATAAATTTCCCTGTGCTTCAGTATAGCTAAGATGACCGCCTCCCTGGAGAGCTCATCCAGTCCCCACTTATGTGAATTCCTCTGAGGGCAGAGTGGCAGCATGGAATGGTGCAGATGCCACCTTAAATCACCAGCTTCCTGCTCCGGTCCAGCTGCTCGCCTGTTTCAGAGGCAGCCTGGGACACTGCATCACTGTCCCTGAGCAGCTTGGGGGACGATGGATGACACGGTCACAGTCAGACAGCTGCTGAGGCCTCTGTTTGTTTCTTTGTGGGAGCTGAGTTCTCCTGCTAATACCTCATTTCTTAAGAAAAGAATGGCCACTCTAACAGCAATTTCACATAAAGAGATGTAAGATTTGAATGATGAATTCCAAAGTGATCACCACCCCCTGCTCCTACTTCCCAGTCCAAAGCTAAAACCCAAGTGTGATTGTAATGAGTACAATTAATGGTTAAGAGCATAGAGCTTGTGGTCAGACTGCAGTAAAAACTAAACCATCTCTGCTAGGCTTATTAACTCTGATGATCAATGTTGACTTTCTTAACCATCTTCACTTCTGTCCTCTGCTACTTAACTCTCAAGACTTGTAGCAGTTAACTGTTGCCACAATAATATTGCACAGATGGAGTTTGCAGTGGCTTAAAACAAAATCACTTATTCTCAAAAATCACAGGGTTTTGGCGGAAGGAGGCTGGACTAAGCCAGGAGCTCTTCTTCAGGCTATAACATTGGAGGCAGCTCTGCTTCATTCTGTTGGTTGTCCGTTTGGCTGGTTCTGCTCCACGGGTCTCTTTTTCCCTGGGTCAGCAGGTTGACTAGTACTCATTCTTCCCCTGAAATGGCAGATGCAAAAGGGATCATGGAAAACATACGATGCCTTTTCAAGCCAAGGTTTAGACTGGCACATGGCTATTTAGATGTTATGAAAACACCCAGATGAGATTTTTGGCTAACTCAGTGCAATCACTGACACTTCTCACATAGCCTCTGTTCCATATTAAGGGGAACAACCACACACTGGGTCCTTCTCATGCTTCAGATCTCTCTGACTCCTCTTCTGTACCAACTGGGAAAAAAGCTCTCTGCTTTTAGGGACTCACATCACTGCAACTGGTTTGCCATGATAATACAAGATAAGGTAATCCCATCCATGTATTAAAGTCAACTGTGTCATATAACATAGCAAAATATAATCATATCCTGATAATTATATATCATCATGATCACAGATCCTAGAGATTCCTGTAGGGCAGTGAATCTTTAGGTGGCCATTATAGAAGTGCAGCCTATCCCAATGTCCAATACAAAATGGGACTAAATTTTCCTAACCCACTACAGTATTGCAGAGTATACAGTTGTTGTACTTGATATATGTTAGGTTCTAAGTAAATATTGGCAATTATTAAACAGATGGCTATTCTAAAGCATCGTAAAAGGTTTCCCAAGACTTATAAAATTCAGCACATATTATGAACAAAGCTATGAACAAAGCCATGAACAAAGCCATGTCCACTATGAACAAAGCTAGTGGAGGCGATGGAATTCCAGTTGAGCTATTTCAAATCCTAAAAGATGCTGTGATGAAAGTGCTGCCCTCAATATACCAGGGAATTTGGAGTGATCAGTAGTGGTCACTGGACTGGAAAAGGTAAGTTTTCATTCCAGTCCCAAAGAAAGGCTTTGCCAAAAAATGTTCAAACTACCACACAATTGCATTCATCTCACACCCTTGCAAAGTAATGCTCAAAATTCTCCAAGTCAGGCTTCAACAGTATGTGAACTGTGAATTCCAGATGTTCAAGCTGGATTTAGACAAGGCAGAGGAACCAGAGATCAAGTGGCCAACATCCATTGGATCACAGAAAAAGCAAGAGAGTTCCAGAAAAACATCTATTTCTGCTTTATTGACTACACCAAAGCCTTTGACTCTGTGCATCACAACAAACTGGAAAATTATGAAAGAGATGTGAATATCAGATCACCTGATCTGCCTCTTGAGAAACCTGTATGCAATTCAGGAAGCAACAGTTAGAACTGGACATGGAACAACAGACTGGTTCCAAACTGGGAAAGGAGTACATCAAGGCTGCATATAGTCACTCTGCTTATTTAACTTATATGAAATGCCTGGATGAAGCACAAGCTGGAATCAAGATTTCTGGGAGAAATATCAATAACCTCAGATATGCAGATGACACCACCCTTATGGCAGAAAGTGAAGAGGAATTCAAAAGCCTCTTGATGAAAGTGAAAGTGTGCCTGGGTCCAGCCCTGGTGGATCCAGGGAATTCGAAGCGGGGACGGCGTCGGTGAAGATCAGGAAACAATTGCTTAATTAAACGTTAATTAAGGATATAAAGAGTGGTTAAATAAGGATAGCTCAGTGAGAAAATTTAGTGGAGAAAAGAGGCTGAATAACTTGGTTTACGTGGAAAGCTAATAAAATTCTAAAATAAGGAATTTGTGTCACCTACGTAGGCTGCAGGCGTCCTCCCGTTCTCCTGAAGGAGAGGAGACGCTAAGGCCTCCCCGGTCAGATCTTAGAAGCCCAGGCATAATTAGTAGGCTTGACGAGCCTCCACGTTCAAGATGGGAATTTAGCCGGAAGGTGAGAGAAAGAACGACATGGGGAGACCAAGCTTCGGTGAACAAGGCCCGCACTTTTTTTTCCAAAGTAGTTTTTATACCTTAAGTTATGCATAGAGGATAATGGGGGAAGGGGTAGAGTCATGCAGTAAGCCAGGCTTTCTTCCTGCAAACTTATCATATGCAAAAGTTTAGGTGATTTACATCATCTTCTGGCCCGGAGGCCTGTTAACATTTTAAGACCCTTTCTTCAGAAAACTTATTTTTCTCTAAAGGTGATTAGTCAGGCGCCACCCTCCAAAAGCATTAGATAAAGTTGCATTCCTATAGGGCAAAGGTGTGGTGGGCTATAACAAGAAAAAGAATTAACTCAAGGGTCCAAGGTTACAAACATTAAAGCTACTACTAACACCAATTATATTAATCAATACACTGCCAGGGACACAGCAGGTAAGGGATATGGAGACTTAGCAGCAAACATTGGCCCAGCAAGTGAAAAACCCTTCACCAATACAATTTCTAATCAATCTTTTAACTGCTCAAAGGAATCTGTATTTACACAGTTTAGAACATCTCATGCCTCTCACGGTTGGGAGGCTCTGAACAATCACATGTGGCCGGAAAAACCTATTCAGGCAGGCTAGAGGACATCCAAAGGAGTTTGTAGGTTGAAACACTATCACACCCAGGAACTTTATTAACTGGACCTGTAAGTTAACTCTTTTTTCAGAGAGAGGTAGTGGGGGACAGCCCCCCATAAAGTCAGAGATGTAGGTGAGAGCACAAAGCAGAAAATAGGCAGACTCTGGTTTTGGGGGTAGATGCTCGAGAATTTCCAGGGGGACTCTTGAGGCTCGATCCTGCCCTTGCGTATGCCGAGCCTCCTTCCTCATGACCTTTGCCATGGGCGGAGTTCCTCATGCTGGCTCACGGCAAAAGTGGAGAGTGAAAAAGTTGGCTTAAAACTCAACATTCAGAAAACTAAGATCATGGCATTCGGTCCCATCACCTCATGGCAAATAGATGGGGAAACAATGGAAAGAGTGAGAGATTTGATTTTCTTGGGCTCCAAAATCACTGAAGATGGTGACTGAAGCCATGAAATTAAAAGATGCTTGACCAACCTAGACAACATATTAAAAAGCAGAGACATTACTTTGCCAACAAAGGTCCATGTATTCAATCTGTGGTTTTTCCAGTAGTCATATACAGATATGAGAGTTGGAATTTAAAGAAAACTGAGTACAGAAGAATTGATGCTTTTGAACTGTGGTGTTGGAGAAGACTCTTGAGAGTCCCTTGGACTGCATGGTGATCCAACCAGTCCATCCTAAAGGGACTCAGTCCTGAATATTCATTGGAAGGACTGATTCTGAAGCTGAAACACCAATACTTTGGCCACCTGAATGTGAAGAACTAACTCATTTGAAAAGACCCTGACGCTGGGAAAGATTGAAGATGGGAGTAGAAGGGATGACAGGGAATGAGATGGTTGGATGGCATCACTGACTTGATGGACATGAGTTTGAGCAAGCTCTGGGATTTAGTGATGGACAGGAAAGCCTGGCATGCTGCAGTCCATGGGGTTGCAAAGAGTCGGACACGACTAAGTGACTGAACTGAACTGACATATGTGTATATGTGTGTGTGTGTATATATATATATATATATATATTCTTTAATCTTTTCAGATGCCCCAAAAGATACAGCCTGGTAATAGTATTTGAAACTCACTTGAATCAAGCTAATAATTAAATTGTAATATTAGATCTCAAAAGAGCTCAGTTGGCAGAAGAAAAAAAAGTGCTTTAAACAAATTTTAAAAGGACGAATGTAGAGTCCTGAATTTAAATTCTTAGAAACATCTTTACGCATAAGGAAATGAGGCTTACCAGTAGCCCATATGAAAAATTAGTTGTCAAGTTCAATGTGTATCAGAAGAATAAAAAAGCCGCTCCCAAAACTAAAACAATTTAAGGCTGCATTAAAGAAATATAATGTCAGCCTCCAGGTAGGAGATAGCTCTGCTTTATGGTTCCTGTTCAAACCACACCAGGTTTCAGAGAGCATGATTTGAAAGGGATTTAGACAAATAGAAACAGATCAGGAGGAGAAAAATCATGATATGTATAGTCTTCCAATCATGCCAGATGGGCAAGTTTAGTCTGATATGATTAGGCTCAAGGAGCACAACAAGAAATATAGACATTACCAGGAGATAAACTGACTTGGATGCATCAAGATAATGAAGAGCAGTCTCAGAGGTGGTAGGAGCGGGGAAGGGGAGTGATTGTTTATCAGGTACAAGTTTCTTTTTGGGGTGGTGGAAAAACTGTAGAAGCAAATAGTAGTGATGTTTGGATAACATTATGAATGTACTTAATGTTACCGAATTGCACATTTTAAAATAGTTTAGAAGTTTGCTACATGTTTTTCCACAATCAACATTTTACTTTTTAAGTTTAAAAAAAATTTTAGTAATTAAAAAAATATATTTATTTATTTTTGGTTGTGCTGGGTCTTTGTGCAAGGGCTTTCTCGAGTTGTGGTGAGCAGGGGTCACTCTTCATCGCGGTGCCGAGACTTTTCACTATGGTGGCTTCTCCTGTTGCAGAGCACAGGCACGTGAGCTTCAGTAGCTGCAATGTGTGGGCTCCAGAGTGCCCAGTATTCCTGGTGCACGCATTTATTGCTCTGCAGCTTATGGAATCCTCCAAGACCAGGGGTCAAAACTGTGTCCCGTGCATTGGCAAATGGATTCTTATCTACTGTACCACCAGGGAAGTCCTAACACCATTTTAAAATAAAATAGTTAAATGGCAAATTAATGTCATATATATTTTGCCTAATAAAAATTAATGTAACAACCTCCTTAATGTTGGCTTGATCCTAATTGTGCATCAGAATCATCTGGAAGGACTTATAAAAATATATGGTCAACACATTACACTAAAAATTCCTATTCAGAAAAAGCCTACAGTGATGTTTAATAATTCATTTGTTTAACAGATACTTACTGAAGACGTAACTTGCCAGCAGAAGTCTGCTATCACTGACCTGGAACATGGACTATCTTTTGGGAACCACTAACCTCGAAGCTTGAGTTTTCTATTAGTGCAAGCACTCAAGCAGTGACATTGGTGATGCAATTCCAGATTTAAAAATGAGTGAGCCTAGGGGATCTATTATTTCTTGTCTGACTCTCAAAATTATTTGAATTGATAACATTGTAAGAAATCAATTGCAGGTTTGTTGTATAACTTTGACTCCAATTAGAAAGTGAAAAATTCTTCCATTTCTTCCCTGTGCAAATAATATGGTGCCCAAATTCATCTCAAACTTCAGGCAAAAGAGCCATGCTCATTTTCCAAAGTCTCCATTTGTGATGCTTAAGCGTCTGTTAGTGGGTGCTTGAGTTAGTGTTGCATAGTCATTCAGAGCATGGGTTTGCTACCACATGGATTCAATAGTGAGTAAAGCTTTTACTATCCTTTTTTTTTTTTTTTTTTTTTTTAATCTACCTGTGCTAGATCAGGTTCCTTGAGAATACACCCAGACTCTGAAATTAGTGTGTACAAGACTGGCTAATCGTACTCTTGAGAACAACATTCATGAGGGGTGAGGGATGAGGGAAGCAGAATTGGCAAGAGGGAGAAGTTCATTGAACTGCAATGAATTTGCAGCAAAGGTCTCAGCCCATCCTGTGAGGACTGTTGAGGCTGAAATGACACGTGAGTATTGTCCTGTGTTGAGACTGGGGTGAGGACTTCATAGCCCATAGAGTCTAGTAGATTTTCAAAATGGTGAGCACTATCAGTTGCTGGCTGTGAGTGGGTGAAAGTCACTCAGTCGTGTTCAACTTTTGCGACCCCATGAAACTATACAGTCCATGAATTCTCCAGGCCAGAACATTTGAGTGGATAGCCTATCCCTTCTCCAGGGGATCTTCCCGACTCAGGAATCAAGCCTGAGTCTCCTGCATTGCAGGTGGATTCTTTACCAGCTGACCTATCAGGGAAGCTTGGGAGTCAGCCTGTCCATTGAAGCTTTGAAGCCAGGCATTGACTTTTCCATTCTAGCTATAAAAGTCCTAGATGGCATTTTCTTCCCATAAAAGGCTGTTTCATCTACATTGAAAATTGGTTGTGTAGTGAAGCCACTTGCAGAAATGATCTTAGCTAGCTAAATATTCTAGATAACTTGTTGCAACTTCTGAATTGCACTTGCTGCTTCACCTGAGCTTTGACATTATGGAGAAGACATCTTTCTTTAAACTTCATAAAGCAACCTCTGATAGCTTCTCACATCTTCTGGAGCACCTTCATCTCTCTCAGACCTCATAGAATTGAAGAGTTAGGGCCTCACTCTGGATTAGGCTTTGATTTAAGGGAATGTTGTGATTGGTTTGGTCTTCTATCCAGACAACTAAAACTCTCATATTAGCAATAAGGCTATTTTGCTTTTTTTATTTTATCACTCATGTGTTTGCTGGAGGAGCCCTTTTTAATTTCCTTCAAGAATTTTTGTGTTTACTACTTGGGTAACTGGCAAAAAAGAGCCTTGCTTTTAGCCTATCTTTGCTTTCAATATACCTTCTGCATTAAGCTTAATCATGGCTAGCTTTTGATCTAAAGTGAGAGACATGCAACTCTTTCTTTCACCTGAATACTTGGAGGCCACTGAAGAGTTATTGATTGGCCTAATATCAATACTGTTATGTTTCAGGAAATAGGGAGACCCAAGGATTGGGAGAAATATATGAAAACAATTGGTCATTGGAGCAGTCAGAACACACAACATATTTATCAATTGAATATACCCTCTTATGTGGGCATGGTACCTCAAAACAGTGACAACCCTAACAAAGACCACTCATCACAGATCAGCATAACAAATATAGCAACAATGAAAAAATGCGAAATGATGTGAGAATCTCCAGAATGTTATACAGAGACACAAAATGAGCAAATGATGTAGGAAAAAAAAAAAAAAAACAACAAAAAAAAACGGTGCCAATGGTGTTAAAAATGGTGCCAGGTCTTCTTAGAGAGTAAATGGAGAACAGTTGGTTAGATGCAGAAAGCAGAAGAGTCTTATCTTCTAGGTCATACTGATGTGTCTGTACATTTTCCTAAAAGAAATGTTGATATTTTGAAGTGTTTAAAGCAATGGATGCGAGTGTGAACAAACTCTGGGAAACAGTGAAGGACGGGGAAGCCTGATGTGCTGTTCATGGGGTCTCAAAGTATCAGACATGAGTTAGTGACTGAACAGCAACAGTGAAGCAAAATAATTAAATGGCCCAATGTTTCTCTCCATTTATGAATTTGTTTATTTCAGACTTTGCAACTGAAGTGCCTTATCATCACTACTTCTACTTCATGTTTCACCTTCCTGTAGTATTTTATTTTCTGGTAGATGTTCATGAATCTTATTTGAGCCTTTATTTTGACATAATATATTGTAATTTTTTATAACAGTTACCTGGATGCATGTCTATTTTTCCCAGGTTAAGACTTGACAATGACCTCATTGAGATCAATTATCATGCCTAGAAGAAGTTTCTGCATGAAAAGTAAATTTCTAATCATAATTTTAAAACTCACAGGAGGCATGATTTTAACATCTATGTATTATGTGTTTGCTCTTTGTGCCAGGTACACGTAAGATGCAAAGTAGGGGCTCACACCACAGTGGATGGGACAGACAAAACCAAGAAGAACAGGGTTAGAGGTGTGTGTGTTTTACAATGTAGGGTTTATTATTATTCAGGTGTTGTGAGACCAACAGATCATGAGATGGCCACCACTGAAAAAACAATATGCTACTCACAGCTCCCAAGAGGAGGGGACATACCACACAATGCAGGGTCATATGGAGAAGTACAAGGGTGGATCAGGGGGTGGAAGAAGTGGGAAGAAACATGGGCAAAAACCTTTATTATGGTTTCCATGGGGGGAGGGGGGTGCAGCTGAGGCAGGTAAGCTGGTTTAGGGTGGGCTACTGTAAATTTCAGCATGCTCTGGGATGTAGTGGTTATCCTTGGTTGTCTGGTTCCTGGACTTGTGGTGATTAAAGCAGAGGACTATTGGGGTCTAAGAATCAGAAGAGATGTGTGTGTTTGAGGGGGTTGGGAATTGAGTTGGTTAGTTTGCATATGAAGGGTACAACACAGATGAGTGGTTTACTCTAGGAATTGACTTGCCCTGGGAGGGGCAGTTTCCCTACCATCAGTAAGACCCCAGATGTCAACATCAGAATTGGAAAAAAAAAAAAAAAAAGACATATTTAATACAATGGGTTGGAAACTGCAGGAAAGGAGAAAGACAGCCTTTAATTCTGGATAAAATGAATTTATTGTGAAGTAAAGTGCAGGATTAGGACCTGATTTCAGCCATTATTAAGCCACTGAAAAGCTATGGGACCCTGCAGAAGTCACTTCATCTCTCTGAGATTCAGTTTCCCAGCATGGAAATGAGGGTGCTGGTTCAATGGTTTTCTAACTGCACTTCCTACAATCCAACAAAGGCCATTAGGAGGACCTTGTAGGGCCAGCCAAGAAGACTGGACATTTAGGCTTTTATCCCAGCTTCAATCAGAACAGCAATACTTTTATCCATTTTACATGTTGGAACCAAATATTGCTAAGTATGGAGTGCCTCATGAACCACCACCCCCAAGACTGAACTAAGTCTCAGAACAATTTGAGGAGGAGATGGCTTTTCATTTTTCTCCTTTCTAGCTCTCCTCCAGCTATTGCTTGGGAAAACATCCTGAGAATGTGGATATTAGAGGAGAGGATATCCTGGGCTGAAGCAGATGGACAAAAATAAGCAAAAGCCTCTCTGATGGCTGCAGTGAACGCCAAGAGTATCCTCGTGGGTAAACCAATCACACACTGCAATTTGCCACACTGCAGAAGACTCTCAGTGCTCTTTTTCTACATCTGTCTCTCATTATAGCTCCTCAACTCCACCCTTTCCCACCATTCATACATTTCAGCCAGCAGTGAGCCTCAGATCATGGATTCACTCACTGTAAAGCGAAAACAGTCTGACTCACCATCGAGTTAACCACAGGATAAATTGCTACCGGTCCACCAGCAAGGTTTAGTTTTGTTTTGTTTTTCCTTCGAACTCTTTGAAATCTTTCTGCCCTTTTTCATAGCTCATTAGCTCTCATCAGGTCTATTTCAGTAGCCTCATACTGAAGGCCTGCTCACTTCCATTCTCTTTCCTCCAAATCAGCCCTTATGAATAACATTCTCCTTGTAATTCTCTTTCCTGGTCCCCATTTACATCACCATAAATTCCACAGGACTGAGATCTTCCATGTATTGACCTTTATTTTTTCTTTCCTGTGGGAAAAAACTTGTGTGATTTATTTCAGGTCATTCTGAGTTAGTAAAGTACTTAAAACCTGTATTAGCAAATTAAATCATCCATTGATTATAGTTATTGCTTATCTTCATCTTAAATATTTAATATTGTCTATTGTTCAGTTGCTCGGTCATGTCCAACTCTTTGTGACCCCATGGACTGCAGCACGTCAGACTTCCTTGACCTTCTCCATCTCTCGGAGTCTGCTCAGACTCATGTCCATTGAGTTGGTGATGCCATCCGACCGTCTCATCCTCTGTCGTCCCCTTACTACTAATTAAATACAAAGTTATAAGCTAGCTGCTAAACTGACTAGTTTAACCTACCTCTTTAGATCTTACCAACTTTTACAGTACCTTAGGTATACTGGAAGACAAAACTACTCCTCTTTCTCACTTACTCATCCAAGTACAGTTATCCTTCTCAAGACTTAGAGTATTAATTTCCCCCATGAAACTTCCTGTTAGTCAAAGGCAACTTACCCCATCCAGAGGTTAATCTGTGCTTCAATTACTTGCTTACGTATCAGTCGGTAGCCTCTGGATGTGAGTAGTTTTCATACTTTTCTAAAACATTTTTATTGTTTAGAGTGGGGCTTGACCTATAATAAGATTATACTAAAATTAGTTTAATGAAATATTAGGATCACTGAAATTTCTCCATCTCAGAGAACATGATTATTATATCTTTCTTTTATCCATTTTTCTATGACATTCTACCATGCCACCTAGATGGAGGCCCACTGAAAGGCCCACTTCTGCAAAATATAGTGTTTCCCTACTGACACGTGGCAGGAAGCAGAGTATTAATTCACTTTTGCCCTTCCATTCTCTCCTAACCCACTTCTAGTTAGGCTTTTCAATAACTTTCTGAATTGCTATAGTCATCAGTTATCCCCAAGTTGCTATGTCAAACAGTCACTTTTCTTTCTCTTATCAGAACTTTTCAGAAGCAATGACACAATTGGCAATTTTCCTTGTCTTAAAATATTTTTGTTTCTCTTGGCTTCTTATATAACACATTCTCCTGGCTTTCATTCTACCTCACCAGCTTCTCTTTCTCAATTACCTTTGTAACTGTTCATTCTTTCTCTGACTGACCTCTAATTTTTGGTGTGGCCAAGAGATCAATTCTGGCCATCTCTGATCTCATCCTTGAACTATTTCTCTAAGTGAGCGCATCCAACCACGATGAGCTATTTGTTTCCCTGGTGGCTAAGATGGTAAAGAATCTGTCTGCAATGCAGGAGACCTGAGTTCAATCCCTGGATTGGGAAGATCCCCTGGAGGAGGAAATGGCAACCCACTCCAGTAGCCTTCCTGAGAAACTCCATGGACAGAGGAGCCTGGCATCCATGGCTTATGCACATGCTGCTAAGTCGCTTCAGTCGTATCTGACTCTGTGCAACCCCATAGACGGCAGCCCACCAGGCTCCACTGTCCCTGGCATTCTCCAGGCAAGAACACTGGAGTGGGTTGCCATTTCCTTCTCCAATGCATGAAAGAGAAAAGTGAAAGTGAAGTCGCTCAGTCGTGTCCGACTCTTAGTGACCCCATGGACTGCAGCCTACCAGGCTCCTCTGTCCATGGGATTTGCCAGGCAGGAGTACTGGAGTGGGGTGCCATTGCCTTCTCCTATGCATGTGCAGGCAACCACAGTGTTATCGTCGCTGACACTTTCTTAAACATTATACTCCTATATAGACTATCTTTCTAAATCTTTCTTGGATATGAAATACCGTGAATTCAAAAAAAAAAAAAAAAACCAAAACCAGAAATGTGCCTTTGCTCACATCACAACCTGCTCTTAACCTAGTCATTCTCCTTTCAGTATATGACCTTCTGATCTTAAAATCTCTGTCATCCTTTATTTCTTTCCCCTCTTTGAACTCCATCTTTCTGTCATTACATTCTATCAAGTCAACATTCAAAACAGTATTCCAAATTAGTATTCTCTTTCTGTCTCTTATTGCCACAGCCCAAGCCATCATCACTCCATGGAATTACTTTAATATTCTTTATTTGTTGCATTGCTTATAGTCTTATAATCATGAAATAGATTCTCCACACAGAAGGCAGTATGATTTTTTTGAAAAAGATATATGTGATTATATAACATACCTAAATAAAGTCTTCCTATTATTTCCACTGTACTTAGAATGAAACCTAAACTGTCAGTGTGATCTAGAAATAGACCACGACGCCTCTTAACCAAGCCCCTGATTGTCTTCATGATATCTCTTACTCATTCTTTACTTTTCTTATTATGTTCCAGCCTCACCCTCTGTCCCTGAAACAGTCCAAAATTTTTGCAGTCTTATGGCCTGTGTGTTAACTCTCCCCCTTACTAGATATTTCAGTTCTCCCCTCTCAAATATTTCACATCTCTGCTTTCCCATCCTTTATATCTCAGTGATGCCCACAACTGTCCAATTTAAAGTGGTCAGTCAGTTATTGTCTATCTTTTGCCGTGTTTATTTTCTTCACAGCACATTTTGAAATCAGAGACATTGTAACTCTCACCTTTTTTTTTCCATTTGGAAGAGTGGCCTGACTCTTTGTGGATACTCCTTCCAAGTCCTAGTTCTTCCATTCCCTATTACTATAAACTTAAGAAAAATCACTTTGACTTTCTGGGATTTGGTTTCATAGTCTATAAAATGAGGACAGTACTTTTTGGTGTTGTTATTGTGAAGGTGAGATGAGAGCATGCTACTGAAATCCTTATATAGTACCCCCAAAATAGAAAGTGTCCAATGATAAAAATTAGTTTCATATCATTATAAAAACTGTCATTTATGTTGTGTTATCATTATGACCTCAGCACTTGACATTCTCACCATCATTTTCACTAATTTGGGTTAAGGCTTCTATGCTTTAAGATGTGACTATTCCTTGTACAAGGTGATAAAATCATTGTCAATCATTACCTCCTTATAATCTTATTTTCAAAGACTCTTGAGTTTGAGTGAAAGAAGATGAAACTCTCAGCGAGTGAGGAGTTTAGCGCAGGTAGGTAAGTCTTGCAAGGACTACCGCCACCTTCTCCTCTGCATTCCACAATTTAAGTTCACATTTTATCCTGGAAGAAAAGTCAAATGTCCCTTCCACATTATCAATAACCCCAAATCAGATCTATTTGTATTGCATTCCTCAATCAGTTAGCTGTTGGGGCATAATAAACTGCTCTACAACTTGATACCCTAAGACAGCAATCACCCAACTAGTGCATGGTTCTATGCTTGGCAATTTGGGCTGTTTCTTTTGCTCTTCCTGAATGGGTTCACTCACTCATCTGCAGTAAGTATTGTTAGACAGGTAGCTTTGTCTCCAGGAATTGACTGATTGTCAGTTGAGGGTGTCAGGCCACTTAGGGTCCATGCCCCTCATTTTCCAGCAGGTTGACCTGGGTTTATTTATGTGCTAACAGCAGGTTATAAGAGCAACAAACGCTGAAACTATAGGCCTCTTGCAGTCTAGGTTTCTAACTAGCACATCATCTCTTTGTCTGCATTTTGTTGATCAAAGCCAGTCACGAGGGCAGCCCAGTTCCAAAGGGTGGGGAAATCAACCTCACCTGTTAATGGAAATTGGTCCAAAACAGTTTAACTACTTGTGCAATCTGTTCCAATCCATACTTTGCCTAAGGACAGTATGATAAGATGCTCAACATCACTCACTATCAGAGAAATGCAAATCAAAACCACTATGAGGTACCATTTCACACCAGTCAGAATGGCTGCAATCCAAAAGTCTATAAGCAATAAATGCTGGAGAGGGTGTGGAGAAAAGGGAACCCTCTTACACTGTTGGTGGGAATGCAAACTAGTGTAGCCACTATGCAGAACAGTGTGGAGATTCCTTAAAAAAACTGGAAATAGAACTGCCTTATGACCCAGCAATCCTACTGCTGGGCATACGCACTGAGGAAACCAGAATTGAAAGAGACACGTGTACCCCAATGTTCATCGCAGCACTGTTTATAATAGCCAGGACATGGAAGCAACCTAGATGTCCATCAGCAGACGAATGGATAAGAAAGCTGTGGTACATATACACAATGGAGTATTACTCAGCCATTAAAAAGAATACATTTGAATCAGTTCTAATGAGGTGGATGAAACCGGAGCCTATTATACAGAGTGAAGTAAGCCAGAAAGAAAAACACCAGTATAGCATACTAACACATATATATGGAATTTAGAAAGATGGTAACAATAACCCTGTATACGAGACAGCAAAAGAGACTCTGATGTATAGAACAGTCTTTTGGACTCTGTGGGAGAGGGAGAGGGTGGGATGATTTGGGAGAATGGCATTGAAACATGTAAAATATCATATATGAAACGAGTTGCCAGTCCAGGTTCGACGCACGATACTGGATGCTTGGGGCTGGTGCACTGGGACGACCCAGAGGGATGGTACGGGGAGAGAGGAGGGAGGAGGTTCAGGATGGGGAACACGTGTATACCTGTGGCAGATTCATGTTGATATATGGCAAAACAAATACAATATTGTAAAGTTAAAAAATATAATAAAAAAAAGAAAAATAAAAAAGAAAGTATGATAGATGCTAGCGAACACAGCACTCAGCTTTGAGTTACCTGGAGCAATCGACTGCCATCATTCCCCAAGCAATGTCAGCTCCTTATCTGCTGCATCTATCTACTACTCTGTCTACAATATCTCCTTAGTGGAAGTCCTGCCATGAAGCTTTGGATCAAATGCATTTCTCCGCTTGCCTTTTTTCTCACTGGCTTGTGTTCTACTCTTTTACCCAGCGACTGATGCCTTTCTTCCTGAGTACTTACTTTGTCCTATCAGATGTGAAGACTGCCATGTCCTTTATCCCATCCTTAATGACCCTCTTACCTCTCTTCTGTTCTCTTCCTTCGGAACTCAGCTAGAAAGCCACTGCTCAAGTAATAATCAGTTACTTCAGTTATATTGCTAGCTAATGATTATTTCCCATTTTGAGTCAATCAGCAATTTTGTTTTGACCTTCAGTTTCCAAAGAGTGCAAAAGGTTAGAATATCGGACAAGGAAAATAAAGGACTAGGCCAGGAAAATAAAGATGTGGGGGAAAGGATGATGTTTTAGACTTGGGGATTCAGTAATGTTCTTTCTATACATAAAGTTAATTCTATTTCTTAGGTTCCAGAAGTTGTGGTGGTAACACTAAGACTCTGAAGGAATAATGGCACACATTACAAAAGTTTTTGTCCTCTTCCCAAAGAGCCGTAGGGAACATTCTCTGTATGAACCACATGCCTATGTAGCCCTGGAACACCTGGTGGATCCAATACCAAAATTAGTTAAACTGATGATTTGGTATCCTATAGACCAAGTATCTAAACAATCAACAAAACAGATTGGAGTTACTGGGGTTTAGGATGTAATATGAAGAGACCAACTGGGCTAGAGATGGTCGGTTGACAGGTTGGAGCTGGCTGGCTGGCTGCCTGAAACAGATGGGGACCCCACTGATGTGTGGCCTTCTTCCCGAAGGCGATAGTGCACGAGGTGGCTGTGGACAGAGGGCTCCTTTTTCAATGATACAGCCAGTGTCAGCTGGCTGATTTCCACCAGCCAAGCAACATTCCGTGCAAGCACAATCTGTAACCCCAGAGGGTTCGGCAGAAGGGTTCCTAGTAAGTGGATAGTCATCCTTCACATGATATAACACTTTTCAAAAGTACTTTCACATTCAAAATCTCTATTTTAAAAAATTGGAGTATAATCCCTTTACAATGTTGTGTTAGCTTCTGTTGTACAGAATCAGCTATATGTGTGTGTGTGTGTGAGTATGTGTATTCCCTTCATCCTGGATATTCCTCCCACCACCCACTCCCCCCCACCCCCCCCACCAGCAATTCCACCTCTGTAAGTCATCCCAGAGCACCAAGCTGAGCTCCTTGTGCTATACAGCCGGTTCCTACTAGCTATCTATTTTACAGGTGGTAGTGTGTGTATGTCAATACTAATCTTCTGATTCATCCTACCCTCTCATTCTCACCCAGCGTCTGCAGGTTCATTCTCTACATCTGTGTCTCTATTCTTGCCCTGCAAATACGTTTCTCAGTACCTTTTTTTTTTTTCAATATTTCACGATCTAATTATAGTAGAGTGTTATTTTGTTTTATTTTTATTAACATATCATAAATGAGAAAATTGCTCAAGGTCACTTAGAAAATAGCTGAGGTGAGTTTAATGTCCAGTTATCCTGCGTATGAGATGCTTTTTCCTTTGCAGAGACAAGGGAGGCTGGCTATAAGAGTAATGATAGCTAATAAATGAGGAATGAAATTCATTATATCCAACATGGAAACCATAAGGAGGGGATTATTAGAGGAGACACCAGGACAAGTACATGGTTATTTGAGGTGGGTATTGTGTTCTGTGTACTTTCCGGGCTTCCTAGGTGGCGCTGGTGGTAAGGAACCTGCCTGCCAGTGCCGGACACTTAAGAGATAGAAGTTCAATCCCTGGGTCAGGAAGATACCCTTGAGCACGGCCTGGCAAACTACTCCAGTGTTCTTGCCTGGAGAATCCCATGGACAGAGGAGCCCAGTGGGCTATAGCCTATATAGTTGCAAAGAGTCAGATGCGACTGAAGCCACTTGGCATGAATGCATACATAACCTCTTTCCAGAATGAGAGATTTTCCCATTTTGATGGTTAAAACAATCAAGTGAGAAAGAGCAAGTTATAGTCAGCCGTGTATAACCTAGTTCCCCCGGTAGCTCAGACAGTAAAGAATCTGCCTGCAATGCAGGAGACCTGGGTTTGATCCCTGGGTCAGGAACATCCCTTGGAGAAGGGAATGACACCCACTTCAGTATTTTTGCCTGGAAAATCCCATGGACAGAGGAGCCTGGCGGGCTATAGTCTGTGGGGTCACAAAGAGTCGCATGACTGAGTGACTAACACACACACATGTATAAACTAAGCAGACTCATTACAGATGATGGAAACAAAGTTATTCTCTCTGACTGAAGTGTTTCTGTCCCATGAAACAGGCAGGATAAAGCCTCTGTCTTATGGATTAAAGACAGAATTGTTTTCATTCTTGCCTTGAGAACTGGAGTTTTTAATTCTCCCTTGCACTGTATCTGTGCTGACCCTGTGAGTACTTACCGTAAGCATGAGGAAGGAATGATATTATTCCAATTACAGGCATAGTCTTTAAGAGGGCAGGAGTCGTTTGCTTCTTCCCTGTATTTCTTGGCAATCTTCCTCTTGAAGCCACAGGGCTTTGGCTGAGAAGCCTGCATCACAGAGACTGGTCATGTGTTGCCATTGTACCTCACCTGAGCTCCTAACCAACAGCCGGTATCAACTGACAGTCCTGTGAGGAAACCAGCGTTGGCACTGTCCTCAAATCAAGCTCCCAGTGGACTATAACCCCGGTCACCATCACACAGAACAGAAAACCACTTAGCTGAGCCCAGGCAGTGGAAATAATCATAAAAGATACGTAGTTTCAATATCAAGTCTCAAGAGTTATCAGTTAGATTCTTGGTTAGTATCTTAAGAATGTTTAAGCTGATACCTCTCAGCTAGTCAACGAGGCATCTAATACTCTGAACAGTATTTATCTTAGACCATTTCTGTTAGAAAGGAAGGGTTTGAAGATTCTTTTAAAAAATTTTTTTTAATTTTATATTGGAGTGTAATTAATTAGGTGTTGCAGTAGTAAAGAATCTGCCTGCCAATGGAGGAGACACAAGAGACTTGGATTTGATCCCTGGGTCGGGAAGATCCCCTGGAGTAGGAAATGGTAGCCCAATCCAGTATTGTTTTCCTGGAAAATGCCATGGACAGAAGAGCCTGACGGGTTACAGTCCTTGGGTCACAAAGAGTTGGATATGGCTGAGCACATACACATGATGATACTTGATTAACAATGTTGTCACAGTTTCAGATGTACAGCAAAGCGATTCAGTTATACATTGACATGTATCTGTTCTTTTTCAAATTATTTTCCCATTTAGGCTGTTACAGAATATTGAGCAGAGTTTCCTGTGCTATACTGTAGGCCATTGTCAGTTATCTATTTTAAATTTCGTGGTTTGTACGTATCCATCTCAAACTCCCAAACTATCCCTTCCCCCCATGATTCCCCTCTGATAACCATAAGTCTATTCTCTTAAGTCTGTGAGTCTGTTTTTTTTTTTTTTGTCAATAAATTCATTTATATCATTTCTTTTTAGATTCCATATATAAGTGGTATCATATAATGTTTCTCTTCCTCTGTCTGACTTCACTCAGTATGACAATCTCTAGGTCCATCCATGTTGCTGCAAATGGCATTATTTCCTTCTATTTAAGCCTGAGTAATAGTCCATTTTATACATATATACATATATATATATATATATCTTTGAAGAAGGGAATGGCAACGCACTCCAGTATTCTTGTCTGGAGAATTCCAGGGGCAGAGGAGCCTGGCAGGCTACAGTCCATGGGGCTGCAAAGAGTTGGACATGACTGAGTGACTGACACACACACACATACACATTTAGGTTGCCTCCAAGCCTGAGTGTTGTAAACAGCGCTGCAAAGACTACTGCAGCGCATATATCCTCTCGAGCCACCTTTTTCTCAGTAGCATTGTTTCGTGGCTTTCTGACTCCCAGCCCAGGCAAGAAAGAAGTAGTCTCAAATTAATTTCTGGGTTCAGATTTTTGAAAGACCCTGATGAAATAAGCATCTGAATGCAGAGTTCCAAAGAATAGCAAGAAGAGATAAGACAGCCTTCTTCAGCGATCAGTGCAAAGAAAGAGGAAAACAACAGAATGGGAAAGACTAGGGATCTCTTCAAGAAAATCAGAGATACCAAAGGGACATTGCATGCAAAGATGGGCTCGATAAAGGACGGAAATGGTATGGACCTAACAGAAGCAGAAGATATTAAGAACAGATGGCAAGAATACACAGAAGAACTGTACAAAAAAGATCTTCATGACCCAGATAATCACAATGGTGTGATCATTCACCTAGAGCCAGACATCCTGGAATGTAAAGTCAAGTGGGCCTTAGAAAGCATCACTATGAACAAAGCTAGTGGAGATGATGGAATCCCAGTTGAGCTATTTCAAATCCTGAAAGATGATGCTGTGAAAGTGTTGCACTCAATATGCCAGCATATTTGGAAAACTCAGCAGTGGCCACAGGACTGGAAAAGATCAGTTTTCATTCCAATCCCAAAGAAAGGCAATGCCAAAGAATGCTCAAACTACCGCACAATTGCACTCATCTCAAATGCTAGTAAAATAATGCTCAAAACTCTCCAAGCCAGGCTTCAGCAATATGTGAACCGTGAACTTTCAGATGTTCAAGCTGGTTTTAGAAAAGGCAGAAGAACCAGAGATCAAATTGCCAACATCCGCTGGATCATGGAAAAAGCAAGAGAATTCCACAAAAACATCTATTTCTGCATTTTTGACTATGCCAAAGCCTTTGACTGTGTGGATCACAATAAACTGTGGAAAATTCTGAAAGAGATGAGAATACCAGACCACCTGACCTGCCTCTTGAGAAACCTATATGCAGGTCAAAAAGCAACAGTTAGAACTGCACATGGAACAACAGACTGGTTCCAAATAGGAAAAGGAGTATGTCAAGGCTGTATATTGTCACCCTGCTTATTTAACTTCTATGCAGAGTACATCATGAGAAACGCTGGACTGGAAGAAACACAAGCTGGAATCAAGATTGCCGGGAGAAATATCAATAACCTCAGATATGCAGATGACACCACCCTTATGGCAGAAAGTGAAGAGGAACTCAAAAGCCTCTTGATGAAAGTGAAAGTGGAGAGTGAAAAAGTGGGCTTAAAGCTCAACATTCAGAAAATGAAGATCATGGCATCCGGTCCCATCACTTAATGGGAAACAGAAGGGGGAACAGTGGAAACAGTGTCAGACTTTATTTTTCTGGACTCCAAAATCACTGCAGATGGTGACTGCAGCCATGAAATTAAAAGATGCTTACTCCTTGGAAGGAAAGTTATGACCAACCTAGATAGCATATTCAAAAGCAGAGTCATTACTTTGCCAACAAAGTTTCGTCTAGTCAAGGCTATGGTTTTTCCTGTGGTCATGTATGGATGTGAGATTTGGACTGTGAAGAAAGCTGAGCGCCGAAGAATTGATGCTTTTGAACTGTGGTGTTGGAGAAGACTCTTGAGGGTCCCTTGGACTGCAAGGAGATCCAACCAATCCATTCTGAAGGAGATCAGCCCTGAGATTTCTTTGGAAGGAATGGTGCTAAAACTGAAGCTCCAGTACTTTGGCCACCTCATGCGAAGAGTTGACTCATTGGAAAAGACTCTGATGCTGGGAGGGATTGGGGGCAGGAGGAGAAGGGGATGACAGAGGATGAGATGACTGGATGTCATCACTGACTTGATGGATGTGAGTCTGAGTGAACCCCGAGAGTTGGTGATGGACAGGGAGGCCTGGTGTGCTGCGATTCATGGGGACGCAAAGAGTTGGATATGACTGAGCGACTGATCTGATCTGATCTCATCTGATGCTGGGATAGATTGAAGGCAGGAGGAGAAGGGAAAGACAGAGGATGAGATGATTGGATGGCATCACTGACTCAGTTGGACATGAGTTTCAGCAAGCTCCAGAAGCTGGTGATGGACAGGGAAGCCTGGGGTGCTGCAGTCCATGGGGTTGCAGAGTCAGACATGACTGAGTGACTGAGCTGAACTGAACGGAATACATAGGAAATCCACACAATTTTTTTTTTCCAACAAAGATGGGTTTATTTGGGATCAGGAGAGAATTAACAATTTGGAGTCTGCAAGTGACCACACAATTTTAAAAGGCATTTTATAAACATGAAATTAAAAGGAGTCAGAGACTGTTTAAAATGAAGAAAATATTTGTGGATCTCCAACTTCCTATGTGCATGAAGAAGACTACTGATCCTAAGTGGATACGAAATGGGACATTTTGTTTTCTTTGTGGAAAGGGAAGGCTAATAGAGAAAGCAGAGCCAGTGCCCAGAGAGTAAAGCCAAGAGTCATGGAGGACCACTTTAATTAATTAATAGCAAACACATGCACAGCTTTATTTCAAAACTGCTATGAACCATTCATAGAGCCATTAGTTAAATTCTCAAGAATTTTTCAGGCTAGTTTATGGCAAGTTAATATATTGAAATTGGCCAGAGTGGGAATATTTACACCACAGAAATCAGCAAATTCCACACATCTGCCCTCTTCCTGCCCCTGGAGAATGGTTGGTAAACATTTATAAGCAGAGCACCGGGTGGGAGTGACTTGTGGTTCTCCTGTCCCCGCTTCACTCTTTTATGTTGGGTGTGCGGGGAGGTCAGCTTAGTCTCTTCAGTTCACTGGGTATCGTAGACAGAAGAATCACATCCAAGAAGCCCAGATCTCATTTAGATGGCAAAACCCTGTTCTTGGTGTTATGTCAAATTATAGGATAAGACTTAGGAAAGTGTGGGGAAAGTGTGGGGGAGAATATTTTGCAAGTAAATTGAATATAAGTAATTTATAGTCAGAGAACAAAACTGTGGGTTGCTTTCAAATGTCCACAAATTTTTTGCCTGTCTCCCTAGTGAAAGTTGAAGTTCATTCTTCTTCTTGAATTTGGCTAATGCTATGACTGACTGCTCAACCACTAAAATGTGGCAGAAGTGATACTGTGCTGCCCAATGCCTAATTTTTAAGGTGACTGGAAGCTTTCACTTGCTGCCTATTGGAACATGTATTTGAGAACCTCTATCTTTGAACCTATATGCCATGCTATGGAGAAGGCAATGGCACCCCACTCCAGTACTCTTGCCTGGAAAATCCCATGGATGGAGGAGCCTGGTAGGCTGCAGTCCATGGGGTCGCTGAGGGTTGGACACGACTGAGCGACTTCACTTTCACTTTTCACTTTCATGCATTGGAGAAGGAAATGGTAACCCACTCCAGCATTCTTGCCTGGAGAATCCCAGGGTTGGGGGAGCCTGGTGGGCTGCCATCTATGGGGTCCCACAGAGTCAGACATGACTAAAGTGACTTAGCAGCAGCAGCAGCAGGCATTCTATGAATAGTCCAAGCCATAAGGATAGGCTGTATAGAAAGGATATGGTTGAAATTCCTAGCTGAGCTCCCAGCCAACAGTCAGAATTAATCACCAGCCATGAAAATAATGGCTCAGCTGGTAAAGAATCCACCTGCAATGCGGGAGACCTGGGTTTGATTCCTGGGTTGGGAAGACCCACTGGAGAAGGGATAGGCTACCCACTCAAGCATTCTTGGCCTTCCCTCATGTCTCAGCTAGTAAAGAATCTGCCTGCAATGCAAGAGACCCGGGTTCAGTCCCTAGATTGGAAAGATCCCCTGGATAAGGGAAAGGCTACCCACTCTAGTATTCTGGCCTGGAGCTTTCCATGGACTGTATAGTCCATGGGGTCTTAAAAAGTCAGACACAACTGAGTGACTTTCACTTTCATTTTATGAAAAAAACCCATCTTATGTTTTCAACACAATTAATCCCTTAAACACTATAGCAACCGCTAATAGTACATGGAGCAGAACTGCCTGGCTGAGTCCAATCACTTCAAAGAATCATGGTTATTTTTAGCCATAAACTTTTTTTTGGAGGGCTTGTTATACAGTTTCAAACAATCAAAATAACAAACAACTTGTATAGCAAATTATTTCAGCTTATAGTAGGGTGGAGAAATGCTTAAAGAAGATGTTACCAGGGCTTCCCAGGTGGCTCAATGGTAAAGAATCCATCTGCCAATGCAAGAGACACAGGAGACCTGGGTTCAACCCCTGGGTTAGGAAGATCGCCTGCAGTAGGAAATGACAACCCACTCCAGTATTCTTGCCTGAAAAAGTCCATGGACAGAGGAGCCTGGTGGGCTACAATACACTGACTGGGTTGCAAAGAGTCAGACACGACTAAACACAGCAAATGAATTAAACCTCTGGTTTTACAATAATTACACTGACATTTTAAAGAGGGTGAAACCACTTATACAAGGTTGCAAATATTGTTAGTAGTGATTAAATTCACCTTGTAAGCTCCTATCTTATATACATTCCTCTTCATTTGACATTTGGACCGTTCTCTGACTTCTAGTAGTTTCATAGCATTTTAGCAAACCATACACTGACTCTATTCTCTTAGCTCAGACTTATCCTGCAGATCATGGAAACTTAACCTCACCTTATCTTACACCCAGAAACAATGCTAGGACTCAATCATTTGTGTCTATCACGTCTATCTATAGCATTTAACTTGTTACTATGAATTTAGTAGGTAGGCAACTTGAATTAAATGCTTGGCAAATCATTTTATCTCTTTTTCTCAGTGTCTCAAGCAACACATGTCCAGCAAACTTCATTCATGATTTTGTATTCAGCAACTGTTTATTATCTTTATTCTATATGCAAAGCATTTTATTAAGCAGAAAATTGAAGCAGAAATATGAAGTAAATACATTGAAAGTGACTGCAGCCATGAAATTAAAAGATGCTTACTCCTTGGAAAGAAAGTTATGACCAACCTAGATAGCATATTCAAAAGCAGAGACATTACTTTGCCAACAAAGGTCCATCTAGTCAAGGCTATGGTTTTTCCTGTGGTCATGTATGGATGTGAGAGTTGGACTGTGAAGAAGGCTGAGTGCTGAAGAATTGATGCTTTTGAACTGTGGTGTTGGAGAAGACTCTTGAGAGTCCCTTGGACTGCAAGGAGATCCAACCAGTCCATTCTGAAGGAGATCAGCCCTGGGATTTCTTTGGAAGGAATGATGCTAAAGCTGAAACTCCAGTACTTTGGCCACCTCATGCGAAGAGTTGACTCATTGGAAAAGACTCTGATGCTGGGAGGGATTGGGGGCAGGAGGAGAAGGGGACGACAGAGGATGAGATGGCTGGATGGCATCACTAACTCAATGGATGTGAGTCTGAGTGAACTCCGGGAGTTGGTGATGGACAGGGTGGCCTGGCGTGCTGCGATTCATGGGGTTGCAAAGAGTCGGACACAACTGAGCGACTAAACTGAATTGAACTGAAGGGAGAAAGAGCATAAACATTTGAAGTACAGAAAACAATAGAAATATTGTGTATACACAAACACACATGTGCAACATTAATTTATAAACAGTGATATAACATGAAAGGATTGGGTGTGCTTTTTACAAACATACTCAAAATTGCCTGCAAAAACATACACGATCACCATTTAAGCACACACATTCAAAAGAACACATGTGTACACATTCTAAACAGCTTTTTCTGAATTATGAGAGGGTGACTAAAAGGTTTTTATTTCAAGCTGAAAAATAGTTGAGGAAATGTTTTACCCATCAATAACTTGAAAGTTAAGTGGAAAATATCATACTTCAAAGTTGACAGCTGACTGGAACTCCATGAAGGATTGTCTCCTACTAATCCCCAAGATGGAAAAGAAGGGGAAAAAAATATATTTAAACTGCATAAGCCCAGGAAAAATTACTTCTGAATTGTGGCTGTTAACTCCATTATGTTGGGTGATAGTTCAGATCTATCTTTAAGCAGACTTTTCTAGTTCCACACAGTCTTAACATATTGAAGAAAAGCTCACCCTGCTGTAAATTCCCAAAAATTCATTTCAAATTTCCCTGAAGCAGTTTGTCTTGACTCACTTCATTCTACTTTGAAATGCTCTTTGCTTTAAAGATCAATGATGCATGCATAGATGTGAACTTGACTGACTTTTGATAAAAATACATCACAATAATTCATTATTTTTAAAATGTTTATTGATTTACAATGTGGTGTTCATTTCTACTGTTCAGCAAAGTGAATCTGTTATATGTATATTCACTCCTTTTTTAGATCTTTACCAATGTAGGCGATTGCAGAGCATTGAGTAGAGTTCCCTGTGGTATACAGTAGGTGCTTATCAGTTGTCTATTTTATATATGTTTATATATGTTTTAGTTGTCTATTTTATATGTGTGTATATGTCTATCCCAATCTTCTAATTTATCCCCTCCCCCAACCCCATGGTAACCATCAGCTTATTTTGTACATTTGTAACTGTTTTGTACATAAGTTCATTTGTACCCATTTTTTTTAAAGATTCCACATGTAAGTGATATCATATGATATTTGCCTTTCTCTGACTTGCTTCACTCAATATGATAATCTATAATAGATCATTATTGCTAAGTTGTGTCTGACTCTTTGTAACCCCATGGACTGTAGCACTGCAGCCTGTGAGTCTCCTCTATCTATGGAATTTCCCAGGCAAGAATACTGGAGTGGGTTGACATTTCCTTACGCAGGGGAACGCTCTACAATAACTCCTATTAAATGATCATTGTGTGCCAGGCACCATTTTCATGTATTAACTCATTTAATCTGCCCCAAATACTATGGTTTTAACAAATGAAGAAACTGAGGCAAAGAGAAATTAATTTTCCCAGAGTATTCTATCCAACAAAATTTCAGTAAAGATTACAACAGTAGTCATTTGCTAAGAATACACTTAGTGAACAATACTTTTATTCCATGAAGTCAAATAAGGTAACTGAGGATCTAAGAGGTTAAGTCCTTTGTCCAATATCATGCTCCCGGGAGACAGTGGAGCCTGGGTTTAAGTCCAGGTCTGTGTTTCTAATTCACTTTGAAAGCTTAGAAGGACAGGTATTCAAACTTTCACATTATAATGTGTATTAGATGATTATTACATATGAATGAATGAATGTATAAGAAGAGCTTGTCCATTTTGAGGAGAATAGAGGTAGATTTACATAACTGCTGCTGGTTTGGCTAAGTTAACCTTTATGAGCTCTTCTTTCTCTGAGATTCCTTGAGAATAATAAAATTAAGAGATAGGAACAGGAGAACTTGTTTAATTCCCTGGGATAAAATGCCTTGGGTCAGGGGCTTAGTAAATGTGACAGTGAAGTTAATCTGCAGCAAAGGAGATTAGGGTAGGCCTCTGGTATATCCTAGAAATGGGCTTTCTCAGTACCAGGAAAGAAGAATTTTATTTTTATTTAATTTTTGGTACAATGAGGCATTTTTTGATATAAAGAACTTATGTATGCTACTGCTAAGTCACTTCAGTCGTGTCCGACTCTGTGTGACCCCATAGAGGGCAGCCCACCAGGCTCCACCGTCCCTGGGATTCTCCAGGCAAGAATACTGGAGTGGGTTGCCATTTCCTTCTCCAATGCATGAAAGAGAAAAGTGAAAGTGAAGTCGCTCAGTCGTGTCTGACTCTTAGTGACCCCATGGACTGCAGCCTACCAGGCTCCTCTGTCCATGGATTTTCCAGGCAAGAGTACTGGAGTGGGGTGCCATTGCCTTCTCCGGAACTTATGTATACTCCAGTGCAATTCACATTTCTTATGGGAAAGATCGCCTAAACTAGAAGTATGTTGTTGGTATGAGTTTTTCTTTTTTGTTTTATTGGAAGGTGGAATTAAATTCAGTACTTATGTGAGAAAAGATTAAAAAAGAATAATAAAACTAGGACTTTTTAAAACCTAAAGTCTTGATTGAGAGCTTTCTCTGAAAATGTTCATAGTATCTCTCTGAAAATGTTCATAGTACCAGATTAGTTCTGTAACCCCTGTCTCTACCTCTTGTTCTGCCAACAGACAGAAAGGAGCTTTACTTCCCTAGATTATCCAGATTGTCCAGTCTTGCTATGCAGTCTTGTTGTGGTTAAGGACATGGACTCTGAGATCAGAAAGTTCATGGTTGAAACATTTGACTCTAACATTTACAGATCTTTCGTCCTGGATAAATCATTTAAACTCTCTGGGTATGTGTTTCCTCATGTCTAAAATGGTGGTAATAACTGCTATTCCACCAATGTGTTGGAAGAATTTAAAAAATGAGGTAACATAACTAAAATATTTGTTTTAGTACCTGACTCACAGTAAAGGATTAACAGCTAAATTGTATGTATAATATAATTACTGCTGTTAATTGAATGTTTAAATTTCTGATTATTGTAGCTAGGTGAGGTAGGGGGTCTTAAAAATGTAAAAATAAGCCAACTTAGAATTTTCATTGCCTCTAGCTAAACTGTAATGTACTGATATGTGTGTCATACATTTTTGTATTAATATTTTCATTTAGTCAGATTTTATTTAGGTAGATTGATTGCATAGATACTTAAGACCCTCTGAGGATGAAAGAAGGGGGAAAAGCTAAAAATTACTGTGTGATTAGACTTGAAGTCCCCTTACTAAATGTTACAGATTTCAGTAACTGATCACGTACATATGTCACTGGTGCAAGAGAAAATCAGACTGATTAAAAAAAATGTATTTAGTTTACCATTCTCAGAGGGCTTCCGATCACACAATAGATTTAACAACTTAAATAAATACAGCTAGCTCTTGAGTGTCCACAAGTGAAAAGATAAGAAGAGATGAATGGGATGCACATGAAATATAGATCTTCACTCAAGAATATTGTTTTCAACTTATTCTCCAGTTTGCTATTTTAAGAATCAGAAACAATAAACAGACGTAGCTGAAGGAAATGTTAACTTTTCTCTCTCCATTCCAGCAATGCCCATCCATTGCTCCCATCTTCCCAAGCAACCTATGTGTTCATAGAGTCACTAATAATATGTACAAGGAAGGAGAAGAGGAAAGAGGAGATTAAAGAGCAAACATAACACGTCAGAGCTCCTGAAGCATTTTGTCAGTCAGTGGCTTATTTAACTGTATGGATTTACATACATTCTATTTAGATCAGCAATTCTCAGAGCTTCCCCCAACTCTCCAGTCTTTTCACTTCTATTATTGATGGTGTGCACACAGGCTACAGGCTTTCATGGGCATTGCTCAGTTAAAGTACTGTAATTCCACCTTTTCTGTTTATGTGCCAAAAGACATAAAAATGTATTCCAAAAAATACATTAAAAATACAAGTAGTACAACTACTTGTAAATGTAAGCAGCTCTTTCTTAGACTTAAATCATATGCAGACTTTAGAAGTTCATTTATATTTAACCAGTAACCTGTAAACTGAGTTATCTTCCTTCCATGTTCAGTGCTAAGTAGCTTAAGTCATGTCCAACTCTTTGCAACCCCATGGACTGTAACCCATCAGGCTCCTCTGTACTGGGATTCTCCAGGCAAGAGTAAGTTGCCTTTCCATTTACCTTATATGAATTATCTCATTTAATCCTGCCATAATCCTGTATGGTGGAGATTAATGTTTTTGTGGCATAAATAACCAACTTTGCAAAGAAATATGTCCCCTTCTTGCACAGAGTATGTATTAGTCTCCTGTAGCTGCTATAACAAATTACCACACATTCCATAACATAAAGCAAAAGGAATTTATATTGTCACAGTTCTGGAGGCCAGATGCCTGAAATCAGTTTCACTGAGTGGAAATCGGGTTGTTGTCAGGACTCCACTTGCTTCAGAGGTTCTTGGGGAGAATCTGTTCCTTTTTCAGCTTCTGGTGTTTCATGTGATGATAGGGTTGTGCCGCAGGATAGACTATAACTGGAGTGTGGCCAAGGTCAAAAGGTGGGGACGTATCACCGAGGGCAGAGATGAACACATGATTTCAGGTTGCTTGGAACATACAGCACACATGAGGCTCAACAGGAGAGAGCCGGCAAAGGAGATCCAGCCTTGGCATGTGTCTGTTTCTCATGGCTATCAGATCCACTCATTCTGCAGCCTACATGGGCAGTGTGGCTGCTTCCTTCCACAGCAAGGAACCACTACCCTTACTATGTAGGGTCTGAAATAAAGCTGTTGGTGTGTCTGAGGGCCATTGACACATACATAGCTAAGCAGTTCCAAGAAAACCTGCTCCCCTCAAGGGGGAAGAGAATTGTACTATCTGTGCTCTGAGATCTTTGGATGCAGTATAATTTGTAAGCTTATCAGCACATCTTCTGCACACGGTTCTTATCGGGAACACAGGGAGTCACTGGGCTGCTCTTACAGCCTTCCTTCACAGCTGGCATTCCTCGATTTGTGGCCATGTCACTCCAGTCTCTTCTTCCTGATTGCAGTGTCTCTTCTTCTCCTGTGTGCACCACATCTCCATCCGTTACAAACTCCTTATGAGTCCTAGGGCAAAACTTCTGATCCAGCCATACCTTGTCCATCATATGTCAGGGAGCAGATGACAGCTAAGTTGCAAGTCATGACAGATCACAGACACACACAATAGACCATGGTTTGTTGTGGCTAAAGAAATAACAAGCATTACATGATTGCACAGCAGCCAAGGCTGACCTTGGTTTGACACTTGCATTTTAATACCACTCTGCCTGAATTTCCCACCGGCATTCTTGCTTGAGCATGTGTCCCAGCTGCTGCTTCTCAGTGACTCTGGACCTGTCAGCCTGACTTTCTTTCTCTTTTGGGTGACCTTCATGGACATAACTTCTGGCCCTGCTGACTTACAGGATCTGCCAGTTCACTCTGTCTTATTCAAGTTTCATGTCTGGCTCTTTACATTTAAGCTCAGTTTATTGGTTGTAGAAAGTCTGAGACATGCACACAAAACTCTGCCTTTGAAATATTGAATTAAAATGATTTGGTGAAAACTGGAGAAGAAACCAGAAATTTAGTATCCAGTATTGATTAAAAATACCAGGCCACCTGATCTGCCTCTTGAGAAATTTGTATGCAGGTCAGGAAGCAACAATTAGAACTGGACATGGAACAACAGACTGGTTCCAAATAGGAAAAGGAGTACGTCAAGGCTGTATATTGTCACCCTGTTTATTTAACTTCTATGCAGAGCACATCATGAGAAACGCTGGGCTGGAAGGAATACAAGCTGGAATCAAGATTGCCGGGAGAAATATCAATAACCTCAGATATGCAGATGACACCACCCTTATGGCAGAAAGTGAAGAGGAACTCAAAAGCCTCTTGATGAAAGTGAAAGTGGAGAGTGAAAAAGTTGGCTTAAAGCTCAACATTCAGAAAACGAAGATCATGGCATCTGGTCCCATCACTTCATGGGAAATAGATGGGGAAACAGTAGAAATAGTGTCAGACTTTATTTTTTGGGGCTCCAAAATCACAGCAGATGGTGACTGCAGCCATGAAATTAAAAGATGCTTACTCCTTGGAAAGAAAGTTATGACCAACCTAGATAGCATATTCAAAAGCAAAGACATTACTTTGTCAACAAAGTTCCGTCTAGTCAAGGCTATGGTTTTTCCTGTGGTCATGTATGGATGTGAGAGCTGGACTGTGAAGAAGGCTGAGCACTGAAGAATTGATGCTTTTGAACTGTGGTGTTGGAGAAGACTCTTGAGAGTCCCTTGGACTGCAAGGAGATCCAACCAGTCCATTCTGAAGGAGATCAGCCCTGAGATTTCTTTGGAAGGAATGATGCTAAAGCTGAAACTCCAGTACTTTGGCCACCTCATGAGAAGAGTTGACTCATTGGAAAAGACTCTGATGCTGGGCGGGATTGGGGGCAATAGGAGAAGGGGATGACAGAGGATGAGATGGCTGGATGGCATCACTGACTCGATGGATGTAGTCTGAGTGAACTCCGGGAGTTGGTGATGGACAGGGAGGCCTGGTGTGCTGCGATTCATGGGGTCACAAAGAGTCGGACACGACTGAGCGACTGATCTGATCTGATCTGATCTGATTGATTAAAAAACAAAAAAATCATGTTATATCTTGGAAAGGGTCTGGGCATGACCTATATGCTTTAAGTCTTAAAATGAAGTGGATATTCAGATATTCATATGATGTGTCCCCAAACATAACACCCTTTTGTCACTTTGCCAACAAAGATTCGTCTAGTCAAGGCTATGGTTTTTCCTATGGTCATGTATGGATGTGAGAGTTGGACTGTGAAGAAGGCTGAGCACCGAAGAATTGATGCTTTTGAACTGTGGTGTTGGAGAAGACTCTTGAGAGTCCCTTGGACTGCAAGGAGATCCAACCAGTCCATTCTGAAGGAGATCAGCCCAGGGATTTCTTTGGAAGGAATGATGCTGAAGCTGAAACTCCAGTACTTTGGCCACCTCATGCGAAGAGTTGACTCATTGGAAAAAAACTCTGATGCTGAGAGGGATTGGGGGCAGGAGGAGAAAGGGATGACGGAGGATGAGATGGCTGGATGGCATCACTGACTCGATGGACATGAGTCTGAGTGAACTCCGGGAGTTGGTGATCGACAGGGAGGCCTGGTGTGCTGCGATTCATGGGGTCACAAAGAGTCGGACACGACTGAGTGACTGATCTGATCTGATCTGATAATTGGACTTCAATGATATTGCCTAATCAATGCATGCAAGATATCTTTCCCAAGCATTTACAAGTGCTCCCTCCCATATAAGTCAAGGTAGGTACTCTTTGCTGTTGGAAATATACTGCCCATACTAGAAGCTGGCAGTGAAAACTTTTGTCTCAGGTTGCCCTTTAGCTTTAAGAACATTTGGTAAATGAGTAAATGAACATGCCACTAAGAAAAGAAAGGGTCTCATATTAACTGTAAAATAAGGACAGAGTGGAAAATAAAGGGAAAAAAAGCCGAAACTCATGAAATAATCTTAATAATTGCCACCACTCTGGGAGTGCTCCATCTGCATTGATTTTTCAAAAATTATTTTAAAAGTAATATACTGACATTAAAAAAGGGAATTATGTTCATATTAAATAAAGATTATCTATCTTTATTTACTATCTTAAGACAACATTCACTATCTTAAGAGCTTCAATCACTTTATCTCAATTGACTCTCAACAAATGCTATGAAAGTATCAGTCCTAAAAAAACTTCAGAGTTAAAAAATGGGCCAACACTCGTCCATTAGTCCCTAATGTGTAATCACTTGCCTATTATCCCATTTAATTCATCTCCACGTTCACCATGAGACTGGTTCCTTATTTAATCAGAAGTACGCAAGAGAGGACGACTACACAGGAACCCAGGTAATCTGTTTTCCAAGCATGGCTGTTTCTCCACTTGATTTATGATCTGGGATAAATGCCTTTCACTCTCTTTTCTCAGTGATTGCTAAGAATCCTTATAACTATCAAACCATAAAAAAAGAAACCAATACATGCACAAATATAAATAAACCTATCCTATATCCATGATTGAAATATATTAATCAGTACCTAATTGTGTCAGGGTTCTAGAGTGAGGGGGAGGAAGATACAAAGAAATCTGGCAAAGTTGAAACAGTATTGACTCAAAAATCGTCTTTGGCAAATCACTGAGGGTGATATATCCTCTACTCCCAGCTCTGTTCTTGCATTTACACCCTCTAGTTCACAAATAGCCACACCCCTTCCTGGGATATGATATTCTGTTTGTCACCTGAGCTCTGTACCTTGGAGTCTCCAGAATTCCATTTGGTCTGCATAGGACTTCCTTGATGCTATTTAAGACTAGCATTTATTTACAACTTTGACTGTGTCAGGTTTTGGCTGCAGCATGCAGGACCTTCTCTGGGTCATGCAGCACCTTGTGTTGTGGCACACAGACTCTCTATTTGCAACATACAGTCTAAGTTACTTGGCCGCGTGTGCGGGCTTAGTTCCCTAACCAGGAGTCGAATCCACATTCCCTGCATTGCAAGGTGGACTCTTAACCACTGGATCTCAAGGCAAGTCCTGAGACTACATTTTTTTTGGTACTCAAAACTTAAAAATGTTCCCACTTGTACCCTTATTTAGTCCAAGGACAAACAGTTGTCTTGGAGGCTTCTGGTGACAGGAGACCTCACTCCTCTTCCTCACAGTTCATATATTTTGAATCACTTGACTGATGATGCAGGGTGAAATATAGGGCAAGAGACAAATCTGGCTTCAGTTCAGTTCAGTCACTCAGTCGTGTCCGACTCTTTGCAACCCCATGAACTGCAGCACGCCAGGCTTCCCTGTCCACCACCAGCTCGTGCAGTTCACCCAAACCCATGTCCATTGAGTCTGTAATGCCATCCAACCATCTCATCCTCTGTCGTCCCCTTCTCCTCCTGCCCTCAGTCTTTCCCAGCATCAGGGTCGGGCTTAAGTTACCTGTATTTGTTCCAAGGAAGAAGAGGAACTGACCCACATCTCCACAGCCCATCTTGGATGTGGAGATTATGACCCCATTGCTGTCCCTGAGACCAGACCAAACAGTGAGTAAGCATTGCTTAAGGCTGGTGTTTGTCATCAGGACCAAGTTACTAGGCTGATGGAATGCTGCCTTTTGCAGATAAATTATACTTTTAATTTTGCAAATGCATCTAGAGCTGCAAAGGCATACACATCTAGAGGCAGAATTAACAGTGATGCCGTAGATCAGGAAGTGTCCTGATTTGCATTCTGCTGAGCAGGGCCAATGGGTAGGGAGTGGTCTGAGTCCCTCATATTCCGGTTTTTAACATTCTGTGTCTCAGTGACTATGCTATGGTGGTTTATTTTGCAAAGTCTCCATAAAAACATGTTTATTTGCCTTTAATTTAAAAATATGCTCTAATCGATAGTATAAGGGAATGTTGTGCAAGAACTTAGTATACTGCAAGTGTGTGCTGGCAATAGGAAGCGGGGTTGTGGGGAAATTTAAGTGGCAGCACTTTCTCCCAAATCGTGTACTTGATTTTCCTGAAGGTTCACAAATGGCAGGAGATAATCTATCAACTTAATTTTTTTTCTTTATTTTTTGGTTGCTTTAAAAAATAAACTAAGCCATTTAAAGTGGCAAAGAACTACCTCCTTATGAATTGGAAATGGATAAAACTCTATTATTCTCTTCCTGTCAGCTCATCTCATTTCTTCCTCTTTGAATAAAAGTCATGATGAAAAATCAAAATAATAGCCATACTTATCTATATACACTTATGCATAAATTAAACATATTTACAAAGATACACACACACACACACACACACACACACACATATATACATATAGGCATGAGTATATATACATGTGTATAGCGTTGGTTTCCCTGGTTGTTCAGACTGTAAAGAATCTGCCTGTAATGCAGAAGACCAGAGTTCAATCCCTGGGTCAGGAAGGTCCTTTGGAGAATGGAATGGCTACCCACTCCAGTATTCTTGCTTGGAGAATTCCATGGACAGAGGAACCTGGCAGGCTACAGTCCACGGAGTCACGTAGAGTCAGACACAACTGAACGACTAACACTTTTTCACTTTCTTCCACTATATATATTAACATATATAAATGCCCACTGTTGGGAATTTGAAGCCTAATTCATTTATTCTTATCATAAAAATTAATTAAAAAGTCTTTCTCTCTTCCTAGTTGCTCAATGTCTATTTCTTTTCCCTAGGATTGATATATATCATTTGCTATCTAAATTCAAGTGTGAACATGACTATTGTAAAGGATATATTTTTTCATTAACATGAACGGCCAGTTGTATGATAAGTGTCCTCAGATGCTGGACAAAAGTAGGTTAAACATTGTCTATTAAATCATAAATCATTACAGTGTTAAAGAATTCCTTCTCAAGACAGCAGAGAGCTAATCTCTGTAGTTTTTTAATTAAATAAAACAAATGATGATGAAACTCTCTTTGGATGTATTCAAGTTCTTTTTGGTGCTGATTAAAAATAATCTAGATCCTTTTTTGCTACTCTGATGCTCTTTAATTTTGCCTGGTTACAGAGATTGCATGAAGGGGATTTGAGAGGATCCAGAAATGGATTTAATGGTGTCTTGAAGTAGAAGGGCTCTAGGAAAAAATTAGGAAGTTTGCTTTCATAATAAAAACTGACCTTGTTCATTTCTATTATCTGTCAAGTGCATTTACTCAATGAAGGCTTATTAGTGTATCATTTTTCTGCTAAGCACTATGTAGTTAGATGCTAGACATACAATACGAGTATGATAGTTATGGGTTCTTATTTATAATCTAGGAGAAGAAGAAAAATGAATGAAATAACCACACAAGTACATATAATAATATAACAGGAATACATGTTTTCAAAGAATGTAAGTCTAAAGGAATTTGACCAATCTGAGGCTTTAAAATGACCTTCCTTGGGGGAAGTTACATTAACTAAAATCTAAAGGATGGGTAGAGATTGAGATGATCTGAAATAGAGAGTGTAAAATTTTGCTTTCAAAGATGTATGTTGGCTGGGTATTGTATACACATTTATTTTATGCTTTTATCATGTGCCTTGCCTTTTGCTTCTTGAAGCAAAAGGCAAAGGAGAAAAGAGAAGATATACCCATCTAAATGCAGAATTCCAAAGCGTAGGAAGGGGAAAAGAAAGCCTTCCTAAGCGATCAATGCAAAGAAATAGAGGAAAACAATAGAATGGGAAAGACTATAAATCTCCTCAAGAAAATTAGAGATATCAAAAGATGGGCACAATAAAAGACAGAAATGGTATGAACCTAACAGAACCAGAAGATATTAAGAAGAGGCGACAAAAATACACAAAAGAACTATACAAAAAAGATACTAATGACTCAGATAAACATGATGGTGTGATCACTCACGAAGAGCCAGACATCCTGTAGTGTGAAATCAAGCGGGCCTTGGGAACATCACTATGAACAAAGCTAATGGAGGTGATGGAATTCCAGCTGAGCAATTTCAAGGCCTAAGAGATGATGCTGTTAAAGTGCTGCATTCCATATGACTGCAAACTTGGAAATTCAGCAGTGGCCACAGTACTGGAAAAGGTCAGTTTTCATTCCAATTCCAAAGAAAGACAATGCCAAAGATTGTTCAAACTACCGCACAATTACACTCATCTCACATGCTAGCAAAATAATGCTCAAAATTCTCCAAGCCAGGCTTCAACAATGCGTGAACTGAGAACTTCCAGATGTTCAAGCTGGATTTTAGAAAAGGCAGAGGAAGCAGAGATCAAATAGCCAACATCTCCTAGGATCATAGAAAAAGCAAGAGAGTTCCAGAAAAACATCTACTTCTGTTTTATTGACTATGCCAAAGCCTTTGACAGTGTGGATCAAAAGAAACTGTGGAAAATTCTTAAAGAGATGGGAAAACCAGAACACCTTACCTGGCTTCTGAGAAATATGTATACAGGTCCAGAGGCAGCCATTAGAATTGGAAATGGAACAATGGACTGGTTCCAAAAAGGAGTACCTCAGGCTGTATATTGTTGCCCTGCCTATTTAACTTATATGATGAATACATCATGCAAAATGCTGGGCTGGAGCAAGCACAAGCTAGAATCAAGATGACTGAGCAACTGAACAAACTGATCATGTGTCTCCCATCCAAAGATAAGATCCGTGTCATCAGGTACTTTCTTTCGTTTGCTGCCCCTACACTGTCTGGCCTACTATACATTGAATGTTTGATTGTACTTATTGGCTTCCCTTGTGGCTCAGTTGTTTAAGAATCTGCCTGCAATGCAGGAGACCCAGATTTGATCCCTGGGTGGGGAAGATCACCTGAAGAAGGAAATGGCAACCCACCTCAGTGTTCTTGCCTGGAAAACCTCATAGGCAGCGGAGTCTGGCAGGCTACTGTCCATGGAGTTGCAAAGAGTCAGACATGACTTAGCAACTAAACCCCATTGTAAGCTTGAATTCTTATCAACATTTGTGACAACCCCAAGATAATGATACTTCCATAAGCTCTATATTATCAATAAAAATGAAAAGGCCTGGATGGATAACTGACTCTTCTGAAGTCAGTAGGATTCATTGACTCTTAATTACTCTGCTCTCCTGTCTTTGAACTGATACGTGTATATTCATAATAGTTATCTTATGGAATGAGCAGATATTTTCAGCATGAGGGGCAAGGTCAAGCAAAGTATGCTATAATGAAATGATTACACTACTTTATGTGATATCATATGGTTGTTGATCAGTCGCTCAGTCGTGTCTGACTTTTGTGACTCAATGGACTGAATCATGACAGGTTTGCCTGTCCTTCACCATCTCCTGGAGCTTGCTCAAACTCATGTCCATTGAGTTGGTGATGCCATCCAACCATCTCATTTTCTGTGGCCCCCTTCTCCTGCCCTGAATCTTTCCCAGCATTGGGTTTTTTTCCAATGAGTCAGCTCTTCACATCAGGTGGCCAAAGTAATGGAGCTTCATTTTCAGCATCAGTCCTTCCAATGAATAATCAGGATTGATTTCCTTTACTATTGATGGGTTTGATCTTGCTGTTCCAGGGGCTCTCAGGAGTCTTCTCTAGCACCTCAGCTTGGAAGCATCAATTCTTTGGATCTCCCCTTCTTTATGGTCCAACTCTCACATTCATACATGACTACTGGAAAAACCATAGCTTTGACTATATGGACTTTTGTTGGCAAAGTGATGTCTCTGTGTTTTAATATGCTGTCTAGGTTTTTCCAGTAGTCATGTATGAATGTGAGAGTTGGACTATAAAAAAAGCTGAGTGCTGAAGAGTTGATGCTTTTGAACTGTGCTGTTGGAGAAGACTCTTGAGAGTCCCTTGGACTACAAAGAGATCCAAGCAGTCCATCCTAAAGGAGATCAGTCCTGGGTGTTCACTGGAAGGAATGATGTTGAAGCTGAAACTCCAATACTTTGGCAACCTGATGTGAAGAGCTGACTCATTTGAAAAGACCCTGATGCTGGAAAAGATTGAAGGCGGGAGGAGAAGGAAGGGGAGGACAGAGGATGAGATGGCTGGATGGCATCACCAACTCAATGGACATGAGTTTAGGTAAACTCTGGGAGTTATTGATGGACTGGGAGGGCTGGTGTGTTGTGGTTCATGGGGTCGCAAAGAGTCAAACACGAGTGAGCCACTGAACTGAACTGAAGGTTTGTCATAGCTTTTCTTCCAAGGGGTAAGCATCTTTTAATTTCATGGCTGAAATCACCATCCACAGTGATTTTGGAGAACAAGAAACTAAAGTCTGTCACTTTATTTATCATATTGTGACAAAATATAATTACATGCTGTATTGGTAAACTCCAAATAACCATGCCATATATGGACATACTATATAAAATTGCATATTCATCTAAAATTGTGTATTAGTGTGTCTTACATGCATGGACTCTGCTAGCTATAATGGGATATTTGAAAATTATTTTGACTTGAATCCTGTCTTTTGATTTCTCATCCTTATAATCATAGTATAGGCTGTAGAAGTAAATCTTTCTTCCATTGCCTACCTGCAACAGAATTTTGAGGAAGCTAGTAAACTTCTCTGAGACTTAGATTTCTCTTTCATTAAATATACAGGGACAGTAGAGCTTTGTGAGCATTGGAGGTAGCATCTATAAAGTGTATGCTGCTGCTGCTAAGTCGCTTCAGTTGTGTCCGACTCTGTGCGACCCCAGAGACGGCAGCCCACCAGGCTCCACCCCCTCCCCAGCCCCCGGGATTCTCCAGGCAAGAACACTGGAGTGGGTTGCCATTTCCCTCTCCAATGCAGGAAAGTGAAAAGTGAGAGTGAAGTTGCTCAGTCGTGTCCGACTCTTAGCTTCCCCATGGACTGCAGCCTACCAGGCTCCTCCGCCCATGGGATTTTCCAGGCAAGAGTACTAAAGTATATGATGCACGGTTAATAGCGGTTGTTTAGTGAATGCCCTGAATAGCGATGATGATGGTGATGATGGTAATCATGGCAATGATGAACACAGAGATGATGAATCAGGGGAAGTGAGACATATATAAATAGCAATAATAATGCAAACTGGAACATTGTGAATACCTTACAAGAAACTTACATATTCACAAGGGAAGTTCAAAAGAGGAAGATATATGTTTATACATAATATTAAGGGAAATTAGTTATGCTAATTAGGGAAATTAGAGCATAAAATAATAAATGTGTGCCCTGATTACAAAAATGTAAAAACATACGAGTATGTAAAAGAGCCTCTAATGTGAGTTAAAGTAATTTTTATATTTTTCTTATGGAGTAACTTCAATCTGTAGTAAAACATGTATACTTACCCAGTGGTTTTATTCTCTGTCAAGGATACATTTTAATCACAGCGACCTTAGCCTCTAGAGCCCAGAACTCATTACTCATGATGGCTCCTTTGGGAATTATGACAAATGAATCCATGGCTTTGATCCAGTTTCTAATGGACACATGTCCTGGTGACAAATAACCTCTTCTACAATAGGCATACCTACCTGATCGCTTGGCTGTCAGATCCCTACCAAGGCAAAGAGAATCAGTCAAACTTTCATCTTCTTTTAAAAGGCTGAGACAGTGTTTGTGGGCCTCAGTGTCCCACTTCTATTAATTGGCCTTGGAACAAGTGCATGTCTTGAGGATGAATGGGAACTCACATGAGGAGGTTTAGGAATTCCCAGTGGCAGAAACTATAGGTATAAGGAGAGTGTCATGCGTAAGTTTGAGACAGCCAAAAATCCTTACCCCTTCTGTCTCAGATGATGAAGACTTCCCCACCCTGTGAATCTGGGCTGGCCTTGTGACTTGCTTTGACTAATATAAGATGACAGATGAATAACTGTGCAGATTTCAGAGCTTAGGACTTGAGCAAGACAGCTTCAGTTGCTGTGTTCTAATTTTTAGAAATTTTCTCAGGTCACCACACAAGGAAGCTAGATGAGTGTGCTGGAGAATGAGACTCCAAGAAAGACAACCAAGGGCACTTGCTGAGAACTTATATCAGCTGCCAGGCATGGAACCACAGTCTTCTGGCCCAGCTGAATGTGACTCATGAGTAAGCCAGGCGAAACTATTCCAGCCAACCCATGAACTAGAAATCACTTGTTTCAAGTCACTAAGTTAAGGGGTAGTTTGTTACACAAAAATAGAATAATGATATATTTGAACATAGGGATCAAGGGGATTCCTTAAGTATCTTCCTGTTTTTCTCCCTACAAAGCAATATAAGTGGAAAGATTGGGGCTGGTGACATTGTTGAATATGATATCATAAAGGGGAAATGACCAATGGTTGTGGGCCCCACAGTTTAAATGGATTTATTCTTTTAATAGCTCCATGGGAATATGGCCAATACTTGCATGCGGTCCCCTCTCCCACGTTGCCCATGGTGTGGCCGGATTCTGCCCTCTATTATGCAAAGTAATTCACTCTCTCCTGCTCATATTCATTCACTTCTTCACCCATCCATTCAGTCTCTCATGCATCAAATATTTATTGATTATTTACTTTATGCAAGGTATGCATGAAAGTCTCTCAGTCGTGTCCAACTCTTTGCGACCGCATGGAATTCTCCAGGCCAGAATACTGGAGTGGGGTTGCCATGTCCTCCTCCAGGAAATCTTCCCAATCCAGGGATCGAACCCAGGTCTCCCATATTGCAGAGAGATTCTTTACAGTCTGAGTCACCAGGGAAGCAGTTATGCAAGGTAATATGCTGGAAATATAGCTGCATGTTAAAAAAAATATTCTGCATGTTAAAAAAAAAAATTCTGCCATACTCCAAATCCATCAGTGCTCAGAATGGAAAATAAATAAGTAAAATATCTACCTATTTCAAAGTACTTATCCTATGAAAAAGAAGGATCTAGTGACTAAATTGGTATTTTTCAGCATATATGTATGCCTGTGTATGTGCACATATGTTTAGGCAGATGTAGGCAGCATATGTGAGTTGTGTATATTTTTGTATGAGTTTACAGATGTTTCATGGGTATCCTTAAATGTGCTCAGTTGGGGATGGATGTGCTTTACCTGCTGTATGTAAAGATATTCATCTCGTTGAATGGGTATAGCATATGTATTTTAGCTGGTGTATATGCGTGTATGTGCCTGTGTGTGCATTTACATTTATAAGCAGATAAAAAAGTATGTGCAGAAAATATGGATCCACTATGAATACATTTGTTTCCTGAGTGTACATGCATGTGTGTATGCGAACATGTTTGTATGAGGAAAAGAAAAAAAAGATAAATGTAATAAGAAGCTGATGAAACAAGAATTGCTTTGTTATCAATCTGTTTTTAAAATAGTATCCGTTTATTTGGTTTTGGCTGTGCTGGGTCTTTGCTGCTGCACGACCTTTGCTCTGGCTGTGGTGAGCGGGGCCGCTCTCTAGAGGCCGTGCCCCGGCTCCTCACTGCGGCGGCTTCTCTTGTTGTGGGGCCTCCAGGTGTCTGGGCTTCAGTGTCTGTAGCACGTGGGCTCAGTAGTTGCGGCTTTTGGGCTCAGTTGCTGGTTGGCATGTGGACTTTTCCCAGACGAGGCATTGAACCATACCCACTGTATTGGCAGGTGGATTCCTATCCACTGTACCACCAAAGAAGTCCTTATCAACCTGTTTTTAATAAAGGAGAGACTTCCCATGTCTTTGCCTTTCCCTTGCCTTGACATCTCTCCCAGACAGGGTCAAAAATGGGAAGAGAAAAGATGGTCCCCAAACTTCCCACATCCTTCAAGATTCAGTATTCCAGTTCTTTATCTATAAGTTTCGCTTCTGGGCACAAATAGTCCTAAAAAATGACTGCAGCCATCATTTTAATAAATGGATCAGTCCCATTAGTATCATTATGAAATAATCAACATGAAAATATTGCTAAGAAAGACATAAATCAAACCTGAGCATTGATATTTTATGTTGCCTTTAAAGAAACGATAAGACCAATCAAAGGTCTTTGTTACACAAGTTGGCCTCTGAAAGGTCAGCAGTTCCACTAATTAAAGACCAGGGAGCTTCACTGGGATCCACTGACATGGATTGCTGACACAGTACCCTTTCCAGGCTGTTAAAGAGGGAGCCCTCGGTTAGCAGCCATCACCGGTTTGGAGTGAATTACTTCTCTTCCACATTGTACCCTTAGAAAGTCTTAATGGGCAATGTGTTTTATTTCTTTTAGATTTAGCAATCACACAAAATAATGATGTGGCACACTTCCCACTGTCTTACCTTAGAGACACTTACCTACTTAGTATGCTCAATAGTTATGTTTGAGAGGTCCCAGCCTCAGGAAATTCTAATCACAAACAAACCAACATGACTATAAAATGTGTTTTGCCCTCAATGCAAACTTTTAAAGATTTGAAACATCCTCAGAAAATTCCTTTTTCATTAATCACCCTTGCTGCAAACAATATACACTGCACTATTTGAAACAGAGCTGTAACAACAAAGCATTTTCTGTTTGTCACTAATGTATGTACATACATTATTTCATTTCCTCTTTACAATATCCCTGAGAGGTCATTATTATTGTTCCTATTGCAAAGATAATCAGATGGAGGCTCAGAGAGGATTAAGGGACCCACAATGGCATACAATGAGAAGGTGGGGAAATATGGACTGAAGCCCAGGTCTGCCTTCTGTACACTTTTTCATTCACTGGGTGTCTGCTGAGCACTGTCCATATATTGGGACTTAGTCTAGCAGCTTGGAATACAGTACTGAACAAAGCATAAAAGAATCCCCTCCACAAGAACTGACTGTTGAATTTCACAATGGGGATATCATTGATGACCTTGATAAGAGCAATTTCAGTGGTCACGAGTCAACTGAAACACAACAAAAGATAATGAGAAGTAGGGATTGGAAATGGGGTGTTAGATAAGACTTTTATGGAATTTTTTAATAAAGGGAACCAGAGAAATAGAGCAAAAGATGGAAAAGCATCATGAATCAAGAGATTTTTTTTTTCTTCTTTATTCTAACTAAGCATGTTTGTGTGGTGATAAGAATAATAGGGAAAAGAATGAATAACATTAATGCAAAGGAAGGAATGAGAGCTACTACGATGTCTTTCAGTGGGTGAGAGAGAGTGGTTTCTACTAGACAAGTGGAGGAACTGGATTTGGACAGAAGGACATAGTGAAGGAAACACAGGGAGAATAATGCTAGGGTTTAAATAATTATTTAAATGGGGGATCAGAGAATACAGACACTGGTTGACAGGGAGGTGGCAGCTTATGGAAATTCTTTTCTAACTGCTGTCACTTCCTCAGTGAAATAGGATGTAAAAGCATTGGTTGAGACTGAGCATGCACATAGAGAGGTGAGGGCTTGAGGAGGACAGGACAGGTAGACAGTTACGCAGAAGAGTTCGAGTGCGCCGGACGATCACGAATGACAGGGTGCTGGGCAGCAGAAGGGTGAATGCAAGGCTGACCGCTTGTTACTATCGCACTCTAGTACCACTTGTAACTCTATTTTCTTCTCTCTTTCAGTAGTCCTATTTCTTCATCCCTTTTGCACAGAAGAGAAATAGAAATTTGTGGCTGCCTCCTTCATTCAAACTTAGAAATACTCCTTCCCAGTAGCAAACTAGTCATTTAATAGCACTGTGACTTTGGGTTTAGTAAATTTTCACCTGTTTCCTCTCTTAGAAAATACATAAAATTTTATATATGACACTGTTGGAAAGTCAAAAAGAAATTACTTTTTGTTAAAAAGCTTTGGTTTACTCTCGAATGCCATGCTGATATGAATCTTTTTCTTATGCTTTCATCTAGCATTTATGTCATAACATAGCTATAATATTGATATAGATTGACTTCTAAATATTTTTGCCTTTATCTTAATTTTGTGTATAAGCTCAACCTCCTTTTTTTTTTCTTTTTGTAGAGAAGGTGGTGAAGGTTTTCAGATAGCTTGAGTGATTTACCAAAGTCACCCAGTCCATTCTAGCTTCTGTGGAAACTCAGGGCAGCTCATTTACATTTTAGAGACCATGGTCACAGAACAAGAACAGATATATTAAAGTAAGAAGAAAGAAAATTGACATTCAGAACCTTAACATCATTCCCCAGTGTTTCTGTGACAATTTAAATCTAATAACTTTTGAAGATTCTAGAGTTCAGGGACCTCTGCTTGAAAAACTGTCAGCAGCAAGAGCTAAAGATAGAGATTTTTAGGGCACTCAGAGGTCCCACACAGGGTAGCAAAGAGAGAGAAAGAATTGCACAAAGGGGAATCAACTCCAAATAATATGAGTGTTTTTTTGATCCATGTAAGTAACTGCAGACTAGTAAAGGAAGATATTGCATCTTTCTTTAGAAGACAAGACAGGGAAAAGGGGCTGTGATTATAGGCACTTCCTCAAACCTTGAATCTCATGTTTAAGTATGCACAACACATTTTAATTATCATCACTATTATACCATTCATCATCACGCGGCATTGTAATAAGAGGTAATAGGATGCATTGTCCCCTTCTTACATTAAACGTGTCAAGTACCATAAATAGGACAATTGACATAATTGCTATAAATCCCAGGGTGTGTATGTGGGTGGGTGGTAGTGGGGAAAATGATCACCTCATCCTCACACAATATTCCAGGATAAATTTACATAATTGGGTCTAAAAATGGTATGTCACCATTAAATGTACTCACAGTTCCTGCCTCTGGCTCACCAACATTCTCATCCCTTGTTACTGAGGAGGAGGGGTTGCTCAATTTTTCATTATACTCTCATAAGGCCTCCCTTTTATTCTGTAGGTCTGTTGGAGACACAAAATAGGGCTGGTATTGTTGGAAATGAGCTTATTAGTTTGTTAAAGTAACTTAAGTTAATTATCTTTGGATGAGGAAGGAGAAAACGAGATTTTTATATTATCATAAGAAATATCCAAATTGAAATCAAATAACCTCATCTAAAATATGTATATTTAAGAACATGTCTTGACATGCTGGAGGAATTAAGGCCAGAATCAGGCATCTGACAGGGATTTTAGACACAGCTTATCTAGAAGAAACATTCCTAACTTGTCATAATATCTTAACTTCTTTTAGAAAAATCACCCCAAACAACCATAATGTGAGATGTAAGTGGTAGAAGTATTACCTCTCTCTCCTTTCCAAGAAGGAAAAAGAAGGCGAAATTTTTGAAATTTTCATAATGGAGAAGGATAACTGAAGCCATTGAGAGCTGAGAGCCCTAGTAAATTCCTGGAGTCAATCCTATTATCCCATAAAGGCAATCCGAACAGACCACTCTAATCTACAAAATGGGAGAGAATAGTCATAGCCATTCATAATTCATGTTCTACCTTTCACCAAAGAATTTCACCCTTTATCCTTTCCTTAATATTGATACCTGAGCTATCTCTCCATGAAAATTATGTTAATACCCTGTTAGGCTATCCTACATTTCGTTCTCTCTTTAAGAGTGTTTCCTAAAGTGCACTGTTTTGAATACGTTTGGAGCCCACAGTCTTATTCTTGTGTTCAATTTAATTCATTTTTTTTCATAAAACATTTAGAGTGATTTTCTTAAAGTTTAGAGAAATCCTGCTGTTCCCCTGCTGTTAAACTTTTATGTCTTACCATTTCCATTAGGATAAAATGCAAACTTGGTAGCATGTTTTAGAAGTCTCTAACTGATTCAACTCTCATCTAGTGTACCAACCTCATTGTTCATCTCCCTTCCCATCCTACCCCTTACCCTAGACTCCTTCCTCCCACATTCCTACTTAATGTTTTAGGGGCACTACTCATCTCACACACTAGTAAAGTAATGCTCAGAATTCTCCAAACCAGGCTTCAGCAATACATGAACTGTGAACTTCCAGATGTTCAAGCTGATTTTAGAAAAGGCAGAGGAACCAGAGATCAAATTGCCAACATCTGCTGGATCATGGCAAAAGGAAGAGAGTTCCAGAAAAACATCTATTTCTGCTTTATTGACTATGCCAAAGCCTTTGACTGTGTGGATCACAATAAACTGTGGAAAATTCTGAAAGAGATGGGAATACCAGACCACCTAACCTGCCTCTTAAGAAACCTATATGCAGGTCAGGAAGCAACTGTTAAAACTGGACATGGAACAACAGACTGGTTCCAAATAGGAAAAGGAGTACGTCAAGGCTGTGTATTGTCACCCTGCTTATTTAACTTATATGCAGAGTACATCATGAGAAATGCTGGTCTGGAAGAAGCACAAGCTGGAATCAAGATTGCCGGGAGAAATATCAATAACCTCAGATATGCAGACACCACCACCCTTATGGCAACAAGTGAAGAGGAACTAAAAAGCCTCTTGATGAAAGTGAAAGAGGAGAGTGAAAAAATTGGCTTAAAGCTCAACATCCAGAAAACTAAGATCACAGCATCCAGTCCCATCACTTCATGGGAAATAGATGGGGAAACAGTGGAAACAGTGTCAGACTTTATTTTTTTGGGCTCCAACTGCAGATGGTGACTGCAGCCATGAAATTAAAAGATGCTTACTCCTTGGAAGGAAAGTTATGACCAACCTAGATAGCATATTCAAAAGCAGAGACATTACTTTGCCAACAAAGGTCCATCTAGTCAAGGCTATGGTTTTTCCAGTGGTCATGTATGGATGTGTAAGTTGGACTGTGAAGAAAGCTGAGTGCTGAAGAATTGATGCTTTTGAACTGTGGTGTTGGAGAAGACTCTTGAGGGTCCCCTGGATTGCAAGGAGATCCAACCTGTCCATTCTAAAGGATATCAGTCCTGGGTGTTCTTTGGAAGGAATGATGCTAAAGCTGAAACTCCAGTACTTTGGCCACCTCATGCGAAGAGATGACTCATTGGAAAAGACTCTGATGATGGGAGGGATTGGAGGCAGGAGGAGAAGGGGACGACAGAGGATGAGAGGGCTGGATGGCATCACCGACTCGATGGACATGAGTCTGAGTGAACTCAGGGAGTTGGTGATGGACAGGGAGGCCTGGCATGCTGCAGTTCATGGGGTCTCAAAGAGTCAGACATGACTGAGTGACTGAACTGAACTGAACTGAACTATAGGGTTGGTCAAAATTTTATTCTGGTTTTTCTGTAACATCTTGTGGAAAAATCCAAATGAAATTTTAGGCCAACTCAATACATATAAAACTGAATCAATTTGCTGAAATGTATACAACACTGTAAATCAACTATACTACAATATTAAAAAAAAAATCTGAGTGGTTTCCCATTGAACACTAAAGGAAAGTCCTAATTCCTTATCAAATTTCTCAAAATACTATATAAACTGGACACTGTCTACTTTCTGGCTTTCACATCTAGGATTGGAAATGGCTAGGTACTTCTCATCACTTAGCACTGAGTTTGAGTATCACCTCGTCATCTCTGTCTGTATGACAAATCTCCCCTTTTTTCCTACTCTTTCTCATGCCTTTCTGCTCCTTTCAATCCCCTTTAAAGCATACATTTTGTAATTGTTTTCTATCAATCAAAATGTTAGCTCCCTGAGGGCAAGGACTGATTTATTGAAGGCTGTGTACTGATGGTCTAGTTCAACACTTGATACAGAGTAAATGCTAAGGTAGTATTCACTGAATGAATGAATAGTGAACATGGCACATAACGATCATTCTTTGTTCATTTGCTTACCACATAGAGTGTTTGGGTCTAGACTCACAATAGACTAAATACTGTCTTCACTCTACCTGGCAAATTGTGGACTTTTAGCATTTATTGACTAACTCAAGTGAAAGGAGAATGAGAAAAGGAAAGATACACCAATCTGAATGCAGAGTTCCAAAGAATAGCAAGGAGAGATTAAAAAAAGGCTTCCTACTGATGTATAGAACAGTCTTATGGACTCTGTGGGAGAGGGAGAGGGCGGGAAGATTTGGGAGAATGGCATTGAAACATGTAAAATATCATGTATGAAATGAGTTGCCAGTCCAGGTTTGATGCACGATACTGGATGCTAGGGGCTGGTGCACTGGGACGACCCAGAGGGATGGAATGGGGAGGGAGGAGGGAGGAGGGTTCAGGATGGGGAACACATGTATACCTGTGGTGGATTCATTTTGATATTTGGCAAAACTAATACAGTTATGTAAAGTTTAAAAATAAAATAAAATTTAAAAAAAATTAAAAAAAAAATAAAAGGCATCACGGCTAAATGCAATGTGATCCTGAAAAAAAAAAAAGAGATTAAAAAAAAAAAAAGAAATAGAGGAAAATATTAGAATGGGAAAGACCAGAGACCTCTTCAAGAAAACTGGAAATACCAAGGGAATATTTCATGCAAAGATGGGCACAATAAAGGACAGAAATGGTATGGACCTAACAGAAGTAGAAGATATTAAGAAGTGCCAAGAATATACAGAAGAACTATACAAAAATCATGACCAGGATAACCATGATGGTGTGATAACACACCTAGAGTCACACATCCTGCAGTGCAAAATCAAGTGCACCTTGGGAAGCATCGTTATGAATGAAGCTAGTGGAGGTGATGGAATTCCAGCTGAGCTATTTCAAATCCTAAAAGATGATGCTGTTAAAGTGCTGCACTCAATATGCCAGGAAATTTGGAAAACAGTGGCCATAGGACTGGCAAGTCCCAAAGAAAGGCAGTGCCAAAGAATGTTTAAACTACTCAATTGCACTCATCTCACACGCTAGCAAAGTAATACTCAAAGTTCTCCAAGCTAGGCTTCAACAATACTTGAACTGAGAACTTCCATATGTTCAATTTGGATTTAAAAAAGGCAGGGGAACCAGAGATCAAATTGCCAACATCTCCTGGATCATACAAAAAAACAAGATAATTCCAGAAAAACATTAACTTCTGTTTTATTGACTATGCTAAAGCCTTTGATTGCGTGGATCACAACAAACTGTGGAAAATTCTTAAAGAGATGGAAATACCAGACTACCTTACCTACCTCCTGAGAAACCTGTATGCAGGTCAAGAAGCAACAATTAGAACTGTACATGGAACAACAGACTGGTTCCAAATTGGGAAAGGAGTATGTCAAAGCTGTATATTGTCACCCTGCTTATTTAACTTATATGCAGAGCACATCATGTGAAATGCTGGACTGGATGAAGCACAGGCTGGAATCAAGATTTCTGGGAGAAATATCAATAACCTCAGATATGCAGATGACACCACCCTTGTGGCAGAAAGCTAAGAGGAACTTACAAGCTTTTTGATGGAGGTGAAAGAGGAGAGTGAAAAAGCTGGCTTACAACTCAGCATTCAAAAAACTAAGATCATGGCATCTAGTCCCATCACTTAATAGCAAATAGATGGGGAAACCATGGAAACAATGAGAGACTTTATTTTTTTGGGCTCCAAAATCACCATAGATGGTGTCTGCAGCCATGAAAGTAAAAGATGCTTTCTCCTTGGAAGAAAAGCTATGACCAACCTAGACAGCATATTAAAAAGTAGAGACATTGCTTTGCCTACAAAGGTCCATCTAGTCAAAGCTGTGGTTTTTTTTTTTTTTTTCAGTAGTCATGTATGGGTGTGAGAGTTGGACCATAAAGAAGGCTGAGTGGTGAAGAATTGATGCTTTTGAACTGTGGTGTTGGAGAAGACTCTTGAGGGTCCCTTGGACTGCAAGGAGGTCAAACCAGTTAATCCTAAAGGAAATAAACCCTGAATATTCATTGGAAGGGCTCATGCTGAAGACGAAACTCCAATACTTTGGCCACCTGATGTGAAGAGCTGACTCATTAGAAAAGACTCTGATGCTGGGAATGATTGAAGGCAGGAGGACAGGGATCAACAGAGGACGAGTTGATTAGATGGCATCACCGACTCAATGGACATGAGTGTGAGCAAACTCCAGGAGATGGTGAAGGACAGGGAAGCCTGGTGTGCTGCAGTCCATGGGATCGCAAAGTGTTGGACACAACTGAGCAATTGAACAATAGCAAGTACTTATATTATGACTCTTACCCACATTTTTAACCTTACATGTATATCATATAATAGCCATTTATTTAGTAAAATTTTTGGGTGCAGGAATAAATGAACATAGGTGGTTTTAATCTCTATAAGGATTTAAAAAAAACAAGAAAGAGGGCACTGTTGAAAAATATGATGTTACATATTCTATATCCCATCTTGGAATCAATGCAGATTATCACAGTTAAGTCTGTGTAACTGGAATGAGGGCTTCCCTCATAGCTCAGATGGTAAAGAATCTGCCTGCAAGTAGGAGACCTGGGTTCAGTCCCTTGGTTGGGAAGACCCCCGAAGAAGAGACTGGCTACTGTCTCCAGTAGTCTTGCCTGGAGAATTCCATGGACAGAGGAGCCTGGCAGGCTACAGCCTATGGAGTCACAAAGAGTCTGATACAGCTGAGCAACTTTCACACTCACACAACTGGAATGAACACAGTTTTCAAAATTTATTTTATCCAGCAACTCCTCTCATGTAAATTTTAAGTTACAACAAGAATTCTTTGGTAAAGCTGTTTAAGAAAAAAAAAAAGAAAACAAACTTTTGAAGTAAGAAAATGGTGATTTAAACATTAGCTTTGTCAGTTACTATATGTAAGACTAAACAAATTACTTGACCCCTCTTCACCTTCCTTTTGTCATCTTTGAGATCGGTATAATGGTGCTTTCTCCTAGGCTTATCATGATACTGTGATGGTATATGTTAGTTCTTGGAACATAGCAGATACTCAGTAATGGTGTTTTTCCTCATAATATTTCCCATTTAGTGTTTTCTCATTCAAGGTGTGAGCTTGGCATTGTTTTGTTGTGGTTTTTGGGGTTTTCTTTGAATACAATCTTGAAAGAGGCTTGACTTTGAGTCCCCATGTTTGAGACAGTTATTAATACCATGACTCTATAGAGTCAGAGAGTATTAAATGGTTGATTTTGACCATACTTCCTTGATAGCTCAGTTCATAAAGAATCTGCCTGCAATGCAGGAGTCCCTGGTTTGATTCCTGGGTCAGGAAGAACCACTGGAGAAGGGATAGGCTACCCACTCTAGTATTCTTGGGCTTCCCTTATGGCTCAGCTGGTAAGGAATCTGCCTGCAATGAGCGAGACCTGGGTTCAATCTCTGGGTTGGGAAGTTCCCCTGGAGAAGAGAACAGCTACCCATTCCAGTATTCTGGCCTGGAGAATTCCATGGACTGTATAGTCTGTGGAGTTGCAAAGAGTTGGACACAACTGAGAGACTTTCAAAAAAATACACATATTAGTAGCAGTTCAGACACAATTCTTCAATCTTCTTTGGAACTGCAGGCCATAGAACCCTTGTGTACCTTGGGAACTGAGTCATTCTTGAAGACATTGTGAAAGGAAATGTCCAGTTACTACCTAATATACACAGATTTTATGCTAACAGGAAATACTGGATCCCTCCTAATATTTCTTTGTTCCTTATGGTTATTTGTAGGATATATTTTTTTTCAATTTTCTAGGAAAGAGACCATCTTGATGATGTTTTCCAACATAATAATATCCTACATTCATAGGAGCTACTTCCATTTATTTCAAATGACGTTCTTGAACCACCAATCATATATTAATCCCTAGGGATCTAAGAAGGATTTTGATGAAGAATTTTTCTCTCAAAGAAATCACATAGGGTGGGATGGAGAGGTGGGGGGGCGGGGAGAGGCTCAACAGAGAAGGAATATATGTATACATATAGCTGATTCACTTTCTTGTACAGCAGAAAGCACAGCAGTATAAAGCAATTACACTCTAATAAAAAACAAATAAAAATGAAAAAAATGAATAATATCACTTAACTGACAAAAAAAGAGAAAGAAATCATATAAAAGTATCTGATCACATCAAAAAAGAATTAAGACCAGCTCCTGTTTATCTCTGTATACCACGGTCTCCATTTTAAAGCCAAGAAAACTGAGTTAAAAATGAGTTAATTTTTGAATAAATAACTTATTCAAGGTAATTCATAGTTTGCCCTCTAATGATATCAATAGGCAGATCTCACTAACCCAGACTAATAGGAGAAAATTACTCTAAAGAAATAAAACATCTAAATTTTCATTTGTAAGATGAATAAAGCCTGAGTGTCTAACGTATAATATGCTGACTGTAGCTGCTAATACTGAATTGTAACTGAAATTTGCTAAGAGAGTAGAACTTAAATGTTCTCATCTCCAACTCAAAAAAGAGAGAAAGAAGTAATTATGTGAAGTGACCAATGTGCTAATTAGCCTGATGGGGGGAAATCTTTCTACAGTCTTTTTACAATGTATATCAAATCATCATGTTGTACACTTTAAATACCTTACAATTTTATTTGTCAATTATATCTTGAAGAAGGTGTTAAGAATGTTAAAATAGTACAGAAACAAAGCAGGAGCTGCAAGGGGTGCTCTTTTCTTTTTTAGTTAACATGGTGACAATTTATCCCTAGTCTCATATTTTTTTAAAAAAGCAATATGACATCTAGACTGATGAGTCTTTTCAAATAAATATATTTGTTTTATTTCACATGGAGACAATGGCATAGATTCACTCCTAGCAGTGCTTCCAGGGAATAAAGTAAATTTTATAAATAGACAGGATGTATGATTATCACAGTTCACAGCGTTTTTAAATGATTCTATTAGGGTTTTAAAAAGCATCTTAAATGCTTTGACACTGGGAGGAAAAGGATATTTATTCTGCTAATGTATTCCATACACTCTTCCTTTTACCTATTTTTAGAATTTTATTTTTATGATAATCCTTGTCTTAATGACACCAGATTGTTATATTTTCAGGAATAATGAGTGTTTCTTTATTATGACTTTAATCACTTTGTCTCCTCAAACCCCTAGAAAGACACTCCTTCTCCAAGACTCTGAGCAGATAGCAAATCCTCTCCTGCCTCTTTCAGATAAAATTAATTGGAAACTCATTTATGATCCTCCAACACTATGTAAATATTTCTACTACAGCAGTTTACATTTCACTCTATGATACTGCAATTATTTCCCTCTGTATCTGCATTAAATGTATCCCTCCTGACTTATTTGTCATCGTCATCATTGACAAGAATAATAAAAATAATAACTATGATACAGTAAATGCTAGTTACATGCTTGAATTACACACTTCAAAAGCATCATTTTTAACAACTCATTATTATATCCCTTTTACAAATTAAAAAAATCTGAAATTTAGCCAAGATCACATGAATGTGAACATAACAGTTAGAGGATTTAAATCCCAGTAAGTCTGAATGTGTAGCCTGAAGTGTCTTTAATTTCTGTATTGGAGCCTAGCTCAGTGTGAGACACTCAGGCTTTTACCAAATATGTTTCAAGTTGCATTAAAAATTACTCTCAGATCACATTGGGAAGAACTTTGTTCTAATAGTTGTCAAGTACACATTGCAAATTAGTGAGGTCCAGATTAATGAGGCTTAGGAAGAGTTTTGTTGTTGCTGTTAGCAGATGCTATTATGATCTATTATTACAGCTAATAATAATCATAATTATAGGCTGAACTAAGTCTGTTGGTTACACAATATTCCCTGACTCAGTCCAGAGCACTGAACTTGACAAAGATATGGGGTTATTTGTTGCAAATATTATAGATCAATGGAAGAGTAGAGGGGAAATTAAAAGCCTTATGCCCAATTCTATTTTTGGTGACCAGCTGCTGCTGCTGCTGCTACTAAGTCAGGTCAGTCATGTCCAACTCTGTGCGACGGCAGATTTTTGGTGACCTAAAATGGAATAAAAACAATAAGGAAGATGCCATTTTAGTAAGAATTAAACCATCTCTTAGTGTCATGCTATGTAGAACAAAAATTTACATTTACTAAGTACCTACTATGTGCTCAATGATTTATCTCCTTAATAAGTGAATATTTATCTCAATTTTCTAATATTAGGAGGGCTAGCAGATATTATTCTTATGGTATAAAGGGAGGAAACTGGGACTTAAGAGTAAACAGATGTCTGGCCAGCTGGGAGAAGATAGAAAATGGGTGAGGAAACTTGGCAGGAGGACGCTACAGTGACTGGACCAGAGTCCATCCTTCCCCCTCTTTGTAGGAAAGAGGAGTAACATTATGGGGATAGATCCTGGACTCTGGATCATGAAGCTTGACTGACTAGTGGGTGGGATCACTGTGTGTCTCAGAGTGGGCTGCTCTCTTTTGCCTTTCTGGGGCCAAGATCCGAGTATCTGCTGTTTAGTTCCTATTTTCCATGTCATTAAACTCACACACTGTAACTTGTTCTACTCTTTGGGTGATTTCCAGTGGTGGAAAAAATGTTTGCTTGGAGAGAGGGAGGCAATATTTGAACTTGAAGATAAGTGATATGCTATTGCTGTTTGCAAAAGAATTCTGCATGGAGGATTACTAATTATTGAGGCAATTACATTGTTGATCAACTTCCCACTTTCTATACACACTTCTACATATGCATACACACACAAATATCTATACTTTGGGATTATTATGGAAAGAAGTTGTTAGTTTAAAAACCTAAAACAAGTTTCTGGGTCCTCCAGCAAAATAACATTCAGTAGTTAATGTAACCTTACCTCTAACTCTTTGATCTTCTTCTCTACCAAAAATACCATCCTCTAGTGAGGCCAAGCTATCTACTCTTCTCTTCCAATAATACAACAGCAACAACTAACTTGTATCTAGCAAGATGCTCTCACGTACACTCATTCAGTTTTTAAAAGCCTATTTAGATGAGGGATTGCTATTTCTTCTCAGGAAGAATATGCTAAGTCTTCCCAGGAAGTTGCTTTAGAAATACATTATTTGGAATTCTTTTGGTTGTGAGGGGCAGGAGTTCAGCTTGTGCTAACTTTGGTAAAATGGAGGATTTGGTAAAATAGAGGACTGGAAGGATCTCTCAGATCCAAAGAAAAGTATGGACACATAAACAGCAAGGAAGAAATATATAAATTTAAGTTTCAGAATCAGCACAACTTGACTTCACTGCCACCTGGACTCTCTATATACTTCTTGTTTCTGCTTTTTGCTGTGTATTTATTTTCTGTCATTGCAGAACATCTACTTCAATATTGTAAAAACATAGTCACTGGCAGCTTTCTCATTTTATATCTTGCAATTCACAAAAGGAAGACAAACTGTCCTTTCTTAATGCAATTTGAATATAAATTCCCTGGAGAGGACTCTGGTTAGCCCAGCTTGGATCAGGTACTCATCTCTCTTACCAATCAATATGGCCAATAGTGGAAAGGTTGAATGAAGCTTTCAAGAGTATAACAGGTTCTGTGCAGACATACAGTTTGAACAGGGGAAGAAAAAACCCTACCAGAAGGGGAGGGTTGCTAGTCAGATAAAGCAATAGGTATCTGTTCCAAGGAAAGGAAGATGATTTACTTCCAATATCCATAATAAGTGACAGATAAGAAACTCAGATTTAAGGATTTTCATCCAAAGTAAATGCATTCTTTTCTACTTTATACTCAGTATTCCCAAAGTGTCACCCACAAACTGACTAGGCAAATCTCAAATTCGTCTTTCATTTGGTAGACTTAAACTGGACCCATGTCATCACTCCTTGTCATCCCCCATAGCTCTAAACTCTTCTCTGACTCTCACTTATTCTTGGTCTCCATATTTTTTAAGATGTCATGCAAGCACACTCAATCTATTAGGGGTCTTCCTCTCCTCCAATGGGCTTCCCTGGTGGCTCAGTGGTAACGAAGCAGGTTGTGATTCAGGAGACCACTTGTAATACAGGAGATGCAGGTTTGATCCCGGGGTCTGGAAGATCCCCTGGAGAAGGAAATGGCAACCCACTCGAGTATTCTTACCTGGGAAATCCCATGGACAGAGCAAGCTGGTGGGCTACAGTCCATGCGGTCCCAAGAGTCAGACACAACTGAGCAACTAACCCCCCCCCCCCACCACCTATCCTCCAGTATCCTACAGCAAGCATATTTTACCCCTAACACTGATTTTTTGACATTAATTCAGGTTCTCTAGTTTTATATTTTATGGATGCACATTTTCCCTCTTTTTCTTTCTCTAAATAGATGATAAACTTCTTGAAGCCAGGGAACATATCTTAAGTTCCCATGTGTGTGTGTTAAGTTGCTTCAGTTGTGTCCGACTCTTTGTGACCCTGTGGACTGCAGCCTGCCAGGCTCCTCTGTCCATGGGATTCTCCAGGCAAGAATACTGGAGTGGGTTGCCAGGCTCTCCTCCAGGGGATCTTCCTGATCCAGGGATGGAGCCCGTATCACTTTACGTCTCCTGCACTGGCAGGCAGGTTGTTTACCACTAGCGCTACCTGGGAAGCCCTAAATGCCCATATTCATAACAGAATTTTTAGAGTGAGTCTGGTATAAGATTTACAGAGTTAACAAAATTTAATTTAGCATATATTCACTTACTAGAAGCAAATGATTGATCTAAGCACTAAATTGCTTGTTTTTTACAGAGCCTTTATCAATAGCTGTGATCAATTATGATCTCCTTATCTCTACATAGTTCTCTCCTGACTCTGTTCTTTATCCCCTACTTGTACACTCTGACCTACTCACACTAAATTGCTTATTTAGTGTTCCTGATGGTGCAGTGCTTCTTGAAACTTTCAAGTAAAGGACATTCATTTTCCTCCCTCTGAATTGTTTTACATTTCATCTTAATGTTAACATTATCAACCCCCCAAAATCAGATCAGGGGTTTTTCCCCTAGAAAAGCTTCACTGACCACCACTTCAGTATATAATACACTCTGATTATGCTACACATATGCATGCATATATCCTCTCCTGCCCTTTTGTTATTACTATTTGGGAAAGAGTGGCTGTAGAAACAAGGGTTCATTTTCTCGGTATGTGTTAAAAATTGGGCAAGGAAATAGCAGCCAGCTGCAGATACGCCCAGAATGCTCTCAGCTACCATCTCATAATTGAAAAGTGTCACTCTGAGGGGAAATGGCCACTCATGGAAGTGCAGTAGCAGACTGGCGTTTGTCAAACTGTATCTGCTATTTTTCAGACTAGTTCCTGCTGAACTTTTCCCCTTCCTTCTGACTGCCTCTCTGCTGCTTACCAGCACCAGGGGAATCTGCGTGGCTGCTTTGTTATTGAAATACATGGGCTGAGCTTTCTTCCTTTTTGTTTCTATTTTATAGGGGGAGAAAAAAGTAATTATGGAGTGGACACCAAAGAATTTGATCCAATCAAAATATCGCCAAGACAGCAATAATTTGTTTTAAAGCACAGAGCCATATGTATTTTCTTTTTTAATAACAAACTGTAATATAGATATTTTCCTGATTTTTTTAATAGTCCTGGTGATAGAGGTTATTATAACTAATCTTGTTGAAATGGGTGAGGGAGGCTGGGACAATCAAGTCAACAGGAAGCCCTGCGCTTTGTGATTTTAGTACTTCAAAGCCCAGGTGTTCTACATACATCTTCCCACATACTTTTTAATTAGGAAAGACCACTGTCTGATTTTCTTGAAATCAATTTGACTTTGCCTTTCTCACATCTTACCCTGAAATGTAATACTGGTTTCGTGAGTACTCCTAACTGAAGCCAGCAGAACCCAAGTTCTGCTCTTTTCCTTCCTAGGTGGACGACCCTAGGTAAATACCTTAATATTTCTGATTTCTCATTTTCTCATTCCTAAAATGATACCTAGCTCACAAGGAAGTCAACATTATTTATTATAAGGTGATTGCTCACATTATCAGATGAAATGATAAATATTAAAATGTTTAGCAAGACCAAATATTACACAAAGATGCTTTTGCTCATTGTTGACCACCGATTTCATTTAATTGTGCACACTGCTTACTCTAAGTCATATGTTCATTCAGGACTAGGGAGAGGACCTCCAGGCCAAGGCTTATCCTTCTCTCAGGCCCCAAACTTCGCATACTGTTCCTCATTGTTAATCCATAAGAGAAATCTGGCTTTGGCCAAAATGATTGTCTTGCCAAAGACGGCAAATCTTATGAATCCTGTTCCCTCTAACATGTGCCTCACACAACTGTGCCCTCTGCTGTGTCCTCTTCATGTTATTTTAAATCATGTTGCTCATCTAGGTCAACCCCACCCATATTTTTCATCTCTTCCTTTCACTCACAGTCCCTCCTGATTTTTCTCCCACCTCAGCTCCAACTTAACCCTTTCCCAAGCATTTGTAATGCATACTGGCGGACTTAGTGGTCTTGTTATTATTCTTACTTATCTTTTCATATGTCTGTGCCTTACATTTTCAACCAAACAGAACTTTGTGAGCTGGTCATCATTAGTCATTTAATTTCTTGTACATTATAGAAGCCAAGCGATGATGATGAAAGTCACAAAGTTGACGGTGATGATGATGATGATGGTAGCGGTGGTGATGAGTGATGATGCTGTTGCCGCTAGTGATTATGATGATGATTACAAAAGACTTCCCTGGTGGCTCAGACGGTAAAGCATCCGTCTACAATGTGAGAGACCTGGGTTCGATCCCTGGGTTGGGAAGATTCCCTGGAGAAGGAAATGGCAACCCACTCCAGTACTCGTGCCTTGAAAATCCCATGGACGGAGGAGCTTGGTGCAAGCTACTATCCATGGGGTTGCAAGGAGTTGGGCACGACTGAGCAATGTCACTTCACTTCACTTCACTTCACAAAGTCTTCCAGCCCTAGGTCATGAGTTGTAATGGGCCAATATAAATCAGAGAAATCTGGATTATAGTCACAGAAAGGATAGATGGAAAATTGTGCAGTAAATGGAGAAAGAGGGAGTGTGTAGAGAACTTAGTGTGTTTACATTTGGAGTGTGGTGTAGTTCAATGATCTCTGAAAGGATGTCTAAATTGATGCTGAGAGAAGTGAGAAGGACCAAGTTGAAGAGGGACTGGGTACATTAACCTGGTTATTGAAGCACATCCCCTCAACAAATCTGGAACAAGAAGCTTTGCAGCCCAAGATGGCATCTCTTAACTTCAGTGTGATAAGTATGGTTTCAGAAAATAAGCAGGACTATGTCAGATCCTAATTTTGCCTCTTACAAACCGTGTGCCCTTGGTTACTTACATGCTTCTTCTGTTTAATGAGGTGATATGTCTCAGAACCGCCCTACACATTAGAAGTCTGAATGATGGTAAAGTACTTCACAAGGTACTTGGCACACTGTACATTTTAAATTCTTGTTGCTGTTGTTCACTTGCTCAGTTGTGTCCAATTCTTTACGACCCATGGACTGCATCGTATCAGGCTTCCCTGTCCTTCACCATTTCCTGGTATTTGTTCAAACTCCTATCCATTGAGTCGGTGATGTCATCCAACCATCTCATCCTCTGTCTTCCCCTTCTCCTCCTGCCCTCAGTCTTTCCCAGCATCAGAGTCTTTTCCAATGAGTCAGCTCTTTGCATCAGGGGTCCAAAGTATTGGAACTTCAGCTTCACCATCAGTCCCTCCAATGAATATTCAGGGTTGATTAAATTCTCGTAGAAAAATATAATAAGAATAATTCAGTGGATAAGGTAGCATAAAGAGGTCTTGAAGCGGGTGCTCTGGAGAGACAAGAGTAGGATCTCTATTTTAGAGGGATCAATTGATCTTTAAAAGGATGTTCAGGAGCTGTGAGGCAGAAATCTTAACCCTCTACCAGTGGGTAGCAGAATGTTGGGATAATAACTGAATGGGCTGAGGCAGAAAATAGCAATTTAGAGCATCATTGAATTAGAATGCCAGATAGGGAGACTAAGGCAGAACATTCCATACATACAAATGGAACTAAGACAGCAGGAGAAATCAGGAAAAAAAAAAATATTGTGCACACAGGTTTGGGGAGGGTGTCCTAAGTGCCCGATATCAGATGGATGTTTAAGGCTGCAGGATTCAGTTCCCAGTACTCACTGTGGTGGACCTGAGGCTAGAAAGCCATCTGCCTTAGTCAGGCTGGCTCAAGAACCAGGAAGGCCAAATTTACAAATGAAAGGCAGCCATGATTCCAACTGCAATGCCCCAGGAAAGACCGGTGTGTCTAGCCAAATGAGGAGAACCATCCAGCTGTGTAGTGGAAATAGCAAGGCAAGTCTGTGCCCCGAGTTACAGCCCAGATATAAATGTCCTGGAAGAAGGGAATGCAAAAATCTACCATGGAAGATGAGCATGAGGGTATTACACTTAGACTTACTAAACAGGTCTTAGTGTTGTGTGTGGAATCATGGTACTTATGAGCTGTGTGAACTTGAGAAAGCAGCTTTGGCCTTCTAGACCCGCTTTGTTTTTGATAACTGCCATTTATTGTGTGTGTGTGTGTCTTAGTTGCTCAGTCGTGTCCGATTCTTTGCGACCCTATGGAGAGATAACCAAATGCCAAGCTCTGCTAAGCACCTTATATGCACTATTTTATTTCAACTCTGTAATGATATATAAAAGAGAAAACTTTTATTTTTGTCAATCCTCAGGTGAAGCCAGTGAGGGTTAGAGAAGATGTATCCCTGAAAGAAGGCTGTACAGCTTGGAAGGCTGGAACCTGGTTTTCAATCTGGGACTGTTTGACTCTCGATCTTGAGCTCTTAGCTACCATACTTTATGGCAGAATCAACTTTGTATTGCTTCTTTTTCCTGCATGTAAAGTGCCTACTGACATCTCACATAGAGTAGGTTGTCAGGTTATTTTTGCTGCATGAGCTTAAAAAAATTACATATTTGGGTTGAGAATCAAGGTTAGAATTGCAGACACCAGTAAGTGTTGTCAGGTTTGTATACGTGTTTAAACTCTGAGTACTTTCTGTAGGTTGCTATTCTTTTTTCTCTATACCAGGGTTTCTCAACAGCAATGATATTGACATATAAATTCTTTATTGTGGGAAGACTGTCCTATGCATTGTAGGACTTCAGTAGCATTACTGACTTCCACCTTCCAGATGACAGTGACACCCACCCCCACCTCTGGTGGTGACTATAAACAACTGTCTCCCAACATTGTCAGATGTCACCCAGAGGCAACAAGTCACCCAAGTTGAGAATTACTGTTCCTAATACGTATCTCTCTGTTTAGTGTCAGAATGGAAGGCAGTCTGAGCAGGTTTCTGTTAGGGGAAGAGCTGGAACTGTAGGGTGAATGGTTTGTCATCTCAGTGTAAACAGGGCCAGGTCCTTTGAGAACCCTGCGCTGCTCTAGCATTAACAGTGTTGGGAGTGGTATGGAACCTGGGTAGCCTCATATGAGTTCAAAACCCAGCTTCACCATTTTCCAACTCTGAAAACCTGGACATCTTTCCTAGTCTCTCAGAGCTTCAGTTTTCTCACCTACAAGATAAGGATAACAACAGGATTTATCTCAAGAAGTGGAGGAGCCTGGCGAGCTGCAGCCCATGGGGTGGCAAAGTCACTGAGTGACTAAGCACAGCACCGCACAATCTGTAAACTGGAGACATTGATGGGATTGATCTCATAGACAGATTTATTTTTATTGATTTTATATTATACTGGAGTACACTTGATTTACCATGTTGTGTTGTTTTGTTTATTTATCTATTTATTCACTCATTTGGCTGTGCAGGGTTTTACTTGAAGCATGTGGGATCTTCGACCTTCATTGCGGCATATGGGACCTTTAGTTGCAGCAAAAGCAAGCTCTTGGTTGCTGCGTGAGGGGTCTAGTTTCCTGACCAGGGATTGAACCCAGGCCCCCTGCATCAGAAGCATGGAGTCTTAGCTACTGGACCACCAAGGAAATCCCTACACTAATTTCACCTTAGGAAAGCACAGTATTAAAAAATAATAGACTAAATGAATGCTATTATTCTTAACAATGCCTGACTTTATTATACAATCTGTTGCATTTTTTTTTCCTGCCAGTGGGGCTGAAGATGTAACTTGACGGTAAGCTCTTTTTAAAAAAAAATAATTATTTAGAAGAATATTTATTTATAATTTATTTATTTTTAATTGGAGGGACAGTAAGATCTTTTGAATGGGGCCTTGTCTACATTGTTTACTGCTGAGTCTCCTATTCCTGGGGCACAGTGGTTGGAACAAAATAGGTGCTCAGTAAACATTTGATGAACTAATAAATATATAGAATAATGAAGAAGAATTTAATGCAATATTCTAAAAAGGCCCAATGCTGTCAGTGATATTAAGCCTTCATTATTTCAAGAACAGTGACTGTCATTGAGTGTAATGGGAGGAAAAATAGTACATACTTCAAGGAGTAAGAAAAAGTGGGATCTATATACCAGTTAGCTTTCTAAACTAGTTGAAAGGTAATTTGAATTTGAATGTTGATTTATCTAGCCTTCCTCTTACTTGAACACAAGGCAGATCTTCATTAAAGTGTTCACATCCAGGAACAGAGGAATAATGAGCTGCTTGATGAAATGTCACTCCATGAAACAGAGCAGTGCCAGTCCCATGAAGAATGCCTTTCTCCCCTGGGCAGGATGGGCTCAGCTGTATTGACCAAAAGAGGGGAACAAAGAAAGGGATGGCAGGGGAGGAGGGGTTGGTGCACAGCCAGGAAAAGAAAGACTTCCTTGAGGATCTGAGCAGAGTTTGTAGGGAAGATCACCTCTGACCTGGGCTTTCACCAGTGTTGAGAGAGGGATCCACACAAGCAGAAGTGGAGAGACAGTCTGGTAACTACATTCGTACATTTCCAACACACAAAGAATATAAATCATACTTCTGAAATCCCACTTCCTAGGTATATGGTGTTATTTTTATGTTACTTTATATTTAACCTCTTTAAACTCTAGTTTACTTATCTAACAGATGGGGAAAATAATACAATATCCTTCATAAGATCATTGTAAGCATTACATGAGATAAATGCATAAAATCATTTGGCATGGTTCCTGGCACACAGTAAGTACAAAACACGAGCGGCTGTTATTATTGATGTTATTATTATACTTGAGTTTGCATCCCAGGGGACAAAGCAGCATAAACTAGGGGTGTAAAGAGGCTATAAATACAGAAGTTAGAAGCCGGCTCTGTTTTTGAGAAAATGTAAAGGGAGATTTGGCTGGAAAAGTAGGTATGAATCAGCTTGATGAAGATGGGGAATGTGATTCTTAAGATTTGGGGCTTTAATGACAAGAGTGAGAAAATAAGAGATATATATTTTATTTTCTGTCAGTCAGAAGGCTTGTTTAGGCATGAAGTGGCCTTTCAATCCACATAAACCGATTGCTCATACAGGTGACCTGGTCCAAATTCTCTGTCTGAGGAGGAAATGTTGCTTATGGCAGGATTTATTCCCTAGCCAATCTTCTCCATTTTCCTGCCAAAATGAGGACCTCTCTCATTGTGTGATGGAGAGAGAATGCCACGTGTAATTAGAGGGAGTGAGCGGAGAGGAAGGAGAGGCGGTGAGCGCACCATGGTGCTGGCGGAAATCTCCCAGGAACAGGAGGTGATGCGTTGTGACAGATGCCTTTGTTATGCTGTTTGTTCAACACTGAAGGGCTACATTTCCCAACATTTTCAAATCTGCCCCTGTCTTCCTTGGGCATTTGGCAGCCGAGAATGAAAGCTATCTTCTTTGGGCTGGGGATGAGGAGTTGGGGGATGGGGAGGCATAGGGCAAGGAGGGGCTGTAGAAAGGGATGTGGTGAGATTCAGAGTTCAGAGTTATTTTCACCCAAGGGGGTACCACCCTCACGCAATTACCGCCTGCACTGGGCGCTGAGAGCCATCCCTGTGTAAGAGGTGTATTCATTGTGTCCAATTAAATTCAAATCAGACAGATATTTGAACACCAACAATGTGCCCAACTCTGCTAGGCTCTGGGGACAGAAATAGGATAAAACACTATCCCTGCTCTCAAGGGATTCACACTCCAGAGGAGGCAATTAGACAAACACATACCACACACACACACACACACACACACACACACAAACACATAACACCCAACCCAGAAAGTAAGGTGCAAAGGGATTTTAAAAAAGCCAGGATTTATTCAAGTTTGAAGAAAAGGAGTATAGCAGCATAGTTATTACAGGCCACCTTCTCTCCTGATAATCTAACTACAATAGAAGTAAATTATTAAAATTTGACTAAAATATCTTAGCCACTTGAACACTAAGTAAGTTAAATTTGTATAATCTTTGGATCAAAGAGGAAATCAAAACGCAGACCACAAACCATGTAGAAAGTCATACAAAGCATAGCAGGGAAAGTCCAAGTCACAAATGCCTTCACAATTAAAGAAGACAGTAAAAAAAAAAAAAGAATCTTTCTTATCTAGAGGAATTAAGGAGGAAAAAAGAAGTAAAGCTAAGATCACAGAAACTTCATATAGGAAATTAGTAAAGATAAAACCTGATATTAATGAAATAGAATGCAAAGTTTTTTTTTAAAAGATATATCAGCATGTAAATTGTTCATTGAAAAGACAATTGGAAGCCTTCTTATTAGCCTAATTAAGAGTAAACTGAGGGATCAAATTATATTCAAAAAATTAAAATAGTAAAGTGGTAACACAAATACAAATTTTGTAAGCCTGGACCAAAAGGATTATTTCCTGTGAATCTGTAAATCATTATAATTGACCTCAAAGAAATAGAAAATATGAATAAACCAAGTCTAGTAAAAGTGATAAGACACATGATTAAGTAGCTATCACTAAAATAGACACCAGGAGAAATGAGTACCCTTAAAATTTTTTCAGTACTCCTTAAAATATGCTACTCCCTAGAAAATATATTATCTCAACTTTATTTTATGAAGCCACTAGGGTTTTAAAGCCAAAGCTAGATTTAATGCCAATTACGCAACTGTGGGCTAATGCACACATGCGTGCACGCACACACACACACACACACACACACACATCAAGCAAGGAAGCCAAAAAGAGAATAACAGATTCATCTCTAGAAATGCACAGGTGGTTCAAACTATTGATTCATCTGTCAAGCCAACAAATAAAAGGGTAAAACTCATGTGATTGTATCAATATATTCTGAAAAGGCATTAGATAAAAATTAGAAACCTTATTAAATGAAGTTAGCATAAATTTAGACTTTGTAAAGAATAGAACCAAAGCTCTATAGCCCCTGCAGTCCAAAAGGATAAAATACAAAATCGTTTATCTTAAAGCAATCCAGGATTTTGGATACTTACTATGAGTTAATGCCTTATAATTTCTTATTTGAGTTACACAACTCATATTGTGGGACTTCCCTAGTGATCCAGCAGCTAAGATTTTGTTCTCCCAAAGTAGGGGACCAGGGTTTAATCCCAGGTCAGGGAACTAGATCCCACATGCCACAACTAAGACCCATTGCAGATAAGTAAATAAATAAACATATTAAATAAATACTCTATATTTTTTAGTGTATCATTTGAGGCTTAGAGAGATGAAGTAGTTGCTCAAAGATATCAAGCCAGAAAGCAGTAGAGCCAGAACTTGAAACCATTTTGGTGTGATCATTCCACAGCGTGACGTTTTTACACTACAAGTTGCTCAGTTCAGTTCAGTTGCTCAGTCGTGTCCGACTCTTTGAGATCCCATGAATTGCAGCACGCCAGGATGCCCTGTCCATCACCATCTCCCAGAGTTCACTCAAACTCACGTCCATCGAGTCAGTGATGCCATCCAGCCATCTCATCCTGTGTCGTCCCCTTTTCCTCCTGCCCCCAATCCCTCCCAGCATCAGTCTTTTCCAGTGAGTCAACTCTTTGCATGAGGTGGCCAAAGTACTGGAGTTTCAGCTTTAGCAGCATTCCTTCCAAAGAAATCTCAGGGCTGATCTCCTTCAGAATGGACTGGTTGGATCTCCTTGCAGTCCAAGGGACTCTCAAGAGTCTTCTCCAACACCACAGTTCAAAAGCATCAATTCTTTGGCGCTCTGCTTTCTTCACAGTCCAACTCTCACATCCATACATGACCACTGGAAAAACCATAGCCTTGACTAGATGGACAATTGTTGGCAAAGTAGCGTCTCTGCTTTTCAATATGCTATCTAGCTTGGTCATAACTTTTCTTCCAAGTTGCTACTAAGATTAAATTACATAATGCTCAAAAAGTTGTTTAACACATCAGTTCAGTTCAGTTCAGTCGCTCAGTCATGTGTGATTCTTTGCGACCCCATGAATCGCAGCACACCAGGCTAGCCTATCCATCACCAACTCCCGGAGTTTACCTAAACTCATGTCCATTGAGTCAGTGATGCCATCCAGCCATCTCATCCTCTGTCATCCCTTTCTCCTCCTGCCCCCAATCTTTCCCAGCATCAGGGTCTTTTCAAATGATTCAGCTCTTCGCATCAGGTGGCCAAAGTCTTGGAGTTTCAGCTTCAACATCAGTCTTTCCAATGAACACCCAGGACTGATCTCCTTTAGGATGGACTGGTTGAATCTCCTTCCAGTCCAAGGGACTCTCAAGAGTCTTCTCCAACAGCACAGTTCAAAAGCGTCAATTCTTCGGCACTCAGCTTTCTTTATAGTCCAACTCTCACATCCATACATGACTACTGGAAACACCATAGCCTTAACTAGATAGACCTTTGTTGACAATGTGTCTCTGCTTTTTAATATGCTGTCTAGGAACACTTAATCTACTCTAAAATATGGGTTAATAAATATGTAATCATGATAGAAATGACAAAGCCACTCAGTCTTCAAAATGATTTTGCCAGGTGGGCATGTTAACCTCAGATTTGCAGACAAGGAAAAAAAGAAAAAAAGAGGAGATTCAGGGAGGTTAAGTCTCCTGCTCAGTTCACATAGCTTCATAAACAGAGTCAACCCTAGCACACCTGGGTTCACTATAATGATATTGTGGCCTTGGAAAATCCATCTAACCTCTCTGTGCCTTGACTGAATAATCAGAATTTGTGAGAGCTATAATCTCTACTCTCAGTAGTCATGGGGAACGTGTAAGAAAGGTGAAGGAACTTTGAAATGAGAACATCTGTGTCTCTATGTGCAAATCTTGGTTTATTTCCTTCTTTGTAAAATAGGGGTAATACTGATATTCCTTTGGAGAAGGGAATGGTAACCCATTCCAGTAGTCTTGCCTGGAGAATCCCATGGACAGAGGAACCTGATGGGCTACAGTTCCAAAGAGTTGGGCATGACTGAAATAACTTAGCACGCACCTCTGATAGTCCATAATTCAACATTTACTGAAACTCCATTTTGTATCTTTCTAGGGATACTGTATGGATTAAATACACAAGTTCATAGAAAGCACTTAGCTTAGTGTCTGGCCCATGACAGGCATTTTACGTGTGATCATCCCTGTTGATGATATGATGATGATGATGATGATGATCTAACCCATTACCAGAAAGAAATTCTTGAAAGTCAGAGAGCTGAAGAGGGTTTCCTTAGAAGGTGTTAAAGAAGTAAGGCTTTCTGTCACTTCCCAAATCCTGACAGGGAGACCATATGGGAATGCAGGGTGGTAGTAAGAAGCATTGTTATTGTTCAGTCGTGAAGTTGTGTCTGACTCTTCACAACTTCATGGACTGCAGCACGCCAAGCTTCCCTGTTCCTCACCATCTCCCAGTCTGCCCAAGTTCATGTCCATTGAATTGGTGATGCTATTCAACTATCTCATCCTCTGTCACCCTCTTCTTCTGCCTTCAATCTTCCCCAGTATCAGGGTCTTTTCCAATAAATCCACTCTTTGTATCAGGTGGCCAAAGTATTGGAGTTTCAGCTTCAACATCAGTCCTTCCAATGAATATTCAGGGTAGATTTCCTTTAAGACTGATTGACTTGTCATGTTAATGTTTGGCAGAAACCAATAGAATTCTATAAAGCAATTATCCTCAATTAAAAAATAAATAACTATAATTAAAAAAAGAAAGAGACTGACCAGTGGTTTGGGCTCCTTGCTGTCCAAGGGACTCTCAAAATTCTTCTCCAGCACCACAGTTTGAAAGCATCAATTCTTCAGCACTCTGCCTTCTTTAGGGTCAAGCTCTCATATCTGTACATGACTACAGGAAAGATGGTAGCCTTGACTATATGAACCTTTGTCGGCAAAAGTGATGTCTTTGCTCTTTAATACACTGTCTAGATTTGTAATAGCTTTCCTGCCAAGAAGCAATCTTCTAATTTCATGGTTGCAACAGTCACCATCCACAGTGATTTTAGAGCTCAAGAAGAGAAAATATGTCAATGCGTCTACATTTTCCCCTTCTGTCTGCCATGAAGTTATGGGACTGGATGTCATGCTCTTAGTTTTTTGTTGTTGTTTGTTTAATACTGAGTTTTAAGCTGGCTTTTTCATTGTCCTCTTTCACCCTCATCAAGAAGCTCTTTAGTTCCTCTTATCTTTCTGACATTAAAGTGGTATCATCTGCATATCTGAGGTTGTTGATAGTTCACCTGGCAATCTTGATTCCAGCTTGTAACTCATCTAGCCTGGCGTTTTGCATGATGTGCTCAGTATATAATTTAAATAAACAGGGTGAATAGCACAGGTTCAAGTATTAACAGAGCAGGTAAACTGTGGAGTTTGAAGACTTCTGATTGAAAGGTGCCAGTGATATTTAGACATTGTACAGTGATATTTAGACTTTCCTTAATATTGAACATAATGAAAGTGAGAGTCACTTCCTTTTTTCTTATTATCACTAAGTATGGAGTAGAACTATAAGAGCAAACAGATAGGAAAATCACAGGCCTCCCTTTTTATATCATACCTAAGCTTCCCAAATGGTGCTAGTGGTAAAGAACCTGTCTGCCAATGCAGGTTAGACTTAAGAGAAGTGGATTCCAATCCCTGGATCTGGAAGATCCTCGGGAGGAGGCCATGGCAACCCACTCCAGTATTCTTATCTGGAGAATCCTATGGAAAGAGGAGCCTGGCAGTCTACAATCCACAGGGTTGCATAGAGTCAGATATGACTGAAGCGACTTAACACATAGCACTGAGGTTTTATCATCTGAGACCCATGCATTCTATCCAGCTCAATTTTAAATTTATCTTTCTTATATATGTTGCTATATAAGATATTTAGTGTATATAAGATATATATAGATAGATGTTACATATATAGCATACTATATATGTTACTATATACTATACCACCTACTATATCCCCACGTATGCCCTCAATTTTCTTCCCTCATGGTTTTCGTTATCCTGTATTGAATTCTCAAAAGACAAAAAAAATATCATGAATGTTGAAGCTTGAATGCCATCTTCCCTGTACGCAATTCCCTTATGAAATGATGTTATGTTCCCTCATGGATATATTAATTTATTCAGCCCACAGTCACCGAGCCTCTAAAATAATTTTTATTCTTTTCTTTGGAAGATGAATATATGGGACATGTGTATTTCTTGAAATAAAATATCCCTACAAAAATATTGCAGGTTGGAAAATTGGTTTAAAGGTCAGTTGTATTAAGTCAGAATCAGGAGGCCTCAATGTGGAAGGGGGCATTTAACAGGAACGGCTTCCTGATGTCTCTGTGGAAATACCCTTCAGTAAGAGTTCACCAAAGAAAGTGTGGGAGACAGGAGTAGAAAGGAAAAGTGCTCCACTAAATTGGCCTATTTTTTATTAACCCCCTTTTCTTTGAGATTGCATATAAATTTCCAACCTGAAATTTGTTTCATCTCATCGATTGAACAGGAAGCCCATTAAATGATTAAGTTTTATTTTCCTTTGTATTCATGAAAACACTGAGCAAAATCTTTGTTGCAGTAAGCTGAATACCAATAAAAGTGGAGGTCAAGGACCTCATGTAATAGGAGGATAACAGATACACTAAATGTTGAATATATGTTTAATTTTTATTCTATTTCATTGACAACTATTCCAGGTTCATAAGGTTTTCAAAAGGATTCTTGTTTGGCAATTCTCCGCCCTATCTGTGCCACCTCATATTTGATCTGGGATTCCGACAAAAGTAGTGAAATATGTCTGGATCATGCCCTTCTCTCTGCTCCAAGTATACCTTCTCATCCTTCACCTATCAAATTCCTTCTTCTTTAAGATCCTGTTCGTATGCAGAAGCCTCAGTGCAGACTTTATTGAATCGGTTCAGTGTGAAGACAGAGTTCTCTCTTAGAAACTCCTTTGCAGCTCTGCAGCATCCCTTGCCTTGTGCTTCCTGGATACAAATTGGTTAGCATAGTTCCTGACCCATTGTAGAGAATTGATACATTATAGCTATTATCATTATTAAAGGGTGTTCCCTGCCCTGGAAGATGTATAGCCCATCAGGAGAAAGAGCAATGACACAGGTGCAATATAATGCAGTTCCATCCAATTCTCGATGTCCCACAGTCTAACACATCAGTTTTGGATACATAGCAGCTGCTCAAATAAGAATGAATGAAATCCATAAATAAATCTATGAAATCACCAACATATGGGTTGTATTTGTCTAGCCCATTGTAGATCTCAGCCTAGCAAGCATCCACCTTATACTCCAAGGGGTGGACTTATTTATTGTTTGCATAGGATAGGTCTTTGAAAAAGGAACAAAAGCCTGAGCTGGCTTCATTAAGAAGGATGGATATAAAGCAACAACATGTCTGTGCTGAGCCATTGAAAGTGAAATAGGATAATTGCCGTGGTTACAATGAGACTGATCAAGCTGAGAGAAACAAGTTTCAAATTGTTCCAATCAGTCCTAATCCAGCAGAGTTATTAACAGTGCTCTATCCTGGTGTGACTGCATCTGCTAACTTGAGATAATGATTTATATCACAGTTTATGAAAGTTCCAATTTGCCCTAATTCAATAAGTGAAACCCAGCAAGGCAGGCAGGAGACATACACTGCAATGTGACAAGAACCCACATTTCCTTCTCCTCTCCCCCACCACCCTCAAATCATGATGGCTAAATGTGCATCTGTTTACTTAATATATTCCTTTGTGGACCTAAGCCTAGGCAGGAAGAGAGGACGGAATAGAAATTCTCAATCACACCCTGTGTCTGAAAAGAATGATTTGAACAAAATCCTCAAGGTGGAATTATACAATTGCAAATTTCTCAGAGACCCCTGTGTCTAGGAGTTCTTAATCTGGAAGATGTAAACCCCTGGGTGAGAAAGCAGTGATCTTATGAGAGGATCAGAAGTGTATTTATGTACATGGATTACATGTGTGCAATCTCCTCTCCTGGGGAGAACCCACAGCTCTCGTTAGATCTCAAGTTGTTCTTGTGACTTCATAAAGTTATAAACCATTGTCAGGTCTCCTAGAAACGTGGGAAAGCATAAAGTGAGACGTTAAGATAATTTCACTGAATCACTCCCACTGAGAAAGAACTGGGAATAGATTATAGGAATCCCCAATCCAGCCAGAAAGTAATTTGCACATTTTACCCCAGGACAAAACATGACTTCAGCCAAATGTAATTTCTGGGCATCATTTTTCCCTCAACCAAGCCTCCTTGTCTATGGCAATGCTACCAACATTCAGGCAACCGTGCATCTCCTTCTTATTCAAACGTGCCTTCTGGGAAAGATCTATTGATAGGCATAGCAACAACATGATACCAAGGAAAGAACTGGAAACTAGCTCCAGTTTCTGGCAGACTCAAGCACAGAGTGACGCAAAGTACATATTGATTGAATGAACGAATGAGCTGAAAGTGATGAAACTTTGTCAGTGTACTTCATTAACATTCGTTCTGACTGTCTGAAAAATAAACGTTGGTCTTTATAAAGTTGCAGATTTCTTTGCTTCAGTATTAGATGATCATGACAGTGATTTACCTGACACTTCATTTCCTAAGGTTAATAGAAAGATAAACCACTTTTAAAGGGATTCTTTGAGGGTCCTCTAAGCAGGTCAGAGTCTAGCCTCTGAAGAGACAAAGGTAAATTAACAATGGATCCTTCCTTAGAGAACCTCACTAACTATGAAAAGGACCAAGATGTAGATAAACGGAAGTCATGGATTGAGTGAAATGTTATGATGGTATAGGAAAGATGATGTAAGGAAATCTGAGAGCAGCGGTGGAGTTGGGAGAAAAGCATGAACTCAGTTATAAGAGTTAATCACTATGAATTTGCCAGACAGAGAGATAGCAAGGATAACCCATAAAATGAAAAAGGCTCAAGCAATATACTGCATATACTGGAAGTATATGATATATTTCTAGAATGGTGAATATTGTACTATCATCCAAAGGTGCTGCCTGGCATTTAATGAGAACTCAATAAATATTTACTGAACTAATGAGGAAATAAATGGTTAAATAACTATAATCGTAAACAGTGATAGCCAACATTTATTGAATTATACAGTGTCAGACTCAATACTAAACATTTTTCATATGGTATATCAATGTTTCTCACAACAGTCATATGAGATAATCATTGTTATGATTCCTATTTATAATGAAATTATTGAGCTCAGAGAGGCACGGGAATTTGTCCAAGATCACAAAGCCAGCATCAGGGTCAGAATTTTGTTATGGTATGGCTTCATGACTTAAAATTCTGTGTAACTGTTAATTATTTCACTATAAACTGTAAGATGTGTTGGAAAAGAGGAGTGGAATGAGGGATATCTGGAAAGATACATGTACATATCATGATGGAAGTTGAATGCTGTACTATGGAATTAGAATTCCACTCTGTTAGCAAAGGAACACCATCTAGAGTTTTCCAAGCATGAGTGAGGCAGGATCTAGGCTGTGCTTTAGAAAGGCAGCTGGAGGACTGTGAGACATAGATTGAAATGTCAGAAGTCTATATGGTGCAGAACCTTTCTGGAGACAATAAATAAATCATCTCCTACACATTATTCTGTAGTCTGTTTTTATTTTAGTAAATGGTACATGTTGTTCCACATCAAAACATCTACATCTGTCTCAGTCATCATTTTGGGGGGATAAAATTGTTTTTCCTTACAAACAATTTTAAGTGTAAATGTATAGAAAGCAAAATCTAACTCTACATGCCCATCATGTACTTACCATTATTATCAAGTCACAACCTACTTTTTAAAATTTATACCTACCCCTTTTCCACTCTATTTTGGAACAAATTTTATTCCTGAATTTGCATAATTTCTGTATGTTTTTCTAAAAATAAGAACACATTTTTGAAAAAAAATACAATACAATTCGTAAAGATAACTTTAGCTTGTCCTGTAATCCAGTATCTGGTTCAGAATTCATTTTTAACACGTAGGAATGGTTATACCATATTTCGTGTAGCCAACCCTTGTTAATTGATATTTGTGGTTTTTACAATGCCTCAGTGCTAAAAAAAGATAACTCTATACATACTAAGTGAAGTCAGAAAGACAAAGACACATGCCATAAGATACCACTTATATGTGGAATCTATATGAACCTATGAAATGGAAACAAAATCAGAGAAATGGATAATAAATTGGTGTTTGCCAAGGGAGAGGGGAGTGGACGAGGGTAAAAGTAAGGGGAGTGTGAGATTAGCAAGTGCAAACTGGTATATAGAGAAAGGATAAACAACCAGGTCCTAACACAAGGAGCTATGTTCAATATCCTGTGATAAACCATATGGAAAAAATATGAAAAAGTCTCTATATGTAGTTATATGTATGTATATATATATAGAACTCTAAGTCACTTTGCTGTACAGAAGTAATTAATACACCATTATAATTCAACTATTGGAGAAGGAAAAGGCAACCCACTCTAGTATTTGTGTCTGGAGAATCCCATGGACAGTGGGACCTGGAGTGCTACAGTCCGTGGGGTCACAGAGAGTTGGACACGACTGAGCAACCGAACAACAACAGCAAATAATTCAACTCTACTTCAATAAAAAATACATTTTTGAAAACTGCTTTAAAATCTTGAAAAAAAGAGAGATACCTCTGAAATTCTAGGACTACAAAAGTCACATTTTCTTTAACTACAAGAGTCTGGCCGTTTATTGGTATTCTTGGGACATTTTGATACGGACTAATGAGAGCTTCTCATTGTCTTTCTCTATCTGTATCTTCCTGAACCCAACCTACAGTCAGTTCAGTTCAGCCACTCAGTCATGTCCAACTCTTTGCAACCCCATGGACTGCAGCACGCCAGGCTTCCCTGTCCATTGCCAACTCCCAGAGCTTGCTCAAACTCATGTCCATTGAGTCGGTGATGCCATCCAACCATCTCATCCTCTGCCATCTCCTTCTCCTCCCGCCTTCAATCTTTCCCAGCATCAGGGTCTTTTCCAATGAGTCAGCTCTTCACATCAGGTGGCCAAAGTATTGGAGTTTCAGCTTCAGTCCTTCCAATGAATATTCAGGATTGATTTCCTTTAGAATTGACTGGTTTGATCTCCTTGCAGTCCAAGGGACTCTCAAGAGTCTTCTCCAACACCACAGTTCAAAAGCATCAATTCTTCAGCACTCAGTGTTATTTATCGTCCAACTCTTACATCCATACATGACTACTGGAAAAACCATAGCTTTGACTAGATGGACCTTTGTTGGCAAAGTCATGTCTTTGCTTTTTAACATGCTGTCTAAGTTGGTCATAGCTTTTCTTCCAAGGAGCAAGTGTCCTTTAATTTCATGGCTGCAGTCACCATCTGCAGTGATTTTGGAGCCCGCCAAAATAAAGTCTCTCACTGTTGCCATTATTTCCACATCTATTTGCCATGGAGTGATGGGACTGGATGCCATGATCTTAGTTTTCTGAATGTTGAATTTTAAGCCAACTTTTTCACTCTCCTCTTTTACTTTCATCAAGACATTCTTTAATTCTTCTTCACTTTCTGCCATAAGGGTGGTGTCATCTGCATATCTGAGGTTATTGATATTTCTCCCAGCAATCTTGATTCCAGCTTGTCCTTCATCCAGCCCAGCATTTCTCCTGATGTACTCTGCGTATAGGTTAAATAAGCAGGGTGACAATATACAGATTCTCTAAAGTACAATTTCTTAAACTATAACCCAGGCCAAATATTGCCTGCCTATTTTTATTCTCCTAGCATTGGTTTTGGCATTTTCAAATTTTGACATAGATAAATCAAAAGGAGAATAATAGTTTTTGACAAGTGAAAATGATATGAAATTCAAAATTCCCTGTCCATTAGTAAAGGTGTTTTGCAACACAATCATACTCATTCTCTTATATATTGATTATGACTACTTTTGTATGACAAAGGGCAAGTTCAATAGTTGTGAGAGAGACCTTACAATATACAAGTACCTACACATAGAGCTTAAAAATCTTTCATGATGATGAGAATCACCTAGTAAATTCTAAATCCAGAAATTCTTGGGACCCAACCCAAAGATTCTGATTCAGTAAGTCTAGGGTGAAGCCATGAATTTTAATTTCTTACCAACTCCCAGATGGTGCTGATTCCACAGGTCACAGGCCACACTTTCTCTGACTTACTAAGAAAATGAATTGGGATTCAAGGCAAGAGAAGTGATGGAATAGTACTGGTCCATCCCTCACTGAACGATCTGCACAGTGCCTTGTGTGAAGGTCTTCACCTCACACTGTATCTGCTCCATAATTGCAGCCTGACGCTGACTAATACTTGACCTGTCATTTCTTTGTGGAGAAAAAGAGGAAGGAAAGCTGACACCCGCAGATGACATTAACCAGGCAGATATTTATTCGTTAGGTGCACATTGCACCTTTACTCTGAGTCTGGATCCTAAGCTTAAAATGTAGATAATTATCCAGTCACATACATAACCACTCTGCATCGAGCCTTTAAACGAAATGAGGGCAGAGGGCCTGATGAACATGGAGGGTATGAGAAAAAAAAAAAAAAAAGATTTACAAAAAGTAAATAATGAAAGCCTCTATTTTAGAAAACCTTGAATGTCAATTTTCCAAAATAGAACATTTTCCTGTGTCTCCTCTCACGTATGAATCAAATGTGCGTTTCTTTCTGCATTGCTGTTCTGGGTCACCCTATTGTTTTTTTCTCAGACTCATCTTGGCCTGGGGAGAAAGTCAGTCTCAACTTTGCTCCTTCCAGGCAGGTGAATTTGGCCAAGAAATCTAAACACTCTGAGCACTGAGCTCAGATGTTCAGTGAGCAACTTATTCCTGTTTGGGCACTGTAAGCTTCATGCCTCATGAATCCCTTAATTCTGCAGCGTTTGGTCACTCTGGTTACCATGTCTAGAAATCAGAAAGAGAAAAACAAATATTATATATTAATGCTTGTATGTGGAATCCAGAAAAATAGTACAGTTGAACCTAGTTCCAGGGCAGGAATAGAGGCACAGACATAGAGAACAGACGTGGACACAGGACAGGAGGGAAAGGAGGGTGGAATGAATTGAGAGATTAGGTTTGATATAAATACACTACCATATGTAAAGTAGATGGCTAGTAGGAACCTGTGGTATAGCACAGGGAGCTGAGCTAGGTGTTCTGTGAGGACCTGGATGGATGGGATGGGGGTGGTGTGGAAGGAGGTCCAAGAGGGAAGGGGTATATGTATCAGTTCAGTTCACTTCAGTCTCTCAGTCATGTCTGACTCTTTGCAACCCCATGGACTGCACCATGCCAGGCCTCCCTGTCCATCACCAACTCCCAGAGCTTGCTCAAACTCATGTCCATTGAATCAGTGATGCCATCCAACCACCTCATGCTCTGTTGTCCCCTTCTCCTCTCGCCTTCAATCTTTCCCAGTGTCGGGGTCTTTTCAATTGAGTCAGTTCTTTGCATCAGGTGGCCCAAATATTGGAGTTTCAGCTTCAGCATCAGTCCTTCCAATGAATATTCAGGACTGATTTCTTTAGGATTAATAGGTTGGATCTCCTTGCAGTCCAAGGGACTCTCAAGAGTCTTCTCAAACGCCACATTTCAGAAGCATCAATTCTTTGGCACTCAGCTTTCCTTATAGTCCAACTCTCACATCCATACATGATCACCGGAGAAACCATAGTTTAACTACATGGACCTTTGCGAAGTAACGCCTCTGCTTTTTAATGTGCTGTCTAGGTTTGGCATAACTTTTCTTCAAAGCATCTTTTGATTTCAGGACTGCAGTCACCATCTGCAGTGATTTTGGAACCCCCCCAAATAAAGTCTCTGTTTATTTATTAATTAAATAAAGTCTCTATTATTGAACTGTTACCATTGTTTCCCCATCTATTTGCCATGAAGTGATGGGACCAGATGCCATGATCTTAGTTTTCTGAATGTGAGTTTTTAGTCAACTTTTTCACCTCCTCTTTCACTTTCATCAAGAGGCTCTTTGGTTCTTCTTCACTCTCTGCCATAAGGGTGGTGTCATCTGCATATCTGAGGTTATTGATATTTCTCCTGGCAATCTTGATACCAGTTTGTGCTTCATCCAGCCCAGAATTTCTCATGATGTACTCTGGATAAGCAAGGTGATAATATACAGCTTTGCCTACTCTTTTCCCGATTTGGAAACAGTCTGTTGTTCCATGTCCAGTTCTTACTGTTACTTCTTGATCTGCATACAGATTCCTCAGGAGGCAGGTCAGGTGGTCGGGTTTTCCCATCTCTTGAAGAGTTTTCCACAGTTTACTGTGATCCACACAGTCAAAGGCTTTGGCATAGTCAATAAAGCAGAAATAGATGTTTTTCTGGAACTCTCTTGCCTTTTCAATGATCCAACGGATGTTGGCAATTTGATTTCTGGTTCCTCTGCCTTTTCTAAATCCAACTTGAACATCTGGAAGTTCACGGTTCATGTATTGCTGAAGCCTGGCTTGGAGAATTTTGAGCATTACTTTGCTAGTGTGTGAGATGAGTGCAGTTGTGCGGTAGTTTGAGCATTCTTTGGCATTGCCTTTCTTTGGGACTGGAATGAAAACTTACTTTCCAGTTGTGTGGCCACTGCTGAGATTTCCAAATTTGCTGGCATATTGAATGCAGCACTTTCACATCATCATCTTTCAGGATTTGAAATAGCTCAACTGGAATTCCATCACCTCCACTAGCTTTGTTCATAATGATACTTCCTAAGGCCCGCTTGACTTTGCATTCCAGGATGTTTGGCTGTAAGTGAGTGATCACACCATCGTGATTATCTGGTTCATGAAAATCTTTCTTGTATACTTCTCCTGTGTATTCTTGCCACCTCTTCTTAAAATCTTCTGCTTCAGTTAGGTCCATACCATTTCTGTCCTTTATTGTGCTCATCTTTGTATGAAATGTTCCCTCGATATCCCTAATTTTCTTGAAGAGATCTCTAGTCTTTCCCATTCTATTGTTTTCCTCTATTTCTTTGCTTTGAGGAAGGCTTTCTTATCTCTCTTTGCTATTCTTTGGAACTCTGCATTCAAATGGGTATATCTTTCCTTTTCTCCTTTGCCTTTAGCTTCTCTTCTTTTCTCAGCTATTTGTAAGGCCTCCTCAAACAGCTATTTTGCCTTTTTACATTTCTTTTTTGGGTGGATGGTCTTGATCACTGCCTCCTGTATAATGTCACGAACCCCTATCCATAGTTCTTCAGGCACTGTGTCTATCAGATCTAATCCCTTGAATCTATTTGTCACTTTCATTGTATAATGGTAAGGGATTTGATTTAGGTCATAGGTGAGTGGTCCAGTGTTTTTCCCTCCTTTCTCCAATTTAAGTCTGAATTTGGCAATAAGGAGCTCATGATCTGAGCCACAGTCAGCTCCTGGTCTTGTTTTACTGACTATATAGAGCTTCCCCATCTTTGGCTGCAAAGAATATAATCTGATTTTGGTATTGACCATCTGGTGATGTCCGTGTGTAGAGTCTTCTGTTGTGTTGTTGGAAGAGGGTGTTTGCTATGACCAGTGCATTCTCTTGGCAAAACTCTATTAGCCTTTGCTCTGCTTCATTCTGTTGATTCAGTTCATTGTTCAGCAGAAACTAATGCATATAGTAAAGAAAGTACATGTTTGAAAAACAAACCCAAGGAGCAAAAGGTCATATTCTCTAGTTTACAGGTTGGTGTAAAGATTAAACCACATACAACCAGGCACTGAACAGGCACTTAATTGAAGGCTGGTTTTCTTCTTCCTGTGTCTCCAGGTATCCTCACTACAAATTCCCCTTCCTCCTTGAACCCTCCCTCTCAGGTGCACCCCACACTCCTCACACTCTAATCTCTGCAGAGTTTTCCCCTAGCTCCTTCGACCTTTGGATTCCTCCTCTCTGTCTCAGTTCAGTCTCACATCACTGTGGCTTAATCCCTTGCCTGAGGTTTGTAGCTGTTCTTCCTGCCTCTCCAGCCCGCCTTATACAGTGCTCCTTCTGAACTATCAGTCAAACTACATTATATTAGAGTGATACCTCCTTCTACAACTCTTCTTTGCCTACTTGAAACAGAAGCCCCAAGTCCTCCATAAGCTATCAATGCCCTCTACAAGTTACGGTCACTTCCTTTAAAGTCCTGAACTCTGCTAGAAGCCTGCACTCCACTCTTAATGATATATTTACCATTTCCCCAATAGCTTCAGCATTTAAATAAATGCACCTATGTATGTGTGTGTATATGCATATCCATAAATTTGCAAAGCTTGGGCTTACCTTTCTTAAGACCAAAAGGATTGAATAAATAAAAGTTTACCAGTCTTCTCTGATTCTGCTTTATGTTCTTTTTCTTTTGTTTTCCCTTGACCTTGCCTATTCAAGCCTGGTCCTATTTTACCTGGATCCTCAACCTTCGCTTAGCTTGCAAGGCGATGCTGCTGTGTTAGCCAGTTACACTGTCACATCTGCTTTTCTTTTTGTCTTGTCTCTGCTAATCAGCAGCTCCTCTGGCTGGGTGGTTGGCCTAAAGAAGTCATGCTAAGTGCACATCTGTTCACATCTGGCACGTAAAGAGCTATAGGTCACATTTGTACAGCCAGCACAGCTGATTTCACAGCAGTCTGGGGAAAGGAAAAAAAAAAAAAAAACCAAAACAGAACTCTGGCCTGAAAGTTCTCAGTATTTGATCAACTACAGTAATTGGGGCACATCCAGCTGGCATTCCACTTGGCACCAGGAACAAAGATTGAGACAGGTTGGGATCAGGGAGCTGGCCATTGCCAAATGCCTCTCCAGTTGGCTCCTTCTGGATTCGGGCATCGGCGAGTGAACGAGGCTGGTCCATGCCTTCTTCGTGCAGTGCACTTCCTCTCAGTTTGCTGCAACCAGTCAGTGAACAGCTCTGTTTTTCTGAGCAGCCACTCTTAGTAGTCCCAGTTTGTAAGCATAAACGAAAGCTGGTGATGATTTTGCAAATAACAGGTGTCTTGATTGGCCTTGCTCACCCTGGTCCCAGGTCTGTAGTAACAGATTGGAGAATGGAGGCCCAGGTTCTGGATCCTGTTGGGAAGGTCACAGACTCTAATCAATTTACTGGGGGCTGGCTGCTGGTACCCAGAGGCAAGGTAACACCTTGAGAAGTAACCAGGAAGATACAGGCTGGTGTAGATCGAATCCTAGCTATGAGACGGTATATTCTCATTGTGTGAGGTTTTTTGCATACAAAAATGGAAATGAAACTTGTTTATAAACTCTCTTCTGGGTTAAGTTATAGAAGGACTAAATAAGTATCTATTGGGAACTTGAAAATAGATGTTTTCTAAGGCACCTTTTAATCCTGACAATTTAGTAATATTTTTTTCTATCAATGAATTTCTATTCCCCCAATTATATTGTTCTTTAATTTGAATCTAGTGGCACTTTATGCCCACTCTTTCTTTTGCTGTTTTTTTCCAGCTGGATTTTCAAAGAACAGAAGGAGGCTTTACTACATAGAATATAATTTAAGAAATAACAGACAAGACCCCAAATACCTTCCAAAGGCAGCCATGTCTGACATTTCATGATTAAGAATTGTTTATCTTTTTCCTTGAGACGTTTTAGTCCTCAAGTGTTCCTGTCACCTAGTAGGGTGACATCCAAAGCTATTATCATTAACTATTTTGCTGGGAAAATAAGACATTTCAATATTTTAATTTTTCACTGCTGGCTAGTTTGCCAGAGTTTCATGGATGCTACTTTATGTGACCTTCATGTTAATTTTGAGGAATAAGCAAGTAGGCACTTCTTTTCTGCTTTGAAGATGAGGAGACTACAGTATAGAGAGGATGGACAATATACCAATGTCACACAACAATTAGCAACCAGATGTAATTAAGCCATAAGCTTCCTGTGCTAAATCCAATGGGTGTTTTCACTATTTTATCTTCCAATTACACCAAAAGATTGAGTACTCAAGATTATTTAGAACCAATGAATTCAGGCCAGGAGTTTGATGACCTCAAATGGACAAGGATGCCACACTCCATCATTTAGTTTGATTAGATGTGGTAATAAATGCTGTTTGAATTACAAGCATCGAGGAAATAAATCAAAGAAAGACATGACCACTGTCTTAAAGGTTTATTTGGAGATATAATCAAGAAAAAAACTATCCAATAACTTGAGTTGAAAGAGTGATATAAGTAAACAATTATATAGAATTACTTGGGAAAATGTGAAGAAGTAAGAAAAATACTTCTTGGATAAGGTAGAGTATGAAGTGAGTCCTGATCATGATAAATATTATTGGAAAAGCTTCAAAAAGGCTATAATATACTCAGGTATTCACCAAAGTACTTAAAATGATAACCTACTTTATATGATACTAAAACCACAAGCAACATGGACAGAAATGGACAAGGAGGACCACCTCAAATCAAGAAGTTTCTGTACAGAAAAATAAACAATTAGCAGAGTAAAAAGACAATCTATGGAATGGGATAAAACATCTGCAAACAAGCTATCTGATATGGGATTAATATACAAAATATAATAAAGATCTTCTACAGCTCAATAGCAAAAATGAAAAAATAAAATAACAACACCCAAGATAACCTGATTTCAAAATGGGTAAATGACTTGAATAGACATTTTTTCCAAAGAAGATGTATATCATCAGGGAAATGCAAATCCAAACTACAGTGAGATATCACTTTATATTTGGTAGGGTGGTTATTTTTAAAAAGATAACAAATACTAGAGAAATATTGGAAAAATCAAAATCGTTATACATTGTTAATGACAATGTGAAATGATATAGCCATTACAGAAAAGAGTACAGAGATTTCTTGAAAAATTTAAAATTAGAACTATCATATGATCCAGCAATCCCACTTCTGGGTATCTATATGCAAATAATTGAAATCAGGATCTTGGAGATATTAGCACTCCCATGTTTATTTCTGTATTATTCACATTGACCCAGATATGGAAACAACCTCACGTTCAATAGCAATGAATAGGTAAAGAAGATTATTCAGCCTTAAATAAAGAAGGAAATCCTGCTGCAAGCAACAACACAGATGATTATGGAGGACATGGTGGTTGTCGTTCAGTCGCTAAGTTGTGTCCAACTCCTTTTCAGCACCATGGACAGTAACCCGCCAGGCTCCTCTGTCCATGGCAAGAATATTAGAGTGGGTGGCCATTTCTTCCTCCAGGGGAGCTTTTCGACCCAGGGATGGAACCTGCATCTCCTGCATTGGCAGGAGAACTCTTTACCCTGAACCACCAGGAAAGCATGGAGGACAGTAGGCTATGTGAAATTAGCCAGTTACAGAGAACAACTACTGCAGAATTTCACTTGTATGAGGTGTCAAAATAGTCAAATATGTAGAAAGAGAGTAGAATATTTGCCAGGTGCTGAGGAAGAGGAAATTCAGCTCAGGAGACTCAGTCTCCTCAAGAGGAGGAGACTTGTTCACTGGGTATAAAGTTTAAGATACACAAGATGAAAAAGTTTTAAACATCTTAATACATTGTACCTGAATTGAACAATACCATTATACACTTAAAAGTTTGTTAAGAAAGCAGATATGTTATGTTCTTATCATAATTTACAATAAATGTCAGTGGACTATAAATACGTAAGTTGGAGGAAACGTTTCCTAGGCTCAATATCACCACTTTACTGTCTATGAGAACTTACCTCACTAAGTTTTATTTTTTTTCATCTCAATAATAAGAATAATGATAAAAATTATTTGCTAAATATTATATTTTGGAGAGACATTAAACAGAACAGAGTTAAAATGTAAGTCTGAATTTACTAAGTATCTAATCCCTGGAATGAGATTATTTTATTTACTATATTATATTTTAGTTGAAATATAACTCACTTGTAGAAAAATGAACAATCTTACATTTACAAATCAAAGATCTACATATGAAGAAAAAAGAGAACTCATTAGATAAATGAGGAAAAAATGCTTGAACATTACAAAAATAAGAGATGTGTTCAACCTCACTAATTATTAGGTAATACATATTAAAACCACATTGATACCATCAAAATGAAAAGAATTTAGAATACCAGTATTAGCAAAGATAAAGAAATTGGAACTTTCCTCCATTGCTGACGAAGGTGTACACTGTTACATCTACTTTGAAAAACTGTTTAACAGTGTTTGCTAAAGCTGGGTATTTGCATACCCTATGAGCCAGCAATTTCATTTCTAGCAAATGCATACATTTGTGCACTCCCAAATTATACATAAAATAATGTTTATGGCAATAGAACTATTATAAACCTCAATGCATCAAAAATGTCCATCAACAGGACAATGGATACAGTGTGGTACATTCAGACAATGGGATATTATGTAGCAATGAACAAACTACTGCTAAACACAACAACAGAGAAGAATCTTAAACAAATAAAACTAACACTGAAAAAGAAGAAGCCAGATATATATGATTGCTTACTGTATGGTAATCTCTTATATAAAGTTAAAAACAGGCACAACAAATTAATGGTAATAGCAGTCAAAACAGTACTTACCTTTGGCTAGAGGGAGAAAGTGACCAGCAGAGGGTATGAGAGATTTTCTGGAAGGCTGACTGTGTTCAGTTTTGTGATCTGTGTGTTGGTTTTATGCTGTATGGGTTGGTTTACTTTGTGAAAATTTAAATTGGCCTTTAAATTTCAGCTCTAACTCCTATTAGCTGTGTCATTGATTTGGACACTTACTAACTTGGACATATTGTTAACTGAGCCTCAGTTTTCTAAACTTCATGAGACTGTTGGATTATATAGATTATATATATATATATATATGGCATGATATACCATACCATTGCCAATGATACGGTAAATGCTCAGTAGGCATGAACTTCATAATCAGTGCCATTACCTATAAAGTGTGTTAATAAAAGTATTCAGTCTATAGGGTTATTATGAATAGTCTATGGAATGGTCAAAGCTTAACAAAATTACTGGTACATAATACCTTCTGGAAAATTGCAGACTGTTATTATTAACAGAACTTGAGTTTCCATAATTCCTAGGGATTTCCAGCCACAGAAGTCCAATGCGTCCAAGCAAACCTGGGCATCTTGAGAAATATAATACAATGTGAAGCCTGTCTGAAATATTGAGAGGTACCATGTTTGGAGATACCCACTCTGGCATGGGTCATCAGCCTCCTCCATGATTCCTTTCACTCTGCTTGTGAGCATGTCTACAACCACTTCTATGTCTACTTGTAGAGTGTGGACTGGATGTGAAGCATCCAATCTCCAGCCATTAGAAAGCTCTGAAAGCAGAAGATATTAAATATCAGGACCATCAACTTTGACCTTATTTTTCTTACAAATTATTTGCAGGCCAGCAAGGGAATGTCAAGGGTAATACCCTGCAAATGGCTCCAGAAAAGCATGCTAACCTTAGAGTCAGACAAACCTGGCTTCATTCCCTGTCACATCCACTTACCAAATTGCATTGGTACAATCATTTAAACTCTCCAAGCCTCACATTGTTTGTAAAATGAGGGTGGTAATAACAGCACCCACTTCTTAGGGCTGTCATGAGAATTCAGTGAGTTGCTGTCTTTAAAGCATTGCACAGTTCTTGGCTTGTATAGTCAATAATTAGAAATTCTTATTTTGATTTGCTTTTATTCTAAATCTCAAATACATATATATATCAGATCAGATCAGATCAGATCAGTTGCTCAGTCGTGTCCGACTCTTTGCGACCCCATGAATCGCAGCACGCCAGGCCTCCCTGTCCATCACCAACTCTCAGAGTTCACTCAGACTCACATCCAACGAGTCAGTGATGCCATCCATCTCTCATCCTCTGTCGTCCCCTTCTCCTCCTGCCCCCTATCCCTCCCAGCATCAGAGTCTTTTCCAATGAGTCAACTCTTCACATGAGGTGGCCAAAGTACTGGAGTTTCAGCTTTAGCATCATTCCTTCCAAAGAAATCCCAGGGCTGATCTCCTTCAGAATGCACTGGTTGGATCTCCTTGCAGTCCAAGGGACTCTCAAGAGTCCTCTCTAACACCACAGCTCAAAAGCATCAATTCTTCAGTGCTCAGCCTTCTTCACAGTCCAGCTCTCACATCCATACATGACCACAGGAAAAACCATAGCCTCGACTAGATGGACCTTTGTTGCCAAAGTAATATCTTTGTTTTTCAATAGGTTATCTAGGTTGGACATAACTTTCCTTCAAAGGAGTAAGTGTCTTTTAATTTCATGGCTTCAGTCACCATCTGCAGTGATTTTGGAGCCCAAAAAAATAAAGTCTGACACTGTTTCCCCATCTATTTCCCATGAAATGATGGGACCGGATGCCATGATCTTCGTTTTCTGAATGTTGAGCTTTAAGCCAACTTTTTCACTCTCCACTTTCACTTTCATTAAGAGGCTTTTTAGTTCCTCTTCACTTTCTGCCATAAGGGTGGTGTCATCTGCATATCTGAGGTTATTGATATTTCTCCTGGCAATCTTGATTCCAGCTTGTACTTCTTCCAGTCCAGCGTTTCTCATGATTACTCTGCATATAAGTTAAATAAACAGGGTGACAATATACAGCCTTGATGAACTCCTTTTCCTATTTGGAACCAGTCTGTTGTTCCATGTCCAGTTCTAACTGTTGCTTCCTGACCTGCATACTGACTTCTCAAAAGGCGGGTCAGGTGGTCTGGTATTTCCATCTCTTTCAGAATTGTCCACAGTTTATTGTGATCCACACAGTCAAAGGCTTTGGCATAGTCAATAAAGCAGAAATAGATGTTTTTCTGGAACTCTGTTGCTTTTTCTATGATCCATCGAATGTTGGCAATTTGATCTCTGGTTCATCTGCCTTTTCTAAAACCAGCTTGAACATCAGGTAGTTCACGGTTCACATATTGCTGAAGCCTGGCTTGGAGAATTTTGAGCATTACTTTACTAGCGTGTGTGATGAGGGCAATTATGCGGTAGTTTGAGCATTCTTTGGCATTACCTTTCTTTGGGATTGGAATGAAAACTGACATTTTCCAGTCCTGTGGCCACTGCTGAGTTTTCCAAATTTGCTGGCATATTGAGTGCAGCACTTTCACAGCATCATCTTTCAGGATTTGAAATAGCTCAACTGGAATTCCATCACCTCCACTAGCTTTGTTCATAGTGGTGCTTTCTAAGGCCCACTTGATTTCACATTCCAGGATGTCTGGCTCTAGGTCAGTGATCACACCATCCTGATTATCTGGGTTGTGAAGATCTTTTTTGTATAGTTCTTCTGTGTATTCTTGCCACCTCTTCTTAATATCTTCTGCTTCTGTTAGTTCCATACCATTTCTGTCCTTTATCAAGCCCATCTTTGCATGAAATGTTCCCTTGGTATCTAATTTTCTTGAAGAGATATCTAGTCTTTCCCATTCTGTTGTTTTCCTCTGTTTCTTTGCGTTGATCGCTGAGCTTTCTTATCTTTTCTTGCTATTCTTTGGAACTCTGCATTCAGATGCTTATATCTTTCCTTTTCTCCTTTGCTTTTCACTTCTCTTCTTTTCACAGCTATTTGTAAGTCCTCCCCAGACAGCCATTTTGTTTTTCTGCATTTCTTTTCCATGGGGATGGTCTTGATCCCTGTCTCCTGTACAATGTCACGAACCTCCATCCATAGTTCATCAGGCACTCTATCTTTCAGATCTAGTCCCTTAAATCTTTTTCTCACTTCCACTGTATAATCATAAGGGATTTGATTTAGGTCATACCTGAATGGTCTAGTGGTTTTCCCTCCTTTCTTCAATTTAAGTCTGAATTTTGTAATAAGGAGTTCATGATTTGAGCCACAGTCAGCTCCCTGTCTTGTTTTTATTGACTGTATAGAGCTTCTCCATCTTTGGCTGCAAAGAACATAATCAATCTGATTTCGGTGTTGACCATCTGGTGATGTCCATGTGTAGAGTCTTCTCTTGTGTTGTTGGAAGATGGTGTTTGCTATGACCAGTGCATTTTCTTGGCAAAACTCTAGTAGTCTTTGCCCTGCTTCATTCTGTATTCCAAGGCCAAATTTGCCTGTTACTCCAGGTGTTTCTTGACTTCCTACTTTGCATTCCAGTCCCCTATAATGAAAAGGACATCTTTTTTGGGTGTTAGTTCTAAAAGGTCTTGTAGGTCTTCATAGAACCATTCAATTTCAGTTTATTCAGCATTACTGGTTGGGGCATAGACTTGGATTACTGTGATATTGAATGGTTTGCCTTGGAAACGAACAGAGATCATTCTGTCTTTTTTGAGATTGCATCCAAGTACTGCATTACGGACTCTTGTTGACCATGATGGCTACTCCATTTCTTCTGAGGGATTCCTGCTAACAGTAGTAGATATAATGATCATCTTAGTTAAATTCACCCATACCTTTTAATAGACACTCACCCATTCCTCCTTCCTTCAGCCCCTGGCAACCATGAATCTACATTATGTCTCTATGTATTTGCTTTTTCTGGATATTTCATAGAAATAGACTCATGTAATATAAAGCCTTTTGTGTCTGGCTTCTTTCACATTGTACAATGTTTTCAAGGTTTGTAAATGTTGTAACATGAATCAGTAATCCATTCCTTATTAATGGCTGAACAATATTCCATTGTATAGATATGCCACAGTTTTCTTTATTGCTGACTAAATATACTTAAGGAAAATTTAGGTTTATCTTAGAAGAATCCTTAAGTAATCACAGATAACCACTTATATTCAGATTCCCAAAGTGGAGAATTAACATTACATGTAACACTGAGTGATGTTACTACATGTTACTTATTAAAAATATCACAGACTCTATAGCCACATGCCTGAGTTTAAAAGCCAGCTTTATCACTTCTGATCTGCATGATTTTAGACAATTAATATAATTTCCTTCTGCATTAATTTCCTTAATTTTAAAATGGGGATAACATTACCTCTCATGTCATTTTATTGGGAGGACAATAGTATACCTTTTTTTCTAGTCCAGAGATGCATTGGTTTTTCCTCATTCTTCCTTATGTGAGAAATGGTGGGCTGTTCAGATTTTCTGGGAATCATTCCCAAACACATCAATGAAAAAGGACCTCTCCATTAACCCCAATTTTCAGATTTTGCCATTTGACCAGCACAGATAAATTTCAATGCCAGGTATTATCTGTTGCCCTGAGAGCATAGCTGTGAGATAAAAGAAAATAGTTCTTTTTTGAGGATGACCATGTACCTCGGGCCATGCTGACTTGTTCAGATGGACCGGGGTTTTAAATGTTGACTAATAATCTTTATTGGCCAAATTTTGACCTCAAGCAGCTAAAAAAAAGAAAAAGAAAAAAAAGTAAAGCTATCTAAAGTAGTCCAAAAGGATAGTCATTAATGACATAAAAAATAAGGGTAATAATGAATATATTTCTATATCTTTTATCAGTATCTATTTTTAATCTGTGTATATATTTGTATCTATATCTATATATTTATATCTACCCATCCACCTATTTTTCTGCCACTGCAGCTTAAATTGGAACCAGTCATCAAAATTATTTGAAAAAAATTACTTATGCAGGACATCAGGAGTTGGGCAGAAGCTCTTGTGCATGATGGATTCTTAAGTAGGCCTCATTCATCCCCTTTCTTTTTGGCAGCTTGTTCTAATGGTCTGGATCACCGGACTGGGAGTAGGTATCCTTAAGATCCATTGGTTGCAATCAGCCATGGAGGAAGCAGTCACCTGTTAAATTTAGATTTCTTGAATCTGCCAAGAGACTGACACAATGATATACCACTGCCATTTCTAGTAAAGGTTGGGAAAGCTCACTCATTCACTGTTAATTGCTTTGTGGTATTGAACCGTAAAAATGGCAGCAAATCAGGCCACAGCAACACCCAATCATGTAGGGATGGTCACCCATCCTGATGACACTGAGGTCATTTCATCCATCTTCAGAATGTTGGCTAATTGGCTACCACAAGTTTTAGGATACAGCTTTTTGTGTAACAGAGGATCTGTGGGAGCATCTTGGAAAAATCATTTACAAGGATGAATTATTTTCTTCTTCACTATTGCTAGAGTCCTGTTTCTACAGGGAAGGAAGGCACTTGGACGCCTTTTTTTTTTTTTCTTTCACCTTCAGATTCTTTATTTTCATCCTATCTATGCTTTTCCCAAGATGAAGAAATACTAATGTAATTAATCAGGTGTCATGTTACTGATTGGACCATATGGCTACTGGGCTTGAGGATTCACTGTCATTAAAATATCCAAAAATGCTCATTCTCTCCTTGTTTCTTTCTGTCTCTGTCTGTGTCTGTCTCTTTCCTCCCTAATTTGCAAGACCTAGAATCATATTAGTAAGATTAAAGAATTGACATCAGTTTTTTAAGAGGAAAATAAAGAATAGTAAGCTTTCATCTGAAAATAATGCTCCTTATGTTCAAGTCCTGCTTATTAGAATTTTGTGATCAGAGGTCCAGCTAACAATACAGTGATTCAATGCTTATCATTTTTAATATTTTCATAAATATTTTCTTTAACTGCTTTATTATAAAGGATTTCTGTGGTACTGAAAAATGTTGAATTATTTCCGAGTTCTTTGGCAGAAAGCAGGAAATGGTGGCACTGCCAGCCCCTCACATCCTCGCCATTTTATCCTTACTTTTGAAACAATCTTCTTGGGAAATGTCACTAGAACTACTTCAGTGAGAGATTCTGTAATTTTCTTTGAGATGTATTTTAAAAGCCTGTGCCACAAGAAAATGTCAACATTGTCCAAAATGGTTAAATAAAAATACTCTAATGGAGAAAAAGCACCAAGTAGTTACTTTGTACTATCTTGGTTCCAGAAACTGAGATGTTAATTGTGAAAAAAACTAATAATTCCTGCCCTTATAGGGCTTAACTTCTGGTGGCATAGATAGCTAAGCAATTAAATAAGGAAAATAGTTAACATGTTAGATGATAAAGACAGATGAAGTTGGGAAGGGGGCTAGGATATTTGGGGTTGAGGAGGAAACTGGACATATTAAATAGGGTTTGGGGGGAAAGGCTTGATCAGAAGATAATATCTGAATCAAGTTCTAAAGGAAATAAAAAGAGAGCCACACGATATCTTTGGCAGAGGTAACAGCAAGTAAAAAAGACCTGAGACTGGAGTGCTCCTGGCATATCTGTGCAATTTAAGTTGGTGTGGTCGGAATAGATCCTGGGGGAGAAAGGCCGATGATGGGGCTGGAGGGAAAACAGGAGATTGGATTTTAAAGGGGAGCATGGGCACAATATAGTTCAGATGTTTTCCATTTAACTTTATTGAAGCCTATTTTACATACCACAAAATATACCTACCTTAAATTCACTGTTCTATGAGTTTTGACAAATGTAGGCATTCATGTAACCTCCAGCATAATCATGACATGAAACGTTTCCTTCATCCCCAAAATGTCCATCATGTCCTGTCTCCCAATAGTAGCAGATCCGATCTGCTTTCTGTCACAGTAATTTTGCCATTTCTAGAATGTATTCTACAGAACAAAGTGTTTTGGGTCAGGCTCTTTTCAGTTAGCAGTAAAAACCAATGAACACACAATGACCTGCATGAGCCTCAAATTTCTCAGGTTTAGTAGTGTTTTATTGGAAGAGTAGGCCAACATTTGTGTATCAGTTTACCTTGGACTTCCCTGGTGGCTCACATGGTAAAGAATCTGCTTGTGATGATGCAAGAGATCTGGGTTCAGTCCCTGGTTGGGAAAGGTCCCCTGGCAGAGGAAGTGGCTGCTCACTCCAGTATTCCATGGACAGAGAGGCCTGAAGGGCTACAGTCCATGGATTGCAAAGAGCTGGACGTGACTGTGTTGGACATGGCTAACACTTTCACTGCTCTCACTTTTCAACTGTTAGATGAACCTTTGGGTTCTTTCCACTTTAGGGATATGAGAAATTAAGATATTATGAACCTTAGCATGTAAGGACATGAATTTTAATTTTTCTCAGATAAATATCTAGAAGTGAAACTGTTAGGTTATGTGCTATGTATGTGTTTAACCAAGAAAAGGAAACTGTTTAACCATTTTCCAACATAGATGCACCATTCTGCATTCCCAATAGCAATGTATGAAGTTTCCAGTTTCTCTGCCTCCATAAGAACATTTACTATTGTCGAGGTTTTGTAATTTAACCATTCTTGTGAGTGTCTCGTGCTGTCTCATTGAGTTTTCAGTGTTCATGTCTATGATGATTAATGATGTTTGAAACCTTTTAATATGCTTATTGGTATATGCATGTTTACTTTTGTAAAGAGTGTATTCATATTTTCAGTCTTTAACATGAAATTTGCTTTATCATTATAAAATTATAAGAATTTTATCTATATTTTAGATATTAGTTCTTTGTCAATGTATGTACTACCTTTTAATTTCCTTAACAGTGTCTTTTGAAGAATTTTAATTTTTTTATGGCTTGTGCATTTTTGTTTATCTATGAAGTTTGTTATTACTATAGGTTTGGAAAAATGTTCTTCTAGAAGTTTTATAATTTTAGCCTTTATATTTATGTCTATAATCCATTTCAATTTTTTTTTGGTCTATGATGTGAAGTAAGGGTCAAGATTTATTTTTTCCACTTGAATATATAGTAGTTTGATAATACACTTTAAAAATAATACACATGCTAAAATGCTATGGCAATTTTCTGAAAACCACTTAACCATATATGTACATATCTGTTCTGCTCCAGTCTGTATCTGTCCAGATACATTATGGGAATGTCACCCAATTATTGTAATTTAAAAATAAACCTTGAAATCAGGTAGTGTTAAGTTCTGAAATTTTGGTTTTAATTTTTAGAATTATTTTAACTACTTTTGTCCTTAATTTCTAATACAAATATTAAAATCAGTTTGTCAATTTCTATAAAAAGGCATACTGATATTTTAATCAAGAGTGTGCCTGAGTATACCTGTGGCGGATTCATGTTGATATATGGCAAAACCAATACAATATTGTAAAGTTAAATAACAAAATAAAATTAAAAAAAAAAAAAGAGTGTGCCTGAAAACAACAGATAATTTTTGGTTTGTTAACATCTTAGCAGTACTGAACCTCCTAACCCATTAGCTGTCTATTTCTTCATGTATTTGAATCTTCTTTACAGTATCTCAGAAACGTTTACTGGTTTTTATTGTATGGGTTGTTATTTATTGCATGTTTAATGAAATAGGTCACAATTTATTTACAATTTTATGTAATATTACAATATATTATTTTTCAATTTTTCACTAAATAGAAATGCTTGGTGTTAGATACTGACTTTATATCCTGTATTTGCTTTAAAATCTCTTAATAGTTCTAGTAGCTCTTAAAATATTTTTCTTCTTTTATTGCACTGGTTAGGAGCACAAACACAATGCTGAATGGAAGTGGTGAGAACACAGAGCCTGTATATGTTGTAAACATTGTGCTTAACACATGATTACTTTTTCTTTAAATTTGATTATATTTGAAATTGAGTTAATAACATATATTTTTATTTACCACCTCTGCGCTCCTTGCTCCTCTTTGTAATTCCATCTTTCCATTTGCTAGCCTTCTTCTGACAGGAAACTACCTTTAACAGTTCTTATCAAGTGTGTTTTGCTAGTGGCAAATTTTCTCAGCTTTAGCTGAAAGAAGTCTTTCTTTTTCATAAGATATAGACTTCTCGGCTAATTTTTATTTTCTTTCTGGTTTTCATATTTTTGCAACCATCCCTTTTTTGCTCCTGTTCTTCTGTAAGTAATGTCTTTTCACCTCTGTGGTTGCTAAGGTTTTTCTTCACCACTGTGCTTCAACTATTTGATTATGATGTACCTTGCTGTGATTCTCTCTATTTTTTTTCTTTTTTAAGGTTTGTTGAGGAGGTTTTTTTCACCAAGTTTGAAAAAAATTAAGTAATTATTGCCTCTATTATATTTCTCTTCCTTCCTCTTTCCTTCTACCTATTGAATTTTAATTGCCATACTGTTTATTTATTTATTTTTTGAGAACCTTTTGCTCTTTGCTGTTTCAACCAGTTTCTCTTGCTATGTCTTTAATTCACTGATTTGTCTTCTGAGGTTAAGCCAAATTGATGAATATTTCATTTCAAGTAATGATTCTCTCTTTATTATGCCTATATATTCTTTTAATTTCTTGAGCACATTTATAAAATTTATGCTAGCTAATTAAGGGTTCTTGTCTTCTAATGCCATTACTCTTGCTATTCTGAGTCTGTTGTTGTTGACCATTTTATTCTCCTGGTTATGTGTCCCTTTTTCCTGCTGATTTTCATACCTAGTAGTAAGTTTTGGTTGCCTGCCAAACACTGCAAATTTTACATTGCTGAAGGCTGAATTTTGTTGTTGTCCTTAATGAATATTGAAAGTAATTTGCTCCAGTCATTAATTTATTTGTGCATCAACATGATAGCTTTAAAGTTCATTTAAACTTTTTTTTTTTTTTTTGGAAAGGTTTAGAGCAGTCTTTACTCTAGAGCTAGGTGTGACCTTGGGGTCTTTACTGAACAACCTTTATACTTTTTAAAGTCTCCACTCAAGATAGTGGGACGTTAAATGTTTTCTTCCCTTGTATAGGGCTTCCCTGGTGGCTCAGTGGTAAAGAATCTGCCTGCCAAGGCAAGACATGCGTGTTCCTTGGATCAGGAAGATCCCCTGGAGAAAGAAATGGCAACCCACCCCAGTATTCTTGCCTGGGAAATTCAATGGACAGAAGAGCCTGATTGGCTACAGTCCATGGGATCACAAAGAGTTGGACACGACTGAGCGACTGAACAGCAGCAGCAGCTTTGTATGAGCTTACAGCATTTTTAAGCTGACAGCTCTTAGGTGCTTCCTCTGGCACTCGCTCTTGTCACATGGCCTTACGCAATGTCATCCTGAGCCTGTGCAGATTAATATTCAACCAGGAGTCCAAGAGTTTTCTGTACTGATTTTTGGAGCTTTTGCTTTGTTTAGTTCTCTCCTCTCCAAATTATTTTCTGAAAATTCCAGCCATCTCAGACTCCCTAAACTCCAGTCTCCCTCTCCTCACCTCAATGAATCCACTAGACTTAGTCTGCATACTGGCCTGAAAATTTCCTCCAGACAGAATGTCTAGATAATCACAGATTAAACCTTGCTAGTTTCTTTTCTCGGGGGTCAAAATTGGTGCTGCTTATTTGTCCAATAACTGAAAAATAAATGTTTCATATATATTGTTTATATATATTGTCATATATATTGTTTATAAACTGTATTGTTATAGCTTTCTGTTAAGATTATAGTGGGAGAAAAAATCCTGTAGCTCTTACTCCCTCATAGGTGAAAGTCGGAATCCCTCATCCTAGCTTAGATTTTACTGCAGGGAAAGTCATGTGAACCCATGAGGATTTAGCATTGACATTTGTAAGGTATGATTGATGGTTGTAGTGGTCCCATCCCAGTCTAACATGCTGCAATCTTTATGACTCCCTCCGATGGCTCAATGCATACACAAAACACCAATGTGCAGCAGAATTGTTACCAGCTTTGCTGCTTTTAAAGTAGAGACATTCCACATTCTGGGGGAAAATACTTCTAAACAAAGCAGGAGACCACAAGGCAGGTAGTCCATGGATGTGAATAAAGAAGGCAGTGTTGAAGTGTTGACAGTATGGAGAGGAAACCATTATGATTTGTAGCTGTAAATGCCTGGTTATGTTTGACAAAAACATTAACACTTTTCAAAGGACATTAAGGAAGTCTTATGGACTACAGTGTTGTTAGATTTCACCCTCAACTGGACTGCCAGCATCACTTCACATTAGGTATAAATACCACATTGGCATATACAATAGTAATCAGAATATGGCCAAAGTATGCGGTTGTGTGGAACCTACTCTTAGTACGGCTCAAAACTAGCTATTTCCATGGGCAAGCCAGTTTACTAGCTAACCCTTAGTTTCACCATGTGTGTGAGATATTTTCTTTAACTAACTTCAAAATTGCTTTACTTAAAAAAATAACAAACGTCATTCTTACAAAGGGATGTGTAAGATATAGTACTAGACATATAGTAATTTAAGTTGTTGTTGTTCAGTTGCTAAGTTGTTTCCAACCCTTTGTGACCCCGTGGACTGCAGCACGCCAGACTTCCCTGTCCTTCACTATCTCTGGAGTTTTCTCAAACTCATGTCCATTGAGTTGGTGATGCCATCCAACCATCTCACCTTCTGCCTCCCCCTTCTCCTCCTGCATCAGACTTTTCCAGCATCAGGGCCTTTTCCATTGGGTTGGCTCTTTGCATCAGGTGGCCAAAATGTTGGAGCTTCAGCTTCAGCGTCTGTCCTTCCAATGAATATTCAGGGTTGATTTTCTTTTGGATTGACTGGTTTGATCTCCTTGCTGTCCAAGGGACTCTCAAGAATCTTCTCCAGCACCACAGTTGGAAAGTATCAATTTTTCAGCACTCAGCTTTCTTTATGGTCCAACTCTCACATCCACACATGACTACTAGAAAAAATCATAACTTTGACTCTATGGACCCTTCTCAGGAAATTTAAGTATGTGGTGCTTTAAAATCTATATGTTCCATCTGATAATAAATCTGTTCTATTTTGGAGTGTTTCTCTTGCTATCCAACTATTTCTACAAACTCAGAGCAGCTAATCGTGGTTCTATAAGATGTCATATTGATCTGTTGACTGTAAAACATGGCAGCATAACTGGAATAAACGTGTGTATTTGTGCGTCTTTGTGCATGTGTGCATGTGCATTCGTGACTAAGACAAGCCGAACCTTCAATAACAGAAATATTCATGATCATCATCATAGTCTCTAAAAACAGTAAAATTATTAGGTGAAATGTAGGGTCACAATACATTTACAGCTAATCTAAAATTAGAGCTACTTGCTAAGAAAGAGACTTGTTCCATCAGAGAAATATCCTGGGGGAATGAAGATGATTTTTAACTATCTTGATTCCCCATGTGTTTTATAGGGGAAAAGTGAAACTTTTAGTATCATTATTCACTTCTTGGGGCTCTCCAGGAGGCTAAGTGGTAAAGAATCCACCTGCCAATGCAGAAAACACATTAGGTTTAATCCCTGGATCGGGAAGATCCCCTAAAGAAGGAAATGGCAAACCACTCCAGGATTTTTGCCAGGATAAGCCCATGGACAGAGCAGCCTAGCAGGCTAGAGTCCATGGGGCCATGAAGAGTCAGACATGACTGAGTGTGAGCCCCAGCATTCCCTTCTTAGGATTTGGTCGCAAATGTTACTTTCCCAAAACATGAATGTATTAGAATGAGGACAAGGAACAATTGCTTCCCACTGGGGCTTTTTCTACACGGCTTTGGAAGGACTGATGCTGAAGTTGAAACTCTAATGCTTTAGCCACGTGACACGAAGAACTGACTCATTTGACTCACCTTATGCTGGGAAAGATTGAGGGCAGGAGGAGAAAGGGATGACAGAGGATGTGATGGTTGGATGGCATCACAAACTCAATGGACACAAGTTTGAGTAAGCTCTGGGAGTTGGTGATGGACAGGGAGGCCTGGTGTGCTGCAGTCCATGGGGTTGCAGAGACTTGGACATGACTGAGTGACTGAACTGAACCGACCTGAACTGGATTGTAAAGAGCAATGATCAGCAGAATGTGACCATAGGAAAGAGCAATACAGAGGTAGTAGAACTGAGTCAGATACAGATTCTACTACTTAATAGCCTTGTGACCACAGTCATGATAGCCCCTGCTCTTGGATTCATTTCCTTGTATGGACACTGGAAGGGATATTATAGATGGTTCAAGTTCTCATCCTATTTAAGATTCTGCTTGTACCCAAGTCAGCTAGAAGAGTAGAGTCCCTGGAAAACATTCACCCAAAAAGTTCTACCACACGGTACCTAACATTCTGAGTTTTGGGAATTATTCCTCTAGATTTAATGCTGATGATGCAGACATCAGTTCAGTTCAGTTCAGTTCAGTCACTCAGTCGTGTCTGACTCTTTGCGACCCCATGGACTGCAGCACGCCAGGCCTCCGTGTCCATCACCAATATCTGGAGCTTGCTCAAACTCATGTCCGTCAAGTCAGTGATGCCATCCATCCATTTCATCCTCTGTCGTCCCCTTCTCCTCCTGCCTTCAGTCTTTCCCAGCATCAGGGTCTTTTCCAATGAGTTGGTTCTTTGCATCAGGTGGCCCAAGTATTGGAGTTTCAGCCTCAACATCAGTCCTTCCAATGAATATTCAGGACTGAGTTCCTTTAGGATAGACTGGTTTGATCTCTTCGCAGTCCAAGAGATTCTCAAGAGTCTTCTTCAACACCACAGTTCAAAATGCAGACACCTTTGCAGTTTTATTACCCCAGAACTGCCCGGATAGTACTACCCACACTTTGTGCTCAGCCACTCAGTTGTGTCCAATTCTTTGCAGCCCCATGAACAGTAGCCTAGCAGGCTCCTCTGACCATGGAATTTTCCAGGCAAGAATACTGGAGTACTTGGTACTCCAGGGAATCTTCCTGACTCATGGATCAAACCTGCGTCTCTTGTGTCCCTTGTTCTGCCAGGTGTATTCACATACCTTAAGGTATCTTTTGTTAATTGGACCTCTTACTTTGTAGCAAAGACTACAGAATGGGACAGATGTTATGTGAATTCCAGTTTATCTACAATTTGCCATTTTCTCCCTTTCACTCTAATATATCACGTGTAGACCCTAAAATCACTTCAATTATATTTGCAGAGTTGGTTTTCATTCATCCCCATGCAATTCTTGAGTGGACATTCTCATTTGGTAAATTGCAGTTTGGATATGGGGCTTGATAGAAGAGCTATTAAGGAACTGGGGTGGGGGTGCTATGTAGGACAATGGTCAAGATGGAAAAAGCTGAAGCTGCTAATGGGATCAAATTGTTAGGACTCTGAAGGTGTTAACAGTGGCACTAAATCTGCAGATATGATGTTTTACTAAATGGTGAGGAAAGGCCAACATAACCTAGATCCCGAGCAGTTCTGTTTAGTTATCAGTTACACACAATTTTGAGCATTACTTTACTAGTGTGAGAGATGAGTGTGATTGTGCAGTAGTTTGAGTATTCTTTGGCATTGACCTTCTTTGGGATTGGAATGAAAACTGACCTTTTCCAGTCCTGTGGCCACTGCTGTTTTCCAAATTTGCTGGGATATTGAGTGCAGGACTTTCTCAGCATCATCTTTCAGGATATGAAATAGCTCAACTGGAATTCCATCACCTCCACTAGCTTTGTTCGTAGTGATGATTCCTAAGGCCCACTTGACTTCACATTCCAGGATGTTTGGCTCTAGGTGAGTGATCACACCATCATGATTGTCTGGGTCATGAAGATCTTTTCTGTACAGTTCTTCTGTGTATTCTTGCCACCTCTTCTTAATATCTTCTGCTTCTGTTAGGTCCAAACCATTTCTGTCCTTTATCAAGCCCATCGTTGCATGAAATGTTCCCTTGGTATCTCTAATTTTCTTGAAGAGATCTCTAGTCTTTCCCATTCTATTGTTTTCTTCTATTTCTTTCCATTGATCACTGAGGGAGGCTTTCTTATCTCTCCTTACTATTCTTTGGAACTTTGCATTCAAATGGGTATATCTTTCCTTTTCTCCTTGCTTTTTGCTCCTCTCCTTTTCACAGCTATTTGTAAGGCCTCCTCAGACAGCCATTTTGCTTTTTTGCATTTCTTTTTCTTGGGGATGGTCTTGATCCCTGCCTCCTTTACAGTGTCAAAAACCCCCATCCATTGTTCATCAGGCACTCTGTCTATCAGATCTATTCCCTTAAATCTATTTCTCACTTCTACTGTGTAAATGTTAGGGACTTGATTTAGGTCATACCTGAATGGTCTAGTGGTTTGCCCCACTTTCTTCTATTTAAGTCTAATTTGGCAATAAGGAGTTCATTGTCTGAGCCTCAGTTAGCTCCTGGTCTTGTTTTTGCTGACTGTATAGAGCTTCTCCATCTTTGGCTGAGAAGAATATAATCAATTTTATTTCAGAGTTGACCATTTGGTGATATCCATATGTAGACTTCAATTGTATTGTTGGTAGAGGATGTTTGTTATGACCAGTGTGTTCTCTTGGCAAAATTCTGTTAGCCTTTGACCTGCTCCATTTTGTACTCCAAGGCCAATTTGCCTTTTACTCCAGGTGTTTCTTGACTTCCTACTTTTGCATTCCAGTCCCCTATAATAAAAAGAACATCCTTTTTTGAGTGTTAGTTCTAGAAGGTCTTGTAGGTCTTCATAGAACCGTTCAATTTCAGCTTCTTCAGTATTACTGGTTGGGACATAGACTTGGATTACTCTGATATTGAATGGTTTGCCTTGGAAATGAACAGAGATTATACTGTCATTTTTGAGATTGCATCCAAGTACTGCATTTCAGACTCTTTTGTTGACTATGATGGCTACTCCATTTCTTCCAAGGGATTCTTGCCCACAGTAGTAGATACAATGGTCCTCTGAGTTAAAATCACCCATTCCAGTCTATTTTAGTTCACTGATTCCTAAAGTGTCGACGTTTACTCTTGCCATCTCCTGTTTGACCACTTCCAATTTGCCTTGATTCATGGACCTAACATTCCAGGTTCCTATGCAATATTGCTCTTTACAGCATGGGACTTGCTTCTACCGCCAATCACATCCACAACTGGGTGTTGTTATTGCTTTAGCTCCATCTCTTCATTCTTTCTGGAGTTATTTCTTCACTGATCTCCAGTAACATGTTGGTTTTAGAAAATGCAGAAGAACCAGAGATCAAATTGCCAACATCTGCTGGATCATCAAAAAAGCAAGAGAGTTCCCGGAAAACATCTATTTCTGCTTTATTGACTATGCCAAAGCCTGTGACTGTGTGGATCACAATAAACTGTGGAAAATTCTGAAAGAGATGGGAATACCAAACCATCTGACCTGCCTCTTGAGAAAGCTGTATGCAGATCAGGAAGCAACAGTTAGAACTGGACATGGAACAATAGACTAGTTCCAAATAGGAAAAGGAGTCCGTCAAGGCTATATATTGTCACCCTGCTTATTTAACTTATATGCAGAGTACATTATGAGAAACATTGATCTGGATGAAGCACAAGCTGGAATCAACCAAGATTGCTTGGAGAAATATCAATAACCACAGATATGCAGATGACACCACCTTTATGGTAGAATTTGAAGAAGAACTAAAGAGCTTCTTGATGAAAGTGAAAGAGGAGAGTGAAAAAGTTGGCTTAAAGCTCAAAATTCAGAAAACTAAGATCATGGCATCTGGTCCTATCACTTCATGGGAAATAGATGGGGAAACAGTGGAAACAGTGGAAGACTTTGTTTTTTTGAGCTCCAAAATCACTGCAGATTGTAACTGCAGCCGTGACATTAAAAGATGCTTAGTCCTTGAAATAAAAGTTATGACCAACCTAGACAGCATATTAAAAAGCAGAGACATTACTATGCCAAAAAAGTTCCATCTAGTCAAGACTATTGTTTTTCCAGTAGTCATTTATGGATGTGAGAGTTGGACTATAGAGAAAGCTGAGCACCGAAGAATTAATGCTTTTGAACTGCGGTGTTGGAGAAGACTCTTGAGCATCCGTTGGACTGCAAGGAGATCCAACCAGTCCATCATAAAGGAAATCAGTCCTGAATATTCATTGGAAGGACTGATGTTGAAGCTGAAACTCCAATACTTTGGCCACCTGATGTGAAGAGCTGACTTATTGGAAAAGACCCTGATGCTGGGTTAAGACTGAGGATGGGAGGAGAAGGGACGACAGAGGATGAGATAGTTGGATGGCATCACCGACTCAAAGACTCTGGGAGTTGGTGATGGACATGGAGGCCTGGTGTGCTGCAGTCCATGGGGTTGCAAAGAGTCGGACACGACTGAGTGACTGAAGTGAACTGAACACACAATAGTTCCTTATAGTAACTAAGTTGTAAGTTTCTTACCCTTAGACTTTGGTTCTTATGAACTGTGGTAGATTATTAAGAAAATAAAACTGTTGAGTGAAAGGAAACATGGCAGGCTTGCTGGAAGCCGAAAAGCAATTATCTGAAAGTACACATAACCTATAAGAAGAAAAAAATTCCTGTCAATTTTCATATCTTGAGTGCATAGTAGTTTATAATATTTGGTGTATCTGAGTAACTCTGAAGGAAGTCAAGTTCTGTAGTTAACATCATGTAGAAATAAGATCTCCAAAATACAGTCAAAATCTATCATCCCCTCCACACTTACCATGCTGGTGTATGCTGTCATTGGGTCTAGGTTAGGCTATGGTAATGTATTATAGTCTTCACCCCGCCAAAAGAAAAGAAACGGTCTTCTGCTTTTTTCATAACAGCTGGAGTGATCCTATTAAAATAAAAGTCACATTCAAGCCCTCCAGTGGCTTCCCTTCCCACTCCAAGGGAAACCTATCAGCCTACAAAGCCATGCATTCTCTGGCTTCCTGTCCTCTGACACTGCCAGCTACTTCTGTCTCCTTGCCAACTCTGTTGTGACAAGTCTGCCCTGCTTGCTGCATCTCAAGCATTTCAGACATCACTCACCTGGAATATCTTCCCCTGGCTTAGCTCATGTTACTTACTTCCATGGAGCCCTGAATCACCCACACTGAGACTCTCTCTGACTATCTATTTAGAATCACCGTGTTCCCGACACTCCTTATCCCCTTTCTCTGCTTAATTTCTGCCCCCAGCTCCTATTACCTTCTGAAATGCACATCTTATTTATTTTCATTGTTGTCTTCCCCAATAGACTATAATGTGCATAAGAGCATAGATTTATGTTTATTTTCACTCAGTTGAGGCTCTTGTGTCTAGGAAAATGACTAATCTGTGAATGACACATAATAAATACATTTTGAATAAGTTAATCAATGAAAGGGAAAAAGGTAGGGGCCAAAGGAGGGAGAAATGGAGGACAGTTGGTGCCTGGAAACAGCTCATTGAATTATTCTAAGAGGAGTAAGCTTTGCCTGGGAACATAAATTGGAAATCTTACTGGGCAAACACCTTGGGAGGGCATGGCCAGGTCACTCTGTTAGAGGTTAAGAGACTTGCTGGAGATCCTTCACTGATTTAGTGTCTGAACTGGGCACATAGCCAACACATATGCTGGTTTAGCACCGTGCCACTCACCTACCCCCAAGAGGCACATAGACTTTATAGCAAACAATCATCTGTCAGCCTCTGGATTTTTTTTTTTTCCTGATCATGAGTTTGTATTTTAGAGATAGAAATTTACAGAAATTCAGGCTACAGAGGTTTATGAGTATAAATGAATAAATAAAACAATAATTCCATGTAGAGTTTAATACTTTATTCTTTGTGATCAAAGGGACCTTTTTATGGGCTTCCCTGGTGGCTCAGATGGTAAAGAATCTGTCTGCAATGCAGGAGACTTGGGTTCGATCCCTGGGTCAGGAAGATCCCCTGGAAAAGGGAATGCCTACCCACTCCAGTATTCTTGCCTGGAGATTCCATGGACAGAAGAGCCTAGCAAGCTATAGTCCATGGGGTCACAAAGACCTTTTTATGCCCCTCCCTATTAGTGTGTGCATGCGTGCTCAGTCACTTCACTCGTGTCTGAATCTTTGTGATGCTATGGACTGTAGCCCACCAAGCTCCACTGTCCCTGGGATTCTCCAAGCAACAATACTGGAGTGGATTGCCATGTCTTCCTCCAGAGGATCTTCCCAATCTAGGGATCGATCCCACCTCTCTTGTATCTCCTGCACTGGAGGCAGATTCTTTTACTACTGAGCCATCAAGTCAGCAACTGCATTCTGTAGTGAGTTGATGCAAGAGTTCAGCTACTACAGATCATATACCCTCAACTCTAAGTCAGTATGGAGGATGCAAAGTAACTCTGTGGCATGTTTCTTTCTCTTATTAGCTCTTGGATGAGGTTAAAATAATACAAAATGAAAAACTTGGGAAAAGTAGAATATATCTTCATTTCTTACACCCCTCCTGAAAAATAAATCTAGCACATCATATTTTCACAGAAATACTTTGGGATGAATATTGTTCTAAGGGATGAGATGGTGGGAGGGAGCACCTCCCCCTGCCATCCTCCCACCGGCACTCCATTTTAGAAATGTCAGAAATAGAAATATGGAATGACTCATCTATGATCACACACTCTGTGACCAAATTGAGGGTAGGAACCCAAATCATGTGACTCTTAGTTTAGAACCACTTCACTGTGCTGTGCTATTTCTGTACACTAAGCTGCATTTGTCAAAAACTCAAAATTCATGTTACATTCAAATAAAATCCAGCCATGCCACGGAGAAGAGCCAAATATGTATTTTCAGTGATAAAATGGTATATACCCAAGCTAAAGAAGTCAAGCTATGTAAAAGAGTATATTAGTCAAGAGAATATATCCAGGTTGTTTGAATCCAGAAACTCACTTTTTATCAAAAACTGTATTGGCTCCAAAACTAGAATTTGTAACAATCATCAATGTTGATATTTAATTAGAAATAATTAGACTAAACAATTTTAATGAAGGTGATGTTGAGTGGGTTTGAAACCAAGTGGGCCATTTGGCTGTATCAAGAAGTAACAGTGCATTGCTGACATTTTGCAGATGAGGAAATTGAGTCTTAACAATTCAGTTCAGTTGCTCAGTTGCGTCTGACTTTTTGCAACCCCATGGACTGCAGCACGCCAGCTTCCCTGCCCATCACCAACTCCTGGAGCTTGCTCAAACTCATGTCCATCGAGTCAGTGATGCCACCCAACCATCTCATTTTCTGCCATCCCCTTCTCCTTCTGTCTTCAGTCTTCCTAAGCATCAGGGTCTTTTCCAGTGAGTCAGTTCTTCGCATCAGGTGGCCAAAGGACTGGAGCTTCAGCTTCAGCATCAGCCCTTCCAATGAATATTCAGGACTGATTTCCTTTCGGATTGATGGGTATTACAGAACTACGGATGGGGTTGGACCTGGATTGGAATCCAGATCTATCTGACACCAAAGCCCCGCTTCTAAGAAGAAGGGTAGTGGATGCCTTAGAGAAGATACCCTGGGAGATGGGGAGACCAGACCAAGGGCAGGGAGACTGGGATCAAAAGCACATGTCACAGTATGGCGGAGAACCGACCGCATACGACCTACGTCTGAATCGAGACAGTGCCCTCTACCGGCAGAAAACCGAAGTGCCCAGCACATACTAAGTTCTCAATGAATGTTTGTTAGGTTGAATTATAATAATGGTATATAATTATAATAATGGTATAATAATGGTATAACTATCATCGCAATATAATAATGGTATAATAATGGTATAACTATCATCGCAATAATTTATTATGTATCCTGCATTAGAGGAGCCTGGTGGATTATAGTCCATAAGGTTACAAAGAGTCGGACACAATTGAAACAACTTAGTGCACACACACATAATAATTAGTTATGACATATATTAATATAATATTAAATAACTTTCACATGATCTCAGAATATTATCTATAAAAATGAAAATGTGCTATTAATTCTATTTATTTTCATATTTGTCTCCCTTACTAAACTTGAAGACTCTTGAGGGCAGAAAATGTCTTATTCCTTTCTAAATCTAATATATATTCACTCATGAAGCAATCATTTGAGTGACAAATGAGTTCGTTGTCTCCAAGAGATATTTAAGGCAAATATTATTTTTAGAAAAATGGAGGCTCTGAGTGATTAGTTTTCTGCCTAGCTAGCAAGTAGTGAAGTTGGTATTTGAATTAGAGTTTTCATTAATTAATTCAATCTTATATTATTATATTGCATATGTCAATGTACCTTATCATTACCTCTCTAATAGAAATGAGGGCATTTTCCCCTCTTTTTCTTACCAGGTCATACCAACTTCAAGTCACCTGGGTAATTTAAAAAATACGCCTGGACACTCTAGAGCATTTACTTTCTCTGTCCCCTTTCCAAGCCTCCCAGGTCAAAGATTTTGTAAAGCCCATATAATTGTCAGATAAATAAAATCACATTGCTCATAATTACCAGGGACAATTCTGTGTAATTAGATGTTAACTGTAGTGTCCCCTCTCCTTTACGACTCCAAATAAATACCTGTTCCTGTCTCAGTCTGGGAAAAAGCTTGGTTGGAAATGTAACTGCTTTGTTGCTCTCTGTGTAATTAACTATCATTAAAAGCCACTAATTAGATCGTAAGTTTTAAATAAGTTGCCCTAATTACCTTTGGTACATGGTGCATTGAGTCGGGAGGGCAAGTCCTTCAGAGCCAAGAAAACTTGGCTCTGTCACTAAGAGAATTAACAGGGCTATTGGGTTTCTCTTTTTTTCCCCATTCATAAATGGAAAGATGTGAACAGAGGGAATGGGAGGGATAGAGGCAGAGAGTAAGGACTGTAGATGAAATATGTGTACAGGAGCAAGCCAACAGGGGAAAGCTTATACTACCTCTCTGAAGACTACTCACCCGTGTGCAAGGCAGGATAATACCAAACGGTGTCTTAGGTCAGAGCCTGCCACATACTAAGTGCTTATGAGGTGTTGACTGAATGAATGAATAAATGAGTGGATGGAAAAAATAGGTTAGAGGCAACATGGGATGATAGTTAGGAACCTCAGTTTCAAAATGAAAACTAAGTAGAGGTTTAAATTCTAAATCAGATAATTACTTAGAGAAAATCTCTGATACTATGGTTTCTTCTCTATAGTAGGAAAATGATGATTCCTAACACCCAACTTGCGATGAATTAATGATAATGCAAGTAAAGTATTTCCACATACTAAGCCCCACTAAATCTTAACAGTCACAGTGATGGTGATGGTGCTCTAGAATGTTCAGTTCAGAAGTTCTCAAAGGAGCCCCATTACTAAAGCTGTTAATGTTATGTGCTCTTTTTTTATCGTTGTATTTTGTCCCAACACACCATTAGACCACTTCTAACACAATCATAATCTTAACATCCATTCACAAGCAGACTAAGCTAGTTTCAGGGCATTTTCTAGGCCCTTAGTTAGTGCCAGAGTAATTAAAATGGAAAATATGGTCCTTACTCTAAGAACAGACAATCTGATGAGCTTACGGGTGTGTAAAAATAACACGTCATGCTGTAACACAGAGCTTTACAAAATACAGTGTGGAAGGAGGTTTAAGAAAACTTCACACAACAGGTAATGTCAGGGAGACACTTACTGAATCAATCCCATTTTAATCAAAGTATTTAATATATGGTCATGATCACAAGCCGGAGAAGGCAATGGCACCCCACTGCAGTACTCTTGCCTGGAAAATCCCATGGACAGAGGAGCCTGGAAGGCTGCAGTCCATGGGGTCACTGAGGGTCAGACACGACTGAGCGACTTCACTTTCACTTTTCACTTTCATGCATTGGAGAAGGAAATGGCAACCCACTCCAGTGTTTTGCCTGTTTTCCCTCTCCCAGGGAGGGGGGAGCCTGGTGGGCTGCCGTCTATGGGGTCGCACAGAGTTGGACACGACTGAAGTGACTTAGCAGCATGATCACAAGCAGCTATAATAATAATAATGATACCAATAGTAAGAACAATGACATTAACTGAGCAAGTATTATATGTCATAATCAAAACGTTTTATAGATATTCATTAATTCACTATGAAAACAAACCCTCAAATAGAGAAAAGAAAATAGAAGTTCATGAAGATTTCATAATGTGTCCATGTTTGCATAACAAGTTTGCAAATGGGACAGTCAACATCAAACCTGGTATTCTGCTTTCAAAATTAGAGTTCTTAGAATTCTTAAACTCTACACGATACTCCTATGGTTAGTCAGGGAAAGAAGTGGAGTTTATTTTTAACCTGAAAGTCAGGATACCCCAATATTTCTACGGGTATTCTTTCTCTCACATTCAGTCTCTGGGCATCAGGTTCTTCATCCCATGAAAGTCAGTGAAGGACAAGCTGGCCACTCAAGAACCTTTCAAGTGTACACATTTTTTTCACTTGACTTCTCTTACTGCACCAAGAATTGTGTGAGTAACCAAACCTTCCAGGCATACCAAAGTTGCTCTGAAGTCAAAGCAAGTCTTATGCCTTCCAAAACACCTGCCATGTAGACAAGGGGAAAAGTTTCTCTCCGTTTCCATCTGTCTTCCTATATATGAATGCATATCTATATATACATAGTTGTATACATACATATGCACAAACATATACGTATAAGTACATATGCATATTTAAGTTTTAATATATAATATAAGCAGATTTTATATATATATATAAAATTAGAAAACTGTTTCTCCATCTATATGAAAATCAATTACAGCACATAACAAATATGATTTTGCTCCATAAACTCTCAAACTAAATGCCATCCTCCTTTGCGCATTCAGGCCATCGTCAGTTTACTATGTAGACTCTTTTTTTCATAAATGCCATGTGATTGTTTTACGTTTACTCAGCACAGGCAAGGGAAGACCCATCGAGTCCCAGTTCTTTCTCAAGATGAGTGTGCATTGGCCTTGACGTTATCCTCTGCCCACTTGGGTTTTGGATGCACCATATCTCAGATCTATAGTTGAAGGTCAGGTTTATGTGCAGACCATTGCCCAGGATCAAATAGGTTTGAATCTGTGTATTTTGGTGCAGAGATGAAAGGGAGACTTCTCTTATCTTCACTGCTTGGCGTTCTAGTATTATAAACAGATGGAGAGCATTGAAAACCTGCAATCATCAGAACTGGCTGCTAGCAGAGATCTTGTCCACTGGTCTTTCCAAAGAGAAGTATCACTCTGTTCGTTTATATGTGATGTGATAATGGTTGGTTGCTCAGTTTGAGCTGCACTCTTCAATTCAGATATTCAATACCGACTAAGTAGCACCTCTGAACTATATTTGCATTTCTCATAAGACAAAATGTAATTACCCTGGATAGGACCAGCCTAGCTAGTGGTTTTCATGTATTTGTGTTATTCCAACCTTTTGAGTGTAAGCTAGACCAGTTCCTTGCCTCTGATAAATAGTCCCATGGCCAGATATTATGGTACACCCGTGCATTGATAGTTTGGCGGTCATTGGTTCTTTGCAAAGGAATCTTAGGGAAGACAGAATTTTCTAGCTTGTAAGTTTCAAAACTGAGTTACAGACATAACTTTTGTTTACTCACTTATTCAAAAAATATGTAATGGGCATATATTATGAGTAAGGCAGTAAGCTAAGTGCCAATGATTACAGACAAAAGGCACAGCTTCCACTTTCAGTATATAAGTAGAGTGCACTGTGATGGGTTCTAATTGGTCTATGCCCAAGTTTCCAGTGTAGGGGACTCAAGAAACTCAGTCTTATCAAAGGGGTAACATGGAGAAAAAAGGTTTTATGAAAAAAAAAAATTAGAAAATCCTTAAATGAAAAAAGCAATAACTATCCAAGCAGAGAAAGACATAGGGAAGAAACTTCAGACAGTGCGTGAAACATTTACAGAAGATGTTAGCTGGTGATTTGTTTTAGAAATATTGGCATACATTGGTCAGAACATAGAAAACTTCATTGAAATAGAGATAGCATCAGCCTTTAAGATGCAGACATCTGTGAAACTAATGTGTTTTACTCAAAACTATGAGTGAGCCGAAAACTAGCTTTGCTCTTGGTACGTAGTCATCTAATGATAGGAGAATTCTGAAAAAATTTGGAGATTTTAGGCTGCTCTATTTATTTTTGGTTTGGGGATAATCATACAACATTGCTTAACACTTTAAACATAAAGAGATGTAGGTGATTTATAACAATGCACTGTTAGAATAATAACTAAAAGATCATTTGTTGAAAAAGAATGACTTGGGGAAATACCCATTCCTGTTCAAAGACTGTTATTTCTGTCCAGCATAAGGCAGTGGCGTGGTGTCTATTTCCCATTTTTTTCCCTTCCTTAGGGACTTGGAGTAAAGCTATGGGGATATTTGCAATGGTCTATCTATCTCCCTATTCTTTTCAAGGTCTGAATGACAAGCCAAGCGGAGAAATTGAATTTTTCACTTCTCTAAACACTTCTGGCCCCTAGGAACACTGGAAAAGGTCAAGAATTTTGAAGCACGTTCTTCCCCAGGCTGCAGGATCAAAACTTCTTTTTTAAAAGGTTGTTCCAGGTCCAATGAGACAGTCAGCCGTGATGGAGAATATAAACAGCAGTTTATGTCCTCTGTGGTGGTGAGTGCCTCTCTTGGGACGCTCATTCTGAAAAACAGTTTCTCTAGAGAGATTTGTTTCTCTCATTAGGGCAACTGCAGGAGGGCAAAGAAAAAAAGCTTGACGTAAACTTGGAAGTGTGTGGCTGAAATCTCCTGCCTTTCATATTCGCCTGCCCATTTTTTTCTATTTTTAGTTTGCTATCTTTTCCTTTTTCCTTTCTTTTTCATTGTTTCTCTCCCCGAGCTCTCTCTCTCCCCACCCCCCCTCCTTAACTTTTTAAACCAATCTCATAATGGGCTTTTTCATTTTCCTTCGATGACCCATCTGATAGTAATCTTCTAAATTAAAGTGAAAGTGAAGTCACTCAGTCGTGTCTGACTCTTTGCGACCCCATGGACTGTAGCCCACCAGGGTCCTCCGTCCATGGGATTTTCCAGGCAAGAATATTGGAGTGGGTTGCTGTTTTCTTCTCCAGGAGATCTTCCCGACCCAAGGATCGAACCCAGGCCTCCCGCATTGTAGGCAGACACTTTACCGTCTGAGCCACCAGGGAAGTCCATCCTCTATATTAACTCACAATGACCCTTACCTCTGGTGCTCATGTGCTCGTGGTTTCCTCCCCTTGAGAGTACGCCTGCTGACTCACGTCTAACAAATAGATTATGGTAAACTTTATGAGCTCTCACGTGTCAAGGAGAGGTTATGCAAGAATAGGACTCCCACCTTGTTTCTTCTCCTTCTCCTCACTCTCTCTCTCCCTTGAAGTCATCCCTCTGCCTATGAAGAGACCCATGTGACAAGGCACTGACGCCTCCAGCCCTGTTCACACCTGGGCACCTGAGGCCTTCCAACAGCCATATCTATGAGTGAGCTTGCAGGAAGAGTCTTTTCCACGTCAATCTTTAGATAACTGATTTTTTTTTTTTTTTAATGACAACTCCATGAGAAACCTTGTTCCAGAGGACCTGGTTAAGCCCACTTGGATTCCTGACAAGAATTGAGATACTGTTTATCATTTTAAGCCACTATGTTTTGGGGCAATTTGTTACACAGCAGCAGATGTTTGTGCAAACTTTCATGTTTCTTCTCTTCACTGAGTCTTTTTATTGAATCTTTTTTCTATTTTTTCTTCTTCTTATTTCTCTGTTTTAGCTTGTGATGTTGAAAGTTACAGGAGTCAGAATGCTTTCCTCTCAATAACCATCAAACCAAATCATGTATCTGCAGACATAATCTGCATGATAGAAAAGTCAGCATCCCTGGCCTCTCTTTAATTATACTCTTTGCTAAATATTCATTTACTTGTTATTTCAGTAAAACTATTTAATGGACACCTACTATCATTAATACATTGTATCAGCCATCATATGGAATAGAAAAATGAATGAGATATGTCTCCTGTAATCAAGATATTGTCATTCAAAATAAAATAAAAATGTATAAAAAAAGCATCCCACAGAAGAGGTATTCTTAGGGATCTTTTTGTGTTAAGAGAAGGGAGAGATTACTTCCTACTTGGAGGATCAGAAGTGAAAGTGAAAGAGTTGTGTCGGACTCTTTGCGGCCCCTTGGACTGTGTGTAGCCCACTAGACTCCTCCATCCATGGGATTCTCCAGGCAAGAATACTGGAGTGGGTTGCCATTTCCTTCTCCAGTAAAAAAGTGTATATGCTTCATGAAAGTGAAAGGATCAGAAAAGTGGAGGATCAGAAAAGTTTCTATAAATACAGGGAGGGCTTTATGCTGAATGTTGCAGGATAAACACAATTCATATATGCCTATTCAGTCTTCTGTGAACTTCCCCTCAACTTTGGATCACACCTTTCTTATGCTGCTTAGAAGATCAACTCCTACTTAATGTGCAGGAGCCCATCTGAATTCTGCTTTTTCTGGGCCACCCTTCACAGCCTTTCTAGCTAGTGGATTATCTTTTCCATGCTTCCCCAACCCTTACTAATTTTGCCTATTCAGCATTTCTCAAGTGACTTCTTATTTGACTCTTCCATTAATCAAAGGGGAAAGTGCATTATAAAAGTTTGAGATGAAAGGAACAATTCATTCTTTCTAAGCTAAGATAATGAAGGTCAGAATGGGTAGAAAGACTTAGAGCAATACAATGCTAGTCTATCAAAAGGTATTTGTTGCAAAGGGAAAAAAAAAAAAGGAAGGAAGGGAGAAAGGAAGATGGTCATTGTTGAGAATAAATGATTTCTGACCATAATCTACTCTGCTATTTATTTCAAATATATTAAGCAAGCAAGGTGGTTTCCATTTCCCATTTTTTCCCTCCCATGGGGACTTGTAGCAAATCTGTGTGAATATTTAAAATGTATCATGTATTACTGTGCTTAGTTTTGATTCTTCACTGAACTTTATAATATATATGCTTCTTTTGAAAATTGCAGTGCTGGGAACAAGGGCTTGGAGGTATCCCCCCTTTTTTTGACTGGGAAATAAACATATTTCTAAAGGTTAGAAAGAGGAAATGATATGTACTTGTTGGCTTTGTTCTTTCAAATTGTATTTTTAATGAGAAACAAAAAGTTAGCTAAATTTGAGTCACCTCATTGCCATGCACTTTTTTTTCTTTACAGAGACTGCTTAGTGCTTTTAATTTTATTTTTATTGAGAAATAATTAACATATAACATTATGTAAGTTTAAGGTATACAACAGGTTTATTTGATACACTTATATATTATAAAATACTTTTAAGATATCTTGGTAAAGTCACTCAAAAGATATCCCAGCTTTCAATATCAGCTGTGAAAATTCTTTGGAAAACCAAAACCTTAAAAAACTCATATTGCTGATGTGATTATTTACATCCTTGACAATTAACCAGAAGTCATTTATAATAGGGGCTTATGTTGGAAACAGCTTAAATGATCAATAATAAGAGAATGGGATTATGTACTATAGAACATCAACCCAAAGGATTTTTACATAGCCACTAAAATGGAAGTTAGGAGAATATAAACATCAATAGGAAAATGTCTATAGTGTGATACTAATACAATGAGAATGCTAAATTCTATATAGATGATGATTATAACTATATAATTCATACAGATGATCCCTGACTAACAATGGTTCAACTTACAATTTTTCAACATTATGATGGTGTGAAAGTGATATGCATTCAGCAGTAATTGTACTTTGAATTTTGATTTTTTTTCCCAACCTAGGAATATGTGGTATAATACTCTCTGATGATACTGGGCAGTCAAATCTCCCAAATCTCCCACATGATCATGAGGGGAAACATCCCATACACTTACAACCACTGTGTACCCATATAACCATTCTATTTTTCACTATAAGTACAGTATTCAATAAATTACATAAGATATTCAACAATAAATAATAATAAATTAGGTTTTGCATTAGATGATTTACTAGGCTAATGTAAGTGTTCTGAGCATGTTTAAGGTAGATTAGACTAAGGTATAGTTAGTTAGGCTTCTCTGATGCCTCAGATGGTAAAGAATCTGCCTGCAATGTGTGAGACCCCTGGGTCCAGAAGATCCCCTGGTTCAATCCCTGGGTCTAGAAGATCAGTGTGGAGATTCCTTAAAAAACTGGAAATAGACCTGCCTTATGATCCAGCAATCCCACTGCTGGGCATACACACTGAGGAAACCAGAAGGGAAAGAGACACGTGTACCCCAATGTTCATCACAGCACTGTTTATAATAGCCAGGACATGGAAGCAACCTAGATGCCCATCAGCAGATGAATGGATAAGAAAGCTGTGGTACATATACACAATGGAGTATTACTCAGCCATGAAAAAGAATACATTTGAATCAGTTCTAATGAAGTGGATGAAACTGGAGCCTATTATACAGAGTGAAGTAAGCCAGAAAGAAAAACACCAATACAGTATACTAACGCATATATATGGAATTTAGAAAGATGGTAACAATAACCCTGTGTACGAGACAGCAAAAGAGACACTGATGTATAGAACAGTCTTATGGACTCTCTGAGAGAGGGAGAGGGTGGGAAGATTTGGGAGAATGGCATTGAAACATGTAAAATATCATGTATGAAACGAGTTGCCAGTCCAGGTTCGATGCACGATCCTGGATGCTTGGGGCTGGTGCACTGGGATGACCCAGAGGGATGGAATGGGGAGGGAGGAAGGAGGAGGGAGGAGGGTTCAGGATGGGGAACACATGTATACCTGTGGTGGATTCATTTTGATATTTGGCAAAACTAATACAGTTATGTAAAGTTTAAAAATAAAATAAAAAAAAATAAAATAAAAACCAATCAAGACACACACACACACACAAAAAAAAAAAAAAAAAAAGAAGGGAATGACAATCCACTCCAGGATTCTTTCCTGGAGAATCCCATGCATCTCCCCAGTGGGCTACAATCCTTGAGGTCACAAAGAGTTGGACACGACTGAGTGACTAAGCAATAGCAGCATAGTAGTTTAGGTATATGAAATGCATTTTGAATTTAGGGTATTTTCAGCTTAAAATGGATTTTTGGGACATAAAACCATTGTAAGTGAAGGAATAAACTGTATTTTCTTATAAGGGAAAACAAGAAAAGAATCATAGAAAAAAAAAAATATATATATAATATTATAAATCAAGGTAAATTTGGGGCCTGATAATTTGTTGGGAAGGGATGTCTTGTGCATTGTGGAATGTTTACCAGCATCCCTGAGATGCAAGTAGAATTTCCCCAGTTGCAACAAACAAAATTGTTTCCAGACTTTGCCAAATGTTCCCTGGTAGGGTAGAGGAGGGGATGCAAAATCACTCCTGGTTGAGAACAATTGTTTTAATAAAACATTTCATTATTTTTCTGTTTTTAAAATAAATAACATTCATGAGCAAAAAAAAAATGAGAAAAAATCTTTACCCTTGACCTAATGTTCTCTTTATAAATTTATCCAAAAAAATCGTTGAAATCAGCAATGTTCTGGTTCTATCAGACAAGGGAGTAAAGCATTAATGTGTGATGATCTCTTGGGTTGTCAGCAAACCCCACGATTCCTCTGAGTTCTTGCAAAATGGGGAAAAGAAATCAGTGTGTGTTATATAAGAATATCTCCTACTGACAGTGCAAAGTATTTTTATCCTGGTGGAAGTTGCCTCTGGGCTCTGAAACCTTCTGTCAGGAAGTAAAGAAAACTAATCGCAGTGACATACCTTTTCAGGCCACCTGCCCGTCACCAAATTCTATATGTAGGGGGAAACGCACACTTTCTTTAAAAGCTATTTCAATGGAACTCAAATCCCATAGGAATTCATTTTAGGGCTCCGGAAACTTTTGCCTAGTGTAGAAACTTTAATTTAGAAAATGTTAAAATTTCAAGACACTGTTAAGAAGTCCTCTATAACCTGGTTTGACCCCTTATTGTATACTCAGGGTAACTAGAAACCAGAGAGAAGTTAAGTCACTTGCCAGTTCAACACACCTAATTAGTTGCACTGCATAGAATTAAGCCCAAGTCGGCATGAAGTTTCTCATCCTTCAGGCAAACTTTGTCTTTAAAGCATGTTTTCTATCCTTGCAATTGCATATCAACTGAAAAGAATTTATTTCTAGATGATGATGTTTTCAATAGTGTTTGAAACAGGATTTGGTCTTCAAATAGAATGCATAATTCAAACATGTAGTGAATAAACATTTTATTGGGTGCTCTGTGCCCAGTTCTGTGGCACACATGAGTTTGAAAGATTAGAATAAACATTTCTTTATTGTACTTGTTCTCCTATTGTCACAGTCCTACACAGTCTGCTATACACATAAGACATTCAGTCAATTCTGATTAGGAATTATATGTATATATAATTATAAATACAATATATACAATAAATATCAGCATATACTTTTTAAAGATGAAAGCAATAAGATCAAATAATTATTGCATCTGTATGATGAGGAAAATCCTTCAAGCTAGGCTCAATGGTACTTGAATCAAGAACTTCTAGATATACAAGCTGGGTTTAGAAAAAAGCAGAGGAACCAGACATCAAATTGCCAAAATTCTCTGGATCATAGAGAAAACAAGGGACTTCCAGAAAAACATCTAATTCGGTTTCATTGACTACATGAAAACCTTTGATTCTATTGATCACAATAAACTGTGGAAAATTCTTAAAGAGATGGGAAAATCAGACCATCTTACCTGTCTTCTGAGAAACCCGTATGTGGATCAAGAAGCAACAGTTAGAACCTTACATAGGACAACTGACTGGTTCAAAATTTGGAAAGGAGTAAAACAAGGCTGTATATTGTCACCCTATTTATTTAACTTATATGCAGTGTGTGTGTGTGTGCATGCTCAGTTGATTTACTTGTGTCCAACTCTTTGCCACCCTATGGACTATAGCCCTCCAGACTCCTCTGTTCATGAAATTCTCCAGGCAAGAATACTAGGGTGGGTTGCTTTGCCCTCCTCCAGGGGATCTTCCTGACCCAGAGATCAAACCTGCTTCTCCTGCATCTCCTGCATCTCCATGGTAGGCAGATTCTTTATCCACAGAGCCACCTGAGAAGCCCTATATGCAGAGAACATCATGTGAAATGCCGGGCTGGATGAGTTACAAGCTGGAATCAAGACTGCTGGGAGAAATACCAACAACCTCAGATATGCAGATGATACCACTCTAATGGCAGAAAGCAAAGAGGAACTGAAGAACCTCTTGATGAAGGTGAAGGAGGAGAGTGAAAAGCTGACTTAAAGCTCAACATTCAAAACATTAAGATCATGGCATCTGGTCCCATCACTTCATGGCAAATAGATGGAGAAAAAAGCAGAAGCAATGACAGATTTTCTCTTCTTGGTCACCAAAATCACTGCAGATGGTGACTGCAGCTGTCAAATTAGAAGATGCTTGCTTTTTGAAAGGAGAGCTATGCCAAACCTAGATAGAAAATTAAAAAGCAAAGACATAACTTTGCTGACAAAGGTCTGTAAAGTCAAAGCTATGGTTTTTCCAGTATGTGAAAGTTGGACCATAAAGAAGGCTGAACCCTGGAGAATTTGTGCTTTCAAATTGTGGTGTTGGAGAAGACTTCTTGAGAGTCCTTTGGACTGCAAGGAGATCAAACCAGTCAATTCCAGGGGAAATCAACCCTGAATACTCATTAAGAGGGCTGATGCTGAAGATGAAGCTTGACTACATTGGCCACCCGATGCAGCAAAAGGAGAAGAGGGCAGCAGAGGATTATATGGTTGGGTGGCATCACTGATTCAATGGACATGAACTTGGGCAAATTCCATGAGATGGTGAGGGACAGGGAGGCTATGGGGTCACAATGAGTCAGACATGACTTAGTGACTTAACAACATTATGAAAATACTATGATATATATATATATATATATATATATATATATATAAAATTGTGTCCCAGGTAGATAGTCTGTTATTCTAATCAGAACACAAAAATTAATTTTTAAGGCAGGGAAAATAATTGAATTTGAGAAAGGAAACAGTAAAAATAGAGTCAGAAACATCATATGTTGAGTTTTGTAGAAGCAGAGCCTGAGTTGGGTATGCATGAACAAGTGACCTGTTGAGGGAGATCTCCTAGAAGAAATCTGTAAAGGAGAGGTAAGGTGAGACCAGGGCGTGGCTTGCAAATAAGTAAAGGTATGGTTTTAGTTGGAGTCTAACTTTAGCCTCATCCCAGGACATCTCCAGTGTATAAATTATGTCATAGAGCTAATGTCACCTGTGACAAGAATCCTGGCCTTTTTTTATCCCATATCTATCAATCAGGTCTTGGCTTCAGGTAATTCTTGGAGAAAATATAACTTCTTAGATTTCTTCAGGTAAGCAGACTTCTACTGGCCAAGGAAAGTAAGTCAGTGATTCATTGGCAGCCAACACTTACAGCATCTAGGGAACAGAATCACCTGCCAAGTAATAGTAATCTAGGTTTCATGCCAATAGCACCTACTACATATAAAAGCAGGCTTCCCAGTGCTATTAATTGAGTTAAAAGTAACTCTGGCTCTCCAAAATAATTTAAGTTCCTGGAGACCAGGAGACTTCTCTGTCTTGTTCTTTGTTTTATCTTCAATACTTAGAAAAATAAGATATACTCAGTAATATGTGTTGAATGAATGGAGAAATTTCTGACAAATATGCCACCTTCCAGGTGGTGCTGGTGGTAAAGAACCTGCCTGCTAATGCAGGAGACATAAGAGATGCGTGTTCAATCCCTGTGTCAGGAAGATCCCCTGGAGGAGGGCATGGCAACCAACTCCAGTATTCTTGCCTGGAGAATCCCATGGACAGAGGAGCCTGGCAGACTACAGCCCAAGGGGTCACTAAGATTCAGACACTGCTGAAGCCACTTAGCCTGCACTCAGGCACCGTCTTTTGGTGCATGCTTCCCTTGATTTTTCTATTGCCTTTAATGCCCTCCTGTCTCCTTTCAATCTTAATTATGTTCTCCAAAGTATATTTGATCATCAAAATTGATCTATGAAACATTCTTTGAACATTCTAGCCCACAGGAAGCTGTGTGTGTGTGTGTGTGTGAGAGAGAGAGAGAGAGAGAGAGAGAGAGAGAGAGATAGTATGTATGACTAGTCATGAATTCTGTAACTAAGCATGTCTTTACAACATCCAACTAATCCCTGTCTTCTGAACTATCTCCATAATTATGTACATATTTTCCAGTTTAGCAATCAATACCTAGTTCACCATCATCCACACTTAATAACAACAATAATAGTAATAATAAATCATATTTATTGAGTGCTTACTAAGTTCCAAGCACTATCCTCAGCACATTACATGCCTGACTCATTTGATTTTATAATAGTCTCATAATGCAGCACTTTAATTATCTTTATTTTCTGGATGAAGTAACTTGTCCAAAGCTACACATCTAGTTTGAGGAAAACTGGGATTTAAAAGCAATAAGCTGATGCTACAGCCTTGTCTTAGCCTCAAAGCTATAGTATCTTACCTCCAAAAACATTTAAACAGCTTGCTAACAAAGCTTCTTCAGTCCACTCCACGCAGAGCAGCCAGGATGATCTTTACTCTGGTGATGTCACTCCTCTGTTGAAAACTCATCAGTAACTCTCCATTAATCTCGGACCCTTTAATATGGCTTTATAAAAGCACTCCAATTCACTTCCTGAGTACCTCTCCATTTTTATCCCTTATCTTCCCTCACTTCCCCAGATATTTGAGGTCCTTCAGATTCTTAAAGGCACTAGGGTAACTGTCCCTCCCTTCTGGGCCATAATGTGGGTTGGATGTGAGAAGGTTCTTTTCTACTATTCTCCTTAATTGAGTATATATCCTCCAGTAAATAGTTCTTGACCTCCAAAACCTTCCTGCACTTTGAGACCAGTGGCTAAGTTTATTCACTGTTTTACCAGCACAGACTAGAAGAGAACTTGGAATATAGTTGCCAGTAACTGATGTTTGCCTTCAGGTGGGGAAAAAAATAATGAATAATCCAATGATGTAAAAACAGTCTCTCCTCCGTACCCTCACTGTGAGCTTGGAGGACAGTGCCTATGATCACTACAACTCTCTATCCTTCATCATACCTAGGACATGTCCACTACATAGTAGATTTTTCCAAACTATTTATTAATTTTTACTGTTATTTTTTGCCGGGAGCCGGCATATTGCATATTGAGTGCATATTGAATATTGAGTGCAGCACTTTCCACAGCATCATCTTTCAGGATCTGGAATAGCTCAACTGGAATTCTATCACTGCCGGGAGCCAGCGTGAGGCACTCCGCCCATGACAAAGGTCATGAGGAAGGAGGCTCGGCATACGCAAAGGCGGGATCGAGCCTCAGGAGTCCCCCTGGAAATTCTCGAGCATCTACCCCCAAAACCAGAGTCTGCCTACTTTCTGCTTTGTGCTTTCACCTACACCTCTGACTTTACGGGGGGCTGTCTCCCACTACCTCTCTTTGAAAAAAGAGTTAGCTTACAGCTCCAGTTAATAATTCCTGGGTGTGACAGTGTTTCAACCTACAAACTCCTTTGGAAATCCTCTAGCCTGCCTGAATGGGTTTTTCCGGCCACATGTGATTGTTCAGAGCCTCCCAACTGTGAGAGGCAGGAGATGTTCTAAACTGCCTAAACACAGATTCCTTTGAGTAGTTAAAAGATTGATTAGAAATTGTATTGGTGAAGGGTTTTTCACTTGTTGGGCCAATGTTTGCTGCTAAGTCTCCATACTCCTTACCTACTGTGTCCTTGGCAGTGTATTGATTGATATAATGGGTGTATAGAAATGTAAAATGCAGCTTTGTCCAATGCTTTTATGGAGGCTGGTGCCTGACTTTGGAATAATCACCTTTAGAGAAAAATAAGTTTCTTAAAATGTTAACAGGCCTCCGGGCCAGAAGATGATGTCAATCACCTGAACTTTTGCATATGATAAGTTTGAAAGCCTGGCTTAGATTAGAACCAGGAACTGCTGTCCTTGCATGACTCCACCCCTTCCCCCATTATCCTCTATGCATAACTTAAGGTATAAAAACTACTTTGGAAAATAAAGTGTGGGCCTTGTTCACTGAAACTTGGTCTCCCCATGTCACTCTCTCTCCCAAATTCCAGCCGAGTGTCCATCTGGAGCGCGGATGTCCTCTGCGACCATTTATTTGCCTGGGCTTCTAAGACCCACTCGAGAAGGTGTCTAAGGTGGGGCACCTTCCGCTATTCGAGAGGGCGCCTGCGGCCTCCGTGGTCAGAGCTAACCTGGTGTCACGGGTTATATTGATTTTCCGCGTAAACCAAGCCACTCAGCTTCTTTTCTCCACTGAATTTTCCTACTGAGCTATCCTTATATCAGCCGCTTTTCTCCACTGAATTTCCTCACTGAGTTATCCTTATTCTATTACTCTTTGTATCCTTAATTAAAGTGTAATTAAGCAGTTATTCCCTGACCCTCGCCTAGCCGTCTCTCCTTCGAATACCCTGGATCAGCCGGGGCTGGTCCCCGGCAATTTTTACCTTGCTTTTGGCTGCAATCTTCACATTTTTCAACTGGGAAAGCTCATGTTTGATTGTGTTGTGCATATGTACTCAGTTCCTCGGGTGTGTCTGACTCTGTGACCCCATGAACTGTAGCCCACCAGACTCCTCTGTCCATGGGATTCTCCAAGCAAGAATACTGGAGTAGGTTGCCATTTTCTCCTCCAGGGATCTTCCTGATCCAAGGATCAAACCCGTGTCTCCTGCATTGGCAGGGGCATTCTTTACCATTGAGCCACCTAGAAAACCCAATGTTTGATTAATAGCTCCTAATTCAATCCAAAATATAAAATTATGGAGTGAGGTTGGGTTGAAGTTATCCCTGTAGGGGTCTGTTTAATGAAAAACTTCTCACTATGGTTTATCTTTTGAATTCTTGAACCCTTATAGCTTTGGAGAACTCATTACTTCCTAGGGAAAGATTCTGTCATTTGAGAGTCATGAGTTTTAACGTATTGTTTCTCATGTTGAATCAATATTTTTTTTCTCCTGTCATATGAGGCTTGTTGGATAGGAAACTAAGAATGCTGTTAGTAATTCAGTGGAGGACAAGATGGCATTTCCCCTTTTTTCATTCTTGCCAGTCTGTGCTCTCCTCCCTGGATTTTAACTGAGGGACCCATTGAAAGACCCTGAACCAGGGAGTGGGTTGGGGGCATGGAGAGAGTCTTACTGCCTGGATTGAATTTGTCCCTCAGGGCAATCATTGCTCTGTGTTCTTGGCTTTAGCCCAACCTGCCTACGTGACAGTCCATCTCCCTGACTCAGCCTTCTGTGTCCAGACAAATGATTCACTCCTGGTGCATTTTTCTGCTCTTACTAAATAGGCCCTCTAACCATCACTGTATCTTTCAATTCTAGCTAACAGCTTGGACAGCAGTTTTTTGTTTTGTTTTGTTTTGTTTTTAAGTTACTAAACAAGCTAACTTTGCCAGAGAAATCATGCAGAATTCTCTGCAAACACTTCCCAAATCATTCAGGTTCACAGGACTTGCTGCCTTCTCTAAACTCAGGGCAAAATCCCTTCCACAGAGTGTGTTCATTTATCCACTGACAAATTGTTTACTAGTCTCTGCCATTTCTCAAATCTTAACTAATATTGATTAAGCACTGACAACAACCCAAACATTTGTTAAATGCTTTACATAAATGATCTCATCTGATTTTCTCCAAACCCCTTAGACATTGGTACTATTGATATCCTCATTTTACAGAGGAGAAAACTGAGGTACAAAGAACTTAAATGTCTTGCCCAAAAGCACTTGGCAAGTAAGTGGAAGAGAAGGATTTGACCCCAGAAATACGACTTCAGGGTCAAAGCAATGTCTTAAATCTACACCCCTATGCTCTAGTGGAATGGATGCTATAGGTTGGTATCCACATTTATTTTGTGATCTTGACTATATCACTTCAACTGTAGGGGCCTCATTTTCTTCATGTGAGAAAGACATGGCTGGGTTGAATGTTTCTCAAGTAATCACGTATAACAACTATACGTAATCATATTAGGTAGGAAGAGCAAGAGATAGTATAGGAACAAACGACTGCCTACAATGGAGGATGTGAAAGACTCAAAAGGCACATTTGCGGTGCTAGCTGCAGCCTTTTTACCCTTCTGCAGTTCGAACGCCAAGAAATACCTCCGAAAACTGATTCTCACCTTTGTGTCAGTATATCTACCTCAGCAGGGACATTTATTTCAGCTCTTAAGCCCTCCCTCCTCTGGATTTAGAAATAAAGTGAGCACACTTCAAATACTTAAATGTGTTTGGGAAGCATGAGAAAAAAAGAAAAGAAAGAAGCCATGACTTGCTAGTGTGTGTGTTGTCATGACAAAAGACAGCTCCAAATACTGTTGCTGGGGTTGTCAACCCTGCATCCATTTCACACTTCTAAAGATGCGATGTTGGAACTCCAGCAGTCCTCTTGGTCCACAAGGATGTGGACTCACTCTGCAACAAACCAGGCATGGCAGAGCATGAGCTGCAGAAAGCAGATCCCTGATGACTTCCTGGCCCTTGCACACCAGTCCTGAACAGCCTGCCTTCTGGCTATTTTCACTGTCGTTGCTCTTGTTAGTCCCACCACATGGCATGAAGGATCTTAGTTCCCCAACCTGCAGTGGAAGTGCCAAGTCGTAACCACTGGACTGCCAGGGAAATCCCCTTCTACATTTTATACTGAGAGGATATATTTTTAATCTGTTTAAACCAGTAAGCCACTGCTTAGTGGATTTAAGTTTCATTTAAGTTGCTAAATTTCATAAAGAAATGCATGCAAAGCAAAGTTAAACTCAATTTTGAGTTTCCTAATAGGAAAAGGAGTACGTCAAGGCTGTATATTGTCACCATGCTTATTTAACTTATACACAGAATACATCATGAGAAACACTGGGCTGGAAGAAGCACAAGCTGGAATCAAGATTGCCGGGAGAAATATCAATAATCTCAGATATGCAGATGACACCACCCTTATGGCAGAAAGTGAAGAGGAACTAAAAAGCCTCTTGATGAAGGTGAAAGTGGAGAGTGAAAAAGTGGGCTTAAAACTCAACATTCAGAAAACGAAGATCATGGCATCCAGTCCCATCACTTCATGGGAAAACAGTGGAAACAGGATCAGACTTTATTTTTGGGGGCTCCAAAATCACTGCAGATAGTGACTGCAGCCATGAAATTAAAAGACGCTTACTCCTTCAAAGGAAAGTTATGACCAACCTAGATAGCATATTGAAAAGCAGAGACATTACTTTGCCAACAAAGATCCGTCTAGTCAAGGCTATGGTTTTTCCAGTGGTCATGTATGGATGTGAGAGTTGGACTGTGAAGAAGGCTGAGCGCCGAAGAATTGATGCTTTTGAACTGTGGTGTTGGAGAAGACTCTTGAGAGTTCCTTGGACTGCAAGAAGATCCACCCAGTCCATTCTGAAGGAGATCAGCCCTGGGATTTCTTTGGAAGCTGAAACTCCAGTACTTTGGCCACCTCATGTGAAGAATTGACTCATTGGAAAAGACTCTGATGCTGGGAGGGATTGGGGGCAAGAGGAGAAGGGGACGACAGAGGATGAGATGGCTGGATGGCATCACTGACTCGATGGACGTGAGTATGAGTGAACTCCAGGAATTGGTGTTGGACAGGGAGGCCTGGCGTGCTGCGATTCATGGGGTCTCAAAGAGTTGGACACGACTGAGTGACTGAACTGAATAGCCCAAGTAAAGAAGGAACTATATGAATGTCAGAGAGTGAATCCTGGATTAAATAAACCTTATTCAAATGAAGACATTTTCTTTTTTAGATGAAATATATTAACTGGGAATTTCATGAGAGACACAAAAGAAGATGCCAATAATCAATGATGCCCAACCGTGTCATCCTCTGTCTCCATCACTTGAGACTTTCACACTTATACAAGAATTGCATACTGGCTCACACAGGAAAATAAATTGTTTTAAAAAATGTTATCCCTAAGATCTCTTCTAATCTTCCCTTTAGTTGAGCTATGATATGTCTCAGGGGCCAGCATTTGCCTCTGTCTGACAGAGGGGCCACAGACCATTGTTCTCTTTGGTGCTCTCCATCAGTTATTCTTGCAACTAGAAAGCATGTCCTTAAGGGAAAAGTAGATATACATTGAGAAGGAAGATCAGGACAGAATCTCCAACAGGGATGATGAGTCAGAGATTGTGACTCCAGCCACAGAGTGTTCAAAGTCTGAGCTGTCCTTCAGAAATAGAAACGTTTTTTAGAAGTAAAGAAGAAAATTAGTGTATTTCTGATAATCACCAAATGACTTATTTTTATTTATCCAAGAGGCCTCGCTTTTCTCAGCAGGAAGAAAATGTTATGTACTCCTATAAGTATATGATTATAGAATTCTACAACTATATAGCTGTGAGAATACTTACAAATTGTCTGAATCATACCCTACACTGAAAAGTCCAGAAATTGAGGCTTGTAAAGGAGAAAAACCAGGTTCTAGGAAATACATAAATTCCACAGACAGTCACCATTAGGAGTCAGTTCTCTTGAATTCTAACTTTGAAAGGGCAGGCATGAAAAGGTTCTACATTAATCAGTTCCTTTGAGTATCATGCTCCCAATATTAAAAAAAAATTAAAGTTTAAAGGATAAAAGGGATATAAAATATGAGGTTTCTTAGAAGATCTGTTGATTATTTCCAGAAAAAGCTTAAAAAAAAAAAAAAAGCAATTTTAACATTCCCAGGTAACTGATGAATGAGTTAGATTAAGCTTGGCATTGATTAATCTTTTTGACTGGAGCCAAGGTCACTTTCTATAGACTTTTTGCCGTCCATTACTATACCCATTGTAAAATGTTTATCCAACTATTTCTCAACCAGCCCCCTACATTAACCCTATGGATTAGACTTTGATGTGCATTGTATTGAAAGTCTTCTAGAAGTCCAAGTGAATTATATGTCTGGTGACTGTCACCTCCTTTGAAAAATTAATCAACTTCATTAAGCATGAGCTACCTCTGGGTATCTGTTTCTCGAGGTCTCTACAAACTTAAAGACAGAAGGAGAACATGCAAGCAGACAGCTACTGTGAAAAGATCTCTGGCCAAAGAATCCAAATTCCTGTGTTTTAGTTTCAGTTCAGTCCTAGGCAAGGTTGTGACCATGAGTTATCCGCTGGTAACCTCTGTGAGGCCAAATAATAGAATGTAGTGATTAAAGGTGCATGTTTGGAAATTATAGAGAACATGAAGCATCTAATAGATGTGAGACTTTGAGCCAGCTATTTAATTTGCCAAAAATATCAGAATTTTCATTAATAACATGGGGATTCAGTTCAGTTCAGTTCAGTTGCTCAGTCATGTCCTACTCTTTGCAACCCCATGAACCAAAGAATACCAGGCCTCCCTGTCCATCACCAACTCCTGGAGTCCACCCAAACTCATGTCCATTGAGTTGGTGATGCTATCCAACCATCTCATCCTCTGTCGTCCCCTTCTCCTCCTGCCCTCAATCTTTCCCAGCATCAGGGTCTTTTCCAATGAGTCATCTCTTCGCATCAGGTGGCCAAAGTATTGGAGTTTCAGCTTCAACATCAGTCCTTCCAATGAACACCCAGGACTGATCTCCTTTAGGATGGACTGGTTGGATCTCCTTGCAGTCCAAGGGACTCTCAAGAGTCTTCTCCAACACCACAGTTCAAAAGCATCAATTCTTCAGCACTCAGCTTTCTTTATAGTCCAATTCTCATATCCATACATGATCACTGGAAAAACCATGACGGATCTTTGTTGGCAAAGTAATGTCTCTGCTTTTTAATATGCTGTCTAGGTTGAGCGACTTCACTTTAACTTTTCACTTTCATGCTTTGGAGAAGGAAATGGCAACCCACTCCAGTGTTCTTGCCTGGAGAATCCCAGGGATGGGGGAGCCTGGTGGGTTGCTGTCTATGGGGCTGCACAGAGTCAGACATGACTGAAGTGACTTAGTAGCAGCAGCAACATCAGGTTGGTCATAACTTTCCTTCCAAGGAGTAAGCGTCTTTTAATTTCATGGCTGCAGTCACCATCTGCAGTGATTTTGGAGCCCAGAAAAATAAAGTCAGCCACTGTTTCCACTGTTTCTCTATCTATTTGCCATGAAGTGATGGGACTGGATGCCATGATCTTAGTTTTCTGAATGTTGAGACTTAAGCCAACTTTTTCACTCTCCTCTTTCACTTTCATCAAGAGGCTCTTTAGTTCTTCACTTTCTGCCATAAGGGTGGTGTCCTCTGCATATCTGAATTTACTGATATTTCTCCCAGCAATCTTGATTCCAGCTTGTGCTTCTTCCAGCCCAGCGTTTCTCATGTTGTACTCTGCATATAAGTTAAATAAGCAGGGTGACAATATACAGCCTTGATGTACTTACTCCTTTTCCTATTTGGAACCAGTCTGTTGTTCCATGTCCAGTTCTAACTGTTGCTTCCTGACCTGCATACAGATTTATCAAAAGGCAGATCAGGTGGTCTGGTATTCCCATCTCTTTCAGAATTTTCCACAGTTTATTGTGATCCATACAGTCAAAGGCTTTTGCATAGTCAATAAAGCAGAAGTAGATGTTTTTCTGGAAGTTTCTTGCTTTTTCAATGATCCAGCAGATGTTGGCAATTTGATCTCTGGTTCCTCTGCCTTTTGTAAAACCAGCTTGAACATCAGGAGGTTCATGGTTCACGTATTGCTGAAGCCTGGCTTGGAGAATAACATGGGGATTATAGTAACTTTATCTTTAACTTTACTACCTTTGTGTTAGTTGCTCAGTTGTGTCCAGCTCTTTGCAATCCCATGGACTGTAGCTCACCAGGTTCCTTTGTCCATAGGATAATCCAGGCAAGAATACTGGAGTGGGTTGCCATTTCATTTTCTAGGGGATCATCCTGACCCAGTGATCGAACCTGGGTCTCCCACATTGCAGGCAAGTTCCATACTGTCTCAGCCACCAGAAAAGCTCATATTACCTTTAGGACAAATTCTAAATTTTAGTGTGAAGAAACCCCTAAACTACTGTGATTTAAATTTTGTTTATCTATATCCATCTGTACCTTATTTCTTTAGTAGTTACTTTATGTATGAAATTGTGTCCTTCAAAAAGATATTGAATTCCTAACCCCAAGTACTTGACATCAAGTGACCTTATTTTGTGATAGTCTTTGCAGATGATCAAGCTTAAATTGTGGTGGTAGTGGTAAAGAACCCGCCTGCCAATGCAGGAGACATAAGAGATGTGGATTCGGTCCCTACCGTGGGAAGATCCCCTGGAGGAGGGCTTGGCAACCCACTCCCAGTATTCTTGCCTGGAGAATCCCATGGACAGAAGAGCCTGGCAGGGTACAGTCCATAGGGTTGCAAAGAGTCAAAAATCACTGGAGTGACTTAGCATGCACTCACGCAAGTTTAAATGAGGTCATTAGGGTGGACCCTAAACAATATGAGTGGTGTCTTATGAAAAATGGGGAAACTGGAGTACACAAAGGGACATTTGCAGGGGAAAGATTTTGTGAAATCACAGGGAGAATGCCACCGATGAGGCAAAAATGGCCTGATGATACCAGAATCTAGAAAGGTACAGAAGGATCCTTCCCTGACTTTGGTTTCTGACTTCTCACCTCCAGTTTGTGGAACTTTGTTGCGGCAGCCACAGGAAACCGATACACTGTACTAGAGATCACAGCGCACATAAGGGTTTTCTTTTACAGTCAGCATGCTACAATTATAACCAGCACTACATCTTAATATGAGGGAAATACAGAAAACTTGAAATAATACATCCATTTAACCCACTCCCAACCTTTATGAAATATTAATAATCTTATGTATATTATAATTAAATGCATTGAAACCACTCATTATGTTATAACTTTTTGCTTTGTATATACATATGTATTTTACATAAATTAAGAGAATGATAGTATTTTATAACTTCCAATAAGATAATCTTTGAACACTATTTCCCCTGCTATTTCTTCTTTCTCAAGATTCAGATTTCCATCTGCTATGATTTCCTTTAAGCCTGAAGAATTTCCTTCAAGGTTCCTTGAAGTGCAGATTTACTGGTGTCAAATTATCTTAGCTTTATTCTCTATCTTAAAATTTTTTCTTTCACTTTTATTTTTGACAGTTTTATTGCATATAGAAATCTAGGCTTCAGGATTTTTTTTTCTTCTTTCAATATTTTAAAAATACCATTTCATTGTTTGTGATGAGAAGTTAGTGATCACTCAGCCTATTATTCCTCTATTATACCTTTTTCTTTTCTTTCTTTCTTTTCTTTTTTTTTTGCTGCTTTAATGATTTTCTATTTGTTTTTGCTTTTATTCATAATAACTATGTTGTGCTTAGGAATGGTTTCCTTTCTGTTTATCCTACTTGACATTCATTTGATTTCTTAAGTCTCTCTCTCTCTCTCTCTCTCTCTCCATATATATACACACACACACACACACACACACATATATATATATATATATATCTTCAATTAAATTGGAGGAAATTAAATTGCTATCTTTTCAGATATTTTTGTTGCCCTACTTCTATCCTCTTCTTATGGGACTCCAATTATATGTATGTTGGACCATTAGAGGTTCCCCAAGAGGACTCAGAGACTCTATTTTCTTATTTTTTTTTTTCACATTAGATAACTTCCATTAATGTATTTCGTTGGCTCCTTTGGCTATCTCAAATCTATTCTTTTCCCTAATCTTTTATAAATTGTATTTCATAGTTTGCCAGTTTTAGTTACACAATTTCCATTTGGAAGTTTTTATGGTATCTACTGGAGAAGGAAATGGCAGCCCATTCCAGTGTTCTTGCCTGGAGAATCCCGGGGACGGGGGAGCCTGGTGGGCTGCCGTCTATGGGGTCACATGGAGTCAGACACAATTGAAGCAACTTAGCAGCAGCATGGTATCTACAGTATTTGTCTGTTGAAACATCATATTTTTTTTCATTATAAAAGTATTTTCCCTTATGCCCTTGCTGCTGCTAAGTCGCTTCAGTCGTGTCCGACTCCCTGCGACCCCAGAGACGGCAGCCCACCAGGCTTCCCCGTCCCTGGGACTCTCCAGGCAAGAACACTGGAGTGGGTTGCCATTTCCTTCTCCAATGCATGAAAGTGAAAAGTGAAAGTGAAGTCGCTCAGTCGTGTTTGATTCTTTGCGACCCCATGGACTTCAGCCCACCAGGCTCTTCCGTCCATGGGATTTTCCAGACAAGAGTACTGGAGTGGGGTGCCATTGCCTTCTCTTATGCCCTTAAGAAGTATTATATTAGCTGTCAAGTCTCGTCTCCATTAATTGCCTTTTGTTTAATATGAGTTAAATTTTCCTGTTTCTTTGTGTGACTGGTAATTTATATTGGATCCTGAACATTCTCCATAATATTCTGTAAAGACTCTGGATTATCCTTCTGTTGTTTGTAAGGTATTGGTTTTTGTTACCAGCATTCTTGGGTTTAGCTAGCCTTTGATTTGTCTGAACTCAAGCTCCAGATGCTAAAGTGAAAGTGTTAGTCACTGAGTTGTGTTTGACTTTTTGTGACTCCATGCACTGTAGCCTGCCATGCTTCTCTGTCCATAGAATTCTCTAGGCAAAATTACTGAAGTGGGTAACCATTCCCTTCTCCAGGGAATTGTCTTGACCCAGCCATTGAATTTAGGTCTCCTGCATTGCAGGCAGATTCCTTAACATCTGAGCCACCAGGGAAGCCCCTCAGATTCTAAACTTTCAGTTTATAGTTTTTATCTTTAACTGGACTGCTTGAATTCATCTTAACACATTTAAAGTTTAGAGGTTGAGTAACTATTTTGTAAGATTTCCTACACAGAATCTGTAGCTCTCCCTTCCTAGTTCTTTTCTCCCTGGAGCTTCTTCTCTCTACACTTTTCAGGTATATGGTTGCTCCAAACTCTGCTTCTTCAAGAAGCTAGCAGAGCTGCGGGTTTCTATGCAAGTCTCAGCCTCCTTAAGGGGTGACATCTGAAAAGAGTCTCTAAGCTAAAAGCCATAACAACAGCAAACTCACATAATCACTTGTCATTACTTTCTCTCAAGATATGACACCCTTCTAATCTTATCTGCTTTGTTCCACTCAGCAGTGTCTGCATGCAGTTGAACTGTATAATTTTTCTTGAGTCTACAGCATCATCAGTGGGAGTGTTGGTCTAACTCCTATCTTCTCCCAGTGGTTTAAATCAAAGTTTATTTCTCTCTGACCTAACAGTCCAGAGATCAAGAGGCTGTTTTTCCCTGTGAGGTTATTCAGGATCTAGACTAGTTTATTGAGTTTGCTTTTCTCAAAATATAAATTTAATCTCTGAATCCAATAATCAAATTTTTTCAATTCTCAACCAGAATAAAGATAGGAGGAATCAAGGCAAACAACTTCATTTTTAAGGAGGTGAATTAGAGATTGCACCAGTCACTTCCAATGGCATCCCATTAGTCTGAACTTTTCCACAGGATGATATCTAGTTATAAATGAGTTTGCAGAACAAATTTTTTTGAAGGACAGTCATATACTCAGCCAAACCATGACAAGGAGAGAAAATCTACTATTAACAATAAGAAAATCAAATGTATTCTCAGAGAATATTTGTATTCTAGGCCACAATCTCATCCTCTAGACACTTAGGTATCTGTGTATACTCTATGGGAGAAATTATGTAGGCTCAAAGACCATGATCACTTTACATTCTATTTTGGTGGCTTCTGAAAGTCTAGAAACCTATTAACAAGTACATAATATCTACCATACCCTGTTCCTACTCCCTCTCATATCCAATATACAATAAAGGAGTAGGAATAGGGTACTAGTCCTAGAATTAAAGCCAAAAAAAAAACAAAAACCTCAATTATGAAAATGTATAAAAATTGTAAAACATACAGGAGTCATTATTGTGTAATGCTAATGAAATAATAATTGTCAGAATTGCAAATGTGCTCTCCACTGGCAGTGAATTTCTTTTTTGGACCCTGGTTTTTCACTGTGAGAAACATTAACTTGTCCAGTATCTCCCATAGCCCATGGCTTTACCTTCTGGATAATTCTTCTTTTCTGATATCCCTTGTTGTCCTACAGGAAAATGAAACTGGAGAACATGTCCTTGGATAACTGATATTATCAGTTGCTGTTGATAACAACTGATACAGTCTTGTTGCCCCTTTCTTCATCTACAAACAAGTTTAAAAACTCAGGATTTGATTTAGGTATAGAACAATTACAGTTTATCCTTGAACAGCACAAAATTAGGTGCACTGATCCCCTGCACAGTGGAAAATCCACATATAACCTGACCATACACCGTCTGTATCCACAGTTCCATATCTGCAAATTCAACCAACTGCAGATCATGAAATACTGTAGTATGCATTTATTAAAAAAAAATAATCCATTTGTAAGTGAACTCACAGAGTTCAAATCCCTGTTGTTCAAAGTCAACTGTTATCTTTTGCATGCCATCCTTTGATTTCTTTGGTAATAAAATACAGATAATGGCAGGGAAGACCCAGCAACTATAAAATAGATATCTAATCTGTATTTTCCTGTGAGTTACAAGTTTATATTTTCACAACCAAGCTGTCTGTATGTTCATATTTCTTAATCCTGTGTATGATCTTCCATTATTTACTCAATTTTATGATTATGTTATACCTATCTTCCTTAATTTAATATACTCCTATCTTGAATTCACTGGAACAGGTGAGTGTACAGCAATGTACTGGCATCACTTTTAATCTGATTTTTGCTAATAGAAATGTTCTTCTTATCTTAAGTTATCTAGGATACAGATACAGTTCACTTTTCTGGCATCAAGGTCTCCAAGTTTTCAGATTGTCAATTTAGATTGCAGATCGTAGATGATATAGGTGGACCTTATTCAGTCACTTAAAAGGTCTTAAGAAAAAATCCACCTATGGACAGTAGGTTCAACTCATTCACAAGGGTTCCAGCCCACCCTTCCTGATAACTTTGACCTTCCTAATGGCCTCCCTAAAGACTTTTGACTTTCCTAATGAATCCCACAATTGTGTAAGCTAACTGCTTGCAGTGAATATCTTATTGTATTATTTTGAACAAGCTTTCTTTCTCTAGTTGAATCATGACTAGCATACCTCCAAGATTATAAACAAGGCAAGGCAATAATAAATTAACAAAAATTTTAAAAGTCTAATATAATAGAGAGACAAAGTATGCTCATGAGTTGAAAAAAGTGAAAAAAATATCTTTAAGATCTTTTTGAAATTAGGATTTCATATAGAGTCAGTATAAACTTAATGTAAACTGCACCCATATTTTGTGTAGAAATTGACAAATTGAATCTACTCTTGTATAGATAAGCAATAGATGTAGTATAGTTATTTTTTTAATAACTGGTAGACTTTCAGTATGTGATTTTTAGATTTATATGGTTTTGATACTTAAACATTCAGTTCAGTTCAGTCACTCAGTTGCATCCGACTCTTTGCGATCCCATGAATTGCAGCACGCCAGGCCTCCCTGTCCATCACCAACACCCGGAGTTCACTCAGACTCACATCCATCGAGTCAGTGATACCATCCAGCCCTCTCATCCTCTGTCATCCCCTTCTCCTCCTGCCCCCAATCCCTCCCAGCATCAGAATCTTTTCCAATGAGTCAACTCTTCGCATGAGGTGGCCAAAGTACTGGAGTTTCAGCTTCAGCATCATTCCTTCTAAAGAAATCCCAGGGCTGATCTCCTTCAGAATGGACTGGTTAGATCTCCTTGCAGTCCAAGGGACTCTCAAGAGTCTTCTCCAACACCACAGTTCAAAAGCATCAATTCTTCAGTGTTCAGCCTTCTTCACAGTCCAACTCTCACATCCATACATGACCACAGGAAAAACCATAGCCTTGACTAAATGGACCTTTGTTGACAAAGTAATGTCTCTGCTTTTGAATATGCTATCTAGGTTGGTCATAACTTTCCTTCCAAGGAGTAAGCGTCTTTTAATTTCATGGCTGCAGTCACCATCTGCAGTGATTTTGGAGCCCCCAAAAATAAAGTCTGACACTGTTTCCACTGTTTCCCCATCTATTTCCCATGAAGTGATGGGACCAGATGCCATGATATTCGTTTTCTGAATGTTGAGCTTTAAGCCAACTTTTTCACTCTCCACTTTCACTTTCATCAAGAGGCTTTTGAGTTCCTCTTCACTTTCTGCCATAAGGGTGGTGTCATCTGCATATCTGAGGTTATTGATATTTCTCCCAGCAATCTTGATTCCAGCTTGTGTTTCTTCCAGGCCAGCGTTTCTCATGATGTACTCTGCATAGATGTTAAATAAGCAGGGTGACAATATACAGCCTTGATGAACTCCTTTTCCTATTTGGAGCCAGTCTGTTGTTCCATGTCCAGTTCTAACTGTTGCTTCCTGACCTGCATACAAATTTCTCAAGAGGCAGGTCAGGTGGTCTGGTATTCCCATCACTTTCAGAATTTTCCACAGTTTATTGTGATCCACACAGTCAAAGGCTTTGGCATAGTCAATAAAGCAGAAATAGGTGTTTTTCTGGAACTCTCTTGCTTTTTCCATGATCCAGAGAATGATCTCTGGTTCCTCTGCCTTTTCTAAAACCAGCTTGAACATCAGAAAGTTCATGGTTCACATATTGCTGAAGCCTGGCTTGGAGAATTTTGAGCATTACTTTAGTAGCATGTGATATGAGTGCAATTGTGCAGTAGTTGGAGCATTCTTTGGCATTGCCTTTCTTTGGGATTGGAAAGAAAACTGACCTTTTCCAGTCCTGTGGCCACTGCTGAGTTTTCCAAATTTGCTGGCATATTGAGTGCAGCACTTTCACAGCATCATCTTTCAGGATTTGAAATAGCTCAACTGGGATTCCATCACCTCCACTAGCTTTGTTCATAGTGATGCTTTCTAAGACCCACTTGACTTCACATTCCAGGATGTCTGGCTCTAAATGAGTGATTATCTGGGTCGTGAAGATCTTTTTTGTATAGTTCTTCTGTGTATTCTTGCCACCTCTTCTTGATATCTTCTGCTTCTGTTAGGTCCATACCATTTCTGTCCTTTATCGAGCCCATCTTTGCATGAAATGTTCCCTTGGTATCTCTAATTTTCTTGAAGAGATCTCTAGTCTTTCCCATTCTGTTGTTTTCCTCTATCTCTTTGCATTGATCTCTGAGGAAGGCTTTCTTATCTCTTCTTGCTATTCTTTGGAACTCTGCATTCAGATGCTTATATCTTTCCTTTTCTCCTTTGCTTTTCTCTTCTCTTCTTTTCACAGCTATTTGTAAGGCCTCCCCAGACAGCCATTTTTCTTTTTTGCATTCCTTTTCCATGGGGATGGTCTTGATCCCTGTCTCCTGTACAATATCACGAACCACTTAAACATTAGCTATATTAATTAAGAAAGTGTGGTATTGGTGAAGGGATAGATATATAGGCCAAAGGAACATAATTACAAAGTCAAGGCAAAGAGGCAGAACTGCCCCTAGAGGAACCAGATAAGGACCTGAAAGACCCCATTGCTTTGCTCAACAGAAAGAGTTTTGTGAAAATAAGCTTTCTTTTTTTAAAATTAATTTTTATTGAACTGTTGTGCTTTACAATATTGTATTAGTTTCTGCTGTATGGCAAAGTGAATCATCTATATGTTTACAGAGTAAGATTTTTCTTGACTTCTACCCAGTGATCCTGATTGTGCTTAAGTCCAGCAGAAATACCCCCCATCTCTCAGCCAGAGATAGTATCACAGATATTGAACTTTGACATCTGTTGAGATTTCAACTTTTCCAAGTTAAAATTTCCAAATCCTCTCAGTTGCAAACTTTATTTTCTTGGGCTCCAGAATCACTGCAGATGGTGACTGCAGCCGTGAAATTAAAGACACTTACTTGCTCATTGGAAGAAAAGTGATGACAAACCTAAATAGCATATTAAAAAGCAGAGACATTGTTTTGGTGACTAAGGTCCATATTCTCAAAGCTATGGTTTTTCCAGTAATTCCTGTACAATATCACGAACCATGTGATGTGAGCGTTGGACCATAAAGAAGGCTGAGCACCAAAGAATCAATGCTTTTGAATTATAGTGCTGGAGAAGACTCTTGAGAGAGTCCCTTGGACAGCAAGGAGATCAAACCAGTCAATCCTAAAGAAAATCAACCCTGATTATTCATTGAAACGACTGATGCTGAAGCTGAAGCTCCAATACTTGGGCCACCTGATGTGGAGAGCTGACTCATTGGAAAAGACCCTGATGCTGGGAAAGATTGAGGGCAGGAGGAGAAGGGGATGATAGAGGATGAGATGGTTGGATGGCCTCACTGACTTAATGGACATGGGTTTGAGCAAACTCCAGGGCATAGTGAAGGACAGGGAAGGCTGACGTGCTGCAGCCCATGGGGTCACAGAGTCAGACACAACTTAGCGACTGAATGACAACAACAAATCCTCTCAGACATCTTTGAACTAATATCATATACCCTTCATATCTTACCAGACACTTTCCATCTAATCCAATCCTGCTCTGCAATAGATCTTCTGAACTGCTCCGTGTATAACCACATGGACAGTCTTCCTAACAAATGTGGTCCCATCCCTCTTCTCCAGCCTTTTCCAGCCTCTGAATGAGGTTGGGTCTACTTTCTTTGGGCTGTCTGCATCCTGCTTGCCACTTCAGTGTTAGTTTTGTCTTGAACCCGCCTGGCCCATACTAAGCGTACCGTGTTTGACCACACTGCATGTTCTGAAACTTACCTTGGGACTTTCTCTTCAATTTCCTCTTTCACATGTTGCTTCCTCTGCCTGGAGCACATATCCATACACTCCCACATCTCACTCACATCCAGATCATATACACACACAGTGTATTTACTTTATCTGGCTATTTCGTATTTATCTCTTCAAGTATCAACTTACTTTTAAACAACACTTATGTTATTTATGAGCAACATGTAGTATCCCGTGCACTATAATTTCTTACTTAACTGCCCATCTTTCCTAGTAGACTAATACGTTCAATGCAGGCACCATTCATGTCTTTCTTGTCAATCACTGTATTATTCAGAGACTTAATATAGCATTGGGTACAGGTTGGAGGAGGAAAGATGGGGATGAAGGAATGATAGAAGGGAGAAAATATTTTATTTAGAATTTTATGCTTTGTGCCAGACTATTGGGAAAAAATAATTCTGTGACCTGTGCATATGTGCTAAGTCACCTCAGTCACATCTGACTCTCTGCAACATTATGGACTGTAGTCCGCCAGGCTCTTCTGTCCCATGAGACCTTCCAGGAAAGAATACTGGAGTTGGTTGCCATGCCCTCCTCCAGGAGATTTTCCTGGCCCAGTGACTGAACCGGTGTTTCTTATGTCTCCTGAATTGGAAGGCAGATTCTTTACTACTAGCACTATCTTGAAAGCCCTCTGTGACTTTTAAATCACCCCATATGAATGTGAATGGATGACTGAAAACAGTGCCTATGTTAGCGCTGAAATAGCTTGCTTTCCTTTGGATATTGTTGTCTACACCCTTATAAATTCCCAGAGTGGGCCAGCTGCATCCTTTTTTATTTTGTATGCTTCTTTTCATTCTTTCTCATTTCTTGGCTTAAGCATCTGTAGCACTGGGCCAGCGCAATCTCATTAAGCCAATATTCCCTGGCAGGAGAAAAAATGTTGCTGCTGTTGTTTAGATGGTTTAAAATTAATAATTTGCATATTTTCATTATGCTAATGGAGACAGGCATGTTTAATAATATTTTTAATCCATTAAGCTCATAAGCATTTAAAATGATATAGTCCAAAACATAAGGAGGGCGGCCATGAGGTATGATGGTGAGCTGGGTTCACATCTGAGTTCCACCCCAGAGAGGGAGCTCTGGTCCAGTGACCTGACTTTGCTTAATCTCATGGTTCTAATCTCTGGATGGAGAAGATTATACTTAATACTAAGTATATAAAATAATTAAGAATAATAAAGGCATAAGACTTAAATCATAATATATAACCAATAGAGGAAGACATGATGATGATGTATCTATATATTAAGTTACTCTGCCTAAATCCAGAAAATACGCAACATATAATCAAATTAAACTAGTCAGTATTTGGTGAAATTATAGCAGATATCTTTGTGAAGTAACTAATTTTTCATGATTTTTTTATCCTTTCTACCATTCCTAGTTTTAGCCATCTATTAGAACCCAGTTCAAATCTGAGATTCCTGTAGATTCTTTTTTAATCACCTGATCCAAAAGATTTTTAATTTATTCTCTGATTTACTGTATAGCTTTGAGTCTGTCTCTCAGACTCAAACATTCTTCTACTGAGGATGGTAAAAGAATGTAAAAGACTTACTTTTTACAGTCTACAAATTCTGGATCACATGCATGATATTAGGAGCTTACAGTTGAAAATATTATTAAAATGTCAGATAGCTCTGCTTATTTGGAGAAAGGTCAGGTTTATTATTCTAATTTAATAAGTGAGGACAGCTGAGTTCCCACACAGTTAAGTCAGTTTTTCAAGGTGGTGAGAATGAAGGAGAGAAACATTATCTGGGGATCTGGTATGTGTGGGATGCTCTGCCAATTACACATACTTAACAATGAGACCCAGCATCTATTCAGAATTTTTAATGAAGTAGACATTGTTTTGCAGGAATTACATTTAGGAAACCATGTATAACTCTTAGGCCTTTAGGGAGGTACTATCATAAAAATTTTCCATGTGAGGAACTGGAGGCATAGAGACAGTAAATAACTTGCCCAGGGTCCTGCAGGTCAGTTGAGATCTAGACCTAGGTCTTCTTGCTGTAGAGCCTACATTTTAACATATAATTCTATACTACTTTATAGAAGTTTTCCTATTACAGACTAGAATGAAGTTACTGTAAATGAACAACATACTGAGAAACAGAAAAGTCAATAACTTTGTTCAAGATCGTCCTATTGCAAATTGTCAGAGTCTGGATATTGGCAGGGCCCTCAGTCATTGAGTGCTTGTTCTAACACACCGTGCTTTACTCTTCTACAAGCACTCTTTTTCACTTGAGTAGTGATGCTGATCTCTTCCAACTATGTTGCCTGCAAAGTTAGAAGATAACACTAGATTTATGCAATTGAATGTTCAGGGGCTTATTGATTTCCCTGATGACCAGGGAAATGCTAAACCAGACAGATAAACTCCTGCCCCTAGTACTTCCTCATTTGTATCCTTGAAGAACTCAGTGAGCTGTGCTGACACTCGGTTTCCTCAGCTCTCACAGTGGGGTAGCAGGGCTGACCTATCGTCTCAGGAAAACAGAGTATGTTCATGACCTTTGACAGAGTCTTGACCTAAGTTCAGGGGCTTGTTGGAGACGAAAATTCTCCTCTACCCTTCTAAGTTCCTCTGGCTAGACTAAGAATTAAATTGACATGAGACAGGTTAACAGGAGAAAATCAAATTACATTTATTTCATATACATGGGAACACCACATACATGACAGGTTCCAAGACAGGAAGATAAAATTAGGTACATATGCATTCCTCAGTTAAGGAATGTGACTGGGCCTGGGCTTCCAAGGACAGAAGGGTCATTCACAGGATAAGAAGATCAGATGTTGGGTCATTAGGTGTTTGCCCTCCAATTTAAATTCTTCTAAGTAGTAAAGGTGGAGAAGGCAATGGCACCCCACTCCAGTACTCTTGCCTGGAAAATCCCATGGACGGAGGAGCCTGGTGGGCCGCCGTCCGTGGGGTCGCTAAGAGTCGGACAAGACTCAGTGACTTCACTTTCACTTTTCACTTTCATGCATTGGAGAAGGAAATGGCAACCCACTCCAGTGTTCTTGCCTGGAGAATCCCAGGGACCGGGGAGCCTCATGGGCTGCCGTCTCTGGGGTCGCACAGAGTCGGACACAACTGAAGCAACTTAGCAGCAGCAGCAAGTAGTAAAGGGAGGGGCAGCAGTTTCTCGTGAGCCCATGGGGTCTCCATTGTCTTAAACTCAAAAGAAACCACATGCCAAAGTAGCACATGTTGGGAAGACCGGTTCTGAACGCCTGCAACTGAATAAGTGGCAGTTAGTGGAATAATATGGAGCTTCTCGGGTGGTGCTAGTGGTAAAGAACCCATCTGCCAATGCAGGAGACATAAGATGTGGGTTCAATCCCTGGATCAGGAAGATCCCCTGGAGGAGAGCATGATACCCACTCGAGTATTCGTACCTGAAGAATCCCATGGACAGAGGAGGCTGGCGGGCTACAGTCCATAGGGTCACAAAGAGCTGGACACGACTGAAGCGACTTAGCAGACACACACACAGCACTCAGTGGAATAACACACAGGTGTTCTGAGAATGGATGATCCACATCTGGTTTGAAAAGTCAGGAAAGGCTTCAACGTGATCTATTTCCTGAAAGAAGATTTCAGAGAGGCAGAGGAGAAATGGAAAGGGGCTTCCAAGAAGGAAACAGTATGAAATCAGTTTCTGACTATGTGCTTACGGGGCAGTTTACCACTGATTTACTTGCGGAAAACATAGTCAATACCTTTGAAAGTGAACACACTGCTTACAACACTGGAGTGAGGTGAAGCTATCCTGACTTTCAGACTTCACAATGTATCTTACAATGATGAAGAATTATAGTCAATTTGGAGGGGACTATTTGGGAGTGAGTTGATGTAGGACATGAACAAATATTTTTCCCCAATACACGGCTCTGCAATCCACTTGTGTGTGCATTTTTTTAGGTCCTAATGTCACTTTCTCAAAGTTGCTTGTGGTCACCCAGGTTCTGTTGTCAGATGACTTAGTTCCAGCTGAGTTCTTCTGCTTAAGCTGTTAAACAAATGAAAAGCAGAATTGTCACTTTTAAATAGAGCCCACACATAATCACATTTTGAAATGGTCCTCTTCTGGCTGAGGAGAAGTTGTGTGCATTATCATATTGAATTTTTAATAATATATTACACAAAATAGCTTCCAATTTGATTTGGGGGGATATATTTTCATGAATTATTGAATATCTGATTATTGGAGAAAGCTTTAGCCATTATGCACTGAAACTGTCATTCTCTCAGCTCTGTGATATATGAGCTTGGTTATCAATATTTAAAGTTACAGTGAGCTCAGTATGAAGCAGTTGAAAGCTGAGACATGGATTAATCAGCAGTTATGCAGGCAGAACTCCTCCCAAGCCCCCAGCAAAATGGAAAGGAAGATGCTCTGTAAGGATTTCCTAGCTAGTCTTCTTCAGGTGCATTTCAAGTTTCAGTTCATCTTACAGACATCCACTCAGTAACAAGGATGGAGTTAATTCAATATAAAGAAAACTTTTCACCAATGAAATAATATAGTAATATATAATAATCCCCTGAAGGGAGGGATGCTGCTTGCCTTGCTCACTGCTGCCTCCTAGGACTTTCTAAGTGTTTGGGGGTACAGAATGGGTGATCAATAAATAGTATATTGATGGACTGAATGAAGGAATAGATGAATGAAAATTTTGTAGTTGATAACCAATATGTATTTTGTGGGCTAGCTCAGGTAGTAAAGAATCTGCCTGCAATGCAGGAGACCCTGGTTTGATTCCTGGGTTGAGAAGGTCCCCTGGAAAAGGGATAGGCTACCCACTTCAGAATGCTTAGGCTGGCCTGGTGGCTCAGATGATAAAGAATCTGCCTGCAATGCAGGAGACCCTAGTTTGATTCCTGGGTTGAGAAGGTCCCCTAGAAAAGGGATAGGCTACCCACTTCAGCCAGAGAAGGCAATGGCACCCCACTCCAGTACTTTTGCCTAGAAAATCCCATGGATGGAGGAGCCTGGTAGGCTGCAGTCCATGGGGTCGCTAGAGTCGGACACGACTGAGCAACTTCCCTTTCACTTTTCACTTTCATGCATTGGAGAAGGAAATGGCAACCCACTCCAGTGTTCTTGCCTGGAGAATCCCAGGGACGGGAAGCCTGGTGGGCTGCCGTCTATGGGGTCGCACAGAGTCGGACACGACTGAAGCGACGCAGCAGCAGCAGCACCCACTTCAGTATTCTTAGGCTGCCCTGGTGGCTCAGATGGTAAAGAATCTGCCTGCAATGCGGGAGACCTGATTTAGAACCCTGGGTTGGGAAGAGCCCCTGAAGGAGGTTATGGCAACCCACTCTAGTATTCTTGCCTGGAGAATCTCCATGGACAGCAGAGTCTGGTGGGCTATGGTCCATGGGATTGCAAAGAATTGGACACGACCAAGTGACTAAGCACAGCACAGCACG